>NC_090816.1:70419937-72978687 GCF_000390325.3 Nicotiana tomentosiformis
TGAGGGAAGCTTTCCGGTTTCCAAATACTCTATATATTTATTTCTCCAATCCCAGGTCAAGCTTGTGGTGTTTATCTTAGTGTGGCCTTCTTCAATAACTGTCCTCATGAGCTGTACGATGGCCCCCGAATTGAGTTCGTTGTCCTCGATCGATGACCTTAAGTTTGCATGGGCATCGGCCTCACTATTCTGATCTCGAGGCACATGTTGCAAAGTCCACTCCTTAAATCGGTGCAAAGTTACTTGCAACTTATCTAGGTATCTTTGCATTCGTTCTTCTCTAACTTTGAAGGTTCTGTTAACCTGATTCACCACTAGAAGGGAGTTGCATTGGCTTTGATCACCTCTGCTTCCAAGCTTTTGGCTAGTTCGAGACCTATAATCATGGCCTCATTTTCGGCCTCGTTGTTAGTCAATTTTACAGTTCTAATAGATTATCTAACCATGTTACCCGTGGGTGGTTTAAGTATGATGCCGAGTCCGGACCCTTTTCCGTTCGAAGCACCGTCCGTGAAGAGGGTCCAGATTCCTTAAGACGTACCCGATTTTACCAATAGTTCTCTTTCGACCCCAGGTACTAGGGCCGGCGTAAAGTCAGCTACAAAGTCTGCAAAAATTTGAGATTTCATGGTTGTTCGTGGTCGATATTCAATATTATACCCGCTGATTTCTACGGCCCATTTGGCCAACCGTCCCGAAAGCTCAGGTTTATGCAAAATATTTCGAAATGGATAAGTTGTTACAACACACATGGGGTGACACAAAAAGTACGGTTTTAGTTTCCTAGAGGCACTTATCAAAGCGAGCGCCAACTTTTATAGGTGGGGATACCTAGTTTTGGCTTCACCTACGGTTCGGCTAACGTAATAAATTGAAAATTACGTACCTTGTTCTTCCCGGACTAGGACTCCACTTACCGCTACCTCCAATACTGCCAAATATAAGTACAGCTGTTCGTCCGCCCTAGGCGTGTGAAGCAGTGGTAGGCTCGATAAGTAACGTTTAAGTTCCTCCGAGGCATGTTGGCACTCCGGTGTCCATGTGAAGTCATTTTTCTTCTTTAGTAACGAGAAAAATCGATGGATTTTATCGGAGGACCTCGAGATAAATCGCCCCAGGGCGGCTATGCGCCCGGTTAACCTCTGTATGGCCTTCACGTTTTCAACTGCCGTGATGTCCTTGATTGCTTTAATCTTATCGAGGTTGATCTCGATTCCTCGATTGGACACTATGAATCCGAGAAAATTGCCTAACCCGACCCCGAACGCGCATTTTTCCGGGTTCAGTTTCATGTTGTATTTCCTTAAGATACCGAAGGTTTCCTACAAAGGTTTCAAATGGTCCTCTGTTTGCAGGGACTTAACTAACATATCATCAATTTAAACTTCCATAGATTTCCCCATTTGTTCTTCGAACATCCGGTTTACTAGGCGTTGGTACATGGAACCAACATTTTTTAACCTAAATGGCATTACATTATAGCAGTAGGTTCCATATTTGGTGATGAACGAGGTCTTTTCCTGATCATCTGGGTTATTTATATCTGGTTGTACCCGGAATAGGCTTCGAGAAAATTGAGGATCTCGTGGCCGGCCGTGGCATCGATCATGCGATCGATATTAGGCAAAGGAAAAGAATCTTTGGGGCATGCTTTATTCAGGTCTTTGTAATCTATACACATTCTAAGTTTTTTTCCTTTTTTAGGAACTACCACTACATTTGCTAACCATTCGGGGTATTTTGCTTCCCAAATGGACCCTATATTAAGGAACTTGGTTGCCTCATTTTTTATGAAGGTGTGCTTGATCTAGGACTGTGTCTTCTTTTATGCTTCACCAGATGGAACTTTGAGTTTAAGCTTAGTTTATGGGTGGTGATTTCTGGTGGGATCACTTTCGTTCGGGCAGACGTTTAATTAGTATGATTTGCTCCAGCTCTTCAACCGTCGATTTGGTGGTATAGGAATCATCAGGAATTATGAATGATCAAGGAACCTCGTAATCCTCGTCTTCGTCAATCTTTTGCTTGTTCGATTGGGTCGAGGCTGGAATCGATGATTGCTATTTGGCTTCCTGTTTCACTTTCGAACCTGAGTCCCTTATCGATGAGAGTGTTGACAACAAAATTACCTCATCGACGGCAAACATCTCCTTTGCGGCAGGCTGCTCCCTATAAACCATCTTTATTCCTTCTAGCGTCGAAAATTTTTATATCTTGTGAAGGGTCGAGGGCATGACCCTCATGTTGTGGATCCATGGTCTCCCGAACAAGTCATTGTACCTCATGTCCCCTTCGATCACATAAAACTTGGTCTCTCGGACGGTACCGGCCACGTTTACCGACAATGTTATCTCTCCCTTAGTAGTTTCACAAGCCATGTCGAATCCATTTAGCACTCGGGCCACAGGCACAATTTGGTCCTGTAGGCCATGTTATTCTATGACCCTCGATCGAATGATATTGGCCGAACTACCTGGATCAATCAACACACGTTTAACTCGAGTTTTATTCATGAGTAAAGAAATTACCAGTGCATCATTATGGGTTCGCATGATTCCTTCTGCGTCTTTGTCGGTGAAGGATAAAGTTCCTTCTAGTATGTAATCTCGAGCCCGTTTTTCCCTTGTGATTGATACTTTGGTGCATTTTATCATCGGACCTTGAGGAACATCGACCCCTCCGATGATCATATGATAGACGTGTTGGGGCTTGTCTTGTTCACTCTGTTTATTGGAATCCCTGTTTCTGAAATGATTCTTAGCCTTGTCGCTCAGAAATTCTCGAAAATGCCCGTTATTGAATAACCGGGCTTCTTTTTCTCTCAATTGTCGACAATCCTCCGTTATGTGGCCATGTGTGCCATGATATTTGCATATTTGGTGTGGATCCCTTTGTGCAGGATCGGTTTGTAGAGGTTGAGTCCATTTAGTATCTTTGATGCATCCGATAGTCGATACGGTGGCGGATGCATCGACATTGAAGGTATATTCTGACAATCGCGGTGCTTCTTTAGGTCCGGTATGCCTGTCGAAACCATTCTTTCTCATGAACCCTCGAGAGCTCTGGCCTCGATCATTTCTCCTTTCACTTCACATAGGGTTGCTCCCAGGTCCGTTACCCCTACGATCTCTAATTATACGGCTGATATCGATCCCTGTTCGACCATGGTTCTCGGTTGATATCCCTCTTAATTCTATCGATTGGTCTGATAGGATAAACTGACCTGGGTGGAGCCCCGAGTTGGTCATCTTCAACCTTGATCTTCGATTAATACCGATTATGGACATCGGCCCAAGTGACAATCGGCTATTCTATCAAATTTTGCTTCAACTGTTGCGAAGCCATCGAGCTTAGAACATTGAGTCCTTGGGTGAAAGCTTGAACTGCCCAATCGCCGGCGACTGGTGGTAGGACCATTCGTTCCATTTGGAATCGGGACACGAATTCTCTAAGCATTTAGTTGTCCTTTTGTCTTACCTTGAAAAGGTCTAATTTCCTGGTTTGGACCTTGATGGCTCTGGCACATGCCTTTACAAAAGAATCTGCAAGCATAACAAAAGAATCAATAGAGTTAGGTAGTAAATTGTGGTACCATATCATAGCTCCCTTTGACAGGGTTTTCCCGAATTTCTTTAGTAACATGGATTCGATGTCGTCGTCCTCTAGATCATTCCCTTTAATTGTACATATGTAAGAGGTGACATGCTCGTTTGGGTCAGTCGTTCCGTTGTACTTAGGAATTTCGGGCATGCAAAATATTTTTGGGGATCGGCTTTGGAGACGTACTCGGAGGAAAAGGTTTTTGTACGAACTTCTTGGAATCTAGGCCCTTCAATATCTGAGGTGCTCCTAGGATTTGGTCTACCCTGGAATTGTAAGTTTTCACCTTTTTTTCGTTAGCATCGATCTTCTTCTCCCCTGATTCTATCATTTTCGTCAGTTCCTCAAGCATCTTTATAACTTCGGAGCTAGCCCCTAATTCACGTTCATTTGATCTTTCTACGACCGATACATCCCTACGGGCGGCTTCCCAAGGAGGATCGGGCTCAGCCCAGCTTGGTGTGCGGCTTTGGTTTTGTAACTGAGTTATCGCCGCCTGCTGGGCCTGTAGCATTTCAAAGATCATTCGTAGGTTGATCTTGTCTCCTTCAACATTTTGAGCGTTCCGAATCACTGACCGGGCTCCACCACGAATGCCAATTTTAGGGTTGGTAGGAAAATTTGCATCGATAGACACATGCGAATTAGCGTCGATCGGATCTGCGATCGGAATTCCAACGGGATCAGCAAGAGGTATCTCGTTACCGGGCACTATGTTGTTTTTTCCACCTTTGTGACCGGACTCGTTGTCAACACGTAGAGGCGTTGATTGAGAGTTTGACATTATTGTTTTTTAGCCTGGAACCAAAGATACTCATAAGAACAAGTGTAAAATAGTGTGTGTTATGAAAGACAGTACCAGCCAATCACTATTATCCTTAGCCGCACGGTGGGCGCCAAACTGTTTACCCGAAAAACGGATAACAATTGAATTTATACGTAGTTTTAAGGATACGTGATATAGCTTGGCACAAATTGAGAAAATGTATATGTATATTAATATTAAAATTGACTGTAAAAGAAATGAATGCAAACCAAACGAATCAAATAGCCTTGGCCCTCGAGTCCGATCACCCTCAAGCCAAGTGGAGATTCAAGCAATATAAGAACATAATAACAAGATATTGCAAGCTAGAAGAACGTAGTATTTTTCTTTATATTGCCTGAAAAAATCTGTCTTTACAAATGATTAGACCCCTTTATATAGTAGGGGAGTCATACTATTAATACAATGCTAATACAATTAGGAATCTCATGATAGGCTAATTAGTCGGCCGTTCCTTGATTTGCATCGTGATTTCCGTCATGATTCTCGCCTGATTGTGGATATTTTGGCTTTTCATTATTTGGCTCGGTATGCTTCACTCGATCTTGCTCAGTCTCGATCTTGGCCGATCTCGATCTTGGCCAGTCTCGATCTTGGCCGACCTCGATCTTGCTCGGTCTCGATCTTGGCCGACCTCGATCTTAATCGATCTCTGAGTCACGAGCTCGGCAATCTGCCTTCGCACCATGGTTCGATATAACATGAGTTTGAACTTTGCACTTGTATACGGTTAAAACCAGGCCCACCTGATTTTACTGTTTGACCGAGACCGGGAGTTCGCATCGAAGGACCGTCATCATAATGGAATAGGCCATATCACGAGGATAAGGTACCGAGCTCAGAACCAAGGTACATATTAAGATCGAGGCTAGTAGCGATCGAAGCCAAATGAGACAGACATCGAGCAAGATCGAAGATAGAATAATAACATAAAGGCAAGATATACGTAGCTGACCGAGGATCATGGCATAAATCTCGGTGACTGGTCGAGGATCATGGCGTAAATATCGGAATGGATCAAATCAGAAATAGTTAATTAGCTAATCATGGGGTTTTCTTTCTGTAATTAGAATTGTACTATAAGTGAAACTCCTCTACTATATAAAAGGGGGTTCTAATTATTTATAGCACACATTTGGACAGACACAAAAAAGCAATATAATTCTCCTTATTGTTCTCACCATTGTTATTCAGCCTGTTATACTTTCATAGTTCTTGCATCAACCAGTTCAAGGGTGTCCAAACTCAAGGGCTGAGTTTCATTCTAACACTGGTTTGCTTTACTTTATTGTTAATTTCTATTACTCATCCTCACATCTATCAAATGGTATTAGGTGAAATCACATGTCCTTAGAACCATATTATAAGTTTAATTGTTATCCAATTTTAAGGGTAAACAGAACTACCATGTTTTACTCTCGATAAGTCATGCGAAAGGCAAGCCCTTTTTCGACAGTATACAATATTAATAATGCACAACAACGTGAGGCTTTCAGCAAATGGACCAAAGTATTCACTCCCCAAAAATCACCCGGCTATTATCCATGTTTTGTAACTAGCTAATTCTTGATTCATTTTCTCCTTTTTGTTCACAACTTCTTTCCCTGTTTTTATAGTTCCCAAAAGTTCTTTTTTACAATTAGATAAAAATTGGCTTTTTACCATCTTTTGTAGATTATCAGTCCATACCAGCTATTAAAATTAACTTTAATTAACTCTTAAGTTACATGGTAGCGTAAAAAATATTTGATTATTAGTGCAATAAGTTTTATAAACTCTCTCAGATATATTATGCGCGCTTTTATATACTAGCATAAATTTTAATTTAATAACTATATTTTCATATTATGTGCAGGGGCGGAGCTAGAACACGACTTATGGGTTCGGCCGAACCCAACACCTTTTGTCCAAATCATGTATTTGTTTTAAGAAATTTATCGAATATGTACAATTTATTAATTTAGAACCTAGTAACTTAAACAAATTAAATTCTCGAACCCCATAAACTTCAAATTCTGGCCCCGCCTCTGATTATGTGGCACTCAACCACCGACACCATGTGCATATTTTTTCTTAGGACACTAAGTTTTCATACATATTTTACAATCTAAATTATTTTTATAGGAAATAATGTGATATATTTCTTGAGATTTATAGACAAGCGAACTTCCAACGTTTTGTGTTCTGGGGTGTTCAAGGTTTGGTGAAAATCGATCCAAACCAAAATTTGAACGAAACCCATTAAATAAATTGATATCTTTTTAGTTTGGTTTGTGGCGTCGGAACGTCGGGGTGTGCCAATATTTGCAAGGTTAGAAACCCAATGATGACACTGAAGGAACACGTCAATCTAAATACATTAGATAGGGTGTATATCATAAAAAGAGAAGGAACTGTGATTGGAGTTACTCGTCAAGGGAGATTGTCATATTGTGACGGAGCAACCTCCTATACCACACCATAAATCCTAAGTTTTGTGCGTGTATGTATGTATATATCTATCTATCTATCTATCTATCTCTCTCTCTCTCTCTCTCTCTCTATATATATATATATATATATATATATATATATATATATATTCGTGTCTGCATTCGACATTTAGTGTTTCAATATTCGTGTTTTTATAATATATATATATATATATATATATATATATATATATTATAAAAACACGAATATTGAAACACTAAATGTCGAATGACAAAAATATTCTCTCATTTCCCCCATAACTCTTTCTCTCTTCTCTCTCTCTCTTCTCTCTCTTCTCTCCGCCGCCGCCGCCGCCGGAAATCACCCACCGGCGGCAGACCACCTCCAAACACCTCTTAATTAACACCATATAATCTCCACAACCTCCTCTTCCCATATCTCCAAACCAATTCCTTCAAAAATTTCTAAAACTCCTTGAATTTTAGATCTAAGAAACTTTAGCCACCACTTTTTGGTCCAAATTCTTGAAGCTCCGGCCAACACCATCCTACAATAAATACATGAATGGATAGAGCTCCACGAGACCTATATTTTCCTACCCATTTCATCCCCAAAATTCCTATCGTCGCCGGCCCGCTCCTCATCGCCGCCACGGCTCCATTGCCTCACCACCGCCAAAATACCATGAACCCCCATCTTAGCTATTTTTCGACTCAAAGACAGTCATTTCTTTTGGCGAGATGCTGAAACGCATTTCGTTCTAGCATCTACCCAAAAGAAACGTGCGTTTCGGAGTCGGGTGGTCGCCTTTTAGCATCACTGGCGTCTTCTCGTGGCTCGAACGGCTTCAAGCATACTTGTTAGGTATAATTGTCATCTCTTTAATTAATTTCTGATTTTTTTTTTTTTATATATTAGTAGATTAGTTTCTGATTTATTTTGATTTTTCTGTTTTGGTTATTTTTTGTTAATTAGAGTTTCAAGTTAGGTTTATTTAATTAGTTATCTATATTTAGTTTAGTGGTTTGTTAGATTTGTTATTGATTTAAACATGATCTTTAGTGTATTAGTTAAATCGTTCACTTAGTTAGTCGATTATTTAGTTGTTGTTAGTCGTTGTCTGATTGTTAACGATGCTCGTTCTGTTTTGAGCATTAGTTTGTGAATTTAGTTGTTTGTTTAGTAATTAGTTTGCACAAATCGAATTCATTCCCATCAAGTTGGTTTGAATACTTAGTTCAATTATGTTTTTAGTCTCATCTATGCTTTGTCAGTTCATAGTTGTCCAAGTTTGATTTGTGTTCAGCAAGTAGTTTGTGGTTGATGGTTAAAATCTGAAGTTTAGTTTATTTTATCACAAAATAGGGTAATAGTAGCTTACTTTTACTAGTAGGGTGGCTGAAAGGACATTTTTTCTCCTTGCTTCTGACACAGTAGATTTTTTGGCAGTCCTTTCACCTTTGGGACAGACCTTGAACAGTGTTTAGCACACAAAGTCAGTCTTTTGGACAGATTTTTGGTGAATCAAAATCTGTCCAAAAATCTAACTTTATTTGCTTATTGAAAGGGCTGTTTTTCTCCTATAAAAGGGACTCTCTTACACTTAGAATGGGGATCCTTACTCACTGAATAAGGCACACACACACTCTATCTTACACGGAGACACATCTTGGAGAGTTGCTTAAAGATATATATCTTTGAGAAAAATCAGCAACTTAATACATATAACAAGCTGAAATTTCAGAGTTTTATGAGGATTATTTGAGTGCAAAAACTTTGAGAAAAATAGAAAGATCCCTTAGGCAATTTGTGAAGTTGATAGCTACCAGTTTCAAGCATCTTTGTTGAGTTTTCTGGGTTGTCTTAACACTTGAGTTGCTGCTGTTTCTACTGTATTTGCTGCTGAATTTTTTGTTGTTGCACTGCTGTATTTTATTATTCTACAAACCAGGTAACTTTCAAATTCTTATATTGCAGATTCATGATGATAATAAGAAGGATTTGATCCCGGTTTGGTTGATGGAACATATTAGATCTGATTTTGTTTCAAGATGAATGTTATATTAGTGTTATCATCATGTAAATCTATTAAAAATTAGTTAAATTATCATTTTCTTCTTTATATATGTGATTGAAATTGTATTCTGTTAAGATTACTTAGTTTAAGGAAAAGAAAAAGACCCCACTTTTAACCATGTTTGTTTAGTTTGGGCTTTTTTCGTGAGTTACTTTCATGGTTCATGTATAATTATCTAAGAAAGACTTCTAGCTTCAAATGTTTTGATGCTTTGAATTATAGTCAACACAATGTTATACTTAATATAGTTCTTCTCTTTAGCATTGAAGTATTACCGTTTTTTGGTAATTTTTATATTTAGTCATGGTTTTTATGTTGTTAATGGGTGTAGTTTGATTAGTGCCATGTTGGTGTAGATGAGTAGAAATATTATGTTAGTCCTTAAGAAATAGTTGGTTAAGAAGATAAAAGAAAATAATTAGCATGTAAGTTTCTTTTATGAAAAATAATTTTTAGTTTGGACATCAATGTAAGAAGCAATTTGGGCTTAGAAGAATACTTGTTATTTTGTGTTGTCTTGGTCATCGAGGCTCTTAAGCAACATGGGCCAAATAAGCTAAAATTTGTAGGCCCAATGACAATAGAAAGTAAGATGGGTATTTTCTTTAAAACCAATAAATTATCTTTTGTTATATAAAATAAGTGGCCCAATACTATGAAAGTTTAACATAAGATTACCCCGGTTTAATGTCTTGCATTAGTGAGAAATTGTTTTTTATAATAATTTTTTTTTCCAGTCGAACAAGTAATAAATAAAAAAGAAGCGCTTTTTAATTAAATTATACGCTAGGCAATTAGTAGGCGTGCTTTAACTTCATGGAATCGCTTGCGTAACGTGATGTTTAACATTCAATAATTTAATTCAATAATATCATACCGTACTCGTTAGTTTTAGTTAATTTTTAATTTAATAAATCCATTGCTAAAATCGCGAATTTGTTTGCGTAGCGCGATAGCTAACTTTTAATAAATTTCAAAATTATTTTCTTCGAATGTAGTAATTTTCTCCAAAAGAAACAACGTATTAATAATCCTCGTCATGACTGCGGATTCGCTTGCGTAGAGCGGTTATGACAAAATCAATAAAATTTATCTCGGTCACACATTCGTTTGCGTGGTGCGGTTAGGATAATTTTATTCAAATCTTTTCTTTAATAATTTTAATAATTAAAAGCGGATAGGTAAAACATAAAAATTCAAATAAAACACAGTTTATCCAAAATAAATTCAAGCCAAGTTTAAGTCAGTAAAGCGACCGTGCTAGAACCACGGGACTCGGGGAATGCCTTACACCTTCTCCCCGAACAACAGAATTCCTTACTCGGACTTTGTTTTCGCAGACCAATTAATAATAGAGTCAAACCTTCCTTTGATTAGGGATTCAAATAAAAGGTGACTTGGAACACCGAAATATCAATTCCAAGTGGCGACTCTGTAAATAAAATAATCCCTACTCAATTTTGTCAGTTTAATGGGAAAAAATCCTTTAATCCACATAATATTATTTTGCGGGTAAAAAACAAAGGGGTGTGGCAGCTCTGGCGACTCTGCTGGGGAACTTCAACAATTCGAGCTTGTACATTGACTTTATTTGGCTTTATTAATTTTTGTATATATTGTGATTTATTTGGGCCTAATGTGTTACTTGTCGAGTTTTTACCGTTTTGATATTGTTGAACTGTACATATAAATTGTATCTTCTCTCGCATCCCTCTGAGTCTTCTGATAATTAGTTATGTTGTGTTTGCCTACCAGCATCACAAAATTTCTGTCTTGAGATAAAGCCAGTTAGCCTACCAGCTTCTGGTGAAGGATTTAGTCACACGTGTTTAGGCGGGAGAGCCGTTAGCTAGCCAGTGCTGTTCTACTACTGGTGACGCTTGACGCTCCTCGACTCGGGTTATCCGCCCGGGTAAGTCAGGTCTAGATACCATCTCCTTTATGATTTACAAACTTAGAAGAACAAGACACAAGCAATGAATATTCCAAGTAGTCTACGCTTTATTTGCATCATGTGCATTTGACTTAGCAACGCTCGACACAGGGGCCGAGTTCTATTTTAGGACAGGCTTTGTTGAGACCATTATGTCATGTTATGTGCTACTTGTTACATTATTTGGGAGGCTTGCATGTCGACCGGCTTTAGCATAAATCAGTTGAACGAACAGAGGAAAAATGATGTGGTCTAGTGCATATGATTTTTAAAGATTAATTTTCATAAAAATCAAAAAAAAAGAACATAGTCGGTTTTAACCGAACTACGCGGGTCTGATTCTCACCGGATGTGAGATATGTAGGCAAACTTCATCGGTTCCGGCTTCCAATTTTTAAAAAATCCAAAAGGATATTTTCGTTTAATTCCTTCTTTAGAAGTTTTTTATTTTTGAGACCAAAAATCCAAAAATATTTTCTTCCTTTTTAAAAAAAAAGTCTTTCTCCCAAAATTCAAAAAAAAAAATCAAAATCCAAAAAATATATTTTCTTTCTTCCAAAATTTACAAAAAAAAAAATTCAAAATTCAAAAATATTTTCTTTCTTCCTTAGATTTTTTCATTCACCAATTCCAAAAAATATTGTTAAAAAAAAATTGAAAAAACAATTAAAAATATTTTCTTTGCTAAGAGATTTTGTCAGATTAATTGTAAAAAAGAGAGTTAGTTTATCTTTTATTTCTGATCTCATGAACTACGTAATGATCTGATTCATGCGGCGACATGATACGTAGGCAACCCACAAAGGTTCGATTAAAATATTTTTCAATGATTCTAAGATGAGGGATCAAAATGAAGCGTGAGTGAAAAAAAAAACAAAAAAAAGAAGAAAATAAGAGCGTCGATAAGAAGCTACCTCATAAGTCAGAATGAAACATGAAGCCTCCAAAAGCATGTTAGAAATAGTGACAATGATAGGAGCATGGCACCTTATGTGTGATTCATATCTATAAAATGCTTAACCCTAACACGTTTGCTGTCTCTTACGTAGTAAGCTTAAGGTAGTTGGTTTGTGGTAAAACTGGCAACATACCATTACTTCACTAGATCTAAGGGAGCAGTAGTAATGGCCAACGATGATGAGATCGAGCTGATCAGTAATGACCCCCAAGGTCAATCAGTTGAACAAGAGTCGGAGGAAATAAGAAAATTGAGACAGCAATTGTCTGATGTATATCAAGCTTGGGTGTCTGGTCAGCCTCCACCCCGTGGTCCCTCAGAGGGAACTTCTACCGTACCCCTGGCTACTCAACCACTGCTCCATGCAACGAGCGACCACATCCTACCACCAGGGTATGTGCCAAACTACAGCCTCCACGTTGCTCCTGGTACCTCTAATGTGCGACCTCCAGTCGCACCGGTCAGGAATACTCCTCTAGTCGTGTTTGGCGCACCAGCATACACAATCCCGCCTCTACCTCCTGTGACGAGGCCAATCAACGAGCCACCATCTCATGCTTATGATGACCAATACTACTCTTCAAATAAGGATTTCGGGGTCTCGGCTCCATATAATCAGACTCCTCAGTACGAGTCACCAGTGGAAAATGAAAAGCCTGCCAAGACGGTTGAGCCGGATGAGATTGCTAGGAAAATGAAAAGTCTTGAATAGAACATAAAGAACATACAGGAACTAGGGGGTCACAAAAGTGTTTCGTTTAGTGACTTATGCATATTCCCTCACATCCATTTGCCACTAGGGTTCAAGACCCCAAAATTCAAGAAATGTGATAGATACGGCGACCCTATCGCCCATTTGAAAAGGTACTGCAACCAGCTGAGGGGTGCAGGTGGAAAAGAAGAATTGCCGATGGATTATTTTGGAGAAAGTCTTGTGGGGGTAGCCTCCGAATGGTTCATTGACCAAGATATCTCTCACTAGCATGTCTAGGACGACATGGCCCAAGCCTTCGTCAAACAATTTCAATACAACATAGATATTGCTCCGGATAGCAATTCCCTGTCCAATATGAAGAAAAAGCTGACAAAAAGCTTTAGGGAGTATGCGATCAAGTGGAGGGTGCAAGCAGCTAGAGTTAAGCCACCCATGGATAACCACGAGTTGATCACTATTTTTCTGGAGGCCCAAGAGCCTGATTACTTTCAGAACATGATGTCCGCAATGGGTAGACCTTTTGCGGAAGCGATCAAAATAGGAGAAATGGTCGAAAATGGCCTCAAGACTGGCAGAATTGTAAGTCAAGCTGCTCTCAAAGCCACCACCCAAGCTATCCAAAATGGGTCGGGAAGTTTGGCAAATAGAAAGAAGAGAGATGAAGGATCCATGATGACTTCGGGATCCAGGAAAGTTCAAAGAGGGGCATCGCACCCTTATGTGCAAGTTCAGCAGGGGCAATCCAGCTACCCTCAACATTACTATCCCCCGCCAATTCCTATTACTCTGTGGGACCGCCACAATATACAGTGTTTAATGCTCAATCATATGCTCGTCCTCCCAATCAACAGGTACGGGCACTAGCTCCAAGATTACCCCGACCTCAGCAGCAAAATTTTCAGGCACCCTACAATGCTCGTCCTAGGCAGGATTATGGTCGAGAGCAGAGGCCGGTGGAAAAACTTACTCCATTGGCGGAATCATACTCTAGTCTGTTCCAGAAGTTGAAGCAGATAGGCGTGATGGGACCCATCACTCCCCACCATATGCATCCCGATTCACATAGATTTCAAGCAAATTCTAGATGTGAATATCATTCAGGTGCTCTGGGGCATAGCACTGATGACTGTTGGACCCTGAAAAGAGCCATAGAAAGACTCATTGTTGAAAAATCTATTGTAGTCATGAATGGCGAGGACCCTCCTAATGTGACCAATAACCCGTTGCTAGTACACAATGATGTTCATTTTGCGGGAATGATTGGCCGAGATCATGAATACAAGCCAGTTGGTCGAGCAGAAATGATAGTGGTAACGATTCAAGAGGGAACCAAACTGGAAGTTAGTCCAAGCCTAGATGCACCGTTGATTGTGAAAGGCGCCCAGAGCTCAGAGAGGGAAACTTTATTTGTTCCAAAAATCTCGAGGTTGGAAGTTTGCTCTAATGTTCCAAGGCCAAAGTTATACGTCCTTGGAGGTCACAACATCACAAAGGAAAATCAGGGTGGTACGACGGGTATAATAGAGTCGATCATAATCAAACCTGCCACACAACCCCGTGTAACAAATACGAAAACCATCCCTTCGAACTACAACAAAACTATAGTAACCTACAAAGGCAAGGAAATCATAGAAGAAGTGGGGGAAACTGGAGGTTTGACTCGATTAGGGAGGTGTTACTCTCTAGAAGAGTTGATGAAAGCTAAGCAAATCAGAGAAGGCCAAATGCCAATAAAGAAACCGGTCACTGAAGAAGAGGCGGAGGAGTTTTTGAAAAAGATGAAATTCAGGATTACTCAATCATTGACCAGCTGAGAAAGACTCCTGCCCAAATCTCTCTGTTATCTATGCTCATACACTCAGGAGAGCATGCCCGTGTACTAATCAAAAACCTGAACGAGGCACATGTCTCAAAGAATACCACCGTGAATCAGTTAGAGAAGATGGCCAATAGATTTTTTGAGGTGAACAGAATTTCCTTTACTGATGATGAACTTCCTGAGGAGGGAGCCGGTCACAATAGGGCTTTGCACCTGATTGTCAAATGTGAGGGGCATTATATGAAGCGAGTCATGGTTGATGGAGGCTCGAGTGTAGATGTATGCCCTCTCTCTACCTTGCAAAGCATGAAGATCAATACAGACAGGATCCGACCCAGCAATGTTCGCATCCGGGCTTTTGATGGCTCAGCAAGAAATACCATTGGGGAGATCAACCTCACCATGATGATTGGGCCTGTTGATTTTGAAATTGTCTTCCAAGTAGTGGACATGGAAACTTCTTATAACATTCTCCTTGGAAGGCCATGGATCTATACGGCCCGAGCTGTGCCATCCACCTTGCATCAGATGCTCAAATTCGAGCACGACAGGCAAGAAATTATTGTTCACGGAGAAGACGAGTCATCCATTTATAAAGACCCGTTAATCCCATGTATTGAGGCCAAAGAAGGATACGAGTCTATTGTCTATCAGGCTTTCGAAGTAGTTGTTGTGGACCATGTTGAGGAAGGAAAACCTATTCTACATCCGCGTCTCTCTGCCACATCTGTAATGGTGGCTGCACTTATGCTGAGACAAGGTTATGATCCAGGAAAAGGTTTGGGGGCATCATTGCAAGGAATTTCAGAACCCATTTCTCCGTTCAGTAACAGGGGTACATTTGGTTTAGGCTTCAAGCCAACACAAGCAGACGAAGACAAAGCCAAGCACCGCAAAAAGCATGAGTGGGTCTTGCAGCAACCTATCCCTCACATTTTCTACACTTTTGTCGAGCCACGATTCAAACATGGTCAAAACTCCTCGGCGCATGCAAACATTGATGAAATTTGCCATAGCCTCAGGCAGATGTTTTCTGAAGTGAATATGATCCAGGCTAGTGAAGGCACTAGTCGTGCCGATATGCAATGAATTAGCCCAGAAACCATGCTCAATAACTGGGAAGCAACTCCTCTCGCCACAAGGAAGGAGTCTTGGTAGTTGACTTTTGCAGCTTCTTTCTTTTGTACTTTGGGTTACTTTCAGGGTTGTAATCCAAATATCTTAGTATGATTGTTTTATTTTGACGTTAACCCTTATATCCTTTCAAATTCAATGAAATGCAGTTCAGTTTCTATCTTTTCCTTTTCCTAATTCCTGCCATTTTATTTCTATTTAAGTTTTGTTAATGCCGGCCTTAATAACATGACATGCATGTGGAATTCATGCCCAGATCTCAAAAAGATGTCTAATTTCGAAATAATACACCAAGAGGTCGAAAATGATGAAGATCGGGTTTTTGATGAAATAAAAAGAGAGTTGGAACAATTTGAAAACAAGCCTAGGCCCAACCTCAATGAAACTGAGCCAATTAATATCGGAGGTCATGAAGAAGTCAGAGAAACAAAGATAAGCATTCACACTGAACAAAAAACCAGAGATGCCTTGATTCAACTTTTATTTGAGTATAGAGATGTGTTTGCTTGGTCTTATGATGATATGCCAGGTTTAAGCGCCGATTTAGTTGTTCATAAGCTTCCTACGTATCCTGATTTTCCACCAGTCCAACAGAAGCAACGTAAATTTAAAACGGACATGAGTGATAAAATCAAAGAGGAAATAATGAAGCAATTGAGCACCAATGTTGTCAGAGCCGTACGATACACCACCTGGGTGGCAAATGTTGTGCCCGTGCCAAAGAAAGATGGAAAAACTAGAGTCTGTGTTTGACTACAGAGACTTGAACAAAGCAAGTCTGAAGGATAATTTTCCTTTGCCGAACATCCATATTCTTGTAGATAATTGCGCAAAGAATGAGATACAGTCGTTCGTGGATTGCTATGCTGGGTACCACCAGATTCTAATGGATGAGGGTGATGAAGAAAAGACCGCTTTCACCACTCCATGGGGTACTTATTGTTACAGGGTCATGCCATTCGGTTTAAAGAATGCAGGGGCAACTTACATGAGGGCCATGACCACCATTTTTCACGACATGATGCACATAGAGATTGAAGTATATGTCGATGATGTCATCATAAAATCAAAGACACAGGCTGATCACGTGAATGTTTTGAAAAAGTTCTTCGAACGGCTTTGAAGGTATGACCTTGAGCTCAATCCAGCCAAATGTGCATTTGGGGTTCCATCTGGGAAACTCCTTGGTTTTATAGTCAGTCAGAGAGGCATCGAATTGGATCCATCTAAGATAAAGTCCATTCGAGATCTACCACCCCCGAAGAACAAAAAGGAGGTCATGAGTTTGCTCGGAAGGTTGAACTACATCAGTAGGTTTATTGCTCAGCTCACAACCACATGCGAGTCCATCTTTAAGTTGCTGAAAAAGGATGCTGCAATCAAGTGGACGGACCATTGCCAAATTTCTTATGACCGGATCAAAGATTATCTATCAAAACCCCCTGTACTAATCCCACCTGAACCTGGTAGGCCTTTGTTTTTATATCTATCGGTGATGGATAATTCCTTTGGATGCGTTCTGGGGCAACATGATGAAACAGACAAAAAGGAACAAGCAATATATTATTTGAGCAAGAAGTTCACCAATTATGAGGTTAAGTACACCCTTTTAGAAAGGACATGTTGTGCCTTGACTTGGGTCGCTCAGAAGTTGAGACATTAAATTTTGGCCTATACTACTTACCTCATATCCAGAATGGATCCTCTGAAGTATATCTTCCAAAAGCCAATGCCCACCGGCAGGCTCGCAAAATGGCAAATCCTGCTCACAGATTTCGACATCGTCTATGTCACTCGCACCACGATGAAAGCAGAGGCTTTGGCCGATCATTTGGTAGAGAATCCAGTTGATGATGAGTACAAGCCACTTACCACATACTTCCCAGACGAAGAGGTCAACTCAATAGAGGAAGTAGTTCCAGACGACAACCCTCTATGGAAAATGTATTTTGATGGAGCTGTCAATATCAAAGGAGTTGGGATCGGGGCAATCCTCATCTCACCTATTGGACAGTATTACCCTGCAACAGCCCGACTTCGGTTCTTCTGTACCAATAATACGGCAGAATACGAAGCATGTATCATGGGTTTGAAAATGGCCCTCGATCTGGATGTGCATGAACTATTGGTTATGGGAGATTCTGACTTGCTTATCCAGCAAGCCCAAGGCGAATGGGAGACTCGAGACATCAAGCTTATTCCATACAGACAATGTGTACAAGATTTTAGCAAAAGTTTCAAATCCATCGAGTTCAGGTACATTCCTAAGTTTCATAACGAGCTAGCCGATGCTTTGGCTATTTTAGCCGCGATGCTCCCTTATCCGGGAAACACCCATATCGATCCACTAGAAATCCAAGTTCCAACACGGTTACTGCAATACAATTGAGACAGAACCAGATGGTGAACCATGGTATCATGACATAAAATGATTCCTGAAAATGAGAGAATACCCAGAGCATGCCAAAGGAGATCAAAAAAGAACTATAAGGCGGCTTGCCAGCGGTTTCTTCCTGAATGGGAAAATTTTGTACAAAAGGACCCTAGATTTGAACTTGTTGAGATGCGTAGATGCCACAGAAGCTGAGCGGATCATGAGTGAAGTGCATTCAGGGGTATGCGGACCTCACATGAATGGATATGTTTTGGCAAAAATGATTCTGTGGGCAAGGTATTATTGGCTTACAATGGAGCGAGATTGCTTCAGTTTTGTTCGCAAGTGTCACCAATGCCAGATTCATGGTGGCCTGATTCACTCGCCACCTTCGGAGTTGCATCCCATGTCCTCTCCTTGGCCTTTCATTTCTTGGGGAATGGATGTTATTGGGACAATTGAGCCAAAGGCTTCAAATGGGCATAGATTCATTTTGGTTGCAATTGATTACTTCACCAAGTGGGTGGAGGCCGACACTTTCAAAGCAGTCACCAAGAAAGCAGTGGTAGACTTTGTTCATTCCAACATCATCTGCCACTTTGGTATCCCAAATACCATTATCACTGACAATGCAGCCAATCTCAATAGTCATTTGATGAAGGAGGTATGCGAGCAATTTAAAATTATGCATCGCCATTCTACCCCTTACCGGCCAAAAGCCAATGGAGCCGTTGAAGCGGCGAACAAGAACATCAAGAAGATTCTTAGGAAAATGATCCAAGGTTCGAGACAATGGCATGAAAAGTTTCCTTTTGCTCTTTTGGGATACCGCACGACTGCTCGCACATTTGTTGGTGCAACTCCTTATCTGTTGGTATATGGGACGGAAGCTGTAATACCGGCTGAAGTCGAAATTCCCTCTCTTCGGATCAATGTGGAGTCGGAGATTGAAGATGCAGAATGGGTAAAGACCCGATTAGAACAACTAATGTTGATTGATGAAAAATGGCTAGCAGCAGTGTGCTTTGGCCAGTTATACCAGCAAAGAATGGCACATGCTTACAATAAGAAAGTGCATCCAAGGCACTTCGAGGTAGGCTAACTCGTTCTGAAATGCGTTCTTCCACACCAAGTAGAAGCTAAAGGAAAGTTCGCCCCAAAATGGAAAGGACCCTACATCATCAAGAAAGTGTTACCAAAAGGGGCCTTGCACTTGGTAGATGAAGAAGGACGGGTACCAGACATGACTATTAATGCAGATGCAGTCAAAAGATATTATGTCTGATATATACCCACTGTGGAACTTTCACGCATGATTTTCTTAGATCGAGATGACGAAGGCTACCATTGCTCGCTATTTCAACTAAGTGTCACCCTTTTGTTACCCCTTTTAAGCTATATTTTTCTTCTTCCTTGTTTTCCACTTTTTGGAACATGTGTACTTACCCAAAAAAAAAAGTCAAACAACAAATTTTCTGAGTCATTGAACTACGTCCGACCTGATTCCGAAAGGATACGTAGGCAGCTTTACCCTGGGTTCGGTCCCATCGCAACAAAAATCCATATTCCCAATACTCCAAAACTGGGGCAGAAGTTTGTTTTTATCTTACGGTTTTTCCTGTAGAAATAGTTCCAAAAGATGTAATTCAGTTCAAGGTTCCTTTCGCCTTTACAAGAACTTCTGATCGATCTTTGAGAATACTTGAAGTCCACATGCCAGGGGCATTGGCCAACCTTCCGCGTGTCGTATCTTAGTTAAAAAAAAGTAAAGAAGAAATGAGAGAGTCTTATCGGTAAAAACTCGTATGGGCACTGTAAGGCGACAGTGATTAGAGAAATGAGAGAGGTCAGTTAGCGAAAACCCGCAAAGGGCGCTACTAGCCGAATGAGGGTCTTCGATGCTCCGGCATGAGCACAACTAAGACAGTTTCAAGATGAACATTTGCGACGTATTTTGAGAATTAGACAGCTCAGACAGATCAGGCGTCCAGTCCAAAATGCATGTCATGATTCATTGAAGTCGGCACATATCTCCAGATAAGTCTCCTTATTTCTCTCCCCGAAAGGGACACCTTTTATTTAGACACAATTCCTTTTTCATTTCCAATTGCTCTTCTATTCTTTTCCATAATTTTTCTTAGATTCCCTTTCGGTCTAATCTTGCATCAAAAGCAAAGCAAAAAATGGCCGCAAAACTGGCTACAGTTTCCCCGTAATACCGAGCATAATTTGGAGCATATACGGCATTGACGAAGGCAGGAATCCAAATGTGATCTCTTTTGATAAGGCGGACAAAGTGTCTCAAAGAAACTGAAAAGGTCTCCTAAGCAAGACTTGCTTTATGGGAAAAGTTGATAAGCACTACAGACAGAAATTGGTTCTAGGTGAAAGACAACTATGTTTGATTTTAAAGGAAAATTGCCTTGCCTTAGGGACAAGGATTAGCGGTACCATGGACATCCGAGTATGAAACAGCCAGGGGCAACATCAGAAAGACAATGTCTCTGGAAAGCGATACAGAGTATTCGGGAACCTCGGTATCACACTGACAAAATCAGTTCTTCGACAGCGGAGGGGTGAATTCAAACTACTAAGGGAATCAAGGCCACAAACAGACCACCACTTTAAAAACTCACAAATTTTTATTTGTTTGAAGCAGGATCAAAGCAGTGCAGAATGGCGATTCTCAAAGGGCGAATGTCTCCAAAGGTAAGTTTCCGTAAAATCTCCACTTTCCTTTATTTGCAACATGCATCATTACTGTCCATACCTCCTATTTTCGTAGCTTAAACCAGGTAGAACTTTTTCGCTTAGGGGGATCTAGCTCATAGTTCTGGGTAGAAGTACTCTTCGCCCAGGTTTGTTTTTCGTAGCTTAACCCAGGTAGAACATTTTCGCCTAGGGGGATCCAGCTCATAGTTTCGAGTAGAAGTACTCTTCGCTCAGGTTGATTTTTCGTAGCTTAACCCAGGTAGAACCTTTTCACCTAGGGGGATCCAGCTCATAGTTCCGGGTAGAAGTACTCTTCGCTCAGGATGTTTCACGTAGCTTAACCCAGGTAGAACCTTTTCGCTTAGGGGGATCCAGCTCATATTTCCGGGGAGAAGTACTCTTCGCCCATGCTTGCTTTTTGTAGCTTAACCCAGGTAGAACCTTTTTGCCTAGGGGGATTTAGCTCATAGTTCTGGGTAGAAATACTCTTTGCTCAGATGTTTTATAGTAGCTTAAATCAGGTAGAACCATTTTGCCTAGGGGTATCCAGCTCATATTTTCGGGTAGAAGTAATCTTCGCTCAGGCTGTTATATGTAGCTTAACCCAGGTAGAACTTTTATTCCTAGGGGGTATCAGCTCATGTTTCCGGGTAGAACTACTCTTCGCCCAGGTTTGCTTTTAGTAGTTTAACCTAGATAGAACCTTTTCGGCCGGGGATTCAACATCCTTTCGATAATACAGGGTACCAACCCCTGGTTACATACCTTCTCAGTAATACAGGGTGCCAACCCCTGGTTACATTTCTTTCAGTAACACAGGGTACCAACCCCTGGTTACATTCCTTCTCAGTAATACAGGGTGCCAATCCCTGGTTACACTTCTTTCAGTAATATAGGGTACCAACCCCTGGTTACACACCTTTCAGTAATACAGGGTGCCAACCCCTGGTTACAATCATTTATGTAAAACAGGGTACCAACCCCTGGTTACACTCATTTCAGTAATACAGGGTACCAACCCCTAGTTACATTCCTTCTCAATAATACAGGGTGTCAACCCCTAGTTACACACCTTTCAGTAATATAGGGTGCCAACCCCTGGTTACACTCATTTATGTAAAACAGGGTAACAACCCCTAGTTACACTCATTTCGGTGATACAGGGTACCAACCCCTGGTTACATTCCTTCTCAGTAATACAGGGTGCCAACCCCTGGTTACGCTTCTCAGTAATACAGGGTGCCAACCCCTAGTTATACTTCTTTCAGTAATACAGGGTGCCAGCCCCTGATTACACTCCTTTCGGTAATACAGGGTGCCAACCCTTGGTTACACTCCTTTCTGTAATATAGGGTACCAACCCCTAATTACACTCATTTCGGTAATACAGGGTACCAACCCCTGGTTACATTCCTCTCGGTAATACAGGGTACCAACCCCTGGTTACACTCATTTCGGTAATATAGGGTACCAACCCCTGGACACATTTCCTTTAGGTAATACAGGGTACTAACCCCTGGTTACATTCCCTTTCGGTAATACAGGTACCATCCTCTAATTCCATTTCCTTTGGTAATATAAGTTACTTCCCCACATGGTTGCATATCCTCACATAGTTTATACTACTCCTGTTATTTTCATTTCAACAAATTAGATACTTTATAGCTTTCTCTAACTCACAAAATTTTCCTAGTGCCAAACTGGGGCAGAAAAATTTTGTTTGTTTTGTTCGTCTTTGATGGCTTTGCAGACCCCGCCGCATAGCACAAGTGACGATTAAATCTTACAGTTTCAGCTTTCTCATCAGAATAAAGAAGTTTTTCGGTCACAAGATAGTTGGAGTTAGCATGGATAATATGTCATCAACCCAGCTTCTCGAGTTTCATTTTCTCGAACTCTGATCTAGAAAGCAAGCAATCGAGAATGAGCCATGATCTTTTCCTCAAAGAGCATCAAGATCCAATCTAAGGTCAACACAAGCGAGCAGGTCAAGAATCAAGATTTGACTCCTCAAGACACATAGATTAGGAATTTTGTAACTCTTAGTTTGAAGACATATGTAGTTCTTTCTCTTTTCCTTTTAATGTAAGCAGCAAGTAACAGTAACAGCAACAACAGCAACAACAACAGTCTTAAATCTAGTGTCTGGTAGTCCCAGCTACCAATTTTTTTTCCAGAACTACACTGACCTGATTCCTCTAAACAAGGATATGTAGGCAACCTCGGAAGCAGGGTTCGGTCACCATTTAAAAAAAATACTTTCATTGGAGTGATATGTGAGCAAATATTAGCCATGGCATTCACTTTTCTTTGCACGAAAACTCTTCATGTTCTCGAGCAAAGAGGGAAGCTGTGAATACCTAATTTTTGTACTATTTTAACACCTCCTAAAGTCATTAGTGTTTTGTTATTTTAATTATATTTCCCAATTTTTGTGTCTTTGATTGCATATTTCCTATCATAAAAATACCAAAAAATAGTTCTTTCTTTATTTGTGCATTTTAAGAATTAACTAACTATTCAATTGGTGAATTAATCTAGTTAATTGATCATTTGAATAAGTTACTTAATTAATTTATTTGTTTGTGTAAATTTAGTTTAATAAGTAGGATTAAGAAAGAAATTGGGCCAAATTTGAAAGAGAAAGTGGCCAAAAGTGCAAGATAAGGGGTTGCCCTTGAAAGGGTCCGAAACGACGTAGTTTTGCCTCAAAACTACGTCGCTTCATTAAGTGACCCAAGATCAAATCTCACCCATTGATCACCCCTTGATCTAATGGTCCTTATTTGATCTCTCAAGAGGTATTTAAAGCCTCAAAAATCTGAAAAATTCCCTCATTTCCCCCATAACTCTTTCTCTCTTCTCTCTCTTCTCTCCGCCGCCGCCGCTGCCGGAAATCACCCACCGGCGGCAGACCACCTCCAAACACATCCAAATTAACACCATATAATCTTCACAACCTCCTCTTCCCATATCTCCAAACCAATTCCTTCAAAAATCCCTCAAACTCCTTGAATTTTAGATCTAAGAAACTTTAGCCGCCACTTTTTGGTCCAAATTCTTGAAGCTCCAGCCAACACCACCCTACAACACATACATGAATGGATAGAGCTCCACGAGACCTATATTTTCCTACCCATTTCACCCCCAAAATCCCTAACGTCGCCGGCCCGCTCCTCACCGCCGCCACGGCTCCACTGCCTCACCACCGCCAAAATTCTCCGAACCCCCATTTTAGCTATTTTTTGACTCAAAGACACTCGTTTCTTTTGGCGAGATGCTGAAACGCATTTTGTTCTAGCATCTACCCGAAAGAAACATGCGTTTCGGAGTCGGGTAGTCGCCTTTTAGCATCACCGGCGTCTTCTCGTGGCTCGAACGGCTTCAAGCATACTTGTTAGGTATAATCATCATCTCTTTAATTAATTTCTGATTTTTTTTTTATATTAGTAGATTAGTTTCTGATTTTTTTTTGATTTTTCTGTTTTGGTTATTTCTTGTTAATTAGAGTTTCAAGTTAGGTTTATTTAATTAGTTATCTCTATTTAGTTTAGTGATTTGTTAGATTCGTTATTGATTTAAACATGATCTTTAGTGTATTAGTTAAATCGTTCACTTAGTTAGTCAATTATTTACTTGTTGTTAGTCGTTGTCCGATTGTTAACGATGCTCGTTCTGTTTTAAGCATTAGTTTGTGAATTTAGTTGTTTGTTTAGTAATTAGTTTACACAAATCGAATTCATTCCCATCAAGTTGGTTTGAATACTTAGTTCAATTATGTTTTTAGTCTCGTCTATGCTTTGTCAGTTCATAGTTATCCAAGTTTGATTTGTGTTGAGCAAGTAGTTTGTTGTTGATGGTTAAAATCTGAAGTTTATTTTATTTTATCACAAAATAGGGTAATAGTAGCTTACTTTTACTAGTAGGGTGGCTGAAAGGAAATATTTTCTCGTTGCTTCTGACACAGCAGATTTTCAGGTTATCCTTTCACCTTTGGGACAGACCTTGAACAGTGTTTAGCATACAAAGTCAGTTTTTTGGACAGATTTTTGTTGAACCAAAATCTGTCCAAAAATCTAACTTTATTTGCCTATTGAAATGGCTGCTTTTCTTCTATAAAAGGGACTCTCTTACACTTAGAATGGGGATCCTTACTCACTGAAAAGGCACACACACACTCTATCTTACATGGAGACACATCTTGGAGAGTTGCTTAAAGATATATATCTTTGAGAAAAATCAGTAGCTTAATACATATAACAAGCTGAAATTTCAGAGTTTTATGAGGATTATTTGAGTGCAAAAACTTTGAGAAAAATAGAAAAATCCCTTAGGCAATTTGTGAAGTTGATAGCTACCAGTTTCAAGCCTCTTTGTTGAGTTTTCTGGGTTGTCTTAACACTTGAGTTGCTGCTGTTTTTACTGTATTTGCTGCTGAATATTTTGTTGTTGCACTGCTGTATTTATTATTCTACAAACCAGGTAACTTTCAAATTCTTATATTGCAGATTCTTGATGATAATAAGAAGGATTTGATCCCGGTTTGGTTGATGGAACATATTAGATCTGATTTTGTTTCAAGATGAATGTTATATTAGTGTTATCATTATGTAAATCTGTTAAAAATTAGTTAAATTATCGTTTTCTTCTTTATATATGTGATTGAAATTGCATTCTGTTAAGATTACTTAGTTTAAGAAAAAGATAAAGACCCCACTTTTAACCATGTTTGTTTAGTTTGGGCTCTTTTTCGTGAGTTACTTTCATGGTTCATGTATAATTATCTAAGAAATACTTCTAGCTTCAAATGTTTTGATGCTTTGAATTATAGTCAACATAATGTTATACTTAATATAGTTCTTCTCTTTAGCATTGAAGTATTACCGTTTTTTGTAGTTTTTATATTTAGTCGTAGTTTTTATGTTGTTAATGGATGTATTTTGATTAGTGCCATGTTGGTGTAGATGAGTAGAAATATTATGTTAGTCCTTAAGAAATAGTTGGTTAAGAAGATAAAAAATAATAATTAGCATGTAAGTTTCTTTTATGAAAAATAATTTTTAGTTTGGGCATCAATGTAAGAAGCAATTTGGGCTAAGAAGAATACTTGTTATTTTGTGTTGTCTTGGTCATCGAGGCTCTTAAGCAACATGGGCCAAATAAGCTAAAATTTGTAGGCCCAATGATAATAGAAAGTAAGATGGGCATTTTCTTTAAAACCAATAAATTATCTTTTGTTAAATAAAATAAGTGGCCCAATACCACGAAAGTTTAACAAAAACTTACCCGGGTTTAATGTCTTGCATTAGTGAGAAATTATTTTTAATAATAATATTTTTTTCAGTCGAACAAGTAATAAATAAAAAAGAATCGCTTTTTAATTAATTTAGACGCTAGGTAATTAGTAGGCGTACTTTAACTTCATGTAATCGCTTGCGTAACGTGATGTTTAACCTTCAATAATTTAATTCAATAATGTCATACCGTACTTGTTAGTTTTAGTTAATTTTTAATTTAATAAATCCATTGCTAAAATCGCGGATTCGTTTGCGTAGCGCGATAGTTAACTTTTAATAAATTTCAAAATTATTTTCTTCGAATGTAGTAATTTTCTCCAAAAGTAACAATGTACTAATAATCCTCGTCATGACTGCGAATTGGCTTGCATAGCGCGGTTATGACAAAATCAATAAAATTTATCTCGATCACACATTCGTTTGCGTGGTGCGGTTAGGACAATTTTTTTTAAATCTTTTTTTTAATAATTTTAATAATTAAAAGCGGATAGGTAAAACATAAAAATTCAAATAAAATACAGTTTATCCAAAATAAATTCAAGTCAAGTTTAAGTCAATAAAGTGACCGTACAAGAACCACAGGACTCGGGGAATGCCTTACACCTTCTCCCCGATCAACAGAATTCCTTACTCGGACTTTATTTTCGCAGACCAATTAATAATAGAGTCAAACCTTCCTTTGATTAGGGATTCAAATAAAAGGTGACTTGGAACACCGAAAAATCAATTTCAAGTGACGACTCTGTAAATAAAATAATCCCTACTCAATTTTGTCACTTTAATGGAAAAAATTCTTTAATCCACATAATATTATTTTGCGGGTAAAAAAAAGGGGGGGGGGGTGTGTGACAAGTATGTGGTAGTCAATTAATGAAAGCTTGATTGTTGCGTTGCAAGACATGAGCTATCAATCACTGAAGAGATGCTCGTGAATGATTAGATAATAACCACTTGAATGTTGGCTATGAAGACTTTGACTGAAAGATTAAAGGGTTGGAAGATGTTTGCAATCGCGTCATAAAGGAAGCCTAATTACGAGAAGAGTGGAGGAAGTTTAGTAGATGCACAAGATGACAAAAAGCCTTACAATCAACTGTTGACGAGTTTTCTTTCTTGCATTGCACTTCTTTTAATGTACTTTTTTTTTTGTAATTAGCAGTCGCTTTTGTTGGAATGAATTACTTTAGGAGTTATTAGTATTATTCTTTAATTACTAAATAGTTTGGGTACTTTAACTTCGATTTCAAACTTAGTTCTTTGGAGCAGGATCATTGCCATAATGAATTGGAGAAGATCATTAATAATTTATGTGAAGAGATTTCATCAAAAAAATTTAATATGCGTGGCAGATATTTATACATGATGGTGAAGGAGTGCCAGAGATTATATTGCCAAAACATGAATTTTGTCTTTTCGGGGGTTACTAACTATGATGAGTATCCACAAATATTTTGTGCGAGTAAATTTTATTGCACTGACTTATTCCCTCATGTTTTTATGTCATTAATTTTGTGAGTTTGCATCAGAGGATAAAATTGTATGGCTTGAAAGGTCGGAAGTCATCAAAATATTTCTTTAATAAAGCAATTTAATGTTTGTAATTATAATATTTAAACCACCACACCATATCACGGATTTTCAATCCATCTAAAAGAAGTGCAACCACCGGATATATTTTTTACTAGATGAGGAGATGAGATACCTACAATTAAAAAGACTTATGCTAGATGAGGAGACGGATACGTATTTTACCTGAGTATGATTCCGAAATATGTCTTATTAATAAATAAATTTAACTAATTGATTAAAGTAACAAAATCTAACAAACTTCTCTAAAATTGTTATTTTTTCAAGGTTGGCATATAGCTTGGAACTATGTATTAGGCGGGATTTTGTTTTCATGTTAATTATTCACATGTTAATATAGGGACCGCTAGGTTTGTTAGGTTATTTTTCAGTCCTTTATTTTTATTGATTAAAAATAAGTCTAAGTCAATCACAATCAGATAAAATATGTCCTTACATCATATGAACTCTAACACATTCCCTTATTCCACTAAATCTCCTTTGCTTTTCATAATTGAACTTATGTTTCAAAAAAAAAAAACTTATGTTTCCAGTTACATGGTAACTTGATATCCTTTTATTTTTCTATTAGAACTATATTTACGATTCAATGCATATAAACGTATTGCACGAATCTATTTAGAGAAAGGAGGAGAGAAAGACACTATTCCACATTCTTCATCATAAAAATTTGAAGGAGTTTTAGTTTTAAGTTGTGTTGTTTTAAGAAAAAAGTAACAAAATTCGGCAAACTTCTCCAAAATTATTATTAGTTCTCTATTATTTTTTTCTTCTTTGTATTGAAGATTGTTTTCATTTAGGATTGTATATAAGGATCAAAGGGTTGAACAGTTTGAGCCTTTGAGTTATACTGATAAATTCAAGATGTATACTCATTCAATAATTCATGAAAAAATCAAAATAGAAAAGGATTAGAGATTTATCAATCTTGTGCCATTCCAGTAGATTTTCATTATAATATTCATCACGTGTTATTATTAACGTGCAACGCACGTAAATTGAAACTATTATTATAAAAGTACGAATGTTCCACGCTAAATGTTGCACGAAAAAAATATCCTTGAAATATTAACCGATTTTTATACCCTTCAAAATTGAATTATTTCTTCAAAAAAAACAATAGAATATAGGATAAAATTATAAAATTTAGTGCCTAAAATATAGGAGTTTAAAACCAACTAATACTAGAAAATTTTAAAACCGTAAAATAACGTGAACCAAGTTATAGTGTATAAAATATAGGAGTTTGTTACCAATTAATAATAGAACTTCTTAAAGTTACCTATCATTGGAAAACAAGAAGTACAATTTTTTAAGCCACAACATAACGTAATATTTCAATGCCATTCTAACTCTTTTTTTTTAAACTTATGAAAGAATAAATAAAATAAAAAATAATTATAGTAAGCTTAAACGTGTAGAACATATAATTAGCCACCTATCTTGTTTCGGCTTCAAAATCAGAGGTAGTCTTTAAATAAAATTCTATTTTCTACTATTATTTATACCAAAGTAGTCTATCAATTTATGTAGGATTTAAAAAATACGGGTAAATTATTATGATTAGGACATTAGTTCCTTTTTTTCCCAAAGACGTGTCTTATGTGACCGATTTTTAACCCTTTAAAATTGAATTATTTCTTAAAAAATAATTAGGATATAGCGTTTGATTTGGTAGGTATGACGATCTTTTAATATGTATATGATAATTTGGAACTCAAAAAAAATCTCCATTAATGACTACTCATAATAAAATATTACTTTCAAAAACTAAATTACATCTCAATGTTATTTGTGATGATTGATTTGAACATACTAAATAATTTTGATATGATCAAGTATGCTTGTGTATAGACACATGATGACTCATGTGCTTTCTAATAGATTGGTGAGTTGAATAATTTTCTAGCGATAACTTTTGTATAATATAATTTCTTCTGTATAAACAAACAAACGCGTTATTAATGTGTGGGTAGGAAATTAAAAGTTTTAGACCTAAAAATGAGTAATAATTGAAACAGAATAACGTCCAACTAAAAAAAGTTCGATGAAAGACAGGAGTGACGAAATGAATTTTAAACTTTGTTTTCACCATTATCAATATATCTTTATCTGGAGATATATATTTTAGACTTCATATATCTTAAGGTTTAATAAAAGTTATCATAACTTCACAAAAAATAGTAAATAATAGTGCATTCTTTAAGTTATTTTCTAACTTTATTACATAACTTTGTGATTCCAGAATGTTTAGTTTCAGTTTGTCCTCCTATATTATGTCAAACATTATTCATGACTTGGTTTGTATGATATATTGTATTTTTTAATTTATTTTAAGTAACTAATTTCGTATGGTGTACATATTCAATAGCATATGCAATTGAAAGTTTATTACTATTAATATGCATTTCTCGTGCAACGCACGAACATATAGACTAGTACTATATTAAAAGCACGAAGGCTTTTAGCGAAATGTCGTTTGCCTTTTTTACCCTTATAAAATAAATTTTATTTTGGACAAAATTATAATTTAAGTTATATTCCTAATATTTAAAAATAGTTATTTAATTATTTACCTAATATTTAGGATTTCTAAACCAACTAAATTAGGTGTCTTAAATCCGTCCTAATTTGAATTGTGTCATATAACAGATTTGTGTAAAAAATAAAAAAAAAAATTAACTCATAAAAATCAAATTATTTTATAAAGTCGTTTACATCACCCTGACCTCCTTTTAGTCGTAGGAGTCTTATTGTTTGTTATTAAATTTTAACCGATTAATTCCTTAGATTATTTTAGGTAAAATTTGGAGCACTTTTGAAATCCTTAAAGGTTTAGGACTGGAATGTTGGGATTTTAAGCTTGTGTAGCTTAAAGAACGTGAATGAGAAATGGAGGAAAAATAAAATATTTGAGTTTCCCTTGGGAAATGGACATTGTCCCATATCGAAGAAAGAAAAGGCTTTTGATGGGTATATATATAATTGCTCTTCTTCTAACTCTTAAAGAGTTAAGAAAAAAGGCAAGCCTCGCGCCGTCGTCGTTGTCGCTCGCTCGGATTCGACCTCGGATTCGGATTTTAATTATTTAATTAATTAATTAAATAATTAACGAAAAATTCAATTCGGAATAACCCATGACCCGCGACCCGATTCGGTCAGGCCCGTTTTCTTTCCCGAATTATTTTAAATATATTTTTTCCCGCAATATTTCAAACGCCCCTTTTGCAACAGCCATGGCTGTTTCTGAAAGATTGCAAACCTTTTCAGAAACAATGCCAGCAACTCTATAAATAGAGTTTGAATCCCAGAATCTTTCCTTACGAAATTTTCTGAGCTTCTTCTTCTTCTTCTTCTGCACAATATTTTTCAGTGTATTTTACGACCATTGAGTGGTTCGCAGTTCATCAGAGTTTTGGTACCAATACACTGGTGAGTTAAATCGTTCTATCTTGGGAGGATATATTCCAGCACCTCGGGTACTTGAGGGGAATAATTTTCTTAAGGACATACTGTGTATTCAGTGGGCTCGATTTATTCCTATACTATTTTTTGTTTTTCAGAATCTATTTCGTTAAACAAGTATTACTAACTTTCTGTTTTGTTTTTTCAGAAAGTTTCATTGTTTATTACAGCAATACAGAATAATAACAATCTTAAAAAAATTATTTTTTTTATATTTTGTATTTTGTTTGTGGAGATTAAAACCTGTGTGATTTTCTACTCCTTCTGAATTTTACTATTTTGATTTGAAGATATAAAAACTTCATCAGAGTATTGAAATTCGTAAGACGATTTGAAGAACATAAAAACTTCATCATTTTTCTGTAAAATAGTATATAAAAACTTCAGTTTTATTTATTATACATACTATTTTTTTGTTAATAACAGTATTGTGTACTGTTCTGATTTTGCCATTAATTGAACTCTTCTGTTGTTTACAGTGAGAAATGGCAATTGATAACGGAAATTCTTCTGCGACTATAACGGCAACGACGATAGCCTCGTCAAGCCGGACTGCTGTTCCACCGGCAGAGAGACCGGAGAAATTTTTCGGAGCCAACTTCAAAGGATGGCAGCAAAGGGTGTTCTTCTGGCTTACCACACTTGGTATGCAGAAATTCACTAGTGAAGAACCTTCAGTGCCTACTGCGGACATGCTGGATAACGAAAAATTCATGATTGTTGAGGCGTGGAAGCAGTCAGATTTTCTTTGCAAAGGCTATATCTTAAGCGCTTTAGAGGATGACTTGTACAATGTATACAGTGCGATGAATACTTCGAAAGAATTAGGGGATGCACTTGAGAAGAAGTACAAGACTGAAGATGCATGCTTAAAGAAGTTCGTGGTTGCCAAGTTTCTAGACTATAAAATAATAGACAGTAAAACTGTTGGAACCCAAGTTCAGGAGCTTCAACTTATTTTTCATGACCTTATTGCTGAAGGTATGGTCATGAATGAAGCTTTTCAAGTGGCTGCAATGATTGAAAAATTGCCTCCTTCGTGGAGAGATTTCAAGAACTATCTTAAGCACAAGCGCAAAGAAATAAAGTTGGAAGATCTTGTGATTCGTCTCAAGATTGAGGAAGACAACAAAACAGTCGAGAAGTAGTCTCGTGAAAATTCAACAATCATGGGAGCTAATATCGTTGAGGAGACTGCTCCAAAAAATAAGAAGAGAAAGAGGTCTTCTGGACAGATTAAGGAGCAGAACAAAAAGAAATTCAAGGGCAGCTGCTACAATTATGGAAAAACCGGTCACAAAGCCCCTGATTGTCGTCTCCCGAAAAAGTATAAGAAGAAGGGACAGGCTAACATAGTGGAGAAGAATTATGACATTGATGATCTGTGTGCAATGCTTTTGGAATGCAACCTAGTTGGAAATCCGAAGGAGTGGTGGATTGACTCTGGAGCCACTCGACATGTTTGTGCTGTCAAGAAAGCATTTGCGACTTACTCTACTGTTGGTCCCGAAGAAGAGCTTTCCATGGAAAATACTGCAACAGCCAAGATTGAAGGTTATGGGAAGATATTCCTGAAGATGACTTCCAGCAAGGTGTTAACGCTCAACAACGTTCTTCATGTTCTTACTATTAGGAAGAATTTAGTTTCTACTTCTTTGCTTGTTAAGAATGGATTCAAATGTGTATTTGTTTCTGATAAAATTGTTGTAAGTAAGAATGAAATGTATGTTGGAAAGGGCTACCTCATAGAGGGCCTCTTCAAACTAAATGTAATGGTTGTTGACAGTATAAATAAAATTGCAGCTTCTTCTTATTTATTGAAGTCAAATAATTTATGGCATATTCGTTTAGGACATGTCAATTACAAAACCTTACGGAAGTTAATTAATTTAGAAGTGTTGCCTAAATTCGAGTGTAATAAATCAAAATGTCAAATATGTGTTGAGTCTAAGTTTGTAAAACATCCTTATAAGTCTATTGAAAGGAATTCAAATCTTTTAGACTTAATTCATACTGACATTTGTGATATGAAGTCGACACCATCTCGAGGTGGGAAAAAGTATTTTATTACTTTTATTGACGACTGCACTCGATATTGTTATGTTTATTTGCTTAATAGAAAGGATGAAGCAATTGAAGCATTTAAGCAATACAAGAATGAAGTGGAGAATCAATTGAATAAAAAGATCAAAATGATTAGAAGTGATAGGGGTGGAGAATATGAATTTCTATTTGTAGAAATATATTCGAAATATGGAATTATCCATCAAACTACTGCACCTTACACACCTCAATCTAATGAAATTGCGGAAAGGAAAAATCGGACATTAAGGAAATGATGAATTCTTTATTAATAAGTTTCGGATTACCGCAGAGTTTGTGGGGCGAAGCTATCTTTACAGCTAACCGAATACTCAATAGAGTACCCCACAGCAAAACGCAATCTATTCCATATAAAAAATGGAAAGGAATAAAATCCAACTTGAAATATTTCAAAGTGTGGGGGTGTCTAGCAAAGGTACAAGTTCCTTTGCCTAAAAGGGTTAAAATTGGACCAAAAACTGTTGATTGCGTTTTTATTGGATATGCTACAAACAGTAAAGCATGTCGGTTTTTGGTTCATAAATACGATAATCCCGAAATTCATGTTAATACGGTAATGGAATCAGATAATGCTGAATTCTTTGAAAGCATCTATCCGTATAAAACTGAATGTGAGTCGTTAAGTGAAAGACCTAAACGACCTCGGGAAGAACCAAAGGAAAATACTCCAAGTATAGAAGATCCAAGGTGTAGCAAACGTCAAAGAACATCTACTTCCTTTGGACCAGATTTTGTGACATTCTTGCTTGAAAATGAGCCTCAAACTTTTAAAGCAGCTATGTCATCTTCTGATTCAGCGTTTTGGAAAGAGGCAGTCAATAGTGAGATTCAATCAATTTTGGATAACCATAGATGGGAATTGGTAGATCTTCCTCTAGGAAATAAGCCTTTAGGTTCGAAATGGATCTTTAAACGAAAGTGAAAGCTGATGGCACTATTGACAAATATAAGGCAAGACTTGTTGTCAAAGGTTATAGACAAAAGAAAGGCCTTGATTACTTTGACACTTACTCGCCAGTAACGAGGATAATATCTATTAGGGTGTTAGTGGAAATAACGGTCGTATATGGTCTTGAAATCCATCAAATGGATGTTAAAACAGCTTTCTTAAATAGAGAATTAGAGGAAGAGATTTACATAGAACAACCTGAGAGTTTTGTGGTAACTGGTAAAGAAAAGAAAGTGTGCAAACTTGTTAAGTCACTTTATGGACTTAAACAAGCACCCAAACAATGGCATGCCAAATTTGACCAAACAATATTGGCAAGTGGGTTTAAAATCAACGTGCGACAAATGTGTTTATATTAAAAATACTCCAGGTCATGAAGTCATTGTTTGTTTATATGTTAATGACATGTTGATAATGAGCAAAAACATGGCAGATATAAATGCTACTAAGCGCATGTTGGCTAGCAAATTCGATATGAAAGACTTAGGAGTTGCTGATGTGATCTTAGGAATCAGAATTCACAAGACTCCATAAGGTCTAGCATTATCACGGTCTCACTACATTGAAAAGGTACTTGACAAGTTCAAGTATTTGGATTTCAAAATTGGCAAGACTCCAATTGACGTGAGTTATGCACTTCAAAAAAATAAAGGTGAAAGTGACTCACAATTGGATTATGCAAGAGTATTGGGAAGTTTGATGTATATCATGAATTGTACACGACCAGATATAGCATGTGCTATTAGTAAACTGAGTCGGTTTACAAGTAATCCCAATCACATACATTGGATGGCAATGAAACGAGTTTTGGGGTATCTCAAACATACCCAAAATTATGCTTTGCATTATAAAAATATTCCTCCGTGATCGAGGGATATAGTGATGCAAATTGGATCACTGGATCATCTGAAGTTAAATCCACGAGTGGATATATTTTTACAATTGTGGGTGGAGCAGTGTCTTGAAAATCATCCAAACAAACGTGTATCACCCCTTCTATAATGGAATCTGAATTCATAGCTTTAGATAAGGCCGGTGAAGAAGCTGAATGGCTCCGAAATTTCTTGGAAGATATTCCATTTGGCCCAAACCTTTGGCACCTATTTGTATACATTGTGATAGTCAAGCGGCAATAGGCAGGGCAGGAAGCGTTATGTATAACGAAAAATCTCGTCATATACGACGGAGACATAATATCGTTAGACAACTACTCTCTAGTGGTGTTATCACAATTGACTACATAAAGTCAAGAGATAACGTATCGGATCCACTTACAAAAGGCCTATCTAGAGAGGCAGTTGAAAGATCATCAAAGGGAATAAGGTTAAGGTCTAGGACAAGTCATCATGACAGTAACTCTACCTAGCAGACTGGAGATCCCACGAGCTAGGTTCAAAGAGATCAAACAAAGTTATGAATGACAGTTCAACATTGTTAAATAACTCAACCCATTCTCGTGATGAAGACAATGTTCAGAAATCGAGGTAAAGTATTAAGGCTTTTTGATAAGTCAACAAAGCTTAAAGGTTTTTTAATGATTTGCTAAGTCTGGCAGGATATGACCAGATAGTGTGTCTGTAGGATTACACGTTTAGAAATTACCTATGTGAGTGTGAAGTGTAAGCTGCTTCAAGGGGAATGAAAGTAAAGGCCCATTCTCTAAGCACTCATGAAACTAGGCGGTGTTCATGGCTGAAACGAACACAACCGTGAGAACCATAGATGGTTAAGGATTGATTGTGTGACTTATGTTGTCTAGGTATACAACAAAGCTCGACGGTTCAAAGATATCAAATCTACCGATTGACCGAGTATATCCGATATAAGTTCACTACGGAAAGTTCAAAGGGAAACCTACTTATGCAGATGCAATTAATTCTTGCATGTAAAACACCCACGCGTCCGTGCATTCCTTTATTTTATAGCCAAGTATTACTAACTTTCTGTTTTATTTTTTCAGAAAGTTTCATTGTTTATTACAGCAATACAGAATAATAACATGGAACACTTTGAAATCCTTTTACGTTTAGGAGACTCAAAAATTTAATTAATTCTTTACGTTTTAAAAGTTTCACTTTTCTCCGTTAGTGATTGGCCACAATATATATAAGTCTGTGATGAGCCTTTCTCCTTTAATTTGTTTTATGTAAGTAGTTTCTTTTATGAATTAGAGCTTTATTTTTTTCTATTCCGTATTAGAGAGAGTAAAAGAAGTTATTTAGATTTGTGGCAGAAGAAAGAAGACGGGGTATAAGAGGAAAGACAGTGAAAGAGAATTTTTTTTTCTATCTCTTCATACACTAATTTTATTGTTAAATTTGCAACAGGTACAACTTTGTAGAGAATCATATTTGAGCAATTATCAAGTTTGTCTTGCTATCTACAACTTTGTATTATCCTGCTTTTACTTAATTTGTTTTTTATTTTTTATCTTTGCATGGGTAAAGATAGATTTTTATAATTTTCATACAAGTAGAATGTATTTATGTGAATAACTTAAACGTAAAATACTCTGACTCGAATGAATGATATGAACTGTTCTTATTTGATACTTTCGTTAGAGCTTGAATTTAACAAGTTATAAAGTTCAAAACATAGGTCTTTGGAGGAAACTTATATTAGATATATAGTTTCAGTAAATCATGTTTTACTCCTTTAATTTGTTTATTGCATTCAAACTACCAATATAAACTCTCCGAGAAAGATTAAGTAAGAAATAATAACTAAAGTTCAATTTTCCTTATTCTTACTCATAAATTTATTATAACTGGTTGTAGAATTAAAACCAATTAGTTTTGTATAATTTAATTATATTAGTAAAAAATAAGGAAAAATAGAGAGAAAGACTTTTTCGTGAAAGACCTATGTTTGATTGTTTGGCTATACAATAATACGTATATTATCCTTTAATCAAACACTACTTTTATAAAATTTATGTAACAAAAAAATAAATACATATTCTAATAATTAGAATAATTAGATATAAAATATACTTTTGACTCAATATTAAATTTTAGAAATACTTTTGAAATAATATATAATTTAATAATATTTACATAATTTTTTAAAGTTTTATATTTATGAACATAGAGTACACGCGCAAAGCGCATACCCTAAAACTAATATTTAAAAAATTTTTAATATAGAGTACACGCGTTTACACAAGATACGAGAGTAAAAAGCCATTGACAATCTAAATGATGAGGAGCTTAATAAATTAAATTCTATATATATATATATATATATATAAGTGAGGAGCTCATAAGTTAAAAGTTGAATTACCAAATTCTCCTTCTAAATGACCTAAATATTTTATTTAAGAAATACATAAAAAAAAAACCTAATATATTAAAGTGTCCTTTCATAAAAAGTTGTGTCCATTCAATTTACGGAAGGAGTCTGCCCTACTGTGATAGAATGTTTGCGGCCATAATCAAATATTTGAACTAAAAAATTTAAAATATATTAACTCTCAATATTAATTTATAAGTTGGAAAAGCTAGTTATGGGAAGCACAAAAGCAAAAATTAAATTACTTAAATACTATTTAAACTATTTAAATAAAAATACCAATTTATTTGAAGGGATGCAATTCTTCGTGTGAGTATTAGTTACTACTCCCTCTGTTCCAGTTTAGGTGAACTTATTTTCTTTTTAGTCCGTTTCAAAAAGAGTGACCTCTTTCTAAATTTGATAACAATTTAGCTTAAACTTACAATTCTACCCTTAATGAGAAGCTTTTATAACCACACAAATACTCTGGGTCCCTTTTTGACTTGTTTAGGACCACAAATTCCAAAAATCTTCATTTTTTCTTAAACTCCGTGCCCAGTCAAACAGGTTCACATAAATTCGGAGGGAGTAATGTTTAACTGTTGCTGCCTTTTAAATAAAAAAGTGAAACAGTTGGCCTTAAAGCTAGTGAGAGATGGAGGAAACATATATTCTAATCAAACTCTTAACAATGCAAAATAAGATTTATCAATGATGGTAAAGTTACTTTCGTTTCTATACTTGTTTAACGAATAAATATATACATTCTCCGTTAACTTTGCACATCCCTTAAAAAAATAATAAATGAAGTGCATAATTTATCATCATACCCATATTAAATAATGCATATTTTTAATGGATTTGAGAAAATTATTTGAAATGAGTAATTTAATACTGTGGGTATAATAAGAAAAAAGAAATTGTATTCTCTTGATATGCTAAAAGTAACAACTAAAAATTAAAATATATTTTTAGAATGATTGACAAGTAAAAGTGAACGGAGAGAGTAAGATACGGTGATCTCATTTGTTACTCCTTTCAGTTTGTTTTTCTTTCTATTATTTAATTGATAATTAATTGTTTATAGAAAAACATTGTTGTTAGTATTATTTATTTGTTTTCATGTACTATTACTTTTTCTAACAATATAATTATCATCACCATCACATTGCTGCAAATATAGTCCATTTCCTCTAATTTTTTTAAACCTTAGTATTACTTATTTTACTTCAGATATTGGTGATAACTAGAATTTTCTTTTCCCCTCTACAATAGCAATATCTAATATTCTGATAAAAGCACTTGACAAATACATTAGTTCTTCATGCAGCTCCACATGAAATAGGCTCTGGGGAATTACTATAACTTTCTTCATTATTAGAGCTACAAAGAGAAACAAACTTAGATTAGTAATATCAAAGAAAAATAATTTTTATTACCCAAGAAATGCTGCTAATGACAAGCAATCAGACATAAACTATCCTTCAATCTCTATACAAAAACTTAAGCAAAATAAAGGGTTTGTAAAGGTCAAAAGAGTTGTCACAAATATTGGTAATTCTCCAAATTTCACATATTGCTCCACCGAGTTTGATGGGAAGAAACTACCTCAAAGTTACAAAATTGGAATTTTAACGTGGTCACCTGGATCTCATTAAGCGAGATATATGGTATTGGCAGTGAGCATTAAATAGTTTACAATTAGTATTTTGTTGAGGGAGGCGATATCATTGTAAGATATTCTGACCCTAGGTAATTTACAACTTGAACAAAATAATGTCAATTTTGAGTTCGAATAGTGTTCTTCTAAACTCTTGATATTTTCTAGCTTTTGCTATTTATGAAACTATGAAGCATAGTCTTTTATTTTCATGCTCTTCTCTCTTTTTCAATGAAGATAGATACTCCTTCCGTCTAATTGCCGCTTTAGCTCTTTTACCTATGTAGGCATTTAAATTTTATTAGATTTAAATTCATAAATTATTTGGAATATATTTAAATTCAAGATATATTAGTCCAAATAAATAAGGCTAATATAATTAGATTAATTATATTAGTCCAATACATATGGGTTAAATAAATAAATTCAAAATTTATTGGGCTAGCCCAAGTAATCGGGCTACAAGTGATGGGGCCACTTTATTAAGCCCAAGATATCATCTTCCTAGAGACCCAGTTTGGTGCTACGTGTCAATTGACGTGACACGCCAAGTCAAATGGAAGAGCCAATAGGATCATGTCACGTATCAGAATGACAAGGCATGCCAAGTCAAATTAAAAAGCCAATGAAACCATGCCACATGGGCAAGTGATATGTTCTAGCAAATCAAATGCGGCCTTGTCACACTTCAATCTGATTGGTCGGAAAGAGTTTGTTCTTATCACAACTTTCCCTCCCACAACTATAAATATGGGTCTTCATAACTTAGAAAAAATACCAGAAATTATAATAAGAAGCAAGAAAGAGCTCGTGGATCAAACTCTGCAAATTCCTTTTCAAGCTTCAAGCTTCAAGCAATCAAGTTCAAGTTCAAGAATTCAAGTTCAAGCTCAAGAACGAAGAATAAATCAAGCTTAAAGAAGTACGAATTCAAATCAAAGTTCGTGCTAGTTGAATTTAAGATCATCGTTCGTGGCAAAAAATATAGATTCAAGATCACGCTCAAAGGCCCTTGAATTTATCTATTGTTGGAAAGAAGAATCAGAGGATTCATAGAGATTGTAACACTCATATTACATGAAATAAAATACTACGATTATTTTCTTGACGCAATTGTATTGTCTACAAATTCTGGCATGCCCAGTGGGACAATCTCTACCTCTTATCTCAACTTTTCAATCACCAAAGTTCAAGAACATCGAAATGGCTTCAAAGTAAATCAACTCCAGATCAACTTCCACCAAGGCTGCTAATTCCAGGTTCTATGCTGATATGGAAAGCATCCTCGATGTTACCTTGGAAGCTTTGGACAAGTTAGAGGAGCAAAGCAAGATCTTTAGGAAAACAAGCACCCTAAGTGTCGTCCACATCAATCCCTATTTTTGGATCTTCATCCTCAAAAGGAGCAAGATCTTCTACAAACGCACCTGAAGGAGGAATCGATGTTTCTGAAATAATTAAGAAAACTATGTCTATGCTTAACCTCTCTGGATCCATGAACTCTATTATTAAGGAAGATGGTGATATGTCAAGTGATGGATTCTCCCCACGTACACCGCATAGCGTGAGCCAATGGAGGATCAACCTGTGTGACAATCCACACTACTTTCCATCGTCCACAACAATCATGCAAGCCATGGTGGCAAACGCTTCATTTGTGGAGGAGAAGTTGGCAAACTTGACGGAAACAATCACTAGTTTGACCAAGTACATGCAAAATCAAGATGCTAGAATTGACAAGCTAATAGACAGTGTGGGACTCTTGATGGAAAAAGTATCCACCCATGCACCTGGCAAGCTCCCAAAAGTTCCAGAGAGTGATTCTCGCCCAAGACAAGTAGCATCCGCTAAGGCTATCCCTGTCTCATCTGAAGAGATGATTCCAATCGATCAACTAAAGGACTACATTGAAGGAACTACTTAAAATAAGTATGAAGTTGCAGACAAGTCTTCTCTTATATACGCAAAGTCGTATACTGCAATGATCGATATGTTGAAGATGCCTGCTGGCTTTCAACCTCCAAAGTTTCAATAGTTTGACGGTAAAGGCAATCAAAAGCAACATGTGATGCACTTTGTTGAAATGTGCAACAATGCTGGGACATATGGAGATTGCCTCGTCAAGCAGTTCGTCCGCTCACTAAAAGGAAATGCTTTTGATTGGTACCCAGACCTCGAGGTTGGATCTATTGATAGCTAGGATCAACTAGAGCAAGATTTTCTCAATCGCTTTTATAGCAGGAGACGAACTGTGAGTGTCGTGCCCCGTTTTCTGGCAAAATCGGGTTTTAACGTTTGACAACTCTTTTAAATGGGTATTAAAGAGAATAGTCACCACCTAATGATTTTGAGGTGCATTAAGGAACCTATTTTGCAAATAACTCTGTTTTAAAAAGTCTGTATCACCAAAGATTGTGTAAGAGCTCAAATTACCTCAAAGAGAAGGATTTTGGCACTCTTCGAGGTCCACAATTGTTGTTCCCGGCCGAATCTTACAATAGATGGATTATTGAATTATAACTACCCTATGTGATCTTATAAATTAGAGCAAGGAGTCCAAATATCTAGTTACAAGACGAAACAAGCATTAAAGGAGATTGTACATATGAAAGAAGTGGGTTACAAGATATAACCTAGTTTGAGCTAAACATGCGTGCAAATAGTAGCCATATATGGGGGTTCTAAGTTTTTTAACTTAAAGGATCACCCCGTACAACATAAATAATACTTCGCAACCCTTTAAGTATAAGGGGTTGCTTATATTATTCAGCAGGCACAGACTATCATCTCCTGCTACCTAATTACTATCTTAAAGTTGTTTACATGAAATATTCTAGTTCAATTCTAAGTCGCGTCCTATGCATGCTTTACTCGCCCCATGTGGTCCAGGAGGCTTTTGGACCCACTATTTTGGTGGTTCTAGACTTCCCTTAGGCTGCTCAAAATGAGAAAACTAGGCGCGCAATCAAAACAAATAAGACTTCACATAGACAATACAAAAGGCTCAAATTCACCTCCTCATGTAGACTCAAATACACGCAATTAAGAAAATAGTTATGACTAGGTTTAACATTTGGTAGGCGGCAGCCATAATTGGCAGACTTAGAATTATAACGTGCTAAGTATGTCAAACCTTATAGGCATGATTTCTATGTGATTTAGTAATTGAGATATTAGTGTGAAGTCCTATAGGCAGGATTTCTAGGCAACCCATTTTGACGAAGTAACTATTTTTAATACGTAATTCCGTTAATGGATCCTATAGTCATGTTCTCTAGGCGAGTGATGGTATCGTATATGCATAATCTCTAAACAATCTGCATCTGGGAAGTGATGCTATTGAGAGCGCAAATTTGCTTATTTGTCCCTATAGGCATGCTTTCTAGACGGGCTATATGATAAAAGAGAATAACAACAACAACAATTTTGATTACTTGAGTTGAGAGCCTACATGCATGGTATCTAGGTGAGTCACATGATTGAAAGAAATACACCAAGCATGTAGTTTCAGTTATTGCGGTGATATCCTATTAAACATGGTATCTAGGCGTAGTAATAAACAGTCAATAAGTCTCATTTTAGTTCCTATAGGCATGCTTTCTAACATTGTAAGTTATGAAATTATATTAACCCTAAATCATTCTTTCTAAGTGAATAGGCAAGTAAATCAACACATGGTACAGATAGTTCCTAAAGACGGGGCATGGCAAGCAAATAGAAAATTAAAGCCCTATAGACAGGTTTTCTACCCATTCATGCAAAAGATAGAGTATCCTAGTTCCCCCATTTTCACTAATCCCCAATTGTTTGTTATTACAAGTTATTACAGGCCCAAAATGAAATAATACCAACTCAAAGATGACAAATTACCTACTTAAATAAATACAAGACCACTTAAAGCAGTTACAGGCCCAATAAAAAAGTAACCCAAGGATATCTCTATGCCTTCAATAGTCTTACTCTTCGCACAACAGCAAACCCAAAATCTCAGGCTCATCAAGGCATTAGAGTGTGTCAGTTACAATGTTCAGATCCACCCACATATATGACCTAACACCAGGCTCAAACGAATGACTTACTTACCCAAATGATACCAAAATTACACATACAAGTGACAAACTACACATGGAATTAGTTAAACAACCTTGAAGTCTACACATTTAATTCTTAAAACTGTAACTAACAGTAATTCTCACCAAGGCATATAAACAAGATCAACACCTGGAACTCAACATTGAACCAAGTCGGGCCCATCTTCATATCCAGGTTAATTTCTCCAATAGTGGCTTTTTGGGACCCATCGAATGCTTTCACGTTCATGCTTCCCATTCGGATCTCCGCTATACCTATGCCCAATCTTTTCAGAGTAGTCAAAAGGCATATATTCAGACTTTAACCCCCATCAATCAAAACGTGAGCAATGAACTTATCTTCATACTGTACAATGATGTGCAATGCTTTGGTATAACTCAACCCTTCCGGCGGCAACTCATCTTCATGGAAAGTGATCTTGTGACTCTCCAATACTTGTGCCACCATGTTTGCCATCTCTTCATTAATGATACCAGCAGGTACGTAAGGTTCACTAAACATCCTCATCAAGGTGTTCTTATGTGCGTTTGAGTTTTGTAATAGAGACAAAATGGATATTTGTGCCGGAGTTTTGTTTAGGTGATAAAAAATAGAGTACTCCTTTGACTGTACCCTTCCTCCAAAGATCGTCAATACTTGTTTCCACAACTGGTGGTTTTGATGCGGTCTCCTTACTTATCCCCCCGAGATTTTTCGGTGTATAGACCCTGCATGTTCTAGTCATGTAATGACCCAAAATTTTTATATACTTATTTTTTTTTGCCTAATGGCTAATATATAAATAAAATCCCAAAAATGGGTCCAATGCTTACAAGATGTCCAAACCAAAATAGAAGTTGCATGAAGCTACTAGCTATTAAAAAAGATAGAAAAGCTAAAATCTAATGAACTAACTATTACAACATGATAAGTTGAATGCTTCCTTCTCCTATTAGTGTATGTGAATCCAATTGTCATTGGCAAATACCAAGCAGCACCTATCAAGCTCTTACCAGGCGCTAGGGTATATTGTCCATAGGCTAAAATGAATTCCAAACATCTCCACCGCAGAGTTGAAGTCCGCATCGTCCTCCAAGTGTCACTACTATATGATCTCCATACGCAGTGGACTGATTTTGTTCAAGTATTAATCATGTGCTCACTCATCAAGATTAATGTGTAGAAGAGGAGTCTGGCTTTAGGCAAGCTTTGCAAGGCAAAAGCCGGGCTTGAGCTGGCTTTAGGCAGGCTTTACAAGGCAAAGGCCAGGCATCCGCTGGCTTTAGGCAGGCTTTGCAAGGCAAAAGCCAGGCTTGAGCTGGCTTTAGGCAGGCTTTGCAGGCCAAAGGCCAGGCGTGGGCTGGCTTTAGCCAGGCTTTACAAGGCAAAAGCCAGGCATGAGCTGGCTTTAGGCTGGCTTTACAAGGAAAAAGCCAGGAATGATCTGGCTTTAAAGACTTTGCAAGGCAAAGGCCAGCTTGTGCCTTTTTGTGATCTTGTAAGCTCAGATCCTTCCCTACTAGAAACCTTTAATGTAGACATCATTCAAAACATTGCTAAACCATCCTCAGATTGAGCTTGAAAGCATGCTAATACCACTGAGAAATAATTCAACAATCTCCAAAAATACCATATGATGGGTTCAGCATTTTCCTTAGCATTTGGACATATCAGTTTGTGCAGAGTCCAATCTTGTGAAGCCATCAGTCTGGGGTTCTTCTCTTTACTATCCTAATCCTAAGGTTAGGTGATTGAGATTTGTCTAGATTGATCAACCTCCTCCCTGCACTAGGCAGTTTAGAGAATGATCAACCTCCTCCCTGCACTAGGCAAAAGAGAACACAATGTTAGCTATAAAATCTGCCACTGAGTTGCCTTCTCTGAACACATGTTGAAAGATCACATTGAAGTTGTCCTTCATCTCTATAATTTTCTTCACATCCTGTGCAATTACCCAAGGAGGATCCCATTCCCCTTCTATCGCCTTCTTCATCACCAACGAATCAGTCTCCAGTATGAGAGGGTGAAAATCATGCTCTACACAATATTCCAACCCTTGAAGAATAGCCTTAGCTTCAGCCACCACATTATTTGTAACTCCTAGGTCTACTGCCCTAGCATACACCACATCACCTTCATCATCCCTCACACAAAAGCCTAGGGAGCTAGGTCCAGGATTGCCCTTTGAAGCTCCATCAGTATTACATTTGTACCAACCATGACAAGGAAGCTGCTATGTTACTCTTGTAGTGATCAATATAGGTTTATATCCTTCAAAGTATTGAATCATGTCTGGCCATAATAATGGAATATTGGGGATCCAAGCATACCTCACCCTTGCCAGGTGATGCAATGTCCTATTTATCTCATGAATCACCCTATTTGTGGACATTGAACCACCATGTTTACCTGCATTTCTTCTCTTCCACAGCTCCCAAGTGATGATAGCTGGTACTGCTTGAAATAGTGGCTTTAATTTTGGACAACACTGAGCATACCACCAATGCCTTATAATCTGCTTCAATTGAATCAATTGCATAGAAATTCCAGCAGCCCCTATGAACAAGTTCCATACCTTAGAAGCAGTAGGACTTATGACAAATATATGCTCAATGGATTCCTCTTGGGGCTGCTGATAACACCAACACCTATACATCACCATTTGCCCTTGCCTCCTCCACATGTCATCGGTGGCTATTTTCTGCCTCCACCATCTCCACAAGAAGAAGGATATCTTGAATGGAAAACCTTTAATCCACATTAACTTGAATTCCTGATAAGGATCTGCCCTATGCCTTAATATTTGCCAAGCACTGCTAACACTGAACTTGCCTGAAGGAGTTGGCATCCAGTATGGCTTATCCCAGTATCCCTCATTGCCTTCATAGTGCACATTTAGCCTTATATATTCTGCAATTTCCTCATTGAAAGTTTGTTCTAGCAGCTGATCATACCATGTTTTCCCTTGCCGCAGTTCTGCCACCTCCTAAAGACCTTCATTGATTGGAAAGTCTTCAGGTAATACATGATAAAATGCACCCAATCCAGTCCAATTTTCATGCCAAATATTAGTTGTTCCACTCTTCAATTCCCATACGATCTCATGTTCTACTTCTTCCCTAGCATTCAGCATTTATCTACAAACATGAGACCCTCTCCTAAAACGCACCACATTTGGTGGTTCTTTCTTGCAATACTTATTCAACATAAAATTAGACCACAAAGATTTTGTGGTCCTAAACCTCCACCATAGTTTAGCAAACAGTGCCCTTGAGACATCATTTAAGGACCTAAATCCTAGCCCCTTCCTTTTTAGGAAGGCAAAGATTTTGCCATGAAGCCCAGTATCTGCTTCTCCCTTCTTCCTTTGTGCTCCAAAAGAACCTAGCAAAAGTCTTATGTAGATGCCCTAGGATGCTGTTTGGTGGATCAAGGACTGATAATATGTGAACTGTCATACACTACTAGAAATTCGGCAAAAACCGACCAAGGTCGACCGACCAACTTTGGTCGGTAAAAAAACCGACCAACTTTGGTCGGTTTTTCAAAATATTTTTTTTTTTTTACGAAACCGACCAACTTTGGTCGGTTTTCTTTGGCGCAAAAATGCGGGAAACTATTTTTGAGTCCCACGAATTTTATGTTTTAAGAAACCGACCAACTTTGGTCGGTTTTTCAATTAATATAAATAAAAATTAATATTAAAAAACCGACTAAAATTGGTCGGTTAATTCGGCGGGTCATTTAAAAAAACCGACCAACTTTGGTCGGTAATTTTACTTTTTAATAAAACCGACCAACTTTGGTCGGTTATTTTCGTGCGAAAATATAATTAAAGAGTATAAATCAAATAAAAGACAGTCTTAAAATAAAATGTACCAATGATCTAGTGGTAGAATAGTATCCTGCCACAGTACAGACCCCGGTTCGATTCTCAGATGGTGAATCTTTTTTTTACATAATTAAAATACCGACCAACTTTAGTCGAAAAAAACCGACCAACTTTGGTCGGTTTTTTTTTGCAATATTTTTTTTTTGAATTTAATTGACCGATCAAAGTTGGTCGGTAATTTCTGACCAACTTTGGTCGGTATTCCTTTCCGACCACAAAAATACCGTCCACACGTAAATGGTCGCGTTTTGGTCGGTTTTTGGCCATTACCGACTAACGTTGGTCGGTTTTTTTGGTCGGTTTTTACCAGATTTCTAGTAGTGATACTTTGCAACACACTAGAGATGAGTGTTGCCTTTCCTCCAAATGACAACAGTTTTCCTTTCCATGAATGCAATTTAGCCTTCACCTCCTTGATAAGATCCTCATAATAGTCCTTCCTCCTTCTAGTGTAAAAAATAGGACACCCTAGATATGTGAAGGGGAATTTACCTCTTGCAAATCCTGTAATAGATCCAACTGCCTGAAATAATCCATTAGCAACCTTTGAATACATGTAGTATGAACTCTTATCTTTGTTGATCATCTGATCTGATATCTTCTCATAGTTTCCCAACACTGCCATAATCTTGCTCAAAGAGGGAGGATGAGCAGATGCAAAGATTATCGTATCATCAGCATACGCCAAGTGGTTTAAAGAATCAGACCACTTAGGCATTCCACAGCCCACAAATGATTTGTCTTCAAAAAGCTTATTCAAAGACCTGGAAAGTACCTCAGTTGATAGAATGAACAATTCTGGAGACAGGGGATCCCCTTGTTTCACACCCCTTGTCGACTTAAAGAACCCTGAGGACTGCCCATTCACCAATACTGGATACCAGTTATTTGACATCAAGTTCCATACCATGTTGATGAAGTGTTCAGAAAATCCCATCTTCCTTAGTACATGCAATAAGTACTTCCATTAGACCCTATCATAGGCCTTAGCCATATCAAGCTTGATCACCACATTAGCTGGCTTTCCCCTTAACCTTATGTCAGTGACAATTTCTTGAGTCAATAAGATGTTCTCAAATATACTCTTACCCTTTACAAATCCGGATTGATTAGGAGCTATTAGAGATGGCAAAAAAATCTCCAATCTGTCATGTAACACCCTAGACAAAACCTTGTTAATGAAGTTGCTCAAACTAATAGGTCTTAAGTCAGAGAAGGTCTCAACTCTAGGTTTCTTGGGCAGCAACACTAGATTAGTGTGAGTGATGGATTTAGGCAATGCAGCTCCTCCATAGAAGTGTAGCACCATGTTGTGAATATCAGCACCAATAACATCCCAGCATGTTTGATAAAACAAGTCAGTGAATCCATCAGGGCCACTAGCACTCTCCCCACTAAGCTCAAAAACTGCTGCCCTTACTTCTTCAATTGTTGGCAATCTGCTAAGTTCCAAATTCTGATCCATAGTGACCATTGAAGGTACATTATTGAGCAAGGGAAATTCAGAAGCATCACCTTCATTTGTGAACTGTTTTTGATAGAAGTCCACTGCAGCTGTAGCCAATTGCTCATGGTCTTCAATTCATACCCCACTGCCAGTTTTGATCCGCTTCAGTTGCAATTTCTTTCTTTTGCCATTGACATGGTTGTGAAAGAAACTTGTATTCCTATCTCCTTCAGCAAACCAATTCATCCCAGCTTTTTGCTTCCAATACTGCTCCTCAATATTCAAGTATTTCTTCAATTCAGATTGAGCCTTTTGAAGCACAATCCTATTTTCAGTTGTAGGCTCTTCTTCAAACAACATCTCCTTCACCCTAACAATGTCCTCCAAAATAGCCAATTGCTTGAAGATATCATCAAATGTTTCCCTATTCCATTTTGAGAGTGCTGCCTTCACCCTCTTGATATTCTGCTTGAACATAAAAAACTGATCCCCTATGAAATCAGCTTCCCAATTCTGCCTCACCACATCCACAAAGATATCATGCTTTGTCCAAAAGTTCAAGAATCTAAAAGGCTTGACAAAATTGGTTGTCTGCACCCCACATGTCATTAGCAATGGTGCATGATCTGATCCAGTTCTGATTAGATGCTCAACTTCAATAGTTGGCAATATGTTTTGAAATGGCAAATTCACAAAAATCCTATCCAATCTCTTGAATATACACTCAGTATTGGATCTCCCATTCCACCATGCGAATGGACTTCCTTTGTACCCTTGCTCAAATAAACCACAAGAGTTTATACAAAATGCAAAATCCTCATATTCAGGAGGGTGTACTGGAAGTCCCCCTATTCTCATCTTCATGCAATAACACATTGAAATCCCCTCCTACCAACCATGGTAATTCCATATCACTTGCTAAATAATACAAGTGATCCCACAAATCCAACCTCTCCATTGCTGAATATTTTGCATAAACAAATGTCATCAACATGTGCTGCCCCATGTCATGGTGAAACACTCTCACAGTCACCTATTACTCAGTATCCTCCACTAATTCCCATTCCACCACTGCATCGAAGAACAACCATATTTGCCCATTAATATTTATATAAGCAGTCTCCATATTTAACCTCCTTTTATATCTATCAATGAGTCCCTTCTTTTGAAAAGGCTCCATCAATGCAACTGCACAAAAATTATGCTCCCTATTCATATTGATCACCCTAGGAAAGGCCTGTTGTGTATTCACAGACCTTATATTCTATATTAATATTTTGATCATCATCTAGATAGAGAAGCTGCCCTCCTGGGCATTATTCTTGAAGGTTGTGGTAGATCTTTACTCTGATTCTTCTTAGTTTTTTTTACCTCCTTTAGCACTAGTTGTGGGTGATAAATCCCCTTCCCTAGCCACTTGTTTGAAGTTTTCGGCAGTTGATTCATCATCTCCTTCATCCTCCATTGGATTTTGTCTCAATAAGTCTTCATCAATTGGTGTCACATTGTGTATAACTAAATCATGTAAATGTTGTAGAGGAGACTTAGTTAGAACATTAATATGTAGTTGCATGGTTTGATCAGTGCCAGATTCCATAGGCACTTCCTCTATTTCCCGGATGCTCTTGGAACAATTGCCCACTCATCAGCCTGTTCATACTCCTTGAATTGTAGCTCATGGACATACGCCGGAACACCATCTACATAGGCCAAAATCTCTCCAGTGGCTCTAAGGTTGGGGTTTACTGTAGTTCCCTCATCAGGTGAACCTGGTTTTAGGCCTGGCGTCGCCAGCCTATCGCCAGGTGAGCCTGGCTTTAGGCCTGGTGTCACCAGCCTATCGCCGGGTGAGCCTGGCTTTAGGCCTGGCGTCGCCAGCCTATCGCCAGGTGAGCCTTGCTTTAGGCCTGGCGTCGCCAGCCTATCACCCGGTGAGCCTGGCTTTAGCTTTGGCGTCGCCAGCTTATAGCCAGGTGAGCTTGGATTATTGTCCTTCTTTACCTTGTCTTCTATTGTCTTTGTTTTGCCTAGCTGATCATTCTTAACCTCAACTGCATCGCTCCATAAGACCTTTGTAGAGTTTAGCTCATCAAGATCCTCCATCTGCCCAGAATCTTTAAAAGTTTGAGATGGAATCACATGACAAGATTGGTTTGTGGTCACATTGAGTTGTTTTAGCTCCTTTTTGCTAGTCCCAAACCTTCTATGAACCCAGTCGATTGTGGACTGAATCCCAGAAGGAGTAGGACCATCTTTAGAACTGAAGACTAGTTTTTTCCCCACCAAAACCAGTTGGTTGTTCTCGTTTATATCACTTTGTTCCTCCTCTAATACTATAAATTTATTCCTTGTTTGAACCTTGTTTGTCTGATCTTCTTCGACCTCCATCAGTGCAAAGTTATTGTACACCTGCTTTACACTAGCATTCACTGGCATGATTGCATTGCCAGTTTGCCCTTGTACCTGGGTTTTGTTATTTTTGTTGGTTCCCCGATTATCCCGAACTTTCTTCCACTGTGCACCTACGTTCCCGACTACTTTTCCACTCGTGAGAATCATTAAAGGGGTAGTGTGATTTTTGGTTTTTCCTTGTTCATCAGCAGCAGAATTCCAGTTGTTCAACTCAGCAAGATCATTCCTTTTCTTGCTGCTTCGATTCTCAATAAGCTCGGGGTGCAAATGCCAACATTCAATTTCATTATGTCCTTGTAGTTTACATTCCTTACAATATTTTAGTAGCATGTCATACTGAATTCTCACCCATTCTGTTCAAACACCACCAGAAGTTTCATCATCAATATCCAATCGCACCTTTTTAGGTAGTTCGGCCAACAAATCGACAAGAACTTTTACTCTTGCACAACTCGGCCTAGTTTTGTTTGTAGTTGCCCCGTCAAGACACACTGGCCTTCCCACAACTGTAGCCAAAGAAAACAGAGTTTCCTTTACAAAAAAGGTAGGCAGCAGTCCAGGAAAAGAAATTCACGCAATCGCCATCGGAGTTTCTTCACCCGCCTTAAATTTTGCATCGTAGATAAGAGTACGCAATTGGTATTCGTATCCATCTTTGGCTTTGATGTAGTATGTACTCTTCGATGTGAAATCGAGAAAATCTTGCCATAGAGTTAATCTAATTAACACATGACGATCTCTAAGGAATCCGATATTACACTCGCCTTTGATACCACATTGAGTTGAAATTATTCGGCGAAGCTCGTGAATCTCCGGAGATTCATATGAAAGCTTGCCAACGACAGCATATTGGAGGCCTTCAATCACGTTCATTCTATCTACTTCTGCCTCTGTGAATTTAACACCCGTTGGCCATTCAAATACACTGCTCGTCGCAGTGGAATGGGTTGAATTGAAGCTGCAGCGGTAGCCATCGCTGGAGGATTTAAAGAATTTGGTTTCAAAATCTTCGAGTAATCTAGAAGAGCTGGGTTGGAGTTAGTTGTTGTATGTTGTTGTGAAACGCTGGGGGAGGGCAGACCAGTCGGAAAAGCTGGTTGGTCGCTGGCCATTGTGGCCATTGAAGCCTAAAGCTCCAGCTTTGTCCGCGATGAATTCACTGTTCACGGTACTGTTTGGCACTGTTCACTGCTATAATGACGGCGAAAATTTGAGAGAAAAATGCTCTATACTTATTAATTATGAGACTAGAGAATTAATTTTTTTTTATAGCTATTGGGTCAAATACTAAGTTAGTGAATTTGTTTTTTATGATAATATATAAGATAGAATATTATAATTAGGCATACTAGTAAGCAATATAATAATACTAATAATAATATAAATAAAGTAGTGGGCTCAAGCCCACATCTGATGTGCTACACGTTTAGGACTTAAAAGTTTAAAGTGGGGCAAACTTTGATTCCTTTATTCACGAGGAGATAACAAATTACAGTGAGATTAATATAGGGCACTGTGACGGCAAAACAGAAGGAACGAGTAGTAGGGATTGGCTGCTCTTTATTTTGGATAGCTTCTCACTGGAATTTTGTGGAGAAGAAGGCTATATAATCAGGTATTTTGATCAACTTTCGTACAATGATATACATGATATTGAATTTGCAGTGAAGCATTAGTTATGTTTTTGTAAAGTAGGCTAATGATTAGGAGAAGACAAAGGAATAATTGAGCATGGCAGACATAATCATGAAGCATTGGGAATTGAATATTTAATTTAATGAATGAAATCTTACCCTTCAATATGGACAAAACCAGTTAGGATTGTTTTGGATCTTAATATTAGAATATTACATATACAGGGAATTAGTTATGGACCTTTGCACACATATGTAGAATGACAGGTTATGATTTATGTTTTTCTTTTGTAATAGCTACGTAGTGATTGAAAATATAATGAGTAGTGATAAGTTTTCAAAATTAGGTCTAAGGTTGGAGTGAGAATTTTATTTACCCGAAAAACGAATAGAGTTGAATTTGTACGTAATTCTAAGGATATGTGGTATAGTTTGATACAAATCGTAAGGATAAATAGAAATATCAAATATGGATTGTAAAGAATGCAAAATAAACAAGGTGATAAAGAAGCTGATTTTTAGGACTAAGCAAGATGAATTAATTTATTAAGCTTAGAAGAGTAACTCTTGAATACAGGAGAATATGATACTTGAATCACAATGTAAGCCAAAGAACTGCCCTCTACAGAAATGTAGCCATCCTCTTTATAGTGGTGGATCCTACTTTAGATATATTTAAAAATACATAGTGGAGAATCCATAATAAATTAGCTTTTCCCTAATTTCTACCGAGATTCTCTCCCTTGGTGTGTTTGCAACGGCTCTTGTCTGTGAGCTCGAGCTCGATCGGCCTCGGTGCTGGTCGGTATTGCTTCTAGAACTCGATATGTATTCGGGATCAGGTGATGATTTAGACTCGATCCCGGTTGGCCTCTTCCCCTTAAGCTCGAAATTATCTCATCATAGTTCGATTCGGACCCGAGCTCGATAATGACTTCGAACTCGGTGTTTGATCTATACCCGAAATCTGAAGCTTGTTTGTACCACCTTCGGAACCCATCTCGATATTACGAAGTCTTTCTTTGACCCATTATGTTTCGACCCGATCAATCATATGAATGCCGAAATCTATTTCAACCGTATACAGATAGTCCCCTCATTTCTCGGGAAGGATGTGGTGAGAAACGATATGATTTCTCAATGGCTCGATTAGATTATAAACTGACGTTCATATTGGGCTCGATCATGACGCACGTGATAGTTATCCCGTCGATTTAGATTTTCAAGGCATTTAATGCATGTCAGACGGTGGTCTGCCATCGCTGATATTGAACCATCATTGTTTCAATCTATAAATAGCCTTTCCGTCCACCATTCATCACTTTTACTTCTTCAATCTTCAGAAAATTTTTCAAGTTCTTTTTCGTCTTTTCTGAGTTCATTCGTTGATCTGTGACTCTTTTCTGCAAAATCTTCTTCTAAACCATCAAATCTTAGTCATCTTCTTTAAATCCAAAAAAAATTGTGAAGACATCAAAAACCGTTCCCCAAAAAGAAAAAGCTTTTTCTTCTCAATCCGCCGTCGACAAAACGCCGGTGGATCCACGACCTGAGGAGTGCGCTCAGGCGGCGTGCGTTCTTACGTCCGATTTCAAACTCGATAAAGATTCGCCGGTTCCCGGCCGATGTGAGCTCGTATCGAGATACATTTGTTCGATAACCGAGGGGTATATCGAACAGATAAAAAAAGATTGTAACTGGGGGAACAAAGAAGTGGTAGTGCCATCTCCCGAAGAGGATATTACTACTCACGTGAAAGGATTTTTAAGTGTGTACACTTACCCTTTCACGTTAGGTCCCCTCGACCCTGTTATCATAGATTTTTGTCATAAATACCTAATAACCTTAGTCCAGATCCATCCTTCCTTCTAGCTGATCATTATTTTGATCCGATACTTTGTGAACAAAATCGAGGGGATTCCTTTCCCCCTCGATCATCTCATCTGATTGTACCGTCCTCGCCTTTTTCGAGGAGGGTTAATAAAACTCCAACTGAGCTACCAAGGCTTTGTTCTCGAGCATAGACGAGGACAGGGATCGAGGCTGAATGGGCAGGTTCATTCGTGTAAGGACTTCAGACCTGATTCCGACCGAAAATATGCCTTTTCCCGAGGAGTGGAACATGAAGCGTAAGTGTAATTCTACTGTTATCTCTTGCTATTTTGTCCTTTCATTTATTTTCTTACCGATATACCCCTTTTTATGATGCAGCGGTTCCCTAGATGCCCGGCGCAGTTCCCGATCTCAAAAATTGGGTACGGGATCTGGTTTCGACCTCCACATACGCCGAGCGCTCATGGCGTGACTTGTCAAAGGGCCGATGGGAGGCCAAAAATCACGGTAAGCCCCTTTCTCGTATTTTTTGGTAACTCGAACAAGATGCTTTCCATATACTTTAATAAAATTTTTCGTATGTAGGTACAGGCAAAGATGCGATTTTGAGGCCCTCGTCTGTCGAGGAAGAGGCTTTGGCCTCTGTCCCGAAGCCGGTGAAAGATAATAAGAGGAAAAGGGCCTTCGTTCCCGAAAGTCCAAAACCGAAGAAGAGGACGGCTTGTAAGCCGAACAAGAACACCATTCCTTTGACCGTAGAATCAGTTTTGCGTCTAAGGGATGAAGACGAAGAAGAAGAAAAAAATGATAGGTCTGCGCTGGCGGCCCGAACGAAGAAGACCACCGACATTCCACATGCAGCTGGATCGGTAGTGGTTTATAAGGCTCCGCCTCGAACTGAGGATATATCGGAGAAAGATTTGGGCAGATTCCCCAAGTTGTTGGAGATCGAAGATGCTTCCCATCGAAGCTAACAGATGGGAAATATGTTTGAAAGGGCTCTCTCCGAATCTCTTCGAACCGAAGAGAATGCTCCAAGTGATTCCTTTGGGGCAGTAGCAATCGAAGACTCGCCCACCTTCCCTGCTTTTTTCGCAGGGGCGATTCGGGAATCCCAAGCTTTGGGGGCCCTCGAACTAGACAGGCTTCATAATGGAGAGGATCCTTTTCGTGACCTGTTTACCGGTGTCAAGGACGTTGCCGGTACTAGTGATGCATTAGATCTTTTTCACGGAGTGCAGCAGGCTTTGAATCAGGTAAGCCTTAAATTATTTTGTTGGTATTACCTTTATGTTTGCTTTTCTTTTCTAACTTCGTTTCTTCTTTTTTTGCAGGCCGCGGCAGTTCATCAAGAAGCATGTTCTCAGTCCCGAACCGAGATACGTCGATAGGAGGCCGATCTTTAACGGGCTATAGAGGAGAGGAACTCCCTTAAACTCCTCTTAGGGCAAAGGGGTAAGGAAATAAAAGACCTCCGAGCTGAGCTGGCCAAGGCTCACCAAGATCAGACCGATCTGTCTGAGTAGGTAATGATACTTTTAAAAGTTTATGGGCTCGATACCGGAACGATGGCTAATTTTTCGGTCTCACAGCTGCAGCAAAAAATTGAGATGATCGGGAAACTCCGTGAGGAGGTCGATGTGATAAAAGCGGAGTCTTTGAAGTGGAAAGAAGGTATGGACTGCTTTGCTGCAGAGAAAGAAGCTGCTCAAGCCCAATTATCATCAGCCAAAGACCAACTTCAAAGTATAAAGGAGAAAGGCTCAGTTCAAGCAAGAAGAATAGAGGAGCTCGAGGCTCGATTTGCCTCTGAACTTGCAAAAGCTGAGTTTGACGCCGAAAAGGCAAAGACCTATGCAGATGCACTCATGGCCCGTCTATCGGGCCGATGCTGAAGCTGCCCAGGTCCAAGCAAGAGAGGTAGCCATGACCGCCGATACTCGATCACATTGGGTCGGTGAACTTGCTATGTTCCGATCTCGGAGGGAGACCCTCGAGGAGATCCATGCTCGAGGTTTCGATCTCGCTGAAGAGATAAAAAGGGATAAAGAACTCGAAACCGATGCTGAATCCTTGGCTTTCGATGATGATGATGATGATAATGAAGAAGATGATGAGAGTAAGAGCGGGTTCGAGAACGGGGGGGAGCCCGGTGGAGAAGAGACTGCTTCCAGAGATAGCCAAGAAACTTAGCCCTTAGTTTCTATGTTGCAATCAATCATGTAAACAATCTTGTGTATATATATAAATATATTTTCCTTTTACCGACTTGCTTCTGTTTTGTTCCCTGCTTTGTATTCATGCCTTATGAATGTTTTCATAAGGATTTAGGCAATTTGATCGAATTTGGATTTCGTAGCCTTTACAACCGAGCGAGTGCTTATTCAAACTTGAAATAAGGTAGCCCATAGGCTTAGTAGTCGAGTGAATGATTCAAACTCGAAGTAATGCAGACCGTAGGCATAATGGCCGTGTGAGTGCTTACTCGAACTCGAAATAAAAGTAGCCCGTAGGCTTAGTAGTCGAGTGAGTGATTCAAACTCGAAGTAATGTAGCCCGTAGGCATAATGGTCGAGTGAGTGCTTGCTCGAACTCGAAATAAAAGTAGCCCGTAGGCTTAGTAGTCGAGTGAATGATTCGAACTCTAAGTAATGTAGCCCGTAGGCATAATGGTCGAGTGAGTGCTTGATGGAACTCGAAATAAAAGTAGCCCGTAGGCTTAGTAGTCGAGTGAATGATTCGAACTCAAAGTAATGTAGCCTGTAGGCGTAATGGTCGAGTGAGTCCTTGATCGAACTCGAAATAAAAGTAGCCCGTAGGCTTAGTGGCCAAGTGAATGATTCGAACTCGAAGTAATGTAGCCCGTAGGCATAATGGTCGAGTAAGTGCTTTCTCGAACTTGAAATAAAAGTAGCCCGTAGGCTTAGTAGTCGAGTGAATAATTCGAACTCGAAGTAACCCGTAGGCATAATAGTCGAGTGAATGCTTGCTCGAACTCAAGCTTGTTCGCATAATAAATCTCGAAATAGAGGAATTTTTCTTGGATATATGATATCGGTAAAGAAGAGAACTTTCTTTACAAGTCATTATACATGTGTTCATGTTTTGTGTCAGGGCTCGGGCCAACTATATGAGCATGGTTCGTTTTGACCATTTGGCTCTTACAACTTTTCCTATTGGAACCCTGTTGTTACAAAATAACTTTCTTGCATCAGAATCTTGATGTATTTGAGGGCTAATGCCCCCCAGTATTCGAGGTCGATTATAAAGAGGCCTCGGATACTGTCGAATTGTTTCTAAGTATAGCACGATCATTGGTTGCCTTATTAAAAACCTTGCCGAAAAACCCATTTGGGATTAAACCGGTCTAAGGGAAAAAGAGTGCAACGCGTTCTTTCAGACCTAGGGCTTCGTATTGAAGGATCCATCCTAACTCCTGATCGGACTCCTGCAGGGTTTAGTTTCGAAATGTAAACGAATATGGGAGGGTCGTACCTTAGCAATAGTATCATTTTAGGTGCGAAACATTCCAATTGCTTGATAGTTGTTTGCCGTTTATAATGTCGAGCTTATATGATCGTTTTCCGACGTTCTCGAGAACCTGATATGGTCCTTCCCAATTCGGTCCTAGTTTTCCTTTGTTTGGATTTCGGGTACTGAGGGTGACTTTCCTTAGCACTAAGTCCCCGAGTTTAAACTGGCGAAGCTTGGTTCTTCGATTATAGTACCTTTCGATTCACTGCTTTTGGGCGGCCAATTGGACGAAAGCAACTTTTCGTTTTTCATTTGATAATTCGAGGCTAGTGTTCATAGCCTAGTTATTTGACTCTTCTGTTGTATATCGAAACTTGGCACTAGGTTCCCCGACTTCGACTGGAATCAAGGCTTTGGAGCCATATACTAAGGAGAATGGGGTTGCCCCCGTACTAGATTTTGATGTTGTTCGATATGCCCAAAGGACTTCGGGTAGGATTTCTCTCCATTTTCCTTTAGCGTCGTTCAACCTCTTCTTTAGGTTTTGAATGATAGTTTTGTTTGTTGATTCGGCCTGCCCGTTCCCACTAGGGTGATACGGTGTTGATAATATCCTTTTTATTTTGTGGTCTTCGAAGAATTTTGTCACTTTGCTGCCGACAAACTGTTTCCCATTGTCACACACTATTTCCGTGGGTATCCCGAATCGACATATGATATGATCCCAGATAAAGTCTATAACCTCTTTCTCTCTTACTTTCATGAACGCCTGTGCTTCAATCCATTTAGAGAAATAGTCAGTCATAAATAAAATGAACTTAGCTTTACCTGGGGCCGATGGCAGAGGGCCAACGATATCCATTCCCCATTTCATGAATGGCCATGGGGATAGGACTGAGTGAAGTTGTTCTCCGGGTTGATGGATCATTGGTGCAAACCTTTGACATTTGTCACATTTTTGAATAAACTCCTTTGCATCTTTGCCCATATCGATCCAATAATACCCTACCCTGATTATTTTTTGGACTAATGAATCGGCACCAGAATGATTTCCACAAGTGCCCTCGTGCACCTCACGTAGGATGTAATCGGTGTCTCCTGGACCTAAGCATACGGCTAATGGTCCATCGAATGTCCTTCAGTATAGTGTTCCATCTGCAGTTAATATGAATCGAGCAGTTTTGGTTCGTAGGCCCCTCGAATCTTTAGGGTCTGGTCGGAGCTTTCCATTCTTTAAGTATTCAATATACTTATTTCTCCAATCCCATGTTAAGCTCGTAGAATTTATCTCGGCATGACCTTCTTAGATCACGGATCTCGAGAGTTGAACGACAGTCCCCGAGCTTAACTCACCTTCTTCGACCGATGATTCCAAATTTGCAAGTGCATCAACCTCACTGTTTTACTCTTGTGGAACATGCTGTAAAGTCCATTCTTTGAAATGGTGCAAAGTGACCTGCAGTTTGTCCAAATACCTTTGCATTCTATCTTCTCGAACTTCGAAGGTTTTGTTTACTTGATTTATAACCAGCAAAGAGTCACACTTGGCTTCAATGACTTCCACTCCCAAGCTTTTAGCTAGCTCGAGGCCTGCAATCATGGCCTCATACTCGGCCTCGTTGTTAGTTAACTTAATATTTTTGATAGATTGCCTAATAGTGTTACCCGTGGGTGGCTTTAAAATGATGCCTAGCCCGGACCCCTTCACATTTGAAGCCCCGTCTGTAAAAAGGGTCCATACCCCCGATGACGTACCCGATTTCAATAAGAGTTCTTTTTCGACTTCGGGTGCGAGGGTCGGTGTGAAATCGGCCATGAAGTCCGCCAAAATTTGAAACTTATGGCCGTATGGGGTTGATATTCGATATCGTACCCATTGAGTTCGACGGCCTATTTGGCCAATCGGCATGATAATTCGGGCTTGTGCAAAATATTACGAAGCGGGTAAGTAGTTAATACGCATATGGAATGACATTGAAAGTACAGTCTTAACTTTCTAGAAGAGCTTATCAGGGCAAGTGCCAATTTTTCTAGGTGCAGATATCTAGTTTCTGTTTCTCCTAAGGTTCGGCTTACATAATAAATGGGAAATTACGTACCTTGCTCTTCTCGAACTAGGACACCGCTTACCGCAATTTTTGATACTGCCAAGTACAAGCAAAGTTTTTCGTCTGTTTTTGGAGTGTGAAGCAGTGGTGGGCTCGATAGATATCGTTTTAATTCCTCCAATGCCTGTTGGCATTCCGGGGTCCAAGCAAAATCTTCTTTTTGAGTAAAGAGAAAAATTTGTGACTTCGATCTGACGACCTTGAAATGAATTGGTCTAAGGCTGCAATCCGCCCCGTTAGCCTCTGTATGACTTTTACGCTGTCCACGATGGCGCGATCCCCCGATTTGACACCATGAAGCCGAGGAACTTGCCCGAACCGACCCCGAAAGCATACTTCTCGGGGTTGAGCTTCATGTTGTATTTACTTAAAATCTTGAATGTTTCCTGCAAATGGGTCAAATGGTCCTCTGCGCGCAGGGACTTAACTTGCATGTCATCAATATAAACTTCCATTGATTTACCTATTTGTTCCTCAAATATTTTATTTACTAGGCGTTGGTAAGTAGCTCCTGCATTTTTTAGCCCGAAGGGCATCACATTATAACAATATGTTCCATACTTGGTGACAAATGAAGTATTTTTCTGGTCTTCCATGTTCATTTGAATTTGATTATACCAGGAATAGGCATCAAGAAAAGTAAGGATCTCGTGGCCGGCCGTGGCATCGATCATGCGATCGATGTTGGGCAGCGTAAAGGAATCTTTGGGGCATGCTTTGTTCAAATCCTTATAATCTACACACATTCTAAGTTTGTTCCCTTTTTTAGGTACTACAACTACATTGGCTAACAATTCGGGATGTTTCACCTCCCGAATGGACCCTATTTTGAGAAGTTTGGTTACCTCGTCCTTTATGAATACGTGCTTTACCTCGGACTGGGATCTTCTCTTTTGCTTTACCAGTCTGGACCTAGGGTCCAAGCTCAACCGATATGTCGTTATATCCGGTGGGATCCCTGTTATATCTAAATGGGACTAGGCAAGACAATCTACGTTATCGATAAGAAATTGAATAAGTTTTTTTCCTGAGTTTAGGGGTCAACCCCGTTCCCAGTTATACCTTCCGTTCGGGCCAGTGCTCGATTAGTGTGACTTGCTCCAATTCCTCAACCGTTGATTTGGTAGCGTCGGAATCATCAAGAACTATGAAGGATCCATCATCTTCATCGATCTCCTGATTTTCTGGTCGAGTTAAAGCTGATGTCTGTGATTGCTATTTGGCATCTCGTTCCCCTTTTGAGCCCGATCCCTTTATTAGCGAAGGCGAGGACATCAGATTCGTTTCCTCGATGGCAAACATTTCTCTTGCGGCCAGTTGTTCTCCGTACACTGTTTTGACTCCCCTTGATTTTGGAAATTTAAGGACCTGGTGTAGGGTCAAAGGTACAACTCTCATGTTGTGGATCCATGGCCTTCCAAAAAGGGCGTTGTACCTCATGTCACCTTCGATTACGTGGAACTTTGTTTCCTGGATGGTCATGGCCACGTTTATCGGTAGAATTATTTCACCTTTGGTGGTTTCACATGCCATATTGAATCCGTTTAGAACCAGGGTTGCGGGTACGATTTGGTCCTGTAGACTGAGATGTTCCACGACCTTCAATCTAATGATGTTGGCCGAGCTACCTGGATCAATTAACACATGCTTAACTTTAGTTTTATTCATCAGTACGGATATTACCAGTGCATCGTTATGAGGTTGTATGACTCTTTCTGCATCTTCATCATCGAAGGACAAAGTTTCTATGGGTGCGTAACCCTGAGTTCAAGATCGCTTTTTTCTCACAATTGATGTCTTAATGCGTTTAAGCACCTGTCCTTGAGGGTATCGACGCCGCCGATGATCATGTGAATGACATGATGTGGTTCTTCTTATTCGTTTAGCTTGCTTAAATCCCTGTTTTTAAAATAGTTCTTCGCCCTATCGCTTAAAAATTCTCAAAGGTGCCCTTTGTTGAATAACCGGGCTACCTCCTCTCTTAGTTGCCTGCAATCTTCCGTTCTGTGGCCATGGGTGCCATGATACTCACACATTTGATTAGGAATCCTCTGGGCAGGATCTGTCTGCATAGGTCGAGGCCATTTAGTGTCTTTGATGCGTCCGATGGCCAACACGATGGCGGATGCATCAATGCTGAAGTTATACTCTGATAACCGAGGTGCTTCCTTAGATCCGGCAGGCCTGTCGAACCTACTTCTGTTCATCAGCCCCCGAGACCCTTGACCTTGATCACTTCTTTTGTTATTTTATCCGGGGTTATGTCTCGATTCGCCGATTCTGTGGTTGTCTTTATACGGTCGGTATCAATCCCTGATCGGACCTCATTCTCGATTAGTATCCCTTTGAGCAGCAGGTTCAGCCCCCCAACTGATCGTCTTCGAACCTAATTTTTGATTGGTACCAATTGTGCACGTCGGCCCACATGATGGCTGGAAATTTGATCAGGTTATGCTTCAACCACCGTGAAGCTATCGAACTTCGTTCGTTCAAACCTTGAGTGAAAGCCTAAACAACCCAATCGCTCGTGACTGGTGGCAGATCCATTCGTTCTATTTGAAAACGAGATACGAACTCCCTTAGCATCTCGTTATCCTTTTGCCTTACCTTGAAGAGGTTTGATTTCCTTGTTGTGACTTTTATGGCACCGGCGTGTGCTTTTACAAAAGAATCTGCTAACATGGCAAACAAGTCGATAGAATTTGGTGGTAGGTTGTGATACCAAATCATTGCTCCCTTCGAGAGGGTCTCTCCGAATTATTTTAACAACACAGATTCGATTTCATCGTCTTTTAAATCATTGCCCTTGATGGCACACGTGTAAGAAGTGACGTGTTCGTTGGAGTCGGTCCTTCCATTATATTTGAGAATTTCGGGCATACGAAATATTTTGGGGATTGGTTTTGGGGCTGCGCTCGAGGGAATAGGTTTTTGCACGAGTTGTTTGGAATCCAACCCTTTTATCATTGGTGGAGCTCCCAGGATCTGATTGACCCTGGAGTTATAGGTTTCTACTTTTTTATCATTGGCTTCGACTCGCTTTGTGAGCTCCTCGAGTATTTTAGCAATTTTAGGAGTAGTCCCCGATTCTTGGTCATTTGACCTCACTATGGCTGGCTCCGTTCTGTGGGGAATTTCTCAAGGTGGATTGGGCTCCGGCCTGCTCGGTAGCTGGGTTTGGCTCTACAACGGAGCTATTGCTTCCTGTTGAGCTTACAACATTTCAAAAATCGTACGCAAGCTGACACCGTTTTTCTCGACGTTATGGATATCTCAAGCTGCAGATCGAGTGCCACCATGAATGCTATTTTCAGGTTCAGAATGTAGGTTCGCCTCAATGGCCACATGCAAATTGATATATATCGGCACTTCGATTCGAGCTCCAACGGCATTGACAAATGGTCTTTCGGTACTGGGTGTCAAGTTGTTGTTCTCATCTTGAAGACTGGCTTCGTTGTCAATAGGTGAGGTCATTTGATTGGTAGTTAGTCGTTGCTAATCCGAAATGCAAGACACTTTCAGAAACAGGCGCAAAATGGTGTGTTTTTGCGGATTCGTCTCAAATAACCACTGTTATCCTTAGCCCCACGGTGGGCACCAAACTGTTTACCCAAAAAACGAATAGAGTTGAATTTGTACGTAGTTCTAAGGATATGTGGTATAGCTTGATACAAATCGTAAGGATAAATAGAAATATTAAATATGGATTGCAAAGAATGCAAAGTAAACAAGGTTGTAAAGAAGATGATTTTTAGGACTAAGCAAGATGAATTAATTTATTAAGCCAAAGAACTGCCCTCTACAGAAATGTAGCCATCTTCTTTATAGTGGTGGATCCTACTTTAGATATATTTAAAAATATATAGTGGAGAACCCATGATAAATCAGCTTTTTCCTAATTTCCGCCGAGATTCTCTCCCTTGGTGTGTTTGCAACGGCTCTTATCTGTGAGCTCGAGCTCGATCGGCCTCGGTGCTGGTCGGTATTGCTTCTAGAACTCGATATGGATTCAGGATCAGGTGATGATTCGGACTCGATCCTGGTTGGCCTCTGCCCCTTAAGCTCGAAATCATCTCATCATAGTTCGATTTGGACCCAAGCTCGATAATGACTTCGAACTCGGTGTTTGATCTATACCCAAAATTTGAAGCTTATTTGTACCACCTTCGAAACCCATCTCGATATTACGAAGTCTTTCTTTGACCCATTATGTTTTGACCCCGATCAATCATACGAAGGTTGAAATCTATTTCGACCGTATACAAATTTATCCGTAAGGTGTATCTAGGACCTCTTTGAATGTTAATATTAAAGCCACTGTTCCGATTTTTTATTGTTAAGTATAGAAAGATTTTGATTGTATCCCGGGGTTATGACAGTTTAGATTGGGATAATGGGATACATTACTATTAAGGTGTAAAAGAAAAATATAAAGCTATAGCTCTAAGCTTGAAAGTTAGGGACATAGAGATTTGATCCCCACTAATATTACTCATATTGTAAATAATATTTTGTATAGATTGAGGTTATTGGAGGCCGTTTAGTTGGTGTTCTAAAACTCGCAAGGTTGGAGAACTTTCCGTTAGCGAGTTAAGTGAGACTTTAAGCTTTAATGCTTGCTTTTCCAAAATTCATTTTGAAAAAAAATGTTTTGTCTGCCTAGTCCATGTATTGGGAAGAGCGTGCGCTTGGCAGAATCGGTGGTGTTTGACCAGCCGCAAATATATATTATTTTATAAAAAGCTAAAACTATTTAATAAGTGATTTGTGATGTGGTTTGATGTGGCGTAGCCTCGTGCTATGTCGTTGGGGTGTTAGAAATTATTTTTTCGCTGTCATAATATATTTGGGGCATTGTATATGCTGCCGTGATAGATTTGGGGCATTGTGTATGCCGCCGTAATATATTTGAGGCATTGTGTATGCCGCCGTGATAGATTTTGGGCATTGTGTATGCTGCCATGGACTCGTCGGGGGTGTTTGGTTAATTTCCTGTACTGCCGTTAATGACAAGTTCTTAGTATAGATTGAGTTGAGATACATATAGTGTTGTTGTTGAATAATAGTTTGGGTCTTATAGAGTAATTATATGGTAAAAGAATTTATGTGCATATTATTTCTGTGCTTGTTGTGTATTTGTATTTTCTAACACTTATTTCAGGGGTATTTAAAGTGGCGGGTCAAGGATCTTAATGGGTTATATTTACATATAACTCACTCCTTACCTGCATGTCTATGCAGATACTATTGGTAAAAATGGAGCAAGTAACTGACGTGTTCGCTAGAGTTGATTCAGTTATTGAGGTTAGCCGCTGCATTTTTCGTGGAAGCTGCCAAAAGAGTCTTTATTATTTATCCATACGATATCTTTTGCAATTCTCTTAGATGCTTCATGGTCTAGTGTGAAATTTGGACTAGAGTTTCAGTATTATATTTCGAGATATTAATTGTTAGTAATGGTTATCAGATTATGTGGATACTTATTTAATTAATCAAATGCTGTAAATTAATGGCTAAGGTATGAAAGTATGGTTCGCCTAGCGAGTGGTGTTAGCTGGGTGCCAGTCAAATCTAAGGAGTAGTTTAGGATGTGACAAAGTTGGTATCAGAGTCTAGGCTTTAAGTCCCAGGTCATGAAACAATATTTAGTAGAGTCTTGTTCATGGGTATGTAGGCGCCCATGCTTATGATCTTGAGGCTACTAAACATTTAGGATGTTTTTCCTTCTTTCATTCCTCATTCGTGCGTTAAGCTAAATCGGGTTTATTCTTCGGATGTCTCTTTCACAAATGGCTAGGCCGTGCGTATCCTCTTCTGCCGGACGACACAATTAATTTGGAAGTTTCTTACAATATATGGGCGATTGAGAGTAGCCTTGAGTACGTGAGATGTTATGCACATTAGTGATAGTTGAAATATTTCTTGTTTTAAATTTTGGGATAACACTATTTTCGAAGGAACGTGTGCTAAAATTCTTTTTTTAAAAAAGGTTTGAGAGTTAGTCAAATTTTTGAATATTGAAAATCTGTGTGAATTGTAAAGTGGTCTAAGGATTTTATTATTTCTGAGAGCGACGTATTCAATATTCGGATACAACTCCATATTATGAGTTTGATTTGGAGAAGAAAAGAATTAGACGCAGAAGTAAGAAGTGTAAGATAACAATAGCTTAAACACCTCTAGAGTTAGACTTGGCGTGAAAGATATTCTGAGGAAGATGCTTATAGAAGCTTAATGTCTTTTGAAGTGATTTGATATTACTAGTGATATCGTGATGGTGATGTTATAAGTATAATTGTAGCATGACTATTCTAATTAGGTGCATTGACTATGACCTTGATAGTGACGCTATGTGATGTAAAAGGGTACAACATATTTTACTTGGGGTCCGTAATGAATTTCGATCTATGAGAGAAAGTAAGACTTAAGTATAACGCTTAATGTACCAGTATAGTAAAAGGATGAGTATGAAACTCAGCGAGTAGTGGCATGATTAGCTATTAAAATAAGGGTAAGACGTATAATATGGAGACGGTCATGCACCGTATTAAAGAGAGAGAGACAATTTGAAGAGTTGGAATACTTGAAAAGAATTAATACAAATGTTATCGAATTCGGTATATGTTCTGACTATTGTCATGATGTTGAATCTTGTACTACAGGAGTTAAGAAAGTTTGAATATTGACGAAGTGATGTGATGACTGAAAAGGTATAATTTTACCCAAGTGAGGGAGTCTACAATTATTGATTGTGTTTATCAGACATGTGAGATCACAGTTAGGACAGAGGGATAGTTGCAAATTTGTTATGGTTGTAATGATGACATTTAAATGAACTTGAGCATGGATTGACTGGTTTTGTCATATTTAGTACTCCTAATGTTCTATACGTGGTGACGATTCTAGTGAGGAGACTATGTTTGTGGATAGAGTATATAGAAATTGTGTGATATTTATTGAGGGATAGGATGCCGTAGTTGCTCTACTAGTGTTACCAATCTCTGACTTTAACGTTATTATGTGAATGGACGGATTGGTGTTGTGTTATGTGATGCACAATTATCAGATAAATGATATTATATTTGTTGTTTCTTATGGTCTTAGAGTAACGCAGAAGGGTATTCCCGATTGCCATGAGTGAGGAAGTACCTTATACGAAGGTTTTACATGAGATGAATAGAAAGTGTTCAACATAACTAGCTATAATTTAAGACACTAGAGTAGAGATTCTGACTATTGGAATAGTTATAGTTGCTATTAAGTTTCCAAATGAGTTACAAGAGGCGTATGTTGTGTAAATATGAAAAGATAAGATGAGTGTAAGGACAAAATTTTCATACCTCTGTTTTCTATGGTATAGCTCGCTTAACATTCGAGGACGAATATTCTTTTTAGTATGGGAGAATGTAATGATCCAAAATTTGTATATACTCATTAATTATGAGACTAGAGAATTAATTATTTTTTTTATAGCTATTGGGTCAAATACTAAGTTAATGATTTTTTTTTAATGATAATATATAAGATAGAATATTATAATTAGGCATACTAGTAAGCAATATAATAATACTAATAATAATATAAATAAAGTAGTGGGCTCAAGCCCACATCTGATGTACCACACGTTTAGGACTTAAAAGTTTAAAGTGGGGCAAACTTTGATTCCTATATTCACGAGGAGATAACAAATTATAGTGAGATTAATATAGGGTGCTGTGACGGCAAAACAGAAGGAACGAGTAGTAGGGATTGACTGCTCTTTAATTTGTATAGCTTCTCACTGGAATTTTGTGGAGAAAAAGGCTATATAATCACGTATTTTGATCAACTTTCGTACAATGATATACATGATATTGAATTTGCAGTGAAGTATTAGTTATGTTTTTGTAAAGTAGGCTAATGATTAGGAGGAGACAAAGGAATAATTGAGCATGGCAGACATAATCATGAAGCATTGGGAATGAATATTTAATTTAATAAAAGAAATATGGACAAAACCAGTTAGAATTGTTTTGGATCTTAATATTAGAATATTACATATACAGGGAATTAGTTATGGACCTTTGCACACATATGTAGAATGACAGGTTATTATTTATGTTTTTCTTTTGTAATAGCTACGTAGGGATTGAAAATATAATGAGTAGTGATAAGTTTTCAAAATCAGGTCTAAGGTTGGAGAGAGAATTTATCCGTAAGGTGTATCTAGGACCTATTTGAATGTTAATATTAAAGCCACTGTTCCGATTTTTTATTGTTAAGTATAGAAAGATTTTGATTGTATCCCGGGGTTATGACAGTTTAGATTGAGATAATGGGATACATTACTATTAAGGTGTAAAAGAAAAATATAAAGCTAGCTCTAAGCTTGAAAGTTAGGGACAAAGAGATTTGATCCCGACTAATATAACTGATATTGTTAATAATATTTTGTATAGATTGAGGTTATTGGAGGCCGTTTAGTTGGTGTTCTAAAAGTCGCAAGGTTGGGGAACTTTCCGTTAGTGAGGTAAGTGAGACTTTAAGTTTTAATATTTGCTTTTCCAAAATCCGTTTTGAAAAAAATATTTTGTCTGCCTAGTCCATGTGTTGGGACGAGCGTGAGCTTGGCAGAATTGGTAGTGTTTGACCTGCCGCAAATATATATTATTTTGTAAAAAGCTAAAACTATTTAATAAGTGATTTGTGATGTGGTGTGATGTGGCGTAGCCTCGTGCTATGGCATTCGGTTGTTAAAAATTATTTCTTCGCTGCCGTAATATATTTGGGGCATTGTGTATGCTGCCGTGATAGATTTGGGGCATTGTGTATGACGCCATAATATATTCGGGGCATTGTGTATGCCGCCGTGATAGATTTTGGGCATTGTGTATGCTGCCGTAATAAATTTGGGGCATTGTGTATGCTGCCGTGGACTCGTCGGGGTGTTTGGTTAATTTCCTGCACTGCTGTTAATGACAAGTCCTTAGTGTAGATTGAGTTGAGATATATATAGTATTGTTGTTGAATAATTGTTTGGGCCTTATAGAGTAATTATATAGTGAAAGAATTTATGTGCATATTATTTCTATGCTTATTGTGTGTTTGTATTTTCTAATATTTGTTCAAGGGGTATTTAAAGTGGCGGGTCAAGGATCTTATTGGGTTATATTTACGTATAACTCACTCCTTACCTACATGTCTATGCAGATACTATTGGTGAAAATGGAGCAAGTAACTGACGAGTTCGCTAGAGTTGATTCAATTATTGAGGTTAGCCGCCGCATTGTTCGTGGAGGCTGCCAAAAGAGTCTTTATTATTTATCCGTACAATGTCTTTTGCAATTCTCTTAGATGCTCCATGGTCTAGTGTGGAATTTGGACTAGAGTTTCAGTATTATATTTCGAGATATTAATTGTTCATATTGGTTATCAGATTATGTGGATACTTATTTAATTAATCAAATGCTGTAAATTAATGGCTAAGGTATGAAAGTATGGTTCGCCTAGCGGGTGGTATTAGCTGGGTGCCAGTCACGTCTAAAGAGTAGTTTGGGACGTGACAAGTCATTCCCTGCGCGGCACCCGTCTCTTCCATCTTGGTTTTCCTTTCCTTCTTTCTTCTGCTACATAATCCCATGGAACAACATCAGATTTGTAGGATGGACATGGAGCTACCATCACAGTGAATGTAATCCTGGGTGTAGTTACCTCAACCTCGAACGGTGCCTTGGTTTGCACCACAATTGGCGAGAGTGTGATAGGGGATGTCTTAGAGGGTCTCCCTCTCGGATAAGACCGATAGACCTTTCATGGTCCCATTCTTCATCAGTCTTGATCACATTTACTCCTTCACCCCTGTGATCAGGAAGGGGGTTATTGCGGACGGTCGATGCAGATTCGTTTGCTTGTATAACCTTGGTGTCAATCAATGTCTGGATCTAGTCTTTCAACATGTGGCATTCCTCGATAGTGTGTCCCTTCTTGCCTGAGTGATAGGTACAAGTTTTGTTGGGGTTGACCCACTGAGAAGGATTTTCAATAGCAGCTGCAGGAATGGGAGTGGCATAACCGGAGGCCTTCAGTCACTCGTACAATTGGGCTATGGTTTATCAATAGGAGTGTATTGTCTAGGAGTTCTGCGATTGAAATTTGGTCAGGGTTTTGGATAGTTTTGACAGGCAGGTGGAGGTGAGTGGTAGTATGTTGGTTGGGTATTATTGGTGTGGTAGGTGGTAGTGAGGTAATAGAATTTTGGAGGTGATGGTTGATATGCTTTTCACAACCCAATTACCACTATGAGCCGTGATGGCACCCAACGTTGCCGTTAGGCAAGCCAATGGTGAACTATCCATTCAATTGTTCATTTTAATATTTTTTAAAGTCATTGATTTTATTTAATAAGGAAACATATAGTAGATGGCCATAGTAATATAAAGCATAAAATAAACATAAGAGTGAAGTAGTGAAATTTATAAGCAAAACCATGAATGTCTACTAATTTTTCAAAATTCGGTGTCACAAGTACACGAAAAACTAGTAGAATATACAAAACCTCCTATACTACTATCTGAAGTAAGAAACACAGAAAAGTAAATACAACAAAGAGGAGACTCCGGGTGCTGCAGAACAGGGCATAAGAAGCAGCTCACCACTAAGTCTCCGGGTAGCGGGGATACGCGCATGACTGGCCACTAGATGCACCTTCCTCACATCCTGCACGATTAGCGCAGAAGTGTAGCGTGAGTACATAGACAACATGTATCCAGTAAGTATCTAGTCTAACCTCGAAGAAGTGGTGACGAGGGGTCGACATCGACACTTACTAGAGGTCAATAAATAAAGTATACGAACCATAAATAGGCATAAAATACAACAATAACAGTGAAATAAGAAACAATAAATAATGATTCTTAAACATAATATCAATGTAATATCTCCAACTATCACATGCTAAGTCTTTAGCACTTAAGGGCCACCAAGTAATTTTTCAAGTCTTAGATCAAGAAAGAAATATCGAGTATAATCGGACTACGAGCAATATCACGCACGATTTAGGCCGAGGTAGTACGACCCGATCCAGAATAGTGTGTACACTGCCGAGGGTCGACTGACACGAACCATAGATGCATCTAATATACTGTCGAGGCGTTCGGACCGATCCAAAGGAATAGAGAAAACTCTACAAACTCCGATCAACGACTACTACATAGAAATAATACTCAAAGAAGGCATAAATTCTGCTAACAATCAAGTATTCCGCCAAAACTCAAAGTAATGAAGCTCAGTCTTTTAAAATCCTTTATCTAATTTCAATTATGAATTCAAGTGATTAAACTAACAAGTTGGGTGCAAATAATACAAGTAATGCATAGTAAAGTCCTACGTCTACCTGGACATAAGCATGATTTTAGCTACGTACGGACTCTCGTCATATAGCGCGTACGATTCACCCACACTCATTAGCAAATAACTATTTAACACACCTACGGGGATAATTCCCTCTTACAAGAATAGGCAAAAGACTTACCTCGTTTTCAAGTCCTCTTCCCCGTCCACAATTCATACTAATAGCCTCAAATCGGTGCCGAGCAATCTCAAACTAATCAATATATGCTCAAAAGTTTATAATTTAACTATTAGAGTAATTACCTAACCCAATTTGGAAGATTCCTAAAACTCACCCCTAGGCCCACGTGCCCGGATTCCAAAAATATTTGTAAATAAATGTTTGCCATAACCTCACGAATACAAATATATAATTTCTACTCAATTTCATAACCATTTTCGTGGTCTAATCCCATTTTTATCAAAGCCTAGGGTTTTCAACAAAAATCCTATAATTTCCACAATTTACAAGTTAAAATCTACCCATAATCCATGTATGAGACTCACATTAAGTAGTAATTGAGGCTTGCTCAGTTGGTAAAAGCACCTCCACCCACGACCGTTAGGTCCTGGGTTCGAGTCACCCTAGAAGGGAAGTGTGGAAACACTATAGATCCTCCTAATTTGGGAAAACAAAAAAGTAGTAATTACTTACCTTAAAATGCTAGAAGAAAAATCCCTCTCCAAGAGCTCCAAAATCAGCTAACCCAAAGTGAAATGAGAGAAAATGAGCCTAAGTCCTGATTTAAATCATGTTTCTGCCCAGTGGACTATTCTTCACGATCGCGAAAAGGGCATCGCGATAGCAAAGGCAAAAATTCCAAGGCTCAGAAAAAAGCCCTTCGAGAAAGCGACTGGGTCCTCGTAATCGCGAAGGCTAGCCGTCCCATGCTTCGCGAACGCGACCTGCCCTTCGCGAACGCAAAGGGCAATAACCCATTGTCCTCAGGCCCTCTTATCCTTCTACGCGAACGCGGACGTACTGTTGCGAATGTGAAGGCCACAGGTCTTCAACCTTTGCAAATGCGACCAATTGAATGTGATCGCGAAGAACAAAAAATCCCATCCCCCAATTCCTTCATCGCGAATGCGACCCCATCTCAACGTTCGCAAAGAATGAAACCAACACCACCAATTCTGCAAATTTTGACTTAGCTCTAGGTGGTCCGAAACGCACCCGGGCCACCCGGGACCCAGTCCAAATATACCAACAGGTCCATAAACATAATGCAGACCTGCTTGAAGCTCATAAAAATACATCAAAACTAAGAATCGCACCTCAAAACCAAATTGATAAACTTAAGAACTTTGAACTTCTTCAACTAGCTCCGAACGTATCGAATCATACTTAGACAACTCGAAATGATGCCAAATTTTGCGTACAAGTCATAAATCACCCTATGAACCTATTGCCAGGCTCGGAATCATGAATAGACCTTGTTAACACCAAATTCTACTTCAAACTAAATTTAAAGAACTTGAAAACCTTCAATGCGCCAACTTTCAACACTAGGGGCCGAAACGCTTCCAGATCACTCGAAACTCGATCCGAACATATGCCCAAGTTAAAAATCATCATATGAACCTATTGGAACCATCAAATCCCGGTTGTAAGGTCGTTTACTAAAAATGTTGACTCAAGTCAAACTTGGCCATCTTAGGCCACTATTAAGGAACTAAGTATTCTGATTTCAACCCGAACACTTCCTAACCCAAACCAACCATCCCCGCAAGTCACAAAATATTATAAACACATACGAGGAGTCTTAATTTGGGGAATGGGGATCTTGAAATCAAAATGACCGGTTGGGTAGTTACATTCTCCACCTCTTAAACAAACGTTCGTGGATATTTGGTTTACATGTCCTCTTCGGTCTCCCAAGTTGCCTCCTTGACTGGTTGACCCCTCCACTAGACCTTTACCATGGAAATATTCTTAGACCTCAACTGGTAAACCTGCCTTTCAACAATGGCAACTAGATCCTCCTCATAACCCAAGCTCTCATCTAGCTGAACCGTGTTGTGATCTAACACATGCGACCTGTCGGCATGGTACATCCGGAGCATAGACACATGGAAGACTGGATGAACTCTCGATAGACTAGGAGGCAAAGAAAGATCATAAGGAACCTCCCCAACTTACTTCAACACCTCAGATAGGCCAATAAACCTCGAGCTCAGCTTGCCCTTCTTTCCGAATCTCATGATACCCTTCATCAAAGAGACTTTCAAGAGAACCTTTTTGCCCACCTTAAATGATAAATCACGCACCTTCTGATCCGCATCACTCTTATGTCTAGACTGTGTTGTGCGAAGTCGTTCCTGAATCAACTTTACTTTCTCCAAGGTATTCTCATTAAATCAGTGCAATATAACCTAGCCTCGCCGGGCTCAAACCTTCCGATGGGCGAACGACATAGCCGGCCATATAAATCCTCAAATGGAGCCATCTCTATGCTGGACTGATAACTGTTTCAACAAGCCAACTCGGCCAAAGGAAAGAATCGACTCCACTGCCCTCTGAAGTCAATCACACATGATTTGAGCATATTCTCCAGAATCTGAATTGTGCACTCCGACTTCTCGTCGATCTGCGAATGAAAGGCTTTGTTGAGCTCTACCCGGTGCCCAACTCTCTCTGTACTGCTCTCCAGAAATGCAAAGTGAGTTGAGGGCCTTTATCTGAAATGATGGAAATAGGCACACCATGCAACCGGACAATCTCCTGTATGTAAATCTAGGCATATCTCTCTGAAAAGTATGTAGTCACAACCGGAATAAAGTGTGTAGAGTTGGTTAGCCTGTCGACAATGACTCAAACGGCATCAAACTTCCTCAACGTCCACGGCAACCTAACTACGAAGTCCATAGTGATGCACTCCCACTTCCACTCTAGTATAACCATCTGCTGGAGTAGGCCACCTGACCTCTGGTGCTCATACTTAACCTACTGGAAATTTAGGCGTCTCCCTACATACTCAACTATGTCCTTCTTCATCCACCACCACCAATAATGCTGCCTCAGGTCGCGATACATCTTTGTAGAACCTAGATGAATAGAATACCGAGAACTGTGTGCCTCCTCTAGAATATTCTCCCTCAAGCCATCAACATTAGGAACACACGCAGAACACCATCCTCACCGATAGTAACCTCCTTGGCACCACCCTGTAGTACCGTCTCTCTAAGAACCAACAAGTGCGGATCATCATACTGACGAGCCTTGATCTGCTCAAATAATGAATACTGAGCCACAACATATGCAAGAACTCGTTTGGGCTCTAAAATATCAAACCTCACAAGTCTGTTAGCCAATGAATGAATGTCCAAAGCCAATGGCCTCTCCTCCTCTGAAATAAATGCCAAACTACCCATACTCTCGACCTTTCTGCTAAAGGCATCTGAAACCACATTCGCCTTGCCCGGATGGTAAAGGATGGTAATATCAAAGTCCTTCAGTAACTTAAGCCACTTGCGCTGCCTCAAAATAAGATCCCTCTGCTTAAACAAATGATGCAAGCTACGATGATTGGTGTAAATCTCATAGGACTCCCCATAAAGATAATGTCTCCAGATCTTGAGAGCAAGAACTATCGCGGCCAACTCCAAATTATGTACGGGGTAATTCTTCTTGTGGGGCTTCAACTGACATGAAGCATATGCAATAACTCTCCCCTCCTTCATCAATACACAACACAGGCCAAAGCGTGAAATGCCGCAATACACAATATACATCCATGAACCGGAGGGAAACACTAACACTAGTGTTGTAATCAATGCGGTCCTGAGCTTCTGAAAGTTTGTCTCGCAATCATCGAACCATCATAATGGAGCACCCTTCTGGGTCAATCTAGTAAAAGGTGCCGTAATAGACGAGAAGCCCTCCACAAACCGACGATAATAACCTGCTAACCCTAAGAAACTCAGTCGCTATGGTAGGACGAGTCCAACTCTGGATGCTTCGATCTTCCTGGGACCTACCATTATACCCTCGAGAACCTGCACTTGGAAAACTTAGCATATAGCTTTTTTTCCCGCAAGGTCTGAAGTACAACTCTCAAATGCTGCTCGTGCTCCTCCATACTACGCGAGTAGATCAATATGTCATCAATGAAGACAATGAAAAATGAGTTAAGATATGGCCTGAACACCCGGTTCATAAAATCCATAAATGTCGCCGAGGCATTCTTCAAGCCGAAGGACATCACTAGAAACTAATAGTGTCCATATCTTGTCCGAAAAGCCGTCTTCAGAACATCTGAAGCACGAATCTTCAGCTGATGATACCCAGATCTCAAGTCGATCTTAGAGAACATCCTGGCACCCTGCAACTAGTCAAATAAATCATCAATTCGCGGCAACAAGTACTTATTCTTAATGGTAACCTTGTTCAACTGGCAGTAATCAATGCACTTCCACATACTCCTATCCTTCTTCTTCACAAACAATACCGGTGCACCCCAAGGGGACACACTCGGCCTAACGAACCCCTTCGCGAGCAACTCCTCAAGTTGTTCCTTTAACTCTTTCGGAGCCATATTGTAAGGTGGAATGGAGATAGGCTGGGTACCTGGCGCCAACTCAATACTGAAATCAATATCACAATCTGGTGGCTTGCCTGGTAGATCAGAAGAAAACACATCAGAGAACTACCACACCACGAACACTGAATCAATCGTGGGAGTCTCTGCAGTAGTATTTCGAACATAAGGCAGATAAGCCAAACAACCTTTCTCGATCATATGTTGAGCCTTCAAAAAAGAGATAACCCATTTAGATGTACTGATAGATGAACCCATCCACTCTAATCTAGGCAACTCTAATATCACCAAGGTAATGGTTTTGGCATAGAAATCAATAATGGCATGGTAGGGGACAACTAGTCTATGCCCATGTTGACCATAAAGTCGGTCATATCAAGACTGATAAACTTGATCCACAACAATAAAATTGCCCACTGGCATGGACACATATACAGGAGCACCCAAGGACTCACGAGAGACATCCAGATAATGAGCAAATAGAGATAAAACATATGAATATGTAGACCCTGGATCAAATAGTACCGGAGCATCCCTATCGCATACAGATATAATACATGTGATCATGGAGTCTGAGGCTACTTCATCTGGTCTGGCTGGGAAAGCATAAAACCTGGTTGGAGCGCCACATTGCTGGCCTCCACCTCTAGGGTGACACCTATCGACTTGCCCTCTGCCTCTAGTCAGTCGGATGGCTGGTTCGGCAGCTGGTGCGGTGATTATGGGTTGATGGCCCTGCTATACTACCTTGCCCCGAAGTCTGGGGCAAAATCTGCTCATATGACCAAGCTCCCCGCACTCGTAGCAACCTCTCGGTGTGGAAGATGATAGACCCTAGGTCTTACCCTGGGGACCTGAACACCCTCTAGAAGAACTCTGAATAGCCGGTGGACGGTAGGAGATCTCTGAAATGGCATAGAAATATGGCCGCACTAGAGCACCCCAAGAAGGAGATGGTGCTGAATATATGGGCCTCCTAGACTAGCCCCTAACAAACTGACCTTTGCCCCCAGACGGAGCACCACTGAACCTTCCTGAATATCGAGGAAGCTTGTCCCTCGGTGTATGCTCTCGGCCCTGCTGACCCATACCCTCAATCCTCTGAGCTATCTTCACAACTTGCTCGTAAGGAGTCCCCATCTCAATCTCTCGGGTCATAGTAACCTGGATACCATTGTGCAAGCCTGCAATAAACCTCCGCACTCTCTTTGCATCGGTGGAGAGTATCATATGTGCATGGCAAGACAACTCAGAGAACCTCGCCTCATAATCGATCATAGACATCTAACCCTGCTGGAGCCGCTCGTAGCTCTTCCCTTTGAGAGGATGGGATATATATATCTCCGGAAAGAGACGTGTGAACTGATCCCAAGTCAAGGGAGGAGAACCTGCTGGTCTACTGAGAAGATATGATTGCCACCATCTACGGACCCTGCCCTCCAAATAAAATGTGGTGAAGTCCACCCCGTGGTACTCCAATACTCTCATGTTGTGCGGTATGTCCCTCCAACGATCAATAAAGTCATGGGGGTCCTCATGTCGCCTACTGCCAAAGGCAGGAGGATGTAGCCCGGTCCATCTATCCAATAGCTTCTACAGCTCACCGGTCGCGGCTGGTTTGGGCTCTAGTATAGCCACTGCAACTGGCTCAGCCTCGCCCGTAGGTAGTGCACCCGGGGTTTGATATACGGCAACAGTGTGCCCTAGAGCATGAGTGTTAGGAGTTTGTGCTCCACCTCCCGCCTGATAAGTGGCTAGGTCCGCTGGAAATAAACCAGCATGCATCATAGAGGCCATGAACCGCAGCATACGACCCATGACCTCCTGAAATCCAGGTGTGGACATGAAATCTGTCAGGGCCGGCTCAGCTGCAGGTACCTCATCCTACTCCTCAATGACAGGATCCCCCACTGGATCCGCTAGTGGTACAATGAGAGCAACTCTAGGATGCCCTCATCCTCTAACAGGAGCTGGAGCCCTGCCTCGGCCTCTAACGACAGGGGGAGCAGCTCCTCCCCTGCTGGGTACATATGCCACGCGTTCTCACCATCTGTGAGAGGATAAGAGAAAGATACTCAACACAACATCAACTGCACGATAGGAGATGAAGCCTCTCAAAGATAAGTACGGACGTCTCCGCACCGATCCACAAGACTCTATTAGGCCCCTCATGACTTGCGAGACCCATGTGAACCTAGTGCTCTACTACCAAGCTGTCACGACCCAATTCACACTATGGGCCATGATGGCGCCCAACGTCACTGCTAGGCAAGCCAACAGTGAACTATCAATTCAATTGTTCATGTTAGAATTTTTAAAGTCATTGGTTTTATTTAATAAAGAAACAAATAGTAGATGACCGTACTAATATAAAGCCTAAAATAAACATAAGAGTAAAGTAGTAAAATTTATAATCAAAACCATGAATGTCTACTAGAATTTTCTAAAACCCGATATCACAAGTGCTCGAGCAACTAGTAGAATATACAAGATCTCCTATACTACTGTCAGAAGTAAGATAGACAGAAAAGTAAATACAACAAGGAGGAGACTCTGGGTGCTACAGAACGGAGCATATGAAACAGCTTACCACTACTCCAAGTAGTGGGGATACGCACCTAACTGGCCACCAGATGTACCTACCACAGATCCTTCACGTTTAGTGCAGAAGTGTAGCGTGAGTACATAAACAACATGTACCCAGTAAGTATCTAGTTTAATCTCGAAGAAGTAGTGACAAGGGGTCGACATCGAGACTTACTAGAGGTCAATAAATAAAGTATAGGAACCATAAATATGCATGAAATATAACAATAACAATGAAATAAGAAACAGTAAATAATTATTCTTAAACATAATATCAATGTAATATCTCCAACTACCACATGCTAAGTCTATAACACATAAGGGCCACCAAGTAATTTTTCAAGTCTTAGATCAAGAAAGAAATATCGAGTATAATCGGACTACGAGCAATATCACGCATGATTTTGACCGAGGTTGTACGACCCGATCTAGAATAGTGTGTACAATATCGAGGGTCGACCGGTGCAAACCATAGATGCATCTAATATACTGTCGATGCATTCGGCCCAATCCACAGGAATAGAGAAGTAAAGGAGAAGGTCATTAGATATACAACCCAATTCAACATTTAAACACAAATAATATCAATGTAAACCCAAGAATAAAACTATAACAATTATCAATGGTTAGGAGGTGCATATTAATGTGAAGTCACACAGAGTAAGGGAATTTACAGAGAGACCTTTATTTATAGTGAGACCTTTATTTCCATTGAACACTAAAACTAGAGAGATTGGAAAATGTCAATAGATTAAGGGCTTGAGATAAAATTCTGTTAATGGTCGAGATACACTTTGGATCCCTGGCACTTCAAAGTTCATAAGAGTCTCAAGGTCCCCGTGCAGTGCTTGTGTAAGGGAGAGTACCTCAACCATGAACTAAACTCTACTCTCAAATACCCCTAACTACGCATACCCACTCCTCCCTAAAGGTTTAAGGGCCAATAAGGCACTCAATTATTCTAATACAACAGTGATGGGAACACACAAAGAGATCTATATTTCTTACAAATGACTGTTCAGAACACTAAAACATTATCAAACAGATCATGGTTTACACACAAGCACATAACACACTGTCATATACTTTATTAGGCTTAAGAGTACTCAACAGAATCAGTTATAGGTGCTAGCAAGCAATGAGAGATACCAACAGGCTAACACAAGGACACAGAATAAGTAAGTCAGGTAGTTCATAAGAGATATTCATGTGTATTACTCTCACTAATATTACTAGCATGTTTATCATTAGTTGTAATCATGTTATCAATCATATATACACTTAATGGATATCCACATACAGACGAGCATTCTACTTCTTACTAATTGCAAGGGTTAACAATCCATTTCAGGGTCCTTAAGGGACAGGGACAGGCAAATACATTTACTTAACAATTGATAGAACCTCTAAAGAGATCTTTCATTTTTACCTAGGTTAGTTAGGAGTCATATACATACAGTCACATATTTAAACAAGGTAGGCAAACATAAAAGTACTCTTCTATGTCTATGGGTAAACTGCAATAACTTGGCAAGGTTTCAATAATATAGAATTATAGTCACAGACATGATGTACAAACAACAGTTCTCTTCTGAAACAAGGATGTGTATAGAGCTTCCAACATATGGTATTGAGATATGTACATATTACAGTCTACCCAGGCTACAATGTTATAGCATGATTGAGCACCGAACAATAGGGATTATATTAACATCATAGTGATCCAAAATAATGAAAGTTTTATACTAAGTAAGTATGGTTCAGTTCCATTATGAGAACATGGGCATGAGTGTGAGAGCACAAACATAAGCAAAAGTCTGTTTTAGGATAGGTACAAGTGCAGGACTACAACATGGCAGATTATCAAAGAGCATAACATTAGACCAACATGATAATCACAAGGGTTCAGAACAATAAATTTGTTTCAAACTAAGAATACAAAGCTCTAGTAGTAGGATAATGGGTCTACTCATACATGTTTAGTAGATTAGTCCTAACAGGATGATGTTCTAGTTTAACATGATCAATTCAAGAGATGATACACAAATACAATAACTAAAATCCCTAATCAAATTTTGTTTCTTAACCCAATGCTTAAAAAATCAATTTAAATATGCTTGGTCTAAGTTTACAGCAGTAGTTAGAGTTCATATGAGAATAATTGCAGCAACTCATTAGAATTTAGTTAGGTTATATTCATAGGCATACTTATATAGTGGAGCTCACAGATATGATCAACCAGTCATGAAGGCTAATAGAAATTCACTATAATGGTCTTTCAAGAATTGCAGAATCTCAAAAAATGAATTAGGAAAGAGAAAAACACCCAAACAAACTTAAGCTGATATATTTCAACTGAATGATAGCCTTTTAGCTAACCTTAAGTGCTCATAACCTTTTTTAACTTTTGTTTGTCAGGTAAAGCAACCTCAAATGCATGATACAAATTAATAGATAACACCAAGGTAAAGATCAATAGAATAAACATGAGAACCATAGCAGAACCATCATGAGAATCTAAAGTTAGAACATGTATATAGAACCATTAATGCTTTTAGCCAGATATATAAGTTTTAATTAGCACACATATTAACTTAACTCAACGAGCATTCCTTAATCTTGCAAGAAGAGTCAATTAATATTAACTCAGTATCAAAACATTAAGAGAAATAGTTGGTTAATATACAAAGCATGATTATCAAACACAAGTTAATAACAATATATCATAAACAGGAACAATCACAAAAGGATAATAGGGTAGACATGATTTTAACTAAAACAATTAAAAAAGGAAGGAAGGGGTTGAAGTACACTAACCTTCCTTTAAGCAGCAAACCAAATAAAGATTTTTGTTAGCCGTTTAGGAACTAAATCTCAAACAAATACCAACAAATTGAACTCAGAATCGGAAAAAGCGGAAGATGAAGAACCAGTTAGAAACTAGGGTTTCTACAGATTTTGCAAACTCGTATTAGATTATTTTTCTCAGATTATTAGGTATTGTTGGGTGAGAGAAATTAAGGCTACTATTTATAGTGCCGTCAAGCCTTAGGGTTTTGAAAGATTCAAATAATGGTAGTGAAAAATGACGACTACTAGATGATGCAAGAAAATCATTTGAAATCAGGGAAGGCAGAGGTGAAAATCAATGAGAGATTTTACCTCAGCGATTGAAATTTCAGAATGGACCGTTGATGAGAAAAAAAACCATTGGCTAACGCTCCATTGTCCAGAAGTCACTGCGTTAGACCTCTGGACATCGAATACTCATGATGAACTCTGAAAAAAAACTCCATGCATGCTTTGATTTGATGGAGCATGAAGGAAATCCATCAATTTTGAAGTTTCATCTTTAAGCTAGGATTTCGGATTATAGGCATTTTAATTTGAGTGATGATAATGGAAGTGGACCAGCTGGATTCACGGATTAGATGGTAAAAGGAATGATTTTTGGGTGGTTTGAGATCTTGCACGAATTTGTTCAGGTGTTCTTGACTGATATGGTGATGGGAATTGAGAAAAAAGAGAGGAAAGGGGAAAGGAGTGGCGGTCGAGTCTGGGTAGAAATAATTTAAGGTTAGGGGGAATTGGGGTCGTCTATTAGGTTAAGAGAGGGAGATGGAATGGGAGCCGTTGGATCCTTTAATCAATGTACCAGGATAAAGCATCTCTAGTGAGACTTCGCATGAATAACTTCATGCAGATTTGCTCGTTCTTGCCTAATCTCACGAGTTTATCACAGTAAGACCTCAAATTCACCTTGGGATCATCGATGCCATCAAACATCTCAAACTTTGGAGGTTTGTAACCCTCCAGTAGCTCCATGTCTGGCTGGATACACAAATCTTCATAATTCAAAACTTTGACATCTTTCCCTCCCTCAGTGCTCCGGACCCTTCCAAGCAACTTCTTTTACTCTTCAGCCATGTTTCGGATGAGCCGGTCCTTCTCGGTTAGTGTAGGTATAGTGTTCTCTATGGGGTGTGTGGTAAAGTTTCCACGTAGATGGGGTTACCTTGGTGTGTTCCTGGGACTTGCGTGTTTGGATGATCATTGATTGAGGTCTAAGCTTGCGTAGGTTTCCTTGGTGTGTTCCTAGGACTTGCGTATAGTTGCGGCATGTTCTAGGGGTATGATAGGTAGTGGTTTGCGGATATTGGGTCGTATTATGGTGGTGTTGCCTAGGAGTTTGTAATAGGGGAGGGTTAAGGTTTTGTAGAGGTGCGGGGTTATGGTATTGATGTGTTGTGGGGAGGTTTTGTAGAACTAATTGTGGTGTATTTTGCGTTTGTGGGTTTTGGGGTGGTGTCTTGTTTTGAGTGGTAGCATTCCGATGATTGATATCGGGGACATTCAAAGTGAGGGATTGGTTGGTAAGATTTCGGACCTGCTCGAGTTCGCCTTGTAAATCTAAAATCTTCTCCTCTAACTGCAGAAGCAATTTATTTTGTCAGCATACTTCTTCCATCTAAAGTCTCAACATTCTCTGCTATAGGAGCATTGTCTTTTCGGTTGCCACTCAAATCATCCATCTTCCCTTTGCCTTTACTTTTGATGTTGTTTGGTGAAGGAGGTGGAAGACCTCTGGATCTGGTGTGATATGCTGACATTGCTAGAATGCACGAACCAAGCTTTGGGAATAGGTATAATCAAAAGAAAGAAAAAGAAAAGGTAGCCAAGTCAGTAACACGAAATAAGAGAGTCTTGCAATATTTAAGCAAGTAGCACGTAAAACATGCAATAATTCGCGTCCTAATTTGGGGGGGGGGAGGGGTTATTGTGCTGAGGTAGGCCTAGGGATCAAATAGACTTGGAGAAAGTTTGTGCCAACGTTGCCTCATTCCATTAATGCGAAAAATAATTCAAAGAAATATATTACTAAATCGAAATAATACAAAGTCACTAATGGAATAAAGCCTTATTACATCGAATCTAAACGAAACCTAACTATAAAAAAATAAAGAACTTTTTCTACTATTCTATTTGGTCCTAGATGGACCTTCTCCATGCTTTGCCTTCTTGACTCCCTCAATCACATTCCCAAGGTCACGCATGTTGAGCAGCAAGTATGCCATTGCCAGCTTTCCTCCCTCATCGTAGCCCATACCTTGGAAATCCCAGAGCCTCTTCCTCATCTTTCCTTCCAACTCCATCAACCCTTGCTCTAAGTGCTCCAACCTTTCTGTCGACTTGTTCGCGATCTCCTTCCATTCATTCATTGCTTCCATGTCTACCCTATGTTGTTCTAGATGCTTGGCCTAAGATTCAAACACCCTTTTGTGTAGCCTTTTGTACTTTACCTGAGCCTCAACCACTTCATCTTTGATCCGCCCTTTTAAGTTGACTCCCGATTTGACATTCCTAGTTATGTTGTCCTCTAGCCATGAAATATAGTAATACATATGCCCGACATGGTACTTGTCAGGCTCGATAGTCTCTCCATCTACGATGATCGTTTGGTTCCACATCTGCTGAGCCTCAAACTTGAATGAAATAACGTCTCCTTTGAAGTTTGCTTTATACTGAATCATATTAGAAGCCCAAGGTATAACCTGCCTCCTCCCAGCTTTCCTCATTACCCTTATAAGAGTGTAAGGGTAGATGCCTCGCAACCCAATCAACACCAAATAAGTCGCCCCTTTGGATATAATGAGGAACTCTTCGCTGGGAAACCACTCGAACATCCAGTGTACCTATTCGTCAGTCAAAATACTGAAGAAACGTACCCATCCTTCAGCATTCCCAGGCTTTGAAAACCTATCAGGAGTGAATGTCATCTTCTTTTGATGATGACTGGCAATATAGACATTTAGTGGTCTACGCAAGAACTCCTGATGGTAGTCTCCCCTTTGGAAATGTTCCAGCAACCAAACCTGTAGCAGAAGATTGCAACCCTCAAAATGTCTTAACCCATGTTTGCATCGATCCAAAGCTAGGTACATCTCAGCTAGTATCATAGGAATAATAGTATATTTTTCTCCCTCGATTCCTTCCATCATGGTCTTGGAGACCATGGCCAAACGAGCGCGAATTTTCCCTCCATGCATCGGGAAAATTAGCAAACCCATAAAGCAGACCATGGAGACATAAACTCGACAATGAACCCATCCCAGAGAGGTGATAGCCAATTCCTCATGATGAAAACGGTATGATTTTTTATATCCGTAGCGTTTATAGCAAAACACGAAATGAATGTAGGACTTCTTAAAGAAACCCAACTCATCATTCTTCTGGCACCAACAGACCCAGACTATCCCATGGAAGTTTGGTGAAGCCCCCAATTTCTTCTAGAAGAGGAGTCATCTCTATATTACCGAACCGAAAGACAACTCTCTTTTCATTCCAAAACATAGTGGTTGCCTCAATTAACTCCCTGTCTGTCCGGATTTTCAACAAGGACGGCAAATAACCCAATACCCTTCATATATGGTTTCTGACTCATTCCACCAATCAATCAACAAAGATGAGATGTTCTGGACCATGCCGAACTTGGGAATTTCATGCCTTATTTTCTGCAATTAAGTAAAAGAGTTAGACCTTTGCACCCTTCAGATTTGATTATTTACGCAATAACACTCAACATGTTGGCACATTTCTCCGAGTAATCCACATAGCATAAACGTGTCGTTTGGGATTGTGGAAATCCCTTTGGACTTTGGACAAGGCTTATCTAAACAGATTAATGTGCCATGGGAGTTTATTCCATCCTATGTTTTAACATGATGCATATACATTTTAAATCAGTGTAGGTTTCTAGAAGGGTCTAGATTGATACTGTCAAGCATACTACTTGAGAGGGAAAGGCAGGGGATCATCAATTGCACCGCTGATCGACTAGTCTACCGCTAATAAGCCTTTTAGATTTAAAAAAGGTACTATAGGAAGGCACAAACACTCATCAAGCACCGTTATGTTGATAATAGGCACGAGTGGAGTATGATTTTAAAGCATGCTTATGCAGAAGTAATAACATGTAGCCAAATATTTTGCATGGTGAAAGCGCATAAGAGTAGTAAATAATGTGATAAAATAATTAAGAGAGAAGGAACAAAGAAAATATGAAGGGAAGAAGTTATTATGGTTCATAAAAATTCGAGAAACATAATTAGATGAAGCAAATAAAAGAGATAGGGAAATGAGGTTCATGATTGTATACGACCCGACCGGTCATTTTGTTTAATTGTGCCCCGTTTCCTCTTTTGCTACTTCACACCTATATGTTTATAGTTTTATGACTTACGGGGTTGATTAGTTTCGTTCCGGAAAGATTTCGGGTTGATTTGGACCCTTTGATTTTTGGCTTAGAAACTTAAGTTAGAAATGTTGACCAAACTTTGACCTTTGTGAAAACGACCCCGAAACGATATTTTGATAGCTCTGATAGCTTCATATCATGATTTTTGACTTGAGCGTATGCCTGAAATTGAATTCGGAAGTCCGTAGGTTGATTTGTGTTGTTTTGCCGAAATTTGGCAATTTAAAGTTAAAAAGTTTAACAGTAGGTTGACTTTTAGCTATCGAGTTCTGAATTTGATTTTGGGACTTGGAATAAGCCTATTATGCTATTTAGAACGTGTCTGCGAAATTTAGTATCATTTAGAATTGAATTGATAGGATTTGGACGCTTCGATGCAATTCTATTAGGTCTTGAACATTACTTTGAAATTCATGCATTTTAGTGATCGATTTGTTGTTCTAGATGTTATTTTGTGTTGCCCGAGCGAGTTCATATGATGTTGTTAGACTTGTGTGGATGTTTAGTTTTGAGCCCTGAGGGCTCGGATGAGTTTCAGACTTGTTGCAGAATGTAACAAGATCTGGTGTGCTCATGCCTGTTATGTCGCATTTGCGAACACTAGGCTCGCAATTGCGAGCTTAGCAGGGGGGCCACAGGTATCGCAATTGCGATACCTGGCTCGCAATTACGATACCTGGGTAGTTTGCATTTGCGATTAAATTATCGCATTTATGAATGCGAACCCATTTGTCATATTTGCGAAGTCCCCGTACGCTGATCAGTGGTCGCAATTGCGAGGGTTTGCACAATGTTGCAATTACGACATCTGCAGCTGATCAAAAGGGCTAGGAGATAGGATTGCATCTCATATTCTCTCATTTTAGAACCCTAAACTCGGTAGGAGGCGATTTGGAGGGAATTTTCATCTACAAACTTTGGGTAAGTAATTCTAATCTATTTCCAATTATATTCAACAATATATCTTGGATTTAACATCAAAATCATGTGAATCAAAGTGAAAATTTGTGAAACTTTTTCAAGTTTTTTGAAAAAAAAGAAATTGAGTTTTAAGAGTCTAATTGGACTCGAATTTTGAAACAAATCATATATATGGGCTCGTGGGGTTATGGGTAGTCGGAATCTACCCTTGGACCCAGGATTTCACCGGGCGGGCCCGGTTTGACTTTTGTTGACTTTTTGGGAAAAGTGTACAGATCATAGCTTTATCTATTGTAATTGTTTTCCCTTACATTATTGATGATATTAAGTCAACTTTGGTTAGATTTGAGCCGTGATGAGGCAAATATTTGGGGAAAAGCTATTTCTGAAGGTTGAGTTGGCCTAGTTGAGGTAAGTATCTTGCCTAACTTTGTGTGAGGGAACTACCCCTTAGGATTTGGGATTGATTGTGTCATTTGTGCTATTGGAAAGCCATGTACGCAAGGTGACGAGTGGGTACACGGGTTATATGTGGCATTTGACCGGTTTAGGTTTTTTAGACTCTTTCCATGCTTTGTCATATCATGTTCTAAATTTTCATAGTCAATCTACTCTTACTTGTGTTAGTTTATCCTTACATGCCTTAAATGACTTTGTTAACACTTGTTCTACATCTTGTTTAATATTTTGCTCTTATGCTTTAGTTGGAGTTGTTGCCTCTTTCATTTTTACATGTTACCTCTTCCATAGTTGGTTTATTCTAATTTGAAATCATTGTTACATGTTGCCTCTTCCATCATTGACTTATCATTATTTGAAGTCATTATTACATGTTATCTCTTTCAATATTGACTTATCCTTATTCGAAATCATCGTTACATGTTGTCTTTTCCATTATGAGTTATTCTTATTTAATATCGTGGTTATACATTATCTTTCTCATTGTTGAGTTATTGGTGTTGAAGTGGTGAAAGCCGTTATCACATTAAGGTGAAGTGTTAATTGTTGAGATATCTTCCTTGTTCAGAAATTTACATTCATTGTTATTGTTGATATTCTTGTACACATTGTGGTTGAGCCATGGGCTATTATTGTGGAAACATGGATATTTTTTATTATTGGCAAGTTGTAGCATATGGGCACTTGTGGTGCGAGTTGTTATTGTGAAGTGATATTGATGCACATGCAGCGGATAAGTATAGGGGTTAATGTGCATGCAGCGGCATAATGTGGGACTTATGTGCGTGCTGCTTGTAAGAGGATTACTTGAATCCACGCGGTGTCATAAGGTGGGGTAAAGTGCGTGTAGCTATTTCGGGAAAAATACTTTCAAAACTATTTAAATGTAAGGCTCACGCGTCGGTATAAGGAAGGATTGTGATTGAAAATGAGAAATGTGAATATAAGGAGGTACCTCGGATGTGATTCCTATTTTATATGAGGCGGTACCTCGGTTGTGATTCGTATTGTGTACTAGGCGGTACTTTATAAGTGATTCTTGTTGTTTATTTCATGTTGTAAAGAGTTATTGGTGAAACACTTGTTGTTGCTTTTATTCTCCATTGTCTTATCAGTTTGGATTAGTAGTTGACTTTGGTGGTTCTCTTTAATTGCTTCCTTTATGTTATCTCTACGCTTACAATTCCGGCATTAGTCTATGTTATTTACTTGTTTCGTATCAGTTATTTCTCCCCCCTCTATTACTTCTTGTTATTATGTTTTCATTCTGTTTATTATGTCCTAGTAGGTGTCTTGACCTGGCCTCATCACTACTCTACCGAGGTTAGGCTTGATACTTATTGGGTACCGTTGTGGTGTACTCATACTATGTTTCTGCAAATCGTTTCGTGCAAATCCAGGTACGTCTGCCCGTGCCGGATGCTAGAGGTTGATTGAGTAGCTGCTATTGGAGACTTCAAGGTATGCCTGCTCGACGTCCGCAGTCCTCGGAGTCACCTTCTGTTTTAGACATTCTATTATTTATTTCTTGTTTCAAATATTATTGTATTTCAAGACTATTAGTACTTTCTTGTAAAGCTTATGACTCTGTTCCACCAGGTTTTTGAGAAAGTGTTGGCTATGGTACTATTAAGTTTATTATGATAGTGTGAAGGTTTAATTTGAAATTTTAGAATTATTTCTGCTATTTCTCTATGCATGTTAGGCTTACCTAGTTGTATAGACTAGGTGCCATCACGACATTATACGGTGAGAAATTAGGGTTGTGACAATGATACAACAATTTAAAGAAAATAAAGGGGGTAGGAAGAGGGATGTACATGAAAGAAGTCAAATAATCCAACAATCCACATAAGCAAATTTTTTTGTGGTAAGAGCCTAAGTAGAGTCGCCATGTTGTCACGCCCCGTTTTCTCTTGAAATCAGGTTTCGACGTGTGACAACTCTTATAAATAGGTATTAAAGTGAAGAGTCGCCACCTAATGATTTTGAGGTACGTTAGGGCACCTATTTGCAAATAACTCTGTTTTAACTAGTATGTATCACCAAAGATCGGGTAAGGGCTCAAATTACCTAAAAGAGAAGGGTTTAGGGACTCTTCGAGGTTCAGAACTATGGTTTCCGGCCGAATTTTACAATATATGGATTATTGAATTATAACTACCCAATGCGATCCTAGAAATTAGAGCTAGGAGTCCAAATATCTAGTTACAAGATTAAACAAGCATTAAAAGAGATTGCACATATGAAAGAAGTGGCTTACATATTAATAAGTGATTGGTACAATCTTTTGAGGATTACAAGATATAACCTAGTTTGCGCTAAAAATGTGTGCAAATAGTAGCCATATATGGGGGTCCTAAGTTTTTTAGCCTAAAGGATCACCCCGTGCAACATAAATAATACGTCGCAACCCTTTAAGTATAAGGGGCTGCTCATATTGTTCAGCAAGCATAGACTATCATCTCCTGCTACCCAATTACTATCTTAATGGTATTTACCTAAAACATTCTAGTTTAATTCTATATTTACCTAAAACGTTCTAGTTTAATTCTAAGTCGCGTCCTATGCATGCTTTACCCGTCCCATGCTTATGGTCCAGGAGGCTTTTAGACCCACTATTTTGGTGGTTCTAGACTTCCCTTAGGTTTCTCTAAATGAGAAAACTAGGCGCGCAATCAAAACAAATAGGACTTCGCATAGACAATACAAAAGGCTCAAATTCACCTCCTCATGTAGACTCAGATGCACGCAATTAAGCAAAAAGTTATGACTGGGTTTAGCATTTGGTAGGCCGCAGCCATAATTGGCGGACTTACAATTGTAACGTGCTAAGTAGGTATGTGATTAAGTAATTCATAAATTAGTGTGAAGTCCTATAGGTAGGATTTCTAGGCAACCAGTTTTGATGAAGTAACTGTTTTTAATACGTAATTCTGTTAATGGACCCTATAGTCATGTTCTCTAGGGGAGTGATGGCATCTTATAGGCATAATCCCTAAACAATCTGCATCTGGGCAGTGATGCCATTAAGAGCGCATATTTATTTATTTGTCCCTATAGGCATGCTTTCTAGACGGGCTACTTTCAACATTTAACATAAATGAATTAATATATTTAAAATAACCAGAGTCTTTCATAAAAATAGAGTAAAACCTAAAGCATAAGTGAGGAAAAATAGCTCGACATCGGGGTGCCATTGAGTACATGAGCATTTATACCAGGAGCAGTCTAATACAACATCTAAGGAATAAGAAATGAAATGAGAATAAGATAATGAAGGATAGCCAAGGCCTGCGAATGCCATACAGCTACCTCGATAGTCTCCGGAATCAGCTGCTCAAATATCAATACCCGCTACGATCGGAACACCTGGATCTGCACACGAAGTACAGGGTGTAGCATGAGTACAACCAACTCAGTAAGTAACAAAAATAAATAAGGAACTGAGCAGGTAGTGACGAGCTATACAATTTCAATTCATTTTCAATAATTCCAGCAAGGAATAGACATGCTGTCACATCCGACAGTTTAAGTCAAATCAGTTTTAAACAGTTAAAGTTCAAGTAATCTAGATATAGAATCTTTCAGGAATTTCACAACAATGACAGATAGCAACTAAGTGCATCAACAAATGAAAAAAAAGCAAGTACATCCTCTCAGGGCAACATTCACTCAACTCGTCAGAACAGCTCAAATCACTCGGCTCTCAGCCCTCAGTACTCACACTCAATAGGTACCTGCGCTCATTGGGGGTGTGCAGACTCCGGAGGGACTCCTTTGAGCCAAGTGCTATATCCGTACAGACAACTCACGTGCTGCACGAACAACTCACGTGCTATAGTATCAATATGTGGATATGCACGGGCAACTTACGTGTTGCACGGACAATTCACGTGCCATAGTGACAATACCTCACAGACAGGCCCTCGGCCTCACTCAGTCATCAAGCTCTCTAGTCTCTCGGGCTTTCAGAAATCACGAAGATCGGCCCAAACAAAGATAACATAGTGTATCAACAAGAATCAAGAAGAGGCTGAGATATAATACGCAAGTAAAACCTTGATTGAGTACAAGACAACAATTAGCAAGTAATTCAACAAGTACGCGACCTCTGCGGGTCTCAACAGTACCATCACATAGCCTAAGCAAGATTTCTAAGATGATTTGCAGTCAAATATCTATAACACAGGGAGGGCATATAGCTAGCAACAAGTTATTCAACTTTACAGTTTCACGGAATGGACCAAGTCCCAATTCCTACGGTGCACGCCTACACTCCCGTCACCTAGCTTGTGCATCACCTCCAAAATACTCACATAATCAAATAATCCGTGGTTTCATACCATCGGGACCAGATTTAAAACTGTTACTTACCTCAAACCGCGCAAAATCCTACTCCGCAATGCCTTTGCCCCTCGAATCAATCTTCAAACGCCCCGAATCTAGCGACAAGCACTACGATATAATTAATATAGGCTAAAAGAATCAATTCCACAAGAAAAATACAAAATTATAAGCCTAAATCCGAAATAGACTCAAACCAACCCTCGGGCCCACGTCTTGAAATCTGACAAAAGTCACAAAATACGAACACCCATCCACTCATGAGTCCAACCATACAAGAATTACTCGAATCCAACCTCAAATCACTTTCCAAAACTCAAACTTTTAGCCTATGAAGTTTCTACCATTTTCCCCAAATTTACAACTCAAATCCCTAATTAGATGATGAAAATAGTAATAGATTCATGAAATATAGTCCAATCTGAGTTAGAATCACTTACCCCAACAATATTCTCGAATAAACCTCGAAGAATTGCCTCACACCGTGCTCTCAAAGTCCAAAAATCAAAATGGGAATCAAACCCTTGAAATCCATTTTCTGCCCAGTTCTTCTGCATCTGCGGTCATACTGTCGCACCTGCAAAATTTTCCTCGCAGGTGCGGAAATGAGTTAAGGGACAGGGTCCACATCTGCGAGCAATAGATCGCACCTACGGACAAGGGTCCGCTTCTGCGATCTTTCCCTCCAGCTCACTCTCCGTATCTGCGGAGCTTTAAGCGCATCTGCGGGCTCGTAGATGCAGAAATTCCCTCGCACCTGCGACCCCTGTCCATCTCTCCAATTCCTGCTTTTGTGCTTGGACTAACGCACGTACGTGCCCACGCTTGCGGCCACCCACAGCAGGTGCAATTATACCAGAAGCTTCAAAGCTTCAGCAATTTGCCTAAGTCCAAATTCAAACCGTTAAGCACCTGAAACACACCCGAGGCCTCCGAGACCTCAACCAAATATACCAACAAGTCCTAAAACACCATACGAACTTAGTCGAACCCTCAAAACACATCAAATAACAACAAAAACACGAATCACCCTCCAATCCAAACTTAATGAACTTGAAACTCCAAATTCTACAAACGACGTCGAACCATACCAAACTATGTCCGATTGACCTCAAATTTTCACACAAGTCACCTTCAACATTACAGACCTACTTCAACTACCAGAATTGAAATCTGACCCCGATATCAAAAAGTCAACCCCCCAGTCAAACTTCCCAAAAATTCAACTTTCGCCATTTCAAGCCTAAATTACCTACAGACCTCAAATTCACAGTCCGGACATGCTCCTAAGTCCAAAATCACCCAAAGGACCTAACGGAACCGACACACTTCCATTCCGAAGTCGTCTTCACACAATTCTGACTACAGTCATAATTCTAAGACTTAAGCTTTTGTTTTAGAGACTAAGTATCCCAAAACACTCTGAAACCAAAAACAAGACCTCCCGGCAAGTCACATAAGCAGAAACAGATACGAGAAAAGTAGTAAATAGGGGATCGGGGCTAATACACTTAAAATAACCGGTCGGATGGTTACACCATCCCAAGTAATCCATCTATTTTTCTGGCGGGGATGAGTATACATCCCTTAACACCCTGAGAGTAATCTCTCCGATATTTGGACGGGGTTGAGTATCCATCCCTTTACACCCTGAGAGTAATCTCTCTGATATTCAGGCAAGGACTCATCCCTTCACGCCCTAAGTAATCCCTCCAGTTTTCGGGCAGGGATGAGGATCTACCCCTTCATACCTTGAGAGTAATCTCTTTGGTATTCAGAAGGGATGAGTACCCATCCTTTCACACCCAAATATGACCTTCATCATCTGGGAAGCTTGTCTTTCTCTTCTTGGCCTACAAAGGAAACAAAACAAAGGGAAATGCAGGAAAAAAAGACTTACCTCCACTGGTACTCTTGCTTTATAATCGTCAAAAGGCCCAGTAATTTAATACTTACAAGTTGAAGAGCATGTATCTATTTATAGAGATCCTAAAGAGAGGTATAAAGGGGTGTCTCTCGATGTGGGATCAAAAGGGCAGCTATCACAATTAGTATTCAGCATGAATTGGGATTCTATAATTTGATTCCTACTCAGATAAGAAAAATACTAGTTGAAGAATGAAAGATAGGTTTCACAGAGCAAATCGGATAAATACATCGATAGTGTAATGACCCGACTTGTTGTTTTAAGAATTTATGCCCCGTTCAGTGACTTAACGTCTCGAGAAGCTTTGCAATATGTATTATGACCCGTGGGTGTGGTCGAGTTTGACTTACTGATGATTCAGAATTAAATTAAAAAAATAATCCTTATTTAGAAGCTTAAATGGAAAGAGTTGACCGAGTGTCGAATTTTGAGTAAACGATTTCGGAATGGAATTTTGACGATGTCAATAGCTCTGTATGGTTATTTTGGACTTAGGAGCATGTCCAAAAAATTATTTGGAGGTCTGTAGAGGAATTTGGCTTGAAATGGCGAAAGACGAATTTTTGGCAAGTTTGATCGGGGGGTTGACTTTTTGATATCGGGGTGGGAATACGATTTCGAGTTTTGGAACAGTTCCGTTATATTATTTGGACTTGCCTGCCAAATTTGACATCATTCCGGGTTGGTTTGATAGGTTCCGACACGAGTTTTCGAAGTTGGAAGATTTGAAAGTTCTTAAGTTCGATTCATGGTGAGATTCATATTTTCGGCGTTGTTCGATGTGATTTGAGACCTCGAACGAGTCCGTGTTAGCTTATGGGACTTGTTTGTGTGTTTAGACGGGGTCTCGGGGACCTCGGGTGTGTTTTGGATGGGCTACGGGCCCTTTCCTTTTATTTTTGAACTGCTATTTTCTGTCATCTGGTTTCCTTAATCGCGTTCGCGTCCCTTCCTTTGCGTTCGCGAAGAGTAATTTTGGAGGATGAATTATTTGTTCTACGCGTTCGCAGAACTCCTTCCATGATCGCAAAAGCCTGCCTTTCCCTTCTTCGCGTTCGCATCCGCTACATCGCGTTCGCATAGTAGAAACCTGGACTTGAGCACTGGTACTCGTTACTCTTCGTGTTTGCATGACCTTGTTCACGATTGCCAAAGTCTGTCTACTCCTTCTACACGATCGCATCTTCTGCTTCGCGATCGCGAAGTGTGGTTTTGGGCAGTAGATAATTCCTTCACTACGCGATCGCATAAGCACTTCCGCGATCGCGTAGCACATTTTGGACATTAGCCATTTTTCTTCTACGCGATCACATCATTTCTTACGTGATCGCGATGTACAAATACTTGGGCAGGCAGAATATATTCTCAAATTGAGGGTTAGACCATTTTTATCATATTTTGAGTTGTAGAGCTCGATTTTGAGCGATTCTTTGTGGTGTTTTCAAGCAAATCGACTGGGTAAGTGTTCTTCACCTAGAATTTAATATATTTCATGATTTTATTTTTGTTTTTATCATTTAATTTGTGTTTTGAGTTGAGAAAAATGTTGGTTTTTTAATTTAGTTTCCAAAATAAAAAACCACGATTTGAGGGATGAAATGGTACCGAGACGTGGGCCCGGGTCGACTTTTTAGGGCGGATTTCGGAAATTTTGTTAAAATATTATTTTCATTAATTAGATGAATCTATTATGGTTGTATTCATGATATGCATTGCGTTTGGCTAGATTTGGGCCATTCGGAGTCTGATAATCGAGGAAAGGGTATTCTTACGGACTGATTGAGCTTAGTTCGAGGTAAGGGTGGCAAGTGGGCCGGTCCAGGCCCGGGACCGCAGGCCAAACGTACCAAATGGGCCAGGACCGTTTGGCCCAGTTTTAGTGGGTCTGGACCGGTCTCGTGGGCCGGTCCTATGATTTCGTCCCGCCAGGCCCGGGACCATTTAGCTCGCCAGGGATCGGGACCGGACCGGTCCCTTAGCGGGCCAAATGGTCCCAACCGCAATTTTTTTTAATTTTGTTTTTTTAAAATAATAGCCGTTGGGCGGTCAAAAATAGTAGTTGGCTATTTATAAAATATCCATTTAACCCCCCCAACTTTGTTTTAATCCCAAACTTTTTATACATTTAATATATATACTATACTATACTATATATACATTTTATATACTAATACATCTTATATATAGTATATAAGATGTATATATAGCTTATCGAATATAGCTTTTATATATCTATATATATATATATATATATATATATATATATATATATATATATATATATATATACATTTAATATATATACTATACTATACTATACTATATAGTATTATATAGCTTATCGAATATAGCTTTTATATATATAGATGTATATATAGCTTATCGAATATAGCTTTTATATATATATATGTATATATATTATATACATTTAATATATATACTATACTATATATGCATTTTATATATAGTATATAAGATGTATATATAGCTTATCGAATATAACTTATATATATATATATACTATATATACATCTTATATCGATATACTATATATACATCTTATATACCATATATATTCGATATTAAATATTGAATATTAAAATTTAGGATGTTAAATAAAATTTAGGTCACAATTTTATAATAAAACTTACAAAGCATTGCTATAGATTCTTTTTTAACATCCTTTTGTCTCTAATATCTATTTAATTTGTTTTTTAAAAACAAATATATATTGGGCCCACTTAGCCCGTTTAGCCCGCGGGCCGGGACCGTTTAGCGCGGGACCAAACGGTTCCGGTCCTGGGCCGGTCCCTACAAAAAGCCCATTTAGCCCGGGACCGTTTGGCCTGTTTAATTTATGACCGGCCCACTTGGCCCGTTTAGGCCCGAGACCGGCCCACTTGCCAGCCCTAGTTCGAGGTAAGTGTCTTGCTTAACCTCGAGTGAGGGAATTACCCCTTAGACATCAAGTCTTATGTGCCATTTGTGATGCCGTGTACGCGAGGTGACGAGTACGTACTCGGCTTATATATGCAAATTTTTTTGAGTTAAAGTCTTGATCATATTGTGTAGTAAATTGGATAATTGTTGGCATTTATTTAGTCATCTGTTTTTCATGCTTTAATTCGCATTTATTGAATTTATTTTTATATGACGATTTGATGTGCATGTTACCTGTATATTTTTGTGAATTCCGTGAGTTTGATGGTTTGATATTCGTGGGATCTAATTTCATTATGGATTTTTTCTGTGCAAATAATTGATTAAATGAACTTAAGAAGAGGTGTTAATATAATTATCTAAATTTGGATTAATGAAGGTGTGTCCTATGTTGATTATTTTTTTATCTCTGTTGATTATTTTTGAGGTTTTATAAACATTGTGTGGAGCCTTGGGCTATTTGTTGTGAAATTAATTGATTGTATTATATCCTTGGAATTTGGTGTGGCCATTGGGAAAACTGTAATGTGAATTGATTTTTGTTATGTTGCCGTGATAATTTCCGTATAAATTGTTATGTTGTGTGAGTTGTTATTTTGAGGATATAAGGGTGACATTCCATAGTTGATATTATGTGGGTATAAGGGTGGCATTTCACTGTTGTTATGTGTGTTAGGAAATTGTCTGGGCGGAGCGATAAGGGTGGCTATATGAGCGATAAGGGTGGCTATAGGAGAGATAAGGGTGGCTATATGAGTGATAAGGGTAGCTATTGATATTGCTAGGGCAGAAGGATAAGGGTGGCTATAGGAGGGATAAGGGTGGCTATTGTTAGGGTGATATGTGATGATGTGGAGTTGTTGCGTTGGTGATTGTTATGTGATATTGTGATTTTTCTTGTGTTTATATATATATATCTCTTGCCATTGGTCTTGTTGTTGGTAAATTGGTAATAGTATGATTTATGTTGAAATTGGGGTCTGTGGCCATTGTCAGACGGCTTATGATATGAAATGTGGGCACGAGATGCCGGGAGTAAATAATGATGATATTGGCACGTGAATTGTCCATGCAGTTGTGATATTAAATGAGGGCACGAGGTGCCGGGGAAATATGATGATTTAACTATAGGTACGAAGTGCCGTGGAAATATGAAAAAGGGCTAAGACCCGTGTTTATGAAAAATATAAAAATGGGCTGAGACCCGTGGTTGAATGATTATGAAATGAAGTGTCACATGGTGACTTTTTAATTGAAAGAGTTATATTCAAAATATTTATTTGGAAGGATTTTTATTCAAAACAATTTATTGAAAATGATTACATTCGAAAGATATTTATTTAAAGAAATTATATTTGAGAGAGATTTACTTAAAGGAAGTATATTTGAAAGATATTTATTTAAAGAAATTATATTTGAAAGAGAATTATTTGGAAGAATTATATGTAAAAGATATTTATTTGAAAAACTTGAATTAGTTGGGTGTAGTTGTATTTAGTAATTGTTGAACGATATTAATAGTGTTCTTATTGTCTGCTATGCATATCACTGGTTATTTTATGTTGCCCTTATTATTATTTATTTTCTATTATTTTGTATATTATATTGCACATGCTATTAGACTAGTGAGTGTCTTGATTATACTTCGTCTCTACTCCACTGAGGTTAAGTCTTGATACTTACTGGGTACCGACCGTGGTGTACTCATACTATACTTCTGCACATTATTGTGTAGAGCCAGGTATTGGAGATATCGGACTTGAGCAGAGTTAAAGCGGGATCGTACGGATTCAAGGTAGAGCTGCTTGGTCGACGCAGTCCCTTGGAGTCTTTTCATTTCATTGTACTGTTAATTTTTAATCAAACAATATTGTATATTTGGTCCTCGTAATCATCCCATGTATTCAGTTAGAGTTCGTGACTCAGTACTACCAGTCTTGGGAGGTTGTATATTCATATTTGTTCCGCTGTTAGTTTTGATTACCTATTTAATTTATAAAAAAATGGCTTCAAAAATGTAATTGAATTCGGCTTACCTAGTCTTAGAGACTAGGTGCCATCACGACGCCTTGGTGGGATTTTGGATCGTGACAAGTTGGTATCAGAGCTCTAGGTTCATAGGTTCTACGAGTCATGAACGCGTCCAGTAGAGTCTTGCAGATCGGTACTGAGACATCTGTACTTATCTTCGAGAGGCTACAAAACTGTTAGGAAATTTCCACTTCTTTCATCCCTGTTGTGCAGATTTGTTGATTGTCAAATTTGAGTTTTGTACCTCTATTCTCTCACAGATGGTGAGGACACGTGCTACCGGGTTAGCTGAGTAGGCATCCGTACATAGTACTAGGGCTGCAAGAGGCCAGGGCCGAGGTAGAGGCCGAGGCAGAGGTCGAGGAAGGGCACGTGCCGCTACTAGAGCACCTGTCAGAGCAACAGTTGACAGGTGGGAGACAGGTACCAGAAGCACCTGTTGTTACCCCCGGACTTCAGGAGACTTTGGCACGGTTCCTAAGTATGTTTGGTATATTAACTCGGGCAGGATTGATTTCTGTTGCACCAAATATTTCGCGGATTAGGGGAGTAGCTCAGACTCCTACTACAACTCCAGAGTAGCAGGTTCACGTTGGTCAGATTCCGGGTGTAGTACCGGTACAACCTGTTATTCCGATTTGGCCTCAGGTCAGGCCAGAAGCATCAGAAGAAGAACAAAAGATACTTGAGAGGTTTAAGAGGTATAATCCAACTATTTTTAGTGGCACAGCTACAGAGGATGCCCAAGGATTTCTAGAAAATTGTCACCGTATTCTCCGCACCATGGGTATTGTGGAAGTGAGCCGAGTTGCCTTTACTACATTTCAACTGTCAGGCGCAACGTATCGGTGGTGGCAAATCTATGAAGAAGGTAGACCAACCGATGCAACACCACCAACTTGGGCTCATGTTTCGGAAATGTTCTTGAAAGAGTTTGTTCCCAAGTCTCTCAGAGATGCGTGGCGCACAGAGTTTGAACGGTTGCGTCAGGGCACTATGACAGTGTCAAAATATGCTATCAGGTTCAGTGAGTTAGCCCGTCATGCACCTATCTTAGTTTCTACAATCAGAGAACGGGTCCGCAGATTCATTGAGGGACTCGATTATGATATTAAAATATGCATGGCTCAAGAGTTGCAAACTGATACTCCATTTCAACAAGTAGTGAAGATTGGAAGGAAGATTGAGGGTGTGTTAGGCGAGGAAAGGGAGTCTAAGGAGGCCAAAAGGTCTCGAAGATCTGGAGGGTTCAGTGGATTTTACTCTTCAGCTAGGACCCATTATAGCGGAGGCTCGAACAGTCAGCCAGCTCAGTCCGCACATCAGATTACTCGGAGTGCTCCAGTACCGGCACGGGATTCCTATAATGGTTATTCCAGTTATCCGGCACAGACTCAGTATGAGCAACCGCGACCTCAGTAGGGCTGTTATGAGTGTGGTGACACTAGGCATATTATGAAAGATTATCCCAGACTTGGGAGGGGTGGATTTTATCAGGACACTCAGGTTATGGGCTCCAATGCAATTACTACTCCACGTACACAACCAGTTAGAGGTGGAGGATAGGCGAGTAGTGGGCGCCTATGAGGTGGAGGTCCGACCCGTTGATATAATCGCTATGATTTGGCTGAGGCCAATACACCAGATGGTGTCGTTACAGGTACGATCCTGATTTTGTTATAAAAGGATATTTTCCCTTAATTTGATTCGGTTCTAAATATTGAGGTGAGTCCTCCTATTATGCCCCGCTTATGGGTGAACTCCGTAATTTTGTGACCCACTAATATGTTTATCCCTGTTAGGAGATTTGAAGATGTGAGCCGGTGTATGTCATTTTATTTTTGTACACCATTGAGGGCTATAAGTCCAAAAGTAATTTTTATTATTTCTTACAGTGGGTTTAATGTGTTTCGGAATAATTGACTCCAATTTTTCATGAATTATATGCCCTACAGGTACGAGGGTTTATTATGTGTTGTGAAAACTGTTTATGAAATATATTGAAAAGAAGAAAAGTAAGGAATTGAAAATTTCAGTTGGCACAATGTGCAAAATACTTGTGATTCGGAGTTGAGGACGAGATCCTCGCATTTTTATATGATGTGAAATATTTAAACTGGGCTACAAGCCGCGGTGGAAGTTATATAAGGACGTGGTTCTTGTGGTGAAATATTTATGAGTTTAAAATTCTCCCTTTGTGAAATTTAATTTGTGCAATAATATTAATAGGGAGTCATGCCTGTTAGGCTTATTTGATAATTCTTGTATATTTTCTGATCATATTTAGCCATTTTTGTGCTGTAAACATTGAGTTTTAGCCTATGAGGTGAGTGCCTAGGTGGCGTTAAATGTGGCTCATTAATCCGAGTAAGTAATCATGAGGTCTTCATGCCTCACATTCTATTGTCAGTGTTGTAAAAATTCGAAAGGAGGTGGTGGTTAATATGAGATTAATTGATGATGCTGGAATTAATTATGAACAACTTTTAAGACCAGGGAGGTGGTGATGGGCATACATATGATGTGCTTCATGTTTTGATATCATTATGATAATGCAATATTTGTAATGCTGAGATTAGTGTTATTGATATATGCCTTGTGGTGTTTTGTTGGGTTGTGGATGTATTGTTAGGAGTTGTTTTGGTGTTACTCTAACAGGTGGATAGGCCCAATTACAGGGGGGACTCTGCCGAAAATTCTGGAAAATTTTAAAGTTAGTAAAATTTAGAGGATTGAGACGTGCAAAAGAAGAGACAAATTATGTTATGTGTTTGAGGGCGAATGATCCTAACTAGAAAAGAATGTAACACCCTAGAAAATAATTTGAAGTACTTCAACACTATCAAAAAAGTTGATGTGTGCCTAGGCACGAGTTGCTATAGCCAGTTGAGACTAATACCGTACGTCGAAGTGAAAATCAGGCATTTTGGAAATGATTGGAGAGTTAGGGATTCTGCTTTAAAGCTTATAAGAATGGAGAAAAGAAATAATCTCAATTTAGATGGTGTTGTCAGACCCGTGTTAAATTGCGGGAGCATAGAATCACCCACAAGTATGTGTGTAAAAATACACTCAGCAATTTAAAGTCCTCAGAAAGATTCTTAGCAAGTTCGAGAACGAACGTATGTTTAAGAGGTGAAGAATGTAACGACCCGACTTGTCGTTTTAAAAATTTACGCCCCGTTCAGTGACTTAAGGTCTCGAAAAGCTTCGCAATATATATTATAACCCGCGGGTGTGGTTGAGTTTGACTTACTGAAGATTCGGAATTAAATTAAAAGAACAATCCTTATTTAGAAGCTTAAATGGAAAGAATTGATCGGAGAGTCGACTTTTGGGTAAACGATTCCGGAATGGAATTTCAACGATGTCAATAGCTCTGTATGGCAAAAGATGAATTTTTGGAATGTTTGACCGGGCGGTTGACTTTTTGATATCGGGGTCGGAATGCGACTCCGAGAGTTAGAATAACTCCGTTATGTTATTTGGGACTTGCCCGAAAACATTTGGCATCATTCCGGGTTGGTTTGATAGGTTCCGACATGAGTTTTTGAAGTTGGAAGATTTGAAAGTTCTTAAGTTTGATTCATGGTGGGATTCGTATTTTTGACATTGTTCGATGTGATTTGAGACCTCGAGCGAGTTCGTGTTAGGTTATGGGACTGGATCAACTTGACCTTCTCCAAGGCATCTCGAACCAAATATGTTCCTAATAACTTAGCCACTCCCGGCTCAAACCTACCAACTGGGGAATGACACCGTCTCCCATATAGGGCCTCATAAGGAGCCATCTGAATATTTGATTGGTAGCTATTATTGTAAGCAAACTCTGCAAGCGGCAGGAACTGATCCCAAGAACACTTGAAATACACAACACAGGCACGAAGTATATCCTCCAATATCTGAATGGTGCGCTCGTACTGTCTATCCGTTTGGGGGTGGAATATTGTACTCAACTCAAATCGTGTGCCTAACTCACGTTGTACGGCTCTCAAGAAACGCGATGTAAATTGTGTGCCCCAGTCAGAGATGATGGATACCGGCACGCCATGAAGTCGGACAATCTCGCGAATATAGACCTGAGCCAGCTACTCTGAAGAATAGGTAGTCACCACCAAAATGAAATGAGTCGACTTGGTCAACCTATCCACAATCACCCATACAGTGTCAAATTTCTTCTGAGTCCGTGGAAGCCTAACAATGAAGTCCATGGTAACTCGCTCCCATTTCCACTCGGGAATCTCACGTATCTGAAGCAACCCACCTAGCATCTGGTGCTCATACTTCACCTACTGGCAATTTAGGCACCAAGCTACATACTCCACTATGTCTTTCTTCATTCTCCTCCAGCAATAGTGCTGCATCAAATCCTGATACATCTTAGCAGCACCCGGATAGATGGAGTACCGCAGATTATGGGCCTCCTGAAGAATCAAGTCACATAACCCATCTACATTGGGCACACACAATCCGCAACACAGTGTCATCACCAATAGAAACCACATTGGCATTGCCGTGCTGCACCGTGTCCTTAAGTCATCATACTGACACTCTTTGATGCGATCATATAAAGAATACTGAGAAACCATGTAAGCCAGAACCCGTTTGGGATCCGTAACATCCAATCTAACAAACTGGTTGGCCAAGGCCTGATTATCCAATGCTAATGGACTCTTTGCTATCGGTCGATATGCTAAACTTCCCAAGCTCTCCGCCTTTCGACTCAAGGCACCGACCACCACATTAGCCTTCCAAGGATGATATAGAATAGTGGTATAATAGTCCTTAAGCAACTCTAACCATCTCTGCTACTGCAAGTTAAGATCCTTCTGTCTGAACAGATGTTGTAGACTTCGGTGGTCGGTATAGACTTCACAGGGCACACCGTACAAATAGTCCCGCCAAATCTTTAAGGCATGAACAATAGTTGCCAATTCCATGTCATGGACATGATAATTTTTCTCATGAACCTTTAGTTGTCTAGATGCGTAGGCAATCACTCTACTGTCTTGCATTAACATCGTGCCAAGGCCAACACGTGACGTATCACAGTATACGGTGTAAGGCCCCGAACTCGTAGGCAACACCAACATTGGGGTTGTAGTTAAAGAAGTTTTGAGCTTTTGAAATCTCTCCTAACACTCCTTCGTCCATCTGAATAGAGCACCCTTTTGAGTCAATCTGGTCATAGGTACAACAATAGATGAGAAACCCTCTACAAAACGATGGTAATATCCGGCCAAACTAAGAAAACTCCGGATCTCAGTAGCTGAAGACAGTCTGGGCCAACTCTGCACTGCTTCAATCTTCTTCGAATCTACCTTGATCCCCTTACTCGACACCACATGACACAAAAATGCCACCGAATCAAGCCAGAATTCACACTTTGAGAATTTTGCATACGACTTCTTTTCCCTCAAGGTCTGGAGCACAATCCTCAAATGTTGCTCATGATCCTCCCGGCTGCGGGACTACACCAAGATGTCACTAATAAACACAATGATAAATGAATCAAGATAGGGCTAGAATACACTGTTCATCAAGTGCATGAATATATTTGGGGCGTTGGTCGGCCCGAATGACATCACAAGGAACTCGTAGTGACCATACCGCATTCTAAAGGCAGTATTCGGAATATCTGAAAATCGAATCTTCAGCTGATGATACCCTGAGCGCAAATCTATCTTTGAGAATACCCTGGCACCCCGTAGCTGATTGAACAAGTCATTAGTATGTGGCAATGGATATATGTTCTTTGTTGTAACCTTGTTCATCTGCCGATAATCAATACACATGCGCATTTCTTCAGAAACAAGACCGAAGCACCCCCAAGGTTACATACTAGGCTAAATGAAACCCTTATCAAGAAACTCTTGCAACTCCCCCTTTAACTCCTTCAAATCTGCTGGGGTCATACGATACGGTGGAATCTGAATGGGCTGAGTGACCATCAACAAGTCAATACCAAAATCAATATCTCTATCGGGCAGCATGCTCGGAAGGTCTGCTGGAAACACATCTGGATAGTCTCTCACTACCGGAATTGACTCAACGGTAGGAGTATCAACATTGACATCTCTCACGGAGGCTAGGTATGCATCACACCCCTTCTCAACCATCCGTTGTACCTTAAGAAGGGACATAACCCTGCTAGGAACATAATTCAAGGTGCCCTTCCACTCCAACCGCAGTGAACCTGGCATAGCCAACATCGCTGTCTTGGCATGAAAATCAAGAATAGTGTGATAGGGCAACAACCAGTCCATGCCCAAAATAACATCAAAGACAACCATACTGAGCATTTATAGATCAAATCCTGTCTCAAAACCACCGATAAAAACTAAACATGACCGATACACACAGTCAACAACAATAGAATCTCTCACAGGTGCGGACACATAAATAGGAGAACTCAAAGAATCACGAGATAGACCCAAATAAATAGCAAAGTAAGATGATACATATGAGTAAGTAGAGCCTGTATCAAATAAGACTGATGCATCTCTATGACAAACTAGAACAATACCTGTGATAACTACGTCTGATGCAATCGCCTCCGTCCTACCCTAAAAAGCATAACATCTGGCCGGGCCTCCCCCTCTAGGGCAACCCCTACTTGGCTAACCTCCACCCCTAGCTGGCTGTGCAGGCGGAGCGGCAACTAAAGTAGTAACCATGGCTTGAGAAGTCTAGGGACCCTATGGAATACGTGGAGCCTGAGTAGTCTATGGAGGTGCAACCCTCCTGAGTCTGGGGTAGTCCTTCTCTATATGAAGAGTATCACCACACTCAAAATAAGTTCTCGGAGGATGTGGCTGCTGAAACTGGCTAGGGCCTAGTCAGCTGGACTAACCGCTAAAAGAACCCCATGCAGGAGGTGTACTAGACAGTGGCGGTGCATAATGGGCAACCTGAGACCTGGGAGTAGCCGGAGTACCGCTAGAAACTGGAAGTGCTAAATGAACTGGACGACTCACATAGACTCTACCATGATGGGTTGCAACTGGGGCACGTGAACCACTATATCCTCCAGAATCACAGGGCCTCTTGGCCTCCCTGTCCTCCCTCTCCCGGCAGCGCATATCCTCCAATCTTTGTGCGATCTCTACCACCTACTGATATGGGATATCTGTCTCCAACTCTCGAGCCACGCGAAATCTAATACCATAGTTGAGCCCCTCGATAAATTGACGGACTCACTCTCTAACTGTGGAAACCAAGGTAGTGCATGTCTGGAAAACTCACTAAATCTAACAGCATACTCTAACACGGCCATAGTACCCGGGCGCAGCTACTCAAACTCTGTGCCCCGGGCATCCCGAAGGCTCTTGGGACAAACTCACTCAAGAACATCTCTGAAATATGAGACCATGTGAGTGAAGATGTATCGGCAAGGCTACCCTCCACATAAGCCACCACTGATACGCTGGTCCCGACAACTGGAATATAGTAAAAGCAACCCTGCTCGTGTCCATAATATCCATGGTGCAGAGAATATGGTGGCACTTCTCCAGAAAACCCTGTGCATCCACTGATACAAGGGTTCGCAATTGTGAACCCATGTCACAATTGCGAGGGTTTGCAACTGAATAAAAGGTTAGAAAAGTCGGGATTTAGTCTCATTTCTCTTATTTTAGAACCCTAGACTTGGTAGGAAGCGATTTGGAGAGGAGATTTTTATCTACAAATATTGGGTAAGTAATTCTAATCAATTTTCAACTATGTTTAATGATTATATTTTAGATTTAACATCAAATTTGTATGAATCAAAGAGAAAAAATTGGGAAATTTTGTCAAATTTTTGAAAAATGAGAAGTTGAGTTTTAAGAGACGATTTTGACTCGAATTTAAAAACTAATCGTGTATATGAACTCGTGGGATTATGGGTAGTCAGAATCTACCATTGGATCCAGATTTTGACCGGGCGGGCCACGAGTTGACTTTTATTGACTTTTTGGAAAAAAATATAAAGATCATAGCGTTATCCATTGTAATTGTTTTCCATGATATTAAGTCAATTTTCATTAGATTTGAATTGTGTGGGGGCAGATTTTAGGAGAAAAGTTATTTCCGAGGATTGAGTTGGCCTAGTTTAAGTAAGTATCTTGCCTAACTTTGTATGGGAGAACTACTCCTTGGGAATTGAGATTAATTGTGTTATTTGTATTATGTGAAAGCTGTGTACGCAAGGTTACGAGTAGGGACACGGGTTATATGTAGTATTTTACCGATTTAGGTTATTTAGACTCTTTTCATGCCTTTCATTGAATTTTCATATCATGTTTTAATTCTCATTATTAATCTATTCTTACATGTGTTAGTCTATCCTTACATGCCTTATTTGACTTATTAACACTTGTTCTACCTCTTACTTGTTGTTTTGCTCTTATATGTCGAGTTGAAGTTATTGCCTTCCATATTCCCTTGTTACACCTTTAATTGTTGAATTACTTGTAATTGACGTTGTTATTTCGTGAAATGCCTTCTTGTTGAGTTATTGGTGTTGAGATTGTGAAAGCCGTTATCACATTGGCGCGAAATTATTAATTATTGAGATATCTTCCTTATAGAGCAATTCACATTTATTTTTATTGTTGATATTTTTGTACACATTGTGGTTGAGCCATGAGCTATTATTGTGGAAATATTGATATTGTTAATTTTTGGTAAGTTGTGGCATATTGGCACTTGTGGTGCGAGTTGTTATTGTGTTGTGATATTAATGCACATGCGGTGGTATAAGGATAGGGGTTAATGTGCATGCGGCAGCATAAGATGGGATTTATGTGCGTGTTGCTATGAAGCCACGCGGCGTCATAAGGTGGGCTAAAGTGCATGTAGCTATTTTGGAAAAAATATTTTTAAAACTATCTAAATGTAAGGCTCACGGGGCGGTATAAGGAAAGATTGTGATTGAATTTGAGAAATGTGAATACAAGGCGGTACCTCGGTTGTGATTTTTGTTGTCCATCTCATGTTGGAAAGAGTTATTGGTTGAACTATTCTTGTTGCTTTTATTCTTCCTTGTTTTATCAGTTTGTTCCGTATTTGACTAGTTGTAGTTCTCATTCATTGTTTCCTTATCGTTGTCTTTATGCTTACAAATTTGTCATTACTTTACATTATTAAACTGCTTCGTTATTATTCATCTCTCCGTTTTCCATTACATCTAGTTATTATATTTTTATTCTGTTTATCTTGTCCTAGTAGGTATCTTGACTTGGTCTCGTTACTACTCTACCGAGGTTAGGCTTGATACTTACTAGGTACCATTATGGTGTACACATACTATGCTTTTGCACATCTTTTTATGCAGATCCAGGTACGTTTGCCCATGCTGTACGTTAGTGATTGACTGTTAGCTGCCTTTCGGAGACTTCAAGGTATACCTGCTCGGCGTCCGTAGGCCTCGGAGTCACATTCCATATCATATCATTTTGTTGTATTCTTATTTAGACAGTGTTGTAATAGACATTCTAGATTATTTTATAGATCTTATGACTCAATTCCACCGGTTTTGGAAAGAGTGTTGTTGAGATCATATTTTGGAAGTTTTTATGAGTTTATTAGTCTTGCCTTAGTATTTCTGTTGATTATTTCTGTTAAGTTATTATTAAATATTAGGCTTACCTAGTCTTAGAAATTAGGTGTCATCACAACATCCTAAGGTGAAAAATTGGGGTCGTGACAGCCTATTACTCGTGTGTCGAATTAAATCTAATTGAAATTCTTTATAATACTTGGTGGATTGACTCTAGTTGTACTGTTCATATTTCAAATATGATGCATGAATTTCTTACAACTCAGGCCATATATAAATTTTTTTTTATGTACATGAGTAATAGAGTGAAGGCTCCAGTTGAAGCTATCTGGACTTATCATTTAATCCTTGATACTAGCATCACTTTTTGAAACTTGCTATGTACTTTCTGTTTTAATAAATTTAATTTTCTTGTCTTAGTTGGATAAAGCCGGATACCTTTTTATTTTTGACAATAGATATATTAGTTTGTCTAAAATAATCATCTTATCGGGTCTGATATTTTGTGTGATAGTTACACAAACTAAATCTTGATAATCTATTTTCTGAAACTCTTTTAACCCTGCATCATAATATTGGAATCAAATGTAGTTAGTGAATGAAAGTTCTACTTATTTGTAGCATAAACATCTATGTCACATATCCAAAGAAAGACTGAAGAGATTACTAACAATGAAATCCTTCAATATTAGGATTTTATGGACCTTAATATTTATGTGGATTATATTAGGGAAAACAAACAAAACACATAAATAAATAAATCACAAGAAGCATACAACTTATTCAAATTAGATACACTGATATATGTGGTCCTTTTGACATCTTTTCTTACAGTAAGAAATAATTTATCACCTTTACTTATGATTTTTCATGTTTTGAATATGTTTATTTGTTGCATGAAAAATCTCAAACAATAAATGTCTTAGAGGTATTTATTAATGAGGCTGAAAGGTAACTAGACAGAAAGGTATAAATAATCAGGCCAGACAGAGGTGTTGAGTATTACCCTAAACATCGTGGCATATGTGCTCAGTATGTGAAGTGTGGGACCATTTTGAATTACTAGAAGATTGCAAACGAGTCGAGTGTAAATGATCCTTAAGTTCAAACGCGACTCAAATGTCAACAATGCACGTCATAATGCCAGGCCTGTTGCTAAAGGTTCACTCAGAAAGAGGACATTGATTATAAAGAGACATTTTCACCAGTCTCTCGAAAGGATTCACTTAGAATTATAATGACTTTAGTAGCTCATTACAACTTAGAGCTACATCAAATGGATGTGAAAACTACTTTTTCTGAATGATAATTTAGATGAAAAAGTATATATGGATAAACCAAAGGGGTTGACTATTAAGGAAAGAAACAAATGGTATATAAAATTTAAAAATTATTATACGGACTTAAACAAGCTTTCAGATGATGGTATCTTAAGTTTAACAGAACTATTATCACCTTTGAATTTAAGAAAACCAATGTTAATTGGTGTATATATATATATGAAGGTTAGTAGAAATAAGTTTATTATATTAGTTATGTTGATAACATCTTTCTTGCTACGAATGATCTTTGTATGATGGATTACACCAAGAGATTTTTCTCTATCAACTTTGAAATGAAAGATATGAGAAAGGCATCCTATGTGATTGGAAAAGAAATATTCCATAATAGATCACAAGGATTGTTGGAGTTATCTCATAAGCCTATATCAGTAAAATGTTAGAGAGATTTAGAATGAAAAAAATGCTCATCAAGTCTCGTTCTAATTCAGATAGCAGACAAGCTTAGTCTCATGCAATGTCCTAAGAATGAATTGAAACGAAACCAAATGAAAGCTATTATTTATGCACCTATAGTTGGGAGCTTAATATATGCCTAGACATGTATCAAGCCAAATATCCGTTATGCTGTTAAAATGCTAAGTAGATATCAAAGTAATCTAGGAATTGACCATTGGAAACTTGCAAAGAAAGTATTAAGATACTTATAAGGAATGAAAGATTATATGCTCACTTATAAGAAATCTGCTCACCTTAATGTGGTTTGATATTTAAATTCAGATTATGTTGGTTGTGTGGATACAAGAAATCCATATTTGGTCATTTATTTATGTTAGCTAGAGGAGTAATATCATAGAAGAGTGTGAAGTCGTCAATTATTGTTGCATTCATCATGAAAGCTGAGTTTGTGGCATGCTTTGAGATTATAGTTCAGGCTAATTAGCTGTGAAACATTATTTCAGGACTTCGCTAGTCGACAGTATTTCCAGACCACTGAAAATTTATTTTGGTAATTTTACAACAGTCTTATTCTCTAAAAATTACTAGTATTCGAAAGTGCTAAGCATATATAATTGAAATACTTCATCGTTAAAGAAGAAGTCGAGAAATATAAGTGTCAGTTGAGCATAGCACAAATCTGATGATTGTTGATCCTTTGATGAAATGATTACCACCCAAAATATTTATAAAATATGTTGAAAGAATGGGTTTTATTGACATCAATAAATGACTTTATGAAAAGACTTTATGATATTTATGCAATTAGCACTTAGAACTCATTTGTGTATGCGCTTATGTTGTTCTCTTGTATACAATGTTGGGACTGAAGATGACAGGTTCTGACTTAAATAGAGATAATTTAAGAATTATTGTTGGACCAATAATGTATTTTTCACTTATGGATTATGTTAAGTAAATGACTATATTGTAGCACATAAAAGGGGCTAGATCAAATAAAGTGACGTACAACCCCCGTGACTCATACTTATTCATTACTTAATAACAACAAGTAATGGAACCAATATAAGATTTTAGCCCAGTTGTGCACATAATGTAAGAAAATTTATCAAACTCATTAAGTCAATGGCATCAGATGTGCCAACTGGGAGAGTGTAAGATTTATTTTCAACGTGATTAAGTTGGATTTAATAAATAAAAGGGATAATTAAAGTGTATTGGCTATAACTTCGGGGACATTTTTTTAAAAGCAATTAAGTGACTCCCCACTTTGATGGAAAGTGAAGGACTAGGTGGCTATTTCATGACTAGGTGGCATCCATACACAAAGGTACAGTAGGTGGCCGATGAATTTGACAACTATCTAGAGACATAACACCTATCATGTGCCTAATATGTGTCAGTCATGTGCGTCTCTAGACATGACATGTCTCACTAATATGTGACATGTGTGTATTCGGTCAAAATCGGGCTTACTTTTCGTATGACTGATCGAGACTAGAACATGATATCGCAAGGTTCAAACTCGTGTTATATCGAACCATGATGCGAAGTTAGATTACCGAGCTCGTAACCCAGAGATCGATTAAGATCGAGATCGGCCAAGATCGAGACCAAGCAAGATAGAGATCGAACGAGACCAAGGGAAGCTTACCGAGCCAAATAACAAAAAGCCAAAATATCCTCAATCGAACGAGGATCGCGGCGGAAATTCAGGCACATATCAAGGAAAGTGTCACGACCCAAACCGATGGGCTGTGACGAGTGCCCGAGTTCTACCTACCAAACACCACTATGCATATGTCTAATATATAAACATGAAATAAGTATAGGTCATGCATAACATCTACCCCTAAACTGCTGAATCATGTGAATAACATGCGTAAGGAGACATACTCAAAAGACATATATACATATACATGCAGAATACAGTAGGGCAAGCTGACAAGGCCACATACTATCCAACTATACATGACTGTCTACAGACCTCTAACAGAGTGTACAACTGTATAGAGGATGAGACTAGGCCTCGTCATACCCATATGTATACAAAAGTATCGGACCAAAACTCAATAGCAGTTCCAAATCAAATGGAGTATACCAATTCTCGCTGAGCAAGGATCTTAAGATGGGGGACCGTCAGTCTGTCTACCTACACCTGCGGCATGAATGGATCATAAATGTATACCAGCTGATCAGGTGGTGATGCGTATATAACGCCATAACCTTTCCTCATAAATCATATACATATAATATACGTGTATATAACGCCATCTGGTCATGAGTCAATGTACATGTATAAATGAATGCAATGCATAAGAAAGTAAGTCTAAAAGATCTCTCGGAATATCATAAGACCCATAAATAGACGATATGATAGTAGGACATATGGGGAATCAAGAACATACACAACCCTAGTACTTCTAGGAATAGAATTATTTGTGAAAGTTTCGTGCTTGCTCATTTCATTGCATCAATGGATCATGCCAAAAGGAAAGAAGGGATAGCCTTAACATACCAGTATGATCTCTTCCTTATTACTCAACCAAGCTCAACACAACTTCTTTCATCTACAACAAGTGAAATAATATTGCCGTTAATATATAATATCGTACCATCATATTTGGCTAGTCATATGGTTTAAGAAAGATCAGACAGTAACTCCCCTATTTTTAATACATCCCAAAGACCACTAAGGATCATCAACAGCCCAACAGTAACTCTAACCAATAATAGCAATAACAATGATATAATCCAATATGAGTTTCTCCGATTATCTTAACAAACAAATTGAGCGGCAAGCTCGTTTTTACTCACAACAAGATATAAATTGAATCCTCAATGGTGATGAAAGAGAAGAAAAACCCTCTACAAATATCCTGTAATAACCTGCCAAACCCAGGAAGCTACGAACCTCCGTCGGTGTCGTGGGTCTAAGCTAAGTCTTCACTGCATCAATCTACTGCGTATCAACCCGGATACCTTTACAAGAAATAATATGTCCAAGGAAAGCTACAAAATTCAACCAGAATTCACATTTGGAGAATTTTGCGTACAACTTCTTTTCTTGTAAAACTGTGAGCAAAGTACGCAAATGATTTGCATGCTCAGCCTCTGAACGAGAATAGGCCAAAATATCATCTATAAATACAATCACGAACAGATCTAGAAAGGGTCTGAACACACGGTTCATCAAGTCCATGAATACTATTGGGGCGTTGGTCAAACCAAACGACATAACACGAAACTTAAAGTGCCCGTATTTTATCCTGAATGTTGTCTTCAGAATATATTTCTCTCTAACCCTTACCTGATGGTACCCTGACCTCAAGTCTATCTTAGAGAAACACCTGGCACCCTGCAACTGATCAAATAAATCATCAATCCTCGGGAGCATGTACTTATTCTTGATCGTTGCCTTATTCAACTATCTGTAATCCATACACATCCACAAGGAACCATCTTTCTTTCTCACAAATTACACAAGTGCTCCCCACGATGATGTACTGGGTCTGATAAAGCCTTTTTTAAGCAAATCCCTCAGTTGTTCTTTCAACTCTCTCAGCTCTATAGGTGGCATTCTATAAGGAAGAATAGATATCGACTGAGTATCTGGTAATGTGTTAAAAACAAACTCAATCTCCCTCTCTGGCATAAGGATTGGAAGGTCATCGAGAAAAACATCAGGAAACTCATTAACAACCAGGATAGATTGAAAAGTCGGTGACTCTGCTTTCACATCCTGTACCCGAACTAAGTGATAAATATAGCCCTTTCTGATCATCTTCCTTGCCTTGATATAGGAAATAAACCTACCTCTTGGCGATGTAGTATTACCTTTCCACTCCAGAATTGGCTCCCCTGGAAACTGGAACCAAACCATCTTTGATCTACAATCAACGTTAGCATAACAAGAAGCCAACCAATCCATACCCATTATAACATCAAATTCCACCATATCTAACTCAATCAGGTCTGCTACTGTATAACGACTATGAACTACTACTATATAGTCTTTATATACCCGTCTAGCTATCACTGGATCCCCAATAGGTGTAGACATCTCAAAAGGTTCAATCAACTCAGGTTCTATCCCAAACTTACTAGCAACCAACGGAGTGACGTACAATAAGGCGGAACCTAGATCAATCAATGCAATCATACGAGGAGATTGATAATATACCTGTAACAACATCAGGTGATGACTCATGTTCCTGTCGACCCGCTAAGGCATAAATACGATTCTGAGGATCGCTCGAGCTAGATGCTCCACTTCTACCTCTACCACGACCAGCTGGTGCCTGTGAACCTTGCCCAGGGGGGCGTACTGATGATGACGAACTGGCTACAGATCTCGTTGGCTGAACTATACCTGCACCACCTCTCGTCGAAAATCTCTAATATTGTGGCCTAGATAACTACAAGTATAACAAACACCCAACCCTACAAGGAACTGCCCGGCATGCTGCTTACCACACTGAGCACATCGTGGCAAGGGTGGCCTTATCTGACTTGACTCACCCATATACTGAGAACTAGAGGCCCTGGAACTCTGACTAAGCCCTGCATATGTGGAACAATCAAATCTCTTACCGGTAAACTGAGGGGGTGCACTAGCTGATGGCTGGGCTGGATACCTCGGATACTGCTGTCTCTGACCACCTCGAAACTCACTAGAAGGACCTGAAAATCTCGCTCTCTTACTCTGGCCCCTATCATGCTCACGATCGGCACTCTGCTTCTGCTTGTGCTCCTCTACACCTTGAGCATATGCCTGAATATGAGAAATATCAATGCCTGGATGAAGTGAGGCCGACATACAGTCATTAAGCAGGTGCGGCTCCAACCCCATCATGAACCGGTGAACCCGATCCTCCATCTTAGCTACAATAGTGGGAGCATACCTAGCCAAAGAATCAAATGAACGATGTACTCCCGAACACTCATATTACCCTGCCGAAGGGTCAAGAACCTTTCAACTCTGGCCCGTCTAAGCTCTGGTGGCAAATAATGACTAAGAAAAGCCTTTGTAAACTCTTGCCATACTACTGGAGGGGTATCCTCAACTCTGGACAACTCCCAAGGCTCGTACCAATTAACTGCAACATCCCGAAGTCTATTGGAAGCTAGCTCAACTGACTCAGTTGCAGTGGCCTTCATTACCCTCAAAGTCCTCTGCATCCTATCGATAAATACCTGAGGGTCCTCGTTTGGATCTACTCCAGTGAATATCGGAGGGTCCAAATTAATGAAATCACGAACCCTCGCACAGATGGCCCTATCTGCATGACCAATACCTACCTCCTGGCACCGAGCCTGTACGGCCACTAATCGAGTCAATAGCTGAATAACATCTCTCATCTACTGAACTGGTGCATCTGACTGAGGAGCTGGGGGCAGTGGGGCGGGTGCTGGAGCTGGTGCCCCTTGGATCTCCTCCGGAGAAGGTAGGGTATGTGAAGTCTGAGATGGAGTCTCACTATGTGACTCTCCCTGATCCCTGGTAACTCGTGGCACTTGACTTGTAGTCTCATCATCCACGGACTTGCCCTTCTGGGCGGTTGTAGCCTTCTTGGGCATCGCTGAAAACATAACATATCGTTAGGAAAATGAATTCTTATATTGCACTATCTAAGATAAGAAGGGAGGGTAACATCCTATATGTCCTGCATCTGTTTATAAGTATGGTGCACAACACACTCATAAACAAGACTCTACTAGACACGGTCTGTAGACAACCCTAGGCTGGAACTGCTCTGATACCACTTTTGTCACGACCCAAACCGATGGGCTGTGACGAGTGCCCAAGTTCTACCTACCGAACACCCCTAAGCATATGTCTAAGATATAAATATGAAATAAGTGTAGGTCATGCATAACATCTGCCCCTAAACTGCTGAATCATGTGAATAACATACGTGAGGAGACATACTCAAAATACATATATACATATACATGTGGAATACAATAGGGCAAGCTGACAAGGCCACATACTATCCAACTATACATGATTGTTTACAACTGTATAGAGGACGGGACTAGGCCCCGTCATACCCATATGTATACAAAAGTATCGTACCAAAACTCAATAGCAGCTCCGAATCAAATGGAGCACACCAACTCTCGCTGAGCAAGGATCTTAAGATGGGGGACCGTTAGCCTGTCTACCTGCACCCGTGACATGAAACGCATGCCCCCAGGCAATAGGGGCGTCAGTACGAATAATGTACCGAGTATGTAAGGCATAAAAATTAGTATATAATAGACATGAAAGAAACATGGAGTATAGGATGCAGCCTGTAAGTCTTAATAGATCTGTGAATCATGAAACAGTTATAATGTCATGCATATGTGTATAAATGTCATATCATGCATAGGTATATGCATACATAACATCATCAAGCCTCTAAGGGCATCCTATCATATCATCTCAGCCTCTGTGGGCGAAATCATAAATGTATACCAGCTGATCAGGTGGTGGTGCGTATATAACGCCATATCCTTTCCTCATATCCCATATACATATAATATGCGTGTATATAATGCCATCTGGTTATGGGTCAATGTACATGTATAAATGAATGCAATGCATAAGGAAGTAAGTCTATAAGATCTCTCGGAATATCATAAGACCCATGAACAAACGATATGATAGTAGGACATTTTGGGAATCAAGAATATAGGCAACCCTAGTACTTCTAGGAATAGAATTATTTGTGAAAGTTGCGTGCTTGCTCGTTTCATTGCATCATATGGATCATGCCAAAAGTAAAGAAGGGATAGCCTTAACATGCTAGTATGATCTCTTCCTTATTACCTAACCAAGCTCAACACAACTTCTTTCATCTACAACAAGTGAAATGATATTGCCGTTAACATATAATGTCGTACCATCGTATTTGGCTAGTCGTATGGATTAAGAAAAATCAGACAGCAACTCCCCGATTTTTAATACATCCCAAAGACCACAAAGGGTCATCAACAGGCCAACAACAACTATAACCAACAATAGCAACAACAACAATATAATCCAATATGAGTTTCTCTGATTATCTTAACAACCAAATTGAGTGGCAAGCTCATTTTTACTCACAACAAGATATAAATTGAATCCTAATCTTATTCCATAAATTTGTTTATAACCTTCAGAATATCATACTTATATGTACTATATTATTTCAAGTTCAAAACATCCATAAAATACCTTCCAAAATAGCCCCATACGTCTCGCACCTTAATGCTTATCGTCAATCACTAGTTTTTCATCTTTTCTTCTTCAATCAACTTAATTAATACCTAGAAAAGCTTAACAACAGCAGCCGCAACATTATACAATTATCTTACAATTTTCAGCCACCACAAACCATCTATTTAGCCACAAAATAGTCCAACCAAAAAGACAACTACATCCCATGTTCTTTCAAGTGCTATCTTATGGTTTCTCACTCAAACAACACAACCAACGCAAGATTAACCTTAGGCACAATCAAGAAGATGTTATACATATCTTGGACATCAGCTACAACTCAAAACCCTGTCTCAACTTAGCTCACAATAGCCCTCAATCACACCACAACATCATAGAAGCATTCTCTTGTAGTCCTTAACAACTTTGATGATGATTTGAGTTGATTTCCCTTGAGTTTGGTTCTTGGGATCCTGGGATATGTTAGGGAGGGTTTTGGAGAGCTGGTAGATGAAATTTGGGTGAGAAATAACCCGAAATGAGTCTGAAACACCTTTAAAAATACGTAAGGGCAGAGGTCGTCTCAAGTGGGTCCCAACCGAGCTGCTTGCGCAGTCTCGCAAAAACGTGTATATCTCTCTACTCTAATGTTGTATCAACTAATGGGTTAATGTGTTGGAAACTATACTCCTAGACCTTCAATTTGGTAAATAATATATCCCAAAAATACCTCATATAGCGCATGAAATGTATTTTTGAAAAAGCTATGTTACAAGGCAAATCCTTAGTCGGTATTTCCGCAACTTAATTCGATTTTTCCCAAACTTTATATTTTCTATCCAAACATCGTTCATAGTCATATTATGAATTTAAAATCATTTTTATTAATAAGTCTCATATTCATTACATTACCTTGGGACGCACAGGGTGTAACAGAGAGGCCGATTAATTAGCCTATCATAGGATTCCTTACTGTATTTAGAATTGTACAAATAGTAGGACTCCCCTACTATATAAAGGGGGTCTGATCATTTGTAAGACACATGACATTTATGCAATACAAAGCAATATACTGCCTCCTTTTTGCTTTCAATATCTTGTTACTCTGTTCTTATATCATTTGAACCTTCACTTGGTTCGAGGGTGACCAAACTCAAGGGCAGAGGATATTTGATTTGTTTGGTTAGCATTCATTTCTTTCATAGTCAATTTCAATCAATATATATATATATATATATATATTCTCAATTTGTACCAAGTTATATCACGTATCCTTGAAACCACGTGTAAATTCAATTGTTACCCATTTTTTGGGTAAATAGTTTGGCGCCCATCGTGAGGCTAAGGATAATAGTGATCGCCTGGTACTAACTTTCGTAACAAACTATTTTACACTTGTTCTTGTGAGTATCTTTGATTCCAGGCTAAAAAACAAAAAATGTCAAACTCTCAATCAGCGCCTCTACATGTTGACAACGAGTCCGGTCACCAAGGTGAAAATAACAACATAGCGCCCGGTATCGAGATGCTGCCTGCTGATCCCGCTGAAATTCCGATCGCAGATCTGATCAACGCTAATTCGCATGTGTCTATCGATGAAAATTTGCCTACCGACCCCAAAAATAGCATTCGTGGTGGACCCCGGTCGATGACTCGAAACGCACAAAACATTGAAGGAGAGGGGATTAACCTACGAATGATCTTTGAAATGTTGCATGCTCAACAGACGACTATAGCTCAGTTACAGAACCAAAACCGAGCACCAAGCAAGGCTGAGCCCGATCCTTCCCGGGAAGTCACCCGCAGGGATGAATCGGTCGTAGAAAGGCCAACGAACGTGAATCAGGGGCTAGCTCCAAAGTTATAAGATGCTTGAGGAGCTGATGAAACTGATAGAATCAAGGGAGAAGAAGATCGAGGCTAACGACAAAAAGGTGGGAACTTACAATTCCAGGGTAGACCAAATCCCAGGAGCACCAGTGATATTGAAGGGCCTGGATTCTAGGAAGTTCGTACAAAAACCTTTTCCTCCGAGTGCGGCTCCGAAGTCGATCCTCAAAACATTTCGCATGCCATAGATCCCTAAGTAAAACGGAATGACTGACACAAACGAGCATGTCACCTCTTACACATGTGCAATATATTGAGGAAATACAACATGAAGCTGAACCCGGAAAAATGCACGTTCGAGGTAGGGTCAGGAAAATTTCTCGGGTTCATGGTATCCAACCGAGAAATCGAGATCAACCCCAACAAGATCAAAGATATCGAGGACATCATGGTAGTAGACAACATAAAGGCCGTACAAAGGTTAACCGGGCGCATAGCCACCCTAGGGCATTTCATCTCGGGGTCCTCCGATAAGAGCCATGGATTCTCCTCATTGCTGAAAAAGAAGAATAACTTTACATGGACCCCGGAATGCCAGTAGGCCTTGGAAGAGCTTAAATGTTACTTATCGAGCTCGCCGCTGCTTCACACGCCGAGAGAAGATGAACAACTGCACTTATATTTGGAAGTATCGGAGATAGAGGTAAATGGAGTCATAGTCCGGGAAGAACAAGGTATGCAATTACCAGTTTATTACATTAGTCGGGCCTTAGGTGAGGCCGAAACTAGGTATCCCCGCCTAGAAAAGTTGGCACTCGCTTTGATAAGCGACTCTAGGAAACTAAAACCGTACTTCCAATGTCACCCCATATGTGTTGTAACAACTTATCCACTTCGAAATATTATGCATAAGCCCGAGCATTCGAGGCGGTTGGCTAAATGGGCTATAGAAATCAGCGGGTATGATATCGAATATCGACCCCGAACAACCATTAAGTCTCAAATTTTGGCTGACTTTGTGGCTGACTTCACACCGGCCCTAGTACACGAGGTTGAAAGAGAGCTGTTGGTAAACTCGGGTACGTCCTAGGGAATCTGAACCCTCTTTACGGACGGTGCTTCGAACGCAAAAGGGTCGGTACTCGGTATTGTACTAAAACCGCCCACAGGCAGCGTGGTTAGAAAATATATTAGAGCTATGAAATTGACTAACAACGAGGCCGAATATGAGGCCATGATTGCAGGTCTCGAACTAGCCAAAGGCTTGGGAGCGGAGGTGATCGAAGCCAAATGCGACTCCCTCCTCATGGTGAATCAGGTTAATGGAACCTGCGAAGTTAGGGAGGAACGAATGCAAAGATACCTAGATAAGTTACAAGTAACTTTTCACCGATTTAGGGAGTGAACTTTGCAACATGTGCCTCAAGATCAGAATAGCGAGGCCGATGCCCTCACAAACTTAGGGTCATCGGTCTAAGACAACGAGCTCAATTTGGGGGCGGTCATGCAACTCACGAGGTCAGTAGTCGAAGAAGGCCACGGAGAAATAAATACATAGAGTATTTGAAAAACGGAAAGCTTCCCTCAGATCCAAAAGAGTCGAGGGCCCTGCGCACGAAGGCAGCACGATTCACCTTATTCGAAGATAGAACCTTGTTCAGAAGAATGTTCGATGGTCCACTAGCGATATGTCTGGGATCAAGAGACAGCGAGTATGTTCTGAGGGAAGTTCACGAGGGCACTTGCGGAAATCATTCCGGTGCCGAATCATTGGTTCAAAAGATAATCAGAGCCGGCTATTATTGGATAGACATGGAAAAAGATGCGAAGGAGTTAGTTCGAAAATGTGACAAATGCCAAAAACATGCGCCGATGATTCACCAACCCGGGGAACTACTCCATTCGATCTTGTCACCATGGCCATTCATGAAGTGGGGAATGGATATCATTGGCCCTCTTCCATGGGCACCAAGTAAAGCTCAATTTATTTTGTTTATGACTGACTAGTTTTCTAAGTGGGTTGAAGCACAGGCCTTCGAAAAAGTTAGGGAAATGGAAGTCATCGACTTTATTTGGGATCACATCATATGTCAATTCGGGATGCCGTCCGAAATTGTGTGTGATAACGGGAAACAGTTCATCGGCCGCACAGTAAGCAAATTTCTCGAAGATCATAAGATCCAAAGAATCCTATCAAGACCTTATCATCCTAGAAGGAACGGGCAAGCCAAATCAACGAACAAAACCATCATCCAAAATCATAAGAAGAGGCTAACCGACGCTAACGGAAAGTGGAAGGAAATTTTGCCCGAAGTTCTTTGGGCATACCGCACAACCTCGAAATCCAGTACCGGGGCTGCGAACTCGTGGGTTACTCATCTAAAAAATGAAACATGAAGAAGAAATTAGCTTTCTATCTTGAGCTCTATCGCACAATTTGGAGTATCAAAGAAGGGTGACATTCCTAAATGTCCAAGTTGCCTCCTAATTATAGATGTGGTCGACAACACACCGATAAAAAGGACTCTACTAGACACGGCTCTGAGACATACTAGGACACTTAAAACCTTAGTCTCTGATACCAGGTTTGTCATGCCCCGACCTCGGGGAGCGCAACCGGCGCTCAACCAAGATACCCCGGTCAAGCAAGCCAACTTGATGCCTTCTACCCAACCTTGCCCATGACGAGTGATACAACAATATAAGAATCAATAACCAGAGATATACATGAGAAGAGTAAAGCGCTTCACATTGTTTTCCATTACTCAAAGGATATTCATTTTACAATTTTCAAAATATTACAAGTTCATAATTACGAGGGAAAAACATGTTTGCCAAATACCAACACTTTTACTTTATAACCCAACATCGAACACCACCCACAACAGGTCTACGGAGCCTCTAAGTACAACAAAAGAGTAGTATGAAAGTGCCGGCGACAAGGCCCCATCTATACCTCAAAACATAAAGTACAACGTCAAGTGACATAAGGCCCGGAATAGAATAGGGCTCACGAAAACCTGCTGAATAGAGAGTAACTACTAATGAAGATCAAAGCTGCCCACAGATGAACCACCTGCATCCGTTGAAGATGCAACGCCCTCGACAAAAGGCACGTTAGTACATGTGGAATAGTACTTGTATGTTAGGCTAAATGTCCTCTTTCAAAATAGAATGCAAATATAAGAAGGGGAAAACCATTGAAGCAACAAGTAAAAATCAATGATATCCAAATGCCAAGTTAAAACATAATAATTTTCAAAATACGAAAATAATATTATTTTTGGTTGGGAGATCATTAGCACCGATACACCACTGTGGTTTTAGAATAGAGTCCGATCACGCCCGATCGGCTAGGCCATCTCTCCACGAATAATGTGTATTGACATGTTATGCGAAAGAAAGGTGTTACCAGGAGTAGGAACCACCATGCGCGTGACATGGCATCCGATCTCTACCCGATCGGCTAGGCCGCCTTTCCACATATGCCTTGTGGGTCGACATCATCATTTCCAATTCCCAGCTATCTTCAATATCATCCCAATTAAGGGGAATAATCTCATCATATCAATATTTTAATATCATCCCAAATAAGGGGAATAATCACAATCCACTCCTCAACCAGCACGTGTAGTTTCGGGTGTAGGCTGTTTCGACCCACCCTTCCTCGGTTCGCTAATAATACTCCCAATTTTTTTTTATTTTGCACACAAGGGAAACAGAAGTACAAATACATTCACCTCATAACCTTCACACCATGTATATAGCTTTATTCGTACTTTCAACCATTTACAACATTATTATTTCCTTGCCTCTCTTGGCTATACGTACGATTCTTCATTCATGGCACGTTGGCCGTATCTCATATTCCACATTTTCATTTCTTTACTTTCAAGGATCATCATCATAAACATCGACACATAGAATATTCCGGAAATCATAACTTAAATTCATTAGTAATTAAGGCCTTAAACATAATGGATTTCTTTCCAAAGTACGAAGCAAAGTGACTTGCAATAGCAACACAAGTAAAAAAATCATAAACGAGTAATACCCCATTTCCTTTTGAAGTACCTCCTTAAAAATGGCAATGCATAGTTTCTACTTATGGATTAATAAGGACTCAAAACACATTGAAAATTCTTACAAATGAGATCATGGTAATTTACGATTGAAACACAATATCAAATCAAATGAACTATTTATAACAACCCTGACCACGTTCTATATCTCACTCTCACTTCTTTCACTTTCAACATAGTCATAGTTTATCAACAATAAGGGCATTTGGAAATCGAGGTTTGATATGTATATGAACCATAAAAGTCTTAAGCACCTTGAGTCTTCTTCCATAACTTGGCATAATAACTTGCAATGAAAACATGATTGAAATCATAATATTTTGACACATTGGTCACGTTTGAATACATTTCCGAAGGAGAACACAATATGATGGGAGCATTCGGCACACATTTCTAGTACGTATACCTTTCAACACAAGCTTATTCAGAATAGTAAAATTGTAAGGAATTAGGAACTTGGACCAATACTTGAAACTTATAGGAACATCACATAATTCGATTCTAAGAGAGAAGTTTAGCCAACATACCTTGTTTGAGTATTCCTTAATTTACTACAATGTCCCAACACCTCTAGAAATATCTATCTATAGGAAGATAGCAAAAATCGGATAATAATTAGAAGGATTCTCATGGTATGACTCTCTTAGGATTCTCAATGGTAATCTCTTCCACCCTCAACTAATTTATACAAGAAACTACCCTAAATAGTTCAACAACCCCACATACTACCTGCTATTGGCACATGGATGTCCTATCTCCAACCCCACAACATACTTAAACCCATAACCTCTTGCATGAAAGATGTGGAGAAGGACTTACCCGGATAGATGATGGTCTAGTGAGTGGCTTCCATGATTCTTGAAGATTGAGGCAAGAATGGATTATTAGAATGGCTAGGTCTTCTCCCTCTCTCTCTAAAATTCTCTCAGTTCTCTCTAAACTTGTTAGGTATGTGCTCCAAAATGAGCCCCAAAGGCTTTTAATCAAGATGGGATCAGGTTATAAAAACAGAAAATGTACCCTCATAACTCTACTTTACGGTCGCAGAGTGGATCACAGATCAGATATGTACCTCACAAAATGGACCGCAAAAACTATCCCAAAAATTGGGCTGGTCCGGACAGGTCTGCAGCAGGTCTGCAGTCTGCATAACAGTTTTGTTGTCCGCAGACCAGGTCTACGGCCTCGAAATGGACCGCAGAATTTCCCTCCGAAATTCTTCATGCCAAATCTGCGACGGAAGTGCGGATCGTGAAACAAGTATGCGATTGCATAATGGACCGCATAATAATCTTCAAAATTAAACAAATTTTCTGCGGCGCATGGAACGGGTCGGCGGTCGCGAAAATGATTGCATATTTGCCTTCTTCTGCCAAAAATTTCCACCAACTCCTCAATATATTTTTCCAGCTCGCCGCAAAAATTATCTACAACCTTCGTTGACATTAGTCTACCTCGGCACCATAAATTATTAAATTCCTTGGCAAAATATTACAGGGCCTTACATAAACACTAAACCCAAAAGAATAACAAGTGTCAATGAATTAAGGGCTAAGGAGAGAATTCTACTCAAGGTCGATGCCCCCTTTGAATACCCCAACACTTCAAAGTTCCCAAGAGTCTCAAGGCCCAGGGCTATGCTTTGTGCTGGGGAGAGTAGCCCAACCTAGAGTTAAACTATACTCCCAAATACCCCTAACCACTAACGACTCATTTTTTCCTATAGGTTAAAGTGCCAATGAGGCTCTTTCAATGTAAACCAACCACCATAATACACCCTACCACAAAAGTATACTTTCCCCTTGGCAAAATAAGGACACAGAAACAATTTCACTTTATATAACTATATTTCCAATACTAAGTGAATGAAACACACATCAAACAAGTCTGAAGGCCATGTTCCAAACATACATATAGGTAGGAACTCCATAATGCTATTGCTAAAGAACCAAACACTTGGGATCACATTTAAATATAGATAAAGAGCACACAATTTAGACATGCAGCTTGAGGATACATAGAACTTAACATTGATCACAGAAGAACTTGTACTTAGGCTAATGGCATCACTTGAATCACTTGAGATTATTAACACATATTCAGATAATGATACAAGTAGGCTATTGTATTCAACCAAGTAACAATGAAAACTCTATTCTGCACTAGGTCCAATCAAGAACAACAAAGGGGAACATAAAGCCTGAATACAGTACTAAAAATATGTGAAGACATGGAGGATAAACAAAGTTCATTCCAAAACATCCACACATACAGGTACTTCAATTAAGATTATGAATTCACAAGATCAAATAAGTCCCAAACGTTGAAGAAGGGTTGATAGTATCATTAGGGGGTTAAGGAGAGGGAGATATCACACTTAACAAGCTTAAATCAGCTACACATGATTAGTGGAATGGTTAAACATGGTAGAGCCATATTCAGACTATTAACATGGCACAACTATAGTCTGGTTGACAGGAAATAGACTGATCATGACAGACCCTACTGATGTTCAAGGGAGAAACCATCCCAGTAGGACTGCCTACAAGCTGGCAATCAGATATGAATGTAAAACACTCATAATGAGGACCCATTAACATTCATGAAAGCATTTTTTATACTCAGATTCCATAAATCTTAACTTAGTGAGGCAGGGGCATCCTATGCATTTCATACATAGCCTAGTTAAACCATCTAACAACATCCCAAATTCAGAATGACAGGGTTAAGAACATGGCATGTTAAATATAGAGACTGTAATAGCAACACTAAGTATGGCATAATAGAGCTCAAAAGATATGGCATGATGAACAAAAGAAATCTATGTAAGATTGCAGGACTTTAGAAAGATGCTACAAACTACAATAGGACAGAACTCAGGAGAACAAAATAGGATGAGTCATGAAGGCTTATAACAGTGCATTCAGTAGAGCAGATCTTATGATACAGTATGATGATTAAAAATTACAACATAGAACTTAGTGAAACAAACTCAAAAGGCACCATAAAGACCATGAGAGTTGCAACAAGATATTACCAAAATTCACAATGCCACATGATGATTATAAGAGTTGCATCAATATTAACAGAGCTCAAAATGTAACGGGACATTAACGAAACTCAGAATATAATACAAAGGTTATAACAGAACATCAGAGTAAGGTATAAGGTTTTAGGCAAATGTAAGCGATCAACAAGTTAATTAGCTCAAACAAATACATAAAGGAAGTTACTAAGACTATATAACTACTTAAGTAACATTTAGCAGATACAACAGCCTATTAAAGTCATCATAATGAATAAAAAAATAATTAAAGGCTAAGTAAACATGATAGACTAAATAGTTAACCAAGAGAACAATAACATGCTTGGGATTTTAAACGAAATAATTAAAGAGAAAGTGGAGGTATACTGACCTCCTATTGAGCAACAAACCAAACAGGATTTTAAAAGTTTTAAGCTCTTGAGCAATGAAAGAACTCGGAAATAAGAGATAGCAAAATCAATTAGAAAAGAAGGACTAGGCTTCTAAATCATATAAGATTTTAATTTCTATAAGCTAGATAGGTCTGGTTAATGATTGTAGGTAATGTTAGGGGAGAGCAATCGAGGCTCTATTTATAGTGCCATTTAATGGCTTAGGGTTTCAGATGCAAACTAGGATAGTGAAAAATGACAGATGGTAGATGATGTGAGCAAGATTAGGGAAAATCTAAAGAGACAGAGGGAGAAATGATGAAACTTCTACCTGAGAGAGGAGGACTGCCTGCTGAGAACAAAATCCACCGGATAAAGGCCCAATGTCCAGTGGCCTGTGCGATTGACCTTTGAAAAAAGAATAATGATAATGATGTTGTAAAGCGGCCATGCATGCCACCATTTTTGATAGAGCACAAAGAATCCTGAGGATTTGACCTTGCACCGATTAGTCTAGGGTTTCGAATTTGAATTTCAAAATCCAATCGGTGAAAAAAAATGAAATAAAACCTCAAACTTCATAACCTAGGGACGAGGAGATTTGATTCTGCCAGTTGGATTTGAGAACAAAACAAAAATGGTGCTTCGATTTTACTGCCCATGTTCTGGTGTTTCAGTTTCGAAGAAAAAAATGGAATGTCAACGGGATTTGTGGATGAGGAAGTTGGGAAGGAAGATTTGATCAGGAATTTTACGACCTTGCACTGATTTGTGCAAGGTTTATTGATTGATGTTGATGGATAACTTGAGAGAGGAGAAAACGAAAGGGGAAATAGGGGCAGCTATTTGTGGCAAATGAATTAGGATTGGCGAGTGGGGTTTGGCCGTCTCTGAGTTAAGAGTGAGAGATGAGATTAGGGCCGTTGGATTTAATGATCAACGGACTTGATATTTCGGGCACTTAAAGGTTTTAAAAGATTTAAAAATAAAAATATGAGAGCCGTCAGATCTCCTATTTTCAATGGCTAAGATCAAATCGGGTAGGATGTTTAAAATTAAAGGGTAAACGGAGATAAAATGAGGGCGGTTAATTTGTAGGATGGACGACCCAGATTGATTGTGTTTCTTTTGTAAGTGATAGAGATGGGTGACGTGGCGTGCTCTGTCTTGTTCTCATGGAGTGGCAAGGATTGCCAACTTGGAAATGAAGGGATCTTTTGGATTGGGTCAGCTGGCGATTGGGCCTATGTGTTGGACTACTTTTATTTCAAAAATAACCCATTTGTGTTTAATTAGAGATTTGCAATTGTAGCCTTTTTATTTTCTAACCCCTTTTAAAATTAATTTAATTAAACTTAATTAATTTTTAATAAAATATAATAAAATTATAATTATCAAATATACTACTAATTATTGTGATTATTTATAAAATAATTTATCTTTTAATTATGGCACTAACTTTGAATTATTAACATAGTGACCTATTTAATTAAAATTGAGAAATGACTCATTAAATTAATTATAAAACCTATGCAGTGAATTTTATTTTAATAATATATAAAATAATAAGTATATTTGTAATTACATAATACTGATACTAAGTGATTAATTTCAAAACTAATACTTAATTAATTTGCAGAAATAGGTGTTTATTGATAGAAAATACTTTCAAAATATTTATTATAAATTATTAGGTATAAGTAAATTAATTTTAAAAGGGAGGGTCAAAATTGGCCGTCAACACCTGTAATCACTGCATCAGAAGCAACAACCTCGGTCCTCCCTAGGCTGAGCGGCTGGTGTAGCAACTAGTGCGGGAATCATAGTATGACCTTCCTGTTGCACTGGACCTATGCGAAGACGTGGGCAGTATTTTATGACATCCCACAACACTCTACACTCATAGAAATTTCTAATCAAAAATGACTACGAGGCCTGAGTCTGACCTTGTAATGACCCGATCGGTCGTTTTGAGAATTAGTGTTTCGTTCGGTGGCTTAAGGTCTCGAGTAGCTTTGTATTATGTATTATGACTTGCGTGTGTGTTCGAGCTCGGTTTTCAGATGATTCGGGATTTATTTTTAAGGATAATTCTCACTTGAGAAGCTTGAAGTTGAAAGAGTTGACCAAGTTTGACTTTTGTGTAGACGACTTCGGAATGGTGTTTTGATGATTCCAATAGTTTTGTATGGTGATTTTGGACTTAGGCGTATATCCGGATTTGGATTTGGAGGTCCGTAGGTTGATTTAGTGAATTTTGGTGAAAGTTGGAAAGTTAAAGGTTTGGAAGGTTGAGAGGTTTGACCGGGAGTTGACCTTGTTGATATCGGACTCGGATTGCGATTCCGGGAGTTAGTATAGCTCCGTTGTGTTATTTAGGACTTGCATGCTAAATTTAAGGTCATTCCGAGTTGATTTGATATAATCCGGCGCGAATTGTAGAAGTTGTAAGTTCATTAGGCTTGAATTGAGGTGTGATTGATAGTTTTGACATTGTTTGATGTGATTTACGGCTTTGAGTAGGTCCGTATTATGTTATGGGACTTGTTGGTATGTTCGAACGGGATCCCGAGGGGTTCAGGTGAGTTTCGGGGTGGTTTCAGATCATTTCGGACTGGTTTGGAGTTGCTGGTTTGTGATGTGCCTGTTGTTCTTTGCAATCGCGAAGATGAAGCCCCGATCCCAAAGTGATTCTGGGAGCTCATGTATTTTTCTCATCGCAGAAGCGACAGTAGGAACGTGATCGCAAAGCTTCAACTGGTTGTTATTTGCATTCGCGTTGAAGGCTCTGTGTTCACGTAAGGGAACTGAAGGTTGATGGAATGTTGCTCATCACATTCGCGGGATTTGGTATATGTTCGTGAAGGTTGGCCAAATTGTTTCCCTGGGCAGTGATTTTGTTCTCCGCGATCGCGAGGTTTGTTTTGCGATTGCGTAAGAGGAATACTTGGGCAGAATTATAAGTACTAAATTTCGAGGGTTTTCTTGAGTTGGGGAGCTCGGATTTGGCCGATTTTTGAGAGAATTTTCACCACATAGATTGGGGTAAGTATTTTAGACTCGGGTTTGATTATATTCCATGATTCCATCTTCGATTTTGGCATTTGATTGATCATTTTAAAAGAGAAATTGGAGGTTTTTGTCTAAACTTCCCTAAAGTGAATAATTTGATTTTGAACAATGATTTGAAGTCAGATTTTAGTGAAATTAGTATTGTTGGACTCGTAATTGAATGGGTTATCATAATTTACAAGATTTGTCAGGTTCCAAGGTGCGGGCCCGGGGTTGACTTTTAATTTTAGTTAAAGATCGTAACATTATTATCCGAAATTTGTTTCTTTTGCATTGTTTGTTAATATTAAGTCTTTTTTGGCTATATTTGAGCCGAGCAGATGTGATTTTTAAAAGGAAAAGCTATTTGAGTGATGAATCGGCCTAATTGAGGTTAAGTATGTTGTCTAACTTTATGTGGGGGAAACTACCCCTTAGGTTTTGGACGATAGTACTATTTCACTTATGTGGAAGACGAGTACACGAGGTAATGAGTGTGTATACGAGCTTATATGTGGTATTTGACTGGTGCAGACTTCTAGACTTCTTCCATGTATTTAATTGTATTTGTCACAACATGTTATATCTTTCATTGTTGAATTTGCTCTTACGTGCCTTACTTGAAGTTGTTAGTACATGTTCTATCTTTTATTGTCAAGTTCACTCTTATATATTTTATTTGGCAATTGTAATTACTTGTTGAATTCATGATTTATCTATTATATGCCTTAATTTTTAATTGATTCTTGCTATTCGTGTCTTTATTTTTAAATTACCATTACTTGCTATTTGATTTTGGGAGTTATCGTGTAACTTTATCATCCGTTTGTGAATTTTTGTGTAGCTTCGTTATTGCGTTTGGTTTTGTGATATGCCGTAGTTGGTTGTAGTTGTTTGTTTATTACCTATTTTTTGGGGATTGGGTTGCATGCCGTAACGATATTGAAATGATATGAGATTATATGATACATGCGGGATCGGGTTGCACGCCGCAAATGATATTATTTTTATTGTGTGGGATCGGGTTACATGCCGCAACGGATATTGTCATTATCGTGTGGGATCGGGTTGCACGCCGCAACAGATATTATTATTATTCTGTGAGATTGGATTGCACGCCGCAATAGATTTTTATGTTGTAATTGTTGTGAAAGTAAAGTTATCCTAAGTTGTTATTCTTATGGTGCGTTTCTATGTTGGAACGAGTTATCGGTTGGACAGGTATTGTTTTTCCTTCAATTATTTCACTGGTATTTGATCATATTTGGTTGACCGTTGTTAATCTAATATTGGAATGATAGTGACTTCTTGTGCTCGTCATGCATTCTACGTGGTTTATTGTGTTACTCTAATCTGCCAATATATATGTACCTCCGTTATTACTTGGTAAATTAAAATGTCAAGGTGAATTTACTTACGTAGGGTCATTATCTATGTGTCTCTTAAGATAGAACTCGCTATATTACTCGGTACCTTACTGTTTTTCAATGGTTATCATATTTTTACTTTAATTGGATACTCAAATTTTACTCATCACCCTAATAATGTTACTTTACTTAAAATTGTTATCGCATTTTATTTCTAACAAATTCTATATTTAACCCGTTGATTTAACAGAGGTTTTATTTTGTTTAAATACGATAGTTTTACTTTATCTTATTAATTTCTAAACTAAACCCATCTGATACTCTATTTGCACAATCTGTCCTTTATTTTACTTTATTTGAATCCAAAAATAAATATATTATCTCATTTGATGCCTTATTTTATTCAAAATTATTATTTTGCTTTATTGTGTTTAAATATATCTCTCGATCATCTTAATTGATATTGATATGGATGCGATGTAACGTATATTTTATCTATATATAAGGGCCGACGAGATCAACATAAATAGTAGACATGAATCATGAACAACCAACAATGACAGATAATGGCATCAACATACATAACATGGGCCGAAAAGGCTGTCATGAAGCTATATATAAGGTACGAGCTGACAAGCTGCCATGAGAGAATATACAACAAAAATCAGTCGATAAGGCAATCCAAACTATACATGAGTCGACACCTGTCTATGAGCCTCCAAAGGAATATAAGTGCAACAACATTGCTGGAACAGGGCCCTGACATACCCATAATGTCTATAACAAAAGTGCATACCAAGACCACGGCAAGTCCGGAGAAGGGATATCGCCAATAACCGCTGAACTGGGCAGCCTACTGTGGTGGGGAGCTATGTCTACCTGTCTATCAAGAACTGCAGCACGGCATGCAACGTCCACAAATAAAAGGGACACCAGTACGGATAAAGTACCGAGCATGTAAGGCAGGAAAGCATAAATAAGAACAGTAATGTACGCAGGGATAGAAAATATCCAACCTGTAACATCTGAGTGCCTCTGAGGGCGACTGACATGAAATGCATGATACATACATACATACATATATATATATATATATATATATATATATGGCAAAATAGCCTCCGGGCCACCTATTGTACCGGATTTTAAAGTCGGTATATGAACTTTCGATTTTTCTATTTTAGCACCTCAACTTAACCGACTGTTTATAATTGAACACCTCTGACCTTTGACTATGCTTATGTGGCAGTAGCACAACTGACGTGGTCAAAGTGCGTGCCAATCACGCAGAAAAAGTATGTCGTTTGAATTACTCTATTTAAAAATATTAAATCTGAATAAAGAAAAAGGAAAAGTAAATAAAAGACAAAAGATTAAAAATTTAAAAAATCCTAAATCCCCGTATCCCATTCTTATCTTCTTCCTTACCCATCCCCCCCCCCCCAACCAAAAAAAGCCCACCTTTTCTTTCTCCCTATAGTTTCTTCCCGTTCCCCCATCCCCACTCTTCATTGCAGCTTTAAAGTTTAAATGATCCCTTGGCCAACCTCTATTTCTTCACAAAATAATCATTTTGGCATTGGTCTATCTCATTTTTTCAGTTGACGGCAAAGGTATGGTGGTAACAACATTTCCGGCGATCTTCTTTGGCCGATTGGAACGATGAAATTGCTTGAAACTTTCAGGTGTGGGAAGTAATAGGTGATTAAGGAGGTCTGTTAATTTTGATTTTGACGGTGTCGCCAAGATGATATTTTTTTTGACGGAAACTTTATCGAAATAGTTTTGATATTTTTTTAGAAAGATCTTATAGTTTCTTTGGACTATTTTCTAGACTAAGGTTGGGTTACAATATGTAGTAGGATATGAATGGATCAGATTTGGACTTATACAATTGAAAATGGTGCTTGGGCAAGGGAAGGTTTTGGCGGAGCAATGGTGAAAAGAAAGGAAAAAGTAAAAATTAAAATTTTGATAAGTTGGTTTAAAAAAGATGGGACCCACAAATTACAAATGTCAAATAATAAATGGTCTTACCATCTTACGTGGTATTTATGTCAGGCGATTGAGATACACGCCATGAGGGAGGGGTTTATTATAAGTACTTTTATCGAGTTTAGGTGCTAAAATGGGAAAATCGAAAGTTCATATACCGGCTTTAAAATCCGGTGCAAGTTTAGGTGGCCCGGAGGCCTTTTTTCCTATATATATATATATTTATTTATTTATATATTCATATACTTTTAAAAATATACGCCTCTATGGGCATCACCATCATCATATCGTACCCGACCGTAATAGGCACGGTAAAAATATACCCGTCCATCATAAGACTCGGTAGAATCATACCCAGCCACGTGGAGCTCGGTAAAATCAAACTGATCAGTGGTTGAACAATAGGTGTTATATATATATATATATATATATATATATATATATATATATATATATATATAATGCATGTTGGACTCATTGAAATCACATTCTGAACCTTTCGGAGTGACGTAAGGTCGGTAACCTCCGTACATATTATTAGGACTAACTCTTCGTCATGGATCTTATAAGAATCAGGAAGTACCAACAACATTGATAACACAAGAATAAGAGAAGTAACATCAACATCAATCATTCCATAAGAAGGGAAACAATGTAAGTACTGCTAGCTTTTAAGAGTGGAGTATCTTTGGAAGCTCATTCATTACATTATGTACAATCGGAGTTGTGCAAAAGAAGGAAAGGGATAGCCTCATATACCTTGTATATACTGCCTAACCTCAAGCTATGCAAATGTCACGACTCCTTAGTCTACAATAAGAGAAATGATACTATCGTTATCATTTAAGCGTCGTAACTATTATATATCGATCGCAACCTATTTTACAATGAAACAGACAGCACCTCCCCTATTTATATGACTTCCCATAAGTTAAAACAATCACCAAACAGGCCAAACAACATCAATAACAATCATATTACGCCTCCCAAAACAGTCCACCAACCAACAACATTACTAACAAGTCTTTCTATAGATATCTCACAAGTTCTAGCTTCAACGACTTAGCCACAACTTGGATAATCTTAAATACATGTAGAGTAAGAGGTTCCTTACCTTTAAACATATATAACAACTCCAATTTGACCTTATTTCACAACGAAATATCCTTCCAATGTTGTCACAAGAACGAGGAAGCGAACTAGCAATCAATTCGGGTTTTTCGACACTAGAATCATTTGGAAGACTTGAAATCACCTAGGGTTGATATTAAAAACTTGATAGAGTATTTTAAAGTACATAACCGACTTAAAACAACCTCCCACACGAGCTTGAACCACACAAAAATCAGCAACAAGAACAAGAACAAGAAAGTTACTAGCGCTAGGGGATTCCCGACACTTGATTTGTGTTATTTGCCCTTTGTTTGGGTCTTGGATCATGAGATAACCTTGAGAGAGAGTTTGTAGGTGTATATGATCTAAAGAGAGTGAAAAACAATGAGTTAAAATGGGCTTAAGGCGTCTCATATATATCAGTTTATCTCAACTACCTGTGTGGGTCCCATAAAGAGCTTTTTGCGCAGTCTCGCAAAAACGCGAATATCTCTCTACTCCGATGTCGTATCGATAGACGGTTTAATGATATGGAAACTAGACTCATAGATCTTCATTTTTGTATATAAATTACTCCGTATTCCAAGTAAATTGGGAGAAAAGTGGAGTAACATTTGACCTAAAGTTTAAGTAAAATTATGAACGTGAGTTGCGACCACTTTTGTCGACTTTTGTTTCATAACTCGTTTGACTTCAAGATGTATGATATGGATAATATATGATTCAAAAAACTTAAAACAAAACCTTCTGAGCATATTAAGCACCTACAGTTTTATCCGAAAATACGGGTTACAACATCCTTGATTCGTTTTACTTCTAATACTTGTTAACCACTCTTATACACTCTTGTATCATTTAAGACCAATATGATTAACTTCTTATCATCTCAAAGATAATGTCATTTTGGATTTATGTCGACTAACTTACGGCATGATTTAACATACGCAAATGTGGGTTGTAACACACTCCCCCCAAGAATATTCGTCCTCGAATGTAAGGGTTTATAGGGAGTCTAACCCATCGTGGATTCCGAAAGAAATTTCCGGCTGAGTTTCCCCTATAAAATGGATACTAGCAAAACATTCAAATAGTTAAACCCAACCTATGTCCTCACAAGGCTATACAAAGCAGTATGGATATATACATTATCTGCATATCACCATTTTGTATTGAGGAAGAGTATTCTCAAGCTATTGCTTACCTCATAGAGCCGTTTCAGCTTCCACTGCGTCCTACATTCCCCCGACATCCTCATTATCTTCAATATGGAATAGGTAAGGGTATTTAGACTTCATCTCCTCTTCTGATTGCTATGTCATTTATTATGTATTCTTGTTCCTCCAAAATACTTTTACAGAAGCTACATCCTTTGTTCTCATCTTACGGACTTGTCGATCTAATATAGCCACTGTCACTTCTTCATATGATAGATCCTCTGTAACTTGTAAATATTTGAAAGGGACGACCCGAGAAGGGTCTCCAATACATTTCCCCAACATAGATACATGAAATAACGGGTGGAAAAATTCTAATTCGGATGGCAATTCTAACTCATAGGCAACCTATTTTAATTCATCAAAGAATCTTGTACGGCCCGATATACCGCAGAGTCGGCTTTCCCTTCTTCCCAAAATGCATAACACGCTTCATCGGCGAGATCCTCAGGAAAACCCAATCACCAACCTCAAACTCCAGATCACGATGTCGGACATCTGAATAAGACTTTTGCCTGCGTTGCGCCGTCCTCAGTCGTTCTTTTATCACTTTCACCTGCTTAATGGCTTGGTGAATCAAATCAAGCCCATATAATCCTGTTTCACCGACTTCGAACCATCCAACTGGTGATCTACATCTCCTCCCATACAGTGCCTCATATGAGGCCATTTTAATACTGGAATGGTGGCTATTATTGCAGGCAAATTCTATGAGTGGCAGATGGTCATCCCAATTCCCCTTAAAATCTAGAACACATGTTCGTAGCATATCTTCAAGTGTCTGAATGGTATATTCATCTTGTCCGTCAGTCTGTGGATGGATTGCAGTGCTGAGATTCACTTGTATGCTTGAACCCTTCTGAAAAGACCTCCAAAAGTTAGTCGTGAATTGAGCTCCTCGGTCCAATATAATAGGTACCAGCACACCATGAAGCCTAACAATCTCCTTAATATGAAACCTTGCATAATCATTAGCCGTGTAAGTTGTCTTAACTGGTAGAAAATAGGCAGATTTTGTAAGTCGATCAACTATCACCCAGATGGAGTCAAAGTTATGATAAGAGCGAGGTAATCCAATAATGAAGTCCATATTGATCACCTCCCGTATCTAGGTCGGAATCTCTATATTCCAAATCAATCCACCGGGTTTCTGATACTCGATCTTTACTTGTAGATAATAAGGTCACTGGCTACAAATTTTGCAATAGACTTCTTCATGTTATCCCACTAATACAGCTCCTTAACGTCGTGATACATTTTTGTCAAACCAGGATAGATGGAATATCGGGACTGTTGAATCTCAATCTTAATCTTCTCTCGCAACTCTACCACATTAGGCACACATAATCGGCTCTGGCATCTCAATGCCTCTTCTCCTCCGATCTTGAAAGTCATAATCTTACATTGTTGAATGCCTTCTCTCAATCATACTAAGGTAGGATCTTCATATTGCCGTGCTTTTACCTAGGCTACCAAAGATAATTCTGTTGTATTCTGTACAGTAACACCTCCTTCATCAGAGTCTAACAATCTGATTCTCATATTGGCTAGCTGATGAAGCTCTTTAGTCAACCCTTGTCTGCCTGCCTCAATCTGTACTAAGCTTCCCATTGACTTATGACTGAGAGCGTCTGCCACAACATTGGCTTTACTGGGATGGTACAATATCTCGAGATCGTAGTCTTTTAGTAATTCAAGCCACCTACGCTGCTTTAAATTCAACTCCTTCTGCTTGAAGATGTATTGTAAACTCTGGTTATCTGTGTAGATGTCAACATGAATCCAATATAAGTAGTGCCACCATATCTTCAAAGCATATATTACTGCAGCCAATTCCAAATCATGAGTCGGGTAATTCTATTCATATTTCTTCAATTGTCTCGATCCATAAGCAATCACCTTCACACATTGCATCAATGCGCTCCCCAAACATATGCCTGAGGCATCACAATATACCATATAACCTTGTATTCCTTATGGGAGAGTGAGCACTGACATGGATGTCAATCGATTCTTTAGCTCCTGAAAACTATGTTCACAAGGGTCACACCACTGGAACTTGGTAGCTTTCTGTGTTAACTTAGTCCATGGTGTTGATATAGAGGAAATCCCTTCTACAAATCGCCTATAATATCCTGCTAGTCCAGGAAGCTGCAAACTTCTAACGATGTGATAGGTCTCGGCCAATTCTTCAATGCATCAATCTTCTGAGTGTCGACACTAATACCCTCGTCAGATATCACATGGCCAAGGAATGCTATTGAGTTCAGCCAGAATCTACATTTGGAGAGCCTAGCATAGAACTTACAATCCTGAAGGGTCTGTAACACTATCCACAAGTGGCCCGCATTTTCCAACTCTGAATGAGAATAGACCAGAATGTCATCAATGAATATGATCACGAACGCGTCAAGATAGGATCTGAATACACTATTCATGAGATCCATAAAAGCTGCTGGGGTATTTGTTAGCCCATACGACATCACCAAGAACTCAAAGTGCCCATATCTTGTTCGGAAGGACGTCTTTGGAATATCCTTCTCCTTAACCCTCACTTGATGATACCCTGAATGTAAGTCAAATTTGGAGAAATACGTGGCACCCTTGAGTTGGTCAAACAGGTTGTCAATCTTTAAATGTGGATACTTGTTCTTTATAGTAACGTTATTCAACTGTCGATAATCAACACACATTCTTAACGACCCGTCTTTCTTCTGCACAAACAAGACTGGCACACCCCAACGTGAAGTGCTAGGCCTAATGAAGCCATTTTAATACTGGAATGGTGGCTATTATTGTAGCAAAATTCTATGAGTGCCATATGGTCATCCCAATTCCCCTTAAAATCTAGAACACATGCTCGTAGCATATCTTCGAGTGTCTAAATTGTATGTTAATCCCGTTCGTCAGTCTGCGGATGGATTGCAGTGCTGAGATTCACTTGTGTGCCTAAACCCTTCTGGAAAAACCTCCAAAATTTAGTCGTGAATTGAGCTCCTCGGTCTGATATAATAGATACCGGCACACCATGAAGCCTAACAATCACCTTAATATAAAACACGCATAATCATCAGCCGTGTAAGTTGTCTTAATTGTAAAAAAATAAGTAGATTTTGTAAGTCCATCAACTATCACCAGATGGAGTCAAATTTATGATAAGAGCGAGGTAATCCAATGATGAAGTCCATATTGATCACCTCCCGTATCTAGGTCAAAATCTATATATTATGAATCAATCCACCGGGTTTCTGATGCTCAATCTTTACTTGTAGATAATAAGGACACTCACTACAAATTTTGCAATAGACTTCTTCATATTATCCCATTAATACAGCTCCTTAACGTCGTGATACATTTTTGTCGAACCAGGATGGATGGAATATCGGGACTGATGAATCTCAATCCTAATCTTCTCTCGCAACTCTACCACATTAGGCACACATAATCGGCTCTAGCATCTCAGTGCCTCATCTCCTCCGATCTCGAAAGTCATAATCTGGCATTGCTGAATGCCTTCTCTCAATCATACTAAGGTAGGATCTTCAAATTGCCGTGCTTTTACCTTGGCTAACAAAGTTGATTCTATTGTATTCTATAAAGTAACACCTCCTTCATCAGAGTCTTACAATCTGATTCTCATATTGGCCAGCTGATGAAGCTCTTTAGTGAACCCTCTTCTACCTGCCTCAATCTGTACTAAGCTTCCCATTGACTTACGACCGAGATCATCTGCCATAACATTGGCTTTACCGGGATGCTACATTATCTCGACATCGTAGTCTTTGAGTAATTTAAGCCATCTACGCTACCTCAAATTCAACTATTTCTGCTTTAAGATGTATTGTAAACTCTGGTGATCTGTGTAGATGTCAACATGGATGCCATATAAGTAGTGCCGCCATATATTAAAAATATATATTACTGCAGCCAATTCCAAATCATGAGTCGGGTAATTCTTTTCATGTTTCTTCAATTGTCTCAATCCATAAGCAATCACCTTCCCACATTGCATTAATACGCACCCCAAACCAATACTTGAGGCATCACAATATACCACATAACATTCTTTTCCTTATGGGAGAGTGAGCACTGGCGCGGATATCATTCGATTCTCTAGCTCCTGAAAACTATGTTCACAAGCGTCAGACCACTGGAACTTGGTAGCTTTCTATGTTAACTTAGTCCATGGTGTTGATATAGAGGAAAAACCTTCTACAAATCGCCTATAATATCCTGCTAGTCCAGGAAGCTGTGGACTTCTAACAGTGTGATAGGTCTCGGCCATTTCTTCAATGCATCAATCTTCTGAGTGTCGACACTAATACCCTCGTCACATATCACATGGCCAAGGAATGCTATTGAGTTCAGCCAGAATCCACATTTGGAGAGCCTATCATAGAACTTACGATCCTGAAGGGTCTGTAATACTATTCGCAAATGGCCCGCATTTTCCAACTTCGAATGAGAATAGATCAGAATGTCATCAATGAATACGATCACGAACACGTCAAGATAGGGTCTGAATACACTATACATGAGATCCATAAAAGCTGCTAGGGTATTTTTTAGCCCAAACGACATCACCAAGAACTCAAAGTGCCCATATCTTGTTCGGAAGGACGTCTTCGGAATATCCTTCTCCTTAACCCTTACCTGATGATACCCTGAATATAAGTCAAACTTGGAGAAATACTTGGCACCCTGGAGTTGGTCAAACAGGTTGTCGTTCCTTGGAAGTCGATACTTGTTCTTTATAGTAATCTTATTCAACTGTCGATAATCAATACACATCCTTAACGACCCATCTTTCTTCCACACGAACAATACTGGCACACCCCAAGGTGAAGTGCTTGGCCTAGTGAAGCCATTTAAATAATGGAATGGTGGCTATTATTGTAGGCAAATTCTATGAGTGGCAGATGGTCATCCCAATTCCCCTTAAAATCTAGAACACATGGTCGTAGCATATCTTCGAGTGTCTGAATGGTATGTTCATCCCGTCTGTCAGTCTGCGGATGGATTGCAGTGCTGAGATTCACTTGTGTGCCTAAACCCTTCTGAAAAGATCTCCAAAAGTTAGTCGTGAATTGAGCTTCTCAGTCTGATATAATAGATACCGGCACACCATGAAGCCTAACAATCTCATTAATATAAAACCTTGCATTATTATCAGCCGTGTAAGTTGTCTTAACTGGTAAAAAATAGGCAGATTTTGTAAGTCCATCAACTATCACCAGATGGAGTCAAATTTATGATAAGAGCGAGGTAATCCAATAATGAAGTCCATATTGATCACCTCCCGTATCTAGGTCGGAATCTCTATATTCCAAATCAATCCACCGGGTTTCTGATACTCGATCTTTACTTGTAGATAATAAGGTCACTGGCTACAAATTTTGCAATAGACTTCTTCATGTTATCCCACTAATACAGCTCCTTAACGCCGTGATACATTTTTGTTGAACCAGGATGGATGGAATATCGGGACTGATGAATCTCAATCCTAATCTTCTCTCGCAACTCTACCACATTAGGCACACATAATCGGCTCTGGCATCACAGTGCCTCTTCTCCTCCAATCTCGAAAGTCATAATCTTACATTGTTGAATGCCTTCTCTCAATCATACTAAGGTAGAATTTTCATATTGTCGTGCTTTTACCTTGGCTACCAAAGATGATTCTGCTGTATTCTGTACAACAACACCTCCTTCATCAGAGTCTAACAATATGATTCTCATATTGGCCAGCTGATGATGCTCTTTAGTCAACCCTTGTCTACTTACCTCAATCTGTACTAAGCTTCCCATTGACTTACGACTAAGAGCGTCTGCCACAACATTGGCTTTATCGGGATGGTACAATATCTCGATATCGTAGTCTTTTAGTAAGTCAAGCCACCTACGCTACCTCAAATTCAACTCCTTCTGCTTGAAGATGTATTGTAAACTCTAGTGATTAGTGTAGATGTCAACATGGATGCCATATAAGTAGTGCCACCATATCTCCAAAGTATATATTACTGCACCCAATTACAAATCATGAGTCGGGTAATGCTTTTCATGTTTCTTCAATTGTCTCCATCCATATGCAATCACCTTCCTACATTGCATTAATACGCACCCCAAACCTATACCTAAGGCATCACAATATACCACATAACATTCTTTTCCTTATGGGAGAGTGAGCACTGGCGCGGATGTCAATCGATTCATTAGCTCCTGAAAACTATGTTCACAAGCATTAGACCACTGGAACTTGGTAGCTTTCTATGTTAACTTAGTCCATGGTGTTTATATAAAGGAAAACCCTTCTACAAATCGCCTATAATATCCTACTAGCCCCAGGAAGCTGCGAACTTCTAACGGTGTGATAGGTCTCGGCCAATTCTTCAATGCATCGATCTTCGGAGTGTCGACACTAATACCCTCGTCAGATATCACATGGCCAAGAAATGCTATTGAGTTCAGGCAGAATTCACATTTGGAGAGCCTAATATATAACTTATGATCCTGAAGGGACTGTAATACTATCCGCAAGTGGCCCGCATGTTCCATCTCCGAATGAGAATACACCAGAATGTCATCAATGAATACGATCACGAACACGTCAAGATAGGGTCTGAATACACTATACATGAGATCCATTAAAGCTGCTGGGGTATTTGTTAGCCCAAATGACATCACCAAAAACTCAAAGTGCCCATATCTTGTTCGGAAGGACGTCTTCGGAATATCCTTCTCCTTAACCCTTACCTGATGATACCCTAAACTTATTAAACTTGGAGAAATGCTTGGCACCCTGGAGTTGGTCAAACAGGTTGTCAATCCTTGGAAATGGATACTTGTTCTTTATAGTGACCTTATTCAACTGTCGATAATCAATACACATCCTTAACGACCCATCTTTCTTCCGCACGAACAAGACTGGCACACCCCAAGGTGAAGTGCTAGGCCTAATGAAGCCATTTTAATACTGGAATGGTGGCTATTATTGTAGGCAAATTCTATGAGTGACAGATGGTCATCCCAATTCCCCTTAAAATCTAGAACACATGCTCGTAGCATATCTTCGAGTGTCTGAATGGTATGTTCATCTTGTCCGTCAATCTGCGGATGGATTGTAGTGTTGAGATTCACTTGTGTGCTTAAACCCTTCTTAAAAGACCTCCAAAGGTTAGTCGTGAATTGAGCTCTTCGATCTGATATAATAGATACCGGCACATCATGAAGCCTAATAATCTCCTTAATATAAAACCTCGCATAATCAGCAGCCATGTAAGTTGTCTTAACTGGTAGAAAATAGGCAGATTTTGTAAGTCCATCAACTATCACCAGATGGAGTACAATTTATGATAAGAGCGAGGTAATCTAATAATGAAGTCCATATTGATAACCTCCCATTTCCAGGTCGGAATCTCTATATTCTGGATTAATCCAATGGGTTTTTGATGCTCGATCTTCACTTGTAGATAATCAGGACACTCGCTACAAATTTTGCAATAGACTTCTTCATGTTATCCAACCAATACAGCTCCTTAATATCATGATACATTTTTGTCGAACCAGGATGGATGGAATATCGGAACTGATGAATCTCAATCATAATCTTCTCTCGCAACTCTACCACATTAGGCACACATAATCGGCTCTGGCATCTCAATGCCTCTTCTCCTCCGATCTTGAAAGTCATAATCTTACATTGTTGAATGCCTTCTCTCAATCGTACTAAGGTAGGATCTTCATATTGCAGTGCTTTTACCTAGGCTACCAAAGATAATTCTGTTGTATTCTGTACAGTAACACCTCCTTCATCAGAGTCTAATAATCTGATTCTCATATTGGCTAGCTGATGAAGCTCTTTAGTCAACCCTTGTCTACCTGCCTCAATCTGTGCTAAGCTTCCCATTGACTTACGACTGAGAGCGTCTGCCACAACATTGGCTTTACCGGGATGGTACAATATCTCGAGATCATAGTCTTTTAGTAATTCAAGCCACCTACGCTGCTTTAAATTCAACTCCTTCTGCTTGAAGATGTATTGTAAACTTTGGTTATCTGTGTAGATGTCAACATGAATCCAATATAAGTAGTGCCACCATATCTTCAAAGCATATATTACTGCAGCCAATTCCAAATCATGAGTCGGGTAATTCTATTCATATTTCTTCAATTGTCTCGATCCATAAGCAATCACCTTCACACATTGCATCAATGCGCACCCCAAACATATGCCTGAGGCATCACAATATACCACATAACCTTGTATTCCTTATGGGAGAGTGAGCACTGACATGGATGTCAATCGATTCTTTAGCTCCTGAAAACTATGTTCACAAGGGTCACACCACTGGAACTTGGTAGCTTTCTGTGTTAACTTAGTCCATGGTGTTGATATAGAGGAAATCCCTTCTACAAATCGCCTATAATATCCTGCTAGTCTAGGAAGCTGCAAACTTCTAACGATGTGATAGGTCTCGGCCAATTCTTCAATGCATCAATCTTCTGAGTGTCGACACTAATACCCTCGTCAGATATCACATGGCCAAGGAATGCTATTGAGTTCAGCCAGAATCTACATTTGGAGAGCCTAGCATAGAACTTACGATCCTGAAGGGTCTGTAACACTATCCACAAGTGCCTCTGAATCAGAATACACCAGAATGTCATCAATGAATACGATCACAAACACGTCAAGTTAGGGTCTGAATAAACTATTCATGAGATCCATAAAAGCTGCTGGGTATTTGTTAGCCAAAACGACATCACCAAGAACGCAAAGTGCCCATATCCTGTTCGGAAGGACGTCTTCGGAATATCTTTCTCCTTAACCCTCACCTGATGATACCCTGAACGTAAGTCAAACTTGGAGAAATACTAGGCACCCTGGAGTTGGTCAAACAGGTTGTCAATCCTTAGAAGTGGATACTTGTTCTTTATAGTAATCTTATTCAACTGTCGATAATCAATACACATCCTTAACGACCAGGCTGGCACACCCCAAGGTAAAGTGCTTGGCCTAATGAAGCCATTTTAATACTGGAATGGTGGTTATTATTGTAGGCAAATTCTATGAGTGGCAGATGGTCATCCCAATTCCCCTTAAAATCTAGAACACATGCTCGTAGCATATCTTCGAGTGTATGAATGGTATGTTCATCCTGTCCATCAGTCTGCGGATGGATTGCGATGCTGAGATTCACTTGTATGCCTAAACCCTTCTGAAAAGACCTCCAAACGTTAGTCGTGAATTGAGCTCCTCGGTCTGATATAATAGATACCAGCACACCATGAAGCCTAATAATCTACTTAATATAAAACCACGAATAATCATAAGCCGTGTAAGTTGGATTAATTGGCAAAAAATGGGCAGATTTTGTAAGTCGATCAACTATCACCCTGATGGAGTCAAATTTATTATAAGAGCGAGGTAATCCAATAATGAAGTCCATATTGATCACCTCCCGTTTCCAGGTTGGAATCTCTATATTTTGAATCAATTCACCGGGTTTCTGATGCTCGATTTTTACTTGTAGATAATAAGGACACTGACTACAAATTCTGCAATAGGCTTCTTCATGTTATCCAATAAATACAGCTCCTTAACAACGTGATACATTTTTATCGAGCCAGGATGGATGGAATATCAGGACTGATGAATCTCAATCAAAATCTTCTCTCGGAACTCTACCATATTAGGCACACATATTCGGCTCTGGCATCTCAGTGCCTCATCTCCTACAATCTCGAAAGTCGTAATCTGACATTGCTGAATGCCTTCTCCCAATCATACTAAAAGGCAGGATCTTCATATTATCGTGCTTTTACCTCGGCTACCAAAGCTAATTCTGCTGTATTCTGTACAGTAACACCTCCTTCATCAGAGTCTAACAATCTGATTCTCATATTAGCCAGCTGATGAAGCTCTTTAATCAACCCTTGTCTGCCTGCCTTAATCTGTACTAAGCTTCCCATTGACTTTCGACTGAGAGCGTCTGCCACAACATTGGCTTTACCGGGATGGTACAATATCTCGAGATCATAGTCTTTCAGTAATTCAAGCCACCTACGTTTCTTTAAATTCAACTCCTTCTGCTTGAAGATGTATTGTAAACTCTAGTGATCTTTGTAGATGTCAACATATATGCCGTATAAGTAGTGCCGCCATATCTTCAAAGCATATATTACTGCAGCCAATTCCAAATCATGAGTCGGGTAATTATTTTCATGTTTCTTCAATTGTCTCGATCCATAAGAAATCACTTTCCCACATTGCATTAATACGCACCTTAAACCTATACCCGAGGCATCACAATATACCACGTAACATTCTGTTCCTTATGGGAGAGTGAGCACTGGCACGGATTTCAATCGATTCTTTAGCTCCTGAAAACTATGCTCACAAGCGTTAGATCACTGGAACTTGGTAGCTTTCTGTGTTAACTTAGTCCATTGTTTTGATATAGAGGAAAACCCATATACAAATTGCCTATAATATCCTGCTAGCCCTAGGAAGCTACGGACTTCTAACGGTGTGATAGGTCTAGACCAATTCTTCAATGCATCAATCTTCTGAGTGTCGACACTAATACCCTCATCAAATATCACATGACCAAGGAATGCTATTGAGTTCCACCAGAATTCACATTTGGAGAGCCTAGCATATAACTTGCTATCCTGAAGGGTCGTTAATACTATCTGCAAGTGGCCTGCATGTTCTGCCTCAAATATGAGAATACACCAGAATGTCATCAATGAATACGATCACGAACATGTCAAGATAGGGTCTGAATACACTATTCATGAGATCCATAAAAGCTGCTGGGGTATTTGTTAGCCAAAATGACAACACCAAGAACTCAAAGTGCCCATATCTTGTTCGGAAGGACGTCTTCGAAATATCCTTCTCCTTAACCCTCACCTGATGATACCCTGAACGTAAGTCAAACTTGGAGAAATACTTGGCACCCTGGAGTTTGGCAAACAGGTTGTCAATCCTTGGATGTGGATACTTGTTCGTAATAGTAACCTTATTCAACTGTCGATAATCAATACACATTCTTAATGACCCGTCTTTCTTCCGCACGAAGAAAACTGGCACACCCCAAGGTGAAGTGCAAGGCCTAATGAAGCCATTTTAATACTGGAATGGTGGCTATTATTGTAGGCAAATTCTATGAGTGGCAGATGGTCATCCCAATTCCCCATAAAATCTAGAACACATGCTCGTAGCATATCTTCGATTGTGTGAATGGTATGTTTATCCTCTCTGTTAGTCTGCAGATAAATTACAGTGCTGAGATTCACTTGTGTGCCTATACTTTTTTGAAAAAACCTCCAAAAGTTAGTCGTGAATTGAGATCCTCGGTCTGATATAATAGATACCGGCACACCATGAAGCCTAACAATCTCCTTAATATAAAACCTCGCATAACCATCAGCCGTGTAAGTTGTCTTAACTGGCAAAAAATGGGCAGATTTTATAAGTTGATCAACTATCACCCAGATGGAGTCAAATTTTTTATAAGAGCGAGGTAATCCAATAATGAAGTCCATATTGATCACCTCCCGTTTCTAGGTCGAAATCTCTATATTCTGAATCAATCCACTGGGTTTCTGATGCTCGATCTTTACTTATAGGTAATAAGGACACTGGCTAAAAATTCTACAATAAACTTCTTCATGTTATCCCATCAATACAGCTCCTTAACGACGTGATACATTTTTGTCGAGCCAGGATGGATGAAATATCGGGACTGAGGAATCTCAATCATAATCTTCTCTCGCAACTCTACCATATTAGGCACACATAATCATCCCTGGCATCTTAGTGCCTCATCTCCTACGATCTCGAAAGTTGTAATCTGACATTGCTGAATGCCTTCTCTCAATCGTACTAAGGTAGGATCTTCATATTGTAGTGCTTTTACCTCGGCTACCAAAAATAATTTTGTTGTACTCTGTACATTAACACCTCCTTCATCAGAGTCTAACACATTGATTCTCATATTGGCCAGCTGATGAAGCTCTTTAGTCAACCCTTGTCTGCCTTCCTTAATCTGTACTATGCTTCCCATTGACTTACCACTGAGAGCGTCTGCCACAATATTGGCTTTACCGGGATGGTACAATATCTCGACATCGTAGTCTTTCAGTAATTCAAGCCACCTACGCTGCCTCAAATTCAACTCCTTCTACTTGAAGATGTATTGTAAACTCTGGTGATCTGTGTAGATGTCAACATGGATGCCATATAAGTAGTGCCGCCATATCTTCAAAGCATATATTACTGCAGCCAATTCCAAATCATGAGTCGGGTAATTCTTTTTATGTTTCTTCAATTGTCTCGATCCATAAGCAATCACCATCCCACATGCATCAATACAAACCCCAAACATATACCTGAGGCATCACAATATATGGGAGAGTGAGCACTGGCGCAGATGTCAATCGATTCTTTAGCTCCTAAAAACTATGCTCACAAGCGTCAAACCACTGAAACTTGGTAGCTTTCTGTGTTAACTTAGTCCATGGTGTTGATATAGAGGAAAACCCATATACAAATTGCCTATAATATCCTGCTAGCTCCAGGAAGCTACGAGCTTCTAACGGTGTGATAGGTCTCGGCCAATTCTTCAATGCTTCAATCTTCTGAGTGTCGACACTAATACCCTCATCAGATATCGCATGTCCAAGGAATGTTATTGAGTTCGGCCAGAATTTACATTTGGAGAGCCTAGCATAGAACTTATGATCCTCAAGGTTCTGTAATACTATCCGCAAGTGGCCCGCATGTTCCGCCTAAAATATGAGAATACACTAGAATGTCATCAATGAATTCGTTCACGAACATGTCAAGATAGGGTCTGAATACACTATTCATGAGATCCATAAAAGCTGCTGGGGTATTTGTTAGCCAAAACAACATCACCAAGAACTCAAAGTGCCCATATCTTGTTTGAAAGGACGTCTTCGAAATATCCTTTTCGTTAACCCTCACCTGATGATACCCTGAACGTAAGTCAAACTTGGAGAAATACTTATCACCCTGGAGTTGGTCAAACTGGTTGTCAATCTTTGGAAGTGGATACTTGTTCTTTATAGTAACGTTATTCAATTGTTGATAATCAATACACATCCTTAACGACCCGTCTTTCTTCCGCACAAACAAGACTGGCACACCCCAAGGTGAAGTGCTAGGCCTAATAAAGCCCTTATCCAGCAAGTCCTTAAACTGCGCCTTCAACTCTTGCAACTCTGCTAGGGCCATCCTGTATGGAGGGATAGAGATCGGTTGAGTGTCAGGCAACACATCAATGCTTAACTCAATCTCCTTTTCAGGAGGAAGGCCTGGGAGTTCATCTAGGAAGACGTCTGGAAATTCATTGAACACAAGGATTGATTGTAGAGTAGATGGCTTCGCCTCCGCATCCCTAACGCGAACGAGATGATAAATGTAATGTTTTGAGATCATCTTCCTTTCCTTAAGATAGGAAATAAACCTACCTTTCGGCGTAGCAATGTTCCTCTTCCTTTAAATGATGGGTTCACCGAGAAACTAAAACCTAACCATCTTCGTACGACAATCAACATTTTCATAGCATGAGAGTAACCAATCCATTCTCATTATCACATCGAAATCAACCATTTCTAAGTCTAATAGATTCGCCTAGGTTTGATGACTACAAATTATCATCGTGCAACATCTATATACCCTTCTAGCAATCACAGAATCTCCTATCGGAGTGAATACCGCAAGTGGTTTACTTATCAATTCAGGTTCAACGCCACAAAGGGTGTAACATATAATAATGTAGATCCCGGATCAATCAACGCATATACATCATAAGAAAACACAGACAATATACATATAACAACATCCGGAGACGACTCAAGATCCTGTCGACCTACTAGAGCATAGGTTCAATTTTGAGTACCGCTCGAACTCGGCACTGCACCTCTACCTCTAGCACGACCTATCAACTGCTGAAAACCCCGTGCTGGAGGTCGAACTGATGAGGAAGAACCAGATATAGATCCAGTTGGCTGAGCCATACCACCACCTCATATGTTAGGAAAATCCCGCATCATATGGCCATGTTGTCGACAAGAATAGAACGCATCAAAACCTCGACGGCACAGTCCAAAGTGGGCCTTGACGCACTGATCACAATAGGGTGTTCGGGGTCTCGTCTGACTAGTATTCCTATGATATTATGAGCCTGATGCCCGCAAAATCTGACCTGGACTAAAATAGATAGATCAATCATACCGAGACATTTGAATAAGCCTGACTACGGGAAATATCCATGCCCTCCACCAAGGAGGCTGTCGTGCACTCATTTATGAGATGTGGTCCCAACCCATTCACGAACAGGTGCACCCCATCGCTCATCTCGGCCACCATAAGGGAGCATACTGTTACAACCCAAATTCGCATATCATAGATCACGCCGTAAGGTAGTCGACGTAAATCCAAGAAGAGATTATCTTTGAGATGATAATAAGTTAATCCTATTGGTCTTAAACGATACAAGGGTATATAAGAGTGGTTAACAAGTATTTGAAGTTAAGCGAATCAAGGATGTTGTAACCCGTATTTTCGGGTAACACTAGAGGTGATTAACTGTTCCAAGAGGTCTTGTTTTAATGTATTTGAATCATATAATATCCGCATCATAAGTCTTGAAGTCAAGCGAGTTATGAAACAAAAGTCAATAAAAGTTGTCGCAACTTAGGTTTATAATTTTTACTTAAACTTTAGGTCAAATGTTACTGCAATTTTCTCCCAACGTGCTTGGAATTATGGGATGATCTACCTATCAAATTGAAGATCTATGAGTCTAGTTTCCAACGCATTAAACCGTTCATCGATACGATCTCGGAATAGAGAGATATTCGCATTTTCGCGAGAGTGCGCCAAGCTGCTCTCTATGGGGCCCACAAAGGCGGTTTAAGACATTTGGACATATATAAGATAACTCAACCCCGTTTTAAGTCATTATTTTTCAGTATATTCAGACCTTATAACCCTAAAAACATTCTCTCAAGGTTCTCTCATGATCCAAGGCCCAAACAAAGGGCAAACAACACAAATCAAATGTCGGGAATCCCGTGGTGCTAGTAAGTTTCTTGTTTTTCTTGTTGTTGCTGATTTTTGTGTTGTTCCAGCTCGTGTGGGAGGTTGTTTTAAGTGCTTTATGTTCTGTAAATACACCTTCAAGTTTTTAATATCAACCCTAGGTGATTTCAAGTCTTCTAAAGTAATTCTAGTGCCGAAAAACCCGAATTAATTGCTAGTTTCGCTTCCTTGTTCTTGTGGCAGAATTGAAGGGATATTTCGTAGAAAATTAAGGTCAAATTGGAGTTGTTCTTTCTGTTTAAAGGTAAGTAACCTCTTACTCTATATATATTTAAGATTATCCAAGTTGCAGCTAAGTCGTTGAAGCTAGAACTTGTGAAATATATATCGAAAAGCTTGGTAGTAATGTTGTTGGTTGGTGGACTGTTTTGGAGGCTCAATATGATTATTAATGATGTTGTTTGGGCTGTTTGGTGATTGTATTGACTTGTGGGAAGTCATATAAATAGGGGAGGTGCTGTCCGTTTCATCGTAAAATAGGTTGTGGTCGATACATAATAGTTACGACGCTTAAACGATAATGATAGTGTCATTTGTCTTATTGTAGACTAAGGAGTCGTGATATTTGCATAGCTTGAGGTTGGGCAGTATATACAAGGTATGTGACGCTATCCCCTTCATTCTTTTGCACGACTCCGATTGTACATAATGTAATGAACGAGCTCCCAAAGATACTCTACTCTTAGAAGCTAGCAGTACTTACATTGCTGCCCTTCTTATGAAACGATTGATATTGATGTTACTTCTCTTATTCTTATATTATCAATGTTGTTGGTAGTTCCTGATTCTTATAAGATTCTTGATGAAGAGTTAATCCTAATAACGTGTACGAAGGATACCGACCTTACGTCACTCCGAAAGGTTCAAAATATGATTCCAACGAGTCCAGCATGCATCATATATATGTATCTATTTTACTCTACCGAGCCGCGCTATAGTCGGCCGGGTATGGCACCTATTGTGCAACCACTGATCAGTTGGGTTTTACCGAGCTCCACGTGGCCGGGTACGATTCTACCGAGCCCTATGATGGCCGGGTACGTTTTACCGAGCCTATTATGGCCGGGTACGATATGATGATGATGATGCCCACAAAGGCATATGTTTTAAACGTTTATGTATATATATATGTATGTATCATGTATTTCATGTCAGTAGCCCTCAGAGGTACCCAGATGTCACAGGTTGTATATTCCCTATCACTGTTTACATTATTGTTCTTACTTATGCTATTCTGCCTTACATACTCAGTACTTTATTCGTACTGACGTCCTTTTATTTGTGGACGCTGCATGTCGTGCTGCAGGTCCTGATAGACGGGTAGACGCAGCTCCCCCATCACAGTAGGCTATCCAGTTCAGCGTTATTGGCAAGATCCTTTCTCCGGACTTGCCGTGGTCTTGGTATGCATTTTTGTTATAGACATTATGGGTATGTCGGGGCCCTGTTCTGGCAATGTTGTAGCACTTATGTTCTTTTAGAGGCTCATAGACAGGTGTCGACTCATGTATGGTTTGGAATGCCTTGTCGGCTGATTTTTGTTGTATAGTCTTTCATGGCACCATGGTAGCTTGTACCTTATATATAGTTTCTTGACAGTCTTGTCGTCCCATGTTATGTATGTTCATGACATTATCTTTCATTGTTGGATGTTCATGATCCATGTCTACCATTTATATTGATCTTGTCGGCCCTTAAAGATAATAAGGAAGGTTAGATAAAATGTACGTTGGTGCTCGGCAAGTATGGCCCGGGTGCTAGTCATGACCCTCCAGTTGGGTCGTGACAAACTTGGTATCAGAGCAAGTCTGTCCTAGGGGTTGTCTATGAGCCGTGTCTAGTAGAGTTTTGATTATGGATGTGTAGCGCGCCACATTTATAATCAGGAGGCTACATGACATCTAGGGTTGTTACCTTCTTCCTGAATCTAGATCGTGCGTAGAGTTGAGTCGTATGTGTTCATATCTAATATTCACCTTGTTTTCTTTTAGCGATGCCTTCGACTAGGAAGCAAGCGATTATTAAACGGCTTGATACAGCTGTGGGAGAGGGTAACATTCAGGTGCCTCCAGCTATAGCAGGCCAAAGTGAGCCTCAGAGTGAGATGCCGTCTCATACCTCTCTGTCTCCTCCAGAGGATATTAGGAGGCACCCAGTACATCCAGTTCCTCCGTCTCGCACTACAGACCACGATATATGCAGTGCGGTGCAGTTGTTGACTAGCTTGGTAGCTGCTCAGGCTCAGAGGCAGAATACCAGTGCTGCTGATAAACCGGTTAGTGCGAGAGTTCGTGATTTTATTAATTTAGACCCTCCAGTGTTTACCGGATCAGACCCCAAGGAGGACCCACAAATATTTATTGATCAGATTCATCGTACATTGCGGGTTATGCATGCTAGTGATACGGAGGCAGTAGAGTTGGCTTCTTATCGGTTACGGGATTTAGCGGTTTTCTGGTATGATAGTTGGGAGAGATCTAGGGGTCCGAACGCTCCTCCAGCCGTGTGGAAGGAATTTTCTGAGGCCTTTCTTCATCACTACTTGCCAGTTGAGATACGACGAGCTAGAGCTGATAAGTTCTTGAACCTTCGACAGGGTAATATGAATGTACGAGAGTATAGTATACAGTTTGATTCTTTAGCAAGGTATACTCCCCATATGGTGGCCGAGATGAGTGATAGGGTGCACCTGTTCGTGAACGGGTTGGGACCACATCTGATAAATGAGTGTACAACAGCCTCCTTGGTAGAGGGCATGGATATTTCCCGTATTCAGGCTTATGCCCAGACCCTTCAGGATCATAAGTTATATGCTAAGCTCTCTAAATGTGAATTCTTGCTGAACTCAGTAGCATTCCTTGGCCATGTGATATCTGATGAGGGTATTAGTGTCAACACTCAGAAGATCGATGCAGTGAAGAATTGGCCGAGACCTACAACACCGTCAGAAGTCCGCAGCTTCCTGGGGCTAGCAGGATATTATAGGCGGTTTGTAGAAGGGTTTTCCTCTATATCAGCACCATTGACTAAGTTAACACAGAAAACTAAGTTCCAGTGGTCTGATGCTTGTGAACATAGTTTTCAGGAGCTAAAGAATCGATTGACATCCGCGCCAGTGCTCACTCTCCCAGAAGGAACAGAAGGTTATGTGGTATATTGTGATGCCTCAGGTATAGGTTTGGGGTGCGTATTGATGCAACGTGGGAAGGTGATTGCTTATGCATCAAGACAATTGAAGAAGCATGAAAAGAATTACCCGACTCATGATTTGGAATTGGCTGCAGTAATATATGCTTTGAAGATATGGCGGCACTACTTATACGGCATCCATGTTGACATCTACACAGATCACAAGAGTTTACAATACATCTTCAAGCAGAAGGAGTTGAATTTGAGGTAGCGTAGGTGTCTTGAATTACTGAAAGACTACGACATCGAGATATTGCACCATCCTGGTAAAGCCAATGTTGTGGCAGACGCTCTCAGCCGTAAGTCAATGGGAAGCTTAATACATATTGAGGCAGGTAGACAAGGGTTGACCAAAGAGCTTCACCAGCTGGCCAATATGAGAATCAAATTGTTGGACTCTGATGACAGAGGTGTTACTGTACAGAATACAGCAGAATCATCTTTGGTAGCCGAGGTAAAAGCACGGCAATATGAAGATCCTACCTTAGTAAGATTGAGAGAGGGAATTCAGCAGTGTAAGATTACAGCTTTCAAGATCGGAGGAGATGGGACACTAAGATACCAGGGCCGATTATGTGTACCTAGTGTGGCAGGGTTGCGAGAGAAGATTATGATTGAGATTCACCAGTCCCGATATTCTATCCATCCTGGCTCGACAAAGATGTATCATGACGTTAAGGAGCAGTATTGGTGGGATAACATGAAGAAGTCTATTGCAGAATTTGTAGCCCAGTGTCCTAATTATCAACAAGTAAAGATCGAGCATCAGAAACCCAGTGGATTGATTCAGAATATAGAGATTCCGACCTACAAATGGGAGGTGATTAATATGGACTTCATTATTGGATTACCTCGCTCTTATCATAAGTTTGACTCCATCTGGGTGATAGTTGATCGACTTACAAAATCTGCCCATTTTCTACCAGTTAAGACAACTTACACGGCTGAAGATTATGCGAAGTTGTATATCAAGGAGATTGTTAGGCTTCATGGTGTGCCGGTATCTATTATATCAGACCGAGGAGCTCAATTTACGGCTAACTTTTGGAGGTCTTTTCAGAAGGGTTTAGGCACACAAGTAAATCTCAGCACTGCATTCCATCCGCAGACTGACGGACAGGCTGAACGTACCATCCAGATGCTTGAAGATATGCTACGAGCATGTGTTCTAGATTTCAAGGGGAATTGGGATGACCATCTGGCACTTATAGAATTTGCCTACAATAATAGCTATCATTCCAGTATTAAAATGGCCCCGTATGAGGCACTGTACGGGAGGAGATGTAGATCACCAGTTGGATGGTTCGAAGTCGGTGAGACAGAATTATATGGGCCAGATTTGATTCACCAAGCCATTGAGAAGGTGAAAGTGATACAAGAGCGACTGAGGACGGCACAAAGCAGGAAAAAGTCTTATTCCGACGTCTGACGTCGTGATCTGGAATTTGAGGTTGGTGATTGGGTTTTCCTGAAGATCTCGCCGATGAAGGGTGTTATGCATTTTGGGAAGAAGGGTAAGTTGAGTCCACGGTATATTGGGCCGTACAAAATTCTTCGACGAATTGGACAGGTTGCTTACGAGTTAGAATTGCCATCTGAATTGGAATTTGTCCACCCGGTATTCCATGTATCTATGTTGAGGAAATGTATTGGAGACCCTTCTCGGGTCGTCCCTATCAAAGATGTACAAGTTACAAAGGATATATCATATGATGAACTGCCAGTGGCTATATTAGATCGACAAGTCCGCAAGCTGAGAACAAAGGATGTAGCTTCCGTGAAAGTATTATGGAGGAACAAGAATATAGAAGAAATGACATGGGAAGCAGAAGAGGAGATGAAGTCTAAATACCCTTACCTATTCCAGAGTGAAGATAACGAGGATGCCGGGGAAAGAAGGACGCATTATAAGGTGAAACGGCTCTATGAGATAAGCAATAGCTTGTGAATACTCTTTTTTTAATACAAAATGGTGATATGCAGATAATGTACATATCCATAATGCTTTGTATAGTCTTGTATGGCCATAGGTTGGGTTTAACTGCTTGCAAGTTTGGCTAGTGTCCATTTTATAAGGGAAACTCAGCCGGAAATCTCCGTCGGAATCCACAATGAGTTAGACACCCCATAAACCCTTACATTCGAGGACGAATGTTCCTAAGGGGGAGAGGATGTTACAACCCAAATTCGCATATCATAGATCACGCCGTAAGGTAGTCGACGTAAATCCAAGAAGAGATTATCTTTGAGATGATAATAAGTTAATCCTATTGGTCTTAAACGATACAAGGGTGTATAAGAGTGGTTAACAAGTATTTGAAGTTAAGCGAATCAAGGATGTTGTAACCCGTATTTTCGGGTAACACTAGAGGTGATTAACTGTTCCAAGAGGTCTTGTTTTAATGTATTTGAATCATATAATATCCGCATCATAAGTCTTGAAGTCAAGCGAGTTATGAAACAAAAGTCAATAAAAGTTGTCGCAACTTAGGTTTATAATTTTTACTTAAACTTTAGGTCAAATGTTACTGCATTTTTCTCCCAACGTGCTTGGAATTATGGGGTGATCTACCTATCAAATTGAAGATCTATGAGTCTAGTTTCCAACGCATTAAACCGTTCGTCGATACGATCTCGGAATAGAGAGATATTCGCGTTTTCGCGAGAGTGCGCCAAGCTGCTCTCTATGGGGCCCACAAAGGCGGTTTAAGACATTTGGACATATATAAGATAACTCAACCCCGTTTTAAGTCATTATTTTTCAGTATATTCAGACCTTATAACCCTAAAAACATTCTCTCAAGGTTCTCTCATGATCCAAGGCCCAAACAAAGGGCAAACAACACAAATCAAATGTCGGGAATCCCGTGGTGCTAGTAAGTTTCTTGTTTTTCTTGTTGTTGCTGATTTTTGTGTTGTTCCAGCTCGTGTGGGAGGTTGTTTTAAGTGCTTTATGTTCTGTAAATACACCTTCAAGTTTTTAATATCAACCCTAGGTGATTTCAAGTCTTCTAAAGTAATTCTAGTGCCGAAAAACCCGAATTAATTGCTAGTTTCGCTTCCTTGTTCTTGTGGCAGAATTGAAGGGATATTTCGTAGAAAATTAAGGTCAAATTGGAGTTGTTCTTTCTGTTTAAAGGTAAGTAACCTCTTACTCTATATATATTTAAGATTATCCAAGTTGCAGCTAAGTCGTTGAAGCTAGAACTTGTGAAATATATATCGAAAAGCTTGGTAGTAATGTTGTTGGTTGGTGGACTGTTTTGGAGGCTCAATATGATTATTAATGATGTTTTTTGGGCTGTTTGGTGATTGTATTGACTTGTTGGGAAGTCATATAAATAGGGGAGGTGCTGTCCGTTTCATCGTAAAATAGGTTGTGGTCGATACATAATAGTTACGACGCTTAAACGATAATGATAGTGTCATTTGTCTTATTGTAGACTAAGGAGTCGTGATATTTGCATAGCTTGAGGTTGGGCAGTATATACAAGGTATGTGACGCTATCCCCTTCATTCTTTTGCACGACTCCGATTGTACATAATGTAATGAACGAGCTCCCAAAGATACTCTACTCTTAGAAGCTAGCAGTACTTACATTGCTGCCCTTCTTATGAAACGATTGATATTGATGTTACTTCTCTTATTCTTATATTATCAATGTTGTTGGTAGTTCCTGATTCTTATAAGATTCTTGATGAAGAGTTAATCCTAATAATGTGTACGAAGGATACCGACCTTACGTCACTCCGAAAGGTTCAAAATATGATTCCAACGAGTCCAGCATGCATCATATATATGTATCTATTTTACTCTACCGAGCCGCGCTATAGTCGGCCGGGTATGGCACCTATTGTGCAACCACTGATCAGTTGGGTTTTACCGAGCTCCACGTGGCCGGGTACGATTCTACCGAGCCCTATGATGGCCGGGTACGTTTTACCGAGCCTATTATGGCCGGGTACGATATGATGATGATGATGCCCACAAAGGCATATGTTTTAAACGTTTATGTATATATATATGTATGTATCATGTATTTCATGTCAGTAGCCCTCAGAGGTACCCAGATGTCACAGGTTGTATATTCTCTATCACTGTTTACATTATTGTTCTTACTTATGCTATTCTGCCTTACATACTCAGTACTTTATTCGTACTGACGTCCTTTTTATTTGTGGACGCTGCATGTCATGCTGCAGGTCCTGATAGACGGGTAGACGCAGCTCCCCCATCACAGTAGGCTATCCAGTTCAGCGTTATTGGCAAGATCCTTTCTCCGGACTTGCCGTGGTCTTGGTATGCATTTTTGTTATAGACATTATGGGTATGTCGGGGCCCTGTTCCGGCAATGTTGTAGCACTTATGTTCTTTTAGAGGCTCATAGACAGGTGTCGACTCATGTATGGTTTGGAATGCCTTGTCGGCTGATTTTTGTTGTATAGTCTTTCATGGCACCATGGTAGCTTGTACCTTATATATAGTTTCTTGACAGTCTTGTCGTCCCATGTTATGTATGTTCATGACATTATCTTTCATTGTTGGATGTTCATGATCCATGTCTACCATTTATATTGATCTTGTCGGCCCTTAAAGATAATAAGGAAGGTTAGATAAAATGTACGTTGGTGCTCGGCAAGTATGGCCCGGGTGCTAGTCATGACCCTCCAGTTGGGTCGTGACACATACCTTGCTAAAGAATCAAACTGCATACTATACTCTCACACACTCATATTACCTTGTCGAAGGTGCAAGAACTTATCAGCTCTAGCTCGTCGTATCTCAACTGGGAAGAAGCGACGAAGAAAGGCCTCAGAAAATTCCTTCCACACAATTGGAGGAGTGTTTGGACCCCTGTATCTCTCCCAACTATCATACCAAAAAACTGCTAAATCCCGTAACCGATAAGAAGCCAACTCTACTGCCTCATTATCACTAGCGTGCATAACCCGTAGTGTACAATAAACCTGATCAATAAAATCTGCGGGTCCTCCTTGGGGTCTGATCTAGTAAACACTGGAGTGTCTAAATTAATAAAATCATGGACTCTCCCACTAACCGGTTTATTAGCAGCACCGGTATTCTACCTCTAAGCCTGAGTAGCTACGAATCTAGTCAACAACTGGACCACACTGCGCATGTCATGGTCTGTAGTGCCAGACGCAGGAACTAGAGGTGCTGGGTCCCTACTAATATCCTCTATAGGAGACAGAGTAGATGAGGTATGAGATGGCATCTCTTTGGCCTGCTCTGGCTGGAGGCACCTGATTGGTACCCTCTCCCGCAGCTCTATTAAGTCGTGTACTAATCACTTGCTTCCTATTCGAAGGCATCACTGAAAGAAAACAAGGTGAATATTAGAGATGAACATTATACATGAGTCGACACCTGTCTATGAGCCTCTAAAGGAACATAAGTGCTGCAACATTGCCGGAACAGGGCCCAGACATACCCATAATGTCTATAAAAAAAGTGCATACCAAGACCACGACAAGTCCAGAGAAGGGATCTCGCCAATAATCGCTGAACCGGGCAGCCTACTGTGGTGGGGGAGTTGTGTCTACCGGTCTATCAGGTCCTGCAGCACGACATGTAGCGTCCATAAATAAAAGGGATGTCAGTACAAATAAAGTACCGAGCATGTAAGGCAGGAAAGCATAAATAAGAACATTAATGTAAGCATGGATAAAGAATATCCAACATGTAACATTTGAGTGCCTCTGAGGGCGACTGACATAATATGCATGATACATACACACACACACACACACACACACACACACATATATATATATATATACACATACACACACACACACACACACACACACACACACACACACACACACACACATATATATATATATATATATATATATATATATATATATATATATATATATATATATACATACATATTTAATAGTAGTGGTTCATACTTTTTGGATTGAACAGTGAGCTGGGGAGTTGAAGGATAATATTTTGCAGCGATGGGGCATTTTTGTGGCCCATTATGCGGCCGCATAATCACTCTACGGGCCGCAGAATGGCCATAGATTGAAGCAGCTATTGAGCCATTTTTGATGTCAATTTCGCGGCAAGTTATGCGACTGCACAACCATTTCACGGGCCGCACTTTGATCACATAATCAGCCTTATGCGATAATAATCAACCTTATGCGCATTTTGATCACATGGTTTGGCCGCACTTTGATTGCATAATTGGCCTTATGCGTATTATGCGACCGTAGAACAGGTCTGCGGGCTGCATAACTACCGTAGACCTAGGTAGATTTTTCCAGTTCTTGGCACCTAATTATGCGGCTGATATGCAGATCGCATATCCATTCTGCGGTTGCATATGCGACCGCATACCCTGTTCCAGAGCTTAATTTTTGGGGTTTTTAAACCCGACCCTATTTCGTTAAAACATATGCCATAGTCTATTTTTGAGCATATTTTTGATATTTTTAGAGTGAGAAAGAGTTCTTAGAGTGGGGAAGTAACCTTCAACCTAATATCCAACAATTCTTGCTCAATCCTTGAAGATTATCATGAAAGTCTTCATCTTAGAGGTAAGAATATATGCCCTAGCTCTTAATTTCGAAAATCTACAAAAAATGGGATAATTTGAAACACAATTCTTCGATGTGGGAGTTGTTATCTTGCATGTATGTACTAACAAATAATGTAGAAAGGTTGTGAGCTAAAAATAGTAGAGAATGGGTTGTGAGATGATGGAATCCTCCATAAAAGGACCTTGAAACCTTAATGCACACCTAGTGTTTGATAAAATGCTCAAATGAGCTAGAACCATGATCATCTTCCTAATTTTGGTTCAATTTGTTATATTTCTAAAATAGATTGAAGTTGCTAAAAATTCCGGATCAATTTAGAGTTTAAGGAATCTATATTGAGGTATGTTGGCTAAACTATTCTTTAAGAATTAGAACCCCAAATATCCTTGTATGTTCCAAGATATTTACTACAAGTTGAGTATTCCGAATAAGTTTTGTGACAAAGATATATGTTTAATTTGTTTTTCAAATGCTCTCATAATATTGTATTATAAATTGAGGATGTGCTCCAAACTATGGATTGTGCATCTACGTGTTATGATTCCAAGTCGTGGTTTATGTGGAAAACTATTATGCCAAATTGTGTAGAAAATATGATTGGGGTTACACCTCCATCCACATATATTGGGGTGAGGCGGCAGGGCGGCTTTGTGTATAATTTTTGTATTTTTGTTGTACCACCACCCACATACATATATTGGGGTAAGGCAGCATGGCCGCTTTGTGTAGGTATTGGTATCATTGATGCATTTCCACCCGCATATATTGGGGTGAGGCGGCGAAGCCACTTTATGTGAAAATGTGTTTACACCTCCACCCGCATACATTGGGGTGAGGCGGTAGGGCCGCTTAAGTAGAGTTTTGGTATTGTAATTACACCTCCACCCACATACATTGGGGTAAGGCGGCGGGGCCGCTTTGTGTGGAAATTGTTACAGAGGATCTCATCTTGAATCCTATAAATGTTAATGACAACTCTTGATATGCTTGTTTTGGTTTAACCGGCTATCTATGCTATTCTATTGTCACTCTAGTTCATCACGTTCATATTGTATTTCTGAGTTCTTAAATTGGTGTTTGGTTTTCACACTAGTACTATTCGACATGTACTAATGTCCATTTTACCGGGGGCGCTACTTCTTTAATGGATGCAGGTGGTTCCACGACGGAGGATATTGACCAGTGATAGCGGTGCTCATTCTTCCCAGCTGACTTGGTGAGCCCCATCTCATTCTGGGGTTGTGTATCTTTTGTTTCATATGTGTTATCGTGTTTTGAGGTATAGCCGAAGCCTTGTTTCCAGTACTATCATTGTACTCTTTGGTATTTTAGAGGCTTCGTAGACTAAGTATGGGTTGTGTATGAATGTTAGGAGTGTTAAACTAGTTGTGTTGTGATTCACTTGTTCCACTTTGAACCATGAAGGTGTGAGTATGTGTGTTTTGAGACTTATTAATGGCGTAACTAATGAAATGGTTTAGTATTGTGTACTTGATCTCCCTACTGTCTAATTAACGAAAATATGTATTATCCTTATTCATGAATGAGGTTTGAGTAGAAGGAATTCTAATAGGATTTCTCGGCCGGGTTCACTCGGTTGAGCGCCGGTCGTGCTGCCCGAGTTTGGGGTGTGACAAACTTGGTATCAGAGCCTAAGGTTTTAAAGTATCCTAGGATGTCTCGGAGTCGTGTCTAGTATAGTCCTACTTATCAGTGTGTTGTCGACCACATCTATAAGTTGGAGGCTACTTGGACATTTAGGAATAATACCCTTCTTTGATATTCTGGATCGTGCGATAAAATGGATTGTGAAACTGTTCCTCCTCTAACTCGTGCATTCCTTTAACTTTTAGTACATGGCACCTAAGAAGAGAGCAAGAACTGGCAAGGGAGCCAATGCCACCTCAGGAGTGGCAGTTGACCCTTTATTTGATGAAGCGGGTGAATACCCGAGGGGTGGGGATAATCCCCCGACTGCTACACTACCTAATTCCACTACACCTAACCAGGCCATACCAGTTCCTGCACCTACTGAGGGTGTAGGGATTCCTCCAACTGATATTCTGGTTCTACCTCCAGCTCCATCATCTGATTCTGGTGTTTATGATATTGATCTTAGGGGAGCCATATAGATGTTGGCACAGATAGTGGCTTCACAGGCCCAGAGATCGAGTGTTGGGCCTATTTCTTCTGGTCAGCCAGGGGAATCTGCTTGTTCTAGGGTGAACAAGTTTCTTAACTTAGATCCTCTAGTGTTTACAGGTACTGATCCCGAGGAGGACCCCCAGTACTTCATTGATGAGATGCACAAGACTCTTCGGGCTATGCATACTACAGAGACGCAGGGAGTGGAGTTGGCCTCCTACCGCCTGAAAGGGGTGGCCTACTTTTGGTTTGAGTTGTGGGAGAAATCCTGTGAGGAGGGAAGCCCTCCGGCAAGGTGGGGTGAGTTCACCGATCCCTTTATGGATCATTTCTTAGCTACCGAAACTAAGGCAGCCTGTGCCGCTAAGTTGGAAATCATGAATCAGGGGAGTATGAATGTGTGGGAGTTTCATATGGAGTTTGCGCTCCTGTCCAAGTATGCTATCCACATGTTGCCCACTATGGAGGCTAGAGTGCGCCGGTTTGTACAGGGCCTTAGCCCCTTGGTTATGAATGAGGCCCCTACAGCTGCCTTTAATTCCGATATGAACTATGGTAAGATGGTGGCATTTTCTCAAGCCACAGAGAGCCGTAAATTGGAGAAAAAAATGGAGTGTCAGAGTAACAGCAAGGCCCGGTCCGCGGGCAACTTGGGTGGTGGGAGGTTGGCATTCAGGGGAGGGTCATCAAGACTGTCTCAATCATTCGCTCAGTCTTCGATGAGTGCACAATCATCTGGACCCGGTCAGGGCAACAAGGGACCCCACCAGCAGGGTCGGCCCAACAGAAGGTTTCAGCAGCGGAGTCTCCCATGCCCTAAGGGTGGGAGGATGCACTTTGGGGCCTGCTTCATAGAACTACCTCTCACGCCCCAAAATCGAGGAGCACGACCAACGCTCAACCGAGTGAACCCGACCGAGCAAGCCTGTTAGATTCCTTCTACCCAAACTCATTCATGAATAAAGAGAATATATGTTTTCCTTAATTAAACAATAAAGTGGTCGTGTCTGCAATTACCAATTTCTTACCATAAGTTTCACCATTTTGAAGTCTCAAATGGACAAGTAATACAACCACAACATAGCATAGTTTGTCTTTCCCAGCACCAATACACAACCCACACTATGTCTACAGAGCCTCTATTGATAAAGAAGAGTACAATGATAATGCTGGCAACAAGGCCCCGGCTATACCTCAAATAGAATACACAAAGTACAAAAGATTCATGACCACGGAATGAAGTGGGGCTCACCAAGTCAGATGGGAAGAAGGTGCACTGCGGTCACTGACCAATATCTCTGCTGTGGAACCACCTGCATCCATTGAAAGATGCAGCGCCCCCAACAAAAGGGACGTTAGTAATGTCGAATAGCACTAGTATATATAACTAAACACCCTTTCAATAAAATGACAAATAATACAAATAAGATTATCATAATATCAATGAAAGCCTTAATTAACATCAAACCTCAATTTAGGATCAAGACAATGTTCAAAATAATTTCCATATCTCACATTGGGAGATTATTCGTATCGATATACCATTGTCCACAATACCAGTATCATTATTCACCATACCAATACCACTATTCACAATACCATTATTCACAAGACCAGTACCATTATTCACCATACCAATACCACTATTCACAATACCATTATTCACAAAACAAGTACCACCGCACTCTTAGCACGGAGTCTGATCACGACCCGATCGGCTAGGCTATCTCAGTAGAGACATCAACCATAATTTCTCTCAATATCAATACCACCGTCTTTAACACGGAGTCCGATCACGACCCGATCGGCTAGGCTATCCATTAGGGACATTGACCACAATCACAATTTCAATTACAATTTCCAGCACAATCACCACCATGTGTGCGGCATGGTGTCCGATCACGACCCGAACGGCTAGGCTGTCTTATTTGAGACATCAACCTTTTTATATCAATCATCGCATTTCATAATACTTTCACAGCTTTTCATTTCATTGGCACTAGTGTCCATAATTATAAGATCATTCTTGGCACGTTGGCCATATTCAGTATCTCATGCTCACATTATCAATTTCAAATATCCTCCTCATCATCAACAACAAACACAATTTAAATCAAAGTGTGTAGTACACATGTGAGCAATTTAGAGTCTAATGCATATAGAGATATTTCACAAAATTTGGCATATTAGCCTTCATTTGAACTTGACTTAAAGTCGAAACATTATTAATGCACAGCCCATATGTTAACACATCCTCAATTGGTAACATAACATGAATAGAGCATTTGGGATGCTTGTTGAACATATATCTTTCAACCCAGTCTTACTCGGAATAGCCAATTTCATAATGAATTACTTGGGACTTACATAATTTACATGAATATCGTGGGATTCAATTCTAAGAGAAGCGTTTAGCCAACATACCTCACTTGAGCTTCCTTACACTCTAAATGTTCCGGAATTCTTAGCAACTTCAATCTATTGTAGAAATATAACTAATTGAATCAAAATTAGGAAGATGATCATGGTATAGCTCACTTGAGCATTTTATCAAACACTAGGTGTGCATAAGGTTTCAATGTCCTTTTTACGAAGGATTTCATCATCCCACAACCCAATCTTTACCATTTTTAGCTCAACAATCTTCCTACACCCTTTGATAACACATGCATGTAAAATAAACAACTCTCATGCCCAGAAATTTATCTTGCTAGTTACCCATTTTCAGAAAATTTCGACATTAGGGTTTAGGGTGTAGAATCTTACCTCTAGGATGAAGATCTAGTAAGCTTCCCTTCTTAATCTTTCAAAACTTGAGCAAGAATTGAAGAAAAATTATTGAAGAACACCTTCTCACTCTAGGGCACTATCTCTCACTCTAAAATATCAGATTATGTCTCAAAAATGGCCCAAAAAGTGTATTTAATGAAATAGGGTCGGGTTTTAAAAACCCAAAAATGGAGCTCCGGAACAAGGTATGCGATCGTATATTTGATCGCATAACCGATATGCGGACCGCATATCGGTCGCATAAGTGGTTACAAAATAGCCAAAGGAAATGTCTGCGTATGCGGTCCGCATAACTGTTATGCGGTCACATAATGCACCGCATAACAGTTATGCGGTCACATAGTCGACCGCATAGTTGCTTCCAACTGACCCAATTAACTGCCTCACTCTGCGGCCATTATGCTGTCCGCAGAGTGGTTCTGCGGTCACATAATGGACCGCAAAAATGCACTTTTCCGCCGAAAAGTTTCCTTTACTTTCCGGTGCATTGTTCAACCCAAATCAGGAAGATTTTTCCAGTTCTTGGCACCAAATTATGCGGCCGATATGCGGACCAAATATCCATTTTGCGGTCGCATACACGACCGCATACCCTGTTCCGGAGTTTCATTTTTGGCGTTTTTAAACCCGACCCTATTTTGTTAAAACACATGCCATAGTCCATTTTTTAGCATGTTTCTGATATTTTTAGAGTGAGAAAGAGTTCTTAGAGTGGGAATGTAACCTTCAACCTAATATCCAACAATTCTTCCTCAATCCTTGAAGATTATCAAGAAAGTCTTCATCTTAGAGGCAAGAATCTATGCCCTGGTTCTTAATTTTGAAAATCTACAAAAAATGGGATAATTTGAAAGACAATTCTTGGGTGTGGGAGTTGTTATCTTTCATGCATGTGTTATCAAATAATATAGGAAGGTTGTGAGCTAAAACTGGTAGAGAATAGGTTGTGGGATGATGGAATCCTCCATAAAAGGACCTTAAAACCTTAATGCACACCTAGTGTTTGATAAAATGCTCAAATGAGCTAGAACCATGATCATCTTCCTAATTTTGCTTCAATTTGTTATATTTCTAAAATAGATTGAAGTTGCTAAAAATTCCGGATCATTTTAGACTTAAGGAAGCTCAATTGAGGTATGTTGGCTAAATTCTTCTTTAAGTATTGGAACCCCAATATCCTTGTAAGTTCCAAGATATTAATTACAAGTTGAGTATTCCGAATAAGTTTTATGACAAAGATCTATGTTTAATTTGTGTTTGAAATGCTCTCATGATATTGTATTATAAATTGAGGATATGTTCCAAACTATGGATTGTGCATCTACGTGTTATTGATTCCAAGTTGTGATTTATGTGGAAAACTATTATGACAAATTGTGTAGAGAATGTGATTGGGGTTACATCTCCACCCGCATATATTGGGGTGACGCAGCAGGGCCGCTTTGTGTACGATTTTGGTATTGTTGTTGCACCACCACACATATACTTATATTGAGGTGAGGCGGCAGGGCCGCTTTGTGTAGGTATTGGTATCATTGATGCATTTCCACTCGAATATATTAGGGTGAGGCGGCAAGGCCACTTTGTGTGAAAATGGGTATTGTGTTTACACCTCCACCCGCATACATTAGGGTGAGGCGGCAGGGCTGCTTGAGTAGAGTTTTGGTATTGTGATTATACCTCCACGCGCATACATTGGGATGAGGTGTCGGGGCCGCTTTGTGTAGAAACTGTTACAAAGGATCTCATCTTGAATCCTATAAATGTTAATGACATCTCTTAATAACCTTGTTTTGGTTTAACCGGCTATCTATGCTATTCTATTGTCGCTCTGGTTCATCATGTTCATATTGTATTTCCGAGTTCATAAATTGGTGTTTGGTTTTCAAACTAGTACTATTCGACATGTACTAACGTCGCTTTTGTCGGGGGTGCTGCATCTTTAATGGAGGCAGGTGGTTCCACAGTGGAGGATATTGACCAGTGATAGCGGTGCTCATTCTTCCCAACTGAGTTGGTGAGTCCCATCTCATTCCGAGGTTGTGCATCTTTTGTTTCGTATGTGTTATCGTGTTTTGAGGTATAGCCGAAGCCTTGTTGCCATCACTATCATTGTACTCTTTGTTATTTTAGAGGATCTGTAGACTAAATGTGGGTTGTGCATGGGTGTTGGTAATGTTAAACTAGTTGTGTTGTGATTAAATCACTTGTTCCACTTTGAACCATGAAGGTGTGAGTATGTGTGTTTTGAGACTTATTTATGGAGTAACTAATGAAATGGTTTAGTATTGTGTACATGATCTCCCTACTGTCTAAGTAACGAAAATATGTATTATCCTTATTCATGGATGAGGTTTGGGTAGAAGAAAATCTAATAGGCTTGCTAGGTCGGGTTCGCTCGGTTGAGAGCCGGTCGCGCTCCCCGAGTTTGGAGTGTGACAATATATATATATATATACACACACACACACACACACACTTTAAAAAACATAAGCCTCTGTGGCCATCATCATCATCATATCGTGCTCGGCCGTAATAGGCTCGGTAAAAACGTACCCGACCATCAAAAGGCTCGGTAGAATCGTACCCAGCCACGTGCAGCTCGGTAAAACCCAACTGATCAGTGGTTGCACAATAGGTGCCATACCCGGCCGACTATAGCGCGGCTTAGTAGAGTAAAATAGGTACATATATATAATGCATGCTGCACTCATTTGAATCACATTCTAAACCATTTAGAGTGACGTAAGGTCGGTAACCTCCGTACATGTTATTAGGACAAACTCTTCGTCATGGATCTTATAAGAATCAGGGAGTACCAACAACATTGATATCACAAGAATAAGAGAAGTAACATCAACATCAATCGCTCCATAAGAAGGGAAACAATGTAAGTACTGCTAGCTTCTAACAGTGGAGTATCGTTGGAAGCTCGTTCGTTACATTATGTACAATCGTAATTGTGCAAAAGAAGGAAAGGGATAGCCTCACATACCTTGTATATACTGCCCAACCTCAAGCTATGCAAATGTCATGAATCATTAGTCTACAATAAGATAAATGATACTATCGTTATCGTTTAAGCGTTGTAACTATTATATATCGATCGCAACCTATTTTACGATGAAACGGATAGCACCTCCCCAATTTATATGACTTCCCACAAGTTAAAACAATCACCAAACAGCCCAAACAACATCAATAACAATCATATTAAGCCTCCCAAAACAGTCCACCAACCAACAATATTACTAACAAGCCTTTCGATAGATATCTCACAAGTTCTAGCTTCAACGACTTTGCCACAACTTGGATAATCTTAAATACATATAGAGTAAGAGGTTCCTTAACTTTAAACAGATAGAAAAACTCTAATTTGACCTTACTTCACAATGAAATATCCTTCCTATGCTGCCACAAGAACAAGGAAGCGAAACTAGCAATCAATTCGAGTTTTTCGACACTAGAATCACTTTGGAAGACTTGAAATCACCTAGGGTTGATATTAAAAACTTGAATGAGTATTTTACAGAACTTAAACCACTTAAAACAACCTCCCACATGAGCTGGAACCAGAAAAAAATCAGCAACAACAAGAAGAACAAGAAACTTACTAGCGCCACAGGATTCCTGACACTTGATTTGTGTTGTTTGCCCTTTGTTTGGGTCTTGGATCATGATAGAACCTTGTGAGAGAGTTTTTGGGTGTCTAGGATCTGAATAGAGTGAAAACTAATGAGTTAAAACTGGCTTAAGGCGTCTCATATATATCAATTTATCTCAACTGCCTATGTGGGTCCATAGAGAGCTGTTTGCGCAGTCTCGCGAAAACGTGAATATCTCTCTGCTCCAATGTCATTTCGACGAAGGTTTAATGAGTTGGAAACTAGACTCATAGATATTCAATTTTTGGGTAAATTACCCAATAATTCTAAGTAAATTGGGAGAAATGCTGTGTAACATTTGACCTAAAGTTTAAGTAAAATTATGAACGTAAGTTGCGACAACTTTTGTCGACTTTTGTTTCAAAACTCGTTTGAATTCAAGACTTATGATATGGATATTATATTATTCAAATACCTAAAACACAACCTCCTTATAATATTAAGCACCTCTAGTTTTACCCCAAAATACGGGTTACAACATCCTTGATTCGTTTAACTTCTAATACTTGTTAACCACTCTTATACACCCTTGTATTATTTAAGACCAATAGGATTAACTTATTATCATCTCAAAGATAATCTCTTCTTGAATTTATGTCGACTAACTTACGGCATGATCTAACGTACGCGAATATGGGTTGTAAAAGATACTTACTAGGTACTGTTGTGGTGTACTCATGCAGCGCTTCTGCAAATGTTTGTGTAGATCTAGGTACTTTTGATCGTGTTGTTGAGAGTTATGTCTACAAGGCTGGAGACTTCAAGGTATACCTGCTTGACGTTCGCAGGCCTCGTAGTCACCTTCAGTTATCTTCCCATTATTGTTTATCCTTTTATCAGGTTGTGTTGTATTAGAGGTTTTAGTATATTTCCGTAGAGTTTATGATTTAGTTTCACCAGGTTTTGGGAATGTTGTATTGTGATTTTGCACTGGAGTTATTGTAAGACCTTTCAGCTTTATTTCATATTTTTAGTCATTATTTATGTAATATTTCCTTGTTGATTAGGCTTACCTAGTATTAGAGTCTCGCGGATCAGTACGGAGACTTCTATACTTATCTTTGAGAGGCTACAAAACTATTAGGAAATTCCAATTCTTTCATTCCTTATGGTGCGGAATTGATTCAACTTGAAGCGTATATCTTATATTCCTTTGCATCCACTCGTGTATGATATTGTGCACTCGGTATCAGCTATACGCCGACGGTTCGTGAAGCTACTGATAGGCTACGAAGTAGACATGGATGCTCGATCATTGTCTTGAGGTGTTGTCCAGACTGAGGATTCAGATGTATTGATAGATCATTCAATTGTTCACGTGGGGGTGCAGTAGGTTCTGGAATCTAGTTGATAAATAAGAGCTTGGGAAGATTTAATTGGTTGCCTAATTGTCGCGATTATTGTAGAGGTATGAAAGGGCTTTGATCTAAGGATTATTGGTGGTTCTAGAGATTATGTGTTTTGTATGGGTCTTCTATTCAGTGAAAGGTACATATTGTCATTCAAAGCACTTACAGATATGGTCGTGACTATCGCGAGGATGGGCACGCGCTTAGTAGATGATTTGAGATATCTTTGGTGTTGCACGAGCTCTGAAGGTTGGTATTTTGGATCAGTTATTATGTCCTATGGCTTCTGCCAAGTGGGGGAGTCTGCTATCGACGATCAGATTGTAGGGTCATATGTTATATCAGCTTTTGCCTGAGATGTATATGTGGTATTGAAGGGTTACCTGGAACTTGTATATGATTAAGATATGAGATTTTTATGGGATAATGTTGGGACTTGCGGTATTTCCACGTCATTAATAATTTTACATTTTAGTATAAGAGAGGTTAGAGAAATAACTTCAGATTCACAGAAGGTCTCTTCAGAGTGGGTATTTCGGTTGCGGCATTATGGGGTGCTCTAGGAGAAATACTTTGGTTTATGAGCTTCTCGGCTACGTGGTTCATGCTAGGATCTTCTGCATTAAGCTTTGGTTATGATTGTCATGTACCGATAAGGAAAAATGTTACCCTAAAGATAAGTTGAGGAGGATTCGAAGAAATGGGCCAGCTCGATGGCATTGGGACGGCATAGCAATAAAGTACTCTTAGCTTTGACGGTTTGTGTGACTTGGTTGAGTTGGGGAAATTCAGTTCTGAGGGCTTGGTTTTGTCCGGCCAAATTTTGGAGAGTTCTCAAAGGTGTCGACTACAACTTGAGCTGGCTCATTACTACTGGCATAAATAATATGTTGTGCATTATGGTTTTCTCCTGGATGGATATCAGAAGTTAATAGAATGATGACACTATTGGATATTGCATATGAAGAGCGTGCATTTTAGGAGGGCACCTTATGTTTTGACTTGCGGATGCTTGACTGGTGTTTTGGGGTTTTCGAGATTCAGGTTTTTCTACGTGGCATGAAAGGTCTATGTGGGTATTTTCTATAAGACGATGGAGTATAAGTAATGTATCATCCATTTGAGTAACGGGGTTGAGATCGGGTATGGTGATTCTGGTATTCACTAGGTTTTGGGACTGGATATCCTCGTAGGCGAACTATTCCTTGATTGCGGAATTATGAAGAAATGTTGAGAATGGGATCACTTATGGCATATGTTATGGATAGGTTTGTATGAACTTTTGAAAGGTTATTTACCTGTTTGGGAATGATCAGAATTGGTTTGGGGGCTATTTGAAAGCCTAATGAGAATGTGTATCCTATATCATATCAGGTTTGGTTACTCTTATGTAATATCTATCATGGGTATATTACCTGGCAGAATGGATGTTATTCATTCCCCAGTCTATGCTATGTGCTTTTCTATTATGCTATGATGGGTTGTGAAGTTATATGACTATTCGCACGCATGTTATAATCCATTCAGACCTTATGGAGATATAGGCGAGATGGCCCTAATGATGTTTATTTGCTTATATCACCTTAGTTTGTGCCTACGTTTCTCCATGTTGTATTATTTATATTCATCTTTCCACATTTATAATTATGCACTCTATCATGCTTGATATTGGCATACATGTGATTAGTGAGCCCGAGCACTTTGGCTTGATGGGTATCACTATGTGGATTGATATATTTGGGATCGGTTTGCACACCGCAACGGAGTTTTGTGGGATACCCTTCCTCGTGTTTACTTCGTGTTTTATTTTTCCTTTGTGGGATGAGTTAATGAAATTATAATTTGTTGTTATGTCTGTTGTACTTGTTACGTAGTCGTCGTACCTTGGTTTCTTTCTATTTTACTTCTTATCTGAGTTATTGCTTGTTTAGTGTACGGACCGTTTTGTGTAAGAACCCATGTAGTTTGGTGTGACTTATTAGCTGGGCTAGTTGTATTGGCTGAGAGGATATTTCTAGACCTGAGATTTGCACTATCGTATCAGGATGAGTAGTATTTGGAAGAATGATACCATATTTCCGCCCAGAATTGGGCAATGAGCCTTGTCGGATGAAAGAGCTTCTTGACTTGCTGATTTCATAGGTGGATATGAGTTTCTGCATGTTTCTTTTATCATTAGCAGTGTTGCGGTGGTCCAGGATGAGGTTTTATTTGGCATGAAGTGTATTACCGGTACCGAGATTGTTATTGGGCAGCTATGGTGGTTGGAAGTTATTGCTATGGACATCTGAGATATGTAGAATAGCAGGTGATTATACCTTGGGTTAAAATTATGACTTGATCCAGCTTGTTCGGGTTTATGCAGTGTATTGATGCGAGATTCGAGTCTTATGATTAGTTTCAGATGTGGAGGATTAGGTTCTAAGGTTTATGGACTAAGGATGAGGTGAGATTTTCAATTAAGTTATGTTGTCAAGCTTATAGGGATTGGAGTGATGTGAACTCATGCAGTGATTTGATAGCTTTGGAATGACTCCTGGCACATTCGAGGACAAACGTATGTTTAAGTGGGGGAGGATGTAACGACCCGACCGGTCATTTCGAAAATTAGCATTTTGTTCGGTGGCTTAAGGTCTCGAGTAGCTTTGTATTGTGTATTATGACTTGCGTGTGTGGTCGGGCTCGGTTTTTGGATAATTCAGGATTTATTTAGAAGGATGATTCTCACTTGAGAAGCTTGAAGTTGACAAAGTTGACCAAATTTGACTTTTGTATATAAGACTCTGGGATGGCGTTTTGATGATTCCAATAGCTTTGTTTGGTGATTTTGGACTTAGGCGTATGTCCGGAATTGGATTTGGAGGTTCGTAGGTTGATTCAGTGCATTTTGGCGAAAGTTAGAAAGTTAAAGGTTTGGAAGGTTGAGAGGTTTGACCGGGAGTTGAATTTGTTGATATGGGACTCAGATTGCAATTCTAGGAGTTAGTATAGCTTCGTTGTGTCATTTGGGACTTACATGCAAAATTTGAGGTCATTCCGGGTTGACTTGATATGATTCGATGCGAGTTGTAGAAGTTGTAAGTTCATTAGTTCATTAGGCTTGAATTGAGGTGCGATTTGTAGTTTTGACGTTGTTCGATGTGATTTGAGGCCTCGAGTAGGTCCGTGTTATGTTATGGGACTTGTTGATATGTTCGAACAGGATCCTGAGGGGCTCAGGTGTGTTTCGGATCATTTCGGACTAGTTTGGAGTTGCCGGATTCTAGTGTCCCTGTTGTTCTTCGCGATGCCGAAGTGATTCTGGGAGCTCAGTGATTTTGCTCATCGCGGATGCGACAGTGAGCACGCGATCACGAAAGTTCAGCTGGTTGTTGTCCGGGTTCGTGTTGAAGGTTCCGCGTTCGCATAAGGGAATTGGAGGCTGGTGGAATGTTGCTCATCGCGTTCACGAGATTTGGTATGCGTTCGTGAAGGTTGGCCAAATTGTTCATCGCGCTCACAAGGTGTTTTCCGCGAACGCGTAGCTTATTTACCTGGGCAGTGATTTTGTGCTCCACGGTCGCAAGGTTTGTTCCGCAACCGCGTAAGAGGAATACATGGGCAGAATTATAAGTACTATATTTCGAGGGGCATTTTTATTTTATCACATTTTGAGTTGGGGAGCTTGGATTTGGGTAATATTGGAGAGGATTTTCACCATATGATTGGGGTAAGTATTTTTTACTCGATTTTGATTATATTCCATGATTCCATTTTCGATTTTGGCATTTGATTGATTATTTTAAAAGAAAAATTGGGGGGTTTTGCCTAAATTTCCCTAAAGTGAATAATTAGATTTTGAAAATTGATTCGGTGTCGGATTTGAGTAAAATTTATATGGTTGGACTCGTAATTGAATGGGTTGTTGGATTTTGTAAGATTTATCGGGTTCCGAGGTGTGGGCTTGGGGTTAACTTTTGGGTTTACTTTTGATTTTAGTTAAAGAACGTAACTTTATTATCCGAAATTTGTGTCTCTTGCATTATTTGTTAATATTATTAAGTTATTTTTGTCTAGATTTGAGCCGAGTGGAGGTGAATTTTAAAAGAAAAATCTATTTGAGTGATGAATCGGCCTAATTGAGCTAAGTATCTTACCTAACTTTGTGTGGGAGAAACTACCCCTTAGGTTTTGGGCGATAGTACTATTTGACTTATGTGGAGGACGTGTACACGAGGTCACGAGTGTGTACATGAGCTTATATGTGGTATTTGACTGGTGCATACCTCTAGACTTTTTCTTTGCATTTAATTGCATTTATCACAACATGTTATATCTTACGTGCCTTACTTGAAGTTGTTAGTACATGTTCTATCTTTTATTTTCAAGTTCACTCTTGTATGTTTTATTTGTTAATTGTAATTACTTGTTAAATTCATGCTTTATCTGTTACATGCCTTAATTGTTAATTGATTCTTGGTAATCATGTATTTATTTATAAATTGTCATTACTTGCTATTTGATTTTGGGAGTTATCGTGTAACTTTATCATCCGTTTGTGACTTCTTGTGTAGCTTCGTTATTGCATTTGGTTTTTTGATACGCCGTAGTTGGTTGTGTAATGCCTATTATTTGGGGATCAAGTTGCACGCCGCAACGGTATTGGAATGATATAAAAAGATATGATATAAAGTGATAAGGACGGATGATATGATACATGTGGGATCGGGTTGCATGCCGCAACGGATATTGTTATTATTGTGTGGGATCAGGTTGCACGCTGCTACGAATATTGTTATTATTGTGCAGGATTGGGTTGCACGCCACAATGGATTGATATGTTGTAATTGTTGTGACAGTAAAGTTATCCTAAATTGTTATTTTTATGGTGTGTTCTATGCTGGAACGGGTTATCAGTTGGACGGTTATTGTTTTTCCTTAAATAATTTCACTGGTATTTGATCATATTTGGTTGGCCGTTGGTAATCCAGTATTAGAACGATAGTGACTTCTTGTGCGAGTTATGCATTCTACGTGGTTTATTACGTTATAATCTGCCAATATATATGTGCCTCCATTATTACTTGGTAAATTGAAATGTCAAGGTGAATTAACTTACGTAGGGTCATTATCTCATATTTTGTTGAGTTGTTGGTAACATAACGGTTTGAAATAAAAGAATTATCAACATGTCTTATTCTATGTGTCTCTTAACATAGAACTCGTTATCTCACTCGATGACTTACTATTTTCATTGGTTATCACATTTTTACTTTAATTGGATTCTCAAATTTTACTCATCACCCTATTAATGTTACTTTACTTAAAATTGTTATCACATTTTATTTCTAACAAATTCTATATTTAACCCGTTAATTTAGCTGAGGTTTTATTTTGTTTAACTACGATAGTTTTACTTTATCTTATTAATTTCTAAACTAAACCCATCTGATACTCTATTTGCACAACCTATCCTTTATTTCAGTTTATTTGAATCCTAAAATAAAATATTATCTCATTTGATCCCTCATTTTATTCAAGATTGTTATTGTGTTTTATTGTGTTTAAATATATCTCTCGATCATCTTAATTGATATTGATACGGATGCGATGTACATGGTAGCATGAGGACTTTGCCATGCGAAGGTGATTGTTATTGTGGGCACGAGGTGCCATACGTGCAAGATTTGGAAATTGTGGATCATGATTTGTGATTTTGAGGAGTGGTACCTCGGGGTAAATCTTGTTCAAAGTCCATGCGTTGAGAACGATTTGATTAATTGAGTTGTTATCTATTTTCCTTACAGAGTTCGTTCATATCTCATCAGTGTTCTGATTATACTGTTGTTCTATTGCCCGTCTACTTCTTGCTGGCATTTGAGTTTCCATTTATCTTCGTCGTTAGTTGTAATTCATAATCCTTCCATTGTTAGTTTTATGTTATATCTCGTACAGGTTTCTATGTCTGATAGGTATCTTGACCTGGCCTCGTCACTATTCTACCAAGGTTAGGCTTGATAACTACTGAGTACCATTGTGGTGTACTCATGCTACGCTTCTGCACATTTTTGTGCAGATCCAGGTACTTTTGATTGTGTTGTTGAGAGATATGTCTGCGCGGCTGGAGACTTCAAGGTATACCTGCTTGACATTCGCAGGCCTCAAAGTCACCTTCAGTTATCATCCCATTACTATTTATCCTTTTATCAGATAGTGTTGTATTAGCGGTTTTAGTACATTTCTGTTGAGCTTATGACTCAGTTTCACCAGGTTTTGAGAATGTTGTATTGTGAATTTGCATTGGAGTTATTATAAGACTTTTCAACTTTATTTCATATTCTAAGTCATTATTTCTGTAATATTTCCTTGTTGATTAGGCTTACCTAGTCTTAGAGACTAGGTGGCATCACGACATCCTAAGGTGGGAAAATGGGGTCATGACAGACCCCGTGAAACTAGAAGAACCCGATACTGACAACCCTTGGACAGATGGAGTGCTCTAATAACTTTTCGCTGGTAGTGCACTGAATGAAGACTGCTTAGAAGCTCCTCTACTGGGCGACGGTGAATGACAAACGGGCTTACTAGAATGGCCTCTTCCAAATCGACCTCGACCTCCAGACGAGGCACCACTAAAGCTACTTAAATATCGGGACCTCTTGTCCCTACCATGCATCATCTCTCTAGTCTCAATGCGGATGTGCTCCACACGATGCACTATCTCTAACACCTGGTGAAAAGAAGTCTCGGTCCCAGTCTCTCTAGACATAGCAAGGTGAATACTAGGGTTAAGACCCTCAATGAATCTCCTCACTCTCTCTTGCGCAATGGGAATCAAAGCAGTAGCATGATGGGACAACTCTATAAACCTTATCCCATACTCAGTAACTGACATTTGACCCTGTTGTAGGTACTCAAACTGCCTCTTTGGCTCCTCTCACCTGGTGCGCGGCACAAACCGCTCCAAAAGGACTTTGGAGAACTAAAACCATATAAGAGGAGGTGATCCTGATGGTCGACCCATCTCATAAATGCCACCACCTCTTGGCTGGACCCTGCATCTGGAAGGTGGTGAAGTCAACTCCATTGGACTCGACTAGTCCAAAATTGTGCAGAATCTCGTGAAAATGATCCAAGAATCTCTGAGCATCCATTGAAGGTATACCACATAAGTGAGGAGGATACAACTTCCTGAACATATCTAACCACTTCAGCTCATTAGCTGACATTGCGGGCCTATCCTCAGGTTTTGCGGCAATAGTAGTATTACACCCCATGTTTTCGTACGCAAAAGTACGTTGTAAGTCAATTGATGTAAACTCGGAAATGAGATCCTCTTTGAAAGTACATAAAGTAATCTAATTATATTACATCCCGTATTTTTGTTCAGCATAGAAATGACTAGGTTGAGGACGAATGCACTTAAACGTGAGAAACGAGATTTTGGACAAATAAAAATGAGCTCCTTGCTTACCCGACGTGCCTACTTCACCAACTTACTTTCCGTCCTACTTGATTGAACTACTCGACACATGTTTCAAAATGGAAAAAGAACCAACATGTACCACCTACTTGATTAAGTAGGTGACAAGTAAGTGCATCACCTAATTAGAGTTTGTGGACCAAATTAAAAGGGAAAGGAAAAGGATAGAGATGGGTAGACCAAGCCCATTAGTAGGGCCATATATACATAGATATTTCACTTAGAAAATAATTTAGAAACCCTCTCTCTCTATTGCGATGTGAATGAGCTCCAAAATATCGTCCCAAGACCTCTCTCAACATTATCCTAGGGTTCAAGACCAAATCCATAAGTTGGTAAGGTTATTTCTCTCTTGGAAGATCAAGATCACCTAGTTATCTCCCTAGTTTGTTGTTTGGGGTAAAGATCTTGTTTGAGCTTGAAGTAAAGCTTAGTTGGACAAGTATTCTTGTTTTCAAGGTAAAGTTTAATTTCTCCTATATGTATTTAAGATCATCTATGTATATCTAGTTTATTTGATAAAGGGAACTTGTGAAGTTGGTTTAAATTCATGTTGAAGTGTTGTAGTTGCTGGACTATTTTGGAGTTGAATTCTTGATTTTTTATGGATGGAAATCGTAGAAATAACTTAAGAATACTATTTCTATAGTGGTTGATGTGTTTGGAAGAAGAGAAGGCTTGGAAAAGTGCAAGTTAGAACTTGGTTATTGGGTGAGATGGTGTGTACTATTTTGGTGATGTATTGTAATGAATATAAGGTTTATATATATATATATATATATATATATATATATATATATATATATATTTGTTGACATTCTTGACATGTTGTTCTTGTTGTTTGATTTGAGGAAAGTGAAAGGAATAAGGGGAGCTGTTGTCCAAAATTTCGTAGACGAGCTAGTCGCTCATTTGTGTTGAGTTCTAGCTCCTATAAGATTAACAATGATCCATTATTGTTTGTTGTAGATTGAAGTAAACTACAAAGGTATGTTAAGGCTATCCATTCTTTCCTTTTAGCATGATCCATATGATACAAATGAAACGAGCAAACGCGCAACTTTCATAAATGACTCTATTCATAGAAGTACTAAGGGTGCCTATGTTCTTGATTCTCCATGTGTCCTATTATTATATCGTCTGTTCATGGGTCTTAGAAAATATATAAGTTGATAAAGTTTATTTCATGATATTATCCGAAGGCATATTGATCTTATGACATTCCGAGAGATCTTATCGGCTTACTTCCTTATGAATTGCATTCATTTACACATGTACATTGACCCATGACCATATGGGGTTATATATGCGTATATTATATGTGTATAGTGTATGGGAAGAGGTTACGGTTTTATATACGCACCACCACCTGATCAGTTGGTCTACATTGATGATTTCACCCATAGAGACCGACATGATATGATGGGATGCCCTCAGAGGCTTGATGATGTTATGTACTCATATACCTATCCATAGTATGACATTTATATGCATATCCATGACATTATAAATGTTTTATGATTCACAGAGTTGTTCAGACTTATAGGTTGAGTCCTTTACTCCATGTTTCTTTCATATCTTTTATATACTGATTTTCATGCCTTTCATACTCGGTACTTTATTTGTACTGACATCCCTTTTGCCTGGGGATGCTGTATTTCATGCCCACAGGTCCCGGTAGACAGGTTGGCAGTCCTCGTAGTAGGCTATCTGCTCAGCGAAAGGTGTTGGTGTACTCCACTTGCTCCGGAGTTGTCTATTTGGTCAGTATACTTTGGACGTGTATTGATTGGTATTGCGGGGCCCTGTCCTGACCCTTATAACGCTTATGTACTCTTAGAGGCTTGTAGATAGATGTCATATACATGGATGATTGTATGGCCTTGTTGGCTTATGTTTTGAGTCTACAAATAATCATTTCGGTCTTATAAGCCTGTATGTCACATGTATATGTTTGTATGCCATGTTGGGTCATCCTATGTCATGTATTCTCTTATGTTTAATTCTGGTTATCTCATGACGGCCTTTCCGGTTAATTTACCCATAATAGTACGATAAGAAGGATACGTTAAGTTGGTACTCTGTTGAGTTAGGCACCGGGTACCCGTCGCCGCCCTTCAGTTTGGGTCATGACAAAAGTGGTATTAGAGCAGTTCTATCCTAGGGTGTCTACAAGCCGTGTCTAGTAGAGTCTTGTTTATGGGTGTGTTGTGCACCACACTTATAAGAAGGAGGCTACAAGGCATTTAGGACTGTCACACTTTCTTCTTACTCTAGATCGTGTGGTAGAGCTCAGTTGTAAGAATTCTAACTCCTTAATTCTATCTTATTCGTAATACAACGATACCTACATCTAGAAAGACCATTGGTATGAGATGGAATGTGGCTATGGAAGAGTTGAGTCAGAGGAACTCGATTTTTCATCATGCTTATGATGAGTAAATGTAAGGTCTTCAGCAGATCATGTGTGTACTAAGATGTGTAAGCTTCTTTAAAAGGATCTCTAAGGCATTAATATTTATCCACCCATGTGATAAAAAGCAATGAGAGAATCATAAGGTATCACAAGTTTCAACAAGTAAAAGAAACAAGGTGAAGAAGGGTACAAGGTGCCCAGTTAATGAAGATTATCAGTATTTATAATCCAGGCAGAGAAATTTAAGCATTTTGAGTTACCTTCAACGGTAACAGAGGTATGTACAATTGGCCACATCCATCTAAGCTATTCCCTATTGGAGCTAACAGATATAGTTTTAAGAGAAGGACATGATATCAGGATCCAACTGGGGTTAGAGTAACCCAAAATGGTGGATGGATTGTTAGCGTTAGCTGACATTTTCGAAGGATATTGCCAACATGGTAATAATTCTCCTTGTGAGACACCCAGATGGTGCACTCTAGAATAGTACAGTTAGATATGAATACTATCATATTCATAAAATTTAGAAGATAGGCACTGGAATCCTAGAAGGGATAAATATTTACCTTAGTATGGTTCCCGTACTTAGTCAAGAGAGAATGTTAGGCGACCCGAAGAGCTAGTGGATGGAGCAATGGGAGATAAAAGCGAAAGAATGTGTTGTTGAAAATTTCAAAATAAAGTGATAGACAGAAATATTAGCAAGAGAAATATAAGAGAGTAAATGAAGCATTATGAGTAAGATATGATAAATGAGTGATAGTGGTAAATCAAAATATGACAGGATGACAGAGTCTATAGTCAAGTGAAGGAAAAGACAAGAGGTGACAAGCCTTGAGGAAATACAAGAGTATAAGCCATAAAGTTATATCCCTATTTTGAGAAATGAGTTGGTGACTCCATCCAACGTGATTACCAGAAGGAAAAGTTAGACCCCCGGAGTAATAGGAATCAGTATGGGCTAGTCGGCATCGTGAGAATTTCAGAGATAGCGTTCTGACAATAATAGAATGAACAACAAAAGAATGACCTTTAAAGCTCTTTCAGGAAGACACTTCCCTAAAACAAGCACTGTGAGTAGAGTTAAGCTTAAGGGACTAAGTGTGCCAATTACACTAGGTGTCAGCCTCGTGAGTAAAACATTTCGTTATCCTTGGTACAGAATGTTTACCGCAAGGCGAGTAAGAGTCAGTGAAGATGTAAAAAGATGCCAAAAGTGAAGAGAGGGGGAAAGATGGTGTGATATGGTATTAAGTCGGGGTTATATGGTTCAGGTAACTATGGAATAGTAAAGGAAGTATGGGGTAAAAAATGTGAAGAGAATAAAATTATGTTTATTCAAATCCTGCAGATATGTTACGACTCCAGAACATTATGCAAGCATGATGTCGGGGAGAAGCAGTAAGGGTTCCCGCCCAGGATGTTATTGATAAATAAGTGTGAATGAACACTTGATACATAAGGAGTTAGTGCGAGAGGTAAGTTAAGACAAAGGAAATAACCCAAGAGAGATTACGCGGAATATAGATATGAGAATGGACCAACTAATAGTTAGCAGTTGATTCAGGAAGAGTCTAGTTATGGCTAGACAAGAGGATATAGATAAATCAACAGATCATGCAAGATGAACGTAGTGAACCCCAACATGGGGAATTCAGCTTCACAGATATGACATCATGATCCTTGAGAAATATTCATATAGGAGTTGGGTAGTTAAAGCTACCGTATAAGTGTTACAGAAATAATAGAGAGTGCCACTGGGGAGATAGTTAAAATTTATGCTCAGAAGCAACCCTACAAGAACAAGGGCGTGGAGGTAAGTAACTAAGGCTAATTATAGGCGAGGAAGAACATCAAATATTCCGTCAGGTAAATGATGTAATAATCTCGCAGCCTTACAAGAGTCAGAGGTTCTTCCCTAAGTACTACAATGAAAGACTAACTGAGGAAATAAGGAGGAAGTCTTCAACCTAAGCATAGTAATTTGAAGAAGAAATGGTCTTATAACAACAGTCTCACTACAACATTGGATGCACTCCATAAGAAAGTGGCACCTATCGTGACTAATGAACGGGAAGTAAGTGATATTCATGATCATATGGGTTGAATGGAATTACAATATGTGGGGGCACCAAGATAAGCCAAGTATCCATACAGCAAGTGGCAGAACGATCAGGAAAAGTAATTGCTTATGTTTAAAGACAACTGAGAAGGCACGAAAGAAAGTCTATGGTGCTAGCAAGTTAAAGGAAGGTTGCGAGTAGTATAAATCGATATGTGCAGGTCGCAAGCTAAAGTATGGTAGAGAGACAAGGTTTTAGGTAGATAGGAGTAAGGATATAAAAAAAGGGGAGTGAGAAGGTGACAAAAATAGGTAAGGCCTCAGGATTAAGCCCATCAAAACAAGAGAGCTGATGGTTTTCACAAGTTATAGAAAGCTCAGTATAGCATGAATGAACTCAGAGGAGTCTAAGATTATGTAACACCCCAGAAAATTACAAAGTACTTCAGTGTAAAGCCTGGTAAAATTTGCATAGAAAATAATATTTCATGGTGCCGGACTAGGCTTACGTGTTTGAGGATTGCAAAAATACTTTGCGACGAACCTGCTCACCGCGGCTCTGACTTTTTGGGTTGAACAATGCACCGGAAAGTGAAGGAAAATTTTTGGCAGAAAAGCATATTTCTGCGGTCCATTATGCAACCACAGAATCACTCTGCGGACCGCATAATGGCCGGAGAGTGAGCCAGTTAATTGGGTCAGTTGGAAGCAATTATGCGGTCGACTATGCGACCGCATAACTGTTATGCGGTGCACTATGCGATGCAGAACAGTTATGCGGACCGCATATCCGCAGACACAGACAGATTTTTGGTCATTTTGGACACCAATTATGTGACCGATATGTGGTCCACATAACCATTATGCAGTCGCATATGCGACCGCAGAACCTGTTCCGGAGCTTCATTTTTAGGTTTTTAAAACCTGACCCTACTTCGTTAAATACATATTTTGGGTCATTTTTGAGCTATAATCTGATATTTTAGAGTGAGAGAGAGTGCCCTAGAGTGAGAAGGTGTTCCTCAACAATTGATTCTTCATTTCTTGCTGAAGTTTTGGAAGATTAAGAAGGGAAACTCACTAGGTCTTTATCCTAGAGGTAAGATACTACACCCTAACCCCTAATTTCGAAGTTATCTGAAAATTTGTAATTAGAAAGATAATTTTTGGTCATGAGAGTTGTTTATTTTACATGCATATGATATCAACGGGTGTAGGAAGATTGTTGAACTAAGCATGGTAAGGATTGGGCTGTGGGATGATGAAATCCTCCATAAAAGGACCTTGAAACCTTAATGCACACCTAGTGTTTGATAAAATGCTCAAATGAGCTAGAACCATAATCATCTTCAATTTTGGTTCAATTTGTTATATTTCTAAAATAGATTGAAGTTGCTAAGAATTTCGAAACATTTTAGAGTTAAGGAAGCTCAATTGAGGTATGTTGGATAAACTATTCTCTTAGAATTGGATCCCACGATATTCATGTGAATTATGTAAGTCCCGAGTGGTTCATATAAAATTAGCTATTCCGAGTAAAATTGGGATGAAAGATATATGTTCAACAAGTATCCCAAATGCTTTATTCATGGTATGTTATCGATTGAGGATATGTTAAAATATGGGCTGTGTATTAATAATGTTTCGACTTCAAGTCAAGTTCAAATGAAGGCTATTATGCCAAATTTTGTGAAGAATTTCTATGTGCCTTATACTCTTAATTGCTCACATGTGTGCTATATGCCTTGATTTGAATTGTTGTTGTTATTGTTGATGATGTTGATGTTAGAAAGTGAAAAGGTGAGCATGAAATACTAAATACGGTCAACGTGCCAAGAATGATCTTATAAATTATGGCCATTAGTGCCAATGAAGTGAAAAGGTGTGAAAGTAATATGAAATGCGATGATTGATACAAAAAGGTTGATGTATCGAATAAGACAACCTAGCCGGTCGGGTCGTGATCGGACACCATGTCGTACACATGGTGGTGATTGTGCTAGAAATTGTAATTGAAATTGTGATTGCGGTCGATATCCCTGAAGGATAGCCTAGCCAATTAGGTCATGATCGGACTCCGTGTTAAAGACGGTGGTACTAACACTGGAAGAAATTGTGGTTGATGTCTCTAATGAGATAGCCTAGCCGATCGGGTCGTGATCGGATTCCGTGCTGAGAGTACGGTGGTACTGGTTTTGTGAATAATGATATTGTGGACAATGGTATATCAATACTAAAAATCTCCCAATGTGAGATATAGAAATTAATTGAAACACTATCTTGATCCTAAATTGAGGTTTGATGTTGATTAAAGCTTCCACTAACATTATGATAATCTTGTTTGTATTACTTGTCATTCTATTGAGAGGGAGTTTAGTTACACATACTAGTGCTATTCGACAGTACTAACGTCCCTTTTTGCCGGGGTCACTGCATCTTTAAATGGATGCAGGTGGTTCCACAGCAGGAGATATTGATTAGTGATAGCTGTACACCTTTTTCCCAGCTGACTTGGTGAGCCCCACTTTATCTTTGGGTCATGTATCTTTTGTACTTTGTGTATTCTGTTTGAGGTATAGCTGGGGGCTTGTTGGCGGCATTATCATTGTACTCTTCTTTAACTATAGAGGCTCCGTAGACATAGTGTGGGTTGTGTATTGGTGCTGGGAAAGTCAAAATATATATTATGTTGTGGTTGTATTACTTGTCCATTTAAGACTTTAAAAATGATGAACTATTGGAAATGAATTGGCTTTGTAAACGTGAACACCTTTTTGTCTAATTAATGAAAATATGTATTATCTCCATTCGTGGATAAGTTTGGGTAGAAGAAAATCAAACAGGCTTGCTCGGTCGGGTTCACTCGGTTGAGCGCCGGTCGCGCTCCTCGATTTTTGGGCGTGACAGATAAGGGTGTAGTTGTGAAAGATAAGAGGATGACATTTAGGCATTTGATTGAGTAATGATCTAAAGAAAAGGGATTTTGTGAATTGCATAGGATTAGAATACCACCATAAAATGAATCACATTGGGATGCTATGAAATACAGTTATTGAAGTATAGTATCGTCCCTAGGTAGATCAGACAAATCACTTCAAATTTTCCTCGATGCGACGTGAGCCCTAGCGACAATGTATTACGTAAGAGGTTTCAAGTTATCAGTGGTAGATTATAGATCAACATTGAGGTGAATCAACAATGGATGGATAAAAGTAACAAAGTATGAGATCAGATTAGGCCGTCATTCTTAAGATGAACAATAATGAGGAAGCATTAAAGGACATAGATTTATACATAGAGGATAAGCAGCGCGAGTAACCTGGAGTTGGGTAGCAGACCTCAGTAATAATAAACCGAAGTAAGAATTATGGTATAGTATGACCCACTTAGATGTAGTAAAGCCATAAGCATAGATAACCGAGGCTATGAAACAAGATATAGAAATAGTCGTAAGTTCGACAAAGTACCGAGCGGAGAACTTCAATACACCTATAGATGACCAGAGGGACATCTTGTCATAGTTCTGTATATGTTCCCAAAGTGAGGCCTGGATATTGGCTAAAAGATGGAGGAAAAAGTAGAGAAGAGTCTCATAGGCGCGCATACAAGGTCAGAATCGTACAAGCTGCATGACAAAAGGTAGCAACAGTTACGAGATTGGAAGAATTCCGACTACAAATCATGGTGTGAGAAAGAGGCCTAAAGTGGGGAATGCCCTGGCCTTTGGATTTATTCACAGAACAGTTTCCAAGATGGCAAGGAAAGTATTAATGTATTCGTAAGGGTTGTAGGTTATGAGACTGATAAGCGCATCAGTCAACATTCGAGGATGAATGGTCCAAAGGGAGGAATGATGTTACACTCCATATTTTCGTAAGCAAAAGTATGTCATAAGTCAATTGATGTATGCTCAGAAATGAGATCCTCTTTGTAATTATATAAAGTAATCTAATGATATTACATCCCGTATTTCCGTTCAACATACAAATGACTAGGTTGAGGATGAATTCACTTAAACGTGAGAAAGGAGATTTTGGACAAATAAAAATGAGCTGCTTGCTTACCCGACGTGCCTACTTCACCAACTTACTTTCCGTCCTACTTGCTTGAGCTACTCGACCCATGTCTAAATTATTTAACGAGGATGAGACACATGTTTTAAAATGAAAAAAGAACCAACATGTATCACCTACTTGATTAAGTAGGTGACAAGTATGTGCATCACCTACTTAGAGCTTGTGGACCAAATTAAAAGGGAAAGGGAAAGGATATAGATGGGCAGCCCAACCCATCTGCCCAAGCCCATTAGTAGGGCCATATATACATAGATATTTCACCTAGAAAATAATTTAGAATCCTTCTCTCTCTATTGCGACGTGAAGGTGCTCCAAAATATCATCCCAAAACCTCTCTCAACGTTATCCTAGGGATCAAGACCAAATTCACAAGTTGGTAAGGCGATTTTCTCTCTTGGAAGATCAAGATCACCTAGTTATCTCTCTACTTTGTTGTTTGGGGTAAAGAGATTGTTTAAGCTTGAAGTAAATCTTAGTTGGACAAGTATTCTTGCTGCCAAGGTAAGGTTTAACTTCTCCATATTTATTTAAGATCATCATGTTGAAGTATTGTAGTTGCTGGACTATTTTAGAGTTGAATTCTCGATGTTTTATGGCTGGAAATCAGTAGAAATAACTTAAGAATACGATTGCTATTGCGGTTGATGTGTTTGGAAGAAAAGAAGGCTTGGAAAAGTGCAAGTTCGAACTTGGTTGTTGGGTGAGATGGTGTGGACTGTTTCGGTGATGTATTGTAATGAATATAAGGTAAGGTATTGATATATTGATATATATATATATATATATATATATGTTTGTTGACATTCTGGACATGTTGGTCTTGTTGTTTGATTTGAGGAAAGTGAAAGGAATAAGGGGGGCTATTGTCCAAAATTTCGTAGACGAGCTAGTCGCTCATTTGTGTTGAGTTCTAGCTTCTGTAAGATTAACAATGGTATGTTATTGTTTGTTGTAGATTGAAGTAAACGAAAAATGTATGTTAAGGCTATCCATTCTTTCCTTCTGGCATGATCCATATGATACAAACGAAACGAGCAAACGCGCAACTTTCATAAATGACTCTATTCATAGAAGTACTAAGGGTGCCTATGTTCTTGATTCTCCATGTGTCCTATTATTATATCGTCTGTTCATGGGTCTCAGAAAATATATTAGTTGATAAAGATTATTTCATGATATTAACCGAAGGCATATTGATCTTATGACATTTCGAGCGATCTTATCGACTTACTTCCTTATTAATTAAATTCATTTATACATGTACATTGACCCATGACTAGATGATGTTATATACGCATATATTATATGTATATGGGGTATGGGAAAAGGTTACAGGGTTATTTACGCATCACAACCTGATCAGTTGGTATACGTTGATGATTTTGCCCACAGAGGCCGAGATGATATGATGAGATGCCCTTAGAGGCTTGATGATATTATGTACGTATATACCTATGCATGGTATGATATTTATACACATATGCATGACATTATAAATATTTCATGATTCACAGAGCTGTTCAGACTTATAGGTTGAGCCTTTACTCCATGTTTCTTTCATGTCTTTTATATACTGATTTTCATGCCTTACTACCGAGTGAACCCGGCCGAGCAAGCCGATTAGATTTCCTTCTACCCAAATTCATTCATGAATAAAGAGGAGATGCACTCCATTAATCAAAAACTGAAAAGATTTCATTAACAACTCCCATTTCATTCCATTAGCAGCTTCGTTCATAATTTCCAAAATATTACAAGTTTATAGATATAATGAAAAACATGTTTGCCAAATACCAACATTTCTAGTTCAATTGCCCACATCAAACACCACCCACAACCTGTCTACGGAGCATCTAAGTACAACAGAAGAGTAATATGGAAATGCCGACAACAAGGCCCCGACTATACTTCAAAACACAAAGTACAACATCAAATGATATCAGGCATGGAATAGAGTAGGGCTCACCAAGACTTACTGAAAAGGGAGTAACTGCTAACGAGGAACAAAGTTGCCCGCTGATGAACCACTTGCATCCATTGAAGATGCAGCGCCCCCGGCAAAAGGGTCGTTAGTACATATGGAATAGTACTAGTATGTAAAGATAAATGTCCTCTTTCAAAATGGAATGTCCATATAAGAAAAGAAAAACCATAGAAACATTAAGCCACAATCAAAAATATCCAAATGTCCAGTTAAAACAAAATAATTTTCAAAATACGAACTTCATATACAATTTTGGTTCCAATTAACCACCATCTATGTTAGCACAGAGTCCGATCACGCCCGATCGGCTAGGCCATCTCCCCACAAACAATGTTGCTTAACATGTGATGCGAAATAAAGTTGTTACCAAGAGTAGTACCACCATATGCGCAATATAGCGTCCAATCTCCACCCGATCAGCTAGGTCGCCTTCCCACATATATCATGTGGGTTGACTTTTCCAATTCACAGTTATTACCAGTTTCATCCCAATTAAGGGGAATAATCACAATTTCACCAATATTTCAATTTTATCCCAAATAAGGGGAATAATCACAATCCACCCCTACACCGGCACGTGTAGTTTCAGGTGCGGGCCTTATGACCCACCCTTCCCTGGTTTTGCTAATGATACACCCAAAACATTTTTGATTTGATTTGCACACAAAGGTAACATAAACACAATTGTACTCACCTCAACGTCTATCACTTTGTATAAATTCTCCTTAGTATTTCCAGTCACTCACAACAACAATATTCCCTTGGCTCATTTGGCCATTCACAAGATACTTTATTCCTGGCACGGTGACTGTATTTTATATTCTACATTTTCACCTCTTTCAATTTCAAATATCAACATATAGAATATTTCAGCAATCATATACCTCAAATTCATTAGTAATGGAAACTTTAAACACAAAAGGTTTCTTCCCAAAGAATGGGGCATACCGACAAGCAATAGAAACACACATCGAAATCATAAACAATCAATACACCATTTATTCTTGCAATACTCTTTCCCAGAAATGACAATATACAATTTCAACGCCTGAGTATGTGAGAACTTGTGCCACACTAGATATATTTATAAAGCAAAGCATTAGTTAAAATAGCCACTTATGGGCATTAATTGAGTACAAAAACTTTTAGGCAATTCTATTATCGAAAGCATTTTTAAACAGTTGAGTCGAGGTTCATTTCATAATCTTTATGACACCCTCTCATTTCCTTGGCACTACTAGCCACAATTATAACTTAAATTCTTGGCACGTTGGCCACACTCTATATCCCCAGTTCATTTCATTCAATTTCAAGCATCTTTATAGATTATCAACAACAAGGCATTTTCAATCAAGACTTTAGGTACACATATGAGCAATTTAGAGCCTTAAACATATCGAGTTTTTCTCACACAATTTGGCATACTAGCTTTCATTTGAAAGACGACTCAAAGCCATAACATTTTAATATGCAACCCATACTTTAAAACTTACGGGAACATTATGGAATTCGATTCTAAGAGAGAAAGTTTAGCCAACATACCTTGATGAAGCTCTTTAGCGATATTAAAACCACCCACTACTCTTACAACTTCAATCTACATCAACATAATTCAATTGGACCAATATTAGTAAATATTTCCAAGTTTTTGGTCATTTTGGCATTTTATCAAACACCTAGAGTGCATAGCATTCAACTACCTCTAGTAATGGTGTATCTTCATCCAAGAATACCTCCTTAGCACCACCAAGAGATACTACAACATTCTTTGTCCACTAACTACCTTCTTAGCACCATTATAATCATCAATGAACTCACATCTACCAAATTTTACTAATTAACTCATTACAAAATCTCTACCACACCCAATAATCTAGTTTAAGTATTTTTGGCTTCCAATCACCATCTCATAAGTGCTAGTACCTATTCCTTGCTCATTTATTCACTAACAATCCATGCATGTGGGTTTAAGGGTGAAAGATTACCTCTTGTAGACCAAATCATGAAAGTCCACTTTTGGGGTGTTCTTGAGATTTTTAAGAAATCCTATGGAATCCAATACAAAACCTTGTTGTAACTAGTGATTGAGAAGTGAAATCATCATAAAAACACACTTAAAAATTCACCTTAGGTGTGTATTGGAAGCCTTGCCCGGATGGGTGGTGGAGAGAAAGCCCTAGTCTTGAATAAATGACTTAGCCCCTCTCTCTACCTGTCCTTGGGGTTATTTAATGGGCTCCTACGTGCGCGGCCATACACCAGGGCAAGTGGTCACGCATCTGGCCGCGCACACAAGGCAGAAACTCTCAAATATATGAGGCCGCACATTTGGGCGCGCATATGACACAGGTCCAGTAAATTGGCCATAACTTTCGGTAGAAATTACCAAATGACTAACGATTTGATGCGTTGGCAACTATACTCAAAGGTCTTTAAAGTGAAAGGTAGATCACCACCTAAGCCATTATATTGAGGGAGTTATATGCATTTGAAGTAGGGTCTTGTACCAATTGAAACATCCTTTTCACTTAATGTATCCAACTTGTTCCACACAAGTTCTTGCTATTCACAAAACTCCTTAGTATGTTCCAAAACACCTTAAATATACATTATCAATTCAAAGTGATGTGGCTCTATCCCATAGGTACCCTTTAATACAAAAATACGTTATTCTCAAATACCGTTCGCGCACTTTAAAAACTTAAATCATTAGGAATGTTTTTTATGGGGCCTTACATTCTCCCCCACTTAGGATCATTCGTCCTCGAATGAGGAGTAGAGTCCATCCCCAAACACTTAACATAACTCAACTCTTCTTTTAAATATTTCAAGCCCCCATATTTGACTAACTCCAATACTTTTTAGAAATGTCGGCAGAGTCTCCCCTGTAATTGGGCCTAACCACCTGCTAGCGAATCACCAAAACCACCCTAACAACATATCCATAACTCAACAAAGCATCACAGTATTTATCAAGAACATTGATCTCAACATTAAGGGCATTACATTAACAGAAGTGGTATCTAGACATGAGTTGTACATATTTAAATCATAACATACAACTAGTACCCTTTTGAATCACAACCATTTGGTTATACAAGCAAGTGAAAATACTTCCTTTACTTTGACGGAGGTAGATCTCAATTTCCAGACTTATCTAATAGGGATGACAACTAGGTACCTCTTATAAGCCAATTACCCATTAACTTCACCTTCAATAGTTTCCACCGGAACGATAGGCATAGGAATTCCAACAACCTTCCGAAACCTAGTAACGTGATGCATCGGGTGCATGGAGGACAACGATGAGAAAATATCATACTCATAGTTCAGCCTATTTCCTTCAGTATTCCATAAGGCCGAATGTGACTACACATATTTTACCTTCGTTAACAATTCACCCAATATATTCATAGAGAAAATCTTGAGAATAACCCATTCACTTTCTTCAACTCTAAATCCCTACGCCGGACACCCAAACTAAACCTTTGGCCACCTCCAACAATTGCTCTAAGATGTGCTAGCTTGAATATTACCATAAAACTTCCTATCCAATATATTTGATCACGGGATGATGCTTATTCTTTGACATGTTTGAATCCTTCAACCCCCATAGGTTACTACCAATAGGAATAACGAGGTTCGATATTTGGCTGGAATTATTCAAGAATCCATCAATGTGCTGAGCAGGTCGTTTCAGGAGGTTATATCCTAAGATACATGAGGTCACTACCAATAGTGCTGACATGGTTAATCATTTTGATGACATCATTGATTCAACAAATGAGGCATAGAGTTGCCTAGTAGGCATTGATAATGTAGGGACCATGTACATGATTCTTAGATTTAAAAGAAATGAGTCATGAAAAGGATAACAACAATTGTTTCATTCCATATGTGCCTTATTTGGCAATAGTAGGCCTCAGAGAGAAATAGCCAAGTACGTGACACCAGTCGCCTCTTGTAATATAGGGAAAATCATTTTAACTCTAGATGAGAATAATCTAGCACCCTGAATGTGATATGGGTTTCAAAATACATGAAGTTGCATTATGCTCTTAACAGTAACTAGCACAAGGAATCTATGCCACAAGCCTATTAGTTAAAAAAAGAAGTTGAACACTTGTGAGATTATTATCATTCTGACAGCTTAACCCCTTTCTGATAGTTGATCCTATATAAGAGAACTAGAGATGCGACAAACTTGTCTTTCAAATTAATATACTCATGATATTTGCCAAAATCTAGAAGCATCTAATTTCAACCTTTCACGAGTGAAACCACATAGCTGGGACATCTAAATATTTGGGATGAAATCATGTATTGGTTAGAGAAAATGAACACTTTTCTATGAGATAGATATGTTTCTGCCATAATAACTCTCAGGTTGCAATACCAGGCCACTTCATGGAAGACTACAATACTAGGTACAAAGTGAGCTACTTAGTGTGAGACGATTTAGGTGAACATGAAAGTCATACTGAGATGGGCAAACAACAAGATCTTCCTGTGACGAATTTGTGATAAATCTCAAATTTCTCAGAAACTTTATGCGGACAAGTGGCCCCCTTTCAATTGATAGGTACACATATGATAGGTGCTGAGATATGCTCTTATGTACTAGACAGTGGAAAGGTTCCATGATATTACTCACAAAGGAGTAGAATGACTGTTCAAGCCATATGAGCCACACACACTGGAGAGAGAAAGAGTGGCTTAAGAAGGATCTCAACACTAATCTGCCTTACATTGGATTTGATACCACATAGGTAAACTTTACGATGGTGCAAGCATAAGCACAAGTTAGCATATGTTATCCATTTGAATGAAAAGGTTCTATAAGAAATTCATCAAGTGTAGTCCCTTGTTGAGAAGTTTAGGGAAGAAAGTGGGAAGTATTTCCCTAGGATTGTGACTCAATTAAAAAAAATTATTATAAAACTCAATTCCTCAAGAGGTCATAAATAAGAGAATTGTGATCGATAGGCTTCACGAATACTGCGTCTCGTTCAAAGAGTAGGTACATGCTATGTTTTGTGATTCAGCGTTTTGGTTAAGACCATATTTATGCAGCCCCTTCAATATGGATGTACATATATAATAAGGAAAATAATGTGGTGTTCACAATAAGGTAGCAAAGAGTGAGTTACTTGGTGATTTTAGATTGACACGGTAGTACCTTAATTGATGCCCCTCGACTCCATATCCATTATATCGGTACCATAGTGACATACCCCTGAATGATATCTCCCACACTTCACACAACAGGGATGAGGTCCGCTAAACTAACTCGCCCCATTGACTTGATATTCACCCTTTTTGCATAAGTCATAATAATCCCTCTTATCTTTCCTCCAGGCCTTCACATCGAGAGTAAAAATCTCTATACCGGATTTCTGTGTGGGCCTCTAAAATTTCCCAAGCCTACCACCCCTAACATATTCCTGAGCATACTCACAACACAATGCCAAATATTTCTTCCCACATATCGGGCAGACCGGGATAGTTGTACCCAACCTAGGGCATTTGTTCTTCTAGTTCCCCCTCTTTCTAAAACCATAACATATTTCAAGAGTTATTAAACATCTCCCCAAGTGGTGCTTCTTACAAATCAAACATTCTGGCTTATTGGTTCTAACAATCCTAGTTTATTTCTTAGGGGCTCTTACCACATGATCCGGTGGCACGATACATCGATATGAACAATGACAGTTCCCCTGTCAGCTAGTTCTTTCAATCTCTCCTCGATGTCTCGAACCCGTGGGTTACTCATATGGAAAATGAGACTTGACAAGGAATTTAGCTTCCTACCTTGAGCTCTATCGCACGATCTGGAGTATCAAAGAAGGGTGAAATTCCTAAATTCCCAAGTAGCCTCCTCATTATAGATGTGGTCAATAACACACTGATAAAAAGGACTCTACTAGACACGGCTCCGAGACATCCTAGGACACTTTAAAACATTAGGCTCTGATACCAAGTTTGTCATGCCCCGAAATCGGGGAGCGCGACCGGCGCTCAACCGAATGAACCCAGCCGAGCAAGCCTATTAGATTTTCTTCTACCCAAACTCATTCATGAATAAAGAGGAGATGTACTCCATTCATCAAACACTGAAAAGATTTCATTAACAACTCCCATTTCATTCTATTAGCAGCTTCGTTCATAATTTCCAAAATATTACAAGTTTATAGATATAATGAAAAACATATTTGCCAAATACCAACATTTTTAGTTAAATTCCCCACATCAAACACCACCCACAACCTGTCTACGGATCCTCTAAGTACAACATAAGAGTAATATGGAAATGCCGGCAACAAGGCCCCGACTATACTTCAAAACACAAAGTACAACATCATATGATATCAGGCCCGGAATAGAGTAGGGCTCACCAAAACCTGCTGAAAAGAGAGTAACTACTAACGAGGACCAAAGTTACCCGCTGATAAACCACCTGCATCCATTGAAGATGTAGCGCCCCCGGCAAAAAGGACGTTATTACATATGGAATAGTACTAGTATGTAAAGCTAAATGTCCTCTTTCAAAATGGAATGTCCATATAAGAAAAGAAAAACCATAGAAATTGCAAGCCACAATCAACAATATCCAAATGTCCAATTAAAGCACAATAATTTTCAAAATACGAACTTCATATACAATTATTGTTGGGAGATCATTAGCACCGATATACCATCATCTTTGTTAGCACGGAGTCTTATCATGCCCGATCGGCAAGGCCATCTCCCCACAAACAATGTGGTTTGACATGTGATGCAAAATAAAGTTGTTACCAAGAGTAGTACCACCATGTGCGCAACATGGCGTCCGATCTCCACCCGATCAGCTAGGCCACCTTCCCACATATGTCGTGTGGGTTGACTTTTCCAATTCACAGTTATTGCCAGTTTCATCCCAATTAAGGGGAATAATCACAATTTCACCAATATTTTAATTTTATCCCAAATAAGGGGAATAATCACAATCCACCCCTACACCGGCACGTGTAGTTTCAGGTGCGGGCCTTATGACCCATCTTTCCTCGGTTTTGCTAATGATACTCCCAAAAACATTTTTGATTTGATTTGCACACAAAGGTAACATAAATACCATTGTACTCACCTCAACATCTTTCACTTTGTATAAATTCTCATTAGTATTTCCAGTCACTCACAACAACAATATTCCCTTGGCTCATTTGGCCATTCACAAGATTCTTTATTCCTGGCACGGTGGTCGTATTTCATATTCCACATTTTCACCTCTTTCAATTTCAAAGATCACCATCAAATATCATCATATAGAATATTTCAGCAATCATATACCTCAAATTCATTAGTAATGGAAACTTTAAACACAAAAGGTTTTTTGCCAAAGAATGGGCATACGGACCAACAATAGAAACACACGTCAAAATCATACACGATCAATACACCATTTATTCTTGCAATACTCTTTCCCAGAAATAATAATATACAATTTCAATGCCTGAGTATGTGAGAACTCGAGCCACACTGGATATATTTATAAAGCAAAGCATTAGTTAAAATAGCCACTTATGGATATGAATTGAGTACAAAAGCTTTTAGGCAATTCTATTTTCCAAATCCTTTTTACACAGTTGAGTTGAGTTGAGGCTCAATTCTATTTTCCTTGGCACAACTAGCCACAATTATAACTTAAATTCTTGGTATGTTGGCCACACTCTATATCCCCAGTTCATTTCTTTCATTTGCAAGTATCTTTATAGATTATCAACAACAAGACATTTTCAAGCAAGACTTTAGGTACACATATCAGCAATTTAGAGCCTTAAACATATCGAATTTTTCTCACATAATTTGGCATACTTGCTTTCATTTGAAACACGACTCAAAGCCATAACATTTTAATACGCAACCCATACTTTGAAACTTACGGGAACATTATGGAATTCGATTCTAAGAGAGAAAGTTTAGCCAACAAACCTTGATGGAGCTCTTTAGCAATATTAAAACCACCCACTACTCTTACAAATGCAATCTACATCAACATAATTCAATTGGACCAATATTAGTAAATATTTCCAGGTTTTTGGTCATTATGGCATTTTATCAAACACCTAGAGTGCATAGCATTCAACTACCTCTAGTAATAGTGTTTCTTCATCCAACAATACCTCCTTACCACCAACAAGAGATACTACAACATCCTTTGTCCACTAACTACCTTCTTAGCACCATTATAATCGTCAATGAACTCACATCTACCAAATCTTACTAATTAACTCATTACAAAATCTCTACCACACCCAATAATTTAGTTTTAGTATTTATGGCTTCCAATCACCATCTCATAAGTGCTATTACTTATTCCTTGCTTATTTATTCACTAACAATCCATGCATAAAGGTTTAAGGGTGAAAGATGACCTCTTGTGGACCAAATCATGAAAGTCAACTTTTGGGGTGTTATTGAGATTTTGAAGAAATCCTATGGAATCCAATACAAAACCTTGTTGTAACTAGTGATTGAGAAGTGAAATCATCATAAAAACACTTTTAAAAACTCACCTTAGGTGTGTATTGGAAGCCTTGGCCGGTTGCTTGGTGGAGAGAAAAGCCTATTCTTGAAGAAATGACTTAGCCCATCTCTCTACCTGTCCTTGGGGCTGCGCACCTAGGCAAGTGGCCGCACATCTAGCCACGCACACAAGGCACAAACTCTCAAATATGCGTGATCGTGCATCTGGGCGCGCATATGACACAGGTCCAGTAAAATGGCTATACATTTTGGTAGAAATATCCAATTGATTAATGGTTTGATTCTTTGGAAACTAGACTCATAGGGCTTTAATTTGATAGGTAGATCACCATCTATGTCATTATATTGGGGGTGTTCTATGCATTTGAAGTCGGGTCCTGTGCCAATTGAAACATCATTTCCACTTAATGTATCCAACTTGTTCAACACAAGGTCTTGCCATTCACAAAACTCCTTAGTATGTTCCAACACACCTTAAACATACATTATAAATTCAAAATGATGTGGCTCTATCCCATAGGTATCGTTTAATACTCAAATACATTATTTTCAAATATCGTTGGTGTACTTTAAAAACTTAAATCATTAGGAATTTTGTTTACGGGGCCTTACACTTACATACTCGGTACTTTATTCGTACTGACATCCCTTTTGCCTGGGGATGTTGCGTTTCATGCCCACAGGTCCCGATAGATAGGTCGGCAGTCCTCTTAGTAGGCTATCATCTCAGTAGAAGGTGTTGGTGCACTCCACTTTCTCTAGAGTTGCCTATTTGGTCCGTATGCTCTGGACATGTATTGATTGATATAGTGGGGCCTTGTCCCGACCTTTATGACACGTATATACTCTTAGAGGCTTGTAAATAGATTCCATGTATATGGATGATTTTATGGCCTTGTCGACCTATGTTTTGTATTTACAAATAATCATTTCGGTCTTATAGGCCCTTATGTCACATGTATAAGTTTGTATAGCATGTTGGATTGTCCTATGTCAAGTGTTCTCTTATATTTAATTCTGGTTATATCATGACAGCCTTTCTGGTTCAGTTACCCATAATAGTACGATAAGAATTATATGTTACTTTGGTACTATATTGAGTTAGGCACCAAGTGCCCGTTGCGGCCCTTTGGTTTGGGTCGTGACAAGTACGCTAAATACCCCCAACGTTAACACTACGAGCATTCGATAACCATGTGCCACCTTCTCTGGGGTACGGGTATCTAGAGTCTACGCTTTTCCCCCGACCTGGGAAGTAGCTGGTGTAGTAGGAAATGCCCCAGCATGATCCAAACTCTCGAACAACTTAACCATACAAACCAAAGCCCTAAAAAATTGGTGTAACAAATAAACACTCGGGAACCTAAGCTGGTACTTTTGGCTCATCATAGTCCTGAACCTGCTCCTCGACAAGACTTATTGGTAGCTCCACAATAGCTGCACGAGCTGGGGATCAAGCTGCGGTGCGTGCTCCCCTACCTCTACCTCAACCCCGGCATCTCAAGGCCCTAGCCTGGTGTATCGGTGCATTTTCAGCTGCACCTGATGATCATATCCTCGCCATCTGTGAGAGAACAGAAAAGCAACTATAAAGATTTAGGGATAAACAAATTTGCACGATAAATAATGAATGAAGGAGAAGTTTTCCTAAAAGCCCTGTAGCCTCTTAAAGATAAGTACAAACATCTCCGTAACAATTCACAAGACTCTACTAGACTTTCTCATGACTCATGAGAACTTAGCAACCTAATGCTATGATACCAACTTGTCACGACCCAAAATTTCACCATAGTTGTGATGCCGCCTAACACCACTTGGTAGGTAAACCAATATTAAATAAATAGAAATAAACTCAAATAATAGTATTTAATAGTCTCAACAGCGGAATAATCATAAATAACTAAAGTCAATAGCAATATTGTAATGACCCGGCCGGTCGTTTTACTTTCTAGATCCCCGTTCTAATATAAAAGACTCCCCGTATGTGCTTTTACTATTTTATGACTTGTGGGGATGGCTAGTTCGGGATTTGGAAGGGTTTGGGTTGAAATCGGAATACTTGGTTCCTTAGGGTTGGCTAAAAAGGGCTAAGTTTGACTTGAGTCAATATTTTGAGTAAACGACCTCAGAACCGAGATTTGACAGTTCCAATAGGTTCCTATGATGAGTTTGGACTTGGCCGTATGTTCGGATCGGGTTTTGGATGACCCGGGAGCGTTTTATATTAGAAATTGGCACATTGAAGGTTTTAAAGTACTTTAAATTTGGTTTGAAGTAGGATTTGGCGTTATCGATGTCCAATTGGGATTTTGAGCCTGGGAATAGTTCCGTATAGTGATTTAAGACTTGCGCGCAAAATTTTGGAGTCATTCCGGGTAGTTTAGGTAAGAATTGGCGCGTTCGGAGTAAGTTGGAAGAACTTGAAGTTCATAAGTTGATTTTATTGGTTTTGGCATATGATTCTTAGTTTTAATGTTGTTATCTATGTTGTGAGAGTACGAGCAAGTCCGTTTTATGATTTCAAACTTGTTGGTACATCTGGACAGAGCCTCGGGGGCCCCGGATGCCATTCGGACGATGCGCGGAAGTCATTTGGCCTTAGTTGGATAGCAGAAGCACCCAGCTTCTGGTGCAATCGCGCATGTGGAGGGCCAGCGTAGAAGCAAGCTAGCAGCCACATAAGCGGCCTAGCGATCATAGAAGTGAGGCAAGGACCGCAGCTACGGAGGCGCGGGTGCAAAGCGGGCAATCACAGAAGCGGCATAGGGTCGCAGGTGCGACGCGCTCGCCGAAAAAGCAGGCTCGCAGATGTGAGCCGTTGGTCACAGAAGTAGAGGAGTTCGACCTGGGCTTGGTCCGCACTTGCATGGTTTTGTCCGTAGAAAAAGAACCGCAGGTGCGACAGTGTCATCGCATGTGCGAAAATTCGTTGGGCAGTGAGGTTCATTTAAGTTGGGAGTTAAACCATTTTTGACTCATTTTTTTCATTCATTGGGAGATTTTGGAGATTTTGGAGAGGGGTTTTAATCTAGCACTTTGAGGTAAGTGATTTCTATATAGTATTAGTTTAAAACAGAGATTATGGGTAGATTTTAACATATAAAATTGTGAAAATCATGGGTTCAGATGAAAAACCTAGGTTTTGATAAAAAATAGAATTTAACAACGAAAATGAATATGGAATGGGATAAAAATTATATATTTGAGTTTGTAAGGTAATGGGTAACAATTTTCTTCGAAAATTCCCGAAATCCGAGCACGTGGGCCCGGTGGTAAATTTTAGGAATCTTCCAATTTGGGTTGGGTAATTACTCTAAGAGTTAAATTATGAACTTTTGAACGTGTATTGACTAAATTATATAACATTTGACTACTTCCGAGTCGTTTGGCACCGAGTTGAGGCTTTAGAAAGAATTTGAGGATCGGAAGTGAGCTTGAGAACGAGGTAAGTGTCTTGCTTAACCTTGTAAGAGGGAACTCATTCCCTTAGGTGTATTTTTGTTGTAAATTATTTGTGTGGGGAGATACGTACACATAGGTTACGAGAGTCCGTGCGTAGCTATAGTCCATGTGATGTCTGGGTAGTCTTAGGTTCACATCATGCCTTGTTTGCACTGTTATGTTGGTTATGCTTGTTAGTTCTCTTACATAGAACCGAGATTAAGGATTTTTAGATTTAAAGTCCCCAGTTTGGATTTCTTATATTGCGAAGAATTGAAGAAAATTTATAATAACTATGAAAAATCTATGTTCACTCGTGTCGCAAGTATTTCTGCGAGCGAGGTAAATTCCTCTACTCTCATGGGAACGGGCCATTCGCCTCGGTAGGTTAATAGATGTTGTAACACCTCAAAAAATTTTGAAGTATTTTAGTGTAAAGCCCCGTAAATTTCGCAAGTGAATTCAAGGTTTCGTGGTGCCGGAGTAGGCTTATGTGTTTTGGGTTAAACAATGCACTGGAAAGTAAAGGAAAATTTTTGGCGGAAAAATGCATTTCTGCGGTCCATTATGCGATCGCAAAACCACTCTGCGGGCCACATACTGGCCGCAGAAGTGAGCAGGAGATGGGCCAGTCTGGGGGCAATTATGCGGTCGACTATGCGACCGCATAACTGTTATGCGGTGCATTATGCGACCGCATAGTGACCGCATACACAGACAGATTTTTGATCGTTTTGGTCTGTAATTATGCGACCGACATGCGGTCCGCATATCCATTATGCGGTCGCATATGCGACCGCAGAACCTGTTCCGGAGCTCCATTTTTGGGTTCTTACAACCCGACCCTACTTCATTAAATACACGCAAAGGGTCATTTTTGAGCAAAACATTTGATGTTTTAGAGAGAAGGGGGAGTGTTTTAGAGAGACAGGAAACCCTAGGCTAATTATTCATCAAGTCTTGCTCAAATCTTGGAAGATTAACAAGGAAAATCCACAAGTTATTCATCTAAGAGGTAAGGTTCCATACCCTAGTTTTCAATTTCGAATTTGGGTAGAAGATGGTTGATTAGGAGTATGATTCATGGGTAGGAGATTATTATTTATACATGCATGTACCAATAAGAATTGTGGGAAGATTGTTGAGCTGAAATAAGTAAGGATTGGGTTGTGGAGTGAAGGAAATCTTGTAGAAGAACCTTGTGGTTAAATTTGCACACCTAGTGTCTGATAAAATGCTCAAATGAGTTGAGACCATGAATATCTTCCTAATTATGGTTCAATTTTGTTATGTCTCTAAATAGATAGGGATTTCTAAGAATTTCGGATCATTCTAGAGTTAAGAAAGCTCGATTGAGGTATGTTGGCTAAACTTTCTCTCCTGTAATTGAATTCCATAATGTTTCCGTAAGTTTCAAAGTATGGGTTGCGTATTAAAAGGTTATGGCTTTGAGTCGTGTTTCAATGAAAGAGAGTATGCCAAATTGTGTGAGAAAATCTCAATATTCTTAAGACTCTTAATTACTCATATGTGTACCTAAAGTCTTGATTTGGAAATGTCTTATTGTTGATAATCTATAAAGATGGTTGGTAGTGAAATAAGTTAATTGGGGATATAGAGTGTGGCCAACGTGCCAAGAATTTAAGTTATGATTGTGTCTAGTAGTGCAAATGATTTGAGAAGATGCGATAAAGAATATGAAATGAGCCTCGACTCAATTGTTTAAAAATGACTTCGAAGATAGAATTACTTAAAAGCTTTTGTACTCAATTCATGCCCATTAGTGGTTGCTTTAACTAATGCTTTGCTTTATAAATATATCTAGTGTGATTCGAGTTCTATATACTCATGTGTTGAACTGGTACATTGGCATTGCTAGGGAAGAGCATTGTAAGAATAAGTGGTGTATTGATTGTTTATGATTTTCATGTGTGTTTCTATTATTGGATGGTATGCCTCATTCTTTGGGAAGAAACCATTTGTGTTTGAAGTTTCCATTTCAAATGGATTTGAAGTATATGATTTCTGAAATATCCTATATGTTGATACTTGATGGTGATCTTTGAAATTGAAAGAGGTTAAAGTGTGGAATATGAAATACGGTCATCGTGCCAGGAATAAAGAATCTTGTGAATGGCCTAATGAGCTAAGGAAATATTGTCGTTGTGAATGACTGGGAATACTAATGAGAATTTATACAATGTGAAAGAAGTTGAGGTGAGTACAATTATATTTATGATATTTCTGTTTACAAATCAAATCAAAAAATGTTTTTGGGAAAATCATTAGCAAAACCAAGGAAGGGTGGGTCATAAGGCCCACACCTGAAACTACATGTGTCGGTATAGGGGTGGATTGTGATTATTCCCCTTATTTGGGATGAAATTGGAACCTTTGGGAAATTGTGATATTATTCCCCTTAATTGGGATGAAATTGGAACCTTTGTGGATTGAAAAAGTCAACCCGCACGGCATTTGTGGGAAGGCGGCCTAGCAAATCGGGTGGAGATCAGACGCCATATTGCGCATATGGTGGTACTACTCTTGGTAACAACTTTTCTTTCGCATCACATGTCAAACCACATTGTTCGTGGGGAGATAGCATAGCCGATCGGGGGTGATCGGACTCTGTGCTAACAAAGACAGTGGTATATCGGTGCTAATGATCTCCCAACCAAAATTGTATATGAAGTTCGTATTTTGAAAATTATTATGTTTTAACTGAACATCTGGATATTGTTGATTATGACTTGTTGTTTCTATGTGTTGCCTTTTCTTATGTGGGCATTCTATTTTGAAAGAGGACTTTTAGCTATGCATACTAGTGCTATTCGACAGTACTAATGCCATTTTTGCCAGCGGCGCTGCATCTTTAATGGATGCAGGTGGTTCAACGGCAAGCGGCACTGATTAGTGATAGCAGTGCACTCGTTTCAGCGGATTTGGTGAGCCCCACTTCATTTCGGGGTCATGTATCTTTTGTTTCTCATGTACTGTGTTTTGAGGTATAGCCGAGGCCTTGTTGCTGGCTTTTCCATAGTACTCTTCTATTGTATTTAGAGGCTCCGTAGACAGGTTGTGGGTTGTGGTTGAAGTTGGGAATTGAACTAGAAATGTTGGTATTTGGAAATCATATTTTTCATTAATTCTATAAACTCGTAACATTTCGAAAATTATGAATGAAGCTGCTAATGAGAATGAAAAAGGAAGTTGTTAATTAAATCTCTTCAGTGAATGATTAATGGAGTACATCTCCTCTTTATTCATGGATGAGTTTGGGTAGAAGGAAATCTAATAGGCTTGCTCGGCCGGGTTCTCTCGGTTGAGCGTCCGTCGTGCTCCCCGAGTTTAGGGCGTGATAAACTTGGTATCAAAGCCTAAGGTTTTAAAGTGTCCTAGGATGTCTCGGAGCCATGTCTGGTAGAGTCCTACTTATCGGTGTGTTGCCGACCACATCTAATTGAAGAGGCTACTTGAACATTTAGGAATTTCACACTTCTTTGATACTCCAGATCGTGCGATAGACCTCAAGATAGGAAGCTAATTTTCTCGTTATGTCTAATGACCATTTTCAGATGAGTAATCCATGAGTTCAAAACAACAAGGAGGGAATGACCGCTCCATCGAATCTGGGGGAGATTACACAAGAGTTCGTTGGGAGAATGCGTCGAGCCATGGAGGGGTTGGAAGAACTTGTTGCTAAGGGAAGTGTCTTATTCCTACGACTGTCACCGCACCACCGGATCGTGTGGTGAGAGAATCTAAGAAACGAAAGAGGGTTATTGGTGCTAATGAACCGGATTGTGTGATTTGCAAGAAGCGACACTTGGGAACATGTTGGATAACCCTTGAAATATGTTATGGCTGTGGAAAGAGGGGCACAAGAAGAACAAATGCCCTAGGTTGGGCACACCCATCCAGTTATGTCCGTCATGCGGGAAGGAACATTTGGCATCGTGTTGTAAGTATGCTCAGCAACGCGTTAAAGGTGGTGTCTTTGGGTAATTCCAAAGGCCCACACAGCAATCCGGTGATGGAATTGTTAATCCCACATTGGAAGCTTGGAGGAAGGATAAGAGGTATGAATATGATGTATGCAAAAAGAGTAAATATCAGGTCAGTGAGACGAGTCAGTTCAGCGGACCTCATCCCCATTGTGTGAAGTGTGGAAGATGCCATCCGGGAGTGTGTCACTATGGTACAAAGGTATGCTACAAGTGTCGTATGACGGGCCACTTTCAAAGAGATTGTTATTTGTCTCGCCAGAGCATGGGCAAGGGTATGGAACAGCCAGCCAGTTCTGTAGCTACTACATCCACAACGCCTCCCACAGCTAGAGGCACTATAACGCCTGCAGGGCGTGGAACAACTAGGGGTGGTATTCAGAGCTCGGGAGGGCCCAACAGGTTTTATGCTATGAGGAGACATAAAAAGTTTGAGGCTTCACCAGATGTGTATTGACTGTCCGATCTCATGATGTGTATGCTCTTATTGATCCTGGTTCCACTTTGTCATATGTCACTTCTTATGTTACTATGGAAGTTGGGATAGAACCGAAACAACTTTTTGAGTCGTTCTCCGTATCTACTCTTAGAACGAGACACAAAATTCATGAAGCCTCTTTATCACAATTCATTATATTTACAACCTCTTGAGAAATTGAGTTCTATAATGGGTTCCTTGAATTGTGTTATAACCCTAGGTTAATACTTCCCATTGCTTCCCTAAATTCTCAACAAGGGACAAAACCTGATGAATTTCGTACAAAACATTTTGATTCAAATGGATAACATCTGCTCATTTGTGCTTATACATGCATCACCATAATATTTACCTATGTGGTATCATATCCAATGGAAAGCAGCCTAGTGTTGAGATCCTTCTTGAGTCACTATTTTCCTCTCCGGTATATGTGACTTCTATGGTTGGAACAATTATTCTATTCCTTTATGAATAGTATCATGAATCCTTTTCATTGTCTAGTAACATAAGAGTATATCTTAACACCTATCATGTGCGTACATGTCAATTGAAAGGGGCCACTTATCCGCATAAAGTTTCTGAGCAACTTGAGATTTATCACAAATTTTTCATAGGGAGATCTTGTTGTTTACCCATCTCAGTATGACTTTCATGTCCACCTAGATCATGCCTCAATGAGTAACTCACCTTGTTCCCAGTATTGTGGTTTCCCGTGAATTGGCCTGATATGGCAACTTGAGAGTTGTTATGGCAAAAACATGTCTAACTCACGGGAAAGTGTTCATTCTATCTAACTAATACATGATTTCATCCCAATATTAAGATGTCCTAGCTACATGATTCCACTTATTTGAGATCGAAAGTTAAGCAGCCTTATGATGAGCATATTGAATTGAAAGACAAATTCGGCGTATCTCTAGTCCTCTCACATAGGATCGAATATTAGCAAAGGTTAAGCTGTGGGAATGATAATAATCTCACAAGTGTTCAACTTCTTTTCATCCTCGTAAGCTTGTGGCATAGATTCCCTGTGCTAGTTACTGTTAAGAGTTAATGCAACTTTGTGTATCTTGAAACCCATATCATATTCAGGGTGCTAGAATATTCTCATTTCGAGTTAAACTGATTTTCCCTACATACCAAGAGGCGACTAGTGTCACATAAGTGTTAGCTATCTTTGAGGCTTACTATTTCCAAATAAGGCACGAATGGAATGAAACAATTGTTGATGTCCTTTTCATGACTCATTTCTTTTAAATCTCAGAATCATGAACATTTTCACTATGTTATCAATGCCTACTAGGCAACTCTATGACTCGTTTGTTGAACTGATGATGTCACTATAATGAATCACCATGTCAGCGCTATTTGTAGTGACCTTCATGTCTCTTAGGATATAACCTCTTGAAATGCCGTGCTCAGCGCGTTGATGGATTCTTGAATAATTCCAGCGAAATCTCGAACCTCGTTGTTCCTGTTTGTAGAAAATCTATCGAGTATTATAGGTTCAGGCATTTCAAACAAGAAGCATCATCCCGTGATCAAATATATGGGATAGGAAATTTTATGTTCATAGTCAAGCTAGCACATCTTAGAGAAATTGTTGGAGGTTGCCAAAGGTTTAGTTTGGGTGTTTGGTGTAGAGATTTATAGTTGAAGAAAGTGAATGGGTTATTCTCAATATTTTCTGCATGAGGATGCTATGTGAATTGTTAATAAAGGTAAAGTATGTGAGGTCACATTAGGCCTTATGAAATTTTGAAACGAAATAGGCTAAACTATGAGTATGATGTTTCCCAATTATTGTTCTCCGTGCAACTGGTGTTTCATGTGTCTATGTCTAATAAGGTGAAGATAAGGGATAATGGTATTGTGAGGAGCAACTATTTGCTATCCTTATTAGAAAAGTACGGGAGTTGAGATTGTCTCCATTAATGTGTTATGGCGAAGTCTGTATGTCGAGGAGACCACATGGAGGGGCAAAAGTGTTAAGAAAATAAAATGTTCCCACTTGAGTGTATAGTTAAATGATTGTGATTTGAAAGGTACTTCTGTGTGTTATGATTTAAATATGTGCAGCTCATGTCCAGATACCACCCTTGATAGTATAATGCCTGTAATGATGAGATTAGTGACATTGTTATACATGGTGATGTTTTGTCAAGTTGTGGATGTGTTATTAGGAGTTGTTTTGGTCTTACTCTGGAAGGTGGATAGGCCCAGTTACAGGGGAGACTCTGGCGAAATTTTAGGAAATTTAGGGAGTTAGCAAAATTTTGACACTACTGGTGTGTGTGAACCAACAGTTGAACCACATTGAATGCTAATGACTAATTTTGACCCTCATTCGAGGACGAATGATCCTAAGCGGGGGAGAATGTAACACCCCGGAAAATTTTGAAGTATTTCAGTGTAAAGCCCCGTAAATTTTGCAAGTGAATTGAAGGTTTCGTGGTGCCGGAGTTGGCTTACGTGTTTGAGGATGGTATAATTCAAGGTTCGGATTTTTGGGTTGAACAATGCAACGGAAAGTAAAGAAAAATTTTTGGCTGAAAAAGGCATTTCTGTAGTCCATTATGCGACCGCAGAACCACTCTGCGGGCCGCATAATGGCCACAGAAGTGAGCAGGAGAAGGGCCAGTCTGGGGGAAATTATGTGGTCGACTATGCGACCGCATAACTGTTATGCGGTGCATTATGCGACCGCATAGTGACCGCATACACAGACAGATTTTTGATCGTATTGGTCTGTAATTATGCGACCGATATGCGGTCGTATATGCGACCACAGAACCTATTTTGGAACTCCATTTTTGGGTTCTTACAACCCGACCCTACTTCGTTAAATACACGCAAAGGGTCATTTTTGAGAAAAATTCAAATATTTTAGAGAGAAGGGGGAGTGTTTTAGAGAGAGAGAAAACCCTAGGCTAATTATTCATCAAGTCTTGCTCAAATCTTGGAAGATTAACAAGGAAAACCCACAAGTTCTTTATCTAAGAGGTGAGGTTTCATACCCTAGTTTTCAATTTCGAATTTGAGTAGAAGATGGTTGATTAGGAGTATGATTCATGGGTAGGAGATTATTATTTATACATGCATGTACCAATAAGAATTGTGGGAAGGTTGTTGAGCTGAAATAAGTAAGGATTGGATTGTGGAGTGAAGGAAATCTTGTAGAAGAACCTTGTGGTTAAATTTTCACACCTAGTATCTGATAAAATGCTCAAATGAGTTGAGACCATGAATATCTTCCTAATTATGGTTCAATTTTGTTATGTCTCTAAATAGATAGGGATTGCTAAGAATTCCGGATCATTCTAGAGTTAAGGAAGATCGATTGAGGTATGTTGGCTAAACTTTCTCTCTTGTAATTGAATTCCATAATGTTTCCGTAAGTTTCAAAGTATGGGTTGCGTATTAAAAGGTTATGGCTTTGAGTCGTGTTTCAATGAAAGATAGTATGCCAAATTGTGTGAGAAAATCTCAATATTCTTAAGACTCTTAATTGCTCATATGTGTACCTAAAGTCTTGATTTGGAAATGTCTTATTGTTGATAATCTATAAAGATGGTTGGAAGTGAAATAAGTTAATTGGGGATGTAGAGTGTGGCCAACGTGCCAAGAATTTAAGTTATGATTGTGTCTAGTAGTGCAAATGATTTGAGAAGATGCGATTAAGAATATGAAATGAGCCTCGACTCAATTGTTTAAAAATGACTACGAAGATAGAATTACCTAAAAGCTTTTGTCTTCAATTCATGCCCATTAGTGGTTGCTTTAACTAATGCTTTTATTTATAAATATATCTAGTGTGATTCGACTTCTATATACTCATGTGTTGAACTGGTACATTGTCATTGCTAGGGAAGAGCATTGTAATAATAAGTGGTGTATTGATTGTTTATGATTTCCATGTGTGTTTCTATTGTTGGATAGTATGCCACATTCTTTGGGAAGAAACCATTTGTGTTTGAAGTTTCCATTTCAAATGGATTTGAAGTATATGATTTCTGAAATATCCTATATGTTAATACTTGATGGTGATCTTTGAAATTGAAAGAGGTTAAAGTGTGGAATATGAAATACGATCATCGAGCCAGGAATAAAAAATCTTGTGAATGGCCTACTGAGCCAAGGAAATATTATTGTTGTGAATGACTGGGAATACTAATGAGAATTAATACAATGTGAAAGATGTTGAGGTGCGAAAAATTGTATTTATGATATTTTTGTTTGCAAATCAAATCAAAAAATATTTTTGGGAGCATCGTTAGCAAAACCGAGAAAGGGTGGGTTATAAGGCCCACACCTGAAACTACACATGTCAGTGTAGGGGTGCATTGTGATTATTCCCCTTTTTTGGGATGAAATTGGAACATTTGGGAAATTGTGATATTATTCCCCTTAATTGGGATGAAACTAGAACCTTTGTGGATTGGAAAAGTCAACCCGCACGGCATATGTGGGAAGGCGGCCTAGCTGATTGGGTGGAGATTAGACACCATATTGAGCATATGGTGGTACTACTCTTGGTAACAACTTTTCTTTCATATCACATGTCAAACCACATAGTTCGTGGGGAGATGGCCTAGCCGATCGGGCGTGATCAGACTCCGTGCTAACAAAGACGGTTGTATATCGGTGCTAATAATCTCTCAACCAAAATTGTATATGAAGTTCGTATTTTGAAAATTATTATGTTTTAACTAAATATCTGGATATTGTTGATTATGGCTTGTTGTTTCTATGTGTTGCCTTTTCTTATGTGGCATTCTATTTTGAAAGAGGACTTTTAGCTATGCATACTAGTGCTATTCGACTGTACTAACGCCCTTTTTGCCGGGGGCGCTGCATCTTTAATGGATGCAAGTGGTTCAACAGCAAGCGGCACTGATTAGTGATAGCAGTGCACTCGTTTCAGCTGATTTGGTGAACCCCACTTCATTTCGGGGTCATGTATCTTTTGTGTCTCATGTACTGTGTTTTGAGGTATAGCCGGGGCCTTGTTGCTGGCATTTCCATATTACTCTTCTATTGTATTTAGAGGCTCCGTAGACAGGTTGTGGGTTGTAGTTGAAGTTGGGAATTGAACTAGAAATGTTGGTATTTGGAAATCATGTTTTTCATTAATTCTATAAACTCGTAATATTTTGGAAATTATGAATGAAGCTGCTAATGAGAATGAAAAAGGAAGTTGTTAATAAAATCTTTTTAGTGAATGATTAATGGAGTACATCTCTTTATTCATGAATGAATTTGGGTAGAAAGAAATCTAATAGGCTTGCTCGGCCGGGTTCTCTCGGTTGAGCACCGGTCGCGCTTCCTGAGTTTAGGGCGTGACAGATGAATCTATAGTTTGTGCTGTTAGACCCTCGGCAGTGCATACCGTATACATACATATTTTTTGGGATCGGACCGTACGACCTCGGCATAAATCGTGCGTAATGACACTTGGAGCCTAATTATACTTGATATTGTTTTTATTGGCTTAAGAGGTTACAATTAACATGACTTGAGATTTACCATTGGTGAAGGAATTATTTATTCATTGCATGTTTTGAGTTTTATTATTATTTACATAACTCATGCTTATTTAGAGTTTTCGGTATTTTTATTGTTAGCCCATACTTTCTAGGTACATATTGTTTATGTACTCACGCTACACTTCTGCACTAACCGTGCAAGATCTGAGTCGGGTGCATCTAGTTATCAGCCCGGTGCGCACTCTTGATACTCCCAGACTTAGCGGTGAGCTGCCTTCCGAGCCCGTTCTGCTGCACCAGACGTCTTTATTTTGTATTTACTTTCTGTCTTCTTTATTTCAGAGAGTAGCTTAGTGTTTTGTATATTCTACTAGTAGCTCATATACTTGTGACACCAGGTCTTGAGATTTCTTTGCTAGTAGGCACTTAATGGCTTTTGAGTATTTATTTCACCACACTTGATCTTATAATTAGTTGCGCTTTATTTTATTAAATTTCCCACCTATTCCTCATTTAATAATTTAAAATCAACTATTTCTAAAATGTCAAAAGAATAAGTACATGGTTAGTTCTCTGTTGGTTTGCCTAGCGGCGACGTTGGACACAATCACGGCCTATAGGGAAATTGGGTCGTGACAACATGGTATCAGAGCACTAGGTTCACGTAGGTCTCACGAGTTATGAGCAGGGATCCAGTGGATCCAGTGGCGGATCCTATTATTGAAGAGTAGGGTAAGGTGCCTGCAGCAAGGCCAGCCCTAGTGGATTTCATGCCCGCGCTGGGATTTCAGGAGGTCATGGGCCGTATGCTACGGTTCATGGATTCTATGACTCAGGCTTGTTTATTTCCAGCGGACCCAGCCACATCTCAGGCGGGAGGGGGAGCATAGACCCCTACCACTCAGGCTCCTAGTCATGCAACTAACGTATATCAGACACCGGGCGCACTACCCGTGGGCGGTGCCTAGACAGTGACGGCAGCTATACATGAGCCCAAACCAGCTGCGCCGATGAGCCGTAGAAGCTATTGGACATATGGACCAGGATACACCCTCCTGTCTTTGAAGTTGAGCTACATGAGGACCCCCAGAACTTTATTGATTGGTGCAGGGACAGAGTGCACAACATGAGGATATTGGAGTCCCATGGGGTGGACTTTACTACTTTCTAGCTGGAGGGCAGGGCCCGTAGGTGGTGGCAGTCATATCATCTAGGCAGACCAGCAGGTTCTCCTCCCGTGACTTGGGATCAGTTCACATGCCTCTTCTTGAACAAGTATATTTCACTCTCTCCTAGGGGAGAGTTGCGATTTCAGTGACCGACTATGAGGCGAGGTTCTCTTAGTTGTCTCCCCATACACTTATGATACTTCCTACCAATGTAGAGACAGTGCGGAGGTTTGTTGCAGGTTTGCACTCTGGTATTCAAGCCTCCATGGCCCGAGAGGTTGAGATGGGGACTTCTTATGAGCTAGTTGGGGAGATAGCTCAGAGGATCGAGGGTGTCTGTCAGCGGAGCCGAGAGCAGATGTTACGGGACAAGCGGTTCTGTTATTCTAGAGGGTTCAATGGTGCTCCATCTAGGGGCAGAGGTCAGTTTGGGAGAGGGAAGACTAGTAGGCCCACATATCCAGTATCGTCGCCTCCTCATGATCCTTTAGTGCGGCCCTATTTCAGCATTATGCCAGAGAGTTCCTACCAGCCATCAGCTATTCAGGGTTCCTCCGGTGGGTATTTAGGCCATCAGGGTCAGACTTCCGGTCAGCAGTCCGCCGATTCGAGGGGTTGTTATGAGTTTGGGGATCCTGGCCTCATGTAGAGGTTTTGTCCCAGACTTCGGGGCAAGGCGGTACAGTAGGGTCATCAGCCTATGATTACAGTACCAGCTGCCGCACCAGTCATCCAGCCGCCCAAAGGCGGAGGGCAGGTTGGTAGGGGCCGTCCTAGAGGAGGAGGCCATCCAGGTGGCGCTCCAGCTAGGTTCTATGCTTTTCCATCTAGACCAGATGCAGTGGCCTCAGATGTAGTGATCACAGGTATTATTTTTGTCTGCTATAGGGATGCTTCAATACTATTTGACCCAGGCTCTATGTATTCATATGTTTCATCTCTGTTTGCTCATTTCTTGGGTGTTTCTCGTGAGTCCCTGGGTACTTTTGTTTATGTATACACTCATGTGGGCGATTCCATTATTGTGGATCGGATCTATCGGTCTTGAATTGTTACTTTCTGTGGTTATAAGACCACAACGGATCTTCTGTTACTCGATATGACCGACTTTGAGGTCATCATAGGCATGGACTGGTTGTCTCTATATCACGCCATCCTTGATTGCCATACCAAGAGTGTTACCTTGGCAATGCCAGAGTTGCCTAGATTGGAGTGGAAGGGTTCATCTGTTAGTACATCTAGTCAGGTTATTTCTTTTTTGAAGGCTCGACACATTGTCGAGAAGGGTTCTTGGCTTATCTGGATTATGTCCGGCATACTACTACAGAGACTACGGCGATTGATTTAGTGCTCGTGGTCTGGGAGTTCTTCGATGTGTTTCCTTATGATCTTCCAGGCATGCCACCAGATCGTGATATTGATTTCTGTATTGATTTGGCTCCAGGGACCCAGCCTATTTCTATTCTGCCGTACCGCATGGCTTCGAGAGAGTTAAAGGAGTTGAAGGAATAGTGAGGAGTTGCTAGCAAAGGGGTTCATCAGGCTGAGTGTATCACCTTGGGGTGCACTAATGTTATTCGTGAAGAATAAAGATGGGACTATGCGGATGTGCATTGATTACCGTAAGTTAAACAAAGTTACCATTAAGAACAAGTACTCGTTGCCGCGTATTTATGATTTATTTGACCAGTTGTAGGGTGCCATAGTTTTCTCTAAGATCGACTTGAGATCAGGGTACCATCAGTTGAAGATTCGGGATTCGGATGTTCCGAAGACGGCTTTCCGGACTAGATATGGCCATTATGAGTTTCTAGTGATGTCCTTCGTTTAGAGTAACACCCCGATGGCGTTTATGGATTTGATAAACCGGGTGTTCAGGCCACATATTGATTCATTTTTCATTGTCTTCATTGATGACATTTTGATCTACTCGCACAGCATGGAGGAGCACGAGCAGCATTTGAGAGTGGTGCTTCAGACCTTGCAGGAACATAAGTTATATGTTAAGTTCTCCAAGTGTGAGTTCTGGTTAGACTCTGTGGCATTCTTGGGGCATGTTGTATCAGGCGAGGGTAATAAGGTTGATCCCAAGAATATTTATGCAGTTCAGTGTTGGCCTCGTCCAACCACAGCGACCGAGATCAGAAGCTTCTTGGGGTTAGCAGGTTATTATCTCCGGTTTGTGGAGGGATTCTCATCTATTGTAGCACCTTTGACTAGAGTAACCCAAAAGGGTGCTCCATTTCGATGGTCCGATGATTGTGAGGCGAGCTTTCAGAAGCTCAAGGCAGCCTTGAATTCAGCACTGGTGTTAGAGCTGCCTTCTGGTTCGGGGATGTACACTTCGTATTGCGACGCTTCATGCATTGGTTTGGGTTTTGTATTGATGCAGGAGGGGCGAGTTATTGTATATGATTCACGTCAGCTGAAGCCCCACGAGAAGAATTACCCTATACATGATTGAAAGTTGGCCACGATGGTTCATGCTCTTAAGATCTGGAGGCATTATCTTTATGGGGTGTCCTATGAGGTTCACATCGATCATCCCAGCTTGGAGCATTTGTTCAATAGAGGGATCTCAATTTGAGGCAGCGCAGGTGGCTTGAGTTACTAAAATACTATGATATCACTATCCTTTATCATCCGGGCAAGGCGAATGTAGTTACAGATGCCTTGAGAAGAAAGGCAGAGAGTATGGGTAGTTTGGCCTTCATTTCAGCAGAGAAGAGGCCACTAGCTTTGGACATTCAGTCCTTGGCTAACAGACTTGTGAGGTTGGATATTTTAGAGCCCAGCCAAGTTCTTGCATGCATCGTCGCTCAGCCATCACTATTCAAGCAGATCAAGGCTCGCCAGTTCGATGATTCGCATTTGTTGGTTCTTCAAGAGACGGTACTACAGGGTAGTGCCAAGGAAGTTACTATCGGCGAGAATGGTGTTCTACGACTCTAGGGTTGCCTATGCATTCGATATGTTGATGGCTTGAGGGAGAAGATCCGAGAGGAGGCACACAGTTCTCGGTATTCTATTCTTCCAGGTGCTACGAAGATGTATCGTGACCTGAGGCAGCATTTTTGGTGGTGGCGGATGAAGAAGGACATAGTTGGGTATGTAGCGATGTGCCTAAATTTTTTGCAGGTCAAGTATGAGCATCAGAGGCTAGGTGGCTTACTCCAGCAGATGACTATACCTGAGTGGAAATGGGAGCGCATTACTATGGACATCGTAGTTGGGTTGCTGCAGACCTTGCGAAAGTTTGATGCAGTTTGGGTCATTATCGATAGGTTGACCAAGTCGGCACACTTCATTCTGGTTGTGACCACGTATTCTTTAGAGAGGTTGGCCCAGATTTATATTTAGGAGATTGTTCGGTTGCATAGGGTGCTTGTTTCCATTATATTTGATAGAGGCCCTCAGTTTTACTTCGCATTTCTGGAGGGCAATACAGAACGAATTGGGGACCCGGGTAGAGCTTAGCATAGCCTTTCGTCTACAGACTGACGGGCAGTCGGAGCGGACAGTCTAGATCTTGGAGGATATGCTTAGGGCATGTGTGATTGACTTTGGAGGGTAGTAGGATCGATTCTTGTCTCTAGCCGAGTTAGCATACAATAACAGTTATCAGTCCAGCATCGAGATGGTTCCATTTGAGGCTTTCTATGGTCGGGGATGTCGTTCGCCCATCAGATAGTTTGAGCCCGGGGAGGCTAAGCTATATGGTACTGATTTAGTGAAGGATGCCTTGGAAAAGGTAAAGTTGATTCAGGAGCGACTTCGCACAGCACGGTCCAGGTAGAAGAGATACGCAGATCATAAGGTACGTGATTTATCATTTAGGGTGGGCGAGAAAGTTCTCTTGAATGTCTCGCTGATGAAGGGAATCATGAGGTTCGGGAAGAAGGGCTACTTAAGCCCAAGGTTTATAGGTGCATTTGATGTGTTGAGACGAGTTGGGGAGGTTGCTTATGAGCTTGCTTTGCCTCCTAGTCTATCTGGAGTTCATCTGGTGTTCCACGTGTCTATGCTCCCTAGGTATAATGTCGACAGGTCGCATGTGTTAGATTTCAGCACGGTTCAGCTAGATGAGAGCCTGGGTTATGAGGAGGAGCCAGTTGCCATTGTCGATAGGCATGTTCGCCAGTTGAGGTCCAAGAAGATTTCTGCGGTAAAGGTTCAGTGGAGGGGCCAACCAGTTGAGGAGGTGACTTGGAAGGCCGAGAAGGACATGCGGACAAGATATCCACACTTATTCGGCACTCCAGGTAATATTCTAGACCCGTTCGAGGATGAAAGTTTGTTTAAGAGGTGGAGAATGTAATGACCCGACCGGTCATTTTTCTTTCTTGATCCCCGTTCCCCTAAATAAGACTCCCCGTATGTGCTTTTACTGTTTTATGACTTGCGGGGATGGTTAGCTCGGGATTTGGAAGGGTTCGGGTTGAAATCGGAACACCTAGTTCCTTAGGGTTAGCTAAAAAGGGCTAAGTTTGACTTGAGACAACATTTTGAGTAAACAACCTCGAAACCGGGATTTGACGGTACCAATAGGTTTGTATGATAATTTTGGACTTGGGCGTATGTTCGCATCGAGTTTTGGATGACCCGGGAGCGTTTCGGCACTTAATATTGGAAGTTGGCACATTGAAGGTTCTAAGTTCTTTAAATTTGGTTTGAATTAGGATTTGGTATTATCGAAGTCCAATTGGGATTTCTAGCCTGGAAATAGTTCTGTATGGTGATTTAAGACTTGCACGCAAAATTTGGAGTCATTCCGATTAGTTTAGGTAGGATTCGGCGCATTCGGAGTAAGTTGAAAGAACTTGAAGTTCATAAATTGATTCTATTGGTTTTGGCATATGATTCTTAATTTTAATGTTGTTATCTCTGTTCTGAGACTGCAAGCTAGTCTGTTTTATGATTTAAAATTTGTTGGTACGTTTGGGCGGAGCCTCGGGAGCCCCGGATGCCATTCGGACGATGCGCGGAAGTCATTTGGCCTTAGTTGGATAGCTAAAGCACCCAGCTTCTAGTGCAATCGCACCTGTGGAGGGCCAGTGTAACACCCCGGAAAATTTTGAAGTACTTAAGTGTAAAGCCCGGTAAAATTTGCAAAGAAAATAATGTTTCATGGTGCCGGACTAGGCATACGTGTTTGAGGATTGTAGAAATTCTTCGCGGCGAACTTGCTCGCCTCGGCTCGGACTTTTTGGGTTGAAAAATGCACTGGAAAGTAAAGAAAAATTTTTGGCTGAAAAGCGCATTTATGCGGTCCATTATGCGAACGCATAATCACTCTACGGGCCGCATAATGGCCGCAGAAGTGGGTAGGAGAGGGCCATTCTGGAAGCAGCTATGCGGTCGACTATGCGACCGCATAACTATTATGCGGTGCATTATGCAACCGCATAACAGTTATGCGGACCGCATAGTGACCGCATACACAAACAGATTTTTGATCATTTTTGTCAGCAATTATCCTCCGCAGAACCGTTCCGGAGCTCCATTTTTGGGTTTTTAAAACCCGATCCTATTTCGTTAAATACACTCTTTGGGCCATTTTTTGAACTATAATCTGATATTTTAGAGTGAGAGAGAGTGCCCTAGAGTGAGAAGGTGTTCTTCAATTCTTGCCCAAGTTTTGGAAGATTAAGAAGGGAAGCTCACTAGGTCTTCATCCTAGAGGTAAGATTCTACACCCTAACCCTCACTTTCGAATTTTGTGTAGAATTGGATAATTAGCAAGATAATTTCTGGGCAGGAGGGTTGTTTATTTACATGCATGTGATATCAAGGGGTGTAGGAAGATTGTTGAACTAGGCATGGTAAATATTGGGTTGTGGGATGATGGAATTCTCCATAAAAAGGGGCTTGAAACCTTATGCACACCTTGTGTTTGATAAAATGTTCAAATGAGCTAGAACCATGATCATCTTCCTAATTTTGGTTCAATTTGTTATATTTCTAAAATAGATTGAAGTTGCTAAAAATTCTGGAACATTTAGAATGTAAGGAAACTCAAGTGAGGTATGTTGGCTAAACCCTTCTTTAAGAATTGGAATTCCCAATATCCTTGTAAGTTCCTAGATATTGATTATAAATGGAGTATTCCGATAAGTTTTGTGATGAAGATATACGTTCAATTCGTGTTTCAAATACTCTTATCATATTGCATTATAAATTGAGGATGTGTCCCAAACTATGGATTATGTATCCACATGTTATAATTTCTTGTTGTGATTTATGTGAAAGTTATTATGCCAAGTTGTGTAGATATTGTGATTGCGATACAGCTCCACCTGCATACATTGGGGTGAGGCGGCATGACAGCTTTGTGTGGGGATTATGGTATAGAGATTGTGATTGTGATACACCTCCACCCGCATCTATATTGGGGTGAGGTGGCATGACCGCTTTGTGTAGGGATTATGTTATTGTGGGACTGCACCTCCACCCGCTTACATTGGGGTGAGGCGGTATGGCCGCTTTGTGTATAATTTTGGTATTGGTGTAGCACCACCACCCGCATACATTGGGGTGAGCCGGCATAGCCGCTTTGTGTTGGTATTGATATCGTTGATGCATTTCCACCCGCATACATTGGGGTGAGGCGGCATAGCCATTTTGTGTAGGTTCTTGGTATTGTGGTTATACATCCACCTGCATACATTAGGGTGAGGCGGCAGGGCCGCTTGATTAGAGTTGTGGTATTGTAGATACACTTCCACCTGCATACATCGAGTGAGGCGGCAGGGCTGCTTTGTGTGAAGATGGTTACAGAGGATCTCATCTTAAATCCTATAAATGTTATTTATAACTTTTAATAAGCTTGCTATGGTTTAAACGGTTATCTATATTATTCTATTGCCGCACTTATTCATCATATTTATCTTGTATTTCTGAATTCATAAATTAGTGTTTAGTTTTCATACTAGTACTATTCAATGGTACTAACGTTCCTTTTGCCGGGGGCGCTGCATCTTTTAAATAGATACAGGTGGTTCCACAGTAGGAGATATTGATCAATGATAGCAGCACACCTTCTTTCCAGCTGACTTGGTGAGCCCCACTTCATCCCGGGGTCATGTATCTTTTGTTCTTTGTGTATTCTGTTTGAGGTATAGTCGGGGCCTTGTTGCCGGCATTATCATTGCACTCATCTTTCTCTATAGAGGCTCCGTAGACATAGTGTGGGTTGTATAATGGTGCTGGGGAAGTCAAACTCGTGTGTTGTGGTTGAATTACTAATTCCACTTCAGATTATGAAAAATGTGTTTGGAATTGAGACTTTAAAATAAAGTAACTGATGGTAAGAAATTGGTATTGCAACATGATCACTTTATTGGTTGATTAACGAAAACATATATATTCTATTTATTCATGAATGAGTTTGGGTAGAAGGAAATCTAATAGGGTTGCTCGGCCGGGTTCACTCGGTTGAGCGCCGGTCGCGCTCCTCGGTTTTGGGGCGTGACAATCAGCCTCAGGTGCGAGCTCGCATAAGTGAGCCAGCAGCCGCAGAAGCTGCCCAGCGTAGGTTGCCCAGTGATCGTAGAAGTGAGGCAGGGACCGCACCTGCGGAGGCGCGGGTCTGAAGCGGGCGATCGCAGAAGCGGAAGCAGAATAGGTCGCAAGTGCGACGCGCTCGCTGCAGAAGCGAGCTCGCAGATACGAGCCGTTAGTCGCAAAAGCAGAGGAGGTCAACCCGGGCTTGGTCCGCACCTGCGTGGCTTTGTCCGTAGAAGTGAAATCGCAGGTGCGGCAGTGTCATCGCAGGTGCAAAAATTCGATGGGCAGTGAGGTTCATTTAAGTCAGGAGTTAAACCATTTTTGACTCATTATTTCATTCATTTGGCGATTTTGGAGCTTTTGGAGAGGGGTTTTCACCTAGCACTTTGGGGTAAGTGATTTCTATATAGTGTGAGTTTAAAACAAAGATTATGGGCGGATTTTAACATATAAAATTGTGAAAATCATGGGTTTAGATGAAAAATCTAGGTTTTGATAAAAATGGAATTTAACCACGAAAATGATTATGGGATGGGATGAAAATTATATATTTAAGTTCTTAAGGTTATGGGTAACAATTTTCTTCAAATATTTCCGGAATCCGGTCACGTGGGCCCGTGGGTAAATTTTAGGAATCTTTCAATTTGGGTTGGGTAATTACTCTAATAGTTAAATTATGAACTTTTGAACGTGTATTAACTAAATTATATAACATTTGACTAGTTCCGAGTCGTTTGGCACCGAGTTGAGGCTTTAGAATGAATTTGGGGATCGGAAGTGAGTTTGAGAACAAGGTAAGTCTCTTGCCTAACCTTGTAAGGAGGAACTCATCCACTTAGGTGAATTTTTGTTGTAAATTATTTGTGTGGGGAGCTACGTACGCACTAGATGATGAGATTCCGTGCGTAGCTATATTCCATGTGATGTCTGGGTAGTCTTAGGTTCACATCATGCCTTGTTTGCACTGTTATGTTATTTATGCTTGTTAATTCTCTTACATGGACCCGATATTAAGGAGTTTTAGATTTAAAGTCCCCAGTTTGGATTTCTTATGTTGGGAAGAATTGAACAAAGTTTGAAATAACTTTGAGAAATCTATGTTCACTCGCGTCGCAAGTATTTTTGCGAGTGAGGTAAATTCCTCTACTCTCATGAGAGCGGGTTGTTCGCCTCGGCAGGTTAATAGATGCATCTGTGGTTCGTGTCATTCGACCCTCGGCAGTGCATATATTATACATACATATATTTTGGGATCGGGCCGTACGACCTCGGCATAAATCATGCATAATAACACTTGGATCCTAATTATACCTGATATTGTTTTTATTGGCTTGAGAGGTTACAATTATTTAACGATGGAACATGACTTGAGATTTACCATTGGTGAAGGAATTATTTATTCACTGCATGTTTTGAGTTTTATTATTATTTACATAACTTATGCTTATTTAGAGTTTTCGGTATTTATATTGTTAACCCATAGTAAGTATCGAAGTCGACCCCTCGTCACTACTTCTTCGAGGTTAGACTTCATACTTACTGGGTACATGTTGTTTATGTACTCACTCTACACTTCTGCACAAACCGTGCAGGATCTGAGGCAGGTGCATCTGGTTATCAGCCCGGCGCGCACTCTTGATACTCCGAGACTTAGAGGTGAGCTGCCTTCTGCGCTCGTTCTGCAGCACCCTAAGTCTTTCTTTTGTATTTACTTTTTGTCTTCTTTATTTCAGACAGTAGCTTAGTGTTTTGTATATTCTATTGGTAGCTCATACACTTGTGACACCAGGTCTTGGGATTGTTTAGCTAGTAGGAACTTAATGGCTTTTGAGTATTTATTTCACCACACTTGATCTTATAATTGGTTGCGCTTTATTTTATTAAATTTCCCGCCTCTTCCTTATTTAATAATTTAAAATCAACTATTTCGAAAATGTTGTACATGGTTAGTTCTCCATTGGCTTGCCTAGCGGTGACGTTGGGCGCCATCACGGCCTATAGGGAAATTGGGTCGTGACAAATAATACATCAAAAACCATTCCACGACCTACTGTCATTGAGTATGTAAGCGCTACATAATGTAAATACAAAGTCTGATCACCAAAATATAGTACTGTAACGACCCGGCCGATCAATTTGAGTATTTCAGTCGTGTTCCCCTATTTATTGCCTCCTCTATGTTACATTGTGGTTATGTGACTTGACGGGGTGGTTGGTTTTGATTTCGGGTGAGTTTCGGAGTGAATGGGATGCTTAATACTTAAGTTGAGGCTTAAGTTGAGAGTGTTGACCTGAGTTTGACTTTTGTGTAGATGACTCCAAAATGGAGTTTTGATGGTTTGGATAGCTCTGTATGTTAATTTTGGCCTTAGGAGCGTGTCCGGATATTTATTTGGAGGTCCATAGGTAGTTTTATCTTGAATTGGTGAAAGCTAGAAAGTTGAAGGTTTGGAAGGTTGAGAAGTTTGACCGGGATTGACTTTATTGATATTGGGGTCGGATTACGATTTTAGAAGTTGGAATAGGTCTGTTATGTGATTTCTGACTTATGTGCAAAATTTGAGGTCGATTGTAGTTGGTTTGGTATGAATCGCGTTAGTTTTTGAAGTCGGATGTTCATGGTTTCAATAGGCTTGAATTGGGTTGCGATTTGTATAATCGATGTTGTTTGATGTGATTTTTGGCCTCGAGTAGGTCCGTTATGTGTTTTGGAACTTGTTGGTATATTCGAACGGGGTCCCGGGGGCCCCGGGTGTGAGTCAGATTAAAATCGGATCATTTTGGGATTTTGGAAGGTGGCTGAAACTGCTGAAGTCTAGTGTTATCGCACCTGCGGTGGGTCTTGCCGCAGGTGCGGACACGCAGGTGCGGAGGGCTCATCGCAAATGCGGGCTGGAGTGGACTGGGGGAGGACCACAGAAGTGGTCAACACTCCGCAGAAGAAGGCTCGCATAAGCAAGCCAATGCGCGCAGAAGCAGATCTTCATGGATTAAGATAAAACCGCGCCTGCGATGGAAATGCCGCGGGTGCGGAGCCTCAAAAGTGAGATCACTGGATAGAAAATGGTAAGTTAGAGGGTTTTCATTCATTCTTCATCGTTTGACCTAGAGAGCTCGGTTTGTGGCGATTTTGAGAGGTATTTTCAAGGAATTCATCGGATTCTAACTTAGATTTGGCTATTATACATGAATCCATCGTTATTTTTCTCATTTAATTAGTGTTTTGAGTTGGAAAATTTGGGAAAAATTTGTGAGACTTCATAGACTATATTTTGAGGATCTGAAAGTCAATTTGAGATCGAATTGAGTAATTTTTGTATGGTTGGACTCGTTATCGAATGGGTGTTCGGATTTTTTATGTTTGGTCATGTTTCGAGATGCGGGCCCATGGTTGACTTTTTGAGTTGACTTTTTATTTTTCTTTAAAGATTGCAACTTTATTGTCCGGAATAATTTCCTATGATTTGTATTTATGGTATGATGTTATTTTGGCTAGATTTGAACCGTTCGGAGTTGGATAATCACGGAAAAGGCTTACTAGCGGATTGACTTAGCGTGTTTTGAGTTATTGTCTTACCTAACTTTGTGTGGGAGAAATACACCTTAAGATTGGTGTTGTTTTGTGTTAATTGTGGTACGTGAAGGCCGTGTTCGGAAGGTGACGAGTGGGAGTGGGTATATGGGCTAAATATGGTAATTGACCGGTTAAAGTTATATAGATTCTTTTGTCATAACATGTTATCTTCATCATCGCTAATATATCCTAACGTGATTTACTTGACATTGTAAATACTTGTCTCATCTCTTACTTGTTAATTTCCTTACATGCTTATTTGAAGTTATTCTTCTTGCATTTCCTTGTTAATTATTTAATTGTTGAGTCAACTTGCTTGAAGTTGTGATTTCTTGGAATATCTTATTTTTTAATTATGGTATTGAAGTTATAAAGGTCGTGATTCACATTGAGGGAAAAAATTGTAAATTATTGAAATAACATTCTTGTTGAGATATTCACTTTCGGTTTCTACTGTTGAGACTTTTGTACATATTTGTGGTTGAGCCATGGGCTATTTATTATAGGAACATTATTGTTGTTGACTTCATTGGCAAGTTGTGGTTTTGGGCACTTGAGGTGCAACTTATGATGGTATAGGGATTGGGGTTGATACGCATGCGGTGAGATAAGGTGGGCTTGATACGCGTGTTGCTAGTAGGGGAAACCCTTGAAGCCACATGGTGTGATAAGATGGACTAAAACGCGGGTAGCTATTTCACGAAAATGATTTTCAAAACTAAATGTAAGGCTCCCGCGGTGAAATAAGGAAAGATTGTGCTATGATTTGTGAAATGAGACTACGAGGCGGTACTTCGGTAGTGATTCTTGTTAATACCTTTCATTTACATCACTTGTGTTTTGTTTGCATCATTTCCTTGGCATTCTTATTATGTGTTTGTTCCATGATTTCTTAATTGCCTTAGTCTTAGTGTAGCTATTCTTGTTATATTTCTTCCTTGTATCATTTCCTTTGTTTTCAAAATTATACTATACTATACCTGTTCAGTTTCTTTATTTATTCCAGTAGGTGGCTTGAACTGACCTCGTCACTATTCTACCGAGTTTAGGCTTGATACTTACTGGGTACCGCTGTGGTGTACTCATACTATGCTTCTGCACATTTTTTGTGAAGATCCAGGTACTTCATACCAGGCTAGGCATCCGTGACTTGAGCTTGGATCGGAGACTTCAAGGTATACTTGCCGGCATTCGCAGGCCTCAGAGTCAACCTCTATCTAATTTCTATTTCATTCTCCTTTTATAGATACTGATGTATAGGGATGTTTCAGCATACTCATGTCGAGCTTGTGACTCGGTATCACCAGATTTTGGGTGTTATGTTCATTTGTGTTGCGGAGTCCTGTTTTTTATGTTAGTTATTGGTTAAAATGAACGTTTTATTAATATTTTCGTTAAATTCTTCATGTATGCTAGGCTTACCTAGTCTTAGAGACTAGGTGCCATCACGACATCCTACGAATGGAGATTTGGGGTTGTGACAAGTTGGTATCAGTGCTCTAGGTTCATAGGTGTTACGAGTCATAAGCAGGTTTAGTAGAGTCTCGCGGATCGGTATGGAGACATATGTACTTATCTTCAAGAGGCTATGGAACTATTAGGAAACTTCACTTCTTTGATTCCTTATCGTGCGTATTTGTTGACTTCGAAATTCTGAATCTTCTTCTTTCTATTCTATCACAGATGGTGAGGACATGCACTGCTGGATTCGCCGATCAGACACCCACGCCCCCTGCTAGAGCCGGAAGAGGTCGCGACCGGGGTAGAGGATGAGGAGGGGCACGGGGTGCAGCCAAAGGCGCATGTTGCTACCCCTGCACTTCAGTAGACCCTCGCCCAGTTCTTGAGCATGTTTGGTACTATTGCTCAGGTGGGGTTGATTCCACTTGCATCAGCCACATCTCAGGCTGGGGGAAGAGCACAGACTCTCGCAGCGTACCCCAGAGCAATGGGTCCATGTTGACCAGGTCCCATAGGTTATATCGGTGCAGCCGGTTGTCCTAGTTCATCCCGAGGTTAGAGTATCAGCATCTGAGGAGGAGGAGCTCGGACTCGAGAGGTACAAGAACTACCACCCTCCTACTTTCAGCGGCCTTGCTATAGAGAATGCATAGGGTTTTCTAGAGAAATGGCATCGTATTCTCCGTACCATGGGTATTGTGGAGACGCGCGGGGTTGCTATTACTACATTCCAGCTGTCGGGACCAGTGTATTAGTAGTGGAGGGCTTATAAGGAGGGTAGCCCAACCGAGGTAGCTTTACTCATATGGACTCAGTTTTCATAGATGTTCTTGAGGGAGTTTGTCTCCTAGATTCTTCAGGATGCATGGCGCGTAGAGTTTGAGCAGCTGCACTATGGTACTATGACCGTGTCAGAGTATGCTGTTGGATTCAGTGAGTTGTCCACATATGCACCTGCCTTAGTTTCCACAGTCAGAGAGCGAGTCCGTCAATTTATCGAGGGGCTCAACTATGGTATTAGATTCAGCATGGCTCAATAGTTAGAGACAGATACTTCATATCAGTATGTGGTAGAGATCGCATGGAGATTGGAGGGTATGCGGGGTCGGGAGAGGGACGACAGGGAGGCCAAGAGGCCTCGAGATTCTGGCAGATATAGCAGTGCATGTGCCCCAGTTGCTGCCTGTCATGGTAGAGGTTATGAGAGCCGTCAAGTTCAATCAGCACTTCCATCTTCTAATGGTACTCCAGTTACTCCAAGGCCTCAGGCTACCCATTATGCACCGCCATTGTCTAGCGTACCTCCTGCACGGGGTGCTTTCAGTGGTCAATCCAGCCGACCAGGCCCGAGCTAGTTTCAGCAACCACGTCCTCCAATATCTTTTTTTTAGTGTGGTGATACTCGTCATATGGTGAGGGACTGCCCAAGACTCAGGAGGGGTGCACCTCTACCAACTACTCAGGATCCACGTATTCCATAGGGTCTCCAGACTTCTCAGGTGGTGGTTACTACTCCACTTGTTGCTCCACCTGCACAGCCAACTATGGATGGAGGTCAGGCGGGTAGGGGTCACCCTAGAGGGGAAGACCAGGCCAGATATTATGATTTTTCGGGTAGGACATAGGTGGTTGCATTAGACGCAGTTATCATAGGTATTATTCCGATTTGTCATAGAGATGCATCAGTCTTATTTGATCTATGCTCCACTTATTCATACGTATCATCTTATTGTGCTCCGTATTTGGGTATATCTCGTGATTCTTTGAGTTATTCTATTTATGTGTCCACGCCTGTGGGAGATTCTATTGTTGTTGACCATGTGTATCGATCGTGCTTAGTTGTTATTGGTGGTTTTGATACCAGAGTTGATCTATTATTATTTAGTATGGTAGACTTTGATGTTATCTTGGGCATGGACTAGTTGTCGCCCTACCATGCTATTCTATATTGTCACGCCAAGATTGTGAGGTTGGCTATTCCTTGTTTGCTGCGGTTGGAGTGGAGGGGTACTTTGGGTTATGTTCCTAGCAGGGTTATGTCCTTCCTTACAGCACAGCGGATGGTTGGGAAGGGGTGTGATGCATATCTAGCCTTTGTGAGAGATGTCGGTGTTGATACTCTTACCGTTGAGTCAGTTCCCGTAGTGAGAGACTATCTAGATATATTTCCGGCAAAACTTCTGGGCATGCCACCCGTTAGGGATATCAATTTTGGTATTGACTTGTTTTCGAGCACTCGGTCCATTTCTATTCCACCATATCGTATGGCCCTAGCAAAGTTGAAGGAGTTAAAGGAACAATTACAGGAGTTGCTTGATAAGGGTTATTCGGCCTAGTGTGTCACCTTGGGGTGCTCCAATTTTTTTTGTGAAGAAAAATGATGGTTCTATGCACATAAGTATTGATTATCGGTAAATGAACAATGTTACAGTAAGGAACATATATCCATTGCCACGCATTTATGACTTATTTGATCAGCTACAAGGTGCGAGAGTGTTCTCAATGATTGATTTGTAGTCGGGGTATCATCAGCTGAAGCTTCGGGATCCAGATATTCTGAAGACTGCTTTCAGGACTCGGCATGGTCACTATGAGTTCCTTGTGATATCATTTGGGCTGACCAACGCCCCAGTAGCATTCATACACCCGATGAGTAGTGTGTTCTAGTCGTATCTTGATTCATTCATCAGTGTGCTTATTGACAACATCTTGGTGTACCCCGGCAGCCAGGAGGATCATGAGCAACATTTGAGGATTGTGCTCCAGACCTTGAGAGAAAAGAAGTTGTATGCAAACTTTTCAAAGTATGAATTCTGGTTTGATTCAGTGGCGTTTTAGGGTCATGTGGTGTCGAGCGAGGTGATCAAGGTAGATCCGAAGAATATTAAAGGAGTGCGGAGTTGGACCAGACCATCGTCAGCTATTGAGAACCGAAGTTTTTTTGTTTGGCCTGATATTACCGTCGTTTCATAGAAGGTTTCTCATATATTGCTGCACATATGACCAGATTGACCTAGAAGGGCGCTCCATTCAGATGGACCGAGGAGTGTAAGAAGAGCTTTCAAAAGCTCAAGACTACTCTGACTATAGCCCTAGTATTGGTGTTGCCTACGGGTTCGAGGTCTTACACTGTGTACTATGATACGTCATGTGTTTGCCTCGGTGCGGTGTTGATGCGAGATGATAGGGTGATTGCCTACGCGTCTAGACAGCTGAAGGTGCATGAGAAGAATTATCATGTCCCCGACCTGGAATTAGCAGCTATTGTTCATGCCTTGAAGATTTGGCAGCACTATTTGTACGTTATCCCTTATGATGTCTATACCGGCCACCGGAGCCTACAACATTTGTTCAAATAGAAGGACCTTAACTTGCAGCAGCGGAGATGGTTAGAGTTTCTTAAGGACTATGATATCAGCATTCTATATCATCCCGGGAAGGCCAATGTGGTGGTTGATGCCTTGAGTCGAAAGGCGGAGAGCTTGGACAGTTTAGCATATCTACAGACAACGGAGAGGCCATTAGCATTGGACGTTCAGGCCTTGGCCAACCAGTTTGTTAGATTGGATGTTTCGGAGCCCAATTAGGTTCTGGCTTGTGTGGTTTATCGGTCCTCCTTATATGATCGCATCAAAGAGCGTCACTATGATGATCCCCATTTATTTGTCCTTAAGGACACAGTACAGCATGGCGATGCCAAGGAGGCTTCTACCGGAGATGACGGTGTGTTGCGGATGCAGGGCCGATTATGTATGCCCAATGTGGATGGGTTACGAGAGTTGATTCTTCAGGAGGCCCATAGTTTGCGATACTCCATTCATCCGGGTGCCGCTAACATGCACCAGGATTTGAGGCAGCACTATTGGTAGAGGAGAATGAAGAAAGACATAGTGGAATATGTAGCTCGGTGCCTAAATTATCAGAATGTGAGGTATGAGCACCAGAAGCCAAGTGGGTTGCTTCAGAGACATGAGATTCCTGAGTGGAAATAGGAGTGAGTTACCATGGACTTTGTTGTTAGGCTCCCACAGACTCAGAAGAAATTTGACGTAGTATGGGTGATTGTGGATAAGTTGACCAAGTTGGCTCATTTCATTCCGGTGGTGACTACTTATTCTTCAGAGCAGCTGGCTCAGGTCTATATTCGTGAGATTGTCCGACATCATGGCGTGCCGATATCCATCATCTCTAACTGGGGCACGCAGTTTACATCGCACTTATGGACAACTGTACAGCATGAGTTACGCACACGGGTTGAGTTAAGCACAGTATTCCACCCTCAGACGGACGGACAGTCTGAGCATACCATTCAGATATTGGAAGACATGCTTTGTGCATATGTTATGGAGTTCGGGGGTTCTTGGGATTAGTTCTTGCCGCTTGACGAGTTTTCCTACAACAACAGCTACCAATTGAGTATTCATATGGCTCCTTATGAGGCCCTATATGGGAGACGGTATCGTTCCCCAGTTGGTTGGTTTAAGCCGGGAGAGGCTAAGTTATTAGGCACGGATTTAGTTCGATATGCCTTAGAGAAGGTCAAGTTGATCCAGGATCGGCTTTGTATAGCCCAATCTAGACAGAAGAGTTATGTGGATCGGAAGGTTCAGGATGTTGCATTCATGGTTGGAGAGCGGGTCTTGCACCGGATTTCGCCCATGAAGGGAGTTATAAGGTTCGGGAAGAAGGGAAAGTTGAGCCCTAGGTATATCGGACCTTTTGAGATTCTTGAGAGGATTGGTGAGGTATCCTACAAGCTTGCATTGCCACCTAGTCTATCTGCAGTTCATCCGGTGTTCCATGTTTCTATGCTCTGGAAGTATCAAAGTGATCTGTCCGATGTGTTAGACTTCAGTTCAGTCCAATTGGACAAGGATTTGTCTTATGTTAAGGAGTCGGTGGCCATTTTGGGTAGGCAGGTCCGAAAGTTGATGTCACGCCCCGAACCTAGGAGCGAGACAAGCACCCGGTGCCTCACCTAACCTGGCGTACCAAATTACGACTAAGGGACTCTGAACACATAATATCATACTTTGGCCATGGGGCCACCTTGCAAGACAATTTGCGAAGCAAAATATAAAACTGAATGGAAACTAGCGCTAACTAAACATCAATATAAAGCTAGGCTGAAAAGGTCGTCATAGCTACTACAGCTGACAAACCACCAAATTATACATACCAGGCCTACAAACCCAACATACTGCACTAACCAACAGGATATGTCTACAAGCCTCTACTGATAGATGTACTATGATCGGAACAGGGCCCCGACCTACCCATAACATATATACAGATATACATAAGATGTACACAACACTCTAGACCTGGCAACTCCGAAAGACGTGGAGCTTACCGATCAGGCTGAACTCGGGAAACACCTACTGAGGAGATCTACTCGTCTGTCTATCTGAACCTGCATGCATGAAATGCAGCATCCCCGAAAAAGGGACGTCAGTACGAAATAATGTACCGAGTATGTAAGGCAATAACATAACTGAAAATCGAAACTGAACTGATAATATAATAACTGGAAGTAACTGGGAGTCAAAGATGATCTGGAGATATACTTACCTGCTGATACTGACTCAACTCCTTCAATATAGTAAGTAAAATAATTGTACGGCCTTATAAGGCTCGGTATATATAACTGCTCTGCCATAGTAGGCTCGCTCATAGGCGCTCGGCCATACTAGGCTATGTATCTCGACCATGCTGGGCTCGCTCATAGGCGCTCGGCCACAGTAGGCTCGGTATATAACTTTCCATCTGATCAGAGGTTGCCCAATAGGGGCCTGCCCATCGATTATAGCTCGATGGTAATGAAAATACTGTAATACTGTATATATAGGCTTACTGCTCTCTTGACTGGAAGAAGACAATACTAAAATTGAATATAGAGTCTCGATAAGGAATAATATTGTAACTTATGAGACTAGAATAGTGTGAATAAATTCATGAATATGAACTTCTCTTTTTGTCTCATTACTAACACATGTAGCTACGAGATCATGCCAAAATGAAGGAAGGCTTAGCCTTAACATACCTTATCACAATCTTTCCAATCACCAAGTTGAACTCACCTCTTCGCACCTTAATCTACAAGAATGATAATAATACTATCGTTAAGTTACGAAAGGTACAACTATCATACAACGAACGACAAACCTATTTTGTATTAAAACGGGCAGCATCTCCCCTATAATCCTTACTTCCTCCAAATTCAAGATAACACCAACAATACAAGAACAGAACAATAACAACATATATACATCATTTTCCAGCCCTATATACACCATCAAATACTACAAAACAGCCCAACACACCCCAATCTCTTCGTACACAAAACGACCACCGTAGTAGTGTCAAACGACCCGAAAATGTTATGACGAACGACCAGCCAACCACCCTACATTCATATGGTGTTTATAAACCCCCTTCCTCCTCCAAAACTCCACAAAATAGTAGTAAAACACGCAGCCCAACAGCAACACAAAACAGTCCACAAAATAGTCCGCTACAAGTGAATAACTCGAACTCACGGCTTCCGATCACCGTCCCGTGAGTTCTTACAAGTATAGAATGACTTACCATGAATTTACAGAAGAAAAATTGGATGAAAGAGAGAAGTAAACTCACCTTATTTGTTGGATAACTCAGCTCTTATCTTGGTTCTTCAAACTCTAGGTTTTACCTCCAATTGGAACTTGAAAGGGAGAGAAAATCAATTAGGGTTTGTGGGAAATTTTTGGGAGGATTCTTTGCAGAGCTTATGTCTGGTTATTATGCTCTATTTTAAGTCTAATATATGAAGAAAATAGGCCCTTAAAAGGCCTCTTTGGACGACCCGAAATGGCCCATTTTTTGGGCTCTCATTTAAGCAAGTAGGTGACACACCTACTTGTCACCTAGCAGCTTGCGCAGTATCGCACAAATGCCCATATCTTTCTACTCCAATTTCGTATTGAAAAACGGTTTAATGCGTTGGAAAATAGACTCATAGATCTTTAATTTGATGGGTGGAACACCCCATAACTCTAAGTATATTGGGAGAAAATCGCAGTTACATTTGACCCAAAGTTTCAGTAAAACTTATGAATGTAACTTGTGATGACTTTCATCGACTTTTGTTCCACAACTCTCTTGACTTCAAAACATAACACACGGATGTCATACGACTAATATAAATCATAACATAATCTCCTTATCATGTTAAGCACCCTAGTCTCACCCCAAAGGTATATGTTATAACATTCCCAACTTGTCGACTTTCGACGAAACATTATTTTCTTCAATTGCTTTATCTTCTGAACCGTCCAACCCTCTTTGTACTTGTTGTTCATGATCTTCAATATTTGTAACCTCAGAGGTAACATGATTAAATTAATTTATATACTTTTAAATATTATCTCATTTTTGGTCCTACATTAGTTTGCTTACGATGCATTTTTACGTACGAAAATATAGGGTGTAACAGTTGAGGTCAAAGAGCATTGCTTCAGTGAAGGTTTAGTGGAGGGGTCAACCAATCGAGAAGGCGACTTGGGAGACCGAGCATGATATGCGTAGTCGTTATCCTCATCTTTTCATCACTTCAGGAATGTCTCTATCCTCGTTGAGGCTTAAGTTGAAAGAGTTGACAGGAGTTTGATTATTGTAGAAAGGAATCCAGAATGGAGTTTTGACTGTTCTGATAGCTCCGTGTGGTGATTTTGGACTTTGGAGCATGTCCAAATATTGATTTGGAGGTCCGTACATTCTTTTGGCTTAAATTGGCGAAAGTTAGAAAGTTTAAGGTTTGGAAGGTTGAGAAGCTTGACCGGGAACTTTATTTATTTCGCGATCGAATTCTTATTCCGAAAGTTAGAATAGTCTGTTGTATCATTTATCACTTATGTGCAAAATTTAAGGTCAATGGTAGTTGGTTTGGTATGAATCGGTGTTAGTTTTGGAAGTCGTATGTTCATGGTTTCAATAGGGTTGAATTGGATTATGATTCATAGAATCGATGTTGTTTGATGTGATTTTTGCCCTCGAGTAAGTATGTTATGTGTTTTGGAACTTGTTGGTATATTCGGACGGGGTCCCGGGGGCCCCTGGTGTGAGTCGGATTCAAATCAGATCATTTTTGGATTTTGGAAGATGGCTGAAACTGCTGAAGTCTGGTGTCATCGCACCTGCGGTGGGTCTGGCCGCAGGTGCGGACACGCAGGTCCGGAGGGCTCATCACAGATGCGGGATGGAGTGGACTGGGGGAGGACCGCAGAAGCAGGCTCGCAGAAATGAGCCACCACCCGTAGAAGCATGACCGCATGAGCGACTTCCTATCCGCAGAAGTGGAACTTCATGGCTTATGTTAAAGCCGCAAAGACAATGGAAATTCCGCAGGTACGGAGCCGTCGAAGCAAGATTGCTAGGTAGAAAAGGGTGAGTTCGAGGGTTTTCATTCATTCTTCATCTTTTGACCTAGAGAGCTTGGTTAGTGGCGATTTTGAGAGGGATTTTCAAGGAATTCATCGGGGTAAGTGATTCTAACTCGGATTTGGCTATTATACATGAATCCATCGTTGTTTTTGTCATTTATTTAGTGTTTTGAGTTTGAAAATTTGGGAAAAATTTGTGAAACTTCGTAGACTTTATTTTGAGGATTTGAAGGTCAATTTGAGATCGAAATTGAGTAATTTTTGTATGGTTGGACTCGTTATCGAATGGGTGTTTGGATTTTATAAGTTTGATTGGGTTCCGAGACGCGGACCAGGGGTTGACTTTTTGTTTTTCTTTAAAGAATATAACTTTATTGTCCGGAATAGTTTCCTATGGTATCAAGTTATTTTGGCTAGATTCGAGCCGTTCGGAGTTGGATAATCGCGGAAAAGGCTTACTAGCGGATTGAGTTAAGTATACTTACCTTATTTGGTGAAGATCTCAGCTCCTAACTTGGTTCTTCAACCCTTAGGTTTTCCTCCAACTAGAACTTGAAAAGAAGATAAAATCATTTAGGGTTTTGTGTTGAATTTTTTGGGAGAAGTTTGCAGGGGTTTATCTCTGATTTTTGGCTCTATATTGAGTAAAATATATGGAGTAAATCATTCCTTAAAAGGTCTCTTTGGCCGACCCCAACTAGCCCCTTTTTGGACATATTTGGCCCTTTCATTTAAGCAAGTAGGTGACACACCTACTTGTCACCTATTCAATTTGTGCAGTCTCGCAAAAATACAGATATCTCTCTACTCCGATGTTGTATTGACAAACAGTTTAATGCGTTGGAAACAAAATTCATAGATATTCCATTTTATGGGTAGATCACCCAGTAACTCTAAGTATATTTGGAGAAAATCTCATCTACATTTGACCTAATATTCAGCACATTTATGAATGTAATTTGTGATGACCTTTGCCACAACTCGCTTGACTTCAAAACATAACACACGACTATGATACGACTAAAATAACTCATAACATAACCTTCTTATCATGTTAAGCATCCTATTCTCACCCCAAAGTACATGTTATAACATTCCCAACTTGTCAACTTTTGACGAAACTTATTTTCTTAAATTCGTTTAGCAACTAAGCCTTCCAACCCTCTTGGTACATGGTATTCATGATCTTAAATATTTGCAACCTCCACCGTAACATGATTAACTTACTTTATGTACTTTCAAAGATGATCTCATTTCTAAGCTTACATCAATTGACTTACGACGTACTCTCACGTACACAAATGTGGGGTGTAACATCATTCCCCCCTTTGGAACATTCGTCCTCGAATGTTGACTGATGCGCTTATCAATCTCATAACCTATAGCTATTAGGAATACTTTAGTACTGTCCTTTCCATCTAGGCAACTGTTCTGTGAATAAATCCAAAGTCCAGGGCATTCCCCTTTTGGCCTCATTCTCACACCACGACTTGTGGCCGGAATTCTTCCAATCTCGTAACTGTTGCTACCTTCTGACATGCAGCCCGTACGACTCTTTCCTTGTATGTGCGCCTATGCGACTCTTCTCTCCCTTTTCCTCCAGCTTTTAGCCAATCTCTAGGCCTCACTTTGTGAACATATACAGTACTATGACAAGTTGTCCCTCAGGGCATCTGTAGGTGTACTAAAGTTGTTCGCTCGGTACTTTGTCGAAATTACAACTATTGCTATATTTTGTTTCATAGACTCGGTTATCTATCCTTATGGCTTTACTGCATCTAGGTAGGTCATACTATACCATAACACTTACTTCGGTTTTATTATTATCGAGGTTTGCTACCCAACTCCAGGTTACTCTCTCGCTGCTTCTCCTATATGTTTAAATCTAAGTCCTTTAATGCTTCCTCATTACTGTTCATCTTAAGAATGACAGACTAATCTCATCTCATACTTTGGAATGTTTATCCATCTATTGTTGATTCACCTTAATGTTGATCTATAATCTACCACTGATAACTTGAAACCTCTTACGTAATACATTATCACTAGGGCTCACGTCTCATGGGGGAACATCTAAAGTGATTTGTCTGATCCACCTAGGGACGATACTATACTTCAATAACCATATTTCATAGCATCCCAACATGATTCATCTTATGGGGGTATTCTAATCCTGTGCAAATCATGAAATCCCTTTTCTTTGAATCATTACTCAATAAAAGGCCTAAACGTCATCCTCTTATCTATCACAATTTTACCTTTATTTTACTATCAGGGCAGCATTCTATTTCTTCTAAATGCTCCTAGGCTTAGACTCATCCGAGTTCGTACAGTATACTGAGCTTTCTATAACTTACGGAAACCATCAGCTCTCTTGTTTTGATGGCTTAATCCCGAGGCTTTACCTATTCTTATCATCTTCTTACTCACCTTTCCTTATCCTTACTCCTATCTACCTAAAACCTTGTCGCTCTACCATACTTTAGCTTATGACCTACACATATCTATTTATACTACTCGCAACCTTCATTTAACTTGCTAGCACCATAGATTTCCTTTTGTGCCTTCTCAGTTGTCTTTAAACATAAGCAATTACTTTTCCTGGTCGTTCTGCCACTTTCTGCATGAATACATGGCTTATCTTAGTGCCCACGAATACTGGAATTTCTTGTAACCCATATGATCTCGAATATTACTTTCGATTTTACTTCCCGTTCATTAGTCACGACAGGTGCTACTTTCTCATGGAGTGCATACAATGTTGTAGTGAGACTGTTGTTACAAGATCATTTCTTTTTTAGATCATTATGCTTAGGTTGAAGCTTGTCCCTTATTTCCTCAGCTAGTCTTTCGTTGTAGTACTTAGGGAAGACCCTCTAAATTTTGTAAAGCTATGAGCTTATTACATCGTATACCCGACAGAATTTTTGATGTTCTTACTCGTCTATAATTATCCTTAGTAACTTGCCTCTGTGCCCTTGTGCTCGTAGGGTTGCTTCTGAACTAAAATTTTGATTGTCTCCCCAGTGGAACTCTCTTTTATCTTCGTAACACTTATACGGTTCCTTTAACTACCCCAACTCTTATCTGAATATTTCTGAAGGATTACGACGTCATATCTGCGAGACTGAATTCCCAATGTTGGGGTTCACTACGTTTACCTTGCACGATCTGCTGATTTATCTATATCCTCTTGTCTAGCCATAACTAGGCTCTTCCTGAATCAACTACTAACTACTCGTTGGTCCATTCTCATATCTATATTCTGCGTAATCTCTCTAGGGTTATGTCCTTTGTCTTAACTCACCCCTCACACTGGCTCCTTATGTATCAAGTTTCCATTCATACTTATTTATCAATAAAATCCTGGCCAGGAACCCTTACTGCCTCTCCCTGGCATCGTTCTTTCAAAATGTTCTGGAGTCGTAACATATATGTAGCATCTGAATAAATGCAATCTCATTCATTTCGCCTTTTTACCACATTTTTCCTTTACTAATCCATAGTTACCTGAACTACTTAACTCCGACTTAATACCATATCACACCATCTTCCTCCCTTCGGGGGAGTACTAAGCCTCTGATAACTACTCTGATACCAAGCCTCAAATCACACATAATAATATCAAAATCACGAATCATCGATCAAGATTAATCTCTTAAGTTCATAAACTTCAAATTTCTAACCAAGCATCCGATTCAAGCCTAACCTATCCGAAATGAACCCAAATTTTGCATACAAATCCCAAATGACATATTGAACCTATTCCAACTCCTGGAACAACAATCCAAACCCGATATCATCAAAGTAAGCTCCCGGTCAAACTTATGAACATTGCAAACCTTCAAATTGCTAACTTTCGCCAATTAGCGCCAAAACCTTCCAGAAATATCTAAATATAAATTCGGGCATACCACCAAGTCAAAAATCACTATCTAAATCTGACGAACCCATCAAAACATCAATCTGAGGTCAAATATACAAGAGTCAAACTTGTTCAACTCTTCCAACTTAAAGCTTCCTAGTTGAGAATCATTCTTCCAAATCAATCCCGAGTCACCTGAAAACCAAAACCGACGATTAACACAAGTCATAATATATCATATAAAATTACTCAAGACTTCAAATAGCTGTATGAAATGCAAATGCTAAAAACGGTCGATTGGGTCATTACATATATATATATATATATATATATATATATATATAAGAATCAAATTATTATAATAAATTTTGAATATTGAAATTTTGTTCTAAGGCTTATGGGCTAGGGTTAAAGGAAGTATCTTCAGTCGGGATTGTGTTAATGGCCTTATATGGGTTGTGGGGACGTGCGACCACCCATAGGTATGTGTATAATGAGTTATACAGTGATTTGAAGACTTTGGAATGACTCTTGGCATGTTCGAGGACTGATGTATGTTTAAATAGGGGAGAATGTAAGGACCCGGCCGATCGTTTTGATTTCTAGCATTTTGTTATGTGATTTGGGACTTTGAGTGGCTTCATATGGCATATTATGACTTGCGTGCATGGTTGGTTTTGGTGTTCGATAGGTTCAAGATTGATTTGATAGAGAGATTCTCAATTGGTTTCGGTTTGGAAGCTTTAAGTTGGAAGAGTTGACCTAGGTTTGATCTTTGAGTAAACGACCTCGGAATCAGAATTGATGGTTTTAGTATGTTCATATGATGATTTTAACTTGGGTGTATGTTTGGATTTGAATTTGGACATTCCTAAAAGGTTTTGGCTCTATTTCTCGAAAGTTGGCAATTTGAAAAATTGAAGATTTCATAAGTTTGACCGGGAGTTAACTTTGGTGTTATTTTACTCCTATTGTGGTTTTGAAACTTTGGATAGGTTCATTTAGTTGATTAGAATTGTGTGCAAAGTTTGGTTGTAATTCGGAACGTTTAAGTGTAGTTCAAACGCGTTCGACGAAGGTTGAATCTTTGAAAGTCAAGAGAATGGTTTGATCTTTGATTCTTGGTTTTGATATTATTTATGGTGTTTTGAGCCTTCGGATAAGTTTGGATGATGTATTTGGACTTGTTGGTATGATTGGACGGTGTCTCGAGGGACTCGGGTGTAATTCGAGGTGGTTTGAGATCATTTCGGCAGAGTTTGCACTGTTGGTTTTGCTGGTGTTAGGTACTCATCGCATTTGCGAGAGAAGGCACGTATTTTCTAAGTACATATAGGACTAAAGGAATTTTTGCATCGCGTTCAGGATGGTTTGTACACGTTCTCGAAGGTATGGCCCATTGGCTTACGCGATCGCGAAGCTGCTTACGCGTTCGCGGAGTATGTTTTGGCTAGGGGAAGGATTGCTCTACGCGTACGCAATGTAGGTACTGCAAACACAAAAAAGTAATTGGAGGGCGGTAGAGTTGTGCATCGCAAATGTGATGGTCTTGGTGTGTCAGCGAAGAAGGGTCGATTGGCAGCTATTATAGCTCGTTTCTCGGGATTTTAAGCTCATTTTCTCATATTTTGAACCCTAGGCTTGGAGACGGGAGATTTTTCATGGAGTGATTTCTACCTATTTGTGATTATATTTCATGAATATACATGGATATTTAACCCCTAAAATATGGAATTTTGGAATGACATTTGGGAGTTTTATCTACACCTTAAAAGAGTGTACTTTGGGGATTTGTGTATCGATTTGGGCTCGGTTTTGGAAACTAATTATATATTTTGACTCGGCAGGTTATGAGTCATCGGATTTTGGTATTGGTTCTAGATTTCGGGCACACAGGCCCGGGTTAACTTTTGTTGACTTTTCAAAAATTCTTCAAAGAACGAAACTTTATGGATTAAGATCGATTTATATAGTACTGTTTGACTTTATTCATTGATGATTGGCTTGGATTTGTGTGATTGGAGGTCTAGAGCAAGGTTTTTATGCGATTTGTGGTTGAAGGCTAGCCCAGATGAGGTAAGTTTCTTGGCTAATATTGTTTAAGGTATAACCCTTAGGATATGACCTTATTTGTCTAATTGGAATGTGTGAGAAGCGACGTATATGCGAGGTGACGAGAATATATACAGGTGCTATATATAATTCGGGATTAGTCTTAGGACTATATCATGCCTCGTTTTGGATACTGTGTTTCTAGGTATAATGGTTATTATGTTTGTACAATTACGTGAACATCTTGAATCATGCTAGAGATCATGTGTAGGTGTTGATTTCCTGTTTGAACATGATATTCGTTATTGTATGGTGTACTCGCCTAACCTGAATTGTAATTGTACATTTCGCGCATGCATACACTTTTGCATGCTATTTTCCTCAGTCCATTAGTATGTATTTTGATATCTGTTGATTGTATACATGTATTCTTGTATATAATTTCTGTGTGATGGATTGGATTGACAATCCTAGCAAAGTGTTATGAATCTGGCACATGAGTTATCTGTGCAGTATTATGATTATGGCACGTGATTTGTCCGTGCGGCATTATGATTATGGCACGTGAGTTTTACGTGCAACATATGAGTTGTTCGTGTAGAGTATGATAAGGATCCATCCCCGTAGGATCGTCCTCTCATGTTTCTATCTTGATGGCGTTCACGCAGGTTGTGGGAAACCGACGGGTTTATGGTTGACGTGGATTATGGAAAATTTATTAGTGGTTGGACTTTGCATATCTTATCTATTTGCAAACTCCTTGGATGTATACATAATTTTTACTGCATATCTTCTCTATATGCTAGCTTCATAATGTATACATGCCTTTTATACATATCTTCTCTATATGCTGCCTTAGTTGATGAAATGATTCATGGTACATATATTCTTTATATGTTAGTCCGTGTAACATGACTTGTTTATTCATGCATATCTTCTCTATTTGAAAATGCTGGCAGTTATTTCATATTTATGCATATCTTCTCTATATGAAACTGTTGATAATTTAATGATGGTAGAAGCATATCTTCTCTATATGGAAAGTTGTTAAACTGGTATGAAACTTGTGCATATCTTCTCTATTTGCGGATGTTGACGAACTATTTGATATCAAATACATATCTTCTCTATATGCTGAACTGTTAGTTTGGTTATAGTACTTGTGCATATCTTCTCTATGTGCACTTATGGCCTTATCTGTACTACAGGCTTAGATTTCGATATTGTTGGTGTGTGTATGTATATGGTATTGAGCTGTACAAGTTAAGTATTGTGAGTATCTTTGGACTTAAAACCTTGTTACTAACCAAGGTTAGTCGGGATACTTACTGAGTACATGGGATCGGTTGTACTAATACTGCACTTCTGCACTTGGCGTGCAGATCTTGGAGCTGAGCTGCAGTGGATGGCGAAGGCTAGCATTGGAGTTTTACCAGAAATTCATATTCAAGCTACCACTTGTTTATGATAGTTTAGGATTTATAATTTTGTTTTTGTAAAATTCAAACATATGTATTTATTCTTCGTACCATCTTTGTAAATCTTAATCTTAGTCATTCTTGACTTGTACTACCAATATTTGAATTAGTTGTATGGATTTTTCGCCATTTGATTTGTGATTGTATCGGGTTGCACGCTACAACGGTATTATATATGGATCGGGTTATACGGTCCAACAGTAATATGAGTGAATCGGGTTGCACGCTGCAACAATATTATTATCAGACACCCTGCTGCCGAAAATCCCACGGGGCGGCCAGTTGGCGACCCCGTTCCCTCTTCTTTTTCTGCAACTTTTTCAGACTACTATCGCCACTAGCCCAAGACCAGCAAGATGCCAGAAGCAGAGAACAAACAAACCCGCCGGAAAACCTTCACTGTCGACTAGGCCGAAAAATGGTGACGACTGCCAGCCTTCACTCCCATTCCAGATCTGTCACCTACTACCTTTTTTCTGATTGGAATTGTCAAAAATGAATACGGAGGGAGGCATAGGTATTTGGAACTAGGAAGAAGGGAAATAATGATGAATGCACTTAACATTGGATTCTTATAAAATCCACTATTCTTATTTTGGTTATTAGAACCTTCAAGGTTCAATCTGAATTTTTCTTTGCCCAATTTTTTGCAGATGAACTGGTGGTCATGGGTTCAACGAGTAAGGAGAAGGGTTTGGGAAAGCTTCGAAGAAGAATTAGGGATGATTTTCTACTTTTTCTGTTTTTTTTTGTCTTTTTTAAAATACACATGGCATTTCATAATTCGTTCATTTTATGCGTCAGTGCGGTTGTATTTCACGCTTGTAATGTGTTGGACTGGGGTGTTCATGAATTGCACTTGAGTCGAGAAAAGGTATCAAAATGGTAAAAGGGTCAGTTAAGGTGTCTGTCTAATTTTTTAGGACAATTTAAAGGGGTTGTTTATGTATTTTGCCTATCAATAATAATCAATATCCGCTAACAGTATTCATGGTGCCAAATTTATCATCTTTTCACAACATTCAACTCTTTAACTCATGAATATATGTATTAAAAAATATAATTAAGAGGCACCAGATCATAACAATAGAAATGTGAATAGAAGCCCATATAGCTAAAAGATGGCTATGGCTAATCATGTAATTCAATTCATCTCAACAATTCAATAATCAATTTTTATCATTCAAAAGTCTTTTCATGATATTTAACATGAATTGATTAATCCATGTTGTTACATCCCGTATTTTCGTACGTTAAAGTTTCGTCATAAGTTAATCAATGTAAACTCGGGAATGAGATTATTTTGAGGTTATAAGTATTATGCTATTTCAAATAAGTGATAAGTAAATTCGTGAAGGTGAGAGGGTAAGCAAATTAAAGAAAATGAGTTCCGTTGAAGGTTGTCATTTTGAGATAAAATACGGTCCAAGCTATAATATCCCGTATTTATGGACTAGTGCCATACAAGGTACCACATGACCATGATAGCAAGATGTATAAAGTGTGTTAAAAGTGAGTAGTAGTATAAGTAATTTGAGATAATTCTTAATTATATGAATAATTGGATAATTATTGGTCAGTGGGAGATTAATAATGTAATTGGAAATTAGTGGATAAGTTAGGTGGGGACATCACCCCCACGTGGCAGCAAATGAAAATGACTCAAAAATCTAAAATGTGACTCTTGGTTCATGAAGACTATGTGGCATATTTAGAAAAATTGTTGGCTAAGTCATCCCCAAAAGTGGGGGCCCACAAACCTCAAAGATAAGGGATTATGATACATCATTTAAGAGGTAAATACATGAGCTGCTACTAACGAATGGAATTCTCAAAGGAATTCTTAATCAAAGAAAAGGGTTAAGAGGGAAATACATGGGCTGCTAGTAACGAATGGAATTCTCAAAGGAATTCTTATTCAAAGAAAAGGGATTGTTATACATCATTTAAGAGGGAAATACATGGGCTGCTAGTAACGAATGGAATTCTCAAAGAGATTCTTAAGAATCCCTACAAGGTGCAACTTGAATTACAAATTCTAAGGGAGCATAGTACAATCTTTCTCAAGAATATCATACGGATTTTTCTCTACTTCGATCTGTTATTATGTGTTTTATCACAAAAGACGTATGTTAGAGGGATTTTCAAGAGAATAGGATCACGTATATTAAGGCTATCCCTTTTTTTTGGCATGATCCACACGATACAAACGAAACGAGCAAATGCACAACTTTCATAAATGACTCTATTCATAGAAGTACTAGGGTTGAGTAAGGTACCGGGTGCCCATCACGGCCCATCGGTTTGGGTCGTGAGAAAAGTGGTATCAAAGCAGTTCTGTCCTAGGGAGTCTAAAAGCCGTGTCTAGTAGAGTCTTGTTTATAGGTGTGTTGTGCACCACATTTATAAGCAGGAGGCTACATGGCATATAGAACTGTCACTCTTTCTTCTTATTCTAGATCGTGTGGTAGAGCTCACTTGTAAGAATTCAGACTCCTAAATTCTATTTTATTCATAATAAGACGATAGAGCTCACTTGGAAGACGATCGTGTGGTAGAGCTCACTTGGAAGACGCTTCCCTAAAGCAAGCAATGTGAGTAAAGTTAAGCTTAAGGGACTATGTGTGTCAGTTACACTAAGTGTCACCCTTGTAAGTAAGGAATTTTGTTATCCTTAGTACAGAAGGATTACCGCAAGGCGGGTAAGGGACATCAATGATGTGAAAAGATGCCAAAGAGGAAGAGGTAAAACATCTATAGGTAGATCGTCATAGCTCTAAATCGTAGTACTCCCCAAAAGGGGATAATATGGAGTGATGTGGCATTAAGTCAGAATTATATGGTCCTATTAACTATGGAATGGTAAGGGATGAATACGATAAAATGAGAAAGGGGATGAGATTGCACTTATTCAAAGCCTACGGATATGCTATGATTCCAGAACATTATTCAAACACGATGTCAAGGAGAGAAAGTAAGGGTTCCTGCCTGGGATGTTATTGATAAATAAGGAGCCAGTGTGAGACGTAAGTTAAGATAAAGGAAATAACCCAAGAAATATTACACAGAATATTGATATAAGAATGGGCCGACGAGTAGTTAATAGTTGATTCAAGAAAAGCCTAGTTATGGCTAGACAAGAAGATACAGACAAATCAACAGATCGTGCAAGATAAACATAGTGAACCCCAACATGGGGAATTCAGTCTCGCAGATATGACATCGTGACCTTTGAGAAATATTCAGATAGGAGTTGGGGTAGTTAAAGGTACCGTATGTGTGTTACGGAAATAAAGGAGAGTGCCACTGGGAAGACAGTCAAAATATCAGTTCAGAAGCAACCCTACAAGCACAAGGGCATGGAGGTAAGTAACTACGGATAATTATAGGCGAGAAAGAACATCAAAAATTCTATCGGGTATACGATGTAATAAGCTCGTAGCTTTACAAGAGTCAGAGGGTCTTCCCTAAATACTACAACAAAATACTAGCTGAGGAAATAAGGAAGAAGGCTTCAACCTAAGCACAGTGACTTAAAGAGGAAATGGTCTTGTAAAAACAGTCTCACTACAACATTGTATGCACTCCATAAGAAAGTAGCACCTACCGTGGCTAATGAACGGGAAGTAAAATCAAAAGTAATATTCGAGATCATATGAGTTGCACGAAATTTCTGGCATACGTGGGAACTAAGATAAGCTAAGTATGCATACAACAAGGGGCAGAAAGACCATGCAAAGTAATAGATTACGTTTAAAGAAAGCTGAGAAGGAACGAAAGGAATTATTTGATCAATGATCCAGAGTTAGTTACGTTATGAATGCACTTAATATTTCGGAGTATTATCCATGCAACATATATGTTGACAATCATATAGTCGTAGAAGACTCCGGTATAAGTTAAAAAAAGAATTGAGTCCAGGTCATAGACAAAGGATTGAATTGTTAAAAGATTGTATCGTGGATATTCCATAGCGTCCATGAAAGGCTAAAGTAATGACTAATACCATGAGGCACAGATCGGAAGATAGCTTAAGCCTGCATAAAGGCTGATCAGAGAGAAGAGGAAACTAAAGAGTTACATCAACTAAGTTAATTAGAAGTCTAATTATTGGATCCAAAAACATTATAGAGATCGTGATTGAAAACATTGCAGAATCACTCTTAGTATCAGAAGTACAAGAGTACAACAACCATATTCTATGAAGAGTACCAGTCTCACAAGAAGTCAGTATGTGGATATGAATTATACCTATGTGGAAGGAAGGTCATGAAAGAGATAGAAGATGTGATGTGAGATTTTAAGGTAAGTAAGGTAAAGGTGAACAACGTACGAGATACTTAGGTGAAGAAGGTTGTGAATAGTCCATACTTCAAGTAGAAGGCTAGAAGCACTGGGATTCAGTATCCATGAATGATAGCGGCATCGTCAGTGGCATATTTTCCAGCCTATGGTTTCTAGGTATCGAGAAGTCTAATTAAGAAAGTAAAGAAGAGTTAGAGACGATGTGATGTCTCGCTTGATGTTCCAAGATGACATAAGGAAATCTATGATGCAAGCAAGTTGAAGGAATATTGCGAGTAGTATAAATAGATATGTGTAGGTCGCAAGCTAAAGTATGGTAAAGTGACAAGGTTTTAGGAAGATAGGAGTAAGGATAAGAAAGGGCGAGTGAGAAGGTGACGAAAATGGATAAGTCCTCGGGATTAAGCCCATGAAAACAAGAGAGATAATGGTTTCTCTAAGTTATAGAAAGCTCAGTATAGCCTGAATAAATTCAAAGGAGTCTAAGGCTAGTAACATTTAGAAGAGATAGAATGCTGCCTTGATAGTAGAATAAGGGTGTAATTATAATAGATAAAGGATGACGTTTGGACCTTCGATTGAGTAATGATTTGAAAAAAAAAAGGGATTTCATGGATGACACGGGATTAGAATACCCCCCATAAGATGAATCACATTGGAATGCTATGAAATACAGTTATGGAAGTATAGTATCGCCCCTAAGTGGATCAGTCTAATCATTTTAAATGTTCCCCGAGGAGACGGGAGCCCTAGTAGCAGTGTTACATAAGAGGCCAAGTTATCAGTAGTAGATTGCATATCAACATTGAGGTGAGTCAACAATGGATGGATAAAAGTTACAAAGTATGAGATGAGAATAGGCCATCATTCTTAAGATGAACGGTGATGAAGAAGCATTAAAGGATTTAGATTTATACATATGGGATAAGCAACGAAAGTAACCTGGAGTTTGGTGGCAGACCTCAGTAACGATAGATCAAAGTAAGAGTTATGGTATAGTATGACCTACATAGATGCAGTAAAGTCATGCGAATAGATAACCGGGCCGATGAAATAAGATATAGAAATATTCGTAAGTTCGACAAAGTACCGAGCGAAGAACTTCAGTATACCTATAGATGCCCAGAGGGACATCTTGTCAAGCTCTGTATACGTTTACAAATTGAGGCCTAGAGATTGGCTAAAAACTGGAAGAAAAAGGAGAGAAGAATTGCATAGGCGCACTTACAAGATTAGAGTCGTACAGGCTGCATGATAAAAGGTAGCATCAGTTACAAGATTGAAAGGATTCTGACCACAAGTCGTGGTGTGAGAAAGAGGCCTAGAGGGAGGAATGCCCTGGCCTTTGGATTTATTCACAGAACAGTTGCATAGATGGCAAGGAGAGTACTAAAGTATTCGCAAGAGTTATAGGGTATGATAATGATAAGTGCATTAGTCAACATTCGAGGACGAATGTTCCAAAGGGGGAAATGATGTTATATCCCGCATTTTCGTACGTTAAAGTTTCATCGTAAGTTAATCGACGTTAGCTCGGGAATGAGATTATTTTGAGGTTATAAGTATTATGCTATTTTAAACAAGTGATAAGTATATTCGTGAAGGTGAGAGAGTAAGCGAATCAAAGAAAATGAGTTATAGACTAGTGCCATACAAGGTACCACATGACCATGATAGCAATATGAATAAAGTGTGTTAAAAGTAAGTAGTATTATAAGTAATTTGAGATAATTCTTAATTATGTAGATAATTGGGTAAATATTGGTCAGTGGGAGATTAACAATGTAATTGGAAATTAATGGATAAGTTAGGTGGGGACATCACCCCCATGTGGCAGCAAATGAAAATGACTCAAAAATATAAAATGTGACTTTTGGTTCATGAAGACTATGTGGCATATTTAGAAAATTTGTTGGCTTAGTCATCCCCAAAAGTGGGGGCCCACAAACCTCAAAGATAAGGGATTGTGATACATCATTTAAGAGGGAAATACATGGGCTGCTAGTAACGAATGGAATTCTCAAAGTAATTCTTAATCAAAGAAAAGGGATTGTTATACATCATTTAAGAGGGAAATACATGGGCTGCTAGTAACGAATGGAATTCTCAAAGGAATTCTTAATCAAAGAAAAGGGATTGTTATACATCATTTAAGAGGGAAATACATGGGCTGCTAGTAACGAATGGAATTCTCAAAGAAATTCTTAAGAATCCCTATAAGGTGCAACGTGAATTGCAAATTCTAAGGAAGCACGGTACAATCTTTCTCAAGAATATCATACGGATTTTTCCCTACTTCGATTCGTCGTTACGTGTTTTATCACAAAAGACGTATGTTAGAGGGATTTTCAAGAGATTCGGCTCAGGTATGTTAAGGCTATCTCTTCTTTCTTTTTAGCATGATCCATGCGATACAAACGAAACGAGCAAATGCACAACTTTCATAAATGACTCTATTCATAGAAGTACTAGGGGTGTCTATATTCTTAATTTCCCATGTGAATTATGATTATATCTTCTGTTCATGGGTCTCAGAAAAATACGTAGTTGATAAAGTTGATCCGAAAGGCATATTGATTTTATGACATTCCGAGAAATCTTATTAACGTATTTCATATGCACTTCATTCATTTATAGATGTACATTGACTCATGACCAGATGGAATTATATACACGTATATTATATGTATATGGGATATGGGAAAAGGTTACGGCGTTATATACGCACCACCACCTGATCAGCTAGTATACGTTGATGATTTGCCCACAGTGGCCGAGATGATATGATGGGATGCCCTCAGAGGCTTGATGATGTTATGAACGCATATACCTATGCATGGTATGATATTTATAAGCATATGCATGACATTATAAATATTAAATGATTTACATAGCTATTCATACTTACATGTTGAGTCTTTTACTCTATGTTTCTCTATGTCTTTTATTTACTGATTTTTATTCCTTACATACTCAGTACATTATTTGTACTGACGTCCTTTTTGCCCGGGGATGCTGCATTTTATGCCCGCAGGTCCCAGTAGACAGGTTGAGAGTCCTCCAAGTAGGCTATCAGCTCAGCGAAGGGTGTTGGTGCGCTCCATTACTCCGGAGTTACTTATTTGGTCAGTATGATATGGACATGTATTGTTTAGTATGGTGGGGACTTGTCCCGACCTTTATGGTGTTTATCTACTCTTAGAGGCTTGTAGACATATGTCATGTACGTGAAAGATTGTATGGCCTTATCGGCCTATATTCAGTGTACGAGTGATCATTTTGGTCTTATAGGCCCTATGTCATATGTATAAGTTTGTATTACATGTTGAGTCCTCCAATGTTGAGTATTTCCTCATGTTTTATTCTACTTATCTCACGACAGCCTCTCCGGCTTATTTACCTATGATAGTATGATGCGAAAAATACGTTACGTTGGTACTCGGTTGAGTAAGGTACCGGATGCCCGTCACGACCCATCGATTTGGGTCATGACACATGTAACCACCAAATCATGAATCAATAAGACAAGTATATGACTATGACTTAACAAAGAAGCTCAATATGGAAAAATAATTATTTATTCCAAATTCAACATGTCATAACCCTAAGCATGCTCCTAAGCCTCAATTACGAGTTATTACGTAATCGTCGAATCAATGAAGCATGGATAATAAGTTCACATCGTCCAAACAAGGCATAAACATAAGCCAAACTCTATCAGATATGGTCATAACCTAGCTACGCATATACGCTCGTCAGCTTGCATATACGTAGCTCCAAAATCAAGCAACATGTTGCAAATACATCACCTATAGGGAGAATCCTCTCTTACAAGAAACTTATCTCTACCTGGTAAGCTTCAACCTTCCAAAATAGCTTTCCCTGTCAAATCAACCTCCAAACGACTTGAATATAGTCAAATACAACCCAATAAAGTTAAACAAAGTCATAAGAATTAATTTTAAATAATAAAGCTTTAATCTATAATTAATTTTTCAAAAGTCAACAAAAGTCAGCGCGGGCCCACATGGACAAAACACAAGTCAATGGGTAGATCCCAACTACCCATAACCTCACCAGTCCAAATATATAATTAGATTCCAAAACCGAGTTCAAATCGACCCTCAAATATCCAAAATACACTCTCTTAAGTTGTAGACAAAAATCTCAAATTTTACCTCAAAATACCATATTTCAGGTGTTATTAATCCATGTAGATTCTTGAAATATAACCACAAATGAGTAGAAATTACGTAGTCTTTAGTCTTGTATGCAAAGCTCCTTTAAAAATCGCCTATCTCCAAGTCTTGGGTTCAAAATATGAGAGAATAGGCTAAAATCTTAAAATACTACTTAATAAGTCTGCCCAAGCATACCCTTCGCAAACACGGCCCACGCCTTGCATTCACGAAGTATAAAATAGCCACCGCAAGAAATACTCCTATGTGAATGCGAATTCTACCTCACTAACGCGAAGCTCAACTCCGCCAAGCCTATGCAAACGCGAGTCTAGCTCCGTGAACGCGAAGGCCAAACCTTTGCCTGACTCCACTGCATCGCGAATGTGATCACCTACATGCGAACACGATGCTCCTGCCCACAACCCTCTGTGAATGCGACACCATGCATGCGAACGCGAAGAACAAAAGTCCAATTGGCCAATCCTTCTCCGCGATTGCAAGACTTGCTACAACCATCAAATTACAAATCTGAGATCGTCTACTCAAAAGTCAAATCTTGGTCAACTCTAGCAACTAGCTCTACTTTGTGTGCTTTCTGCTTATCAACTTCTCGGCAGTGGTACATTTGATTACTTAAGTGGACTAGATCATGCTAAACTTATCTTATCCTTGCATCAATTTCCACCTGATCATTCGGATTTGGGGGTTTGTTTGATCCTGGCTCTAGTTTGCTTACTATATTCCTTAGAGTTACAAGAAATAGTGTAGTCTATTATGCTTCGAGCGACTTGGATCCTGATATGTTTATAATGTCAACCTTGTGCAATTCTTGCATTATACACTTAAAACTTCAGTTGCACAGTACTGTTGATGCATACCAATGGGTGATAACAAACTGTGTGGGCAAAAATGCTCTCAAAAAAATTATTATTGGTGGTCGTTATGATAATTATGCTATTAATGTTGGAACTCTTAGCCTTGTGATGGATATGATTTCGAGGATGGACAACTAGTGGGGGACAAGATGCTCATTAAAACACCCCAACAGAATGAAGCTGAGGAAATGGACAACCATAAGTTTGCTCTCATTTACTTTACTAGGAAATACAATGACACGGAGGTTGCATATTATTGTATATATGATATTCCTCTCACCTTGAAGCTCCAGGATGAGGCTAAGGCTTTTGTAAAATCAGATTGTATCCTTGCTTCTAGGCAACTAAATGAATCTTATGGAATCAGCTTCCCTTTTGATTCTGGTGCAGCTCTGTTCAACATGACCCATGGTGGTACGAAATTAATATTTTGAGATTTAAGAGAATCTTTGAAATTAGTATTTTGCTATACATGAACACTCAAAAGGAAGCTCATGTTGTTTGGTCCATGGAACTTCACAGGAAGTTTGTTGCATCTCCTACTCAGTTGGGCATCAAAAAGCTAACCCGAAGAGGATTCTTGACCTACTGAATGTTGAAAGGCTTGCTTATTCAGAAAAATACAGTAGTTGTAACGAAGATGCAATATTCTACAATTTTACTAGTTATCGGAATGAGTTAGTGTATTGTGCTATTAGAAATTCTTCATATTTTTCGCTTGCTACAGCTCCTGGTATCACCGGAAAGCTTTCCCAAAATATTGTATTTTCTTTCTCAAACGACCAAACACGTGAGTTGATACCTTCTCTTTTTTGCCCTCAGAAAAGGAATGGTTGGTGGGGTTTGCGTATTGCAAGTAAAAGGCATATCTCTTCCATAGAGGTATCTGAAATGATTATATATACACAAATACTTATTGCTGAAGGAACGTTTAATAGTACTTAAAGGAAAGGCTGAATTGGTGAAAGTAAGTTTCAATGTTGCGGTAATCTTTCAAATACTTGTTTACCAGATTCTTCCTATACTTAAGTTTCTTGAGATTCAGCTATATGTTTGGTTCCATATGTCGCTGTTCATTGCACATGTGGATTTCTTATTACTTGTGGCTTGGTATAATGATAAGTTGGGATTTCACTTGGGTTTTTCTACTGCTCGATTGCTGCTATCATTGACTGGTTGACCTTACTCAAAACAACCTTCCAGTTGAGTCACTAGAAATTTCTTTATACTGGTAGAGTAATACAAGTCAAATCCTATAACATATCCTGTGGTGCTCCATGTACATAAATGAGTACAGAATACTAAATAAGCTTGCAATTGAACTTCAAGACTCTTCATCTGCTTCGTAATCTTCAAGATCTTCTTCGTCAATAGACATGATTTTAGACGGACCTTTCCTAGCAGTTCTTAGTTTAGCATTATTAGTACGAGCCTTGAACCCCAACCTTGAGTTCTTGTTCACATCATTACTCACTTCATCTTCGTTTTTCAAGTCACTAGGTGGTAAGAAACAATCCGCAGAGAGTCCCTTTATGTTAAAATCGACTTCTTCAATGGTCCAAACCTCTTCCATTCTTGTCCTAGTGTGTCCTTCTGAGTTCTCACCAAACCTAAATAAAGAAACAGATGTTCTTCCACCATGTGCAATATTAACTCCGTCGAGTGTTCGATAATCGAGTATTAATGACTCCATTGTTGTTTCCCAAAAGACATCATTTCCTGGGGCTTTGATTCTTAGAAGATGAGTGTCTTCAAGCTGGAGTAAGAGCCCTGTTCGTTGGCTGAAGTAACCCCAAACAGTGTGCCTCATTACTTCAACGTTGCTGCTGCTTCTTGCTTTCAGAGTTGAGGGCTCTGTTTCAAGCTTTAGTACAAAACAGTCTTCTGCATTCACCGACTTCTCTCCAACACAAATGGAATTGGAGAATAAATTGGCAACGGATTTGGGATCAAGACCCTGCTAACATGATCAATTTCAGCCAGTTAGTTCTACAAAAGCAAACTTACTCGTTCCACATTTCTTATTCTTCTTTATTGCCTGGGGTTTTTAGTCCAGGAATTTGCCATCTTCAGAAAGTATATATTGGCTTCTAGTTTGTTACTCCTCGTTTTATCTTATATTTTACTATGCACGAAATTTATAAAAAAAGACATAATTTGATAGATATAAAAAAGTACCCTTAAAACTTATCATCGCAAATATAGCAGACGGAGAGGAAGAGGTAGAGGTAGGCCTAACAAGTATTGGGGAGAGGTGATTAGGCGAGATATGGCGTTGCTCCGGTTTATTGAGTACATGACCATGGATAGAAAGGTGTGGAGGTTGAGAATAGAGGTAAAGGGTTAGGTAGCCGAGCATTGTTCGTGTTTGTTGCAGTAGCTTTGATACATCACTTAGTGTCTTTTGTGTATTTTCGTATCCCTAGACTTCTGTTATTACTTGTTACTGCCTTTATTTCGGTTTTCTATTTGTATTCCTTAGTGTTAGTTTTGTATTTCGTTTCGGTTGTCAAATTTGGTTTGCTTGCTATTGCCCCTTCCATCTATCTTCCCTGACACAAGGGTCTACCGGAAACAGTCTCTATGCCTTATTAAAGGTAGGAATAAAGTTTGTGTATACTTTATCCTCCCCAAACCCCACTTGTGGGACTAAACTGAGTATGTTATTAATGTTACAAATATTGCATACATTTATATGGTTATAAAGCATTTTATTAAGTTAGAAATCGAAAGTTTAAAGTTTAAAGTTTACACTTTTCAAGTGTATAAAGATCTTTATTCTTTTGAATAGACTAAAAAGAAAAGTCTCATATAAAATGAAACCAAAGGGATTATTAGACATTTTTTAAGCTTGCCCTACTGATTATTTTGATGGGTCATGTGATCTGTCTTTACAAAATACACTCCAGAAAAAGGAAAACCAAACATAATGTAAATCTCATGACATATATGAGATTAAGTTTCATAACTTTTTATCAAAATTGAGGCTAAGATTTGTGCGCATTCACACCAGAGTATTGATTTCTTGGTCTAGATAGCTGATCATAGAGGTTGAGGCTAAGATTCTTACACATTAAGAATAGATGCCAATTTGAGTACTCATTAAATCAATCATTGATTTGGTGGAAGGACAACTCAGGTCCTCATGGGGATATGTCTCGTTAGAGCCATAAATAAAGAAAGGAAAATTCCTTTGGCCACAATGATCCAAATTGGATTATTAAAGTAAAATCACACCCAAATTAAGGTTTTTGGATAAATTTTATACCGAAAATGTCCTTACCACTAATTTTGAATTTCTCTTCATGATTCTCTCTCACTCATTTAATGTTTGTCTTTCCAATACATGGAAAATATCAAGCATGCAAACCCTCTTTCCCATAAATCTTTTTTTTTTTTTTATCTTTTTACGTATTTTTTCATCCTTTTTTTGTAGTATACACGTATATATTTCGAATATATTCATCTATATACATATATTTTTAGAGAAAATACTTCTTTTTAGAAAAGAGAGTTATAATACTTCTTAATTCTTAATGTTATAATACTTCTTTTTAGAAAAGAGAGTTATAATACTTCTTAATTCTTAGTGTAAAGAAAATATATTTTTATATTTGATATAATAATAAAAAGATAGTTATTAAAAATTAAGATGAATAATAAGATATTGTTAGCTTCGATATTTCATTGCTAAATGTTAGCGCCACTATATTAGCGATGAATTTCACTTTTTTTTTTGTAAAAAAATCCATATTTAAATTAATATATTTTCTTTTTATTTAGTGATGAAATCATAAATATAACATTATTTCATAGATAATTAGTTAGGAAACGTCATCAACCACTAAAATCAGTTTTTCTTGCACTAAAACTGTCATAAAATTCTTTAATATATGAGTACTTATTTAAAATAAGTGTTTAGATATATGAAATTATTTTAAGTACTTATTCAAAATAATTCAGGACCACATATACATAAATAAATGGATAAATAAATATATAAAGTCTTCACCATATGAGTACTTAAATTAAGTGTTTATATATAAAAAAAGGTACTCCAAATACTTATTTAATAAAATAAGAGTTTAGATATAAGAAATTACTCTAAATACTTATTTAAAAATAATAAAGGACCAAACTTACGTACATACACACACACATTATATCTAAACTCTTATATATATATATATATATATATATATATATATATATATATATATATATATATATATATATATATAGAGCTTGATAAGTCAAGGAGTCAGTTGATAAGCTTTGATACCTTAAGTATACTGATCTATAACTTAAGATTAATTTTTATATTTTAAAATTTGTTATTTGAGAATTAGAAAATTCTTTGATTAAATATAATTACTAAATAGTTTATATTTTATAAAAATCTAACTTTTATATTTAAAATTCATTATTCCTAAAATATCACTATTTTCTTTTTGGATTAGCTCTTGTAATGACTTTGGTAATCAAAGAATAATATTTATTTAACTATTTATTGTAGTTAAATAATACTATTGATATGATAAATGCATGACAAAAAGTTATAACCAGCTAACGGAGTTTATTGTCTCTTCGAATTTTGTGGCTATATTATCTTATCATAACAAATAATTATAGTTATTAAGCAAACTATTTCCATGATTATTTATGACATGAATAAAAAAAGAAATTTTTTCATTCAATATTTCTTGCAAATTATGTTAAGTACATCGTTACGATTCATAGTTATATTGACCGTTTATATAATAGCCAATATATAATTTCATTCATTAAGGTCATACGTATCGGCCACTAGTTATTCATAGCAACTATATAACTCCATTGACTAAGGTTGTAGTCATATAACCTATGTTAATTACATCGTTGCGATTCATAGTTATATTGGTCGTTTATATAATAGCCAATATATAATTTCATTCATTAAGGTCATACGTATCGGCCACTAGTTATTCATAGCAGCCATATAAGTTCATTGACTTAGGTCATAATCGTATAACCTATGTTAATTATATCGTTGTATTGAATTGACCGTTTATATAATAACCAATATATAATTTCATTCATTAAGGTCATATGTATCGGCCATTAGTTATTCATAGCAACTATATAAGTCCATTGACTAAGGTTGTAGTCATATAACCTATGTTAATTACATCATTGCGATTCATAGTTATATTGGTCGTTTATATAATAGTCAATATATAATTTCATTCATTAAGGTCATACGTATCAGCCACTAGTTATTCATAGCAACCATATAAGTTCATTGACTTAGGTCGTAGTCATATAACTTATGTTAATTACATCGTTGCGATTCATAATTATATTGAATTGACCATTTATATAATAGTCAATATATAATTTCATTCATTAAGGTCATACGTATCAGCCACTAGTTATTCATAGCAACCATATAAGTCCATTGACTAAGGTCTTAGTCATATAACTTATGTTAATTACATCGTTGCGATTCATAGTTATATTGAATTGACCGTTTATATAATAGCCAATATATAATTTCATTCATTAAGGTCATACGTATAGGCCACTAGTTATTCATAGCAACCATATAAGTCCATTGACTAAGGTCATAGTCATATAACCTATGTTAATTATATCGTTGCGATTCATAGTTATATTGGCCGTTTATATAATAGACAATATATAATTTCATTCATTAAGGTCATACATATCGGCCACTAGTTATTCATAGCAACCATATAAGTTCATTGACTTAGGTCGTAATCATATAACCTATATTAATTACATCGTTACGATTCATAGTTATATTGAATTGACCGTTTATATAATAACCAATATATAATTTCATTCATTAAGATCATACGTATCGGCCACTAGTTATTCATGGCAACCATATAAGTCCATTGACTAGTCTTAGTCATATAACTTATGTTAATTATATCGTCGCGATTCATTGTTATATTGAATTGACCGTTTATATAATAGCCAATATATAATTTCATTCATTAAGGTCATACATATCGGCCACTAGTTATTCATAGCAACCATATAAGTCCATTGACTAAGAAAAATTAGACGAATCTAATAAGAATTAAGAAAATAAGTTTTGATCAAATTTCATTTATGGTGAAAACTAATTATGATTGACTCCTATTTTTATAGTAAATAGCTTTTGCCTTTTGCAAGCTTTCAAAAATTAAGATTCTTATTTTAATGGCTATTCACTAACCATGTGATCCGTTTTCTTCCATTCCACTTTTTTTTAAATAATATTTTAAAAATATTATAATGAGAAATAAAAATAATAGTAGGAACATTGTTACAATATTGTATATAATGTGTTTAAAAATAAGAAAATAATTTTTTATGATTAATATCTTAATTGAGAACGATTACTTTAAGTCTGAACGCATAAGATGATTTTTTAAAAATTGGGTCCAATTTAAAAAATAAAAGGATATGACTTATTTGAATTTGAGATGAGATTTTTTTAAAATATATATATAATAAGAAAATTCATATTTTGGATATGAGCAATAGAGTCAAAGTTTCTTTTAAAATAATTTTTAGTTTTTATTTGTATTATATTAAAATGAGTGTGGTGCAATAAATATTAAATTAAACAAACTAATGTTTCTTGTACTACCAAGTTTCTTGGTTTGAATTCATGTTTAGTTTAAGGATAAAAAAAATGAAAGGTTTATTTTGCTGATGTGTAGATCGTATATTTTTTATTAAATCAAGTATATAATTAATTTTTATTAAATATATAATATAATTTCTATACACATAAAATACACAAAGTATATAGAGACTTTTCATCTTCATATGTATGAAAACATATATCAATTTTAGTTGCTTAATGTATTTTGGGAATAGAGATAAGTTACTGTATTTATTAATGTGATTTGGAGGAAATATTATTTGGGGGAAAGATTGCAAAACTGAATAAGGTTATGAAAGTCTTTTTACGAGTGTGGCCACATTTGAGCCAAATTAATGTAAAAAGATAAAACTAAAGCTGCCAATGACTATGGAAATAAGCTTTATAAGTAGGTCCTCCACCTCCAAACTAAAGTCAAAAAGAATTTTGATCTTCTTGATTATGATTTCACACTTCCCAAAACCCAAGTTCCAGTTAGATAGATTAATTAGACATGAGGACCCACACAAAGTAAAAGAACATGCATCGTTGTCAGTTGGAACAGTCAAAGAATCTTAGGCTTCCCACTCATCATGTGGCAAAGAAAAAACCGACGTATTTGGCAATTATTGTCCCTTCAGAAAAAGGATACATTTTCATGTTGCTCGAGTTTTGTGGAGAAATTGTCTGTCCGTTCACTTGTTATAAGCTTGTTTTAGATCATGGCTAATAAAAGGAAAATTGACCATTATTCAAGGATTGAGTGAGAGAAGGCCAGTTATTTTGATAAATTTAGGATATATATAGATTCAACAATTAAAAAGTTGTTGGCAGCACTATATACCTTAATACTCTTAAAATTTTCAGGTTTCATATTGGAAGTATTAAATTCAATCGAACCCATTGATTTGAACTAAAGTACCTGTAAGGAACGACGAAGAGGCCTGGCAGGACCACGAGATGCATGGGAATTATGCCATGGAGTTTGCCTCCAAGCCACTTTACCATCACTTCCAGCACTAATTTTACACCCTGAAACCACCAGCTCTATGCTCCACAGGTCAGGTCTCTTTTGCCACAACACAAATCCTCCCATTTCACCAGGCCCATTTTTCACACTCTTAATCTTCATCACATTACCGTTGTTCAATCCCATTCCATCTCCAGCAATAAACTCAGACGCCACCATCTTTATTTTCCCCATTGCATACATACTATCAATGGAATTTAGAGCATGTTCTCCCCCTGCTGCTGCTATGTACTGTTGTACTATATATTTCGCCACTGAAGCTTCCTGATCATGTTAAAAATATATTAATTAAATAAATTAAAATGTGTTCTGTCTAATTGCTTAACTAAACTTTTTAGGTGATATGGTCATACAATCTAATATGATATCGAACAGGTAAGAGGTCTTATTTTCTAATCTCCCTGTTGCTAATCATCCATAAAAAAGAATCCAGTTGTGAGAGAGCATGTTGAATTAACTAAATAAAAAATGTATTCTCTAAGGGGTCGTTTGGTAGCTGATTACAAGGTAAATTATTCATGCATTAGGAGTAATATAACTAATACCATATTTGGTAGCCTTTAGTTACTTTGCACAAAAGTCACCCAACTAATGTTATGTTTGATTGCTTTTTCCATTAGGGGTATAAGTAATACATGAATAAGTTAAGCAACAAATCTATATACAACAACAATATCCCAATGTATTCCCACAAGTAGGGTCTGGAGAGGGTAGGATGTACGCAGCCTTACCCCTACCCTGGAAGGGCAGAGAGGCTGTTACCGAAAGACTATCGGCTAAAGAAAGGATGTAAGAAGCACTTATAGCAAGTAATAATAATACATGATATTTAGAAAACTAAATCCAAGATAGCAAAGGAGAAGATGAAAGAAGTACTTATCACAAGTAATAACAGTGCAAGATATATAGTGATATCAAACTAAAGGGATACTGATGCAAAGTACTAACAATACAAGATATATGGAAATAGCAAACTAAGGGTGAAAGGGATACCATACTAACACTAATATTATTGAACTAAGGAAGCCAAAGGGAAACGCTCAACTACATACAAACCTTCTACCCTAATTCTCAACATCTACACCCTCTTATCGAGGGTCATGTCCTCAGTAAACTCAAGATGCGCCATGTCCCGCCTGATCACCTCTCCTCAAGACTTCTTCGGCCTACCTCTACCCTTCCTCTCACCCCCAAGGCCAACCTCTCACACGTCTTGACCGGGGCATCTGTGTTTCTCCGCTTAACATGCCCGAACCATCTCAGCCTCGTCTCTCGCATCTTTTCCTCCACAGGGGTCACTCCCACCTTATCCCTAATAACTTTATTCTTAATTCTATCTAACCTCGTGTACCCACACATTCATCTCAACATCCTTATCTCCGTTACTTTCATCTGCTGGACATGAGAGCTCTTAACTGACCAGCACTCTGCCCCATACAACATAGTCGGTCTAACCACTACCTTGTAGAACTTCCCTTTAAGTCTCAACGGTACATTCTTATCGCACAAGACACCGGACGCGAGCCTCTACTTCAGCCACCCTGATCCGATACGATGTGTGACATCCTCATCAATCTCCCCATCACTCTGAATCACAGACCCAAGGTACTTAAAACTCTCTCTCCCGAGAATGACTTGCATATCAAGCCTCACATCCCGTCCACTTCCTGGGCAACACCGTTGAACTATGTACTCCTATTATTTATGCAAGGTAAAATATGGAACAACTAATACATGTATTAGTAATACATGAATTAAACAATCAAAATGACCAAAAAATATCATATATATTTTAAATTACACATTATATAATTAAAATAAAGTAAATATTGAACAAAAAATTGTCTCTACATTACAATCCATAAATTACTAATCTATGTATTATTAGTCTTTACATAACATATCCCCTTCATAATTAAACCATGTATAACTAAATCCTAAATTAAATAATGCATAACTAATTCCTACATAACTAAATCATATTTAACTAATCCCTACTTTATTAATAGTTGCATAACTCTAACCAGTAACCAACGACCCCTTAATGGTTTAAGCTTTTAAACCATGCTGCCACAATACTCCAACTTACTATGGGATGATCGTTGATTTTTGTGTTGAGAGAGTGGTCGCAACGGATAGGATGAGGGATCAACGGAGCTCCAACAACGCCAAGCAAGAGTTGAATCTCAGCATTTCGGCTACCAAAAACGGAAGCAGCAGACTTGTCCATGTGAGATTTGACCCCAGAATTCTTGTTCTGCCGTGCCCTGTGCTTGTTGGAAGCAAACATTTCTTCTGGGATGGGGACTTCCAGCACTGTTTCCAGCCCATCTTCTCTATCCAAGTTGGGGCACAATGTTCTCATCTGAATAATGTCAAAGATAGCTAGAAAGAGAAAAATGATTTTGATGAATGATTGAACAAGTGTTATATGGAAGAGAATTGGGGTAATAAATAACTTATTTTGTTCACTTGGTAGGGGGTCATTTTTGGGGTTAGGAAGCGAGAAAGAGAAGAGTGCTAAAAGAAAGAGTTGGATTCAAAAGGAGACTTATTTTAAGTTAAACAATTGAATAAAAGGAAGGATCAACCGACAGTGGGCAGCCACAACCGGACGTGCTTTTCTTTAATTTGTCTAACGACGTGACAGCACGCATTTTTATCTCTTGCCCAGCACTTTTGACTGTTGGTCCAAGTATTATTAGGAGACTAAGGAAAAAGAATATATAAAGGAAAATCAGTGAGTCTTGTTTAATGTGAGTGAATAAAACCCATGTAGTTCTGGAAACTAAAGAATCTGAAGTGAGTGATTATCTTCTCAGGTGCACATCTCCTGTTTGACCTTTCACATAGATCTATAATTTAAAGTTTATGGGTTCCTATATCGACCTTAAGTAAATATATAATAAGTAACTGGGTTCACAATCAAATATTTATGAATATTTAATTAATTTTTTAATACATATACAGAATATATACAAAAGCTACTAGGTTCACGGGAACCCACGTATAATAGGGTGGATCCGCCCCTGGTTAGTAGAGATTTTGTTTTGTCTAGGGACGGACATACTTGCCCTAAGCGGTGCCAATTTTTTTTTAATATATATATATATATATATATATATATATATAAAATAAGCAAAATAAAAATATAAAGTATAAGTAAAAAAATAACAATGCTTGTTATTATAGTGATTTATTCATTTATTCATTTTTTAAGATATTGATACTGCTTCTATAAAATCCTACATAGGCCATACTCAATACTACATATGATAACTTGAAAAATAAATTAATAACTTTTTATTATCAATTAAATTGCACTTACAGTCTTTAAATTTTTTACACGGTTAATTTATATAACTTAAAATCCCATTAGTATCATTCACCCTGTACATTAGTGTTAGCTGCATCTTGTAGTAGTGAAATTTTGCAATTTGTTTCGGAGTCCATTTCAAGTATGGATTTCAATTTTGGTTTCCTATAGAATAAGCATGAAACTGGTAGTTCACTCTTTCCTTCTGTACATCTTATATTCACCCTCAAGAAAAGTTGCCTTGAAACAGAGAACAAGTTGAATTAAAGCAAACTGTTTTTCGCATTGAAGAGAAAGAAGATTGAGTCACCCTTCTTCAACGAAACTTTCTCTTCTCAGTTTTGTTGTGCGCGTGTGTATATTATGGCTATGATCGAATATCTCAAATTGAGTGTGTTTGTGTATATATACGTGCATCTCTATATTTTTTTAGCCATCTAACCATTGCTTATCAATCATCTTTGAGTTTCTATCTGATTAACAGCATGTTTGGCCAAATTTCTAAAATCCGCTTATTTTAAGAAGTGATTTTCAAAAAAGTATTTTTGGTGAGAATTGGTTTGTGTTTGGCTAATTAATTTAAAAAACACTTTTGAGCAGTAATTAGTGTTTGGCCAAGCTTTTGAAAACTGCTTCTAAGTGTATTTTTCTCAAAAGTACTTCTCAGAAAAATACTTTTGGAGAGAAGCTACATTTTTCTGTTTTTCAAAATCTGCTTCTGTTTCTCCTCAAAAGTATTTTTTCCTTCTAAAAGCTTGGCTAAACACCTCAATTTTTGGCCAAAAACACTTTTGGTCAAAAAAATATTTTTGGCTCAAAAAAAAGCTTGGCCAAACAGGCTATAAATCTTAATTCTCTTCAGCCTTTTTTAATAGCGATATCCTAATTTCCATCTTTACAAATGGCTTTTTCAGCCGAAATGAACACTTGCCGTGACATAATTCCGTATGTCTCCAATAGATATTTGCTCAAATAACGGTATGTTCTCTTCTTACTAAGATTATTCTTTTACTAGTGAAATTTAATTTTTTCTATTTGTGTAAAAAATCTATGAACTAGGTAAGATGCTTGAATCTTTAGTATAATTTTTTGAATATTTTAGAAAATAGAAAAGTTCTCTTACAAAAGAAAAAGATTTTTTCTGGTGGTGTTTTCAAGAAAAATTTGCATAACCAAATGAATTTTTTGTTAGGTTTTGTGAATGTCGTGAATGAGAAATGAAAGAGCCATCTTTTGAATTGCACCTCTTCTTTTTATCCTTTCATTGTTTATAAATTTAGAGGCTTAGCCTCATTTTTCATACATGGAAAATCTGATACCTTCTCTCATCTTTTCTATATTGCTGCATTATTTTCCAAATAAATATAAGTGTCAAGTGTGATTTGCTGCGTTTGTTGAGTTCACTGAAGTTCTGTGATTTGTAGTACCGCTATCACAGAATCGTAATTATGTTCTATCCTGAAAGAAATTCATCCAACATCTTAGGCAACAGTGAGAGATTAAATTTCTTAAGGACTTGTGAGCTCGAAATATTTTATGATTTTTTATTAAACTAATGTTTCTTTGCTTCTCTGATTTTCTAATTTCAAACACAAATTTTACCAAGATTTTTTCACTGACCTTTTGAGGAACTTGAGGGACGATATCCAAGAGGGTTTATGAAGTTTCATAATTAGGTCTGACTTCTCTCTAGGAAATTACCACCACCGACTTCCCTACACCATCCACGAGTTCCCTGTACCACTAACCATGTCTCAAGGTACTACGGCCAATGTAATCCCAAAAACCACATCAACATCTGTTAAGGCTTTAACTACTTTAAAGATAAACTTATAGCGAATGAATCTGAAGCTACTATCTCCATCTCACCCCCACCGCATTACCACCAACCAATGGAAATAATTATCGTATGGAGCGAAATTGGTTGATTACAAATAGCTAAATAGCGAAGTGACACGTGAAACCGATAACAAACAGAAGTTGAATCGATGAATAATCGGCATCGATTACGATTACGAAGTGCGTAACCGGTACAAGATGGATCTCGAAGGGAGCACAACCGATGGCAAAAACTCAAATGCTTGACATCGGATAGCATTTAATGAGCAATCGTTACAGAGAATATTTGTATTAAAAGTCAGTCGTTATTCACCCATCAATGACATTTTTATTCTCATTCAAGAAGGGTTTGATTTTAGGATCTTGTCTCCCTAGGAATAGTTATAAATATCAGGTTGGCAACCCTTGTAAGACATGAAATATTTGGAACACAAAACCGTATTTCATTATTCTACACTCAATCTAATAGTTTTACCATCACTTTATCATTGCTTTCATCTCTGCCCTCGGAAAGACCGAGTTCGAAGCTAGGCTCGTTATCTTCTTTAATTTCAGTCGTTAATCTTGTTTTCCTTGTTATATTTCTCTATCATTTTTTGATCAAATCGATTCGCTTGTTTATAAATCACATTACAAATTCGACTGTACTATTTTACAGGTAAGCAGTTTGGCGTCCACCGTGGAGCATAGACAACTGCGTAATTGCTTTGATTCATTCATTTATTACTAACAAGTTTTGGTTCTTTCTTTAGTAAAAATCATATATGGCAGCTAATGATGTCAACAACACACATAACATTGAAGTACGCATTGAACGGGAAGAATTGTCCCAGCGTGATGACTCAATCAGCGAGATCTGCAATGAATGGGACGAGACAACCCCGGTTTGCTAAGGTCAGTACCCTCGACATGTGCAGGACCCAACTCCTGATGATGCGGAGGAGGAATATATCATAAAGACGGTCAAACTCCTGAGGGAACAATAGAGAGCAATATTGGATTACCTCTCAAGGCAGGATCGGGTGATGACGGAATTAAAACAAGCGTTGTCAGGTTCTTCCAATAACTCGAATGGAAGGGGTCCGATTCCTCATAGTGTTCCCACAAATCAAACTGCTCAGAGAACCGATAACAACACCCAGGGGATGAAGTCGGTTTTGACGAAGCCGAAGGGACCGGTAGCTTATCTTGGAATAATAACGGGAGTGAACTTTTCAAAACCGAGCTCATGAGAGAAATGAACGAGCCAATGGATCATAATGCGAAGGAGTTTCACTCTCGGATGGATCAGATTCCGGACGCACTACTAGTGTTAAAGGGTCCATATTCAAAAGAGTACACGCAGTTGCCGTTTAAGCCAACTGCAGCACCAAAGTTAATTCCGAAGAGATTCAAGATACAGGACATACCAAAGTACGATGGGACTTCGGATCCACAGGAGCACATCACAGCCTACACTATGGCAGTGAAAGGAAACGGTTTAGCTCAACATGAGATCGAGTCGGTTCTGTTGAAAAGGTTTGGTTAAACCCTCACGAAAGGGGCCCTGACATGGTACTCCTTCTTGCCCGAGCATTCAATTGATTCTTTTAAAATGCTTGCAGATTCGTTCATAAGGCCCATGCTGGAGCAAGAAAGGTTCAGGCCAGAAAGGCAGACATATTCAGAATTTTGCAGGGCAAATCTGATCTACTGCGAGAATTTGTGATCCAGTTCCAGAAGGAAAGGATGTTGGTACTAGCAGTTCCGGATGAGTGGGCAGCAGAGGCAATTACGAAGGGTCTAAACCTACTGAGTTTCGATGCCTCCCAAAAATTGAAGGAGAGTTTGCTCAAGTTTCAGGCAACCACATGGGTAGATGTCCATAACCGCTACAAATCAAAGATAAGGATAGAGGATGACCAACTTGGCTCTTCGGTGCCAACCAAGGGATGGGGTCAAGACAAAAAATCATGACAAGTTTAAAAATAACTTTGATGCAGATCGACAGTCCTCTAGGGGTTGTTTCCTACCGTACGAGGGGACCGATAGGCATAGCAGCAAAGGGTTGCAGTCATTGTATCGGTTTGCTCCCGACAGAAGAACAGACCACGGTCGGAACAATAGGTCGTTATAGGAGAAATAGGTGCCAGGGATCGAGATTCCGTTTATTCGAGGTTATCAGACAATAACTTTAAAATTAGCTTGATAGAATTGGTGTCGGCAATGAGAAATATCAAAGAAACACGGTTCCCAAATCCAATCATATCGGATCATAACCAAAGGGATCTCAGTTTATGGTGTGAATATCGTGGGACTTACGGTCATAGAACTAGGGAATGCCGACATCTTCGAGAGGAGGTGGCTACATTACTAAAAAAAATGACCATCTTAGAGAATTTAAGAGAGCGCGCCAAACACAATTATTGACGGAGCCGGGACAATGCGGATTCATCGAAAGCAGAAGCAGGATCACCTCGGATGATAATCAACATGATCTTCGGAGGAAGCGAAGTTAATGGGGTAACTTTTTCAGCAGCGAAGAAGACGAAAATATCGGTGACTCACGGCAAGAGAGTCCGGGATGTTTCAGAGGACGACATCACCTTTACGGAGGAGGACGTCGACAGACTTCTTCTGCCATACAATGACGCTTTGGTAATCTCCCTTAATATTTTAGATTTCAAAATTAAGCATGTTTTGGTTGATCCAGGAAGTTCAGCCATCATCATCCAATGGAAAGTTCTGTAGCAACCGAAATTGACCGGGAACATCATTCCGGCGACAAAGCTCCTAGCTGGCTTTAACTTGACAAACGTGACAACCCGAGGAGAGATTTTGCTACCCACTCACGCCGAAGGTGTAACAAAGACCACCATGTTCGAAGTGGTAGATGGCGACATGGGCTATAACGTGATCCTCGAAATGTCGTGGATACACGAGATGAAGGTCATGCCCTTGACATATCAACAATTATTGAAATTTCCGACTCTAGAAGGTATCGGGCAAATAAAAGGAGACCAACCAGCGGCAAGGGAGATGAGCGTGGTGACCGTTTCTAGTAGCAAGGAAAAAGAGCCCAACAAATAGCAATTACAGGAATCGATGCCTTCTCCCTTTTCCAATGAAGACGACAAAGGAGAGGAGTCATCGAAATCCTACCAGGTTTTGAGATATTTTTAGGTACTAGAGGAGATGGATGCGACCAAATCGATCATTGAAGAACTCGAGCAAGTGGCTTTGTTCGAGAAGTTTTTGGAAAGGAAGTTTCATTTGGGAACGGGTTTAAATCCCGAGCTCGGGTTAGGATTTATAAATTTTCTTAAAGCTAAAGTTGACTGCTTTGCATGGTCGCACTCGGATATAACAGGTATCCCATTGGAGGTAGCGGTCCACAAGTTAAGCCTGGATCCAAACTTCCCACCGGTAAGGCAAAAGAAATGCCCGATAGTGGAGGTCAGGAACATGTTTGTTAAAGAAGAGGTAACCCGACTACTCAATATCGGTTTGATCCGGGAGGTAAGATATCCTGAATGGTTAGCCAACGCAGTTGTAGTACCCAAAATGAATAACAAATTTGGAATGTGTGTAGACTATAAATATTTGAATAAGGCGTGCCCCAAAGATGCTTTCTTGTTGCCAAACATTGATCAAATGATTGATGCAACGGTCGGGCACGAGTTGATGAGTTTCCTTGGCGCTTATTCCGGGTATAATTAGATTAGGATGAACCCGGAAGATCAAGAAAAAACTTATTTCATCACAAACTTTGGCACATATTGTTATAATGTGATGCCTTTTGGGCTTAAGAACGTCGGAGCCACTTATCAGAGGCTCATTAATAAGATATTTGAAAAGCAGATAGGAAAAATGATGGAAGTGTACATTAATGACATGTTAGTTAAATATTTAAATGCAAGGGATCATCTGAAACATCTCAAAGAAACTTTCGACATTCTAAGGAAGTACAATATGAAACTCAACCCCAAGAAGTGTGCCTTCGGGGTTGACTCCGAAAGTTCTTGGGGTTTCTCGTCTCACAAAAAGGGATTGAAGTTAAACCCGCAAAATCAAAACCATTAAGGACAACCCGGATCAGCTAACAAGCGTGAAAGAAGTGCAGACACTGACCGGCAAGTTGGGGGCTCTCAGCAGATTCATCTCAAGGTCCTCGGAAAAGTGTCATCACTTCTTTTCACTTCTGAAAAAGAAGAACGATTCATATGGACTCTGGAATGCCAACAGGAATTGAAAGACCTAAAAACGTACCTGTCTAGCCCTCCGTTATTGTTAGAACTGGGGAAGGAGAGCAGTTTTTAATCTATCTAGCGGTCTCAGAAGTAGCGGTAAGTTCCGTTTTGGTCCGAGAAGAAGAAGGTACGCAATTTTCTATTTATTAGATTAGTAAGATATTGTCAGGAGCGGAGACTCGTTATCCGTACCTCGAAAAGATGGCCTTAGCTTTCATAGTTTCCTCTCGAAAGCTTAGACCTTATTTTCAATGTCATCCGATAGCCGTCGTGACAACCTTTCCCTTAAGGAATGTTCTTCACAAACCTGAATTGTCAGGACGTTTGGCTAAATGGGCGGTCGAAGTTAGTGAATTCGACATTGAGTATAAACTGAGGACTGCAATTAAGTCACAAGTTTTGGCCGATTTCAGTTCGGGATTAATGCCTTTGGCTGTTAAGGAAGCAGTGCTAGTGTCGGGAAGACATCGGGTGTTTGGACCTTGTTTATGGATGGAGCTTCCAACCTAAAATGGTCCGGTCTCAGAATAGTTCTTATCACGCCTTCGGGGGAGACCCTAAGGTAGGCCATTTGAATTATACCATTAACTAACAATGAAGCCGAGTATGGGGCTTTGGTTATAGGACTTGAACTAGCCCATGGGCTAGGTTCCGAGGTTATCGAAATAAAATGCAACTCCCAGGTGGTGGTAAACCAAGTGTATGGGATTTTTGACATAAATGAAGAACGTATGCAGCAGTACTTGAACAAGGTTCAAGTGTTACTTGCACGATTCAGAGAATGGTCAATCATCCACATTCTGAGGGAATAAAATGTGGAAGCTAATGCATTGGCTAATTTAGGGTCATCTACGGAGATGAAAGGATTTGATTTCGGTACAGTCATCCAACTGCTGCATTCAGTGTTGGATGTAGACGGCTATTGCGAAGTCATTTAGACCAACTTCATTTGGGACTAGAGGAACGAGTTCATTAAATATCTCAGGCATGGTAAATTACCCGAAAACCCAAAGGCGTCCCGGGCACTATGGACCAAAACAACTCGTTATAGCCTCGTAGATGGGCAGTTATACAGGAGATCATTCAAAGGACCACTGGCTCAGTGTCTAGGGGCCTCGGAGGCCAACTACGTGATGAGAGAAGTCCACTAAGGAGTTTACGGAAATTATTCTGGTGCAGACTCATTAGTTCTAAAGTTGATCAAGTCAAGTTATTACTGGCCCCAGATTGAACAAAGATGCAAAGGCATTTGTACAGAAATGCGACAAATATCAACGTCATGCATAGTTAGTGCACCAACCAGCATAATTTTTGCATTCAATGGAGTCTTCATGGCCATTCATGAAATAGGGAATGGACATAGTTGGACCTTTACCACCGAGCCCCAAAAAGGTAAGATTTCTGTTGGTTTTAACTGATTATTTCACTAAATGGGCTGAATTAGGTCCATACCAAAAGATCGAAGAATGCCTTGTTGACTTTATATGGGACCTCATAATCTGCCTATTTGGAATATCGAAGGAAATCACATGTGACAATGGGTCTCAGTTCATAGGTTCAAAAGTCACAAAGTGCTTGGAAGGGTTAAAGATCAAAAGAATTACTTCTTCGTCATACCACCCGAGTGCTAACAAACAGGCAGAATCAACCAACAAGATAATTATTTAAAACCTTAAAAAGAAGTTAGAAGATGCTAAGGGCAAGTGTCCCGATGAGCTACCGAGAGTGCTATGGGCATATCAAACAACGACAAAGTAGAGCACGGGTGAAACTCCATTTTCTCTCTTATACGGCTCGGAGGCTCTGATACCGGTGGAAGTGGGGGAGCCGACTTTAAGGTTTTCCCAAGAAAACGAAGAGGCAAACAATGAAGCGTTGCTGGTAAAGATGAATTTGCTTGAAGAACACCGGGACCTGGCATACGTGAGGATGGTGGCTCAAAATCAAAGGATGGAAAGGTATTATAATCGCAGGGCGAATATCCGTTATTTCAAAGCGGGAGATTTGATTTTGAGGAAAGTTACTCAGAGCACTTGGGAAGTCAACACCGGGAAGCTGGGACCAACATGGGAATGTGCTTACCGGGTTTTAGCTATCACCGTCAAAGGATCATATGAATTGGAAAATCAAGATGGAGTCAAACTATCCAGCAATTGGAATGTGACTCGCCTCAAAAGGCATTATTGCTGATGATTCCTATCGATACTAAAAGTATGTGTTGCACTCTTTTTCCCTTCGACCAGTTTTTGTCCTAATCGGGTTTTTCTGGCAAGACTTTTAATGAGGCAGCAATGAAAAGCATACTAAAAAGGAAGCATCATCGGCAAAGGCAAGACCTTTAAGTATCAAGGCACCAAAATTCTCACATCGATGGTAAACAACAATGTGGATGGTTAAATAATCTTTGGCTCGATGGCAAGCCTCGCCTTCTATTATTAAAAAGGATTGTTTAACTGTTCACAAGTTGTCTCCACCGATAAAGCATCAATATGGATACAAGACTTCCAGTGTACGAATTCATATTCGAGCACTGGGGTGGGGGGAATGCATGATACGGCACCAAGAGTGCCACGAAAACCGGGCACTGTAGGAACCAGGATCAATGTCTTATAAGAACCGGGGACTGCATGTTCAGCCCCATAGAAATAAGTTATACAAGTTAGTCACATGTATTGGCAACTTTATTTACTTAAGCAAGTGAATGCATATGTACTTTAAAAGATAGAGGGAATAAAATAAAGTCCTTTTATTTTTATCTTATTTCTTGTCCAAATGATGAGTTAATTTTATCATTTGAAAGTTAACAAAAACTTCAAATGCTTGTGCTGGAATGAATAGGAGGCATCTTCTTCAAGAGAACTGTAAATATAAGGGCCCTCTCTTATGAAACCCTTACAGTAAAGGGTAGATTCCGGAAGTGATTATGCCTGGAATCAAAAGTTATCGGGTGAAGAAATATACCCGAAGCTTTATCAATTAAATGGAAAAAGGATATTTTTGCACAAAACTTGAGCAAAAATTTCTCTTATTAAAGTGCCAAACTCAATAAAAGTTTTGGCTTAATTACAAAAGATAACAAAAAAAGAAGAAAATTATACATTATTCATTGCTGCCATAACCCGAAGGGAGAGAAGGGTCTACGTTTCCCCCGATAGAAGAAGGTGGATCCACTACTGGTTTGGGGCCTTCATCTTTTTCAGTCTCCCCTTCGGTTCCCGAATACTCGAAACTAGTATTTGAGGAGTCAGTTACAGCAGGCCGTGTAGTAAGATTTTCACGAGCAGTTAACTCCAGTTCTCAGGCCTTCGCAATGCAATCATCAATATCGACAATACCCACTTTCACCTCTTCCAAAGTCTTCCTCATCATATGATATATAGTATAGGTCTTCTCGAAAATGAGGGGATCTTCATGATCCTTGAGTTTTGCTCGGAGTTTATCACTTTTGGCCTGGAGCTCCACTCTTTCAACCTTCATGGCACTGAGGCGGGAATCAAGCTTAACGTTGGTAGTTGAGTGAAGCCGATTTTGCTCCATGGGCCTCTTAAGCCTCACTTCCATTTTGGCTCTCTTCTCCTCGACAACATTGGCCTCCTCAGTTTTGGAGCATAAGTTGGCCTTTAAATTATTAATTTGCTCCTTGAAGGCAGACTCGTGCTCAGCAGCAGCGATTACAGCATCCTGAAGTTCAACCCAACCCACTTAGCATTGGCCTCTCTAAGGTCTTTGTGCAGTTGAGCAGCTTCTTGGCTGTGGGCTCTCTTATCTTGCTCGGTTTGCTGTAATCGAGTCTCAAGCTCGTCCATCTGAGCAACTTTTTCCTCCAGCACCGGGAGGCGCGCAACAAGCTAGTTCCTCTCATCCAAAGGTTGATCCCGCTCAGAAGCAAGTCCCTGTTTATCCAGGAGTAACCTATGTAGGCCCTCGGAAGCAAGGAGGTTGGCCTAAAAAGGGGTAAAGTTAAGCTTATCATGGAAACATGTAAACGGTAAAGAAGATAGAAGGTAATTAGGATGATACCTGTGCCGCACTGTGCATGCTGTTGTTTATTAGGAACTCCCCAAAAAGGGAGCCCATCTTTTTCCAATCCTTCTCTGAAGCCGTTGGCTTCAGATAATTAGCATGCTCTATCAGCTTGGATAAAATATGACACTCTTTCGAAATTGAAAGAGTGGCTCTTCGCCTCCCTCGAGGATCTTGGGAGGGGATTGAGTAATTGTTCCCCAAGTTCCCATGGTTGGGAGACCGAGGGGGAGAATCATTCCTTTCTTAAGCAGATGTTACTGGTGGAGGTGATGCAGTTGGTGCTGGTGGCAAAGGAGCAGCGGGTGTTGATGGGTAGAAAGCTATTGGTGTAGATGGAAAAGTGGCAGCCGGTACGATGGGGACAACAGTTGAGGCCGGCTCAGTATTCGGTGACAGAGAAAGGTCAGGGGACAAACTCCTCATATTGGGAGCATCTGCAGGGATCTGAAAACAGGAATCAACATTTTCTACTAAAACCATCTCCCCCCAAAGCGCCTGAACCTCCTATGTCAAAGGATTTTGGAGCTCCCCCGATTGAGCATCCAGTTGAGCTGATGAAGATCTCCTTTAAAGGTAAGCCTCTTCATCACTGGCTTCTCCTTTATCATCGAGGACCACTATGACTGTGGCCGGCTCGGTGGATATTTTATTTATTCTCTTCTCCTGAGTCTCAGTCGAGGAAGAACGTCTTCTCTTCACTTTCTTGTCCTTGGACTGGGGACTCCGCGAGGAGGAGCCCTCAACGGAGGCTAGAGCAGATCCACGAGCTCTGCTTCAGGCAAGGACATTTTGCAACACCCTCCTGGCCTCCTCAGGGTCATGTAGGGCGTCGACTTCGGGGCAGGTGACGAAACCCCTCGGAAGCCTTGTATAAGGAAAAAGTGGAGTTAGGCAATTTATTCATGAGATTTCTTGTGTTCGAACAAGGATAAACGAAATAAGGACTTTGTCTCACCATGATTCTTGGCCTTCCACCCGTATATGGGAGCCATTTCCTTCCACCGTTGAGATTCCAGAGTTGTAATGTCTAGATTATTCTGAACCATCGGTCTAGACTGTGAACCCGTGGTGGTTCCCAGCAGGTAGCTGAAACGAAGGAAACAAAAAATCAGCAAAATAGGAAATTATCTTTTCATGAATAAAGGAAGTAAACAATAGAAGGCTTACATAAAAGGTTCCACGACTCGAGAAAAGCTGGAGTTGTGGTTGGGATGTTGTCTCTAGTAGCAATAACAACGAATTGTTCCATCCATCTACGGTTGTTGTCATCGTCTACACTGGTGAGAAGGGCATGGTGACCACGCTTGCTGAAGTTTAACACTCCCCCACGAAAAATCTTGGGAGAGGAAAGGTTCATCATATGTGTAAAAATTAGGGTTTCCCCGATCTTAGTGCACAATTGACGAAGATAGGCCACCGTCCGCCATATATATGGGCCTACATTTGCTAAGCAGACTTGATATCAGTGACAAAGTTCCAAAATTATTAGGTCGAGCACTTTACGCGACCCCAAAGAGAAGGGACCCGAAGTAAAGGGATACATATAGACATACGTAAACCCCTCCTTGGAGTAGGTAACTCGCTCTACCATATCTGGAACAAGGATCTCAATATTGGGGAAGTTGCAGTCGTCCTTCACAATTGGGATACTAAAATGATGAATGGACTGTGAACTGGCCAAAATCGGTGGCTTTGAGAAGTTGCAGAGGGTTTTTTTTCTTGGAGATCGTTTGCAATGCTGAGATGGAGTGGTATGATGGTGTTAACAGTAGGAGGATTAGACTGACCTTCGACCTCTTGGCTTTGTTTTTATTCGGGCCTCCACCAAAGAAAAAACCATTGTTTCCAAAGGAAACAGTGTAAGAAGACATGGTATTAAAAGATAGTAAATATGTTCTTACTGAGGGAGTTGAAGGTTGTAAAAATCTCTAAGGAAATTCAGAGAAAGAAAAGGATTGTGAAAGTAATAAAAGTGAAGAAGTAAAAATAATGTGTAGTGAAAAAATATAGACAGCAAAAATCATGGTCATGATTTCCACGAAACCCAGCAAAAATACTTGTTGAATCACTTGGCAACATGTGTTTGGAATAATAAATGTTAAGAGATGTGCGTCTCTTCAAATGTCAGAGACTGTTCAGGAACTTTCCTGCCAAGAAAGGAATTCTCATCCACTTCCTGGTAACACTAAGTTGCGTCACCGGAAAGTAGGGGAATTATCTATATGGAGTGAAATTAATTGATTAAAAGTAGCTAAATAGCGAGGTGACACGTGGAAACGAGAACAAACAGAAGTTTAATCAATGAATAATTGGCATCGGTTATGAAGTGCGTAACTGGTACAAGATGGATCTCGATGGGAGCATAACTGATGGCAAAGACTCAAAGGCTTGGCATCCTATTGAATCTAATGAGCAGCCATTACAGAGAATATCTGCATTCAAAACCAGCCGTTATGGATCCATCAATGACATTTTTATTCTCATTCAGGAAGGGCTTCATTTTAAGATCTTATCTCTCTAGGAATAGCTGTAAATATCAGGTTGGCGACTCTTGTAAGATATGAAATATTCGGCACACAAAACTGTATTGCATTCTTCTACGCTCAATCTAATAGTTTTACCATCACTATATCATTGCTTTCATCTCTGCCCTTGGAAAGACCGAGTTCGGAGCCATGCTCGTTATTTTCTTTAATTTTAGTCGTTAATCTTGTTTTCCTTGTTCTATTTCTCTATTATTTTTGGATCAAATCGATTCGCTTGTCTATAAACTATGTTACAAATTTAACTATACCATTTTATGGGCAAACAATTACCAATATGAAGGATACTCATACTGCTTCATGCGCTCAAAACCATTTATGAAGTACAACTAATGCTGGAGTATCAACAACATATTTATTCTCCTTAGAAATTCTCTGTCATAATTAAATTATAAGGATAAAGAATCCTTCATAAGGTTTTAAAGAGAAAACTCATCGATGTATAGAAACCAATGGAAATTGTTTCTCTTATCGATCTAAGTGAAGATTACTACATTGTCAAATTCCAGAAAGAGGAAAACATGATATGTTCACTATAGAATGGACCTTGGTTCATTTTTGGTGTCACGATCCAAAATTCAAACCCACGGGGTCATGATGACGCCTAACACTACTTGCTAGGCAAGCCAACACATGACGATAAATACAAAAGAAAAGAAACTAACGATCAACAACATAATGAAAATATAGAGTAAAAATAACTCAGAAGCATACATAATAAGTCTAAAGATCAACACTGACGATCAACCATCCTAAAATATGGAGTCACGAGTGCATGAGCTACTAGAGTTCACCAAATACATTGTCTTGAAAGAAATACAATATTGTGTGGTAAAACAAATAATATAGAAGAAATGGAAAGATGACTCTAAGGCTTGCGAATGGTATGCAACTCAACCTTAAGTCCCCTATCTGGTATTAAGCACCTCTCGGGACTCCGTTGACACCAATATCCAAATATGTACAAGAAATGCAGAAGGGTAGTATGAGTACAACTGGCCCAATGCACTCCGTAAGTGACGAGCTTAACCCCGATGAGGCTAAGACAAAACACCTATATATAAACCTATGTAGTTAAGTAATGAGAAATAACAAGGTGACAAGTAAAATATCAAGTAAGATGACAAGATAACAACATGTGCGAGAGGTAACAAGTATATAAGTAAATAGATATACAACGATAAAATAAAGGAAGGTACTAATAAAGTAAACCACAATTTATGCTTCTACTAACAACTTCAAACAAACCTTTCAAAGACAATTACAAAGCAATGTAGCCAAGTCCTTAATCTGTATAGTAAAACAAGAACAAAAAATACCAACAATCGGCACGATATCACCCTTCGTGCTTTTACTCTCAACCTCACAAATAAAGCATAATAGCAAGCACGGAAACAACCTTCGGGCAAATTCTCTCTTCTTCACAAACACGGTAATACACTTCGTGATAATGTTGATATATATATATATATATATATAAAGAAGGCACGAAAATACCCTTCATGCACAATCACTCTTCCTCACAAGCATGGAAACATCCTTTGTGCGATTCATTCTTCCTCACCAAGCATCACATATAACACAATACCAAGCAAGGTGGGAAGCATAACCAACATCAATAAAAGTAATTGAACGTAACTCGCCAAATGAAAATTTACCATCACTTTTGTATCAATAGCCAAATCAATAGTTCAACAATCTTAACGCCTAATATCTCAATAAGCTCAACATAACTAATAACATGGATAAGAGAAATCAAAGAGTTTCACAATTTGTTTAGAGCATGGAAGACATTTACATAAAGTAACATGGTAAATAAAGCTAGTTCTACCCGCATGCTTATCCCATAGCAAACGCATATATACTCATCACCTTGCATATACGTCGCCCCCAAAACATAGAACACATAGCAATTAAATACCAATACACCCTAATTCTCTCAAATCACGATTAACCAAGACACTTACCTCTTTTCGCAATAAGATTAACATTTCAACACGGCTTTCCCTTTAGAACAAGCCTCTAAACCACCTGAATCTAGTCAAATATTGCTCAAGTAAGTCAAAACAAGCTTTAGAAATTACCCTAGTATAATAAACGTTCAATCTTTAACATATTTGAAAAAGTCAACAAAAAGTTAATCCGGACCTACATGGTCGAAATCCAAAATTAAGACCAAATCTCCAGTTACCCAATCACCCCCGAGTCTAAATATGTGATTTGTTTTGAGATCTGACCACAATTCAAGGTTTAAATCTCAAAATTACAAGATCCTAAATTTCTCCCCAAAAACTCTATTTCTACTCTATGAAATCTTAGGTTTAATAGTAAATATCTATGAAAATAGAAATAAAAATTGAGAAAAAAAAAGTTAAAGTTACTAACCTATGAAGTTGGGAATAAATTGCTCTCTAAAATCGCCTCTATGGTCAGTCTAGGTCTGAATGATGGAATAAAATGAGCTAAATCCCAAATTCCCTACCCTTTTACATAGTTGCAAGTATTGCAATTCCAAAATCTTATTCGCGACTGCGATGAGCGAACGACTGGTTGCAAATGCGAACCAATCCTTAGGCCTCTAATCTCTCAAATGCGACATTTTAATCGCAAATGCGAATAATAGGACCTTCGCAAATGCAGAATGAGCTTAGCAAAAGTGAGGCTATCCCTTCTCTCTCAGAGTCGCAAATGCGACATGAGTCTTGCAATTACTAAGGTTTAAACCCTCACCAAAACGACCAAATCTTTGCAAAGGTGAAGCTAGCACTCGCAAATGCGAGCCACATTTGCGAAAAGACCGTCACAAATGCGAGGTCTGCAGCACCAGTAATTCCATATCCTAACCAATTAGTCTGATACTCATTGGAAACTGACCCGATCCCCTCGGACTCCTATCCGAACATTAACGCAAGTATAACAACATCATACGAACTCGCTCGTAAGCTCAAATCATCAAAATAACATCTATAATCAAGAATCAAACACCAAAACTCAAAGAATTTCATATCTCATACTTTAAAATTTTAACTTTCCACATTACGCGCTGAAACAGTCTCGGGTCACCCAGGATCCAAACCAAACATGCGTACAAGTACAAAATCATCATACGAACTTACCGGAATTGATAAAATACCGATCCACGATTGTTTATCAATAATGTTGACCATGGTCAACTCTAACCATTTTCAGGTTCAAAAATCAGGTTTTCTTTAAAAGTTCACATTTAAACTTTCTGGAAATCAACAAGGGCCACACGCACAAGTCATAAATTATCAATAGAGCTACGAAAGGTCTCAAATTACAAAATGGGGAGCTAGTACTCAAAATGACCTATCGTGTTGTTACATTCTCCACATCGAAAAGAAATGTTCATCCTCAAACGGACATAGAAATGTACCTGAACTGATAAAAAGATGTGGATATCTAATCCTCATGCTGGACTCAGTCTCCCAAGTAGCCTCCTAACCCGGCTAACCTCTCAAATGCACGTTCACATAAGGAATATCCTTAGATCGCAACTTTCAAACCTGCTGATCTAGAATAGCTACCGGCTTTTCTTCATAAGCCAAATCCGCATCAAGCTATCGTGCCGAAGTCCAAAACATAATAACTATCTTCATGGTACTTCTGAAGCATAGAAACACGAAATACTGGATATACCCCGTCTAGGCTAGAAGGCAACGCAAGTCTATAAGCAATCTCCCCAACTCTCTCCAAGATCTCAAATTGGCCAATGAACCTCGAGCTCAATTTTCCCTTCTTCCCAAATTTCATCACGCCCTCCATAACCAAAACTTGGAGAAGAACCTTATCACCCTCCATGTAAGCTACATCACGAACCTTCCTATCAGTATAATTCTTTTGCCTGGACTGCGGTATACGAAGCTGCTCCTGAATCAATTTCACTTTCTATAAAGCATCACAAAATCTATGCCCAATAATCTAGCCTCACTAGGCTCAAACCAACCAACCGAAAAATGACATCGCCTCCCATATAAGGTCTTATATGGAGCCATCTGGATACTCGACTGGTAGTTGTTGTTGTATGCAAACTCCGTAAAGGTAAAAACTGGTCCATTGACCTCCAAAATTAAAGTGCATGCCCTTAACATATTCTTCAAGATCTGAATGGTCTGCTCGGACTGCTCGTCCGTCTGAGGGTGAAATGCATTACTCAACTCAACCCGCATGACTAACTCACGCTGAACCGCCCTTCAAAAGTGCAAAGTAAACTGAGTGCCGCGAACTGAGATGATAGAAACAGGTACACCATGCAGGTGAAAAATCTCTGTGATATAGATCCTAGCAAATTACTCCGAAGTATAGAAAGTCATAATCGAAATGAAATGCGCTGACTTGGTCAACCGGTCCACAATGACCCAAACGGTGTCATACTTCCTCAATGTCTTTGGTAAGCCTACCATAAAGTCCATAGTGATGCGCTCCCACTTCCATTCCGGTATCACCAACTTTTGAGTCAAACCACATAGTTTCTGATGTTCATATTTCACTAGCTAACAATTCAAACACCGGGAGACATGTCTAACAATGTCTTTCTTCATCTTTCACCACCCATAATGTTGCTTCAAGTCACGATACATCTTCGTGATAGCTGGGTGAATAGAATACCGTGAGATATGAGCCTCCTCAAGGATCAACTCTCTCAAACCATCAACATCCGAAACACAAATCTGGCCCTGAAGCCGCATAACACCATCATCCCTAATCACAACCTTCTTAGAACCACCTCGCCGCACCATGTTTTTCAACACCAACAAGTGAGGATCATTAAACTAGCAAGTCTTGATGCACTCCAACAGAGATGACTGCACCACAACACAAGCAAGAACCTTACTAGGCTCTGAAATATCCAACCTCATGAACCTATTAGCCATGTCATGAACATCCAAAGCCAATGGCCTCTCCACTGCCGATATAAATGCCAAGCTACCGATGCTCTCTGCCTTCATACTCAAGTCATCAGCCACCACATTAGCCTTCCCCAGATGATACAATATGGTGATATCACAGTCTCTTAATAATTCCAACCATCTCTGCAGCCTAAAATTAATATCTTTTTGCTTGAATAGATGTTGGAGACTCTAATGATCTGTGTAGACCTCACATGGCGTGCCGTATAAGTAATGCCTCTAATCTTGAGTATGTGCACAATGACTGCTAACTCTATGCGCGAGGTAGTTCTTCTCATAGATCTTCAACCGACGAGATGCATAGGCAATTAGTCAGCCATCCTGCATCAATATCGTGCCAAGTCTAATACGCAATGCATCACAATACACTGTGTAAATCCCCAAACTTGTGGGAAACACCAACATTGGGGTTGTACTCAAGGCAGTCTTGAGCTTATGAAATATCTCCTCACACTTGTCAGACCATTTGAAAAGAGTAACCTTCTGAGTCAACTTGGTCAATGGGGCTGAGATAGATGAAAACCCCTCCACAAAACAGCGATAGCAGCCCGCCAAACTCAAGAAGCTCCGAATCTCTATAGCTGAAGTAGTTTTAGGCCAATTTTGAACTTCCTCAATATTCTTAGGATCCACGTTGATACCATCAGAAAACATAACATGACCTGGGAAGGCAACTGATTCCAACCAGAACTCACACTTCAAAAACTTGGCATAAAGTTGAGGATCCTTCAATGTCTGAAGTACAATTTGCAGGTGCTGCTCATGCTTATCTCTACTACAAGAGTAAACAAAAAATGAAGATAATCACAAAGGAATACAAATAAGGCTTGAACACCTGGTTCATCAGATCCATGATGGCTGCTGGAGAATTAATCAAGCCAAATGACATCACCAAGAACTCGTAATGACCATAACGAGTCCTAAAAGCTGTCTAAGAGACATTCGATGCCCTAATCTTCACCTGATTGTAGCCTGATCTCAAATTAATCTTGGAAAATACTTTGGCACCCTGAAGCTGGTAAAATAAACCATCAATCATATGCAATGGACACTTGTTCTTGACGGTAACCTTGTTCAAATGCTGATAGTGAATGCACATCCTCATCAATCCGTCTTTTTTCTTAACAAATAACACTAGAGCACCCTAAGGTGTCACACTCGATCTAATGAATCCTTTATCAAGTAAATCTTGCAACTGATCTTTCAATTCCTTCGACTCGGCTAGATCCATAAAATACAATGTAATAGATATAGGCTGAATGCCTGGAATGAAATTAATACAAACGTCACAGTCTTGACATTATAATCCAAGAGAACGTGATAGGGGACAACCAATGCATACTAAGAATGTCCTCAAAATCCACCATATCCTACAACAAAAGATCAACTATAGTATCAAAATGATTAATAGTAAAAATACAAGACCGGTACACCCAATCAACTACTATGGAATCTCCAAACGGTGTAGACACAGAAACAGGAACATCAAGATAATCATGAGGCATACTCAAGTACGAAGCAAAATATAAAGATACATAAGAATATGTAGAATCCAGACCAAACAACACATAAGCATCTCTATGACATATTGAGATAATACATATAATAACTGCATCGGACGAATCTGCCTCGGGCCTACCTGAAAATGCATAACAATGAGGCTGAGCCTCACCAACTTGTCCTCCACCTCTAGGACGGCCTCTCACTGACTGGCCCCCACCTCCGGCTGTCTAACCCCAACCTCTAGTTGGCTTAGCGGGTGGTGAAGAAACTGGTGCTAAATTCATGGCATGAGTACCCTATTGTGGCATACTGCACTCCAACCTAGAGCAAAGCCCCGCAACATGCCTCAGATCCTCACACACATAGAAAGACCTTTGTTGATGTGGTTACTGAACCTGGAGTTGTCCCTGACGACTTGAATAACCACCATGGTAGCTCTGTATTAGGGGGTGCACTAACAGGAACTAGAGGTGCATTGTATGCTAGCTGCTCGAAATAAGGTTCGTAAGCACTGTGGCTGCCTGATGAAGCATGTGTGACCTGTAGTGCTGATAGCACCGGCCTGATAGAATGGCCTCTACCAAAAGAACCCCCACCTACAAATGAGGCACCACTGAAACCTCCAAAATGATAGGGCCTCTTGTCAGAGGTTGTCTCTCTTCCCTGGCCTCTAATGCGCTCTATCCTCCTGACAATCTCCACTACCTGAGTGAAAGTAGTCTTAGTCTCGGCCTCTCTGGCCATCTAAAGTCTGATGCCTTATGTAAGATCCTTTATGAACCTCTTCATATTCTCCCTCTCAGTAGGGATCAGGATAGCTGCATGGCGAGACTGAGTATCGGTCATGCTACTTGAGTATTGGTAATGTTTCTTGCTGAAGGCGCTCGAACTGGCTGCGCAACTCATCTCTCTGAGTAAGGGGAATAAAATTCTCCAAAAATAAATGTGAAAACTGAGCCCATGTAAGAGAAGGTAATCTCGTTGTCCTACCCAACTCATATACCCGCCACCACTTTTAGCGAAATCATGCATATGAAAGACGATGGACTCAACTCCATTGGACTTCACTAGTACTAGGTTGCACAAAATATCATGGCAACGGTCCAATAAGTCTTGGGCATCCTCTAAAGGTGCACCGCTAAAATGAGAGGAAACAACTTGGTAAACCTATCTGACATCTTCAAATCATCAGCTGACATCACGGACCCATCCCCATGATGTGTAGTAACAATCAGTCGAACTACCCCAACTAGTAGAACTCCTGGGGTATGATAACCATGGGCCATCTCTCTGTGTCACGACCCAAATCGGAGGGCCACATCGGGCACCCGGTTCCTTTCTCAACCAAGTACCAACATACTATATCTTTCTTATAACACCATCATGGGTAAATGGGCCAGAAGGGCCGCCATGAGATAACCAGAATAAAACATAGGGGAATATTATACATAGGATGACCCAACATGATATAGAAACTTATACATGTGACATACGGACCTATAAGGCCGACATGATCATTTGTACACTCAAAACATAGGCTGACAAGGCCATACAAGTATCCATATATATGACATCCGTCTAAAAGCCTCTAAGATTACATCATAAGGCCGAGATAGGGTCCCAACATACCAATCAATAGATATCCAAAGCATACTTACCAAATAGGCAACTCCAGAGCAAGTGGAGTGCACCAACACCTTCCGCCGAGCTTATAGCCTACTAGGAGGATTGTCAACCTATCTATCGGGACATGCGGGCATGAAACGCAACGTTCCCAGGCAAAAGGGATGTTAGTACAAATAAAGTACCGAGAATGTAAGGCATGAAAAGCAGTATATAAAAGACATGAAAGAAACATGGAGTAAAGGACACTCAACCTGTAAGTTTGAATAGCTCCGTGAATCATAAAACATTTATAATGTCATGCATATGCTTATAAATGTCACATATGCATAGGTATATGCGTACATAACATCATCAAGACTCTGAGGCCATCCCATCATATCATCTCATCCTCTATGGGCAAAATCATCAACGTATACCAACTAACCAGGTGGTGATGCATATATAACATTGTAACCTTTCCCCATACACCATATACATATAATATATGTGTATATAATGCCATCTGGTCATGGGTCAATGTACATGTATAAATAAACGCAATGCATAATGAAGTAAGTTAATAAGATCTCTCGAAATGTCATAAGATCAATATGCCTTCGGATAAACTTTATCAACTTACGTATTTTCTGAGACCCATGACCAGACAATGTAATAATAGGACACATGGGGACTCAAGAACATAGGCATTCCTAGTACTTCTATGAATAGAGTCATTTATGAAAGTTGCACATTTGCTCGTTTCGTTTGTATCATATGGATCGTGCCAAAAGGAAAGAAGGTATAGCCTTAACATACCTTTGTTGATAATGACTTAATATATACTGCCCGTGATACTTCAACGGAGAATTGGACAGCACTTCCTCTATATTTCCTCACTTTCCCGAATTCAAAACTGCGCCAAACAATAATATCAATAACCAGTCCTATCCATTATATGATTAACCTTGGTTTCCCTATTTCGACCCTTCTATAACATTACTTAGCAATGAAGTACCATTCGACTCACTTCAAGAAAACAAACGTTACTGCTACCTTTCTTGAGAAACACAATTGTTTAGCTAAAGTAGTCCATATTGGAAAGAAACGTTGTTACTAGATCTCAAAAGGGAGAATCAACACTACTGCTATATTTGTATAGCACGTTGTTGCTATAAAAGGAAGGAATTATTGTTGCTATTAAGTACTTAGATATTGCACATCAAGGGTTACTAAAAGAGAAAGAGGAGAAAAATCCTTCATTGCTTTCTACGTGTAGTTGCAGCCAGCTTTTCATATGAACTCTTGTCTAATTAATTCAAGATATTGCTGCATATATTTACCAAATAAGAGAGAATTTAGCTCTCAAATGATGCCATATGATTATGGACCATAGGGTCCACCTAGCAAGCTAAGCTCTTATCCTTTCAAATATGCCACTTACTACCCATTAAATGCATAGTCACATTGTTACTTTCCCTCATAGTGACATGTGGAGATTTTGTCCCCTCACCAATTATCCAACTATAGCTTTAATTAATTCTTTTATCTTTACTATTATCCTACATGCTATCTTACTGGGCTTAGTAATATTATAATTAATCCCCATTTTACTACTGGGTATAACATCGACGTAATACTACAGGGTGTAATATTGATGTAATACTGCGGGGTGTAACATCGACGTAATACTGCGGGGTGCAACATCGACGTAATACTACGCGGTGTAACATCAATATAATACTGCGGGGTATAACATCGACATAATATTTAGTGATGTAACATCATTCCCCTCTTTGGAATATTCGTTCTCAAATGTTGATGATGCGCTTATCAGTTTCATAACCTACAGCCCTTACGAATACTTTAATATTGTCTTTGTTATTTAGGATACTGTTCTGTGAATAAATCCAAAGCCCAGGGTATTCCCCCCTTTGGGCTCTTTCTCACACCACGACCTGTGGTCGGAATTCTTCCAATATCGTAATTGTTGCTACCTTATGTCATGAAACTTGTACGACTTTATCCTTGTATCTGCGCCTATGCTATCTTCTCTCATTTTTTCTCCAGCTTTTAGTCAATCTCTAGGCCTCACTTTGTGAATATATGCAGTACTATGACAAGTTGTCCCTCTAGGCATCTGTAGGTGTACTAAAGTTATTCGCTCGGTACTTTGTCAAACTTACGACTATTGCTATATTTTATTTCATAAACTCACTCGGTTATCTATTCTTATGGCTTTACTGCATCTAGGTAGGTCATACTATACCATAACTCTTATTTTGGTTTCATTATTATTGAGGTATGCAACCCAACTCCAGGTTACTCTCTTGCTTCTTATCCTACATGTATAAATCTAATTCCTTTAATGCTTCCTCATTATTGTTGATCTTAAGAATGACAGCCTAACCTCGTCTCATATTTTGGAACTTTTATCCATCTATTGGGGATTCACCTCAATGTTTATCTATAATATACCAATGATACCAATGATATTATAGATAACTTTTATCCACACAACACCTATACCAATGATAACTTGAAACCTCTTACATATCACATTGTCACTAGGGATCACGCCTCATCGGGGAACATCTGAAGCGACTTGCCTAATCCACGTAGGGGCGATACTATACTTCAATAAACGTATTTCACGGCATCCTAATGTGGTTCATCTTATGGGGGGTATTCTAATCCCGTGCAATTCATGAAATCCCTTCTTTATGAATCATTACTCAATCGAAGGCCCAAACGTCATTCTCTTATCATTTATCATAATTACACTTTCATTCTTCTACCAGGGCCACATTCTATCTCTTCTAAATGCTCCTAGTCTTAGACTCCTCTGAGTTCATTTAGGCTATACTGAGCTTTCTATAACTTACCGAAACCATCATCTCTCCTATTTTCATGGGCTTAATCCCGATGACTTACCTATTCTCACTTGACTTTTCTTATCCTTACTCCTATCTTCCTAAAACTTTGTCTCTCTACCATACTTTAACTTGCAACCTACACATATCTATTTATACTACTCGCAACCTTCCTTTAACTTGCTTACACCGTAGATTTCCTTATGTTATTCTGGAACCTTAAACGAGACATCACATCGTCTCTAACTCGTATTTACTCTCTTAACTAGACCTTCTCGGTACCTAAAAACCATAGGCTAGAAGATATGTCACTGGCGACACCGCATTCCTGGATACTGAATCCCAGCACTATTAACCCTCTATCTGAAGTATGGACTATTCACAACCTTTTGCACTTGAGTATGTCATACGTTGTTCACCTTTACTTTACTTACCTTAAAATCTCACATCGTATCTTCCATCTCTTTCATGACCTCCATTCCACATAGGTATAATTCACATCCACAACTTGAAGCTCTACTATAATACTTGCACATCTGTTGCATACACAATCCGGTGGGAGCCTCATACTAACTTCTTATGAGGCCGGTACTCTTCTAACTGGCTTTATTGTAAAGCCGTTATAGAATATGGCTGTTGTACTATCTCTCTTGTACCTCTGATATTAAGAGTGATTCTGCAATATTTTCAATCACAATTTCTATAATTATCTGGGTCTAATAATCAGACTCTTGATTTACTTAGCTGATGTAACCTTTTAGTTTCCTCTTCTCTCTCAGCCTTTATGTAGGCTAAAGCTATATTTCGATATGTGGCTCATGGTATTAGTTATTACTTTAGACTTTCATGGACGCTATGGAATATCCATGATATAATCTTCTAACAATTCAATTCTTTGTCTGCGGCCTGGACTCAATTCTTTCTTTTAACTTATACCGGAGTCTTCTACGACTGTATGAATGTCAACATATATGATGCATGGATAGTACTCTGAAATCTTAAGTGCGTTCATAATGTAACTAACTCTGGTTCATTGATTGAATAATTCCTTTCGTTCCTTCTCAACTTTCTTTAAGCGTAAGCAATTACTTTTGCTGGTCTTTCTGCCACTTGTTGCCTGAATACTTGGCTTTTCTTAGTTCCCACGCATGCCAGAATTTTTGTGCAACTCATATGATCTTGAATATTACCTTTGATTTTACTTCCCGCTTATTAGCCACGATTGGTGTCACTTTCTTATGGAGTGCATACATTGTTATAGTAAGGTTGTTGTTTCAAGACCATTTCTTCTTCAAGTTACTATGCTTAGGTTGAAGCCTTCTTCCTTATTTCCTTAGCTAGTCTTTTGTTGTAGTACTTGGGGGACACCCTCTGACTTTTGTAAAGCTGCAAGCTTATTAAATCATTTGCCCGACATAATATTATTTTTGATGTTCTTCCTCGCCTATAATTATCCTTGGTTACTTACCTCCACGCTCATGTGCTTGAAGGGTTGCTTCGGAACTGAAATTTTGACTGTCTTCCTAGTGGCACTCTCTTTTATTTTCGTAACACTCATACGGTACCTTTAACTACCCCAACTCCTATCTAAATATTTCTCAAGGATTACAATGTCATATCTGCGGGACTGAATTCACTATATTGGGTTTCACTATGTTTATCTTCCATGATCTACAGATTTGTCTGTATCCTCTTGTCTAGACATAACTAATCTCTTCCTGAATCAACTTCTAACTACTCATTGGTCCATTCTCATATCTATATTCCAACGTAATCTCTCTTAGAATATGTCCTTTATCTTAACTTACCTCTCGTATCGGCTCCTTATTTATCAAGTATTCATTCGCACCTATTTATCAGTAATATCCTGGTCGGGAACCCTTACTGCCTCTCCCTACCATCGTGTTTGCGTAAAGTTCTGGAGTCGTAACCTATCTGTGGGATTTGAATAGTGCAATCTCATCGCTTTCTCATTTTTATCGCATTCTTCCTTTACTATTCTATAGTTCCCTGAACCATATAACTCCTACTTAATACCATATCACACCATCTTTCCCCCTCTCTTCATCTTTGGTGTCTTTTCACATTTTCAATAGTGTTACTCGCCTTGCGGTAATCCTTCTATAACAAGGATAACGAAATTCCTTACTCACGAGGGTGACACCTAGTGTAACTGGCACACATTGTCACTTAAGCTTAACTTTGCTCATATTGCTTCCTTTAGGGAAGCGTCTTCCTGAATGACCTTTAAAGATTATTCTTCTGTTGTCCATTCTATTATCACCGAAACATGATCTCTAAAATTCTCACGATACCGGCTATTATCAAATCATTCGGTCCCTAATTCATGTTTACTTTATCTTGTTCAGTAGTCCATACTGATTTCTATTACTTCGGGGTCTAACTTTTGCTTTTGGTAATCATGTTGGAATTACCAACTTATTTCTCGAAATGAGGATATGACTTCATGGCTTAAACCTTTTTATTGATTCAAGGCATGTCTCCTCTTGTCTTTCCCTTCACTTGACTATAGACTCTATCATCCTGTCATATTTCGATTTGTCGTTATCACTCACTTATCACATCATGCTCATAATGCTTCATTTACTCTCTTCTTATTCCCCTGCTAATATTTTTGTCTATCACTTTATTCTGGAAACTTCAACAAGACATTCTTTTGCTTTTAGCTCCCCTTACTCCATCCACTACTTTTCGGGTCGCCTAACATTCTCTTTCTACTAGGGACGGGAGCCATACTAATGTAAATATTTATCCCTTCTAGGATTCCAGTGCCTATCTTTGTAATTTTTTGAACATTCTAGTATTCATATCTAGCTATACTATTCTAGAGTGCACCATCTGGGTGTCTCACAAGGAGAACTATTACCATGTTTGCAATATCCTTCGAAAATGTCAGCTAACTCTAAGAATCCATCCACCATTTTGGGTTACTCTAACCCCAGCTGGATCATGATATCCTGTCATTCTCTTAAACTATATATGTTAGCTCCCATAGGGCATAACTGAGATGGGTGTGTATTGACTGGGTACCTTGTACCCTTATTCACCTTGATTCTTTTACTTGTTAAAACTTGTATCTACCTTCTGATTCTCTCGTTACTTTTTACCACATGTGTGGATAGATATTCATGCCTTGGGGATCCTTTTAGAGAAGCTTACACATCTTAGTACACACATGATCTGTTGAAGACCATACATTTACTCATCATAAGCATGATGCAAAATCGAGTTCCTCTGACTCAACTCTTCCACAGCCACATTTAATCTCTTACCAACGGTCTTTCTATATATAGGTATCGTTGTATTACAAATAAGATAGAACTGAGGAGTTTGAATTCTTACAACTGAGCTCTACCACACGATCTAGAGTAAGAAGAAAGAGTGACAGTTCTAAATGCCCTGTAGCCTCCTGCTTATAAGTGTGGTGTACAGCACACCCATAAACAAGACTCTACTAGACACGGCTTGTAGACTCCCTATGACAGAACTGCTCTGATACCACTTTTGTCGCGACCCAAATCGGAGAGATGCGACGAGCACCCGGTGTCTTACTCAATCGAGTACCAATATAATATATCTTTCTTATTACACCATCATGGGTAAATGGGCCAGAAGGGCCATCGTAAGATAACCAGAATAAAACATAAGGGAATACTAGATATAGGACGACCCAACATAATATAGAAACTTATACATGTGACATACGGCCCTATAAGGCCGACATGATCATTTGTACACTCAAAGCATAGGCTGACAAGGCCATACAAGTATCGATATATATGACATCCGTCTACAAGCCTCTAAGAGTATATCATAAGGCTGGGATAGGGCCCCAACATACCAATCAATAGATATCTAAAGCATACTGACTAAATAGGCAACTCCGGAGCAAGTGGAGTGCACCAACACCTTCCGCTGAGCTGATAGCCAACTAGGAGGATTGTCAACCTGTCTATCGGGACCTGCGGGCATGAAACGCAACATTGCCAGGAAAAAGGGATGTCAGTACAAATAAAGTACCAAGTATGTAAGGCATGAAAAGCAGTATATAAAAGACATGAAAGAAACTTGGCGTAAAGAACTCAACCTGTAAGTTTGAATAGCTCCATGAATCATGAAATATTTATAAGCATATGCGTATAAATGTCATATTATGCATAGTATATGCGTACATAACATCATCAAGCCTCTGAGGCCATTCCATCATATTATCTCAGCCTCTGTGGGCGAAATCATCAATGTATACCAACTGATCAGGTGGTGGTGTGTATATAACACTGTAACCTTTTCCTATACCCCATATACATATAATATACATGTATATAATGTCATTTGGTCATGGGTCAATGTACATGTATAAATGAATGCAATGCATAATGAAGTAAGTCAATAAGATCTCTCGAAATGTCATAAGATCAATATGCCTTCGGATAAACTTTATCAACTTACGTATTTTCTGAGACCCATGAACAGACGATATAATAACAGGACACTTGCTCATTTCGTTTGTATCCTATGGATCATGCCAAAAGGAAAGAAGGGATAGCCTTAACATATATTTATTGATAATGACTTAATATATACTGCCCGTGGTACTTCAAGAGAGAATTAGACAGTACTTCCTCTATATTTCCTCACTTTCCCGAATTCGAAACTGCACCAAACAACAACATCAACAACCAGTTCTATCCATTATATGCTTAACCTTGGTTGCCCTCTTTCGACCCTTCTGTAACATTACTTAGCAATGAAGTACCCTTCTATTCACTTCAAGAAAATAAACCTTGTTGCTACCTTTCTTGAGAAACACAATTGTTTAACTAAAGTAGTCCATATTGGAAAGAAACGTTGTTACTACATCTCAAAAGGGGGAATCAACACTACTGCTATATTTGTATAGCACGTTGCTGCTATAAAGGGAAGGAATTATTGTTGCTATTAAGTACTTAGATGTTGCACATCAAGGGTTACTAAAGGAGAAAGAGGAGAAAAATCCTTCATTGCTTTCTACGTGTAGTTTCAGCCAACTTTTCATATGAACTCTTTTCTAATTAATTCAAGAAATTGCTGCATATATTTACAAAATAAGAGAGAAGTTAGCTCTCAAATGATTCCATATGATTATGGACCATGGGGTCCACCTAGCAAGCTAAGCTCTTATCCTTTCAAATATGCCACTTACTTAATATTAAATGCATAGTCACTTTGTTACTTTCCCTCATAGTGACATGTGGAGATGTTGTCCCCTCACCAATTATCCAAATATAGCTTTAATTAATTATTTTATCTCCACTATTATCGTACATGCTATCTTGCTAGACTTAGTAATATTATAATTAATCCCTCTTTTACTACTGGGTATAACATCGACGTAATACAACGGGGTGTAACATTGATGTAATACTGTGGGGCATAACAACAACGTAATACTGTGGGGTGCAACATCGACGTAATACTACGGGGTATAACATCGACGTAATATTGCAGGGTGTAACATAGACGTAATATTGCGGGGTGTAACACTCTGGGGTATGAGTAGCGGGAGTCTGAACTCCTACCCCATCCTGAGAAGTGGTTGGTGCCATGGGAAACACACCGGCCTGAGCCATACTTTCCATGAGGCCAACCATGCAGAGTAAGTCATCTGAAGCACTAGGTAGGATTGAACCCCTCCGAGACCTGAGCCGGTCCTACTTGCTGGACCTAAACTAGAATCTCATCATCCTGAGCTATTTGAGGCTCGACTATGTGTATTACTGCTAGGTTGAGCTCTACCTCTACCTCTGCCTCTGCCCTTGCCCCGGCCCCTACCCCTGGTAGTGGGTGCAATCTGGGGCTCTGACTTCTGATCAGCTGCGGATAAAGCACGTGTTGTCACCATCTGTGAGAAAATAAGAGAAGAAAGATTCAAACTTCATGATAAAACAAAGTCGCACATTAGAGAGAGAAAGAAAGTGAGGTTTCCTAAAGCCTTATAGCCTCTAGAAGATAAGCAGAGACGTCTCCGTACCGATCCTCAAGGCTCTACCAAGCTTGCTCATGAGTCGTGAGACCTATGCAACCTAGGGCTCTGACACCAATGTATCACGACCCAAAATCCCATCCCACGGGGTCTTGATGGCGCCTAACGCTGCTTGCTAGGCAAGCCAACACATAAAGATAAAAACAAAAGAAAAGAAACTAATGATCAACAACAAAATAAAAATAATATAGAGTAAAAACAACTCATAAGCATACATAATAAGTCTAAATATCAACACTAACGATCAACCATCCAAAGATATAGAGTCACGAGTACATGAACTACTAGAGTTCACTAAATACACTGTCTTGAAAGAAATACAATACTGTCTCGTAAAACAAAACAGTACAGAAGAAATGGAAAGATGACTCTAAGGCCTGCGAATAGCATGCAGCTGTACCTTAAGTTGCCTATCTAGTATCCGCTAAGCATCTCTCGGGACTTCGCAAGCACCAATATATGAATCTGCATAAGAAGTGCAGAACTATAGTATGAGTACAACCGATCCAATATACTCCGTAAGTATCGAGCCTAACCCCGACGAGGTAGTGATGAGGCTAAGACAAGACACCTATATATAAACCTGTGCAGTTAAGTACCGAGAAATAACATGGTGACAAGTAAAATTTCAAGTGAGATGACAATATAACAACATGTGCGAGACCTTACAAGTACATAAGCAAAGAGATATAGAACGAGAAAATAAAGGACGACACTACTAAAGTAAACCTCAACTTATGCTTCTACAATTAACTCCGAACAAACCTTTCAGATATAATTATGAAGCAACATAGTGAAGTCCTCAATCCATCTAGTAAAGCAAAAACAAACAATACCAACAGTTGGCACAGTATCATCCTTCATTCTTTTACTCTCAACTTCATAAATAAAGCATAATAACATGCACAAAAACACCCTTTGTGCACATTCTCTCTTCCTCACAAGCACGATTACACCTTACATGCAATGACACACACACACACACACACACACACACACATACACACACACACGCAAAAACACACACACACACACACACACACACACACACACACACACACATATATATATATATATATATATATATATATATATATATATATATATATATATATATATATATATATATATATATAAGAAGGCAAGAAAACACCCTTTGTGCAAAATCACTCTTCCTCACAGGTACGGAAACACTTTTCATGCGATTCACTCTTTTTCACCTAGAATCATATAACACAGTACCAAGCAAGGTGGAAAGCATAAACAACATCAAGAAATGTAAATGAATGTAACTCGACATAAGAAAATTTACCATGACTTTTGCACCAATAGCCAAATCAATAGTTTAATAATCTTAACGCCCAATATCTCAATAAGCTTAACATAGCTAATAACATGGATAATAGAAGTTAAAGAGTTTCACAATCTATTTAGAGCATGGAAGACATACTACATAAAGTAATATGGTATAAATAAAGCTAGTTCTACCCGCATGTTCATCCTATGGAAAACGCATATACACTCATCACCTTACATATAAGCCACCCACAACACATAGCAATTAAACACCAATACACCTTAGTTCCCTCAAATAAGGCTAACCAAGACACTCACCTCTTTTTGGAACAAGATCAATAATCTAACACGGCTTTCATTTTGAACAAGCCTCCAAACCACCCGTATCTAGTCAAATATTACTCAAATAAGTCAAAACAAGCTTTCAAAACTACCCTAGTATCAAAAAGGTTTGATCTTTAACATATTTGGAAAAGTCAATAAAACTTAAACCCCGTCCCACGTGGTCAAAATGCGAAATTAAGACCAAATCCTTGTTACCCATTCACCTTCGAGTCCAAATATGTAATTTGTTTCGAGATCCGACTTTAATTCGAGGTCTAAGTCTCAAAATTACAAGATCTTAAATTTCTATCCAAAAATCGTATTTCTGCTCTATGAAATCATAGGTTTTATAATAAATTCTATGGAAAATCTGTCACGATCCAAAATTCACTAGTTGTGATGGCACCTAACCCAACCCGCTATGTAAGCCAAATAACAGCCAACACAATTCAAATGAGAATAATAAGAGATCAAAAATGAATTTACTGAAATTTTCATACAATATCCTAAGGATTGGTAGTATAAGTCATGAACTACTAAGACTTAGATTTACAAAGTTGGTATGAAAATTAATACAACATCTATTTGGAATATACATAAACAGATTACAAATCTAAAACCACCAAGGACAATTGGCAGCTATAACCGAAAAGCAGGTACATCTTCAATGCCAGTTCCCGCCATACACAGCAATATCAACTCCAAGATCTACACGCAAGGTGCAGAAGTGTAGTACGAGTACAGCCGACCTCATGTACTCAATAAGTAACAAACCTAACCTTATGCTGAAATCAGTGAGAGCTTGGAAGAAGGACAATGTCAAACACCAGTGATCAATAACAACACAGGATATAATGATGACAGTAACAGTAAATAACTCAAAATAAATATCATGTTCAGCTCGTTCACAAATACAGAAAATGAGACATATTTTACAAGTATAACAGTTAAGCCCAAATCTTTCACCAAAATCATAAAAATATGAGTTTATTAGAGAACTGTGATGTTTCTAAACTTTCAACAACAGATAAGACAGTTCATTTACCGGTTAGCATGAGGAAAATACATATCTATGCCTACATGTTAAGTATACATGTCAAGTCAATAATACCATGTTGTCATCTAGCATGAGGAAAATACATCTTTATGCCTATATCTCAAGTATACATGTCAAGTCAATAACACCACGTTGTCATCTAGCATGAGGAAAATATACCTCTATGCATATATGTCAAATATACATGTCAAGTTAATAATATCACGTTGCCATCTAACATGAGAAAAATACATCTCTATGCCTACATGTCAAATATACATGTCAAGTCAATGCCAGCTTGTTCACAAATACGGGAAATTAGACATGTTTTACAAGTATAACAGTTAAGCCCAAATTTTTCACCGAAATCACCAAAATATGAGTTTATCAGAGAACTGTGATTTTTCCAAACTTTCATCAACAAATAAGACAGTTCATTTACCAGTTAGCTTGAGGAAAATATATCTCTATGCCTACATGTCAAGTCAATAACACCATGTTGCCATCTAGCATGAGAAAAATACTTTATGCTTACATGTCAAATATACATGTCAAGGCAATAATACCACGTTGACATCTAGCATGAGGAAAATATATCTCTATGCCTACATGTCAAGTCAATTATACCACATTGCCATCTAGCATGAGGAAAATACATCTCTATTCCTACATGTCAAATATACAAGTCTAGTCAATAATATCATAGTGAAATCATCAAGTACACTCACTCTCAGCACACTCAAGGTGCCTGGCTCAAGTGCCCCTCTCCATCACACACACAATCACTCAGTACTGTACGGGTGCCTGGCTCAAAAGTCCCTTACCAAAGCATGTGTATATCACTTTGCCTGAGCTCATTGTCATATCAGACTCCGGAGAGATCACATAGCCCAATCGTAGGGCCTAGTGCACACAGACTCAAGATCAGTACAACTTAGCCCAATATAGGGCCTAGCGTATGCATAACCTCAATATCAATATAACTGTTACGGCGTGCAACCCGATCCAAATATCACTCACAACACGGCTTTATGGCTTACATCAGTCATCAATTCGCTCAAGTCTCTATTTGCCAACATCTCACAACAACATAATCACTAATACTACACAAGATATCACAATGTGCCACAATTAAGCTCAAACTCGTGTCACATACAAGGACACCAATAACATGTGAGATAGCATATCAAAAATGCATAGAGGTAGAGATATAACATGCGGATATAAATATCATGACTGAATAGTATGACTACGGCAAAGGAAAATAGTTTAACATAGAAAAATAGCCCTATCATGTCTCAATCAATAAAGCAGATAGCATATACATGATTTCTAGCATGAATATTACACACGTAGTCATATAAATGGAGAAAATATAATATCAAAGAAGAATGATGATAAAACATGGCGTATAATAGCCTAAGAACTATCCAGATCATGAATACCCTGGTGCACGCACACACGCCCGAGACCTAGCACGTGCGTCACCCCCAACACATTTCAAATATAAGAGTCCTCAAGGATAATTACCCTCAAATCCAAGTTTAAATATGTTACTTACCTCAAAACAAGACAAAACAATACTGAGCAAACCAAACAATACCCTAGAAATGCCATCCCGTGCGAATCGACCTCCCAACAGCTCGAAACTAGCCAAAAGCGACTTAAAATATCAAATAATGCCACAGGAAACAAACCCAAACGATAAAGGTCGAATCTTTAATGATACTCAAAATCAACCAAAAAGTCAACTCGGTCCTACATTCTGGAACCCAACAAAACTCACAAATTCTTATAACTCGTTGGAATACGAGTCCAACCATATCAATTGCATCCAATTCCAACTCTGAATCGATGCTCAAAACTCAATTAATCACTTTAGAAAAGATTAAACAAAACCCCACAATTTCTCTTTTAATTTCACCAATCAATTACCAAAATCAAAGATGGAATCATGTAACATAATCAAATCCAAGTCAAAAATACTTACCCTAATCCGAATCGTGAAAGTCGCCTAAATCCGAGATCAAGATTTCGAAATGTGATAAAATGAACAAAACCTTTGAAATATAAGCTTCTACCCAGGGATTTCCACATTTACGGACCAAACCTCGCACCTGCGCTCAACCGCATATGCGTGAAAATCTCACATCTGTGACCTCAACCTAACCTTACCAAACCTGCAATTGCGTAAAATATCCCGCATCTGCGACATCATAGAAGTGCAAAAACCACCGCAGAAGCAGACATTCACCTCATGTCTCAATCCCGCATCTGCGATCCATATTCTGCAGAGGCGACCACGCACCTCCGATCCCTCACCTGTAGAAGCGAAAAATCTGACCAGGCCACCATCTCACAGAAGCGACTCAAACCTCGTAGAAGCGACATCCACATCTATGCTCCAATATGCGCAGATGCGAAACACCAGAACCAGGTCTTGCCAAAGCATGAAAATAATCTGAAACTCGTCCGAAACTCACCCGAGCCCCTCGGGACCCCATCCGAACATTCCAACAAGTCCCAAAATATAACACTGACTACTCGAGGCCTCAAACCCTACAAAATCACATCAAAACCAGAAATCGCACCTCAATTCAAGCTTTATGAACTATTTAAGATTTCCAAATTCCAAACTTACACCGAACACATCTAAACAGCTCAGAATCACCTCAAATTTTGCACACAAGTTCTTCAAATGACATAACGAACATATTCCAACTTCCGGAACAACAATCCGAATCGGTATCATCAAAGTCAACTCCCTGTCAAACCTATGAACTTTCCAAACCTTTAAATTGCCAACTTTCGCCAAATAGTGCAAAAACCTTCTAGAAGCATCCAAATGCAAATCCGGACATACGCCCAAGTCCAAAATCACCATTCGGACCTAATGGAATCATAAAAACACCGATCCGAGGTCAAGTACACATAAGTCTAACTTGGTCAACTGTTCCAACTTAAAGCTTCCAAAATGAAAGTCATCCTTCCAAACCAAATCCCGAACCACTTGAAAGCCAAAACTGACCATACACACAAGTCATAATACCTCATATGAAACTACTCAAGACCTCAAACTATCGAACGGAATGTAAATGCTCAAAATGACCGGTCGGGTCATTACATTCTTCCCCCGCTTAAATAAATGTGCATCCTCGAACGTGCCAAGAGTCATTCCAAAGCCATCAACTCACTAAATAAACTCACCATGCACATACCCATGGGTGATCCCACGTAACCCTATTTCAAACAAGCCTGACAACACAACCTAATTGCAGATCCTTACTTCAACCTTAGTCCATAAACCTTAGAACCAAATTCCCAATATCTGAAATTTATCATAAGACCCGAATATAGTATCTATACAATGTATAAGTCTGAACAAGTTGTATCAAGCCATAACCATAACCCAAGGTATAATCACATGACATCCACATAACTCAAATACTCATAGTAATAACTTCCGACCATAATATCTGCTCAATAATAACTCCAGTACCGGTAGCAAATCTCATATCGAATAAAACCTTGTTTCAACCCTTCGTACACGGCCGATGATAAAATAAACACACAAAAACTCATAGCCACTTGTTAGATCAACAAGTCACGGAGCTTTCTTTCCTAATAAGAATAAGTGTCAAATTCTAAGCTGACTAGTGATGTTATTCTTCCGAACATAGCTTAATCAAATCCGATAGCATCATCTCAGGTCCAATAACCTCATCCCATCCAGTACAAGCTGCTCCACCGACATACCACAACACTACTACCTCAAGCCACATACCGTGCAATCCGTACACCAATAAGAAATAACTCGAATGCACCCAATGATGGAAAGAGGAACAAATGAGAGTACCGTACCGCAAGCTCAACAGATACCACCACGAAGCTCAATGCTATGAACCCATCACACAAAGGAGAAACAAAACACACGAAATAAGCACAAAGGATCATATCCCAACCTAACTCAGCTGCGATGCGTGACTCAAACCAACCACCGGTCCACATGGAATACTCGAGCCATGATGCTCAAAATCAATAACCATATGCATATCGACAACAAACACGCGAAATGCATGACCATAACCATGGAGAAATAATAAAACAGTACACCACAGACAGAAAGACCATAACCAAAGGCGCAATCAATCATTCAACACCCCAAGAACCATATCGCTCGAATTCTGTCACAAGGCCCAATGAGAACCGCATGAAGTGCAAGTAGTCAACAGCCTCACAACCCATCGTAGCATAAAGGAGTAGCACATAGAACATATAAGAGCACGAATAAGATCAACTCTAGTCGATGACATACCCCTCAAAGATAGTTGTGCTGAGTCAACAAATCCGACCCGGTATAGAATACACGTCCTCATTAGGCCTACCAATGGGCCCCAAATCAACTCCGGTCATCCACAAATAGATAATTAGCCCTCCAAAAGTCCACAATAACCTAACCATAACACATACTATCAGCTGTCTAACTTCTTAACATATCTTCATCATCCACCACCAAGGAACTCCACTGCCTCTGAGAACCCTTCTAGTCTTCAAATCCCTAGAATACAAGAATCTCCACATCCAAACCCAACTCCACCACTTAATAACTGACACATCCCTCAACACAGTCATCTCACGATAAATACTTCCAAAATTCTTCCGTGCCACATAGCAAAATCTGAACATCAACAGTCGATCAACCCGACAATTACCATAATAACATTCAAGCATCTGCAAATCAAGACATAGTGCACCTTGTGAAATGTGCACCCTTCTCAAGTGATACCAGATAGTGCCAATATTTTTCTAAATATATGGAACCGTCCATGTTGTCTAGAACGCATGACCTTCCCTTCGAACGGAACCGCAAACTCGTACATGCAACCTTGATCCCACATGTCGCACCATATCTATCATGCCATCATATAAAAATACGAGAATTCCATTGTCAACTCTAAATCACAAGCAGGATACACACCACATCCACCGGGAACCTACCACTTGCTCCCATCCAGGAGAAAATCACAATGCACAATAAACTCCCCATGCCTATAGAAAACATCTATCCCAAGTCGTGGTCGAAATCATCAAAAACTCGTCGGAACCCATTAGCACATAACTAGGTCATCTAAACTGAATCCCTCTAACTCAACCAAGTCTCACAGGTCACCAAACCCAATAGTATTGCTACAATATAGTGGTAGAGACTCACCATACCAAGAGAACCAAAAGAACCGATCATATCTATTACTATTCCGACCCGAATAACTACCAAGCTGACGCATTTCTTGGAATTCTCCTCGACTTGCCTTCAAGTTAATACTTCTACTTGCTTGTACACCATGACCCATAACAAAGCTCACTGCAAGAGATCCTAGCATGAAACCACATCATCTTAAGGCCCATAAATCATTGTATTCCCTCTGAAGCACCCAATAATGCTACAACCGATGTACCCATCCTAAGGAGACCTTTTGTGAATTTGAACATGTTTATTTAACCTCTCTGATACTAAAATGTAGAATCACTAATGATATAGAAATACTGCAAATCTCAGCACCCTCCAATGCAAATCTCAAATCCTAGCCATTTATATCTAGGAAAACCCTCAAATACCACACATGAACCATGAACTTATTAAAATCTTCTCGAAATAAATCCACTCTGCTCTGATCTCCAATGCACCGCCAATACGAGCCGAACGACTTGTGCTCCATTAGCACACAAACACCTCAAGAAGTAACCCCACCTCTAAAGCAACCGAGTGAACCCCTACTCCATGCACACTACATCCACCACGGATAGCAAACCCGAATTATTCTAAGATTCCATATGCCCCTAAAGTGTATTACATCATGCATCCAGAAATTACCTTACTCGAGTCATCCTCGAATGCAACCTCTTCAAGTCACAGTCGATCCACAAGTATGCCTCAGAACAAAACTAATATAACATATAACCATACATTCTAATCATCGATAGTAGCCTCCCACACTTGGATCAAAGCCATAGAACACAATATTCGATAACCCACAATACCTTACTCCATTACTGCCATAATCCCCCACTGTACTTCTATTAAGTTATCTAGAAAATCATGTAACACTAATCATAAAATATCTCAAATCTTCTGCTAAGCGCATGTCCCTTCTCGTGACAATTGTTCAACCTTCCTCTAGAGATCCAAACTCAAATTGCAACACATAAAACCCACTAGTAGGAAGAAAACTCTCCACAGAAACATCAAAAAGATCACATCCGTAAACCACCCAGCAGGAGATAACCCACCTATTTAGCCTCAAACTGGCATCTCACTATGCCCTATCATGGTCACCACCATAATGCAATCACTAAATCCTCCTGAATCTGAACTCGTCAACAAAATATAAAAATGTACTTCATTCCACAAATGAACTACATGAAAGATCCCTCAAAACACTCAAAACTCGAGACAGTACAACACATCAAGACAGAAATCAAGTACCATAGTCCCTTCACATCCCAAGCAAAATTCTTCCCATCACATCCCAAACCATCTAAGCACACTCCTCAGTCACTTAGTGCTCATCATATAGCCATCCAACCACTCACTGAATCATAAATCCCACTTCGAGGGACACCACCGGGCATATGAGTCCAAAAGCACATACTCACACCATGGAAACTATCGAGCCCAAGCTGCGGTCTAAACCTGGCCTCAAGTCATCTATACTGACCTATAACCACAACACGGAGAACACACCTCGCACCTCATCCATGACACCACAAGCCGTCAATGCACGGCTGATACCGAATTCTCAACATCACGTACGAGTGAGTGGAAGGAATTCAAGAGATACACTTCAAGATGAAACAATGACGCATGATAAGGAAAAAAAGATGGGAAGTTTATCCTAGATGCCATGTAGCCTCTCGAAGATAGGTATGGACATCATCATATCAATCCACAAGACTCTTCTAGACACTTGCTCATGACTCGTAGAACCTATAAACCTAGAGCTCTGATACCAACTTGTCAGGACCCAAAATCTACTAGTCGTGATAGCACCTAACCCAACCCGCTAGGTAAGCCAACTAACAATCAACACAATTCAAATGAGAATAATAAGAGATTAATAATGCATTTTACTAAAATTTCCACACAATATCTCAAGGGCTGGTAGTACAAGTCATGAGCCACTAAGACTTAGATTTACAAAGGTGGTTAGAAAATTAATACAACATTTGTTTGGAATGCAGATTAAAAATCTAAAGCTACCAAGGACAAGTAGAAGTTATAACCGAAAAGCAGGTACATCTTCAATGCCTGCTCCCGCCATACACAATAACATCAACTCCAAGATTTGTTCGCAAGGTGCAGAAGTGTAGTATTAATAAAAACCGACCCCATGTACTTAATAAATAACAAACCTAACGTTAGTTTGAAATCTGTGAAGAGCTCGAAAGAAGGACAATGTCCAACACCAATGATCAATAATAACACAGGATATAATGATGATAGCAACAGTAAATAACTCAAAAGAAATGTCATATTCAGCTTGTTCACAAATACGGGAAATTAGACATGTTTTACAAGTATAACAGTTAAGCCCAAATCTTTCACCGAAATCACCAAAATATGAGTTTATCAGAGAATTGTGATTTTTCCAAACTTTCATCAACAAATAAGACAGTTCATTTACCAGTTAGCTTGAGGAAAATATATCTCTATGCCTACATGTCAAGTCAATAACACCATGTTGCCATCTAGCATGAGAAAAATACTTTATGCTTACATGTCAAATATACATGTCAAGGCAATAATACCACGTTGACATCTAGCATGAGGAAAATATATCTCTATGCCTACATGTCAAGTCAATTATACCACATTGCCATCTAGCATGAGGAAAATACATCTCTATTCCTACATGTCAAATATACAAGTCTAGTCAATAATATCATAGTGCAATCATCAAGTACACTCTCTCTCAGCACACTCAAGGTGCCTGACTCAAGTTCCCCTCTCCATCACACATACAATCACTTAGCACTTTACGGGTGCCTGGCTCAAAAGCCCCTCACCAAAGCATGTGTATATCACTTTCCCTACGCTCACTGTAATATCAAACTCCGGAGAGGCAAATCCCGACCCAAGCGCTAATCAGTATCACATAGCCCAATCGTGGGACATAGTGCACACGTAGCCTCAAGATTAGTACCACTTAGCCCAATGTGGGGCCTGCGTACACATCACCTCAATATCAATATAACTATTGCGACGTGTAACTCAACCTAAATATCACTCACAACACGATTCTATGGCCCACATCAGTCATCAATCCTCTCAAGTCTCCATATGCCAGCATCTCACAACAACATAATCAATAATACTACATGGGATATCAAAATGTGCCACAATTAAGCTCAAACTCGTGTTATGTACAAGGACACCAGTAACATGTGAGATAGCATATAAAAATGCACAGAGACAGAGATATAACATACATATATAAACTATCATGACTAAACAATATGACTACGACTAAGGCAAATAGCTCAACATGGCAAAATAGCCCTATCATGTCTTAATCAATAAAGCAGATAGCCTAGACATGATTTCTAGCATGAATATTACTCACGTAGTCATATAAATGGAGAAAATATGATTTCAAAGAAGCATGAAGACTTTACAAAGTGTATAATAGCCTAAGAACTATCCTGATCATGAATATCTCGGTGCACGCACAAGCCCGTCACCTAGCACGTGCACCTTCCCCTCCCCCCCCAAAACACATTTCAAATATCATAGTCCTCAGGGATAATTAACCCCAAATCCAAGTTTAGATATGTTACTTACCTCGAAGAAGCCAAAACAATATTGAGCAAGCCAAACAATACTATAGAAATGTCATCCCGCACGAATCGACCTACAACGGCTCGAAACTAACCAAAAGAAACTCATAAACATCAAATAATGCCATAGGAAACAAACTCAAACGATAAAGGTCAAATCTTTAATAAAATACTCAAAGTCAACTAAAACGTCAACACAGGCCCACATTTCGGAACCCAAAAAACTCATTAATTCCGACAACCCATATGAATACGAGTCCAACCATACCAACTTCATCCAATCCCGACTTCGAATCGATGCTCAAAACTCATTTAATCACTTTAGAAAAGTTTAAACAAAAGCCCCCTAATTTCTCTTTTAATTTCACCAATCAATTGCCAAAATCGAAGATGGAATCATGTAACATAATCAAATCCGAGTAAAAAAAAATACATACTCCAATCTAAATCGTGAAAATCGCCTAAACAATCACCCGAAATCGAGTTCTAGATCTCCAAATATGATAAAATGAACGCAATCCTCGAAATATAAGCTTCTGCGTAGGGATTTCTACATTTGCAGACAAAACCTCGCATATGCGACATCGCATAAGAGCAAATACCACCGCAAAAGCGGACATTCACCTCATGCCTCAATCCCGCATCTACGATCCATATTAAATAGATGCGACCACGCACCTGCGATCCCTCACCCGCTGAAGCAAAAAATCTGACCAGGCCACCATCTCGCTAAAGCGATTCAATCCTCGCAGAAGCGACATCCGCATCTGCGCTCCAACATGTGCAGATGCGAAACACTAGAACCAGGTATGCCGAAAGCATGAAAATGATCTGAAACTCATCCGAAACTCACCTGTGCCCCTTTGAACCCCATCAGAATATACCAACAAGTACCAAAATATAGCATGGACCTACTCGAAGCCTCAAACCACACAAAATCACATCAAAACCATGAATCGCACCTCAATTCAAGCTTAATGAACTATTTCAGATTTCCAAATTACAGACTTACGCCGAAAACATCTAAATAACTCGAAATCACCTCAAATTTGCACACAGGTTCAAAATGACATAACGAACATATTCCAACATCCGGAACAATAATCCGAACCCGATATCATAAAAGTCAACTTCTGGTCAAATCTCTGAATTTTTCAAACCTTCAAATTGCCATTTTTTGCTAAATAGTGCCAAAACCTTCTAGAAGCATCCAAATGCAAATCCAGACATACGCCTAAATCTAAAATTACCATCCGGACCTAATAGAACTATAAAAACTCCGATCCAAGGTCAACTATACAAAAGTCAAACTTGGTCAACTCTTCCAACTTAAAGCTTCCAAAATAAAAGTCATCCTTCCAAACCAAATCCCGAACGACTCGAAAGCCAAAATCAATCATACACGCAAGTCATAATACCTCATTTGAAGCTACTCAAGACCTCAAACCGCTGAACGAAATGTAAATGCTCAAAACGACTGGTCGGGTCGTTACAAAAAGTAATAAAAATTGAACAGAAACAAGTTAAAGTTATTAACTTATGAAGTTGGAAAGAAATTTCTCACCAAATCACCTCTATGTGGAGTCTAGGTCACAAATATGGAATAAAATGAGTTAAGTTTCGAAATCCTTTCCCTTTTACCTTGTTGTAGGTGTCGATGTTGCACCCTATTTTGTACAAGACAAAATAATGTACAACTTATAGTACTCTATAAGGTTAGTTTAAGTTTAGAGTCACCACCTAGTATTTAAGATATACTAAGACACCTATACTATACTATGTAATGTATATTTGATTATGGTCTGCGAAACCGTTGAGATTTTAGGTAAGGGTTCAAGTTATCTCGAGGGGAAGGTGTTAGGCATCCCTCAAGATTCACAAAATATGATTCCTGCGGACTCAATCAAATAAGTGAGGGAAGGTTCAAAAGAATAATAAATTTAATATTCACAAAGAATTATGAAAATAATTTGGAATGAAGAATGATTGAATGTGACCGTCACATGGTAAAACTAGGGACATTTATGTACAACAGAATATGTGCAAGGATGTGGATTAAGAAAGTATGTGAAAGAGTTGATTTTTTTTAATGACTAAGTGAAGTGTATCAAGTAAAGTATTCACAAATTAACCAAATAATTTTGAGTTGAAAGGAATAATCTTAAAAGAATTTAGTTGTAATCAAGACCAATTATTATAAAAATGTGTCTAGAAAATGATTGATCAAGAGTGGAAAAAAGAATTATCTTTGAATAGTTTTTATGTAATGAATAGGGTAAGAAGAGAGTTGATTGATATTTACAAGAAGATTATGAAAATAAATTAACTAAATGACAGTTAATTATGGCAAATGAGTAATAAAATATGTTTATATTTTATGTACATGTGTGGTAAAAAGTAAAATAACAAAAAATTATGAAATGACTTATATTTTAAAAATTGGTGTGCAAGATATAAAGAGTACAATTGGTATTTTTAAAGAATAGGCCAAGTGAGAAGCTAGCAATGTATATATTTGACTAAAGTACAAAATTTAATAAAGGATGATAAACAATTCAAGACAAGGTTAAAGGACGTAAGAACAATATCTCGCACTTTAATTTAATTAATAGGATATGAAAGAATTTCATTTAATATGAATGAACAAGTACACGAAGTTGTTAACAGTATCTCCGTGTGATAGTATCTCACAAGACGAGAAGTGAAACTATTGGTAAAATCACATAAAGTAAAAAAATAAATTAAATGACATGTTTTTTTAATGAATTTTGTTTATAAATGTTATCTTTTTGGAAAATTGTTCTTGAAAATGTTTGTCTTTTTGAAAGATTGTTTGAAAAAATATTTTTTGATAAATTATTTTTGAAAAATAGTTTTGGAGTATAGTTTTTGGAAATGGTTTAAAAATAATATAGAAAAAATATTCTTTTGAAAATGGTTTAAATTATTTTTTGGGAGGCTTGGGTGGTGTATGCCATAAAACAATAAGATATTAGAATGCGAACGCCGACTTGGTAGCAACTCCAGTGGCCAATCGTGTCACCTCCTGAAGCACGGGTGTTTACCCGAAAAATGGATAGAGTTGAATTTATACGTAGTTCCGAGGATATGTGGCGTAACTTAACACAAAATGCAAGGATAAATAAAAAGTGTAAATATAGATTGGGGAGAATGCTAAAATAGATAAGGTTATCAGGAACAATGAATCTCAAGATTCAATTTATAGAATCAATCTAAGAAATCTGAAAGAACGGTTCTTTTTCTGTAGAAGAATATAGCCTTTTTATTACAATGTAAGCCTTGGAAAAACTTGTCCTATAGAAATAGTAACCAAGCCCTTTTATAGTGGAGGGATTTGGCTCTAAGCATAATAAAATAAACATTCAGTGGGAGACCCATGATAAGTCAGCTTTTCCATAATTTCTGCCAAGATTCTCTCTAGTGGGATTGCAACGGCTTTTGTCTGTGAGCTCGATCTTGCTTAAAACCCTCGATTTTGGTTTGAGCTTGATTTCGTCTCGAACTCATGATCTTGGTTCGATCCAAATCCTGGCTCGAGCCCTCGAATTGATTCAAGGTCAATGTCGGTTGGTTTCTGAATTGTCAGCATGATAGATTTTGATTCGAGCTCGGTAATGATGTCGAACTTGACACGGATCGGCCTCCCCAGGTTCGAGGATAGTTTGCTCCACCTTCGGGATCTCACTTTGATAAATCATCGTTTGAACTCGATCGGACGTGCTAAGGCCGAAACCTATTTCGACCGTATACAGATAGTCCCCTCGTTTCTCAGAAATAATGTGGCGAGAAACGATATAATTTTTTAACAGCTCGATCGGATTATATCCTGTCGTTTCCATCGGGTTCGACCATGATGCATCTGGTAGCAGCCCCGTCGATTTAGTCTTTCAAGGCATTTAACGCATGTTAGGCGGTGGTCGGCCACTGTTGATATTGAACCGACATCGCTTGGACCTATAAATAACCCTTTCTTTTATCTTTTACCATTTTTACATCTTCTATCTTCCAAATTTTCCAAGTTCTTCTTCGTACTCTCCATCTTACCAGTAAATCTGTGATTTCTTTCCGCAAAAATCCCTCTTCAATTCTACCAGATCTTTGTCCCTTTCTTCTACTCCCCACCTTTGAATTCTAAGATGGCGAAAACATCGCAAACCATTCCTCAGAAAGAGAAAGCTTCATCATCACAGTGTGCCGCCGATGAGACACCGGCAGAACCACGGCCTGAGGAGTGTGTTCCCGGGGCGTGTGTCCTTACTTCAGATTTTAAGGTCGATAAAGGTTCATTGGTCCCTGGCCGGTGTGAGCCTGTATCGAGGTACATGTGTTCGATAACCGAAAAGCACCTAGAACAACTAAAGAAAGATTGCAATTGGGGTGAGAAAGAAATAATAATTCCTACGCCCGATGAAGATATCACTTCTTACGTGAAAGGGTTTTTGAATGTGTATACTTACCCTTTCACTTATTGACTTCTGTCGACAATACCAAGTAATCCTAGGCCAGGTCCATCCTTCTTTGTGGCGGATCGTTATCCTGATCCGATTTTTTGTGAGTAAGATCGAGGGGATGCCGTTCACCCTCGATCATCTTATCCGATTGTACCTTCCTCGACTTTTTCGAGGGGGGTTAATAAAACTCCAGCGTCGGGCTACCAAGGCTCTGTTCTCGAGTATTGACGAGGACATGGACCGGGGTTGGATGGGCAGGTTCGTTCGAGAAAGGACTTCGGACCTGATCCCGATTGAAAAGATGCCCTTTCCCGAGGAGTGAAATATGAAACGTAAGTGTGATCTTGCTGTTACTTCTATTTTCTTCTTTCATTTATTCTCTCATCGACACTCCCCCTTCTTCTTGATGTAGCGGTTCCCTGGATGCCCGGAGCAATCCCCGATCTCAAGAACTGGGTACGAGCCCTTGTTTCGACCTCCACATACGCCGAGCGCTCAGGGCGTGATTTGTCAAAGGGTCGATGGGAGGCCAAAAATCACGGTAAGCCCATTTCTCGGACTCTTTGATGATCCGAACGAGGCGATTTTCAAAATATTTTATTAAGGTTTCCCATATGCAGGTTTGGGTAAAGACGCGGTTTTGAGGCCCTTGCCCAATGAAGAGGGAATTTTGGCCTCTGTCCCAAAGCCGGTGAAGGAAAATAAAAGGAAGAGAGCCTCGGTTCCCGAATATCCAAAACCGAAGAAGAGGACGGCTCGTAAGCCGAACAAGAATGTCATTCCTTTGACCGTGGAATCCGTTCTGCGTCTAAGGGATGAAGATGAAGAAGAAGAAGAAGAAGAGAACAACGAGTCCGCGCTCTGGCGGTCCAAAAGAAGAGAACCACCGATGCCTCATCGCCGGCTGGATCGATGATGCTCTATGAGGCTCCGCCTCGAACTGAAGATATACCGGAGAAAGATTCGGGTAGAGTCCCCGAACTATCGGATATCGAAGACGCATCTCACCGGAGTCAACCGGCAGGGGATATGATCGAAGAGCCCCTCAAACCACTTCGAACCGAGGGGAACGCTCTAGGCGAGCCATTTGGGGCAGCAGCAGTCGAGGATTCGCCTACCTTTCCTGCTTTTTCCGCAGGGGTGATTCGGGAAGCTCAAGCTCTGGGAGCCCTCGATCTAGACAGGCCTCACGATGAAGAAGATCCCTTTCGTGACCTGTTTACCGGCATTGAGGACGTTGTCGGTGCTAGTGATGAATCGGATCTTTTTCACGGAGTACGGCAGGCTTTGAATCAGGTGAGCTTTTAAAACTATTTTGTCGGTACTATCTTCATGTTCGTTTTTCATTAACTTCGCTTCTTGTTTCTTTGTAGGCAGCGGCAATTCATCGAGAACAATGTTCTTGGTCCTAGAATGAGCTGCATCGATACGCGGCCGACCTACAACGGGCTACTGATGAGAGGAACTCCCTTGGACTTTTCTTAGGGCAGAGAGAGGAGGAAATAAAAGACCTCCATGCTGAGCTGGCTAAGGCTTATCGAGATCAGATCGATTTATCTGAGCAGGTAATGCTGCTTTTGAAAGCCTATGGGCTTGATACCGGAACGATATCTAACATTTCAGTCTCACAGCTGCAGCAAAAAATTGAGATGATCGGGAAGCTTCGTGAGGAGGTCGACGTGATAAGAACGGAGTCTTTGCGGTGAAAAGAAGGTATGGACCGCTTTGCTGCCGAAAAAGAGAATGCTCGATCCCAGTTATCATCGTCCGAAACCCAACTTCAGAAGATGAAGGAAAAAGGCCTGGTTCAAGCAAGGAGAATTGAGGAGCTTGAGGCTCGGTTGGCCTCTGTACTTGCCAAGGCCGAATCCGATGCCGAAAAGGCAAAGGCCGATGCGGATGCGCTCGTGGCCGTCTATCGGGCTGATGCTGAAGCTGCCCAAGTCCAGGCAAGAGAGGCAGCCGAGTCCGCCGATATTCGAGCGCATTGGGTCGCCGAACTTGCTAAGTGCCGATCCAGAAGGGAAACTCTCGAGGAGATCCATGCCCGTGGCTTCGATCTCGCTAAAGAGATAAAAAGGGCCAAAGAACTCGAAGCCGATGCTGAAGCTCTGGTTTCAGATGGCGATGACGATGACGATGAGAGCAAGAGAAGATCCAAAAATGGGGGGGAGCCTGATAAAGAAGAGACCGCTCCTGGTCGAGAAGTTTAGTTCTTAGTTTTTATGTTGTAATCTCCCATGCAGATAAATTTGTATATAGACATATCTCCCTTTTTGCCGACTTGCTTCTGTTTTCGTTTCCCGTCTGGCGAGGACTTTATTCACGCCTTATGAATGTTTTCACAATGATTTAAACAATTTAATCAAGTTTGGACTTCGTAGCTTCTGTAACCGAGCGAGCGCTTACTCAAAACTTGGGCAATGTAGCCCTTTAGGCTTATTAGTTGTCAAGGATTCGATCTTGAAGAAATATAGCCCGTAGGCACAATGGTCGAGTGAGTGTTAGCTCGAACTCGAAGTAATGTAGCCCGTAGGCTTAATGGTCGAGTGAGTGTTTGCTCGAACTCGAAATAAAAATAGCCCGTAGGCTTAGTCGAGTGAATGATTCGAACTCGAAGTAATGTAAGTAGCCTGTAGATTTGAACTCGAAGTAATGTAGCTCGTAGGCTTAATGGTCGAGTGAGTGTTTGCTCGAACTCGAAATAAAAATAGCCCGTAGGCTTAATCGAGTGAATGATTCGAACTCGAAGTAATGTAGCCCGTAGGCTTAATGGTCGAGTGAGTGTTTGCTCGAACTCGAAATAAAAATAGCCCGTAGGCTTAGTCGAGTGAATGATTCGAACTCGAAGTAATGTAGCCCGTAGGCTTAATGGTCGAGTGAGTGTTTGCTCGAACTCGAAATAAAAATAGCCCGTAGGCTTAGTCGAGTGAATGATTCGAACTCGAAGTAATGTAGCCCGTAGGCTTAATAGTCGAGTTAGTGTTTGCTCGAACTCGAAATAAAAATAGCCCGTAGGCTTAGTCGTCGAGTTTATCTTAATTCTAATTGCATAATAAATCTCAAAATAGAGGAATTTTTCCTTGGATATAAGATGCCGATAAAAAAGAGAACTTTCTTCGCACGTTATTACACGCCTGGGTTCGGGCCAATCTATATGAGCATGGTTCGCTTCGACCATTTGGCTCTTACAATTTTTCCTATTGGAACCCTGTTGTTGTGAAATAACTTTCTTGCGAGACCTCGGATATTGTTGTAAATGCTGCACGATCAATGGTTGCCTCATTAAAAACCTTGCCGAAAAACCCATTTGGGATAAAACCGGTCTAAGGGAAAAAGAGTGCAACGCGTGCTTCCTAGCGAGAGACCCGTCTTAGCCCTTGTTCGGACTTCTGCAGGGGTCAGTTTTGAGATATAAACGGATATGGAAAGGTTGTACCTTAGCAGTAGTACCGTTTTAGATGTGATACATTCCAGCTGCTTGATAGCTGTTTGCCGTTTATAATGCCGAGCCTGTACGATCCCTTTCCGATGTTCTCGAGCACCTGATATGGTCCTTCCCAATTCGGTCCTAGTTTCCCTTCGTTCGGATTTCGGGTACTGATGGTAATTTTTCTCAACACTAAGTCCCCAGGCTTGAAATGGCGGAGCTTGGTTCTTCGATTATAATATCTTTCGATTCGCTGCTTTTGGGCGGCCAATTGGACGAGAGCAGCTTCTCGTCTTTCGTCCGATAGTTCGAGGCTTGTATTCATAGCCTCGTTATTTGATTCTTCCATCGCGAATCAAAATCTGGCACTGGGTTCACCCACTTCGACTGGTATCAATGCTTCGGACCCATATACTAAGGAGAATGGGGTCGCCCCCGTACTGGATTTTGACGTTGTCCGATATGCCCAAAGGACTTCGGGCAGGATTTCTCTCCATCTCCCTTTAGCGTCGTTCAACCTCTTCTTTAAGTTTTGAATGACAGTTTTGTTTGTTGATTCGGCCTGCCCATTCCCACTGGGGTGGTATGGCGTCGATAGTATCCTTCTTATCTTGTGGTCTTCGAGGAATCTTGTTACTTTGCTGCCAACGAATTGTTTTCCATTGTCGCATACTATTTCGGCAGGAATCCCGAATCGGCATATGATATGATCCCAGATAAAGTCTATAACTTCTTTCTCTCTTATTTTCTCGAACGCCTGCGCTTCAACCCATTTAGAAAAATAGTCAGTCATAAATAAAATGAATTTGGCTTTACCTGGGGTCGATGGCAGAGGGCCGACGATATCCATTCCCCATTTCATGAATGGCCATGGGGATAGGACCGAGTGGAGTTGTTCTCCGGGTTGGTGGATCATCGGTGCGAACCTTTGACATTTGTCACATTTACGAACAAATTCCTTCGCATCTTTGCCCATATCAACCCAATAATACCCTGCTCTGATTATTTTTCGAACTAACGTATCGGCTCCAGAGTGATTCCCGCAAGTACCCTCGTGCACTTCCCGTAGGATATAATCGGTATCTCCCGGACCCAAGCACACTGCCAAGGGTCCATCGAACGTTCTTCGGTACAGTGTTCCGTCCGGAGCCAATGTGAATCGAGCAGCTTTAGTCCGTAGGGTTCTGGAATCCTTAGGGTCCGATGGGAGTTTTCCGCTCTCCAAGTATTCAATATACTTGTTTCTCCAATCCCAGGTTAAGTTTGTAGAATTTATTTCGGCGTGACCTTCTTCGATTACCGATCTCGAAAGTTGAACAACATTCCCCGAATCATCTACCTCGACCGACGACCCCAAATTCGCAAGCGCATCGGCCTCATTATTCTGTTCCCGTGGTACATGCCGTAAAGTCCATTGTTTGAAATGGTGCAAAGTGACAAGCAGTTTATCTAAATACCTTTGCATTCCTACCTTCTCGAACTTCGAAGGTTTTGTTTACTTGACTCACCACCAGCAAGGAGTCGCAATTGGCTTCAATGACTTCTGCTCCCAAGTTTCTAGCTAGCTCGAGACCTGCAATCATGGCTTCATACTCGGCCTCGTTGTTAGTCAACCTGACAGTTTTAATAGATTGCCTAATAGTGCTACCCGTGGGTGGTTTCAAAACTATGCCCAGCCCGGACCCTTTTACGTTCGAAGCCCCGTCCTTAAAAAGGATCCATACCCCCGATGATGTACCTGATTTCAACAATTCTTTTTCGACTTCGGGTACGAGTGTTGGCGTGAAATCGGCCACGAAGTCTGCTAAAATTTGAGACTTGATGGCCGTGCGGGGTTGATATTCGATATCGTACCCGCTGAGTTCGACGGCCCATTTGGCCAGTCGGCCTGATAACTCGGGTTTGTGCAAAATATTACGAAGCGGGTAAGTAGTTAACACACATATGGGATGACATTGAAAGTACGGCCTTAACTTTCTTGAGGCGCTTATCAGTGCAAGCGCCAATTTTTCTAAGAGCGGATATCTAGTTTCCGCTTCTCCTAAGGTTCGACTCGTATAATAAACGGGGAATTGCGTACCTTGCTCTTCCCGAACTAGGACACCGCTTACGGCGACTTCCGATACTGCCAAGTACAAACAAAGTTTTTCGTCTGTTTTTGGAGTGTGAAGTAGTGGTGGGCTTGATAGATATCGCTTTAGTTCCTCTAATGCTTGTTGGCACTCCGGGGTCCAAGCAAAATCGTTCTTTTTTTGAGTAGAGAGAAAAATTTGTGACTTCGGTCAGATGATCTTGAGATGAACCGGCTTAAGGCTGCAATCCGACCTGTTAGCCTTTGTACGGCCTTCACGCTGTCCACAACGATGATGTCTTCGATGGCCTTGATTTTATCGGGGTTAATCTCTATTCCCCGATGTGATACCATGAAGCCGAGGAACTTGCCCGAACCGACCCCGAAAGCACATTTCTCGGGGTTGAGCTTCATGTTGTATTTCCTTAAAATCTCGAACGTTTCCTGCAAATGGGTCAAATGGTCCTCTGCGCGCAGGGATTTAACTAACATGTCATCAATATAAACTTCCATTGATTTTCCTATTTGTTCTTCGAACATTTTATTTACTAGGCGTTGGTAAGTAGCCCCTGCATTTTTTAGCCCGAAGGGCATCACATTATAACAATACGTTCCATATTTGGTGACAAACGAAGTCTTTTCCTGGTCCTCCGGGTTCATCTGGATTTGATTATACCCGGAATAGGCATCGAGAAAAGTGAGGGTCTCGTGGCCGGCCGTGGCATCGATCATGCGATCAATGTTAGGCAGCGGAAAGGAATCTTTGGGGCATGCTTTGTTCAAATCCTTATAGTCCACACACATTCTAAGTTTGTTCCCTTTTTAGGGACTACAACTACGTTGGCTAGCCATTCGAGGATATTTCACCTCCCGAATGGACCCTATTTTGAGAAGCTTGGTTACCTCGTCCTTTATGAATGTGTGCTTTCTCTCTGACTGGGGTCTTTTCTTTTGCTTCACTGGTCTGAACCTGGGGTCCAAACTTAGCCGATGCGTCGTTATGTCCGGCGGGATCCCTGTTATATCTAAATGGGACCATGCAAAACAATCGATGTTATCGATAAGAAATTGAATGGGTTTCTTCCTGAGTTCGGGGCTCAACCCCGTTCCCAAGTATACCTTTCGCTCGGGCCAGTGCTCGATCAATATGACTTGCTCTAGCTCCTCGATTGTTGATTTGGTGGCGTCGGAGTCATCGGGCATCACGAAAGATCGAGGGACCCTTTGGTCATCATCCTCTTCGATTTTCTGGTTGTCTGGCTGGGTCGAAGCCGATGTCTGTGATGCTATTTGGTGTCCCATTCTCCTTCCGGGCCCGATCCTTTTATCGGCGAAAGTGAGGACATTGGTTTAGCTTCGTCGACGGTGAACATTTCCTTTGCGGCTGGCTGTTCTCCGTACACCGTTTTGACACCTCCCGATGTCGGGAATTTGAGGGCCTAGTGTAGGGTACGAAGGTACATCTCTCATGTTGTGGATCCATGGCCTTCCGAAAAGGGCGTTATCTCTCATATCGCCTTCGATCACGTGAAACTTTGTTTCCTGGATGGTCCCGGCCACGTTTATTGGTAGGATTATCTCACCCTTGGTGGTTTCACATGCCATGTTGAACCCGTTCAGGACCAGAGTTGCGGGTATGATCTGATCTTGTAGGCCGAGCTGTTCTACTACCTTCAATCGGATGATGTTGGTCGAGCTACCTGGATCGATTAACACACGCTTAATTTTAGTTTTATTCATGAGTACGGATATTACCAGTGCGTCGTTATGAGATTGGATGACCCCTTCTACATCTTCTTCGTCAAAGGACAAAGTCCCCATGGGTGCGTAATCTTGAGTCCGAGATCGTTTTTCCCTCACCATCGATGTTTTATTGCGTTTAAGTACTGGTCCCTGAGGGGTATCGATGCCTCCGATGATCATGTGGATGATGTGTTGCGGTTCTTCTTGCTCGTTTTGCTTGCTGAAATCCCTGCTTTTAAAATGGTTCTTCGCCCTATCACTTAAAAATTCCCGAAGGTGCCCTTTGTTAAATAAGCGAGCTATTTCCTCCCTTAGTTGCTTACAATCTTCCGTTCTGTGGCCATGGGTGCCATGATATTCGCACGTTTGATTGGGATTTCTTCAGGCAGGATCAGTCTGCATGGGTCGAGGCCATTTAGTGTCTTTGATGCGTCCGATGGCTGACACGAGAGCGGATGCACCAACGCTGAAGTTATATTCCGATAATCGAGGTGCTTCTATAGGATCGGTATATTTATCGAAGCCGCTCTTACTCATAAGCACCCGAGAACTTTGTCCTGGATCAATCCTTCGATTGTTACGAACTGCATTGTGTGCTGAACCGTTGTTCACCCGATCCGCGACGTATGGTCGATATCGGTCTCTGTTCGACCTTCGTTCTCTGTCGATCTCCTTTTGGTTTTTAGTAACTGTCATGTTCTGATGAACGGGCCCGTACGGAGCTCCCAACTGATCATCCTCGACCCTAATTTTCGATTGATATCGGTTGTGTATGTCTGCCCAAGTTATCGCTGGATACTCGATCAAATTTTGTTTCAGCCGATGTGATGCTGTCGAACTTAGCTCGTTCAACCCTTGGGTGAAAGCTTGTACGGCCCAATCGTCCGCGACCGGGGGTAATTCCATGCGTTCCATTTGAAATCGGGATACGAATTCCCTCAGCATTTCATCCTACCTTTGTTTTACTTTGAAGAGGTCTGATTTCCTTGTTGCAACCTTTATGGCACCAGCATGTGCTTTTACGAACGAACCTGCTAACATGGTAAAAGAATCGATGGAATTCGGCGGTAAATTGTGGTACCAGATCAGCGCTCCCTTCGAGAGGGTCTCCCCAAACTTTTTCAACAACACGGATTCGATCTCATCGTCCTCCAAATCGTTGCCTTTTATAGCACATGTGTAAGAGGTGACATGTTCGTTAGGATCGGTCGTACCGTTAGATTTGGGAATTTCGGGCATACGGAATTTTTGGGGATTGGCTTCGGTGCCGCACTCGACGAAAAAGGCTTTTGTATGAATTTTTTCGAATCAAGCCCCTTTATCATTGGTGGAGCCCCCGGGATTTGATCGACCCTTGCATTGTATGTTTCCACCCTCTTGTCGTTGGCTTCGACTCGTTTTGTGAGTTCCTCGAGCAATTTAGTAATTCCGGGAGTAGTCCCCGATTCTTGCTCGTTAGATTTCACTATGGCGGGCTCTGTTCTGGGGTGACTTCTCGAAGTGGATTGGAATACGACCTGCTTTGTGCGCGAGTTTGGCTCTATAGCTGAGCTATCGCTACTTGTTGGGCTTGTAGCATCTCGAAGATCATACATAAGCTGGCCCCGATTTCTCCCGCGTTTTGGGTGTCTCGGGCTACGGATCGAGTACCGCCCTGAATGCTTCTTTCCGATTCGGAACGCTGGTTCGCCTCCAAAGCTATTTGTGAATTGACATCCAATGGTATTCCGGCTCGAATTTCGGGTACTTCGATTCGAGCCTCGGGTGCCAAGCTATCGTTAATTGGCCTTCCGGCCCCTAGTGCCAAGATGTTGGTTTCATCTTGAAGGTCGGCTTCGTAATCGATCGGTGAAGCCATTTGATTGGTGGTTATTCGTAGCTCATCCGAAATTCAAGATGTTTTCGGAAATAAGTGCAAAGCACAATGGCGTATTTTTTCAGATTTGTATCAAATGACCACTGTTATCCTCGGCCCCACGGTGGGCGCCAAACTGTTTACCCGAAAAATGGATAGAGTTAAATTTATACGTAGTTCCAAGGATATGTGGCGTAACTTAATACAAAATGCAAGGATAAATAAAAAGTGTAAATATAGAATGGGGAGAATGCTAAAATAGATAAGGTTATCAGGAAAAATGAATCAAAAAATTCAATATATAGAATCAATCTAAAAAATCTGAAAAAACGGTTCTTTTTCTGTAGAAGAATATAGCCTTTTTATTACAATGTAAGCCTTGGAAAAACTTGTCCTACAGAAATAGTAACCAAGCCCTTTTATAGTAGAGGGATTTGACTCTAAGCATAATAAAATAAGCATTCAGTGGGAGACCCATGATAAGTAAGTTTTTTCATAATATCTGGCAAGATTCTCTCTAGTGGAATTGCAACGGCTTTTGTCTGTGAGCTCGATCTTGCTTAGAACCCTCGATTTTGGTTTGAGCTTGATTTCGGCTCGAACTCATGATCTTGGTTCGAGCCCGATCCTGGCTCGAGCCCTCGAATTGATTCGAGGTCAATGTCGGTTGGTTTCTGGATTATCAGCATAATAGATTTTGATTCGAGCTCGGTAATATGTCGAACTTGACACGAATCGATCTCCCCAAGTTCGAGGATAATTTGCTCCACTTTCGGGATCTCACTTTGATAAATCATCGTTTGAACTCGATCGGACGTACTAAGGCCGAAACCTATTTCGACCGTATACAACGGGCATTCACATTCTCGTCTTTTATTTTTCTTTGGCTTTGGTCAAAGCCTCGTTATTTCGAGCCCAGTCCGAGGGTTATTCCAAGGGTCGTGGCCTCAATAACTCGGGGGTTATTTTCCATCGGCCTCGTTTGCAAGAAGCTTAGCATTTTCTGTACAAGCATCAGTCAATATCCAGTACAAGGAAAAGAGATTAGCAAAACAGTAACAGCGTTAACCAACTTAAGAACCGATGCGGGTATTTTGAACCATAACAGTAGTTATAAATGTCCTAACGGAGACGAAAAAACAATTGACTAAATTTCCAAACATTAGAGGCGACATAGAAGAGTGGAGCGAGATTCCAACATCAAAGGGACCAAAGTGAGCCAATTAGATAGCTAGCGTTCAGCATCATCGGCCAAATTTCATGCAGAATAACCTTAACATAATGTTAACCAAATAAACCATATAAGAAAACGAGGGAAACAGAGACGAGAAGAAGTTCGCCGGAGCGACGAAATTCCGGCCAAGTTCTAAGTTGCCAGATAGTCAAACTTTCTGATTTTTCCTTTCGTATACCTGAAAATCAATCCAAACAACCTTGAATAATCATAGCATTAAGCTCACATAGGATGTAGTAATAACAAACTAAAATCGAAAGCAACTGCCCAGCATCTTTGTCATAACAACGACAAGCATCGGAACAGTGATGAACGGAGGCGACTGATCAGGGTCGCCGGAAGTTTATTCCGGCCAGATCTGAAATTTTCTGGCCAACGTTTGGCCATGGAAATGGAGCAGCGGCAGCGTCCAAATGAGAACGAAGAAGAGAGAGCAAAGGGGGAAGGTGGAGCGTCAGTGGTAGGGTCGTTTGCCACCCGGCCGGTGATGAAATCCGGCGGCGACAGTGGTGCCGGAAATCGCCCCAAAGGGGGAGCCGGCTGTTCTCTCAAAGTGTGAATGAGTGAATGAGAAATGGTTAGGAGTCTATTTAGGGTTTTGTAACTTAAAATCTGACGATGGTAGTGTATCGTGTGTGTATTCTTTCTCCTATATAAGAAGTGCCTAAGAACAGCTGAAGCAGACAGCACTTCGCTGACATGCCTGCTTTAGGTAAAATACATTTGACACTATTTTTCTACTTAATTATACATTTGACACTATTTTTCTACTTAATTACGTTGAATGCCATCGTACTGTTTTGTAAATAAAGGGAATTTGTGACGTATTTTCAAAGCCCAATTGTGAGGCCATGTCTGCTTTAATCAACCCCCTCTTTTGTAACTTATTACATCAATTGCCATAACATATTTTAGTGAATAAGTGAAACTTTTAGGCTTTTTGAAGGCCCTAGATACAGGTTGCCCTGTGAAATTACATTTGCTTCTTTAGTTTAAAGTTCTATATTGATTATGGTGGGACCATATTGCTCTACTTATTACTCATTCTACACACTGATGATATCATATTACAAACACTTATTTTTGAGTTCTTACAAGTTGTATTTTATAGTTTCATTTTATGTAACTTTTGAATATGTATGTACTTTCATAATATCATTTATTTGTTACTATATTTTTGGTCAATCATTATTTGGGGAAGAGAGGAGCTTTGTATTTTACTTACATTGCAAGATGTATTACAAGATAGTTCTAAAAATAAAAAATAGAATATCAAATAAAAATGGTAGAGAAAACTAAGGCTAATAATAGTTTTAAAAATCTTAAATAATGCAATAATTTACAATGCTAAATGTAAAGTAAAAGTTCTATATTTTTCTAAATATATAATGTTTAAAAGTTTGCAAGCAATTTTTTGTTTTAATATTTTTTGAAGTGTGTAAATATTTTTTCTTTTAATTTCTTATTTGATTTAAAAATAGGAACAAGGAGAATATTAACTATTATAACCAAGTCACTAAAAATATTCCACACAATAAATTAATTACATAAAGCTAATCCTTAAATATTACTTAGAGTATTCTCGTGAAGTACCAACATGTATTACTGGATTCTATGGTCCTACAAGCAAGGATATGAGATTACAATAACAACAGATTCAGTTTAATCTCAAAAATGGAATCTGCAAGGGTAGTGTGTACGCGGATTGAAAATGATAAATTCGCTGAATTTTTGCATAACTAGAAGGAATTTTGGTCCCTTCGGGGAAGAACTAGGGACACATTTTACATCAACAACAGCAGATAATAAAGTGATGGGATTTCATGGGAGGAGTGGAATGTATTTGGCTGCAATTGAAGTGTATCTAAAATAATGGCTGGGCAATTAGAGAACCTACAAGCATTCTCTTATGAAGATATTCCATTAGACACTAAATGGAAGTTAGTGCGATAAAAGTTACTAACTTTAATTTTAAAAACTCTTTATATGAATATCATACCGTATTTTTTTTAATCAAAGACACTACGTGTTGGCGGGGGTCTAGGCTGACTTAATCTGTTGAATATTGTACCATATGTTTAGTAAAATTCTTATATAATATTTTGTGAAATAGTTAATATAAGTGACTATTTTCTGTTATAAAAATAAATTTAACATCTTGCGAACAACAATGTAAAACACAAAACATGCAATATAGTGCTTGGTCCAGTTTTCATACTTTCTATCAAAAGTGACGGAACTAGGATTCTGTATAATTTTTTGACGAAGGGGTTTAATTGCACCCCTGGTTCTGCCCCTGTCTATCAGTGCCTTATCCGGGTAAATTTTGCACACTATTTATATTTTTTCGATTCCACTTTACTCAAGCGAATTCCCATTTAGCTTGTTTGACATGCTGGACAAACTTCCCAGAGTAAATAAGTTGGACATTGTCTTTACAGATGATGGAGCGCTAAGAAGCTAAAAATAGTACGGGCTGGCCAGTTTTCGAACTGGTAATTGAAAAATAGTCAGCGTTTACAAAATCATTAAAAAATAGTCACTATTTTGCTGCAATACAGACCGGTCCAGCATAATATACTAGAGATTGGTGCACTTATATATGAACTTCCAGCATATTATGCTGGAACTCCAACACGCGGAAAGTTCCAGTATAATATACTGGAGATTGGAGCACCTGTGTATAAACTTCCAGCATATTATGCTGGACTGATATATTATACTGAAATTCCAGTATATTATGTTGGAATATTTTTCGGATTTTAAACAGTATTTTCGTTCAGATTTATCTTTACATAAAAAGTGGCTAGATTTCTATTACTTTTGAGACTGTGACTATTTTTCAATTACCACTTGTAAATATTGACTATTTTGAATTTCTCTCTAAAATTTTGAGAGTGGAATATGCCGTGATGTCGTTGCATATCCGGTACTTGACAAAAGCAATGAAACAAAATTTTACACTATGATGCACACAATATTTAGCTTTGTTCACTTTGGGCCCCGGCAAAGCCCGGGTTATCTCTACTAGTGTGTTTATGTAGTGTGTTTAAAATGAAATATGTTGTCTTTGTTTTTTTAGAAAAAAATGTTGAAATGTAAAAGAAAACATGTGGTTAATATGTGGTCAAAAATAAAAGATGTAAAGTCACATCTGTATCACATCAATATCATTGTCATGCCACATCAATGTCTAATCATATCAAATGTCTCGTCATGTCGGGTGTTTACGGGACATTAATTTGATTGAATTGGATCCGTATTTTAAAAATAAATTCTACTGACTTTCGTGTAATTAATAGATTATGCCATATAAGAAAAATATTTATTTAATCGAAAAATCTTGTAATATTTATTTAAAAATATAACTACTACAATTGTGCGTAGTAATTATTATTTTATTTTTTGAAAAGATAATAAATTGATAGAATATCCTAATATTTAAAAAATAGGACAATCATCAATAAATTATTTAAAATTTAGAAAAATACACAAAAATGGTAGTATTTAACTAATTGCAATAAAATGATAAAAAAATTCCATATTTTGTAAACAAAAGAATAATTATCAATAAAATAATTATCAATAAATTGCATTAAAGCTAAATAATATGCAAAAACTACATTTTTATCATTTTTTGACTAAGAGGCCTATAGAAGTTATTTTTAAATACGGAGGGTCAAAATTGACTATCAACAGTTGCCCCTCTTTGATCGGAGATGATATAAGATTCTTCGGGCAAAGAAATTGATACCACACTCAATTTTGACCCGACATGATAGAGTGAGAATGAGGATGTTTTGAAGGTTGTGACTGAACTCTGGTTTTTGAGTTTCCTACATATCTCGGGTTGTACGAGAATTAGGTCGCGTGTAGTTCTAGAATACAACTGAGTGCTACCTATGGATTGTAGCCTCATGGGGTGGAAGACTATTGGTCGAGGACGAAACACACTCAAATTTGACCTGACACGATAGAGTAGGAATGGGGATGTTTTGAAGGTTGTGACCGAATTCTGATTTCTGAGTTGCCTACATATTTCGTGTTGTAAGAGAATCAGGTCGCGTGTAGTTCTGGAATGCAACTGAGTACTACTTATGGATTGTAGCCTCATGGGGTGGAAGACTAATGGTCGAGGACGAAAAGGTCGTGTGATCTTGACATTGCTTCCAAAATTGCCCCAGTGTCGGACTGTGATAACACTGGGACGTGAATGTTGGATGAAGAATGGATTGTTGTGGATGCGGTGTCACGACCCAAAATCCATCCAGTCATGATGACACATAACCCAACCCACTAGGTAAGCCAACTAATAAATATCCAATTTAATAAGATTGATCAAGAGAAGAAATGATAATACAACTGCTATTATACAATAATTTTTCAAGGACTGGTAGTACAAATCATGAGCTTCTAAGATTTAGATTTTTACAAAATAGAATTGAAATAATTACAACATCTGTTTGAAATATAATAAACAGAATTCGAATCTAATGCTACCAAGGACAAGTGATAGCCATAACTAGAACGCAAATATATCTTCAAATCCAGCTCCCGCCGTACGCAGCAACATCATCATCCAACATATGTACGCAAGGTGCAGAAATATAGTATGAGTACAACCGACCCCATGTACTCAATAAGTAACAAACCTAACCTTAGGTTGAAAGTAGTGACAAGCTGGAACAAAGATCGGAGTCCCACACCAATAGCCAACAATAGTTCATAACAACATAATGAAAGTGCTAAAAGAAGTAACTCAGAGATATAATGCTCAGTTCGTTCAAAATTCCGAAAAAATAGGCATGCCTTTCAAGTATAATAGTAAAACCTAAATCTTTTACCGAAAGCTCCATAATATGAGTAAGTTTGTAAAACCGTGATTTTCTTTCAAAAACCTTTCCACGGGTAAATGTTTTATTATCAAATAGCATGAGGAAAGTACATCTATATGCCTACATGTCAATGTGTATGAGAAGTCATGAATGACGTGATACCGTACAACATGAGGAAAATACATCTCTATGTATGTATGACAAGTGCGTATGTCGAATGCAATACAACATAGTGGACAACCATATGCATACTCTCAGAGTATCAGTCCTCCCAGTCACTCAGTCCTCCCAATCACACAGTCCTCACAGTTACTCAGTCCTCACAGATACTCAATATTCCCAATCGCTCGGCACTCGCACTTGTACTTACTAGGTACCTGCGCCCACTGTGGATGTGCAGACTCCAGAGGGGCAATTCCAGCCCAAGCGCTATAATAAGCCAATCATGGCATGAATCAAATAAAAATATTGCGGTGTACAGCTCGATCCCGTAAATATCCTCACAATCAGGCCCTCGGCCTCACTCAATCATCAATCTCTCCTGTCTCTCGGGCTCACAAGAATCATGATAATCAGCCGAAACAATGATGATATAATATATAAATAAATGACAACAAAAACTGAGATATGATATTCAATTAATAGCTGTGACTGAGTGCGTGATTTCAAATTAAGAAAATAGTTCAACATGTAATGTGACCTCTGTGGGTCCCAACAGTACCAACATATAGCCTAAGCATGATTCCTAACATGACTTGCAACTCAATTTCTCTAACACATGGGGAATATACAGATAACAATAAGATTATTCAACTATGCAGTTCCATGAAATTGACTAAATCACAATTCATATGGTGCACGCCCACACGCCTGTCACCTCGTATGCGCGTTACCTCAACATCAATCACATAACACATAATTCAGGGTTTCATGCCCTCAACACCAAGTTTAGAAGTGTTACTTACCTCGAACAAGCCAAATCCAATACCGAGCAAGCCAAACGATGCTCCAAAAATAACATCTCACGCGTACCGACCCCCGAACAGCTTGAAACTAGCCAAAAGCAACTCAAATACATCAAATAATGTCAAGGGAAACAAACCCAATCGATAAAGGTCGAATCTTTAATCAAAATCCTGAAATCGACCAAAAAGTCAAACCCGGACTCGCACCTCAGAACCCGACAAAACTCACAAAATTCGACAACTCATTCAATTACGAGTCCAACCATACTAGTTTCACCCAAATCCTACTCCGAATCGATATTCAAAACTCAAAAAAAATACACTATATGAAACTTTAGGCTAAAACCCTTAATTTCTCTTTACAATTCATAATCCAAATGCCAAAATCGAAGATAGATTCATGAAATATAATCAAAAGCGACTAGAGAACACTTATACCAATCCATATGGTGAACAATTGCTTCAATAATCGCCCAATTCCGAAGTCTATAGCTCAATATGTGAAAAAATAGCCAACCCTCGAACTTAAATCATTCTGCCCAGCGTTTTCGCATTTGCAGACAGTAGGTCGAACCTGCGACCTTCGCTTCTACGAAACAAGATCGCGCATGTGCGAGTCAGCCTTGGCGAGCAGTGGCCGTTTCTGCAATGTCCAAGGTTGCTTCTGTGATCGCGCTTCTACGCATGTCAAATCGCTTCTGCGAAGCCTCCCCAGCCAGTCTTCCCCAGGTTGCTTCTGCGACAAATTTCAAGCTTCCGCGAGCACGCACCTGCGGTCCCTCATGCGCAAATGTGAAGGCACCAGCAACCAAAAAATCTAGCAACTTCAACAAGGCTTCAAACTATACGAACCCCGTCCGAGCTACTCGGGACCTCGTCCGAATATACCAATAAGTCCGGAAACATAACACGAACCTACTCAAGTCCTCAAATCACACATAATAACATCGAAACGACGAATCACACCTCAGTTCGAACTCAAATGAACTTTGAACTTTCAACTTCCAAAACTTGCGCTGAAACATATCAAATCAACCAGGAATGAACTCAAATTTTTCACACAAGTCCCAAATGACATAACGAAGCTATTTCACTTCTCTGAACCTCAATCCAAATCCGATATCCTCAAAGTCAACTCTCGGTTATACTTTAATCCTTCAAATTTCTAACTTTTGCCAATTAGCGCCGAAACCTTCTAAAAATATTCAAATGCAAATCCGGGCATACGCCTGAGTCCAAATTTACCAACCAAACCTAACGAAACCTTCGAAACTCTAATCCAAGGTCAAATACTAAGAAATTCAAACTTGGTCAACTCTTTCAACTTAAAGCTTCAATTATGAAGTTCATTCCTCCAAATCAATTTTGAATAACCTGAAAACCAAAACCGACAATTCACATAAGTCATAATACATCATACGGAGCTATTCATGCCCCCAAACTATCGAGCGAATTGTAAATGCTCAAAATGATCGGTCGGGTCGTTACATGCGATCGGGCTCTATGTTGAGTTTTCTTACATATCTCGGATGTAACGAGAATCAGGCCGATTGTAGTTCGAGAACCGATGGATGATTTGATTTTGATTTTGAAAGTCTCCCTAACTTCAAGCTATGATGGCACTAGGTGTTATTCTGACTATGAGGGTTTGGATTGCCTGCACACCCCATGTCAATGGGACGTAAGATGATACTTGGGACATGTTGCCGATTGTTGTTGGAAAGTTCGACGTCCGTCCTTAAAATCTGCCCCAGTTTATTTGCTAGAAGATAATTCCACGTCGTGTCGCCTCTTTGATCATTAGAGTTGACAAGGTATGGACTATACTTCCGTTTGCCTTGAGAAAGATGGATATGTGATTCTTTGAACAAAATAGGTCCCAGGTTGAAACTCTAATTCGAAAGAGATTCGGGCTAGATACCGGTCCGAAGTGATCGGACCATTTTAGATTATTGAAGGAAATTCGGACTATGTACCAGTCCGAAGTGATATCGGAGTATCTAAATGTAAAACCGGTTGTAGTTACGGTTCGGAGGCGATATCGGAGCATTTAAATCTAAAATACCCGTATTTGAAGGTGGGCACCTGTAAAATTGTACTTGAAATAAAATGCCCATTGTTCAGGAGGGCGCCTGAAAAATTTGACTTTGAAATGAAATGCCCATTGTTTAGGAGGGCGCCTGAAAAAGCAAGAAGTTATTTTTTTTGTGTAGGAAAAAGATAAAAAGGGTTCTATTATTAATGACTTAAGTAGGAAATGGATACAAAATGATAGAATTTATGAAATGATATGGCCGGTTTTGGCTTAGACTGCCTATGTATCCCTATGGAATCAGGCCAAAACATAGTCCGATTGTAAAAGATGACTGAATCTGATATGGATTGCCTATGTATTTCTACCAAAGGAAATCAAGTCGCGACGTAGTTCCAAATATATATAAATGATTTTGATGATTTTTATTATAAGAGTGAGACCGAACCCTACGTGGGTTACCTACGTATCCCCCCATGGGAAGTCAGGTCGGGCGTAGTTCTGTTACGGCAAACCCTATTGTCAACAAAACTTGACTCTTTTGCTTTTTGTATTTTTCGCTGTTTTTGTAGATTTTTGTAGAGAATATTTAAAAATTTGAAGAGTAGAGAAAGATTGTGACTTATTGATCAATCATCATCTCTTTTTTTACTTGACTTTGGTTGGTGCCAACAATTAGTTTTGTGTATAGGAATTTCCACCATATACTTTTCATCAAACCGAGATCAGCTTATGGGTAATTCTTATAGCTTCGAACGGTACCTCATGTATACCTAAGTTCTACAAGATTTGTTCATCTTGCTTCAATCAAAGGCTTCGAATTCTGCCTAGCCTCATGCTTCAAGTGCCTGACTATAAGGAAAAGTCCTAATTTTCACACAGATATGAAGTATTTGTTTTTTGTATTTTGACTTTTAGGACATTTTGAGAAGTACACTCACACTCAGAAAGATGTTCAATGCATGCAATTGAGATACCATATGCTTGACCTTTATGTGAGTATCCATTAATGTGAGAACACTTGGAATAAGATCATGCAGGCCTTTATCATTGGCTTGTAATGTAGGATTAGGGTCGGGTAGGATATTCATTTTGGATAAAGGGTGGTTAATTCCTCCTTGAGCGTTGCACTGTATCTGTGTCTTTGGCTTTCAAATCATGCTTCATCTCTCGATCTTATTCAGCTCGATATCTCTTTTCTTTTGTTTTTGACTTCTTATTGAACTTGTAGGAGATTCTTCTTCCCTTTTGTTTTGAAGTTTCTCCTGCTTTGAAGAAGTTTTTCCTTCTTTTGTTGGAGTTCCTCCTCTTTGAATTTGTGGAGTTTTCCCTTTTTTCTCTTTTTTTTTAATTTTCCTTTGAATTTGTGGAAGAAAAGGCTAAGATGTGGTTGTTCAAATAAAAGGATTAAGGCTCAAAGGGGGGAATGATAGGGATTGATGTCATTTGGTAGGCTAGAAAGGTTCAAACGGGTCAAAGAAGGCCTACGATCTTTTTCCAAACCAAGTGTTACTCAGGATTTCGCCTTAACAGACATTCGTGCCAAGTTCTAGATCTACAGTGCAATGCAATGAATTTTAATCTAGGCTCACCACACAATGCACATGAAACGATGAGGTCGGCTTTGTTCTTACCTTAACTATAAGCACGCGATCTTTCAAACATCACTAATGTATAATTGAGAGGTACCACAAGAGTCTATGGTTTACCCAAAACTGATCCTCTCTATCATACCACTTAAATACTTATTCTTTCTCATGCACATTCCTAACTATGTTGGTAGCAAGCAAGTCAATATTTGATGATTTTTCTTTTCTTTTTTATTTTTATTTTTTATTTTTGATAAATAGGACCAAAGTCAAAAGAAAGTTTCCCCTATTATCTTTTTGATTTTTGATAAATGGGACCAAACTTGAGGAAGGGTGCCTTTTTTTTGGATTTTTGGATTTTGACTTAACAACAATTTTTGTTTTTCTCTCTCTTTTTTGAATTAATCAATTTTTTTTTTGTGATTTTTGAAAAAATGAGACGGAACCCGAAGGTTGCCTACGTATCTTGTTGAAATGAGAATCAGGTCAAGCGTAGTTCAGGAAGGGTGGAAGAAAAATATTTTTTAGATTTTCATTTCATCATTTTTTTAAAATTTTGACTTAATCAATTTTTTGTGGTTTTTGATAAAGAGAATTGAATGTAAAACGGGCTTTGTGGTTACCGTTTCGAAGCGCTATCGGAGCATTAAATGTTAGACGGGCTTTGTTACCGTTCCGATGCGATATCGTAGAATTAAATGTCAGACGGGGCTGGGTACCATTCCATTTAGGAGCGCTGAGATGGAAATAAAATCTCTGCACGATGGGAGTAACAAGAATTGAAAATCTCCGCACGATGGGAGTGGCTAAAAAATGTAAAATCTCCACGCGATGGGAGATACAAGAATTGAAAATCTTCGCACGATGGGAGTATTTTTTATTTTTTGAAAGAAGAGATCGAACCCAAGATGGGTCCTTGATTGATTTTTGTTTTGACTTTTAGAAAAATGTGATCGAACCCAGGAAGGGTCCTTGATTGATTTTTTTGAAAAATATGACCGAACCCGAGAAGGGTCCTTGATTGATGATTGATTTTTTTTTTGAAATATGTGATCGAACCCGGGAAGGGTTCTTGATTGATGATTGATTTGTTTTTGAAAAATGTGACCGAACCCGAAGGTTTCCTACGTATCTCATCGAAACGAGAATCAGGTCAGGCATTGTAACGACCCGACCGGTCGTTTTGAGCTCTAGTGAATCGTTTGGCAGTTTGAGGCCTTGAGTAGCTTCACTTCAAGTATTATGACTTGTACGTAGGGGTAGCAAACGAGCGGGTCGGGTCAGATATGAGTGGGTCAAAATAGATAATTCAAAAAACGGATAAATTATCCGATCAGACCCGACCCGTATTTGAGACGGATAGAAAATGGGTTATCCGGCGGATAATATGGATATCCATATTATCCATGAATTCTTGAATATGATTACTTATGGAAAAATTCATAGTCTTCCAAACATGAGGAACCCCAATTTGAGGCTTTACAAATGTAAAAGTTAAACACATTGGTTATCTATTTGGTTAATCATTTTCTAAGTGGATAATATGATTCTTATACATATTCGACTCGTTTTTAAAATGTTCATTATCCAACCCATTTTTTAATGGATGATATGGGTATTTTTTAAAACCATTTTTCCAACTCTACTTGTACGTGTGGTCGGAATTGAATTTCCAAAAATTCGGAGTTAATTTGGAAAGAAAATTCTAATTTCGGAAGCTTTAAGTTGAAAGAATTGGCTAAGGTTTGACTTTTGAGTAAACGACCTCGGAATCGGGATTTAAAAGTTCCAATAGGTTCGTATGATAATTTCGGACAAGGGCGTATATTCAGGTTGAGTATCGGGTGGTCCGGAAATATTTCGGCGCTTATTCTAGAAAGTTGGCATTTTTGGAAGTTTTAGAATTTTATAAGTTTGGTTTGAAGCGGATTCCGATGTTATCGATGTCCTTTTGGGATTTCGAGCCTTGGAATAGGTTCTTATTGTGATTTATGACTTGTGCGCAAAGTTTGGCATCATTCCGGAAAGTTTAAGTGTGATTCAGACGCGTTCGTCAAAGTTTAAAAGTTTAAAGGAAGGTTTCGATCATCGATTCAAATTTTTGATGTTGTTTGGTGTGATTTGAGACCCCGAGTAGGTTTGTGTTATATTTTGGGACTGGTTGGTGTGTTTGGTTAGGGCCCTGGGGGGCCTCGGGTTTGAAACGCAATGAAAACGGATTGAACTTGGAATTTGAGGACCTGTTGATGCTGCTGAAATCTGGTGCCATCGCACCTGCGGAGGGAGTGGCGGTATTTGTGGGGACTTTACGGTGAGCTGCATTCCATGTTACGATCCACAGTATACATAGTCTCCATCAGAGTTATTTATATTCTCCTGTCTAACTTTTAATCCAGATAGATGTTGTATTTTATTATATTTCCTAGTTAATGCTCATGCACTTGTGACACCGGGTTTTGGGGGTGTCAACTGATTGTTCGTTATTGTAGTTCACTTAGTTATTATCATTTTACCCTGTAAATTCTATTTTATACGATTTAATTAATGGAGATTTTGATTTCGAAACTATTAAAAATGAGTAATTAAGTTGATCAATCACTGTTGGTTTTCCTGACGGTGGCGTTAGGCGCCATCATGACCTTTAGAGGATTTTGGGTCATGACAGCTTGGTATTAGAGCGTTAGGTTTACTTAGGTCTCCCGAGTCATGACCAAGTCTAGTAGAGTCTTGTGGATTGGTACGGAGACGTCTATACTTATCTTCGAGAGGCTACATCGTTGTTAAAAGCAATTCCCTTCTTGATTCCTCATCGTACGATTTGATTCTTTTGAGGCTTATGCTTTTATTTCCTTCCTACTCAATCTTATGCGATGTGTAGCGTTTGTTATCACTTGAGCATCGAGGAGTTGTAGTGGTATTGCAGATGTGGTGCAGGATGTTTTTCCCTGCGTACTCGAGCGAGTTATTATCATCGTTTTGTGGAAGGGGGTTATGTCATTCCATGCCATGTATTAGTATTGCCTATGGTTTTCAGGCTACGCACAGATTGCTATGATGTTCATGAATTGTTATCGCGCAGTGTTGGTGTAATGGTAGGGTGCTAGTTTATGTGTTTAGGCAGTGAATGACTTGAAGGGAGGATTTCTTAGTGCACGATTTAGGGGTTCAGCGTTTAATTCCAGCGGAGGAAAGGCAATCAGACTATAGATGTCCAAGGTTGGTTGATAAAGTAACGAGACTTGATATTTTTAAGCGTGGTGGGATTCTTCTTTGTGATGTGGTGTCATCATTCTTGTTCGAACGTATTAGGGTTCCCTGGTGTTATGGTCTTTTTTGATTTTGCCTTTAGGGTAGGGTGTTGTGAAATGGTGCCTGAGGAGCGGTTGATCGAGTTTCATTATGTGTTTGAATGGAACTATTATTATTTCTAAGGCAGGTCAAGAGCAAATCGGAGGAAGTTGGGTCAGTTGGTAATGGTTTGAATCAACGTGATTGAGGCAATGATCAGTTCCTTCGGAGTGTTAGTGTTATAAAAGTGATTTGTGGCGGTACGTATGGGATTGATAGCCGCCGTTATTTGATTGATTTGGGGAGGTATTTGATTCTAATGGCCTCGTTATGTGTAGATGGATCCCAGAAGAGATATGGTGGTTTAGACCAGAACTTGAGGTTTGTATTTTTTGTGGTTATGGGAATTCGGTTGCGTGTTGCCGTGGTTCTTTTGAAATGTTTTGAGTGAAAGGGATTCTAGCCAATGAAGTGTTCATTCTACTAGTGGTTCAGGGGTTATGAGAAATTCTTGTACTCTCGCATAGCGGCGCAACAGGTGCAGTGAGCAACATGGGAATTGAAAGTTGAGGATCAAGGTTGCGGTTCGGTGTTGACAAGAATGTCATGAGCTTGAATGAGCAGGGAAGAATTCATGTGCTCTAGAGTAAGCTGTCATTTTCTTTAGTGTCACCTGAGAAAAGTGTCTTGTGTTAGAGGCTTTGTGTATTGAATTACGGACTCTTGGTTGGCTTTACAGAATTAGTACGGTTGGTGGTGTAGAGGTGCAGACTTTGCTACCTGGTGCGAAAGGTCGTGGGAGAGTATCCCACAGGGAAATATGTATAAGTGTGACATGTTAGTCACTTGATTGTTAAAGATTGAAACCAAGCATGAAGATTATGGTACTATCATTAATGTGAGAGTTTATGCCTGGAAGATGCTCTATTCCTTTGGTTGTGAACTGTGGGAGTTGTTACGGATTGAGACGGCTTGATTATTCACACATGAGTTGAGGTCCCATGTAGCTTGTGGTGTTATATGAGCAGGATGGCTCTTGAGATACATGTCATTTATCGCTCCTTAGTTGTGCTTGGGTTTTGTGGCGTATTATGCTATCTGTCTCCCCAGAGTTGTATTTTTGCACTTGGCGTGCTTGTGGACGACATTCGGTATTTTGTAGGTATAAGCATTATGACTTGATGGGTATGTCCTTATTTATTGTTATGTGTGGATCGGGTGGCACGCCGCCACGGGTACGTTGTTTGGATCGGGCTGCACGCCACAACGGTATCATGTATGGATCGAGTTACATGCCGTAACAGTGAGATGTTGAGTACGGTCCCCTATACTTATTTTTGTGTATTTGTTTCTCATTCTCTAATGAAGGGTTCATAGCATCTCTTTGGCCGTTTTATTCATTACGCGGGCCGAGTAGTTCTTTTTCCAGAGTTCGTTCTCCTTTCTATGTCATATTCAAGTTGTAGCTTGTCGGCGCATTGATGGTGTCATATGAGATCTGGGTCAGTGTTTGAGTTGGCTTATTGCCCAAGCAGCGTGTACTGGGTGAGACGATATTATTGGACCTAAAATCAGTGCGATCAGGTTTATATGAGGTATATTAAAGGGCAAATATCGTTATTTAGTTCAGAGTGAGGTAATGGTTCTTGTCAGGAGGAGAGACTCCATGTTTTGTTGATTCGACAGGTGGTTATGAGTTTTTACACATCTCTTCTGTCGTGGCAGTATTGTGAGGATTGAAACCGGGCTTATATGTGCTATGAGGGGCGTTGCGGACACCTGATTCGTGAAATGGCAGCTATTATGGTCGCAGGATGTTATTATGGCCAAGTGAATTATGTGGTACATGGTATGATTTTAGCGGAGGAGCATGATCATGTTGGGTACAGTGTCTGGTGATTGATGCGATGTTCGTATGTTAGGATCAGGCCTTATGGAAAATTTTGGATTTTTGAATTTGGTTCTGGAGCTTGTTAGCTAAGGTTATAGGAAGGATATTTGGTCTGGCTCGAGCTAATGTGCTCACATGGGTTGTGGTGGCACATGTAGGTGCGCGAGGTGTTAAATAATGATTTTGGACAACTCCGGAACAATTCTTAGCACATTCGAGAACGAACGTATGTTTAAGTGGTGGAGAATGTAACGACCCAACCGGTCGTTTTAAGCTCTAGCGCGTCACTCGACGGTTTGGGGCCTTGAGTAGCTTCACTTCGGGTATTATGACTTGTACGTGTGGTCGGAATTGAATTTCGGAAAGTTCGAAGTTGATTTGGAAAGGAAATTCTAATTTCAGAAGATTTAAGTTGGAAGAATTGGCTAAGATTTGACTTTTGAGTAAACGACCTCAGAATTGGGATTTTATGGTTCCAATAGGTTCGTATGATAATTTCAGACTTGGGCATATGTTCGGTTGAGTATCGGGTGGTCCGGAAGCATTTCAGCGCTTATTGTAGAAAGTTGGCATTTTTGGAAGTTTTAGAATTTCATAAGTTTGGTTTGAAACGGATTTTGATATATCGATGTCTGTTTGGGATTCCGAGCCTTGAAATAGGTTCTTATTGTGATTTATGACTTGTATGCAAAGTTTGGCGTCATTCCGAAAAATTTAAGTGTGATTCGGACGCGTTCGTCGAAGTTTAAAAGCTTGAAAGTTTAAAGGAAGGTTTCGATCGTCGATTCACAATTTTGATGTTGTTTGGTGTGATTTGAGGCCTCGAGTAGGTTCGTGTTATATTTTAGGACTGGTTGGTGCGTTTGGTTGGGTCCCTGGGGGGCCTCAAGTTTGAAACGGATTGAACATGGAATTTGAGAATCTGCTGAAATCTGGTGCCATCACACCTGAGGAGGGAGTGGCCGCAGGTGCGGTCACGCAGGTGCGAAGATTCAATCGCAGGTGCGATTATCGCAGAGGAAGTCTGGGAGCGCAGGTGCGAGGAAATGTCCGCACCTACAAAGCTGCAGATGCGGAGAAGAAGCGCATAGGCGGAGGTTGGCCAAGAAGGCCTGGGCCGCAGAAGCGGACAAGGACGCGCAGGTGCGCGAGCGCAAAAGCGCTTGAGGTCGTAGAAGCGGAAGCGCAGATGCGCTACTTGGGGCACAGAAGCGAGGACTGTTGGTTTGAGTTGGAGCCGCAACTGCGATTGATTTTTCACAGGTGCGGAGCCACACAAGCGGCTAATAGTGAGGTATTTGTAATCCGAGACTTAGCCCATTTCTCTCACATTTTCATTTATTTGGGCGATTTTCGGAGCTCTTGAAGGGAAGATTTTCATCATCTATGTCAAGGTAAGTGATTCCCACATATTGTGAGTTAATTACATGGATTCTATAAGGTTTAAACATGAAAACTAGTAGAAATTGTGGGGTTTTGGTACAAAACCTAGAAATTGGTATTTTTAGATTTTTACCACGAAATTGAACATGGAATTTGGAATAAATTATATATTTGAGTTTGTGGCATTATATGCAAAGTTTATGTTCAAAATATTTCGGAGTCCGGGCACGCGGGCCCGAGGGTTAACTTTATTGACATTTAGAGCGGAGTTGGGGATTGTTATGAATTGATTAATTATGGGTAATAAAGTATATATTTATGGATTTGCACATTTGTTTGACTAGTTTTGGAGAGCCGGGCATCGGTTTGAGGTGGTTGAGAAGTGTTGGAGCCGGTTATGGAACTTCAGAGCGAGATAAGTCTTCTGTCTAACTCTGTGAGGGGGAAACTATCCCTAGGTGATGTATTTGATATATGCTACTTGTTGCGGGGACTACGTACGCACGAGGTGACGGGAGTCCGTACGTAGCTAGATTTATGTTATTGTCCGGGTAGATTTAGGTTCACACCGTGCTATAACTGTACTATTTGAGTTGTCCCTTGACTATTAAATTCCTTTATTTTACATTACGACTTGAGAATAGACTGGCGTAGAGTGATAGACTTGCTATTGTAAAGATTTGACGGGCTTCATGATAAGCCGCGAAATAATTGTACTCCTCTTACGAATTTCTCCCGCGCTATACATTTTTTCATAAAAAGGTTTTCCTTAAAGTTCATAACTCGCACGTTTATTCGTGAATGGGGTCAAGGACCCGTGAAAGATTTATATTCTAATGGGATCGGGACGTTCACCTCGGCAGTATAATAGATACATCTATGGTTCGTGCCGTTCGATCCTTGGCAGTGCGCACATTATGATGGGATCGAGCTGTTCACCTCGGCAGGATTTTGTATCACACTTCCATGGGAGCGGGCCGTTCTCCTCGACAATATAATAGATGTATCTATGGTTCGTGTTGTTCGACCCTCGGCAGTACACATATTATGATGGGATCGGGCCATACGCCTCGACATTTCTATAAAATACTCTTATGAAATCATGCGTAATATTTGACAAGAAGCCAGTATATCTGTTAGTTTTCCTGAATTGAACTGTGACGACCTATCTGGTGAGGTCCACTATATATATACTCCGACTGAAGAGATAGCTGCTTAGTGAGAGCTTGAGTTTACCGTTCAGAGGAGGATTGTACCTCGTATTTATATTTATTCATATCGTTTATCTGCTTTGTCCCATATTTATTTACTTCTTACTGTATCTGTCTTATTGGACCACTAGTAAGTATCGATGTCAACCCCTCATTACTACTTCGGGCTTAGGCTAGATACTTACTGGGTACGCGTTGATTTACGTGCTCATACTACACTTGCTGCACTTATTGTGCAGGTATATATATGTTTCTAGTGGTCATTTGGGCGTAGAGGCGCGACATTTGCGGGGACATTACGGTGAGTTGCATTCCATGTTACTATCCACAACATACAGAGTCTCCATCAGAGTTATTTATATTCTCCTATCTAACTTGTAATCCAGACCGATGTTGTATTTTATTATATTTTCTAGTTAATGCTCATGCAGTTGTGACACCTGGTTTTGGGGGTTTCTACTAGTTGTTCGTTATTGTAGTTCACATAGTTATTATTATTTTACCCTGTAAATTCTATTTTATACTATTTAATTAATGGAGATTTTGATTTCGAAAGTAATAAAATGAGTAATTAAGTTGATCAATCACTATTGACTTACCTGAAGGCGGCGTTAGGCGCCATCATGACCTTTAGAGGATTTTGGGTCGTGACAGGCGTAGTTTAGGAAGATAGAGATAAAGGGGAGATGTTTTGGATTTTGAATTCCCTCAAGGAGAGAGGATGATTTTTTTTGGATTTTGATGTTGATGTCTAACGGGGAGACTTCTGGAGAAGAAACTGAGAAACATATATATATATATATATATATATATATATATATATATATATATATATATATATATATATATATATATATATATATGTTTAATTTTTTTGAGATGATCCTTTCGTAAGGATTTTCGATCAACTATGACCCAAGTGGCCAGACTTGACTGATTCACCCAATTAAGGACGAGAAAAACCAAACCCATGACAGGTTGCCTACGTATCTTGATACAAGGTCAAGAATCAGGCACGTGTAGTTCGTGAAGATTCGAGATAGAGGAAGATGTTTCAGATTTTCTCTAAATTTCCTCAAGAAGGAATTATGCAAAAATATGTTTTGGATTTTGATGTCTACAGAAATACTTCAAAGCAAAAAGGGAAGATATATCCATTCTTTTTATTTTTTTTCCAGAGATGACCCTTTCATAAGGATCTTCGATCAACTGTGACCCAAGTAGCCAGACTTGACCGACTCGCCTAATTAAGGACGAGAAAAGTCCGTACCCATGACACGTTGCCTACGTATCTTGACATAAGGTTAAGAATCAGGTACGCGTAGTTCGTAAAGGTTGGAGAGTATGAGATGTATGATTTTTCAACTCTTCTTTTACTCACCTACTTCAAGGCATTGCAACTAACTATATTAATTGCCTCAAAGATATGTACTAAATGCAAAGGCATAGACAAACTCGGAGCAATGCCTCATTGTACCCATGATTAGGTGTGGTATCTCTGGAGTTGAGGAGTGTTTCCCTCCAGAAGATGTTCCCCAGCTGCTCCTTCGAACAATTGCCTTGATGCCTCTGACTGTTTGCGATACAATTGTAGTTCTCTCCCAATTGACTGCACGGATGTCTTTTTGCGACCTTCCAGTTGTCCACATGGGCCTTTTGGTCATCGTCCCCGACTATTAGCCGAGGCGATAATCTGATACAGATATAGAAATATTATGAGAGTAGCATCATCATAATTATTCGACGATCCACATGAATTATTGGACGATCGTCCCCGGTTGATAACCGAGAATGATGTTATGAACTGAATATAGAAAAGTGGTGAGAGCAGCGAAGTCATGAAAATTGATGTAGTTCATTGTAAAATTACTACTCCCCTGATTATCTGACTGATGTTCCACCAAGTTCAAGTCCAGATGATATCTCCCGTGCAGTACCCGGGATGACGTACCTGCAAAACTCAGATAAGAAAATGTTAGAGTCCCTCTCAGGTGAAGTTATAGCATCAAGATGATGCAGATTTGGCCGTGCAGCTAGTGTTGTATCCGGTTGTGATTAGAAAACCGATATTGGAATTTCGTGATGGTTTCGGAGATGATGTTGTCCTTCTTGCATACAAATAAAAAATCTTAGTGTGAGGTAGGGGAATTGACTCATGTTGTCTTGAGGCTTCGCTTGTTCTTCTTCGTTAGTCCGAGTCGTGCGAGCATGACATTTCTCGAAGGTTGGCTAACAACTTGCCCCTGTAACAAAATAGGTTGACTTGTTTTGAATCTCTGAATTTGAAAAGTGGGAGTGAACACCATGACTCCATAGCCAGATGTTTGAAGAAAGGACTTGCATCCCTATAAGGCCCCGTAAAATTTTGCAAAAGAAAATAATGTTTCATAGTGCCGAATTAGTTTTACGTGTTGAGTATTATAGAAAACTTTTTGGCGGAAGAACGCGTTTTTATGGTCCATTATGCGACCGCAGAATCACTCTGCGGGTCGCGTAATGGCCGCAGAAGTGAGGCAGAAGATGGTCAGCTTGGATGCAATTATGCGGTCGACTATGCGACCGCATAACTGTTCTGCGGTTCATTACTTGACCGCAGAACAGTTATGCGGACCGCGTAGTGACCGCAAACACAAGAAGATTTTTGGTAGTTTTGGTCAGCAATTATGTGACCGATATGCGGTCCGCATAATGATTATGTGATCGTAAAACTTGTTCCGGAGCTTCATTTTTAGATTTTTAAAACCGACCCTATTTCGTTAAATACACTCCTTGGGCCATTTTTGAGCTATAATCTGACATTTTAGAGTGAGAGAGAGTGCCCTAGAGTGAGAAGGTGTTCTTCAATTATTGTTCTTCAATTCTTGCTTAAGTTTTGGAAGATTAAGAAGGGAAACTCACTAGGTCTTCATCCTAGAGGTAAGATTCTACACCCTAACCCTCAATTTCGAAATAATATGAAAATGGGTAATTAGCAAGATAATTTTTGGGCATGAGAGTAGATTATTTTACATGCATGTGATATCAAGGGGTATAGGAAGATTGTTGAACTAAGCATGGTAAAGATTGGGTTGTGGGATGATGGAATTCTCAATAAAAGGACTTTGAAACCTTATGCACACCTAGTGTTTGATAAAATGCTCAAATGAGATATAACCATGATCATCTTCCTAATTTTTGGTTCAATTTGTTATATTTCTAAATTAGATAGAAGTTGCTAAGAATTCTGGAACATTTAGAGTGTAAGGAAGCTCAAGTGAGGTATGTTGGCTAAACTTTTCTTTAAGAATTGGAATTCCCATTATCCTTGTAAGTTCCAAGATGTTGATTATAAATCGAGTATTCCTATAAGTTTTGTGATAAAGATATATGTTCAATTCGTATTTCAAATGCTCTTATCATATTGCATTATAAATTGAGGATGTGTTTCAAACTATGGATTATGTATCCACATGTTGTAAATTCAAGTCATGATTTATGTGAAAGTTATTATGCCAAGTTGTGTAGAGATTGGGATTGTGATACACCTCCACCTGCATATATTGGGTTGAGGTGGCATGACCGCTTTGTGTAGGGATTATGGTATTGTGGGATGCACCTCCACCCGTATACATTGGGGTGAGGCGGCATAGCCGCTTTGTGTTGGTATTGGTATCGTTGATGCATTTCCACCCGCATACATTGGGGTGAGGCGGCATAGCCGCTTTGTGTAGGTTCTTGGTACTGTGGTTATACATCCACCCGTATACATTGGGGTGAGGCGGCAGGACCGCTTGAGTAGAGTTGTGGTATTATACTTACACCTCCACCTGCATATATCGGGTGAGGCAGCGGGGCCGTTTTGTGTGAAGATGGTTACAGAGGATCTCATCTTAAATCCTATAAATGATATTGATAGCTCTTAATAAGCTTGCTCTGGTTTAAACGGTTAGCTATATCATGCTATTGTCGCCGTGATTCATCAGGTTCATATTATATTTCTAAATTCATAAATTGGTGTTTGGTTTTCATACTAGTACTATTCGAAAGTACTAACATCCATGTTGCTGAGAGCGCTGCATCTTTAAATGGATGCAAGTGGTTCCACAGCAGGAGATATTGATCAGTGATAGCGGTACATCTTCTTCCCAGCTAATTTGGTGAGCCCCACTTCATCCCGGGGTCATGTATCTTTTGTTCTTTGTGTATTCTGTTTGAGGTATAGCTGGGGCCTTGTTGTCGGCATTATCATTGTACTCTTCTTTATCTATAGAGGCTCCGTAGACATAGTGTGGGTTGTGTATTGGTGCTGGGAAAGACAAACTATGTTATGTTGTGGTTGTATTACTTGTCCCATTTGAGACTTTAAAAATGATGAAAACTATTGGTAATGAATTGGTATTATAGACATGATCACGTTTTTGTCTAATTAATGAAAGTATGTATTATCTTCATTCATGGATGAGTTTGGGTAGAAGGAAATCTAACAGACTTGCTCGGTCGGGTTCACTCGGTTGAGCGCCGGTCGCGCTCCTCGGTTTTAGGGCGTGAAAAACTTGGTATCCGAGCCTAAGGTTTTAAAGTGTCCTAGGATGTCTCGGAGCCGTGTCTAGTAGAGTCCTTATTATCGGTGTGTTGTCGACCACATCTATAATTAGAATGCTACATGGGCATTTAGGAATAATACCCTTCTTTCATGTTCTTGATCGTGCGATAAAGCTGGTTATAAGATTATTCCTCCTTTAACTCCCGAGTTGCTCTAATTTTCAGTACATGGCACCTAAGAAGAAGGCAAGAACTGGCCAAAGAGCCAATGTCACCCCAGGAGTGATAGTTGATCCTATATATGATGATGCGGGTGAGCACCCGAGAAGTGAGAATATTCCTCCAGTTACTACACTGCCTGACTCTACTACAATTGATCAGACCGCACCGGTCCCTACACCTACTGAGGGTGCAACGGTCCCTCCAACTGATATTCCAGTTCCACCTCCACCTCCAGCTTCCGATTCTAGTGTGTCTGATATTGATCTTAGGGGAGCCACAAATGTTGACACCGATAGTGGCTTCTCAGGCCCACAGATCGATTGTTGGGCCTACTTCTTCCAGTCATCCAGGGGAACCTGCTAGATTCTCTAGTGTTTACGAATACTGATCTCGAAGAGGAACCCCAGGACTTCATTGATGAGATGCACAAGAATCTTCAAGTTATGCATGCTACAGAGACGGAGGGAGTGGAATTGGCCTCCTACCGCCTGAAAGGGTTGGCCTATTCTTGGTTTGAGTTGTGGGAGGAATTCCGTGAGGAGGGAAGCCCTCCGGCAAGGTGGGGTGAATTCATAGATGACTTTATGGATCATTTCTTTCCTGCCAAAACTAAGGCAGCCCGTGCCGCTGAGTTTGATAGCCTGAAGCAGGGTAGTATGAATGTGTGGGAGTACCATATGGAGTTTGCGCGCCTGTCCAAGTATGCTATTCATATGTTGCCCACTATGGAGGCTAGAGTGCGCCGGTTTGTTCAGGGCCTTAGCCCCTTGGTTATCAATGAGGCCTCTACAGCTGCCTTAAATTCCAATATGAACTATGGTAAGATTGTTGCATTTTCTCAAGCCACAGAGACCCGCAAATTGAAGAATAGAATGGAGCGTCAGAGTAGCAGCAAGGCCCGGTCCGCGGGAAACTTTGGTGGTTCTTCTTCTGGTAGTGGTGGTAGGTTGGCATTCAGGGGAGGATCATTAGGACCATCCCAATCATTCGCCAGCCTTCAATGGGTGCACGGTCATCTGGACCCAGTCAGGGCAACAGGGGACCTCACCAGCAAGGTCGGCCCGACAAAAGGTTTCAGCAGCGGAGGCTTCATGCCCAAAGTGTGGGAGGATGCACTTTGGGTCCTGCTTCATGGACCTACCAGTATGCTATGGGTATGGTGTGAGGGGTCACATTCAGAGAGATTGCCGCTCGTCCCGCCAAAATATGGGCAGAGGTGTGGCACAACCAGCTAATTCTGTAGCTACTACATCTACAGCACCTCTAGCTCGAGGCACCCCAGCACCCACAGGGCGTGGTGCAGCTAGGGGTGGTGCACAGAATTCGGGAGGACCCAACATATTTTATGCTATGCGGAGGCGTCGGGAATCGGAGGCTTCTCCAGATGTTGTCACAGGTATATTGACTGTCCAATCTCATAATGTGTATGCTCTTATTGATCCCGGTTTCACTTTGTCATATGTCACACCTTATGTTGCTATGGAATTTGGGATAGAACCAGAACAACTTCATGAGTCGTTCTCTGTATCTACTCCGGTTGGTAAGTCTATTTTGGTTGCGCGAGTTTATAGGGATTGTGTTGTCACGTTGCGTGGTCGGGGTACCATGGCCGATCTCATTGAATTGTGAATGGTTGATTTTGATGTGATAATGGGATGGACTGGCTTTATTCTTGTTTTGCCAAGCTTGATTTCCGAACCAGGACTGTTAGGTTCGAATTTCCAAACGAGCCAGTTATTGAGTGGAAGGGTGATGATGTAGTGCTGAAGGGTAGGTTTATTTCTTACCTCAAGGCCACGAAAATGATCAACAAGGGGTGTATTTACCATTTGGTCTGAGTTACAGACACCGATGCTGAGGCACCTACACTTGAGTCGGTGCCTATTGTGAATGAATTTTCGGGAGTCTTTCCGGAAGATCTCCTTGGGATCCCACCAGACAGGGAGATTGATTTTGGGATTGATATGATGCCAGGCACGCATCCTATATCCATTCCGCCCTATAGAATGGCACCGGCAGAATTGAAGGAACTAAAGGAGCAGCTGAAGGACTTGTTAGAAAAGGGTTTCCTCCGGCCGAGTGTGTCGTCTTGGGGCACACCGGTTTTTTTTTGTAAGGAAGAAAGACGGGTCACTGAGAATGTGTATTGACTATCGGTAACTTAATAAGGTAACAATCAATAATAAGTACCCACTGCCAAGGATAGATGACTTGTTTGACCAATTGCAAGGTGCTAGATACTTCTCCAAAATTGATTTACGATCCAGATATCACCAATTGAAGATCAGGGAGCGGGACATTCTGAAAACTGCTTTCAGAACCCGATATGGGCACTTTGAATTTTTGGTGATGTCTTTTGGGCTAACAAATGCCCCAGCAGCTTTCATGGATTTTATGCTAGCGTTTGGCCATAGATTCCCAAATTTATCCTGAAAAATCTGATTTGGGTGAAGTTTGGTTTGAATATAAAAATGTGGTTGGACATCTATTTTGGGTGAAGTTTGGTTTGGAAAAACATGAAACATGACTTATACCCACAAGTTCTAAATACTATCACAAATACCAAATAGTACCATTATCAATAACATTCATTATATTATCGCAAACCATAGTCCTGAACATAAATTAATTTGATACAAAATTATCATTTTTATAATGAACTACATGATACACTATCAGATGACCGAGAAGACAAAGCAACATCGTTACAAAATAATAAATGTTGGGCTCTTTTATAAAATACAAAAGTTTGGAGCAATTTTTGAAAAATATAATAGTGAATTTTGGCCCAAAACCAGCTATTGAGCTGGTTTTGGGATTTGGGACTTGGGATTTGGCCAAAATGTAGGCAAAATCTATGGCCAAACATGTGTTTGCCAAATAAAACCCAAGTTTATTTTGGCAAAATCTATGGCCAAACAGGTCCTATGAATCGAGTTTTTAAGCCATTCCTCGACTCCTTTGTGATAGTGTTTATTGACGATATTCTTGTATATTCACAAAGTCGAGAATACCATACCGATCATCTCTGGGTAGTTCTGCAAACCCTACAACAGCACCAATTATATGAAAAGTTTTCAAAGTGTGAATTTGGCTTCAATCGGTTATATTCTTGGGTCATGTAGTCTCTAGTGAGGGAACTAAGGTTGATCCTTAGAAAATTTCAGCTGTGAAGAGTTGGCCGAGGCCTATAACTCCAACAGAGATTCGCAGTTTCTTAGGATTAGCTGGATATTATAGAAAGTTTGCAGAGGGGTTTTCTACTCTTGCCTCTCCATTGACTAAATAGACGCAGAAGGCAATTAAGTTCCAATGGTCAGATGCTTGTGAAAAGAGTTTCCAAGAATTGAAAGCAAGATTGACTACGACACCGGTGTTGACTCTACCTGAGGGTATAGATGGATTTGTAGTATATTGTGATACTTCAAGAATCGGGGTTGGATTTGTATTAATGCAACATGGCAAGGTTATAGCTTATGCTTCTAGGCAACTCAAGAATCATGAAAAGAACTATCCAACACATGATTTAGAACTTGCGGCAGTGGTATTTGCATTGAAAATTTGGCGTCATTATTTATATGGGGTCCATGTGGATATATTCACGGACCATAAGAGCCTTCAATATATTTTCAAACAGAAGGAATTGAATCTGAGGCAGAGAAGATGGCTTGAGTTACTCAAGGACTACGATATTGATATTCTGTATCATCCGGGAAAGGCCAATGTTGTGGCAGATGCTCTTAGCCAGAAATCCATGGGTAGTTTGGCTCACTTGGAGGCATATCAAAGGCCATTGGCCAAGGAAGTTCACCGATTGGCTAGTTTGGGAGTTCATCTTGCAGACTCTAGTAAAGGAGGGGTAATTGTGCAAAATAGGGCTGAATCATCGCTTGTTGTGGAAGTCAAAGAGAAAAAATACAACGATCCATTGTTGGTGCAATTGAAAGAGGGAATTCATAAATGTAAGACCATGGCCTTTTATCTTGGCATGGATGATGATACACTAAGGTACCAAGGGCGACTATGTGTTCCAAATGTGGATGGTATCCGTGAAAGAATTATGATTGAAGCTCACACTTCTAGGTATTCCGTGCACCCAGGTTCTATAAAAATGTATCATGATCTTAAGGAATTCTATTGGTGGAATGATATGAAGAGGAATGTGGCGGACTTTGTGGCAAGATGTCCGAGTTGTCAGCAAGTGAAGGCCGAACACCAAAGGCCTGGTGGATTGGCACAGAACATAGAAATTCCAATATAGAAGTGGGAAATGATTAATATGGACTTTGTGGTAGGATTACCGCGCACTCCGCATAAGTTTGACTCGATTTGGGTGATTATGGATCAACTCACAAAATCAGCATACTTCTTACCGGTTAAGGCTACCGATACAGCGGAACAATATGCTCAGTTGTATATCAAAGAAATAGTCAGGTTACATGGCACCCCAGTTTCCATCATTTCTGATTGGGGAGCACAATTCACTGCTAATTTTTGGAAGACATTTCAGCAAAGTTTGGGTACTCAGGTGAATCTTAGTATAACCTTTTACCTGCAGACTGACGGGCAGGTAGAGCGGACTATTCGGACGCTTGAGGATATGTTGCGCGCTTGTGTTCTAGACTTCAAAGGTAGCTGGGATGATCATTTATCACTCATAGAATTTGCATACAATAATAGCTATCACGCTAGCATCCAATGGCACCGTTCGAGGCTTTATATGGTAGGAGATGTAGATCTCTCATTGGGTGGTTCGAAATTGGGGAAGCAGAGTTGATAGGGCCAAACCTCGTGTATCAGGCTATGGAAAAAATTAAAATCATTAAGGAGTGATTGAAGACTGCTCAGAGCCGTCAGAAATCCTATTCGAATGTTCGTCATAGGGATTTGGAGTTCAAAGAAGATGATTGGATATTCTTGAAAGTTTCCCCCATGAAGGGTGTAATGCGATTTGGTAAGAATGGGAAATTGAGTCCGAGGTATGTCGGACCGTACAAAATCATTTAGAGGATCGGTGAGATGGCGCACAAGGTTGAGCTACCACCTGAGATGTCATTAGTACACTTGGTATTTCATATGTCTATGTTGAAGAAAATAGTTAGAGATCCGACACTCTTTGTTTCGGTTGAGACTATTGAGGTTAATGAGGAATTGACTTATGAAGCGATTCCAGTTTCTATTATTGATCGGCAAGTCCGAAAGTTGAGAAACAAGGAAATTGCATCAGTGAAAGTGCTATGGCGAAACCAACAGGTTGAAGAGGCTACTTGGGAGGCCGAAGAAGAAATGAAGAAAAGGTATCCTTATTTGTTTGAATAGCCATGTATTTATAAAGTTGTGATCTATGAAAATTCTAAGAGTTGCTTTCTATGAACTATGTATCATTTGTACAATTGGCGTTAAGGGTGTTCCTTTTTGGTAATACATTGCTTGTGAGGCCACAATTAGTGTTGTTTTGTATTATGTTAGTCGTTGGATTATGTATATGCTTTTAGGATGTGTTTCTGGGGCTCTCTGACAGGTGGATAGGCCTAGTTACAAGGGAAACTCTGGCAAAATTTTTGGAAATTTAGGGAGTTAGTCAAATTTGGGGCTGCTGGTGTGTGGTATGAAAACTGAGATGCATAAGATGCTAATAACAGATTTTGACCCTCATTCGAGGACGAATGATCCTAAGTGGGGGAGAATGTAAGGCCCCGTAAAGTTTTGCAAAAGAAAATAATATTTCGTGGTACCGAATTGGTTTTACGTATTGAGTATTATAGAAAAAGTTTTTGCGGAAGAATGCATTTTTGCGATCCATTATGCGACCGCAGAATCACTCTGCGGGTCGCATAATGGCTGCAGAAGTGAGGCATAAGAGGGTCAGCTTGGATGCAATTATGCGGTCGACTATGCGACTGCATAACTATTCTGCGGTTCATTATGCGACCGTAGAACAGTTATGCGGACCGCATAGTGACCGCAAACATAGGCAGATTTTTGGTCGTTTTGGTCAGCAATTATGTGACCGATATGCGGTCCGTATATTGATTATGCGATAGCATATGCGATCGTAGAACCTGTTCTGGAGATTCATTTTTGGGTTTTTAAAACCCGACCCTATTTCGTTAAATACACTCCTTTGGCCATTTTTGAGCTATAATCTGATATTTTAGAGTGAGAGAGAGTGCCCTAGAGTGAAAAGGTGTTCTTAAATAATTGTTCTTAAATTCTTGCTAAAGTTTTGGAAGATTAAGAAGGGAAACTCACTAGGTCTTCATCCTAGAGGTAAGATTCTACACCCTAACCCTCAATTTCGAAATTATCTGAAAATAGGTAATTAGCAAGATAATTTTTGGGCATGAGAGTTGTTTATTTTACATGCATGTGATATCAAGGGGTGCAGGAAGATTGTTGAACTAAGCATGGTAAAGATTGGGTTGTGGGATGATGGAATTCTCAATAAAAGGACTTTGAAACCTTATGCACACCTAGTGTTTGATAAAATGCTCAAATGAGTTTGAACCATGATTATCTTCCTAATTTTTGGTTCAGTTTGTTATATTTCTAAAATAGATTGATGTTGCTAAGAATTCCGGAACATTTAGAGTGTAAGGAAGCTCAAGTGAGGTATGTTGGCTAAACTCTTCTTTAAGAATTGGAATTCCCATTATCCTTGTAAGTTCCAAGATGTTGATTACAAATCGAGTATTCTGATAAGTTTTGTGATAAAGATATATGTTCAATTCGTGTTTCAAATGCTCTTATCATATTGCATTATAAATTGAGGATGTGTTTCAAACTATGGATTGTGTATCCACATGTTATAAATTCAAGCCGTGATTTATGTGAAAGTTATTATGCCAAGTTGTGTAGAATTGAGATTGTGATACACCTCCACCCGCATATATTGGGGTGAGGCAGCATGATCGCTTTGTGTAGGGATTATAGTATTGTGGGATGCACCCCCACTCGTATACATTGGGGTGAGGCGGCATAGCCGTTTTGTGTTAGTATTGGTATCGTTGATGCATTTTCACCAGCATATATTGGGTGTGAGGCGGTATAGCCGCTTTGTGTAGGTTCTTGGTACTGTGGTTATACATCCACCCGCAAACATTGGGGTGAGGTGGTAGGACCGCTTGAGTAGAGTTGTGGTATTGTACTTACACCTCCACCTGCATATATCGGGTGAGGCGGCGGGGCCGCTTTGTGTGAAGATGGTTACAGAAGATCTCACCTTAAATCCTATAAATGATATTGATAGCTTTTAATAAGCTTGCTCTGGTTTAAACAGTTAGCTATATCATGCTATTGTCGCCCTGATTCATCAGGTTCATATTGTATTTTTAAATTCTTAAATTGGTGTTTGGTTTTCATACTAGTACTATTCGACGGTATTAACATTCCTTTTGCCGGGGGTGCTGCATATTTAAATGGATGCAGGTGGTTCCACAGCAAGAGATATTGATCAGTGATAGCGGTACACCTTCTTCCCAGCTAATTTGGTGAGCCCCACTTGATCCCAGGGTCATGTATCTTTTGTTCTTTGTGTATTCTGTTTGAGGTATAGCCGGGGCCTTATTGCCGATATTATCATTATACTCTTCTTTATCTATAGAGGCTCCGTAGACATAGTGTGGGTTGTGTATTGGTGCTGGGAAAGACAAACTATGTTTTGTTGTGGTTGTATTACTTGTCCCATTTGAGACTTTAAAAATGATGAAAACTATTGGTAATGAATAGGTATTTTAGACATGATCACGTCTTTGTCTAATTAATGAAATTATGTATTATCTTCATTCATGGATGAGTTTGGATAGAAGAAAATCTAACAGGCTTGTTCGGTCGGGTTCACTCGGTTGAGTGTCGGTCGCGCTCCTAAGTTTTGGGGCATGACAATCCCGTATGTTGATATTTAAGCCAAGTAAGGGTCAAAGTTAGGTTGGCTTGGTATCTTGAGATTTGGTTTTTTTGGGTGAAATTTGGCTGACGCTCTCGAAGATTTAAGGGTTGAGAGCATCATTACACTGTTCCAAAAGGACTACCCTAGTTTCCAATACTGAGAAAATCAATTTGAAATAGTGGAGAGACCAAACCCTTATGTAGGGTTGCCTACGTATCTTGCCAAAGCAAGAATCAAGTCAAAACGTAGTTCGGGCCAACTACTGGAACTAAGAGGTTTGTATGGTTATCAAGAATAAGTGATTGTAATTTGAGAGGAATTGTGCGTATGAATAAGAACTCTTGGGTGGGTGGGTGGAGACTGGTAACTTCTGAATAAGAGATAGATGGTAGCATAACGCATGGATCTGTTTTAAATGACGGTAGTCAGTGAAAATGTGAAGTCTGATCGAGCAGGATATGTCAAATCAGTGAAAGATGTTCCAAGTCGAATTGATGTATGTTTGGGAAAGGATGATAGATTCTAAAGGATGGTATGATCGTAATGGATGGTCATAAAGACCAAAATGGGCATATTTGAAAGGTCAAGGTTCAACATAAGTCAACCAGAGTTTAGTCAGACAAAGAGGAATTAATAGTGGATAACAAATAGAACGTACATGTAACAAAATAAAGAATACATAATAGTGGCAGGCAAAGAATATATAACAAATATACAAAGAATATGTATCAAGTAAGGATATGCAAGGATTAATTCAGCTGAAGCAAGCTGCAAGATGACCTAGGAATTCTAAGAGTAGATTTACCTAGATTCGGACATGAGTTAAAGACAACTACGAGATGGTACGTAGTTAACCTCGTCTGCCAATCTCTGAAACTAGAAAGTTTGGAGGGGTGTAAAGACAACCCTCACGTGACTTGTGTGTGATTGTGTACGACCAAGTGTTGACATAAAAGTGATGACAATTCAATAAGGCAGCACCAAAGCATATGACAACGAATATACGGCATGATGCATGTAATAGAGAATACATGACTTGAAGCACGCAATAGAGACTATGCGGCTTGAAACACATGACATAGAATATACATCTCGAGGCAAATGACAAAGAATATACCACTTGAAGCACATGAAAAAGAATACACCACCTGAAGCGCATCATAAACAATAGACTAATTGAGGCATGCGGCAAAAAGCATATGCAACTTGAAGCAAGAAATATACAGCTTTAAACAAAGAGTATGCAACATGAAACAGATAATATATGTGTTGAAACATGTGACAGAAAGAATAGAAGTTAGAGTATTGGAGAATCTGTAATCCCTCAAATAATTGATCGAATTCGTTGTGGTTAGAACCTGAAGTATCCCCAACAGAGTCGCCATGTTGTTGCACCATATTTTGCACAAGACAAAACTGTTACGACTCAAACCGATGGGCCGCGACGGGCACCCGATGCCTTACTCAACCGAGTACCAACGTAATGTATCTTTCTTATTACATCATCATATACGCGTGACATACGGGCCTAATAGGCCAACATGATCATTAATAAACTCAAAACATAGGCCGACAAGGCCGTACAATCTTTCATATACATGACATCTGTCTACAAGCCTCTAAGAATATATAATTGTCATAAAGGTCGGGACAGAGCCCCGCCATACCAAATAATACACATCTAAATCATACTAACCAAACAAGCAACTCTGGAGCAAGTAGAGTGCACCGACATCTTCCGCTGAGCTGGTCGCCTACATGGAGGACTCTCGACCTGTCTATCGAGACCTGCAGGCATAAAATGCAGCGTCCCCAGGCAAAAGGGATGCCAGTACAAATAATGTACCGAGTATGTAAGGAATGGAAACCAGTAAATAATAGACATGAGAGAAACATGAAGTAAAAGACTCTACATGTATGTCTGCATAGCTCTGTGAATCATTTTATTTTTATAATGGCATGCATATGTGTATAAATGTCATACCATGCATAGGTATATGCGTTCATAACATCATCAAGCCTCTGGGGACATCCCATCATATTATTTTGGCCACTGTGGGCAAATCATCAACATATACAAGCTGATCAGGTGGTGGTGCGTATATAACACAGTAACCTTTTTCCATATCCCATATGCATATATATATATATATATATATAATATGTATATAACGTCATCTGGTCATGGGTCAATGTACATGTATAAATGCATGAAATGCATAAGAAATACGTTAATAAGATTTTCTCAGAATGTCATAAAAATAATATGCCTGTCGGATAAATTTTATCAAATACGTATTTTTCTGAGACCCATGAACAGAAGATATAATAATAATTCACGTGGGGAATCAAGAATATAGACAGCCCTAATATTTCTATGAATAGAGTCATTTATGAAAGTTGTGCATTTGCTCATTTCATTCGTGTCGTATAGATCATGCCAAAAGGAAAGAAGGGATAGCCTTAACATACATGAGTCGATTCTCTTAGCAATCCCTCTAACACATGTTAACTGCGACAAAATACGTAATGGTAAGATCGGAGTAGGGAAAAATTCGTATGAAATTTTGTTGTAGAAAATCACGTTGCTATCGTTTGCTCTTGTGTGAATTTCGTGGCTTCTTGTTGCTTGCCTTGGACATACTTTTATATATGTTTGCTGAAGAAATCATGTTTCCATCTACTCCTTGTAAAGAATTCACATGAATTCAAGAATTCGCATGAATGCTTTCTTTGATAAATCCATACGTTACTTTGTAGATAATGAGATCTTTGATAATCTCATGTCAATTACTTAATGAAGTAAGGATAAAGAGATTCCAAGATAAAGAAGTCTTTAAAAAAAAATGGTAAGCTCCATCGGTTCTTATCTTAGCGAGCTTACGTCCAAAGACTTGAGTTTCCAAAATGATTCTTTGAGTTTCAAATGCATTCTTTAAAAGTCTTAGTTGGTAGGTCCATTTATACTTTAATGCTTAGCAAGACTTCTTGTTCCCAAATTGTGACACCAACGTAGCATACATATTAGTCATAGATTACTTTAGTTGTCATGGTCCCACGTGGACAAGACAATTATTACACTTACCCACTTAAATTAATAATTAATCAATTATCTCAAATTACTTAAAATACTACTCACTTTTAACACACTTTATACACCTTACTATCATGGTCATGTGGTACCTTGTATGGTACTAGTCCATAAATACCGGGTATTTTAGCTCGGGCCGTATTTTACCTCAAAATGACAAACTTCGACGAAATTCATTTTCTTCGATTCGCTTACCCTCCCACCTTCACGAATTAACTTATCACTTATTTGAAATAGCGTAGTACTTAGAATCCCAAAATAAATCTCATTCCCGAACTTACGTCGATTAACTTACGATAAAAATTCAACGTATGAAAATGCGGGATGTAACATCTCATTTTCGAGATTTCATTAATTTATTTATGGCGTACTTTCACGTACGAAAATATTGGGTGTAACATCATTCCCCCCTTTGGAACATTCGTCCTCGTATGTTGACTGATGCACTTATCATTCTCATAACGCATAGCTCTTGCGAATACTTTAGTACTCCTCTTGCCATCTAGGCGACTGTTCTGTGAATGATTCCTTAAGGCCAGGGCATTCCCCCTTTAAGCCGCTTTCTCACACCATGACTTGTGGTCGGAATCTTCCCAATCTTGTAACTATTGCTACCTTTTATCATGCACCCTTTACGACTCTGACTTTGTAAGTACGCCTATGCAATCTTCTCTCCTTTTCCTCCAGCTTTTAGCCAATCTTTAGGCCTCATTTTGTGAACATATACAGAGCTTGATAAGATATCCCCTGGGCATCTATAGGTGTATTGAAGTTCTTCGGTCGGTACATTGTCATACTTACGAATATTGCCATATCTCATTTTGTACTTTGTAACTTCTATCCATCCATTGTTGATTTACCTCAATGTTGATCTACAATCTACCACTGATATCTTGAAACTTCTTACGTAAAACATTGCCACTAGGGCTTACGTTGCATCGAGGAATATTCGAAGTGATTTTCCTGATCCACTTAGCGATGATACTGTACTTCAATAACCGTACTTTATAGCATCCCAATGTGACTCACTTACGTGGGTATTTTAATCCTGTACAATTTATGAAATCCCTTCAAATCATTACTCAATCGAAGGTCCAAACGTCATCCTTTATCTATCACAATCACACCCTTACTCTACTATCAGGGCATCATTTCATCTCTTTTAAATTCTACTAGTCTTAGACTCCTTTGAGTTTTGTTCAGGCTATGCTGAGCTTTCTATAACTTAGAGAAACCATCGGCTCTCTTATTTTCATGGGCTTAATCCTAAGGACTTATCCATTCTCATCACCTTCTCACTTACTTATCCTTGCTCCTGTCTTCCTAAACCCTTGTCGCTTTACCATACTTTAGTTTGCGACCTATATATATCTATTTATACTACTCGCAATCTTCCTTCAACTTGCTTGCACCATAGATTTCCTTGTGTTATTTTGGAACATCAAGAGAGACATCACATCGTCTCAAACTCTTCTTTACTCTCTTAACTAGGCCTCTCGGTACCTAGAAACCATAGGCTGGAAGATATATGCCACTGACGATGCCGCTATCATTCCTGGATACTGAATTCCAGCGCTTCTAGCCTTCTATCCGAAGTATGGACTATTCACGATATTCTGCATTTGAGTATCTCGTACGTTGTTTCACCTTTACCTTACTTACCTTAAAATCTTGCATCACATCTTCTATCTCTTTCATGACCTCCCTTCCACATAGGTATAATTCACATCCGGGACTTGAGGCTCTATTATAATACTTGCACCTCTGGTGCATACACATTCCGGTGGGAGCTTTATATTGACTTCTTATGAGGCTGGTATTCTTCTAACTACTTTATCGTTGACCATTATAGAATATGGCTACTGTACTATCTCTCTTGTACCTCTGATATTAAGAGCGATCCTGCAATGTTCTCAATCACGATTTCTATAATTTTCTGGGTCCAATAATCAGACTCCTGATTTACTTCGTTGTTGTAACTCTTTAGTTTCCTCTTCTTTCTGATCAACCTTTATGTAGGCTTAAGCTATCTCCTGATCTGTGGCTCATGGTATTAGTTATTACTTTAGTCTTTCATAGGCGCTATGGAATATCCATGATACAATCTTCTAATAATTCAATCCTTTGTCAGATATCATGGCTCAATTCTTTCTTTTAACTTATACCGGAGTCTTCTACGGCTGTATGAATGTCAACATATATGTTGCATGGGTATCACTCTGAAGTCTTAAGTGCATAATCCTTTTTGTTCCTTCTAAGCTTCCTTTAAACGTAAGCTATTACTTTTCCTGGTCTTTCTGCCCCTTTGTTGCGTGTATACTTAACTTATTTTAGTTCCCATGCATGCCATAACTTTTGTGCAACTCACATGGTCTCGAATATTACTTTTAATTTTTCTTCCCGTTCCTTAGCCACGGTAGGTGCCACTTTCTCATGGAGTGTATACAATATTATAGTGAGACTGTTTTTATATGAGCACTTCCTCTTTAGGTCATTGTGCTTAGGTTGAAGCCTTCTTCCTTATTTTCTCAGCTAGTCTTTCATTGCAGTACTTAGGGAAGACCTTCTGACTCTGGTAAAGCTGCGAGCTTATTACATCGTATACTTGACGGAATTTTTGATGTTCTTCCTTGCCTATAATTATCCGTAATTACTTATTTCCACGCCCTTGTGCTTGTAGGGTTGCTCCTGAACTGAAGTTTTGACTGTCTTCCCAGTGAGACTATCTTTTATTTCCATAACATTCATACAGTACCTTTAACTACCCCGACTCCTATCTGAATATTTCTCAAGTATTACAATGTCATATCTGCGAGACTGAATTCCCCATGTTGGGGTTCACTATGTTTATCTTGCATGATCTGTTGATTTGTCTGTATCCTCTTGTCTAGCCATAACTAGGCTCTTCCTGAATCAACTACTAACTACACATTGGCTCATTCTCATATCAATATTCCACGTAATCTTTCTTGGGTTATTCCTTTTGTCTTAACTTACCTCTCGCACTGGCTCCTTATTTATTAAAAACATCCCGGGTCGGAACCCTTACTTTCTCTCCTTGACGTCGTGCTTGCATAATATTCTGGAATCGTAGCATATTTGTAGGATTTGAATAAGTGCAATCTCATCCCTTTCTCATTTTTTATCGCATTCTTCCTTTACCGTTCCATAGTTACTAGAACCACTTAACTTTGACTTAATGCCACATCACTCCATATTCCCCCTTTTAGGGGAGTACTAAGATTTAGTGCTATGATAATCTACGTATAGATGTTTTACCTCTTCATCTTTGGCGTCTTTTCACATTATCGATAATCCTTACTCGCCTTGCGGTAATCCTTCTGTACCAAGGATAACAAATTTCCTTACTCGCGAGGGTGACACTTAGTATAACTGGCACATACAGTCCCTTAAGCTTAACTTTGCTCACCTTGCTTGCTTTAGGGAAACGTCTTCCTAAATGACCTTTTAATGGTATTCTCCTGTTGTCCATTCTATTAATGCCGGGATGCAAGCTCTGAAATTCTCATGATGCCGACTATTACTCAGTCCCTAGTTCATGTTTAGTTTATCTTGTTCACCAGTCCATATTGATTTCTGTTACTCTGGGATCTAATTTTTCCTTCTGGTAGTCTCATTAGAGTCACGAACTTATTTCTCGAAATGAGGATGTGACTTTATGACCTATACTCTTTTGTTGCCTCAAGGCCTGTTACCTCTCGTATTTTCCTTTCCTTGTCTATAGACTCTGTAATACTGTCATCTTTTGATCTACCGTTGTCATCCACGTATCATATCTTACTCATAATGCTTCATTAACTCTTTTCTTATTTCATGCTAACATTTATGTCTATCACTTTATTCTGAAAACTCCAACAAGACATTTTTTTGCTTTACCTCCCCTTGCTCCATCCAGTGGCTCTTCGGGTTGCTTAACGTTCTCGCTCTAATAGGGATGCGAGCCACACTAAGGTAATATTTATCCCTTCTAGGCTTTTCGTGCCTATCTTCTAATTTTTGTTTTCATGCTAATATTCACATCTGATTGTAATATTCTAGAGTGCACCATCTGGGTGCTTCACACAGAGATCTATTAGCACCTTTGTAATATTGTTCGGAAATGTCAACTAACGCAAACAATCCATTTACCATTTTGGGTTACTCTAACCCCAGCCAGATCCTAATATCCTGTCCTTTTCTTAAACTACACATGTTAGTCCCCAATAGAGTATAACTGAGATGGGTGTGGCCAATTCTACATACATCTATTACTGTTAAGGTATGTCCGAATGCTTATATTTTTCTGCCGGAGTTGAAAATACCGATAATCTTCATTAACCGGGTACCTCGTACCCTTCTCATCTTGCTCCTTTTACTTGTTGAAGCTTGTATCTATCTTTTGAATCTCTCATTGCCTTTCACCATAGAGGTGGGTAGATATTCTTGCCTTAAGACTCCTTATCAAGAAGGTTACACGTAAGGTACACACATGTTCTGCTGAAGACCTCACATTTATCCATCATCGGAATGATGCAAACTCGAGTTCCTCTAACTCAATTCTTCCACATCCACATTCAATCTTTTACCAACTGGAGGTATCATTATATTACGGATAAAATAGAAGCTAGGAGTTTGAATTCTTATAAATGAGCTCTACCACACGATCTAGAGTAAGAAGAAAGAGTGACAGTCCTAAATGCCCTGTAGTCTCCTGCTTATAAGTGTGGTGAACGACACACCCATAAACAAGACTCTACTAGATACGGCTTGTAGACTCCCTAGGACAGAACTGCTCTGATACCACTATTGTCACGACCCAAACTGATGGGTCGCGACCGGCACCCGGTGCCTTACTCAACCGAGTACCAACGTAACGTATCTTTCTTATTACATCATCATATACGCGTGACATATAGGCCTAATAGGTAAACATGATTATTAATAAACTCAAAACATAGGTCGACAAGGCCGTACAATCTTTCATATATATGACATCTGTCTACTAAGAATATATAATTGTCATAAAGGTCGGGACAGAGCCCCGCCATACCAAATAATATACATCTAAATCATACTGACCAAACAAGCAACTCTAGAGCAAGTGGAGTACACCGACATCTTCCGCTGAGCTGATCACCTACTTGGAGGACTCTCGACCTGTCTATCGAGACCTGCGGGCATAAAACGCAACGTTCCCAGGTAAAAGGGACGTCAGTACAAATAATGTACCGAGTATGTAAGGAATGAAAACCAGTAAATAATAGACATGAGAGAAACATGGAGTAAAAGACTCAACATGTACGTCTGCATAGCTCCGTGAATCATTTCATTTTTATAATGTCATGCATATGCGTATAAGTTTCATACCATGCATAGATATATGCGTTCATAACATCATCAAGCCTCTGAGGGCATCCCATCATATCATTTCGGCCACTATAGACAAATCATCAATGTATACAAGCTGATCAGGTGGTGGTGCGTATATAACGCCGTAACCTTTTTTCATATCCCATTTTTATTATATATATATATATATATATATATATATATATATATATATATATATATATATATATATATATATATGCGTATATAACGCCATCTGGTCATGGGTTAATGTACATGTATAAATGCATAAAATGCATAAGAAATACGTTAATAAGATTTTCTCGGAATGTCATAAAAATAATATGCCTGTCGGATAAATTTTATCAAATACGTATTTTTCTGAGACCCATGAACAAAAGATATAATAATAATTCACGTGGAGAATCAAGAATATAGACAGCCCTAATATTTCTATGAATAGAGTCATTTATGAAAGTTGTGCATTTGTTCATTTCGTTCGTGTCGTATAGATCATACCAAAAGGAAAGAAGGGATAGCCTTAACATACATGAGTCGATTCTTTTAGCAATCCCTCTAACACACGTTAACTGCGACAAAATACGTAATGGTAAGATCGGAGTAGGGAAAAATTCGTATGAAATTTTGTTGTAGAAAATCACGTTGCTATCGTTTGCTCTTGTGTGAATTTCGTGGCTTCTTGTTGCTTGCCTTGGACATACTTTTATATATGTTTGCTGAAGAAATCATGTTTCCATCTACTCCTTGTAAAGAATTCACATGAATTCAAGAATTCGCATGAATGCTTTCTTTGATAAATCCATACGTTACTTTGTAGATAATGAGATCTTTGATAATCTCATGTCAATTCCTTAATGAAGTAAGGATAAAGAGATTCCAAGATAAAGAAGTCTTTAAAAAAAAATGGTGAGCTCCATCGGTTCTTATCTTAGCGAGCTTACGTCCATAGACTTGAGTTTCCAAAATGATTCTTTGAGTTTCAAATGCATTCTTTAAAAGTCTTAGTTGGTAGGTCCATTTATACTTTAATGCTTAGCAAGACTTCTTGTTCCCAAATTGTGACACCAACGTAGCATACATATTAGTCATAGATTACTTTAGTTGTCATGGTCCCACGTGGACAAGACAATTCTTACACTTACCCACTTAAATTAATAATTAATCAATTATCTCAAATTACTTAAAATACTACTCACTTTTAACACACTTTATACACCTTACTATCATGGCCATGTGGTACCTTGTATGGTACTAGTCCATAAATATCGGGTATTTTAGCTCGGGGCCGTATTTTACCTCAAAATGACAAACTTCGACGAAATTTATTTTCTTCGATTCGCTTACCCTCCCACCTTCATGAATTAACTTATCACTTATTTGAAATAACGTAGTACTTATAATCCCAAAATAAATCTCATTCCCGAACTTACGTCGATTAACTTATGATGAAAATTCAACGTATGAAAATACGGGATGTAACATCTCATTTTCGAGATTTCATTAATTTATTTATGGCGTACTTTCACGTACGAAAATATGGGGTGTAACAAAAATAATATACATCTTATAGTACTCTACGAGGTTAGTTTAAGTTTAGAGTCGCCACCTAGTATTTAAGATATTATACTATGTAATGTATATTTGATTATGGTCTGCGAAACCGTTGAGATTCTAGGTAAGGGTTCAAGTTATCTCGAGGAAAATGTGTTAGGCATCCCTCAAGATCCACAATATATGATTCATGCGGACTCAATCAAATAAGTGAGGGAAGATTCGAAAGAATAATTAATTTAATATTCACAAAGAATTATGAAAATGATTTGGAATGAAGAATGATTGAATGTGACAGTCACATGAAAAAACTAGAGACATTTATGTACAACAGAATATGTTCAAGGATATGGATTAAGAAAGTATGTGAAAGAGTTAATTTATTTTTAATGACTAAGTGAAGTGTATCAAGTAAAGTATTCACAAATTAACCAAATGATTTTGAGTTGAAAGGAATAATCTCGAAAGAATTTAGTTGTAATCAAGACCAACTATTGTAAGAAAGCATGTCTAGAAAATGATTGATCAAGAGTGGAAAAAAGAATTACCTTTGAATAATTTTTATGTAATGAATATGGTAAGAAGAGAGTTGATTGATATTTACAAGAAGATTATAAAAATAAATTAACTAAAGGACAGTTAATTATGGCAAATGAGTAATAAAATATGTTTATATTTATGTACATGTGTGGTAAAAAGTAAAATAACAAAATGTATGAAATGACTTATATTTTAAAAATTGGTGTGCAAGACATAAAGAGTACAATTGGTATTTTTAAAGAATTACGCCAAGTGAGAAGCTAGCAATGTATATATTTGAGTAAAGTACAAAATTTAATAAAGGATGATAAACAATTCAAGACAAGTTTAAAGGATGCACGAATAATATATCTCGCACGACAATCGTGTCGCCTCATGAAGCACGGGCATTCACATTCTTGCCTTTTATTTTTTTTTTAGCTTTCGTCATCACCTCGTTATTTCGGACCCAATCCGAGGTTCATTCCAAGGGTCGTGGCCTCAATAACCGGGGGGTTATTTTCCCATCGGCCTCGTTTGCAAGAAGCTTAGCATTTTCTGTACAAGCATCAGTCAAAATTCAGTACAAGGAAAAGAGATTAGCAAAACAGTAACAGCGTTAACCAACTTAAGAACAGATGCGGGTATTTTGAACCATAGCAGTAGTTATCAATGTCCTAACAGAGACAAAACAACAATTGAGTAACATTCCAAACATTAGAGGCGACATAGAAGAGTGGAACGAGATTCCAACATAAAAGGGACCCAAGTGAGCCAATTAGATAGCTAGCGTTCAGCATCATCGGCCAAATTTCAAGCAGAATAACCTTAACATAATGTTAACCAAATAAACCATATAAGAAAACGAGGGAAACAGAGACGAGAAGAAGTTCGCCGGAGCGACAAAATTCCGGCCAAGTTCTAAGTTGCCAGATAGTCAAACTTTCTGATTTTTCCTTTCGTATACCTGAAAATCAATCCAAACAACCTTGAATAATCATAGCATTAAGCTCACATAGGATGTAGTAATAACAAACAAAAATCGAAAGCTACTGTCCAGCATCCTTGTCATAACAACGACAAGGATCGGAACAGTGATGAACGGAGGCGACTGAGCAGGGTCGCCGGAAGTTTATTCCGGCCACATCTGAAAATATTTATTTAATCAAGAAATCTTGTAGTATTTATTTAAAATTGTAACTAATATAATTGTGTCGTAGTAATTATTATTTTATTTTTTGAAAAGACATAAATTGATAAAATATCCTAATATTTAAAAAATATGACAATCATTAATAAATTATTTGAAATTTAGAAAAATGTACAAAAATGGTAGTATCTAACTATTTGCAATAAAATGATAAAATTTTTCATATTTTGTAAAAATAGGAATAATTATCAATAAATTACATTAAAGCTAAAATAATGTGCAAAAACTATATTTTTATCATTTTTTGACTAAGAAGCCTATAAAAGTTATTTTTAAATACGGAGGGCCAAAATTGACTGTCAATAATCGTAATTGTAAAATATTGTTCGTAATTGGGATATTTACAAAAGAGAACGAGTGGTCGCAAATGTGAACCAATATGTGAGCCTCTAATCTCGCAAATGTGACATTTTCATCTCAAATGCGAACAGTGGGACCTTCCCAAATGCGGAATGAGTTTTGCAAAAGCGAGGTTGTCGCTCCCCCTAGAGTTGCAAATGCGACATGAGTCTCGCAATTGTAAGGCCGACCCTCTTGCAAACGTGACCAAAGCTTCATAAAAGCGAAGCTGCCCAACCCCCCTCCAGCATCGCAAATGCGAGCTAGCACTCGCAAATGCAAGGCTTGCATTTGCGAATAGACCATCACAAATGCCAACTCTACCACTCGAATGGCTCATCTTCCATACACAATCATTCCACGAGAAATACTTCCATAATTTTTCTGTGCCCCGTTGAAAAATCTGAACATCAGCAGCTGATGAATAATGCGAGTACCGCAATACCAATGAAGCGTCCGTAAGTCAAACATAGTGCGCCTTCTGAAATGCTCACCCTTCTCTGGCAATACCAAGTAGTAATAACATTCATCTAATCATCTGAAACCGTCCATGCAGTCCAAAATTCATGACCTTCCCTCTAAATCTGAACCGCCACATTGTACATGCAAATCTCAATCCCACAGGACGCACCACATCTATCATGTCATCATATGAAAAGCACGAGAATCTCATAATTAACTCTGAGTCACAAGCAGAATACATACGCGATCAGTCAGAAACCTTCCACTTGATCCCATCCAGGAGAAAATCACAGCACGCCACATAGCCCTCATACCTGTAGATAATATCCATCTCAAGTTGTGGCAGAAATCATCGAGAACACTTCGAAACCCATTTGCACATAACCAACTCATTAGAACTGAATCTCTCTAACTCAACCAAGTCATGTTGGTCGCCAAAACCCAAGAGTATTGTCACAAAACACATGTAGAGACTCACTACATTTTAAGTACCCAAAGAACCGATCATATGCATTACCGTGTTGATCCAACCTACTACCAATCTGTCCTATTTCTCCAAGTTCCTTCCAAATTACCCTCAAGTTGACACTCCTCCTTGCTAGAACACCACGATACTTATCCAAAGCTCACCACAAGAGATCCTAGCATAAAACCACACCGCCCTAAGGCCCATAAGCCGATGTATTCCCTCTTAAGCATCCCAAAGGTACCAAAACTGAGACACCCACTCTGAAGAGACCTTTTGTGAATTTAAGATTTTTCCTTTTACCTTTATGATACTGAAATGTAGAATCCATAGTGATACAGAAATACCGCAAGTCCCGGTACCATCCAACACAAATCTCAGTTCTTAGTCATATACAAATCCGAAAAATTCTCAATTGCCACATATGAATCTTGAATCCATTAGAACCTTTTCTAGAGTCATCCATTCTGCTCTAATCTCAATTTCAATGCCCGAATTGGCCAAACGACCTGTGCCCCATTAGCACAATAACACCCAAAGAAGTATTTTACACCCCTAAGCAACATAGTGAATCTCTTTTCTTAGTACATTAGATCCATCACGAACAGCAACCCTAAACCATTTCCAAGACTTCCATATATCCATAAGGTGTAATACATCATGCACCCAGAAATTTTCTTGCTTAAGTCATCCTCAAAACCAACCTCTGCAAGTCATAACGGATCCACAAGTATGTCTCAAACCGAAACCAATATAACACATAACCATGCAATCAAATCATAGATGGCAGATTCCTCCACTTGGCTCAAAGCCATAGAGCAAAACATCCGATAATTCACAATACCCATACTCCATTACTGCCATAATTCTATAGTGAGGCTCAACTAAATTCTCTACAAGCTTATGCAACACAAACGATAAAATACCTCAAATCATCTGCTAAGCTCGCATTCATCCTCGTGACAGTCAGATCGACTTTCTCAACCAATCCATACTCAAATCACAACACATATAACCCACTGGTAGAAATAAACTCTCCACACAATATCATAAAGATCATACATCCGTTGATTACCCCGCAGGTAATAACTCACCTGCTCAGCCCCAATTGACATCTCTTTGTGCCCTTTCAAGGCCACAACTACTACACAATCACTTAACCTTTCCGAATCTAAACTCATCAACAAGACATGAGAATCTACTTCGTCCCCCAAATAAACAACATGAAAGATCCCTCAATACAATCATAACTCGAGACTGTACAACACATCAAGACAGAATTCAAGCATCCAATAGTCCTTTTTACATCCCAAGCAACCCTTCTCGTAACATCAAATCCATCTGAATACATCTCACAGTCACATAATACACATCATATAGCTATCCAACCACTCATCGAACTGCCAATCCCACTCGTAGGGACACCACCGGACATAGAAGTTTAAATGCACATACTCACACAACCAAAACTACCTCGCCTAAGCTACGGTCTGAACCTAGCCTCAAGTCCTCTAGATTGGCCCATCACCAAAATGCAGAAAACATATCTCATACCTCATCTATGGAATCATAAGCCGTCGATGCACAACTGATACCGAGTGCTCACATACGCATACGAGTGAGTGGAAGAAATTCAAAGAGATATGCTTCAAGCTGAATCAATACCGCATGATGAGAAAAGAAAGATGGAAAGTTTATCCTAAATGACCTGTAGCCTCTCGAAGATAGGTATGGACGTCATCATAACGATCTGCAAGACTCTACTAGACATTTGCTCATGACTCGTAGAACCTATGAACCTAGAGCTATGATGCCAACTTTCACGACCCAAAATTTAACTAATCGTGATGGTACCTAACCCAACCCGCTAGGTAAGATAATTAGCAACAATCCAATTCAAATGAGATTTACTGAAAAAATAAATGATGAAATAACTGAACTTTTATACAAAAATCCTAAGGACTGGTAGTAGAAATCATGAGCTTCTAAGATTTAGAGTTTACAAAGTTTGTATGAAATAAACACATCATCTGTTCGAAATAAGCATAAACAAATTTATAAATCTAAAGCTACCAAGAACAAGAGGCAACTATAACCGGAACGTAGGTACATCTTCAATTCCTGCTCCCATCATACACAGCAACATCAACTCCAAAATCTGCATACAAGGTGCAGAAGTGTAGTATGAGTACAACCGACCCCATGTACTCAATAAATAACAAACCTAACCTTAGATTGAAAGTAATGACGAGCTTGGACAACGGTCATAGACCAACACTAATATCCAAGAACAACTTGTAACAATATAACAAAATCCGTACAAGTAATAACTCTAAGATATGATGCTCAACTCATTCAGAGTTACGGTAAATAGGCATGTTTTTAGGTATATCAGTAAAATCCAAATCTTTCACCAATTACCAAAATATGAGTATATAAGAAAAACTGTGATTTTTCCCAAAAACTTTCGACAACATATAAGATATTTCATTTTCAAGTAGCATGAGGAAAGTACATCTCTATGCCTACATGTTAATATGCATGTGAAGTCATGAATGTTACAATATCGTTTAGCGTGAGAAAATGCATCTATATGCCTACATGACAAGTATGCATGTCTTACAGTGATGAACTCATGTACTCACACTCTCAGAGTACTCAATCTCACTGTCTCACACTCAATCACTCGGTACACTCAATCACTCGGCACTCGGCACTCGGCACTCGCTACCTGTGCTCACTGTCGGTATGTCAGACTTCGAAGGGGTGGATCCTGCCCAAGTGCTAATATAAACCAACATGGCCTGCTGCGGCGTGCAACCTGATCCCATCATGAATAAATAAAACCCGATGCGGCGTACAACCCGATCCCATCATGAATAAAACCTGTTGCGGCGTGCATCCTGATCCCATAAATATCACTCACAATCCGGTCCTCAGGCCCCAACTCATTCATCAATCTCTCCAGTCTCTCGGGCTCAAAAATCTCATGCCAATCAGCCTAAATAATGATAACCTATTGTGACAACAAATGATACAGAGACTGAGATATGATATCAAAATGAATGAATATGACTGAGTATGTAATTACAATTTAAGAAAATAACTCAACAACAAAGATGACCTCAATGGGTTCAAACAGAATAAGCATGTAGCCTAAACATGATTTCTAACACGGTTCACAGCTCATACAATCAAACAAGTAGTGGGAATATGGATGTAACAAGATATAACATCAAAACAAGTCCGGTCATAGTCTAATAGTCGACTAAAATCATGATTTCCTCGGTGTACGCCCACACGCTCGTCATCTAGAATGTGCGTCACCTCAATACATCTTTTATAACACAGTTTCCAGGGTTAAATACACTCAAATCTAAGTTTAGATAAGTTACTTACCTCGAACAAGCCAAATCCAATACCGAGCAAGCAAAACAATACTCTAGAACTGCCACCCACGCGTACTGACCTCCGAACGACTCGAAACTAGCCAAAAGAAACTCAAGATCATCAAAAAATGCCAAAGGAAACAAACCCAATCGATAAAGGCCAAATCTTTAATCAAAAGCCCAAAGTCAACCAAAAAGTCAAACTCGACCCCGCACCTCAAAATCTGACAAAACTCACTGAATATGACAACCCATTCAATTACGAGTCCAACCATAGTAGTTTTGCTCTAATCCGACTCCGAATTGATGTTCAAAACTCATAAATTCACTTTATAAAAGTTTAGACAAAAACCCCCAAATTTCTCTTGAAATCATTAATCAAATGCCAAAACGAAGATAGATTCATGAAATACAATCAAAACCGAGTAGAAAATATTTAACCCAATTCATGTGGTGAAAATCGCCTCCAAAATCACCAAAATCCGAAGTCCCAACTCAAAATATGATCAAAGTAAGCCAACCCTCGAATTTATAAGCTTCTGCCGAGAGATTCTGCTTTTACGGACAACCTGCCGCTTCTGTTGCGTCGCTTCTGCGACCAAGCCACCGCTTCTGCGGAAAAATACTCAGGCCCTGACTACTCACACCTGCAGATATACATCCGCTTCTACGACCTCGCAGGTGCGAGACACGATCTGCTTCTACGCCATTCTCGCTTCTGCGCCCATCACATCGCTTCTGCTCCTCCGCAAATGCGGTCCAGCTTCCCGCACCTGCAGCCTTCATTCCCAGCATGCCACTTCCTCTTTTGTTATGACCCGTCCGCATCCGCGTCCAAACTTCCGCAGATGCTTAAACACCAGCACCATCAGATCTTCATCAATGCAACATGAGATAAAATAATTCGAACCACATCAGAAACATACCCGAGCCCCTCGGGACCCGGTCCAAACATGCCAACAAGTCCCAAAACATAACATGGACCTACTCGAGGCCTCACGAATCGCACCTCAAATCGAAATTAATGAACTTTTGAAATTTCAACTTCCAAATCTCGCGCCGAACCATATCAAATCAACTCGTATTGAACTCAAATTTTGCACACAAGTCCCAAATGACATAACGAAGCTATTCCAATTCCCTGAATCATAATCCAAACCCGATATCATCAAAGTCAACTCCCGATTAAAATTATGAACATTCTAAACCTTCAAATTTCCAAGTACTGAAACCATCTAGAAATATCCAAATGCAAATCTGGGAATACTCCCAAGTCCAAAATCACCATCTGGACCTAACAGAACCATCAAAACTCCAATCCAAGGTCAAATATATAAAAGTCAAACTTGGCCAACTCTTCCAACATAAAGCTTCCTAGTTGAGAATTATTCTTTCAAATCAATGCCGAATCACCTGAAAACCAAATCCGACGATTCACACAAGTCATAATACATCATACGAAGCTATCCAAGACGTCAAATAGCTGAACGGAATACAAATGCTGAAAACAACCGGTCGGATCATTACATTAATATAATGTAGTGCCCCGAAAAGTGTTTCGCAAAGTATTACACCCTTATTCAAGATCTAAGTTGGGCATACGGATATTCAGTAAGTCTTGAAGTTGTATGATACCTAAATCTCATGTTTGGAAGGTAATATGAACATTTATAAGAGGGATGAGGTGTTTTGGAACAAATTTAAATTATTTAAGAGAAGAAAGAAAACATAGTCGCACATGTTCTAACTTAAGCTTGTTATATCTCTCAATATATAATGACTTAATATTTGAGCCATATATCAAATGAAAGATATTGTAGTCAAATTTTAATAACTTCAAATTGTTTGTTATTATGAAGTTCCTACAAAAATATTATGACTTTTTTAATGAAGGATAGCAAAGCAATAACCTGCCCCCGAGCCAAACCGTGGCCAACGGTTCAAACCGTAATGCCAATCGTGGAAATTTCCAGAAAGTAGCATAAAAAGAAGGCCTAAGGGACCAAGCCAACTATGGCCACGGTTCATAGCCGTGTCAACTCTTACTCCAGGCCTATATAAGGTCTAAAAATATGTTTTTTCTCATTTTTAATATCCCAAAGAGTTAGGGTTTTGTTCTATCAAGGAGGTATTGACCCAATATTATTCTCCAATGCCCAAGGAGTTTTTTATTTAATGTGATTAAAGATAAATTATTACTCCCCAATATAGATTCTAACAAGGCTTTATCTTGAAATCCTTAAAGGCGAAGAATTACCGTTTTTTAAAGAAGGTAATTCCCGTTATATTTATTATTAAAATAAGAATCTTTACGATATATTATGACTATAGAATGCATGGTTGATGGATATTAAGGTTAAAAGTAACCATAAACCCTAAATGGCTAAATACGATTTCGATAGTATTGGATTGAATGAATAGTTTAGGTTCAAGCGCTTAAATTGTAGATTCTGAAGAGTTGACTACGCTAGGTTGTTGAGGGAAGACTCAGACAGTTTCTTCTAGGTAAGTTGAGTTTACATTCTCTGAGACAAGTGCTTGACAAGAAAGCAACTGTAAAGAATGTACTTGTTAAGATTGACTACTTTGAATATAGATGTTCAAATCATTTGCCTGAGAACCTTCAAGTGTTAAATTGCTACTAGCTTACGTTACAGATGTATTTACAAAAAGTGTCTTGCTTTTTCATAATAACTCAGCTAGCTCAGAATAACAGAAGAAGTTGAAACTTTTATTTGGTTCGATTATTGTTATGCCATTGCTTGAATTTATTCAACTTCAGTTTAGATTTGTTATGTATGATCACATGAATTTTGGACAAGTAGTCAATCTCCCCAAGAGTGAGAGCCATGATTGTCAGAGCTAGCTACGCCACACTTGCAGGTGCTCCATTCATCAAATTTATGTGTTTGGAAAAAGTGGCCAATCTTCCCGATAGTAAAAGTCACCAGGGCTGGGGATTGAGCCAGTCACCCCCACCCTCGCAGGTTTCATTACATGTTAGATACTCCCTGCATTTCAATTTATGTGTCTTCCTTTATTTTTTAGTATGTATGAAAAAGAATGTGTTACATCCCGCATTTTTCATACATTAAGCTACGTTGTGAGTTAGTCGTCATAAGCTCGGAGAGATATGCTAATCCTAAGTTTATAAGTGATTACGAATATGTTTGGTAAGTTTTTGAATGGTTAGAGGTTAAATTAATTGAATCGAGTGAATTCTTGCGAAATTTCCAACTTATGAAATGACTTACAGACTGTACATTTGAGGTACGGACCGATGTTATAACCCGTGTTTTGAAGTAATACTAGGAGTTCTTAACATGCGAAGAAGGTTATGTTATGAGGTATTTGAATCATATACGAGTCGTATATTAAGTGTTGAAGTCAAGCAAGTTATAAAATAGAAGTCGGTAAAAGTAATCGCAAGTTACATTCATAAGTTTACTGAAATTTTATTTTGATATCACTGAGCTTTTCTAGAAATATACTTGGAGTTATGGGGTTATACACCCATCAAATTTAAGGTTTTTGAGTCTAGTTTATAACTCCACAAACCGTTCATCGATACGATATCAGAGTAAATAGTCATATGCATTTTACTACAAATGTGCGTAGTGCCCAATTGCTGCGGAACATGGGGCAACATAGGTTAAGTCGGCCAAACCTTGTTTTTATAAGCTAAAACTTTGGGATTTCACTCTCATTTTTATTAAAGACCTTATGGGAACTGAATATCTCCATTTTCTTTCCTCCTCTCACTCTCCAAGATCAAGGTAAGTGATCTAAACATTTCACTAGTAAAATTCTTCCTCAAGAACATGAATCTTACCCTCAATCCATCTTGGATTCCTGAATCAAGGTTTTCTTTTAGAAATGTTCAAGTGATGAATTGTTAGGGAAACAACAACCAAGGTAAGAAGATTTTTTATAATTATATATATGGATTCCAATAAGTATTTTTATAGTGTTTTCGAAAAGGACACACAGGACGGTGATCGAAAGCTATTAGTCCAAGCTTTGTGATTCATATGTGATGTGTAAGGGATATTTTGGTTGGAAAACAAGTTATTCCATGATTAATTATCCCGAAATTAGTTATACCACCCTCCCATGGAGATAAAAAAGATACTACAATACCGGAATAACTAATCCCGAGATTACTTATACCACAATTTTATCCTAACCAAATATGGGATAAACTCATCTCAAATTAATCTTGTAAGGGGGTTTGTGTGTTTCTGCAAGTTAGAAGGAATGAAGGATGTGGCAAAACACCATTTTGAAAGGGACTTAAAACCTTCACCCACCAAATGTTCGAAGAATTGTTCGAATGGCTTGAATAGTATTTTGTTGCTAACATGAGGCTTCATTTATTATTATTATTATAGATCGAAGTTGTAATGGAGCATCTTGATCATCATAGTATGACATGGAACGAGGTATGTTAAGGCTATTTATTTCTTACTTTAGCATGAATTCCAAACAAGTTTTCTTCCAAGTGTGATTCCGAGAAGTAAAACCTCATAGACGCTCTATTCGTGTGTTCGATGATTCCATGAATGTTCTATTTGACATTACCCCGATAAGATGAGTTTCATATGATTATTGGTAGTCTTTTGCTTCTCCTAGAAAGTTTATATTAGCCATATCGGCACCCTCAGAAAGACTTCTGTAACTCGACGAATGTTAGTTAGAGTTGACATGAGAACTTTATGTGCTTTGTATTTGTTGTATGTTATGATGGACATTACGAACAAGTCCAGTGGGCTGGTAGTTATAGGTGTTCTATCTTGGAAGATATGGGTTTGATAAACTGGTAGTTATGGACTCGCTAATCCGAGATATATTGGCTTGATAGTCGAGAAAGTACAGATTCACTAATCTGGTCGCTAGCACTTACGTACGAGATCCTATTATGATATAGCAGAGTAGTTGTTATGTGATTACGAAACTAGAGTGCTATAGATTTAGATTATGTGCTAGTTGGTTTGGTGATGTCGTCCAAATCCACTCCTTAAAGAGTAGGTGTATACGGTCGTATGCAATATAATTTACCCAACTATGAGCCGGGGTCAAATCACATATGGAACAATACATATGGGATTGGGCAAGCAAGAGAATTATTGCTCTTTATGCTAAGCCAACACTAATAGGAGTTTTGATAAAATTTTATAACTAATGACGAAATTTACGCTAACCTAGAAATCAAGTAAAATGATTAATGACTAAAAGCATGGATACAAGAGGTATTACACTCAAGTAACGATCCAATGAATTTTACGATTTTACAAATTTGAGCGAGTTTATGTTTATTATCCTCTGATAATAATTCTATATTAGTTTCTTCGAAGACTAATAAGACTCCTAATTGATAAATACCTAAAATAATTAAGAGGATTAAGTACACACGAATATGGCTAAAAGATGTTCAATCTTATCCCTAGGTAAAATCTAGAAAACAAAGCCTAGTGCCTCAAGTTGTTAATTAATCTTTCCCAACCCCGAATTTGCCTTAATTCGAAGTTAATGGATGAGTCTTAGGGTTAGATAATCCCTATGGAAACATTAAAGAACAAGAATAATTAAAGAAATATTTAACTCACTTCATAATTATAAAAAATTATTTAATACGTAAGCATAAACAAAGATTTAATCTAAACTTTCACAATGAATCTTTCCATAAACAAGTTTCAAGTATTGGAATAAATACTACACACTTAGATATTCAATACATAACAAGAAATTGAAGAAATGAATAAAAGAGTTAGAAATTTCTCATTCAAATAATCAGATCAAATATTAAATGGTTTGGGAGCCAAACACGAGAAATGTCAATTCTGTCCAGTTAATATGCTTCGAGATCGCAAACAGAAGCACCGTAATCATGATGAACTACTCAGCAAAGGAATGCAATCGCATACTTCCCATCACGTTCGCGTAGAACATTTGACTAGCCGCTGACCAAGATTTCCTACATCACGATCGCGTAACAGTCTTCGTGTTCGTAATAGATCTTCCAGGTTGACCTTTATCTCATCATTCCACCTCGCGATCGTGTAGAGTGCTTGACCAGCCGCTGACCAGCTATTCCTTCTTCACACTTGTAGCCCATCCTCCCCGTCCGAGATGGGCATTTTCCTGAATGTGTGCGATCGAATAACTGGCAGCAGTCAAGTTTTTCCATTTTAACTCATTTTGATTAGCTTTCTCCCATATCTTCTCTAGATCATATAATACACAAAATATGCCAATAGGCCTCAACAAATATCTTAGTTTCTCACAAAATCATACAAAAGTCTTAAGTATAAAGAAGAGATAAGTTTGTAAAATACCAACTTATCAAACCCCAAAACTTTAACTATTTTTTGTCCTCAAACAAGTCAACAACTATATACATCCTTCAATAGAATCAACTATTAAGCTTAATGGCACACCAACATTATGTCAAGTCAAAAAGGTACAAACTAAACACAATCTAGCTACTTTGGTTAGTACCAACAATTAATCCAAAGCTTATGAATCACCAACACTATCTTCAAAATCTAGTTTTAACTTCAAGTGCTCAAGTATAAAACAAATCAAAGTAACAATCGAGTCATGACACTAAAACCTCAAAATTTGCCTCTTGGTCACATCAAGACTTTCTTTTGTTCATTCCCCCCGATTGGAAATTGGATTAAATTTACAACTCAAATCTCATGTGCCCTCATACTAAAGAGAGATGTCATGACCCCAAATCCCACCGAAGCCATGGCGGCACCTAAATCTGCTTGCCAGACAAGCCAACATTCAATATATAGAAATAAACTTCAGTAACAATAAGGAATAGTCTCAAAAGCAGAATAAGAATAAATAGCTATAGCAAAATAGTGATACAACTGAAATACCATCCTAGAACCTGGTGTCAACGAGTACATGAGCTATATAAAATAAATAAGTACAACGGTCTAAATAACGATACAACACTGTTTGAAGTACATAAACAGTAATGACAAAAGTAAGAAAAGGGACTCAAAGTCCAGCGGACGATGACAACAATGCTACTTTGAAATCACCAACGATACCGATACAACACCCTAGCAATCAGCTCTATCAACATCACCTAGATCTGCACATAAAGTGTAGAGTGTAGTATGAGTACAACCAATCCCATGTACTCAGTAAGTAGCCTAACCTCAAATTGAAGATAGTGACGAGATTGACAAAATCCGCTACTAACTTTCAACAGTCAACAATAACAGTAACATCATAATAATGATAATAATAAAGGGAAAACAACTGAATACCAATTTTAACTTAATCACATTAATAGGAAATAATAATGCTTTCTAATTAACTCACTTAAGTCATCAATATCATGATATAAAATATCAATTAGAATGAGGAAGATACGTATCTATGCTAGCATGATAAGTATCAATACGAAAATCAATGAATTCTTAGTAAAATCATCAAATAAGCACAATCCCAGCATTGTACGAGTACCTGGCATAAAGTCCTTCACTTAGTAGATACAAAGTGCCTGCACTCACAGGGCCCAAAGTAGCATGGATATCACTTGACTCTGGAGGGGTGGATCCTAGCCCATACGCTGATCGGATCAAAAGTCAACTATCATCATAGCTCAGCCCAAATGGCTTGGCGCACGCCTCACCTCAATAACAATACCACTTAACCCAGTAGGGTCCTGGCGTACGCTTAATCTAAATATCACAGCTCTATGTCCCCAGTTTAGTCATTAATCCGCTCCAATCATAATATGCCAACATCTCACAGTATTAGAAATCAATATACCACACAAATTATACCGACGTGTCAAAATCCACTCAAACCCGTACTACACAAGTAAGGAAACCAATAACACGTGAGATAACATGTAAAAAGTATATAAATATGGTGAAATAACACGCATTTATAATATTATGACTTAAAAGTATGACTATAATAAAGAAAAATAGTCTGACATAGCAAAATAGCCCAAATAGGTCTCAAACGGATAATCACATAGCCTGACATAATTTCTAACATGAATAATAGCTCAAGTATTCATAAAAGTAGCGAAAATACGGTAACACAAAGGCAAGATATCAAAACAAGGCACATAATAGTCTAAAGACTACTCAGATCATGAATAACCACAATGTATGTGCGTCACTCTCAACAAATAGCAAGCATCATAATCTATGGGGAAAATACCTTCAAGCCAATCTTAGGCAAGATACTTACCTCAAAGAGCGATAATCAATACTCCAAAAAGCACTTGCCTCTCGAATCAGCCTCCAAACAGGTCAAATCCATCCAAAACAACTCAATAACGTCAAACAAGTTTATAAGAATCGATTCCAAGTAATAAAGCTCTAATCTTTATCAAATAGTAAAAAATCAACCAAAAGGTCAACCCGGGCCCGCACCCCCAAACCCGACAAAAGTCACAAATCCGGATCACCCATTCCAACACGAGTCCAAATATACAAGTTTCATCCAAATCCGACTCCCAATTAGGGTTCAAATCTCTATTTAATCCTCTCCAAAATTCCTTACAAAACCCCCAATTTTCTCCATAGATTTCACCGACCAATAGTCAAAATCAATGATAGAATTATGAATAATAATTAAATCCAAGTTAAAAATACTTATCCAATCCAAGTGGGTGAAAATTGCCTAAACAATCGCCCCAATTTGAGCTTCCAATCTCAAATATGATAAATTATGTCAAACCCTCAATTAAAAATGCTCTGCCCAGCGATTATCGCTTTTGCGTCCAACTATCGCTTTTGTGAAACTACATCTGTAGACAAATCCTCGCAGATGAGGAAACCACTTAAATCACCGACCTTCGGCTTCTGTAGACAACCATCCACTTCTGCAGATTCGCTTCTGCGTTGAAACCTTCACACATGCGCCAGCCTATCTGCGCTTAGACATCTGCCGTATATGAAAACTCCCTAGATCCCAGCCAACATTGCTTCTGCGACCTCCTGTATGCTCGTGTGGGCTTTCACCTGCAGACCAAACCCCGCAGGTGTGAAAACACCAGAACAGAATAACCAACTAGCTCCAAAATGATCCAGAATTATTTGAATTACACTTGAGCTCCTCGATACCCTGTCTAATCACACCAATCTGTCCAAAAATATAACACGGTCCTACTAGAGGTCTCAATTCAAGCTTGATGTACTAATCAAACTTCCAACTTCCAAAATCATGCCGAACCACGTCTAACCAACTAGGAATGACATCAAATTTTGTACACGAGTTCCAAATGACATAACAAACCTATTCCACCTCTCGTAACAAAAAGCCAAACCCAATAGCCTCAAAGCCAACTCCCGGTCAAACCTATGAAACCTTCCAAACCTTTAAATTTTCAACTTTCACCAAATAGAGCCAAATCAACCTAGGAACCTCCAAATCCAATTGCGTACATATGACTAATATCAAGATCACCATATGAACCTATTGGAACTATCAAAACACCATTTTGAGGTTGTTTATACAAAAGTCAAACAACGGTAAACTCTTATAACTTAAGCTTCCAACCATAGAACTAATAGCATGTTTGACAAGTTTTTAGAGGAAAAAAGTGCTTTTGAGTAGAAGCAGAAGCAGTTTTGGAGAAGTAAAAAAAAGTAGCTTCTCTCCAAAATTACTTTTTTAAAAAGTACTTTTGGGAAAAATACACTTAAAAGTAGTTTTTAAAAGCTTGGCCAAACACTAATTGCTGCTTAGAAGTGATTTTAAGTAAATTAGCCAAACACAATTTGTTTCTCACCAAAAGCACTTTTGAAAAAAGCACTTCTCAAAATAAGCCAATTTTTGCAGCTTGACCAAACAGGATATAAGTATTCAAATTCACTCCAAAACTTTTTCGCAATCAAACCAACTATCCTCGCAATTCACAAAATAACAAATAAGTATAAGGGAAGCATCAAATTGGGGAACGCGGCTCAAATGCACAAAATGACTAGTCAGGTCATTACATTCTCCTCCTCTTAAATAAACATTCGTCCTCGTACGAGTTTAGAATTCATACCTGGAATATCAAAAGTATGATGATATCTGCTTCACATATCATGTTCGGTCTCCCAAGTCTCCTGCTCGACTAGCTGATCTCTCCACTAAACCTTCACTGATGTAATATTCTTAAACCTCAGCTTCCGAACCTGGCTATCCAAAATGGCCATCGACTCCTTATCATAAGTCAAATCCTTCTCCAACTGCACCGAGCTGAAATCCAACACATGTGACTGATCCTCATTGTCCTTCTAAAGCATGAAAAAATGAAACACAGGTAAACTCCCGATAAGCTTGGTGGAAAGGCAAGTCTGTAGGCCACCATACCAACTCTTTCCAACACCTCGAATGGACTAATATATTGAGGGCTCAACTAGCCGTTCTTCCTAAATATTATCACGCCAATCATAGGTGAAACTCAGAGAAGAACATTCTCTCCCTCCATGAAAGCTACATCTTGAATCTTTCTATCAACATAACTCTTATGTCTAGATTGTGCTGTACAACGCCGCTCTAGAATCAATTTCATCTTCTCCTAAGCATTACGAACAAAATATATGTCCAATAACCTAGCCTCACCCATCTCAAACCAACCAACTAGAGAACGACATCACCTCCTATATAAGGCCTCATACGGAGCCATCTGGATGCTCAACTGATAGCTGTTGTTGTATGCAAACTCCAGTAATGGATGAAACTGATTCCACTGGCTGCCGAAATCTATGACACAAGCCCTCAATATGTCCTCCAAAATATGAATGGTTTGCCCGTCTGTTTGAGGGTGAAACGCGGTACTCAACTCAATATGTGTGTTCAACTCACGCTGAAAGCTCTCCAGAAGTGAGAAGTAAACTGAGTACCTCGATTCGAGATAATAAATACAAGCACACCATGCAAGCGGACAAATTCCCTAATGTAAATCTTAGCCAACTGCTTTGAAGTGTAGGAAGCCATGACTGGAATAAAATGCGCAGGCTTGGTCAATCTGTACTCAATGACCCAAACAACGTCAAATATTCTCAATGTCCATGGTAAACCCACCACAAAGTCCATAGTGATGTGCTCCCACTTCCACTCCGGTATCTCGATCTTCTAAAGAAAACCACCAGATCTATGATGCTCATACTTGACCTGCTACCAACCAACATACCTGTTACACCCCAGCTCGGAAATAAGATCCTCTTTGAAAGTATATAAAGTAATTTAATCATGTTAACTTAAAGGTTACAAATATTTAAGATCATGAGCTGAAAGTGGCAAGAGGGTTGGAATGTTTAGAAGCTAAATGAATCAAAGAAAATAAGTTTTGTTGAAAGTCGGCAAGTTGGGAATGTTATAACCCCAAATTTTGGGGCTAGACTAGGATGATTAACATGGTAAAAAGGTGATTTATATAAGTTATTTTAGTGGTATGATAGTCTTGTGTTGAGTTTTGAACTAAAGCGAGTTGTGAAACAAAAGTCGACAAAAGGTCATCACAAGCCATGTTACCAAATCCGCTAAAAAATATGTCAAATGTAGCAGAGATTTTATCTCCATATAATAGGAATTATAGAGTGATCCACCCCTGAAGTTGAATATCTATGAGTCTAGTTTCCAACACATTAAACCGTTTGTCGATACGATGTTAGAGTAGAGAGATATTCGTATTTTTGTGAGACTGCGCAAGCAGCTCCCTTGGGACCCACAAAGTTGGTGGAAACGTCGAGCTCCTATTTAAGTCAATTTTAACCTGTTTTAACTCATTTTTCTCAACCAAAATAGGTCCTAAACCCTACTAGATGCTCTCCAAGCGGTCTCCATGATTCTAGAGTGAAAACCACAGATAAAAATATCAATTCAATGCTAGAAATCCTGTGGTGCTTGCTAGATCGTAGTTCTTCATCTTGTGGCTGTCTTGGAGGATTCTTCCATGTGAAGTGACTTCGGATTTGGACTGATTCTTTCTGTTTACAGTAAGATTATATCTTTCACATGTTTCTATAGCAAAACCAAAGGGAAACAACACAATACAAGTGTCGAAAATCTTGCGGAACTAGTGCAACCAAGTCCTTCCTCGCTATTGATGATTTGAGGGTTTCTTCAAGGTGAATTAAGTTAAAGAACAGATGATTCTTGGTATATTTGAGCTAATTTTAATCTACCCCAACCTAATCGTAAGTTTGTACAAGTTTTGGGTCGAATTATTTTGGAGGATTCTTGAAGAAACTAGTAACTATGAAACTTGAAATTGAGCAATGTTGTGTGGGCTGTTTTTACATGATTTAAGATACCAAATGGAATTGTAAAGGTATGGATAGCATGGTGGGAATGAGGAGAAGTTAGGATAAATATTATTGTGCTAAAATATGTTGAATTCGAACTATAAACGACCCTACGAAATTATGCACATAAGTTTTTTGATAAAATGACTAAATGAACTTCCCTATAGAATATGAAGTCGATATTGATACCAATCTTTTATATGATATAGATTACCATCCGTAAGAAGTGTGAGGACTTGTGAAATAGTTATATCTTCGTGGATAAGGTTTGTTAAGGCTAATACTCCCTTCTTTTGGCATGATCCAGGTAACAAAACGTAAACGTAAAGCTATTCCATCAGTAGTTCTACTCTCAGTAGTTAAGGATGTCTACGTTATTCATTCCTGTGAAATATAATTCAAAGCATGTCTAATTATGTTCCTAAGTCCCTATTAAGGAATGCAACAAAGATGTCCTAATGATCGTAAAAGGCTCATCATGCATTACCACCGAGCTATGGCCGGTTGGGAAGTTACGCATTTACCACCGAGCTACGATCGGTTGGGCAGTTATGTATTGTTGTTTACCACCGGTCAGGCAGTTACCATTGATCAGTTGGACAGTCATGTTACAATATGGATAATAGTCCCAAAGAGAGTCATTAAATATATAAGTATAATTAGTATGCATATCATGGCCCTTAGTGGCACTTTAGAAGTTCATGTTGATTTGTATATCTCTCTCATTGATGTTGACTTATTGATATATTTCAGTTATGCCTTACATACTCGGTACATTATTCGTACTGATGTCCATTTTGTTGTGGATGCTGCATTCGTGCCTGCAGGTGTAGGTGGTGACAACCAATTTTTACCCTCCTTTTTAAAATTAATTTATTTATACTTAATCATTTACAATAAATGTATTGAAAATATTTTCTAATCAATAATACCTATTTTTATATATATTAGTAATTAATAATGTTAAAATTAATAAATTAGAATTATATAATTATAAAATATATTACTCTTACTATTTTAGACTATTAAAATAACCTTTATATTCGTTACATAAGTTTTATAATTAATCTAATAAGTTATTCCTTAATTTTAGGTTAATTAGCCAACTATTTCAAATAATCCAAAATTAATGTCATCGATTGGAAAATAAGGTATTTTAATAATTAATTAATTAATTACAGTAATTAGTAGTATATTTGGTGATTATAATTCTATCATATATTATTAGAATTAATTAAGTTTAATTAAATTAATTTTAAAGAGGTTAAAGGTGGCTATAATTACAATTGCACTCTTGAAACACGAATTGACCATCTCATAAATTAAAACCAACCCAATACACAGGCCCAATTCGCATCTGACCCATTCCAACCCCAAATTCCCAATTAATGTTGGAAATCCATGCCACTCCCTTTAAGCAAATCAAAATTTGCCACATCACCCGTCTTCCACACTCGCAAAATAAACACACCCAATCCTTACCGTCGATCTATATCATCAATGGACCCAAGTTCGTTATGTTTAAAATCCTCATTATATTTTATCTCAACCGTTGGATTACAAGAATCCAAAGACCACCATTTTTCCTCATTAAACCATTTAAATAATATTAAATCATTAAATAATTGGAACCGTTGATCAAAAGATCCAACGGTTCCCATTCCTTCTCTCACTTTTAACCTAAAGACTCCCACTAACCCTAATCATTTCCTCCCCACACCGGCCACACCTCTTTCCCCTTTCTCTCCCTTTTCTCTCAACGCCACAGACCTCAATCAATCCATGACCTTGCACAAATTCATGCAAGGTCACTCAAATCGAACCAAAACATGACTATTGTCTCTTCAAGCCACGAATCCTGTCGATTTCTTTCCCCTTTCATCACTCCGATTTAAATCACAAACCCAAGAAACCTTAGACCGAAAATTGCAATCTGGTATTTCAGTCTTTTCTTCTCCGTTATTTCAAATCGAAGCATGCATGAGTTTTTTTTTGATTTAATCATGATTATTCATTGTCCAGAGGTCAAACATAGCGACCTCTATACATTAGGGCTTGACCGATGGTTCTTCACTCCTCAATGGTCGACTCTTCATCTCTTCACGCACCTATAAAAGTTTCACTGCTTTCACCTTTGCGCTCTTCTGAATTTCCCTTTCCTGCTGTCATCATCGTGCATTCATCATTTCCCACTATCATTTGAATTCAAATGGAACCATAGTGACTTGAATGCAACTATAAATACGGCCTTAAATGTTCATCCCTAACAACCTAAGACGAGTACACAATATCTTACATAGTTAATTCACAATAAGAAACCTAGGTTCCAACTGATTTCTCATATTTTCTCTCATTCCGGTTATGAGTTCCAAATTCATAATGTTCAAAGCTTTCTATTCACTAGTAATTGTTTGAGCTTTGGTTCCTAAACGGCTAAACAAAATCTTTGTTTGGTTTGCTGCTCAAAGGAAGGTCAGTATACATCGACCCTTCCTCCCATTTAATTATTTAAATTGAAATCGTATCTACTCTGCTATCCCATGCTGATTATCTCTGCTTACGATGTATTGTTATTAGTTTATAACTGACTTACTCTGCTTATGATGTGTTGTTATTAGTTTATAACTGACTTACTCTGCTTATGATGTGTTGTTATTAGTTTAAAATTAATTATCTCTGCTTATAATGTGTTGTTATTAGTTTATAATCGACCATTACGCTTTGGTATTGTATGTCTCCTAATAACCTGAAGTTAAATCAGTGCTAATCAATTATCTTGTAAACCCAATGAATGTTGCTCTAAGTTGAATAATCCATATATTGCTTAAATCCTATAACTAGCTAAAGAACCTTTAGGATCTTCTAGACTTATTCTGACTTTAGATTTTCCTAATGTTCTACTATGGCCTTCATGTCTAATATATTGCTTTTGCCTTAGTGTTACTTGCTGATCTGTATCATATACTTGAGTTTGTTTGTCTGATAAACTAAACTAGAATAGTTATGAACACATAAGGGTTAAGTACAAGGCTATTATTGTGGTTAAAATATATCAACTTATGTTTTTTGAGTTGCCTTCTTTCTTCAAAATGTGTTTATGTGATTCTGAGACCTCTTGAAAGATCATTGCAAAGGTCTTCTATTAACCTTCATGACTATGTGATCTCATCTGTGAGTTTCACTTTATAAAATAATGTTCTGAAGTTATTGAGTTAAGTTCAAATGAATTTTTGCAGTTAATCTTATATGTACTCTATCTGCTTCTATTAACCTAGACCAAGTTATGTTTTTGTCACGATCCAAAATCCACCTAGTCGTGATGGCACCTAACTCACCCCGTCAGGTAAGCCAATTAACAACTATCCAATTTAAATGAGATTTATTAAGAAACGAAATGAAAATACAACTGCTTTTATACAAGAATTTCCCAAGAACTAGTACTACAAATCATGAGCTTCTAAAATTAAAATTTACAAAGCTGGTATGAAATAAATACATCATCTGTTCGAAATGTACATAAACAAATTTTTATAAATCTAAGGCTACCATGAACAAGAGGCAGCTATAACCGGAATGCAGGTACATCTTCAAATCCAGCTCCTGTCGATCATAACAACATCAGCATTCAACATCTGCACGCAATGTGTAGAAGTGTAGTATGAGTACAACCGACCCCATGTACTCAATAAGTAACAAACCTAACCTTAGGTTAAAAGTAGTGACGAGCTGGAACACAGGTCGGGGTCCAACACCAATGGCCAACAACAGTTCATAATCGTTCACAGTTCCAGAACAATAGGCCTGCTTTTAATATACATATATCAGTGAAAAACCCAAATTCTTTACCGAAATCACCAAATTTATGAGTAAGTTTGAAAACTGTGATTTTTCCCAAGAATTTTTCAACAACAGATAAGATGTTTCATTATCAAATGGCATGAGGAAAATACATCTCTATGCCTGCATGTCAATATGCAGGTGAAATCGTGAATGACACCAAAATCGGAGTAGCAGAAAGAAATGCATCTCTATGCATGTATCTCAAGTATGCATGTCAAATTCAATGTATCTCAGTGATGAGCTCATGTACTCACACTCTTAGAGTACTCAATCTCACTGTCTCAGTCACTCGACACGCTCAGTCACTCAGTACTGTATATGGCCAATTCAGCCCAGGGAAGATCCATCCCAAATATATATATATATATATATATATATATATATATATATATATATATATATATATATATATATATATCAATTGACAGTCAATCACTTAGTACTGTATAGGGCCAATCCAGCCCGGGGAAGATCCATCCCAAAATTTAAATGCTTCGGGCAAGATCCATGCCCAGGGAAGATCCATCCCTTAATATAATCAACTGCGCTCATTGGGGGTGTGTACATGTCACGACCCAATTTTCCCTCCGTTGGGTATCGTGATGGCACCGAGTCTTAGGGATTAGGTAAGCCTAACATTTACTGAATAACAACAACAATTAAATAACATCTAACAATTTTGAAATGGAAATCTCTACAAAAATTTAAAATTCCCAAAACCGGTAGTACAAGACATAAGCTCTACAGAGTTTGCTACCATTTTCTAAATACAACTATTTGAAAAAAAGTAACAGTATGAATACAAATCAGAAGGTAACTCCGAAGCATGCGAACGCAACAACAGGTTCCTCGAGTCTCCACAGCAACAGTCCGCCCACCTAGCTAATGATCAACTGACTTTGAAATACCAGGATCTGCACAAAAATGTGCAGAAGTATAGTATGAGTACACCACGTCGGTACCCAGAGAGTATCAAGACTAACCTTAGTGGAGTAGTGACGAGGAACAGTCAAGATACCTACTAGACTAAATAACCTGAACAAGTATAAGTATAGAAAGAACAGAGTATGATATCTACATAAAGACTACGCGAAGTGGCAATTTATACAATAATTACAATAAGGAAGGAAAATAACAACTATCAGTGGAACACCATAATAATGACATAGAAGAATGAACAGAAACACAACGTAAGTTCGATAAACACAGATAAAGAAAGGACAAGTAACAACTCAACAATACGACATCTTTCACACCGGGTTTTAGTCAATAAGCTCCACGAGGTACCGAACCTCATACTATTCACAACTCACGGGTTCCAATACCTGAACCCTAACATTTGGCATTCTGTGCCCTCATTACAGTTCATAACCGCACTGACAACTCACATGCCAAATAGAGCCATTCTCACATAAAAGGCAGGTAAACAAGGGTGTTAATCTATACTTAACAATATCAAGAAAACTCTTAACCGATAAGAGTGCTCAACTACGTGTATGCTTGTGCAAGTGTCCTAATATAGTTCATGCAAGCTAGTAAGTACAGGAAAAGAAATGGACAGCACGTAGAATGTTTTTACACAACTTTCCACAAGATAAAGCTCACACAGGTAAGTGTACCACTACACAAACATCAATAACAAGAATGGCCCCAGGCCATCACAAGTCATCACAAATCAATCCCTGACACAACCCACCTTGTCTCGCCACGTGTGCAATAGTAAAGTAAATGCCCGTCTATCTCGCCACACGTGCATAATAATATTCCCACCTTGCCTCGCCATATGCGCAACCCACACACATATATATATCCCGCCTTGTCACGCCATATGTGCAAATATCAATAGTAACAATAGCACGACAGAAACCTCGTGCAACCCAATAACACTCACACGGCAGAAACCTCGTGCATCACAATAACAACAACCGTGCGGCAGAAACCTCGTGCAACAAAATAACAAGTACAACAACAACAATGACAATAATACAAGGGTACGACAAATAAGTCAGCTCAGAGATTCCAGAACTTAAAGAAACAGAGGAACTAATTAACAAGGAGTAGCCACAATCGGGGAATGCTAGCCACAATAAAAACATCTCAACAAGAAAGGAAATACTATGTAACAATGGCCCACAATATACAGTTCGACAACGAGGAAGCTAACACAAGTCGAATAATTCCAAATAAGGACAAGTCAACCAAAATATAAGATATCTAACTTCTTTTAAGGTTGGGCAATTAGGAAAGAGATACAAATAATTCAGCTAAGAAGAAGTAGTGGAAAGGTAACCATAACCTTAATTAAGGCTGAACAATTACAGAAGAGATAGTAATAATTTCAATTAAAGATAAGCAGTTAGGGAAAGGATAACATGGCAATGAAAGGTAACAATTTCAGTTAAGGCACATATGAATCAAATAAGTAATAAGAGTGAATCATGAAGCAATTAATTCTAATTAAACAGCTAAAGGTGAAACTAGTAATTAGGAAGCGTAATCATAACAAGAACAACTGCATATTCAGTGAATACAAGGGCCTGACGACCCTAAAAGGCCAATTTTCCACAAATACATCCGAGCACTTACTCGTCACCTCGCGTACACGGACTACAATTAGCATAGAAGACTCCAATCCTAAGGGGTAGCTCCCCCACACAAGGTTCGGCAAGATACTTACCTCAAAGAAGACAGACCAATACTCTAAAATGAATTTCTCGGGTGAAATGACCTCCGGGCAGCTCAAATCTAACCAAAATAACTTCGAAGCACAAATAAAACTCATAAGAAACTATTCCGGATCATAAAGCCTAAATTTTATCAAAATCTAAAAATCGACCCAAAAGTCGACCCCCGATCCCGTACCTCGGAACCCGACAAATCTAACAAAACTCGAACACCCATTCCAATACTAGTTCAACCATATTAAAATTATTAAATTCCGATACCATTTCGTCCCTCAAATTATGATTTTTCATTTTGAAAATTTTCTTCAAAACCCTCCATTTTTCTCAACTCAAAACATAAATTAAATGATAAAAATAAATATAAAATCATGGAATATAATAAATTCTAGGTGAAGAACACTTACCCAATCGATTTGCTTGCAAAACCCACAAAGCATTGCTCAAAACCGAGCTCTAGAACTCCAAATATGTTAAAAATGGCTAACCATCGGAATAGAGAACTTTATATTCTACCCAGGTATTTGTACATCGCGATCGCAGAACAAATAGCGCGATCGCGAAGAAGAAAAATAGCAACTGCCGAAATGAATTACGCGATCGCGTAAGGAATAGTGCGATCACGAAGAGGGAAAAATATTGGGGCCAGGTACTGCACTACACGACTGCGTGAGTGCGCATGCAATCGTGAAAGGGGAAGGGGAAAATCACCAGCTGTTACAGCTGAGCTATGCGAACGCGGGCAATGAAGTGCGAACACGGAGAAGGCAGAAGCACACGTACATGATCGCGAATAGGACTACGCGAACGCAAAGAAGGAACGGTCAGCCCACCAAATAAGCCTTCGCGATCGCGGCTTAAGCTACACGATCACATAGAAGGGGACACCAGATATCAGCACAACTATACCAAACAATGAGACAATGACCCATAGCCCATCCGAAACACACCTGTGGCCCCCGGGACCACGTCTAAACACACTAACAAGTTTCATAAACTAACACGGACTCACTCGAGGTCTTAAATCACATCAAAAAATGTCGAAACTACGAATCGCACCATGAATCAAACTTATGAACTTTCAAATCTTCCAACTTCTAAAACTAGTGCAGAAACCTACCAAACCACATCCGATTGACCCCAAATTTTGCACACAAGTCATATTCAATCTTATGGACCTATTTCAGCTTCTGGAATCAGAATCCGACCCGATATCAAAAAGTCCACTTCCGGTCAAAATCTCTGAAAATTTGACTTTTGCCATTTCAAGCCTAAATTAGCTACAGACCTCAAATCCACCGTCCAGACAAGCTCCTAAGTCTAAAATCACACAACGGAGCTAACGGAACTACCGGAGCTCCATTCTGGAGTCGTCTTCACACAGTTCTAACTACGGTCAAAATCCTAAGACTTAAGCTTCCATTTTAGGGACTAAGTGTCCCAAATCACTCCGAATCATCCGGTAACTGAATTCAACTACGCACGCAAGTCAATACACATAATACAAAGCTGCTTAGGGCCTTATGCCGTCGAACGGGACTTAAATTCTCAAAATGACCGGCCGAGTCGTTATATCCTTCCCCTCTTAAACAAACGTTCGTCCTCGAATGTGCCAAGAATCGCCTCAAAATCTTCAAATCACTAAAAGCACATATCCAACATATACCCGCGGGGGACCCCATGTCACCCCAATCCACATAAACCTGACGACACCATCTCAACTATAATTCACCCTTTCTACTAACACCGATAAGCCTTAGAATCAAAATTCTCACCTTCCATTCATCTCCAAAAGACCCGATTCTAAATCCATACACGGTATTAGTCTCAACCAGCTGTAACAACTCATGCCTACACCAATAAGGCACGACCACCTAACATGACACACCATACATAGGCCTATAATAACATTTCTGATCACAATAACTGCCCGTAATCAAAACCAGCACCGACAATTAGCCTCATATCCATTAGAGACCCGTTTCAAACCTCCACAATGCTGACAATGATGCAAGAAGCACGAAGTCCTCATAACTATACACCCGGATCAACAAGTCACATCTAATGCCACCGGGAACACACCCCGTAAACTAAAACTCAAATAAGCACTAGACGTAAATGACTGAATATGTAAAGAGAAACACATAAGAGAAATATCAAACAAGCCCGACAGGCATAACTCTCTATCAATACCATCCTAAGAATCAATTTAAATGGAAAAATCAAAGTATATAAACGATTCACAAGGATCTCATCATGATATAACCTCCACCGCGGCACGCAGCCCGGCTCAAACATATCAAATCACATGGAATCGCGAGGGTCTCACCCTCAACTCTGAATCACAAGCAGAATACACATCATACCAATTGAAATCTTTCACTAATTTAATTCTGTCAATAAAATCACAACACTTACTGAACTCTTACCCCAGTAGAGTATCAAATCACAAATCGAACTAAATTACTCAGGAATCACATCAAACCTGCCATAATAGACAACATGAATTCACTTCTAGTATCGTAACTTTCAATAATGAATTAAAACAACGATAGACATGGCTATCACTTAGAATCTCCAAATAGGGGCAAACACATAAACATAATACTAGGTCATGAACTCACCCATAGGTGGGACAACAAATATGGGACTCACCCCGATAAGTAGAACTGAAAAAAAATACGAATGGTGCCCCTATGTAACAAATCAAAAGCATACCTGTATGGCATTATCTGGAGCAATGGCCTCAAGCCTACTATATGAAACACATCAACGGGCCGGGCCTTCCCCTCTTGGGCGCCCTCTACTCGCCTGAATACTCCGCTGTGACACACATATCCGGAGTCTAGGATAATATCTCGCGCTGTGGCTGGTATCTTCACACTCGAAGCAACCTCTTTGCTAACGTGGCTATGGGAACTGTGCGGTATGGGTACTCAGAGACCCATGAGCACTTGAAACACTGTGCTAAGCCTGAAGTGCAAACTGAACCGGCTGACCCACAAAACCTCTACCATGTCGTACCCTGTCTCCAAAATAAGGACCAATAGATCTCTCCGGTCTACGAGGCCTCCTCGCCTCCCTGTCCTCTCTCTCCTGACCATGCCTGTCCTCTCTCTCCTGATCCCATATTCCCTCTACTTCTCGAGTGATCCCTATCACCTGCTGAAACGAAACATCCGACTCCAACTCCCTAGCCATGCTGAACCGAATATCATGCCTGAGCCCCTTAATGAATCTACGGATACGCTCTCTAACTGTATCGACCAAAGCAGGTGCATGTCTGGCCAAATTACTGAATCTAACGGCATACTCTGACACTGACATTGTGCTCTAGCGCGGCTGCTCAAACTCCGCACGCTATGCATCTCGAAGGGACTGAGGTACAAATTCTCTCAAGAATATATCTGAAAACTGAACCCATGTAAGTGAAACTGACTCGGCCGGGCTACCCAACTCATATGCCCGCCACCACTGATGAGCCGCTCCCCTGAACTGGAATGTAGTAAAAGCAACCTTACTCATATCCACAATACCCATAGTACGGAGAATGTGGTGACACTCCTCCAGAAAACCCTGGGCATCATCTGTCGCCAACCCACTGAAGGTAGGAGGGTGGTACTTCTTGTACCTCTCAAGTCTAAGCTGTTCTTCCTCAGATGCTGCTTCCCTAACCATGGGCTGAACTAGAACCATAGGCTGTTTCGCCATGACACCTGGAACCTGACCAACAAGAACGCACTTCTCTGGAGTACGGGCGGAGGGAGTCTGAGCTCCTCCCTTGGTCTGTAAAATAATTGGTGCAACCGGAATCAACCCCGCCTGATCCAATGTACCAAACATGCTCAGGAAATGTGCTAAGTTCTCCAGAAGTTTGGGGGTAATGACAGGCGCCTCTGGTACCTGCCCCCCAACTGGAACTACTGGCGGCTCCTCAATTGTTGCTCTGGTAGGTGCCTTAGCTGCGGCATGTGCTCCTCGTCGACCTCTGCCTCTGCCGCTAGCGACATTTGCTCCGGGGGTAACGTCATTAGCAACTACAGCTCGTGTCCTCACCATCTGTGAGAGAATGGAATGATAAAAGTTCAAACATCGAGACCAATGAACTCGCACGATAGGAATGAAGGAAGTGAAACTGTCCTAATAGTTCTATAGCCTCTCGAAGATAAGTACAGACATCTCCGTACTGATCCGCAAGACTCTACTAAACTCGCTTATGACTCATAACACCTATGAACCTAGAGCTCTGATACCAACTTGTCACCACCCAATTTTCCCTCTGTTGGGTATCGTGATGGCACCTAGTCTTAGGGACTAGGTAAGCCTAACATTTACTGAATAACAACAACAATTAAATAACATCTAACAATTTTGAAATGGAAATCTCTATAAAATTTACAATTCCCAAAACCGGTAGTACAAGTCATAAGCTCTACAGAGTTCGCTACAATTTTCTAAATACAACGGTTTAAAATAAAGTAACAGTATGAATACACATAAGAAGGTGACTCCAAAGCCTGCGAATGCAACAACAGGTTTACCTTGAGTCTCCATAACAACAATCCGCACAGCTAGCTAATGATCAACTGACTTCGAAATACCAGGATCTGCACAAAAATATGCAGAAGTGTAGTATGAGTACACCACGACGGTACCTAGAGAGTATCAATACTAACCTCAGTGGAGTAGTGACGAGGAATAGTCAAGACACCTACTAGACTAAATAACCTGGACAAGTATAAGTATATAAACAACAAAGTATGATATCCACATAAAGACTACGCGAAGTGGCAATTAATACGGTAATTGCAATAAGGATGGAAAACAATAACTATCAGCGGAACACCATAATAATGACATAGAAGAATGAACAGAAACACAACGTATGTCCGATAATCACAGATAAAGAAAAAACAAATAACAACTCAACAATACGACAGCTTTCACACAGGGTTTTAGTCAATAAACTCCATGAGGTACCGAACCTGATACTATTCACAACTCACGAGTTCCAATACCTTAACCCTAACATTTGGCATCCTGTTCCCTCATTACACTTCAACCGCATAGACAACTCACGTGCCAAATAGAGCCATTCTCACATAGAAGGCAGGTAAACAAGGGTGTTCATCTATACTTAACAATATCAAGAAAACTTCTTAACCGATAAGAGTGCTCAACTACGTGTATTCTTGTGCAAGTGTCCTAACATAGTTCATGCCAGCTAGTAAGTACAGGAAAAGAAATGGACAGCACGTAGAATGTTTTCACACAAATTTCTACAAGATAAAGCTCACACAGGTAAGTGTACCACTACACAAACATCGACAACAAGAATGCCCCCAGGCCATCACAAGTCATCACAAATCAATCACTGACACAACCCACCTTGTCTCACCATGTGTGTAATAGTAAAATAAATGCCCGCCTTGTCTCGCCATACATGTATAATAATGTTCCCACCTTTGCTCGCCACCTGTGCAACCCCCCCATATATATATATATATATATATATATATATATATATATATATATATATATATATATATATATATCCCGCCATGTCACGCCGCTTGTGAAAATATCAATAGTAACAATAGCATGGCAGAAACCTCGTGCAATCCAATAACACTCGCACGGCAGAAATATCGTGCATCACAATAACAATAACCGCACTGTAGAAACCTCGTGCATCACAATAACAACAACCGCACAGCAGAAACCTTGTGCAACACAATAACAGGTACAACAGCAACAATGACAATAATACAAGGGTACGACAAATAAGTCCATTAAGAGATTCCAGAACTTAAAGGAATAGAGGAACTAATTCACAAGGAGTAGCCACAATCGGGGAATGCTAGTCACAATAAAAATATCTCAACAAGAAAGGAAATACTATGTAACAATGGTCCACAATATACAGTTCGACAATGAGGAAGCTAACAGAAGTCGAATAATTCCAAATAAGGACAAGTCAACCAAAATATAAGATATCTAACTTCTTTTAAGGTTGGGCAATTGGGAAAAAGATACAACAAATTCAGCTAAGAAGAAGCAGCGAAAAGGTAACCATAACCTCAATTAAGGCTGAACAATTACAGAAGAGATAGTAATAATTTTAATTAAAGATAAGCGGTTAGGGAAAGGATAACATAGAAATGAAAGGTAGCAATTTCAGTTAAGGCACATATGAATCAAATAAGCAATAAGAGTGAATCATGAAGCAATTAATTCTAATTAAACAGGTAGAGGTGAAACTAGTAATTAGGAAGCGTAATCATAACAAGAACAACTGTATATTCAGTGAATACATGGGCCTAAGGAACCTAAAAGGCCAATTTTCCACAAATACATCCGAGCACGTACTCGTCACCTCGCGTACACGGACTATAATTAGCATAGAAGACTCAAATCCTAAGGGGTAGTTGACCCACACAAGGTTAGGCAAGATACTTACCTCAAAAAAGACAGACCGATACTCTAAAATAAAATTCTCAAGTGAAATGACCTCCGGGCGGCTCAAATCTAACCAAAATAACTTCAAAGCACAAATAAAACTCATAAGAAACTATTCCGGATCATAAAGCCTAAATTTTATCAAAATCTAAATATCGACCCAAAAGTCGACCCCCTGACCCGCACCTTGAAACCAGACAAATTTCAAAAAACCCGAACACCCATTCTAATACGAGTTCAACATAACTAAAATTATCAAATTCCGATACCATTTCGTCCCTCAAATCATGATTTTTCATTTTTAAAATTTTCTTCAAAAACCTCCATTTTCCTGAACTCAAAACACAAATTAAATGATAAAAATAAAGATAAATTCATGGAATATAATAAATTCTAGGTGAAGAACACTTACCCAATCGATTTTCTTGAAAAACCCACAAAGAATCTCTCAAAATCGAGCTTTAGAACTCCAAAAATGTTAAAAATGGCTAACCCTCGGAATAGAAAACTTTATATTCTTCCCAGGTATTTGTACATCGCGATCGTGGAACAAATAGTGTGATCGCGAAGAAGAAAAATAGCAACTCCCGAAATAAATTACGCGATCGCATAAGGAATAGTGCGATCACGAAGAGGGAAAAATGTTGGGGCCAGGTACTGTACTACGCGACCGCATGAGTGCACATGCGATCGCGAAAGGGGAAGGGGAAAATCACCAGCTGTTACAGCTGAGCTATGCGAACGTGGCCAATGAAGTTTGAACACGGAGAAGGCAGAAGCAAACGTATGCGATCGTGAACAGGACTACGCGAATGCAAAGAAGGAATGGTCAGCCCACCAAACAAGCCTTCGCGATCGTGGCTTAAGCTACGCGATCGCATAGAAGGAGACACTAGATATCAGCACAGCTATACCAAATAATGAGACAATGGCCCGTAGCCCATCCGAAATACACCCGAGGCCCCAAGGACCCTGTCTAAACACAGCAACAAGTTCCATAACCTAACATGGACTCGCTCGAGGTCTCTAATCACATCAAACAACATCGAAACTACAAATCGCACCATGAATCTAACTTATGAACTTTCAAATCTTCCAACTTCTAAAACTTGTGCCGAAACCTACCAAACCACATTCGATTGACCCTAAATTTTGTACACAAGTCATATTCAATCTTATGGACCTATTCCAGCTTCTGGAATCTGAATCTGACCCCGATATCAAAAAGTCCACTTCTGGTTAAAATCTCCGAATATTCGACTTTTGCCATTTCAAGCCTAAATCAGCTACAGACCTCAAATTCACCGTCCGAATACGCTCCTAAGTCCAAAATCACCCAACATAGCTAACAGAACCGCCGGAACTCCATTCCGGAGTCGTCTTCACAGAGTTCCAACTACGGTCAAAATCCTAAGACTTAAGCTTCCGTTTTAGGGACTAAGTGTCCCAAATCAATTTGAATCATCCGGTACCTGAATTCAACCACGCAGACAAGTCAATACACATAATACGAAGCTGGTCAGGGCCTTATGCCGCCGAACGAGACTTAAATTCTCAAAATGACCGGCCGGGTTGTTACAGTACAAACTCCGGAGGGGCTTCTTTAGCCCAAGCGTTATAATAAGCCAGATCCAGGCATAAATCAAAAAAGCATGCTGCGATATGCAGCCCGATCCCATAAATATCACTCACAATCAGGCCCTCAGCCTCACTCAGTCATCAAACTCTCCAGTTTCTCGAGCCCACAATGTCATAAAACTAGCCCAGAAATGATGATATGATGTATCAATAAATAGCAACAAAGACTGAGATATGATATGCAATGAATAAATATGATTGAGTACGAAACTTCAATTTAAACATATAATTCAACAACAAAAATAAACTCAGTGGGTCCCAATAATACCAACATATGCCTAAGCATGATTTCTAGCATGAATTACAGCTTAGGTGTTCTAGCACATAGAGTACAGTGAAAATATCTAGAGAAGATAGCTACACAGTTCCATGGAATCGACTTGTCATAATTCACAGGGTGCACGCCCACACGCCCGTCACCTAGCATGCGCGTCACCTCAACATCAATCACATATCGCGTAATTCAGGGTTTCATACCCTCAGCACAAAGTTTAGAAGTGTTACTTACCTCGAACAAGCCAAATCCAATACCGAGGAGGCCAAACGATGCTCCAAAAATGGCATCCCGCACGTACCGACCTCCGAACGGCTCGAAACTAGCCAAAAGCAACTCAATTACATCAATTAATGCCCAAGGAAACAATTCCAAAAGATAAGGGTCGAATCTTTAATCAAAAGCCCAAAATCGACCCAAAAGCCCAACCCGTGCCCGTGCCTCGGGACTCGATGAAACTCACAAAATCCGACAACCCATTCAATTACGAGCCCAACCATACTAGTTTCACTCAAATCCGACTCCGAATCGACATTCAAAACTCAAAAGTTTGCTTTATGAAGTTTTAGACAAAACCCCCCAATTTCTCTTAAAAATTCATCAACCAATTGCCAAAAATGAAGATAGATTCATGAAAAAAAATCAAAACCAAGTGTAGAATACTTATCCCAATTCTTGTGATGAAAATTTCTTCAAATGTCACCTTAATCTGAGTGCCACATCTCAAAATATGATAAAAGAACCAAAACCTCGATTTATAGCATTCTGCCCAGCATTTTCAAACCTGCGACACATTAGCCGCTTTTGCGGCGTCGCTTTTGCGACCCAAATCACGACTCTGCGGAGAAGCATTAGAGTCCTGCCTTCGCACCTATGGTAAAACTCCGCTTTTGCACACCCGCAGGTGCGAGTCCAAACTGCAGTTCTGCATTGGCATTCGCTTTTGCGCCCAAACACACCGCATTTTCGCCTTTGCAGATGCGAAGAATCCTCCGTTTCTGCGGTCTCCGGCTCCCAATAGCACTTCCGCTCCTGTGACTCTTTTGTCGCTTCTGCAACCATCGTACCTACTCAAACCAGCCGCAGGTGTGATCAAACCAGATCTGCCACCAACAACTTAAGCCAAAAATGCTCCAAACGGTCTGAACCTTGTCTGAAACTCACCCGAGCCACTCGGGACCCCGTCCGAGTATACCAACATGTCCCATAATAAAAAATGGACCTACTCTAGGCCTCAAATCTTGAATAACAACATCAAAACGATGAATCGCATCTCAATTCAAACTTGGATGCTCTTTGAACTTTTAACTTCCAAAACTCGTGCCGAAACATATCAAACCAACTCGGAATGAACTCAAATTTTGCACACCAGTCCAAAATGACATAACGAAGCTATATCAATTCCCGGAATCACAATCTGAATTCGATATTCATAAAATCAACTCCCGGTCAAACTTATGAACGTTCTAAACTTTCAAATTTCCAACTTCCGCCGATTAGTGCCGAATCATTCTAGGAACATCCAAATGCAAATCCGGGCATACACCCAAGTCCAAAATCACCATCCGGACCTAAGGGAACCATCAAAACTCTAATCCGAGGTCAAATACTAAATAGTCAAACTTGGTCAACTCTTCCAACTTAAAGCTTCAACAATGAAATTCATTCTTCCAAATCAATTCCGAATAACCTGAAAACCAAAACCGACGATTCACGCCAGTCATAATGCATAATACAATGCTTCTCAAGACTTCTAATAGCTGAACGGGATGCAAATGATCAAAAGGATTGGTCGGGTCGTTACATCCTCCCCCACTTAAACATATGTTCGTCCTCGAACATAGCATGATTTGTTCCAGAGCCGCCAAGCCGCTGTGTAACCTTACCATGTACATACCCGGGGGTGATCCCACGTCCTCCTAATCCATATAAGCCTGACAACACAACATAACTGAAGATTACTACTCCAACCTTAGACCGTAAACTTTAGAATCTAATTTTCACATCCAGAATTCATTACAATACCCAAATCTCACACCTATACACTATATAATTCTAAACGAGCTATATCAAGCCATAACCATAACCCAAGATGTAGTCACATGATGTACCACATAACTCAAATGCTCACAACAATAACTTTTGACCACAACAGCTGCTCAAAACACACCCTAATACCGGTAATGAACCTCATATCAAACAAAACCTCATTCTTAAACCTTCGTACACTGCCAATGATGAAAGAAACATACAAAAACTAATAACCACTCATCAGACCAACAAGTCATGGAGCCCTCTCTCGTCCAATCAGCACCAAAGCCAAATCCTAAGCCGACTCCCGATATTATTCCTCCAAACACACTGTAATCAAATCCAATAGCACCCATTCTAGGTCTGACGACCTCATTTTATCAAATACATCTGCCCTACTGACATGCCATACCAATACAACCTTAAGCCACAAATCGTGCAATATGTGCACCAATACGCAACAATTCAAATGTACTCAAACATAGAAAATGACTCAAATGAGAGAACCGTCCCGCAAGCTCAACAAGTACCACCACAACGCAATGCTAAGAGCCCATCACACAACGTAGAACCTAAATACACGAATCAATCACAAAGGATCATATCCTGACATACCCCAGCTGCAATGCGTGACCCCATCCAAACACTGGTCCATATGAAATACCTCCAGCCAAAATGCTCAAAATCAACGACCACGCTCAATTTGACATCCAGTACCCAAGGTGCATGGCTATAACCATAGAGGAATCAATAACATAATACTACAGACCAGAGAGAACATCACCAAATGCACAATCAGTCATTCAACACCCTAATACCCATCTCATTCAAATTCCGCTATAAGGCCCAAATAGAACCGCACTATGTGTGCATATAACCAACGGATCACAACCCTTCATAGCATAGAAGGGTAACTCATAGAACATATCAGAACACGAATACGCTCAACTCTAATTGAATGGCACATCCCTCAACAGTAGCAGTACAAAGTCACCCAATCTGACCCGGTGTAGACTACAAATACTCATTGGGCCTACCAGTGGGTCCCAAATCAATTCTGGTCACCCACAATCCCCGGAACCACAATCCGAAGCCGATATCCAAAAAGTCAACCCCCGGTCAAACTTATGAACTTTCCAAACCTTCAAATTTCTAACTTTCGCCAATTAGTGCTGAATCCTTCTAGGAACATCCAAATGCAAATCCGGGCATACGCCCGAGTCCAAAATCACCATCCGGACCTAAGGATCCGTTAAAACTCCAATTCGAGGTCAAATACAAAATAGTCAAACTTGATCAACTCTTCCAACTTAAATCTTCAATAATGAAATTCATTCTTCCAAATTGATTTCGAATAACCTGATAACCAAACTGAAGATTCACACCAGTCATAATACATAATACGATGCTGCTCAAGACTTTGAATAGCTGAACGGGATACAAATGCTTAAAATGACCGGTCGAGTCATTACAGTTTTAGATTCTCTTCAAGAATCTGGTTAAGAAATAAAATTTGGTTAAGGGTTATGGTTGTTATATTTGTGTATCACTCTTGCATTGGTTATACTAAACTTAACTTCATCATGTTTGGAATAATACACTTAACCTGTATAACTGATCCATACCTCCTTAATGTTACACTCTCATTGTTCTGAACTTTCTATAATGAGTCTGCCGGTCTTATCCTATCCTCTTTGATATTATACCATGTTTTATAATCTTGCACTCCTTAAGAACATCTCTTGTGTAAGCCTGATTATCTTCTCTTAATGATTCTGCACTCATTCTTGTTCTTAAATAAACTTTTTGTTTATCCTTCATGTTTATGCCTGTGATTTCATCATCATTGAACCCTGCTAAGCTTATGTAAGTTAACTGTTACTCACCTGTGAACTTAAGGGAAACTTTTTGATGTGTTTATCTGCCTTGCTTGGGTACTATATTGTGTTTTAATGAATGCCTTAACTCTTAATGAACCTAGAATGGATATGGGGTTATAAACTTTAAAATAAAAAATGATCAGGTCATCTGCTTAAGTTAGGATCAACCTGCTTGCTTGCATGAATAATCATGTTAATATTCTTGAGAGATTCTAAATGGAGTTGTTAATTCATACCTCTGGTAAGAAGTGAAGGTTTAATCTATGTGTGTGGACCTTTGCTAAGTTTGAACATAGTCAAGGTATTGTGACTGCAACTAAGAACTTCTGCATGTTTGAATCTGTCAGTAGGATCAGTAAGGTTAATGCACATATATCTTCTCTACTCCTTAAGTTATATGACTTAATGTTTGGACATTTGAAATAATTTGCTAGTGTTCCCTTCCTTTGTTTGCACCTGTAATTTTTTTCTTTGAGTATTCTTGAGCATGTTGAAAGTGTTGACAATGTACCACACACTTATGTTTTGATTGTGGTCTCAATAGTGTAATTTGTTGTCTAACACTCATAATAGTATTCTGCATAGTTTATGTGAGAAGTGTACATGCTTGAATCTCTGTGTTATTGTTACTGTTACATTAGAAGTTACAGTGAATGCCTTATTGGCATTAAAACCTATAGGGAAGAGTAAGTATGAGTGGTTAACGGTATTGAGGAGTAAGATTTAGTTTGCGGTTGAGATACCCTCCCTAACACAAGCACTGCTCGGGGTCCCTAAGACCCTTGTGAACTCTGAAGTGCCAGTGATCCAAAGGGTGTCTTGGCCATGAATGGAATTATACCTTAAGCTCTTAATCATTGACATTTATTAATCTCTTTAGGATTAATGTTAAATGAAAGACATGCTTCACTATGAATGTGTTTACTCTATTTGACCTTTCATTAATTTTATTCCATTCTTAATCACCAGCACTCCTTACAGTTTTAGTTTTTCCATACATTGGTTTTATTTGTATTTAAGTGTTTTATTGGGCTCTATCACTGATGTATTCATTATTTTTTGCACATATGATCGAACTGGACCTGTTGAGTTCTCAATAAGTCAGGCCCAAGTTCCAGCCCTGAGTCTGAAGTCACTGAAGCTGCTGCTGCTGTTCATTGTCCGCTGGGCCTGACATCTCTTAGGCCCAAACCTTGAGTCCAGCTCTTTACTCTCCTGTCGTTTCCTTTTTAGAACTATGGTTTGCTTATATATATATATATATATATATATATATATATATATATATATATATATATATATGTATGTATGTATAATACTAACAGTGCTGATTGAATGTCTTTATTTATTCTTTGATCTTTTTAGAAACTTAAGCAAGTTAAAAAACCATAGGTAACTAAAAAAGAATTACTATCCCTACATTAGTTAAACAACTTCAATGTGCTTAAGTTAATTATTTTCTTTGTACGATTTCATCTTCAATCATGCTAAATTTTATGAAGTTTCTTGTCGAGGTTTTAAAACAGATTCAAAGTTGACAACTCTCTTTCTTAAAAGCCAGAATCAGGGAAATGATATCAAGGGCAGTTTTCTACAAACCAAAATGAAACACAATTGCAATCAAGGAATATTTCAAATGATATTTCTTCTAAAACTTGATACAAGATTCAAAATTAATCTTTAAGGTAATATCTAAAGTCTACTTCTTAATAGCTCTTACTTTACTAAAGTTACACAAATAGCCATTTTATTTCAAAAGTAAAAGTATTTTAAACCTAAGCCGCATTTGTAAAGTTTGCAAATATAAACACCATAAATATACTTTCAAACATTCTTTCGATCATATAAATGTGAACATTTTTAAGGCTTTTACAAATGGAACCTATACTCTCTTTTCAAAGTGCATATACTATCTTTCTTTCAAAACGATAAGTTTTAAACATGACATAGAGTAAGCTATACACTTTTAAGCACTGACTAAGTAGAATATAGACATCTATTTCCCTAAACCTAGTCTATGTCCTATGCAGCTACCGTAGGTAGATTCTAGGGGGTGCCTAACACCTTCCCCTTAGAAGAACAAGAACTCTTACCCAAATCTCACTGGTTGGCAAACCAATAGGATAATGATTTAACAACTGAATAGGTATCTTATAAATATTAGGTGGCGATTCTCTTTCATCATCACCAGGGTAACCACTAGTTGAATCTTATTTTGACTGGTGCAAAATAGGGTGCAACAACATAGCGACTCTGTTGGGGATTTACACTTAGCTTCTGACCTTAGTAGACTTAGACTAGATCTAGAATTTAGGAATGTTTGTTTATATGCTACTTTAACTGTGCTTAATTTTGCAAACATGTGTTTCCTGTCTTATTTGTTCAACATGTACTTATATGCTTGCTTTAATGTTATCACTATTATCCCACTATCTGTTACTGCTTTATATACATTGTCATCACATTCATTCATATCTAGTCTTGGCCGTACACTATCACACTTAACGGCCTGTGAGGGTTGCCTTTTACACCCCTCTGTACCTTTTTTCAAAATTCTTTAGTTTTAAAGAATGGCTTTGTCAGGTCAACTGACATAACATATCGCAGTATTCAGTCCAACTCCAAGAATTAGGAAACACTCTACTCTAGCAAACATAGGCCATGCTGCATAAACCTTGGGTGAGTTTTTCCTTGGCATCGGCACACAATTAGGAAAGCCACCTTAATGTCAATGGGTCATGCACCCAACGACATGACTTTTGAGGAACGACGAACTAATCCTGGTGAGATGCTAAAGATCTGTAGCAAACACTTACCAAACCCCTTTCTTCACCACATTCAGAATGGAAATCAACCGCAACATTCCTAAAATCAGCATAGTCGTGGGAGCACCACACAAACTGAAACAATGGTGGAGGAAGATTCAGCGAGACCATAGAGATGAGATCATAACGCACTTAGGAGCATTGACTACTTTATTGAACGTCTGGGCCAACAAAGTTCTCACCAAACTATTGATAAAATTCTGGGATCCAGCTAAAGTGGTTTTCAAGTTCGTTGACTGTGAATTGGTACCAACACTAGAGGAAGTCACCAGCTTCACAGAGTTACCATTTACCGAGAGAAAGCCAATACTACCAGTTACCATGCCCGGCCATAGGTTCCTCGACGCCTTGGGCTTAGCAAGCAGCCGGAATATGAGGAACATTGATGATGGGTGGGTGAGCTTAGACCAATTGTTTGACCGATTTGGGCATCGAGAGAGCTAAAGTGGCACATGAGGGAGTTTCAGTATGATCAAGCTACATGGGAAAGTCTCCGTCCTTTAACCTTCTCTATGGCATTGCTAGGATTACAGGTTTTCCCGTATAGGAGAGGACGAACCAACATCAACTTGCTACCTGTGGTCTTGGTAACATTTCGGGGAAATCTCTAAGTCACCTTGGTGCCTATGAGCATTGTCTGCATGTTCCAGAGGGTATGACTTCTTCAAGTGTTGCAATTTGTTACTCCAGGTATGGTCCACTGAACACTTCTTCCAAAGAGAGGCCAATGTCGACTATTTTGTGGGTGTCAACAATATGATCCGGAGTCACAATGAAAGAATGAGGCACTGGGTCTCACCTCATGGACAAGAGGAATGGAGATAAATGCTGACTCACCTAAGTGGAGAATGGATAAACTGGAAGCTTTCGTGGTTGATTGGCAGGGCGATTCTAAGGACCACCTATAAGTATTCCATAGAGATGATAGGACTCGAAGGCATTCAACCATATGCACCTCTACAAGTTCTCAGGCAGGTTGGTTTGATCCAGGATATACCACTCTGGTCGAGAACAACTCTCTATGAAGATGACTACAATTGGCAAATCCCGATCCTTAGGGTAAGGAAACTTCAAGACGAGTGGAATGACCTAATCATGATTCCAGTGGGTCAGAATTCATGGTGTACTTCAGACTACTTCGTATGGATCAATGAGGAAGATGAGTTGGACTAACCAAGAAGAGAAGGAGTGGTTGGGTTGGATGATGCAGTAGCAGCCTTACAAATATATCACGAGATCTTGCCTCACTATCTTGTTACCACCGCCATGCATCAGGAAGTGGTTCCAGGATTGGTTGACCATATGTTTCTATTTTCGGAGGATGATGATTGAGTGGTTGAGTATTTACAAATTGAATCGGAAACAAAACCAGAAGAGGACCCTAAATATAACAACGATGAGGAAGAAGAATAATTTGAGGAAGACCCTGAAGAAGAAGATTTGGGAGATGATTCCGGGAATAACTACTAGTGGGTGGTTGATTCCCCCCCCCCCCCAACCCCCATCTTACACCCTTTATTTTGTACCCCTTTCATTTCCCTAAGGGCAAGTCTGTGAGCCCGTGTAATCTTGTGGATGTTGGAAAGCAAGGTTGTAATCATCGCTCCCGCCTGTTATAATCCAAATATTATTAATGAAAAATCAAAAGTTGCTACGGATCTAAAACTTGTCAAAATCTGATTGTTCGTCAAACCTTTGCGTCATAGGCCTACCTCCAGCAATGAGAGGTCCCTCGCATATTAGGAAACACGCTTATTTGAATACGTGAACTAGCTGCTCTATGTGCTCATATCTGTGCAATCACTGAAACTAACTTCTGCTCTTCTTTCGTTTATTTTTCACATTACACTATTATTATTCACCAAAATAGAGGTTTGTTTGTGTTGATTCGAAAAACTGGCTGAACCACCATATAACCTAAGATCAAAAAGGAAGATGTCTGCAACTGATGACTCAACCGGAAACACTTCATAGCACCCGTCGTGGTCAGGTTACCATATGAAATTAATCAGCATGCTAAAATAGAGAAGGAATCAAGGTACAAAGAACAAGAGTAGGTATCTGAACAGTTGCGAGCTTTGAGGAAACAAATGAAGAAACTTCAGGTTGCTCGAGGGACCGAGAGCCTAGATTATGAAGATTTGTGTATACACCCTGATGTGGACATGCTAGTAGGGTATAAACCTCCGAAATTCGACATCTTTGATGGGATGGGTGATCCCCATGCGCACTTGGGCTTACTGCGACAAGCTGGTCGGAGTAGGAGGGAATGAGAATTTGAGGATGAAGTTATTTATAAGGAGTTTGACAGGAGAGGCACTCACTTGGTACACCCACCAGGACCCCAGAAACTAGAGAGAATGGCAGGACATGGAGGAGGACTTTATGAATCGCTTCCGGTTTAACATCAAAATTACTCCAAACAGGTTCGCCCTGATGAATTTGCAGAAGAAGCCATCAGAATCATTTCAAGAGTATGCATGCCATTGGAGGTTAGAGGTTACAAGAACCGAACCCCTGCTAGCTGACAATGAGCTGGCCAAATACTTCATCAAGGCCCAAGAGGGAATTTACTTTGAAATGATGATGGGAATGATGGGGAAGAAGTTCCCCAGACTGGTTAAGATGGGATATTTTTTGGAAGAAGGTATCAAATCAGGCAAGATACAATCCATGTCCGTGCTGCAAGCATCCAGCAAAGCAATTCAGTCCGGTTCGATAAGTAGTGGGAAGAAGAAGAAGGAAGAAGTATTAGCAATTGTTCCCTATTACCAATCCAGTCTACCCCACAGAAATAACTCTTACCCTATGAACACCCATCCTACAATCTAGTATACAACACACAACCACACAATAACACCCAACCTCAATATAACCCACCTCGCGCCCATATAGACCCTAATCCACCACGACCATACGCTCTAGTTCAAACCACCACCCATCAAAATTGACCCAGCTATGCATCTCGACCACGCCCAAATTTTGAAGAAAGAGGTTCTAGAAACTACACCCTGATTGCTGAACCCTTAGCCCAATTGTTTGAAAGACTGAGAAGAGCTGGCTTGATATATCCAGTAGAAGGAAGAATCTCGATCAACCTTCTAGGTACTTTGATGCAACCAAACGGTGCGCCTACCATTCAGGTGTACCGAGAACTGATACCGAGGATTGTTTTAGGCTGAAGAATGAAAATGAGTCGCTGATCAAAAGTGGAGCCATCCAATGTACCCTAGCTCTGCCAAACGTGAATCATAACCCACTACCGAACCATATGAACCAAGGAGCTAACATGATTGCTTTGGACGAAGATTATGATCTGAAAGGGACTATCATCACAATTGGAAATCATAGATCTACTGATGAGTTTTGACGGTCATAAAGATGCTTTGATGAAGGTGTTAAGTAGAGTGAGTGTGCAAAGTAACACTACTTGCAAGGCATTGGAAGCAACCATTGGAAAGATGATCGAGGCTAACATGATTTCCTCCGAATAGACGAACTTCTTGTGGAAGGTGTGGATCATAACAGAGCCCTGCACATCATAGTCAAGTGCGGGGATAAAGTGTCTCGAGTGCTTGTTGACGGAGGATCCAGAGTGAATATCTGCCCACTTTGTACTCAGCGAGATTTGGGTATTCATTTGAGAGAGCTGAAGGAAAGCCATGTAAGAGTGAGAGCTTTTGATGGGTCGCAGAAAGACATCATTGGAAAGATCTATTTAGCCCTACAGATTGAGCCAGTTGAGTTCCCAATACTGTTTCAAGTAATGGACATTTCGTCCTTATACAACCTGTTGCTGGGAAGGACTTGGATACAGATGGTAAGGGTAGTTTCGTCCACTCTCCATCAGCGTATGAATTTTGAGTGGGGTTGCTAAGAGATTGTAATTCACGGTGAATTGAGCCGGTTATCTTATCTAGAACATGTAGTTCCGTTCATTGAAGGATTTGATGGGGTCACCTTTCACGCAGTCGAGATCATGCAGACCACGAAAATAGAGAGGGCTGAGCAGAATTTGTATGCAGTCGCCATACAGATAGAATATGGCAATGAAAGAAATGATAAAGTACGGGCACCGACCAGGGACTGGGCTGGGAGCTTGATCTGATGGGATAACAGAGCCGATTGAGCCAAGGGGGTAGAAGGATACAACTGTCTTAGGGTATCAGCCTCAAATTGGGAAGACTTACACCGGTAACTTTGGGAAGAAGGCTTTTATGCCAGTGCGTGTTCCGGGTTCGGGTCAGAGCTCAGCACCAAAGGATGACATCATTGATTGAATGGGAATAATATTCGTTACTATGATCGACGAATGCTGCGATGAAGTTGATATCAAGACACCGACCATTCGGGATGCCGAACTAGGAGAGGACTTGCAGAATCGGATCGCCAGCCCATCTCTGGTTCGCCAAGAGTCTTAGTAGTATGGAATTGTAGTAATTTTGAAAAATGCACGGTCAATTGAGGCCTGAACCATGCCTATATGTTTTTGTCAATTGCCTCCATGAACGCTTGGATGTTCCTCTTTTGATGAAAAAAAAGAATTGCTTTTCTTAAAATCATTGAAAATTCATTTATCGCTTTATTTATACTTAGTTTTTCTTTTCAGTAATCAAATCAACAAAATCGGCGTTCCACGATTATGACATGTAATGAAACCCTCGAGGAAAATGACACATACTACGAGGAGTACGATGAAAGCATGATGCCTGATAACCTCCCGCAAGAGATTGAGTAGTTAGAAAGTCAGAAAAAGCCTAATCTTGAAGAAACATAAGTAATCAACTTGGGAAGAGAAGAAGACATGAAAGAAACTCGAATTAGTATCCAGATAGAAAGAAGAACTGGTCGAGCTCCTCCTACAATACATCGATGTGTTCGCATGGTCATATAATGACATGCCCGGATTGAGTACCGACATTGTCTCGTATTGATTGCCCCCTGATCCTACCAGACCGCCAGTTAAACAAAAACGCAGAAAGTTCAAGCCAGAATTGAGCTTGAAGATGAAAAAAGAGGTCACTAAACAGATAGAGGCAAATGTGGTGAGAGTTACCAATTATCCCAGATGGTTGGCAAACATCGTACCGGTACTATAGAAAGATGGGAAGATTAGGATATGTGTAAATTATCAAGATCTTAAGAAGGCTAGTTCGAAAGATGATTTCCCTTTACCAAACATTCATATCCTTATTGACAATTATGCAAAGCATGAGCTGCAATCATTCGTGGATTGTTTTGCTGGGTACCACCAGATCCTGATGCATGAAGAAGATGCAGAGAAGACAACGTTCAATATACCATGGTGAGAGTATTGTTATAGGGTCATGCCATACAGCCTCAAGAACGCTGGTGCTACTTATATGAGGGCCATGACGACCCTATTTCACGATATGATCGACAAAGAAATCGAGGTATATGTGGATGATGTCATCATTAAATCTCAAAAGAGTGTAGATCATTTGAATGACTTGAATAAATTCTTCGAAGTTTTGTAGAGGTACAGTTTGAAGTTGAATCCTTTGAAGTGTGCATTCGGACTCCCCGCGGGAAAATTGTTAGGCTTCATCGTCAGTAGGAAAGGGATATAATCGGATCCTTCAAACATCAGAGCCATTCAACACCTACCGCTGCTTAAGAACAAGAAGGACATGATGAGCTTCATGGACAGACTAAACTACATCAGTAGATTCATAGCCCAGTCTACGGTAATGTGCGAGCCTATTTTCAAACTGTTGAAAAAGGATGCTGCTACAAAATGGATAGATGAGTGTCAGAAAGCTTTCAACAAGATCAAGAAGTACTTGTCAAATCCACCTGTGTTAGTTCCCCCCAAAACCGGGAAGTCGATGTTACTTTATTTGTCTATTTTGGACAATGCATTTGGATGCTTTTTGGGACAACACGATGAGACCGGGAGGAAGGAGCAGGCCATCTATTACTTAAGCAAGAAGTTTGCACCGTATGAAGCCAAGTACACTTTATTAGAGCGGACCTACTGCGCTTTTACTTGGATCGCCAAGAAGTTGAGGCACTACATGTCGGCATACATCACACACCTGATATCTCAGCTCGACTCACTCAAGTACATCTTCTAGAAGCCGATGCCTACAGGAAAACTGGGCAAATGGCAAATTCATCTAAGGAAGTTCGATATTGTGTACATAATGCAGAAGGCAATCAAGGGACAAACGTTAGCCGACCACCTTGCAGAGAACCCAATGGAAAAGGAATACGAGCCACTCACTATGTACTTTCCGGATGAAGAAGTGGTGTTTGCCGGGGAAGACATCGCAGAGTCATACCCAGGATGGAGAATGATTTTTGATAGAGCAAAAAATTTCAAAGGAGTGGGGATTGAGGCAGTCTTAATTTCAGAATCAGGATAACATTACCCAACTTCAGCTAAGATAAGGTTCTCTTGCACCAATAATATGGCTGAATATGAAGCATGTATCCTCGGGATTAGGATGGCAGTTGACATGAACATCAAGGAGCTTTTGATCTACTAAAACATCAAGTCCAAGATAAATGGACTACCAAGAATGTCAAGATCCTTTCGTACCTACATTACGTGAAAGAGCTGTGCAAGAAGTTCACCAAGATCGAGTTCAAGAACATTCCTAGAATCCAGAACAAGTTTGCTGACGCTCTCGTAACCTTGTCATCCATGATCCAGCATCCAAATAAGAATTACATCGACCCTACTGAGATAGAGGTTCAGGATCAACATGTGTACTATTTCCATATAGATGAAGAGCCAGACGATAAGCCGTGGTACTACTACATCAAAAGATTACTTGAAACACGAGATTATCCAGAGAATTCCAACAATGGTCAGAAGCGAGCACCCAGAAAGCTAGCAAATCACTTTTTCCTTAACAGGGAAGTCCTATACAGGAGGACCCTGGACTTGGGTTTGTTAAGGTGTGTAGATGTTGTTGAAGCAACCTGATTACTAGAAGAATTAGCCACAGGAACATGCTGACCTCATATGAATAGCTTCACTTTGGCCAAGAATACTTTAAGAGCCAAATACTTTTGGATGACCATGAAAAGCGATAGTATCTATTACGTGCAGAAGTATCACCGGTTCTAGATTCATGGAGATATCATCCGGATTCTACCTAACGAGCTGAGTATAATGCCTTCTACTTGGTCGTTCACTCCTTGGGCCATGGACGTGATTGGACCTATAGATCCTACCACATCAAACAGACACCATTTCATCATGGTAGCCATTGACTACTTCACGAAATAGGTCGAAGCCTCTATATACAAGGTCGTTACAAAGAAAGTGGTAGAAGATTCCATCCATAACAACATAGTATGCCGATTCGGGATACCAGAGTCGATCATCACTGACAATGCAGCCAGTCTCAAAAGCGATCTCATGAGGGAGATTTGGTCAGAAGCGAGTAGTTGAAGCAGCCAATAAAAACATCAAAAGGGTCTTACGAAAGATAGTGGACAATCACAGTCAATGGCACGAGAAATCATCCAATGTGTTGTTGGGTTATCAGACCACCATTAGAACATCTACTGGGGCAACGCCATACTTGTTGGTATATGGCACCGAAGCTGTGATACTCGCAGAGGTCGAGATACCATCCTTGAGGGCCGTTCAAGAAGCCATTAGATGACGTAGAATGGATACGGGTTAGGCAGGAGCAACTTATTCTCGTTGACAGAAAGAGAATAGACGCAGTATGCCATGATCAGCTGTATCAAAATAGGATGGCCAGTGTATTCAACAAGAAGGTAAAAGGAATGTTTGCGCCGAATTGGCAGGATCCTTACGTGGTCCATCGGGTATTGTCGGGAGGAGCCTTGATCCTAGCAAAAATTGACGGAAGAGTCAACACAAAGCCCATCAACTCATATCCAATCAAGAGATACTACATTTGAAGACAGTAGAATTAGGGTTTGGTTGTAACAGAACTACGTCGAACATGACTTCCCATGGTGGCATATGTAGGCAAACTACGTAGGGTCCGGTCTCCCTCCCATATTTGTAATACAAAATCCAAATTTCATTTTGTATGTACTCGGAACTACGCCACGAGTTGATTTTCATCAGCAGGAATACGTAGGCAATCCTTATCAGATTTAATCATCTATTGTAATTAAGCTACGTTCTGGCCTGATTCCATTTGGCCACTTCATTTACCAATTCTTGTCACTTTACATCTATTGTAATTGAACTACGTTCATACCTGATTCGTTCGGATACATAGGCAACCTGAAAAGGTTCGGTCATAACCCTAGGAAAACCTTTGTAATGTATTCGTTTAGGTTGGGATGCAATCACGACAACAAGAAACTACAACACCAGGGGCATATCCAGGAATCAACATCAATGGGACAGATTCATCCGAAAACAACATTCGCATCGGAAAGAATTTCTAAACATGTCATAATACGAAACAACAACATTTGCCATAAAAATGAACAATTTTCAAAATGTTTTCTAAAAACTATCATTCCACCTACCGAACGTCGTGGCATAATCTTACCAGTCCCAGGACAAATCCAGGACTACGATCAACATAAACCAACACCCCCCATATGCTAAGAATTTTTCTTTGAACGTAGGACCTACAAGAGACGAAGAATGCTAGGGCACACTCGGAGCAATGGCAGACGTGCTATTCTCTCGTGAACCTTATCTCTCTTTCATTATTTAATTCATTTACTCATATGACTAAGGACTAAATCCAAAATTCTTTGCAGGTATTCTAAAACCAAGTCTTTGATACGATCGGAGCATATTGTAAATAGCAAACCATCTGCTCAACCAAGTGGAGCACCTTGTATATAGCGAGCCACTGGCCTCGCTAATCTAAGCAGTGTATATAGAAAACCATAAGCTCATCCAATCGGATCACCCTGTACAAATCAAGCCGTTGGCTTTATCAGTCAAAGTCTTGTATATAGCAAACTGTTTGCTTCGCCAACTAAAGCACTTCGCACCGTTACTCTGCCACATCGGAGATTCCAAGTAGATAGTTGCAAATCTCTTCGCCAACCTTGCCAATTGAAGGATGAACCATCCCATCCCGCCATATATTCTGCCGATCGATGACTGTAATTTAGTTTTGCAGTTAAGAGTATTTCTTGGGCATTCTCCTTATTTATTTGTTTTATCTTGAATGTTTCGACGCTTTGTTCATGCAGCTTACATATACTTTACATTTCAAATCAAACTCCTATCGTGCGGAGATACATTACATTTCAAGTCAAGCTCCCATTGTTTGGAGATACATTACAAAGTAACTATTCCCATCACATGGAGATACTCCCACTGTGCGGAGATATTTTACATTTCAAGTCAACTACCCCCATCGTGTGGAGACTCAATGCTTCGACAGCTGCAGAACAGTACACAACACGGCTAACAATCAAAAAAAATTTAAGTATCCCATTTCCCCAATCCTAAATAACGGCTAGCCGGCAGCCAGGCATCATCATTCATGCATCATTTGCATCATATCTTAACATATCTGCATTATGATATATGGGTATGTGTTTATTTTGTTTTGCAGTATCAAGCATCGCGACATGGAACTTCTTCTAAGAAGCAAACCAAGCTACAACGCTATGAGGGACAACAAACTCATAAGTGGGCCGAGGATCCAAACTCAAACTCAAAATATGATTAGTAGAACTCTAAATCATCAAATCTTTCAAGTCTCATAATCAAGCCGCAATTCAGAGCTGTCTTGAATAACAAATCTTCCATATTGCAGTATCAACATAATACGATACTGGGGAAATTCTTGCAAGCATCGTCTTCTCTAAATCATCATTCCAGAACTACATGAGGTCTGATCCTCGTCAAGCCCGAGGTATATAGGCAACTCAAAGCCAGAATTCGGCCCTAATTTTCCAAAATTGGGTAAACCTTCCTTAACTCATTCCTTAAAATTTTACAACTCATAATATTTCTCAAATCCATATGTCATTCCTGCAATACATGCCTAGAGTCGGAAAAAAATTGGTCTTGGTTCAATTTCTTTGCCCGAAAACTCTTTTATCGTCTCCAGTCAAAGAGGGGCAGTTGTTGGCGACCATTATTGACCCTCCTTTTTAAAATTAATTTATTATACTTAATGATTTACAATAAATGTATTAAAAATATTTTCTAATCAAAGTGTATACAATTTTTATAATATATATATATATATATATATATATATATATATATATATATATATATATATATATATATATATATATATATATATATATATATATATATATATATATATAATGTTGAAAACAATAAATTAGAATTATATAATTATAAAATATATTACTCTTACTATTTCTAGATTATTAAAATAACCTTTAAATTCATTACATAAGTTTTATAATTAATCTAATAAGTCATTCCTTAATTTTAGGTTAATTAGCCAACTATTTCAAATAATCTGAAATTAATGTCATAAATTGGAAAATAAGGTATTTTAATAATTAATTAATTACAGTAATTAATAGTGTATTTGGTGATTATAATTTCTATCATATATTATTAGAATTAATTAAGTTTAATTAAATTATTTTTAAAGAGATTAAAGACTAAATGGCTATAATTGCAATTGCACTCTTAAAACACGAAATGGCCATCTCTTAAATTAAAACCAGCCCAATTCACATCTGACCCAGTCCAAGTCCGACTTCCCAATCCATGTTGGAAATCCATGCCACTCTCTCTAAGCCAATCAAAATTCACCATATCACCCGTCTCCAACACTCATAAAACAAACACACTCAATCCTGACTGTCGACGGACCAAGTTTAATCTTGTATTTTTGATATTTTAAAACCCTCATCATATTTTATCTTAACCGTTGGATTACAAGAATCCAACGTCCATCGTTTTTTCTCATTAAACCATTTAAATAATCTTAAATCTCCAAATATTCAGAGCCGTTGATCAAAATATCCAATGGCTCCGATTCCTTCTCTCACTTTTAACCTAAAGTCTCCCACTAACCCTAATCATTTCCTCCCCACACCGGTTGCCACTCTTTCCCCTTTATCTCCCTTTTTCTCTCAATGCCACAGACCTCCATCAATCCCTGACCTTGCACAATTTCGTGCAAGGTCACTCAAATCAAACCAAAACATGCCTATTGTCCCTTCAAGCCGTGAATCCTGCCGACTTCTTTCCCCTTTCATCACTCCGATTTAAATCACAAACCCCAGAAACCCTAGACCGAAAATTGCAATCTGGAATTTCAGTCTTCACTTCTTCGTTCTTTCAAATCGAAGCATGCATATGTTTTTCTTTGATTTTATCATGATTATTCATTGTCCAGAGGTCAAACGCAGTAACCTCTTGACATTTGGGCTTGGCGGATGGTTCTTCACTCTTCAACGGTCATCTCTTCATCTCTTCACACCCTAATAATAATAATAATAACAATAACAATAACAATAACAATAACAACAATAACAATAATAATAACAATAATAAGAACAATAATAATAATAACAATAACAATAACAATAATAACAATAACAATAAAAACAATAACAATAACAATAACAATAACAATAACAACAACAACAATAACAACAACAACAACAACAATAACAAGAACAACCATAACAATAACAATAACAATAACAATAACAATAACAATAACAATAACAATAACAACAACAACAATAATAATAATAATAATAATAATAATAATAATAATAATAATAATAATAATAATAATAATAATAATAACTAATAATAATAATAAAGGGAAAGAAGCTCAAGAATAATAAGTTCAACTAATTCATATTAATAGGAAATAGGCATGCTTTGCAATCAACTCAGTTAAGTCATCAATCTCAAGATATAAAATATCATTTAGCATAAGAAAGATACGTCTCTAAGCTAGCATGACAAGTATCAATACCAAAATCAACGAATTCACAGTTAAATCATCAAGTAAGAAACATCACAGCATTGTACGGGTGCCAGGTATAAAGCCCCTCACGCAGCAGATACCAAGTGCCTGCATTCACAGGGCCCAAAGTAGCATGGGTTATTACCTGAATCCGGAGGGGAGGATCTAGCCCAAGCGTTGATCGGATCAAAAGTCAATGATCATCATAGCTCAGCCCAAATTTCCTGACACACGCGTCATCCCAATAACAATACCACTGAGCCTTGTAGGGGGACTGATGTATGCGTCACCTATATCAATATTATCACGTCTTTATGGCCCCAGTTCAGTCATTAATCTGCTCCAATTACAATATGCCAACATCTCACAGTATAAAAAATCAATATACCACCCAAATTATACCAACGTGCCACAAATCCACCTAAACCTGTATTACACAATTAAGGAAACCAACAACATGTGAGATAACATGTAAGAAGTACACAAAGATGGTGAAATAACACGTGAATATAATATCATGACTGAAAAGTATGACCACAATTAAGACAAATAATTTAACATAGCAAAATAGCCCTAAGATGTCTCAAACAGATAAGCACATAGCCTAGACATTATCTAACATGAATAATAGCTCAAATAGTCATACAAGTAGAGAAAATACAGTAACACGAAGGCATGATAGCAAAACAAGGCACATAATATCCTAAAGTCTACCTGGACATGAATAACCATAGTGTACGCATATACACTCGTCACCACGTACGTCACCCCCAACACATAGCAAGCATTGTAGTCTACCAGAAAAATACTTTCAAGTCAAGCCTAAGAAATATAATCACCTCAAAGTGCGAGAATAATTACTCCAAAAGCCCTTGCCTCTCGAATCGGCCTCTGAACGGGTCAAATATAGCAAAAAATAATTCAATAACGTCAAACAAGGCTATAAGAATCGATTCCAATCTATAAAGCTCCAATCTTTATCAAATAGCAAAAGATCAACCAAAACGTCAACCGAGCCTATACCCGAGAACCTGGCATAAGTCACAAATCTCGACCACCCGTTCCAACATGAGTCTAAATATTCAAGTTTCAACCAAATCCGATACCGACTCGGGGTTCAAATATCCATTTAATCACTCTAAAAAATTCCTTACAAAAGCCCCAATTTTCTCCATTATATTTCACTAATCAAAAGTTAAAATCAATGACAGTATCATGAACAATAATCAAATCCAAGTTAAGAAGACTTACCCAATCCAAGTAGGTAAAAATTGCCTCAAAAATCGCCCTAATCTGAGCTTCCAATCTCAACATATGATAAATAATGTCAAACCCTCTATTAAAAGTGTCCTGCCTAGTGATTATTGCTTCTACGGTATGGCTGGCATGTGGGCCGGGCCCGTTCCCAGCTTAAACGGGCTTTGCGAGCCCGGGCTTCGTAGGCTTTTTGTAGGAACCGGCCCGGGACAGGGCCCACAAACTAATGGTCCGGGGCCTAAGTGGGCCCAACGGATACCTTCTATTTTTTAAATTTTTTTATAGAAGTTAGAGAAAAAAATAGTAATAAAAATGTCTAATTCAATTCCTTGTAAATTATATTATAGAATTGTGACCTAAATTTTTTAATTCAAATTTAAAGACAAAAATATTATAAAGAGATATTCAAAGCAATGGCTATATTAGATCGACAAGTCCGCAAGCTGAGAACAAAGGATGTAGCTTCCGTGAAAGTATTATGGAGGAACAAGAATATAGAAGAAATGACATGGGAAGCAGAAGAGGAGATGAAGTCTAAATACCCTTACCTATTCCAGAGTGAAGATAACGAGGATGCCGGGGGAAAGAAGGACGCATTATAAGGTGAAACGGCTCTATGAGGTAAGCAATAGCTTGTGAATACTCTTTTTTTTAATACAAAATGGTAATATGCAGATAATGTACATATCCATAATGCTTTGTATAGTCTTGTAAGGCCATAGGTTAGGTTTAACTGCTTGCAAGTTTGGCTAGTGTCCATTTTATAGGGGAAACTCAGCCGGAAATCTCCGTCGGAATCCACAATGAGTTAGACACCCCATAAACCCTTACATTCGAGGACGAATGTTCCTAAGGGGGAGAGGGTGTTACAACCCAAATTCGCATACCATAGATCACGCCGTAAGTTAGTCGACGTAAATCCAAGAAGAGATTATCTTTGAGATGATAAGAAGTTAATCCTATTGGTCTTAAACGATACAAGGGTGTATAAGAGTGGTTAACAAGTATTAGAAGTTAAACGAATCAAGGATGTTGTAACCCGTATTTTCGGGTAACACTAGAGGTGATTAATTGTCCCAAGAGGTCATGTTTTAATGTATTTGAATCATATAATATCCGTATCATAAGTCTTGACGTCAAGAGAGTTATGAAACAAAGTCGATAAAAGTTGTCGCAACTTACGTTTATAATTTTACTTAAACTTTAGGTCAAATATTACTACATTTTTCTCCCAATATGCTTGGAATTATGGGGTGATCTACCTATCAAATTGAAGATCTATGAGTCTAGTTTCCAACGCATTAAACCGTTCATCGATACGATCTCGGAATAGAGAGATATTCGCGTTTTCGCGAGAGTGCGCCAAGCTGCTCTCTATGGGGCCCACAAAGGCGGTTTAAGACATATGGACATATATAAGATACCTCAACCCCGTTTTAAGTCATTATTTTTCAGTATATTCAGACCTTATAACCCTAAAAACAGTCTCTCAAGGTTCTCTCATGATCCAAGACCCAAACAAAGGGCAAACAACACAAATCAAATGTCGGGAATCCCGTGGCGCTAGTAAGTTTCTTGTTCTTCTTGTTGTTGCTGATTTTTGTGTTGTTCCAGCTCGTGTGGGAGGTTGTTTTAAGTGTTTTATGTCCTGTAAATACACCTTCAAGTTTTTAATATCAACCCTAGGTGATTTCAAGTCTTCTAAAGTAATTCTAGTGCCGAAAAATCCGAATTAATTGCTAGTTTCGCTTCCTTATTCTTGTGGCAGAATTGAAGGGATATTTCGTGGAAAATTAAGGTCAAATTGGAGTTGTTCTTTCTGTTTAAAGGTAAGGAACCTCTTACTCTATATATATTTAAGATTATCCAAGTTGCAGCTAAGTCGTTGAAGCTAGAACTTGTGAAATATATATCGAAAGGCTTGGTAGTAATGTTGTTGGTTGGTGGACTGTTTTGGAGGCTCAATATGATTATTAATGATGTTGTTTGGGCTGTTTGGTGATTGTATTGACTTGTGGGAAGTCATATAAATAGGGGAGGTGCTGTCTGTTTCATCGTAAAATAGGTTGTGGTCGATACATAATAGTTACGACGCTTAAACGATAATGATAGTGTCATTTATCTTATTGTAGACTAAGGAGTCGTGACATTTGCATAGCTTGAGGTTGGGAAGTATATACAAGGTATGTGAGACTATCCCCTTCATTCTTTTGCACGACTCCGATTGTACATAATGTAATGAATGAGCTCCCAAAGATACTCTACTCTTAGAAGCTAGCAGTACTTACATTGCTGCCCTTCTTATGAAACGATTGATATTGATGTTACTTCTCTTATTCTTATATTATCAATGTTGTTGGTAGTTCATGATTCTTATAAGATTCTTGATGAAGAGTTAATCCTAATAACGTGTACAAAGGATACCAACCTTATGTCACTCCGAAAAGTTCAAAATGTGATTCCAATGAGTCCAGCATGCATCATATATATGTATCTATTTTACTCTACCGAGCCGCACTATAGTCGGCCGGGTATGGCACCTATTGTGCAACCACTGATCAGTTGGGTTTTACCGAGCTCCACGTGGCCGGGTACGATTCTACCGAGCCCTATGATGGCCGGGTACGTTTTACCGAGCCTATTATGGCCGGGTACGATATGATGATGGTGATGCCCACAAAGGCGTATGTTTTAAAAGTTTATGTATATATATGTATGTATCATGTATTTCATGTCAGTAGCCCTCAGAGGTACCCAGATGTCACAGGTTGTATATTCTCTATCCCTGTTTACATTACTGTTCTTACTTATGCTTTCTTGCCTCACATACTCAGTACTTTATTCGTACTGACGTCCTTTTTATTTGTGGACGCTGCATGTCGTGCTGCAGGTCCTGATAGACAGGTAGACGTAGCTCCCCCACCACAGTAGGCTGTCCAGTTCAGCGGTTATTGGCGAGATCCCTTCTCCGGACTTGCCGTGGTCTTGGTATGCATTTTTGTTATAGACATTATGGGTATGTCGGGGCCCTGTTCCGGCAATGTTGTAGCACTTATGTTCCTTTAGAGGCTCATAGACAGGTGTCGACTTATGTATGGTTTAGAATGTCTTGTCGGCTGATTTTTGTTGTATAGTCTTTCATGGCATCATGTTAGCTCGTACCTTATATATAGTTTCTTGACAGTCTTGTCGTCCCATGTTATGTATGTTCATGACATTATCTTTCATTGTTGGATGTTCATGATCCATGTCTACCATTTATATTGATCTTGTCGGCCCTTAAAGATAATAAGGAAGGTTAGATAAAATGTACATTGGTGCTCGGCAAGTATGGTCAGGGTGCTAGTCATGACCCTCCAGTTGGGTCATGACTATGGGGTTGTCTATGAGCCGTGTCTAGTAGAGTTTTGATTATGGATGTGTAGCGCGCCACATTTATAATCAGGAGGCTACGTGAGATCTAGGGTTACCTTCTTCCTGAATCTAGATCGTGCGTAGAGTTGAGTCGTAAGCGTTCATATCTAATATTCAGCGATTAGTAAACGGCTTGATACAGCTGTGGGAGAGGGTAACATTCAGGTGCCTCCAGCCATAGCAGGCCAAAGTGAGCCTCAGAGTGAGATGCCGTCTCATACCTCTCTGTCTCCTCCAGAGGATATTAGGAGGCACCCAGTACATCCAGTTCCTCCGTCTGGCACTACAGACCATGATATGCGCAGTGCGGTGCAGTTGTTGACTAGCTTGGTAGCTGCTTAGGCTCAGAGGCAGAATACCGGTGCTGCTGATAAACCGGTTAGTGCGAGAGTTCGTGATTTTATTAATCTAGACCCTCCAGTGTTTACCGGATCAGACCCCAAGGAGGACCCGCAAATATTTATTGATCAGGTTCATTGTACATTGCGGGTTATGCATGCTAGTGATACGGAGGCAGTAGAGTTGGCTTCTTATCGGTTATGGGATTTAGCGATTTTATGGTATGATAGTTGGGAGAGATCTAGGGGTCCGAACGCTCCTCCAGCCGTGTGAAAGTAATTTTCTGAGGCCTTTTTTTGTCACTACTTGCCAGCTGAGATACGACGAGCTAGAGCTGATAAGTTCTTGAACCTTCGACAGGGTAATATGAGTGTACGAGAGTTTGATTCTTTAGCAAGGTATACTCCCCATATGGTGGCCGAGATGAGTGATAGGGTGCACCTGTTCGTGAACGGGTTGGGACCACATCTGATAAATGAGTGCACAACAGCCTCCTTGGTAGAGGGCATGGATATTTCCCGTATTCAGGCTTATGCCCAGACCCTTCAGGATCATAAGTTATATGCTAAGCTCTCTAAATGTGAATTCTTGCTGAACTCAGTAGCATTCCTTGGCCATGTGATATCTGATGAGGGTATTAGTGTCGACACTCAGAAGATCGATGCAGTGAAGAATTGGCCGAGACCTACAACACCGTCAGAAGTCCGCAGCTTCCTGGGGCTAGCAAGATATTATAGGCGATTTGTAGAAGGGTTTTCCTCTATATCAGCACCATTGACTAAGTTAACACAGAAAACTACCAAGTTCCAGTGGTCTGATGCTTGTGAACATAGTTTTCAGGAGCTAAAGAATCGATTGACATCCGCGCCAGTGCTCACTCTCCCAGAAGGAACAGAAGGTTATGTGGTATATTATGATGCCTCAGGTATAGGTTTGGGGTGCGTATTGATGCAACGTGGGAAGATGATTGCTTATGCATCAAGACAATTAAAGAAGCATGAAAAGAATTACCCGACTCATGATTTTGAATTGGCTGCAGTAATATATGCTTTGAAGATATGGCGACACTACTTATACGGCGTCCATGTTGACATCTACACAGATCACAAGAGTTTACAATACATCTTCAAGCAAAAGGAGTTGAATTTGAGGCAGCGTAGGTGGCTTGAATTACTAAAAAACTACGACGTCGAGATATTGTACCATCCGGGTAAAGCCAATGTTATGGCAGACGCTCTCAGTCGTAAGTCAATGGGAAGCTTAATACATATTGAGGCAGGTAGATAAGGGTTGACCAAAGAGCTTCACCAGCTGGCCAATATGAGAATCAGATTGTTGGACTCTGGTGACGGAGGTGTTACTGTACAGAATACAGCAGAATCATCTTTGGTAGCCGAGGTAAAAGCACGGCAATATGAAGATCCTACCTTAGTAAGATTGAGAGAGGGAATTCAGCAGTGTAAGATTACAGCTTTCAAGATCGGAGGAAATGGGACACTGAGATACCAGGGCCGATTATGTGTGCCTAGTGTGGCAGGGTTGCGAGAGAAGATTATGATTGAGATTCATCAGTCCCGATATTCTATCCATCCCGGCTCGACAAAGATGTATCATGACATTAAGGAGCAGTATTTGTGGGATAACATGAAGGAGTCTATTGCAGAATTTGTAGCTCAGTGTCCTAATTGTCAACAAGTAAAGATCGAGCATCAGAAACCCAGTGGATTGATTTCAGAATATAGAGATTCTGACCTGGAAATGGGAGGTGATTAATATGGACTTCATTATTGGATTACCTCGCTCTTATCATAAGTTTGACTCCATCTGGGTGATAGTTCATCGACTTACAAAATCTGCCCATTTTCTGCCAGTTAAGACAACTTACACGGCTGAAGATTATGCGAAGTTGTATATCAAGGAGATTGTTAGGCTTCATGGTGTGCCGGTATCTATTATATCAGACCGAGGAGCTCAATTTACGGCTAACTTTTGGAGGTCTTTTCAGAAGGGTTTAGGCACACAAGTAAATCTCAGCACTGCATTCCATCCGCAGACTGACGGACAGGCTGAACGTACCATTCAGACGCTTGAAGATATGCTACGAGCATGTGTTCTAGATTTCAAGGGGAATTGGGATGACCATCTAGCACTTATAGAATTCGCCTACAATAATAGCTACCATTCCGGTATTAAAATGGCCCCGTATGAGGCACTGTACGTGAGGAGATGTAGATCACTAGTTGGATGGTTCGAAGTCAGTGAGACAGAATTATATGGGCAAGATTTGATTCACCAAGCCATTGAGAAGGTGAAAGTGATACAAGAGCGACTGAGGACGGCACAAAGCAGGCAAAAGTCTTATTCCGATGTCCGACGTCGTGATCTGGAATTTGAGGTTGGTGATTGGGTTTTCCTGAAGATCTCACCGATGAAGGGTGTTATGCGTTTTGGGAAGAAGGGTAAGTTGAGTCCGCGGTATATTGGGCCGTACAAAATTCTTCGACGAATTGGATAGGTTGCTTATGAGTTAGAATTGCCATCCGAATTGGAATTTGTACACCCGGTATTCCATGTATCTATGTTGAGGAAATGTATTGGAGACCCTTCTCGGGTCGTCCCTATCAAAGATGTACAAGTTACAGAGGATCTATCATATGATGAAGTGCCAGTGGCTATATTAGATCGACAAGTCCGCAAGCTGAGAATAAAGGATGTAGCTTCCGTCAAAGTATTATGGAGGAACAAGAATATAGAAGAAATGACATGGGAAGCAGAAGAGGAGATGAAGTCTAAATACCCTTACCTATTCCAGAGTGAAGATAACGAGGATGCCGGGGGAAAGAAGGACGCATTATAAGGTGGAACGGCTCTATGAGGTAAGCAATAGCTTGTGAATACTTTTTTTAATACAAAATGGTGATATGTAGATAATGTACATATCCATAATGCTTTGTATAGTCTTGTAAGGCCATAGGTTGGGTTTAACTGCTTGCATGTTTGGCTAGTGTCCATTTTATAGGGGAAGCTCAGCCGGAAATTTCCGTTGGAAGCCACGATGAGTTAGACACCCCATAAACCCTTACATTCGAGGACGAATGTTTCTAAGGGGGAGACGATGTTACAACCCAAATTCGCGTACCTTAGATCACGCCGTAAGTTAGTTGACGTAAATCCAAGAATAGATTATCTTTGAGATGATAAGAAGTTAATCCTATTGGTCTTAAACGATACAAGGGTGTATAAGAGAGGTTAACAAGTATTAGCAGTTAAACGAATCAAGGATGTTGTAACCCGTATTTTCGGGTAACACTAGAGGTGATTAATTGTCCCAAGAGGTCATGTTTTAATGTATTTGAATCATATAATATCCGTATCATAAGTCTTGAAGTCAAGCGAGTTATGAAACAAAGTTCTTAAAAGTTGTCGCAACTTACGTTTATAATTTTACTTAAACTTTAGGTCAAATGTTACTACATTTTTCTCCCAATATGCTTGGAATTATGGGGTGATCTACCTATCAAATTGAAGATCTATGAGTCTAGTTTCCAACGCATTAAACCGTTCGGCGATACGTTCTCTGAATAGAGAGATATTCGCGTTTTCGCGAGAGTGCGCCAAGCTGCTCTCTATGGGCCCCACAAAGGCGGTTTAAGACATATGGACATATATAAAATACCTCAACCCCGTTTTAAGTTATTATTTTTCAGTATATTCAGACCTTATAACCCTAAAAACAGTCTCTCAAGGTTCTCTCATGATCCAAGACCCAAACAAAGGGCAAACAACACAAATCAAATGTCGGGAATCCCGTGGCGCTAGTAAGTTTCTTGTTCTTCTTGTTGTTGCTGATTTTTGTGTTGTTCCAGCTCGTGTGGGAGGTTGTTTTAAGTGTTTTATGTCCTTTAAATACACCTTCAAGTTTTTAATATCAACCCTAGGTGATTTCAAGTCTTCTAAAGTAATTCTAGTGCCGAAAAATCTGAATTAATTGCTAGTTTCGCTTCCTTATTCTTGTGGCAGAATTGAAGGGATATTTCGTGGAAAATTAAGGTCAAATTGGAGTTGTTCTTTCTGTTTAAAGGTAAGGAACCTCTTACTCTATATATATTTAAGATTATCCAAGTTGCAGCTAAGTCGTTGAAGCTAGAACTTGTGAAATATATATCGAAAGGCTTGGTAGTAATGTTGTTGGTTGGTGGACTGTTTTGGAGGCTCAATATGATTATTAATGATGTTGTTTGGGCTGTTTGGTGATTGTATTGACTTGTGGGAAGTCATATAAATAGGGGAGGTGCTGTCCGTTTCATCGTAAAATAGGTTGTGGTCGATACATAATAGTTACGACGCTTAAACGATAATGATAGTGTCATTTGTCTTATTGTAGACTAAGGAGTCGTGACATTTGCATAGCTTGAGGTTGGGCAGTATATACAAGGTATGTGAGGCTATCCCCTTCATTCTTTTGCACGACTCCGATTGTACATAATGTAATGAACGAGCTCCCAAAGATACTCTACTCTTAGAAGCTAGCAGTACTTACATTGCTGCCCTTCTTATGAAACGATTGATATTGATGTTACTTCTCTTATTCTTATATTATCAATGTTGTTGGTAGTTCCTGATTCTTATAAGATTCTTGATGAAGAGTTAATCCTAATAACGTGTACGAAGGATACCAACCTTATGTCACTCCGAAAGGTTCAAAATGTGATTCCAATGAGTCCAGCATGCATCATATATATGTATCTATTTTACTCTACCGAGCCGCGCTATAGTCGGCCGGGTACGGCACCTATTGTGCAACCACTGATCAGTTGGGTTTTACCGAGCTCCACGTGGCCGGGTACGATTCTACCGAGCCCTATGATGGCCGGGTACGTTTTACCGAGCCTATTATGGCCGGGTACGATATGATGATGGTGATGCCCACAAAGGCGTATGTTTTAAAAGTTTATGTATATATATGTATGTATCATGTATTTCATGTCAGTAGCCCTCAGAGGTACCCAGATGTCACAGGTTGTATATTCTCTATCCCTGTTTACATTACTGTTCTTACTTATGCTTTCTTGCCTCACATACTCAGTACTTTATTCGTACTGACGTCCTTTTTATTTGTGGACGCTGCATGTCGTGCTGCAGGTCCTGATAGACAGGTAGACGTAGCTCCCCCACCACAGTAGGCTGTCCAGTTCAGCGGTTATTGGCGAGATCCCTTCTCCGGACTTGCCGTGGTCTTGGTATGCATTTTTGTTATAGACATTATGGGTATGTCGGGGCCCTGTTCCGGCAATGTTATAGCACTTATGTTCCTTTAGAGGCTCATAGACAGGTGTCGACTTATGTATGGTTTAGAATGCCTTGTCGGCTGATTTTTGTTGTATAGTCTTTCATGGCATCATGTTAGCTCGTACCTTATATATAGTTTCTTGACAGTCTTGTCGTCCCATGTTATGTATGTTCATGACATTATCTTTCATTGTTGGATGTTCATGATCCATGTCTACCATTTATATTGATCTTGTCGGCCCTTAAAGATAATAAGGAAGGTTAGATAAAATGTACGTTGGTGCTCGGCAAGTATGGTCCGGGTGCTAGTCATGACCCTCCAGTTGGGTCGTGACAAACTTGGTATCAGAGCAAGTCTGTCCTAGGGGTTAAAACAAAGTTGGAGGGTTAAATGAGTTAAATGGCTATTTTGTAAATAGCCAACGACTATTTAGGCAGAGGAAACGACTAGATTTTAAATGCCCAAACGGGCAGATTTGTTTTTAAATTATGGTCATTGGGACCGTTTAGGCCCGCTAGGACCGGTCCGATCCCGGTCTCAAATGGTCTGATCTCGCGGGCCTCAAGATATGGACCGGCCCACTTGTCGGGCCCACCTTCCCCGGTCCCGGTCTTAAACGGTTCAGCTCGTTTAGGCCCACTACCCACATGGGCCGCGGTCCTGGGCCGGTCCCGGTCCTGGACCGGCTCACTTGCCAGCCTTATTCTACAGTCCAACTGTCGCTTATGTGACACCGCAGGTATGAAAAAATCCTCGCAGATGTGAAAACCACTTAAATCCCCGACCTTCCGCTTCTACGGACAACTATCCACTTTTTGTGACGACCCGATAGGTTGTTTTGAGTACTAGCCTTTACTTTCGTGTTTCAAGACCTCTATTAGCTTCATTTGTTGTTTCTTGATTTACGTGTGTTGTTCGTGTCATTTTTTGGAAAGTTTTTACATAAATATTTGAAGAAAAAGTGATTTTAGGCTTAAAATGGAACTTGAGTTGACCATGATCAACATTCTTGGTAAACGATCTTGGATCGGTGTTTTGACGATTCTGATAGGTTCGTATGATATTTTTAGACTTGTACGCACTTTTGGTTGGGGTCCGGGGTGACCCGAGCGCATTTCAACGCGTTATGTGAAACATTGTGAAAATGAGTTTTCAAGTTGAAAATCATGAGTTTTGATGATCGATTCTTGTTATTTGATGTTCTTTTGATGATTTGAGGTAGAAAGAATGTTCGTAGGATGTTATTACACTTGTGTTCATGTTTGGTTTGGAGCCCAAGGGGCTCGGGTGAGTTTCGGGTGTGTTGCGGATGAGTTTGGATGATATTGCAACTCCTGGTGTAATCCCAGTTGCTGGTGTCTGTTGCTGATAACACGATCGCATTTATGAGCAACACTGGAGTACTGGAACTTTGCTTTTGCAAAGAATAGTTCGCATTTGCGAACCAAGACGAGACTGCATCTACAATCTCAGAGTTGCATTTGCGACTCAGTGTCCTGGGAGTTAGCTTCGCATTTGCGAAGTTTTGGTGTGCAATTGCGTTGGGGTCAGCTCGCATTTGCGAACTAAATTTCGAATTTGCTACTATGATGGGCCCGATGCACTGACTGCATTTGCGATCAGTATGTCGCATTTGCGAATACTTGTTCGCAAATGCGACACCTACATCTGGGTAAAAGAGGGGGAAACCGGGACTTAGCTCATTTTACAACATTTCTCAACCCTAAACACTCTATAGTTTGAAGAATATTTTCTTCCCAAATTCATTGATAAGTAATTCTTATCTACTTTCTTTCAATTCCCCATTGCATTTAATGAGTTTTCAACATCAAATCTAGGAATTTTATGGTAGGAATTAGGGATTTGGGTAGACTTTTGGGATTTTGTGAAATTAAGATTTAGACCTCAAATTGAGGTCAAATTTCTAAACAAATCACATAACCCAGCTCGGGGGTGAATGGGTAATCGAATTTTCATCCGGATCTCGGATTTTTACCAAGTATGCTCGGGGTTGACTTTTGTTGACTTTTTTAATTTCATCAAAGATCAAACCTTTTTCATTCGTGGGTAGTTTCTAAAGCTTATTTTGAATTGTTTGAGTGATTTTTGGCTAGATTGTTTTGGTTTGGATGCTTGTTGGAAAGGAAAATTCGTGGTTGATTGTTGAATTGGTTGCGCAAAGAGGTAAGTGTCGCGTCTAACTTTGATTTGAGGGACTTAGGACTTGTTGGTCTACTTTTTATGTGAATTATGTGGGGACAAGACGTATTTGCAAGGTAACGAGTATATATGCATTGTCATGGGATTAAAGCATGCGGGATTGGGCTATTTACTTCCCTGTCTTCATTTATTCCATGTTATCTCTTATTACATGCTTTAATTGCTACATGTTCTTACTTGTTATCCATGCTTTACTTGTTATTGATTATTTGATTGTTACTTGTTTTGATTTTTCATTTCTCACTCAATATCTACTTACCTGCTACATGTTCCTACTTGCCTTAATTGTATATATTTTACTATCTCATGTTTTACTTGCTTTTATTGTTTGTATATTACTTGATGCACTTGGTTATGTTATTTCGTTGATGTGAGCCATTTAGCTATGCTTGTATTAATGTATTGCCAAAGTTTGGGATTATGAGGTATTGGCTTTTCTCAGTTTGTGTTGGTAGTTCCTTAATGTTCTGCTCGTTTCATTTCCTTTTTGTGTTGAGATTACATAACTAGTTGTGTTAAGTTGCTATGTTAATGAATTGATATTGGGATCGGGTTGCACGCCGCAACAGTTATTGTATTAAATATTGGGATCGGATTGCACGCCACTATAGTTATTGCGATAAGTGTTGGGATCGGGTTGCATGCCGCAACAAAGTTGATATGTTGTAGTTGTTTGAAGTTATAGAGTTTTATCTCGGTATTGCGATATGAAAAATGAGATCTTGTTATTGTGGGGGCCTCTAGTAGTTAACCTTTGGGTCCGTTTATATGAGTTTTCTGCTTTATTTACATTCTCGTATTCTATTATTATTATTATTCGTACAAGTTTATTGTGAGTGTCTTGCTATAGCCTCATTACTACTTCATCGAGGTTAGGATCGACACTTACAGAGTACAAGGGGTTGGTTCTACTCATGCTACTCTTCTGTACTTCTTGTGCATATCCCGGTGTTGGTCCTAGCGGCGCATAACAGAGACTGCTCGGATTTAACTACCACCAGAGACTTGAGGTAGAGCTGCTCGACGTTCGCAGTCCATGTTGTTCCCATTTATCATGTTTTACTGTTTGTCTAATTTCAGATAGTTGTACTTTATTTCAGGTCGTATTTGTAGTATTCTAGTTGCTCATGTACTTGTGACTTTGGATTTCTAGGAGTAGTTTTAGAACCACGTGTAATTATATGATATTGGCTTGCCTAGGAAATGGATGTTAGTGCCTTCATGACCCCGCGGTTGGGATTTTGGGTCGTGACAAGTTAGTATAAGAGCACTAGGTTGCCTAGGTCTCACGTCACACGATCAAGCTTAGTAGAGTCTGGAGGATCAATACCGAGACGTCTGTACTTATCTTCTAGACGCCTTAGTCTGCTTAGTGGCCCTTATGGAGAGTGTGGCCTAGGCCGGAGTGTTTCCTATGATACCAGTTGTCTCTCAGGCTGAGGGAGGATCCCAAACTCCCGCTACTCATACTCCGGAGCAGATGACTCCCATATATCAGACTCGGGCGGTTCCAACAATTAGAGCAGTTCATCCCGTCATTGCTACATAGTCCAGGGAGAGACCCGTGATGTCTATTGAGGGTCTGAAGAGGTTGGATAAGTTCACCAAGCACTTTCCTATTCCTTTTGGTGGTACACCTTCTAAGGACCCACAGGATTATTTGGACTGTTGCCACGAGGTGTTGCACAAAATGGGTATTCTGGAGTCCAATGGAGTCGACTTTGCAGTGTTTCAGATGACCGGCTCAACCAAGAGATGGTGGCAAGACTATGTTCGAGGCAGACCAGCAGGTTCACCTCCACTCACTTAAGATCAATTCTCACATCTATTTTTGGAGAAGTTCTTTCCTTTTACTTTGAAAGAGGAGTACCGCAGCCAGTTTGAGCATCTACAGCAGGTGTCACGCCCCAAAATCGGGGAGCGCGACCAGCGCTCAACCGAGTGAACCCGACCGAGCAAGCATGTTAAATTTCCTTCTACCCAAACTCATTCATGAATAAGGATAATACTTATTTTTGTTAATTAGACAATAATGTGATCATGTCTACAATACCAATTCATTACTATTAGTTACTCCATTAATAAGTCTCAAAACACACACACACCTCTCTTCATGGTTCAAAGTGGAACAAGTGATTTAATCACAACACAACTTGTTTAACATTCCCAACACCCATACACAACCCACACTTAGTCTACGGAGCCTCTAAAAATACCAAATATTACAATGATAGTGCCGGCAACAAGACTCAAAACACGATAACACATACGAAACAAAAGATGCACAACCCCAGAATGAGATGGGGCTCACCAAGTCAGCTGGGAAGAATGAGCACTGTTGTCACTGGTTAGTATCCTCCGCTGTGGAACTACTTGCATCCATTAAAGATGCAGCGCCCCCGGCAAAAGGGACGTTAGTATATGTCGAATAGTACTAGTATGAAAACCAAACACCAATTTAAGAACTCAAAAATATAGTATGAATATGATGAATCGAGGCGACAATAGAATATCATACATAGTCATTTAAACCAAAGCAAGCTTATCAAGAGCTGCCATTAACATTTATAGAACTTAAGATGAGATCCTCTGTAACCATTTTCACACAAAGCGGCTCCGCCGCCTCACCCCAATGTATGCAGGTGGAGGTGTAAGCCCAATACCAAAACTCTACTCAAGCGGCTCTGCCACCTCACCCCAATGTATGCGGGTGGAGGTATAAACATAATACCCATTTCACACAAAGCGGCCCCGCCGCCTCACCCATTATATGCGGGTGGAAATGCATCAACGATATCAATACTTACACAAAGCGGCCATGCCGCCTCACCCCAATATATACATGTGGGTTATGGTGCAACAACAATACCAAAACCGTACACAAAGCGGCATTACCGCCTCACCCCAATGTAAATGGGTGGAGGTGTAATCCCAATCACAATATCTTCACAATTTAGCATAATAATTTCTACATAAATCATGACTTGGAATCATAGCATGTAGATACATAATCCATAGTTTGAAACACATCCTCAATTTCTAATACAATATGATAAGACCATTTGAAACATGAATTGAACATGTATCTTTGTTACAAAACTTATTCGGAATACGCGATTTGTAATAAATATCTTGGAACTTACAAGGATATTGGGGTTCCCATTCTTAAAGAAGAGTTTAGCCAACATACCTCAATTGAACTTCCTTAAACTCTAAAATGTTCCAGAATTCTTAGCAACTTCAATCTATTGTAGAAATATAACAAGTTGAACCAAAATTAGGAAGATGAATGGTTCTAGCTCATTTGAGTATTTTATCAAATATTAGGTGTGCATTAAAGTTTCAAGGTCCTTTTATGGAGGATTCCATCATCCCACAACCCATTCTTTACCATTTTTAGCTCACAATCTTTCTACACCCTTTGATAACACATGCAAGCAAAATAAACAGCTCCCATACCCAAGAATTGTCTTGCTAATTTCCCATTCTTAGACAAAATTTGAAATTGAGGGTTAGGGTGTAGAATCTTACCTCTAGGATGAAGACCTAATAAATTTTCCTTGTTAATCTCCAAAGATTCGAGCAAGAATTGAAGGACAATTTGTTGAAGATCACTCTATCACTCTCAAAATGTCAGATTTTAGCTCAAAAATGGTCCTTTGTGTGTATTTAACGAAGTAGGGTCAGGTTATAAAAACCCAAAAATGAAGCTCCAGAACAGAATATGCGGTCGCATATGCGACCGTAGAATGGATATGCGGTTCGCATATCGGCCGCACAATTTGGTGCCAAAATCTTGAAAAACTCTGCCTGGGTCTGCGGTCACTATGCGGCCCACAGACCTGTTCTGCGGCTGCATAGTCGATCGCAGAATGGCATCCAACCCAGCCCATACCTGCCTTACTCTACGGCCATTATGCGGCCCGCAAAGTGATTCTGCGGTCGCATAATGGATCGCGAAAACACATTTCTCTGCCAAAAACTTTCCTTTACTCCTCAATGCATTGTTCGACCCAAAAAGTCCGAGCTTCTACAATCCTCAAACACGTAAGCCTAGTCCGGCACCATGAAACATTATTTTTCCTTTGCGAAATTTTACGGGTCCTTACATTCTCCTCCACTTAGGATCATTCGTCCTCGAATGAGGGTCAAAATCTGTTATTAGCATCAAATTTGGCTCAACTGTTAATTCACACTCACTAGTAGTTTCAAAATTTGGCTAACTCCCTAAATTTTCAAAAATTTTGCCAGAGTCTCCCTTGTAACTGGGCCTATCCACCTACCAGAGAACCCCAGAAATACATCCTAACAACATATACATAATCTCACGACGTAACATAACACAAAATAACACCAACTGTGGCCTCACATACAATATATTTAGAAAGAAGCACCTTTACATTAACTGAACAAGTGATACAAGAATCCATAGGCGACAGTTTTATAGAAAGGTTACATAGCTTATATAAACAAGTAAGGATACTTCTCTTTCATCTCTCCCTCGGCCTCCCAAGTAGCCTTTTCAACCTGCTAGTTTCGCCACAACACATTCACGGAGGCAATTTATTTATTCCTCAACTTTCGGACTTGCCTATCAAGAATGGCAACTGGAATTTCTTCATACGATAGTTCTTCATTAACCTTAATGGTCTCAACCGGCACAATAGCTGACGGATCTCCAACTACATTCTTTAACATAGACACATGGAATATCGGGTGCACTAATGACATCTCATGTGGTAGCTCAAGCTTGTACGCCACCCCCACCGATCCTCTGAATGATTTTGTACGTTCCGACATACCTCGGACTCAATTTCCCTTTCTTACCAAATCGCATTACACCTTTCATGGGAGAAACCTTCAAAGAATACCCAATCATCTTCTTTGAAATCCAAATCCCTACGACGAACATACTAATAGGACTTCTGATGACTCTGAGCAGTCTTCAACCGCTCCTTAATGATTTTAACTTTTTCAATAGTGTGATGCACGGGGTCTGGCCCTATTAACTCTGCTTCCCCAATTTTGAACCACCCAATGGGAGATCTACATCTCCTTCTATATAAAGCCTCGAACGGTGCCATCTGAATGCTAGCATGATAGCTATTGTTGTAGGAAAATTCTATGAGTGGCAAATGATCATCCCAGCTACCTTTGAAGTCTAGAACACAAGCGCGCAACATATCCTCAAGCGTCTGAATAGTTCGCTCTGCCTGCCCGTCAGTCTGGGGGTGAAAGGGCATACTGAGATTCACCTGAGTACCCAAACCTTGCTGAAATTTCTTCCAAAAATTAGCAGTGAATTGTGCTCCCCGATCAGATATGATGGAAACTAGAGTGCTATGCAACCTAGTTATTTTTTTTATATATAACTGAGTATACTGTTCCGCTGTATCGGTAGCCTTAACCGGCAAAACGTGTGCTGATTTTGTGAGTAGATCCACAATCACCCAAATTGAGTCAAACTTACATGGAGTGCGTGGTAGTCCTACCACAAAGTCCATATTAATCATTTCCCACTTCCATATTAGAATTTCTATGTTTTGTGCTAACCTATCGGGCCGTTGGTGGTCGGCCTTCACTTGTTGACAATTTGGACATCTCTCCACAAAGTCCGCTACATTTCTCTTCATATCATTCCACCAATAAACTTCCTTAAGATCATGATACATTTTCGTAGATCCCGAGTGCACGGAATACCTAGAAGTGTGAGCCTCGGTCATGATTCTTTCCCGGAGGCCATCCACATTTGGAACACATAGACGCCCTTGGTACCTTACCGTACCATCATCCAAGCCGAGGGAAAAAGCCATAGTCTTATGTTTATGAATCCCCTCCTTCAATTTCACCAGAAATGGATCGTTGTATTGCTTCTCTTTGACTTCCACAACAAGCGAAGATTCAGCCCTATTTTGAACAATCACCCCTCCTTCACTAGAGTCTGTTAGACGAACTCCCAAACTAGCCAAACGATAAACTTCCTTGGCCAATGGCCTTTAATATGCCTCCAAGTGAGCCAAACTACCCATATATTTTTAGCTAAGAGCATCCGCCATAACATTGGCCTTTCCCGGGTGATACAGGATATCAATGTCATAATCTTTGAGTAACTCAAGCCATCTTCTCTGCCTCAGATTCAGCTCCTTCTGTTTGAAAATATATTGAAGGATCTTATGGTCCGTGAATATATCCACTTGGACCCCATAAAGGTAATGACGCCAAATCTTCAACGCAAATACCACCACTGCAAGTTCTAAGTCATGTGTTGGATAATTCTTTTCATGATTCCTGAGTTGCCTAGAAGCATAAGCTATCACATGAAACATTATTTTTCCTTTGCGAAATTTTACGGGGCCTTACAGCAGGGTAGCATGATTGTTACCCAGTACGAAACCAGATTTGTGGACCTATCTCGCCATGGACTTATCTTGATCCCTACTGAGAGGGAGAGGGTGAGGAGATTCATAGATGGCCTTACTTATGATATCAGGCTATAGATGGCCAAGGAGACTGGGGATGATATTTCTTTCCAGCGGGTTGTAGAGATTGCTAGACGGATCGAGAGGATTCGTGGTTAGGGTAGAGAGGCGATATCTGAGAAGAGGCCTCATCATTTTGGTGGTTTCAATGGTCCTTCATCTGGAGGCAGGGGTTCATTTGGTAGAGGCCATCCTCATAGCCCGATTCAGTCAGCGCTTCAAGTAGCACACGATGCTTCAGGCAGTTGTGGTTCTTATGGGTCTCGTCCTGAGCAGCCAGTATTTAGTACACCTTCTGCTCCTATTAGTGCACCATCGCTACACAATTACTACGAAGGTCATTTGAGCCATCAGGGATCATCTCAGCCTCAGTAGTTAGGTCAGCCACGGGGTTGCTTTGAGTGCAGCGATGCAGTTTATATCAGGAGGTATTGTCCGGCACCGGTTGCACCATTGCCCGTTCAGCCAGCTAGAGGCGGGGGTCGGGTAGCTGGAGGTGGTGGTCAGGCCATTAGAGGTAGAGGCCAGCCAGTTAGAGGCCATCTGAGAGGCAGAGGTCAGAGTGGTGGGGCTCAACCCCCTTTTTATGCATTCCTAGCTAGACCCGAGGTAGAGTCATCGGATGCGGTTATCACAGGTATTAATCCAGTTTTCCATAAAGATGCATTAGTTCTATTTGATTCGGGTTACAATTATTCATATGTATCATCCTATTTTGCTTCATTTATGGATATGTCTCGTGATTCTTTAAGTGCTCTTGTTTATGTGTCTACACTTGTCGGAGATTCTATTGTGGTAGATTGGGTATATCGTGCTTGTTTAGTCACTATCAAGAGCTATGAGACTAGGGTAGACCTTCTACTTCTTGATATGTTGGATTTTGACGTGATATTAGAATCTGAATTGGTTGTCACCATATCACGCTATTTTGGACTGTCATGCCAAGACTGTGACATTAGTTGTGTCGAGGTTGCCTCGATTAGAGCAGAGAGGGACACCTAGCCATTCTACTACTAGGGTCAGCTTGACGTACGGTCGAGAAGGGGTGTCTGACATATTTGGCCTATATCCATCATCCTAGTACAGAGGTTCCTTTCATGGATTCAGTACCAGTTGTGCATAAGTTCCCATAGGTCTTTCCTATAGATTTGTCGGGGATGCCACCAGATAGAGATATCGACTTCTACATTGACTTGGTTCTGAGAACTCAGCCCATTTCTATCGCACCGTACCGTATGGCCCCAGTTGAGTTGAAAGAATTGAATGTTTAGTTGCAGGATTTGCTTGATAAGGGATTCATTAGACCAAGTGTCTCGCCTTGGGGTGCACAGATGTTGTTTGTGAAGAAAAAGGATGGGACGATGAGGATGTATAGATTAAAGGCAGCTAAACAAAGTCACTATCAAGAACAAGTATCCGTTGCTGAGTATTGATGACTTCTTTGATTAGCTTCAGGGTGCCAAGGTGTTTTCCAAGATTGACTTAAGATCTGGTTACCATTAGTTGAATATTAGGGCATCGAATGTCCCTACGACAGCTTTTCGGACTCGGTATGGTCACTATGAGTTTTTGGTGATGTCATTTGGTTTGACTAATGCACCGACAACCTTTATGGATTTGATGAACCGGGTGTTCAAGCCATATCTGGATTCTTTTGCGATCGTCTTCATTGATGATATTTTGGTTTACTCCTGTAGTCGAGAGGAGCATGAGCAGCATCGGCTGATCGTACTTCAGACTCTGAGGGATCGTCAATTATATGCCATGTTTTCGAAGCGTTAGTTCTAGTTAGACTCGGTTGCCTTTTGGGACATGTTGTATCTTCGGAGGGTATTAATATGGATCATAAGTAGACTAAGGTAGTTCAGAAGTGGCCTAGGCCTACTTCTGCTATAGAGATTTGGAGCTTTTTGGGTTTGGCGGGTAATTATCGCCATCTCGTGGAGGAGTTTTCATCTATCTCAGCCCAATTGACCAAGTTGACCCAGAAGGGTGCTCATTTCAGATGGTCCGGCGAGTTTGAGTTGAGCTTTCAGAAGCTCAAAATTGCATTGACTACAGCCTCAATGTTAGTGTTGCCTACTGGTTCAGGATCTTACACCGTGTATTGTGACGCATAGCATATTTGGCTTGGCGCGATATTGATGCAGAATGGTAGGGTTATTGCGTACACGTCTCGATAGTTGAAGGTTCATGAGAAGAATTACCCTGTGTATGATTTATAGTTTGAAGCTATTGTTCACGCGCTGAAGATTTGGAGGCACTATCTATATGGCATTCCATGTGCCACGACCCAAACTGCAGGGCCGCGGTGGGCACCCGGTACCTTACTCAACCAAGTACCAATGTAACATATCTTTCCTATCATAAAATCATGTGTAAGCGGACCAGAAGGGACATCATGAGATAACTAGAATAAAACATAAAGGAATACTAGACATAGGATAACCCAACATGGTATACAAACTCATACATGTGACATACAGGCCTATACGACCGAAATGATCATTTATACACTCAAAACATAGGCCGACAAGGTCATACAATCATTCATATACATGACATATATCTACAAGCCTCTAAGAGTACATAAACGTCATAAAGGCCGGGACAGGGCCCCGCCATACAAATCTATACATGTCCAAAGTATTCTGACCAAATAGGCAACTCCTGAACAAGTGGAGTGAACCAACACCTTCTGCTGAGCTGATAGCCTACTAGGAGGACTGTCAACCTATCTATCGGGACCTTTGGGCATGAAACACAGCGTCTCCAGGAAAAAAGGGATGTCAGTACAAATAAAGTACCAATTATGTAAGGCATGAAAAACAGTGTATAAAAGACATGAAAGAAACATGGAGTAAAGAACTCAACCTATAAGTCTGAATAGCTCTGTGAATCATGAAACATTTATAATGTCATGCATATGCGTATAAATGTCATATCATGCATAGGTATATGCGTACATAACGTCATAAAGCCTCTGAGGGCATCCCATCATATCATGCATAGGTATATGCATACAGAATGTCATCAAGCCTCTGAGGGCATCCCATCATATCATCTCGGCCTCTGTGGGTGAAATCATCAATGTATACCAGCTGATTAGGTGGAAGTGTGTATATAACACCGTAACTTTTCCCCATACCTCATGTACATAATATACGCGTATATAACGTCATCTGGTCATGGGTCAATGTATATCTATAAATGAATGCAATGCATAATGAAGTAAGTCAATAAGATCTCTCGAAATTTCATAAGATCATTATGCCTTCGGATAAACTTTATCAACTTACGTATTTTCTGAGACCCATGAACAGATGATATAATAATAGGACACATAGGGAATCAAGAACATAGGCAACCCTAGTACTTCTAGGAATAGAGTCACTTGTGAAAGTTGTGTGTTTGCTAGTTTCGTTGTATCATATGGATCATTCCAAAATTAAAGAAGGGATAGACTTAATATACCTTAACTCCGTTGAGTCCTTAATACTTTCCAAGCAATTCTTCAAACAGCTCAACTCAATCTACCATAGCATAAGGAGATTTAAAATTAGTGTTGAGTAAAGGCTAAGTCCGCAACTTAAACTAGTAGCTCGTTTATGAATATTTGGGCAGCATCTCCCCTGTAAAAAGGGCCTCCTCCAATACCATATACCAACAACAACAATCAGGGCAATACAATAAGAACAACATCAACAATAGGGTACAAAATATTTCATTAATAAGTCATCAACATATGACGACGAGCGGCAAGCTCGGACTGAATCCCTTTGGCACTCTTTAACCCATTATCATTCATTTTTGAACTTAATAATATATACAGTATAATAACCAATACCTTTTAAAGGATGTCAAACCTTGTACTCAATTTCAATGTTACCCAAAATAGCCTAACACAAGATAATATCACTATGGACAACTTCCAAGTGCTTTATAGCCATTTCTTTTCTAGTTACCAAATTTCATCAACAAGATTGACATGTAAACCAACATAATCATAGTAAAAATATCATATCCAACTTAGTTTCCATAATTTCCAGCCATATGAAGTCGTATACACAACTCCAAAATAGTCCAATAAGAGACAACAACTTCTTATACAACTTCAAGTTCTATCTTGTAATTCTTCATCCAAATAACTTAACCAACACATAGATAAGATTAAGCCCAAGAAATAGGATGTTATAAATACCTTAAATAATCAGAAAAAACTCGAACCAAAGCTTCCCTTAGCTTACAAGCACCCTTAATGGCATCACAACACCATAGAGTCTCTTTTCTTCACCTAGGCTAATCTTTTGAGGTTAGGTCTAGGAAAAACAACCTTGGATTCGACTCGGAACCATGAAGGACTGTTAGAGAGGTGTTGAGAGAGTTTGGGAACTGTGCTTGGTCTAAAAGGACCAAAATTGAGCCGTCCAAAGCCTTTAAAATGCTCAAGGGTCGTCCATCGCCTAATTGGGTCCCATTGGGATCTTCTTGCGCAGTCTCGCGAAAATGCGAATATCTCTCTACTCCGATGTCGTATCGATGAACGGTTTAATGAGATAGAAACAAGACTCCTAGATATTCAATTTGGTATATGGTTTATCCTGTAATTCCAAGTATATTAGGAGAAGCTCTGCTACATTTGACCTTATTTTCAGCACATTATGAATGTAACTTGTGATGACCTTTGTTAATTTTTGTTCCACAACTCGCTTGACTTTAAAATGCAACACACGACTATCATACAACTAAAATAACTCATAACATAACCTACTTATTATGTTAATATCCCTAGTCTCACCCCAAAGTACATGTCATAACATTCCTAACTTGTCCACTTTTGACAAAATTTATTTTCTTTGATTTGTTTAGCTTCTAAGCCTTCCAACCCTCTTGGTACATGTTATCCATGATCTTAAAGATTTTTAACCTCCACGGTAACATGATTAATTTAATTTATGTACTTTCAAATATAATCTCATTTCTGAGCTTAAATCAATTGACCTACAATGTACTCTCACGTACGAAAACATGGGGTGTAACATCATTCCCCCCTTTAGAATATTCGTCCTCGAATGTTGACTAATGCGCTTATCAGTCTCATAACCTATAGTTCTTACAAATACTTTAATTCTATCCTTGCCATCTAGGCAACTGTTCTATGAATAAATCCAAAGGCCAAGTCATTCCCCCCTCTAGGCCTCTTTCTCACACCACGACCTGTGGTCAAAATGTTTTCGATCTCGTAACTTTTGCTACCTTCTGTCATGCAGCCTTTACGATTTTGTCCTTATTTGTGCACCGATGCGACTCTTCTCTCCCTTTTCCTTCAGCTTTTAGCCAATCTCTAGGCCTCACCTTGTGAATATATATAGAACTATGATAAGTTGTCCCTCTGGGCATCTATAGGTATACTGAAGTTCTTCACTTAGTACTTTGTCGAACATACAACTGTTGCTATATCTTGTTTCGCAGCCTCGGATATCTATCCTTATGGCTTTACTGCATCTAGGTAGGTCATACTATTCCCTAACACTTACTTTGGTTTTATTATTACCGAGGTATGCTACCCAACTCCAGGTTACTCTCTCACTGCTTATCCTATATGTATAAATCTAAGTCCTTTAATGCTTCCTCATTACTATTTATCTTAAGAATGATAGCCTAATCTCATCTCATACTTTGAAACTTTTATCCATCCATTGTTGATTCACCTTAATGTTGATCCATAATCTACCACTGATAACTTTAAACGTCTTACGTAATATATTGTCACTAGGGCTCACACTGCATCGGGGAACATTTGAAGTGATTTTCCTGATCCACCTAGGGACGATACTATACTTCAATAATTGTATTTAGTAGAATCCCAACGTGATTCATCTTATGGTGGGTATTATAATCCCGTGCAATGCATGAAATCACCTTTTCTTTAAATCATTACTCAATCAAGGTCCTAAACGTCATCCTCTTATCTATCACAATTACACCCTTATTCTACTACCATGGAAGCATTCCATCTCTTCTACACGCACCTAGTCTTAGACTCCTCCGAGTTCATTCAGGTTATACTGGCTTTCTATAACTTAGGGAAACCATCAGCTCTCTTGTTTTAATGGGCTTAATTCTGAGGCCTTACCTATCCTCGTCACCTTCTCACTAACCTTTTCTTATCCTTACTCCTATCTACCAAAATAAATTATCGCTCTACCATACTTTAGCTTGCGACCTACACATGTCTATTTATACTACTCGCAACCCTCCTTTAACTTGCTAGCATCGTAGATCTCCTTCTGTGTATTCTCAGTTGTCTTTAAATGTAAGCGATTACTTTTCCGGGCCATTCTGCCACTTTTTGCATGAATACTTCTCTTATCTTAGTGCCCACACATATTGGAATTCCATGCAACCCATATGATCTTGAATACTACTTTTGATTTTACTTCTTGTTCATTAATCACGATAGGTGCCACTTTCTTATGGAGTCCATACGATGATATAGTGAGACTGTTGTTACAAGATCATTTCTTCTTTAGGTCACTATGCTTAGGTCGAAGACTTATTCCTTATTTCCTTGGCTAGTCTTTCGTGGTAATACTTAGGGGAAACCCTCTAACTCTTGTAAAGTTGTGAGCTCATTACATCATATACCTGGCAGAATTTTCGATGTTCTTACTCGCCTATAAATATCCTTAGTTACATACCTTTATGCCCTCCTGCTCGTAGGGTTACTTCTGAACTCAAATTTTGATTGTCTCCTTAGTGGCACTCTTTCTTATGTCCGTAAAACTTAAATGGTTCCTTTAACTACCCCAACTCTTTTCTGAAAATTTCTCAAGGATCACAATGTCATCAAATCTGCGAGACTGAATTTCTATGTTGGGTTTCACTATGTTTATCTTGCACGATCTGTTGATTTATCTGTATCTTCTTTTCTAGACATAACTAGACTCTTACTGAATCAACTACTAACTACTCATTAGTCCATTCTCATATCCATATTCCGTGTAATATCTCTTGGGTTATTTCATTTGTCTTAACTTACCTCTTGCACTGGCTCCTTATGTATCCAGTGTTCATTCGCACTTATTTATCAATAACATCCTGGGCGGAAACCCTTATTGCCTCTCCCCGGCGTCGTGCTTGCATAATGTTCTGGAGTCATAACATATCTGTATAATCTAAATAAATGTAATTTCATTCCTTTCTCCTTTTTACCACATTTTTCCCTTACTATTCAGTAGTTACCTGAACCATATAACTCCTACTTAATACCATATCACACCATCTTCCCCCTATCTTCATTTTTTGCGTCTTTTCACATCTTCACTGACTCTTACTCGCCTTGCGGCAACCCTTCTGTACAAAGGATAACAAAATTTCTTACTCACGAGGGTGACACCTAGTGTAACTGGCACACTTACTCCCTTAAGCTTAACTCTGCTCAAATTGCTCGCTTCAGGGAATCGTCTTCCCGAATGCCCTTTAAAGGTTATTCTTCTGTTATCCATTCTATTATCGCCAGAACGCGATCTCTGAAATTCTCACGATGCTGACTATTATCAAATCATTCGGTCCCTAATTCATGTACATTTTATCTTGTTCACCAGCCCATACTAATTCTATTACTCTAGGGTCTAACTTTTCCTTTTGGTAATTATGTTGGAGTCACTAACTTATTTCTCAAAATGAGGATATGACTTAATGGCTTATACCCTTTTATTGATTCAAGGCATGTATCCTCTTGTATTACCCTTTACTTGACTATAGACTCTGTATTCTATCATATTTTGATTTACCGTTATCACCCATTTATCACATCTTACTCATAATGCCTCATTTATTCTCTTCTTATTCTCTGGTTAATATTTCTGTCTATCACGTTATTCTGAAAACTTCAATAAAACGTTCTTTCATTTTTAGCTCCCCTTGCTTCATCTCACTGGCTCTTCAGGATGCCTAACATTCTCTCTATTTTTTTACTAGGGGCGGGAGTCATACTAAGGTAAATATTTCCCTTCTAGGATTCCACTGCCTATCTTCTGAAATATCTGAATATTCTAATATTCATATATCACTATACTATTCTAGAGTTCACCATCTGGGTGTCTTACAAGGAGATCTATTACCACATTTTCCCTATCCTTCTGAAATGTTAGATAATGATAACAATCCATCCACCATTTTGGCTTACTCTTACCCTAGTTGGATCCTGATATCTCATCCTTCTCTTAAACCATATTTGTTAGCTCCCATAGGACATAACTGAGACTGTAACGACATGACCGATCGTTTTGAGCTCTAGCGCATCATTCGGTGGTTTGAGGCCTTAATTAGCTTCACTTCATGTATTACGACTTGTACGTGTGGTCGGAATTGGATTTTGGGAAGTTCGGAGTTGATTCGGAAGGAAAATTCTCAAATCGAAAGCCTTAAGTTGGAAGAGATGACCAAGGGTTGACTTTTGAGTAAACGACCTCGGAATCAAGATTTGGAGGTTCCAAAGGGTCCGTATGATGATTTCAGACTTGGGAGTGTGTTCGGGTTGATTATCGGATGGCCCGAGAGCATTTCGGTGCTTATTGAGGAAAGTTAACATTTTGGAGGTTTTAGAATTTCCTAAGTTTGAGTTGAAGTGAATTTTGGTGTTATCGATGTCCGTTTAGAGTTCCGAGCCTTGGAATAGGTTCGTATCATGATTTTTGACTTGCACGCAAAATTTGGCATCACTCTAGGATGGTTAAGTATAATTTGGAGGCATTCGACGAAGTTTAAGACTTTGAAAGTTTAAAGAAAGCTTTCGATCAGCGATTTATAGTTTTGATGATGTTTGATTTACGTGAACTACAATAATGAACATCCAGTAGGAACCCCCAAAACCCGGTGTCACAAGTGCATGAGCATCTACTAAAAAATATAATAAAATACAACATCTTTCTGGAGACTCTGTATGTTGCGGATCATAACATGGAATGCAACTCAACGTAAGTCCCCGCAATTGCTGTGCCTTTGCACCCCAAAGACCGCCAGACATATATATATACACACCTGCACAATAGTGCAACAAATATAGCATGAGTACATAAATCAATGCGTACCTAGTAAGTATCTAACCTAACCCCGGAGAAGTAGTGACGAGGGATCGACATCGACACTTACTAGTGGTCCAATAAATCAAATGCAGTAGGAAGTAAACAATTATGAGGTAGGGTAAATAAACAGTATAAACAAATATAGGTACGTGGTACAATCCTCATCTGGACATTAAACTCAAGCTCTCAATTATCGGTCACCTCCTCAATCGGAGTATATATGTAAAATGGTCCCCGCCAGATAGGTCATCACAACTTAAATCAGGAAAACTCATGGATACGATGGATTTTTGTCAAATATTACGCACGACACTACTGAGGCAAACAGACCGATCCCATAAAAGTGTTTCATGAAGTTATCATGGAGAACGACCCGATCCCATAAGAGTATTTATAGAAATACCGAGGTGAACGGCCCGATCCCATAAGAATATGATACTGCCGAGGCAAATGGCCCGATCCCATAAGATTGTGATACTTGAACGGGTCCTTGACCCCACTCACGAATAAACGTGTGAGTTATGAAATTTAAGGAAGATTTTCGAAGAAAACGAACAACGCGGGAGAAATCCGTAAGGGGAGCAAAATTATTCCACGGCTAAATCAAGTGGCTCATCAAATCTCTACAATAGTGAGTCTATCACTCTACACAAGCCTAGTCTCAGGTCTTAACGTGTAATAAAGGAATTCGACAGAAAGGATAACTAAAATAGTACAATTAAAGCATGGCGTAAACCTAAGTCTACCTGCAAAAATGAGGAATCCTAGCATACGCACGAACACTCGTCACCTCATACATGCGTAGCTCCCACAACATGTAGCACATAAGAATATAACACCTACGAGGCAAATTCCCCCTCAGAGGGTTACACAGGAGACTTACCTCGCTCTGATGTTCCATAACCGGCTCCAATGCCTCTCTAATTCATCGACGCAAAGCCAAACAATCTGAAACTAAACAATGTGCAAATCAATCAAAATATTCTCCAATGCTTATAATTAATCAATTTATAACAATTCCCAACTCCGCTCGAAAAGTCAATAAAGTCAACCCTCAGGCCCACATGCCCGGATTCGGAAAATTTTGGAAGATAAACTTTACCCATAACATTACAAACTCAAATATATGATTTATTCCTAATTTCATTTCCAAAATCGTGGTCAAAATCCAAAATTATCAATTCTAGGTTTTTCTCTTAAAATCTCATAGTTTCCACAAATTGTCATGTTTAAATCCACATATAATCCATGTATTTCACTAACATTATGTGGAAATTACTTACCTTGATGTAGATGACAAAAGTCTCCCCTTGAAGCTCTCAAATAATCGCCCCAACCAAGTGAAAATTAAAGAAAATGGGCCAAATCCCGTATAAAATCAAGTCTACCCAGGCCCATTCTTCTTCGCGATCGCGGGAACATCTTCGCAACCGCAAAGGCTAAAATCACTGCCTCCAAAATTACTATACGTGTTCGCAACCAACAGGCCACATTCGCGAAGCCTTCAGATCCCAGTTCTTCGCGTTCACACTATAATCATCGCGTTTGTGAAGGCTTAACTACTCCAGGCCCAGCTCCCCTCCCTTATACACGTTCGCGACCTCTATGTCGCGATCGCGTAGGTTGCCTCAGTTCCTCCTCCACGTTCACGACCCCTATGTCGCGTTCGGGATGAGAAAATCGAGCAGCACAAAAAGTCCTTCTTCATGAACGCTTGAATTCCTTCACATTCGCGAAGAACAAAACCAGACACCAGCAATATCAAATCATCCAAACACGGTCCGAAACCATCCCGAAACACACCTCAATGGTTTTCAATTTGTACTTAGGCTATTTTGCAGATAACATTTTCGCTTTGTGCTTGTAGGTCTCGGTGCTTCACCACGAGACTTTTCTCCAATATCGGGATGATCTAAAATAGATTAAGGTCGAGGCCCGAGGGCTCACTCAGAAATAAGATTCCTACAAATGTCTCAGTGAGCATCGTGAGGGGGAGGCTAAGAGCCTCCAAGCTAAGCTCGAGCATGTAAAAATATTTGAGGTTAGTGATAACGAGCTAGGCTCGGTAACTAACGATCGGAATCCGCAGGTTCAACAGAAAAGCGACAAGGTCTCCCAACTTCGAGTTGAGATGGATGCTGTCAAGGCTGAGACCGACGAATGGAGGGGCAAGATGGATTGTCTGGCGTTGAAAAAAGAGGCTGTTCGGGTGGAGCTGACTTCGGCTGAGGTCCAGCTTCGAGCAACAAAGAAAATGGCCGAGGTGAAGGACAAAAGGGTTGGAGAGATGCAGTCTTGGCTAAGTTCGGCTGCCTCTGATTGAGAAATTATAGCCAAGGAACTTGAAACGGTTTAGTCAGCAGCCATGGTTGTTAAAGCCGATGCCGACGAGATGGTGGCCCAATATAAGGCCGATGCCGAGGCGGCCCAGGACCACTTGAAGGACATTGTTGATTATGATAAGCGGTAGTCGCGAAGAGAGGCCCTCGAGGAGATTCATGCTCGGGGTTTTGATCTATCGGCCGAGACCGAGACCGCTAAAGGGCTCGAGGCCGAGGCCAAGAAGTTGGCCTACCCCGAAGAAGAAGACTCCGAGGGTTCCGATAGACCTGGGGGTGGAGAAGACCAGGCTCTTTAGACGTCTTTGTAGAAATTTTTGTACTTGTGTACTTTTGTATTTTTTGTTAAGGACATTTGGCCTTTGTAAAAGACTGTATATAATATACAAGGCTTGTTTTTCCCTTCGTCAGTTTAAGAATTTTGTTTTCCTTTGCCTTATTCTTTATGTTTGCAAAGATCGAAATGCCTTAGCATAAAATAGTTAGGTCATGTTCGGAGGTTCGAACAGGCCTTGCCTTAGACATTATTTTGTTTAAGGCATCGTGGGGGTTCGGTATGACCAGAATCTTTTTCCCCAAAGTAATAATGATTTTTCAAATTATAGTTTACCGAGGGTATCCTTTAGAACCGGTTATGAAATTTTGAAGGCCTTATTTTATTTTTTTTGTTACGGGTCTCGGACATCTCCGAGCCATTTTAATATGGTCGTAGCCTTTCGTTCGGGTGTTTCCCAGTGGGCTTGTCACCTCGAGTTATCCGGGCTTTGCCTAAGATAACAGTCCCTAAATGGGGATGGCCGTGGACTTTAAGGTTCGGACGCTGCCTAATAGGTCTCGTTCCCCCGAGCTCCGATAGCCTGAGCCGTTCGAGTTGGTTTTTGGATGGCAGCCCCTGATTGGGAGTGATCATTCGAACTTGGATAAAGGCGGCCCCTAGGCTCGATACATTTAGGGGATCGAATGTAAGAAATTCCTTAAGAGGAAAAGAAAAAAGAGAAATTCTTAAGGGACAAGATATTTATCCGCAAGGTAGAAACTTCTTTTTATTCTTATGTGTAATGGTTACATATGCATACAAGTTTTGTGCCAGGGCTCGAGTAGTCTATGCGGCATGGTTCATTTGACTGTTTGGCCTTTACATTAAATCCTATCGATCGAGCCGAGACTATTCAATCATAAAGTTTCCTTCCTTGCAAAAGTCATTATCCGAGGGTGATGCCCCTAGTGTTCAGAGTCGAGCGTAGAGAGGCCTCGAATACTGTTGTCGTAATCTTCGATACCGGTTCTTAACCGGCCTTCAATTCAAAGTTAGCACGATTTTCTGTTGCCTCGTTACAAACATTGCTGGAAAACCCATTTGGGACAAAACCTGTTCAAGGGAAAAAGAGTGCAACACGTGCTTTCAGGCCTAAAGACTGTATCGTTCTTTGATGATTGCCTGCAAGTGTTAGTTTGTAATGTAAATAAATAAAAGGAAATGAATGGGGTCGTACCTTAACAATAGTATCACTTCAAGTGGGTTATGTTCCAGTTGTTCGGTAGTTGCTCACCGTTCATTGTTCCGAGCTTGTACGACCCTTTACCGGTGTTCTCGATAATTTGATAAGGTCTTTCCCAGTTCGGCCCCAGCTTTTCTTCATTTGGGTTCCGAATGTTTAGTGTGACCTTCCTTAGCACTAAGTCCCCGATATTGAAGTGTCGAAGGCTGGCCTTTCGATTGTAATATCTCTCAATCCGCTATTTTTGGGTGGCCAACTGGACAAGGGCTGCTTCGCGCCTTTCATCTAATAGATCTAGGCTTGTGTTCATAGCCTCGTCGTTCGATTCCTTGGTTGCAAATCAGAACCCGAGGCTTGGTTCTCTAACTTCAACTGGTATTAGAGCTTCGGCGCCATAAACTAGTGAGAACGGGGTGGCCCCGGTACTGGATTTCAAGGTCGTACGGTATGCCCATAAGATATTGGGCAGGATTTCCTTCTATTTTCCTTTGGCATCGGTCAACCTCTTCTTGAGGTTTTGGAGTATGGTTTTGTTGGTCGATTCTGCTTGTCCGTTCCCACTAGGGTGGTAGGGTGTTGATAGGATCCTTTTGATCTTATTCTTTTCGAGAAACTTGCTAACTTTTCTGCCGATGAATTGTTTCCCGTAAGGCCCTCGATCTCTTTGGATTCGAGGGCAGTTTTTCGGTTTTCAAATATTCTATATATTTATTTCTCCAGTCCCAAATTAGGCTCGTTGAGTTAATCTCGGCATGACCTTCTTCCACTACCGATTTTATAAGTTGTACGACTACCCCCGAGTTGAACTCGTCATCCTCGACCGATGACCCTAGGTTAGCGAGGGCATCGGCCTCACTATTTTGATCCCGAGGTACGTGTTAGAAAGTCCATTCTTTGAATCGATGTAATGTTACCTGCAACTTATCCAGCTACCTTTGCATTCATTCTTCTCTGACCTCAAACATCCCATTAACTTGGTTCACCACAAGGATGGATTCACACTTGGCTTCAATTACCTCTGCCCCCAAGCTTTTAGCTAGTTCGAGACCTACAATCATGGCCTCATATTCGGCCTCGTTGTTAGTCAATTTAACAGTCCTGATAGATTGTCTGACTATATTGCCTATATGTGGCTTCAATACGATGCCAAGTCCGGACCCTTTTGCGTTCGAGGCACCGTCCGTAAAGAGGGTCCAGATCCCCAAGGAGGTTCCTGAGTTGATTAATAACTCTCTTTCGACCTTGGGTATTAGGGTAGGCGTAAAGTCGGCCATAAAGTCTGCCAAAATTCGAGATTTAATGGCGGTCCGGGGTCGATATTCAATATCGTACCCACTGATTTCCACAATCCATTTTGCCAACCGGCTCGAAAGCTTGGGCTTATGCATGACATTCCTCAATGGGTAGGTAGTCATGACACCTATGGGGTGACACTGGAAGTATGGTTTTAGCTTTCTAGAGGAGCTTAGCAAAGCGAGCACCAGTTTTTCTAGGTGAGGGTACCTAGTTTCGGTCTCACCTAGGATCCTACTAACATAGTAATTTGAAAATTGCGTACCTTGCTCTTCCTGGACCAGGACTCCACTTACCGCTATCTCCGATATTGCCAAGTACAAGTATAGTTGTTCTTCTGTCTTCGGCGTGTGAAGTAGTGGTGGGATCGATAGATATCGCTTGAGTTCCTCCAAGGCTCTTTGGCACTCCGAGGTCCATGAGAAGTTATTCGTTTTCTTCAATAGTGTGAAGAACTGGTGGCTGTTGTTGGAGGACGTCGAGATGAATCGCCCTAGGGCGGCTATGCGCCCGGTTAAACTTTGCACGACCATCACGCTATCCATAACCATGATATCTTTGATGGCTTTGATCTAGTTGGGGTTGATATCAATTCCCCGATTTGATACCATGAACCCGAGAAATTTACCTGCCCTAACTCCAAAAGCACATTTCTTCGGGTTCAGCTTCCTGTTGTATTTCTTCAATATGCTGAAGGTATCTTGCAAATGTTTTAAATGGTCCTCTGCTCGCAGGGACTTAACGAACATATCGTCAATGTAAACCTCCATTGATTTTCCTATTTGTTCCTCGAACATCCGGTTTACTAGGCGTTGGTAAGTGGCACCGACATTTTTTAATCCGAATGGCATCACATTATAGCAGTATGTGCTGCACTTAGTGATGAAGGAGGTTTTTTCTTGATCATCTGGGTTCATCTGTATTTGGTTGTACCTAGAGCAGGCATCAAGAAAACTGAGGTTTTCATGGCTGGTCGTGGCATCGATCATGCGATCGATGTTGGGCAATGGGAAGGAGCCCTTGGGACATGCCTTATTCAGATCCTTATAGTCTATGCACATTCTAAATTTATTACCTTTTTAGGGACTACTACTACATTTGCTAACCAATCAAGATATTTAACCTCCCGAATGTACCCTATTTTAAGGAGTTTAGATACCTCGTCCTTGATGAAAGCATGTTTGACCCCGGACTAGGGTATCCTCTTCTGCTTGATCGGATTGAACTTCGGGTCCAGGCTTAGTTTGTGAGTGGTTATCTCCGGCGGAATCCCTGTCATATCAAGGTGGGACCGAGCGATACAATCTTCATTAGCTATAAGAAATTGAATATGTTTTTTTCGGAGCTCGGGGCTTAACCATATGCCCAAGTATACCTTTTGATCGGGTAAGTGTTCACTTAATATGACTTGTTCCAGTTCCTCAACCGTTGATTTTATAGAATCAGAGACATCGGGTCTATAAAAGATCTGGGGACCCCGTAGTCATCGTCCTCGTCTACCCCTCGTTTCTCCGATTCTATCGAGGCTGGTATCAGTGATTGCTATTTGGCCCTGTATTGGACCACCTGGTTCGGATCCTCTGATGTTGAGATTGTGGATGTTGGGATCACTTCATCGACCGCGAACATTTATTTGGCGGCTAGTTGTTCCCCATAAACTGCTCTGACTCCTCTGGGTGTTGAGAATTTCAGCACCTGGTGCAGTGTCGAGGGCACTGCTCTCATGTTGTGGATCCAAGGCCTCCCAAACAAAGCGTTGTACCTCATGTCTCCTTCGATCACATAAAACTTAGCTTTCTGGATGGTCCCGACAGTGTTCACTGGTAATGTTATCTCACCCTTAGTGGTTTCATATACCATATTGAATCCGTTCAGAACTCGGACCACAGGCACAATTTGATCTTGTAGACTGAGCTTCTCCATGACCCTCGATCGGATGATGTTGGACGTGCTACCTGGATCAATTAGCTCATGTTTAACTCGAATTTTATTTACGAGTACAGATATTACCAGTGCACTATTGTGGGGCTGCACGATCCCTTCCATATCCTCGTCGTTGAAAGACAAGGTTCCTTCCGGTATGTAATCTCGAGTTTGTTTCTCCCTCGTGATGGACACTTTGGTGCGCTTCAACATCGGCCCCTAAGGGACATCGACCCCACTAATGATCATGTTAATGACGTGTTGAGGTTTTTCTTGTTCGGTCTGTTTGTTAAAATCCTTGTTCCTAAAATGATTCTTGGCTCGGTTGCTCAGGAATTCTCAAAGTTGCCCGTTGTTGAATAATCGGGCTACTTCCTCTCTCAACTGTCGGCAATCCTCCATTCTACGGCTGTGAGTGCCGTGATATTTACATATCTGGTTAGGATCTCTTTGGGTTAGATTGGATTGTAGAGGTCGATGCCATTTGGTACCTTTGATGCGTCCGATAGCTGATACAATGATGCCAGCATCAACATTAAAGTTGTATTCTAATAACCTCGGTGCTTCTTTAGGCCCGATTGGCCTGTCGAAGCTGTTTTTGCTCATGAGTCCCTGATTGCTCTAACCTCGGTCACTTCTCATTTCGTTCTCATAGAGTTCTACCCGGACCCATTGCTTCTTCGAACTCCATTATACAGCTGATATCGATCCCTGTTTGGTCTCGGTTCACGATCGATGTCTCTCTTAACTCTGTCCATGGTTCTGATGGGATAAACAGACCCCGAAGGGGCCCCGAGTTGATCATCTTCCACTCTGATCTTTGATTGATACCGGTTATGCACGTCGGCCCAAGTAACAGCCGGATATTCTATTAGGTTTTGTTTTAGCTGCTGTGAAGCCACTGGGCTTCGAACATTAAGCCCTTGGGTGAAATCCTGGATGGCCCAATCATCAGCGACCGGTGGTAGGTCGATTCGTTCGATTTGAAACCAGGATACGAACTCTCTGAGCATCTCGTTATCCTTTTGTTTTACTTTGAAAAGGTATGATTTCCTGGTCTCGACATTGATTGCCCCGGCATGTGCTTTTACGAAAGAATCTGCAAGCATAGCAAATGAGTAAATAGAGTTAGGAGGTAAGTTGTGATACCATAACATTGCCCCTTTTGACAAAGTCTCTCCGAACTTCTTCAACAGAACACACTCGATCTCATCATCCTCCAAGTCGTTCCCTTTGATGGCACATGTGTAAGAGGTTACATGCTCATTTCCATCGGTCGTTCTGTTATACTTAGCAATCTCGGGCATGCAGAATTTTTTAGGGATCGGCTTTGGAGCCGCGCTCGGAGGAAAAGGTTTTTGCACTAACTTCTTGGAATTCAGGCCTTTCAATATTGGTGGTGCTCCTGGTATTTTGTCTACCCTGGAATTGTAAGTTTCCACCTTTTTGTCATTAGCTTCGATTTTCTTCTCCACCAATGCTATTCGTTTTGTCAACTATTCGAGTATCTTTATGATCTCAGGATTAGCCCCTAATTCGCTTTCATTTAAACTTTTTGCGACCAGTTCATCCCTGCGGGTGACTTCCCGAGGTGGATCGGGTTCAACTCTGCTCGGTGCATGGCCTTGGTTATGTAACCGAGCTATCGCCGCCAGTTGATCCTGCAATATTTTGAAGATCACCCATAAACTGATCCCGTCTCCTCCAATGTTTTGTGTGTTTTAAGTTGCCGATCGGGCTCTACCATAGACGCTATTCTCGGGGTCGGTAGCCAAGTTTGCGTCAATAGCCACATGTGAACTAGCATCAATTGAGCACGCGGCCAGAAGTCAGATGGGGTCAACGGGCGGTACCTCATCACCGGGCGCTATGTTGTTATTTTCACCATGATGGCCGGACTGGTTGTCAACATGTAGGGGTGCTGATTGAGAGTTCAACATTTTGAGTTTTAACCTAAAATTAGAGACACTTCAAAGAACAAGTGTAAAGAATGTGTGTTATGGAGATTCGTATTAAATAACCATTATTATCCTTAGCCCTACGGTGGGCGCCAAACTGTTTACCCTCAAAAGCGGATAACAATTGAATTTGTAGGTGGTTTTAAGGATACGTGGACTAACTTGATACAAAATGATAAATTAGATCATAATTGAAATAAATAATGACAAAGTAAATGCAAACCACATGAATTGAATAGGATCAGCCTTGGAAGGTAGCCACCCTCAAGCCATGTACGCTTCGATCGATGCCAAGATGCAGAAGAACAAGAGCTTAAATAGAAATAATAACAATGTATTTCTTTGGGAAGTGTATTTCAATTCCCTGAATGAATTATTAGACCCCCTTTATATTGTAGAGGAGTCTTACTTTAGGTACAATTCTATTAAAGGTAAAAAAATCCCTTGATTAACTGATTGCCGTTTTCTTAATGATACGCGTCGAGATTCCCGCCGTAATACTTGACCGGTCACGGATATTCCGGCCTTCTGTTTGTTATGCTAACAATATTTCTTCTAGCTCAATCGGGGCTAAGGTCGACTCCGGGATTACGGACTCAATGCTCTCGAAGACAGGTGTTCTGACCCCGGGTTCTAGCTCGGTGGGACTCGGGGTCGATCTTCAGTCTTTGGGTGTCGTGTTCAAAGCCTAACTTGCCATTTCATAGGAGGGATCGATTCCGACCATATACATATGTCTAGCCAAATTTTCAACCATTACAACATCTATAATCATTCATAAAAAATTAAGTTTAAGAAACACATTAAAAGAATTGTGTACGAATAGAGATTTGCAAATCACTTCTGATAAATCAAACTTCTACGGAATACAATAAGATAGCAGAAATAGAACCCAATTAATATTGAGTTTGTGTAAGGCTATATTTTTCTAAAGAAATCAAAGCGTTTGAGCATATTTATGTCACGACCCAAAATTCCCATCCTCGGGACCGTGATGGCGCCCAACATTTCACTTCCTAGGCAAGCCAACGTTAGATATAATTATTAATCATTTTTAATATTTCAAATCAAATGAAAATCAATAAGCCGAATAGTCTGAAATGGAGTGAATAAACTAATAAACAACGAAATCCAAATATCATATCAGAACTGGTGCTATGAATACACAAGCGTCTAGAGTACTAAAATAATAGTTTGAATAAAAAAAAGCATAACTGTATGAATCAAAATAAATAACTAAGATGATATAGGAGGGGACTTCAAGGCTACGAACGTGGTGCATCTATACCTCAAGTGTCTGATAGTAGTCAAATCCGGGAGACCTCACTGAACGCTGCCAGGACCAACTTCGGTATTTGCACAAGAATTGCAGAGTGTAGTATGAGTACAACCGACCCCATATACTCTGTAAGTGCCGAGCCTAACATCGACGAAGTAGTCACGAGGCTAAAGCGGGCCACTTACAATAACCTATACGCAATAATAATAATAATAATAATAATAATAATAATAATAATAATAATAATAACAGGAAAAAAAAATAGGAAATGAAACATAGCAGTTAATTTATGACAATGAACTCAAACCTCACTATCGAAAAGCCCAGAATTACAAACCTCGTAATCTCATATAAAAATGCTGAAACTAACATAACAACAACAACAAGTACAATACATACAATCCGTTGCAGCGTGCAACCCGATCCCACCGTAACATCATTTATCAATATCAAGTATAACGTGAACAATCAATTGTGATGTGCAACCCGATCCCACCATATCATCATTAATCAATATCATAATCCTCCCTTATTCCACCTTATCATCATTTATCAATATTAATAATTACATATACAAACTGTTGCGGCATGCAATCCGATCCCACCATATCATTATTTACCAATATTATAATTCTCCCTTATTCTACCATTTCAATTTATTATCCTTCAATTCACATTGCAACGTGAAACCCGATCCACAAACAATTTTAATAAACATAAACAATCCAATAATTCATTTTACAAGAATTTCTACAATCAAAGGGTATGAGTGCAAGGCAATAAAGGAACCACGTAAAAATCAAGGAATGCTACAAATATTACAAAAACAACAGAACAAGTAAAGCACGTGACAATTAAGGTATGCAAGTAAAACATTTAAAGCAAGTATCAAATAAGCACGGAGTCATGGAAGGGACAAAAAATTCAATACAAGAATAATTAAATGACAAATAACAAATTACGGCATAGAAAGCAATTAAAGCATGTTACAATTAAGGCATGGAATGAGATAATTCATGAAATACGAGAAAAATATGGAAACAAATATTTTGACGACGTATATACACTCGTCACCTCACATAATCGGGTCTGGATTTTGATTCCAGAAAAAAGAATAGGTCCATTGTGTCAATTATGACTTGTGTGCAAAATTTGAGGTCAATTGGAGTTGGTCTGGTATGTTTCGGCATTAGTTTTAGAAGCTAGGAATTTATAAGTTCATTACGCTTGAATCGATGTGCGATTCATGGTTTTAGTGTTGTTTGATGTGATTTGAGGCTTCGAGCGAGTTCGTATCATGTTTTAAGACTTGTTGGTATGTTTGGACGGGGTCCCAGGGGCCTTGGGTGTGTTTCAGATTGAGTTCGGACCATTTGCTCTTGAAATAGGACTGCTGGTTTTTCTGTTCTGGTTTCGTTCTATGCGTTCGCGAAGGTTATCTCGTAATCACATAAAGTCCTTAGGGACTGCTAGGATTTTACTCTTCGTATTTCCAAAGTGAGGGGTGCAATCACAAAGGTTTAGGAGCTTGTGCATCGCGAATGCATGGATGTGACCGCATTCGTGTATAAGGAAGGAGAGTTGGTGCTGAGGTTCGCGTTGTTCTTCGCGTTCGCGTGGTGTTGTCCGCTATCGCATAGCTTTGGGAGGTCTTACCATCGTGTTTGCGACTGTAGTCACGTGATCGTGTAGTGTCTTTTTTGAGTTGTGGAGACTTGTTCTCCACGATTGCGAGTGTTTGTCCGCGATGCGAAAGAGGATAACTGGGCAGCAGTGTTAAATTTCAAAACGAGGGTTTTATTGCATTCTTCATCTTTTGGACTTAGAGAGATCGGTTTGTGGTGATTTTAAGCGGGATTTTTAAGGAATTGATTGGGGTAAGTGATTCTAACTCGGATTTGATTATTTTACACGAACCCATCATTGTTTTTACCATTTAATTAGTGTTTTGGGTTAGAAAAGTTGGGAAAAAATTGTGAAAACTTCATAGACCGAATTTTGGGGAATTGAAAGGCGGTTTGAGGTTGGATTAGAATAATTCTCGTTATCGAATGGATATTCGAATTTTGTAAGTTTGGTCAGGTTTCGAGTTGTGGGCCTGGGGTTGACGTTTTGAGTTGACTTTTTGTTTTCTTTCGTGATATCATAATTGCCTTAATTTTAGTATAGCTATTCTTGTTACATTTCTTCATTGTATCATTTCCATTGTTCCATTATTTTACCGTACTTTACTTCTTCATTTTCTTTATTTATTTCAGTAGGTGTCTTGACCTGACCTCGTCACTACTCTACCAAGGCTAGGCTTAATACTTGCTAGGTACCATTGTGGTGTACCCATACTACGCTTCTGTACATCATTTTGTGCAGATCTAGGTACTTCATACCAGCCTAGGCATCCTTGAGTTGAGTTTGGATCAGAGACGTCAAGGTATACCTGCCGACGTCCGCAGGCCTCGGAGTCACCCTCTATCTAGTTTTTATTTCATTCTACTTTTATAGATACTGTTGTATAGGGATGTTCAGTATACTCGTGTAGAGCTTGTGACTCGGTCTCACTAGATTTTTGGAGTTATGTTCGGTTGTATTGCGGAGTCCTTTTTATGATAGCTATTGGTTTAAATTGGATGTTTTATTACTATTTCTATTAAATTCTTTATGTATGTTAGGCTTACCTAGTGTTAGAGACTAGGTGCTATCACGACATCCTACAGAGATAGATTGGTGTCATGACAAGTTGGTATCAGAGCTCTAGGTTCATAGGTGTTAAGAGTCATAAGCAGGTTTAGTAGAGTCTTGCAGATCGGTACGGAGACATCTGTACTTATCTTTGCGAGGCTATGGAACTGTTAGGAAGCTTCATTTCTTTGATTCCTTATCGTACTAATTTGTTGACTTCGAAATTTTGAATCTTAGTCTTTCTATTCTCTCACAGATGGTGAGGACACACACCGCTGGATCTGACGATTAGACACCCGCGCCCCCTGCTAGAGCCACGAGAGGCCGGGGTAGAGCTCGAGGTAGGGCACGTGATGCAGCCAAAGCATCTGCCCGAGCTGCGACAGAGAAGCCACTAGTAGCTCCAGTTGGGGAAGGCACCTGAGAAGCCTGTTACTACCCCTGCACTTCAGGAGACCCTCGCACAGTTATTGAGAATTTTTGGTACTCTAGCTCAGGCGGGGTTGATTCCAATTGAACCAGCCACATCTCAGGCTGGGGGAGGAGCTCAGACTCCCGCGGACCATACCTTAGAGCAACGGATCCATGTTGGCCAGGTCCCAGAGGTTATACTAGTGCAGCCGGTTGTCTCATTTCAGCCCGAGGCTAGGGCAACAACGTCTGAGTAGGACCAACTCAGACTTGGGAGGTACAAGAAGTACCAGCCTTCTACCTTTTGCGGCCTAGCTACAGAGGATGCATATGGTTTTCTAGAGAAGTGTCACTGTATTCTCCGTACCATGGGTATTGTGGAGATGAGCGGGGTCACTTTCACTACATTCCAGCTATCAGGACCAGCATATCAGTGGTGGTGGGCTTATGCGGAGGGTAGTCCAGCCGAGGCAACTTAACTCACATGGACTCAGTTTTCAGAGATGTTCTTGAGGGAGTTTATTCCCAGAGTCTTCAGGATGCATGGCGTGTGGAGTTTGAGCAGTTGTGACAGGGTGCTATGACCGTGTTAGAGTATGATGTCAAATTCATTGAGTTGTGCAGACATGCACCTGCCTTGGTTTCCATGGTTAGAGAGCGAGTCCGTCGATTTATCGAAGGGCTCAACTATGGTATTAGATTCAACATGGCTCGAGAGTTGGAGACAAGCACTCTATGTCAGCATGTGGTAGATATCGCATGGAGAATGGAGGAGATGCGGGGCCAGGAGAGGGAGGACAGGGAGGCCAAGAGGCCTCTAGATTCTGGCGAATATAGTAGTGCCCGTGCCCCAGTTGTAGCCCGTCATTTAACACTTCCAGCTTCTAGTGGTACTCTGGCTACTCCCAAGTCTTAGGTTTCCCATTGTGCAGCGCCACTTTATAGTGCACCGCCTGCACGGGCTGCTTTCAGCAGTCAGTCCAATCGACCAGGCCCGAGCCAGTTTCAGCAGTCGCGTCATTCGAGAGCTTGCTTTGAGTGTGGTGATACTCTTCATATGGTAAGGGACTGCCCTAGACTCATGAGGGGTGTACCTCCACAGACTACTCAGGCTCCACGTATTCCACAAGGTCCACAGACTTCTCAGGCCATGGTTACCACTCCAGTTTCCGCTCCACCTACACAACCAACTAGGGGTGGAGGTCAGGCGGGTAGGGGTCGCCCTAGAGAGGGAGGCCAAACCAGATGTTATGTTTTTCTGGGTAGGACAGAGGCAGTTGCATCAGACGCAGTTATCACAGGTATTGTTCCGGTTTGTCATAGAGATGCATCAGTCTTATTTGACCTAGTCTCCACTTATTCATATGTATCTTCTTACTTTGCTCCATATTTGGGTATATCTCGTGATTCTTTGAGTTCTCCTGTTTATGTGTCCACGTTTGGGAAAGATTCTATTGTTGTAGACCGTGTGTATCGGTCGTGTTTAGTTGTTATTGGTGGTTTTGAGACCAGATTTGATCTATTGTTGCTCACTATGGTATACTTTGTTGTTATTTTGGGCATGGACTATTGTCACCTTATTATGTTATTCTTGATTGTCGTGCCAACACGGTGACGTTGGCTATGCCAGGTTTACCACGGTTGGAGTGGAGGTGTACTTTGGATTAAGTTCTTAGTAGGGTTGTGTCCTTCCTTAAGGCACAACAGATGGTTGGGAAGAGGTGTGATGTATATCTAACCTTTGTGAGAGATGTCAATGTTGATACTCCTACCGTTGAGTCAGTTCTGGTAGTGAGAGTCTATCCAGATGTAATTATGGCAGATCTTCCGGGCATGCCGCCCGATAGGGATATCAATATTGGTATTGACTTGTTGCCCAACACTTAACCCATTTCTATTCCACCATATCGTATGGCCCCAACGGAGTTGAAGGAGTTAAAGGAGCAGTTGCAAGAGTTGCTTGATAAGGGTTTCATTCGGCCTAGTGTGTCGCCTTAGGGTGCTCCGGTCTTGTTTGTGAAGAAGAATGATGGTTCTATGCGCATGTGTATTGATTATAAGCACTTGAACAAGGTTACGAATATTCCGAAGACTACCTTTAGGACTCGGTATCGTCACTACGAGTTCCTTGTGATGTCATTTGGGCTGATCAACGCCCCAGCAATGTTCATGCACCTGATGAACAGTGTATTCCAGTCCTATCTAGATTCATTCGTCAGTATGTTTACTGACGACATCTTGGTGTACTCCCGCAGCTGGGAGGATCATGAGCAACATTTGAGGATTGTGCTCCCGACCTTGAGAGAAAAAGAAGTTGTATGCAAAATTCTTAAAGTGTGAATTCTAGCTTGATTCAGTGGCATTTTTGGGTCATGTGATGTTGAGGGGATCAAGGTAGATCCAAAGAAGATTGAAGCAGTGCAAAGTTGGCCCAAACCTTCTTCAGCTACTGAGATTCAGAGTTTTCTTAGTTTAGCCGGGTATTGCGATCATTTCGTAGAAGGTTTCTCATCTATTGTATCACCTATGACTAGATTGACCCAAAAGGGTGCTCCATTTAGATGGGATGAGGAGTGTGAGGATAGCTTTCAAAAGCTCAAGACTGCTTTGACTACAACCCCAATATTGGTGTTGCCTATGGGTTCGGGGTCTTACACTATGTACTGTGATGCGTCTCATGTTGGCCTTGGCACGTTGTTGATACAAGACGGTATGGTGATTGCCTATGCGTCTAGGCAACTGAAGGTTTGTGAGATGAATTATCTTGTCCACGACTTGGAATTAGCAGTGATTGTTCATGCCTTGAAGATTTGGTGACAATATTTGTATAGTGTCCCTTGTGAGGTCTATACCGACCACCGGAGTCTACAGTATTTGTTCAAACAAAAGGACCTTAACTTGCGGCAGGGGAGATGGTTAGAGTTGCTTAAGGACTATGATATCACTATTCTATATTATCCTTGGAAGGCCAATGTGGTGGCCGATGCCTTGAGTCGAAAGGTGGAGAGCTTGGTGTAAGGCCCCGTAAAATTTTGCCAATGAATTTAAGGTTTCGTGGTGCCGAGGTAGGCTTACATGTTTGAGGATTATACTGTACAAACTTTTTGGTTTGAAGAATGCACTGAGGAGTTGATGGAAAGTTTTGGCTGAATTTTGAAGGTTGTTTTGCGGTCCATTATGCGATCGCATAGCTGTTTCGTGGTCCGCACATCCGTTGCAGACTTGGCATGAAGAATTTTGGAGAGTGATTTGCGGACCACAGATCTGCCGCAAACCTGTCCCGACCAGCCCAGATTTGGAGGACCATTTTGCGGTCCAGTTTGCGAATCGCAGACATGATCTGCGATGCATTCTGGGACCATAGAGTTGAGATCTGAGGGTCCATTTTTTGATTTTTATAACCCGACCCCTATTTCATTAATAAACCCTTGAAGCTCGTTTTGGAGCAAAAATCTGATATTTTTAAAGAGAAGTGAGACTGTTCTAGAGAGAGAGAGGAGGAAGCCCCAAGTGTGTTATTCATCAATCCTTGTCAAAGCTTTGAAATTCAACAAGGAAATCTCACAAGATCTTCATCCAAGAGGTAAGGTTCTAACCCTAGTTTTTTATTTCGAGTATGGGCAGAATATGGGAAATTGGGAGTGTGATTCATGGGTGTGGGATTTGTTTATTTTACATGCATGTACCATCAAGGGTAGTGGGAAGATTGTTGAGCTCATTTGGGTAAACTTTGGGTAGTGGGATGAAAGAATCCACCATAGGAGGACCTTGAAACCTTAATGCACACCTAGTGTTTGATAAAATGCTCAAGTGAGCTGGAACTATGAACTCTCTTGCTAATTTGTGTTCAATTTTGCTATATATCTAAATAGATCGAAGTGGCTAAGATTTTCGGAACGTTGTAGTAATTTAAAAAACTCAAGACAAGATATACTGGCTAAACTCTTCTCTTAGAATTGAACCCCACGATATCCTTGTAAGTCCCGTATTGCTAATTATAAATAGATTATTTCGAATAATCCTTGTGTCCAAAAGATATATGCTCAATATGTTTTCCAAATGTTCTTGTTATGTTATGTGCTATTTGAAAATGTGCTCGAAGCATGGGTTGCATATCTAAATGTTATAACTTCAAGCCGTGATCCAAATGAAAGCTATTGTCCCAAATTGTGTAAGAAATCTCAATGTGCTTAATATTCTTATTTGCTCACATGTGGACTTAAAGTCTTGAATAGAAATGCTTTGTTGTTGATGATTAGTGATGATGTTTGAAAGTGAAAGAAGCGAGTATGAGATGTAGAAATGTGGCCATCGTGCCAAGAATGGGAATTACATTTGTGGCCAATAGTTCCAATGAAATGAAAGAATGTGTGAAAGATTAGTAGATGAGTTTGACTCCTTTATATAATAATGTCATTAATGTCCTATGATTACCCATGGCTAGTACAAGTAAGTGATAGTATGAACATGAACTGTGGCCGCTTGCCAAAGTGAGAATCATGAGGCATGGTATGTTCCAATGGTTTCAACTATAATTGTATGCTTCTGAAATAATGAATGTAAATGACTTCAATATTAGGTCACCGAGAATCATGAACTTAGCTAGTGACCTTAAGATTGCAAGGAGGTATATAATGAGGTGGAAAAGAGACGTCCTATGCTAAATGATGATGAACCTTAAGAAAAAAAATTGGGTCCAGCACCATTGAAATCTACTTAATGATTGGCCATGCATGTGTTAATGTAATAAGCTATCTTTCTCTATGATGAGCATGAACATGAAGTATTCCAATGATCTGGGAACTTACGACCTTAACGGTAATGTCAATCATGTCGCTTGAGTGTAAATAGGGTCGTGTGCATGATGGTATATTATTTGAATCCTATGGACAGTCTATGAAATGCATAGGTGTATAATATTAATGAATCCTATGGACGGTCTATGAAACGCATAGGTGTATAATATTAATGAACCGTATGGACGGTCTATGAAACACATAGGGGCATAATATGAATGAATCCGTATGGACGGTCTATAAAATGCATAGGTGTATAATATGAATGAAACACTATGGACGGTCTATGAAACACATAGGTGTATAATATAATATGTGAACCCTATGGACGATCTATGAAACACATAGGTGTATAATATAATATGTGAACCTTATGGACGGTCTATGAAATGCATAGGTGTATAATATAATATGCGAACCCTATGGATGGTCTGGTGAGACGCATAGGCAGCACGAACAATAGGTGCCACTTCCATTGCCTTTGTTTGTACATGTTGTTACGTTTACATTATATTTTGTATCCCACGCATAGTTCATAGGGAATTCTTGATCCTAAAAGAAGTTCAGAATGATGTAAGTATAATAAGACTTGACATGTGATACTATGGGTCATTTCGTAGTTTCTTGGCGTAATTTATTTGCCTCATATTTGAGTTACCGTATTTTCATATGTTTTCTGTCTGCCTTACATATGAGTACTATTCCACATATACTCATGTCCCTTTTGCGGGGGGTTCTGCATCTTTTAATGGATGCAGGTGGTTCCATAGCAGGCAACATTGATCAGTGATAGCAGTACATCCTCCTCTCAGTTGTCTTGGTGAGTCCCATTTCACATCGGAGTCATGTATCGTTTGCTTCTCATGTATTGAGTTTTGAGTTACAACCGGGGCCTTATTGTCGGCACTATCCTAGTACTCATTTGTAACCGTTAGAGGCTCCGTAGACATGCTGTAGGATGTACGTTGGTATTGGGAACGTCAAACTAAAGATGTTGTAATTGTATCACATGTTCCACTTCTAAACTATGGATGTGTAATTTAATATTTTGGGGACTTATAAATGAAGTAGCTAATAGTAATGGATTGGTGTTATATATATGATCTCCTTATTTTCTAATTAATGAAATGTATTCTTCTCTTTATTCATGGATGAGTTGGGTAGAATGAAATCTAGCAGGCTTGCTCGGCAGGGTTATCCCGGTTGAGCGCCGGTCACGCACCCTGAGGTCGGGGCGTGACACTTGGCCAATTTAGCATATCTACCAGCAGTAGAGAGGCCATTAGCTTTGGATGTTTAGGCCTTGGCCAACCAGTTTGTTAGATTGGATGTTTAGGAGCTGAGTCGAGTTCTGGCTTGCGTGGTTTCTCGGTCTTCTCTATATGATCGCATTAGTGAGCGTCAGTATGGCGACCCCCATTTACTTGTACTTAAGGACACAGTACAGCACGGCGATGCCAAGGAGGTTTCTATCAGAGATGACAGTGTGTTACGGATGTAGGGCCGGTTATGTGTGCCCAATGTGGATGGTTTACATGAATTGATTCTTCAAGAGGTCCACAGTTTGCGGTACTCCATTCCTCTGGGTGCCGCTAAGATGTATCAGGATTTGAGGTAGCACTATTGGTGGAGGAGAATGAAGAAAGACATAGTGGAGTATGTAGCTCGGTACCTAATTTGTCAGCAGGTGAAGTATGAGCAATAGAGGCCAAGTGGGTTACTTCAGAGACTTGAAATTCCCGAGTGGAAATGGAAGCGAGTTACCATGGACTTCGTTTTTGGGCTACCACAGACTCAGAAGAAATTTGATGCAATATGGGTGATTGTGGATAGGTTAACCAAGTCAGCTCATTTCATCCCGGTGGTGAATACCTATTATTCAGAGCAGCTGGCCTAGGTTTATATTTGCGATATTGTTTGACTTCATGGCATGCTGGTATCCATCATCTCTGACCGGGGTACGCAGTTTACATTGTGATTCTAGAGGGCCGTACAAGGTGAGTTAGGCACACGGGTTGAGTTGAGTACAACATTCCACCCTCAGACGGACGGACAATTTGAGCGCACTATTCAGATATTGAAGGATATGCTTCGTGCCTGTGTTATGGAGTTCGGGGGTTATTGGGATATGTTCTTGCCACTTGCGGAGTTTTCCTACAACAACAGCTACCAATCTAGTATTCAGATGGCTCCCCAGTTGGTTGGTTTGAGACGGGATAGACTAAGTTATTAGGCACAGATTTTGTTCGAGATGCTTTGGAGAAGGTCAAGTTGATCCAGGATCGACTTCGTACAGCCCAATCAAGACTAAAGTGTTATATGGATCGGAAGGTTCGTGATGTTGCATTCATGGTTTGAGAGCGGGTCTTGATCTAGGTTTTGCTCATGAAGGGTGTTATGAGGTTTAGGAAGAAGGACCAGTTGAGCCCTTGGTATATCGGACCTTTTGAGATTCTTGAGAGGATTGGTGAGGTGGCCTACAAGCTTGCCTTGCCACCTAGTCTAGCTGCAGTTCATCCAGTATTCCATGTTTTTATGCTTTGGAAGTATCACGGTGATCTGTCCCATGTGTTAGATTTAAGCTCAATCCAATTGGATAATGATTTGTCTTATGTTGAGGAGCCGGTGGCCATCATGGACAAGCAGGTCCGAAAGTTGAGGTCAAAGAGCATTGCTTCAGTGAAGGTTCAGTGGAGGGGTCAGCCAGTCCAGGAGGAGACTTGGGAGACCAAGCATGATATGCATATGCATTATCCTCATGTTTTTACCACTTCAAGTATGTCTCTATACTCGTTCGAGGACGAACGTTTGTTTTAAGAGGGGGAGGATGTAACAACCTGGCCGGTCGTTTTGAGTATTTTATCCCCGTTTTCCTATTTATTTCCTCTTCTATGTTATATTGTAGTTATGTGGCTTACTGGGGTGTTTGGTTTTGGTTCAGGTGAGTTTCAGAGTGAAACGAGATACTTAGTCCCAAAGTTAAAAGTTTAAGTTGAAAGCGTTGATCGGAGTTTGACTTTTTTATAGATGACTCTGGAATGGAGTTTTGATTCTTCCAATAGCCCCGTATGTTGATTTTGGACTTAGGAGCGTGTCCGGATATTGATTTGGAGGTCCATATGTCGTTTCAGCTTGAATTGACAAAAGTTAGAAAGTTGAAGGTTTGGAAGGTTGAGAAGTATGACTGGGAGTTGACTTTATTAATATTGGGTACGGATTTCGGTTCCAAAAATTGGAATAGGTCCGTTGTGTCAATTATGACTTGTGTACAAAACTTGAGGTCAATTGGAGGTGGTTTGGTATGTTTCGGCATTAGTTTTAGAAGCTAGGAATTCATAAGTTCATTAGGGTTCAATCGATGTGTGATTCGTGGTTTTAGTGTTGTTTGATGAGATTTGAAGCTTCGAGCGAGTTCATATCATGTTTTAGGAGGACTTGTTGGTATTTTTGACGGGGTCCCGGGCGTGTTTCAGATTGAGTTCGGACCATTTGCTCTTGAAATAAGACTTTTGATTTTTCTATTCTGGTTTCCTTCTACGCGTTCGCGAAGGTTCTCCCGCGATCGCGTAGAGTCCTTAGGGACTACTGGGATTTTACTCTTCGCGTTTGCGAAGTAAGGGGTGCGATCACGAAGGTTGAGGAGCTTGTGCATCGTGAACGAGCGGATGTGACCACGTTCGCGTGTAAGGAAGGAGAGTCGGTGCTGAGGCTCGCGTTGTTCTTCGTATTCATGTGGTGTTGTCCGCAATCATGTAGCTTTGGGAGGTCGTGCCATAGCATTCGCGACTATAGTCACGTGATCGCGTAGTGTCTTTTTTGAGCTGAGGAGATTTGTTCTCCGCGATCGCGAATATTTGTCCGCGATCGCGAAAGAGGATAACTGGGCAGTAGTGTTAAATTTCAAAAATGAGGGTTTTATTTCATTCTTCATCTTTTGGACTTAGAGAGCTCCGCTTGTGGCAATTTTAAGCGGGATTGTCAAGGAATTGATTGGGGTAAGTGATTCTAACTCGAATTTGATTATTTTACATGAACCCATCATTGTTTCTACCATTTAATTAGTGTTTTGGGTTAGAAAAGTTGGGAAAAAATTGTGAAAACTTCATAGACCAAATTTTGGGAATTTGAAAGACGGTTTGAGGTCGGATTTGAATAATTTTTAGTATGGTTTGACTCATTATCGAATCGGTGTTCGGATTTTGTAAGTTTGGTCGGGTTTCGAGATGCGAGCCCAAGGTTGACGTTTTGAGTTGACTATTTATTTTTCTTTAAAGATCATAACCTTATTGTTCGGAATAGTTTCCTTTGGTTTGTACTTATGGTATAAAGTCATTTTGGCTAGATTCGAGCCGTTCGGATTTGGATAATCACGGAAAAGGCTTACTAGTGGATTGAGTTAGTGTGTTTTGAGGTAAGTTTCTTGCCTAACTTTATATGGAAAAATTACCCCATAGGATTGGTACTGTTTTGTGTAAATTGTGGTATGTAAAAGCCGTGTACGCAAGGTGACGAGTGGGTACATGGGCTAAATGAGGTAATTGACCGGCTTGAGCTATGTTGATTCTTTCATGCCTTTAATTGAATTGTCATAACATGTTACCCCCATCACCGTTAACCTATCCTACGTGATTTACTTGACATTGTAAATACCTGTCTCATCTCTTACTTGTTAATTGCCTTTACGTGATTAGTTGAAGTTATTGTTCTCTCATTTCCTTGTTAATTATTTAACTGTTGAGTTCCTTTACTTAAAGTTTTTATTTCTTGGAATATCTTATTGTTGAATTATGGTGTTGAAGTTATAAAGGTCGTGATTCACATTGAGGCAAAGTTATAAATTTTGTTAAAACAACATTCTTGTTGAGTTATTCACTTTCGGTTGCTATTGTTGAGACTCTTGTACATATTGTGGTTGAGCCATGGGTTATTTATTGGGGAAACACTATTACTGTTAACTTCTTTGGCAAGTTGTGGTATTGGGCACTTAAGGTGCGATTTGTGATATGTTGTGATATTGATACGCATGCGGTGGTTTAAGAATTGGGGTTTAAACACATGCAGTGAGATAAGGTGGGCTTGATATGCGTGTTGCTAGTAAGGAAACTACTTGAAGCCACGCGGTGTGATAAGGTGGGCTAAAACGCGGGTAGCTATTTCGGGAAAATGATTTTCAAAACTAAATACAAGGCTCCCGCGGTGGTATAAGGAAAGACTGTGATTTGATTTGTGAAATGAGACTGTGAGGCAGTAACTCAATAGTGATTATTGTTGATACCTAGGCAGTACCTCGATAGTGATTCTTGTGTTTTGTTTGCATCGTTTCCTTGGCATTCTTATTATATGTTTTCTTCCGTGATGTCTTAATTGCCTTAATTTCAGTGTAGCTATTCTTGTACATTTCTTCATTGTATCATTTCCATTGTTCCATTATTATACTGTACTTTACCTGTTCAGTTTTGTTATTTATTTTAGTAGGTGTCTTGACCTGAACTCATCACTACTTGACCTGAACTCATCACTACTCTACCGAGGTTAGATTTGATATTTACTAGGTACCGTTGTGGTGTACTCATACTACGCTTCTGCACATCTTTTTGTGCAGATCCAGATACTTCATACCAGCCTAGGCATCCTTGAGTTGAGCTTGGATAAGAGACTTCAAGGTATACCTACCGACATCCGCAGGACTCAGAGTCACCCTCTATCTAGTTTCTATTTCATTCTCCTTTTATAGATACTGTTGTATAGGGATGTTCATTATACTCGTGTAGAGCTTGTGACTCGGTCTCACCAGATTTTTGGAGTTATGTCCAGTTGTATTGCGAAGTCCTTTTTATGATAGGTATTGGTTTAAATTGGAAGTTTTATTACTATTTCTGTTAAATTCTTCATATATGCTAGGTTTACCTAATTTTAGAGACTAGGTGCTATTTCGACATCCTATGGAGGGAGATTAGGATCGTGACATTTCTAGACCAAGAACAATTAATAGTATTGACATAAATTTTAAAGAACTAAAACCAAACCTTCTAGTATAATGAAATAATGGCAACAATAATCAAGTATTTTTTATAGGACGTATTTCCTCTCCAACATCCATACGACAATTAATCAATCTCCAGTAACGAAACTCACTCAAATAATAATAGAAAAGTTGCTTAAATAATGAAATCGGAAGAAATCAAAGACTAAAAATCAAAAGGGGCAAATAAACATTGAACATGAAGTAATTTTAGCCTTTTAAAATATACCAAAATTATAGAAAAAGTAGTATCTTGCATGTGGTAAATTCTAGCGAGCAATCTATTTCATATTTGGTGAAGATACAAGCAACTTAAACACGTAAAATCTGAAACATAGAGCTTCTATGTGGAGTTTCAATATGTGACGACCTGACTGGTTATTTTGAGCTTTAGCATTTCGTTCGGTGGTTCGTATTATACATTTTGACTTGCGTGTATGGTCGGTTTCGATTTTCGGGTGATTCGGGATTGATTTGGAAGAATCATCATTATTTTAGAAGCTTAATTGATAAGAGTTGACCGAAGTTTGACTTTTATGTAGACGACTCCTGAATGGTATTTTGATGATTCCAATAGCTTCGTATAGTGATTTTAGACTTAGGCATATATCCGGATTTAGATTTAGAGGTCTGTTGAATGATTTGATGCTTTTTGGCGAAAGTTGGAAAATTGAAGGTTTGGAAGGTTAAGAGGTTTGACCGGGAGTTTACTTTATTGATATAGTGTTCGGATTGTGATTCCAGGAGTTGGAATAGGTTCGGTGTGTCATTTTGGACATGCATGTAAAATTTGAGGTCATTCCGAGTTGAATTGATATGATTCGACGTGGGTTTTGAAAGCTGAAAGTTTATTAGTTCATTAGGCTTAAATTGAGGTGCAATCCGTAGTTTTGATGTTATTTGGTGTGATTTGAGGCCTCGAGCAGATCTGCATTATATTTTGAGATTAGTTGGTGTGATTGGAGGGGGTCCCGGGAGCCTCGGGTGTGTTTCAGACGAGTTTTGGGTCATTTCATTATTGTTAAGAAGGTTTGGTTCTGGTGTTTCACATCTGTGCATGTTGGAGCGCAGATGCGGAGCTGCTTCTACGTGTTTTTGCGTCGCTTCTGCGCGATTGTGCATGGTCTGGCTTTCCACATCTGCGGGTAGGTGACCGCATGTGCGAGGTCGCATCTGCGGATGGTCGATCGCAGATGCGTCTTTGTGGCTCAGGGTGATTGTCCGCTTCTGCGGATATTTTTACGCTTCTGCGTTATCGCAGAATCGGATTGTCGTCTGGTAAGTTGTCATCGTAGATGCGAGCTACATCTCGCAGGTGCGTGATTTTGTCGGCAAATGCGGAAATCCCTAGAGAGCTCGATTTTGGGCTATTTTGGAGGGGATTTTCACGATTTGGATTGGGATAAGTATTTTTGACTCGGATTTGGTTATATTTCATGATTCTATCCCTATTTGTATCATTTAATTAGTGATTGAATTGGAGATTTTGGTAAAAACTTTCCTAAAACATAAAATGATGTTTTGAAGGCCGATTTGAGGTCGGAATTGGATGATTTTGGTATGGTTGGACTCATATCGGAATGAGTGTTTGGATTTTGTTATTTTATCGGATTTTGATTTGCCAGCCCGGGGTTGACCTTTTGGGTTGACTTTTTGGTTTTCATTAAAGATCGAAACTTTATTAACCAGAATTATTTTCTATGGCTTTTATTTATTATATTAAGTTATTTTGAATAGATTCGAGCCGTCTGGAGGTTGTTTCACATAGGAAAGTCTTTTTAGAGTATTAATTTAACTTCTTTGAGGTAAGTATCTTGCCTAACTTCGTGTGGAGGAACTACCCCATAGGTGACGAGGTGACGAGTATTTGAATTATGTGAAATATGTGTACATGAGGTGACGAGTATGTATACGAGCTTATATATGAAAATTGGCCGGTTTAGACTCTTAGGCTTCTTTCATGCATTTATTTGAAGTTGTTAGCACACGTTATATATCTTACTTGCCAGGTTTACTCTTATATGCTTTATTTGAAGTTGTTACCTCTTTTATTATAATGTGACCTCCTTTATTGTTGAGTTATTCTTAATCGAAGTTGTTGTTACATGATATCCCTTCATGGTCGAGTTATCCTCGTGCATTTAGATATAGTTGTTATTTCATTCTATCTCTTTCATTGTTAGCTTATGTTGTAAACTAGAATTTGAAGTTGCCATTTTAGGTAAATACCTTCATTGTTGAGTCTATTCTTAAGAAATTAATTGAAGTTGAAGTTATTGAGAGCCACTAACCTGTTTTAGTTAACGTTTTTGTTTAATGGAGTATGTTTCATTGTTAAGTCATTTTTCATTTTATTTTGTTGTTATTGCGATTCTTGTGCACATTGTGGTTGAGTCGTGGGCTATTTGTTATGGTGATATTGGTATTATTATTTTGGAAAGGTTGTGTCCTATGGGCACTTGTGGTACGAGTTGATATGTCGTGATGTTGGCACATGTGGATTTGTTGTGTGAATTAATTATTTCTATGAAGAGTGTAAGGGTGACATCTCACTGTTGTTGATTGTGCGGAGTGATACGGGTGGCTATTGCGTTATTTTCTGGGCGGAGTGATACGGGTGGGTACTGATATATTGTCTGGACTGAGTGATACAGGGGATATTATGTTAAATATTTGGGCGGAGTGATACGGGTGGCTATTATGATGTTGTCTATACAGAGGGATAAGGGTGGCTAGGTTAGGGAAGATACGTGATGACCTGGGGGCATAATGTTGATGATATTCGTGTGATGGTGTGATTTTCTTATGTGTGTCATGCACCTTACGTGACTTGTTGTGTTGTTTCCAATGAGCTACTCGATATCTTTGATACTTGTTGATTTGGATTGTAATAGTACACTCGCACATGCATACACCATAGCAGGCCATTCATACTAGTTCAGGAGTATGAAATTTGACATTTATTGATCATGCACATGTATTCTTGTGTATCTGCCTTCATTGTGATATTGAGCCTGTGACCACGCCGAGGGGATTGTGATAGTGAGCAGTGACCACGCCGGGCAGATTGTGATATTGAGCATGTGCCTATGCGGGCGGATTGTGATATTGAGCTTGTGACCACACCGAGAGGATGGTGATAGTGAGCAGTGATCACGCCAGACGGATTGTGATATTGAGCCTGTGTCTATGCCGGGCGTATTGTGATATTAAGCTTGTGACCATGCTGAGCGAATTTTAATAGTGAGCTTGTGACCACGCCGGACAGATTGTGATATTAAGCATGTAACCATGGCGGGCAGATTGTGATTGTGAGCCCGTGACCATGTAGGGCGGATTGAGATATTGGCATATGAGTTGTCTGTGCAGCTGTGATTAATAATATGGGCATAAGGTGCCATGATCATATGATTTGTGATTTGGGACTCGTGACTTGTGATTATGAGATGAGGTATCTCAGAGTAATTGTTTTGTGAAACTTGTGTTAGAAAAACTTGATTATTTGGTTGCCATTTATTTTTCCTTATATGGTTTCATTGGTACTTAAATGGTGTTCTGATTACTTTACTGCTTTACCACATGTTTATTCCTTGTTGCCATTTAGTGTGTCACGACCCAAAATCCAACTAGTCGTGATGGCACCTAACACATCCTGCTAGGTAAGTCAATTAACAACAATCTAATTCAAATGAGATTTACTGAGAAAATAAATGATGATATAACTGAACTTTTATACAACAATCCAAGGACTGGTAGTACAAATCATGAGCTTCTAAGACATAGAGTTTACAAAGCTAGTATGAAATAAATACATCATCTGTTTGAAATAGACAAACAGATTTATAAATCTAAAGCTACCAAGAAAAATAGGCAGCTTTAACTGGAACGCAGGTACATCTTCCAGGCCAACTCCTGCCATACACATCAACATCAGCTCCAATATCTGCAAGTAAGGTGCAGAAGTATAGTATGAGTACAACTGACCCCATGTACTCAATACGTAACAAACCTAACCTTAGGTTGAAAGAAGTGACGAGCTCGAAAAACGGCCAGAGTCCAACACCAATAGCTAAGAATAACTCGTAGCAATATAATGAAAGCAGTACAAATAATAACTCAAAAGATATTATGCTCGGCTTGTTCATACTTATGAAAAAATAGACATGCTTTTCAGGTATAACAGTAAAACCCAAATCTTTCACCGAAATCACTAAAATATGAGGGTATATAAGATAATTGTGATTTTTTCCAAACTTTCAACAACAGATAAGATATTTCATTCTCATATAACATGAGGAAAGTACATCTCTATGCTTACATGTCAATATGCATGTCAAGTCATCAATTATCATATACCGTCTAGCATGAGGAATATACATCTCAATGCCTACATGTCAAACGTACATGTCAAATCATGAATATCACAATACCGTATAACATGAGGAAAATGCATCTCTATGCCTACATGCCAAGTATGCATGCCAAATGAATGATTTCACGGGGATATTCCTAGGTACTCTCACCCTCAAACATACTCAAGCTGTCTGTCTCAAATGCCCACTTCATCATACAATCACTCAGCACTGTACGGGTGCCTGGCTCATAAGCCCCTCAACAAAGCACGTGTATATATATCATTGTGTTTGCTCCCACTGCTAGTATGTCAGACTCCGGAGGGGCGAATCCTGCCCAAATGCTAATATAAAGCCGATAAGACCTGCTGCGGCATACAGCCCGATCCATAATAATAAATAAGCCAATAAGACCTGCTGCGGCGTGCAGCCCGATCTATAATAATAATAATAATAATAATAATAATAATAATAATAATAATAATAATAATAATAATAATAATAATAATAATAATAATAATAATAATAATAATAATAATAATAATAATAATAATAATAATAATAATAATAATAATAATAATAATAATAATAATAATAATAATAATAATAATAATAATAATAATAATAATAATAATAATAATAATAATAATAATAATAATAATAATAATAATAATAATAATAATAATAATAATAATAATAATAATAATAATAATAATAATAATAATAATAATAATAATAATAATAATAATAATAATAATAATAATAATAATAATAATAATAATAATAATAATAATAATAATAATAATAATAATAATAATAATAATAATAATAATAATAATAATAATAATAATAATAATAATAATAATAATAATAATAATAATAATAATAATAATAATAATAATAATAATAATAATAATAATAATAATAATAATAATAATAATAATAATAATAATAATAATAATAATAATAATAATAATAATAATAATAATAATAATAATAATAATAATAATAATAATAATAATAATAATAATAATAATAATAATAATAATAATAATAATAATAATAATAATAATAATAATAATAATAATAATAATAATAATAATAATAATAATAATAATAATAATAATAATAATAATAATAATAATAATAATAATAATAATAATAATAATAATAATAATAATAATAATAATAATAATAATAATAATAATAATAATAATAATAATAATAATAATAATAATAATAATAATAATAATAATAATAATAATAATAATAATAATAATAATAATAATAATAATAATAATAGTAATAAAGCTAATATGGCATGCTCCGACGTGCAACCCGATCTATAATAACACTCACAACACAGCTCTCAGGTCCACCTCAGTCATCAATCTCTCAAGTCTAAGTGCTCAGAATCTCATACCACTCAGCCCTAACAATGATAACATGTGATGTAACAATGAATGCTGAACAGAGACTAAGATATGATATGCAAATGAAGAATCATGACTGAGTATATAATTATAGTTAGAGAAGATAACTCAAAACAACCGAAATAGCCTCATTAGGTCTCAACCGAATAAGCACATAGCCTAAACATGATTTCTAACATGATTCAGAGCTTATGTAATCAAACAAGTAGGGGAAACATGGATGTAACAGGATATAACAGCAAAACAAGTCCGGTCATAGTCTAATAGTCAACTAGAATAATGATTTCCCCGATGGACGCCCAAACGCTCGTCACCTAGCATGTGCGTCACCTCAATACATCTCTTATAACATAGTTCCTAGGTTTAAATACACTAAAATCCAAGTTTGGATATGTTACTTACCTCGAACAAGCCGAATCCAATACCGAGCAAGCTAAACAATACTCTAAGAATGCCATACCGCGCATATCAACCTTCGAACGACTCAAAACTAGCCAAAAGCAACTCAAAAAAATCAAATAATGCATGAGAAAACAATCCCAAATGATAAAGGTCGAATCTTTACACATTGACTCAAAGTCAACCAAAAGGTCAAACCCAGGCCCACACCTCAGAATTCGATAAAACTCGCAAAATCCGACAACCCATTCGAATAAGAGTCCAACCATAAAATATTTCACTCAAATCCGACTCCGAATCGATGTTCAAAACTCAAATATTCACTTTAGGAACGTTTTCACAAAAACTCCCAATTTCTCTTTAAAATTCACAAATTAGTGACCAAAATCGAAGATGGAATCACGGAATATAATCGAAACCGAGTAAAAAATACTTACCCCAATCCATGTGGTGAAATTCCTCTCCATAGTCGCCCAAAATCGAGCTCCAAGTCTCAAAATGTGAATAAAATGACCAAGCCCTCGATTTTTAATTTCTGCCCAGGCATTTACGCATATGCGGAACAGTAGCCGCTTCTCCGGCATCGATTTTGCGACCAAAAACATGCTTATGCGGAGAATCACTGAAAACCCGCCCATTGCACCTGCAAAAAAAGCCCCGCTTCTGCGCACACGCAGGTGCGACCACAAATCACGCTTCTGTGCTGCACTTCGCATCTGCGCTCCATGCCCCGCATCTGCAATGTCGCAGATGCGTTAATAATCCCGCTTCCAGGGAGGTAGCCCAAATTCAGCCTTTGTCGCAGTTGCAACCAGGTTTTTGCTTCTGCGACCATCGCACCTGCGCAAAACCAGCTGCAGGTGCGATCACAGCCTTAACTAATAAGTTCTGAAATGATCTGAATCGCGTCCGAAACTCACCCGAGCCATCGGGACCCTGTCCGAACATATCAACAAGTCCCAAAAATATAAAACAGATCTACTCGAGGCCTCAAATTACACATAACAACATCAAAACGGCAGATCACACCTCAAATCAAACGTTTGAACTTTTGAACTTTAAACTTCTAAAACTCGTGCCGATTCATACCAAATCAACCCGGAATGACCTCAAATTTTGCACACAAGTCCCAAATGACATAAAAAAGCTATCCCAATTCCTATAACCACAATCCGAACCCGATATCATCAAATTCAACTCCCAGTCAAACCTATGAACTTTCCAAAGCTCCAAATTGTCAACTTTCGCCAAATAGTGCTGAAACTTTCTAGGAACACCCAAACACAAATCCGGGCATACGCCTAAGTCTAAAATCACCATCTGTACCTAACGGAATAATTAAAACTCTGATGTGAGGTCAAATATACAAAAGTCAAACTTGGTCAACTTTTCCTACTCAAAACTTTCTAGTTGAGAATCATTCTTCTGAATCAATCCCGAATCACTTGAAAACCAAAACCGACGCTCCACACAAGTCATAATACATCATATGAAGCTTCTCAAGACTTCAAAAAGTTGAACAGAATGCAAATGCTCAAAACGACATGCTAGGTCGTTACTTTCTCCCCCACTTAAATATACGTTCGTTCCTGAATGTGCCAACAGTTGTTCCAAAGCCATCAAATCACTATGTAAACTCACACTGCACTTACCTGTGGGTGATCTCGCGTCACCCCAATCCATATAAGCCTAACCTCACAACTCAACTGAAGATCCTTTCTTCAACCTTAGCCCATAAACCTTGGAATTAAATCTCCAACATCCGAAATCCATTAGAAGACCTGACTCTCACCTCTATACGCTGTAGAAGTCTGAACCAGCTGTACCAATCCATAACAAACTTAATATGTAATCACATGATATACCACATAACTCGCATACTCATAGCAATAATTCCCGATCGCAGTAGCTGCTCAAAAACAAACCCGGTACCGATAAAAATCCTCATATAAAATAAAACCTTGTTCAAAACCCTTTGTACACTGCCAATGGCAAATAAAACATACATAAACCCATTACCAATCATCAGATCAACAAGTCATGGAGCCCACTCTCATCTGACAAAAACCAAAACCAAATTCTAAGTCGACTTTTGATATTATTCCCCCAAACACACCGTAATCAAATCCGATAGCACCCATTCTAGGTCCAATGACCTCATTTCATCAACATAGCTATTCTATTGACATGTCATACCAATACAACCTAAAGCCAAAAATCGTGCAATTCGTGCACCAATAAGCAAGAATCCATATATATTCAAACATGGAAAATGACTCAAATGAGAGATCCGTCCCGCAAGCTCAACACGTACCACCACAAACGCAATGCTATGAACCCATCAGACATAGTAGAACCAGGACACACAATCTATCACAAATGACCATATCCCAACATAACCCCGCTGCAATGCATGACCCCATCCAAACATCGATCCATATGAAATACCTCAAGCCACAATGCTCAAATCAATAACCACACAAAATTGGATACCAAGTACACAAAGTGCAAGACCATAACCGTGGAGAAGCGTATAACACTATGTACCACAGTCTAGAAAGACCATAACCAAGGCGCAATCAACCATTCAACACCCCAATAACCATCTCGCTCGAATTCTGCTACAAGGCCCAAACGGAACCACATCATGTGTGCATATAACCAACAAATCACAACCCCTTGTAGCATAGAAGAGTAACACATAGAACATATCAGAACACGAATAAGCTCAACTCTAACCGAATGACACACCCCTCATTACTAACAATTTTGCGTCAACAAATCTGATTCGGTGTAGAACACACATCCTCACTGGGCCTACTAATGGGCCCCAAAATCAACTCTGGTCATCAGCAGATAGATAAATAACCTTCTAAAAGTCCTTAATGATTTAACCATAACACATACTATTAGATATCTAACTTTGGCCATACCTTCACAGTCCGCAACCAAGGAACAATTTGCCTCTAAGAACTCCTAGTCTCCAAATCCCTAGAATACCAGAATCACCGTTTCCGATCCCAACTCAACTACTCAAGTAACTGATACATCCTTCATACACAACCATTCCACGAGAAATACTTCCAAAGTTCTTCCGTGCCACATAGAAAATCTGAACATTAGCAGTCGACCGACCATGCGAGTACGACAATACCAATGAACCATCCGTTACTCAAATCACAAGGCGCCTTCTGAAATGTGCACCCTTCTCAGGTAATACCAAGTAGTACTAGCATTCGTCTAAACATATGAGACCGTCTTAACTCTCTAAATTCATGACCTTCCCTTCAAAACTGAACCACATCTTAATACATGCAAACTACAATCTCACATGATGTACTGCATCGACCATACCATCATATGAAAACACGAGAATCCCTTTATCAACCGTGAGTCACAAGCAGATTACATACTTAATTAGCTAGAAACCTTCCATTCAATCCAATTTAGAAGAAAATTACAACACACAACATACTCCTAATGCCGGTAGAAAATATCCATCTCAAATCGTGGTAGAAATCACTAAGAACTCTACAAAGCCCATTTGTACATATCCAAGACATCAGAATTGAATCCCTCTAACCTAATCAAGTCACACAGGTCGCCAAACCCAAAAGTATTGCCACAAAAACACCTGTAGAGACTCACCACATCATAAGAACCCAAAGAACCGATTATACCCATTACCTTGGTGATCTGATCTGCCACCAAGCTGTCTTATTTCTCTGAGTCCCTTCTGAATTGCCTTCAAGTTAATACTTCTCCTTGCCCGCACTCTACAAACCTTAACCCAATGCTCACCACGAGGGATCCTAGCATAAAACCACACCACCCTAAGGCCTATAAGCCATTATATTCTCTCTTTAGCATCCAATAGTACTGCAACCAAACTGCCCACTTGAACAAACCTTATGTGAATCAAATGTTATTTCCTTAACATTTCTCATACTAAAATGTAAAATCCATAATGATATAGAAATACCGTGAGTCTCGACACCATCCAATACAAATCTCTGATTCTAGCCATATACAAATTCAAAAAATTCTCAATTGCCACATATAAATTTTGAACTCTTTAGAACCTTCTCGAGAGTTATCCTCTCTGCTCAAATCTCAATTGCACCGCCCAAACGGGCCGAACGACCTGTGTCCCATTATCACAATTACACCCAAAGATGTAATCCACACTCCTAAGCAACCGAGTGAATCCCTTTTCTTAGTACATTACATCCATCACGAACAATAACCCTAAACCATTCCCAAGACTTCTATATATCTATAAGGTGTAATACATCATGCATCCAGAAATTTCCTTGCTTAAGTCATCCTCAAAACAAGCCTCTGCAAGTCATAGATGATCTACAAGTATGCCTCAAACCGAAACCAATACAACAGATAACCATGCAATCCAATCATCGATGGCAGAATCCCCCACTTGGCTCAAAGCCATAGAATATAACATCTGATAACCCGTAATGCTCTTACTTCATAAATGCCACGCTCTCACATTGTAACGCAGCAAAATCATTCATGAACTCATGTAGCACTAATCATAAAAATACTTTAAATTATTTGCTAAACTCATATTCATCCTTGTGACAGTCGGGCCAACTCCCTCAAGTGATCCAAACTCAAATTGCAACACATGTCACCCACCGGTCGAAAGAAACTCTCCACAGAATTAACCATAAGAACCACACAAACTTAGAACATCCCGTAGGAGATAACCCTCCCGCTTAGCCTCAAACCGACATTTCCCTATGCCCTTTCATGGCTAGAACAACTATGGCATCACTAAGTCTTCCCAAGTCTGAACTCATCAACAAGACATGAGAATCTACTTCGTTCCACAAATGAACAATGTGAAAGAATCCCTCAAAACACTCATAACTTAAGACCGAACAGTAGTACATCAAGTCGGAAATTAAGCACCCAAAAGTCCTTTCCAAATCCCAAGCAAAGTATTCTTGTCATACCTAAGCAATATGAACACATCCCGCAGTCACGTCATACGCATTATATAATCATCCAACCACTCACTGAGCCACCAGTCCCACTCCTAGGGACACTAAAGGACATATGAGTCCAAAGTACATACTCGCGCAACTAAAACCACTTAGCCTAAGCTGTGGTCAAAACCCGGCCTCAAGTCCTCCAGACTGGCCCAACTCTGAAACACAAAAAACATATCTTGCATCTCATCCCTGGAATCACAAATCGTAAATGCACAGCTGAACCAAGCGCTCACATATGCATATGAGTGAGTGGAAGGAATTCAAAGAGATACGCTTCAAGATGAATCAATGCCGCACGATAAGTAAAGAAAGATGGGAAGTTTATCCTAAATACCCTATAGCCTCTCGAAGATAGGTATGGACGTCATCATACCTATCTGCAAGACTCTACTAGACACTTGCTCATGACTCGTAGAACCTATGAACCTAGAGCTCTGATACCAATTTGTCATGACCCAAAATCCAACTAGTCGTGATGACACCTAACCCATCCCGCTAGGTAAGTCAATTAACAATAATCCAATTCAAATGAGATTTACTGAGAAAATAAATGATGAGATAACTGAACTTTTATACAACAACCCAAGGACTGGTAGTACAAATTATGAGCTTCTAAGACTTAGAGTTTACAAAGTGATGACGCCCACAACACACCTCAATAAGAGATATGATACGGTCGTATGCAATATAAATTACCCAACTATGGGTCGAGGTCGAATCCACCGGGAGTTATAAGGGGTGTTAGGAGTATATACTTGAAGAAAGCGAATGGACTAACTAAATTCGCACTTCCACAATGAGTTGTGATTTCTATTTCTACTAATACTCTAACAATTGTGAGCTAAGGAAAATAAACTAGAAATGAATGATCGTTGTTGATGTTTTTCCAAATAGTTTAAAAGCCTAGGGATGTGACCATGACCTAGGTATTCGCCTAATGGGTTAAATACGTTAATAATTATTTTGTTGATTGGGGTGTATTATAGCTCTCAACTCTACGTTACCCACTCAATACCTATCGGTCAAAGAGTGATTTTGCCCAATTTGGCTTTCTCAAGTCCAAATGGGTATCAAACTAAATAGTTGATGTGAGCTCAAGTCGGGTTCTTACTATCTCTAGTTTCAATCCTTTAATTAGGCAAATCAATCTCTCAATTAACCCAATTCCTTGCTAACCAAGTTATCCTAGACTAGGTCCCTCTTTCTCAAGTAGAGACTAAGTAAAAAAGGCATGAATGAATATTTGCAACCATTAATTCTAAAATTGAAACATGAACTAAGCTAAATAATCAACACCCAATCATAAACAAGCATTAAATTAAATACCCATAAGGTTTACACACTAGGGTTGGGTCACTACCCTAGTAAACAAATAGCTACTCATAGTGGGTATTGAAGAAAATAAAGAAGAAATGCAAATAAAACCCATAATCAAAGATTATATTGATGAAGTATAATGTTTAAACACAAAAATAATCAAAACCTTCCTAAAATGGCAAAAGGTATCGGCTACAACAACTTTCTACTTCGAAACTAGACCTAAAATTGTGAAATTCGTCTATTTATAGTGGACCAAAATTTGCTGACAAAAATGCCCCTCGAGAGGTTTTGCGGCCGCAAAATTCCATGTGCGATCCACTGATTTTTTTAGCTAGCAGGAGAGTGGGTTTTGCAGCCGCACATTTCAGGATTGCGACTGCGGAGCAACTTCTGCAGTCGCAAAATTCTTGTGTGGTCCGCACTTCAGCAAGGCATCGAGACTTGGTCTTTTTGCAAATTCTCTGAACTTTGAATTTTTGCCAGTGAAAGCCTTGTTCTGCGGCCGCACAATTCATGTGCGGTCCGCACATTGGTCAAAATCCTGTTGGGTTTTATTGCTTGGTTTGCGGCCGCAGATGGAATTTTGCGGTCCGCAATTTCTTTTGCGGCTGCAGAAATCCTTCCGCGGACAACACTTCTTTGCCTCTATGCCCTTTAATGCCTTGTGCTTCGGAACACTCCTTTTTTAGTCGGATTTTATCATGGGAGATCAAACTTCCAACATTTCTACAATTTGCACAACTTCATTAGTTTCGGGAACGTAAATCAAATTTTCGTACTAAAATAAAAGCAAAAAGGTGCTAATAAGTAGTCAAAATCCCCACTTATCAACTCCCCCAAACTTAAGTCTTTGCTTGTCCTCAAGCAAATAAATTAGTTCCCACCTCCTAAAGTTAATGGTCATTTCAGCGAGTCAGAGGTGAGCCATTCACACATCAGTTGGGACCAACAATTTCCCACGCTACTCATGTATTATCAACAAGGCAACAAGTCAAATATTCATGCACATATAGTTATAATGTGACATTTGAGCTTCAAGAATTGACTTTACTCATCAAGGACTCTTGTTCTATCATGTAGGCCATGGTGGACTCCAAACTCTTCCTCCTCTACTTTCCATTTACCAAGCTCACTTAAGAAATTAGCACTCAATCCGAAGATTCATGAAAGGATCACTAATCTCTCACAAGAGAATGTCACAAGTACGGCTTCAAGTACCATAGGCTTTCCCCTCATATAGATCGCCACTAATGTAAACTCACTCGGTTTGAAATCAAGTAGGACTTCTTTCGGGATGTAATGAATGCTTTTGGGTTAGGGTAGGATACCATATGGGTAAGTGGTTACACCTTTCCTTAAGCACTCCACACTTTTATTTCTCGGCTCACAATTGCCAATTCTTAGAAGCACTTTCTTTTCATTGGGGACTAGAGAGACTTAACATCACTCTTTCTTGAGCATTTCATTATTTTTCTCCCTTTCTGATTTCTAAATATTTGGGATCATTAGCTCTTTTTGAATCCACCAACCCTTCCACTTATTCACGTTTTGAATTTTTCTTTTTGTTCTTTTCTTTTCTTGCGTTCTCTTTTCTTGCCTCGGATCATTATCTCTCCCCCAAACTTACGTTTTAAGACATTTGTTTCACAAGAGTGTTAAGGAAAGTCCGGGTGCCAAGAGAGAGTCACGACAAAATAGGTAACGTCTTATAACATGGTTATCAAATGAGAAAGGCTAGAGTCTCAAAGGGGTTGACTAGGGATAAAGACATTGTTTGGCAATAGAACGCTCAAACGGGCCAAGGAGAGCATACAATCACTTCTCAAACCAAGCAAAACTTAGGATTTAGCCTTGAAACACATTCGGGGCAAGTTCTAGACCCTTCGCACAGAAACTTAGACTAGCAACAATTCCTCTAACCCCTCGCGCAACTAGATTGTAAAAGAGGATAGAGTTGAGGCCCACAACAACGACATTCAAGTTTAAATATCACTTTGGTCCAATTATACCATTCGATGATTGCTAAAGTCAGCTCAAGAGTCACAAAGTCACTAACTAGAGCTATTTTATTCAAAAACCTTGTATCTAACCATAAGTACGTAGTTAAATGTGTTGGTACCAATTGAAGCATGGTTGACTCTTCGAACATGACATAATTCGGTCTTTTTATTCATTATTACTACTATTATTACCTAAACACAAAAACAGACTCATTCCCTTAAGAAGGTTGTCATGCCATCCATCGTTGGGACGAGTCATTCGGTTCATACAACAACTACCTTTGGAGCAAAACTACTAAAGATAGAATGAATACATATAGTAAGAGAGAGAGAGAGAAGATAGACAAATACAAATAAGAAAAAGAAAAAGTATCATCAAATTATTATAGGACAAATGTATCAAAGTGTACCAAATGTGTCAAATAAACTCCACCCCCGAATAAAAGTAAGCATTATCCCAAACACTTAGCAAAATAAGAGTGAAAGAGGAAAGGGTGAAGAAAACTCCCTATGGCTCCTTGGACATCTCTGTGTCCCCATCAATGTCATCGCACTCCGAATCAGCCAACTGGATCTCATCCTTCTCGACTCTAGGTGTGGCTGGGTTGGCAAACATCTCACGCACTGCTTCAGCAGTGTCGGCAAAAGGTTCTGGCTCTTTAAACTGGCCAGCTGGTGCTACCAGTGGAGATGGGGCTGAAGGATCTGGGGCAGACTAGTGCGGGTCAAGTAGCATGTCAAAGGGAAAGTCTCCGGCTGTAGAACGTTTTTGCACCTCTCTCTAGAGCTTATCCACTGACTTCTTCCTGTCTTGGGACTTCCTCATCTTCTTTATTTCCTTTCCCAACTCTTCAATCACCGACCCGTGCTGTACCAAGGTGCTCATGATTGTCTTTTAGTTCTCAAAAATATTCTTTAGGGTCTCATCAATGGTAGAAGGAGCTTGAGGTGCCTAAGAAGTGGACTGCGCTGCAACAGTACTGGACATGTTAGACAACTTTGCAGTAGTTGTGTGTATCTAGTTGTTGAGACTCGACAATGTCTGGGAGACTTACAACACAGATATTGGGGCAGTAGGCATGGGCACTGGCTTATCAGACTGGCATGTGGTAGTAGGAGGCTAAACTTTCTTATTCTGGTTGCTCGCATCCATCAGTGAGTACCAAGTAAAAGGCTTCTTCGGCTTCACCTATGTGTCATAATCCTTCGGCTCTACCTTTGCATCGGTGAGATATTCTGTTATAGTGGTGGGATACGAGTAGGACGATTCATCTTGCCGTGCAATCAATGAGATGTTGGCCGACATCACAATACCCATATTGATTGGGTACCAGCCATAATAGAAGCCACAAGAACTGCACAAGGAATAGGAAGGTGAGCTTCGTTCTGGCATAGATCCAACCTGCTGCACACAAATGTCTGCCACCCCTTTGCCTCAAAACTCAATGTGTTCCGCTGAATAGGAACTCCAACGGTAATCCATGGTGGTGGTGGCCCTAGTGGTGCTAGAATATCAGCTAACCAAGGTCGGACTTCCTCCCCTAGTGCACACTTCTCCAAATACTCCTCCGGCTCAACATCTTCAAATCCCAAGTATGCGTTTAGCGTATGCTGATCAAACCTTACCTTGAGGTTACGTACTTTGGTCACCTCTGTCCCTTTCTTTATGTGAGACACATTGGCATAGAATTTGCGGACAAGGTATTCTTTTGCATCCACTACACTCTGGGTGAACCATATCCACCCCTTGCATGCCTTGAACTATCTTAAAATGACTGGATTGTACCTCTCCAAATCCTTCAATAGAAACTATCGGTAAAGAGTTAGCAACCTCACTGGCCACCACATATGGAAGCTGGTGAAGGAGGCCAGGCTGACAAAGCGGTCCTCCCAAACCTCTTTCTATTTTGATCTTTCAAGGCCGGCAGTTGTAGCATCTCCCCCTCTACCATCATCGGGGATATCATGAACTGGTGTATCATGTGCCTCGGGGACTGGTGTAGTTGATGGCTCAGAAGAATAACTAGCACTCTCCGATCCCTTGGAAGTGCTGTGGGATGAAGATGGCTCGTCCCTGAGCTGGTATCTCCCTTGCAGCCTCGACTGTATGGCCAGCTGCTCCTGAACAGAGGCTGAGTTACCCTCTGACACTTCCCTAGACGGGACATATGAACTACTTTCTTATTGTCTTTGGTTGGCAAAGGGTTAAGGCACTCTTGCCTCGACCCCGAGAAGATTCACCTCTCCCTTTTGAAGTGTCGCCTCGTCCTCTGGATCGAACCATCTTCTGTATCAAGCAAAGGAAATTGTTAGTTGCAATTTGATGTTCAAAGACATATAGGAGACATGTGAGTAAAGGAAAAACTATAAAACATAGTGGGAGATGTAGTTGAATCATGCTTGTAGGGGAATGTGATTTGCGTCTGCACAATCTTTCTTGCAGCCACAGATGAGGACTTGCGGACCGCACTTTTTTGTTGTGCGGCCGCAAAAGTAAAGTGTGGTCTGCACAATTTCAACTGAAACCCAAAAATGCCAACTCTCTGATGACAGAGAATGTGTTGTTCTGCGGCCGCGATGGGAATTCTGCGGGCCGCACATTTTAACTTGCGGCCGCAGATCCCTTCTTCACTAAGTTGTCCTAAATTCAACATATGCGGACCGCACAAATTCAAGTGCGGCCATAGATTTCAAAATTTACGTATAGATCAAACGTTTTCTATCTATGTTTTTCAATTTTGTGCACAATTAGACATGACAACCTTGTAAATTATACTAACCCAGTCCCCATAGAGCATGTATCAAGTTAACCCGGTTCAGATTTAACCCACATGGATACACAATTGAACCCTAATGACAAATGGCCTAAAAAGAACTAAAAATCTACAAATAAAGCTAAAACAAAAAGTAACGTGAAATTGAAGCATACCAGATGAAGTGAGTGTAATGAGTGAAATATCAAAGTAGCTGTGTGTGTGGACAGATGAAATTTCCAAGAAAATTTAATAGAGCACAATTGTTTTTGTTCAGAGAGTGAAAAGCGTAAAAATGGCCATGTTCCTCTATTTATACCAATTGTTTGCTAAGGGGAAGAAGGACGAGTGGGGCCTCACATTTTCATGTGCGGTCTGCACTCTGTTACTTGGGGACCTCATCTCAGCTTTTTATCTGTGGTCCGTATATTTTCATGTGCGGTCGGAGATCGACCTCCGCACTGACAGGCTAAAATTTCAGAGAGTTGGTATTTTCATCATCTCGATTGTGCGGTCCTCAAGATAAATGTGTGGCCCCAGTGCTTATTTGCTATAGCACCAACAAATGTGCGGTCCGCATTCCTTAGAACACTTAGCCATAATTTCATCCACAATTCCTGTAAGTCATACTCACCCCTGTAGCACACTTCAAATCAGGTTAGAACAAAAAAAAATAACACCTAACTACAAAAGAACTAGGAAAGGAAACATGGGTTGCCTACCAAGAAGCGCCTGATTTAACATCGCGGCACGATGCAGAATACCCTCAAGTGAAATGAATGACCGGCACGACGTGGCTATCTCCAACTTTTCCCAAGTAATGCTTCACCCGATGACCATTGACTCAGAATACTTCATCATTTTTGTTCTTCAATTCTAATGCACCAAAAGGTGTCACATCCACAATTTCAAAAGGACCACTCCATTTAGATTTTAGCTTCCCTGAAAACATCCTCAACCTTGAGTTAAACAATAATACAAGATCGCCCACTTTGAACTCTTTGTTCCAAATGTATTTATCATAGAGATATTTCATCTTTTCTTTGCACAAGGCCGAACTTGCATAAGTATGATACCAGAACTCATCTAATTCATTCAAGTGTGCCACCCTTAAGTTAGCGGCTACATCCCAATCAAGATTAAACTTCTTTAGAGCCCACGTGGCCTTGTGTTCTAGTTCTACTGGAAGGTGACAAGCTTTTCCGAACACCAACTGGTATGGTGACATTCCTATAGGTGTTTTTTAAGACGTCCGATAAGCCCATAATGCATCATCAAGCTTCTTGGACCAATCCGTCCAATTAGCATTCACCATTTTGGATAAAATGCTCTTCATCTCCCGGTTGGAGACTTCCACTTGCCCACTAGCTTGTGGTTGATAGGGAGTCGTGACTTTGTGAGTAACACCATACTTACCAAGTAAAGTGTCAAAAATCCTTGTTGCACAAATGTGACCCCCCATCGCTTATAATTGCACGTGGAGTACCAAACCTTGTGAAAATATTCTTCTTCAAGAATGCCACCCCACTTCTTGCCTCATTCTTGGGAAAAGCAATGGCCTCAACCCATTTGGACACATAATCCACCGCGACAAAGATGTAGGTGTTTCCACAAGAACTCACAAAAGTTCCCATGAAGTCAATACCCCACACATCAAAAATATCAATCTCCAAAATGGTTGTGAGAGGCATTTCATTTTTCTTTCAGATTCCACCGGCCCGTTGACATTCATCTCATCTTTTCACTAACTAACTTGCATCCTTGTAAAAAGTGGGCCAATAGAAACTGCAACTAAGCACTTTAGCCGCTGTTCTTGCTCCACCATGATGACCTCCATATGGCAAAGAATGACAAGTCCCAAGAATTTTACCTTGCTATTATTTCGGTACACATCTTCTAATCACCTCATCCATATAAATCTGGAAGAAGTATGATTCATCCCAATAATAATCTTGACAATCCCGTTTGAGCTTCTTCCTCTGGCTTGAAGAGAACTCATCCGAAATGATTCCACAAACAAGGAAATTTGCTAGATCCGCGAACCACGACACCTCTTTCATTGAAATTTCCAAGAGTTGCTCATTGGGGAAGGAGTCATTGATTTTTAGGCCATCATATGGCCTCCCCTCCTCCTCAAAACGAGATAAGTGGTTCGCCACTTGGTTTTCACAACCTTTCCTATCTTGGATGTCAATATCAAATTCTTGCAATAAGAGCACTCATCTTATCAACCGAGCTTTGGAGTCTTTTTTGCTCATAAGATAATGAAGCGCCACATGATCCGTGTGGACAATGACTTTTGCACCCATCAAATACAAGCGGAACTTCTCAATTGCAAATACAATGGCAAGGAGCTCTTCTCCGTAACGGTATAATTGACTTGGGCACTATTCGTGGTCTTACTAGCATAGTAGACCAGATGAAAAATCTTGTTGATGTGTTGCCCCAAAATAGCCCCAACCGCTATATCATTTGCATCACACATGAGTTCAAAAGGTACACTCCAACTTGAACTTCAACAATTCAAACGCTCTCATGCAATCATCATTGAAGTTAAACTTAGCATCATTCTCAAGAAGCTTGCACACCACCTTAGAGAAATCTTTGATGAAGCGCCGGTAAAAATCCGTATGGCCTAAGAAACTCCGCACACCCTTCACCGAAGTTGGAGGTGAAAGTTTAGAAATTACCTCAATCTTTGCCTTGTCAACTTCAATTCCATTCTTTGAGATTTTGTGGTCAAGGACAATGCCTTCCTCGACCATGAAATGACATTTCTCCCAATTGAGCACCAAATTTGTTTCTTCACATCTAGCCAACACCTTGTCCAAATTTGTAAGACAATCATCAAGAGAATCTCCAACCACCAGGAAGTCATCCATGAAAACTTCAAGATAGTCCTCCACTATGTCTGTGAAAATAGCCATCATATACCTTTGAAAAGTCACCGGTGCATTGCACAAACCAAATGGCACCCGCTTGAACGCGAAGGTACCATAGGGATATGTAAAGGTTGTTTTATCTTGATCTTCCAGGGCAATAAGAATTTGGTTGTAGACTGAATACCTATCAAGAAAGCAATAAAAAGAACGGCCAACCAATCTATCGAGCATTTGATCTAAGAAAGGAAGTGGAAAGTAATACTTTCTTGTGACTTTGTTGAGCTTGCTAACACACCCTCCAACCGGTCACCGTTCTTGTAGGAATCAGCTCATTCTTGTCACTGATGATCAATGTCATGCCCCCTTTCTTTGGGATGCATTGAACCAGAGAAGTCCACGAACTATCAAATATGGGGTAGACAACCCCGACATCCAACCATTTGATAATCTCCTTTTTGACAACTTATTGCATAGCCTCATTGAGTCTCCTTTGATGTTCAATAGATGGTTAGGCACCATCCTCCAATTTGATCCTATGCACGCAAAAGGTAGGCCTTATCCCTCGAATATCCACCAAGGTCCAACCAGTAGCCTTCTTCTTCTTTTGTAGCACCACCAATGTGGAATCTACCTACACGTTAGCCAAACAAGAGGAAAGAATAACCAGTAAAGTAGAACAAGGACCAGGAAATTCATACTGAAGATGTGGAGGTAATGGCTTCAACTCCAAGGTAGGAGGCTCTTCAATAGATGGCTTTGTAGGAGGAGTTGTCCTATTTTCAAGATCCAAGGACAATTTTCGGGGTGCATAGTTGTACGACCCCATTCCTTGCAAAGAGTTCACACATTCCATGAAGCCATCCATCTCGTCATCATCAAAGTTGAGTAGAACGTCCTCCAATATATCACCAACATTGATTGTAGCATTTGTTTCATCAACAATAACATCGGTTACCAAGTCCCCAAAAGAACACACCTCATTGCTATTTGATTGCCGCATGGACTTATACACATGGAATATCACTTTTTCATCACCAACCCGGAATATAAGTTCTCCATCTTCAACATCACAAAGATCCTTCTCCGTTGCAAGTAAAGGTCTCCCAAGAATAATCGGCACCTAATAATTGACTTCACAATCTAGGATGACAAAATTCGCTAGAAGAATGAATTTATCAACACGAACCATGACATCTTCAATCACACCCAAAGGCCTCTTCATAGTACGATCGGCCATTTGCAATCTCATAGAGGTGGGTCTTGGTTTCCTAATTCCCAAAGTCTTTAAAACCGAATAGGGCATCAAATTGATACTTGCTCCAAGATCACAAAGAGCTTTAGCAAACTCGGCACTCCCAATTGTACACTGAATCTTTGAAGCATCGGGATCCTCAAACTTAAGAGCCATTGATGCACAATTGCACTAACTTGATGAGTGACTTTGGTGGTTTCAAAATTAATTGACCGTTTCTTTGTCACAAGATACTTCATAAACTTTACATAACCGGGCATTTGTTCCAAAGCTTCAACTAATGGCTTATTGATTGAGAAACTCTTCATCATTTGAATGAACTTCTGGAATTGATTCTCACCATTTTGCTTAGCAAGTCTTTATGGGTATGGAGGTGGAGGCTTAGGCAATGGTGCCTTATACTTTTGCACTACCGGATCTGGTATGTCAATAATGTGTTCCCTAGACGGGTTCACCTCCTCTCGAGTCTCTTCCACACTATCATCAATGTCAATTCAAACTTCCTCATTAGGTTGCACCACATTGTTTGGGAGTTCCTCTTCTTGCATCACTTGATCATCATCAACAGGTTGCCATTGACTTGAGGTGGGTGCATTCCCACCTATTCTACTTCTTATGATAACTGCCATGGCATGCCCTGTGTTATTTCCACCCTCTGGTTTTTCTACTGTGTCACTTGGTAGTGCCCTCTTAGGACGTGAATTTAGAGCTTGAGAGATTTGCCCCATTTGAACATCTAAGTTGCAGATTGATGTATTGTGTGAGGCAAGTTGGGCATCTGAATCGATATTCTTTTCCATCATTTGCTTGAACATATTTTCAATATACCCCATCTCATTGTTTGAAGAACTTGAACCATGGGTAGGATAAGGAGGCGGGTTGCTCGGTTGTTGGTATATCGGGGGCCTTTGATTGTTGTTCCATCCACCTTGATTGTTACCCCCCCCCCCAAAATTTCCTTGGTTTTTTCCACTCCAATTTCTTTGATTGTTGTTGTTATGCCAATTACATTGATTGTTGCCTCCACTACAATTTCCTTGATTGTTAGAATTCCAATTTCCTTGATTGTTTTGAGGTAACCATTGTTGTTGGTTTGGGCCTTGGAAGTTTTTTCGGTGCCCTTGAAAATTGCTCACATATTGCACTTCCTCTTCTTGTTCATTATAGTAATCATCTTGCTCAAAGCCACCATCTTCTTGCACATAGTTCTCCACTCTATTTTGCACTTGCGGACCCTTGGTCCTTCTCTTGTTCACCATCATGTTCACTCCTTCCATAGCATTGACTTGCTTAGGATTTTGCACTTGATGAAGTTGAGCCTTTGCTAGTTGATTCATGGTAGTAGTCAATTCGTCAATGTCTTGCCGATGGTCATGCAATTTTTTGTAAAGGTGGATCATATTCAGATCACCTTGTGGAACATTAGCCCGGGATTGCCAAGCCGATGATGTTTCCGCCATTTCATCCAAAATCTCACATGCCTTCGCATAAGGCATAGTCATAAAGTTTCCACCGGCAAGTTGATTCAATACACATTGGTTGATTGTGTTAATTCCATGATAGAAGGTTTGTTCAATCATGTTTTTTGTCATATCGTTGTTGGGACATTCCTTGACCATAGTTCTATATCGCTCCCATATTTCGTGTAGTGGTTCATTTGGCTCTTGCTTGAATGCCAAAATCTCATCTCAAAGTGTATCCATGTACCCGAGAGAGAAGAACTTAGCAATAAATATTTCCACCAACTTATACCAAGTGTGAATGGAATGGTTCGGTAATCGTTCCAACCAATCTAAAGCTTTCCCCCGTAGAGAGAAGGGAAAAAGCCTTAGCCTCAATGCATCCTCAGAGACATTTGTTTGTTTGCTCCCCCAACAAGTATCCAAAAACCCCTTCAAATGTTTATATGCATTTTGAGTTGGAGCACCGGTGAAGAAACCCCGTTGCTCAAGCAAAGTAAGCATAACATTGGTGATTTGGATATTGCCCGCCCTAATACGGGGAGGGACTATTGCACTAGCATATCCTTCATTGGGTAACACCTGGTGTGGAGCCGCTCATGGTGGAGGTCGGGGTGGAGCGGGTACAGTTACATCTTGAATTTTCGTACGTTAAAGTTTCGTCTTCAGTTAATCAACGTAGACTCGGGGATAAGATTATCTTTAGGTTATACGTATTTATTCTATTTATAACAAGCGATAAGTAAGTGCCGTGAAGGATAAAGGGTAAACGAATTAAAGAAAATGAGTTTCGTTGAAGGTTGTCGATTTTGGATAAAATACGGTCCGAGCCATAATACCCGGTATTTATGGACTAGTGCTATACAAGGTACCCCATTACCACGATAGTAGGATACGTAAAGTGTATTAAAAGTGAGTAGCATTTTAAGTAATTTGAGATAATTCTTAATTAAGTGGATTATTGGTTAAATGGGGGAATTAACAAGTTAATTACAATTAATGGGTAATTAATTAATAACCTTGGGATAAGTCTTAAACCCCCCCCCCCCCCAACGTGGCAAGCCTTCCTTACCTATCTAATGACTATTAATTAAGGTAGAAAAATGTCACACTTTGAGAAAGAAAAGCGACACCAAGATTGGAATGTGGGGCCTACCCAAAAATTAAAGATAACATTCATAATTCAATAATATTTTCTAACCGCTTAAGAAGAATTTCAGCCAATCTTTCCATTTCATGTAACGTTAATTCTAATCTCCTAAGAAGAGTTTCATCAAGCTTTCCATTACATAACGTTAATTCTAAATCTCTTGAGAAAGGGTTTCAACAAAGATGATTTTGCAATAGCAACGTTATTGCTTTGAGCATTTCATACGGATTGTTCCCTATTTCGATATCGCTGTTACGTGTTTCGTCGCAATTAACGTGCGTTAGAGGGATTGTCAAGAGAATCAACTCAGGTATGTTAAGGCTATCCCTTCTTTCTTTTTTGCATGATCTATACGACACGAACGAAACGAGCAAATACACAATTTCTATAAATGACTATTCATAGAAATATTAGGGGTGTCTATATTCTTGATTCCCCATGTGAATTGTTATTATATCTTCTGTTCATGGGTCTCAGAAAAATACGTATTTGATAAAATTTATCCGACGGGCATATTATTTTTATGACATTCTGAGAAAATCTTATTAACGTATTTCTTATGCATTTCATGCATTTATACATGTACATTTACCCATGACCAAGTGGCGTTATATATGCGTATATTATATGTATATGGGATATGACAAAATGGTATCGTGTTATATACGCTCCACCACCAGATCAGCTGGTATATGTTGATGATTTTGCCCACAGTGGCCGAGATGATATGATGGGATGCCCTCAGAGGCTTGATGATGTTTTGTACACCTATACCCATGCATGACACGATAATTTTATGCACGTGCATGACATTATAAATGTTTCAGGATTTACAAGTCATTTAGACTTACAGGCAGAATTCTTTATTCCATGTTTCATCTATGTCTTTTGTGTACTGATTTTTATGCCTTACATACTCAGTACATTATTCGTACTGATGTCCCTTTTTTCCTGGGGACATTGCGTTTCATGCCCGCAGGTATAGGTAGACAATCAGACGGTCCCCCTTCTTAGGATCCTTGATCAGCGAGAGTTGGTGTGCTCCATTTGATACGGAGCTGTTTTGGATTTTGGTACGATAGGTTTGTTTACATATATGGGTATGATAGAGCACAGTCCCATCCTTGTATAGTGTTATATTCTATTAGAGGTCTGTAGACAGTCATGTATAGTTGGGTAGTATGTGGCCTTATCGGCTTCCAGTTTTTGGACATGTAGTTGTCTATAGCAGCCTTGCCGGCTCGCCCTACGTATTTCGCACGTATATGTATATATGTCCTTTGGACAAGTTTTCATCACGCATGTTATTCTCGTAATTTAGAAGATGTTATTCATGTTCATATATTAGTCGCATGCTTAAGGGTGTTCGACAGGTAGGACTCGGGCACCCGTCGCGGCCCATCAGTTTGGGTCGTGACAAAAGTGGTATCAAAGCAGTTCTGTCCTAGGGTTGTCTACAAATTGTGTCTAGTAGAGTCTTGTTTATGTGTGTGTCGTGCACCATATTTATAGACAGGAGGCTACAGGACATATAGGATGTTATCCTCTCTTCTTATTTTAGATCCTGCGATATAAGAATTCATGTTCTTAATGATATGTTACATTTTCAGCGATGCCTCCAAAGACTACAGTCGCCCATAAGGGAAAATTTGTGGCTGGTGAGACTACTACGTGAGCGCCACGAGTTACCAGGGCTCGGGGAGAGTCTCATAGTAAGATTCCACCTCAGACTTCACATACCCTGCCCACTCCAGAAGAGCTCCGATGGGCACCAGCTCCAGCACCCGCCCCTGTTCGTTCAGCCCCTCAGCCAGATGCACCGGGTCAGGATATGAGAGATGTTATCCAGCTGTTAACTTGATTAGTAGCCGCATAGGCTCGACATCGGGAAGTAGGTATTGGTCATGCAAATAGGTCTGTCAGTGCGAGGGTTCGTGATTTCATTAATTTGGACCCTCCGGTATTCACCGGAGCAGATCCAAATGAGGACCCTCGGGTATTTATCAATAGAATGCAGAGGACTTTGAGGGTAATTAAGGCCACTGCGACTGAGTCAGTTGAGCTAGCTTCCTATAGACTCCAAGAAGCTTGGCAGGAGTTTACAAAAGCTTTTCTTCGATATTAACTGCCACCAGAGCTTAGACGGGCCAGAGTTGATAGGTTCTTGACCCTTCGGCAGGGTAACATGAGTGTTCGAGACCCTTCGGCAGGGTAACAGTCTTCAGTTTGATTTGTTGGCTAGGTATGCTCCCACTATTGTATCTAAGATGGAGGATCGGGTTCACCGGTTCGTGATAGGGTTAGAGTAGCACTTGCTTAATAATTGTATGTTGGTCTCACTTCAGCCATACATGGATATTTCTCGTATTCAGGCATACGCTCAGGGTGTAGAGGAGCATAAGCAGAAGCAGAGGGCCGATCGTGAGCATGATAGGGCCCAGAATAAGTGAGCAAGGTCTTCGGGTCATTCTGGTGAGTTTCGAGGTGGTCAGATACAACAATACCTGAGGCATCCAGCCCAGCCATCAGCTAGCGCACCCCCTCAGTTGGGCGGTAAGAGATATGATCGTTCCTCATATTCGGGGCCTGTTCAGAATTCCAAGGCCTCAATTTCTCAGTATAGGGGTGAGTCAAGTCAGATAAGGCCGCCCTTGCCACGATGTTCCCAGTATGGTAAGCAGCATGCCGGGAAGTGTCGTATGGGGTTGGGTATTTGTTATACTTGTTGTTATCTGGGCCACGTTATGAGGGATTGTCCGACGAGAGGTGATACAAGCATAGCTCAGCCAGCGGGATCTGTAGCTGGTTCGTCATCATCAGTACGCCCCCTTGGCAAGGTTCACAAGCACCAATGAGTCATGGTAGAGGCAGAGGCGGAGCATCTAGCTCGGTGTGGTCCTCAGAACTGTATTTATGCGTTAGCAGGATGACATGATCAGGAGTCATCGCCTAATGTTGTTACAGGTATATTATCAGTCTCCTCATATTATGTATATGCACTGATTGACTCGGGTTCCACTTTATCATATGTTACTCCGTTGGTTACTAGTAAGTTTGGATTAAAACCTGAATTGGTTAAACCTTTTGAGGTGTCTACACCTGTTGGGGACTCGGTGATAGCTAAGCGAGTATATAGAGGTTGTATAATAGAAGTTCATAGTCGATCTACAGTAGCAGACCTAATTGAGTTAGATATGGTAGAATTTGATGTTATAATGGGTATGGATTGGTTGGCTTCTTATCATGCCAACGTTGATTGTAGATCAAAGATGGTTCGATTTCAGTTTCCAGGGGAGCCTCGTTTTGAGTGGAAAGGTAACACGACATCGATGAGGGGTAGATTTATTTCCAATCTCAAGGCAAGGAAGATGATCAGAAATGGCTATATTTATCACTTAGTTCGGGTTCAAGATGTGAAAGTAGAGTCACCAATCATTTAATCTATCCCTGTGGTTAATGAGTTTCCCGATGAGCTTCTGGGTCTTCCGCTAGAGCGATAAATTGAGTTTGCTATTGACCTACTACCAGATACTCATCCAATATCTATTCCTCCCTATAGATGGCCCCGGCAGAGTGGAAAGAGTTGAAGGAACAACTAAAGGACTTGCTTGAAAAAGGCTTTATCAGACCTAGTACATCACCGTGGGGAGCACTGGTGTTATTTGTGAGGAAGAAAGATGGTTCCTTACGAATGTGTATTGATTATAGACAGTTGAATAAGGTGACGATCATGAATAAGTACCCGCTCCCGAGGATTGATGATTTATTTGATCGGTTGTAAGGTGCCAAGTGTTTCTCAAAGATAGACTTGAGGTTCGGATACCATCAGGTAAGAGTTAAGGAGAAAGATATTCTGAAGACGGCATTCAGGACCAGATACGGGCACTTTGAGTTTCGTGTTATGTCGTTCGGTTTGACTAATGCCCCAGAAGTATTCATGGATTTGATGAACCGTATCTTCAGACCCTTTCTAGATATATTCGTAATTGTATTTATTGATGATATATTGGTGTATTCTCGTTCAGAGACTGAGCATGCATATCATTTGCGAACTGTCCTGAGAGTTCTACAAAAAGGGAAGTTGTATGCAAAATTCTCTAAATGTGAATTCTGGTTGAACTCTGTAGCTTTCCTTGGGTATATCATTTCGGGTGAAGGTTTCCGAGTTGATACACAAAAGATTGAAGCAGTAAAGACTTAGCCTAGACCCACGACACCAACAGAGGTTCGTAGCTTTCTCGGTTTGGCAGGTTATTATAGGAGATTTGTAGAGGGATTTGCTTCCCTTTAAGCACCTCTGACAAAGTTGACTCATAAGGGAGCAAAGTTTCAATGGACTGATGCTTGCGAACGGAGTTTTCAGGCATTGAAGGACAAATTAACTTCAGCACCACTTCTAACGCTCCCAGAAGGGATCTATGGTTATGTTATCTATTGTGATGCTTCGGGCGTTGGGTTGGGTTATGTACTGATGCAGCATGGTAAGGTTATAGCTTATGCTTCTAGACAACTAAGAAAGCACGAGAAGAATTACCCGACCCACGATTTAGAATTAGCCGTAGTGATTCATACACTAAAGATATAGAGGCACTACTTGTATGGCATTCATGTTGATATCTATACGGATCATAAGAGCCTCTAGTACAACTTCAAGCAAAAGGAATTGAATTTATGTCAAAGGAGATGGTCGGAGCTACTTAAAGATTATGACTTTGATATTTTATACCATCCGGGGAAGGCGAACGTGGTAGCCGATGCCCTCAGCCGTAGATCTATGGGTAGCCTGTCATATTTACAGCCAGAGAAGAGGGGAATAGCCCATGAGATTCATCAGCTAACTAGTCTTGGAGTTTGGTTACTGGAATCGGATGATATTGGAATTACTATTTAGGATACGGCAACATCCTCTTTAGTAACTGAAGTAAAGGAATGCCAGTACGAGGATCTTGTATTAATACATTATAGGGATACCACCCCTCAGAAGGAGAAGACACCATTTGAAATCACAGAAGATGGGGTCCTCAGATATCGAGGGCGATTATGTGTCCCTAATGTTGCAAGGCTGAGTCGGCAAGTTATGGGAGAAACTCACTATTCTCATTATTCTATCCATCCAGGAGCAACAAAGATGTATTATGATATCAGGGAAGTATATTGGTGGGACGGAATGAAAATGAATATAGCGGAGTTTGTCGCTTAGTGCCCTAACTGTCAGCAGGTTAAGATTGAGCATCAAAAACCCGGTGGATTATTGCAGGCTATGGAGATTTCGACTTGGAAATGGGAAGTAATCAATATGTATTTCATCGTAGGCTTACCTCGTACCCAGCGTAAGTTCGATTCTATATGGGTGATTGTTGATAGGCTTACAAAGTCAGCCCATTTTCTGCCCGTTAGGACTACATATTCCGCAGAGGATTATGCAAAGCTTTATATTAAGGAGATAGTAGGACTGCATGGTATCCCTGTATCTATTATCTCGGATAGAGGAGCTCAATTTTACAGCTAACCTCTGGAGGTCTTTCCAAAAAGGATTGGGGACTCAGGTAAGTATTAGTACTTTATTTCATCCCCAGACAGACGGACAGGCTGAGCATACTATTCATACACTTGAGGATATGTTACGGGCTTGTGTGATAGACTTCAATGGTAGCTGGAATGATCATATGCCACTTATTGAGTTCGCATATAATAATAGCTATCATTCCAGTATTCAGATGGCTCCTTACGAAGCTCTTTATGGACGGAAGTGTAGGTTACCTATAATGTGGTTTGATGTTGAGGAAACTACGTTAGTAGGACCAGAATTGGTACATCAGGCAATTGAGAAAGTTAAGCTTATACAGGAAAGGCTATTAGCAGCTCAAAGCCGTCAGAAGTCTTATGCAAATAATCGACGGCGGGACTTGGAGTTTCAGATTGACGACTGGGTATTACTAAAGGTAACACAGATGAAAGGTGTTATGAGGTTTGGTAAGAAAGGAAAACTTAGCCCTCGGTACATTGGGCCATATAGGATCATACGCAAGGTAGGCCAAGTAGCATATGAGTTAGACTTGTCTTTGCACTTAGAGTCTGTACTTCCAGTCTTTCATATGTCTATGCTCCATAAATGTATCGGAGATCCTTCTAGAATCGTGTCAGTTAATGACGTTCAGGTCACAGAGCAGCTATCATATGAAGAACAATGTGGTGAAAGTACTTTAGAGAAACAACAATGTGGAAGAAATGACTTGGGAGGCCAAAGAAGACATGAAATCTAGATATCCTCACTTATTTCCTCTTCCAGACTAACACATCACAACCTTAAGGTACGTGTACGGATTCTTGTGTTAGTTATTATCATTGGTCGTACGAGGCCATTGTTGTTATCGATGATTCTGGTCCTACGTGGCACTGAATTATTGAGTTTCTACAGGAATAGTTAGGAGTAGTATTGTTACAAAGGCGACTCTGCCAAAGTTTATATAGATCCCGAGGAGTTAAACATTCGAGGACGAATGTTTCTAAGGTGGGAAGGATGTTACATCTCACGTTTTCGTACGTTAAAGTTTTGTCTTCAGTTAATCAACGTAGACTCGGGGATGAGATTATCTTGAGGTTATACGTATTTATTCTATTTATAACAAGCGATAAGTAAGTGCCGTGAAGGATAAAGGGTAAACGAATTAAAGAAAATGAGTTTCGTTGAAGGTTGTCAATTTTGGATAAAATACGGTGCGAGCTATAATACCCGGCATTTATGGACTAGTGTTATACAAAGTACCCCATGACCACGATAGTAGGATACGTAAAGTGTATTAAAAGTGAGTAGCATTTTAAGTAATTTGTGATAATTCTTAATTAAGTGGATTATTGGTTAATGGTGGAATTAACAAGTTAATTACAATTAATGTGTAATTAATTAATAACCTTGGGATAAGACTTAAACCCCCCTCCCCCCCACCTCCCCCAATATGGCAAACCTTCCTTACCTATCTAATGACTATTAATTAAGGTAGAAAAGTGTCACACTTTGAGAAAGAAAAGCGACAACAAGATTGGAATGTGAGGCCTAACCCAAAAATTAAAGATAACATTCATAATTCAATAATATTTTCTAACCTCTTAAGAAGAATTTCAGCCAATCTTTCCATTTCATGTAACGTTAATTCTAATCTCTTAAGAAGAGTTTCAGCAAGCTTTCCATTACATAACGTTAATTATAAATCTCTTGAGAAAGAGTTTCAACAAAGATGATTTTGCAATAGCAACGTTATTGCTTTGAGCATTTCATACGGACTGTTCCCTATTTCGATCTCGCCTTTACGTGTTTCGTCGCAATTAACGTGTGTTAGAGGGATTGTCAAGAGAATTGACTCAGGTATGTTAAGGCTATCCCTTCTTTCTTTTTGGCATGATCTATACGACACGAACGAAACGAGCAAATGCACAATTTCCATAAATAACTATTCATAGAAATATTAGGGGTGTATATATTCTTGATTCCCCATGTGAATTATTATTATATCTTCTATTCATGGGTCTCAGAAAAATACGTATTTGATAAAATTTATCCGGCATGCATATTATTTTTATCACATTCCGAGAAAATCTTATTAACGTATTTCTTATGCATTTCATGCATTTATACATGTACATTGACCCATGACTAGATGGCATTATATACGTGTATATTATATGTATATGGGATATAGGAAAAAGGTTATGGCATTATATAGGCACCACACCTGATCAGTTGGTACATGTTGATGATTTTGCCCACAGTGGCCGAGATGATATGATGGGATGCCCTCAGAGGCTTGATGATGTTATGTACACCTATACCCATGCATGACACGATAATTGTATGCACGTGCATGACATTATAAATGTTTCAGGATTAACAAGTCATTTAGACTTACAGGCGGAATTCTTTATTCCGTGTTTCATCTATGTCTTTTGGGTACTGATTTTCATGCCTTACATACTCAGTAAATTATTCGTACTGACGTCCCTTTTTGCTTGGGGACTCTACTTTTCATGCCCGTAGGTACAGGTAGACAAGCAGACGGTCCCCCTTTTTAGGATCCTTGATTAGCGAGAGTTGGTGTGCTCCATTTGACCCGGAACTATTTTGGATTTTGGTACGTTAGGTTTGTTTACATATATGGGTATGACAAAGCCCAGTCCCATCCTTGTACAGTTGTATATTCTGTTAGAGGTCTGTAGACAGTCATGTATAGTTGGGTAGTATGTCGCCTTGTCGGCTTCCAATTTTTGGACATGTGGTTGTCTATAGCTGCCTTGCCGGCTCGCCCTACGTATTTCGCACGTATATGTATATATGTCCTTTGGACAGGTTTTCATCACGCATGTTATTCTCGTAATTTAGCAAATGTTATTCATGTTCATATATTACTCGCATGCTTAAGGGTGTTCGACAGGTAGGACTCGGGCACCTGTCGCGGCCCATCGATTTGGGTTGTGACAGGTACATTGTCATGAGGTGATTGGCCTCTTCGGTTGGCTTGAGGTTCAAGAGGTACCTCCTCAACTTGCTCATCCTAGACGTCCACATCCCCCAAAGGCATATTTCCCAAATCCTTATTTGCCGCCATGGTTGTACCTAAAATTGTTTCACACAAGTTAGTAACACAGAAGGAAAAGAAGATATTCCAAAAACAAACCCAAATATATAGCTAACACCATTTTAACTCCCCAGCAGCGGCGCAAAAAATTGATGACATCCACAACACACCTCAATAAGAGATATGTACGGTCAAATTCAATATAAATTACCCAACTATGAGTCGGGGTCGAATCCACAGGGAGTTATAAGGGGTGTTAGGAGTATATACTTGAAAAAAGTGAATGGACTAACTAAATTTTGCATTTCCATAATGAGTTGTGATTTCTACTTCTTCTAATATTCTAACAATTGTGAGCTAAGGAAAATAAACTATAAATGAATGATTGCTTTTGGTGTTTTTCCAAATAGTTTAAAAGCCTAGGGATGTGACCATGACCTAGGTGTTCGCCTAATGGATTAAATACGTTAATACTTGTTTTGTTGTTTGGGGTGTATTATAGCTCTCAACTCTACGTTACACACTTAATACCTCTCGGTCAAAGAGTGATTTTGCCCAATTTGTCTTTCTCAAGTCCAAATGGGTATTAAACAAAATAGTTGATGTGAGCTCATGTCGGGTTCTTACTATCTCTAGTTTCAACCCTTTAATTAGGCAAATCAATATCTCAATTAACCCAACTCCTTGTTAGCCAAGTTATCATAGACTATGTCCCTCTTTATCAAGTAGAGACTAAGTCAAAAAGGCATAAATCAATGTTTGCAACATTAATTCTAAAATTGAAGCATGAACTAAGCTAAATAATCAACACCCAATCATAAACAAGCATTAAATTAAATACCCACAAGGTTTACACACTAGGGTTGGGTCACAACCATAGTAAAAATCTAGCTACTCATAGTGGGTATTGAAGAAAATAAAGAAGAAATGCAAATAAAACGCATAATCAAAGATTAAATTGATGAAGTATAATGTTTAAACACTAAAATAATCAAAAACTTCCTAAAATGGCAAAAGGTAACGGCTATAGCAGCTTTGTACTTAGAAACATGACCTAAAATTGTGAAACTCGTCTATTTATAGTGGGCCAAAATTCGCTGACAAAAATGCCCCTCAGGAGGTTCTGCGGCTGCACAATTCCATGCGCGGTCCACAGATTTCTTCAGCTGACAGGAGAGTGGGTTTTGCAGCTGCACATTTCTGGATTGCGGCTGCGAAGCAACTTCTACAACCGCACAATGCTTGTGTGGTCCGCACTTCAGCAAGGCGTAAGGACTTGGTCTTTTGCATACTCTGAACTTTGAATTTGTGTCAGTGAAAGCCCTGTTCTGCGGCCGCACATTGGTCAAAATACTGTTAGGTTCTGTTGCTTGGTTTGCGGCCACAGATGGAATTCTGCGGTCCACAATTTCTTCTGCGGACCGCACTTCTTTGCCTCTGCGCCCTTTAATGCCTTGTGCTTCGGAACACTCCTTTTTGAGTTGGATTTCATAATGGGAGACCAAACATCCAACATTCTTGCAATTTGCACAATTTCATTAGTTTTAGGAACGTAAATCAATACTTTTGAACTAAAACAAAAGCAAAAAAGTGCTAATAAGTAGTCAAAATCCCTACTTATCACAAAGCTAGTATGAAATAAATACATCATCTATTCGAAATATACATAAAAAAATTTATAAATCTAAAGCTACCAAGAACGAGAGGCAGTTATAACCGAAATGCAGATACATCTTCAGTGCCAGCTCCTGCCATACACAACAATATCAGCTCCAAAATCTGCACGCAAGGTGTAGATGTGTAGTGTGAGTACAACCGACCCCATGTACTCAATAAGTAACAAACCTAACCTTAGGTTGAAAGCAGTGACAAGCTCGAAAAAAGGTCAGAGTCCAACACCAATAGCCAAGGATAACTCGTAACAACATAATGAAAGCAGTACAAGTAATAACTCAAAAGATATTATGCTCAGCTCGTTCATAGTTACGGAAAAATAGACATGCTTTTCAGGTATAACAGTAAAACCTAAATCATTCACCGAAATCACCAAAATATGAGGGTATATTAGATAACTGTGATTTTTGCCAAACATTCAACAACATATAAGATATTTCATTATCAGATAACATGAGTAAAGTACATCTCTATGCTTACATGTCAATATGCATGCCAAGTCATCAATTATCATATACCATCTAGCATGACGAATATACATCTGAATGCCTACATGCCAAATATACATGTCAAATCATGAATGTCACAAGACCGTATAGCATGAGAAAAATGCATCTCTATGCCTACATGCCAAGTATGCATGCCAAATGTATAATCACTCAAGTTGTCTGTCTCAAATGCCCAATGTGTTCCCAAGTACCTCACCCTCAAACATACTCAAGTTGTCTGTCTCAAATGCCCACTTCATCACACACACATAATCACTGAACATTGTACGGATGCCTGGCTCATAAGTCCCTCACCAAAGAACATGTATATATATCACCGAGCCTGCGCCTACTACTGGTATGTCAGACTCCGAAGGGGCGGATCCTGCCCAAGCGCTAGATAAAGCCTATAAAGCCAACTGCGATATGCAGCCGATCCACAATAATAAATAAGCCAATAAGGCTTGTTGCAACGTGCAGCCCAATATATAATAATAATAATAGTAATAAAGCCAATATGGCCTGGTGCGGCGTGCAACCCGATCCACAATAACACTCACAAAATGGCTCTCAGGTCCACCTTAGTCATCAATCTCTCAAGTCTCAAGGGCTCACAATCTCGTACCACTCAGCCCAAATAATGATAACATGTGATGTAACAATGAATGATGAACAAAGACTGAGATATGATATACAAATGAAGAATCATGACTGAGTATATAATTACAGTTAGAGCAGATAACTCAAAATAATAGAAATAACCTCATTAGGTGTCAACCAAATAAGCACATAGCCTAAATATGATCTAACATGATTCACAGCTCATATAATCAAACAAGTAGGGAGAACATGGTTGTAACAAGATAAAACAACAAAACAAGTCCGGTCACAGTCTAATAGTCAACTAGAATCATGATTTTCCCGGTGCACGCCCACACGCTCATCACCTAGCATGCGTGTCACCTCAATACATCTCTTATAACATAGTTTCCATGGTTAAATACCCTCAAATCCAAGTTTAGATATGTTACTTACCTCGAACAAGCCAAATCCAATACCGAGCAAGCCAAACAATACTTTAGAAATGCCATCTCGCGCATATCAACCTCCGAATGGCTTGAAACTAGCCAAAAGCAACTCAAAACATCAAATAATGCATGAGGAAACAATCCCAAATGATAAAGCCCGAATCTTTACACATTTACTCAAAGTAAACAAAAAGGTCAAACCCGGACCCATAGCTCGGAATGCGACAAAAATCAAAAAATCCGACAACCCATTTTAATACGAGTCCAACCATACAAATTTCACTCAAATCTGACTCTGAATCGATGTCCAAAACTCAAAAATTTACTTTAGTAAAGTTGAGATAAAACCCCCCAATTTCGCTTTAAAATTCAAAATTTAATGACCAAAAGATGGAATATAATCTAAACTGAATAAAAAATACTTACCACAATCCATGTAGTGAAATTCCTCTCCATAGTCGCGTAAAACCGAGCTCCAAATCTCAAAATGTGAATAAAATGACCAAGCCCTCGATTTATAGCTTCTACCCAGGCATTTACGCATATGCAGAATAGTAGCTGATTCTGCTGCATCGCTTTTGCGACAAAAAATATTCTTATGTGGAGAATCCCCAAAAACCCGCCTATCGCACCTGCGGAAAAAGCCCCGCTTCTGTACACACGCTGGTGCGACCGCAAATCATGCTTCTTCGATACATTTCACTTCTGCTCTCCATGCCCCGCATCTATGATGTCTCAGATGCGCTAATAATCCTGCTTCTGCGGAGATATCCCAACTCCAGTCTTCGTCGCAAGTATGACCAAATTTCCGCTTCTGCGACCACCGCAGGTGCGATCATACAAGATCCTTCCACAAACCAGCCTTAACCAATAAGTTCCGAAATGATTCGAATCACGTCCGAAACTCACCCGAGCCCCTCGGGACCCTGTCTGAACATACCAACAAGTCCCAAAATATAACACGGACCTATTCGAGGACTCAAATTACACATAACAACATCGAAATGATGAATTATACCTCAAATCAAACTTGAAGAACTTTTGAACTTTAAACTTCTAAAACTCATGTTGATTCATATCAAATCAACCCGGAATGAACTCAAATTTTGCACACAAGTACCAAATGACATAACGAATCTATCCTAATTCCTAGAATCACAATCCAAACCTGATATCATCAAAGTCAACTACCGGTGAAACTTATGAACTTTTCAAAGCTCCAAATTGCCAATTTTCGCCAAATAGCATAGAAACCTTCTAGGAACATCCAAACGTAAATTCGGGCATATGCATAAGTCCAAAATCACCGTCTAGACCTAAAGGAACCATCAAAACTCCGATCCGAGGTCAAATACACAAAAGGAAAACTTGGTAAACTCTTCTAACTCAAAGCTTTCTAGTTGAGAATCATTCTTTCAAATCAATCCCGAATCACCTGAAAACCAAAATCGACATTCCACACAAGTCATAATACATTATATGAAGATACTCGAGACTTCAAACAGCTGAACGGAATGTAAATGTTCAAAACGACCATCTGGGTCGTTATGTTCCTTGCTTCCCTTATTAGCTTTATACCGATATACTGTACAAGTTATTATGTCTAGTAGGTGTATTGACTTGTACCTCGTCACTACTCTACCGAGGTTAGGCTTGATACTTATTGTGTATCGACTGTGGTGTACTCATACTACACTTCTGCATATTTTTGTGTGGATCCAAGTATTGGAGCTAGTAGACTCAGGCAGTGAGAGCTTCTTGACCGTGAGGATTCGAGATAGATCTGCCTGATTGACGCAGTCCCTTGGAGTCCTTTACCTTTGATTTTTACTATTAGTTCGCTATCCGAACTGTTTTGTATTTTGTTTTTGAGAGATTTCTATGTATTCAACTAGAGTTTGTGATTTTGTTCTACCTAACTTGGGAGGATTGTTGTGATTATTGCTGCCTAGGCTTGTGTGACTTTTATTTTGGTATTTGTATTAATCTCTGCCTTAAAATATCATGTTTAACTGTTGTAAGTAATCGGCTTACCTAGTCTTAAAGACTAGTTGCATCACGACCTCTAAGGCGGGACTTTGGGTCATGACACAATATGACTGAGGTGTGATTGTAGCAATGCTTGTGTGTGTAAAATGCCATACCGCTTATGTGAACAATTAATGTATGTATGAATAAATACTCAGGACCTTGGATTTCCTCCACGATAGAATTCCCGTATTCTAGCAGATATTGAAGAGGAAGAAGAATATATTTGAAAAAGAAGGAACACAAAGAGGTGCAATTAGTTTGATTTTCAAAGACGTACGAGAAGTTGAGGAGTAAGTAAATGTTACCAATCAATTAGTAAACGGTTAAGGAAAAGGAATAAATTAGTAACGGTTTCAAGAAAATGAATAAAGTAATAATAATGAGAAGAGATAAATCATTTCTTTACACTTGAAATAAGAAAAAAATCCAAAAAAGGAGATAAAAGAAAAAAAGATTTACTAGCTTTAGAGGCATGCCGCATCTTCACTACTAAGCCCTGCTTTATATTTATATATAGACTACTCTTTGGATACGCACGTTGTGTGTGTACCCCATATCAATGAGTATAATTTTTTTTATTACATTAAAATTATATATATAGTCGTGTTTGAATTATAAAATAAAAAATTAAGAAAAAATTGTAAGTTAAATGACGATTGTTGCTCCTGTTTAGTGTAACGACCCAATCAGTCGTTTTGTGTAATTGCATCCCGTTACCCCTTTTTATGCTTCACACATGTGTATTTATGTCTTTATGACTTGTGGGGTTGATTAGTTTCGTTTCGGGAAGCTTTCGAATTAATTTGGACCATTTGATTATTGACTTAGATGTTTAAATTTGAAATGTTGACCAAACATTGACTTTTGTGAAAACGACCCCGAAAATATATTTTGATGGCTCCAATAGCATCGTATCGTGATTTCGGACTTGGGCGTATGCTCGAAATTAATTTCGAAAATCCGTAGGTCGATTTGTGTTGATTTGACGAAATTTGGCAATTTGAAGTTGAAAGGTTTGACCGTAGGTTGACTTTTAGCTATAGAGCTCTGAATTTGATTTTAGGAATTGGAATAGGTCTGTTATGGTATTTGGAACTTGCCTGCAAAATTTGGTGTCATTTGGAGTTGATTTGACAAGATTCAAACATTTAGTTGTAATTCTAGAAATTTTAAATATACTTTGAAATTCTTGCGTTTTCGAGTTCATTTTATAGTTTTAGGTGTTATTTTTGTATTTTGATCACGCGAGCAAGTTCGTATGATGTTTTTAGACTTGTGTGGATGTTTTGGTTGGAGCCTCAAGGGCTCGGATGAGTTCCAGACATGTATTGGAATGGTTTTTAACTTAAAATGAATTGTTGGTGTGCTGGTGCTCAGTTATCCCAATTGCGAGCACCAGCCTCGCAATTGCGAAGGTGACAGTAGGGGACGGATGTTGCAAATGCGACTTCCCCTTCGCATTTGCGAAGGCAGCAGGATTTTGGCTATGTTCACAATTGCGAACAATTGTTTGCTTTTGCGGTTAGGCCCAGCATTGCTATTGCGAAGCCTCTATCGCAATTACAATGTTTTCTGAGGCTGTCAGGGTTCGCAAATGCGAGCCTTATTCCGTAATTGTGAGGGCTCGCAAATGCGAACCATGTGTCGCAAATGCGACATCTGCAGCTGGTACAAAGGGCTGGGAGACAAGATTTTTGAAAATATTCTGTCAATTTTGAACCCTAGACTCGGTAGGAGGCAATTTGGAGAGGGGATTTTCACCTACAAACTTTGGGTAAGTGATTCTAATCTATTTCTAAAAATATTCAATAAGTATATCTTAGATTATAACATCAAAATCATGTGAATCAAAGTGAAAATTTGTGAAACTTTGTTAAGTTTTTGAAATATTAGAATTTGAGTTTTGAGACTCGATTTGGACTCGAATTTTGAAAGCAATCACATATATAAACTCGTGGGGTCATGGACAGCCTGAATCTACCATTGGGCCCGGGTTTTGATCGGGTGGGCCCCGGGTTAACTTTTGTTGACGTTTTGGGAAAAATATAAAGATCATGGCTTTTTCTATTGTAATTGATATCCCTTGCATTGTTTGATGATATTAAGCCGATTTTGGTTAGATTTGAGCCATGTGGAGACGAACTTTAGGGAGGAAATTATTTTTAAGGGTTGAGTTGGCCTACTTGAGGTAAGTATCTTGCCTAACTTTATGTGGGGGAACTACCCCTTAGGATTGGTATTGATTGATTCATTTGTGCTATGTAAAAGCTGTGTACGCAAGGTGACGAGTGGGTACACAGGTTATATGTGGTATTTGACTGGTTTAGGCTATTTAGTGTCACGACCCAATTTGCACTATAGGTCGTGATGGCGCCCAACGTCGCCGCTAGGCAAGCCAACAGTGAACGACCCATTTAACTTCTCATTTTAATATTTTTAAAGTCTTTAATTTTTTTAATGCGAAAACAAATAGTAAGTGAGCGCAGTAATGTAAGGCATAAACTAAATGGAAAAGTAAGATAGTGAATTAAATAATCAAAACCCGTGAGTGTCTACTAGAATTCCCAAACCCCGGTATCAGAAGTGCACGAGCATCTAGTAGAATATACAAAACTCTCTAATAACTATTATCTGAAACAAAAATAAACAGAAAAGGTAAAACATAACAGGAGAAGGCTCCGGGTGCTACAGAACGGAGCATGGGAAAGCAGCTCACCACTAAGCCTCCGGGTAATGCGGATATGCGCCCGGACGAACTCCAGATGCACTTGCCTCAGAACCTGCACAATATGTGCAGAAGTGTAGCGTGAGTACCTAAATAACATGTACCCAGTAAATATCTAGTCTAACCTCGAAGAAGTAGTGACGAGAGGTCGACTTCGACACTTACTAGTGGGAAATATACATAATGTACAAGATTATTTAATAAGCATAAAATACAACATCAATGATGGAATAAGAGGCAATAGTTAAATGACCATTTATCAAAATAACAACTAAAAGTCCCCAATTGTCACATACTAATCTCAACAAGTATTTATAAATCCTCATGTCATGAAAGACATATCAAGTGTAATCGGACTCCGAGTGACAACACGCACAAGTTATGCCGAGGTCGTACGATCTGATCCATAATAATCGTGTACATACACTACCGAGGTCGTACGGACCGATCCATGGATTCGTCCCATAATATATATATATATATATATATATATATATATATATATATATTGCCGAGGGGTTCGGCCCGATCCACAGGAATAGGGAAACTCTTCGGATTTTGAATTTCATATTTACAACTCCGAGGTAAGCCCATGAAAGAATATAATTTCCATCAATAATTAAACATTCCGCCAATTCTCTAAGTAATGAAGTCCGATTTAACATAATCTTTAACCAAGTTTTACTTATTAATACAAGCAATTAAACTAGCAAGTTTAGCCCAAATAATGCAAGTAATAGCATAATAAAGGCTACCCGGACATAACATGAATTTTAGCTACGCACGGGCTCTCGCCACTTCGTGCGTACATAGCACCCACAATTAGTAGCAAATAATAATTTAAACACCTATGGGGGTAATTCCCTTTTACAAGATTAGGCAAGAGACTTACATCGTTCCCAAGTCCACTTTCCGGTACACAAATCACTCTAAAAGCCTCAAGTCAGTGCCGAATAATCCGAAACTAGCCAAAGGCTATACAAACTAATAAATAATTGCTCAAAAGTTCATAATTTAACTATTAGAGTGATTACCCAACCCAGTTTGGAAGGTTCCTAAAATTTACCCCCGGGCCCACTTGCCCGGATTCCGAAGATTTTTGTAAATAATTGTTACCCACAACCTCACGAACACAAATATATAATTTTTACCCAATTTTATAATCATTTTCGTGGTCTAATCTCATTTTTATCAAAATTTAGGTTTTTCAACAAACTCGTAAAATTTTCACATTTTTCATGTTAAAATCTACCCATAATCTATGTATTTAACTTACATTGTATAGAAATCACTTACCTTCAATAGCTAGTTGAAAACCCCTCTCCAAGAAGCTCTAAAATCTTCCAACAAATGAGAGAAATGAACAAAATAGCCAATATCCTAACTTTAATAAAGTCTCTGCCCAGCTGCCCCTTCTTAGCGATCGCGAAAAGGGCCTCGCGATCGCGAAAAGGGCCTCGCGATCGCGAAGGCAAATCCTGCCCAGGCCCTGAAACTCTTCTTCGCGAACGCGACAGGGTCCTCATTATCGCGATGGCTAGACCAGCCCAAGCATCGCGTACGCGACCAGCCCTTCGTGAATGCAAAGAGCAATGACCCTCAAACCCCTGACCCCATAACCCCTTCTACACGAACAAGACCAGGTCACCGCGAACACGAAGGCCACAGGTCCTGAAGCTTCACGAACACGGCCTCTTCTTTGCGAACGCGACCTCTTCTTCGAAAACGCAAAGAGAAAAAACATGCAGTCCCTAAATCCTTCATCATGAACGCGAGGTTCCTTCCACGTTCGCGAGGAAGGAAACCAGAACCAGTACACCAGCAGTTTTGGACTTAGCTCCGGGCAATCCGAAATGCAACCGAGCCCCTTAGACCCCGTCCAAATGCACCAACAAGTCCATAAATATAATACGGCCCTACTTGAAATCTCGGAATACATAAAACAACATCGAAACTAAGCATAGCACCCCAAAACCAAATTGAATCAACTTATGAACTTCTCAACTAGCTCCGCACGCACTGAATCATACTTAGACTACTCGGAATGACACTAAATTTTGCGTACAAGTCATAAATCACCATACGGACCTATTCCCAGGCTCGGAATCCCAAACAGCCCTCGATAACACAAAAGTCTACTACAAACCAAATTTAAAGAACTAGAAAACCTTCAATGAACCAACTTTCAACATTAAGCGCTGAAATGCTCCCGGATCACCCGAAACCCGATTCGAACACATATTCAAGTCCAAAATTATCATACTAACCTATTGGGACCATAAAATCCCAATTCCGGGGGTCGTTTACTCAAAACTTTGACTCAAGTTAAACTTGGCCATTATACGCCATTATTAAGGAACTAAGTGTTTCGATTTCAACCCGAACCCTTCAAAACCTAAACCAACCATCCCCGCAAGACGTAAAATAGTAAAAGAACATACGGAAAGTCTTAATTAGGGGAGCGGGGATCTAGAAAGCAAAATGACCGGTTGGTTCGTTACATTCTCCAACTCTTAAACAAATGTTCGTCCTTGAACGGGTCTAGAATCATACCTGGAGTGCTGAATAAATGTGGATATCTACTCTGCATGTCCTCCTCGGTCTCCCAAGTCACTTCCTCGACTGGTTGACCCCTCCACTGGACCTTTACCATAGAAATCTTCTTGAACCTCAACTGGCGAACCTGCCTTTCAACAATAGCAATTGGCTCCTGCTCATAACCCAAGCTCCTATCTAGCTGAATCGTGCTGTAATCTAACACATGCGACCTGTCGGCATGGTACTTCCGGAGCATAGATACATGGAAGACTGGATGAACTCCCGATAGACTGGGAGGCAAAGTAAGCTCATAAGAAACCTCCCCCAACTCACCTCAACACCTCAAATGGGCCAATAAACCTTGGGCTCAGCCTGCCCTTCTTCCCGAACCTCATGATATCCTTTATCGGCAAGACATTCAAGAGAACGTTCTCGCCCACTATAAATGATAAATCATGCGCCTTTTGATCCGTGTAACTCTTCTGTCTGGACTGTGCTGTGCGAAGACGCTCCTGAATCAACTTTACCTTCTCCAAGGCATCCTTCACTAAATCAGTGTCATATAACCTAGCCTCACCGGGCTCAAACCATCTGATGGACGAACGACATCGCTGACCATATAAAGCCTCAAATGGGGCCATCTCGATGCTGGAATGATAACTGTTTTTATAAGCAAACTCGGTCAAAGGCAAGAATCGATCCCACTGACCTCTGAAATCAATCACACACACTCTGAGCATACCTTCCAGAATATGAATTGTCCGCTCCGACTGCCCGTTGGTCTGCGGATGAAAGGCTGTGCTGAGCTCTACCCGGGTGCCCAACTCACTTTGTACTACTCTACAAAAATGCGAAGTGAACTGAGGGCCTCTATCTCAAAATGATGGAAACAGGCACACCATGCAACCGGACAATCTCCTGAATGTAAATATGGGCCAATCTCTTTGAAGAGTACATAGTCAAAACCAGAATAAAGTGTACCGACTTAGTCAGCCTGTCGACAATGACCCAAATGACATTAAACTTCCTCAACATCCGCGACAACCCAACTACAAAGTCCATAGTGATCCACTCCCATTTCCACCCTGGCAAAGCCATATGCTGGAGTAGGCCACCTGGCCTCTAGTGCTCATACTTAACTTTCTGGCAATTTAGACACCTCGCTACATACTCAACTATATCTTTCTTCATCTGCCGCCACCAATAATGCTACCTCAGGTCGTTATACATCTTCGTAGCACCAGGATGAATAGAATACCGAGAACTGTGTGCCTCCTCTAGAATCTTCTCCCTCAAGCCATCAATATTAAGAACACATAAGCGACCCTGGAGTCGCATAACACCATCCTCGCCAATAGTAATCTCCTTGTCACCACCCCGTAGTACCATCTATCTAAGAACCAGAAGGTGCGGGTCATTATATTGATAAGCCTTGATCCGCTCAAATAATGAAGACTGAGCCACTACACATGTAAGAACTTGATTGGGCTCTTAAATATCCAACCTCACAAGTTTGTTAGCTAAGGCCTAAATATCCAAAGCTAGTGGCCTCTCCTCTACTAAAATAAATGCCAAACAACCCATGCTCTCGACCTTTCTGTTCAACGCATCTGCAACCACATTCGCCTTGCCCGGATGGTAAAGGATGATAATATCATAGTCCTTCAGTAACTCAAGCCACCTGTGCTGCTTCAAATTAATATCCATATGCTTAAACAAATTATGCAAGCTACGATGATCGGTGTAGACTTCACAAGACACCCCACAAAGATAATGCCTCCAGATCTTGAGAGCATGAACTATCGCGGCCAAGTCCAAATCATGTACGGGGTAATTCTTCTCGTGGGACTTCGGTTGGTGTGAAGCATATGCAATAACTTGCCCCTTCTGTATCAATACACAACCTAGGCTAACGCGTGAAGCATCTCAATACACAGTATACGTCCCTAAACCGGACGGCAACACTAAAACCGGTAATGTAGTCAAAGCTGTTTTGAGCTTCTGAAAGCTCGCGTTGCAATCCTCGAACCATCGGAATGGAGCACTCTTCTAGGTTAATTTAGTAAAAGGTGTTGAAATAGATGAGAAGTGCAACACCCCGGAAAAATTTGAAGAACTTAAGTGTAAAGCCTAGTAAATTTTGCAAAGAAAATAATGTTTCATGGTGCCAGACTAAGATTACGTGTTTGAGGATTGTAGAGTAAAGGAAAGGAACATTTTTGGCGGAAAAGTGCATTTCTGCGATCCATTATGCGACCGCAGAATCACTCTACAGACGCATAATGGCCGCAGAGTGAGGCAGTTAATTGGGTCAGTTGGAAGCAATTATGCGGTCGACTATGCCACCGCATAACTGTTATGCGACATACTATGCGACCGCAGAACAGTTATGCGGACCGCAGACTCAGGCAGATTTTTGGTCATTTTGGACACCAATTATGCGACCGATATGCGGTCCGCATAACCATTATGCGGTCGCATATGCGACCGCGGAACCTGTTTCGGAGCTTCATTTTTGGGTTTTTAAAACCCGACCCTATTTCGTTAAATACATTCTTTGTGTCATTTTTGAGGTATAATCTGATATTTTAGAGTGAGAGAGAGTGCCCTAGAGTGAGAAGGTGTTCCTCAATAATTGATTCTTCAATTCTTTCTCAAGTTTTGGAAGATTAAAGAGGGAAACTCAATAGGTCTTCATCCTATAGGTAAGATTTTACACCCTAACCCTCATTTTCTAATTTTGTCTAGAAATGGGTAATAAGCAAGATAATTTCTGGGCAAGAGGGTTGTTTATTTTACATGCATATGCTATCAAAGGGTGTAGAAAGATTGTTGAGCTAAAAATGGTAAAGATTGGGTTGTGGGATGATGGAATCCTCCGTAAAAGGACCTTGAACCTTAATCCACACTTAATTCTTGATAAAATGCTCAAATGAGCTGAGACCATGAATATCTTCCTAATTATGGTTCAATTTTGTTATGTCTCAAATATATTGGGATTGCTAGAATTTTCGGAACGTTGTAGTAATTTAAGGAAAGCTCAATTGAGGTATGTTGTCTAAACTTTCTCTCTTGGAATTGAATTCCATAATGTTTCCGTGAGTTTCAAAGTATGGGTTGCGTATTAAAATGTGGTGGCTTGAATCGTATTCCAAATAAAAGCTAGTATATCAAATTGTGTGAGAAAATCTCAATATTCTTAAGACTCTTAATTACTCATATGTGTACCTAAAGTCTTGATTGGGAATATCTTATTGTTGATAACCTATAAAGATGGTTGGAGGTGAAATCAGTAAATTAGGAATATAAAGTGTGGCCAACGTGCCAATAGCGAAAGTTATACTTGTGACCAATGGTGCCAATGAAATGAAATAATGTGAGAAAGATTATGAAATGAGCTTTGATTCAACTATTCCAAAATTGACTTCGACAATATAATCGGCTAAAAGTTTATGAACTCAAGTGATGCCCATATGTGGCTGTTTTAGCTAATACTATGCTTTGTAAGTAATTTTCAATGTGTTTTGCATTCTTAAATATTCGTGAGTGGAAATTGTGTATGATTTTAACTTGCACTTCGATTTCCAATCATTTTACTCCATTTATTGGAAAGAAATCGATTGTGTTTAAAAGCCTTCATTACTAATGAATTTAAAGTTGTGATTTCCGAAATATTCTACTTGTTGCTAATTATGATGATAATCTATGAAAGGGAAGAAATGAAAGTGTGGAATATGAAATACGGCCATTATGCCATAAATAAAGAATCATATATATGGCCAAGAGATCCAATGAAATAATAATGTTGTAAGTAGTTGAAAGTACGGATTAGGTGATATGTGGTGTGAAAGGTTATGAGATGTACGTATTTTTACTTTTGTTTCCATTGTGTTATGAAATCCTGTGGACGGTCTATGAATGCATAGGTATATTGTGTTATGATGGACGGTCTATGAAACGCATAGTTATATTGTGTTATGAAATCCTGTGGACGGTGTATGAAACGTATAGGTACATTGTGTTATGAAGTACATTGTGTTATGAAATCCTGTGGACGGTCTATGAAATGCATAGGTACATTGTGTTATGAAGTACATTGTGTTATGAAATTTTGTGGACGGTCTATGAAACGCATAGGTACATTGTGTTATGAAATCCTGTGGACGGTCTATGAACGCATAGGTACATTGTGATATGAAATCATGTGGACGGTCTATGAACGCATAGGTACGTTGTGTTATGAAAACCATTGTGATATGAAATCCTGTGGACGGTCTATGAAATGCATAAGTGCATTGTGTATAAGAGGTATAGATGTACGGTATGAATAAACACTATGGACAGTCTATTAAACGCATAAGTGTATAATATAATATGCAAGCACTAAGGATGGTCTAATGAGACACATTATTAATGCAGACAATAGGTGCCTCTTTTGTTGTCCTTGTTTATACAGGTTGTTTTAATTACATTATATTATGTGTTCCACGTATAGATCATATGGGCATTCTATTTTGAAAGAGGATTTCTAGGTATACATACTAGTGATATTTGACAGTACTAACGTCCCTTCTGCCGGGGGCGCTGCATCTTTAATGGATGTAGGTGGTTCTACAATAGGTGGCATTGATCAGTGATAGCAGTACACTCTTTTCAGTCGATTTGGTGAGCCCCACTTCATTTCGGGGTCATGTATCTTTTGTTTCTCATGTACTTTTTGGTTGAGGTATACCCGGGGCCTTGTTGCCGGCATTTCCATATTACTCTTCAGTTGTACTTAGAGGCTCCGTAGACAGGTTGTGGGTAGTATTTGATATTGGGAATTGGATTAGAACTGTTGGTATTTGGCAACATGTTTTTCCTTAAATCTATAAACTCGTACTATTTTGGAAATATTGAATGATGCTGTTAATGGGAATGAAATGGAAGCGGTTAATGAAATCTCTTTAGTATTTGATTAACGGAGTACATCTCCTAGTTATTCACGAGTGAATTTGGGTAGAATAAAATCTAACGGGCTTGATCAGTCGGGTTCACTCGGTTGAGCGCCGGTCGCGCTCCTCAGTTTTGGGGCGTGACAAGAAGCCCTCTACAAACCTACAATAATAGTCTGCTAACCCTAAGAAACTCCTGATCTCGGTCGCTGTGGTAGGACGAGGCCAACTCTGGACTGCCTCGACCTTTCTGAGATCCACCTTAATACCCTCACCTGATATAACATTCCCCAAGAATGCCATAGAATCTAACTAGAACTCGCACTTGGAGAACTTAGCATATAGCTTCTGTTCCCGCAAGGTCTGTAGCACAACTCTCAAATGCTGCTTATGCTCCTCCATACTACGCGAGTAGATAAATATGTCATCAATGAAGACAATGATGAAAGAGTCAAGATATGGCCTGAACACCTAGTTCATCAAATCCATAAATGTCGTCGGGGCATTGGTCAAGCCAAAAGACATCACTAGAAACTCATAGTGGCCATACCTAGTCCGGAAGGTCGTCTTCCGAACATCTGAAGCACGAATCTCCAGCTGATGATACCCAGATCTCAAGTTGATCTTAGAGAACACCCTAGCACCTTGCAACTGGTCAAACAAATCATCAATATGCGAAAACGAGTACTTGTTCTTAATGGTAACTTTGTTCAATTAGCGGTAATCAATGCATATCTACATACTCCTATCTTTATTTTCCACAAATAACACCGACGCACACCAAGGAGACATACTTGGCCTGACGAACCCCTTTTCTAGTAACTCCTCAAGCTGCTCCTTCAACTCTTTCAACTCCTTTGGAGCCATGCGGTATGGTGGAATAGAGATAGGCTGGGTACCTGGTGCCAAATCAATATTGAAATCGATATCACGATCTGGTGGCATGCCTGGTAAATCAGAAGGAAACACATCGGAGAACTCTCGAACCATGGGCACTGAATCAATCGTAGGAGTCTCTGCAGCAGTATCCCGAACATAAGCTAGATAAGCCAAACAACCCTTCCCGACCATGTGTCGAGGCTTCAGGAAAGAGATAACCCGACTAGATGCATTGATAGATGAACCCCTCCACTCCCATATAGGAAACTCTAGCATCGCCAAGGTAACAGTCTTGGCATGGCAATCAAGAATGGCATGATACGGAGACAACTAGTACATGCCCAGGATGACCTCGAAGTCGGTCATGTAGAGCAACAGAAGATCCTCTCTGGTCTCATAACCATAGAAAGTCACAATATAGGACTAGTAGACCCGATCCACAACAACAGAATCGCCCACATGCATGGACACATATACAGGAGCGCCTAAAGACTCATGAGAGACAGACAGATAATGAGCAAATAGAGAAGAAACATATGAATATGTAGACCCTGCATCAAATAGTACTGAAGCATCCTACCGCAGAAAGAAATAATACCTGTGATCACAGCATCTGAGGCTACTACATCTGGTCTGGCTGGAAAAACATAGAACCTAGATGGAGCACCACCTGCCTAGCCTCCACCTCTAGGGCGAACCCTACCCACCTGCTCTCCACCTCTGGCAGGCCGTACGGCCGGTGCGGCAGTTGGTGCGATAATCATGGGCTGATGGCCCTGTTGGCCCTACTGCACTGCACTGCCCCAAAACATGGGTCAAGATCTCCTCATGTGACCAAGCTCCCCGCACTCATAGAAACCTCTCAGTGCGGAAGATGACTGACCCCGAGTTGGACCTTGGGGAACTGAATACCTGCTGGAAGAGCCCTGAATAGCCGGTGGACGGTATGAGCTCTTTGAAATGGCACTGAAATAGGGCCGCACTGGTGCACCCCGAGAAGGCGGTGGTGCTGAATAAGTGGGTCTGTTGGACTGACCCCTCACGAACTAACCTCTGCCCCCAGACGGGGAATTGTTGAATCCTCTAGAATGTCGAGGCCTCTATTCCCCTGTTGTATACAATCGGCCTTGGGGCGGATACCCTAAATCCGCCGAGCCATCTCCACAACCTGCTCGTAAGGAGTTCCTATCTCCACCTCCCGGGCCATAGTAACATGAATACCATAATGTAAGCCTGCGATAAACCTCCACACTCTCTCTGCATCGGTGTGGAGTATCATAAGTGCATGGCGGGACAACTCAGAGAATCTCGCCTCATAATTGGTCACAGACATATGACCCTACTAGAGCCGCTCGAACTGACTTCGTAGCTCTTCCCTCTGAGAGGGTGGAATATATCTCTCCAGAAAGAGACGTGTGAATTGATCTTAAGTCAAGGGAGGCGAACCTGCTGGCCTGCTAAAAAGATAGGACTGCCACCATCTACGGGCCTTACCCTCCAACTGAAATGCGGTGAAGTCCACCTCGTTAGACTCCAACACTCTCATGTTGTGCAGCCTGTCCCTACAATGGTCAATAAAATCTTGGGGGTCCTTATGTTGCTCAATGCCAAAGGCAGGAGGATGCAGTCTAGTCCATCTATCCAACAGCTTATGCGGCTCGACGATTGCATCTGGTCTGGGATCCGCCCACAAGTAATACACCTGGGGTCTGATATACGGCAGCAGCCTGCCCTGGAGTCTGAGCAGTAGGGGTCTGTACTCCCCCTCCCACCTGCGATGTGGTTGGGTCCGCTCGAAATAAGCCAGCATGCATCATAGGCACCTCACCCTGCTCCTCAATGACAAGATCCTCCACTATATCTGCTGGTGGTACGAGAGGAGCAACTCTAGGACGCTCTCGTCCTCTAGCAGGAGCTGGAGCTCTCCCCTGGCCTCTGCATCGGCCTCTAGCAACAGGGGGAGCACCTCTTTCCATTGGGTAGATCTGCCACACGCGTTCTCACCATCTGTGAGAGAGTAAGAGAAAGATACTTAGCTCAACATCAACTGCACTAAACGGGAAAGTAAGATAGTGAATTAAATAATTAAAACACATGAGTGTCTACTAGAATTCCCAAAACCCGATGTCACAAGTGCACGAGCATCTAGTAGAATATACAAAACTCTCCAATAACTACTATCTGAAACAAAAATAGACAGAAAAGGTAAAACATAACAGGAGAAGGCTCCAGGTGCTGCAGAACGGAGCATGGGAAAGTATCTCAACACTAAGCCTCCGGGTAATGCGGATACACGCCCATACGAACTCCAGATGCACCAGCCTCAGAACCTGCACAATATGTGCAGAAGTATAGCATGAGTACATAAACAACATGTACCTAGTAAATATCTAGTCTAACCTCAAAGAATTAATGACGTGGGGTCGACTTTGACACTTACTAGTGGGCAATATACATAATGTACAAGATTATTCAATAGGCATGATATACAACATCAATGATGGAATAAGAGGCAATAATTAAATGACCATTTATCAAAATAACAATTAAAAGACCCCAAACATCACATACTAATCTCAACAAGTAAGGGCTCAACATGTATTTATAAATTCTCAAGTCATGAAAGACATATCAAGTGTAATCGGACTCCGAGTGACAACACGCACGAGTTATGCCGAGGTCGTACGGCCCGATCTATAAAAATCGTGTAAATACACTATCGAGGTCTTATGGTCCAATCCATGGATGCATCTCATAATATATATATATATATATATATATATATATATATATATTGTCAAGGCGTTCGCCCTGAGCCACAGGAATAGGGAAAATCTCCGGATTTCGAATTTCACATTTACAACTCCGAGGTAAACCCATGAAAGAATATAATTTCCATCAATAATTAAACATTCCGCCAATTCTCTAAGTAATGAAGCCCGATTTAACATAATCTTTAACCAAGTTCTACTTATTAATACAAGCAATTAAAGTAGCATGTTGAGCCCAAATAGTGCAAGTAATAGCATAATGAAGGCCTACGTCTACCCGAACATAACATGAATTTTAGCTATGCACGGACTCTCGTCACTTCGTGTGTACGTAGCATCCACAATTAGTAGCAAATAATAATTTAAATACCTATGGAGTAATTTCATCTTACAAGGTTCGGCAAGAGACTTTCCTCATTCCCAAGTCCACTTTCCGGTCTACAAATCACTCTAAAAGCCTCAAGTCAGTGCCGAAGAATCCGACACTAGCCAAAGGTTGTAAAAACTAATCAATAATTCCTCAAATTTTCATAATTTAACTATTAGAGTAATTACCCAACCCAATTTGAAAGATTCCTAAAATTCAACCCCGGGCCCACTTGCCCGGATTCCGAAAATCTTTGTAAATAATCTTTACCCACAACCTCATGAATACAAATATATAATTTTTACCCAATTCCATAATCATATTCGTGGTCTAATCTCATTTTTATCAAAATCTGGATTTTTCGACAAACTACTAAAATTTCAACATTTTTCATGTTAAAATCTACCCATAATCTATGTATTTAACTTACATTGTATATAAATCACTTACCTTCAATATCTAGGTGAAAACCCCTCTCCAAGAAGCTCTAAAATCGTCCAACAAATGAGAGAAATGAACAAAATAGCCAAAATCCCGACTTTAATAAAGTCTACGCCCAGCTGCCCCTTCTTCGCAATCGCGAAAAGAGCCTCGCTACCGTGAAGACTAGATCAGCCCAAGCATCGCGAATGCAACTCACCCGTTGCGAACGCGAAGAGCAATGACCAACAGACCCCTGGCCCTATAAACCCTACTAGGAGAACGCAACCAGGGCACCGCGAACACGAATTCCACTGGTCCTGAAGCTTCGCGAACGTGGCTTCTTCTTCGCAAAAAGCAAAAACACCCAGTCCCCAAATCCTTCATCGGGAACACAAGGGTCCTTCCACATTCGCGAAGAAAACCAGAACCAGCACACCAGCAGTTTTGGACTTAGCTCCAGGCGGTCCGAAATGCACCCGAGCCCCCCGGGACCCCGTCCAAATGCACCAACAAATCCATAACCATAATACGGACCTGCTCGAAACCTCGAAACACATAAAATAATATCGAAACTAATAATTGCCCCAAAACCAAATTGAAATAACTTATGAACTTCAAACTTCTCAACTAGCTCCGAACGCACCGAATCATACTTAGACTACTCGGATAACACCAAATTTTGTGTACAAGTCATAAACCACCATAAAGACCTATGCCCAGGCTCGGAATCCCAAACGGGCCTTGATAGCACCAAAGTCTATTCCAAACCTAATTTAAAGAACTAGAAAACCTTCAATGAACCAACTTTCAATATTAAGCGCCGAAATGCTCCACGATTACCTGAAACCCGATCCGAACACACGCCCAAGTCCAAAATAATCATATGAACCTATTGGGACCATAAAATCCTGGTTCCGGGGTCGTTTACTCAAAATGTTAACTCAAGTCAAACTTGGCCATCATATGCCACTATTAAGGAACTAAGTGTTCCAATTTCAACTTGAACCCTTCCAAACCTAAATCAACCATCCTCGCAAGTCATAAAAGAGTAAAAGCACATACGAAAAGTTTTAATTAGGGGAGCGGTGATCTAGAAAGCAAAATGACTGATCGGGTCGTTACATTTAGACTCTTTCCATGCTTTAATTGAATTGTCGTATCATGATCTAACTTCTCATAGTCAATCTATTCTTACTTGTGTTAGTCTATCCTTACATGCCTTAAATAATTCCCATGTTCTAGCAGATATTGAAGAGGAAGAAGAACATATTTGAAAAAAAAAGAATACAAAGAGGTGAAAATAGTTTGATTTTCGAAGAGGTGCGAGAAGTTGAATGAGTAAACGTTACCAATCAATTAGTAAACGGTTTAAGGAAAAGGAATAAATTAGTAACGGTTTCAAGAAAATAAATAAAGTAATAATAATGAGAGGAGATAAATAAGGAATTTTTATTTATATACAAATTTCTTTACACTTGAAATAAGAAAAAATTCCAAAAACAGAAGATTAAAGAAAAAGAGATTTACTAGCTTTAGAGGCATGCCACATCATCTCTGCTAAGCCTTGCTTTATATTTATATATTTACTAGTCTTTCTCATGTACCCCATCTCAATGAATATAATTTTGTTTATCACATAAATATTATATTTATAATCGTGATTGAATTATAAAATAAAAAATTAAGAAAAAACTGTAAGTTAAATGTCAAATGTTGCTCCTATTTAGTGTAACGACCTGATCAGTCATTTTGTGTAATTGTATCTCGTTACCCTTTTTTATTCTTCACACATATGTGTTTATGACTTTATGACTTGCAGAGTTGATTAGTTTCATTCCGGGAAGCTTTCGGGTTAATTTGGACCCTTTGATTCTTGACTTAGAAGTTTAAATTAAAAATATTGACCAAACTTTGACTTTTGTAAAAACGACCCCTGAACTGTGTTTTGATGAATCTGATAGCTTCGTATCATGATTTCAATCTTGGAAATATGCCCGAAATTGATTTCGGAAGTCTGTAGGTCGATTTGTGTTGATTTGCCAAAATTTGGCAATTTGAAGTTAAAAGATTTGACCGTAGATTTACATTGAACTATCGAGCTCGAAATTTGATTTTGGGACTTGGAATAGGTCTGTTATTGTAGTTGGAACTTGCCTGCAAAGTTTTGTGTCATTTGGAGTTGATTTGATATGATTCAAACGTTTAGTTGTAATTCTAGAAATTTTGAACTTTACTTTGAAATACTTGTGCTTTAAAGTTCAATTCGTAGTTTTAGATGTTATTTTTGTGTTTTGATCACACGAGCGAATTTGTATGATATTTTTAGACTTGTGTGGATGTTTGGGTTGGAGCCCGAGGGCTCGGATGAGTTCCAGACAAGTATCAGAATGGTTTTGAACTTAAAATGAACTGCTGGTGTGCTGGTGCTCAGTTATCGCAATTGCGAGCACCAGCCTTACAATTGTGAAGGTGACAATAGGGGGCAGATGTCGCAAATGCGACTTCCCTTTCGCATTTGCGAAGGCAATAAGATTTTGGCTATGTTCGCAATTGTGAACAATTGTTCGATTTTGCGGTTAGTCCCAGCTTCGCAATTGCGAAGCCGGACAACACCATCTCAACTAAAGATTATTCATTCCACCCACATCAATAAGCCTTAGAACCATATTTTTCACCATTCGATCATTTTCCAAAGACCCGATTCCCACATAAAAATACTGTATAAACCTCAACCAGCCACAACGGCTCCTGCATATACCCACATAACCACACGACATAACACATCACATATACGCCTATAACGATAACGATGGCTGCTCATAATCAAACCCAGCACTGGTAAATAATCTCATAACAGCTAGAACCATGTTCCAAACCTTCACAACACTGACAATGATGCAAGAAACATGAAGGTCTCATAACTACTCACCCAATTCAACAAATCACAACCAACGCCACCTGGGCACATACCTCGCAAGCTTTACCCAATAAGCATAGCGCAAATATGACTGCATATAGAAAGAGAAACACATGAGATAACTATCAAACAAGTCCGACAGGCACAACTCCCTATCAATACCATACTACGGATCCATTCCACAAGGGAGTGTCACACCCCGACCTTAGGGAGCACTACCGGTGCTTAACCGAGATACCCCGGTCAAGCAAGCTTGTATAATGCCTTCTACCCAACTCACCCATAATTAAAGAAAAGATATATGTCATTAATTAAACATTGAGAGGATTTCATGAACAATCCAATTCCATTACCAATAGTTACTTCACTCATAATTCCCAAAATATATATACATAGTTATACTTTGAAATGGGACATGTGATATGAATACAACATATCTAATTGACTCTTCCAACACCACAATACAACTCACACTATGTCTATGGAGCCTCTAAGTACAACCAAAAATAATATGGATGTGCCGGCGACAAGGCCCCGGCTATACCTCAAAACACAAAGTACGACAATAAAATGATATCGGGCCCGAAGTAGAGTAGGGCTCACCAAAACCTATTGTATGGAGAGTAACTGCTAACGAGGACCAAAGTTGCCCGCTGATCAACCACCCAAATCCATTGAAGATGCAGCGCCCCGGCAAAAGGGACGTTAGTACATGTGGAATAGTACTAGTATGTAAAGCTAAATATCGTCTTTCAAAATAGAATGTCAATATAACAAAGGGGAAAACCATGGAAACAACAACAACAACAACCAATAATATCCAAAGGCCAAGTTAAAACATAATAATTTTCAAAACATGATAGTAATATGATTTTTGGCTGGGAGGTTCCTTATAATAAATTCTATACAAAGCGGCCCTACCGCCTCACCCCAACGTATGCGGTTGGATGTGTATTCACAATCATAATCCCTACATAGAGCAGCCATACTGCCTCACCCCAACGTATGCAGGTGGAGGTGTGTTCACCATCACACTCCCTACACAAAGCGGCCCTTCCGCCTCACCCCAACGTATGCGGGTGGAGGTGTAATTTCAATACCACATTCCCTACACAAAGCGGCCATGTCACCTCACCCCAATGCATGCGGGTGGAGGTGTATTCAACATCACAATCCCTACACAATTTATTTACACAATCACATTCACTTCTTTACTTTCAAGGATCATCATCTCAATATCAATATATCGGATATTCCGGAACCATGACTTCAAACTCATTAATAATGGAAACTCTAAACACAATAGGTTTCTTTCCAAAGAATAGGGAAAACTGTCCAACAATAGAAACACACATTAAAATCATATATGAGCAATACACCGTTTAATTTTTAAATACTTTTTCCAAAAGGGCAATACATTATTTCACTCATGAATATGTAAGAACTCAAAACACACTAGAAATACTTGCAAAGCATAGCATTAATTAAAACAGTCACATTTGGGCACGACTCAAGTACATAAGCTTTTAGGCAAATCTATTTTCAAAGTCAAATTGGTACAGTTGAATCAAGGCTCATTCCTTAACCTTTGTCACATTATTTCATTTCATTGGCACCATTGGCCACATATATAACTTTCACTATTGGCACAGTGGCCATACTTTATATCTCCAACTCACTTCTTTCACTTTCAAGTATCTTTATAGATTATCAAATCAAGGCATTTCCAATCAAGACTTTAGGTACACACATGGGCAATTAAGGGTCTTAAGCACATCGAGCTTTTCTCACATAATTTGGCATCATAACTATCATTTGAAACACGGCCCAAAGCCATAACATTTTAATACACATATCATTCTTGAACAGATTCTCAAAGGATAACATAAGGTGATAGAAACATTCGGAACACATTTTGAAGACATAATTCCCGACACTTGTTTACTCGGGACAATCGAATTTATTGGGAATAACTCGGAACATGGGGATTTAGGAACTTCAGCCAACCATAAGTGAAACTTACTGGAACATCAAGGAATTCAATTCTAAGATAGTAGGTTATCCAACATTCCTTGTTTGAGCCTTCCTTAAGTCACTACAACGCCCCAACACTTCTAGCAATAACAATCTATAGGAAGATAGCAAAAATCAGTTAATAATTAGAAGGATTCCCATGGTGTAACTCTCTTAGGAATTTTGTCAAACACCTAATGTACAAAGTAGACTACAATGCTCTACAATGATAATCCTTCCTCCTTCAACCAATTTCAACAGGAAACTACCCAAAATAGTTCATTAACCCCACATACTACAACCTATTTTCACATGCATGGCCTATTTCCAACCCTACAATATACTTGAACTCATAACCTCTTGCATGAAAGCTTAGAAGTAGGACTTACCTAGATAGATGATAATCTAGTGATTGACTTCCTTGATTCTTGAAGGTTGGTGCAAGATTGGATGATTAGAATGCTAAGAACTGGGCTGGTCTAGACCGCAAAAATGATGCTAAGAACTGGGCTGGTCTGGACCGGTCTGTGATAGGTCTGCGGTCCGCATACCACTTATGCGGTCACAGAATGGACCACAGAATCTGTAAGGCCCCGTAAAACTTTTCCTAAAACCCGGGGTTTCGTGGGTTGGCACAGAACATAAAAATTCCGTTGTGGAAATGGGAGATGATCAATATGGACTTTGTGGTAGGACTACCTTGCACTCCTCGCAAGTTCAACTCAATTTGGGTGATAGTGGATCGACTCACGAAATCAGCACACTTTTTTCCTGTTAAGGCTACCGACACAGCAAAATAGTATGCTCAATTGTATATCAAGGAAATAGTCAGGTTGCATGGCACTCCAGTTTCTATTATCTCAGATCGAGGGGCACAGTTCATGGATAATTTTTGGAAGACATTTCAGAAAGGTTTGGGTACTCAGGTGAATCTTAGTACAGCCTTTCACCTGTAGACTGACGGACAGGCAGAGCGGACTATTCAGATGCTCGAGGATATGTCGCGCGCTTGTGTTCTTGACTTCAAAGGTAGCTGGGATGAGCACTTACCGCTCATAGAATTTGCCTACAACAACAGTTATCATGCTAGTAACCAGATGGCACCGTTCAAGGCTTTATATGGTAGGAGATGTAGATCTCCCATTGGGTGGTTCGATATTGAGGTAGCAGAATTGCTAGGACCGGACCTCGTGTATCTGGCTATGAAGAAGGTTATAGAATGGTGGACAACTGCTCATAGTCGTAAAAAGTCCTATTCGAATGTGTGTCGCAGGGATTTAGAGTTCAAAGAAGATGATTGGGTGTTCTTTAAGGTTTCCCCTATGAAGGGTGTAATGCGGTTTGGTAAGAAAGGGAAATTGAGTCCGAGGTATGTCGGACCGTACAGAATCATTCAGAGGATTCTCCATGTGGCTTACAGGCTAGAACTACCTCCAGAGATATCTTTAGTGCACCCAGTGATTCATGTATCCATGATGAAGAAGGTTATTAGAAATCCGTCGCTTATTATCCGGTTGAGACTATTGAGGTTAATGAAGAACTGACGTATGAAGAAATTTCAGTTGCCATTCTTGATAGCCAAGTTTGAAAGTTGAGAAACAAAGAAATTGCCTCCGTGAAAGTGTTATGGCGAACCCAACAAGTCGAAGAGGCCACCTGGGAAGCCGAGGAAGAGATGAAGAAGAAGTATCCTAATTTTTTTGAATAGCTATGTAATTGTGTCCATGATGTTGAAAGCTAACTTTCTATAAACTATGTTTCCCCTGTACGGCGTATGTTGAGGTTGTTCCTCCTTGGTACTGTGGTGTTTAATGGAATTGTTGTCAGTATTGTTTCCCTATTGTTTTATATCGTTGTGTTGTGGTTATGTTGTTAGGACTGGTTTTGGGATTCTCTGGCATGTGGATAGGCCCCAATTTCATGGGAGACTCTGGCAAAATTTCTGGAAATCTAGGGAGTTAGTCAAAAATTTGGAACTGCTGGTGTGTGTTATAGCAGCTGAGTCTCATTGTGTGCTAATGGTGAATTTTGACCCTCATTCGAGGAAGAATGATCCTAAAATTTAGGGTTTCGTGGTGCCAAAGTAGACTTATGTATTTCAGACTTTTTGAGTTGAACAATGCATTGGGGAGTGAATAAAACTTTTGGAAGTGCAGGGCATTTTCTGCGGCCCATTCTGCGGTTGTAGAATTGACCGCAGATCTACCATAGACTGAGGCAGAAAATCTGGACAATTTTTGGACCATTATGTGGTCCATTATACGGATGCAAAATCATTTTGCGGGTTGCATAACCCATCGCAGACCTAGCACAAAATTTTCCGGAGGACAGCTCCGCGTCACATTATGCGACTGCAGACCAATCGCCGAGTGAGGCAGGGGTGCCCAGTTCTGGAGGGCCACTATGCGGCCAATTTTGCGGACCGCATAAGCGTTATGCGGTCGCATATACGACCGTAGATCTATGTCGGGTTTCATTTTTCCAATTTTATAACCCGACCTCTATTTTATTTATCTAGACTAAGGGTTCATTTTTGGTGGATGAACAAATATTTTAGAGATAGGAGAGAGTTATTCTAGAGAGAGGGAAGGGATGACTAAGGATTTCACTGCTCTACTTTGATCAAACCTTAGAATTCCATTAAAAGGAACTTGCTAGGGCTTCAAAAAGGTAAGAATTTCCTTCCCAAATTCTTCAATTTTGGGTTTGGGTTGATTATGGGTAATGAGGGAAGATTTATCACATGAATGAGCTAATAGAGACTGTGGGGAGGTTGTTGAACCATCTTGGGTGGTTTTGTTCTTAAATTAGTTGGTGGAAAGGTCGGGTCATAATCGTAACAGCCCTTGCCATTCGAATTCCTCTAATCGTGCTTATAATTCTCTCCTCCTCTATAGATTGGCATCGTTAGGAGTGTTGGACATTATTGTGGCACTACGAAAAGCTTTTTCGAGGTATGAAGGCTAAACTCTTCTTCTAGTATCGCAATTCCCGAATCCTTGTAAAATTCTGTCATGTGTAGTCGAGCTTGAAACGCTATTGACGTGGGGTATTCAAACTAGTAAAATTAACCCTTGTGTGTTAATGATTCTCTATTTTTGGGCTTAATTATGTTATACCCTTTTTTGGGAAGAAGATCTTGTATGAACTTAATGTGATTAAACACTCATTTCTCATATGATGAGAACTTGTGAACTTACACTTGCTAAGGCCAAAGGTGCCAAATGGTTGATTTAAAAAGGGAACTCTTTTGTACAAACTAATATTGTTTTGGGAATTCGAGATGTGGTATTGTGAATATACCTCCACCCGCATACATTGGGGTGAGGCGGCGGGGCCGCTTTGTATAGAGTTGTGGTATTGTGAATACACCTCCACCCACATACATCGGGGTGAGGCGGCGGGGCCGCTTTATGTGGAGTTTGTGGCATTGCAAATACACCTCCACCCGCATACATAGGGGTGAGGCGGCAGGGTCACTTTGTGTAGAGTTTTTAGTATTGTGATTGCACGTTCACCCACATATGTTGGGGTGAGGCGGCATGGCCTCTTTGTGTAAAGGTAGTTGTAGAGGATCCCCGACTTATGAATTTATAAATGCTATGGAAAATGCTTAATAAATTTTCTATGGCTTTAACGGCTAACTAAGCTTCTTATTGTTACCATGACTTATCATATTCATGTTGTATGTCTAAGTCCTTGCATAGGTGTTTGGTTTTCGTACTAATACTATTCGACATGTACAAACGTCCCTTTTTTTAGGGGTGCTGCATCTTTAATGGATGCAGGTGGTTCCATAGCAGGTGGTATTGATCAGTGATAGCAGCACACCCTCTCCTCAGCTGACTTGGTGAGCCCCACTTCATTCTGGGGTCCGGTATCTCTTGTTCCATGTACATAGTGTTTTGAGGTATAGCATAGCCGGGGCCTTATTGCCGTCACTGTCGTAGTACTCTTTTGTTTTTGTTAGAGGCTCCGTAGACATAGTGTGGGTTGTATCCTATTTTGGGAAGGCTGAACTAAACTTGTTGTAATTGTATTATTTGTCCCATTTTAACTACGAATATATAGTGTACTGTTTTGGGGACTTGTTAATGACGTAACTAATGGAACTGAACTATTGTTATTCACATGACCTCTTGATGTTTAATTAATGATATAGATGTATCTTCTTTTTAATCATGGGCGAGTTGGGTAGAAGGTATTGTACAGGCTTGCTCAGTCGGGGTATCTCAGTTGAGCGCTAGTAACGCTCCTCGAGGTCGGGGCATGGCAGAATCGCCCAATGAAATTCCTCATGTTAACTCTGCGACAGAAGTGCGGACCACAAAACAGGTATGCGATCGCACAATGGACCACGAAACAACCCTCAAAATTCAACCATTTTTCTGCTCAACTCTGCGATGGGTATGCAGCCGCAGAATGGATCTGCCATCGTGAATTTGATAGCATAACTGGCCCTTCAGCAAAACATTTCCACCAACACCTCAATGCATTCTTCAACCAAAAACGTTCGTATTGCAGTCCTCAAACACATAAGTCTACCCCAGCACCACAAAACCTCAAATTCCTTGGCGAAATTTTACGGGGCCTTACATCCTCCGCCGCTTAGGATCATTCGTCCTCGAATGAGAAGTAGAGTCTGCCCAATACACCCAACATAATTCATCTCCTCCTTTCACACATTGCAATCCTTCAAATTTGACTAACTCCCAAATTTTTCAAAAATTTCGGCAGAGTCTCCTCTGTAATTGGACCTATCCAACTGCCATAGAATCACCAAAACCACCCTAACAACACATCCATAACTCAACAAAGCATCACAGTATATAAAAACAATACTGATCTCAACATTAAGGGCATTACATTAAGAGAAGTGGTATTTAGACATGAACTGCACATATTTAAATCATAACACATAGCAAGTACCCTTTTGAACCACAACTATTTGGCTATATAGGCAAGTGAGAATTTTTTTTACGTTGATGCAGGCAATCTCAACTTCCAGACTTATCTAACAAGGATGACAATTAGGTACCTCTAATAAGCCAATTACCCATTAACTTCACCCTCCATAGCTTCCACCAGAACGATAGACAATGATTCCCAGCTACCTTCTCGGACATAGACACATGAAACACCAGGTGCATGGAGAACAATGATGGGGGACATCATACGCATAGCTTGGCTTGTTTTTTTCACGATTCCATAAGGCCCAATGTGCACTACACCTACTTTACCTTTATTAACAATTCGTATAATATCTTCATGATGAAAATCTTGAGAATAACCTGTTCACTTCCTTCCACTCTAAATCTCTACGCCGAACACCCAAACTAAACCTTTGGCGACTTTCAACAATTATTCTACGATATGCTAGAATGAATATGACTATAGAGTTCCTACCCAATATGTTCAATCATGGAATGATGCTTCTTCTTTGACATGTTTGAACCTACAACTCTGATAGATTTACTACAAACAGGAACAACGAGGTTCGAGATTGGACTGGAATTATTCAAGAATCCATCAATGTACTGAGAATGGCATTTTAGGAGGTTACATCCTAAGAGACATAAAGGTTACTACCAATAGCGCTAACATAGTTAATTGTCATAATGATATCATTGGTTAGAAAGGTTCTAATGGGTGATATGATGCTCCGGGGAGAAAGACAATTAACTCCTATCCACCCAGGGATGTGGAACATTAAGGATAGTAAATTCTCCGCACATGATAATGACATAGTCAATGATTCTAGAAGTAAAGTGTTTAAAGATAACTAAAGCCAGGGAGACACTATAAAGTAATCATGGAAGGTTCGCAGATGTTCCAAATGAGTTAGCCATGGATATTATGACTTGAAAAGTATCCAGATGCTAATGAAAGATAGGAAAACATGAGAAGCAGACGTGATGCTATGATAACCACAAAGGTTCATTTGGTCTTGACAGAGAGCCTATTAAGGACCCTTATGAAAAAGGAAGTGTTGCAGCAACAAATGGAAGGATGCGATCTCTCATGGTTATCCAACAAATGTCCGGAAACTAGCACAATGAATTCACTAATTAAGGAACACATTTAATACATGTTTATAGGTGTAAGGAGAAAATGAACATTTGTTATGTGCTGGACATGTTTATGCTATATTAACTCCCAAACTGCAATACAAGGCCACGTCATAGGAAATTACAATACTAGGAACAAAGTGAGTTGCTTACTGCGGAATGTCCTAAGTGGAAATGAAAGTTATATTAAGATGGGCAAACACAAGATCTTCCTCTGACAGATGTCTGAGGATCTCAAATTTCAGAGAGACTTCATGCAAGCAAGTGACCATTTCGATTGACGTGTACACATATGATATGTGCTAAGATATGCTCTTATGTTAATAAATAGTGAAGGGAGTTTATTATAATGTTCACAAAGGGAGTAAAGTGATTCCTTAAATTCTATAAGCCACATACACAGGAGAGGGAGAGAGAGACTCAAGAAAGATCTCAACACTAGGTTGTCTTATATTAGATTTGATACCACGTAGGTAAACATTGTGATGGTGCATGCATAAGCACAAGTGAGTAGATGTTATCCATTTGAATCAGAAGGTTCAATAAGAAATTTATCAGGTATAGTACTTTGTTGAGAATTTGGGGAAGCAAGTGGGAAGTATTAACCTAGGGTTGTGACTCAATTCAAAGAAATCATTGTAGAACTCAATTCCTCAAGAGGTTGTAAGTAAGATAATGGTGATAAAGAGGTTTCTCAAATAATGCATCTCGTTCAAAGAGTGGATACATGCAATGTTTTGCAATTCAGATCCTTGTTAAGACCATACTTATGCAGGCTCTCAATATAGATGTACATATACAACAAGGAAAAGCATGTGGTGTTTAGAATGATATACTAAGGAATGACTTACTTGGTAACTTTATATTGACGGGGCAATACCTTAACTGATGCCCCCTGACTCCACATCTGTAACATACATTGGTACCATAGTGACATAACCCCGAATGACATCTCCTACACTTCACGCAATGAGGATGAGGTCCATTAAACTGACTCGCCCCACCGACATGATATTTACCCTTTTTGCATACATCATAAACATCCCTCTTATCCTTCCTCTAAGCCTTCATGGAGGGAGTAACAATCTCTGTACCAGCTTGCTGTGCAGGCCTTTGGAATTGCCCACACCTACCACCCCTAACACGCACCTGAGCATACTCACATTTCGACGGCAAATATTCCCGCCTGTATATCGGGAAAACCAGGCTAGGTGTACCCAACCTAGGGCATTTGTTCTTTTTGTTCCCCCTCTTTCCACAATCATAACATATTTCAAGAGTCATCCAACATCTTCACAAGTGGCGCTTCTTACAAATCAAACAATCTGGCTCATTGGTACCAATAACCCTCTTTCGTTTCATAGGCGCTCTAACCACATGATCCGGTGGTGTGGTGACATTGGTAGGGACAAGGACATTTCCCCTAGCAACAAGTTCTTGCAATCCCTCCATGGTTCAACACATTCTCCCAACGAACTCTTGTGCAATCTACCCCCAAATTCAATGGCAGGGTTATTCTTTCATCGCTGCTTCGAACTTGTGGATTACTCATCGAGAAAATGAGACATGACAAGGAAATTAGCTTCCTATCTTGAGTACTATCGCACGATCTGGAGAATCAAAGAAGGGTGAAATTCCTAAATGTCCAAGTAGAATCCTCATTATAGATGTAGTCAACAACACACCGAAAAGAAGGACTCTACTAGACACGGCTCCGAGACATCCTAGGACACTTTAAAACCTTAGGCTTTGATACCAAGTTTTTCACACCCCGACCTTGGGGAGCGCGACCGGTGCTTAACATGGGTACCCCGGTCAAGCAAACCTGTATAATGCCTTCTACCCAACTCACCCATAATTAAAGAAAAGATATATGTCATTAATTAAACATTGAGAGGATTTCATGAACAATCCAATTCCATTACCAATAGTTACTTCACTCATAATTCCCAAAATATATATATACATAGTTATACATTGAAATGGGACATGTGATACAAATATAACATATCTAGTTGGCTCTTCCTGTCATGCCCCAACCTTGGAAAGTGCAACCGGCGCTCAATCGAGTGAACCCGATCGAGCAAGCCTGTTAAATTCTTTCTACCAAACTCACCCATGATCAAGAAAAGACATGATTACCTTAATTAGAAAGTAGGAAGTTCATTTATACAATATTAAATCGTCACATTAGTTACTCCACTATTAAGTCCAAAAATACACATATTTTTATCGTTTGAGTGGAACGAGTGATCAAACACAACATAACTTGTTTAGAATTCCCAACACCCATATACAACCTACATAGTGTCTACGGAGCCTCTAAAGATACAAAAGAGTGAAAAGAACATGCCGGCAACAAGGCCCCGGCTATACCCCAAAAAGTACAACAATATAAACAAAAAATATATTACATGACCCCGGAATGAAATAGGGATCACCGAGTCCGCTGAGAAGAGGATGCAACACCGATCTGTGATCAACACTATCTGCTATGGAACCACCTGCATCCATTTAAAGATGCATTGCCCCTGGCAATAGGGGCAATAAGGGACGTTAGTACCGTCGAATAGTACTAGTATGAAAACTAAACACCATTTCAATAAAATGAATAGTAACACAAGGGAAACAGTTAAGAAGCAATATGAACGGTAAGTAACACTAAAACGTCAAGGTAAAGATCACTTAGTTTTTTAAGTCAATTGCCACGTTATTAGATTGGATGGTTTTATGCCAATATACCACAGTCCACAATACCACTGTGTTCTTGCACGGAGTCCGATCTCGGCCCGATCGGCTAAGCCATCTCATTTGAGACATCAATCATATTCACTATTTCATTCACAATATTACTGTGTTATTACACGGAGTTCGATCTCGGCCCGATCGGCTAAGCCATCTCATTCGAGACATCAACCATTTCAATCGATCATCTTACTTCATATTTCTTTCCCATCTTTTCAGCATATTGGCACAAGTGGCTTTAAATTATAAAGTCATTTTTGGCACTTGGCCTTATTTCATAATTCAAGTTCTTTTTCACAATCCAACATTATTATTATCATCAATGACAACACTGTTTTCATTCAAGACTCTTGATTTCACATGTGAGCAATTTAGAATTCAAGGCACATAGAGGCTTTTCACACAATTTGGCATAACAGTCTTTAATCGAATTTGACTTGAATTCTAGGCATATTAGCACATATTCTAAGTCTTGAACATTTCCTCAGATAACGAGATAACATGATGAAAGCATGGGAATACATACTACACATATATTTGCAAAGCAAGCACATTCGGGATAATAATTTCTAGGACATTCAATTTGGGACTTACGTTGATTGCATGAATACCGTGGGATTCAATTCTAAGAAGAGGGGGTTTAGCCAACATACCTCAATTGAGCCTCTTAAAACTCTAAGATATTTCGGAATATTAGCAACTTCAATCTGTTTTAGCAGTATAGCAAAATTGAACCCAAAATTAAGAAAACGATCATAATTCTAGCTCACTTGAGCATTCTATCAAACACTATGTATGTATTAAGGTTTCATGGCCCTTTTATGAAAGACTCCACCAACCCACACCCCATTCTCTCCTATCTTTAACTCACAACCTCCCCACATACCTTAGGAACACATGCATGCAAGGTAAGCACTCCCATCCCCATGAATTACCTTACTAATGGCCCATTCTAGTTACATTTTGAAATTAAGAGTTTGGGGTGATAGAATCTTACCTCTTAGGAAGAAGATCTAGGTGCCCTTTTTTATAATCTTCAAGGTTTTAAGTGAGAATTGAAGAGAAATTTGATGAAGATCGCTTTCTCCCTCTAGGACCCTCTCTCTCACTCAAAGAATATCAGAAAATAAGCTCAAAATGGTCCAAGGTAGGTGTTTTAACGGAATAGGGTCGGGTTTAAAAACCCCAAAAATGAAGCTCCGGAATAGGTTCTGCGGTCGCATATGCCACCGCATAATGATTATGTTGTCCGCAAAATTTGGGTGCCAAAACTAGAAATGAACTGACCAGGTTTGCGGTCACTATGCAGCCCGCAGACCTGTTCTGTGGTCGCATAATGCACCGCACAACGATTCTGCGGTCGCATAGTGCACCGCAGAACCTCCCTCCAAAAAATCCCAAAGCGGGATATACGACAAGAGTGTGGCCCGCAAAGTGGTTATGCAGTCGCATAATGGCCGCAAAATTTGACATCAAAAAGACCCAGAAAACTGACCAGCTCTACGACCATTCTGCGGTCTGCAGAGTGGTTCTGCGGTCGCAGAATAGGCCGCATAAATGCCTGCTTCTTCCCAACATTTCCTTCAACTCCCCAGCACATTGTTCAATCCAAACTGGAATTTCTTCATATGACAATTCTTTATTAACCTCAATGGTCTCAACCGGCACAATGGCTAACGGATCCCCCAACTACCTTCTTCAACATAGACACATGGAATATGGATTAATGACATTTCTGGTGGTAGCTCAAGCTTGTACGCCACCTAGCCAATTCTCAGAATGATTTTGTATGGCCCGACATACCTCGGACTCAATTTCTCCTTTTTCCCAAACTGCATAATACCCTTCATGGGGGAAACCTTTAAGAATACCCAATCATATTCTTTGAACTCTAAGTCTCTGCGACGGACATCCGAATAGGATTTTTGATGTCTATGGGAAGTTTTCAACCGCTCCTTTCTGACCGTAACCTTCTCCATAGCCTGATGCAGGAGGTCTGGCCCTATCAACTCAGCTTCTCCAATCTTGAAACACCCAATGGGAGATCTACACCTCCTACCATACAATGCCTCAAATGGTGCCATCTGAATACTCGCGTGAAAGCTGTTGTTATAAACAAACTCTAGGAGTGGCAAATGATCATCCCAGCTACCCTTGAAATCAAGAACACAAGCACGCAACATGTCCTCAAGCGTCTGAATAGTTTGCTCTGCTTGCCCATCGGTCAGTGGATGGAAGGTTGTACTAAGATTCACTTGAGTACCCACACCTTGCTGAAATTTCTTCCAAACATTTGCCGTGAACTGAGCCCCTCGATGGAGATAATAAAAACTAGAGTGCTATGTAGCCTGACTATTTCCTTGATATTCAACTGAGCATATTGTTCCGCTATGTTGGTAGATTTAACTGGCAAGAAATGTGCTAATTACGTGAGCCGATCCACAATCACCCAAATTGAGTCCAACTTGCGCGGAGTGCGTGGTAATCTTACCACAAAATCCATATTAATCATTTCCCATTTCCACATTGGAATTTATATGTTTTGTGCCAAACCACTAGGCCGTTGGTGTTCGGCATTGACTTGCTGACAATTCGGACACCTTGCCATAAAGTCCGCCACATTCCTTTTCATGTCATTCCACCAATAGACTTCCTTGAGATCGTGATACATCTTTGTAGAACCTGGATGCATGGAATACCTAGAAGCGTGAGCCTCGGTCATGATTCTTTCTCGAAGACCATCTATATTCGGAACACATAGTCTCCCTTGGTACCTTAGTGTACCGTCATCCATACCAAGACAAAAGTCGTAGTCTTATGTTTATGAATCCCCTCCTTTAGCTGTACCAATAATGGATCATTGTATTGCTTCTCTTTGACTTCCACAACAAGCAAGATTTAGCCCTATTTTTCATAATTACCCTTCCTTCACTAGAGTCCGCAATACAAACTCCCAAACTGGCTAGTTGATGAACCTCCCTGGCCAACGACCTTTTACATGCCTCCAAGTGAGCCAAACTACCCATAGATTTCCGGCTAAGAGCATCCACCACATCATTGGCTTTCCCCGGGTGATACAAAATATTAATGTTGTAATCCTTGAGTAACTCAAGCCATCTTCTCTGCCTCAGATTCATCTCCTTTTGCTTGAAAATATATTGAAGACTCTTGTGGTCCGTGAATACATCCACATGGACTCCATACAAATAATGACGCCAAATCTTCAATACAAAAACCACCGCCGCAAGTTCTAAGTCATGAGTTGGATAGTTCTTTTTATGATTCTTGAGTTGCCTAGAAGCTTAAGCTATAACCTTGCCGTGTTGCATTAATACACACCCAAGCCCGATCCTTGAATAATCTCACTATACCACAAACCCTTCCGTACTCTCTGGCAGGGTCAACACCGGTGTCGTAGTCAAGCTCGATTTCAACTCCTGGAAGCTCCTTTCACAAGCATCGGACCATTGGAACTTAACCGCTTTCTGAGTCAATCTAGTCAATGGAGAGGTAAGAGTAGAAAACCCCTCCACAAACTTTCTGTAATACCCTGCTAGGCCCAAGAAGCTACGAATCTCGGTTGGCGTTGTATGTTACAACCCAAATTCGCATACCATAGATAATGCCGTAAGTTAGTCGACGTAAATCCAAGAAGATATTATCTTTGAGATGATAAGAAGTTAATCCTATTGGTCTTAAACGATACAAGGGTGTATAAGAGTGGTTAACAAGTATTAGAAGTTAAACGAATCAAGGATGTTGTAACCCGTATTTTCGGGTAACACTAGAGGTGATTAACTGTCCCAAGAGGTCTTGTTTTAATGTATTTGAATCATATAATATCCGCAACATAAGTCTTGAAGTCAAGCGAGTTATGAAACAAAAGTCGATAAAAGTTGTCGCAACTTAGGTTTATAATTTTACTTAAACTTTAGGTCAAATGTTACTGCATTTTTATCCCAATGTGCTTGGAATTATGGGGTTATATACCTATCAAATTGAATATCTATGAGTCTATTTTTCAACACATTAAACCGTTCGTCAATACGATCTCGGAATAGAGAGATATTCGCGTTTTCGCGAGAGTGCGCCAAGCTGCTCTCTATGGGGCCCACAAAGGCGGTTTAAGACATATGGACATATATAAGATACCTCAACCCCGTTTTAAGTCATTATTTTTCAGTATATTCAGACCTTATAACCCTAAAAACAGTCTCTCAAGGTTCTCTCATGATCCAAGACCCAAACAAAGGGCAAACAATACAAATCAAATGTCAGGAATCCCGTGGCGCTAGTAAGTTTCTTGTTCTTCTTGTTGTTGCTGATTTTTGTGTTGTTCCAGCTCGTGTGGGAGGTTGTTTTAAGTTTTTTATGTTCTGTAAATACACCTTCAAGTTTTTAATATCAACCCTAGGTGATTTCAAGTCTTCTAAAGTAATTCTAGTGCTGAAAAACCCGAATTAATTGCTAGTTTCGCTTCCTTGTTCTTGTGGTAGAATTGAAGGGATATTTCGTGGAAAATTAAGGTCAAATTGGAGTTGTTCTTTCTGTTTAAAGGTAAGGAACATCTTACTCTATATATATTTAAGATTATCCAAGTTGCAGCTAAGTCGTTGAAGCTAGAACTTGTGAAATATATATCGAAAGGCTTGGTAGTAATGTTGTTGGTTGGTGGACTATTTTGGAGGTTAAATATGATTATTAATGATGTTGTTTGGGCTGTTTGGTGATTGTATTGACTTGTGGGAAGTCATATAAATAGGGGAGGTGCTGTCCGTTTCATCGTAAAATAGGTTGCGGTCGATACATAATAGTTACGACGCTTAAACGATAATGATAGTGTCATTTCTCTTATTGTAGACTAAGGAGTCGTGACATTTGCATAGCTTGAGGTTGGGCAGTATATACAAGGTATGTGAGGCTATCCCCTTCATTCTTTTGCACGACTCTGATTGTACATAATGTAATGAACGAGCTCCCAAAGATACTCTACTCTTAGAAGCTAGCAGTACTTACATTGCTGCCCTTCTTATGAAACGATTGATATTGATGTTACTTCTCTTATTCTTATATTATCAATGTTGTTGGTAGTTCCTGATTCTTATAAGATTCTTGATGAAGAGTTAATCCTAATAACATGTACGAAGGATACCGACCTTACGTCACTCCGAAAGGTTCAAAATGTGATTCCAATGAGTCCAGCATGCATCATATATATGTATCTATTTTACTCTACCGAGCCGCGCTATAGTCGGCCGGGTACGGCACCTATTGTGCAACCACTGATCAGTTGGGTTTTACCGAGCTCCACGTGGCCGGGTACGATTCTACCGAGCCCTATGATGGCCGGGTACGTTTTACCGAGCCTATTATGGCCGGGTACGATATGATGATGATGATGCCCACAAAGGTGTATGTTTTAAAAGTTTATGTATATATATATATTTATGTATCGTGTATTTCATGTCAGTAGCCCTCAGAGGTACCCAGATGTCACAGGTTGTATATTCCCTATCACTGTTTACATTATTGTTCTTACTTATGCTTTCCTGCCTTACATACTCAGTACTTTATTCGTACTGACGTCCTTTTTATTTGTGGACGCTGCATGTCATGCTTCAGGTCCTAATAGACAGGTAGACGCAGCTCCCCCACCACAGTAGGCTGTCCAGTTCAGCGGTTATTGGCGAGATCCCTTCTCCGGATTTGCCGTGGTCTTGGTATGCATTTTTGTTATAGACATTATGGGTATGTCGGGGCCCTGTTCCGGCAATGTTGTAGCACTTATGTTCCTTTAGAGGCTCATAGACAGGTGTCGACTTATGTATGGTTTAGAATGCCTTGTCGGCTGATTTTTGTTGTATAGTCTTTCATGGCAGCATGGTAGCTCGTACCTTATATATAGTTTCTTGACAGTCTTGTCGTCCCATGTTATGTATGTTCATGACATTATCTTTCATTGTTGGATGTTCATGATCCATGTCTACTATTTATATTGATCTTGTCGGCCCTTAAAGATAATAAGGAAGATTAGATAAAATGTACGTTGGTGCTCGGCAAGTATGGCCCGGGTGCTAGTCATGACCCTCCAGTTGGGTCGTGACATTGTAGGTATAGGCCAATTCTGTACTACTGAAATATTTTGAGGATCAACCTTAATTCCTTCTCTAGAGACAACATGACACAAGAACGTGACAGATTCGAGCCAAAATTCACACTTTGAAAATTTCACGTACAATTGGTGCTGATGAAGAGTTTGCAACACTGCCCTGAGATGATCGGCATGGTCCTCCCGACCTCGTGAATACACAAGTATATTGTCAATAAATACTATCACAAAGGAATCGAGAAAAGGCTTGAAAACTCGATTCATAAGATCCATGAAAGCCGCTGGGGCATTTGTTAGCCCAAAAGACATTATTAGAAATTCAAAGTGCCCATACCGGGTCCAGAAAGCTATTTTCGGAATATCCTGCTCCCTGATCTTCAATTGGTGATACCCGTATCGTAAATCAATTTTGGAGAAGTATCTGGCACCTTGTAACTGATCAAACAAATTATCTAGTCTTGGTAACGGGTACTTATTTTTGATTGTGACTTTGTTGAGCTACCGGTAGTCAATACACATCATCAGCGATCCATCTTTCTTCCTTACAAAGAGAACCAATGGGCCCCATGGTGACACACTCGGTCGGATGAAACCCTTCTCTAACAAATCCTTCAATTGCTCCTTTAGTTCCTTCAATTCTGCTGGTGCCATCCTGTAGGGCGGAATAGATATAGGCTGCGTGCCTAGCATCACATCAATCCCAAAATCAATCTCCCTATCTGGCGGAATCCCAGGGAGCTCATCAGAAAAGACCTCTGGAAATTCATTCATAACTGGCACAGACTCGAGTGTAGGCGCCTCAGCATTGGTGTCTGTAACCCAGACCAAATGATAGATACACCCCTTGTTAATCATCTTCGTGGCCTTAAGGTAAGAAATAAACCTACCCTTCGACACCACATTATCTCCCTTCCACTCTACAACTGGCTCATTTGTAAATTCAAACCTTACAGTTCTAGTTCGGCAGTCGAGCTTAGCAAAACATGAATAAAGCCAATCCATCCCCACAATTACATTAAAATCGACCATCCCCAATTCAATGAGATCGGCCAAGGTGTCCCGACCATGTACCGTGACAACACAACCCCTATACCTTACGGCCACAATAGACTCGCCAACTAGAGTAGATATAGAGAACGGCTCATAAAACAGTTTCAGTTCTATCCCAAATTCCATAGCAACATAAGGGGTAACATAGGACAAGTTGGAACTGGGATCAATAAGAGCATATACATCATGAGGGATGGGTCCTCCTGAACCCTACGCACCACCCCTAGCTTCACCATGCCCTGCTGGTGCTGGAGAGCCTCGAGCTGGAGGGGGTGCTGAAGATGTAGCAGCTGCAGAATTGGATGGTTGTGCTGTGCCCCTGCCCGCACCCTAGCGGGATGAACGATACTCCCTCTGAATATGACCCCTTATTCTGCACCCGTAACACACCGCCATGTCCTGGTAGCAGATCCCCATATGAAACCTCCCACACTTAGGGCATGAGGGCCTCCGCTGCTGCTGGAATCTTCCTTCTAATCGGCTGTGATGGTGGGATCCCCTGCTTCCTTTATTGGGCCTGAAGCGACTCCCTTTCTGCAGACTGTGCCCCGCTGCCGGTGCACTGGCTGAAGACTGAGCATAAGACTGGGATGGCCCTGATGACCCTCCCCTTAAAGCCAATCTCCCACCACCAAATGAATCCCCAGGGTTGCCCGCGGATCGGGCCCTACTGCTACCCTCTCGCTACATCATGTTCTTTAGCTTTCGGGCCTCTGTAGCTTGAGCAAACGCCACCATCTTACCATAGTTCATACCAGAATTTAAGGCAGCTATGACAGCCTCATTAATAACCAAAGGGCTAAGGCCCTACATAAATCGACGCACTCTGGCCTCCATGGTGGGCATCATATGAATAGCATATTTTGACAAGCGCGCAAACTCCATGTGATACTCCCACACACTCTTACTCCCTTGCTTAAGATTCTCAAACTCTGTGACATGGGCTGCCCTAGTCTTGGTAGGTAAGAAATGATCTATAAAGGCATCAGCAAACTCACTCCACCTCGCTGGAGGGATCCCCTCCTCCCGAGAGTCCTCCCACAACTCAAACCTAGGCCATCACTTTCAGGTGGTAGGCGGCCAAAACCACTCCCTCCATCTCAGAAGCGCGCATAACCCGGAGAGTCTTATGCATCTGATCAATGAAGTCCTATGGGTCCTCCTCGGGATTAGCACCCGTGAACACTGGAGGATCCAACTACAGAAACCTGTTCACCCTAGAACTAGTGGAATCCCCTGGTTGGCTAGAAGATGTGGGTGCAACATTCGACCTTTGGGCCTGAGAAGCCACTATCTGAGTCAACATTTGAATATCTCCCCTAAGATCCCCATCAGAAATACCAGAACCGGAAGTTGGGGCTGGAGGTGGAACTGGAATATCACGTGGAGGAACCGTCCCACCCTCAGTAGGTGTAGGAATAGGTACGGCCTGAACAGGTGTAGTGGAATCCGGCAGTGAAGCAGTCGGGGGATTATCCTCACCCCTCGGGTATTCACCCGCATCATCAATAGAGGGTTAACTGCCACTCCTGAAGTAACATTGGCCCCTTGGCCAGTTCTTGCTCTCTTCTTAGGTGCCATATACTAAAAGTTAAAGAAATGCATGAGTTAGAGGAGAAACAGTTGCACAATTAGTTTCATCGCACGATCCAGAATATCAAAGAAGGGTATTGTTCCTAAATGTCCAAGTAGCCTCAAACTTATAGATGTGGTCGACAACACACCGATAAAAAGGACTCTACTAGACACGGCTCCGAGACATCCTAGGACACTTTAAAACCTTAAGCTCTGATACCAAGTTTGTCACGCCCAACCTCGGGAAGCGCGACCGGCGCTCAACCGAGTGAACCCGATCGAGCAATCCTGTTGAATACTTTCTACCCAAATCACCCATGATCAAGAAAAGACATGATTACCTTAGTTAGACAGTAGGAAGTTCATTCATACAATATTAAATCGTCTCATTAGTTACTCTACTATTAAGTCCAAAAATACACATATTTTTATCGTTTGAGTGGAACGAGTGATCAAACACAACATAACTTGTTTAGAATTCCCAACACCCATATACAAACCGCATGGTGTCTACGGAGCCTCTAAAGATACAAAAGAGTGAAAAGAACGTGCCGGCAACAAGGCCCCGGCTATACCCCAAAAAGTACAACAATATAAACAAAAGATATATTACATGACCCCGGAATGAAAGGGCTCACCGAGTCCGCTGAGAAGAGGATGCAGCACATATCTCTGATCAACACTGTCTGCTATTGAACCACCTACATCCATTTAAAGATGCAACGTCCCTGGCAATAAGGGACGTTAGTACTGTCAAATAGTACTAGTATGAAAACTAAACACCATTTCAATAAAATAAATAGTATCACAAGGGAAACAGTCAAGAAGCAATATGAATGGTAAGTAACACTAAAACGTTAAGTTAAAGATCACTTAGATTTTTAAGTCAATTGCCACGTTATTAGGTTGGATGGTTTTATGCCAATATACCACAGTCCACAATACCATTGTGTTCTTACACGAAGTCTGATCTCGGCCCGATCGACTAAGCCATCTCATTTGAGACATTAACCATATTCACTATTTCATTCACAATACCACCATGTTATTACACAGAGTCCGATCTCGGCCCGATCGACTAAGCCATCTCATTCGAGACATCAACCATTTCAATCGATCATCTTACTTCATATTTCTTTCCCATCTTTTCAGCACATTGGCACAAGTGGCTTTAAATTATAAAGTCGTTCTTGGCACTTGGCCTTATTTCATAATTCAAGTTCTTTTCCATAATCCAACATTATTATTATCATCAATGACAACACGGTTTTCATTCAAGACTCTTGATTTCACATGTGAGCAATTTAGAATTCAAGGCACATAAAGGCTTTTCACACAATTTGGAATAACAGTCTTTAATCGAGTTTGACTTGAAGTCTTGGCATACATATTCTAAGTCTTGAACATTTCCTCAAATGACGAGATAACATGATGAAAGCATGGGAATACATATTACACATATATTTGCAAAGCAAGCACATTCGGGATAACAATTTCTAGGACGTTCAATTTGGGGCTTACGTCGATTGCATGAATACCATGAGATTCAATTCTAAGAAGAGGGGGTTTAGCCAACATACCTCAATTGAGCCTCTTAAAACTCTAAGATGTTCCGGAATATTAGCAACTTCAATCTATTTTAGCAATATAGAGAAATTGAACCCAAAATTAGAAAAACGATCATAATTCTAGCTCACTTGAGCATTCTGTCAAACACTATATATGTATTAAGGTTTCATGGCCCTTTGTATGAAAGACTCCACCAACCCACACCCCATTCTCTCTTATCTTTAACTCACAACCACCCCACATACCTTAGGAACACATGCATGCAAGGTAAGCACTCACATCCCCATGAATTACCTTACTAATGGCCCATTCTAGTTACATTTTGAAATTAAGAGTTTGGGGTGATAGAATCTTACCTCTTAGGAAGAAGATCTAGGTGCCCTTTTTGATAATCTTCAAGGTTTTAAGTGAGAATTGAAGAGAAATTTGATGAAGATCGCTTTCTCCCTCTAGGACCCTCTCTCTCACTCTAAGAATATCAGAAAATAAGCTCAAAATGGTCCATGGTAAGTATTTTAACTGAATAGGGTCAGGTTTAAAAACTCCAAAAATGAAGCTCTGGAACAGGTTCTGCGGTCGCATATGCGACCGCATAATGATTATGCGGTCCGCAAAATTTGGGTGCCAAAACTGGAAAGGAACTTACCAGGTCTGCGGTCACTATGCAGCCCGCAGACCTGTTCTGCGGTCGCATAATGCACCGCAGAACGATTCTGCGGTCGCATAGTGCACCACAGAACCTCCCTCCAAAATATCCCAAAGCGGGATATGCGATAAGAGTGCAGCCCACGAAATGGTTATGCGGTCGCATAATGGCCACGAAATTTGACATCAATAAGACCCAGAAAACTCACCCACTCTGCGACCATTCTGCGGTCCACAGAGTGATTCGGCGGTCGCAGAATAGGCCGCAGAAATGCCTACTTCTGCCCAACATTTCCTTCAACTCTCCAGCGCACTGTTCAATCCAAAAAGTCTGAACCGTGGCGAGCAAGCTTGCCGCGAAGAATTTCTACTACTATTAACCTCTATGCCTATTTCGGCATCACGAAAATCCCGATTTTTAGGAAACATTTTACGGGGCCTTACATCTTCCAACACCACAATATAACCCACATTATGTCTACGGAGCCTCTAAATACAACCGGAGAATAATATGGAAGTGTCGGCGACAAGGCCCCGGCTGTACCTCAAAACAAAAAGTACAACAATCAAGTAACATCGGGCCCGGAGTAGAGTAGGGCTCACCAAAACTTGCTGAATAGAGAGTAACTGCTAACGAGGACCAAAGTTGCCCGCTGATGAACCACATGCATTCATTGAAGATGCAGTGCCCCCGGCAAAAGGGACATTAGTACATGTGGAATAGTACTAGTATGTAAAGCTAAATATCCTCTTCCAGAATAGAATGCCAATATAACAAAGGGGAAAACCATGCAAACATCAACAACAACCAATAATATCCAAAGGCCAAGATAAAACATAATAATTTTCAAAACACGATAGTAATATGATTTTTGGTTGGGAGGTCCCTTATAACAACCTGTACACAAAGCAGCCCTGCCTCCTCACCCCAACGTATGCGAGTGGAGGTGTAATGTCAATACCACATTCCCTACATAAAGCGGCCCCGCCGCCTCACCCTAATGTATGTGGGTGGAGGTGTATTCACAATCATAATCCCTACACAATTTATTTACACAATCACATTCACTTCTTTACTTTCAAGGATCATCATCTCAACATCAATATATTGGATATTACGGAACCATGACTTCAAACTCATTAATAATGGAAACTTTAAGCACAATAGGTTTCTTCCCAAAGAATAGGGCAAATTGTCCAACAATAGAAACACACGTTAAACTCGTATACGAGCAATACACCATTTATTTTTGAAATATTTTTTCCCAAAAGCGCAATACACTATTTCACTCATGAATATGTAAGAACTCAAAAGACACTGGAAATACTTGCAAAGCATAACATTAATTAAAACAACCACCTTTGGGCACGACTCAAGTACATAAGCTTTTAGGCAAATCTATTTTCAAAGTCAATTTGGAACAGTTGAATCAAGGCTCATTCCTTAACCTTTGTCACATCATTTCATTTCATTGGCACCATTGGCCAAATGTATAACTTTCATTATTGGCACGGTGGGCATACTTTATATCTCCAACTCACTTCTTTCACTTTCATTCATCTTTATAGATTATCAAAACAAGGCATTTCCAATCAAGACTTTAGTACACACATGGTCAATTAAGGGTCTTAAGCACATCAAGTTTTTATCACACAATTTGGCATCATAACTATCATTTGAAACACGGCCCAAAGCCATAACATTTTAATACACATATCATTCTTGAACACATTCCTAAAGGATAACATAAGGTGATAGGAATATTTGGAACACATTTTGTATACATAATTTGACACTTGCTTACTCGGGACAATCAAATTTATTGGGAACAACTTGGAACATGGGGATTAGGAACTTGAGCCAACCATACTTGAAACTTACGGGAACATCAAGGAATTCAATTCTAATAGAGTAGTTTTGCCAACATACCTTGTTTGAGCCTTCCTTATATTACTATAACGCCCCAACACTTCTAATAATAACAATCTATATGAAGATAGAGAAAATCGGTTAATAATTAGAAGGATTACCATGGTGTAACTCTCTTAGGAATTTTGTCAAACACCTAATGTGCAATGTAGATTACAAGGCTCTACAATGATAATCCCTTCCTGCCTCAACCAATTTCAACAAGAAACTACCCAAAATGGTTCATTAACCCTACATACTACATCCTATTGTCACATGCATGGCCTATTTAGAACCCCACAATATACTTGAACTCATAACCTCTTACATGAAAGATTAGGAGTAGGATTTACCCAGATAGATGATTATCTAGTGATTGACTTCCTTGATTCTTGAAGGTTGGTGCAAGATTGGATGATTAGAATGCTAGGTTTTCTCCTTCTCTCTCTAAAATGCTCTTACCTCTCTCTAAAATCATCAGACAATCGCTTCAAAATAAGACCCAAAGGTTATTTATCAAAATGGAGTCAAGTTATAAAAATAGGAAAATGGACCCTCCGAACTCAAGTCTGTAGTCGCAGAATGGACCGCATAACAGATATGCGGCCCGCAAAATGGGCCGCGCAAATGATGCCAAGAACTGGGCTGGTCTGGACCGGTCTGCGATAGGTCTGTGGTCCGCAGACCACTTAAGCAGTCGCAGAATTGCCCAACGAAATTCCTCATGCTAACTCTGCGACAGAAGTGCAGACCGCAAAATAGGTATGCGATCGCACAATGGACCGCGAAACAACCCTCAAAATTCAACCATTTTTCGGCTCAACTCTACGACGGGTATGCGGCCCGCAGAATGGATTTGCCGTCACGAATCTGACCGCATAACTAGCCCTTCAGCAAAACCTTTCCACCAACACTCAATGCATTCTTCAACCCAAAAGGTCCGTACCGCGGTAAGCTTCTACAGTCCTCAAAAACATAAGTTTACCTCGCACCACAAAACCTCAAATTCCTTGGCGAAATTTTACGGGGCCTTACAGGGAGAATCAAAACATATGAATTAATCACAAGGATCTTATCCTAATGTAACTCCACCATAACACGCAGCACGGTTCAAACATATCAAACCACACGAAAACATGAGGATCCCATCCTCAGCTCTGAATCACAAGTAGGATATACATCACATCAACTGAAACCTTCCACTAACTCAATTTCGCAAAACGAAATCACAATACGTAACAGACTTCCCATACCTGTAGAGCACCTAAATCATAAATCGTAACCAAACCATCCAGAAATCACATCAAAACCTACCGTAATGAGTAACAGAAAGTTCAATCTAGTCTTATAGCTCTCAGTGGTGAACAAAACAAAACGATAGACACGGGCTACCACTATAGAATCTCCCAATAGGGGTAAACACATAAGCAGAGTACAAGAATCATGAAACTCACCTATATATGAGGCAGATAGGAGAACTCATACCGATAAAATATGACCGAATCAAAATAATACCGATGCTCCTCTATGGAAAATCAAAACCATACTTGTAATGACACCATCTAGTGCAGCGGCCTCAGCCCTACCATAGAAAGCATATCAATGGGTTGGGCCTCCCCCTCTAGGGCGCCCTCCACCTGTCTGTCCTCCACCCCTAGCTATATGTGCAAGTAGAGTAGCAATTGGAATGTAGCCCATAGCCTGAGTACTCTAATAAAATCCACCACTCCCGACTCTGGGACTATCTCTCATGATGTGCCTGGTATTGCCACACTCACAACAACCCCTCTGTTGGCGTGGCTACTGGTACTGAGTCTGTGCCGAATAACTGGAATAACCGCTGTAGAAACCCCATGAAGGTGGCGCAATAAAAGATGAATGCCTCATATGAGTACCCTGAGGTCCCTAACTAACTGGAGCACCACGAGTAAAACTGGGTTGGCCGACTACCCGAGCCTCTACCGTGATGGGTCGTAGCTGTAGAGTAGAATCCACTGAATTATCCAGAACCTCAAGACCTCTTGGCCTCCTTATCCTCCCTCTCCTCACCACAAATATGCTCTAACATCCTGGCAATCTCCACAACGTGCTGAAATGGATTATCAGTCTCCAACTCCCAAGCCATGTTGAATCTAAGACCATAACTGAGCCCCTCAATAAATCTGCGGACTCTGTCTCTGACTGTAGGAACCAAAGTAGGTGCATAACGGGATAATTTACTGAACTTGATGGCATACTCCGACACCATCATAGCGCCACAAATTATCTGCTCAAACTATATGCACCATGCATCCCGGAGTGTCTGGGGAACAAACTCCCTCAAAAACATCTTTGAAAATTGAGTCCAAGTGAGTGGTGTTGCATCAGCTGGCCTACCCTCCTCATAAACCTGTCACCACTAATACTCTACTCCCGACAACTGAAATGTAGTAAAAGCAACTTCGCTCACCTCCACAATACCCATGGTGCAGAGAATACAGTGACACTTCTCTAGAAAACCATGTGCATACTCGGTACATGTGCCACTTAAAGTAGGTGGACCATTCCTCTTGAACCTCTCAAGCCTCTTTTGTTCCTCATCTGATGCCCCTAGCCTGACCTCAGGAACAAGTTGTACTAGCACCACACCCGGAACCTGACCAATATGAGCCTGCTGCTCTAGAGTACAGGCGGCGAGAGTCTGAGCTCTTCCCCCAATCTGTGAAGTGGATGGTGCAACATAGATCAATCCCGCCTGAGCCAATGTACCAAACATGCTCTGGAACTGCCACGACCTTATGAACCTAGACTCCACTAAACTTGTTCATGACTCGTAGAACTTATGAACCTAGAGCTCACATACCCCAGTTGCCACGACCCAAAATTCCACCTTAGGCATCGTGATGGCACCTAGTCTCTAAGACTAGGTAAGCCGATTACTTACAATAATTAAGCCAATTTAATAATGATATTTTAAATCAGAGATTTATATAAATACCAAAATAAATGTGAAATAAGCCTATGCGGCAATAATCACTGCAACCTCCCAAGACTAGGTAATACAGAGTCACGAACTCAAGATGAATACATGGAAAGATCTCAAAGATCGAAATATAAAATGGTTCAAATAACAAGATGATAGTACAATGAAAGTAAAGGACTCCAAGGGACTGCGACAATCAAGCAACTCTACCTTGAATCCCTTCGATCAATAAGCTAACTCTACCTGATTCTGATATCTCCAATACCTGGATCTGCACAAAAATGTTCAGAAGTGTAGTATGAGTACACAACAATCGTTACCCAGTAAGTATCAAGACTAACCTTGGTGCAGTAGTGATGAGGTACAAGTCAGGACACCTACTAGTCAAAATAACATGTGCAGTATAGATGTATAAAACTAATAATGGAAGCAGAAATCAGTAAATGGCAACAAGATTCAACATGTGATATAAACAGTAAAGTAATAAGAACATCGTGAAAGTACCATTGATAACAAATAAGGAAAACAAATAAATTACTCTTGAGATACCTCATCTCATAATCACAAGGCATGAGTCTCAACCCACCAATTTGTCACGCCCCAACCTCGGGGAGCGCGACCGGCGCTCAACTGAGTGGACCCGATCGAGCAAGCCTATTAAACCTTTCCTACCCGACTCTTTCATAATCCAAAAAAAGGATCACATCACCATTTGTAAAACAGGGGAAAGGTCAGTTATATAAATATATAAACGTTGCTGGTCCATTTATCATTATATACATTATACCATAGTTGAGTTTCCAAAATACAACTCGATCCAACGACTACCCCAACATACATACATGACCCACATAAACATCTACGGAGCCTCTAAGAGTACAAAAGAGCAACATGACAATGCTGGCAACAAGGCCCCGTCTATACCTCAAAATATGAAAACTTATACAAAAGAAGGACTACATGACCCCTGGGAGAAATGGGGCTCACCATGACTGCTGTGGGGAGAGAAAGAGAGCACCACCTATCTGCGATCGGCACTATCTGTGATGGAACTGCCTACATCCATTCAAAGATGTAGTTCCCCCGGCAAAAGGAACGTTAGCATTGTCGAATAGTACTAGTATGTAAGGCAAACACCAATCTTAGTAGAATGAACAGTGAAACCAAGAGAAGACAGTCATAATAATCGATAAGAATTTCATAGAAATACAAAGAAAACACAAAGTAGGGGTCACATAGTTTCCAATCCAATCTTTCCATCTTTTTAGATTAATAATCATTAGTGCCAAGGCCACAACTCACAATGCCACCGTGTTTTTACACGGAGTCGGGTCTCGGACCGACCGACTAAGCCATCTCAAGTGAGACATATCCATATCCATAATGTAAATCAATAATTCCAACACAAATGCCACCATGTGTACAACATGGCGTTCGATCTCGGCCCGATCGGCTAAGCCATCTCACTTGAGACATAACCTCTTTCAATTGTTCACTCAATTCGCATTTCTTTCCCATCTTCGTTATATGGCACAAACAGCCTCATTTATTAAGTAGTTCGCACTTGGGAACATTTTACAATTCAAGTCTTTTTCCCTTTTATCCGTTCAAATAACATCATCATTCATGTCGATAACTACAATCACATAAGGCATTGCACCATAAGGGAAGGAGCTTGGAAACAACATAATTACATTCTCAAATAGCATGATGACATGGTAACCATCTAAAACAATTAGGGAACATGAATCTTTCAATCCAACACACTAAGGCAAACAAGTCTAGTATGATCAAGTTAGAACTTACACCCATTATTCGGACACCAGGAGTTCGATTCTAGGAAGAAGAGAGTTAGCCATACATACCTCAATTGCACTTCTTTAGACTCTACAATTTTCCGGAACCCTTAGCAACCACAATCTATTTTAGCAATATACAAATTGAACCCAAAATTAGGAAAACGTTCATGGTTCTAGCTCACTTTTCCCCCCACTCTTTATCATGCATGCATGCAAGATAAACCATCCTTATACCCATGAAGTATCACACTAGTACCCCCATTATAGCTATGTTTGAAATTAAGAGCTGGGGTGATGAAGTATTACCATTTTGGATGAAGAATTAGTGCTCTACTTGAATATTTCCAAAGCTTCAAGTGATGATTGAAGATCAATTTGATGAAAACTTAGGCCCTCCCTCTTGAACCCTCTCTCTCTCCCTCTAGAAACATCAGAAAATTAGCTCAAAATAGACCTAAGGGGTATTTTAACGGAATGGGGGTCGGGTTTTAAATTAAGAAAAATGGTGCCCCGACACAGGTCTGCGGTCTCATATGCGGCCGCATAATGGTTATGCGGTCTGCAAAGTGACCGCAGAAATGGCCCTCAGGGGCCTAAACTTTCGGCTTAGGTATGCGACCAGTATACGGTCCGCATACTTGTTCTGCGGTCCCATAATGCACCGCAGAACTCCCTCCGCAGAAACCCAAGAGGAAAATATGTGACCGATATGTGGTCCGCACATCGATTATGCGGTAACATAATCGACCACAAAACTGACCTCAAATTGGCCAAACTTACTGCTTCACTCTGCGGCCATTATGCGGTCCGCAGAGTGATTATGTGGCCGCATAATGGGCAGCAGAAATGCTTTCTTCTGCGAAACATTTTCCTCTAAGTCCATAGGGTACTGTTCAGTCCAAGAATTTCTACTAAAGCAACGTAGGAATCTATCTTGGCACCACAAAACCTCGCGTGTTTGGTTAAACTTTTTACGGGTCCTCACACAATCATATGCTCATGGCACCTTGTGCCCACATTTGTAATCACAACCACACGGACAACTCACGTGCCAATATCTTAATCTGTCCGGCATGATCACAGGCTCACAATCACAATCTGCCTGGCGTGGTCACAGGCTCACCATCACAATCTGCCCGGCATGATCACATGCTCAATATCACAATCCGCCTGGCATGTTCACAGGATCAACATTCTAATTTGCCCAGCTTGGTCACAGGCTTAATATCACAATCCGCCCAGCATGGTCACATGCTCAATATCGCAATCCGCCCGGCATGATCACAGGCTCAATATCACAATTCGCCCGGCATGGTCACAGGCTAAATATCAACATGAAAGCAGATAATACAAGAATACATGGGCGTAATCAATAAATATTAAGTTTCGTACTCCTGAACTAGTATAATTGGCATGCTAGGGTGTATGCTTGTACGAGTGTACTATTACATCCGAAATCAACAAGTAATATCAAAGACATCGAGCAGCTCATTAAAGCAACAAAACAAGTCACGTAAGGTGTATGACATACACAAGGAAAATCACACTGTCACACGAATATCATAAACATAATGCCCCCAGTCCATCACACATCATCCCCGACATTGCCACCCTTATCTCTCCGATAGCCACCCGTATCACTCCGCCCTGACAATATCATTAGCCAACCGTATCACTCTGATAGCCACCCGTATCACTCCGCACAATAGCCACCCTTATCGTTCCGTCCGGACAATAACACAATAGCCACCCCTATTGCTCCACATAATCAACAACAGTAAGATGTCACCCTTATGCCCAGCATAACAACAACCAATCAACACAACAATTCACATCTACTAACATCACAACCACACGTTATATCAACTCGTACCACAAGTGCTCATAGGCCACAACCTTTCCAAAAGAACCAACAATATCAATATTTCAATAACAAATAGCCCACGGCTCAAACACAATGTGTATAGAATCTCAATAATCACAAAATGAACGGGAAAGTAACTCAACAATGAACAACATCCCCTTTAAATGCAACTTCAATTAAAATAGATTAATGACTTTCAATAACTTCAACTTCAACTAATTGCTTAAGGATAAACTCGATAATGAAGGTATTTCCATGAAATGGCAAACTTCAAATTCTAGTGTATGAAATAGGCTAACAATGAAAGAGATGGCACGAACTAGCAACTACGTCTAAATTCATGAGAATAACCTAGCACAAAAGGATATCATGTAACAACAATTTTAAATAAGAGTAAACTTGACAAGTAAAGGATGTGACAAGTAACAACAACTTCAAATAAAGTATGTGAAAATAAACATGACAAATAAAGGATATAACATGGGCTAACAAATTCGAATAAATACATGAAAGAAGCCTAAGAGTCTAAACTGGTCAATTTCCACATATAAGACCGAGTACGCACTCGTCACCTTGCATACACGGCTTTCACATAACATAAATAGCATGAACAACTCAAATCCTACGGGGTAGTTTCTCCAGACAAAGTTAGGCAGGATACTTACCTCAAAGAAGCCAAATCAATACTCTAAAATGACCTTCTCGTGTGAAACAAACCTTCGAATGGCTCAAATCTAGCCAAAATAACTTAATATCATAAATAAAAGTCATGGGAAACAATTCTGAATAATAAAGCTTCGATCTTTAATGAAAACTAAAAAGTCAACTCAAAAAGTCAATCCCATGCTCGCACCTTAGAACCCGAAAAAAATAACAAAATTCGAACACCCATTTCGATACGAGTCCAACCATACCAAAATTATCCAATTCGGACATCAAATCAGCCTTCAAATCTTCATTTTACATTTTAGAAGTTTTTATAAAAATCTCTAATTTCTCCAACTCAAATCACTAATTTAAAGATAAAAACAAAGATGAAATCGTGAAATATAATCAAATTCGGGTGAAGAACACTTACCCCAATCTAAAGCATTAAAATCCCCTCCAAAATAACCCAAAACCGAGCTCTATAACCCAAAAAGTGATAAAATATCAAAAGCCCTCGAAATATAGTACTTTATATTCTGCCCAGTGAATTATACATCGCGATCGCGGAGCATACATCGCAATCACGAAGAACAAAACCTTCAGTTGCCAAATCGTACTTCACGAACGCGACAACAAGGTCGCGAATGCGGTGACCAAGATCTTTAGACTCTACATGAATGCGGCTGTGTTCACGTGAATATGAAAAGAAAATTGCTTGATGCCCTTCCTGCCTTACTTCTGCGCGATTGCGGACCATTGCATGCGAACACGAAGACAAAAGTCTTCCAAGCTTCACGAACGCGTTCACATATTCGCGAACGTGAAGAAAAAATACTGCCTTCCTCCAAATTACACTACGCAAACGCGATACCATTGATGTGAACGTGGTGAAGAAAACCAGATAACAAAACCAGCATTCTAAAATGAGAGGAAATGGCTCGTAGCCCATCCAAAATACACCCGAGGCCCCCGGGACCCCGTCCAAACATACCAGAAAGTTCCATAACATAACGCGGACCTTCTTGAGGCCTCAAATCATATCAAACAACATAAAAACTACGAATCGCACCTCAATTCAAGCCTAATGAACTAATGAACTTTCAACTTTTAAAACTCTTGCTGATGCATATCAAATCAACTCGGAATGACTTAAAATTATGCATGTAAATCCCAAATGACACAATGAAGCTATACCAACTCCTGGAATCACAATCCAAACCCGATATTAACAAAGTCAACTCCCGGTCAAACCTCACAACCTTCCAAACCTTCAACTTATCATCTTTTGCCAAAATGCATCAAATCCACCTACGGACCTTCAAATCCAAATTCAGACGTATGCCTAAGTGCAAAATCACCATATGAAGCTATTGAAATTATCAAAATACTATTCTAGAGTCGTCTACTCAAGAGTCAAACTCCGATCAACTCTTACCGCTTAAGCTTCTAAAACAAGAATCATTCTTTCAAATAAATCCTGAATCATTCAAAAATTTCGACCACACACGTCAGTCATAATACACAATACAAAGTTACTCAAGATCTTAAGCCACTAAACAGAATGCTAATTCTCAAAATGACCGATCGAGTCATTAAACGAGCCCCTTAGGACCCCGTCCAATCATACCAACTAGTAAAAATTATTATAACGACCCGACCGGTCGTTTTGAGCTTTAGTATTCCGTTCAGTAGTTTGAGACTTTGAATAGCTTCATATGATTTATTATGACTTTCTTATATGGTCAATTTTAGTTTTCGAGTGGTTCGGGATTGATTTGGAAGAATGACTCTCGATTTTGGAAGCTTTAAGTTGGAAGAGTTGACCAAAATTTGACTATACAATAAACGGACTCTGAATCAAGTTTTGATTATTCTGATAGGTTCGTATGATTATTTTGGACTTGTACGTATGTTCGGATTTGGTTTTGGAGGTTCCTAGAAGAATACGACTCTATTTTTCGAAAGTTGGAAATTTGAATAACTTAAGAGTTCGTAAGTTTCACCAAGAGTTGACTTTAATGTTATTGGACTGCATTTGGTGTTCTGGGACTTTATATAGGTCTATATAGTTGAATTGAACTTGTGTGCAAAGTTTGAAAGTAATCTGAAGTGTTTAAGTGTGATTCAGACACTCTTTTGAAAGAATGAGAATTTAACAACTTAAGAGAAATTCTATTCGGTTTGAGCCTCGATTATTTGTTGTTATCTTCCCGTGGGTATTTTGAGGCTTTGAATAAATTTTGATAATGTATTTTTACTTGTTTGAATGATTGGCTGGGGTCTCAAGGGGCTCGGGTGTGTCTTGGATTATTGGTTGAGAAACTAGTTAAGTTAAGGATTTGGAGTTTGAGCATAGTTAATATCGGGTCAAGATGACCTCTTTTCGGTATTTTGAGTGTGTGAGCAGGTTCGTAGCATGTTTTATTATTGAAATGCATATATGGTTTATGTCCGGGAGGTTCTGAATGAGTTTTTGGTACTAAAACAAAGATTTTCTTATTGCTGATTTTTTTTCTGATGTAAATAATTAGGAAAATACCATTTATATACCTCAAATTTTCAGACTTCCTTTAAAACTTCGAAGCATCATATCTTCCTCACTTTAATGCCAAATTGGGTGATTCAAAGGGCTATCTTGGGTGTAATCTCACAAGGATTATGTTGGGCGTATCAAATGTGAGTTTCGAGGTCATTTAATATCTGATTCGAGCTGGAACAGCTGCTATATTTTTTTACTTGTTTCGAAATTTAGTCATTTTTTCTCACCAGGTTTTGGAGCTCGGATTTGGGTGATTTTGGAGGGGATTTATAAAAATTGGATTGGAGTAAGTATTTTGACTCGAATTTGCTTATATTTCATGATTCCAACCTTGAATTTAGTGATTGTTCGATGAATCAAATTGAAGAAAGTCAAGATTTTTGTAAAAACGTTTCTAAAACATAAATTGATGATTTGAAGGCTGATTTGAGGTCGAAATGGATGAAATTGGTATGGTTGGACTCGTATTAGAATGGGTGAATAGAATTTATGAGTTTTGTCGGATTCCGAGATGTGAGCTCGGGGTTGACTTTTTGGGTTGACTATTTATTTTAGTTAAAGATTGAAACTTTATTATTCGAAATCGTTTTCTATGGTTTTTTTATGATATTAAGTTATTTTTGCTAGATTCGAGCCGTCCGGAGGTTGTTTCATGCAGAATGGCTTCTTAGCATATTGATTTAGCTTCATTGAGGTAAGTATCTTGCCTAGCTTTGTTGGGAGAATTTTTCCTACCAATTGATATTGTTAGCAACATGCAGGGGTGATGCATATGCGAGGTGACGAGCGTATATGCATGTGCTAGGGTTATCCATGCTCGTGGTAGATTATACGATTCTTTATGCCTTGTTGGATTATGTGAATGTCACGGCCCGGAATTCCCACCTTTGGGACCGTGATGGCGCCTAACATTTCACTTGCTAGGCAAGCCAGTGTTAGAGGATTCTTTAAACCAATTTTAGTCAATTTCAATAACAGAATCAATTAAACTAAATAGAAGCTAAAACTGAAATGCGGAATAACATAAAGCCCATATTATCTGATACAATCCGGATCTGGAGTCACAACTCACGAGCTTCTAAAATTTTCTTTAAACCAATTTTAGTCAATTTCAATAACAGAATCAATTAAACTAAATAGAAGCTAAAACTGAAATGCGGAATAACATAAAGCCCATATTATCTGATACAATCCGGATCTGGAGTCACAACTCACGAGCTTCTAAAATTTTCTACAAACAAAGTCTGAAAGAAATACAACTGTTTTGAATGAAAAGAAATAGTAAAATAGGGGAGATAGAAGGGGACTCCAAGGTATGCGGACGCCAGCAGTTCTACCTTGAGTCTCTGATAAGCAACTCCGGACTGCCGAGTCTCGCGATCAACTAGGGCCGGTACCAAAATCTATACAAAAAGTGCAGAGTGTAGTATGAGTACAACCGACTGCCACGCCCCATCCTCGGGAAGCATGACCGGCGCTCAACCGAGTGAACCCAGTCGAGCAAGCCTATTAGATACTTTCTACCCAATTAACCCATGATCAAGAGAAGAGGTGATTTCATTAATTATACAGTATGAGTCCCATTCATACAATCCTAAATCATTTCATTAGTCATTGCACTCTTAAGTCCCAAAATACACATTTCTTAAAGTTCAAGTGGAACAAGTGATCAAACACAACATGACTTGTTTAACATTCCCAACACCCATATACAACCCACATAGTGTCTACGGAGCCTCTAAAGATACAAAAGAGAGTAAAGATGGTGCCGGCAACAAGGCCCCGACTATACCTCAAAAAGTGACCATAATATAAACAAAAGGTACAATACATGACCCCGGAATGAAATGGGGCTCACCGAGTCTGCTGAGAAGAGGATGCAACACTATCTATGATCCGCATTGTCTGCTATGTAACCATCTACATCCATTTAAAGATGCAGCGCCCCCGGTAAAAGGGATATTAGTACCGTCGAACAGCACCGGTATGTATAGCTAAACACCAACTCAATAGAATGAATAATAATACAAGAGGAACCGTTAAGAATTCAATAAGGGCTTCAAATAATAGTAAAACAACAAGTTAAGGATCATATACATTTTCAAGACAATTTTCATATTACTAGGTTGGGTGACCTTTAGTACCGATGTTCCACAATTCACCATACCTCCGTATTCTTACAGGAGTCCGATCTCGGCCCGATCGGCTAGGCCGCCTCATCTGAGACATTACCACAATTTCATTATAACTTTCTACTACAGTACCACTATATGTGCGGTATGGCATCCGATCATGGCCCGATCGGCTAGGCCGTCTCATTTGAGACATCAACCCTTTTCACAATTTCATCCATAATGCCATCGTGTTCTTACACGGAGTCCGATCTCGGCCTGTTTGGCTAGGCCGTCTCATTTGAGACATTACCTTTTTTCAGTCAATCATCTCACATCGTACTTCTTTCATGTACTTTCGATTCACTGACACTAGTTATTACGATTACAAAGTCATTCTTGGCACTTGGCCGTATTTCATAGTTCCAGACCCCTTTTACACATTCAATATCATTATCAAAATCAATAAGGCTCTCCATTCAAGTCATTAAATTCATATATGAGTAATTTGGGAATCTTAGGCACATAGAGGCTTTTCATACAATTTGGCATAACAACCTTTATTTCGATCTTGACATGAAGTCTTAACATTTCTAACACATATTTCACATTTTTAAACACATCCTCAATGACAAGATAACATGATGAATCATTTAGAATAAATATTGAACTTACATCCTTAAACACAAATACATTAGAAATCTCCAATTCTATAACGATCAAGGGCTTACTCCAATTACATGTTCACCGTGGGGTTTGATTCTAAGAACAAGGGGGTTTAGCCAATGTACCTCAATTGAGCTCCTTAAAACTCTAAGATGTTCCGAAATATTAGCCACTTCAATCTATTTTAGCAATATAACAAAATTGAACCAAAATAAAGAAGATGAACATGGTTTTAGCTCATTTGAGCATATTATCAAACACTAGGTGTGCATCAATGCCTTAAGGCCCTTTTCTTTGTGGAGGATTCCATCCTTCCCCAACCCATTCTCTGTCATTTTTAGCTCACATTCTTCCCACATACTACAAGGATACATGAATGCAAGGTAAGCACTCCCATCCCCATGAATTACCTTACTAATGGCCCATTCTAGTTTCATTTTGAAATTAAGAGTTTGGGTGATAGAATCTTACCTCTTAGGAAGAAGACCTAGGTGCCTCTCTTGATAATCTTCAAGATTCTAAGTGAGAATTGGAGAGCAATGTGATAAAGATCACTTATCCCACTAGGACCCTCTCTCTCACTTTAAAAATATCAGGAAATATGATCAAAATGGTCCATGGGATGTGCTTTAACGAAATAGGGTCAGGTTTTAAAACCCCAAAAATGAAGCTCCAAAACAAGGTCTGCGATCGCATATGCGATCACATAATCGATATGTGGACCGCATATCGGTCGCATAATCGATGACCAAAATAGCCACGAACCTGTCCGTGTCTGCGATCACTATGCGGCCCGCAGACCAGTTATGCGGTCGCATAGTCGATCGCAAAATTTCATCCAAACTGGCCCAATTAACTGCCTCACTCTGCGACCATTATGTGGTTCGCAGAGTGATTCTGCGGTTGCATAATGGACCGCAGAAATGCATAACACTGCCAAACATTTTTCTTTACTTTCCGGTGCATTGTTCAACCCAAAATTTCTATAATACACAACACGTAAAACCAATTCGGCACCACGGAACATTATTTTTTTCTTTTGCAAAATTTTACGGGGCCTTACACTCTCCCCCACTTAGGATCATTCATCTTCGAATGAGGGTAAAAATCTGTTATTAGCATCTTATTCAACTCAGTTTTCATACCACACACCAGCAGCCCCAAATTTGACTAGCTCCCTAAATTCTCAAAAATTTCACCAGAGTTTCCCCTATAACTGAGCTTATCCACTTGTCAGAGAGCCCCAAAAACACATCCTAACAGCATATACATAATCCAACAACTAACATAATACAAAACAACACCAATTATGGCCTCACAAGCAATGTATTACCAGAAAGGAACACCTTTAACGCCAATTGTACAATTGATACAAAATTCATAGAAAGTAAGTCTTATAATTTTTCTAGATCACAACTTTATAAATACATAGTTATTCAAACAAATAAGGATACTTTTTATTCATTTCTTCCTCGGCCTCCCAAGTAGCCTCTTCAATCTGTTGGTTTCACCATAACACTTTCACGAATGCAAATTCCTTGTTTCTCAACTTTCGGACTTGCCGATCAATAATAGAAACTAGAATCTCTTCATAATTCAATTCATCATTAACCTCAATAGTCTCAATCGGAACAATGAGTGTCGGATCTCCAACTACTTTCTTCAACATAGACACATGAAACACCGGGTGTACTAATGATATCTCGGGTGGTAGCTCAAGCTTGTACGCCACCTCACCGATCCTTTGAATGATTTTGTACGGTCCGACATACCTCGGACTCAATTTCCCCTTTTTCCCAAACTGCATAACACACTTCATGGGGGAAACCTTCAAGAATACCCAATCATCTTCTTTGAACTCTAAGTCTCTGCGACGAACATCTGAATAGGATTTTTGACGGCTCTGAGCAGTTTTTAACTGCTCTTGTATGATCTTAACTTTTTCCATAGCCTGATGTACAAGGTCTGGCCCTATCAACTCTGCTTCCCCAATCTCGAACCACCCAATGGGAGATCTATATCCCCTACCATATAATGCCTCAAATGGTGCCATCTGGATACTTGCATGAGAGCTGTTGTTATAAGCAAACTCTATGAGTGGCAAATGATCATCCCAGCTACCATTGAAATCAAGAACACAAGCACGCAACATGTCCTCAAGCGTCCGAATAGTCTGCTCTGCTTCCCGTTGGTCTGTGGGTGGAAAGTTATACTAAGATTCACCTGACTATCCAAACCTTGCTGAAATTTCCTCAAAATATTGGCCGTGAACTGAGCCCCTTGATCGGAAATGATAGAAATTGGAGTGCCATGTAGCCTGACTATTTCCTTGATATACAACTGAGCATATTGTTCCGCTGTGTCGGTAGATTTAACTGGCAAGAAGTGTGCTGATTTCGTGAGTCGGTTCACGATCACCCAAATTGAGTCAAACTTGCGCGGAGTGCATGGTAATCCTACCACAAAATCCATATTAATAATCTCCCACTTTCACATTGGAATTTCTATGTTCTGTGCCTACCCACCAGGCCGTTGATGTTCGGCCTTCACTTGCTGATAGTTCGGACACCTTGCCACAAAGTCCGCCACATTCCTTTTCATGTCATTCCACCAATAGATTTCGTTGAGGTCGTGATACATCTTCGTAGAACCTGGATGCACGAAATACCTAGAAGCGTGAGCTTCGGTCATGATTCTTTCTCGGAGACCATCTACATTCGGAACACATAGTCGCCCTTGGTACCTTAGTGTACCATCATCCATGCTAAGAGCAAAATCCGTAGTCTTATATTTTTGAATCCCCTCCTTCAATTGTACCAAAAATGGATCGTTGTATTGCTTCTCTTTGACTTCCACAACAAGTGATGATTCGGCCCTATTTTGCACAATTACCCCTCCTTCATTAGAGTCTGTAAGATGAACTCCCAAACTAGCCAATTGATAGACTTCCTTGGCCAAAAGCCTTTGATATACCTCCAAGTGTGCTAAACTACCCATAGATTTTTGGCTAAGAGCATCCGCCACAACATTGGATTTCCCCGGGTGATATAGAATATCGATGTCGTAATCCTTGAGTAACTCAAGCCATCTTCTCTACCTCAGATTCAGTTCCTTTTGTTTGAAAATATATTGAAGACTCTTGTGGTCCGTGAATACATCCACATGTACCCATACAAATAGTGACGCCAAATTTTCAATGCAAAAACCACAGCCGCAAGCTCTATGTCATGTGTTGGATAATTCTTTTCATGATCCTTGAGTTGTCTAGAAGCATATGCTATAACTTTGCCGTGTTACATTAACACACACCCAAGCCCAATTCTTGAAGCATCACAAATTCATCCGTACCCTCTGGCAAGGTCAACATCGGCATTGTAGTCAATCTCGATTTCAACTCCTGGAAGCTCCTTTCACAGGCATCGGACCATTGGAACTTAATTGCTTTCTAAGTCAATTTAGTCCACGGAGAGGCAAGAGTAGAGAACCCCTCCACAAACTTCCTGTAATACCCTGCTAAGCCTAAGAAACTGCGAATCTCGGTGGGCGTTGTAGGTCTAGGCCAATTCTTTACTGCTGAAACCTTTTGGGGATCAACCTTGATTCGTTCTCTAGAGACAACATGACCCAAGAATGTGACAGATTCGAGCCAAAATTCACACTTTGAAAATTTTGCATACAATTGGTGCTGATGAAGAGTCTGCAACACTGCCCTGAGATGATCGGCATGGTCCTCCCGACCTCGTGAATACACAAGAATATCGTCAATGAACACTATCACAAAGTAGTCGAGGAAAGGCTTGAAAACCCTATTCATAAGATCCATGAAAGCCGTTAGGGCATTTGTTAGCCCAAAAGACATCACCAGAAATTCAAAATGCCCATACCAGGTCCTAAAAGCTTTTTTTTGGAATATCCTGCTCCCTGATCTTCAATTGGTGATACCCGGATCGTAAATCAATTTTGGAGAAGTATTTAGGACCCTGTAACTGATCAAACAAATCATCTATTCTTGGTAGTGGGTATTTATTTTTGATTGTGACTTTGTTGAGCTGCCCGTAGTCAATGCACATCCTCAATGATCCATCTTTCTTCCTCAGGAAGAGAACTGGTGCACCCCATGGTGACACACTCGGTCGGATGAAACCCTTCTCTGACAAATTCTTCAATTGTTCCTTTAACTCCTTCAATTCTGCTGGTGCCATTCTGTAGGGCGGAATAGATATAGGCAGCGTGCCTGGAATCACATCAATCCCAAAATCAATCTCCCTGTCTGGCGGAATCCTAGGGAACTCATCAGGAAAGACCTCCGAAAATTCTTTCACAACTGGCACTGACTCGAGTGTAGGTGCCTTAGCATCGGTGTCCGTGACCCGGACCAAGTGATAGATACACCCCTTGTTAATCATCTTAGTGGCCTTAAGGTAAGAAATAAACCTACCCTTCATCACCACATTATCCCCCTTCCACTCAACAACTGGCTCACTTGGAAATTCAAACCTAACAGTTCTAGTTCGGCAGTCGAGCTTAGCAAAACATGAATAAAGCCAATCCATCCCCATAATTACATCAAAATCAATCATCCCCAATTCAATGAGATCGGCCACGGTGTCTCGACCATGCACCGTGATAACACAACCCCTATAAACTCATGCGGCTACAATAGACTCGCCAACCGGAGTAGATACAGAGAACGGCTCAGGAAGTTGTTCCAGTTCTATCCCAAATTCCATAGCAACATAAGGGGTAACATAGGATAACGTGGAACCGGGATCAATAAGAGCATATACATCATGACTTTGGACATTCAATATACCTGTGACAACATCTGGAGGAGCCTCTGCATTCTGCCGACCACTCATAGCATAGAAACGGTTGGATCCTCCTGAACTCTGTGCACCACTCCTAACTGCACCATGCCCTACTGGTGCCGGAGGGCCTCGAGCTGGAGGGGGTGCGGATGATGTAGCAGCTGTAGAACTAGATGGCTGTGTTGTGTCCCTGCCCACACCCTAGCGAGATGAATGGCACTCCCTTTAAATATGACCCCTCAATTCACACCCGTAACATACAGGTAAGTCCATGTAGCAAATCCCCGAGTGCCTCTTCCCATACCTGGGGCATGGGGGCCTCCGCTGCTACGAGAACCAACCTCCTGATCGGCCCTGATTGTGGGGTCCCCTGCTACCCTGATTGGGCCTGAAGTGACTCCTCTGCTGCTGACTGTGCCCCACTGGCGGTGCACTAGCTGAAAACTGAACATGAGACTGGGTTGGCCCTGATGACCCTCCCTTGAAAGTTGATCTCCCCCCACCAAATGACTCCCCAAAGTTGCCCGCGGACCGAGCCTTGCTGGTACCCTCTCGCTCCCTCATGTTCTTCAACTTAGGGTCCTCTGTAGCTTGAGCAAATGCTACCATTTTCCCATAGTTCATGTCTGAATTCAAGGCAGCTGTAGCAGCCTCATTGATAACCAAGGGGCTAAGACCCTGCACAAACCGCCGCACTCTAGCCTCCATAGTAGGCAACATGAGAATGGCATATTTTGACAGGCGCGCAAACTCCATGTGATACTCCCACACACTCCTACTCCCTTGCTTAAGATTCTCAAACTCTGCAGCACGGGTTGCCCTAGTCTCGGTAGGCAAGAAATGTTCTATAAAGGCATCAGCAAACTCACTCCATCTCGCTAGAGGGCTCCCCTCCTCCCGATAGTCCTCCCACAGCTCAAACTAAGAATAGGCCACTCCTTTCAGGCGGTAGGCGGCCAACTCCACTCCCTCCGTCTCAGTAGCACGCATAACCCGGAAAGTCTTATACATATCATCAATGAAGTCATGTGGGTCCTCTTCGGGATTAGCACCCGTGAACACCGGAGGATCCAACTGTAGAAACCCTTTTCACCTTGGAACCATTAGAATCCCCTTGCTAGCTAGAGGATGTAGGTGCAACATTTGACCTTTGGACCTAAGAAGCCACTATTTGAGTCAGCATCTGAATAGCTCCCCTAAGATCCCCATCAGAAATATCAGAGCCGGAAGCTGGGGTTGGAGGTGAAATTGGAATGTCGGGTGGAGGAACCGTCGCACCCTCAGTAGGTGTAGGAACTGGTGTGGCCTGGGCCGGTGTAGTAGAATCAGGTAGTGTAGCAGTCGGGAATTATCCTCACCCCTTGGGTGTTCACCCGGTTCATCAAATAAAGGGTCAACTGCCACTCCTAAGGCAGCGTTGGCTCCTTGGTCAGTTCTTGCTCTCTTCTTAGGTGTCATATACTGAAAGTTAAAGGAATGCACGAGTTAGAGGAGGAACAGTTGCACAATTAGTTTCATCACATGATCCAGAATATTAAAGAAGGGTATTATTCCTAAATATCCAAGCAGCCTCCAACTTATAGATGTGGTCGACAACACACCGATAAGAAGGACTCTACCAGACACGGCTCCGAGACATCCTAAGACACTTTAAAACCTTAGGCTATGATACCAATTTTGTCACGCCCATCCTCGGGAAGCGTGACTGGCACTCAACCGAGTGAACCCGGCCGAGCAAGCCTGTTAGATACTTTCTACCCAATTAACCCATGATCAAGAGAAGACGTGATTTCATTAATTATACAGTAGGAGTCATTCATACAATCCTAAATCATTTCATTAGTCATTGCGCTTTTAAGTCCCAAAATACACATTTCTTAAAGTTCAAGTGGAACAAGTGATCAAACACAACATGACTTGTTTAACATTCCCAACACCCATATACAACCTACATAGTATCTACAGAGCCTCTAAAAATACAAAAGAGAGTAAAGATGGTGCCGGCAACAAGGCCCCGGCTATACCTCAAAACGTGACCATATTATAAACAAAAGGTACAATACATGACCCCGGAATGAAATGGGGCTCACCTAGTCCGCTGAGAAGAGGATGCAGCACTATCTGTGATTCGCACTGTCTGCTATGTAATCACCTGCATCCATTTAAAGATGCAGCGCCCCCGGCAAAAGGGACGTTAGTACCGTCGAATAGCACTAGTATGTATAGCTAAACACCAACTCAATAGAATGAATAATAATACAGGAGGAACAGTCAAGAATTCAATAAGGGCTTCAAATAATAGTAAAACAACAAGTTAAGGATCATATACATTTTCAAGACAATTTTCATATTATTAGGTTGTGTGACCTTTAATACCGATGTTCCACAATTCACAATACCTTCGTATTCTTACACGGAGTCCGATCTTGGCCCGATCGGCTAGGCCGCCTCATCTGAGACATTACCACAATTTTCATTATAACTTTCCAACACAGTACCACCATATGTGCGGCATGGCGTCCAATCACGACCCGATCGGCTAGGCCATCTCATTTAAGATATCAACCCTTTTTCACAATTTCATCCACAATACCACCGTGTTCTTACACGGAGTCCAATCTCGGCCCGACCGGCTAGGCCATCTCATTTGAGGCATTACCTTTTTCAGTCAATCATCTCACATAGTACTTCTTTCATGTACTTTCGATTCACTGACACTAGTGATTACGATTACAAAGTCATTCTTGGCACTTGGCCGTATTTCATAGTTCCAGACGCCTTTTCCACATTCAATATCATTATCAAAATCAATAAGGCTCCCCATTCAAGATATTAAATTCACATATGAGCAATTTGGGAATCTTAGGCACATAGAGGCTTTTCATACAATTTGGCATAACAACCTTTATTTCGATCATGACATGAAGTCTTAACATTTCTAACACATACTCCACATTTTTAAACACATCCTCAACGACAAGATAACATGATGAAGCATTTAGAATAAATATTAAACTTACATCCTTCAACACAAACTCGTTAGAAATTGCCAATTCTATAATGATCAAGGGCTTACTCCAATTACATGTTCACCGTGGGATTCGATTCTTAGAAGAAGGGGGTTTAGCCAACATACCTCAATTGAGCTCCTTAAAAATGTAAGATGTTCCGGAATATTAGCCACTTCAATCTATTTTAGCAATATAACAAAATTGAACCAAAATTAGGAAGTGGTTTTAGCTCATTTGAGCATATTATCAAACACTAGGTGTGCATCAATGCCTTAAGGCCCTTTTCTTTGTGAAGGATTCCATCCTTCCCCAACCCATTGTCATTTTTAGCTCACAATCTTCCCACATACTACAAGGATACATGCATGCAAGGTAAGCACTCCCATCCCCATGAATTACCTTATTAATGTCCCATTCTAGTTACATTTTGAAATTAAGAGTTTGTGTGATAGAATCTTACCTCTTAGGAAGAAGACCTAGGTGCCTCTCTTGATAATCTTCAAGATTCTAAGTGAGAATTGGAGAGCAGTGTGATGAAGATCACTTATCCCACTAGGACCCTCTCTCTCACTCTAAAAATATCTGGAAATATGATCAAAATGGTCCATGGGATGTGTTTTAACGAAATAGGGTCGGGTTTAAAAACCCGAAAAATGAAGCTCCGGAACAAGGTCTGCGATCGCATAATTGATATGCGGACCACATATCGGTCGCATAATCGGTGACCAGAATAGCCAAGAACATGTCCGTGTCTGCGGTCACTAAGCGGCCCACACACCTATTCTGCGGTCTCATAATGAACCGCAGAACAGTTATGCAGTTGCATAGTCGACCGCAAAATTTCATCCAAACTGGCCCAATTAACAGCCTCACTCTACGGCCATTATGCGGTCCGCAGAGTGATTCTGCGGTCACATAATGGATCGCAGAAATACATAACACTGCCAAATATTTTCCTTTACTTTCCGGTGCATTGTTCAACCGAAAAAGTCTGAAACACGTAAAACCAATTCGGCACCACGAAACATTTTTTTTTTCTTTTGCAAAATTTTACTGGGCCTTACACCGACCCCATGTACTCGCAAGTGTCAAGCCTAACCTCGACGAAGTAGTGACGATGCTATGACAAGACACTCACATAATAAACCTGTGCAAATAACGGTATATTATGAGATAACAACAGATAAAAGCTAATCATGTACTATTGGGAGGGAGACATGCTAAAGGGGATACAAGATACGAGAAATACGGCGAAAATGATAACCAAAGCAGTCAATATGCCTTTAACCAGTGAAAATAATTAAGCACAATAAAGAAAATTGCACGGCATCACCCTTCGTACTTTTACTCTCAGCCTCACAATGGAACAATGATATTGCACGGCATCAACCTTCGTGCTTTTACTCTCAACCTCACAATGTAAATCAATAGATACGGCACAGCATCAACCTTCGTGCATTAACTCTCATAACATGGCACGACATCACCCTTCGTGCATTAACGCTCACAATATGGCACGGCATCACCCTTCGTGCATTAACGCTCACAATATGGCACGGCATCACCCTTCGTGCATTAACACTCACAATATGGCACTGCATTACCCTTCATGCATTACACTCTCTCTTACCACATAACAATGAGCAAGTAATAGCAGGGAGATAGAATCAACAAGAACAAGCCTTACTTCAATAATGGTTCCACAATACCAATCTCAACTTTGGAATCAATACTCAATTATCACAAAAGCCTGTAAACACGATAAGAACGATCAATTTAGTAAGTAACTAGTCTAAGAATGGATAACAAGATCAAAGTAAGCAATAAACTACAAGGAACAAGTCCCACCCGTATGCTTTAATCTGACAACGACGCATAAGTACTCGTCACCTCACATATACATTGTACCCAACATCTAAACATGTAGCAAAGAGACAAACAAGTCCTAATCCCTCAAGTCAATGTTAACCACGACACTTACCTCGCTCCCAATGTCTACTTCAAAGCTCAATCACAACTTTGCCTTTCATATAAGCCTTCGAACAAATAGAATCTAGCAAATTACCAACCAAACGATTCAAATTAAACCTTAGGAACTACCCACGGTTGCAAAGGATTCAATTTAGATCATTATTGAAAAAGTCAACAAAATTCAACTCCCGGGCCCGCTTGGTCCAAACCCGAAATTCGAACCAAAACCCAATTACCCATTCACCCCTGAGCCCTGTTATATAATATTTTTGGAATCCAACCTCAATTTGAGGTCTAAATCCCCATTTTGCAAAAATCTCTAATTCTACCCAAAACCCTCAATTTCCACCATGAAAACACAAGATTTTAGGTTGAAATCTTAGAAAATGTAGTGAAAGATTGAAAGAAACTAGTTTAGAATCACTTACCAATGATTTGGCGAAGAAAGGTTCTTTGAAAAATCGCCTCTAGGGTTTCTTGTTTTGAAAGTTTGAGAGAATGACCCAAAATCCCGTCTACGTGTCCCATTTTGATCAGTTGCAGAAGTCGCATTTGCGACCTGAGGTTTGCAAATGCGAAGAAACAATCGCAAATGCAAAGTCCCTTCCATTCCTGTTGTCATCGCTTTTGCGATGATTTGTTCGCAAAGGTGAACATTGACCTTCCGCAAATGCGACCGTTTGATCGCAATTGCGATCACAGTACCCCCCTGACCCACTTTGCAAATGCTCAGCTTTGTTCGCAAATGCGAACTTGAGGTTCTCCAGCAACTCTTCGCAAATGCGATGAGTTGCTCACAAATGCGAACCCATCAGAGGTCGCAAATGTGAAGCCTGACCTCGCAATTGCGAGGTCTGAGGCCTTCACCAGATCTGAAACACACCAGCACACTCCTAAGTCCAAATTTCACTCTGTAGCCTATCCGAAATTCACCCGAGCCCTCGGTGCTCTAAACCAATTATGCACACAAGTCTAAAAACAGTATACAAACTTGCTCGCGCGATCAGATTCCCAAAATAACACCTAGAACTACGAATTGAGCATCAAACCAAAGGAAATTTTCTAGAAAACTCATGAACTTCTAATTTCCCAACCGGACCTCCTCCAAACCACGTCAAACCAACTCCGTTTCTCACCAAATTTGACATACAAGTCAAAAATATAGTATTGGACCTATACCGAGTTCCGGAGCCAAAATACGGACCCGATATCTAAAAAGTCAAGCATTTCAAAGTCATTAAGCCTTTAACTTTCAAATTTAAACAAAGTCCGATAACTCGAGGTAGGGACTTCCGAATTCGATTCCAGGCATATGTCCAAGTCCCAAATCACGATACGGACCCACCAGGACCGTCAAAACACAAATCCCGGTCTATTTGCTCAAAACGTTGGCCGAAGTCAACTCAAATGGATTTTAAGGTAAAATTTCATATTTTCTCAGTTTTTAACATAAAAGCTTTCCGAAAAAATGCCCGGACTATGCACACAAATCGAGGAAGGCTAAAATAAGGTATTTAAGACTTCAAAGTACAGAATTAAGTTCTAAAACATAAGATGACCTATCGGGTCATCACATTCTCCACCTTTAAAACAACTGTTTGTCCTCGAACGGACATAGGAAAGTACCTGGGCTAGTAAAAAGTTGGGGATATCTACTCCGCATGTCTGACTCGGACTCCCAAGTAGCTGCCTCGATGGGCTAACCTCTCCACTGCACTCAGACTGAAGGATAACTCTTCGACCTCAACTGACAAACCTGTCGGGCTAGAATAGCCATCAGCTCTTCCTCGTAAGTCAAATCCTTGTGCAACTGGACAGAGCTGAAATCCAGCACATGGGACGGATCGCCGTGATATTTCTGGAGCATGGACACATGGAACACCAGATGAACTGCTGATAAACCCGGCGGCAACGCAAGCCTGTAAGCCACCTCTCCTACTCTCTCAAGAATCTCAAAAGGCCCTATATACCTAGGGCTCAACTTGCCCTTCCTTCCGAACCTCATCACACCCTTCATGGGTGATACCCGGAGCAACATTCTCTCTCCGACCATGAATGCAACATCACGAACTCTACGGTCGGCATAACTCTTCTACCTGGATTGAGCTGTGCGAAGTCGATCCTGAATAATCTTGAACTTATCCAAGGCATCATGTACTAAATCTGTACCCAACAACCAAGCCTCCCTCGGCTCGAACCATCCAACTGGCGATCGGCACCGCCTACAGTATAATGCCTCATATGGAGCCATTTTAATGCTCGACTGGTAGCTGTTGTTGTAGACAAACTCTGCGAGCGGCAAGAACTGATCCCAAGAACCTCTGAAGTCTAAAACACAAGCGCGGAGCATCTCCTCCAATATCTGAATAGTGCGCTCGGACTGTCCATCCGTCTGAGGATGAAACGTTGTGCTCAACTCAACCTGCGTGCCCAACTCACGCTGTACTGCTATCCAAAAGTGAGAGGTGAACTGCGTATCCCGATCAAAAATGATAGACACGGGCACACCGTGAAGACGGACGATCTCGCGGATGTAAATCTCAGTCAACCGCTATGAAGAATAGGTAACTGCCACAGGAATGAAGTGCGCTGACTTAGTCAACCGGTCCACAATGACCCAAACTGCATCGAACTTCCTCTGAGTCCATGGGAGTCAAACAACGAAATCCATAGTGATATGCTCCCACTTCCACTCAGGAATCTCCAACTTCTGAAGCAAACCACCAAGACTCTAATGCTCACACTTTACCTCCTGACAATTTAGACACCGAGCTACATATGCAACTATATCCTTCTTCATTCTTCTCCACTAATAATGCTGCCGCAAGTCCTTATACATCTTGGCAGCGCCCGGATGAATAGAATATCGAGAACTATGGGCCTCCTCAAGAATCAACTCACGAAGTACATCCACATTAGGCACACAAACAAGACCCTGCATCCTCAAAACTCCATCATATCCAATAGTAACCTGCTTGGCACCACCGTGCCACACTGTGTACTTAAGGACAAGCAAATGAGGGTCGTCATACTGTCGCTCCCTGATGAGCTCAAACAAGGAAGACTGAATGACTGCATAAGCTAGAACACGACTAGGCTCAGAAACATCCAATATCACGAACTGATTAGCCAAGGCCAGAACATCTAATGCAAGTGGTCTCTCACCAACTGGAATGTAGGCAAGGCTACCCATACTCGCTGCCTTTCTACTCAAAGCATCGGCCACCACATTGGCCTTCCCGCGATGATACAAGATGGTGATATCATAGTCTTTCAATAGCTCCAACCACCTCCTCTGTCTCAAATTGAGATATTTTTGCCTGAACAAACACTGTAGGCTCTGATGATCCCTGAAAACCTCACACGACACGCCGTAAAGATAGTGCCTCTAAATCTTCAGTGCATGAACAATGGTTGCCAACTCTAAGTCATGAACATGGTAATTCTTCTCATGAACCTTCAACTGCCGCGATGCATATGCAATTACCCTTCTATCCTGCAGCAATACCACACCATGTCTAATACGAGATACATCAAAATATACCATATAAGCTCCTGAACCTGTGGGCAACACCAACATCGACGATGTAGTCAAAGCAGTCTTGAGCTTCTGAAAGCTCGCCTCACACCCGTCTGACCATCTGAACGGGGCACCCTTCTAGGTCAACCTGGTCAACGGGGCTGCTATAGATGAGAGCCCCTCCACAAACCGACGGTAATAACCCGCCAATCCCAAGAAACTCCGGATCTCCATGGCTGAAGTGGGTCTAGGCCAGTTCTGAACTGCCTCAATCTTCTTAAGGTATACCTGAATGCCCTCTACTAATACAACGTGCCCCAAGAAAGAGACCAAATCCAACCAAAACTTGCACTTTGAAAACTTAGCATATAACTGGCTGTCTCTCAGAGTCTGAAGTACAATCCGAAGATGATGCTCGTGCTCCCCTCGACTGCGGGAATAGATCAAGATATCATCAATAAACACAATCACAAAGGAGTCCAAATAAGGCATGAACACTCGGTTCATCAGATCCATAAATGTTGTTGGGGCATTTGTCAACCCAAAGGACATCACTAGAAACTCATAATGCCTGTACCTAGTCCGAAAAGGTGTCTTAGGGACATTTGATGCCCTAATCCTCAACTGATGGTAGCCGGACCTCAAATCAATCTTCGAAAACACCTTGGCACCCTGAAGCTGATCAAATAATTCATCAATCCTCGGCAATGGATACTTGTTCATGATGGTGACTTTGTTCAACTGCCGATAATATATGCACATCCTCATCGATCCATCCTTCTTCTTCACAAACAACACAGGCGCACCCCATGGCCAGACACTAGGTCTAATGAAGCCCTTATCAAGCAATTCCTGCAACTGCTCTTTCAATTCTTTTAACTCTGGCGGGGCCATACGGTATGGAGGAATAGAAATGGGCTGAGTGCCCGGAGCCAAATCAATACAGAAATCAATGTCCCTCTTGGTTGGCATCCCCGGCAGGTCTGCCGTAAACACATCTGGAAACTCACGGACAATTGGTCCCAAATCCATGGTAGGAACCTCTGCACTAGAATTGTGGACATAAGCCGAATAAGCTAGACACTCCTTCTCGACCATACGCCGAGCCTTCATATAAGAGATAACCCTGCTGTTAGAATGGTCAGGAGTCCCTCTCCACTCTAATCAAGGCAACCCCGGCAAGGATAAGGTCACTGTCTTAGCGTGACAATCCAATATAGCGTGATAAGGTGATAGCCAATCCATACCAAAGATAACATCGAAATCTATCATATCGAGAAGTAGAAGATTTACACTAGTCTCAAGATTCCCAATGGTGACCACACATGAACAATAAACACGATCTATAATAATAGCATCTCCCACAGGTGTGGACACATACACAGGATCACTCAAAGAATCATGAGACACAACCAAATATGAAGCAAAATATGATGACACATAGGAGCAAGTAGAACCCGGATCAAATAGAATTGAAGCATCTCTACTGCAAACTGAAAAAGTACCTGTGATAACAGTGTCAGATGACTCAGCCTCAGGCCTGGCTGGAATAGCATAGCATTGAGGCTGGGCCCCACCACTCTTGACTATATCTCTAGGAGGGACCCTAGCTGGATGGCCTCCACCTATAGTGGCCTGACTTCCACCTCTAATGGCCTGACCACCACCTCTAGCTGCCTGACCCCTACCTCTAGCTGGCTGAGTGGGCGATGAAGCACCCGGTGCCGGGACCATGGCACGAGAACCCTGATGTTGTGAACTGCTCGATGCACGAGGGCAAAATCTAGCAATGTGCCTCGGATCACCACAAGTATAACAAGACCTCGGCTGCTGTGACTGCTGACCCTGAAACTAATCTTGTCGACCTGAGTAACCACCCTGAAAACTCTGGAGAGGAGGTGCACTAATAGGAGCTGGTGGTGCACTATATACTAGCTAATCGGAATAAAGCAATGAGGGCCATGACCACCTGAAGCATTGTGGGATGCCTGGAGTGCTGAATGAAATGGCCTGGGAGGATGGCCTCTACCAAAAGTACCCCTCCCTACATACGAGGCACCGCTAAACCCACCGAAATGGCAAGGTCTCTTATCAGACCCCTAACCTCCCCCTGTGTAAGAACCATCTCGACTCGCCTGGCAACATTGGCAGCCATCTGAAAGGAAATCTCACTCCTGATCTCCTTAGCCATATTCAACTTGATAGGGTGAGCAAGTTCCTCAATAAACCTCCTCACCCTCTCTCTCTCTCTCTCGGTAGAAAGCGGAAGATTAGCATGACGGGCCAGATCTACAAAACGGGTCTCATACTGAGTGACGGACATACTGCTCTGCTAGAGACGCTCGAATTGCCTGCGAAAATCCTCTCTTAGTGTGACAAGAAGGAACTTCCCAAGAAATATCTGAGAGAACTGGTCCCAAGTAAGATCAGGTCTCATACTGAGTGACGGACATACTGCCCTGCTGGAGACGCTCGAACTGTCTGCGAAAATCCTCTCTCAGTATGACAGGAAGGAACTTCCCAAGAAATATCTGAGAGAACTAGTCCCAAGTAAGATCAGGTGACCCCACTGGTCTGGTCAATACAAAATCCTTCCACCATCTCTTGGCGGAACCTGTCATCTAAAACACAACAAAATCGACCTCTTTGGTCTCAACTATCCCCATGTTCCGTAGAACCTCATGGCAGCGGTCAAGATAATCCTGTGGGTCCTCAGAAGGTGCACACACTGAAGTGAACTGAAAAGAGCTTGGTGAACTTGTCCAATCTCAATAATCCCTCAGAAGACATAGTTGGTCCATCACCGGCCTGTGCCGCAACAACCGGCTGAACTACTCCAACTGGCTGAGATGCTGGAGTCTGATACTGGGGAGCCATCTGCTCCGGGGTGGGAGTAGTGGGAGTTTGTGCTCCTCCCCTAGCCTAAGAGATGGTTGGTGCCATGGAAAATGTACCATCCTGGGCCACACTCTCCATAAGGCCCACCAAACGGACCAAAGAGTCCTAAAGTATTGGGGTGGTGATGAACCCCTCCGGGACCTGAGCTGGTCTGACAGGAACAGTCTGGGCTGGAACCTCCTCGTCAAACTCTACCTGAGGCTCCACTGATGGTGCTGCTTCTCGAGCTCTGGGCTAAGCTCTGCCCCTGCCTCAGCCTCTGCCCCTTGTAGGAGCTGCCACTGGGGGCTCTGGCTGCTGCTCAGCAGCAGATGTAGTACGTGTTCTCGCTATCTATGAGAGAACAAGAGTAGAAGAGTTCAATTAGAAATAAGAGAAAAAATTGCACGACAGAGAAGAATAGAAGTGAAATTTGTTCCTAAACTTCATAGCCTCTGCAAGATAAGTACAGATGACTCTGTACCGATCCTCCAGACTCTACTAAGGCTGCTCGTGAATTGTGAGACCTAGGCAACCTAGTGCTCTGATACCAACTTGTCACGATCCGGAATTCCCGCTTTCGGGACTATGATGGCGCTTAACATTTCACTTGCTAGTAAAGCCAGGGTTAGAGGATTCTTAAATCAATTAAACTAATTAGAAGCTAAAACTAAAATGCGGAATAACATAAAGCCCATAATATCTGATACAATTCAGATCTGGAGTCATAACTCACAAGCTTCTAAGATTTTCTACAATCAGAGTCTGAAAGAAATACAACTGTTCTGAATAAAAATAAATAGTAAAATAGGGGAGATAGAAGGGGACTCCAAGGTTTGCGAACGCCAGCAGTTCTACCTTGAGTCTACGATAAGCAAGTCCGGACTGCCGAGTCTCACGATCAGCTAGGGTCGGTACCAAAATCTGCACAAGAAGTGCAGAGTGTAGCATGAGTACAACCGACCCCATGTACTCATAAGTGTCAAGCCTAACCTCGACGAAGTATTGATGAGGCTATGACAAGACACTCACATAATAAACCTGTGCAAATAACAGTATATGTACAAGATAAGAACAGATAAAAGCTAATCATGTACTATTGGGAGGGGGACATGCTAAAGGGGATACAAGATACGAGAAATACAGCGGAAATGATAACCAAAGCAGTCAATATGCCTTTAACCAGTGGAAATAATTAAGCACAATAAAGAAAATTACACGGCATCACTCTTCGTGCTTTTACTCTCAGCCTCACAATGGAACAATGATACTGCACGGCAACACCCTTCGTGCTTTTATTATCAACCTCACAACATAAATCAATAGATACGGCACGGCATCACCCTTCGTGCATTAACTCTCATAACATGGCACGACACACCCTTTGTGCATTAATGCTCACAATATTGCACGGCATCACCCTTCGTGCATTAACACTCACAATATGGCACGGCATCACCCTTCATGCATTAACACTCACAATATAGCACGGCATCACCCTTCATGCATTATACTCTCCCTTACCATATAACAATGAACAAGCAATAGCAGGGAGATAGAATCAGCAAGAAAGAGTCTTACTTCAATAATGGTTCCACAATACCAATCTCAACTTTGGAATCAATACTCAATTATCACAAAAGCTCGTAAACATGATAAGAATGATCAACTTAGTAAGTAACTAGTCTAAGCATGTATAACAAGATCAATGTAAGCAATAAACTACAAGGAACAAGTCCCACTCGTATGCTTTAACCCGACAACAATGCATAAGTACTCGTTACCTCACATATACATTGTACCCAATATCTAAACATGTAGCAAATAGACAAACAAGTCCTAATCCCTCAAGTCAATGTTAACCACGACACTTACCTCGCTCCCAAGGTCCACTTCAAAGCTCAATCACAACTTTGAATTTCATACAAGCCTTCAAACCAATAGAATCTAGAAAATTACCAACCAAACGATTCAAATTAAGCCTTAGAAACTACCCACGATTGCAAAGGATTCAATTTAGGTCATTATTGAAAAAGTCAACAAAAGTCAACTCTCTGGCTCGCTTAGTCCAAACCCAAAATTCGGACCAAAACCCGATTACCCATTCACCCCTGAGCCCGGTTGTGTAATTTGTTTTGGAATCCGACCTCAATTTGAGGTCTAAATCCCCATTTTGCAAAAATCTCTAATTCTACCCAAAACCCCCAATTTCCACCATGAAAACACAAAATTTTAGGTTGAAATCTTAGAAAATGTAGTGAAAGATTGAAAGAAACTAGTTTAGAATCACTTACCAATGATTTGGGAAGAAAGGTTCTTTGAAAAATCGCCTCTAGGGTTACTTGTTTTGAAATTTTAAGAGAATGAACCAAAATCCCGCCTAAGTCCCATTTTGATCAGTTACAGATGTCGCATTTGCGACCTGGGGTTTGAAAATGTGAACCCCGCAAATGCGAAGAAACAATCGCAAATGTGAAGTCCCTTCCATTCCTGGTGTCATCGCTTTTGTGATGATTTGTTCGCAAATGCGAACATTGACCTTCCGCAAATGCGACCGTTTGATAGCAATTGCGATCACTGTACCCCCTGACCCACTTCGCAAATGCGAATCTTTGTTTGCAAATGCGAACTTGAGGTGCTCCAGCTACTCTTCGCAAATGCGAACCCATCAGAGGTCGCAAATGCGAAGCTTGACCTCACAATTGCGAGGTCTGAGGCCTGCACCAGATCTGAAACACACCAGCACACTCCTAAGTTCAAATTTCACTATATAGCCTATCCGAAACTCACCCGAGCCCTCGGGGCTCTAAACCAATTATGCACACAAGTCTAAAAATATCGTACGAACTTGCTCGCGTGATTAAATCGCCAAAATAACACCTAGAACTATGAATTGAGCATCAAATCAAAGGAAATTTTCAAGAATTCTCATGAACTTATAATTTCACAACTGAACGTCTGAATCACGTCAAACCAACTCAGTTTCTCACCAAAATTGACAGACAAGTCATAAATATAGTGTTGGACCTATATTGGGTTCCGGAACCAAAATACCACCCGATATCCAAAAAGTTAAACATGGGTCAAACATTTCAAAGTCATTAAGCCTTTAACTTTCAAATTTCAACAAAGTGCGATAACTTGAGCTAGGGACTTCCGAATTTAATTTCGGGCATACGCCCAAGTCCCAAATCATGATACGGACCCACCGAGACCGTCAAAATACGAATCCGGGTCCGTTTGCTCAAAATGTTGGCTGAAGTCAACTCAAATGGATTTTAAGGTAAAATTACATATTTTCTCAGTTTTAACATAAAAGCTTTGCGGGAAAATGCTCGGACTGCGCACGCAAATCGAGGAAGGCTAAAATGAGGTATTTAAGGCTTCAAAGAGCAGAATTAAGTTCTAAAATATAAGATGACCTATCGGGTCATCACAGTGAATTTCTTGCCTCCTGTTTTGCTTGACTTCTATAATAATATGAATATGAAATTTAGTGCTAGAAACCATGATTCAACTTATTATAACTTGATTAAATTTGATGGACTTTTTGTGAAATTGTTGATATGCTAAATTCGGTCATCACTATACCTAATCACGAATACATTGTTATGACAGTTATTCTTGAGATACTTGGGTTCCATACTTTAGTTGAAGATCTCTTTAGAGATTTGTTGAGACACTTGAGCTATGGGGTTCTTGAAGTCTATTGAATTGTTTGATTGTGTAAGAGTTGTGATTCTCGTTCGCATGGTGTATTTTGCTTAACCACTCTTCTTGATGTTGTATGTGTTTCCTGCCTTGTTGGTTGTTGATGTGTATATATATATGCTTGGTAAGAAAGAGTGTAAAGCACGAAGGGTGATTCCATGACATCGTTATACATTATCATGTGAGAAAGAGTGTAAAGCACAAATGGTGATGTCGTTCCATTTCATATACATTATTATACACGAAGGATAATGTCGTGCCATTTTATTTACATTATCATATGATAACGAGAGTAAAAGCACGGAGGGTGATGTCGTACCATTGTATTTACATTATCATGTAAGGATGAGAGTAAAAGCACAAAGGGTGATGTCGTGCCATTATTTTTATATTATCGCGTGTTCATGGCACGAATGGTGTTTCCGTGCAGGCGAAGATGAGAGACGCGGATTATATTGTGATATCTTTTCCTTGTGTATACGTGTATGCCCTTATCTTGAGTTGTTACTGTTGCACCTATATTTTTTATGATGCTTGTGGTTGTCACATCTTTTCCTTTTTCCTTATTTTCTATTGTTCTATCCATGCCTTTTATTTGTTACTTATTGTTGTGTTCATGTCTACCTTTTTGTTTGTTATATCTACATCTATGCCTTTTTCCCCGTTTGTTGTAATTTCACCTAAACCTTCTATCTCATTAGTTGTTGAAACCTATGTTCTTCTACCTTACTTGATGTCACTACTTTTGTGACTCATATCTCGTCTGTTACTTTTTTTCATATGCTTCCGACTTGTTTATTGCTGCTATCTGTGTACTCTCTACTTTGTAGTTACTATAATTGGCATTTCTTTTACCTGGTTGGTACTGTTATACATATGCTCGGTGAGGATGAGATAAATGTACGAAGGGTGTTGCCGTGCCAATCAATTTGTCCTACATACACATATTTGGTGAGGAAGAGATAAATGCACGAAGGGTGTTGTCTTGCCATTTGAGTTGATTTCTTGAACACATTCCTCATATTGTGAAGTTCGTGGATTTACTATTTTTGTTTGGTGGTTATCGCTTTAAGAAAAGGATTGGTTGTGATATTGAGAGAACTGACTGTGATTTCTTTACGAAATCATTACTGCTTCGCATATTTGTTCTTGTACTCTTCTCTGTTATTTCTAGTATTGTTTCTATTGCAAATCTATTGCACAAGTTATATTCATGAGTATCTTTTGACTTAAAAACCTCGCCACTACTTCACTAATGTTAGTCAAGATACTTACTAGGTATATGGGGTCGATTTAACTCATGCTACACTTCTACACCTTGCGTGCAGATCCTGAAACTGTGTAGTTGTGGAAGACGGAGCCTTGCATTGAAGACGTATTCGCACTCCAGATACCAGCTACTAATTCTTTCCGGTAGTTTAGGATTTATATTTCTTTTTATGTAAATTTCGAACAAATGATATATCTTTTCTCAAACTGAAATTATAATCTTATCTGCAGTTACTCGTGACTTGTACCACCAGTCCTTGGTATATTGTATGGAATTCAATTATATCATCTATTGACCACTTTTATTTCATTATAATTGTATTGACTGTTATTGGGCTTACCTAGAGGGTTGGGTTAGGTGCCATCATAACTAGGTGGATTTTGGATCGTGACAAGTTGGTATCAGAGCTCTAGGTTCATAGGTTCTACGAGTCATAAGCAAGTGTCTAGCAGAGTCTTGTGGATCGATATGATGATGTCCATACCTATCTTTGAGAGGCTACAGGGCATTTAGAAAACTTCCCATATTTCATTCCTTATCGTGCGATCTTGTTTCAGCTTGAAGCAACTTCAATTTCTTTCTATTCGTCTGTATGTGATGTTGAGCACCAAGTACCAGCGTGCAGCGATAGCTTGCGATGTTGCAGATGGGCTATGAAGGGTTGTGGATGCTTGATCACTGTCTCAATGTGTTTGGTTTCCTAGTTGTCGTGACCATGGTAGGGTCATGGGAAGGTGTTGACTTAAGTTTAGTTGGTGGGTGATCTCATGCATGAAGATTTGAGGTTGTGTGTTTCGTATAAGGCTTCTATTTAGTAGAATGCATATCTTGTCATTTTGGAGCATTTGAGGAAGCCGGCTTGACTGTCACAAGGACACGTATGCACTTGGAAAAAGTCCTTGGAGTATTTTATGAGTAGTGTTAAGTTTATGAAGTATTCAGCTGACTAACAGTACGGGACTGAGGCGGCTATGAAGGAAAAGTATTATGGGTTACCGACGATGTATTCTATGGCTTCAAGCCAAATGGGGGAGTCTGTTATCGATGATCGGATTATAGGATCATCTGTTATATTAGTTTTTGGACTAAGGGGCGCTTGTGGATTAGCTATGACTTGAAAAGGATGACTTTGGGAATGATTCGAGCTTGTTATTTGTTGTGGATATATTGTACAAGGAAAAGGAATTGCTTGGCTGCTTCTTTGTATATTCATATGTTGGTGAAGCACGAGCTATTCGGTGCATATTTGTTGTGTATTGGAGATTAGAGCAAGGTGAATGGCTATCGAGGAGGTGCCGATGAGTTCAAGATCCACATGTGACATTTAAGAATTTTTTGGATTTGTGTATGGCTAGGGCTTGAGATCGGTAGTGGATGGTGTTTGGATTTGCGATACTTCTATATCAATATTGACTTTACATGGCAGCATTGGAGAGATACAATAAATGACTTCATGTTCGCAGAAGGTCCCTTTAGAGCGAGCATTTCGAGTTGAGTTACTTTTGGGTTTGGCAGTCTGCATGATTCGGTTGAGTTCGAGGAAATCAGTCCTAATGATTTGATTATGTGTTAATGAGTTTCGAATAATTCACTATAGTTATAGCCACAGTTTGGGGTTAATGTCTTCTACGGGTATAGGAGGTCTATTGCGTTGTGATGTTCTCCCGGATTAGGTTACGTAGGAAGTTTTTGGTCGATGGGGTATTTATCTTACTGGTGGTTCAGAGTTAAATATGAGACTTTCGTATTTCCACTAGTTGGCATTGATAGTTGCGGTGAGCCATGCGAGATTGAGATTTGCATGGGCAAGGTTGCAACTTAGTTTCAAAGGGAAGGTCATGAGTTCTTGAAGGCATGGACGATTTTAGGTGTTTAAGAGAATACTAGCACTATTTGATGTCTCTTGAGTAGAGTGTGCAATTTAGGAGGCGCATTGTGTTTTGACTTGCGGATGCTTGACTAGTGTTACGGTGATTGCCTGGTTTTGGACTGTTGAGGTTTAGGTTTGGCTACGTGGCGCAGAATACTTATATGAGTATTTTCCATAAGATGATTATGTATGAATGATGTATTAGTCATTTGAGTAGTAGAGATGGGATCGGATATAGAGATTCCGGTATTCTTAAGGTTTAGAGACTAAATGTTCCTATAGGTATACTATTCCTTGATTGCGGACTATGAAAATATGATAAGAATTGGATAGCCGATGGTATGTGTTATGGATAGGTTATTATGGACTTTAGGAAGGTTGCTTACCTGGTTGGGGATGATTGGAATTGGTTTGGGGGATATTTGTAGGCCTAATGAGACTTGGTATTCTATATCAGATTGGGTTTGCTCACTCTTACGCAACTGTTACCGTAGGTATATCATCGGGCATAATGGATGTTATTCGTGCCCTAGTCTATTCTATAAGCTTCTCTCTTATACTATGACGATTTGTGAGGTTAATTGATTATTGCACGCATGTTGTAATCCCGTTTAGGCATTGTGGCAATATATGAGCGAGATGGATCTTATGATGTTGATTTGCTTATTGCACCCTAGTTGTGCTCGCCCTTTTTTCATATTGTATTATGCCTACTCACCTCCCCAAAATTATACTTATTCACTCTATAGTGTTTGATGTTGACGCACGTGTGCTTAGTGAGCACTAGCATTATGGCTCAATGGGTATCCCTGTGTGGATTGATATGTTTGGGATCGGGTTGCGCGTCGCAACGGAGTTATGTGGGATACCCTTCCTTGTGTTTATTTTGTGTGTTTTGTTTTCTCTTTGTGGGATGAGTTCATGAAATTATGCTTTTGTTGTTATATCAGTTGTACTTGTTGGATAGTCCTTGTACCTTGTTTTCTTTCAATTTTTGGATATATCTGAGTTATTGTTGTTTGGTGGACCGCGTTGTGTGAGATTCCATGTGGCTTTTGGTGTGACTTGTCGGTTGGGCTGCTTGTATTGGGTGAGACGAGGTTTTTGGACTTGGGATTTGCACTATCATATTGGTGTAAGGAATGCTTGGAAGAATAATACCATATTTCCGTTTAAAATTTGTCAATGGTCCTAGTCGGACAAGAGAACTCCACGGCTTGTTGATGGGGTGAGTGGTTATGTGTTTCTACATGTTTCTTTCATCAGTGGCAGAGTACGAAGGATTGGAACAAGGTTTTATTTGATATGAGGTTTGTTAATAGTACTAGATTTGGTAATGGGCAGCTATTGTGGTTAGAGATATTGCTATAGGCATATGAGTGATGGGTTACATTGTGTGGTTATATCTTGTGAATATATTTATGATTTGTCGCAGCTGGCTGAGATCGATACAGTGCGTGTATGGGAGAATCAGGTCTTAAAAGGAGTCCTTGATGTTGAAATTTGGTTCTAAGGCTTATCGGTTAAGATTCAAGAAAGAATCTTCAGTCGAATTGTGTCAATGGGATTTTATGGATTGAGGTGATGTGGTATCACCCATGAGTATGTGTATGACGAGTCTATACAGTGATTTGATGGCTTTGGAACGACTCTTCACATGTTCGAGGACGAACGCGTGTTTAAGTGAGGGAGAATGTAACGACCCGACCAAGTGTTTTGAGCTTTAATGTTTCGTTTGGTAGTTTGAAACTTTGAGTAGCTTCATATGATGTATTATGACTTGCGTGTATGGTCGGTTTTAGTTTTCGAGTGGTTTGGGATTGATTTGGAAGAATGACTCTTGATTTGGAAGCGTTAAGTTGGAAAAGTTCACCAAGGTTTGACTTTTGGGTAAATAGACTCGGAATTGGGTTTTGATTATTGCGATAGGTTCATATGATGATTTTGGACTTGTACGTATGTTCGGATTTGGTTTTGGAGGTTCCTAGAAGAATTCTACTCTATTTCTCGAAAGTTGAAAATTTGAAGAACTTAAGAGTTCATAAGTTTCACCAAGAGTTCACTTTGATGTTATTGGACTCCAATTGGTGTTGCGAGACTTTGGATAGGTCTATATAGTTGAATTGAACTTGTGTGTAAAGTTTGGAAGTAATCCGAAGTGTTTAAGTGTGATTCGGACACTCTTTTGAACGAATGAAGATTTAACAACTTAAGAGAAATTCTATTCGGTTTGAGCCTCGATTATTTTTTTTGTGATGTTGCCGTGGGTATTTTGAGGCTTTGAATAAATTTGGATAATATATTTGTACTTGTTTGTATAATTAGATGGGGTCCCAAGGGACTCGGGTGTATTTTGGATCATTGGTTAAGAAACTAGTTAAGGATTTGGAGTTTTACCATGGTTAATATCGGGTCAAAATGTCAAGACCCAAAATCTCACTAGCCGTGATGGCACCAAACCCAACCCACTAGGTAAGCCAGCTAACAACAAACCAGTTCAAATGATATTTATTAAGAGAAGAAATGATAATACAACTAAACTGTTATACAAGAATTTCCAAGGACTGGTAGTACAAATCATGAACTTTTAAGATTTAGAATTTACAAAGGTGGTATGAATTTAAGTAGATCATTTGTTTGAACTGTACAGCAACAGATTAAAACTCTAAAGCTACCAAGATCAAGAGGCAGCTATGACCGGAACACAGGTGTATCTTCAGATCCAGCTCCCGCCGTGCACGGCAATATCAGCATCCAACATCTGCACGCAAGATGCAGAAGTATAGTATGAGTACAACTGACCCCATGTACTCAATAAGTAACAAACCTAACCTTAGGTTGAAAATAGTGACGAGCTGGGACAAAGGTCACAGTCCAACTCCAATAACCAGCAACAGTCATAGCAATAATAATAAAATGGTACATGAAAATAACTCAGAGATAAGATGCTCAGCTTGTACACAATTACGGAAAGATAGGCATGCTTTTCAAGTATAACGGTAAATCCCAAATCTTCCACCGAAAGCACCAAAAGCATATGAATAAGTTTGAAAACCGTGATTTTTCCCAAAAACCTTTCAATAATAAATAAGATGTTTCATTTGCATATAGCATGAGAAAAATATATCTCTATACCTACATGTCAATATACAGGTGAAATCATGAATGTCACCAAAGCCGGGTAGCCGAAGGGAATGCATCTCTATGCATATAGCTCAAGTACTCAGGTCAAATGCAATGCATCTCAATGATGAACTCATGTACTCACCCTCTCAGAGTACTCCATCTCATTGTCTCGTATTCTCACTCATCATGTTGAATACTCAGCACACTCAGTCACTCAGTACTGTACAGGACAGATCTAGCCCACATGCAGATAAACCAAGGCAGATCCAGCCCAAAGATGCAAATAAACTAGGGCAGATCCACCCCAATACAAATGAACCAGGGCAGATCCAGCCCAATGCAAATGAACCAAAATGCAAATGAACTAAAATGCAAATAAACCAAGGCTGATCCAGCCTAATGCGAATGATTGCTAGCAATTACATCCACAGTGGGTGTGCAGACTCTAGAGGGGTCGATCCAGCCCAAGCGCTATAATAAGCCAAATCCTGGCATGAATCAATAAAGCTTGTTATGGCGTGCAGCCCGATCCCATAAATATCACTCCCAACAGGCCCTAGGTCATCAATCTCTCCAGTCTCTCGGGCTCACAACACTCATGCTAAGCAACCCAAATCAATGATATGATATGTGACAATATACAATAACAGAGACTGAGATATGATATGTAATGATGAATACGACTGAGTACATAACTGTGATTAAGCAAATAACTTATCAGCAAAGAGCGACCACTATGGGTCCCAATAGTACCAGCAAATAGCCTAAACATGATTTTTAGCATGAATTACAGCTCAAGTGCTCTAACACATAGAGTACAGTAAAACTATTCAGATAAAATAGCTACACAGTTCCATGGAATCGACTAAATCATAATTTACACGGTGCATGCCCACAAGCCTGTCACCTAGCATGCGCGTCACCTCAACATCAATCACATAACACTTAATTCGGGGTTTCATACCCTCAGCACCAAGTTTAAAAGTGTTACTTACCTCGAATAAGCCAAATCCAATACCAAGCAAGTCAAGCGATGCTCCAAAAATGCCATCTCGTGCGTACTGACCTCAGAACGGCTCAAAACTAGCCAAAAGCAACTCAAATACATCAATTAATGCCAAAAGAAACAAACCCAATCGATAAAGATCGAATCTTTAATCAAAAGACCAAAATCAACCCAAAAGTCCAACCTCGACCCAAGCCTTGGAACTCGACGAAACTTATAAAATCCGATAACCCATTCAACTACGAGTCCAACCATACTAGTTTCACCTAATTCCGGCTCCGAATTGATGTTCAAAACTCAAAGACTCACTCTATGAAACATTAGGCTAAAATCCCCAAATTTCTCTTTAAAATTCATAATCCAATTACCAAAAATGATGATAGAATCACGAATTATAATCAAAACAGAGTGTAGAACACTTTCCTCAATCCTTGTGATGAAAATTGCTTCAAAAGTCTCCTCAATCCGAGACTCACATCTCAAAATATGATAAAAGAACCCAAAAACCTCAATATACAGTTTCTGCCCAGCAAATTGTGCATTTGCGGACAAGTGGTCGCATCTACGACCTTCGCTTTTGCGGAAAAAGGCTCGCATTTGCGAGACAGCCTCGACCCTCCTGTGGTCGCTTCTGCGATGCTCAGAACCGCATCTGCGGCCGCGCTTTTGCGCAATTTCCTTCGCATTTGCGGACTCATGCCCAGTAGTGCATTCTCTCTTCTGCACGCATGGGCGCGCTTCTGCGGCCATTGCACCTGCGCAAAACCAGTCGCAGGTGCAGAACACCAGAACCAGCAGCTTAGCAAAAATTCAATATGCGACGAAATGATCTGAACCTCGTCAGAAACTCACCCGAGTCTCTCGGGATCCCGTCCGAATATACCAACAAGTCCCATAAAACACAGACCTACTCAAGGCCTCAAATCACACATAACAACATTGAAACAACGAATCGCACCTCAAATCAAACTTAATAAAATCTTGAACTTTTAACTTCTAAAATTCGCGCCGAAACATATCAAATCAACTCGGAATGAACTCAAATTTTGCACATAAGTACCAAATAACATAATGAAGCTATTCCAATTCCCAAAACTACAATCTGAACCTGGTTTCATCAAAGTCAACTCCCGGTCAAACTTATGAACTTTCCAAACCTTCAAATTTTCAACTTTCACCAATTAGCGCCGAATCCTTCTAGAAATATCCAAATGCAAATCCGGGCATATGCCCAAGTCCAGAATCACCATTCAAACCTAACGGATCCCTCGAAACTTTGTTTCGGGGTCAAACACAAAACTCAAACTTGGTCAACTATTCCAACTTAAAGCTTCAGCGATGAAATTCATTCTTCCCAAATCAAACTCCGGATCACCTGAAAATCAAAATCGATGATACACACCAGTCATAATACATCATACGGAGCTACTCATGCCCCCCAAACTACCGAGCAAAGTGCAAATGCTCAAAATAACCGGTCGAGTCGTTACACAAAATGTCCTCTTTTCAGTGTTTTGAGTCCGCGAGCAGGTTCGTAGCGTGTTTTATGATTGAAATGCATTTATGGTTTGTGTCCAGGAGGTTCTGAATGAGTTTTGGGTGCTAAAACGAAGATTTTTTTATTGCTATTTTTTTTTGGTGTAAATAATTACGAAAATATCATTTATGTCCCTGAAATTTTCAGACTTCCTTTTAAACTTCAAAGCATCATATCTCCTTTATTTTATGGCCAAATTGAGTGATTCAAAAAGCTATCTAGGGTGTAATCTCACAAGGATTATGTTGGGCTTGTAGAATATGAGTTTTGGGGTCATTTAAGCTCTTATTCGAGCTGGAACAACTGCTATATTATTTTACTTATTCCGGAATTTAGTCACTTTTTCTCACAAGGTTTTGGAGCTCGGATTTGGGCGATATTTTAGGAAACTTTCACAATTTGGATTGGGGTAAATATTTTTTACTCGGATTTGCTTATATATTATGATTCCAACCATGAATTTAGCGATTGTTTGATGAATCAAATAGAAGAAATTGAGGATTTTAGTAAAAAAAAAATTCTAAAACATAAATTGATGATTTGAAGGCTGATTTGAGGTCAGAATTGGATTAAATTGGTATGGTTGGACTCGTATCAGAATGAGTATTTAAAATTTGTGAGTTTTGCCGGGTTCTGGGATGCGGGCCCGGGGTTGACTTTTTGGATTAACTTTTGATTTTAGTTAAAGATCAAAACTTTATTATTCGAAATTGATTTCTATGGCTTTTATTTATGATATTAAATTATTTTGGCTAGATTCAAGCCGTCCGAGGTTGTTTCATGCGAGAAGGCCTTCTTAGAGTATTGATTTAGTTTCTTTGAGGTAAGTGTCTTGCCTAGATTTGTTGGAAAAAAATTTCTACTAATTGATATTGTTTGCTACATCAGGGGTGATATATATACGAGGTGACGAGCGTATATGCATGTGCCAAGGTTATATATGCCCAGGGTAGATTATACGATTATTTATGCCTTGTTGGATTATGTTAATTTCTTGCCTCATGTTTTGCTTAACTACTATAATAATATAATAATATGAATATGAAATTCAATGCTAGAAACCATGATTCAGCTTATTATAACTTAATTAAATTTGATGTAATTTTTATGAAACTATTGATGTGCTAACTTCAGACATCACTATATCTAATCACGAATACATTGCTACGATCGTTATTCTTGAGATACTTAGGTTCCCATACTTGAGTTGAAGATCGTTTTAGGGATTTGTTGAGACACTTGAGCTATGGGGTTCTTGAAGTCTATTGAATTGTTTAAGGCAAAATACATAGTTTACCCATCCACCTTGCACCCAAATTCCTGTTACACACATGTTGACCACAGGTTTAACGTTACACACCAAACCTTTCAAAAGTGTATTAATGACATACCACTTTTGACCAGCCTAGTTAATACTCAATGATGTGTATACACGTGCTTATTTAAATTAAAAACAAATGATTCTTTAATTAAAAATGGACAACCCCACCCAAGTTTTAATCCCGGCCCAAAAAAGATATGACCCGCTAGATTAAAAAATACCCCTCAACCAGATTAACAAACATATTTCTATTTTCCCAAAATGTTCTTCAGCCCTAACCTTTGAAGGCGACTCCGACGAGAACCTATCTGTTGGTTGTTGTTGTTACTTTCATCATTTTTAGGTTAGTGTTCTCATTTTATGTTGTTTAATCGTTTAGATTTAGATGGGTGAATGGAAATAGCTATGGTTTATTTGTGTATTTCGTCAGGAGTAATTTTAGGGCTTTAAGACATCTTTATGGGGAATCTTTTGTCATTGTCTACTGAAATCTGGTGCTTTTGAGCTTGTGTTGTCTTTTTCTTTCTTTATTGTGTTATATCTTTCTTTATTGTCCATTTTGATTTCTTTATTCTTTGTTTGCATGTGAAATTGAAGCTTGTTGTCTTCTTGTTTTAGGGACAATGTCTTTTAAAATTGTTACTTTAAAGTGGTATCACGAGGGTGAGTTAATTATTGGTCCTTTTAGTATATACGTAGGGGCAGTCAATCTTTGACTTTAGACGTGGATGTAGATAGGATTTCATTCTTTGAGCTTATGGATTACACTAAGGAGATGGGACTAACTAACGTGGTTGAGTTGTATATATGCCTGATGGATAGGATTGTTAAATTGGTAAATGTATTGACTGATAAGGACATTTTAGACATTTGTAATCAGTTAGAGGATGGGGATACACTAGAAATATATGTGACTCATGTTGCCCCTTTATCAGTACATGATCCTATTGAAAAAGGGGAAGGTGTGAGTAGTAGTAAGGCTTCTGGAAAAATGCCTATAGAGGTTGAAGAGGTAGATGATAAAGATTCTGATGACATACACTGGACTTCAGAGAGTTCTGCTACTTCTGATGGAAATGCTTCTAATGTTGTTGCTTCTGATGCTGCTGGGAATGAAGGAGAAGATGACATAGACTGGACCTCTGATAGTTCTGATGAAGTTGACTTGAATGTTTATGATGACAATGATCTCCAATATGATATCCATGAGGAGTTTGGTCAAGGTAGAGAGCAGGTGAAGTGAAGAAGGATAAAAAAAAAGTGAAAGCCTAAAGGGATGGGTGATATAAGCATAGATAAAGCAGGTGTAGACATTGGATTTGATGAGCTGCGTACAAGTAGTAAGAAAAATAGGTGTGAATGTCTAATTGGGACCGATGAGCCATAGTTTGGTTCTTCGGATGCTGAAAGCTTTGCTTCAGATGTGGAAGGTGAAGATGGTGAAGTGTTTTAATAGGAAAATGGAGGGAAAAAAGAAAAATAAGAGATTGATCTTTGATCCTACTGCCAAAAAAATAACTTGGGAGTTAGGATTGATATTTGAAAATGTTGATGAGTTCAGGGAAGCAGTCACCAAATATGCAATTCAAAAAAGGGTGCATATTGAGAAGTACATAAAATGAGCCACATAGGATGAGGGTAAAACACATGGTACCTAAATGTGGATGGCTTCTAGCAGCTAGTAAAGATGGAAAATCCAATAATATTAAGGTAAAAAAAAAATAATTCAGTGTACAAGTGTTATACAACCAACAAGAATAAGTTGTGTAATTCAAGATATCTTGCAAAAAGATACAAGAGCAGAATTATATCACAACCCTGTATGAAAGTTTGGGAGTTGAGAAAATTGATAAAGTAAGAACTGGACCTCTATGTAGGGAGATCAACTGCCCATAGGGCTAGAGCTAAGATACTGAAAGAAATCATCGGTGATGTGCATCAAGAGTTCAAAAGACTCTATGACTACAGAGATATGATTTTGCAGACCAATCCTGGGAGTACATGGGTGGTGAAAGAAAAAGATCAAGGTGATGGAAAACTGGTATTTTCTAAAATCTATGTTTGTTTACATGCCATGAAATGGGGCTGGCTTGAAGGATGCAGAAGAATTATTGGCGTTGATGGATGTTTCTTAAAAGGAGTTTGCAAAGGACAACCTCTTGTAGTTGTCTCCAAAGGTGGAAACAATCTGATATTTTTAATTGCATGGGAAGTTGTAGAGGTGGAGACCACCTTCACGTGAACTTGGTTTTTGAAGTGTTTGAGTGAAGATTTGAGCTTAGAATATGGTAAAGGACTTACAATTATGTTTGATATGCAGAAGGTAATATTTTCCTTCATAACATTTTTTTCACGTAACTATTTTTTCCTTCACATCATTTGCTTCATTCCATTTTTTTGCAGTAGTTGTTCTGCTTAAGTAACTTTTTTTTTTGAATGCTGTCAAAGATTTGTTGCCTGAGTGTGAACACAGGATGTGTGCTAGGCATATCCTTGCAAACTGGTCAAAAGAGTGGAGAAGATTGGAGAGGAGAAATACTTTCTAGAGATGTGCAAGAGCTTCTAGTGTTGCAGAATTGAATGACCAACTTGATATTCTAGACAAGCTTGAGGATGGCATATGTGAAAGCTTACTCCACTATAGAAAAGAAACCTGGTGTAGAGGTTATTTTAATTGTGATACGAAGTATGATATTATTGACAACAACATGTGTGAGACTTTCAATTCCTGGATTCTGGCTGAGAGACACAAGACAATCATCACGATATTAGAGGAAATCAGAATTAAGTTGATGATTAGGATAGGTAAAATGAGGGAGTTATGTGAGACATGGATATGTGATATCTCCCCAATTGCAATGAAGGTATACCAGGATAATTTAACAAAGTCTATGAAGTGTACTCCAAGATGGAATTGTGAAACAGGCTATGAGATTGAAGATCCTAAGTACAAGCATGTGGTATCCTTAGTGAATATGACATGTAGTTGCAGAGCTTGGCAGTTAAAATGTAATCCCTGTTGTCATGCAATTGCTAGCATGCATTTAAAGGGCATGGAACCTATTCACCACATTGCACATTGGTATCATAAGTCCACTTACTTGAAGGCTTATTCAACATTTATCCAGCATGTGCCTTGTATGAAATAGTGGCCATCTTCAGGCCACCCCTTATTGAACCTCCCCCTATTAGAAAGATTCCTGGCAGACAAAAACAAAATAGGAAAAAAGAATAAACTGAACATCCAAAATCTGGGAAGCTTTCAAGGAGAGGTATGGAGATGACTTATTCCCTCTGTGGTGTGTGTGGATACAATAAGAGGGGATGCCCCAGTAAAACAATTGTTGCTGGAAATATTGTACCAACCGGTACACCTTCATATGTTGCTAGAAGGGGTAGAGGAAGAGGAAGTGGAAGAATAAGAGGAACTAGTACTACTACAACATCTAGTTCACAATCAGCAAGAGGTAAAGGAATTTCTGCAAGAGGTAGAGGCACTGGAATTGGGTTGTTTCAAGCAAGCAATGGGTTCACTTCTTTTACTGTAAGTGAACTAACTAAAGCTATAATTAGTGTATGTTCCTTCTATTGAATGTAATGTTGTAACTAAATATGCTGTACTTTGGTAGAGTGGAGGACAAAATCCAAGAGTCATTAGCACCGGAACTAAGACTAAGAGGTCTACAGCTTCAGAGGAGGAATGTGCTTACCAACCAAGAAGTACCGGCTTGAGGTGGATGGGCATAAAAGCCACAAGCACAAGACAACTTCAAAGAGTTGAAGCATCACAATACAATCTTAGTCAAGCTAGTTCATCATCTCAACCAACGAAGAAGCAGAAAAAGAAATGAAGACTTTGGTTGTAGTTTAAGCTTTATATTTTGTTAAGTGCTGCTATGGACAACAAAGTATTATATTTTGTAAAGTGTTTCTATGGAAAACCAAGTGCTATATTTTGTAAAGTGTTGCTATGAAAAACAAATTACTATATTTTGTAAAGTATTGCTATGGACAACCAAGTGGTATGTTCTGTTAAGTGTTGCTTATCCGTTTTGGTGTCTACTAATGAATACCTATTTTGTGGAATGAAGTATATTTAGGTCTTCTTTTTATACTGGTATACTTTGGTTATACAAAAGTTGCATTACCCATGTTTGGTTACCAAAGCTAAATATGAACATAACACAAGAGGAGACCAACAACTTCAATGAGCTAAATAGGAACATAACACAAAGCTTGAATACAACTCTAATAAAATAGGGGATAACCCTTATAGACAACAACAACCTCAATCAGCCAAATACATGAACACCCAATACAGAAAAATATCATTACACTATATAGCAGTGCTCGGAACTACCAAATACAATGGCCTTAAGGATGATTAATCCTAAAATTAGGGGGGGGAAAAAAAGGTCTCCTCCAATTCCTTTGTTTTCCGGATTCCTGCAAATATGCTTCAAACTGCTTCTTCTTCTTAAGCAGACCCAAAATCACTAGCTTCAAGTGTTCATGAGTCGGGGGATCAAACCATGCGAAATACTTACACCCAGTTTTTTTATCTTTCTGCAAATACAAAAATAAATTAAAATGAAGCTTATAAAATCTTGAAATAACGATTATAATAATCTAAGCTTACCTATTAATTTTTACAGCCATAGAATCGATGACTAGGGTTGTCTATGCTCCATGAAATTACTAGTTCAGCTGCATCTCCACATCAACAAAATGGACCCGAATTCTCCATTCAATATGAACTCTAATACGAGAATTGACTGAAGAATAATTATTGTACCTTATGAATTGCACTTTAATTTAACAAATATAATGAGCTTGAAAATATTAGATATGGAAGGTGAAGATGGGGGTTGGGTTTTTCTCTCTGAAAATGGTTGCCAAATAGCTTTTAATATAGGGAGAAGAAGAAGAAGAACAAGAAGAAGAAGAATTGGGTGTTAGGGTTAAGAAAATGGGCCCAATTCCAGTAAGTAGCCGTTGATATTTGTCAGGTGAGGCAAAAATTAATTTCTCACGCGCTGCATTGTTCGTGTTTCACACATCCGAGAGGCTGGTCAAAAGTGGTGTATCATTGACACAGTTTTGAAAGGTTTGGTATGTAACGTTAAACTCGTGGTCAACATGTGTATAACAGGGATTTGGGTTTGGATGGGTAAATTATATATTTTGCCATTGTTTAATAGTGTAAGATTTGTGATTCTCGTTCGCGTGGTGTATTTTACTTAACTACTCTTCTTGATGTTATACGTGCTTTCTGCCTTGCTAGTTGTTGATGTGTGTGTGTGTGTGTGTGTGTGTATATATATATATATATATATGCGCTTGGTGAGGAAGAGTATAAAGTATGAAGGGTGATGCCGTGACATTGTTATACATTATCATGTGAGGAAGACTGTAAAACACGAAGGGTGATGCCGTACCATTTCATATACATTATTATAAACGAAGGATAGTGTCGTGCCATTTCATTTACATTATCATGTGATAACGAGAGTAAAAGCACGAAGGGTGATGGCGTGCCATTGTATTTACATTATCATGTGAGGACGAAATTAAAAGCACGAAGGGCGATACAATTATTTTTATATTATCATGTGTTCATGGCACGAAGGGGGATCAAACCATGCAAAATACTTACACCCAATTTTTTTATCTTTCTGCAAATACAAAAACAAATTAAAATGAAGCTTATAAAATCTTGAAATAACGATTATAACAATCTATGCTTACCTCTTAATTTTTACAGCCATAGAATCGACGACCAGGGTTGTCTGTGCTCCATGAAATTACTAGTTCAGCTATATCTCCACATCGACAAAATGGACCCGAATTCTCCATTCAATATGAACCCTAATACGAGAATTGACTGAAGAATAATTATCGTACCTTATGAATTGCACTTTAATATAACAAATATAACGAGCTTGAAAATATTAGATGTGGAAGGTGAAGATGGGGGTTGGGTTTTTCTCTCTGAAAATGGTTGCCAAATAGCTTTTAATATAGGGAGAAGAAGAAGAAGAAGAAGAAGAATTGGGCGCTAGGGTTAAGAAAATAGGCTTAATTCCAGTAAGTAGCCGTTGATATTTGTCAGGTGAGGCAAAAATTAACTTCTCATGCGCCACATTGTTCGTGTTTCACACGTCCGAGAGGCTGGTCAAAAATGGTGTGTCATTAACACACTTTTGAAAGGTTTGGTATGTAACATTAAACCCGTGGTCAACAGGTATATAACAGGGATTTGGGTGCAAGGTGGATGGGTAAACTATGTATTTTGCCATTGTTTAATTGTGTAAGATTTATGATTCTCATTCGCATGGTGTATTTTACTTAACTACTCTTCTTGATGTTATCCGTGCTTTCTTCCTTGCTAGTTGTTGATATGTGTATGTATATATATATATATATGCTTGGTGAGGAAGAGTGTAAAGCACGAAGGGTGATGACATGATATTGTTATACATTATCATGTGAGGAAGACTGTAAAACACGAAGGGTGATGCTGTACCATTTCATATACATTATTATAAATGAAGGATAGTGCCGTGCCATTTTATTTACATTATCATGTGATAACGAGAGTAAAAGCATGAAGGGTGATGTCGTGCCATTGTATTTACATTATCATGTGAGGACGAGATTAAAAGCATGAAGGGCGATGCAATTATTTTTATATTTTCATGTGTTCATGGCACGAAGGGTGTTTCCGTGTAGGCGAGGATGAGAGACATGTATTATATTGTGATATCTTTTTCTTGTGTATATGTTTATGCCTTTATCTTGAGTTGTTACTGTTGCACCTATATTTTCTATGATGGTTGTAGTTGTCACATCTTTGCCTTTTTCCTTATTTTCTATTGTTGTATCGGTGCCTTCTATTTGTCACTTATTGTTATATTCATGTCTACCTTCTTGTCTGTTATATCTACATCTTTGCCTTTTTCTCGTTTGTTGTAATTTCATCTAAACCTTCTACCTCAGTAGCGGTTGAAACCTATGTTCTTCTACCTTACTTAATGTCACTACTTTTGTGCCTCCTATCTCGTCAGTTACTGTTTTCCATATGCTTCTGACTTGTTTATTGGTGTTATCTGTGTACTCTCTACTTCGTAGTTACTATTATTTGCATTTCATTTACCTTATTAGTACTATTATACATATGTTCGGTGAGGATGAGATAAATGTACAACGGATGTTGCCGTGCCAATTAATTTGTCATACATACACATATTTGGTGAGAATGAGATAAATGCACGAAGGGTATAGCCGTGCCATTTGAGTTGATTTCTTGAACACATTCCTCATACTGTGAAGTTCGTGGATTTACTATTTTTGTTTGGTGGTTATCGCTTTATGAAAAGTATTAGAGAACTGACCGTGATTTCTTTTCGCAATTATTACTGCTTCGCATATTTATTCTTGTACTCTTCTATGTTATTTCTAGCATTGTTTCTAATGCAAATCTACTACACAAGTTATATTCATGAGTATTTTTTGACATAAAAATCTCGTCACTACTTTATCGAGGTTAGTCAAGATACTTACTGGGTACATGAGGTCGATTATACTCATGCTACACTTCTGCACCTTACGTGCAGATCCTGGAATTGTGTTGTTGTGGAAGACAGAGCCTTGCATTGAAGATGTATTTGCATTCCAGTGTCACGACCCAAACCGATGGATTGCGACGAGCACCCCGTACATTACTCAATCGAGTACCAACATAGCATATCATTCTTATCGTACTTTTATTGGCAAATGGGCCAAACGGGCCATCATGAGCTAACCAGAATGAACATGAGGGAGTACTCCATAAAGGACGACCCAACCTGATATAAAAACTTACACATGTTACATACGGGCCTATAAGACCAACATGATCATTTGTAAACTCAAAACATAGGCCGATAAGGCCATACAATCTTTCATATACCTGACATCTGTCTACAAGCTTCTAAGAGTACATAACTATCATAAAGGTCAGGACTGAGCCCCATCATACCAATCAATACATGTCCTAATTGTACTGATAAAATAAGAAACTCCGGAGCAAATGGAGCACACCAACATCTTTTGTTGAGCTGATAGCCTACTTGGAGGACTCTTGACCTGTCTATCGGGACCTGCGGGCATGAAACGCAACGTCCCCAAGCAAAAAAGACACGTGTACAAATAATGTACCGAGTATGTAAGGAATGGAAATCAGTAAATAATAGACATGAGAGAAACATGGAGTAAAAGATTCGACATGTACGTCTGCATAGCTTTGTGAATCATTTCATTTTTTTATAATGTAATGCATATGCGTATAAATGTCATACCATGCATAGGTATATGCGTTCATAACATTATCAAGCCTCTGAGGGCATCCCATCATATCATTTCGGCCACTGTGGGCAAATCATCAGCGTATACTAGCTGATCAGGTGGTGGTGCGTATATAACGCCGTAACCTTTTTTCATATCCCATATACATATATATACATATATACGCGTATATAACGCCATCTGGTCATGGGTCAATGTACATGTATAAATGCATGAAATGCATAAGAAATACGTTAATAAGATTTTCTCGGAATGTCATAAAAATAATATGCATGTCGGATAAATTTTATCAAGTACGTATTTTTCTAAGACCCATGAACAGAAGATATAATAATAATTCACGTGGGGAATAAAAAATATAGACGCCCTTAATATTTCTATGAATAGAGTCATTTATGGAAGTTGTGCATTTGCTTATTTCGTTCGTGTCGTATAGATCATGCCAAAAGAAAGAAGGGATAGCCTTAACATACCTGGAGTAGAGAAAAATTGGTGTGATATTTTTGAGAAAGATTGTACCGTACTTCCCTTATATTTTCAAAGTCTCACGTTGTTGTTCCGATCATTGCAAATCACGCATGCAATCTCTTTGTAACGTGATGCTTCATCTTCTAATCTTAATGGGGGTAAGAAAACATTATCTTGCATTGTTAAGGTGAATGTATTTTGGCAATTCACGTGTAGAAGGCTAAAGAAAATGCTAATCCTTGTCATGCTCTAATAGTGTAACACCTTTCCACATCTTGTATGAGTCACTTAGTGGCTTTTCTTAAAAATTCATGGGTTGCCACGTTAAAGGTAAGATCCTTCAAACTTATCCAACTTTTGTCACATAATGTAATGACTTAAAGAGTCATTCATGGGATTTAAGGGGTGCTACCACGTGAGTGCCCCCTCACTTATCCAATTATCCACCCCTTTTCTTAATCAATCCATTAATTCCCCCACTAATCCAATAATTAACCAATTACCCACATAATTAAAAATTATTTCAAATTACATAAAATACTACTCACTTTTAATACACTTTATACACCTTACTATCATAGTCATATGGTACCTTGTATTGTACTAGTCCATAAATATCGGGTATTATCGCTCGGCCCATATTTTTTCCCAAATCGACAACCTTTAACGAAACTCATTTTCTTCTATTTGCTTACCTTCTCTCCTTCACGAATTTACTTATCATGTGTTTGAAATAGCATAATGCTTATGATCTCAATAAAATCTCATCCCCGAACTTACGTCGATTAACTTGCGACGAAACTTTAATGCACGAAAATGTGGGATGTAGTGTCTCATTTCCGAGCTTCTATCAATTTACTTATGGCGTACTTTCACGTACGAAAACATGGGGTGTAACATCATTCCCCCCTTTGGAACATTCGTCCTCGAATGTTGACGGATGCACTTATCATTCTCATAACCCATAGCTCTTGCGAATACTTTAATACTCTTCTTTCCATTTAGGTAACTGTTCTGCGAATAAATCCAAAGGCCAGGGCATTCCCCCCTTTAGGCCTCTTTCTCGCACCACGGTCTGTGGCTGGAAGTCTTCCAATCTCGTAACTCTTGCTATCTTCTGTCATGCAGCCTATACGACTTTTTCCTTGTATATGCGCCTATACGACTCTTCTCTCCTCTTTCCCCCTGCTTTTAGCCAATCTCTAGGCCTCACTTTGCAAACATATACAGAGCTTAATAAGATGCCCCTCTGGGCATCTATACTGAAGTTCTTCGCTCGGTACTTTCTAGAACTTATGAATATTTTTATATCTTAGTTCATAGACCTGGTTATTCACCCGTATAACTTTACTGCATCTAGGTAGGTCATACTATACCATAACTCTTACCTTGTTTTATCGTTACTGAGGCCTGCTACCGAACTCCAGGTTACTTTCGTTACTTATCCCATATGTATAAATCTAAGTCCTTTAATGCTTCCTCATTACTTGTTTATCTTAAGAATGATGGCCTATTCTCATCTCATACTTTGTGACTTTTGTCTATTCATTGTTGATTCACCTCAATATTGATCTATAATATACCACTGATAACTTGAAACTTCTTACGTAATACATTGCCACTAGGGCTTACGTTGCATCGAGGAATATTTGAAGTGATTTTCCTGATCCACTTAGCGGAGATATTGTACTTCAATAATCATATTTTATAGAATCCCAATGTGATTTACCACTATGTTTTTAATTCTGTACAATCCATGAAATCCTCTTCAAATCATTACTCAGTTGAAGTCCCAAACGTCATCCTTTATCTATCACAATCATACCCTTATTCTACTATTAGGGCAGCATTTTATCTCTTTTAAATTCTACTAGTCCTAGACTCATTTGAGTTTTGTTCAGGCTATGCCGAGCTTTCTATAACTTAGAGGGACCATCAGCTCTCTTGTTTTCACGGGCTTAATCCTGAGGACTTATCCATTCTCATCACCTTCTCACTCGCCCTTTCTTATCCTTACTCTTGTCTTCCTAAAACCTTGTCGCTTTACCATACTTTAGCTTGCGACCTACACATATCTATTTATATTATTCGCCACCTTCCTTCAACTTGCTTGCACCATAGATTTCCTTATGTCATTCTGGAACACCAAGCGAGACATCACATCGTCTCTAACTCTTCTTTATGCTCTTAACTAGGCCTCTCAATACGTAGAAACCATAGGCTGGAAGATATGCCACTGACGACGCCACTATCATTCCTGGATACTGAATCCCCGTGCTTCCAACCTTCTATCCGAAGTATGAGCTGTTCACAACATTCTGCATTTGAGTATCTCGTACGTTGTTTACCTTTGCCTTAAAATCTCACATCATATCTTTTATCTTTTTCATGACCTCTCTTCCACATAGGTACAATTCACATCCATAACTTAAAGCTTTTATTATAACACTTGCACCTTTGGTGCATGCACAATCTGGTGGGAGCTTCATACTGACTTCTTATAAGGCTGGTACTCTTCTAACTGGCTGTATGATTGTCAACATATATGTTGCATGGATAATACTTCAAACTCTTAAGTGCGTTCATAACGTAACTCACTCTGGATCATTTATCGAATAATTTCTTTCATTCCTTCTCAGCTCTCTTTAAACGTGAGCTATTACTTTTCCTAGTCTTTCTGCCCCCTTGTTGCGTGCATACTTAGCTTATCTTAGTTCCCATACCTGTCAGAATTTTGTGCAATTCATATGGTCTCGAATATTACTTTTGACTTTACTTCTTGTTCATTAGCCACGGTAGGTGCCACTTTCTTACGGAGTACATACAATGTTGTTATGAGATTGTTGTTACAAGACCATTTCTCCTTTTGGTTATTATGCTTAGGTTCAAGCGTTCTTCCTTATTTCCTCAGCTAGTCTTTCATTGTAGTACTTAGGGAGGACCCTCTGACTCTTGCAAATCTGTAGGCTTATTACATTGTATACTCGACGGACCTTTTGATGTCCTTCCTTGCCTATAATTATCCGTATGTACTTACTTCCACGCCCTTGTGCTTGTAGGGTTGTTCTGAACTGATATTTTGACTGTCTTCCCAGTGAGACTATCTTTTATTTCCATAATATTCATACGGAACCTTTAACTACCCCAACTCTTATCTGAATATTTCTTAAGGGTCACGATGTCATATCTGTGAGATTGAATTCACCATATTGGGTTTTACTATCTTTATCTTGCACGATCTGCTAACTCATCTGTAACCTCCTGTTTAGCCATAACTAGGCTCTTTCTGAATCAATTACTGACTACTCGTTGGCCCATTCTCATATCAATATTCCGCGTAATCTTTCTTGGGTTATTTCCTTTGTCTTAACTTACGTCTCGCACTGATTCCTTATCTATCAATAACATCTTGGGTAGGGACCCTTACTTCCTTTCCTTGACGTCGTGTTTGCATAATGTTCTGGAATCGTAGCATATCTGTAGGCCAAATAAGTGCAATCTTGTCCCTTTTTCTTTTTTTTATTGCATTCTTCCTTTACCATTCCATAATTACTAGAACCCCTTAATTCTAACTTAATGCCACATCACTCCATATTCCCCCCTTTAGAGGAGTACTAACATTTAGTGCTATGATGATCTACGTATAAATGTTTTACCTCTTCATCTTTGACGTCTTTTCACATCATCGATAACCCTCATTCGCCTTGCGGTAATCCTTTTGTACCAAGGGTAACAAATTTCCTTACTCACGAGGGAAACACCTAGTGTAACTGGCACATACAGTCCCTTAAGCTTAACTTTACTCACCTTGCTTGCTTTAGGGAAGCGTCTTCCTGAATGACCTTTAAAGGGTATTTTTCTGTCGTCGATTCCATTATCGCCGGAACGAAATCTAAAATTCTCATGATGTCGACCATTATCGAATCATTCAGTCCCTAATTCATGTTTAGTTTATCTTGTTCACCAGCCCATACTGATTTTTATTACTCTGGGGTTTAACTCTCCCTTCTGGTAGTCGTGTTGGAGTCACGAACTTATTTCTCGAAATGAGGATATGACTTTGTGGCCTATACTCTTTTGTTGTCTCAAGGCCTGGCTCCTCTCGTCTTTTCCTTCACTTGACTATATTCTTTGTAATACTGTCATGTTTTTTTTTCATCTACCATTGTCATCCACGCATCACATCTTACTCATAATGCTTCATTAACTCTCTTCTCATTTCCTGCTAACATTTCTGTCTATCACTTTATTTTGAAATTTTTAACAGGACATTCTTTTGCTTTTAGCTCTTGCTCCATCTACTGGCTCTTCGGGTTGCCTAACATTTTTTTCTTTACTAGGGACGGGAGCCATACTAAGGTAATATTTATCCCTTTTAAGGCTTCTAGTGCCTATCTTTATAGTACTCATATCCAGCTGCACTATTTTAGAGGGCACCATCTGGGTATCTCACAAGGATATCTATTTGCACATTTGCAATATCCTTCGGAAATGTCAACTGACGCAAACAATCCATATACTATTTTGGGTCACTCTAACCCCAGCCGGACCCTGATATTCATCCTTCTCTTATACTACTTTTGTTAGCCCCCATAGGGCATAAATGAGATGGGTGTGGCCAATTGTACAAACTTATATTATTGTGGAAGGTAACTCAAAAGGCTTATATTTCTCTGCTTGAATTGTGAATACTTATAATCTTCATTAACTAGGTGCCTCATACACTTCTTCATTTTGCTTCTTCTACTTGTTGAAACTTATGTCTACCTTCCAATTCTCTTATTCCTTTTTACCACATGAGTGGATAGACATTCTTGCCTTAGGGATCCTTATCAAGAAGCTTACACATCTTAGTACACACATGATCTGTTGAATACCTCATATTTATCCATCATAAGCATGATGCAAAAATTGAGTTCCTCTAATTTAACTCTTCCATAGCCATATTCAATCCCTTACCAACCATCTTTCTAGATGTATGCATCGTCGTATTATGAATAAGATAGAGTTTAGGAAATTGAGTTCTTACAACTGAGCTCTACCACACGATCTAGAGTAAGAAGAAAGAGTGACAGTCCTAAATGCCCTGTAGCCTCCTGCTTATAAGTGTGGTGCATAACACACCCATAAATAAGACTCTACTAGACACGGCTTGTAGACTCCCTAGGACAGAACTGCTCTGATACCACTTTTGTCATGACCCAAACCGATGGGCCGCGACTGGCACCCGGTACCTTACTCAACTGAGTACCAATATAGCATATCATTCTTATCGTACTTTCATTGGCAAATGGGCCAAACGGGCCATCATGGGCTAACCAGAATGAACATGGGGGAGTCCTCCATATAGGACGACCCAACCTGATATAAAAACTTACATATGTGACATACGGGCCTATAAGGCCAACATGATCATTTGTAAAATCAAAACATAGGCCGACAAGGACATACAATCTTTCATATACCTGACATCTATTTACAAGCCTCTAAAAGTACATAAATATCATAAAGGTCGGGACTAAGCCCCGCCATACCAATCAATACATGTCCTAATTATACTAACCAAATAAGCAACTCCGGAGCAAATGGAGCACACCAACATCTTTCTCTGAGCTGATAGCCTACTTGGAGGACTCTCGACCTGTCTATCGGGACCTGCGGGCATAAAATACAGCGTCCCCAAGCAAAAGGAACGTCAGTACAAATAATGTACCGAGTATGTAAGGAATGGAAATCAGTAAATAATAGACATGAGAGAAACATGGAGTAAAAGACTCGACATGTACGTCTGCATAACTCTGTGAATCATTTTATTTTTTATAATGTCATGCATATGCGTATAAATGTCATACCATGCATAGGTATATGCATTCATAACATCATCAAGTCTCTGAGGGCATCCCATCACATCATTTCGACCACTGTGGGCAAATCATCAACGTATACCAGTTGATTAGGTGGTAGTGCGTATATAACGCCGTAACCTTTTCCCATATCCCATATATATATATATATATATATATATATGGGATATAACGCCATCTGGTCATGGGTCAATGTACATGTATAAATGCATGAAATGCATAAGAAATACGTTAATAAGCTTTTCTCGGAATGTCATAAAAATAATATGCATGTCGGATAAATTTTATCAAGTACGTATTTTTCTGAGACCCATGAACAGAAGATATAATAATAATTCACGTGGGGAATAAAGAATATAGACACCCCTAATATTTTTATGAATAGAGTCATTTATGGAAGTTGTGTATTTACTCATTTCATTCGTGTCGTATAGATTATGCCAAAAGAAAGAAGGGATAGCCTTAACATACCTGGAGTAGGAAAATATTCGTGTGATATTTGTGAGAAAGATTGTACCTTACTTCCCTTATATTTGCAAAATCTCACATTGTTGTTCCGATCATTGCAAATCACGCATGCAATCTCTCTGCAACGTGATGCTTCATCTTCTAATCTTAAAGGGGGTAAGAAAACATTATCTTGCATTGTTAAGGTGAATGTATTTTGGCAATTCACGTGTAGAAGGCTAAAGAAAATGTTAATCCTTGTCATGCTCTAATAGTGTAACACCTTTCCACATCTTGTATGAGTTACTTGGTGGCTTTTCTTAATAAATTCATGGGCTGCCACGTTAAAGGTAAGATCCCTCAAACTTATCAAACTTTGCCACATAATGTAATGACTTAAAGAGTCATTCATGGGATTTAAGGGGTGCTTCCACGTGAGTGCCCCCTCACTTATCCAATTATCCACCCCTTTTCTTAATCAATCCATTAATTCCCTCACTAGTCCAATAATTAACCAATTAACCATATAATTAAGAATTATCTCAAATTACATAAAATACTACTCACTTTTAATACACTTTATACACCTTACTATTATATCCATATGGTACCTTGTATGGTACTAGTCCAAAAATATCGGGTATTATCGCTCGGCCCGTATTTTATCCCAAATCGACAACCTTTAACGAAACTCATTTTCTTCTATTTACTTACCTTCTCTCCTTCACGAATTTACTCATCATGTGTTTGAAATAGCATAATGCTTATGATCTCAATAAAATCTCATCCCCGAACTTACGTCGATTAACTTACGACGAAACTTTAACACACAAAAATGCGGGATGTAGTATCTCATTTCCGAGCTTCCATCAATTTACTTATGGCGTACTTTTACGTACTAAAACATGGGGTATAACATCTAGATACCAGCTACCAATTCTTTCCGGTAGTTTAGGATTTATATTTCTGTTTATGTAAATTTTGAACGGTTGATGAATCTTTTCTCTAATTGAAATTATAATCTTATCCGTAGTCGCTCGTGACTTGTATCACCATTCCCTGGGATATTGTATGTAATTCAGTTATATCATTTGTTGACCACTTTTATGTCATTAGAATTGTATTGACTGTTATTGGGCTTACCTAGCGGGTTGGGTTAGGTGTCATCACGACTAGGTAGATTTTGGATCGTGACAAATACAGTATCTACACTTATCCAAAGGCTCGACGCACCATAAATAATATCAAAACCAAGAATCGAAGATCAAATCATTCTCTTAAGTTTCAAACATTCCAACTTCGCCAAACGTATCCAAATCACACTTAGACATTCCGGATCACAACCAAACTTTGCATACAAGTTCCAATCAACTAAACGAACATATCCATGGTCTCAAAACCACAATAGGAGTCTGATCACGCTGAAGTCAACTCCCAGTCAAACTTATGAACCCTTTAATTCTTCAAATTGTCAACTTTAGACAATAGAGCCAAAACCTTTTAGGAACCTCCAAATCAAAATCCAATCATACGCTCAAGTCCAAAATCACCATATGAACCTATTAAAACTATCAAATCCCGATTCCGAGGTTGTTTACTCAAAAGTTAAACCTTAATCAACTTTTCTAACTTTAAGTTTTCAAATTGAGAATTACTCTTTCAAATCAAACCTGAACCTCTTAAAATTAAAATCAACCATAAACACAAGTCATAATAGATCATATGAAGCTACTCAAAGTGTCAAACTGCCAAACGGAATGCTAAATCTTGAAACGATCGGTCGGAACATTACAACCTATCTATGCGACATAACTATCTCAAATATGTGCAGTAAAACATATTTTTAGTTTAAATTATTATGTAGTTAATTTCAATAAAATTTGAAAGTCAAACTTCAATATTAAATACGAAAGGGAAGGAAATTTAATTTAATTTCTTATTGGAAGTAATACTAAAATGCTAATTTTACGATTATAAGTAGATTTATGACATATAATAAAAGAACCTTTCTATTTAAACTTTGAACTAATTCAGTACCACCAATTTACAGAAATAATACGATATTATTCCTACTATAGATAAATACTAAATAAAATTAAATTAAATATTATAGAACAAAAATTAATGTATAATGAGGAGAATAGAGATAATGTGATGCTATCTATACTTCACGTTTGTTAGTCATATAAAAATAAAAATGGAGTAATATGAAAGAATATCAAGTCCGGTACCAAGTTAACAAAAAATTCTTTGGGCAGTATAACTACATAGATAAGATCATGTAACTAAAATATTAATAGATAAAACCAAAAAGAGAAGATTAAACAATGAAAGAATCCCTAGCAAAAAATTAAAAATATATTTTAAATTTTCATATAGGTAATTTCAATAATTAAAATTAAAGATTAAAAATTTATATATAAAAGAAACGAGGAGGAAATAATGCATATTGCACGTGTAATACTAAAATTACAATTATTAAGACTTTCAATAGATTCTACGATAAAATAATAAAAAACTTCTCCGATTATACTCTCGGATATGGACGAATTCAAAATCTTAAATTATAACACAATATGACATTATTTGGCTTATAGGTAAAATAATAAAATGCATAAATTTAATAAAAATGTTATTATAGAAAAAATATTTGGTAATACAGATAGTGTGAGGCTATTTTTACTTTAATTTAATTCTAAAATAAATAAATTAAATATAAATAATACTTAAAAATATTATTGAAAAATTAAATAACAAATTTCGGTGTAATAACATTTAAGGATAATAAAAATCATATGATGTATAATACTACATAGTTAAAATAAAAAATGTTAAATAATGAAAGAATTCTAAGCAATAGAGTAAAAATATAAAATAATTTCATATATATATATATATATATATATATATATATATATATATATATATATGTGTGTGTGTGTGTGTGTGTGTGTGTGTGTGTGTGAGAGAGAGAGAGAGAGAGAGAGAGAGAGAGAGAGAGAGAGAGAGAGAGAGAGAGAGAGAGAGAGAAATTAATAAAAATGGTGCACAAAGATATTAAGACAAATATCAAACTAATAAAAAGTTAAATTAGCAAAGTAATAATACTAAATAGTGAATACTATAATAACAATATAAAGAACAAAAATTTATTCAATAATTATATGATTTGTTTCCTTTTATTTCATAAGCATTTTATTATTTGGTATATTGTATTGAGAAACAAGATAGCAATTGAAATTTTGTTAAAATTGTTTACCCTCAAAATCGGATAACAATTGAATTTATAAGTGGTTTTAAAGATACGTGATTTAATTTGACACTGAAGGACAAATCAGATTGCAATTGAAATAAGTAATGGAAAAGTAAATGCTAACCACACAAGTTGAACAGTCTTAGCCTTGGAAGGTTTGCCACCCTCGAGCCAAAAATACTTTTATTAATATCAGAATAGAAACGGCAAGAGAGTAACAATAACTTAACGAGAATAATAATATATTGCGTTGGGATACGTATTACAATGTGTTTTACAAGTAATCATACCCCCTTTATATAGTAGGGGAGTCCTACTTTAGGTATAATTCTATAAAAGGTAAACATCTCGTGGTTTGCTGATTTGCCGGTTCTTTATTGATACGTGCCGAGATTTTGGCCGAAATATCCGACCGGTTATAGATATTTTGGCCTTCAGTTATTTTGGTCTTCTGTTAGTTATACCGGCAATGTTTCCTCGAGCTTATTCGGGGTCAGGGTCGATTCCGGGATCATGGGCTCAATGTTCTCGAGGACAGACATTCTGACCTCGTGTTCTGGTTCAATGAGACTCGCGGTCGATCTTCAACTCTTCGCGTTCCGAGCCCGATCTGTCATGCAATAGTCGAGCCCTATTTCGATCGTATACAGATAGTCCCCTCATTTTTCGGAGAGTAAACGACAAAAAACGATATGAGCTTCCGATTCTCACCTCGGTACTCCGCATCAGAAATGACAAAATGAATGAAACGTCTCATCAATCACGTCTTAATAGCATTTAATGCTCGTCAGTTGCTGGTCGGCCACTCCTGACTTTGAACCGTCATTTGAAAATTATAAATACCCCCTTCTTCATTCATTCAAACTTCACATCCAAATCTTCTCTACTCCTGTTTCTTAGAAATTCCAACACTTCCCAGCATTAAATTTCTGGCTATTCTAAAATCCTTTCACAAGAACTTCAGCTCTATTTTTATCCCCAACCATCAAGCTTAATCTTTAAACTCCCTCTCTTTTCTTCATCTATCAAAGAAATGGCAAAGACTTCAAAATCCATTCCCCAAAAAGAAACTCCCTCGGCCTCTGTATCGGCTATAGAGGAAAATGTTTCGTCTGTTGCTACCGAGGAACCGGCACCGGAACCTCCTCTAAAAATGTTCATTCCCAGGAGGTGCCTGACCGGTGCTGATTTCAAGAATGAGAATCCCTCCTCGGTATCGGGTAGGTGTGAGCCGGTCTCGAGATATATTTACTCGATCACCGAGGACGTCCTTTCCGAGGTCAAGAAAGATTACAAATGGGCTAATAAGCACGTAGTGGTCCCCATGCCCTAGGAAGCCATTACTACCTACGTGGAGGGATTTTTACACTTATCCCTTCACGCTGGGTCCCTTGGACTCGATCATTATTGCCTTCTGTAAGAGGTACGAAGTGACCCTTGGTCAAATTCACCCTTATTTTTGGAGGATAGTAATTCTCCTCCATTTTTTCATAAGCAAGATCGAGGGGTACCCCTTCACCCTCGACCATCTCATGCGCTTATATATCGAGGGGAACTAATTAAGCTTACTCGTTGGGCCAGTAAGGCCCCATTCTCGAGCATCGACGAAGATCGGGATAGAGGCTGGTTAGGCCGCTTTGTCCGAGTGAAGACCTCGGATTTGATCCCAGTCGAGCATATGCCATTTCTTGAGAAGTGGAACATGACACGTAAGTATAATCTTGCTTTCAATATTTTTTTCATCGCTTTTCCTTTTCCTCCCTTCTCATCAATGTTTTGTGGTGGTGCAGTTGTTGCTCGGATGCCGGATGCAGTTCCTCGACTCAAGGAGTGGGTCGAGGGCATTATGTCGCAGAAACCGCATTCTGAACGCGCATGGCGCGAGCTTTCGAAGGGCCGGTGGGAGGCCCGTTCTCACGGTGAGATTCCTTTCTTGAGTGGACAACACTTAGGTTTCCTCCGTGCTGTTGTGCCCTTACTAATTTCTTTTTTCTTTACAGGTCTTTCCAAGGATATCGCAATGAGGCCTCCATCTGGTGATGATGATATCCTCACCGAACCATCTGTTCAGAGGCAGGATAAAGAGAAGAAAAGAAAAAGGGCTCCGAGTTCTCCGAGCTTCGAGAAGAAGAAGCTAAGGAAAGGATTGGCGCGTAAACCCAAGGAAAGCACCAGTGCTCGAGTACTGTCTCCGGACTCACTATATCGATTGAGGGATGAGTCCGAGGGGGAAGGTGAAGTCTTTGATCTGGTGGCCAGTGAGCCGCCGCAGCTCGAAGGGCAAGGGGCCTCCGAACCAGAGGGAGGTGAGGCCGATCTTCATCTAGTCGGGAAGGCCGAGGAGGAGGTAGGAACTGAAGCTTCCCGGGATGCGGGCTAAGCCCCGCAGGAAGCTCTTGGCCTGATAGAGATTACCGAGTCGCCCTCATTCACAGAGTCGATGTTTAACGAGGCCCAAGGTGCAAAACAATGCCCCATCAAGGGGGCCCATAGAGCAAACGACCCCTTTCGTGGTTTTTTCGATGGCGTGGATTCGGCGGCCACAGAGGACGCCATCGGATTTGGATATATAGAGATACCGAGGAAGAGCTCACCCTCTTAAGCAAGCGGGCTTCCTTGAGCCCGAAATTGGTCGATCGATTCCCTGCCCCAAGTGTTAATCCCGATTGAAAGCGATCCATTGTTATCTCCCTTCCGAAGGATGCCCGAGTCCTCTCCGCCCCCTAGGGGTAACCAGTTATCTTCGGTGTTTGGTGACCGAGGATAATCGAACCAAGATGAACAAGGTGGATGCACCCTGCCTTTTCAACGAAGCACAATAGGCATTGAACCGAGTAACTTCATGCTTTACTAAGTGATTTTTTGATTTACACTTAGATTATTTTGTAGATAACTTAGTGTTTCTTTTCATGCTCGTAGGCCTCGGTGCTTCATAATAAGACTTTTTAAGGTACCGGGACGAGCTGAAGCAACCCGACACTGAAGTTCGTGAGCTCACTAAGAAGAGAGACGCCTTTAAACTTCTTAGCTCAATTCGAAGGGGAGGTTAAGAATCTTCGTGCCGAGCTGGAAGTTGCCTGGAAGGAACATGCTGATTTGATCTAGCAGGTAAAAGTTTTTGAGGTTAGTGACGATGAATTTGATTCGGTGGCTGATGGTCAAAATTCGCAGGTCCAGCAAAAACTCGATCGGATTGACCAGATTCGAGCTGAAATGGATATAGTCAAAGCTGAGACCAATGAATGGAGAGGCCGAATGGATCATCTGGCCTCGAAAAAAAAGGTTGTTCAGGCACAACTAACTTCGACTGAAATCCATCTTAGAGCAGCAAAGAAGAGGGTCGAGGTTAAGACAAAAAAGCTTGAGGAGCTCCAATCCCGGTTTGGTTTGGCTGTCTCAGATCAAGAAAGTCTGGCCAAGGAGCTTAAAATGGCCAAGTCTAAGGTCGTCGTTGTCAAAGCCAAATATGATGAAATGGTGGCCCAGTACAAGGCTGATGCCGAGGCGGCTTAGGACCTTATAAAAAATATAGTTCAGCATATGAAGTGGCAATTACAAAGGGAGGCCCTCGAGGAAGTTCACGCTCGGGGTTTTGATTTATCGGTTGAGATCGAGAATGCCAAGGTGCTCGAAGCTGAGGCCAGGAAGCTGGCTTATCCCGAGGAGGAAGATTTCGAGGTGTATGAAGATTTGGGTTAATCCGAGGGAGGCGGAGACCTCTAAGGTGATGATGCGGCCCCCGACGAAGACTAGGCCACTTAGGACCCTTTTAGATGTTTTCATTTTTGCTTTTTGTATCACCCTCTTGTTGAGACCGTTCGGCCTTTGTAAAAAATTACATCGGGGCTGTTTGGCCCTTGTAAAAAGAATTTTTGATATGTATATAAGGCTTTTTCCCTTCAACAGCTTTTGAATTTTCCCTTTGCTTTATTATTTATATTCGCAAAGATCGAAATGCCTTAGCATGAAGTAGTTAGGTTACGTTCGGAGGTTTGAACAAACCTTGACTTTAACATTATTTTGTTTTAAGGCATCATGGGAATTCGGTATTAGCGGAAATATTTTCCCAAAGTAGTTTAGATTATAGTTTGCCGAGGGTAGCCTTTAGAACCAGTATGAATTTTTTTTTGAAGGCCTTGTTTTTGTTACGGGTCTCGGACGTCTCCGAGCCGTTTCAGTATAGCCGTAGCCTTTTTAATTCGGTCGTTTCCCAGTGGGCTTTACTCCGAGTTATCCGGGCTTTGCCTAAGATAATAGTCCTTAATTGGGGTGCCCGTAGCCTTTAAGGTTCGGGCGTTTCCTAATAGGTCTTGTGCCCCTAGGCTTCGGTAGCCCGAGTTTGATTTTCGACGGCAGTCCCCGATTAGGGTGATAGTTTGAACCCAGGCAAAGGCAGCCCTTGGGCTCAGTACCTTTAGGGGATCGAATGTACGAAATTCCTTAAAATAAAAAAGAGAAATTCTTAAAGGACAAGATATTTATCCGTAAGGTAGAAACTTCTTTTATTCTTGTACATGATAGTTACACATGTGTACAGGTTTCATGCCAGGGCTCGAGTAGTCTATGTGGGCACGGCTAATGTGATTGTTTTGCCCTTACAGTAAATCCTACCAATCGAGCCGCGATCATTGAATCGTAAAGTTTCCTTCCTTGCTAAAGTTGTTATCCGAGGGTGATGCCCCCCAGTGTTCAGGGCCGAGCATAGAGAGGCCGCAAATACTATTGTCGTGACCTTCGATACCGGTTCGTAACCGTCCTTCAATTCTAAGTTATCATAATTTACCGTTGCCTCGCTAAAAACCTTGCCAAAAAATCCATTTGGGACAAAACCGATTCAAGGGAAAAAGAGTGCAATGCGCGCTTTTAGACCTAAAAATTGTATCGTTTCTCGATGATTCCCTGCAAATGTTAGTTCGGAATGTATATAAATAAAAGGAAATGAATGGGATCGTACCTTAGCAATAGTATCGCTTCAAGTGATCTATGTTACAGTTGTTTGGTAGTTGCTCACCGTTCATCGTTCCGAGTTTGTACGATCCTTTAGCAGTGATCTCGATTATTTGGTAAGGGCCTTCCCAGTTTGACCCCAACTTCCCTCCATTCGGGGTTCAGGTGTTTAGTGTCACATTTCTTAGTACCAAGTCCCTGACACTGAATTGTCGAAGGTTGGTCCTTCGATTGTAATATCTCTCGATCCGCTGCTTTTGGGCGGCCAACTGGACAAGGGATGCTTCACGTCTTTCATCCAAAAAATCGAGGCTCGTGTTCATAGCTTCACCATTTGATTCCTCGATTGCATATCATAACCTGAGACTTGGCTCTCTGACTTCAACCGGTATTAGAGCTTCGGCGACGTAGACTAGTGAGAACGGGGTGGCCCCGGTACTGGACTTTGAAGTAGTTCGGTATGCCCATAAGACTTCGGGCAGAATTTCCTTCCACCTTCCGTTGGTGTCGGTTAACCTCTTTATGAGGTTTTGGAGGATGGTTTTGTTGGTCGATTCTGCTTTTCCGTTCCCACTAGAGTAGTAGAGTGTTGATAAAATCCTTTTGATCTTATGATCTTCAAGGAACTTATTGTAACAACCCGACCGATCATTTTGAGCTCTAGCACATCATCCGGCCGTTTGAGGCCATGAGCAGCTTCATTTCAGGTATTACGACTTGTACGCGTGGTCGGAATTGAATGTCGGGGAGATCGGAGTTGTTATTGGAAAGAAAATCCTCATTTCGAAAGCCTTAAGTTGGAAGAATTGACTAAGATTGGATTTTTGAGTAAACGACCTCGGAATCAGGATTTGAAGGTTCCAACAGGTTCGTATGATGATTTAGGACTTGGGCGTATGTCCAGATCGGGTTTTGGGTGACCCGGGAGCGTTTTAACCCCTATTATGGAAAATAGCATTTTTTAAGGATTTCATAAATTTGGGTTGAAGTGCATTTCAATGTTATCGATATTCGTTTGGGATTCCGAGTCTGAGAATAGATATGTATGGTGATACTGGTTTCGGGAGCGCATCCGGAAGTGGATTTGGAGGTCCGTAGGTCATTCTGGAGTCATTTGGCGAAAGTTAGAAATTTGAAGATTTTGGGAAGTTTGACCGGAAGTGGACTTTTTGAAATCGGGGTCGGATTTTGATTCCAGAAGTTAGAGTAGGTCGGTAATGTCAAATATGACTTGTGTACAAAAATTGAGGTCAATCGGACGTGATTTGATAGGTTTCGTCATCGAATGTGAAAGTTTGAAGTTCAAAAGTTCATTAAGCTTGAATTGGAGTGCGATTCAAGGTTTTAGTGGGATTTGTTGTGAGTTAAAGGCTCGACTAAGTTTGTAATGTATTTTGGAACTAGTTGGTGTGATTGGACGGGGTCCTGGGAGTCTCGGGTGGATTCCGGATGGTTAACGAGCTAAATTCGGCCTTATGAAGATTTGCTAAGCCTGCTGTCATCTGGTGTAACCGCACCTGCGAGGTCTTGGCCGCAGGTGCGGAGCCACAGAAGCGGCCAAAAGGGCGCAAATGCGATTTTGGTGGGGAAGTGCTGAGACCGTAAATGTGGTCATCTCGCCGCAGAAGCAAGACTGCACATGCGGAAAGGAAGGCGTAGAAGCGGAAGTGGGCAGCTGGGGGATTGACCGCAGAAGCGAAACATTTGCGCACCTGCAGAATCGCAGAAGCGGTCAAGTGACCGCAGGTGTGAGGATCGCTGGGCAGAGGAGGATTCTTATAAGCGGGACTTGGCCCATTTTTTCTCCCATTTTTATTTGGTTTGGGCAATTTTGGAGAGCTTCAAGGGGTAATTTTCTTCAAGCATCACAAGGTAAGTTGTTCCCACTTGTTATAAGTGAAATACATAGTTTGTATAAGGATTTAAACATAGAAAATAGTATAAATTGTGGGGTTTTGGTATTTTTGGATTTTACCACGAATTTGAGCATGGAATTGGACATAAATTATATATTTGAGATAGTGAGGTTATGGGTAAACTTTATCTTTGAATATTTTCGGAATCCAGGCACGTGGGCCGGAGGGTGATTTTATCGACTTTTCGAATGGAGTTGGGAATTGTTGTAAATAGGATTATAATGAGTATTAGAGTATATATTTATGAATTTTCTCATTTATTGACTAGTTTTGGAGCGTTGGGCATCGATTTGAGTTGGCTGAATGGCTTGGGAGCTGGTTATGAAACTTCAGAGCGAGGTAAGTCTCTTTTCTAATCTTGTAAGAGGGAATTTACCCCATAGGTGAAATAATTTAATATGTGCTTCTATTTGTGGGGGCTACGTACGTACGAGGTGATGAGAGTCTGTGCGTAGCTACTATTATGCTTATGTCCGGGTAGTCTAGGACCCAAATCACGTTATACTTGCGATTCTTGCATCCTACTTGTTAATTTAACCGTTTAAAACAGATTGGGACTTGATAAAGGAATTTCAAAAGGGTTAGACTTCACCTACTTGGGTTTTGGACGAGTCACTTGACCGTTAATGAGAATTGATATTTCTTTAAGCATCAAACCTAAATAAATCCTTGATTTGGTTGTCTGAATGTGTTTATCTTTTGTGGAATGGGCCGAACACCTCGGTAGATTAAATAGATACATCTATGGTTCGCATCGTTCGACCCTCCGGCTGTGCACAGTTTAATATTATGTTGGATCAGGTCATACGACCTCGCCATGATTTGCGCATGACTTAATTGATTGTTTTGGAATTATTGATAATTGATATGGTCTCATTGGTTGGAGATATAAATTGTTAAAAGATGAAAATAAATTTTGAAATCCCCTATTAACAAGAGAATTATTTACCTGCCTCATGTTATTGAGTTTACCGTTGCCTCATAAAATCCATAATTTATTATATTATCGGTATATTATTATTGGACCACTAGTAAGTGTCGGAGTCGATCTCTCGTCACTACTTTTTTGAGGTTAGACTGGATACTTACTGGGTACACGTTGATTTACGTACTCATACTACATTTGCTGCATATTTTTTTGTAGGTGCATATATGTCTAGCAGCCTTGCGGGCGCAGAGGTGTGGTCAATGCGGAGACTTATGTAAGCTGCATTTCCATCTACGATCCGCAGCCAGCAGAGTCCTCTTCAGAGTTACGTATGTATTTTCCTGTCTAATTTATATTCTGGACAGGTGTTGTATTTTATTTTATCTTCCTAGTTGATGCACATGCACTTGTGACGCCGGGTTCTGGGATGATTACGAAATGTTCAGTATTGAAATTTGAAAATATTGTTATCTACTCTATAAATTCATCTTTTAATAGTTAAATTGAAGTAAATTTACGATTTCAAAAAATATTAAAATGAGAATTTTATTAACTATTTAGTGTTGGCTTGCCTGACAATGGTGTCCGGTGCCATCACGACCTTTAACGGATTTTGGGTCGTGACAACATGGTATCAGAGCACTAGGTTCACTTAGGTCTCACGAGTCATGAGCGAGTCTAGTAGAGTCTTGCGGATCAGTACGGAGACGTCTGTACTTATCTTCGAGAGGCTACAGGGCTATTAGGATCACTTCCCTTCTTGATTCCTCATCGTGCGATTTGATTTCTTTGAGGCTTATGCCTTCATTTCTTTCCCATTCAATTTTATGCGACGTGAAGCGCTGGTTATAAATCAGGAATTGAGGAATTAGGAATTATAATGGTACTACAGATATGGTACGGGATGTTTCTCCCTGCGTAGTTGATTGGGCTATTGTCGTCGCCTTGTGGAAGGATATTCTGTCATTTCAGCTCAGTGGCGATAATTCTGAGAGCTTTGAGGCTATGCACAAGTTGCTATGATGCTCATGAGTTATTATTGCACAGTATTGATGTGATGGTAGGATGCTTGCCTATGTCTCGGGGCAGTGAATGACTTGAAAGGAGGTTTACTCAGTGCATGATTCAGAGATTCGGTATTTTACTTTCAACGGAGGAAAGGCAATCGAACTAAGAATGTTCAGACTTAGGTTGATGGAGTAGTGGGACTCGATATTTTCGTGCGTGGTGGAATCTCCGCATGTGATGTGGCATCATCGTCCTTGATTGGTTATAATGTGTTAAGTTTGCCGGTGTTATAGTTTCCTTCAATTCGCCTCGAGGAAGAGTATTATAAATGGTGCCGGGAAAGCGGCTGTCAGAGGTCGCAGTGTGCAGTGTTTCAGGATCGAATTGGCATTCCTGGTATTGATGGCTCGAGAAAGATGATTTTCGAGAAGGTTTAAAGTTGGTAGCGATCTATCGGTTCAAGTGCTACAGAGGTAGATTTTGATTTAAGGCAACAACTAGGCAGCGAAGGATGAGGAAGGACATGTAGGCGGCGCCTTGCGATGGATAAACTTGTAGAAGGCCAAGTGTGAGAAACGGGAGTCGGGTAGTTGCTTAAAGGAGTGAGTTTGACCAAAGTGGGAGAGTGGCAGAGTAGCATGTGGGTTCTGTGATAGGATAGCTACACATCTTGAGGAAAGTTTAGAGTGAATTGGGAATTATGGTGGACGGTAATTGGGTCTACGAACTTAATTTGAAATATTGGCTATTATACGGCGAGAGATTGGATACAACATAAAGGAGTTGCTTGATATGAAGAAGGATACAACATGACTTTGGATTGGAATGTATTGTCGCACCTTTAGTTGACGTCCATGAGGAGTGAACAGACTGGTGCAGCTGGTGAATGAGCTCGGACTCAGGATGATCTACTGATTTCGTAGTAATTATACCCAGTGCAGCGACGTTGGAATATATCGGCATTTAATTTCCACAGGTGGGTTATCTCCTGTGAGCAGGTTAGCGGTCGCGTGGTGTTGACAAAGCTTTTGCAAAGAATTCTACTGGCTACCCGGTAAGAGATTGAATATGTAAATGTGGCTAGTGGTTCGGAGTGTTCATTAAAGGTTAATGGAAGGATTTCTAGGAATTTGGCGGGTTGATTGTGCTAGATCATGTCGATGAAGGAAGAATCTTGGTGGGTTCCAGGTTTATGCAACAATAGCTTCATGCTAAGTAAGAGAGTCCCACTGCCTACAGTTGGATTGCATGGTCGTCTATTTGTAAGATTTCTAGTTATCGGCATATTGATCGGTTATTACGACTAAGGAAAGAGAACATCAGTGGTAATTTGAGCAAGCGATTTGAGGAATGTATGCTATAGTTGGCCTTATCGATTCATGCTCAGGCTTTGGGAAGACTCAGGATTTATGCTTCGTGTAGGGGCGAGTTACAAGGAAGATGATTCGGCCATGTGCTTCTTTGAGAGGGTGCTCATATGCTAGCAGAGACTTGGAGTTGATTATATTCGGGACCAAGTCAGAGTGGGTAACTCTCAATAACAGTCCTAGTGGATTCAAAAATTAAGATGTGGTGCCTATGGATTTCGAGTCCATAGTATGGTTGAACATCGAGCTTTTGCAGCGGATTTTGATAAAGGAGCTTGGAGTGTTCCGTGTTATCTTTGGTCTACGAGGTATCACGAGAGGAAGGGGAGAATGTAACTTTGGATTTATAAAAGAATCATCAAAATGGGTAAATCAGTGGAAGACGCGATTATGCGTACAAGGAGTGTATGAAATGGTTCGTGGGTTTTGAGACAATGTAGTCTTGTGAAATAGGATCACTCATGAAGATTGCGGATTGAGTTCGCCATATTTTGAATGGAGCTATTATTATTCCTAAGGCAAGTCCAGGGTAAATTAAAAAGAGTTAGGTCGGTTAGCAATGGTTGAATCGGCATAATGATGGCAATGATCAGCTCCTTCAGTGTGCTAGGTTATTCATGTGATTTGTGACGGTACGTTCGAGGTTTGACAGTCGCCGTAACTTATCTTATTGGGAGACTTTCGAGTATTATGGCATGTTATGTGCAGATGGATCCCGGAAGGTTTATGATGGTTTAGACCACTACTTGAGGTTGGTATTTTCTGCGGATATGAGGATTCAGTCGCGTGTTGCGATGGTTCTCTTGGAATGAGTTAAGTAAAAGGTTTTTATGTGATGAAGTGTTTACCCTATTAGTAGTTCGGAAGTTAAGATGAAATTCTTGTACTCTTGCGCATTGGCATGATTAAGTGCAGTGATCGACATGGGATTCGGAAGTTGAGGATCAAGGTTACAGTTTGGTGTCGACAAGAATGTCAAGAGCTCGGATGAGCGGGAAAGGATTCAGATAGTTAGAGTAAGCTGGTATTGTCTTTAGCGTCACCTGAGATTGGTGTCCTGTGTAAGAGGCTTTGAGTAGTGATTTCGGATTTTTGAATTGCTTTACAACATTTGTGCGGCCGGTGGTATGGATGTGCAGACTTGTTATCTAGTGCGGAAGGTGGTAGGAGCACGTCCCACGGGGAAGATTGTATAAGTGTGACATGTAGTCACTTGATTGATTGAAGATTGGAACCAAGTGTGGAGATTGCGGTACTATTGTTCATGTGAGAATTTATGCCTGGAGGGCGCTCGGTTCATTTGGTTGTGGAGGTTTGTTCCAGATATGATGGTTGTTCTTGTGTGTTATGGGGAAAGGGGTTATTATGAACCCTTGAAAGGTTATTAGACTAGTATGGTACGATCCGAATCGGCTTGAGGTCCGTGGGTGGATCTAGATATGAATGTGGGCTCTATGTCAGGCCGGAGGTGTTCATTTTAGCATAGCGCTCCTTGTGGAGGAGTATTCGGACGTTGGATGTTAATTCATCACCGGCTACTTCATGTAATATTGTATTGTGTTGTGTGAGTTGTGAAACTACTTGTTAATTTTATATGTGTTGAGGTTCCGCGCAGCGATGGTGTTGTATGAGCAGGATGTCTCTCGATATGCAAATCATATATCGCACCTTAGTTGTGCTTGAGTTTTGTAGCGCATGGCGCTATCTGTCCCCCCCAGGGATGGTATTATGCACTTGGCATGCTTGTGGCCAATATACTAGTATATTGTTTGGATCGGGTTGCACGCCGCAATAGTGTGATATTGAGTACAGTCCCCTATAGCTATTTTTGTGTGTTTTGTTTTCCATTTTCTAAGGAAGGTTCATGATGCCTTTTCAGTTGTCTAAATTAGTTATGCGGGTTGAGTGATCCTTTCTAGAGTTCATTTTCCTTAGGTATCACGTTTGGGTTTGTATCTTATTGGCACATTGTGGCATCATATGCGACTTTTGGTTGTGCCTGAGGTGGCTTATTGCCTGGGCAACTTATACTGGATGAGACGAGATTTTTGGATCTGGGATCAGTGCGATCGGATTATATGAAGTATATTAAAGAGCAAATACCATTATTCGGTTCATAATGGGGTGATGATTCTAGTCAAGAGGAGAGGTTCAACGATTTGTTGACTTGGCAGTTGGTTATGAATTTCTACACGTCTCTTCCGTCGTGGCGGTATTGCCAATGTTGAAACAAGACTTATATATATCATGAGGTGTATTGTGAGCATCAGATTCGTGAGATTTTGGCTATTGTTATCAGAGGATGTTATTGGTCATGTAAGTTATGCAGTGCGTAGAGTGGATCCAACAAAGGTATGCAATCATGTATTGGTGCATCGTATAGAAATTGATATGGTGTTCGTATGATGGAAGCAGGCCTGGCAGAGAAATCCGGATGTTGGAATTGGGCTTTAAGTCCTAATGGGCTAAGAAAAAGGGGAAATCTTCAGAGTAGCTCGAGCTAATATGCTCAACTGAGTTGTGATAGCACGGGTGGGTGCATGAGGTGTTAGCCAGTGATTTTGGACAACTCCAGAGCAGTTCTTAACACGTTCGAGGATGAACGTAGGTTTAAGTGGGAGAGAATATAACGGCCCGACCGATCGTTTTAAGCTCTAGCGCGTCGTCCGGTGGTTTGAGGCCATGAGCAGCTTCATTTCAGGTATTACGACTGGTACGCGTGGTCGGAATTGAATGTCGAGGAGATCGAAGTTGTTATTGGAGAGAAAATCCTCATTTCGAAAGCCTTAAGTTGGAAGAATTGACTAATATTAGATTTTTGAGTAAACGACCTCGGAATCGAGATTTGAAGGTTCCAACAGGTTCGTATGATAATTTAGGACTTGGGCGTATGTACGGATCGGTTTTTGGGTGACCCGGGAACATTTTGGCGCCTATTGTGGAAGATAGCATTATTTTGAAGGATTTCATAAATTTGGGTTGAAGTGCATTTCAATGTTATCGATATCCGTTTGGGATTTCGAGTCTGAAAATAGCCCTGTATGGTGGTTCTGGTATCGGGAGCGCGTCCGAAAGTGGATTTGGAGGTCCGTAGGTCATTCTGGAGTCATTTGGCGAAAGTTAGAAATTTGAAGATTTTGGAAAGTTTGACCGGAAGTGGAGTATTTGATATCGGGATCGGATTTCGATTTCGGAAGTTGGAGTAGGTCGGTAATGTCAAATATGACTTATGTGCAAAATTTGAGGTCAATCGGACGTGATTTGATAGGTTTCAGCATCGAATGTAGAAGTTTGAAGTTCAAAAGTTCATTAAGCTTGAATTGGAGTGCGATTCATGATTTTAGCGTTGTTTTATTGTGAGTTAAAGGCTCGACTAAGTTCATAATATGTTTTGGAACTGGTTGGTGTGATTGGACGGGGTCCCAGCCTCGGGTGAATTTTGGATGGTTAACGGATTAAATTCGACCTAACAAAGATTTGCTAAGCCTGCTGTCATCTGGTGTAACCGCACCTGCGAGGTCTTGGCCGCAGGTGCGGAGCTGCAGAAGCGGCCAAAAAGGCGCAGATGCGATTTTGGTGGGGAAGTGCTGAGACCGCAGATGCGATCATCTCGCCGCAGAAGCAAGACCGCACCTGCGGAAAGGAAGGCGCAGAAGCGGAGGTGGGTAGCTGGGGGATTGACCGCAGAAGTGGAACATTTGGGCACCTGCGGAACCGCTGAAGCGGTCAAGTGACCGCAGATGCGAGGATCGCTGGGAAGAGGAGGATTCTTATAAGTGAGACTTTGCCCATTTTTTCTCCCATTTTCATTTGGTTTGGGCGATTTTTGAGAGCTTGAAGGGGTAATTTTATTCAAGCATCACAAGGTAAGTTGTTCCCACTTGTTATAAGTTAAATACATGGTTTGTATACGGATTTAAACATGAAAATTAGTCGAAATTGTGGGGTTTTGGTTAAAAAAACCTAGAATTTGGTATTTTTAGATTTTTACCACGAATTTGAGCATGGAATTGGACATAAATTATATATTTGAGATTGTGAGGTTATGGGTAAACTTTATCTTCGAAAATTTTCGAAATCCGGGCACATGGGTCCGAGGGTGATTTTATCGACTTTTCGAACGGAGTTGGGAATTGTTGTAAATAGGATTATAATGAGTATTAGAGTATATATTTATGAATTTGCTCATTTATTGACTAGTTTTGGAGCGTTGGGCATCGATTTGAGTTGACTGAATGGCTTGGGAGCCGGTTATGAAACTTCGGAGTGAGGTAAATCTCTTTTCTAACCTTGTAAGAGGGAATTTACCCCATAGGTGAAATAATTCAATATGTGCTTCTATTTGTGGGGGCTACGTACGTACGAGGTGACGAGAGTCTGTGCGTAGCTACTATTATGCTTATGTCCGGGGTAGTCTAGGACCCAAATCATGTTATACTTGCGATGCTAGCATCCTACTTGTTAATTTAACCATTTAAAACAGATTGGGACTTGATAAAGGAATTTCAAAAGGGTTAGACTTCACCTACTTGGGTTTTGGACGAGTCACTTGACCGTTAATGAGAACTGATATTTCTTTAAGCATCAAACCTAAATAAATCCTTGATTTGGTTGTCTGAATGTGTTTATCTTTTGTGGAATGAGTTGAGCGCCTCGGTAGATTAAATAGATGCATCTATGGTTCGCGTCATTCGACCATCCGGCTGTGCACAGTTTAATATTATGTTGGATCAGGCCGTATGACCTCGACATGATTTGCGCATGACTTAATTGATTGTTTTGGAATTATTGATAATTGATATGGCCTCATTGGCCGGAGATATAAATTGTTAAAAGATGAAAATAAATTTTGAAATCCCCTATTAACAAGAGAATTATTTACCTGCCTCATGTTATTGAGTTTATTGTTGCCTCATAAAATCCATAATTTATTATATTATCGGTATATTATTATTGGACCACTAATAAGTGTCGGAGTCGAACTCTCGTCACTACTTCTTCGAGGTTAGACTAGTTACTTACTGGGTACACGTTGATTTACGTACTCATACTACACTTGCTGCACATTTTTGTGCAGGTGCATATATGTCTAGCAGCCTTGCGGGCGCAGAGGTGTGGTCAATGCGGAGACTTAGGTGAGCTGCATTTTCATCTACGATCCGCAGCCAGCAGAGTCCCCTTCAGAGTTACTTATGTATTTTCCTGTCTAATTTGTATTCTGGACAGGTGTTGTATTTTATTTTATCTTCCTAGTTGATGCTCATGTACTTGTGACGCCGGGTTCTGGGATGATTATGGGATGTTCAGTATTGAAATTTGAAAACATTATTATCTACTCTGTAAATTCATCTTTTACTAGTTAAATTGAAGTAAATTTACGATTTCAAAAAATATTAAAATGAGAATTTAATTAACTATTTAGTGTTGGCTTGCCTGATAATGGTGTCCGGTGCCATCACGACCTTTAACGGATTTTGGGTCGTGACACTTGCTTACCTTGCTGCCGATGAATTATTTCCCGTTGTCGCACATGATCTCGGCCGACATTCTGAATCGGCATATGATATGATCCCAAATGAAGTCGATGATTTCTTTCTCCCTCACCTTTTCGTATGCCTGGGCTTCCACACACTTAGAAAAATAGTTAGTCATAAACAAAATGAATTGTGCCTTACCGGGTGCCCATGGAAGGGGGCCGACAATATCCATTCCCCACTTCATAAATGACCATGGTGACAAGACCGAATGCAGCAGTTCACTGGGCTGATGAATCATCGGAGCGTGTCTTTGACATTCATCACATTTTCGTACGAACTCCTTTGCGTCCTTTTCCATATCGATCCAATAATAGCAGGCTCTGATAACTTTTCGAACCAGTGATTCGACACCTGAATGATTTCCACAGGTGCCTTCATAGATTTCCCTCAAAACGTATTTGGTGTCCCATGGTCCTAGACATATCGCGAGTGGGCCATCGAACGCCCTTTTGAACAGGGTTCCGTCTTCGGATAGGCTAAATCGGGCTGCCTGTGTACATAGGGCCCTCGATTCCTTTGGATCCTGCGGTAGTTTCCCAGTTTTTAGGTATTTTATATATTTGTTTCTCCAGTCCCAAGTTAGGCTCGTTGAGTTAATCTCGACATGGCCTTCCTCCACTACCAATCTCACAAGTTGTACGACTAACCCCGAGTTGAATTCGTCATCCTCGACCGATGACCTTAGGTTAGCGAGGGCATCGGCCTCACTGTTTTGATCCCGAGGTATGTGTTGCAAAGTCCATTATTTGAATCGATGTAATGTTACCTGCAATTTATCCAGGTACCTTTGCATTCGTTCTTCTCTAACCTTGAGCGCCCCATTAACTTGGTTTAACACAAGGAGGGAGTCGCACTTAGCTTCAATTATCTCTGCCCCCAAGCTTTTGGCTAGTTCGAGACCTGCAATCATGGCCTCAAATTCGGCCTCATTGTTAGTCAATTTCACAGTCCTAATAGATTGCCTAACTACATTGTCTGTTGGCGATTTCAATACGATGCCGAGTCCAAGCCCTTTTGCGTTCGAGGCTCCGTCCGTAAAGAGGGTCCAGATTCCCGAGGAGATCCCTGAGTTGATTAATAACTCTCTTTAGACCTCGGGTATTAGGGTCGGCGTAAAGTCAGCTATAAAGTCCGCCAAAATTTGAGACTTAATGGTGGTCCGAGGTCGATATTCAATATCGTACCCACTGATTTCCACGGCCCATTTGGCCAATTGGCCCGAGAGCTCGGGCTTATGCATAACATTTCTCAATGGGTAAGTAGTTACGACACATCTGGGGTGACACTGGAAGTATGGTTTTAGTTTCCTAAAGGCGCTTAGCAAAGTGAGCGCCAGTTTTTCTAGGTGAGGATACCTAGTTTTGGCCTCAGCTAGGGTCTTGCTAACATAGTAAATTGGAAATTGCGTACCTTTCTCTTCCCAGACTAGGACTCCACTTACCGCTATCTCCGAAACTGCCAAGTACAAGTATAGTTGTTCGTCTACCTTCGGTGTGTGAAGCAGCGGTAGGCTCGATAAGTACCGTTTGAGTTCCTCCAAAGCTCGTTAGCATTCCGGGGTCCATGAGAAGTTATTCTTCTTCTTCAATAGTGCGAAGAATCGGTGGCTCTTGTCGGATGACCTTGAAATGAATCGCCCCAGGGCGGCTATGCGCCTGGTTAATATTTGCACGGCCTTCACGTTATCCACAACCGTGATGTCTTCGATGGCTTTGATTTTGTCGAGGTTGACCTCGATTCTTCGGTTGGATACCATGAACCTGAGGAATTTACCTGACCCATCTCCAAATGCACATTTCTCCAGGTTCAGCTTCATATTGTATTTCTTTAATATGCTGAAGGTTTCCTGCAAATGTTTTAAATGGTCCTCTGCTCGGAGGGACTTAACCAATATGTCTTCAATGTAAACCTCAATTGATTTTCCTATTTGTTCCTCGAACATCCTATTTACTAGGCATTGGTAAGTGGCACCAGCATTCTTTAAACCGAATGGCATCATGTTGTAGCAGTATGTGCCGTATTTAGTAATGAAGGAGGTTTTTTCCTGATCACCCGGGGTCATCCGTATTTGGTTGTACCCGGAATAGGCATCGAGAAAACTAAGGATCTCGTGGCCAGCCGTGTCATCGATCATTCAATCGATGTTGGGCAAAGGGAAAGAATCCTTGGGACATGCCTTATTTAAATCCTTATAGTCTACACACATTCTTAATTTGTTCCCTTTTTATGGACTACTACTACATTTGCTAACCAATCTGGGTATTTAACCTCCCGAATGGACCCTATTTTAAGGAGTTTAGATACATCGTCCTTGATGAAAGCATGTTTGACCTCGGACTAAGGTCTCCTCTTTTTCTTGACCGGATGGAACTTCGGGTCTAGGCTCAGCTTGTGAGTGGTTATATCCGGTGGGATCCCTGTCATATCACGGTGGGACCAAGCGAAACAATCTATGTTAGCCATAAGAAACTGAATGAGTTTTTTCCTGAGCTCGGGATTTAGCCCTATGCCTAGGTATACCTGTCGACTGGGTAGATGCTCGACCAATATGACCTGTTCCAGCTCCTCGACCGTCGATTTGGTGGCGACTGAATCATCGGGGGCTATAAAAGAACTGGGTACCCCGTAATCATCGTCTTCATCAGTCCCCTATTTTTCTAGTTGGGTCGAAGCTAGTGTCGGTAATTGCTATTTGGTTTCTGGCTTTGTAATTGAACTCGACCCCTTTGTCGTTGTAAGTGCGGATATCGAAATTGCTTCTTCAACCGCAAACATCTCATTTGCGGCTGGCTGTTCTCCGTAGATAGTTTTAATTCCATCTGGTGTTGGGAATTTTAACACTTGGTGCAGAGTTGAGGGTACTGCCTTCATGTTGTGGATCCATGGCCTTCCGAACAAAGCGTTGTACCTCATGTCTCTTTCGATTACATAAAACTTAGCTTCCTGTATGGTCCCGGCGGTGTTTACCGGTAGTATTATCTCACCCTTAGTGGTTTCACATGCCATGTTGAATCCGTTTAGAACTCGGACTGCAGGCACGATTTGGTCTTGTATACCGAGCTGCTCCACGACCCTCGATCGAATGATGTTGGCCGAGCTACCTGGATCAATTAACACAAGTTTAACTCGAGTTTTATTTACGAGTACAGATATTACCAGTGCATTATTGTGGGGCTGTACAATCCCTTCCACGTCCTCGTCATTGAAAGATAAAGTTCCTTCCGGTATGTAGTCTCGAGTTCATTTCTCCCTAGTGATAGATACTTTAGTGCGTTTCAATATCGGCCCTGAGGGATATCGACCCCACCGATGATCATGTTAATGACGTGTTGAGGTTCTTCTTGTTCTGTCTGTTTGTTAGTACCCCTATTCCTGAAATGATTTTTGGCTCGGTCGCTTAAGAATTATCGAAGATCCCCATTATTGAATAGTCGGGCTACTTCCTCTCTCAGTTGTCGACAATCTTCCGTTCTGTGACCGTGAGTGCCATGATATTTGCATATCCGGTTAGGATCCCTTTGGGTTGGATCCGATTTTAGATGTCGAGGCCATTTGATATCTTTGATGCGCCCGATAGCTGATACAATGGCGGTAACATCGACATTAAAGTTGTATTCCGATAGCCTCAGTGCTTCTTTAGGCCCGATGGACCTGTCGAAGCTGTTTTTGGTCATGAGTCCCTGGTTGCTCTGACTTCGGTCATTTCTCCTTTCGTTTCTCATGGAGTTCCGCCTGGACCCACTCTTTCTTCGGTCTCCATTATATGGCTGATACCGATCCCTGTTTGGTCTCGGTTCACGATTGATGTCTCTCTTGACTCTGTCGAGGGTTCTGACGGGATAAACAGACCCCGAAGGTTCCCCGAGTTGATCATCTTCCACTCTGATCTTCGATTGATACCGGTTATGCACGTCGGCCCAAGTAACGACCGGATATTCTATTAGGTTTTGTTTTAACTGCTGCTGAGCCACCGAGTTTCGAACATTGAGCCCTTGAGTGAAAGCCTGAATGACCCAATCATCAACGACCGGCGACAGATCCATTAGTTCCATTTGAAAACGGGACACGAACTCTCTGAGCATCTCGTTATCCTTCCGTTTTACTTTGAAAAGGTCCGATTTCCTTGTCTCGACCTTCATGGCCCCGGCGTGTGCTTTCACGAAAGAATCAGCAAGCATAACAAATGAATCAATAGAATTAGGAGGTAAGTTATAATACCATATCATAGCCCCTTTTGATAGAGTTTCTCCGAACTTCTTCAATAGGACAAACTCGATCTCATCATCCTCCAAGTCATTCCCTTTGATGGCACATTTGTAAGAGGTTACATGCTCATTTGGGTCGATCGTTCCGTTATACTTAGTAATCTCGGGCATGCAGAATTTCTTAGGGATCGGCTTCAGAGCCGCGCTTGGAGGAAAAGGTTTTTGCACGAACTTCTTAGAATTCAGGCCTTTTAATATTGGCGGTGCTCCTCGGATTTGGTCTACTCTAGAATTGTAGGTTTCCACTTTTTTGTCATTAGCTTCGATTTTCTTCTCCCCTGAGTCTATCCGTTTTGTCAGCTCCTCGAGCATTTTTATGATCTCGGGGTTAGCCCCGATTCATATTCATTTGACCTTTCTATGACCAGTTCATCCTTGCGGGTGACTTCCCAGGGTGGATCGGGCTCAACCCTGCTCGGTGCACGGCTTTGGTTCTGTAACTGAGCTATCGCCGCATATTGAGCCTGCGATATTTCGAAGATCACCCGTAGACTGATCCCGTCTCCTTCAATATTTTGTGTATTTCGAGTTGCCGATCGGGCTCCACCACAAATGCTATTTTCGGGGTCGGTAGGTAAGTTTGCGTCGATAGCCACATGTGAATTAGCGTCAATCGGATCTGCGATCGGAATTCCGATGGGATCAACGGGCGGTACTCCTTTACCGGGCGCTATGTTGTTATTTTCATCGTGGTGGTCGGACTCGTTGTCAACATATAGGGGTGCTGATTGAGAGTTTGACATTTTGTGTTTTATCCTGAAATCAGAGACACTTCAAAGAGCAAGTGTAAAGTAATGTGTGTTATGGAGATTTGTATCAAATAACCACTATTATCCTTAACCCCACGGTGGGCGCCAAACTGTTTACCCTCAAAATCGGATAACAATTGAATTTATAAGTGGTTTTAAGGATACATGATTTAATTTGATACTGAATGACAAATCAGATTGCAATTGAAATAAGTAATGGAAAAGTAAATGCCTAACCACACAAGTTGAACTGTCTTAGACTTAGAAGGTTTGTCACCCTCAAGCCAAAAATGCTTTTATTGATATCAGAACAGAAACAGCAAGAGAGTAACAAGAACTTGACGAGAATAATAATATATTACTTTGGGATGTGTGTTACAATGTGTTTTACAAGTAATCAAACCTCCTTTATATAGTAGGGGAGTCCTACTTTAGGTATAATTCTATAAAAGGTAAAAATCTCATGGTTTGCTGATTTGCTGGTTCTTTATTGATACGTGCCGAGATTTCCGCTGAAATATCCGACCGGTTATGGATATTTCAGCCTTCTGTTATTTCGGTCTTCTGTTGGTTATACTGGCAATGTTTCCTCGAGCTTATTCGGGGTCAGGGTCGATTCCAGGATCATGGGCTCAATGTTCTCGAGGACGGACATTCTGACCTCGTGTTCTGGTTCGATGAGATTCGAGGTCGATTTTCAACTCTTCATGTTTCGAACCCGATATGTCGTGCAATAGTCGAGCCCGATTTCGAATACGAAAATAAATTAACATAATGTGCTCAAAATAATTTTGTTATAATTATTGTTTTACACTTTAATATTAATCTCGGATTCTAATACTAGTACTACTACTATTACAATATCCTTTTATTTCTCCCTCATTTGAAGTTAAAATCTCTACGAAAGTAATTCATGGCGAAGGTTGCATGCATTGGGAGCAGTTCCAGATGGTCTCTTTCAGGATTTACCGCCCTCGTAACCGGCGGCACTCGTGGAATTGGGTAAAACCGAACTCCAAAATCCTTTTTTTTATTTTTTTTATTTTTATTTTTTTTAGTAAATGTATCTGCGTTTCAATTTGGATGAGTATTCAATTCCTCAATTTATGGCCATATTTTCTTAGGCATGCGGTTGTGGAGGAACTAGCGGAACTGGGTGCGACAGTGTATACTTGTTCACGGAATCAAGCAGAGCTCAACGAACGCTTGCAAGAGTGGGCCGTTAAAGGCCTTCAAGTCAAGGGTTCTGTTTGCGATGCTTCTTCAAGGGAACAGAGAGTTCAGCTCATGGAAAATGTCTCCTCTGCTTTCGACGGAAAGCTGAACATTCTTGTTAGTTCTATAACCCCAATTCTTCTATTACACCCTCGGTTTTAGTTTAATGTGATTGTGTTTGACTTCACATAGAATGTTAGCTATCGTTTAGATATAGATTTGATTGAAACTTGAAAAAATGAGTTTCTGCATGTGTGATGAAAAATAATTTTTGAAAGTTGAATTGGACATGTATTTTACCTGAAAAGTATTTTACTTGAAAATTTTCAAAAACTTCAAAAACTACTCTAGAGCTATTTTTGGGATTCGAAGATTTTTGTCAAAATCTGCCCAAAAATGCTTAAAAGAAAGAAAGTCTTTTGAAATTTGTCGTTTAAAATAAGACATAAATATTTGTGTGGTTATAAATCAAATAAGAAAGTTAAATAAATATAGAAAGGTGTCATACTTTTGTGATAGACTAAAAACGAAAAAGTCGCATAAATTGAGATAGAGAGTATTGTATTTGAAGATTAAAATCGAGTAACAGGGACATTGAATTTGTGTACCTGTTAACAACAACGGAAGTTTTTGCAGAATCTGTTCCAATCAATTGCCCGAATCCGACTTCGTCTCTCTTGGAAATGAAATTCTTGTTCACGAACTAAATACCTTATTTTTGTTTTTCACAGTGTGTTTCTTATTTTAGGGAGAATCACTTCATAGCAATTTTCTCTGTTGAGCAAGAAAGATATATAAAGGAGAGAGAGAGGTTTCAAGAAAAAACTGTCGCTCACACAATCGCACGTTCCCATTATTTCTTTTTAACGTGCAACAGTTTTTTCTTTTATTTATCTGTGTTTTAACTTCCCTAGGTAACCTCTTTAAGGTTTTATCTCCTCTAAATGGGTAGGGTCAGTCATTACACTTCGCACATGATGGGCTAGACCCAAACTAGTGCCATGTGAATAACACACGTAATTCATATTGGTAAATAGATCGTGCGACCTGTGAGCATTAAGAGCTACAATATTCTTACACCCTTTAAGGTTGTTTAATAGCTCTATGTAGAAATCCAATCACATGCAGAAAGGATTCACTACTACCATGAGGATCTTATTATTACTCGCAATACCCCAGACATTGTTGGCTACTCTAGTAGCTAGTTATCCGATCCCTCATCCTCGAAAAGAGGTGAACTCGAGTTCATATATAACATTGTATCCACAATTACACCCAATACTATCATGGTAAGTGTAATGGTCGACCTATGAATACAAGTTAAATTACAAAAAAAAATTTGTTTGTCTTCCCTTTCTACTCGAATCTTTCCATTCCAAATCAATTGTTTTCCTAGACATGCACTATCACTCATGACTATTAGTGACATGCTAAAGTAGCAACACTGATTGGCACTTCAAGAGACAGTAAAAGGTCAAAGTGTATTCCAATAAAAGTTAATATAACTTCTTTGGGATCTCACACAATGAAGAAGCAGGGATTCATTCTTCCATTATCCCATTGGTCGATAGCGCACGTGGTATGAAACACATGTTACGGTGTTCTCACCTTATATTGGCGCGTGTGTCTTATTCTTTTAATCATTCAACACCGTACAGACCTTGGTCTAGACATTTCCAAATGTCTAACCCGAGTTTCTCACTTCAATAATCCTCAAATCCAACCTTTTGGAGAAACTCGCATCTGGCTTACAAAACAAGTCATAATCGAATGGTAAAATTCGTAAGTATGACTAGTTGTCAAGACCGACCTTTACAAGTAAATATAACCTCGCATTATCCAAGGTTCTATAAGGTCTCATCTCTTCACGATTCTTAACGTAAGAGGCGATTGCTCATGTGAGAGAGCCAATCTCGCAACTTGTTCGACACACTTTATCAACAAAACATTATCACCTGCATACGAGATATAAGCATAATTTCAAGAGTCAAATATTGATGAGCATATTATAATAATAATAAAGTCATTTTACAATACATAAATATGTTCATATCCTTCGCAAACCAAGAGCCATAGCATGTTTCTCAAACAGGTCTCTAGATATCGCCTTTGTAAAAGGATTAGCTATCATGCTTCGCGTAGGAATGTACTGTAAATTTATCTCTCCACTTGCAACCATGTCTCTCACAAAGTTATACTTGATGTCAATGTGCTTGGTCTTGCTGTGATACTTAGTATCTTTTGTGTATGCAATAGCCGCTTGACTATCACAATATAGAGTCATGGGACCCTGAGAGTTCTTTGTAATATCCAAATGCTCAAAGAATCTCTTCAACCAAACAACTTCTTGTACCGCAGACGCACAAGCCACGAACTCAGCTTCCATCGTCGAAAGGGCTGTATAAGTTTGTTTCTTACTTTTCCATGAAATAGCACTTCCATTAAGTAAGAAAGCATAACCGGATGTTGATTTTCTATCATTCCGGTCACCAACCCAATCCAACATCTGTATATCCTCTCAAGTATAAATCATTTCCACTATAACATAGTGAATAATTCAGGTATCTGAAAATTCTCTTTACAACTTTTCAATGATCTCTTTCAGGATTGGATTGATACCTGCTAACCAGACCTACGGCATAACAAATGTCTCGGCGAGTACACATCATAGCGTACATCAAGCTCCCGACAACACTTGAATACGGAACTCGAGACATGTCTTCCTTTTCATTTTCAGTCTTGGAACACATTTCAAGGCTTAAAGTTTCACCTCTCGCTATAGGAGTATCCATGGATTTGCAACTATTCATGCGAAAACGCTCCAAAATTTTCTTTATATAAATTTCTTGAGATAGACTCAATAACTTTTTGGAACGGTCTCTTTGGATCTTAACTCCAAGGATATAGTCTGCCTCACCCATATCTTTCATGTCAATGACTTTGAAAGCCATGACTTGATAGTTTTCAAATACTCTAAATTATTTCCGGCCAATAAAATATCATCCACGTAAAGAGAAAAAATTACAAACATCCCATTGAATTTCTTCACATAAATACAACGGTCTTCACTGATCATGGTAAAATCATACGAGATCACCTCCTTGTGAAATCTCAAATACCATTGCCTTGAAGATTGCTTCAGACCATAAATAGATCTTTTCAATCTACAGACCTTCTTTTCTTGGCCTTTAACGATGAAGCCTACAGATTGTTCCATGTAGATTTCTTCGTTTAGTTCTCCATTGAGAAAAGCTGTCTTCACGTTCATTTGATGTAATTCCAAATCCAAACGTGCAACAATAGCCAAAAGTAAGCGAATTGAGATAAATTTCACAACTGGTGAAAATGTTTCCTCATAATCTGAGTAAAGCCTTTTGCCACCAGTCGTGCCTTGTATCTTTCTATTGACCCATCCGCTTTGCGTTTAACTTTGAGAACCAATTTGTTCCCAATGGCTCTTCGCCCAGGCAGAAGGTCAACTAGATCCTAGACTTTGTTGGTTTTCATGGACTCCAATTCTTCTTTCATTGTTGTCATCCACTCATCTTTTTCAGGGCTCGATAAAGCCTCAGTCACATACTTTGGCTCATCCATTTCTATGGGAGACACCAAGAAAACATAATCTTCAATCTCATAAGTACGTTTGGGTATATTTTTCCTGGTACTCTTTCGTAGTTGAAATTCAGATTCGTCAGAAGGATTTTGGGATTGAGAAATCCCACTTCCACTCGGATCAAGAACAAGATCCTGATCAATTTGATTATCAACTGTGTCAGAAGACACTTGCTGACTATCTGAGTTCAACATTTCATAAAGAGGCTCTCCATTCCTTACCTCGCCCTTCTTTGGAAAATCATTTTCCAAAAATGTGATATCTCGTGATTCAATCTCGGTAACACTTCCATCCTCTAATTCACCAATGAACACATACCCTTTGGAGTGTTCTGAATATCTTATGAAGATACATTTCTTGCCTATTGGACCTAATTTTCCAAACTTGCTAAAAGAATCTTTTACATATGCGGCACAACCCCAAGGTCGTAAATTATTTAAGTTTGGTTTATGACCAGTCCATAGTTCATAAGGGGTGGAAGAAACTGATTTAGAAGGAACTTTGTTCAATATGTAGGCTGCAGTCAATAACGCATCTCCCCAAAAGGAGATAGGTAAATTTGCTCGTGCCATCATGGACCTTATCATATCCAATATTGTTCTATTCCTTCTTTCTGCTACACCATTTTGTTGAGGTGTGTAAGGAATAGTTAACTGTCTGGTGATGCCCTTTTCATTACACAATTCTTCAAACTGATTTGATAGATATCACGCCCTCTATCGGTTCTTAAGGTCTTAATCCTTTTATCTAATTGATTCTCAGCTTCATTCAAATATTTCTTAAAGCATTCTAGTGCTTCAGATTTATGAGAAATCAAATAGACATAACCAAAGCGCGTGAAATCGTCAATAAATGTAATGAAATATAAAGCACCAGACCTAGCCCTCACATTCATTGGACCACAGATATCAGAATGGATTAATTGCAAAGGAAAATCAGCTCTCTTAGCCTTTCCAAGTGATTTACGTGTAATCTTTCCAACAAGACAATTTTCACAAATTAGCACCCAAGGGTGTGACCTAGTGGTTAGTGAAGTGGGTGAGAACCATGAGGTCTCGGGTTCAAATCCCAGTGGAGGCAAATACTAGGCGATTTCTTCCCATCTATTCAAGCCTTGGTGGATAGAGTTACCTGGTACCTGTTGCTGGTGGGAGGTGGCAGGTATCCCGTGGAATTAGTCGAGGTGCACGCAAGCTGGTCCGGACACCACGGTTATAAAAAAAAAAAAGAAGACAATTTTCACAAATTGGCATTTCAATTTTAGAGAAAGAATCTAAATGTCCTTCCTTAGCCAATCTATTCATTCGATCCTCTGCCCTATGTGACCTAATCTTGCATGCCATGTAATAACATCAACACCATTATTACTAGAATAACATGCCATAACACAACGGTCAACATAATAGTTATACGTAAAAGGATTACAATCTAACACAATAAAACCATCATAACGATGTCCAAAACCATAAAAAACATTGTCTTGAGTAATTCTAAGACCATTGCGACTAAAGTTCAAATTGAAATCTAAATCTAGAAGAACAGACACAGAGACTAAGTTTCGTCGAATCTCTGGAACATATAGGACGTCATGCAACATCAATGATTGGCCACCACGCCTGTCCATTCTGCAAGTGCCTATTCCTTTGACTTCAAGCTTTGCATTATTTCCCATATATATATGTTTTGATCCAGGTGGAACTCGACGAAACTCTATAAACGCTTCTCTATCACGGCTCACATGGTCGGTGGCCCCTGAGTCTACAATCCACACAGGATAAGATTCAGTTAGTAAAACAGTGCTAGAAACATATATAGCACCAAGAGATGCGTTTTGAAATGCTACCTTTTTCGGCTCAGTGCACTCACGAGCAAAATGCCCTGGAACTTGGCAATTGTAGCACTTCATCTTACTCTTGTCTTTCTTCTTGTAAAGCCGTTTTCCTTTCTTAGAATTTGGCTTGTTTCTTTTCTTGGAGGATCTTTCTCCGGTCTCCTTACCCTTTCCGTCATTTTTCCAGTTTCTCTTGCGCTTGAAGCTTGATCTCTTTGTACCACTTGATTCTGCCACAAAGGCATTAGGTACAGCTTTAGCAGCACCAAGCCGCTCGTCTTCAAGCTCCACATGACGGGCAGCATCAGCAAAAGTTTTGATGCTGTCATTGTGGGTCAAGTTTGCCTTCAGATATTCCCAATTGTTGGGAAGAGACCGAATCACTGCCTGAACCTGCTACTCATCAGAGAGAACATGACCATCACTTTTGAGTTGAGCAATCATGTTTGACATCACCCTTAGATGTTGCTTGACACTGTGATCATGACGTTTTTTGTACGTGTCAAACTTGATTGTCAGCTGTCGAAGGCGAGTTACAGTTATACCCCATATGCCTCTCTTAAATGTGCTCATATAGCTTGAGCAGTAGGATATTGCTCACATTCGTGGATGAGATCATCAACAACTGAACTTACAATAATTCCACGTGCAGTGGAATCTTTCTTTTTCCAAATATTTTTAGTTTCCCGATCCTTCCTGTGTTGGGCAGTGTTACCCTCAACATGGTTAATACTTTCAAGAGCATCTTGCTCTTCGAGTACATACCACATTTTACGACTCCAGATGTCGTAATTTTCACCATTCAGTTTGTCACCCTTGTTCAAGTCACATATGAGTTAATAATATCATTACTATATACTAGATTAATATGTATCATCCTTATTATTGCTATACATGATATTTACTTCAGTCAATTTATGCATGTGATTACACACTCAAGTAAATTAATTATAATATTAATTTTACATTTAGTATAGAATCGAAAGGTCACTACGTTTCCATTCATCATCTATATCTAAATATTTTAATTAATATTAAAATCACTTCTTAGTGTGTACTTCATTTCAAGTCTCAATCCCATTACAAAATAAAACAATAAATAATATATGTAACTGGTGAGACAACCAACATAATTTAAATTTCATTAAGATAAAACACATAATAACAATTTACATGTTTGTTAGGACATACATGTACCAATCGAACACTAACTCTTGCACATATACGCTAAAAGGTGCACTAGACCAAACATCATGATAAATTTCAGTTAAAATTTCACCCCAAGGCTCTCGAAGAGAGTCCGCTAAAATAGCTAATGCTTCCCAATCAGTGATTTCTATGTAATTAGCCAATTCCGCTCTTTTTAACCTAAAAAGGCGTACATGTTCAGGAATGGAAGCATCAGGGCCCATTTTAAATTCCTTAAAATCCCTAAATTTCTTTTCTCCTTCCCTTCGCTCAGCCCTCTGATCCCTTAACTCATTTTGCCTCGCCCTTGAGACATTCCTAATGACTTCAGGCTCCGAGTCTGAATCATTATAGAAATAAGTTCTGCGACGACGTATCCTTCTACGTTGTCCCCTTCCTCGACTTCGAGAACTCCCACTTGGAATAATTCGAACTTGTCCCATATCTGAAATAGGACCAAGGAAACAATAAGAATGGATACAACCATTCAATGTGACAACATATGTCACAATAACTTGTAGAAGAATAGGGATATATGTAACTAAGGCTAGTATTTTTAATATTTAAATACTCTGTCTAAGCACAAAAAAAACATGTGATCACTTTTCTATCAATAGAGATTGACTATAACTTGGCATAATTCCATTACGTTAAGGCACAATCAGTACATATTGTTGACAAGTTAAATATGAATATCATGCACCCATTCAAAAAAGATAAGTCAATCTGCCCAAACAAAAAAAAATTGTAGTTTCTCATGCCTCACTGTTTTGAACATATGTCAACCAAAATAAAAAAAATGGAAGGCAAGTATTCATTAACACTTAGATTACAAAATAGAGAAGATTATTGTTACAAAGAAGCCCTTACAAATAAAGAGGAAAAACGTGACTTAGGCATCTGATCATAGAGAAACATCTCTTTAACATTACATGAAAAACATTCATGACCCAAATCATAACATGTGAAGCCACTTCTTTAGAAACAAATATTGTTATGAGATTTCTTTCAATATTTGTGAAGACTTACTGGCAATGGCTTTAAAAATTTAAAGAAAATGCCAAACAGAGAAAGTGACTCTACTCATTTGTTCTCTTTTGCATATAGAAAATATATCTGAACCTTTTAATAGAAAACTTGTCACTGTATTACGTTGGAGGCCGCTATTGACGGCGTCAAAAACACACTAAAAAAAATATACAGCCAATACATTAAAACAATTTGAGTTCTGGTTTTAATCCACCACAACAGGAGTATCGTTTCCAATAAACGAATTGTTAAAGAACTTTATGGCAATATTCTTCAACTGTGTATTCAAAATAATAGAACACACAACAAAGGCTCTGATACCAATGAAGATAGGGACATCGAATTTGTGTACCTGTTAACAACAGCGGAAGTTTTTGCAGAATCTGTTCCAATCAATTGCCTGAATCCGACTTCGTCTCTCTTGGAAACGAAATTCTTGTTCACGAACTAAATACCTTGTTTTTGTTTTTCACAGTGTGTTTTTTACTTTAGGGAGAATCACTTCATAGCAATTTTCTCTGTTGATGAAGAAAGATATATAAAGGAGAGAGAGGTTTCAAGAAAAAACTGCCGCTCACACAATCGCACGTTCCCACTATTTTTTTTAACGTGCAGCAGTTTTTTCTTTTATTTATCTGTGTTTTAACTTCCCTAGGTAACCTCTTTAAGGTTTTATCTCCTCTAAATGGGTAGGGTCAGTCCATATGGGCGACCCGTGACCCAAACCCAATATCCAACAGTATTGTAGTGCTTTAAAACTGAATATAAGCCAAACGTTATGCCAACGCTTAGTAGTTGCGGAGCTCGTTTGTTTGAACTATGAGTAATATTTTAATTTATATGTGACTTCCAACGGGAACCAATTTAGCGAATGTCAACATTGTTAATACCAGGCGGATCCATGATCTGGAAACCATGGGTGTACCACCATCATTTCCTTAATATAGGCATGCCACTAGCCACAAAAATATGAGTGTATATGAGTCAGTTTGGTCAATTTTGAGCTCTGTTTGGGTTACTAAGTTGTTGGTTCATACAAATAAACTGATCATCGGCCCGAGAGTTTGATTTTTCTTTTAATTCAATCTATTAAGTAAAATTAGAAGCTGAATTAGGAGACAAAATGTTAACAAGTCAGGAAAGCGCATCTATCAGTTATATTATTGGATGAAAATTAAACTTTGTCAAAGGTGTGAATTGAGATTAGCTTTTTCAGGAAGAAATAAAAGATAAGGACATAAAAAGAGGAGTCACACATGTAAAAAATGGGGATGATTTTCACCAAGAGATCCTTAACAGTGATTGATGAGTGACAATGAGTGACAGAGTCTTCAGTGACCTAAGCTAAATCAGGGCACCGTTCAATTCGCCATGCACATGGGTGCATAATAATGATATATAGCCATTTTAAACATATTATGTCTATATTTTTCAGGATTTTGGCCAATAGGAAGGGTGCACATGCACCACGATTTATCACATGGATCTATCACTGATTAATACTAGTTTAATGGTGAAAGAATAGGACATATAGACAGAAAAGAGCTTACTTAGCATTAACATTATAGGTTCTCTTAGACTATATATGTGATTATTAAGGTTCTCATTTGAATGGTGTTGTCGCATCTGTTTTCAGACTCTAAATTCCAATGCGATCCTTTAAAGCTTCATAAGGATTTTTACTTGTTATTTGTGCAAAAAAGAAGTCCTACAGAAACTGTTGATTACCAATCTGTTGCTCTTGTACATGTATGTTTCTGTTTTTAGATGGCCCAATTTTCAGACTGTAAATTTTTTGAACCACGTAATTGTCCTATCTTCTGGCCATAGGTAAACAATGTGGGGACAAACATTAGGAAGCCCACCACCGATTATTCTGCTGAAGAATATGCCCGTCTTCTTAGTACCAACTTAGAATCTGCATACCATCTGTGTCAACTTGCTCACCCTCTTTTGAAAGCATCTGGAAATGGATCTGTTGTCTTTATCTCTTCTGTTGCTGGTCTGGTGCACCTGTCCTCTGGCTCAATCTATGGAGCAACAAAAGGTTAGCTGTACTATCACTCTTTTGAGTTGTTAAACAATTGAAGATAGAGTGTTGAGGTTTTCTTTTCCTTTACTAACTTCAGGGGCAATGAATCAACTCACGCGAAATCTGGCTTGTGAATGGGCAAACGATAGCATTCGGGTTAATGGTGTTGCCCCGTGGTATATAAGGACGTCTTTGGTAGAACATGTAATATTCTTAATCTTGCTTATGCATTTGATTTTATGAATCTCTTTGCGCAAGTACTTGTCGATTGGAGATACAAGTTACCTGAGGCAAAACATTTCTTTGATTTCGCCGAGGCCCACGCGGAGAATTTACACGTTTTTCATTTATTAATTCTCTCAAGTTGTGTCTGGTGCATGCTGCAGTTCAGACTACATAACAGGCTCACAAAATGACCTTTTAAGAGTTTTTACAGTCATAAGAAAAAAACTAAATATACGGCATGCCACACAATGAGCACATAGCAAACTATTCTTTTGCCTTTTGCTAAAGAATACCTGTGCCTGTTGCACAAAGTGGCATAGGTCAAATTGAAAAACAGCCATTGCACAAGAACATGGCTTAGCCATTATCTAACTTAATAGACTCAAATTAACTGTACTGTATAATAAGTCTTGTATTTTTTAGCATGAACTTACATGGTGTATCATAAATGTGAAAATAGCTTGTCATGAGCTTTATAATAACTACCTAATTTCATTATGTATGTCGTCGGAAGGCTTCTTCTTCTTCATTTTATTTTTTGGACTAACCATCCGGTCTTTGGAACCCTTTAACCCGATTGGTCTGGATTCGCACCGCGTAGGCCCGTTAAAGGGGAGAACCGTTCCTTACCAGGGGTTTCTTAATTACAAGGGCTCGAATTTGAGACCTCCGGTTAAGGGTAAAGGGATCTCATTCATCCCACCACACCCCTTGGTGATATCTATTGGATCTTCAGCATATTGTTTTATACAACTTGTATTCCTGTTGCATTCATTTAAGGAGTGTATTGTATGTTGAGTAAATAACTGGTGGCAATCTGCTAAAGCAACTTGTATTCATATATACCCTTAAAAGAATTTCATGGTTTTCAGTGTTCATTTGGAAAAGGAATAGCATATGGCGAATAGTTACTGGCTTTTCCAGGTCCTTAGATCTATTTTTCAATCATTTTCCAGTGTTGTCAAAGGCTCATTTAAGGCGCGTTTAAGCCTTGAAGCTCAGAAAAGCTCAGGTAGCGTGCTTCCACTCGCTTAAGCTGTGCTTCAATGTAGGGAAGGCACTAAGGTACCGTGCCTCATTGCCCATGAGCTCTATCTTGATTCAAGCGGTACTAAACAACAAATATAACCGGCAAATAAGTTAAGGAGAACATTACGAATGAACTTGTTACTTTTTTCTTGAATTACATAAATATTTTTTGTTTTTTTCCCTTCATTGCGCTTTTTAAAGCTAAAGCCCACACTTTAATAAAGCCCCAATAGACATGGAGCACTTCTTAGAACTTTTCGCCTTTGACAACATATTTTTCCTTTGAAATCATACTTTTTTTTGTGAATAAAGTTTATTTAATTTCATGTTCTTATATTGTTAAGCATATTTAACTGTGGTAAAATATTTATAGAAGTGGCAAATGACTGGAAATGGTTAACCCTGTCTTTTAGTATCTTTTTGTTTCCCAAAAGGAAAAAAATCCCCTGAATGTGACAGGAAAATTTGTATTTGCTGACTTTTCTTTGTGTAGAGAATTATATCACGATTGCAATGTTTTCAAAGACTAGAGTTTCTTTTGGTTATATGCATTGTCAAAGCATGTTGATGATTCATATCTTAATGGAGCCAATTTCATTTCTTGTGGAGAATGCTTCAGGATTTTATGTGAGCACTGAGCAGTAGCAGCTTGAGAGATTTGTTATCTGGAGTTAATGTTATTGAATCTAGCCCTTACTGTATTTATATTTATATAATCTTTTCACTTAACCGCATATTCTCCAATTTTTGCTGCATTTTATGTTTAATTTTGCAGTTGCTCGAAAATAAAACATTTTTGGATGGCGTAATATCTAGAACTCCCCTTAGACGCCCTGGAGAATCTCAAGAAGTTTCATCCCTTGTAGCTTATCTTTGTCTACCTGGAGCATCGTACATCACTGGGCAAGTTATAGCAGTTGATGGAGGTTTCACAGTCAATGGGTTCGAAATGACAAGCTACTGATATGTGTTTTCGTCTAGAGATGATAGCGCAGCTTATGCCTTGCATCTCTTTTGTCTGGAGATACTCATGCTCTTTGTTTCTTACTGATCAAGCTGAAACCATCCTGAAATAAAAGCTCTATTTCATATCTTCCTTAATCCTTATATATGGGATCATAATAAGGCATTTCCTCATTAATTTTCCCTGCATGCCCCTTCTTATCTGAGTATAAACTCTAGTTTTCTGTCTTTTTCTTATATTTCTCTAAGAACAGCATATTCTGTAGTTGATTGTGTTGCCGGTTGCGTATCATGCGAAGTTATTTCTGAGCTTTGCACGTTCCTTAAGGTTCCTTTGTTGTAGTGCAATTCTGTATTTCATTTTTGTTGAGAAGGTAGTGCAATTCTGTATTTCATTTAAACTGTAGGATAGGAAACTTTTTGATTATTTGCACATGTTTGTATAGGATTACGCAAATAGCAATGGACTTTTGAACTCATTCGATGTGTGTCCATCTCTCTAAGGAACTTTCAATTCGAAGGAAAGGCGACGCTAAAAGCATGCTATTGAATTAGTTAGCCGTTAGGCTTCCGATCTTACAATAGTCCTTTAATTTGCATATGGCTTATAACAGTGTTGATAGCTCCTCTTTCCATCAATTCCCAGTTTGGAAGTATTAAAACTTTCACCCAAATGAGTAAGACTGGCATTGTTCTTATTGAACCTCTTTTAAAATATTGGTATGATAGTATCTGTTCTAGGTAAGAGTTGTAATTAACCTTTGTTTTAGTAATTCCTCCTCACCAATTTCAGAATATTCTTGTGATAGTTTTATTTCAGGAGAGCTGGTTATTGAATGTTTTAACTGTGACAGCTTAATTATTGACTGAATGAAGTGTTGTGATGATGTGCAAATTTTCTGACCCTAGAGAAGGGTTAATGTTCTTATTGTTTGCCCCCTTCTTGGAAGTGCACTTTCTTATGTCGTCTTCCTTTTGTCCAATGTCATTTTGTTCAATTCATCTTCTTCATTTTAAAATCGATTTATATTTGCGTCAAAATAAATTAGATTGATTCGGGATTTCGGTCAGCTTATTCTAACGAGAACAAGGTAGGGAACTAACAGTTTATCCTCGAGATGCTACCTTATATATTTTATTGGTAGAAGATTTAGTTCTTCCCAGCTCTTTCTTTCCTTTAGCCTTGCTATCAGAAGTGTTTGAGAAATTGAACCTTAGCTTAACTCAATTCAAAAAGTTCAACTGGTGAAAATTGTCTAATAACATATGAGGACACTACAATAATTGTTGTGGGACGCAGAACACATCTCTCTTGCACGCTCAAAGCTGAGAGTAACTGTATGACCCAAAAAATAGATTTTGGTTTTATACAATTAAATTAATAGAAAATTGGGGTTAATCACAGTCAATATCAGTATTCAAGTATTTTCGAAGGTTGATTTGAGATCTGTCTATCATCAGTTGAAGATTAGGGCATCAGATGTCCCTAAGATAGCTTTTCGGACTCGGAATGGGCATTATGCGTTCCTAGTGATGTCATTTGGCTTGACAAATGCCTCAGCAGCATTTATGGATTTGATGAATCTGGTATTTAAGCCCTATTTGGATTCTTTATGATCCTCTTCATTGATGATATTTTGATCTACTCCCGCAGTCGAGAGGAGCATGAGCAGCATCTTTGGGTAGTACTTCAGACCCTAAGAGATAGTCAGTTATATGCCAAGTTTTCAAAGTGTGAGTTTCGGTTGGACTCGGTTGCCTTTTTAGGACATGTTATATTTGCCGAGGGCATTAACGTGGATCCAAATAAGATTGAGACAGTTCAGAACTGGCCTAGACCTACTTCAGCTACAGAGATTTGGAGCTTCCAGGGTTTGGCGAGTTATTATCGCTGGTTCGTGGAGGGGTTTTCATCCATCGCAGCCCCATTGACTAAATTGACCCAGAAGGGTGCCCCATTCAGGTGGTCTGATGAGTGTGAGTTGAGCTTTCAAAAGCTCAAGACTGTCTTGACTACAGCTCCGGTATTGGTATTATCCATGGGTTTGGGATCCTATACTATGTATTGTGATGCATCGCATATTGGGCTTGGTGCAGTATTGATGTAGGATGACAGGGTGATTGCATACGCGTCTCGGCAGTTGAAGGTTCATGAGAAGAATTACATTCTTCATGATTTAGAGTTGGCAGTGATTGTTCATGCATTGAAGATTTGGAGGCATTACCTCTACGGTGTGTCGTGTGAGGCATTCACAGATCATCGGAGTCTACAGTACTTATTTAAGCAAAAGGATCTCAACTTGAGGCAACGAAGGTGGTTAGAGCTGTTAAAAGACTATGATATCACCATTTTGTATCATCCTGGGAAGGCCAATGTGGTGGCCGATGCCTTGAGTAGAAAGGCTACGAGTATGGGTAGCCTTGCATATATTCCAGTTGATGAGAGACTGCTAGCATCAGATGTTCAGGCCATGGCCAATCAGTTCGTGAGGTTAGATATTTCGGAGCCTAGTCGGGTCCTTACTTGCACGGTTTCTCGGTCTTCTTTGTATGAGCGCATTAGAGAGCGTCAGTATGATGACCCTCATTTGCTTGTCCTTAAGAACACGGTGCAACACGGTGATGCCAAGAAAGCTTCTATTGGAAATGATGGGGTGTTGCGGATGCAGGGTCGGGTTTGTGTGTCCAATGTGGATGGGCTTCACGAGTTGATTCTTGAGGAGGCCCAAAGTTCGCGGTATACCATCTATCTGGGTGCCGCCAAGATATATCAGGATTTGAGGCAGCATTATTGGTGGAGAAGAATGAAGATAGATATAGTTGCGTGTGTGGCTCGGTGTTTGAATTGACAGCACGTGAAGTACGAGCATCAGAGGCTTGGCGGTTTATTTCAGAGACTTGAGATTCCTGAGTGGAAGTGGGAGCGTATTACCATAGATTTCATTGTTGGGATCCCACGAACTTTAAAGAAATTTGACGCAGTATGGGTCATTGTGGATAGGTTGACCAAGTTGGCGCATTTCGTTCCGGTGGAAGATTCCTATTCTTCATAGCATTTGACTGAGATCTATATCCGCGAGATTGTTCGTCTGCACGGTGTGCCAGTGTCCATCATTTTTGATCAGGGTACGCGTTCACATCGCATTTCTGGAGGGCCTTATAGCATGAATTAGGCACGTGGGTTGAGTTGAGTACATCATTTCACCCCCAGACGGACGGGCAGTCTGAGCGCACCATTCAGATATTGGAGGATATGGTTCGTGCCTGTGTTATGGATTTCGGGGGTTCTTGGGATCAGTTCTTGCCGCTTGCGAAGTTTGCCTACAATAATAACTACCAATCGAGTATTCAGATGGCTCCTTATGAGGCCTTATGTGGGAGGTGGTGTCGTTCGCCAGTTGGTTGGTTTGAGCCGGGAGAGGCTCGGTTGTTGGGTATTGATTTGGTTCAGGATGCCTTGGAAAAGGTCAAGATGATTCAGGATAGGATTAGTATGGTGAAGTCTAGGCACCAGAGTTATGCTGATAGGAGAGTTCGTGATGTTGCATTCATGGTTGGAGAGAGGGTTTTTCTCCGGGTTTCACCCATGAAGGGTGTGATGAGGTTCGGGAAGAAGGTCAAGTTGATCCCTAGGTATATCGGACCCTTTGAGATCCTTGAGAGAGTTGGTGAGTTAGCCTACAAGCTTGCATTGACACCTAGATTATTAACAGTCCACCAGGTGTTCCATATTACTATGCTCCGGAAGTATCATGGTGATCCGTCCCATGTATTAGATTTCAGCTCAGTCCAATTGAACAAGGATCTAACTTACGAGGAGGAGTCGGTACCCATTCTAGCGCGGCAGGTCTGGAAGTTGAGGTCTAAGAGTTATCCTTCTGTTAGAGTACAGTGGAGAGGCCAGTCGATCGAGGCAGCTACATGGGAGTCCGAGTCCGATATGCGGAATAGATTCCCACACCTTTTCACCAACCCAGGTACCTTTCTATGTCCGTTCGAGGGCGAACGTTTATTTTACAGGTGGAGAATGCGATGGCCCGATAGGTCATTTTGATTATTAGCTCTTAATTTCGTATCTCGAGACCTCCATTAGCTTCGTTTGATGTTTCTTAGTTTGTGTGCGTGGTCCGTGTCGCTTTTTGAAAAGCTTTTATTTGAAGATGTGAAGAAAATATGATTTTTGGCTTTAAAAACAACTTGAGTTGACCACTATCTATATTTTATGAAAATGACCTCGGATCGGTATTTTGACGATTTCGGTAGGTCCGTATCGTGATTTTGTACATGGGCGTCTACTCGAAATTGAATTGGAGGTCCCTAAATTGATTTGACTCATTTTATCGAAAACTAGTATTTTGAAAGTTTGAAATTTTTTTAAGTTTGACCGTAAGTTGACTTTATAGCTAACGTGTTTGAATTTTGATGTTGAAACTTGGAATAGGTCTGTATCACCATTTGAAACCTATCTGCAAAATTTGGTTCAATTCGGAATTTATTTGACATGATTCGGACACTTAGATGTGATTCTAATTGTTCTTGAGTTTACTTTGAAATTCCATTCGTTTTGAGGGTTGATTTGTAAATTTAGATATTATTTTGGTGATTTGATTGCGTGAGCAAGTTCGTATGATGTTATTAGACTTGTGTGCATGTTTAGTTTGGAGCCCGAGGGGTTCAGATGAGTTTGGTTAGTATAAGGATTGTTGGTGCAAAACCAATTTTGGTTATGTTGCAGATCTCGCATTTGCGAGGTCTGGCTCGCAATTGTGAGCCTCGCTTTTGCGAAGAATTATTCGCATTTGTGAGCATGGGTGGGCTAGGTGAATCTCGCATTTGCGAGAATTTGGTTCGCTTTTTCGAACTGTGGCCGTTCTCTTTTACGAAGGAAGTGGTCGCATTTGCGATTACAGGCCACTTGAGTCTGCTTCGCGATTGCGAAGTTTCTGGTCGCATTTGCGATGGTGGAATGTTTGCATTTGCGTCTAAATGTCGCATTGCGACTTCTGGTGTTATGAGGCAAGGTTCGCATTTGCGACCCTTGTCTCGCATTTGCGATGTTCGCAATTGCGACATCTGTAGTTAGGTAAAAGAGGGAGAAAATGGGACTTAGCTCATTTTACACTATTTCTCAATCCTAAACACTCTAGAGGCGATTTTTCAAGAGACTTTTCTTCCCAAATTCATTGGTAAGTGACTCTAATCTATTTTCTTTCAATTACCCATTACTTTTCATGAGATTTCAACATCAAATTTAGGATTTCCATGATAGAAATAAGGAATTTAGGTAGAATTGGGAATTTTTGTAAAATTGAGATTTAGACCTCAAATTGAGGTCGAATTTCGAAATAAATCACATAATCGGGCTCGAGAGTGAATGGGTAATCGAATTTTGGAACCTCGGGTTTTGACCAAGCGAGCTCGGGGTTGACTTTTGTTGACTTTTTCAAAAATGATCAAAATTGAACCTCTTTCATTAATGGGTAGTTTCCAAAGCTTATTTTGAATCATTTGATCGATAATTTACTAGATCTAATTGGTTTGGAGGCTTGTTCGAAAGGCAAAGGCGTGGTTGATTGATTGCTTGATTGGCGGAGTGAGGTAAGTGTTGGGTCTAACCTTGACTTGAGAGAATTAGAGACCCATGAACTATGTGTTATGTGAATTATGTAAGCGACGGCGTATATGCGAGGTGACGAGTATATATACGTCGTCATCATATTTATTTCCATATTTTCGCTTATTTCATGATATGTCTTGCTTCATGCCTTAATTGTTACATGCTTTATTTGACTTCTATGCCATAATTGTTATTTGTTACTTAATTAATATTGTACCAAATTATCCGTCCCTTCCATGACTCCATGCTTATTTTCTACTTGTCTCTACTTGCTTTACTTGCATATCTAAATTGTCATATGCTTTACTTGCCTTATTGTTTGTAATATTTGTTGCCTTCTATAAGGTGATTTCCCTTGCATGAGTGGTTTAATTGATAGATATAGATGAATTTGTGAAGTTGAGACTTCGAGTTGTTAGAGATTCTTTGATTATTATGTGGTTCTTTATTGCCTCGTACATTTACCCTCTTGATGCGAACATTCTTGTAAATTTGGTTGTTGAATCGTTTATGTTGATTAAAATTATTTGGGGAGCGAGTTGCACGCCGCAACGAAAATTGAAAGGTAATGAATTGAAATGGTAGAATAAGGACGGATTATGATATTGACAGATAATGATATGGTGGGATCGGGTTGCGCGCCGCAATGGATTGTATATATGGTATTTTTATGTGATTGTTGGATTTGTCTTGGTATTGTGATATGAGATTATGAGACTTGTTATTTTGGGCTCTCTGGTAGTTGGACTTCGAGTTTGTTTTCATGAGTTGATTGCTTTACTTCCATTTCTTGTTTTCCTGTTATTATTATTGTTATTATTATTATTATTATTATTATTATTATTATTATTATTATTATTATTATTATTATTATTATTATTATTATTATTATTATTATTATTATTATTATTATTATTATTATTATTATTATTATTATTATTATTATTATTATTATTATTATTATTATTATTATTATTATTATTATTATTATTATTATTATTATTATTATTATTATTATTATTATTATTATTATTATTATTATTATTATTATTATTATTATTATTATTATTATTATTATTATTATTATTATTATTATTATTATTATTATTATTATTATTATTATTATTATTATTATTATTATTATTATTATTATTATTATTATTATTATTATTATTATTATTATTATTATTATTATTATTATTATTATTATTATTATTATTATTATTATTATTATTATTATTATTATTATTATTATTATTATTATTATTATTATTATTATTATTATTATTATTATTATTATTATTATTATTATTATTATTATTATTATTATTATTATTATTATTATTATTATTATTATTATTATTATTATTATTATTATTATTATTATTATTATTATTATTATTATTATTATTATTATTATTATTATTATTATTATTATTATTATTATTATTATTATTATTATTATTATTATTATTATTATTATTATTATTATTATTATTATTATTATTATTATTATTATTATTTATTATTATTATTATTATTATTATTATTATTATTATTATTATTATTATTATTATTATTATTATTATTATTATTATTATTATTATTATTATTATTATTATTATTATTATTATTATTATTATTATTATTATTATTATTATTATTATTATTATTATTATTATTATTATTATTATTATTATTATTATTATTATTATTATTATTATTATTATTATTATTATTATTATTATTATTATTATTATTATTGCATACAGGTTATTATAAGTGGCTCGCCTTAGCCTCGTCACCACTTCGTCGAGGTTAGGCTCGGCACTTATGGAGTACATGGGGTCAGTTGTACTCGTACTACACTCTGTACTTCTTGTGCAGATACCGGAGTTGGTCCCAGCAACGCTTAGTGAGATTGCCCGGATCCAGCTACCTGTGGAGACTTGAGATATAGTTGGACGGCATCCGCAGCCCTGAAGTCCCCTTCTATGTTATCATTGCTGTTTATTTTAATTCAAATAGTTGTGTTTTATTCAGATTATTATCTGTAGTACTCTAGACACTCATGTAATCGTGACTCCAATTTTTGCGATTGTATTTGGATTACATCGTTTATTAGTCTATCACCTTATTTCAGACTACTCGGTTTTATTGTTATCATTTGATTTGGATTGTTAAAATGGTTAATAAATATAGCTAACATTGGCTTGGCTAGCAAGTGAAATGTTAGGCGCCATCACGATCCCGAGGGTGAGAATTCCGGATCATGACACATATACTCCAACTTCTTCCTCCTAAGTAGTGGTGGAAAAATGGTTAAAGGAAAATAGTTATCCATCCATATTATCCATTAAAAAATGTGTTGGATAATGAACTTTTTAAAAACGGGTAAAATATGGATAAGAACCATATTATACACTTAGAAAATAGATACCAATGCGTAACCAATGGATAACCAATGAGTTTAATTTTTATATTTGTAAAGCCTCAAATTGGGGGTTTCTCAAGTTTGGGAGACTAGGAATTCTCCCAAAAGTCATCATATTCAAGAAGTCATGGATAATATGAATATCCATATTATCCGTCGTTTAACCCGTTTTTTATCCGTATTAAATATGGGTCGAGTCGGATAATTTATTCATTTTTGCATTACCCATTTTCGACCTGTCCATATCTGACTCGACCCCGGTTGCCACCCCTACTCCTAGGACAAAAAAAAAAGGTAACAATCATCTTCTATTTCTCACCTTTTCTCTTTTGTGTACTTGATTATTAGAGTTCCGCCAGCATTTACAATCATTTCTCTTCCGCGTAGAATATAGGGTATGGTTACTATGCTAATTACTACGTAAATATGACTCTTTGAGAGTAATATGGTACGTAGTTCCTATGCTATTAATTCCTTTCTGCTCGGTAAATGATGATTTTTAATAAAGTACATATTTTTGACCTTACTATTTCCTCTATATATACTCTCTTAAAACTTATCACATCAATTCTGTTATGATTCATTTTTGTTTTTATCTATTTAATCATTCAACGTACTCTTCTAGCAAGTTACTTGCATTATTTGGACCAAATATTTTTATTAGAACAACGAAAAGAAAAGCAAGAACAATTGTGTGTCAAAGATTTGAAGCTAAATAAAAGATTAACTTTTTCCATCAATTGTAGGAGAGCCAAAGCCTCTGCGAAAAGAGTTGTATAAGGATTTGTTAATATTTTGGGCGTATATTATCGTGCCTTCTTTGAGGGGATTTGGACGTAGGCAATAAAGACAAGTTCGGAGATATTACAAACTGGTTGGAGAAGCACGTCGTCTAAGAAAAAGATTAATAGTGAATTAAGGAGTAATATTTTATTCATCTTTACCGTTTTGATGGCTCAAGAAAGAGGCAAGCGAGAAGGCAGTTCCTTCAAAAGTTTTTGATAGAAACTAAGGTCCACCAAACTAAGCAGTGAATTAGATTTTCTATAAGTTCCCACATAACGCACGCACACAGCAGTAAGTAAATGACACAATGGAATTTTATGTGGAAAACTCCCAGCTCAGGGGATTAAAAATCACGACCTACCCTTGTAGGATTTCAACTTCACTACTGAGCAAACTTTAGATTACAACCTATTATAACCTAAGAATTAACCTCTTAATCCCTCACTAACTTGTAACAACTCTATTACAAGCCACTTTGTAATAACTCTATTACAAAGACTTACAACTCGACTAACTCTAGCCATGACACAAACAAAAGGCTTATGATTTTACAAAGATTTCCTACACAATGCCTCTAACTAAGCTAAGTAGGAATTACAAGTAAAGTGCTTTAACAAAGATGCAACACAACTAAGGACATGTAATAACTCAACACAGGAAGCTGGTCCTTCGTTATGTTGTTCTTTGTTTTTGATGCCCTTGAGAATCACTTGCAAGATTGACACAGACTTGAGAGAATGCTTGATCGATTCTGAATGTGCAAGTATTTTGTTTTTGCCTTTGCTTGATGTTAATAATTTATTTTGTGACATCACTTGAATGATGCAAGCAAGTTAGGTAAAGGGCATTCCCCATAAAGTTGACTGCTATACTGTTTTTGTACTGTTGGTGTGCAGGCAACAACTTTACAGCTTTGAGGAGTTGACTTGTACCGTCACCAAGGGAACTGGTGGCCATCCGTTCCCTTTGTTGTTCCTTTGACTCTGAAGAGTTGAACCACGTCCCCGACTTGAGACTTGTTGTTCTTTAAGTACTTGAGGATATATAACAGGTTCCTTATCTGGTTCTTATCATTAAGTTTGTTAGATCATCAAAATATAACAGGGATATATATAACCTATCAATTTTCCCTTTTTTGATGATGACAAACTTATAATTGAAGTTCCCCCTAAGAACCAGAATGGTAGATCAGTTTCCTGTATTCCCCCTGAATCTGTTCCCCCAGCTTGTTCCCCCTCAATTATTTTTCCCCTTTTGGCATTATAAAAAGATCAGTAGCAAGCAATAAGCAAAAAGAAGTATAGCTTGGTTAACTCATGCCACGTGTGTTCACACAATCATGACTAAAACAGAGCAAAAGAGCAAGACATACACAACAAAAAGGATGAAACGTCCATTAATTTTTGGAAATTAAGCAAGGAGCAGTTCCATTGTTACCAAACCATCCACAAAATAAAAACAACAAAAGGTACCAGTTATAAATATCATTAAGACAAAAAGCAGAGGACGGACACTAGGAAGGGAACAATTTTTAGGGAACACCGGAAAGAGATGGCCCAGATGAAGAGGTAAGGGGTTCTAAGAAGGATGTCCATTCGAGCATTAGCTGACACCTGCTCATTAAGCATTCTCTCCTTCAGGTCCTCAACTTGTTTCCTGAGGTCAGCATTCTCTTTTGTTAGACGGGTAACCTCTGTGCTGTGAGAGCTGCTAGAATCAGGTGCCTCTTGAACCTGACTGAGCTAACCTTCGAGAATGGCATTCCTTGCCTTCAGCTTCCTTATCTCTTCAGTGGCACTGTTCTGAGTGTTGATCAGCTGAGAGATAGTAGAATTGTTGTCAGCCCCTCCACTTCAGTCAATGCACTCACACTCTTCTAGGGTGGTCTTGGAGAAGGTCTGCTTGCGAGTTCCCACCTTAGCTTTTCCCAAAGGGACTTTGAAAAATTCAAAAGCTTTAGTGAGGAGGAACCTGTAAGGCAGCCCATGATTACCATCCTTGAACTCTGCCACCTTCTTCATGTGTTCTATCATAAGACCATGCAGGTTTATAGTTGTGTAGCCATCCAGTACTTCCATGAGAACCAGGTCTGCTCGTGACGTAATGGACCGTCTTTCTGCGCGTGGGAGTGTTGATACCCATTTTTTTCCTCATATTTTTCAAAATATATATATACTTTCAAAATAACATTTTTGCATCATTATTTAGTTTACAAACCTATACAAGCATTTTTCTATAATTTTTCACAATTTTTATAGCTTTAAATTAATTTTCTTGTATTTAAATTATATGTAAATATCTAGTAATTATCCTTTTAAATTATTTTGTAATAACTTAGTTACCTAAAATAATTATTTTGCACCTATAATATATGTTTCAAACATTTTATTTCATTCCATTTAATTACATTAGCATTTTTAAGCTATTTATTTGATTTTGCAATAATGGCCTATATTCATATACAAATGCTCCTTATTTATACTATTCGTGTCAAAAACAGCATTTTATATTTTTTATAATGTTAAATCATTATTCTTAATCATTTTAGTGCATAAAACATATTTCACTCATTTACTAATTATTTTTATAAATTATGTTTTGCTAAATTACATGTGTTTAAAAGGCTGGCCCAATTTCTAAGTGATTTTTCGGACTAAATTAGCCCAGTACCTTAGCCCAATAACCCCAGCCCAAACCGGTCGCGATCCACCTAGCCAACCCGACCCAACCCCTCTTTAAAATCCTGGTCGTTGATCTCTAAGATCAACGGCCCACATTTAGTCTCCCCTTTTAAATCACCCAACCCCAAACCCTAATCCTATTCCCTCTAAATCCGCCGCCCTAAAACTCTCCCCCTCTCTGAAGAACTCTAATCGCCGCCTCTCTAAACCCCTCTCCTAATCCCTCTTCTAATGGGATTCTCCTCTCATTTACTTACCATATTTGTGTGTTTCCGCTACTGGTTGATTCTCTATGGTATCACCTAGTACTTTCCTAAACATGGCAAGTACTACTTCTCCTATTCCATCCGAGTGATTCCTATCTCTTGAATCTGGACCATATTTCGTCTACATGCGTTCTATTATAAACTGTGTGAGTCCGATTTTGTTTGTATTTTGCTGATTTACACTTTCCCTTAAAATTAGGGTTTACCAGATTTTCTCTCTTAAATTGATTTCAAATTGATTTGCATGTTTCTTTTCCTTGCTTGTTGTTTAAATTATTTTATTTTCTTATATGTTTGCTCGATTTTTGACTACTATATAAACCCCTCATTTTCCTTTTTGCGACAGATTTTGAGAAAATCGATTTCTTTAATAAAATTTTAAAGTATTTGCTACTCTCTTGCTTGGTATTCTGTATTGGCCGGCTGAAAGCCAAGGCCATTAGCATTTTGTTCCTTAACCCGTTCTTGGTGCGAGCACTGCCCTGAGTTCATCGAAGCTCTTGGGAACTTTGACGCATTAGGGATTCTGGATTTTCTGTGGAAACCTATTCTTTACTGTTCTTCGCTTAACTGGTGAGTCACTATACTTTGCAATTTTATTCCTAGGCATCTATGGTTTGTATACATTTTCATTCCTGAAATTGGTCAGTTCTGTATGTTTTCTGGATTGCTTTTGTGTGTAATTCAGTTTGCTTTCCTCAAATCTTTAGGTCTCTTAAGCCTTTAGCTTCAAGCATGCCTAAACCCAGTTCTATTAAGTTCTTACTAGTCAATGTGTTAGAAATTATTACTGTTTGGGACCCTTATACTTGTTATCATATTCTGGTGTTTAATTTAGTCTTTTGTTATCAATCTTGTTATTTGAATATGCCTTACTAGCATAATTTGAACTTCTTTAGTCGACTAGTTGATTAAGTTCAAAAGCATGAATATGTACCCATTGTATGGCACAAGCCTGTTTCCCCTCATATTCTGAATTTCTGTATTGATGACTTGCCTATCTGACATGTTTTGACCCTGATCTCTATCAGTATGCCCTTTAGCATGTTTAACACCCTCCCCGATTCACCAGTTGTTATAATCTGCTTTTCTCATGTCTAAATGCTGCCAGATTGCCAAATTAGCATGACTGTTGCATAACATCAGGACTTACACAATCTGGACCTTCTTTAGGTAAATAGTCTACTGTGTCAATGCTAGAATACCTACATGTGTTTGCTATCACACACTGTCTTGAATCTCTGCAATGTCTGTCTTGCATGTACAATGTGATGCAATTTGTATTAAAACCATTTTTATCGACTATGATCTTGCTTCGATGCTAATATGTTTCCAGTCTGTCTTTTGTTCATTTGATACCCTGTCTTTTCTAGTGTTTATCACAATGTCTAAATACTTATTAGCATGACCTTAAAATGCATGCTTAGCTTAATCCGAACCTCTTAGGTCTCAATTGGTTTATTGTCATGAATGATAATCTATGTATATCTTGCAAACCTGTTTCTTCCCCAATTTCTTTCAATATGAGGCTATCTATGTGGTGTTTTGCTGTCCTGCTGAACCTACTGGCCTATTTGATTAATTACTCTATATGCTCAATTTGGCTATGTCTACTTTAGGATATGAATATATCTCCTAACTTCTGTCCATTTTCCTCACTGGCAACTTATGCTATTCTGAACTCTTTATTCTTAGCCGGCTGAAAGCCAAGACTATCTAGGTTCTATTATTGGCCTCCTAAGTGTGAGCACTGCTCGGGGTCCAATTGATACCCTTGTGAACTCTGACACACTAGGGCTTAGTCCTTAGTCACTCCCTTAATCTCAAACTGTTCCTATTCACTCTACTTCCCCTTGTTATGTGTTGTGTGCTTGAATTGGCTGATTTAAATGGTGAAACACTTGGTGCCATGGTTGAGTAAACTGGTTCTGGACTTCTCTATGGATCCCTGAGTCGTGTATTGAATGTGGCTCTTTGTTGAAAGCCTCGGTATGTTGTGTAAGAGCTATTAAAGGCCCAATAATGCTGGGTATTTATTTGTTTTATTTGGGCCTATTATGGGCCTATTCACTGTTGTGTAATATTGTTACTTTACTTATTATTGGGCATGTAATAATCTTTATATGAACAATTGGGGTTGTTAGTAAAAGGGAATGGGGTAGAGTTTAATATTTACCTACGACGGGTAGATAGCATGCCTATAGGACTTAATAATATGTTTGTTATATGTGTCATTAACTCTCTACGCACACTGTAGAAATCATGCCATTAGGAAAAGCACACACTCACACTACTTGTCTACTAGCAAAGCATGAGCTCAAATGCCTCCATTATCCTTGTTGCTACATGTTATTAGAAAACCTACCCATAGGAAATAAATATCGTTGAACTTTCCTTCAATTTGCATCGCTACAGTATATCCATTAGAGATCACGCCTATAGGATTTTAATCATCTCATTTGTTATTGTATCGCACTGTTCACCTAGAAAACATGCCTATAAGGTTAAAGTATAACAATAAAATCAGTTCCAAGTGCTAATCATTAAAGATCCTGCCTATAAGATACCATAATTTGCCTTAATAACTGTTAATAATGCCCCCCTCAACAGTGTTTATTGTTCACTTAGACCATTATCAAAAGCGTGAGTAATTCTGTGTTTCTCCCGATAGATTCCATTGTCTTTACTACATAAATCCCTTAGACGCAACATCTAGAGGATTAATAACTGGAAATCTGCAATTTCAACAATCAATATGTGACAACTGTACAATCTTGTCTATGGGCAACGCTTGGTTTCTGAAACTGCTTGCATGCCTTAACGCCTTGTCACATAGAAATCATGTCTATAGGGATTTAAGTTCTTAATTCTGAACTGCTTAACATACAATTTGTCTTGCGTGCATTTGTTGCTTAAGTGTGGAGGCAAACTTGAGCCTTGACTGCCTATATGTGAAGTCCAATGTGTTTTGTATGTCGCCTAGTTTTGACATTTCTGAGCAGCCTAAGTGAAGTCTAGAACCATGCAAAGTAAAGGTCCAATACCTCCTGGACCATAAGTATGGAACGGGTAGTGCACGTATAGGGTACGACCTATAATTGAATTAGAACACTTTTAGATAACAACTTTAACATAGTAATCGGGTAGCAGGAGATGATAGTCTGTGCCCGCTGAATAATATGAGTAATACCCCATCTTGAGGGAGTTACGAAGTATTATTTATGTTGCACGGGGTGATCCTTTAGGCTAAAAAACTTAGGACCCCCTCCTTTTTATATGTTTTTATTAGATCTAAATAGTTGTATCCCTATATTCGCACTAAGATCTGTATTAATCATGGTGTAATAAAGTTCTTTGACTTCTGAATTCCCTTTGTTTATTTGATCACCTAGCTTAATCGTAGTCCACATAATCTTAAGTTCGATCGGGACCCACAGCTGTGGACCTCGAGGAGTGCCTAACACCTTCTCTTTGGGGTAACTTGAGCCCTTACCCGATCTTTGATGGCATTGACTAGTCAAATAGAGTTATCTGCATAATAGGTGCCCTAACGCACCTTAAAAATCGTTAGGCGGTGACTTTTCTCCTTTAGCACTCTATCTCCCATTCTAAAAGGAGTTGTCACGTGTCGAAGACTGCTTTTCGTGAGAAAAATGGGGCGCGACAGCATAGCGACTCTGCTGGGGATTTACACTTAGGCTCTTACCATAATGAACTTGGCTTATATGGAATACTTTCTTTGTTACATGCACATCCTTTCCCCTACTCACCTTTATTTGTTTAAATCCGCTGCGACATGCACATCCTTTCCCCTACTCACCTTTATTTGTTTAAATCTGCTATGACAGGCACATCCCTTCCCCCTATTCACCTTTACTTGCTATGACCGCTATTTTATCTTGTCAAAATTTCTATATCATGCCTACTTCCTTACCTGCTTTATTACATTCCCGCATATATTTTTATGAACTAAACTAACTCCTTCCGTTTGTCTTTCTTCTATATTCTTTCCATGTTTACCTTTGCTCTATTATTTACTGCTTTTACATATCATGCAAATACTTGACAACGTGTTATTATTACTGTATAAAGCATGCTCCACATCATACTCCACTCGTGCCAACTATCATTATAGCGGCACTTGATGAGTGTCCGCGCTCTTCCGAAAATTACCCTTTTAAATCGAAAAGGCTTATTTTTGGTAGACTATTCGATCAACGGTGCAATCGACGGTCTCGTTCCTTTCCCTCTCAAGTTGTCCACTTGGGAGTACCAGTCTAGACCATTCTAGAAACCCTACTCCAACTTGAAATGTACATGTATCTTGCTAAACCTAGTAAGGGTTGAAGCGTTATTAACGTAACAACCCGCTAAGATGAACCTCGTCCAAAGTCAGACGGGATTTCCACAACCCCAATGGACGCTATCATACTATGTGCATTACTTGGAGAAACATATGCCAACATGTTGATCATTATTGCGTAAACATTTTTGGCATTAATGAAATGACGCAAATGTTGGCATCAATTTTCTCCAAGTCTACGTGTCGCTTAGGTCTACCTCGGGCATAATGAGGTCCCTAAATTAGGATGCGAATTATTGCATGACTTTGTGAAACATGTTTTAATATCGTAAAAACTCTTTTAATATTCCTTACTAACTTGGTTACCTTTTGCTTTTTCTTTCTTTTGATTATTCTCATTCCCAAAGGTTGGTTTGTGCATACTGGCATCTTCTCAAGAACTGGACCGCTGCACCATCCCGGGCTCGTTGAGTTCCTTGTTAACCTGGCAAATTAGCATGAATTACTTTAAAAAATAGTTTTGAGCATTTGAGACATTTTTCAGTATTCTGTTTTGAAATAATTGCTCGAGCCATCAAGCCGCACTTGTTGACGTTTTTAAGATTTTTTTTTAATGCATTACTATTTTTCGTATTTATTATTATTTTTACATTTTTCTTTTCAGCATTATTATTACCTATCCCAATAAACCTAAGGTTGTGACATGTAATGAGACAACGCAACATAAGGATAGTGATTCAGAGGATCTAGAAGAGGATATAATACCCAAGTAAATTGTTAGAGAAGTGAAATTTTTTGAAAATAAGCCCAAGTGATGAGACTAAAACCGTTAATTTGGGAGACTCCGAAACTGTCAAGGAAACTCGTGTAAGCATTCACCTATCGTCGTCAGAGAAGGAAGAATACATCCGGTTCTTGAAGGAGTATGAGGATATTTTTGCATGGTCCTATGATGATATGACCAGTTTGAGCACATCCATAGTGGCTCATAAACTACCTACCAACCTTATATGTCCGCCTGTAAAGCAGAAGCTCAGAAAGTTCAAACCAGCTATGAGTCTGAAAATAAAGGATGAAGTCACCAAGCAGATCAAAGCCAAGGTTCTCAGAGTGGTTGAATATCTGACCTGTTTGGCTAATATTATGCCAGTTCCAAAGAAAGATGGGAAGGTCAGAGTGTGTGTCGACTATCGGGATTTAAACAGAGCGAGTCCTAAAGATGATTTCCCTTGCCCAATATACACATACTGATTGACAATTATGCCAAGCATGAACTTCAATCCTTTGTGGATTTATTCACGGGATATCATCAGATCTGGATGGATGAAGAGGATGCCAAAAAGATAGCCTTCATTACACCGTGTGGAGTATATTGTTGCAAAATGATGTTGTTTGGCCTAAAGAATGATGGAGCCACCTATATGAGGGCCATGATAACCATTTTCCACGACATGATACACAAGGAGATAGAGGTGTACGTGGATGATGTCATCATCAAATCCAAGAGAAGCACAAATCATATAGCAGATTTGAGGAAATTCTTTGATCGACTTCGAAGGTACAACCTGAAACTGAATCCCGCAAAATGTGCCTTCGGAGTCCCTGCTGGAAAGCTGTTAGGGTTCATCGTCAGCCGCCGAGGAATTGAGCTAGACCCATCAAAGGTCAAGGCTATCCAACATTTGCAACCTCCGAAGAACAAGAAAGATATGATGAGTTTCTTAGGGCGTCTCAATTACATCAGTCATTTCATAGCACAATCAACTGTGATCTGTGAATCGATTTTCAAAATATTGAAGAAAGACGCTGCAACAAGTTGGACTAAAGAGTGCTAGAAAGCCTTTGACAAGATCAAGGAATATTTATCCAAACCACCTGTTCTGGTCCCACCGGAACCTGGGAGACCTCTGCTACTCTATTTATCTGTACTAGATGGGGCTTTCGGCTGTGTCTTGGGACAACACGACGAGACGGGAATAAAGGAACAGGCCATATACTATCTGAGCAAGAAGTTCACACCCTACGAAGTACGGTATTCTTTGTTGGAACACACCTGTTGTGCTTTGACATGGATAGCTCAAAAGTTGAGTCACTACTTTTGTGCTTGCACCACATATCTCATATCAAGGATGGATCCGTTAAAATACATCTTCCAGAACCCCATGCCCACGGGGAAGTTAGCAAAATGGCAGATATTACTAAGTGAGTTCGACATCATTTGTGTAACTCAAAAGGCTGTCAAGGGGCAAGCATTGGCGGATCATGTGGTAGAAAATCCTGTAGACGGAGTGTACGAACCACTGAAAATGTATTTTCCCGACGAAGAGGTATCATTCATAGGAAAAGATATCACCAAAACCTATGATGGTTTGAGAATGTTCTTCTATGGAGCTACAAATTTCAAAGGAGTGGGTATTGGAGTAGTTTTAGTATCAGAGACAGGTCAACACTATCCAGTATTCGCAAAGCTCAGGTTTCCATGTACCAACAATATGGAAGAATATGAGGCTTGCATCTTGGGACTCAAGTTGGCCATTGACATGAACATTCAGGAATTGCTGGTAATTGGTGACTCATACCTTTTGGTACATCAGGTTCTAGGAGAATGGGCTACAAAGAATACCAAAATACTACCGTATTTGTACTATGTACAAGAATTGATGAAGAGATTCACAAAGATAGAGTTCAAATATGTTCCGAGAATCCAGAATGAGTTCGCAAATGCATTGGCCACTTTGTCTTTCATGATACAACACCCAGACAAGAATTTCATCAACCCTATCCCGGTAGGGATTCATAACCAGCCAGCTTATTGTGCTCACGTTGATGAAGAAATTGATGGAAATCCATGGTTCCATGACATCAAAGAATATTTGGCAAAAGGAGAATACCCAGAGCACGCAAATCATACTCAGAAACGAACACTCCAAAGGCTATCCAACCATTTCTTCCAAAGCGGAGGAATTCTGTACAGAAGTACTCCAGATCTGGGTTTATTACGGTGCGTCAATGCCAAGGAAGCATCCAAATTGCTCGAAGAGATACATGCCGGAACTTGTAGACCACACATGAATGGTTTCATCTTAGCTAAGAAGATATTAGGAGCAGGATATTTTTGGATGACTATGGAAACAGACTGCATCAAGTATGTCCAAAAGTGTCATCAATGCCAAGTACATTCTGATATGATACGAGTGCCACCCAATGAACTCAACGCAACAAGTGCACCTTGGCCTTTCTCCGCTTGGGGGATGGATGTCATTGGTCCAATCAAACCCGCCGCTTCTAGTGGGCATAGACTATTTCACAAAATGGGTTGAAGCCGTATCTTACAAGGTTGTAACTAAGAAGGTCATCGCAGATTTTGTTAGGGATCGTATTGTTTATCGATTCGGGGTACGGAGTCAATCATCACCGACAACGCCGCCAACCTTAACAGTGATTTGATGAAATCCATGTGTGAAACCTTCAAGATCAAGCATAAGAATTCCACAACATACAGGCCGCAAATGAATAGAGCCGTAGAAGCCGCCAATAAGAACATCAAGAAGATACTAAGTAAGATGATAGATAATCACAAACAATGGCACGAGAAGTTACCATTTTCCTTACTTGGATATCGCACCACGGTTCGCACATCAACTGGGGCAACTCCTTATTTGCTGGTCTATGGTACTGAAGTCGTCATTCCCACCGAAGTAGAAATTCCTTCTTTGAGAATCATACAAGAGGCTGAACTCAGTGATGCAGAATGGATACGAAGTCATTATGAACAAATGGCTCTCATTGACGATAAAAGAATGAACGCAGTATGTCACGATGAAATTTACCAGAACAGAATGTCCAGAGCTTTCAATAAAATGATTAGGTCCAGACAATTCACACCGGGGCAGTTGGTAATAAAGCGGATCTTCCCGCATCAAGATGAAGCCAAAGGGAAATTTTTACCCAATTGGCAAGGGCCCTACATGGTTCACAGAGTACTAACAGGAGGAGCGCTCATACTTGCAGAAATGGACGGAGAAATTTGGCCAAAACCTATCAACTCAGACGCAGTCAAGAGATACTATATTTAGATTGTTTACATTTCTTCATTTGATGTAACTGATCTACTTGATTCCCATTTAAGAGGGGATACGTAGGCAGCCCTGTGGGTTTGGTCACATCTCAATAAGATCTTAATTTTGCCATGGTCAGCAACTGGGGCAGAAGTTTGAGGAGGACCCTCAAAATTCTGAAGCAAGTCTAGCCAACTTCGTCATATGCAGAACAGTCAAAGAATTGCTTTTAAACTGGGGTAGAATTTTGAGGAGGACCCTCAAAATTCTAAAGCAAGGAAGTCGCAATGTCTCTAAAATATGTCACAGTCATTGGTTCATCTAAATTACTTGATATTGCATACTACTATATTTAAATAAGTACATTCATCAAATGCACACATATTTTTCGAAAACTTTATTTTTATAAACAGCCATATGCTGCCCAGGGTAATTCAAATAGGATCTCAAGATAGGAGCAAAAGCAAAGCGAGAAGGCGAAAGCACGGACCAACCTTCCCCGCAAACTCACAATTTTTCTTTGGATGCGGGCACAATGAACATAACAGGAATATGCGCAAATACATACACGCATCAGAATCACTACCTTCATAATAACAAAGTTGCCAAACGCAAACACATCTTCAGCTAAAAAATACTCTGCTTTCTCACTATCACTCATTGTTTTCCTGCATGAGACTAAGCAATGTCTCCTATTTTGCATGAGGCTAAGCATTGCCTCCTTAACTGCATAAGGCTAAGCACTGCCTTTCTTTGCATGAGACTAAGTATTGTCTCCTATTTGCACGAGGCTAAGCCCTGCCTTCTTAACTGCATAAGGCTAAACATTGCCTTCTTCGCATGAGACTAAACAATGTCTCCTATTTTGCATGAGGCTAAGCCCTGCCTCCTTAACTGCATAAGGCTAAGCACTGCCTTTCTTTGTATGAGACTAAGCATTGTCTCCTATTTGCATGAGGCTAAGAATTGCCTCCTTAACTGCATAAGGCTAAACATTGCCTTCTTCGCATGAGACTAAGCACTGTCTCCTATTTTGCATGAGGCTAAGCATTGCCTCCTTAACTGCATAAGGCTAAGCACTTCCTTTCTTTGCATGAGACTAAGCATTGTCTCCTATTTGCACGAGGCTAAGCCCTGCCTTCTTAACTGCATAAGGCTAAACATTGCCTTCTTCGCATGAGACTAAGCACTGCCTCCTATTTTGCATGAGGCTAAGCCCTGCCTCCTTAACTGCATAAGGCTAAGCACTGCCTTTCTTTGCATGAGACTAAGCATTATCTCATATTTTCATGAGGCTAAGCATTGCCTCCTTAACTGCATAAGGCTAAGCACTGACTTTCTTTGCATGAGACTAAGCATTGTCTCCTATTTGCACGAGGCTAAGCCCTGCCTCCTTAACTGCATAAGGCTAAACATTGCCTTCTTCGCATGAGACTAAGCACTGTCTCCTATTTTGCATGAGGCTAAGCCTTGCCTCCCCTTCTTGCATACGGCTAAGCACTGCCTTTTCCTCAAGATTAAATATTATCTCCATTATGCTATTTAAGACCTAGCACTGTCTTCTATTCGCCTGCGGCTAAGCATTGCCTAAGCTCTGTTTCACTTTACATACGACCTAGAATCATATCTTTGCATCTCATGGGCTGAAACATCGGCATTTTTGTCCAAAGGCATCATAGTCCGAAGGCATCATCCTCATAGCCAGAAGATACCATTCCATGGACTGAGGATCTCTCAATATTGCACATCATTATTTAAAGGCATCATGGTTCAGAGGCACCATTTTCATGGCCAGGGGACATCATTTCATGGCCTGCAAATCCTTTATCACATGATTCATGACCCAGGACGTCATGGTCTAAGGACATCATCCTCACTATCCAAAGACAACTTTCATGGTCCAAAGGAAATTTGTATCATGTTTAAATTCTCGCAATAATCCATATATACTTGCATGCATTGTGTTTTAAGTTTTGCATGTAATCCAGGAAGTAACCGTTCTCCTAACGGGAGCAATCTTCACTCCGGTTTCCATTCAACGTTCACACCCTATAATTATTTCAAATGCAACCAACCACCATCAGTTACCCACTTTTCCTTGATAACTATTCAGATACTCGTTTTGAGATACATCCATAACATTTCAGATTCACATTCATGACTTCGCGCAAATTCATCTGATATTGTCCTATCCAAAAGAACCCTTTCCGAAGCATACGACCGTTCCTATAACAACTCCATCGGTTCAGTTCACCGTTGGATCCAGAACTACACACGGCTTGATTCCCGCAACAGCAAGGATATGTAGGCAATTCAAGAACCAGGGATCGGCCCCCATTTTTTCAAATCACACCATCCCTCACTCAATTCGGCCAAAATTGGTATTCATATTCTTTACCCGACAGCTCTTTCATCATTCCCGGGTAAAGAGGGGCAGATGTTGATACCCTATTTTGCCCTCATATTTTTCAAAATATATATATACTTTGAAAATAGTATTTTTGCATCATTATTTAATTTACAAACCTATACAAATATTTTTCTATAATTTTTCATAATTTTTAGAGCTTTAAATTAATTTTCTTGTATTTAAATTATATGTAAATATCTAGTAATTATCCTTTTAAATTATTTTATAATGACTTAGTTACCTAAAATAATTATTTTGCACCTATAATATATGTTTCAAACATTTTATTTCATTCCATATAATTACATTAGCATTTTTTAACCTATTTATTTAATTTTACAATAATGGCATATATTCATATACAAATGCTCCTTATTTAAACTATTTATGTCAAAAACAACATTTTATATTTTATATAGTGTTAAATCATTATTCTTAATCATTTTAGTGCATAGAAAATATTTCATTCATTTACTAATTATTTTTATAAATTATGTTTTGCTAAATTACATGTGTTTAAAAGGATGGCCCAATTTCTAAGTGATTTTTCAGACTAAATTAGCCCAGTACCTTAGCCCAATAATCCCAGCCCAAACCGATCGCGACCCGCCGAGCCAACCCGACCCAACCCCTCTTTAAAATCCTGGCTGTTGATCTCTAAGATCAATGGCCCATATTTAATCCCCTCTTTTAAATCACCCAACCCCAAACCCTAATCATATTCCCTCTAAATCTGCCGCCCTAAAACTCTCCCCCTCTCTGAAAAACCCTAATCGCCGCCTCTCTAAACCCCTCTCCTAATCCCTCTTCTAATGGGATTCTCCTCTCATTTACTTACCATATTTGTGTGTTTCCGCTACTGGTTGATTCTCTATGGTATTACCTAGTACTTGCCTAAACATGGCAAGTGCTACTTCTCCTATTCCATCCGAGTGATTCCTATCTCTTGAATCTGGATCATATTTCGTGTACACGCATTCTATTCTACACTGTGTGAGTCCGATTTTGTTTGTATTTTGCTTATTTACACTTTTCCTAAAAATTAGGGCTTACCAGATTTTCTCTCTTAAATTGATTTTAAATTGATTTGCATGTTTCTTTTCCTTGTTTGTTATTTAAATTATTCTGTTTTCTTATATGTTTGCTCGATTTTTGACTACTATATAAACCCCTCATTTTCCCTTCTGGGACAGATTTTGAGAAAATCGATTTTTTCACTAAAATTTTGAAGTTTTTGCTACTCTCTTGCTTGGTATTCTGTATTGGCCGGCTGAAAGCCAAGGCCATTATTATCTTGTTACCTAACCCGTTCTTGGTGCAAGCAGTGCCCTGAGTTCATCGAAGTTCTTGGGAACTTTGACGCATTAGGGATTCTGGGTTTTCTATGGAAACCTATTCTTTACTGTTCTTCGCTTAACTGGTAAGTCACTATACTTTGCAATTTCATTCCTAGGCATCTATGGTTTGTATACATTTTCATTCCTGAAATTGTTCATTTCAGTTGTTTTGTGGATTACTTTTGTGTGTAATTATGTTTGCTTTCCTCAACTCTTTAGGTCTCTTTAGCCTTTAGCTTCAAGCATGCCTAAACCTGATTCTTTTAAGTTCTGACCAGTCAATGTGTTAGAAATTATTACTGTTTGGGACCCTTATACTTGTTATCATATTCTGGTGTTTAATTTAGTCTTTTGCTATCAATCTTGTTATTTGAATAAGCCTCACTAGCATAATTTGTACTTCTTTAGTCGACTAGTTGATTGAGTTCAAAAGCATGAATATGTACCCCACTGTATGACACAAGCCCGTTTCCCCTCATATTCTAAATTTTTGTATTGATGACTTGCCTATCTGACATGTTTTGACCCTGCTCTCTATCAGTATGCCCTTTAGCATGTTTAACCCCCTCCCTGATTCATCAATAGTTATAATCTGCTTTTCTCATGTCTAACTGTTGCCATATTGCCAAATTAGCATGACTGTTGCATAACATCAGGACTTACACAATCTGGACCTTCTTTAGGTAAATAGTCTACTGCGTCAATGCTAGAATACCTATATGTGTTTGCTATCACACACTGTCCTGAATCTCTGCAATGTATGTCTTGCATGTACAATGTGTTGCAATTTGTATTAAAACCATTTTTATCGACTATGATCTTGCTTCGATGCTAATATGTTTCCAGTCTGTCTTTTGTTCATTTGATACCCTGTCTCTTCCAGTGTTTATCACAATGTCTAAATACTTATTAGCATGACCCTAAGATGCATGCTTAGCTTAATCCGAACCTCTTAGGTCTCAATTGGTTTAATGTCATGAATGATAATCTATGTATATCTTGCAAACCTGTTTCCTCCCCAATTTCTTTCAATATGAGGCTATCTATGTGGTGCTTTGCTGTCCTGCTGAACCTACTGGCTTATTTGATTAATTACTCTATATGCTCAATTTGGCTATGTCTAATTTAGGATATGAATGTATCTCCTAACTTCTGTCCATTTTCCTCACTGGCAACTTATGTTATTCTGAACTCTTCATTCTTAGCCGGCTGAAAGCCAAGGCTACATAGGTTCTATTATTGGCCTCCCAAGTGTGAGCACTGCTCGGGGTCCAATTGAGACCCTTGTGAACTCTGACACACTAGGGCTTGGTCCTTAGTCACTCCCTCAATCTCAAACTGTTCCTATTCACTCTACTTCCCCTTGTTATATGTTGTGTGCTTGAATTGGCAGATTTAAATAGTGCAACACTTGGTGCCATGGTTGAGTAAACTGGTTCTGGACTCCTTTATGGATCCCTGAGTCGTGTATTGAACATGGCTCTTTATTGAAAGCTTGGGTATGCTGTGTAAGAGCTATTGAAGGCCCAGCAAATGCTGGGTATTTTTTTGTTTTATTTGAGCCTATTGTGGGCCTGTTCACTGTTATATAATATTGTTACTTTACTCATTATTGGGTCTGTAATAATCTTTGTATAAACAATTGGGGCTGTTAGTAAAAGGGAATGGGGTAGATTTTAATATTTACCTACGACAGGTAGATAACATGCCTATAGGACTTAATAATATGTTTGCTATATGTGTCATTCACTCTCTACGCACACTGTAGAAATCATGCTATTAGGAAAAGCACACTCTCATACTACTTGTCTACTAGCAAAGCATGAGCTCAAATACCTCCATTATCCTTGTTGCTACATGTTATTAGAAAACCTGCCCATAGGAAATAAATATCGTTGAACTTTCCTTCGATTTGCATCGCTGCAGTATATCTATTAGAGATCATGCCTATAGGATTTTAATCATCTCATTTGTTATTGTATCGCACCGTTCACTTAGAAAACATACCTATAAGGTTAAAGTATAACAATAAAATCAGTTCCAAGTGCTAATCGTTAAAGATCCTGCCTATAGGATACCACAATTTGCCTTAATAACTGTTAATGATGCCCCTCTCAACATTGTTTATTGTTCACTTGGACCACTATCACAAGCGTGAGTAATTCTGGGTTTCTCCCGATAGATTCCATTGTCTTTACTACATAAATCACTTAGACGCAACATCTACAGGATTAATAACTGGATATCTGCAATTTCAACAATCAATATGCGACAACTGTACAATCCTGTCTATGGGCAACGCTTGGTTTCTGAAACTGCTTGCATGCCTTAACGCCTTGTCACATAGAAATCATGTCTATAGGGATTTATGTTCTTAATTCTGAACTGCTTAACATACAATTTGTCTTATGTGCATTTGTTGCTTAAGTGTGGAGGCAAACTTGAGCCTTGACTGCCTATATGTGAAGTCCAATGTATTTTGTATGTTGCCTAGTTTTGACATTTTTGAGCAACCTAAGTGAGGTCTAGAACCATGCAAAGTAAAGGTCCAATATCTCCCGGACCATAGGTATGGGACGGGTAGTGCACGCAAAGGGTACGACCTATAATTGAATTAGAATGCTTTTAGGTAACAACTTTAACATAGTAATCGGGTAGTAGGAGATGATAGTCTATGCCCGCTAAATAATATGAGTAACACCCCATCTTAAGGGAGTTACGAAGTATTATTTATATTGCACAAAGTGATCCTTTAGGCTAAAAAACTTAGGACCCCCTCCTCTTTATATTGTTATTAGATCTAAATAGTTGTATCCCTATATTCGCACTAAGATTTGTATTAATTATGTTGTAATAAAATTCTTTGACTTCTGAATTCCCTTTGTTTATTTGATCACCTAGCTTAATCGTAATCCACATAATCTTAAGTTCGGTCGGGACCTACAATTGTGGACCTCGAGGAGTGCTTAACACCTTCTCTTTGAGGTAACTTGAGCCCTTACCCGATCTTTGGTGGTGTTGACTAGTCAAACAGAGTTATCTGCATAATAGGTGCCCTAACGCACCTTAAAATCGTTAGGTGGCGAATCTTCTCCTTTAGAACTCTATCTCCCATTCTAAAAGGAGTTATCACGTGTCGAAGCCCGCTTTTCATGAGAAAAATGGGGCGCGACAGAGAGTAGAACTTTATTCACCAATTCAAACAGTAGTTGGTACACTGGAAGGAGGGCCTTCTCGTGTACCCCTTCCCCTTGCTGTATGACCTTATCCTTTGTGATGGCATTTCTGAAGTTATAAGAGCAGGTTCCCTCAGTGGTGGACATTCCCTTAATATGCACGCCCAAAATGGTCCCCAGTATCGTAGTGTCCATCACAAAATCAACACCATTCACTTTCAGACAGATATTATCATCCTCAACTGTGAAGGAGTTGGCATAGAAACTGCGCACGTCTGCCTCATAAACTTTGGGACTGTCACTAGTGAACAAATGTGTCCACTATTGGTATTCACAGATGTCAGTCAGTTGACGCATTCCAGACATATCAAGAATATCACGGGTAAATGTGCGGCCCCAAAGCACCTTCTGATTTCTCAAATTCTCCCTTTCCTCATCCCTGACCACATTCACTCTGGCCTTTTTAGAGGAACTAGGTTCCTTATTAGCACCAACCTTTCACTTCACTGATTTTCTTACACTCTTTCCTTTGTTTGCAGATTTCTTTGAAACCTTCTCAGCAGACTCCTCAGCCACTCTTTCACCAGACTCCTTAACCACTCTCTCACCAGATTTCTCAGCTACTTTCTCACAAGATTTTTCACCCTCAACCTTGCTCAAATCCATTTCACTCACAGATGACTCCCTTTTGGACTGTGGAACAGTAAGTTTCTTTGAGGACTTACGAACCAAGGAACCAGGTTCCTCTTCTACCTCATCATCAACATCAACAATTAGTACAGGAGGCACTACCTTCTCATTTACAACCTTTCCATCTTTCACCAATCTCCTCTTCTTATTTTTCTTTTTGCTTTTCCTTAAAACTGACTCAAGTTCTTCCTTCTTCTGCAACCTAGTGATAGGTCTCTTAGAAGTTGACTCTTGGGGAGTTGCCTGACTACTCCTAGCCCTGATGAAGCTCGCAAGAGCCACATTGTCATAGTCATCTTCACTCCCTTTGTTTTCCTCCTCAGACAGAGATCTCATCTCGGGAGGAACAATTGCCAATGGCTCAGCATAGAAATGAGGAGAGGGAGCGGGATCAGTACTGACCTGGGGTTCTTTAGAAGAACAGAGAGTTTCATCCCAAATAGGAGCATGCTCCTCTTGTGTGGAGGAATTAGGTCCCTCAGGAAGTTCCCCAATAGTACTGTCTGGTGCCAGATTTTTAACAGGCACCAGTTCCCTTCCCTCCACCAGTAGACTATCACCTTCCCCCTTAGACCCATTTGTTTCAGACACGCTTTCATACTCACCAACTACACAGCCCTCAGCAGCGATTGACAACATATTCTCTATGGCCTTTTGTTCTTGCAAACCCAAAGTAAACTCATAAGACATAAGAAGAGCATTACCTGTAGACTTGCAAACATTCAAATCAAGACCTAGGGTAGTCTTTGCCGATTCATCACTGTTACAACCCACTCCTTGCATCTCAGAATATTCTTTTACTGGTCGACTAGAAATTTCCTGATTGTCTTTTTCTGCCATTATATCTGCTTCTACCATTTTTTCCGACCAGATAGAAGGAGAGGTTGCTGCCATAAATTTTTTGGGAGTCGAGGTTTTGCGACTCCTATGAGAGCTAGTGCTCGACTGAGTTGGAGAGGAACCAGTAGGTGGTTGTGACTCTAGCTTAGGGTTTGGACTAGATGGTGTAGGGATTGTAGGTTCTAGCACTAGGGTTTCAATGAGTGATGACACAGTAGGGATGATGCTTGGAACAATCTGAGTCTCCAGATTTTCAGACATGGTGGAGGATAGTGAGAGTTTGATGGAAGAAGAGAGTGTTTGGTTTGAAGGAAAAAGGGAATTTTTGGCTTTGATGTGAACAATTATGATAGTGACCGTGAGAGAGGTTATTTAAGAGGGGTGAGGGACCGTTAGGAATGGGTATCAAGTTGGGTAGATTAGTCATTTCATAATGGGTAGGACGCTTGAGTTCCAAAAAAAGAGAGAAAGGAAGGATTGACATTTTAATGATGTGGCACCATTTCAGTCGTTAAAAAGATGTGGATGAGAGTACATAGAAACTACTAACCTGTGTCAAAGGAACCAGGTTCCCTGATAGATTTTGTAAATGTGAACTTCATCCTTTTGACTGAAATACGATATCATTGGCTACTTATTTGCTCTGTAATCGTCATACGTGTCTACCTGCAATGGTATAGAGATGAGTTAGACTTTGCCAGAAAACACTTTTTAGCTATTTTACCTGTACGTTTCTTTCATAGCCAATCATCGAGGGACCAGGTCCTTAGCTAGATTTTATCAACCCTAGTGCCAAGCGATTCTTTTCAAAGTGCACTCTGCTCAGTGCTTTGGTGAAGATATCTGCAATTTGATCTTCTATGCTGCAAAACTTCATGCAGATGAGCCCTTTCTCAACATTGTCTCTGAGGAAGTGATGTCGTACATCAATATGCTTTGTTCTCTTATATTGAACTGGATTTTTTGCCATGTTGAGAGCACTAGTGTTGTCACATAGTAAGGGCACACAATCAGAAAATACACCGAAATCTTCTAGTTGTTGCTTGATCCACATCAGTTGAGCACAGCAAGAGGCAGCTGCCACATACTCAGCTTCAACAGTTGAAAGGACCACTGAGTTTCGTTTTCTTGTGCCCCATGAGATTAGACACGAACCCAGAAAATGTGCCATACCAGAAATGCTTTTCTTATCCACCAGATAACCAGCATAGTCAGTATCAGCATACCCTATTAAGTCAAAGTTATCTCCTAAGGGATAGTAGAGAACCAGGTCCCGCGTTCTTTTGAGATACCTCAGAATTCTCTTTGCAGCCTTCAGATGAGACTCTTTTGGATTGGATTGAAACCTGGCACAGAGTCCCACACTGAAAACAATGCCTGGTATACTTGCTGTGAGATACAGAAGTGACCCAATAATGCCTCTATAAATAGCCTCGTTTACAGGAAAACCGGGTTCATCCATATCCAGGCGAGTGGCAGTGGCAATAGGTGTATCAATGATCTTTGAACTCTCTATCTCAAATCTCTTCAGAAGCTCTTTGATGTACTTTTGTTGACTTATCATTGTGCCCCTAGGAGTTTGCTTTACTTGTAGACCCAAGAAGAAATTCAATTCCCCCATCATGCTCATTTCAAACTCACTTCCCATGAGTCTTGCAAATTCCTCACACAAAGAGTCATTTGTTGCTTCGAAGATAATGTCATCAACATAGACTTGCACTATGAGCAGGTTCCTCCCCCGTTTCTTCAGAAATAGAATGTTGTCAATTTTCCCTCTTGTAAAGCCATTTTCTAGAAGAAACTTGGACATCCTTTCATACCATGCACGGGGAGCCTGCTTCAGTCCATAAAATGCCTTGTCAAGTTTAAACACGTGCTCAGGATGCTCATGGCACTCGAAACCAGGCAGTTGCTTGACGAAAACTTCTTCTTTCAGAGATCCATTCAGAAATGCACTTTTGACATCTATTTGAAACAAATTGAATTCTATATGAGATACAAAGGCAATAAGGATTCTGATGGCCTCCATTCGAGCAACTGGAGTAAAAGTTTCATCATAGTCAATTCCTTCTTCTTGATTGTACCCTTGAACTACTAACTTTGCCTTATTTCTTGTGGTGTTTCCAAACTCATCAAGTTTTTTTCTAAATACCCACCTGGTTCCTATGACAGTTCTGTCAGCAGGTCGAGGAACCAAGTGCCATACACTGTTCCTCTCAAATTGATGAAGCTCATCTTTCATAGCCGTAATCCAGTAAGCATCTTTCAATGCTTCTTTGATATTTTTGGGCTCAATTTGAGAGAGAAAAGCAGAGAAGGCAAGTAAGTTTCTAGACTTTGATCTAGTTTGAATTCTTGAGTCAAGGGGGGTGATCACATTTTGAAGAGGGTGTGAGCTTTTGTGCTTCCAGTTGGACACCTGAATCTCATTATGAGAGGTTCCATATTCTTCTGCATATGATCCATGTTTCATGTTCCTCACCTCAGTGGCTGGAGTTCCATGTGTTTTCTGCTTCAGTTATTGTGATTGAGGGACCAGATTCCTCTATGTCAGTTGGAGATTCAGTTGTGCCATTGTCATTTGATTCCTTAACCTGGCTCATATCGGCCTTTCCATTTGCCATATCAATAACTTCACCAGGGACATTTGATAACTCTCCATCTTGATCAGCCTTATCATGTGCAGCTTTTCCAAGAGGGTGTTGTGCTTCGTCAAAGATCACATGTATGCTTTTCTCAACACATTAAGTTCTTTTGTTGTATACCTTGTAGGCTTTGCTTTGTGATGAATATCCAAGAAATATTCCTTCATCACTCTTGGCATCAAACTTTCCCAGAGCTTTCTTACCATTGTTGAGGATAAAGCATTTGTAACCAAATGTCCTCAAGTGTGTTAGCTTAGGTTTTCTCCCATTCAGCAGTTCATACGGGGTTTTGTTCAAGAGGGACCTGATCATGTACCTGTTCACTAAGTAGCATGCAGTGTTGACTTCCTTATCCCAGAAACCTTTTGCAATACCACTATCAATCAGCATTGTCCTAGCCATGTCTTCAAGAGTTCTATTTTTCCTCTCCACGACACCGTTTTGTTGAGGTGTTCTTGGAGCTGAAAAATTATGACTTATACCATTTTTAGCACAGAACTCGTCGAACTTTGCATTGTCAAATTTTGTACCATGATCAGATCTTATACTCACAACATTATGGATCATCTTTACTTGGATCTTTTTGACAAAGGAAGCAAACACTGAAAATGTCTCATCTTTGGTTCTGAGGAACAAGGTCCATGTAAACCTAGAGTAATCATCCACAATGACTAAAATGTACTTCTTTCCTCCTTTACTTGGCACTCTCATAGGTCCACATAGATCTATATGGAGGAGATCAAGTGACCTTGAGGTGCTTACTTCCTTTTTGGGTTTGAAGTTTGACCTGATCTGCTTTCCTTTTGCACATGCATCACACACCTTGTGATCTTTGAAGCTTGATTTAAGAAATCCACGAACCAGGTCCTTCCTGACCAACTTGTTCAGCAATGTAAAACTTGCATTGCCCAACCTTTTGTGCCATAGTTCAGCATCATCATCCACATCACTCAAACACGTAAGATCCCCATTATGTAGTGACTCAAAATAGGCGACATAGATGTTCTTATATCTTTTTGCCATCAGGATCACATTACCAGTCACAAGATTTGTGACTGTGCAGATTTTTGACACAAATTTCACCTTGTTGCCTTTGTCACAGATCTGAGAGACACTCAGCAAATTGTACTTCAGGCCATTCACGTAATACACATTTTTGATTGAGTGAGTGAGAGACTTCCCAATTCTTCCTTCTCCAAGAATGTATCCCTTTTTACCATTTCCAAAGGATACACTCCCTTCTTGAAGGGCTTTGAGTGAAAGGAAATCATTAGTGCTTCCAGTCATATGCTTCGAGCAACCACTATCCATGTACCATCTTTGGCTGCTTCCTTTCACTGCTCCCTGCACAAGAGAATCAAGGATTAGACTTAAGAACCCAAACAAGTTTGGGTCCCTTGTAATGAGAAAACGGGTGAATCAAAGTTCTTTTTGTCCAAGCAGGCAATACACGTTTGTTATATGAGGGAGCAGGTTTTTTTGCAATAGTTACTTTTTCAGCAAAAACTTTATTTTTCTGCTGGGACTGGAATCTAACTTTACATGTTTTCTTGACATGTCTAGTGTTACCACAGTGAGTGCAGAGCCAGTTATCAGGAACAGTAACGTACTTACTACGTGGGTTTTTAGGGTTTTTTTCTTTTTGGAACCCGATTCCATGCCTGTTCCCCCCACTGTTCGTATACATAGCAGTGATTACATCAGTGGACCACGTCCACTTAAGAGATTTTTCTAGGTCACTCTTTACTATGCCTAGATCTTCCTGAAGTTGTCTATTTTTCTCAAGCTCAGCACACATACTAGATTTCATTGATTTTAGCTCATTTTCAAGCCTAGGGTGTGCCTCACTTGCAACTTCCTTTCCTTTTTGAGTGTTCATAGGCCTACTTTCCCTTCTTAGTTCCTCAATGGTTTCCTTTAGGTCTACAACTAATACCAATAGGTCATCTTTCTCATGCTCTATGTTTGCAATTCTCTCAGTCAAAATATTCTTTTCCCTTTTTAAACTCTCAACGGTCTCTCTTAGATCAACCACAACCACCACTAGATCATCTCTCTCGTGTTTTATTTCTCCTAGTTTCGTGGTTAGCGCATTTTTATCATTAATGAGACTATGATAAGCATCAATTAAAATATTAGCCAAAGATATAAGCTTCTTTTGAGAATAGGATTTCAGATTTCTTTGAACATCCAGAAAGTTTACCTCATCTTCATCGTCATCTTCATCGTCATCTTCCTTATCCTCGTCTGATTTAGCCATTAGAGCAAATATGGAATCATATTCAGCTACTTCACTTTCTACTGCCATCATGAAGTTGTCACCTTGATCATCATCATCTCCAGATTCGCTGGAGGAGTCTCCCCATGCAGCAGGAGCTTGTTTTACAACATTGTCGGCGACATCTTTTCTCTTGAACCTTTTGTCAGGAACCTAGTTCCTTTTGACTGCTTTGTCTGTGTTGTGTTTGTACTGATCTTGCTTAAGGAGGGGGCAATACTTGATGAAATATCCTGGTTTCCCACACTTATGACATAGGTCATAGCCTCTTGGCTTGCTAGAGCTGCCCCTTTTTGGAATACCTCCATTTCTGCGAACCATTTTCTGAAATCTCTTTGTCAAGTAAGCCATGTTGGCATCCTCACCACTTGAGTCATTTTTGTCTGTCTTGAGGACCAGGTTCTTCTCCCTTTTGGGCTCTCATCTCTCATTGTCCTTCTTATTTTTCTTCATTTCATAAGTTTTCAGATTACCAATGAGTTTATTAATGGGTCAGCTTCTGCAAATCCTTTGCCTTTATGATGGCGTTTACCTTGCTTTCCCAGGAACTAGGTAATACACTAAGTATTTTCCTGACAAGTTTGTTCTTGGGAATGATTTCTCCCAGTGAATGAATCTCATTGATGATAGAGGTGAAGCGAGTGTGCATGTCCTGAATGGACTTGTCATCCTTTATTCTAAAGAGCTCATACACAGTTGTCAACATGTCGATCTCCGACTCCTTGACTTGAGTTGTCCCTTCGTGTGCTGTTTGAAGAGCTTCCCAGATCTCCTTAGCACTCTGACAAGCTAAGATATGGCTGTATTCATCTGGTCCGATGCCACAGACAAGAATCTTTTTTGCCCTGAAATTCTTCTCAATTGACTTTCTGTCAGCATCGTTGTACTATTTTCTCATTTTTGGGACTGTAGTTGTTCCCTCGTCAGCAGTTTTCATGGGAACAAAAGGTCCATCACAAATTACATCCCACAACTCTGAGTCCTCAGCCATGATAAAATCATACATTCTTATTTTTCACTAATCATAGAATTGGCCGTTGAATCTAGGTGGTCTGTATGTTGATTGTCCTTCCTCGAAGTTTGGTGGAGCAGCCATGATGAAGATCCTTTCTAGGTATTAACCTTTTAGAAAGAACCCGCTCTGATACCAATTGATAGAAACTAACGGTCCACCAAACTATGTAGAGAACCAGGTTCTCTATAAGTTCCCACAGAACGCACGCACGCACACAACAGTAAGTAAATGACACAATGGAATTTTACATGGAAAACTCCCAGCTCACGGGATTAAAAATCACGGCCTACCTTGTAGGATTTCAACTTCACTACTGAGCAAACTTTAGATTACAACCTATTGTAACCTAGGAATTAACCTCTCAATCCCTCACTAACTTGTAACAACTCTATTATAAGCCACTTTGTAATAACTCTACTACAAAGACTTACAACTCGACTAACTCTAGCCAAGACACAAACACAAGGCTTATGATTTTACAAAAATTTCCTACACAATGCTTCTAACTATGCTAAGTAGAAATTACAAGTAAAGTGCTTTAACAAAGGTGCAACACAACTAAGGACATGTAATGACTCAATACAGAAAACTGATCTTTCGTTATGTTATTCTTTGTTGTTGATGCCCTTGAAAATCACTTGCAAGATTGACACAAACTTGAGAGAATGCTTGATCGATTCTGAATGTGCAAGTGTTTTGTTTTTGCCTTTGCTTGATGTTAATAATTCATTTGTGACATCACTTGAATGATGCAAGCAAGTTAGATAAAGGGCATTCCCCATAAAGTTGACTGCTGCATTATTTTTGCACTGCTGCGTGTGCAGGCAACAACTTTACAGTTGTGAGGAGTTGACTTATACCGTCACCAAGGGAGCTGGTGGCCATCTGTTCCCTCTATTGTTCCTTTGACTCTGAAGAGTTGAACCACGTCCCCGACTTGAGACTTGTTGTTCTTTAAGTACTTGAAGATGTGTAACAGGTTCTTTATCTGGTTCTTATCATTAAGTTTGTTAGATCATCAAAACATAACAGGGATACATATAACCTATCAGTTTTTGATGCGTGTGTCGTTACAAAGATAAAGCCTTGCAAATTTTAAATGAAACATGTCCTCTCAGAATTAAAGGTTTTCTTAGTTCTGCATCATGCAAACACATCTCTGGACGAGGCGACACAAACCTGAAATAAATTAGTGTCTTCCATCTTGCTTTGACTATGGAGATCAAGGGCGGACCCACGTGCTATTAAGTGGGTTCAACTGAACCCGCTTCGTCAAAAAATTATACGGTATATATTGGTAATTGTAATTAAAAACATCAAAATACATCTATAGAGGATTTATTTGAACCCACTTGTTTCAAGTCATCTCCCTGTTGGGATGGTCATGAGGGTTTAAATATTACGTGAGGTCTTGTGTTCGATCCTAACTATTGCATCTCCCTACTTCAATTTTTCATTTTGTTCGCATTGGAACAGAGGATGTGCAACCAGCTTCCCAAATTAAATTGGACTTTGCATGTCAAATTATTGTCTTTTAAATTTAGTCTATTGCCTTCTATTTGTCATATTTTCTATTTCATTTCAAATTTCTTTACTTCGTTTTTTTTCAGCATGTGTCTTTACTTGAATTTAGTGAAAACCATTCTAAAGTTATTCTACTTCGAAAAAGTAAACCTCTCAACAAATTTATTTTGGTTATTAGTTTGTTATAAATCACTAAAACATGGAAGTACAGTTGTTGAAATTATTTATGACTTGTTAGTTTAATTTAATTTAGTTTATGTTGAAACCATTTATTTACTTTATATTATTTTTTTTGGTTTAGTGTTTGGCTCTCTTTCTTTAATTATTGGTATTTATTTTTTGTATATCTTTTTTTTCCGTCTGTTTGCAAATAACTACTTCTTATTTATAAAATACAAGAAGTTCTATAATTTGTTAAATATATTAGAGCTAATAAGTTTTTAAACTGGATAAATTGATTTCTTTTGTTAAAATCTGAAAATTTGTTAAATTTGTTAAGTTAAATTGATAAAAAGTTAAAAATAAAAATGAATAGGCTTTTATATCGTTTTTAATCTATGCCCAACTTTTTAAAAATGGTTGATCACCGACTTTAAAATGACTTTATTTTGAGATTGCGTTATGAACAAAAAGAACCAAAAAATAAAGAAAACAACAACCAAATCCTACTTGTCATACTCGACACCGCTTATACTATATGTTATTATCGTCTTTGACTGAACCCGCTTGTTCAAAATTCTGGGTCCGCCACTGATGGAGATATGTAAAAGACAAAAAATCAAAGCAATGAATGGAGAAGGAAGTGACAAAATTCGGGTTCTACTTTCTTAATTTAATTTATTATTTATTTATAAACTTTTTTCCTTTGTGATTTTTCTGAAATTTATTGTTATAAATATTAGGATATATAGATGACACTTGTGAGGGTTTTGAAATGCATGTTAATTTAGGGAATAACCTCTTGATAGGCTCATTATAATTATTTATTCCATGACAAATAAAATAAGTTTTTAAATTGGAATATAACTATGTTGCTTAAAGAGCATGTGGATTTGACTTTTAATTTATGTGATGATATGAAATACTTTATTTACAAGGATCATATCTAGACATGAAAATTATTTTACCATTTTGAGATCATAAAAAAATGATATTTATTTTGGTACTATTTTTACTCATTATAGAGTAACAATATTCTATAAAAGTAGTAGTACCTTTTTAAAAGAAATATGTGTTATAGCATTCAGTGGTTTAACTTAGACAATGAATCGTGTAGTGAGTTAAGTTTGATCCATACGCTTATGTAAAAGTCACTCGAAATAATCAAAATGTAAGGGTGTTTGACTTATGACTAAAAGTCAGTATTAGACTTAGTATTTAATAAACTTGAGATATAAAATTTATTTAAATTTTATATTTCTTCAATTCTTAGAAAAATTCTTGGTGAATATGTAATTATTTTGTGTTATTTTTTCCGTTGTTGGTACTAAGCAATAATATGAATGGCATGATAGAAACGGAGATGTTTTCTATCTTCCACGTTTGAAAGAATGGATTTGGGAAAATTTAATACCATATTAGGTATAACAATAACAACATACCCAGTATTATCCCACACCGTGAGGTCTGGGGAGGATAATGTATGCGCAGACCTTACCCCTACCTTGTGAGGACATATTAGGTATCTGTATACGGTCGAAATAGATTTCAGCCTTGGCGTGTCCGGTACGGTTCGAAGGGTGGTACATCGAATTAAAGTCCCGAAGGGAGCACGAACTAACCTAGAACCCGGGGAGGCCGGTCCGTGTTGAAATCGATATCATAAACAAACTCGAACAAGGATCGAACCATGACGCGGGTAGATCTATCATGCTGATAATCCAAAAACCAACATACATCAACCTGGAATCAATTCGAGGGCTCGAACCATTCTCGGGCTCAAACCAAGATCACAAGTTCGAGCCGAAATCAAGCTCGAACCAAAATCGAGGATTCTAAGCAAGATCGATCTCGCAGACAAAAGCCGTTGTAATCCCACTAGAGGGAATCTTGGCAGAAATTATGAAAAAACTAATTTATCATGGGTCTCCCACTGAATGTTTATTTTTATTATGCTTGGAGCCAAACCCCTTCACTATAAAAGGGCTTGGTTATCATTTCTGTAGAGGACATCTTTTTCTGAGATTTACATTATAATGAAAGTATTATTTCCTCTACAAGAAAGAGTGGTTATTCCAGTTTCTTAGATTGATTCTATTTGTTAAATCCTAAGGTTCACTATTCTTGATTGCTTTGTCTAGATTACATTCTCCCCAGTCTATATTCATATTTTATTTATCCTTGAATTTTGTATTAAGTTGTACCACATATCCTCGGAACTGCGTATAAATTCAACTCTATCCATTTTTCGGGTAAACAGTTTGGCGCCCACCGTGGGGCCGAGGAATAACAGTGGTCACTTATTTCCGAAAACATCTTCAATTCAGGGTCGACTACGAATAGCAACCGACCGAATGGCTTCACTGACCGATTACGAAGCCGGCCTTCAAGATAAAACCAACAACTTGGCACCACCCGAGGCTCGAATCCAAGTACCCGAGATTCGAGCCGAAATACCACTGGATGTCAATTCACAAATTGCTTTGGAAGCAAGCCAGCGTTCCGAACCAGAAAGAAACATTTAGGGCGGTGCTCGATCCATAGCCCAAGACACACAAAGCCTAGGATAAATCGAGGCAAGCTTACGCATGATATTCGAAATGTTGCAAGCCCAACAAGTAGCGATAGCTCAGCTACAGAGCCAAACTCATACACATAGCAGGCCGATTTCCAATCCACTTCGAGAAATCACCCCTAGAACAGAGCCTGCCATAGTGAAATCTAACGAGCAGGAATCAGGGACTACTCCCAGAATTACTAAATTGCTCGAAGAACTCACAAAACGAGTCAAAGCAAATGACAAGAGGGTGGAAACATACAATGCCAGGGTCGACCAAATCCCAGGGGCTCCACCAATGATAAAAGGGCTTGATTCGAAAAAATTCATACAAAAGCCTTTTCCGTCGAGTGCGGCACCGAAGCCAATCCCCAAAAAATTCCGTATGCCCGAAATTCCCAAATATAACGGTACGACCGATCCTAACGAACATGTCACCTCTTACACATGTGCCATAAAAGGCAACGATTTGGAAGACGATGAGATCGAATCCGTGCTGTTAAAAAAGTTTGGGGAGACCCTCTCGAAAGGAGCTATGATTTGGTACCACAATTTAACACCGAATTCCATCGATTCTTTTGCCATGTTAGCAGATTCGTTTGTAAAAGCGCATGCTGGTGCCATAAAGGTTGCAACGAGAAAATCAGACCTCTTCAAAGTAAAGCAAAGGCAGAGAGAAATGCTGAGGGAATTCGTATCCCGGTTTCAAATGGAACGCATGGAATTACCCCCGGTCATAGATGACTGGGCCGTACAATCTTTCACCCAAGGGTTGAACGAGCTAAGTTCGAAAGCATCACATCAGCTGAAATAAAATTTGATCGAGTATCCAGCGGTAACTTGGGCAGATATGCACAACCGATATCAATTGAAAATTAGGGTCGAGGATGATCAGTCGGGGGCCCCGTATGGACCTGTTCATCAGAACAAGACAGTTATTAATCAAAAGCAGATCGACAGAGAACAAAGGTCTAACAGAGACCGATATCGACCGTACGTCGTCGATCGAGTGAACAACAGTTCAACACGCAACGCAGTTCGGAACAATCAAAGAATTGATCGGGGACAAAATTCTCGGGGGCTTATGAGTAAGGGCGGCTTCGATAAATATGCTGAGCCTATAGAAGCACCTCGATTATCAGAATATAACTTCAGCGTTGGTGCATCCGCCCTCGTGTCGGCCATCGGATGCATCGAAGACACTAAATGGCCTCGACCAATGCAGACCGATCCTGCCCGAAGAAATCCCAATCAAACGTGCGAATATCATGGTACCCATGGCCACAGAACGGAAGATTGCAAGCAACTGAGAGAGGAAATAGCTCGCCTATTTAACAAAGGGCATCTTCGGGAGTTTCTGAGCGATAGGGCAAAGAGCCATTTTAGAAGTAGGGATTTCGGCAAGCAAAACGAGCAAGAAGAACCACAGCACATTATCCACATGATCATCGGCGGCATCGATACCCCCCGGGGACCAATGCTTAAACGCACTAAAATATCGATGTTGAGGGAAAAGCGATCTCGGACTCAAGATTACGCACCCATAGGGACTCTGTCCTTTGGTGATGAAGATGCAGAGGGGGTCATCCAACCTCACAACAACGCACTGGTAATATCCGTACTCGTAAATAAAACTAAAATTAAGCGTGTGTTGATCGATCCAGGTAGCTCGGCCAACATCATCCGATTGAAGGTAGTGGAGCAGCTCGGCCTGCAAGATCAAATCGTACCAGCAACTCTGGTCCTAAACGGGTTCAATATGGCATGCGAAACCACTAAAGGAGAGATAGTCTTACCAATAAACGTGGCCGGAACCGTCTAGGAAACAAAGTTTCACGTGATCGAAGGCGATATGAGGTATAACGCCCTTTTCGGAAGGCCATGGATCCACAACATGAGAGCTGTGCCTTCGACCCTACACCAGGTCCTCAAATTTCCGACGTCGGGAGATGTCAAAATGGTGTACGGAGAACAACCAGCCGCAAAAGAAATGTTCGCTGTCGACGAAGCCAAACCAGTGTCCTCACTTTCACCGATAAAAGGATCGGGCCCGGAAGGAGAACGGGACACCAAATAGCAATCACAAACATCGGCTTCAACCCAGCCAGACAACCAGGAAATCGAAGAGGATAGAGACCAAAGGGTCCCTCGATTTTTCGTAATTCCCGATGACTCCGACGCCACAAAATTGACGATCGAGGAGCTAGAGCAAGTCATATTGATCGAGCGCCGGCCTGACAGAAAGATATAACAGGGATCCCGCTGGACATAATGACGCATCAGCTAAGTTTGGACCCTAGGTTCAGACCGGTGAAGCAAAAAAGAAGACCCCAGTCCGACAGAAAGAACGTCTTCATAAAGGACGAGGTAACCAAACTTCTCAAAGTAGGGTCCATTCGGGAGGTAAAATATCCCGAATGGTTAGCCAACGTAGTTGTAGTCCCTAAAAAAGAGGACAAACTTAGAATGTGCGTGGACTATAAGGATTTGAACAAAGCATGCCCCAAAGATTCTTTTCCGTTGCCCAACATCGATCGCATGATCGATGCCACGGCCGGCCACGAGATCCTCACTTTTCTCGATGCCTATTTCGGGTATAATCAAATATAGATGAACCCGGAGGACCAGGAAAAAACCTCATTTGTCACCAAATATGGAACGTATTGTTATAATGTGATGTCCTTCGGGCTAAAAAATGCAGGGGCCACTTACCAATGCCTAGTGAATAAAATGTTCGAAGAACAAATAGGAAAATCAATGGAAGTTTATATTGATGACATGTTGGTCAACTCCCTGCGCACAGAGGACCATTTAATTCATTTGCAGGAAACGTTCGAGATTCTGAGGAAATACAAAATGAAGCTCAACTCCGAAAAATGTGCCTTCGGGGTCGGTTCGAGCAAGTTCCTCGGCTTCATGGTATCACATCGGGGAATAGAGATTAACCCCGATAAAATCAAGGCCGTTGAAGACATCACCGTCGTAGACAGCATGAAGGACGTACAAAGACTAACGGGTCGGATCGCCGCCTTAAGCCGGTTCATCTCGAGATCGTCTGATCGAAGTCATAAATTCTTTTCTCTACTCAAAAAGAAGAATGATTTTTCTTGGACCCCGGAGTGCCAACAAGCATTAGAAGGACTAAAGCGATATCTATCAAGCGCACCACTACTTCACACTCCAAAAACGGACGAGAAACTTTGTTTGTACTTGGTAGTATCAGAAGTCGCCGTAAGCGGTGTCCTAGTTTGAGAGGAACAAGATACGCAATTCCCCGTTTATTATACGAGTCGAACCTTAGGAGAGGTAGAAACTAGATATTCACTCCTAGAAAGGTTGGCACTTGCACTGATAAGCGCCTCGAGGAAGTTAAGGCCATACTTCCAGTGTCATCCCATATGCGTACTGTCCACTTACCCGCTTCGTAATATTTTGCACAAACCCCAGTTATTAGGCCGACTGGCTAAATGGGCCGTCGAACTCAGTGGGTACGATATCGAATATCAACCCCGCACGGCCATCAAGTCTCAACTCTTAGCAGACTTCGTGGCCGATTTCACACCGGCCCTCGTACCCGAAGTCGAAAAAGAACTGTTGAAATCAGGTACATCATCGGGGGTATGGATCCTTTTTATGGACGGGGCTTCGAACGTAAAGGGGTCCGGGCTGGGCATAGTTTTGAAACCACCCACGGGTGGCATTATTAGGCAATCTATTAAAACTATCAGGTTGACTAACAACGAGGCCGAGTATGAAGCCATGATTGCAGGTCTCGAGCTAGCTAGAAATTTGGGAGCAGAAATCATTGAAGCCAACTGCGATTCCTTGCTGGTGGTGAGTCAAGTAAACAAAACTTTCGAAGTTCGAGAAGGTAGAATGCAGAGGTATTTAGATAAACTGCTTATCACTTTGCGCCATTTCAAGCAATGGACTTTACGGCATGTGCCACGGGAACAGAATAATGAGGCCGATGCACTGGCGAATTTTTGGGGTCGTCGGTCGAGGTAGATGACACGGGCTCGGGGAATGTTGTTCAACTTTCAAGATCGGTAATCGAAGAAGGACACGCCGAAATAAATTCTACAAGCTTAACCTGGGATTGGAGAAACAAGTATATCGAATATTTGAAAAACGAAAAACTCCCATTGGACCCTAAAGATTCCAGAACCCTACGGACCAAAGCTGCTCGATTCACTCTGGCTTCAGATGGAACACTGTATCGAAGAACGTTCGATGGACCGTTGGCGGTATGCTTGGGTCCGGGGGATGTCGATTACATCCTACGGGAAGTGCATGAGGGTACTTGCGGGAATCACTCTGGAACCGACACATTAGTCTAAAAAATAATCAGAGCAGGGTATTATTGGATCGATATGGGCAAAGATACGAAGGAATTTATTTGTAAATGCGATAAATGTCAAAGGTTCGCACCAATGATCCACCAGCCCGGAGAACAACTCCATTCGGTCCTATCCCCATGGCCTTTCATGAAATGGGGAATGGATATCGTCGGCCCTCTGCCATCGACCCCAGGTAAAGCCAAATTCATTTTTTTTATGACTGACTATTTTTCTAAATGGGTTGAAGCGCAGGCGTTCGAGAAAATAAGGGAGAAAGAAGTTATAGACTTTATTTTGGGATCATATCATATGCCGGTTCAGGATTCCCGCCGAAATAGTATGTGACAATGGAAAGCAATTCATTGGCGGCAAAGTAACAAGATTCCTCGAAGACCACAAGATAAGAAGGATACTGTCAACACCATACCACCCAGTGGGAATGGGCAGGCCGAATCAACAAATAAAACTGTCATTCAAAACTTAAAGAAGAGGTTGAACGACGCTAAAGGGAGATGGAGAGAAATCCTACTCGAAGTCCTTTGGGCATATCGGACAACATCAAAATCCAGTACGGGGGCGACCCCGTTCTCCTTAGTATATGGATCCGAAGCATTGATACCAGTCGAGCTTGGTGAACCCAGTGCCAGATTTCGATTCTCGATGGAAAAATCAAATAACGAGGCTATGAAAACAAGCCTCGAACTATCAGACGAAAGGAGAGAAGCTGCCCTCGTCCGAATGGCCGTCCAGAAGTAGCGAATCAAAAGATATTATAATCGAAGAACCAAGCTCCGCCATTTCAAGCCTGGGGATTTAGTATTGAGAAAAATTACCACCAGTACCTAAAATCCGAATGAAGGGAAGCTAGGACCGAATTGGGAAGGACCATATCAGGTACTCGAGGACATCAGAAAAGGGTCGTACAGGATCGACGTTATAAACGGCAAACAGTTATCAAGCAACTGGAATGTATCACATCTAAAACGATACTACTGTTAAGGTACAACCTCTCCATATTCATTTATATCTCGAGACTGACCCCTGCAGAAGTCCGAACAAGGGACGGATCTCTCGCCAGAAAGCACGCATTGCACTCTTTTTCCCTTAGACCAGTTTTATCCCAAATGGGTTTTTCGGCAAGGTTTTTAATGAGGCAACCACTGGTCGTGCAGCATTTATAACAATATCCGAGGTCCCGTAAGAGAGTTATTTCACAGCAACAGGGTCCCGATAGGAAAACTATAAAGAGCCAAATGGTCGAAGCGAGCCATGCTCATATAGGTTGGCCCGAACCCAGGCGTGTAATAACGTGCGAAGAATTAAAATATAATTCGATCATTAAGCCTATGGGCTATTTTTTATTTCGAGTTCGAGCAAACACTCACTCGACCAAATAGCCTACGGGCTACATTAATTCGAGTTCGAATCATTCACTCGACCAAGCCTACAGGCTATTTTTTTATTTCGAGTTCGAGTAAATACTCACTCGACCAAATAGCCTACGGGCTATATTAATTCGAGTTCGAATCATTCACTCGACCAAGCCTACAGGCTATTTTTTATTTCGAGTTCGAGCAAACACTCACTCGACCAAATAGTCTACGGGCTACATTAATTCGAGTTCAAATCATTCACTCGACCAAGCTTACGGACTATTTTTTATTTCGAGTTCGAGCAAACACTCACTCGACCAAATAGCCTACAGGCTACATTAATTCGAGTTCGAATCATTCACTCGACCAAGCCTACGAGCTATTTTTTATTTTGAGTTCGAGCAAATACCCACTCGACCAAATAGCCTACGGGCTACATTAATTCGAGTTCGAATCATTCACTCAACCAAGCCTACGGGCTATTTTTTATTTCGAGTTCGAGCAAACACTCACTCGACCAAATAGCCGTAGGCTACATTAATTCGAGTTCGAATCATTCACTCGACCAAGCCTACGGGCTATTTTTTATTTCGAGTTCGAGCAAACACTCACTCGACCAAATAGCCTACGGGCTACATTAATTCGAGTTCGAATCATTCACTCGACCAAGCCTACGGGCTATTTTTTATTTCGAGTTCGAGCAAACACTCACTCGACCAAATAGCCTACGGGCTACATTAATTCGAGTTCGAATCATTCACTCGACCGAGCCTACGGGCTATTTTTTGAGTGCGAGCAAACACTCACTCGATCATTAAGCCTACGGGCTATATTAATCCGAGTTCGAATCATTCACTCGACCAAGCCTACGAGCTACATTAATTCGAGTGCGAGCAAGCACTCGCTCGACCGTTACGCCCACAGGCTATGTTTTCTTTAACAGATCGAGGTGCGTCTCGGTTATCGAACACATGTACCTCGATACCGGCTCACATCGGCCAGGGACCGATGAACCTTTATCAACTTTAAAATCTGAAGTAAGGACGCACGCACCGGGGACACACTCTTCAGGCCATAGTTCTGCCGGTGTCTCATCGGCGACACACTGTGAAGATGAAGCCTTCTCTTTCTGAGGAACGGTTTACGATGTTTTCACCATTTTTGAATTCAAAGGTAAGGAGTAGAAGAAAGTGATAGAGATTTGGTAGAATTGAAGAGGGTTTCTTTCGGAAAGAAATCACAGCTTTTTTGGTAAGTTGGGGAGTATAAAAGAAATTGAGAAATTTTAGAAGATAGAAGATGTAAAAATGATAAAAGATAAAGGTGAGAGTTATTTATAGGTTCAAGCGACGGCGGTTCATTATCAGCAGTGGCCGACCACTGCCTGACATGCATTAAATGCCTTGAAAGATTAAACCGACGGGACAACTACCATATGCGTCATGGTCGAACCTGATGGAAACGACAAGATATAATCCGATCGAGCTGTTGAAAATCGTATCGTTTCTCGCCATATTTCTTTCTGAGAAACGAGGGGACTATCTGTATATGGTCGAAATAGATTTAAGCCTTGGCGTGTCCGGTACGGTTCGAAGGGTGGTACATCGAAGTAAGGTCCCGAAGGGAGCACGAACTAACCTAGAACCCGGGGAGGCCGGTCCGTGTTGAGATCGATATCATAATCAAACTCGAACAAGGATCGAACCATGATGCGGGTAGATCTATCGTGCTGATAATCCAAAAATCAACCTACATCGACCTGGAATCAATTCGAGGGCTTGAACCATTCTCGGGCTCAAACCAAGATCATAAGTTCGAGCCGAAATCAAGCTCGAACCAAAATCGAGGATTCTAAGCAAGATCGATCTCGCAGACAAAAGCCGTTGTAATCCCACTAGAGGAAATCTTGGCAGAAATTATGGAAAAACTGATTTATAATGGGTCTCCCACTGAATGTTTATTTTTATTATGCTTGGAGCCAAACCCCTTCACTATAAAAGGGCTTGGTTATCATTTCTGTAGAGGACATCTTTTTCTGAGATTTACATTATAATGAAAGTATTATTTCCTCTACAAGAAAGAGTGGTTATTCCAGTTTCTTAGATTGATTCTATTTGTTAAATCCCAAGGTTCACTATTCTTGATTGCTTTGTCTAGATTACATTCTCCCCAGTCTATATTCACATTTTATTTATCCTTGCATTTTATATTAAGTTGCACCACATATCCTCGGAACTGCGTATAAATTCAACTCTATCCATTTTTTCGGGTAAACAGTATCAATAATAAAATAAATTGTGGGGTTTATGTATCCGTCAATCTTATTACATTGGAAAGTGCTAAATAAATTAGAACTTAAACATAAAAGAAGTCAATACTCCGTATGATCGAAGTATCAACGTAACCAAGAATAATTGAAGATTTGCAGCTTAATTAGATTGTGAATGCAAGCGCTATCCGAAAGTCATTGGATGAGTTCTTTATTTTTTATTTAAAAAACTACAGATTTGAATCCGCAATACTCAAAATTTTTTATATGACTCGGCATGTACGTGCAACGTATGTGTCGAGATACTATATATATATATATATATATATATATATATATATATATATATATATATATATATACATACTTTTATTTTACTTATTTACAATAACAAAGTCTTTTGTATTTTTTTCCACGATATCTACAATTTTTGTACTTATAAGATAAAATAGTTTTTATAATTGGAAGCGCGCACAATTTCACTGGTTACAATCCTAAAATAAAAAATTCAACTCTGAATTAAAAAAGGTTAATATAAACGTCAACTGCTCTACTTAATGGTTCTTTCATTAGTGTTATATTATACGAATTTATTAAGGGAGAAAGGAAGAATACACAGGGACACCCTTATTCGGTGACAAAACTTTTAGCATGTATAGGCGGCTGATTTATTAGAAGAAAGAATTTGATAAGTTCAGGAATTCAGATGGATGGTAATAATTGGAGGGCTGCTCAGGGTACCGCCCCAGCAGCCGGAGCTATGGACACCGCTGATTGGCGGACTCAACTTCAACCCGATTCTCGTCAACGGATTGTCAACAAAATGTAATATATTTATAGTAGTAGGAGTATTATTTTTCTGCAACTTGTACTTGCTTTCTTTCGTCAAAGATTTTGGATTTCAGGGTTCCTTTGTGTTTATCAATTTTTTTTCTTATAACCGTGGTGTCCAACTGTCCATACCTGCTCGGACAGCAAATGGAAAGAAATCACTGCCCCATGGTTCTATTGTGTTTATCAATTTCTTAAAATATTTTTATCTTTAAAAAACATTTATCTAGGTTAGGTTGTGCTCTTTAAATCTAAATTTTTTGTTGATATGGCTGTATAGAATGGAGAACATTAAGGGTCGTCTTCCTGTCTCTGGACAAGAAGGAGCTCAGGAGCTTAAGAAAATAGCAATGAGGTTTGAGGATATGATCCATACTGCTGCCACGAGTAAAGTATGCGGTCTATACTTGTTTCTATTTGTCTGCATAATGCAATTGTTTTCCACATTGTTTAATTTGTTATTCTTGCTTGTCTTAACGTGCATTTTTAACTCAAATTTATCCAATATTTCAGCAAGATTATCTGCAAAGGTTTTCAAAGATGCTGACTAAGTTGACGAAATTTCAATATCCCGATTCTATACAACCCAGTGCTGTTACTAGTGGTCAGAATGCCCATGGCCCAGGTGAACAATGAAACTTCATGTGCTATATTTTCACAGGATCAGATCTTTGTCTGATTGGATGCTTTGTATACACCTAATTACTTCGTTCTGCTGTTGAAAATACTTTTTCTCTGTAGCTACAATATGTACGGGAAATTGCAGATGCTTGAACCATTGTTCTAATCTTTGTGTTATCTGAGCTATTTTAGGTGATTAGTCTTAGTAAATATTGTTTGTGCTCTAGGTCAGAGTCCTAGCCCCTTAAAGTACTGTTCTCTACGATCTGACTATTATGTTTCCATTATTAGCTACCCGAAAAAAAGGAACAGAAAGGAACACTATTGTATATTTATCTAACATGAACTTAGACAAAGTTCTCATTTAATGTTTTGGAACACAAAGCTATTGCTTCTGTTTCTCGTATCTTTAACTACAATATACTTTCTTTCTTTTGCTGCTTGTATGTATTTTACTGCTAAATTATTATGTTTGTTTATTTGAAAGCAATTGATTAATTTTTGTGAATTGTGTAGGATCCTGCAGCATGCATTCCCAAGTTAACAGCCAAGCACAGCAACTTCCTGTACCTATGGTGGCCAATGAAACTCAAACAAAGCGACCACTGTTGCTGCAGAACATTCAGAACAACATGGCATCCCAAAATTGTGTTAGTTTGAGCCCAGCACTTCCTCCTTTGGGCAACTTAACTCAAGCTACCATGCCAAATGTCATTGGCCGGAATTCAAATTTTCAAACCATGCAAACCATGCCAAATGTTGATCAAGTCGTGCCTCCTAATATGGTTAGTAATTCTCAGAGGCAGATGCAGGGAAGACAACAACAGGTTGCTTCTCAACAGCAACAGCAGCAATTCCAGACAACACAACGATATCTTTATCAGCAGCAGCTACATCGTCAAATGATTAAGAAGAAATTTCAGCTGGGAAACACACCACAGTCCTTGATACAACATGAACAGCAGAAACAACAGCCACAGTCACAGGAGGAGCAGCATCAACAGCGACAAAACCTTCTACAGCCTACTCAGAGAAATATGCATCAGCAGCAGTTGGGTTCTCAAAGTAATATATCTGGAATCCAGCAGCAACAGTTGACTGAAAGTCAACCTGTTAACTCTGGCTTGTATTGTAATCGGCATCCTATCCATATGTTGCAACTATCAAAAATTCCTGTACAACGGCAAACGCTACAGAGCGCTGCAACCGTGTTACCAAGTCAACGTCAACAATCGCAGTCACAGCCTGCACAACAGCAAATGACGCCGCAGAGTCAATCACGACCACCTTTGGGTTTGCAGCAACAGACGAATCAATTTCCAAGGGAAATGCAACAGAGTATTCAAGCATCAAGCCCGTTGCTTCAACAGCAGAAGGAGCTATATCAACTACAAAGAGCCACACCAGAAGCTTCATCAAGTATGTATTTTTCTTAATAAAAGCTTCAATTAGGTCTCATCCATCATTCCTTAGCAGTTCGCCATTCTTAGAAATTTCCACTTCTCATGCCTTCTATGTGAAGAATTAGGACTTCTACACTATTTAACCACTGGTTTACACTTTTTTTTAATAAGAAGTAAAACCAATTATTTAGGAGGCGTGGAGAAAGTGACCAAGTGTCATTTGCAGTTTTGATCAGCTTTAACCATACAAACCATTATGCAACTCAGAAAAAATGTGATGCAAAAGATGCATTTTATTTTCAGTTAAAAGGCGGAAAGCTTAATTATGGAATATTAGCACATTACCAAATACACAGTCAATATACTAGTCTATAGTGAGTATTTAACTTTCGTTGACAAGTCCATTTGGATGGTGATTAAGATATGTGAATATTTCCTGTAATATCTGACAGTATGTTTATATCCCCAATAATTGCCCGAATTTGGAATCTGTAATGAGTCAAATTCTTTAATATTAGTGCTATCCTCAATTTCTGGTTTATTTGTATTTTGTAGCATCTTTAGATTCTACAGTTCTGAGGGGAAATGCAATTGGAGCTGATTGGCAGGAGGTTTACCAAAAGGTACTGTTTGCAATGGTATTTTAATTTGCAAAGGATGTCGAAATCGAAGAAATTATATATGACTGTTTTTTGGTAATGGAGAAATCTCCGAGACTCGGTGAATAATAGGCCCATCCCTACCCTAAAGATTCAAGTTGACGTTCAAGAAGAATATGGGATCAAGCCCTACACTTACAAACGTTGAACTTAGGCTGAGCCTCTAAAGTCTAAACTCCTCCATAAACTAAAAACTAACTAATGAGAAGCAAGTATAAGGTTCTAATGTCTATAGTTCCTTCTAAAGTGTGCCAACATACAAGTTTGCCCTTACATAAGCAAAAATCTCGCCAGACGTCCTGACCACGCGCTCAACTGTCTGGTGAGTGGAAAATCCCTTGAGGCCACGACTTCAAGTTTGAGGCCATGAACTCAACTCTGAGACACCAATCTTGCAGCTTTTGCTTTGTGAGGAAAGGACTTCAACTCTAAGACACCACTCTTGCAGTTTTTGTCTTGTGAGCCATGGCTTCAAGCTTGAAGTCGCGGCTTCAATCTCAATTCTTCCAAAATCGGCTCCATATTTGTTTCCAATGATGTCACAGTCACATGGAAGAATTTATGAACTTTTGAGCGCATCCTTTGAATGCTATCACTTGATATGAGCTGAAATGTGTATAAAGAAGCTAGAGCAAAGTTCAGTTGCTTATTTTACACTTCACATGTTGGGCAGTCCGGTGCACGAAGCATGTCACGTTCAGGCAGGGTCCGAGAAAAGACTGCACCCAAGGGGGTGTGACGTAAGCAGCCTACCCTGATGCGAGCATCGAGGCTAATTTTACGACTCGAACCCCTGACCTATAGGTCACACGAAGACAACTTTACCATTGCTCCAAGTCTACTCTTCTTAGACTTCATATGCTAAATTGTGCAAAATGGATTCTGTAATCAGTTGTAACTTCCTTTCTACTTCACTTTTAGCCTTAAGGTTCTCTCCTGAAGATTCTCTAGGTATTTTCTCTAACCATCAAGCTTCATACCACGTTGATCTAATTATCACCTATCATTCACATGGAAATGCAGTCTTTTTTTTTGGGGGGGACAAGTACACATGGAAATGCAGTCTTAGAATTTTTGTAATTGACTTGATGAAAATTTTAATGCAGATCAAGTTTATGAAGGAGATGTATTTATCAAAGCTCAATTATCTATACTAGAAAATTGCTTCTAAAATGCAACAGGTATATATCTGCATTTAATCCATTATTATCATATCTGAAGCAATTCTACCTGCGGATCTAGATCTTGATGCAGTTTGTGATGTCCATAGTTCTCATTAAATTATACTTCAATCCCAAAGTTGTTGAAGTTGGCTATACGAATCATCTGTATCCATTCTGTTAAATTCAGGCTCGTTTCACTCCAATAGTAAATAGTTTGTCTTTTAAGGAAAATTTGGGTTTTTTAAATTTCACTCGCTCCCACCCACCGTACAAGTCTAACTAGAATAATAGGACTCATGGCAAACGACTAACCTAATATATGTGTTAATAACAATGAATAAGCTTTTAACAAGTTGGTATCGTTTATATAAATTTTTTAAATTTATTGTTACAGTTTTAACTAAGTTGGCATTGATTCCAGGAGATCGTAGGTCTTGAGGTAATATCCTCAATGGATTTTTTGTCTCTCTTTCTACTACCTTTAATCGTCATAATGCCCACCTATGAACTGATTCTTTTGGTCTTTGGAGGTCCACTAAAGACATGGCTATAACATCGTGGGTTAAAGCCATCTTAAGCGACATTCTCTTATGTTATGCTTGCTGTGCTAGTTGTACCCTTTGTCAAATGTAAGCACTACTGAATTTTTTATTAAATAGTATGAAAATCTATTTTAACGTCTGCATTTCCACGGCACTTATCTTGTCGATATGTTGGGCCTTAAAAGTCGAATATTCATATAGCGGTGCTAGTCTCGCAATTGTTTTATAGTTCTTGCCCTTCACTTTGTTAGGATCTTCTATTTGTATATTGCCTCCCCAACGCTTATCCATTTGAATATTCTATTTTAATTTATTTGTTGCATCTTCATTGTATCATGCTTTTTTTTCCCTTGGGAAACTGACCATAGATATCTAATTGGCTACATTGAGGCACTATAGTGGTGTCTTATCTCCCTTCTTATCTTTTTCCTTATGGGGACGATACTTTCTTTTATAACTGAAAAATCCTTGAAGGCCAGTGGCTCATGGTTCGAAACTCTGTGATGGGCCCGTTCCCCACCCTTCTTCCAATTTTCTCACACTTATGATTGTTCCTTAGCACATATGTTTTATAGAATTTATATATTTGATACAAACTCCTTGAGATGCGCATAGTTAATCCTAGAAAATGATCTAACTGAAGTTTTGCTTCAGAAAATTTGAAAATCTAGATGCCCGTGTTTGAATCTTTGGTCCCTTTCCTGTTAACTTAAGAAACCTTGCCTTTATAGTGGGATTCGACTATAGTGTGGTTAATTCCTCTTCATTTTCCTACATCTGCATCATTTGTCAGTGTTTAAGTACTGTATATGATCGTTAAGTTAAGGTGGTGCTCGGGCATTCAAAGATGTGGCCTAGCGGTTAATAAAGTGGATGAAATCATGGGAGACTGGGGTTCAAATTCCTAGTTAAACACTGTGAGTAGATGTGATTTTGATGTTAGTTTCCTCCAGTTTGGTGAAGGAATCAAGGTCTGCCTGATTCTCTTGTCAAGGGCTTGATATGGCTTAGTTAAAAATGCACTTAAGTCAACATTTTGTTGAATTGTGGGCAGCTTGCTAGCTAACTGTGTTATTTGTCTTGTTATGCCCTTTCTTAAATTCTCCTCCCTTTTCCTTCGCCTGGGGTGGAGGGTGGGGGTGGGAGGTACTTAAAGCATGACTATTAAAGGTTAGCAAGGGCGAGAAACAAGGCTGTTGCTAAACTGATTTCTTTCTGTTTTTCAGCTAGATTCTCTTCTTCAGCGGCCTCAAAATGAGCAAATTGAAACGTTCAAGATGCTCAAGATCACGCTGGGACACATTTTGCTTTTCTTGCGGCTTAACAAGCAAGATATCCAGCTTTCTCATAAGGAGAAACTGCTACAGGTTGAGAAGCACATAGATCTCTTTCTTAGTTCCGATAGGCCGCGCAAGCCTACTTTGTCTCTGCAGCAAGGGCAACTTCCTGAAGCTCTTCGGATGCAACTTAAGGTACAGAGTTCCATGGAAGCAATGCAGCAGAATAATCTCACCAAGTTGCAACATAATTCCTTTTCTCCTCAGGTTACCCAACATCCTTCGCCGCAAACTGACGAACAAAATATGTTGGCATCTCTTACTAAAGCTGGGCCTCCTCTCCAATCTGCAAACTCACCATTTGTTGTCCCATCTCCTTCAACTTCCTGGGATCTATCTCCAATGCCAGGGGATTCTGTAAAAGTTAGTACTGGCCTTGCATCACATATTGCTGCTGGAAATATAACGCATCAGCAGGCTGATGCACCTGACCAATCCGTTGGAATTGGTATTCCGGAGATATCAGCCTCACCTTTGCTTGCAGAGTTTACTTGTTTAGATGGTACACATGCCAATGTTTCAGCTGTTGTTTCAGGCAAGTCAAGTGTTGAACAATCATTGGAACGCTTGATGAAAGTGGTTTGTATAATAGTGTTCTACTTAATTTATACTTTCACTAATCCCAATATATCTGTCTTTGCAACTTTCTTTTGATTTGACCTAATGTTATATTCAGGTTAAAAACATGTCCCCAAAAGCATTGAATTCGTCAATTAGTGACATCAGTTCAGTTGTCAGTATGATGGATCGAACAGCAGGATCTGCACCAGGAAATGGATCAAGAGCAACTGTTGGTGAAGATTTGGTTGCCACGACCAAATGTCGTCTCCAAGCGACAAATTACTCTGCGCAGGATGGACTGCCAGGAGCAAAGAAACAGAAGCGACACAGAACTTCTGATGTCGTTTCATCAAGTGGCTGTGTAAATGATAGTTTCTGGCAATTGAATGGGTCTGAAGCATCTGAGTCAGAGTCAACAAGTGTCAAAATACCGAAACCTGAGGTAATCTTCTGATACCTTTCTATTACATGAAAGAAGTACAAAAGTATACATCTATCCATGAGAGAGGCGTGTTAGATTATTCTGGTTCTTAATAGAAATAGGAGATCCATGGGGGTGCACTTTGAAGTTAAAATAAAAGCTGGAATATAGCCATGGCCAAAAGAGAGACGGGAATGGAACATATGCAATACATTGGAATGACTTCCTGAAGTCTGAGCATACCTTCAAACTGAAACTTAATGTGAAGTGCCCTTGAATTATCATTACAAGTGCCTATCTTTCCTTTGACATTTGACTGATTATATTCCTGCAACTAGAATTCCGCCCAAATTGTCCACTTTTAAGTTTCTTCTCAAGTGTATTCTGTGATAGCTGCACAACGTATGATACTGCATGTGGAAATCAAACATACCTTTCCTTTTGGATGGAGGTTTTGATTTTGACATTGTGCATAGAGGTTTTGGTTTTGAGGATAGAAACGAAGGAGGAGTCTCCCTTTTGGATTTCGCAAAAACTTTTGAGTTGGTGATCGCTAATTCGAGTTTTCTGTAGAAAGAGGAGCACTTGGTAACCTTTCGCAGTACGGTGGCTAAGACTCAGATAGATTACTTATTCTTTAGGAAGGGTGATAGAGTTCTTTGTAAGGATTACAAGGTTATCCCGAGTGAGAATCTTACAACCCAACATAAACTCTTGGCGATGGATTTAGAGATTAAGAGAAAGAGGAAAAAGAGGGATTTGTGCGACATGCCAAGGATCAAATGGGGTGGCTTGATTACCGCCAGAGCTCAGGAGTTGGGGGGAGAAGTTGATGGCAATGGGGGTTTGGGGGAGTAGTGGGGATTCAAGCAGTATGTGGGATCACAACTAGTTGTATTAGGGAAGCAGCTAGAGAGGTGCCGGGGGTCTTGAGGGGTAATACTGGGGACATCGAGCGGATTGGTGGTGTAATAGAGAGGTCCAAGGGAAAGTAGAAGCCAAAAAGGTCACTTATGAGAAGTTAGTGGAGTGAAAAGACGAGGAGGACAAGCGGACGCATAGGAAGAGGTATAAGGCCGCGAAGAAGGAGGCGAAGTTAGCGGTTACGTCGGTGAAGACGACATCATTTGAATGCTTATATGTAAAAGTTGAGGACAAAGGTTGGGATAAGAAGTAGTACATGCTAGCTAAGGCGAGAGAAAGGAGGGTCGGAGAACTAGATCAAGTGAAGCGCATCAAATATGAGGAAGGCAAAGTATTGGTGGAAGAGGCACATATTTCATCAAATATGAGGAAGGCAAAGTATTGGTGGAAGAGGCACATATTAGACGAAGATGACAGACATACTTCCATTAACTATTGAATGAAGAGAGGGACATGAATATTGTGCTGGGAGATTTGGAGCACTCCGAGAGCCGTCGAGATTGTGGGTATTGTAGGCATGTAAAGGTTGTGGAGGTTGAGAGGGCTATGCGTAAGATGAGCCAGCGACCGGGCCAGACGAGATCCTGGTGGAATTTTGAAAGAGCGTGTGAAGGGAGAAGAAGCCATTCATCTTGTAAGAAGATTTGTAGAACAGTATAGGGAGAAGAGGGACTTACATGTCGTTTTTATCGATCTAGAAAAAGCATACAAGAAAGTCACAAGGGAAGTTCTGTGGAGATGTTTGGAGGCTAGATGTGTACCTGTCACATACACTAGTGCTATTAAGGATATGTATGATGGAGCCAAGACCTGGGTAAGGACAGTGGGAGGAGACTCGGGACACTTCCCATGTCGTGATGGGGTTGCACCAGGGATCAGTTCTCAGCCCATTCCTATTTGCCTTGATGATGGATGAGTTGACTCGACATATTCAAGGGGAGGTGCCTTGGTGCATGTTATTTGTAGATGACATAGTACTGATTGACGAAATGTGAGGCGGTGTGAACTCTAGGCTGGAGGTTTGGAGGCAGACCTTAGAGTCTAAAAGTTTCAAGTTGAGCAGGATTGAAACAACATACTTGGAGTGCAAGTTCAGTGACGTGACTCAGGAGGTCGACGTGGAAGAGAGGCTGGATACACAAGTCATCCCCAAGAGAGGAAGTTTTAAGTATCTTGGGGCTATAATCCAAATTTTGGGGAGATTGACGATGATGCCACGCATCGTATTGGAGCGGGATGGATGAAATGGAGGCTCGCATCTACAAAGTGGTTGTTAGACCGACTTTGTTATATGAGGCAGAGTGGTGGCCAGTCAAGACCTCTCACGTTCAGAAGATGAAAGTAGCGAAAATAAGGATGATGAGATGGATGTGTGGGCATATTAAAAGGAATATGATTAGGAATGAAAATATTTTGGACAAGGTGGATGTGGCCTGTGTGGTGGACAAGATGCGGAAAGCGAGGCTAAGATGGTTCAGGCATGTGAAGAGGAGATGCGCAAATGCTGCCGTGAGGAGGTGTGAGAGGTTGACTATGGTGGGTCCAAGTAAAGGTAGAGGTAGGCCGAAGAAGTACCGGGGAGACGTGATCAGGCAAGACATGGCACATCTTCAGCTTATCGAGGACATAACCCTTGATAAGAGGGTGTGGAGGTCGAGGATTAGGGTAATAAGTTAGTAAGTAGTCAAGCGTATTTCTTTTTCGTGTCGGTATCTCTTTTCTAAACCTATAGTACTAGTGTTATTCTAGTATTTCCTGTTCTTAGATTTCTATTACTGCCTGTTACGTATTTCTTTTGCTTCGGACCTTCGGTTATCTTATTTTGCTAGCTATTGTTACTGCTTCTTTTTCCATAGCTTCTCCACTACCGAATTTCTTTGTCATGACTGCTGTGATTATGCTTTCATTGAACCGAGGGTCAATCAGAAACAAACTCTCTACCTTCACATGGTAGGGGTAAGGTCTGTGTACACACTTCCCTCCTCAGACCCTACTTTGTTAGATTACATTGGGTATGTTGTTTAATGAGACATGAGCATTACTGCTGTAATGCTTTTGCAGCTTGGGAGTATATCCAAGTGATCTGAACCAGTATAAGATGGCCGTCTAGCATCAAATAAATGCAGTATACTGAAAACGTGATTCTTTCAGCTGGCTTCTACACTGCCTAATACTGGAGTGTCTTTGGACCATACTGTCATTCACATTGCTTGCTCCTTCAACTTATGATATCAGGACAACTAATATCCAATCTCTACCCCGAAATTCCTAGCTAATGTCCCTCAAACCTACTGTGTCAGATTTGCACAGGATACAAATCTGTATCAAAATAGAAAAATACCTTCATAATATATATATATATATATATATATATATATATATATATAGAGAGAGAGAGAGAGAGAGAGAGAGAGAGATTATGAGGTTTTGATATCAACCTTATTCCTTTTGTAGCAACTAGCATGTGAAAATATTTTCGTAGTGAACTAAGTCTAAGGTGGAAGAAAGTTGTTTTTTTTTCTTTTTCAAAAAAGATGCAGCAAAAAGAAGGTTAAAAAATATGAGTGAAAATTTATCTCCAAAATTTTAAATAACCACAAGGCCATAAATAGCCATTTGAAAACAGAAAATTTGCATAATAGTTATAACAACCTAAAATATCTATACATAAATTTAAATTTAAACATCCTAGATACTAAAATAAAAGTAGACTCCTCTTACTACTAAACAGCTAATTGTTCCAACTGATTAACAGATGCAATATTCAGCACTCCTCCGGTCCTCCTTCGCTTCCATTGCTGCAATCTGAAAAATATGCTTCTTTATTTTTGCTTCTGCTAATTGTGCTTGTGGATTGTTTTGAGTGTCTTTGAACTTGCCACTTTTGTAACATGACCTTTTTTTTGTTTTGTGCGTAAAAACACCTTCAGAAACACTATCTTGTGCTCTTCGGAATGAGATTTAATTTAGGCAAGGGTAGGACTTGCAAGTAGTGGTTGTAAGGATTGATCTTCCATTACAACTTCAGGTAAGATAAGACTCCACTTTTACAGATCAAATATGATAGCTTTCACAATTGAAAGTTTGTTGGACATTAAGAGAGACTGCTACTTCCCATGTTTGAAAAATAAATTTAAAAATAGGTATGATTAATGAATGGTCCTTTTGAGTGAACTCTCTGTAAGACTAACTAGCCTCTGACACCACTGTTGTTTTCTTTTTTAATAAAAAAGGTGCAGCACAAGATGGTTTGGATTTGAAAACAGAAAATCTGCACTGTAGTTATTCAACAACCAAAAATATCTTAACAAAAAATTTGAATTAGACATCTTAGATATAATAACAAAAATAGAATTCTCCTACAAGTAAACAACTCATTATTCCAACAAATCAGCTGCAGCAGATACGATATCCAACATTTGTCTTCGGATGTCTAGTCACTGTCTTTTTTTGAAATACTTTTGACTTGAGTTCCCAACTGCGCCTTATTTCACTGTTTTGCTCTCTGGAGTTTAAATCGACACACCACCCTTTGTCCTTGCACTTGCATATTGGGCTTCTTTATTTCTGGATGCATCCTACCTTTTGTGTTACTATATACTTGTATTTATGTAGATAACATGAATGGCTTAGGTTCTGCCCACATAATCATTTATTAACTGGATTCTCAAATGAGTAAATTTGTTCAACAGAAAAACAGAACTACAAGTTGGAAACATCCCAAGCTTTGGCTGGATATTGGATAATAGGTATTATAATTGTAAGACTCGGGAACTAAAGCAGCATTGCTTCCACGCAAGCATGTTAACTCAACATGTAGAATGGTGTTTTTCCTTAAAGTATGGTATTTTTTGCATATACGGAAAATGAGTTAGCTTTATTTTGCTCCTCTTGTTTGCTTTTCATCAATTTTTTTTTATGGTAGGACATCCTATATTTGATGTAAGCACATTGTTTATTCACAAAAATTGTTACTTTTCAGATTGCTGATTTTCCTTGATGTGTTTCATTCATATTGATGTGGTGATCTTGGACAAGAAAATTGCCTTGCTGTCAATATTAGGATTCTCCTGCAGTAGCTACAGTACGAACAATGATTTGTAATCTGTTGCAGGTTAATCATGCACTGGTTGAAGAGATATGGAATATCAATCGGCAGCTTATCGACACTGTTGTAGAAATTAGTGATGAAGGTTTTGATCCAAGTGCTGTTGCTTCCGCAACAGAGGGTGGTGAAGGTACTACTGTTAAGTGTTCCTTCACTTCCGTTGCATTGAGTCCAAGCTTAAAATCACAGTATGCTTCAGCACAGATGGTGAGATTTTGATCTTCGTATACTGAACTTCAGTCATCTACTCGTATCATTTTTGGTTTCTATGGTTGATTGAGTCTTTTACTTCTGTGCAGTCTCAAATTCAGCCTTTGAGATTGCTCGTTCCAGCTAATTATCCAGACTGCTCTCTGGTTTTGTTGGACGAGTTTCCAGTTGAAGTCAGGTGAGGAAAAGTTGGCCAGTCTACTTGATATAGTACTGAAAAAGAGATGACCACAGATAGAGAAAGGGAAGAAGAGAGAATTAATAAGAAAAATTCTATCATATGAAATCAATAAAAATTGGCAGACCTGATTTTATGCCATGTTCGTCATAGCTAGTTAATTTGTAGGTCTTAAGATGATGAACAAAGAGTCCTTGTGATTTTTTGTCCATTTGGATTTTCTACTAGTCAATCAGGGGCTGTTAGTACTTAGTAACAGGGGTCTATTGAGCATGTCTTGTTCAGTTAATTTTTCTCCCTAGAAAATAGAGGGTAGTGTTATCTGAGAAATTAAATTGCTGATGTTGGGCATGCTGACACTCAAATGAGTTAGCATAGGTTCGCGAAATATACTGACTAGGAGATATGAGATTTTAGAGCACACTATACAGGAACACCATAAAAGATTTTACTCATCTGCCTTTTGATCTGCATTAAGATTATTAATTATGTTTTGGAGATCACCCTTTTCGAGTCTTATATTCTCCAATTAAAACACCTAACTGAATTATTTTAAAACTCGATTTCAACTGTTTTCTTCTGCAGTAAAAAGTATGAAGATCACTCCATGAAGGCCAAATCAAGGTTTGGTGTCTTTCTGCGAAATTTTTCACAACCAATGTCTTTAAAAGACATAGCAAAGACTTGGGATGTTTGCACTCGCTCTGTGATTTCTGAATGTGCACAGCAAAATGGTGGAGGAACCCTCAGCTCAAAGTATGGGTCTTGGGAGAATTGTTTGAGTACAGCATGATCAAAACCTAATTTATGAGCAAAGTTATGAGTTTGGCTTGATCCATCCCTTGACTCCGTTCTAATCCTGTCTTGATCCACCCTTTGACTTTGCTCTCCTTCTGCCTCCTATTTACTGGTGGTGACAGCATATTTCTCGGCTTCTTGAATGGGATTTTTACCTATATGTACTACATTAGAAACTTATTTACCCTCACTGTTTAGCTTTTAACTTAATTATAAATTGATATACAATTTACCAATTATATACAAATTAGTATTAATGAGTATCCCATTATATTAGGAATTGAATAGGGAATTCCTTCTCCGCTCTCTTTCTTCTATCTCTCTCTCTCTCTTTCATTCTCTATCAGTATTCTTATATTAATATCTTTATGTGGATTAATTGAAAAAATGATACTAATGTTAAGTGAAAAAAAAGAGAAGATTAGTACTTGCTTCAGATCCTATGAAAACGAGGAAGTAAATAAGAAAACAAATTAGCTCTGATGAAGAAAATCATTTTAGTTATCATTCTTTTAGCTTTTTGGAATCAATAAATAAAATAGTATTAATTAGAAGCGAGTAGATTGAATTGGAAACTATGTTAATCCATTAAAAATTTCATTGACAGCCATTAAAAAGTTTTAAAGCTTTGAATTCAAAAATAAAATTTTATGAAATTATTTTTTGTTTGGATTGGGTGTTGTTGCAAATGATTGGGAATATTCGTTGGAGTTTATATCTCAAATTTGAGACAATTTGGTGAAGATTTGAGGTGGTTTTGGTTGAAATTTCAGACTGAAACTCGAAAAAGAAGACACGAACAAATTGTATATATTTTGTATGTCGAATGTAGAAACGGTATATAAAATATCTACAACTTACATAATTGTATATACGTTATATATAAATTATATGTAAATTGTAGTTTTTGACCGTATTCTGTACAAAAAATGTGTACTTATGTTGTAGATAAATTGTAGATTTTGACCGGATTTGTATATATTTTGTAAAAAACTTTTGTTACTTCCTGTAAATATAAAAACTTAGACAAAACCGGGTATATAAGTTTAAAATTTTGTATATATACGAAAAAGTCCATTCTTGAATTGGAATGCTGATTTTTTTTTTTCTATATGCTGGGTCTTGCTCAATAAGAACTTACATTTTCATTGAGTTGTTTCTAATCAAGTATGGAGTTTCTTTTTGAGATGTTTGTCCTTTTACTTAATTCTATTCTATTCAGTGTTCTTCTGAACTTAGTGAAATTAAAAGGTTTAAAATATTGTCTGATTCCTTGTCAATTAGGGAGGGTGGTCTTGGCACAATTGAAAGAATTATTTGCACCATATGACCTTTTTTGAGGCCCCTCTTTAATTTATGTTCATGTTAGTCCAGTGAGCTAAATTTTGCCTTTAAAAGTGGTTGGACGAATTTTTCTCTTTGCAGATAAATTTAGGCATGGAGATGGAATTTAAATAGTGATGTCAAAATGCTATCTGTGCAAATGCTCCCAATTGAAACATAATGGGTGTGTACCCTTAAAATCGGATAACAATTAAATTTGTAAGTGGTTTTAAGGATATGTGATTTCACTTGGCACAAACTGAGAAATATGAGAATTGAAGTTAGAAATTAACTGTAAAATGAAGCAAACCAATGTAACGCACAACTTTGACCGTCGAACTAGGTCGCCCTCGAACCAACTGAGTATATTATTGAAAAGCAAGAACTGAACAACTGAATAAGAGAGCTTAAGAGAGAAAACGTAATATATTGCTTTGTTATGCGTGAATGTCCTCCCTTACAAAATGATTGGAACCTTCTTTATATAGTAGATAAGTTCTACATATGGTACAATTCTAAATACAGAAGAAAATCTCCTAATTGGCTAATCAACCGGTCTTGACTTGATACATGCCGAGATCTTCGCCACAATTCTCGCCCGGTCACAGATTCCTCAGCTTTCTGTTATTCGACTTAGCAGATTTCCTTCGATCTCGCTAGATCTCTATCCTTCTCGGTCTCGATTAACCATACAAATAGTTCGCTCATTTTTTGGAGAGTAATGACAAGAAACGATTTGAGCCTTCGATCTTCACCTCGGTACATCATGACGTAATCGTCATGACATAAGCAGCATGAGTGACCGAAACGTCTCGTCGGTACAGTTTTCCGGGTATTTAATGCGCGTCAGTCGACGGTCGTCCATTACCAGTTTTGAATCGTCGTTGTGAAACCGATAAATAGCCCCCTTCTTCATTATTTCAAACTTTACTTTCAAACCTTTTTCATTCCAATCTCCATAGTTCTTTGCCTTCTCCAAAGCTTCCTATCTTCAAGTTTTTGAGTTTCTTTGCTTATTCTTCCTAAAACACCAAATACTTCAATCTCCATTCTTCTTTGCCCAAAAAAACTAAATGGCCAAAACATCTAAAACTGTTCCGCAGAAAGAGGTTGCTTCCTCATCTCGGCCGGCCGGCGAGAAACCAGTGGTGGAGCCATGCCCTGAAGAACTTATTCCCGGGGTGTGTGTCATTGATTCCGACTATAAGGTTGAGAAACCCTCATCGGTTCCTGGTTGATGCGAGCCGGTATCGAGATATATATGCTCGATTTCCAAAAGCCTCCTTGACCAGGTGAAGAAAGATTGGAACTGGGGAAACAAAGAGGTTGTGATACCGACACCAGAAGAAGCGATCACCACCCACGTGGAAGGGTTCCTGAGTGTTTACACTTATCCTTTCATGTTGGGTCCCCTCGATCCGGTCATCGTAGACTTCTGCAAGAAATACCAGGTGACCCTCAGCCAAATTCACCCTTCTTTCTGGAGGATCGTGATACTGCTCCGTTTCTTCGTGAGTAAAATCGATGGGCTTCCCTTCAAGCCCTCGATTCTATCGAGGTGGGCTGATAAAGCTTCAACACCGGGCCACCAAGGCGCTCATCTCGAGTATAGATGAAGACAAAGATTGGGGCTGGATGGGCCGGTTCATTCGGGTGAAGATCACGGACATAATCCCGACTGAGAGCATGTCATTTCCTGAGAAATGGAATATGAAACATAAGTATGATTCCGTCTTTAATTTCTGTTCGTTGTTTTTACTTCTTCATCCTTTCTTATCAGTGTTTTTCTCGATGCAGCCGTTGCTAGGATTTCGGGTGCGGTTCCCCACCTCGAGAACTGGGTTAGGAGCCTAGTTTCGACATTAACATACACCGAGCGCGCATGGTGCGATTTGTCAAAGGGTCGGTGGGAGGCTCGTACTTATGGTAAGACTTCTTCCCGACTTACCGATTTGCCTATCGTTCAAGCATCTTTTCAAACATGAGTTTACTTACTTTCTCCTTTGGCAGGTCTCGGAAGGGATGCGACTATGAGACTCCCGTCCGGTGATGAAGAAGTTTCACCACCGATCTCGAAACCGGCAAAGGAGAATAAGAGGAAAAGGGCCTCGAACTTCGAGGGTCAAAAACCCAAGAAGAGAACAGCTCGTAAACCCAAGGAGAACACAATCCTGTTGACTATGGAGTCAGTCCAAAGACTAAGGGAAGAAGAAGAAGAAGAAGAAGAAGAAGAAGAAGAAGAGAAAGAAGATGATTCCGGGCTGGTGGCCCGTGCGCGAGCTAGCACCAAGATTCGAAGAACTTCAAAACCGGTGGGAGTAGATACTGCTCCGTTTAGGCTTGATGAGATCGAGGAGGAGACTTCGGCCCAAGTCCCCAAGCCGAGAGGAACCGAAGATGCTTTATCTCGGGGCGAAGAGACCGTTAAAGAGGCGGTGGATGCCGGTGCAGAAACCGGGCTTGAGGCTCCCCAAGACGGAGGCGACACCCTAAAATACCCACTTGGGGCAATAGAGATTGGGGATTCCCCCTCGTTTCCTTCATTTTCTGAGTCGATGATACGCGACACTCAGGCCGTGGAGACTTGTCACGGGGAGGGAGCCCACAGAGAGGAAGATTCTTTCCGTGATTATTTTGTTGGGGTAGAAGACGTCACCGGTCTGAGTGACTTGGAGGCTCCGAAGAAGATCTCGGGAGAGGCTTCCTCGAGTTTTAAACTGACCAATCAGTTTTCGGCCCCTAGTGTCAATCCCGGGCGTAAGCGAACAATCGTTATCATGCTCCCAAAGGATTCCCGTATTCTTGTTGCCCCCGTAGGAGTGGCTAGCTACCTTCGATGTTTGGTCACGGAAGAAGACCAAGCCCAGATAGATGGGGTAGGAGCGCCTTGTGCTTTCAACGAAGCCCAACAGGACCTGAACCGGGTAAGTTCATATTTTCTTTGTCAATTTTTATACTTGTACTTTTCTCCCCTTGTTTAATTCCTTCTTTCTATTTTTATAGGCTTTTATGCTTCATCACGAGGCTTTCTTTCGATCCTGAGGGAAGCTGAGCCGATACGAAGCCAAAATCCGAGGGCTTACTGAGGAGAGAGATGCCTTCAAGCTTCTCAGTGAGCATAGGGAAGGGGAAGCAAAAGGACTTCGGGTTGAGCTAGAAGCAGCTCAGAAAGAACAAGTTGATCTGGCCGAGCAGGTAAAAAGAATCTTTGAAGTTAATGATACTAACTCGGGCATGGTGGCTAATAGTTTGGTCCCACAGGTCCAGCAAAAGCTCAATGTGATCGGGTAGCTTCGTGAGGAAGTGGACGCAGTGAAAGCGGAGGCCAAGGCATAGAAGAAGAACATGGATCGCCTTGCCTCAGAAAAGGAGGCTGCCCAAGCTCAACTGGCCTCGGCTGAGACCCAACTCCGAAGCTTGAAAGAGAAGGCCTTGGTGCAAGCCAAGAAAATTGAGGAGTTCCAGTCTCGGTTGGGTTCAGCAACTTTCGATCGAGAGAGGTTGGCCACAGAACTTGTAGCGGCCAAATCGGAGGTCGAAATGGCCAAGGCTAATGCCGATGCAATGGTGGCCGTCTACCGGTCCGACGCTGAAGCTGCTCAGGTTCGAGCAAAGGAGGTTGCCGAAGCTGCTCAGGCTCGAACAAACTGGGTTGCCGAGCATGCTAAATGCCAGTCTCGAAGGGAGACTCTCGAGGAGATCCATGCTAGTGGCTTCAATCTTACAACCGAGATCAAGAATGCTAAGGAGCTTGAAGCTGAAGCCAGAGTGTTGGCCTTTCCTGATAATGATGATTCTGGGAGTATGAGCGGATCTGAAAGCGAAGAAGGCCTCGAGGGCGAAGATGCTGCTCCCAGAGAAGACTAAGTCCTTTAGGATTATAATTTTTTGTGTTTCTTTTAAGACCGTTTCAGTCTTTTGTAGAGAAATTTGATCGGGCCATGCTGTCCTTGTAAATAATTTTTGACACACACACACACACACACACACACACACACACACACATATATATATATATATATATATATATATATATATATATAAACTTTCTTCCTTTCTGTCTTATAAAATTATGAAATTGTATTCTAAGGTTCGATATCTCCGGGCCTATTTCGGGTGCAAATATTTTTTTACGGAGTCCTCGACCAGAGGATAAACAAACAAAGAGAAGATGCTCCTCCGCGTCTGGGGAAAAGAATAAAAGGGCAAAGCTTGATTCCCCCAAATCATCTCTGGTGGCAATGATGACTGGTCCTCCTTCTGGGCCGGTCGTAGACCCCGTGATGATTGATGATGATGAAGAAGCTGTTGATGAGGGAGCTTCTTTACATAGAAGGCGATGATCCTCATCGTCTCAACAGGATGCTCGACCTGTTGAGATAGTTACAACAACTGAAGACGATGTATCAGCACTTTGGGGGAGAGTCTGATTTGGTAGAATATGCCAACTCCCGTTTTTGGGCCCCAATTGCTGCAACCGGTGCTGCGGGGATGAGTACCAGGTCCTTTCCGTCTTTGGTTGGCGAACATCAAACAACCAGCACTGCATTTGATGCAGCTGCTTCTCACTCTTCAACTCCATCAGCTTCATCTCCACCTTCACCAACACCAGCAACTGCTACATCATTTCCATCTTCGTTTACTCTTCCACCAGCGGTTGCTACACCATCTCCATCGGCCACGCCTGACCATGAAGAAGGTGTTCCTTTTCCACAGTCCCCAGTTCATGGGAACTTGGGGAAAAATTATGTTGCTCCTTCTGAAGATCCACAAAGGAGGAGGAACATTACACTTTCGGTCTCTACCGGGTGCAACCTGCTATCACGGCCGGTGGAGCTTGCTAATTACCTGAAGCCTTTGGCTTCAGAAAAAGACTGGGAAAATATTCATACACTCTTGGGCGAGTGTTTATTGAACAATGCTATGCATAACGCCGCTGCAGTACGTTCCTTCTTTCCTATGTTATTTCTTCTACTTTTGAACGAATGTATTCTAAGTTTTTTCTCTTCTTATTTTATAGGCCAACTTTCTTGCCTCTGAGGGCCTTCAAAGGTTGATTCGTGAGAAGGAAGAACTTACTTATGAACGGGATCAACTTTTGGCGGAACGAGACCAGACTGTTCTCCACCTCTCGGAACTGGAAACCAGAGCTATTGAGGCTGCTGTTTTGGAGGCTCGTTTGCAGCAAAGCCAGCAAGAAGTGGTAACCCTCAACCAAGAAATTAGGCTGCTGAGGGTTAATTTTGATGAGGCCAAGGCCAAATGGGCAGAAGTCCAAAACATCATTTTTGCTGCAACCGACCGTGAGGCTGCCTCCGCTGAAAGAGTGATTAACCTGGAGGCAGCCTTGAACTCCAAAAGTGAAGAGCTTGCTGCTTTGGAGGCAAAATATGCCCATCTAGAAGAGAAGTACATGAAAACTATCGAGCATAATAGGCTCTTTAGTTCAACTGTCTGCGAGCTTGACGTCAGCCTTAGATCTGCTAGATCCGCCTGTGAAAACCTTTCCGCCGAGGCTATTCAACTAAAAGAAGAACTTAAGCGCCAAGCGGCTTCCCTCATTGTTGAAAAAACTTATTCCATGTATAGCATGAAGAGGAAAACCTTGGAAGAGGCCAAAGTTGGTATCATTGATATTGATGCCGAAATTTCTAAGGCCCAAGAGCTTGAGTTGGTTGTAAATAATGGACTCCCGGTGCAGTCTGATGCTCCAGGTTCTTCTGATTCGGTTCTGAGTTTTCAAAAACTGAAGAAGGATCAGAAGGCAATGAGGCCGGAGACCAAACTGGGGAAAGCATTGAGCCATCGGTGGAACCACCTACTCTTCCCGACAATGCGGATACTTCTCTTCCTCCTGGTTCCGGAGGCGTTACAGTTTAGCTGTTTCTTTTCCCATTTTGCACTTGTAACGTTTTGGCCCGTTCTTGTAAATAAGGATATATTTTCTTCTTTTTGTTCAAGTGCCGTTTGAGTCTTACTTTCGTTTGAATATCCATGCAAGCCTTTAACTTTTGCATTTGCTCAAGTATTCTGCGCATGTTGTTCAATTCACGCTTTACTATGTGTAGTCTCGGATGCCTTTTCTTTGAAGCATTTTGGTTCCGAGTATTATCCCTTTTACGTGAGGGTTTTATGAATATTTACGCAAGTTTCCCTTTTACATGAGGCTCTTTATGAATATTTGCGCAAGTTTCCCTTTTACATGAGGGTTTCTATGAATATTTGTGCAAGTTTGCTTTTTGCGTCCTTTTCATATGCGACTTCGGGTGTATTTTTCCCCGATGGCATTTTGGATTCCGGGCATTGATTCTTCTGAAACCAACCCTTTAACATGAGGGTTTTTATAAGAGAGGGCCCTCTTATATTTACGGTGCTCTTGAAGAGGATGTCTCCTGTTCATTACGACACTAACATTTGAAGTACTTGTTTAACTTTCAAATGACAAAATCAGCTCATCGCTCAGACAAGAAACAAGATAAAAGCAAAAGGATTTCATTTTATTCCTTCAATTTTTAGAAATTACATAAGCATCTTGCTATGCAGAAAAGAAATTGCCATTACTTGTGGCTATCTTGTGCAACTTGTTTCTACAGGGCTGGCTGCGCAGTCCCCGGTCCCGATGATGCATTTTGTTTCCGTATTTTCGTTCCCGGTTGACATGGCATTCATTATTGTTTTATCCTCATATCATTCCCTCAGTGTTTGAATGCGAAAAATGCGAATTAGAACACTGGAAGTCATGTATCTTAGAAGGTCCCACCAATGAATTGCTAGGTAAACCTTCACTCAGTAACATATCTTATTTCCCCTTAGGAATCCATGCTATCGAGCGAAAGAATACCTAACATTCCTCTGGCAGTTTGTGCCCCTAAACGGTCGGGTAACCTCTATTCGGTAGCAAACTTAACCTCCCGGTGGAAATTTGCTATCGAACCAAAGATTACCTAATCGTCCCCAAGTGGAAGCTTGTTCGTTTGCCTTGCTATCAAAGGTCTTATTGCTGCTGCCTTCGTAGTATGCTTTTTGTCACTGCCTCATAAAAACCTTGCCAGAAAAATTCAGTTGGGATAAATACTGAACGAAGGGAAAAAGAGTGCAGCACATACTTTCTGTTTGAGTGTTGTTCATCAGCAATAATATCTTTTGAGGTGTGCCACGTTCCAGTTGTTGGACAACTTGTCTCCATTCTGGTTCTCCAACTCGTATGAACCTTTCCCAGTGATAGCTGAAATCCGGTAAGGGCCTTCCCACATTGGACCTAGCTTTCCCGTGTTGAGCTCCCAGGTATTTTGTATTACTTTTCTTAGAACCAAGTCTCCTACTTTGAAAAAATGGAAGTTGGCTTTCCGATTGTAATATCATTCAATCCTATGCTTTTGAGCTGCCATTCTTACATGCGCCAAGTCCTTGCGTCCCTCGAGTAGTTCCAAGTTGATTAGCATTGCTTCATCATTTGATACTTTGTTTGTCTGAGAATATCTCAAAGTGGGTTCCCCCACTTCAACCGGGATTAGGGCTTCATCACCGTACATGAAGGAAAAAGGAGTTTCTCCTATACTTGATTTGGCCGTTGTTCGGTAGGCCCATAGGACTCCGGGCAACTCTTCGGGCCATTTTCCTTTTGCTGCTTCCAACCTTTTCTTGAGGTTTTGAATGATCACTTTGTTTGTTGACTCTGCTTGACCATTTGCGCTCGGATGATAAGTTGAGGATGTGATTCTCTTTATTTTCAGGTCTTCGAAGAACTTTGTAACTTTTGCACCGATAAACTGTGGCCCATTATCGCATGCTATCTCTTTTGGTATTCTGAACCTGCAAATCTTTTCCCACATGAAATCGACCACTTTACATTCTCTAATTTTCTGATAATTTCCTGCTTTCACCCATTTAGAAAAATAATTAGTCAAAATTTAAAAAAACCTTACCTTTCCGGGAGCCGATGGCAGCGGTCCGACGATGTCCATCCCCTATTTCATGAATGGACATGGGGACAGAACCGAATGTAAGGGTTCTGCCGGTTGATGTACTAGTGATGCGTAGTGTTGGCACTTATCACATTTTCGTACGAAATCTTTGGCGTCTTGTTCCATGCGAGGCCAGTAATATCCTGCTCGTACCAATTTTAGCACCAAAGACTCTGCGCCTGAATGATTGCCGCATATCCCTTCGTGGATTTCTCTCATGACATAGTCAACTTCTGACGCTCCTAAACACCGGGCCAGCGGGCCTTGGAAAGATTTCTATACAATTAGCCTTTCCTGAAGCTATAACGTGCAACTTTGGTGCGTAACGCTCGTGATGCTTTGGGATTGTCGGGAAACTTTCCTTGCCCAAGGTAGTTGATTATTTCGTTTCTCCAGTCCCAGACTAGACTAGACGAATTCACTTCATAGTAACCATCCATATCAAGGACTGAACTCATCAGTTGTACCACCATTCCGGACTCTGATTCCTTTATTTCCGTCAATGAACCTAAGTTTGCTAATGCATCCGCTTCTGGGTTATCCTCTCTCGGGATATGAGTGATTGACCACTCACGGAATCGTGCCAAAAGTGCCTGGACCTTTATCACGTATTGCTACATATATTCTTCTTTGGTATCAAAGATCCCGTAAACCTGATTTACCACCAGCTGCGAGTCGTATTTGATTTTTATAACCTTGAAATTAAGTCCCCGGGGCAATTCGAGCCCTACAAACAAATGTTCATACTTTGCTTCATTGTTAGTTAAAGGGATCGTGCGGATGGCTTGCCTTAGGGTTTTCCCCGAAGGCGTGATTCAAACTATTCTAAGCGCGGACCCTTTTATGTTCGAGGCTTCGCCCGTAAATAAGGTCCAATCCATGCCGATTTTGACACCATTACTGCCTCTTTAGTTGCCAGAGGTAGAAGTCCTGACTAAAATCGGCCACGAAATCAGCCAAGACTTGTGACTTAATTGCAGTCCTCGATTTATATTCTATGTCGAATTCACTCATTTTGACAGCCCATTTGGCCAATCTGCCCGAGAGTTCGGGTTTATGAAGGATGTTCCGCAAAGGGAAAGTAGTCACCACAGCTATTGGGTGTCATTGGAAATAGGGCCTCAGCTTTCGAGCTGCAACTACGAGACCTAAGGCCAGTTTTTTCAAATGTGGGTAGCGATTTTTTCTCCCGTTAAAATTTTGCTAACGTAATAAATAGGAAACTACGTACCTTCGTCCTCCCGGACTAAAACCGCACTTACCGCAACTTCTGAAACCGCGAAGTAGACTAGCAATGTTTTGCCTTCTTTTGATTTCGACAGCAATGGAGTACTTGATAAGTACTTTTTTAGGTCCCTCAAAACCTGCTGGCACTCCGTCGTCCATTCGAAATAGTTCTTCTTTTGGAGCAATGTAAAGAAGCGATCACATTTTTTCGATGACCGAGAAATGAACCTGCTCAAAGCTGCTAACCTTCCTGTGAGTCTTTGGACTTCCTTCATGTTTGATAATTGATCCGGGATATTGTCTATGGCCTTGATTTTGTCGGGGTTTACTTCAATTCCCCTTTGTGAGACCAGAAACCCTAGGAACTTACCGAAGATGACCCCGAACGCGCACTTCTCGGGGTTAAGTTTCATGTTATGCTTCCTCAAGATATCGATGTTTCTTGCAAATGCTTAAGGTGGTCACCTACATTCAAAGACTTAACGAGCATATTGTCTATATAAACTTGCATGGTTTTTCCTATTTGCTTTTCAAACATCTTATTTACAAGTCGTTGATAAGTGGCTCTGACATTTTTCAACCCGAAAGGCATTACATTGTAACAATATGTATCAAAATTTGTTATAAATGAAGTTTTTTCCTGATCTTTCGGGTTCATATTAATTTGGTTGTACCCGGAATAAGCAACAAAGAAACTCATCAGTTCGTGCCCGGCTGTGGCATTAATCATTTGATCGATATTTGGCAGTGGAAATGAATCTTTCGAGCACGCCTTATTAAGATCTTTATAGTCTACACACATACAAAATTTATTGTTCTTCTTAGGAACTACTACTACATTGGCTAGCCAGTCTGGATATCTTACCTCTCTGACCGAACCAATTTTATGCAAGCGGGTTACCTCTTCTTTGACGAATTTATTCTTGGCCTTGGTAATAGGGCGCTTCTTCTGCCATACCGGTGGTACGTTGGGATCCAAACTCAGCTTGTGCATGTCTATTTACATTGGGATACCTATCATATCCTCGTTCTACCATGCAAAACAATCAACGTTAATTTTAAGGAATTCAATAAAACCAGACCTGAGCTCGGGATGCAGTCCTGTCCCCAAGTGAAATTTTCTTTCTAAGAATTCTTCAAACAATGACACTTGCTCTAGTTTCTCTGCCGTGGATTTCGTTACGTTCGTTTCGTTCGGAACTTGGAAATATCTCGGCACCTAATATTGTTCTAATGATTCTGCCCCAGGAATAAACTCTTCTAACTCGGGAGTAAGCGCCGGTTCCTGTAATTGCTATGCCGTGCGCTCCTTCCCTTTGCTACTAGAAACTGAGATTACATTCATCTCCCTCGCTTCCGGTCGGTCACCTCTTAGCTGCTTGATTCCTTCGAGCGTCAAAAACTTCAGCAATTGGTGATATGTCAAAGATACAACTTTTATCTCGTGTAACCATGGCCTTCCTAAGATGATGTTGTATCCCATATCACCATCCACTACTTCAAAGAAAGTTGTTTTCATTACTCCTTCAGCATTCGTGAGCAGCAAGATCTCTCCCCAGGTTTCGCAAGGTTGAATCCAGCGAGAAGTTTTGTCGCCGGAATAATGCTTCCGGTGAGTTTAGCTTGTTCCAATACTCTCCATTGTATGATATTAGCCGAACTTCCTGGATCCACTAGAACATGCTTAATTTTAAAATCTAACATATTTAAAGAGATTACCACGTCGTTGTGTGGTAACAGCAATTCGTCTGTTTCTTCCTCTGTGAAAGTGATATCGTCCTCCCAGAGTCTTTTGCTGTGAGTTATAGATACTTTAGTATTCTTTGCTGCCGAAAAGGTGTCCCTGTTAATCTCGTTCCCCCCAAAGATCATGATGATCGTTTGGCGTGGGGTTTTTTCTCTTGATTTCAAGGATTCCGTGTTGTCTCTGTTGCGACCATTATTGCTCTTAGCTCGATCACTCAAGAATTCTCGGAGATGACCATTCTTCAATAGCATTGACACTTCCTCCCGAAGATGTCGGCAGTCCCCTGTCAGGTGACTGTTCGTCCCGTGGTATTCACACCATAAATTAGGATCCCTCTAGCTAGAATCAGACCTCATAGGTCTCGAGAATCATGCTTCTTTAATGTTCCTCATAGCTGACACCAGTTCCACTACACTAACATTGAAGTTATATTCTAATAACCTGGGGTAAGAAAGATCTCGAGACCTCGACGTTTGTTTATCTTTATGTGATCTATTGCTCCCACAACGATCAGTCTCTCCGTCAACGGTGAACTTGTTTGCTGCTCATATCCGCCTATCCGCGTTGTAGTCATCCATTGGTTTTTCTCTATTCTTCTCCCGTCCTTTGGCCGATGATGTAGAACCGACCTGGTCATCTTCGATCCTTATCTTTGACTCGTACCGATTGTGAACATCTGCTAAGGTTGTTTCTTGAAACTCAAGCAGGCTCTCCTTTAGCTTCCGGGAAGTATCTGAGCCTCTCAGATTCAATCCTTTGGTGAATGTTTCAGCTGCCCATTCATCCGAGATGGCCGGGAGCAACATTCTTTCTTTCTGGAATCGTGTAACAAACTCTCGTAATAATTCTGATTCTCCTTGTGCGATTCTGAATATGTCGGTCTTCCGGGCTTGTACCTTTCTGGCCTCGACATGAGCTTTAATGAAAGAATCCGCAAGTATCTTAAAGGAATCTATGGAATGCTCGGGCAGTAACGAATACCACGTTAGGGCTCCCCTCGTGAGGGTTTCGCCGAATTTCTTTAGCAACACATATTCAATTTTGTGAGGAGCTAGATCATTTCCTTTCAAAGCCATTGTGTAGGTGGCAATATGTTCCTGTGGGTCTGAAGTTCCATCATACTTTAGAACTTCAGGAATTTTGAAACGCTTCGGGATTAGTACTGATGCCGCACTTGGCTTGTACGGTAATTGAACATACTTCTTCAAGTTCGAGCCTTTTAATACTAGTGGTGCGCCCGGGATTTGATCCATGCTGGCGTCTTCTTCCCTCATGAACCGTAAAATCTCATCTTTGAATGAATCGTTCTCGTTGTTAAGACCTGATCTGCTCCCCCCAGCCCCATCGGAGCTGACTTCACCCTTGGGAGTGTTGTTGTCGACTCTCTGCGCTATTTGGTCTGCGGGAACAACGGGAGGAATTGGATCGCGTCTGTTTGCATTATTTGAAGCACCCGATAGCGCCTGCTTCAGTTCCGTCGTAACCTGATCCTGCCGCGTGAGATGGCCTAGGATGGTTGCAAGTTGCTCTTGCATGATCCTCACAGCATCCGCTACTTGCTCCTCGTCAGCATCATCGGGAGTTGTCTCCGAACCTGTCGAGGGTATCACCTGTCATGCACCGGTGTGGCGTTATTCCCCTCATTGCGGGTATCACTGATCGAATCCTCAAAATGAGGCTGATCCTGTCGAATTTCAGGGTTGCGTGCATCGTTAACTGTGTTATCGGCCATTTTTTGTAATTTTTTCTAAGACAAAAACAATCAAAACACGTTAGTAAAAAAGGCAAGGATCAATTTAATTGCACGGTTATTTAGGCCCCACGGTGGGTGCCAAACTGTTTATCCGTAAAACGGTACAGTTAAATTTATACATGGTTTCTAGATAAGTGAACTAATTTGATTTTGAAATATTATAATAATCTAAGAAATACGTAGTACTTAGCCTTGGAATGTAGATGAAATAGCAAAGATAGTGATTTTGTGAACACGGTTTCCGAATACAGCAATGATGGGATCAAAAAGCAAGAGAGTGAAATTGTATAAAGCTTTGTATAGAATATAATATATGTTCTTGCCAGAAATTTCCTGTCCCTTGCAATGATAACTCAGCTCACTATTTATAGCAATGTCTAGGGAAGAAGATCCTAGGACCGTGCCCTCCTTTAGTGTTAATTATGAGGGTCATTGATGAAGATGTAACATTGAGCGTAAATGCCAGATTCTTTGTAACGGACCGTCGCTCTTAATGCTGTAGAATATTCCTTAGTAAATGCTACCGAGCGCAGAGCATTTAATACACTTTTATGAACATTATCCGTTCCGGTGACAAGCGCAGTGACTGCGTTCGGTTCTCAGCCATTCCATCTTAGATTCCACGTGTCCTTTCATATTTTACCTATACGTTGACATGTATAGTTTCTCTTCTTTGCTTTAAGATGGATAAGTGGATTGAGAAAAGCACCTCCTACACATTTACCTGAAAACTCTATCTTAAGAGTATCTTAGCAGAGGGCTACTGATGGATTCTCTGAATCAAATTTGCTTGGCGTGGGTGCCTTTGGAGCTGTATATAAAGGAATTCTGAACAAGATGGAACAACGTTTTCTGTTAAGGTACTGGATCTTAAGCATCGTGGAGTTCCAGGAGTTTATTAGCTGAATGTGAGGTTCTAAATAACACCAGACATTACAATCTTGTAAAGGTGCTAAGTGCAAGCTCAGGTATTGATTATGAAGGTAATGAGTTCAAAGTTATAATTTATGAATATATGGATGAGGGGAATCTGCAGGGCTGGTTGCATTAATTCCTCGGAAGAATTCTGCGTCACAAGAGCACAAGAAGCTCGGATTTCTTCAAAGAGTAAACATTTCCATTGATATCGCCCGTGCTCTTGATTATCTTCATAACGATTGCCAACCACCAATAATTATGAAGCCAAGCAATGTTCTCGTTGATGAGAACATGACTGGACATGTTGGTGATTTCGGTTTGGCCAGATTTGTTCCAGCAGCTATTCAGAACTTACCAACAAATTCAAAAAGTTCTACAGGTGTTGGGGGAACTCTTGGTTATACACCTCCAGGTAATAGGGCCTTGACAATTCCATGTTTTTCCTTTCCTCTAGTCTCATTAAAACCTTCTGAACTTAGTCTCAAGTGTCGAACATAAGACCCTGTCGAACCTTGTATGCAGTTCAAGCATGGACATTCTGGTTTAAATGGCTACTGGTGTTTTAGCTTTGGAAGCATCCAACTGTTTTATTTAGTTTATACTTCCCATAATTTCTTAAAAAGGATCTTCTCCCAAATCAAATGATCTAACATCATATAGGAACCAAAATATTTTTGTCAGCTTTTACTAAAAGTTTATTATGAATTGAGTTTTGTATTTTGTCCTTGAGCCGATGGTCTATCCTTCACAAGGTAGGGGTAAAGTCTGCATACACACTACTGATGTTCGGCCAAAAAATATATATATTTAATTATTGTCGTCTCACATTCTAGTAATTTTAATCATCTTTTGAGTGTTAATTATATTATTTTATGTTTAATATTATATTTTAACTGTGTATGAATAAAGCGGTGTGAAAATAAAGAGATTTGGAGCAGAACTGAATAAGACGCGAAAAAAAAGGAAGGAAAATAAAAGAATATAAAATAAGGAGACAAAGGGAGCCACCCTGTGTTGTTTGTCCCCAAGTGTAAGACAAAAGGAAAGGGAAATGCAATCGAAAGCACGGAATTGGAATTGAATTGCAAATCGTCACGTTTCAGCACTAGGTCCGTGCGTCGCGTTGGCCTGGACCCTGCGTTGCGGTATTTTTTCTATTTCGTCCGTAACAAGGTTATTTCGATCATATACGGTCCCAACTCGTATAAAAGGGGTTCTAAACCTAATCTAACATAATTTTGGGAGGAGAACACGCCACATTGGATGGACGAACACAAACCACGCTTGGGAGGAGGCTTCTGACTAGTTTTTCTTTTCTTCTCTTCCTTTAACTTATAGTTTATTAGTTCTAGAGTTGTGGGGTGCTACATGAATGTTGTAGTTTGACGTTTGAATTATTCTTATTATTTTATTATATTGGTTTATTTATTCAACTTGTGCTTAATTATTTGATTGCTTGATCACCAATTGAATACTATCTACGAATCTAGGATTGAACTGCGGAGAGAGAATTTTAGATTGCATATAGGATTGAGTAGAGCAAGATCTTGAACCTGAACATTGGGAACAGATTTGCGGTTAGGATAGGGATATACCTAATCGCCTTGCTTGGTTACTATACAGAAATTATTAATGTGTTCTTGTTAATCCTAATTCCAGAGGAATATAGGCGTTGGGTTAGCCTGAATAGTTGAGGAGTACTTCGGGAGAATACTACGAGTAATATTAACCCTGTCAATCAATATATTTACAATGTCAATCAATAAACCTGATAAATTAATTAGACAAATTAAGTGGAAGACTCAACGGGATTGTTAGCTAACCCAAAACTCTAGAATATTTTTTCTTATTGAATTCGTCTTTAAGCTTGCCGACTTATTTTCTGTAATCGCTTAGTTTGCTACTCTAGATTAATTTTTGTTAAATATTCATACTTTAAAAAATCGTTAATTGTCTTAATTTAATTTAGTAAATAGTTAATCACAAGTCCCTGTGGGTACGATATCTGGACTTACAATCCTATATTACTTGTACGACCATGTATACTTGCGTGTGCGTTTGGGAGCAACACTACCCTCCCCATATTACACTGGATCTGTTGTTGTTGAGATTTGTCTTCTAGACTGGCTTATTTTTGAATTTTTCCAAGCCTCGTCTTATCCATAAATCAACATTCCTGTTGTCATGTATATGTATTCTTCTATTCTTTTGGGAGAAGTATTTCTGATTCCATAAAATTTCTCAATACATGCAAACGTATCACAAAATTTGATATGGGAAATGTGGCCTCAATCAGTGGAGATGTGTACAGCTTTGGCATACTGCTCTTGGAGATGTTTATATGAAATGTTTAAAGATCCTTCAAACCTTCATAACAGCGACAATGTTGCTTTACCGGACAACGTGATACATATAACAGACCCCATTCTTCTCCATGATAACTAATTCCTTATATTGTACATAGGGGTGGCATGTGGGCCAGTCCGGGCCCTAAACGGGCCAAGTGGGCCGGTCTCCCGGGCCGATCTTTAAATAAACGGGCATAGCGGTCCCACACTAAACGATATTTTTGTAAGAATCGGTCTGGGACCGGGCCCACGTACTCATGGTCCCTGGCTAAACAGGCCAGACCCGCGGGCTAAGTGGGCCCAAAGGCTAAAAATTGAATTATTTTTTTAAAAATAAATAGAAATTAGAGATAAAAAGATGTTAAAAAAAATATCTAAGGCAATGCCTTGTAAATTTATTATAGAATTGTGACCTAAATATTTTAATTCAAATTTAAAGACAAAAATATTATAAAGAGATATTCAAAGCAATGCCGTATAATTTTATTATAACATTAAAAAAATATGGCAATATCTTTCAAAAGTAGCTTGGTCATCGCCGCTTTCATTGTTGGGTGAAGCAGCATCCTCCGCAAGTTCAACTAGCATTTCTTCGTAAGCTTTGTCTTCCTCTAGTTGTGATTAAACAAGTCTAAAATTTCTTTTTTTCGAACGGATCCAATCTCTGAAAAGTACTGATTTTTCCAAGCTCTCCCTCATAGACGCTCTATAATCACCGATTTGAAGTCTTGCTTGAATGAAAGCACTCTCTGATGCCACTGTTGAAACTTGAATAGTTAAAATATCTCGGGCTATCCTTGAAAGAACAGAAAAGTATTTTTCTTTGTCCTTTCACCATTACAAAAGATTAAAGGAGCCGTCGGGATTTACTTCCTCAATTTGTTGCGACAAATAAACTTCAAGCTTATTTAGTTGTGAAAAATTATTACTTGTAACGACTCAACCGGTCGTTTTGAGCCTTTGTACTTTGCTCGATAGTTTACCGGCATGAGCAGCTCCGTATGATGTATTAAGACTTATGTGAATCGTCGGTTTTGGGTTTCAGGTTATTCGCAATCGAATTGGAAGAAGGATTTCATTGTTGAAGCTTTAAATTAGGAGAGTTGATCAAGTTTGACTTTTTGTGAATTTGAACCCAGAACGGAGTTTTGATGGTTGCGATAGGTTCGTTGGGTAATTTTGGACTTAGGAGCGATTCCGGATTGTGATTTGGAGGTCCGCAGTGGAATTTGACTTGAAATGGCGAAAGTTGGATATTTGGAAAGTTTCACCGGGAGTGGAGTTTTTGATATTGGATTCGGATTGTGATTCCGGGAATTGAAATAGTTTTGTTATGTCATTTGGGACTTGTGTGCAAAATTTGAGGTCAATCGGACGTAAGTTGATAGGTTTCAGCATCGGTTGTGGAAGTTTCAAGTTTCAAGTTCATTGATTTCGAATTGAGTTGTGATTTCATTTCGATGTTGTTATGTGTGTTTTGAGGCCTCGAGTAGGTCCGAGTTATGTTATGAGACTTGTTGGTGTGTTTGGATGGGGTCCCGAGGGGCTCGGGCGTGTTTCAGATTGATTTCAGGCTATTCTCCTTCATTTTGGCACTACTGTGTTCTGTTGGTTTCTAGTGTCTCAGCCCTTCATCGCGTTCGCGTGGCAAGTACCACGAACGCATAGTGTATTTTGATGGCAGTGGCATTTCTTTATCGCGTTCACGAATATTGGTCCGCGTTCGCGTAGTGTTGGGGCAAGCCTTCTTCGTGTTCGCGTATGAGGGATCGCGTTCGCGTAGGGTTGAGCTGGGAGCTGGAGCTGGAGGCCTTTCTTCATCGCATTCGTGTAGTTGGAACCGTGTTCGTATAGTTCTGTCCCCGGTGTGTATCGCGTTCGCGAGGTTTGTGCCGCGAACGCGTAGAGTATTTTTGGGTGACTAATATCTTGTTCATCGCGAACGTGATGGTTTTCCCGCGTTCGTGAAAGAGGATGGTTGGGAAGTGTATATAGTACTCTATTTCAAAGGTTTCAGACATTTTTGCATTTTTGGAGCTATGGAGCTCGGTTTTGGTTATATTTCATGAATCTATCTTCGATTCTAGCTTTTGATTGATGATTTTCAAAGAGGAAATTGGGGGTTTTGGCCTAAAGTTTCATAATGTGAAATTTTGAGTTTTGAACATTGAATTGGAGTTGGATTTGAGTGAAACTAGTATGGTTAGACTCGTAATTGAATGCGTTATTGGATTTTGTAAATTTTGTCGGGTTCTGAGGTGCGGGCCCGGGTTGGGTTTTTGGCCGATTTTGGGATTTTGATTCAAGATTTGATCTTTTTCGATCGGGATTGGTTCCTTTAGCATTGTTTGATGTACTTGAGTCGTTTTTGGTTAGTTTTGAGTCGTTCGGAGGTCGGAACGCGCGTGATGGCATCTTTAGAGCATCGCTTGGCTTGCTTGGCAATGGTATTGGCTTGTTCGATGTAAGTAACTCTTCTAAACTTAGTGCTGAGGGTATAAAACCCCGTAATACATGTTATGTGATCGGTATTGAGATGACGCACATACTAGGTGACGGGCTTGCACCATATGAATTGGGACTCTGTTGCTTCTATGGCACTGTATAGTGGTCTTACTTTGTTGATATCCGTGTTTTCACCAGGTGATAAAGTAGTTAAGTTGTCAATCATGCTAGATATCATGTTTAGGCATTATGCCGATACTGTTTGGACCCATAGTGGTCGTTTCTTACAATCATCTCACTGATTTCATTGATATTTCGTACTTGGTCATATCCATGCATTCATACCATATCTCAGTCTCAGTTATTATTTATTGATACATCATATCATTGTTGTCGGGCTAGTTTCATAGAATTGTGAGCCCCTGAGTGAGACTGGAGAGATTGATGACTAAGTGAGGCCGATGGCCTGAGTAAGAGTAATATTTTAGGATCGAGCTGCACGCCGCAACATGTTATATTGATTCATTTTATGGGTCGGGCAGCACGCCGCAGCGATATAGCACTTGGGCTGAAGGAGCCCCCCCGGAGTCTGCACACCCCCAGTGAGCGCAGTCGACTATATATATGTAGATCGGGTTGCACGCTGCAACATGCCTTATGGTCATATGTGGATTGGGTTGCACGCCGCAACAGGTATTGTACAATGCTGAGTGATTGAGTGTGCTGAGCATTGAGCATAGTGAGAGGGAATGCGAGACAGTGAGATTGAGTACTATGAGAGTGTGAGTACATTAGATCATCATTGATATGCATTGTATTTGACATGCGTACTTGAGATACATGCATATAGATGCATTTCTTTCTGCTACTCGGTTTTGGTGACATTTATGATTTTACCTGTATCTTTACATGTAGGCATAGAGACGTACGTTCCTCATGTTATCTGAAAATGAAACATCTTACTTATTATTCAAACGAAAAATCACAGTTTTCAAACTTATTCGTATTTTGGTATTTTTGGTAAAAGATTTGGGTTTTCACCGAGATACTTGAAAAGAAATGCCTATTTTTCTGGAACTATGAACGAACTGAGCATTTTATTTCTGAGATACCTCTTTTATTACTCGTACTATGCTGTTATGAACTGTTGTGGAATATTGGTGTTGGACCCGACCTTTGTGTTAGCTTTCCACTACTTTCAACCTAAGGTTAGGTTTTATTACTTACTGAGTACATAGGGTCAGTTATACTCATACTACACTTCTACACCTTGCGTGCAGATGTTGGCTGCTGATGTTGCTGTGTTCGATGGGTATTGTATTTGAAGATGTACCTGCGTCCCGGTTGTAGCTGCCTCTTGTTCATGGTAGCCTTAGATCTATAACACTGTTAATGTATTTTTTAAATAGATGATGTATTTACTTCATTTCGGCTTTGTAAACTCTATTCTTAGAAGCTCATGATTTGTACTACCAGTCCTTGGGAAATATATAAGATTCAGTAAATTACTTTCGTTTAATTGTCTTGTTAATATCATTGGAATTGGATAGTTACTAGTTGGCTTACCTAGCAGGTTGGGTTAGGTGCCATCACGACTAGTGGATTTAGGGTCGTGACATTACTACTAGAACCAAAAGAACCCCTAAACTCCGTCCAACTACTAGGTGCTCTTACTCCCGCAGTTCTTTTAGAAGATTGAGAATCAAAAGAAGAAGGAGTTGGAACATTTGGTCTAGCATTATTTAATGCAACTTGACAAGTATTATAAATAGTTTGAGCATTTATTCTAATTGAGGCTATTGCTTACGGAAGTTTAGGCAACTCATTATTTTCAAGTGCTAAACCATTATAAATAATTTCATACCAAAATTGAGGACCTCCTAATTTCATACAAGGATTTAACAAAGCAGCAACACCATAAATAGGGGGAATAGGGAAAAAATATTTTTTAAATTTTTTTCTCATAGAATCAATAGTAAGTTTATAAATTTCCCCACTCTTTGAAAAATGAGCAAACAAATTTGCAAGTTCTGTAATATAAACTAAACAGTTAGAAATAGTAGGATAATATTGCCCAGAAAATTCATTTGTAGCAATATGAATTTTTTCTAAAAAGTCAACACGCATTTTAACATTAGCCCAATCCACATTCATAAGGTTCTCATCATCATCACTTACATATGCATTGAATGTTGAGTTTATGAGGTTTCTATATTCATATGCAATAACCAAACTTTCATACATGTAATTCCATCTAGTTGGACAAGGTTTAGGAACCTTTCTTTCTGTTAGGCCACATTTATCGCATCTTTTAAAATATTCTCTAAGTCTACTTCTACGGTTTGAATGAAAAAGCCAGTTAAGAGCCATTTTAGCCTTTTCAATTTGAATATTTAAAATTTTTATACCATCACCCACAATTAAATAGTAAATATGACAAATACATCTAACATGAAAAATATTACTAAATGCAGGATTTAGTGCAGTGGTAAGCAAGTCTATAGCATTTATGTTATTAGTAGCATTATCTATTGAAACCGATATTATTTTATCACTAATGCAAAAATATCTGCAAATATCCGTAACTGTACTAGCAATAAACTGCCCTGTGTGACGTGAAGCAATTATGCTCTTTTGCATTATCCAATCCTCATCAATCCAATGACTGGTAACTGGACGGTAATCACAGTCGTTGCCACTTCTACCAATACCAGTTGTAATAGCAACACGACAATTTATATGAGTAAATAAATATGCAAATATTGTTCATATTCATGCTTATATTTATAAATATCACTCTTTACGGTTGTGCAAGGAAAACCTTTATAAGTAGGATTAAATTTTTTTTAATATAATGCACAAACGAAGGGTCAGAAGAAAAACTATAGTGTAAGCACATAACAGTTACCACTTTTGTCAATTCTTTTCGATTTTTTTTGGATCATAATATAAAATACCACCGGTAACAGTATTAATTCCCAGTTAAAATTGATTTGAACCAGTACTAGGGTCAGCCTGACTAGGACTAGGTACACTTTTTCCCTCGGCCAAAGCTTTCAGACGTTTATATCTGACTCTATCTTTAGGGTATTTTTTTATGTGTCTAGTAAAAGTTCCCCCCTTCCCCCCCCCGCGATCCAAAATATTTAAAAACTAACTCTATACAACAAGCTTTACACTTAGCCTTATTTCGTGAAACTAGTTGAGTAAAAAATGACCAAACATGAAATATTTTCTGCCGTTTGGTAGGTTGTCTAGAAAAGGTAGGGGCAGTAACAGGAGTATCAGATGTGTCATCATTTGGATTAGCAGCGTTATCACTAGTTGGGTTAACATCAGGAGCAGGACTAGTGGGTGTATTATCATCCGGTTGAGTTTTAACAAGATCAATTTCCTCATCATCATTTTCATCAATAGTATTATAATTATTAGAATAAAGAGCATTCATTAATTTATGGTCTAATTGTTCATCGGGTGCAATATTATGGCAAAATTGACTATCGCTAAATTGTAATAAACTATTATCGGTATCAAGAATAACAAGTGTAGGACGGATATAGAGTTTGGTTCGGGGAGTCGGGGGCAGGGGATGAGGAATAACAGTACCACTAGATTCGTCACTCTTGAATTTTTTCTTATTCTTATTTTTACCAAAAATATTTTTTAAGGAAGACATCTTAATTAATCAAATAATAGAAAATAAATAAAACAAACAAAAACTATAATATTAAGACTTAAGAGTTGGAACTAGTTTACCGAATTGACGAACAACTTGTTAAAAATTGATTATCGTTGAAGACTTGAAGACTTCAATTCACCAACTTCACAATTTTTTCACAAATTGTAACAACCTCAATAATGTTTTACTATTTTTTAGAATAAAGTAAGCAATAGTAGCAAGTATAGAAGAAAATTAGAGAGAGATTGTGATAGATTGATATTGATTTTGTAAGAATAATAAAAGAATGAGGGGGTATTTATAGTTGAAAATAGGAAAAGAAATGTAATTATAAAAAGTTTGAGGTTAAAACAAAGTTGGAGGGGTTAAATAGCTATTTTCTAAATAGTCAACGGCTATTTTTTAAAGCCCAACAACTGTTTTTTTAAATAGCAAAACGACTACTTTAAAAAAAAAAAAATTACCGTTGGGCCCGTTTGGTCCGCCAAGGGACCGGTCCGGTCCCTTGGCGGGCCAAATGGTCCCGGTCCTAACGTTTCAAAGGCAAGAACCGGCCCACGAGATCGGCTCAAGCCCACCTATAGCGGTTCTACCGGTCCCGGCCCACTTAGCCCACTAGGCCCGCGGTTCCGGGTCCGGACCGGCCCACTTGCCACCCTTAATTGTACATATCAAGCAAATAAGAGAAAAATAGGAATGTACTTAGATGGTTAAGACATACTAGGTGACCTGCATTCGTTTTTGCAAAATGGCCTAAGGGTCCTTAAACTTGCACCAGTTTTTCAAGCCAGTAACTAAACTTACGAATTTTTCATTTAAGCACTTCTACTTGATAGAATGAGTACTAGTAAAAGCCTCCCGTATGCTTATGTGAAAGTAACGTAAATGACATGGACAAAATGCGTGAAAATAAGTAATTAGTGCGCGTAAATACTATATGTTTAATTTTAAATATACTCCCCTCCCTTTCGTTCTTTCACTATCGCACTCACCCCCACCTTTATTCCAGTCCACCAACCTCCCATGTCCCCATCCCCCTCTTTTCGCCTTCCCTCTTTCTTTCTTTTCCACCACCTTCTCCGCCCTTTTCATAACCACAATATAAAGAAAAATGCACGTGGGAGAGAAATAGAGAAGAAAATGTTTAAATTTGAAAAGAATTATGATTTAGGTGTTGAAGTTTAAACAATTTCAGTGATGAATTTTGAATCTTGTGGTGACTGCTCCGATGGCCGCTCCGATTCGAGATTGCTGTGAATCTCTTCTTTTTTCTAATTTTTATGAGATTAAATTTGAAAAAATTAATGGAAAAGGAATTAAACTTACTGATGTATTTGTTTTTTTTTTGAAATTTGACTAGTTGTTTTTGTTTTCTTTTCCTACTAATGGTTGAGACTGTTTTAGCTTACTTAGGCGTTAAAATTGAAGAGGGAGTATTTGTGTTTGCGGCTGGTGATTTATTTGGGTGGAGGAGAGTGGTGTTTTCGGCTATGAAATGGTGGATGTAAGGTGGTTCAAGGTGGTTATTTTGATCAAAAGGAGTGGTATGTGTATGTGGGAGGTGGGGTTGGGGTATATGTGTTTTCTAATGTAAATGATGAAGAAGAAGAGAGAAAAAGTATTTGAAAATAATTGATAAATTGCATAAAAGAAAAAGTGGAACCACAAACTACACGTGTTAGAAAATAAAAAGCTAAGCATATGACGTGTCATCCAGGTCACCACGATTGAAAAACATGCTCAGTTGAAGGGGTTTATAAATGTTCATTTCGTTAAGTAGGAGTGCTTAAAAACCAAAGCAAGTTTCTATATACCGGCAATGTGTAAAATGATGAATTGCCAATCTTTTCTTTCATCTGGGGAGAAACACAATTGGGAGGAACTAATTTAGACTCCTCCGGCAAAATAAGAACAACCCACACGTTCAATCCCTTTTTTTTTACCATTAGGAAGAACATGTTTCATATGCATATAATAAGGAATTCGAACAACTGCTTCAGATACAATATCAGAAAGTACCATTTGTGGAACCTCAATCTTCACGTGCTTATTAACTAGATGGTGTCACAACCCAACTGGAAGGTCATGACTAGAACCCGGGCCATACTTGCCGAGCACCAATGTACATTTTATCTAACCTTCCTTATTATCTTTAAGGGCCGACAAGATCAATATAAATGGTAGACATGGATCATGAACATCCAACAATGAAAGATAATGTCATGAACATACATAACATGGGACGACAAGACTGTCAAGAAACTATATATAAGGTACGAGCTATCATGATGCCATGAACGACTATACAACAAAAATCAGCCGAAAAGGCATTCTAAACCATACATAAGTCGACACCTGTCTATGAGCCTCTAAAGGAACATAAGTGCTACAACATTGCCGGAACAGGGCCCCGACATACCCATAATATCTATAACAAAATGCATACCAAGACCACGGCAAGTCCGGAGAAGGGATCTCGCCAATAACCGCTGAACAGGACAGTCTACTGTGGTGGGGGAGCTACGTCTACCTATCTATCAGGACCTGCAGCACGACATGCAGCGTCCATAAATAAAAAGGACGTCAGTATGAATAAAGTACTGAGTATGTAAGGCAGGAAAGCATAAGTAAGAACAATAATGTAAACAGGGATAGAGAATATACAACCTGTGACATCTGGGTACCTCTGAGGGCTACTGACATGAAATACATGATACATACATATATATATACATAAACTTTTAAAACATACACCTTTGTGGGCATCATCATCATCATATCGTACCCGGCCGTAATAGGCTCGGTAAAACGTACTCGGCCATCATAGGGCTCGGTAGAATTGTACCCGGCCACGTGAAGCTCGGTAAAATCCCAACTGATCAATGGTTGCACAATAGGTGCCATACCCGGCCGACTATAGCGTGGCTCGGTAGAGTAAAATAGATACATATATATGATGCATGCTGGACTCATTGGAATCATATTTTGAACCTTTCGGAGTGACGTAAGGTCGGTATCCTTCGTACAAGTTATTAGGATTAACTCTTCATCAAGAATCTTATAAGAATCAGGAACTATCTACAACATTGATAATATAAGAATAAGAGAAGTAACATCAATATTAATCATTTCATAAGAAGGGCAGCAATGTAAGTACTGCTAGCTTCTAAGAGTAGAGTATCTTTGGGAGCTCGTTCATTACATTATGTACAATCAGAGTTGTGCAAAAGAATGAAGGGGATAGCCTCACATACCTTGTATATACTGCCCAACCTCAAGCTATGCAAATGTCACGACTCCTTAGTCTACAATAAGAGAAATGACACTATCATTATCGTTTAAGCGTCGTAACTATTATGTATCTTCCGCAACCTATTTTACGATGAAACGGACAGCACCTCCCCTATTTATATGACTTCCCACAAGTCAATACAATCACCAAACAGCCCAAACAACATCATTAATAATCATATTGAGCCTCCAAAATAGTCCACCAACTAACAACATTACTACCAAGCCTTTCGATATATATTTCACAAGTTCTAGCATCAACGACTTAGCCACAACTTGGATAATCTTAAATATATATAGAGTAAGAGGTTCCTTACCTTTAAACAGAAAGAACAACTCCAATTTGACCTTAATTTTCCACGAAATATCCCTTCAATTCTGCCACAAGAACAAGGAAGCGAAACTAGCAATTAATTCGGGTTTTTCGGCACTAGAATTACTTTAGAATACTTGAAATCACCTAGGGTTGATATTAAAAACTTGAAGGTGTATTTACAGAACATAAAACACTTAAAACAACCTCCCACACGAGCTGGAACAACACAAAAATCAGCAACAACAAGAAGAACAAGAAACTTACTAGCGCCACGGGATTCCCGACATTTGATTTGTGTTGTTTGCCCTTTGTTTGGGTCTTAGATCATGAGAGAAACTTGAGAGACTGTTTTAGGGTTATAAGGTCTGAATATACTGAAAAATAATGACTTAAAACGGGGTTGAGGTATCTTATATATGTCCATATGTCTTAAACCGCCTTTGTGGGCCCCATAGAGAGCAGCTTGGCGCACTCTTATGAAAACACGAATATCTCTCTATTCCTAGATCGTATCGACGAACGGTTTAATGCGTTGAAAACTAGACTCATAGATCTTCCATTTTATAGGTATATCACCCCATAATTCTAAGCACATTGGGAGAAAAATGCAGCAACATTTGACCTAAAGTTTAAGTAAAATTATAAACCTAAGTTGCGACAACTTTTATCGACTTTTGTTTCATAACTCGCTTGACTTCAAGACTTATGATGCGGATATTATATGATTCAAATACATTAAAACAAGACCTCTTAGGAAAATTAATCACCTCTAGTGTTACCCGAAAATACGGGTTACAACATCCTTGATTCGTTTAACTTCAAATACTTGTTAACCACTCTTATACACCCTTGTATCATTTAAGACCAATAGGATTAACTTCTTATCATCTCAAAGATAATCTCTTCTTGGATTTACGTCGACTAACTTACGGCATGATCTATGGTATACGAATTTGGGTTGTAACACCCTCTCCCCCTTAGGAACATTCGTCCTCGAATGTAAGGGTTTATGGGGTGTCTAACTCATTGTGGATTCCGACGGAGATTTCCGGCTGAGTTTCCCCTATAAAATGGACACTAGCCAAACTTGCAAGCAGTTAAACCTAACCTATGGCCTTACAAGACTATACAAAGCATTATGGATATGTACATTATCTGCATATTACCATTTTGTATTAAAAAAAAGAGTATTCACAAGCTATTGCTTACCTCATAGAGCCGTTTCACCTTATAATGCGTCCTTCTTTCCCCCGGCATCCTCGTTATCTTCACTCTGGAATAGGTAAGGGTATTTAGACTTCATCTCCTCTTCTGCTTCCCATGTCATTTCTTCTATATTCTTGTTCCTCCATAATACTTTCACGGAAGCTACATCCTTTGTTCTCAGCTTGCGGACTTGTCGATCTAATATAGCCACTGGCACTTCATCATATGATAGATCCTTTGTAACTTGTACATCTTTGATAGGGACGACCCGAGAAGGGTCTCCAATACATTTCCTCAACATAGATACATGGAATACCGGGTGGACAAATTCCAATTCAGATGGCAATTCTAACTCGTAAGCAACCTGTCCAATTCGTCGAAGAATTTTGTACGGCCCAATATACCGCGGACTCAACTTACCCTTCTTCCCAAAACGCATAACACCCTTCATCGGCGAGATCTTCAGGAAAACCCAATCACCAACCTCAAATTCCAAATCACGACGCCGTACATCGGAATAAGACTTTTGCCTGCTTTGTGCCATCCTCAGTCGCTCTTGTATCACTTTTACCTTCTCAATGGCTTGGTGAATCAAATCTGGCCCATATAATTCTGTCTCACCGACTTCGAACCATCCAACTGGTGATCTACATCTCCTCTCGTACAGTGCCTCATACGGGGCCATTTTAATACTGGAATGGTAGCTATTATTGTAGGCAAATTCTACAAGTGCCAGATGGTCATCCCAATTCCCCTTGAAATCTAGAACACATGCTCGTAGCATATCTTCAAGCGTCTGGATGGTACGTTCAGCCTGTCCGTCAGTCTGCGGATGGAATACAGTGCTGAGATTTACTTGTGTGCCTAAACCCTTCTGAAAAGACCTCCAAAAGTTAGCCGTAAATTGAGCTCCTCGATCTGATATAATAGATACCGGCACACCATGAAGCCTAACAATCTCCTTGATATACAACTTTGCATAATCTTCAGCCGTGTAAGTTGTCTTAACTGGCAGAAAATGGGCAGATTTTGTAAGTCGATCAACTATCACCCAGATGGAGTCAAACTTATGATAAGAGCGAGGTAATCCAATAATGAAGTCCATATTAATCACCTCCCATTTCCAGGTCGGAATCTCTATATTCTGAATCAATCCACTAGGTTTCTGATGCTCGATCTTTACTTGTTGACAATTAGGACACTGGGCTACAAATTCTGCAATAGACTTCTTCATGTTATCCCACCAATACTGCTCCTTAACGTCATGATACATCTTTGTCGAGCCAGGATGGATAGAATATCGGGACTGGTGAATCTCAATCATAATCTTCTCTCGCAACCCTGCCACACTAGGTACACATAATCGGCCCTGGTATCTCAGTGTCCCATCTCCTCCGATCTTGAAAGCTGTAATCTTACACTGCTGAATTCCCTCTCTCAATCTTACTAAGGTAGGATCTTCATATTGCCGTGCTTTTACCTCGGCTACCAAAGATGATTCTGCTGTATTCTGTACAGTAACACCTCCGTCATTAGAGTCCAACAATCTGATTCTCATATTGGCCAGCTGGTGAAGCTCTTTGGTCAACCCTTGTCTACCTGCCTCAATATGTATTAAGCTTCCCATTGACTTACGGCTGAGTGCGTCTGCCACAACATTAGCTTTACCGGGATGGTACAATATCTCAACATCGTAGTCTTTCAGTAATTCAAGCCACCTACGCTGCCTCAAATTCAACTCCTTCTGCTTGAAGATGTATTGTAAACTCTTGTGATCTGTGTAGATGTCAACATGGACGCCGTATAAGTAGTGCCGCCATATCTTCAAAGCATATATTACTGCAGCCAATTCCAAATCATGAGTCGGGTAATTCTTTTCATGCTTCTTCAATTGTCTTGATGCATAAGCAATCACCTTCCCACGTTGCATCAATACGCACCCCAAACCTATACCTGAGGCATCACAATATACCACATAACCTTCTGTTCCTTCTGGGAGAGTGAGCACTGGCGCAGATGTCAATCGATTCTTTAGCTCCTGAAAACTATGTTCACAAGCATCAGACCACTGGAACTTGGTAGCTTTCTGTGTTAACTTAGTCAATGGTGCTGATATAGAGGAAAACCCTTCTACAAACCGCCTATAATATCCTGCTAGCCCCAGGAAGCTGTGGACTTCTGACGGTGTTGTAGGTCTCGGCCAATTCTTCACTGCATCGATCTTCTGAGTGTCGACACTAATACCCTCATCAGATATCACATGGCCAAGGAATGCTACTGAGTTCAGCCAGAATTCACATTTAGAGAGCTTAGCATATAACTTATGATCCTGAAGGGTCTGTAATACTATCCGCAAGTGGCCCGCATGTTCCGCCTCCGAACGAGAATACACCAGAATGTCATCAATGAATACGATCACGAACACATCAAGATAGGGCCTGAATACACTATTCATGAGATCCATAAAAGCTGCTGGGGCATTTGTTAGCCCGAACGACATCACCAAGAACTCAAAATGCCCATATCTTGTCCGGAAGGCCGTCTTTGGAATATCCTTCTCCTTAACCCTCACCTGATGATACCCTGAACGCAAGTCAATCTTGGAGAAATACTTGGCACTCTGGAGTTGGTCAAACAGGTCATCAATCCTTGCAAGTGGATACTTGTTCTTTATTGTAAACTTATTCAACTGTCGATAATCGATACACATCCTTAACGACCCATCTTTCTTCCGCACGAACAAGATTGGCGCACCCCAAGGTGAAGTGCTAGGCCTAATGAAACCCTTATCCAGCAAGTCCTTCAACTGTGCCTTCAACTCTCGCAACTCTACCGGGGCCATCCTGTATGGAGGGATAGAGATCGGTTGAGTGTCAGGCAATGCATCAATGCTAAACTCAATCTCCCTTTCAGGAGGAAGGCCTGGGAGTTCATCTGGGAAAACATCTGGAAATTCATTGACCACGGGGATTAATTGTAGAGTAGGCGGCTTCGCCTCCGCATCCCTAACGCGAACAAAATGATAAATGTAACCTTTTGAGATCATCTTCCTTGCCTTAAGATAGGAAATAAACCTACCTTTCGGCGTAGCAATGTTCCCCTTCCATTCAATGGCGGGTTCACCTGGAAACTGAAACCTAACCATCTTCGTACGACAGTCAACATTTGTATAGCATGAGGCCAACCAGTCCATTCCCATTATCACATCGAAATCAACCATTTCTAACTCAAATAATTTTGCCGAGGTTTGACGACTACAAATCATCACAGTGCAACCTTTATATACCCTTCTAGCAATCACAAAACCTCCTATCGGAGTGGATACCACAAGTGGTTTACTTATCAATTCAGGTTCAATGCCAAACTTATTAGCCACAAAGGGTGTAACATATGATAAGGTAGATCCTGGATCAATTAGCGCATATACATCATAAGAAAACACAGACAATATACCTGTAACAATATTCGGAGATGACTCGAGATCTTGTCAACCTACTAGAGCATAGGTTCAATTTTGAGCACTACTCGAACTCGGCACTGAACCTCTACCTCTACCACGACCTGTCGACTGTTGAAAACCTTGTGCTGGAGGTCGAACTGATGAGGAAGAACCAAACACAGATCCAGTCGGTTGAGCCATACCACCACCTCCTCTGTTAGGACAATCCCGCATCATATGGCCAGGCTGTCTGCAAGAATAGCACGCATCGGAACCTCGACGGCACAGTCCAAAGTGGGCCTTGCCGCACTGATCACAACGAGGTGTTGGGGGTCTCGTCTGACTAGTACCTCTATGAAATTGTGAGCCTGATGCCCTCAAACTCTGACCTGAACCAGAATAGGTAAATCGATCATACCGAGGCCTCTGAAACTTTGGAGGAGCACTAGCTACAGGTGGCACTGAACTCCTCAAAGATTGGGGCCTGATACTGCCTCTAAACTCATCAGAATACCCTGCAAATCTCGCCCTCTTATGCTGGCCCCTATCCTGCTCCCTATCTGCCCTTTGCTGGTGCTTACGATCCTCTAGGGTCTGGGCATAAGCCTGAATACGGGAAATATCCATGCCCTCTACCAATGAGGCTGTTGTGCACTCATTTATCAGATGTGGTCCCAACCCGTTCACGAACAGATGCACCCTATCACTCATCTCGGCCACCATATGGGGAGCATACCTTGCTAAAGAATCAAACTGTATACTATACTCTCGTACACTCATATTACCCTGTCGAAGGTTCAAGAACTTATCAGCTCTAGCTCGTCGTATCTCAACTGGCAAGTAGTGACGAAGAAAGGCCTCAGAAAATTCCTTCCACACGGCTGGAGGAGCGTTCGGACCCCTAGATCTCTCCCAACTATCATACCAGAAAACCGCTAAATCCCGTAACCGATAAGAAGCCAACTCTACTGCCTCCGTATCACTAGCATGCATAACCCGCAATGTACGATGAATCTGATCAATAAATATTTGTGGGTCCTCCTTGGGGTCTGATCCGGTAAACACTGGAGGGTCTAGATTAATAAAATCACGAACTCTCGCACTAACCGGTTTATCAGCAGCACCGGTATTCTGCCTCTGAGCCTGAGCAGCTACCAAGCTAGTCAACAATTGCACCGCACTGCGCATATCATGGTCTGTAGTGCCAGACGGAGGAACTGGATGTACTGGGTGCCTCCTAATATCCTCGGGAGGAGACAGAGAGGTATGAGACGGCATCTCACTCTGAGCCTCACTTTGGCCTGCTCTGGCTGGAGGCACCTGAATGTTACCCTCTCCCACAGCTGTATCAAGCCGTTTACTAATTGCTTGCTTCCTAGTCGAAGGCATCGCTGAAAGAAAACAAGGTGAATATTAGATATGAACACTTACTACTCAACTCTACGCACGATCTAGATTCAGGAAGAAGGTAACAACCCTAGATGTCACGTAGCCTCCTGATTATAAATGTGGCGCGCTACACATCCATAATCAAAACTCTACTAGACACGGCTCATAGACATCCCCTAGGACAGACTTGCTCTGATACCAAGTTTGTCACGACCCAACTGGAGGGTCATGACTAGCACCCGGGCCATACTTGCCGAGCACCAACGTACATTTTATCTAACCTTCCTTATTATCTTTAAGGGCCGACAAGATCAATATAAATGGTAGACATGGATCATGAACATCCAACAATGAAAGATAATGTCATGAACATACATAACATGGGACGACAAGACTGTCAAGAAACTATATATAAGGTACGAGCTATCATGATGCCATGAACGACTATACAACAAAAATCAGCCGAAAAGGCATTCTAAACCATACATAAGTCGACACCTGTCTATGAGCCTCTAAAGGAACATAAGTGCTACAACATTGCCGGAACAGGGCCCCGACATACCCATAATGTCTATAACAAAATGCATACCAAGACCACGGCAAGTCCGGAGAAGGGATCTCGCCAATAACCGCTGAACAGGACAGCCTACTGTGGTGGGGGAGCTACGTCTACCTGTCTATTAGGACCTGCAGCACGACATGCAGTGTCCATAAATAAAAAGGATGTCAGTACGAATAAAGTACTGAGTATGTAAGGCAGGAAAGCATAAGTAAGAACAATAATGTAAACAGGGATAGAGAATATACAACCTGTGACATCTGGGTACCTCTGAGGGCTACTGACATGAAATACATGATACATACACATATATATACATAAACTTTTAAAACATACACCTTTGTGGGCATCATCATCATCATATCGTACCCGGCCGTAATAGGCTCGGTAAAACGTACTCGGCCATCATAGGGCTCGGTAGAATCGTACCCGGCCACGTGAAGCTCGGTAAAATCCCAACTGATCAGTGGTTGCACAATAGGTGCCATACCCGGCCGACTATAGCGTGGCTCGGTAGAGTAAAATAGATACATATATATGATGCATGCTGGACTCATTGGAATCACATTTTGAACCTTTCGGAGTGACGTAAGGTCGGTATCCTTCGTACACGTTATTAGGATTAACTCTTCATCAAGAATCTTATAAGAATCAGGAACTACCAACAACATTGATAATATAAGAATAAGAGAAGTAACATCAATATCAATCATTTCATAAGAAGGGCAGCAATGTAAGTACTGCTAGCTTCTAAGAGTAGAGTATCTTTGGGAGCTCGTTCATTACATTATGTACAATCGGAGTCGTGCAAAAGAATGAAGGGGATAGCCTCACATACCTTGTATATACTGCCCAACCTCAAGCTATGCAAATGTCACGACTCCTTAGTCTACAATAAGAGAAATGACACTATCATTATCGTTTAAGCGTCGTAACTATTATGTATCGACCGCAACCTATTTTACGATGAAACGGACAGCACCTCCCCTATTTATATGACTTCCCACAAGTCAATACAATCACCAAACAGCCCAAACAACATCATTAATAATCATATTGAGCCTCCAAAACAGTCCACCAACTAACAACATTACTACCAAGCCTTTCGATATATATTTCACAAGTTCTAGCATCAACGACTTAGCCACAACTTGGATAATCTTAAATATATATAGAGTAAGAGGTTCCTTACCTTTAAACAGAAAGAACAACTCCAATTTGACCTTAATTTTCCACGAAATATCCCTTCAATTCTGCCACAAGAACAAGGAAGCGAAACTAGCAATTAATTCGGATTTTTCGGCACTAGAATTACTTTAGAATACTTGAAATCACCTAGGGTTGATATTAAAAACTTGAAGATGTATTTACAGAACATAAAACACTTAAAACAACCTCCCACACGAGCTGGAACAACACAAAAATCAGCAACAACAAGAAGAACAAGAAACTTACTAGCGCCACGGGATTCCCGACATTTGATTTGTGTTGTTTGCCCTTTGTTTGGGTCTTAGATCATGAGAGAAACTTGAGAGACTGTTTTAGGGTTATAAGGTCTGAATATACGGAAAAATAATGACTTAAAACGGGGTTGAGGTATCTTATATATGTCCATATGTCTTAAACCGCCTTTGTGGGCCCCATAGAGAGCAGCTTGGCGCACTCTCACGAAAACACAAATATCTCTCTATTCCGAGATCGTATCGATGAACGGTTTAATGCGTTGAAAACTAGACTCATAGATCTTCCATTTTATAGGTAGATCACCCCATAATTCCAAGCACATTGGGAGAAAAATGCAGTAACATTTGACCTAAAGTTTAAGTAAAATTATAAACCTAAGTTGCGACAACTTTTATCGACTTTTATTTCATAACTCGCTTGACTTCAAGACTTATGATGCGGATATTATATGATTCAAATACATTAAAACAAGACCTCTTGGGATAATTAATCACCTCTAGTGTTACCTGAAAATACGGGTTACAACATCCTTGATTCGTTTAACTTCAAATACTTGTTAACCACTCTTATACACCCTTGTATCATTTAAGACCAATAGGATTAACTTTTTATCATCTCAAAGATAATCTCTTCTTGGATTTATGTCGACTAACTTACGGCGTGATCTATGATATGCGAATTTGGGTTGTAACAGATGGCAATTGGCACATACAATATGCCCAATCGCTTTTCGTGGGTTTTCATAGCCCTGCTGTGCAAAATAGGATATGCAGTTAAAATGAATGTTCAAGTTAAGATATATATCATGAGCGATATGAAAATAGATCAATAATCTATTTCTTTAGCCCAAAAAAAATATTTTTAGTTTGCATGGTCCAATTATTGATCGCAAAATTTTTTACAATAAATTGGGTAGTTAGGTAGTATAGTTCCCTAGCTATGATTCAGCTATTTGATGGAATAATCTAGGAATAATATAGGATGAATCTCCCCGATGATTAGAAATAGAAAGAGTAAATACAATTTTCAATACTTTGCTCATGTATAACTATAACGTACCAAACATTCTAATTGGATTAGATTAAAATCAATGAATCCGTTATCAATCATTCATTGAACGATAAATAACTACAAGTGACGGAGAAAAACAATTTAAATAATGGAAAATTCAATATTTAAAAATTATCACGATTGACTGAAAAGGCGAAAACAAGACCATATATAATTTGATCATTATGAACAAATCTAAAATCTTTATAGATAAAGCCAATCATTAATATTCGACCGTGGGGTGAATGGAATTCGATACATAAGTTGATTAATAAAATAATAGAAAAAGCTTTTACTGTGTCACTTAAGTTATATAGGAATTTTTGAGCCCAAGGGTTAAGAATAACAAGTTTTTCATTACTCAAAATCAAATACACGCTTAGCATAATAAAATATATAATTTTTGTTGAGAAGTGCAACATCGTATGTATATGATGCTCATTTTGTATCTTGATTAATTGGATTATTTCTTTATTGGATATCTATCCCAAACTCTTCGAGATGTGTTTTCGAGTATTCCTTGATCATTTTGACCAAGTAGAGGAGTTCCTATAATTCTATGAATTTTTCTAGAAGACTCTTTTTTTGAATATTATTAAAAAAAATTTGGATTGCCCAGTATTTCACCAATTAGTAACCCAAGATTTCATACATTTATTAACTGAGAAATAAATCCACGGGTAAAAATACTATAGATATAAGATAGAAAAGAGGAGTGAATGCTTTCTTTTTTGCCAATTTTTCATAGGTGAATTATTAATTAACACATTCGTACACTCTATGCAACAGAATATTTATTACACACATGAGTTTTATACAAGGTGTCGAACATATGAATCTATTTTTTTTGTGATTTTGTGGTTAGTCTCTGCATCTAGAAAGAATCCAGAAATAGGCTAAGAATTCACTTCGATTGAAGAAATTTAGAATATTATTTCCTGATACTTATATCTATTCTCAAAATACTTCAATTGGTACACACAAGAAATAGGCCAATTCAACAGTCTTTTGTTCAATTTCTCGTGGAGTCAAATTCTCGCCAATAGGAGTCAAAGAAATGGATCCCTGGCCCCGGATGTTCATATAAAAAATGTGACGAGCATAAATATCCTTTTTAACTTTTATTCTAATGGACGGAATATTTTTTATAAGGAATTGGAGGAATATGCTATGATTTTTCTCAGAAATCCCCAACGGAAAATACAGATTATTTTTTCCTTTCTATCGAATCGATCATAACCACTACCTACATTCTAGAAAATTGTGCATCATAAATAAAAGTTAATTAAGATACTCACAATTTCGTGAAAGACATCATGATTTTTTGTAAAACAAATGCTAAGGCGAAAAACAAAATATCAACTTTCTACCAAGATAACTGGAAGTTCCAACTAATAAGAAGCCTAATGAACCTAAAAAAATGGATAACGGTCCAGCTGAAATTACTTATTTTTTGAGACGCCGTTATAAGTTCTATCCATATATATTATGATCGCCAAGTCATACTTTACCCGATTACATTGTATTGGATTTGAGATAATACCCCAGCGAAGTTTGACTTTACTTATTTGTTTACGAAGTAACTCTTATCAACTAGCACTAGTTTGAACGTTAGTTTGATGTCAACCTTTAGGTGTAATCCACCTTATGCTTAATCTAAAATAATAACATACTCTTTATTTAATACGATCTCATTATACATACTGATAAACATAGAGATTCACCGACTATATTTCAGTCATCCTGCGATCCTAATCTATTTGGAAATTGCTAGAATTAATATAGCCATATATCGTATTTCTGCAGGCTTAAGAGCTTTTTTCCTTTATGTTCAGTGGAAACCACATGCTATAATATATATATATATATATATATATATATATATATATATATATATATATATATATATATATATATATATATATATATGTGTGTGTGTGTGTGTGTGTGTGTGTGTGTGTGTATGTGTGTGTGTGTTTGTGTTTGTGTGTGTGTGTGTTGCACTAAAAGTCGGATGCCGAACCCACGAGGACTTGGGATTAACTATTAACTAAATTAGACTATCCTAATTATCTAAACAAGAATTAAACCTAGAAGTATATGACTCTAATCTAATTAAAATAAAAAGAAAACAAATAATGAATGCTGAACAAAGGAAGAGTAGATTCTTATGTTATTAATGTGATGAAAATGTTCTAGGGTTATGGGCTATCTATTATTCCTATTGTATTCTTCAATTGAATTGACTAACTAATTTATCTAGTTTATTGATTGAAAGGGTTAATATCGCTCATAAGAATCTGTCGAGTTCTTACTCGCCTATTCAAGCTAACCTAACGTCTATATGCCTATGAAATTATAACTAACAAGAACACATTTATAATTCCTGTACATCAACCAAGTGTCACGACCCAATTTTTTCTCCGTTGGGTATCGTGATGGCACCTAGTCTTAGGGACTAGGCAAGCCTAACATTAATTGAAATAACAACATCATTTAAATAACATCTAACAATTTGAAATAGAAATCTCTTAAAATTTACAATTCTCAAAACCGATAGTATAAGTCATAAGCTCTACATAGTGTTTACTAGAAAACTTCTAAATACAACTGTCCGAAAATAAGAATAAATAATGCAAAACGAAAACTTGAAGGTGACTCCGAAGCTTGCGAACGCAGCAGCAGGTTTACCTTGAGTCTCTACAGTAACGACCCACACAACTGCTAACGAACAAAAACCTGAATCTGCACAAAAATGTGCAAACGTGTAAAATGAGCACACCACAACGGTGCCCAGTAAGTATGAAGACTAACCTTAGTGGAGTAGTGACAAGGGACAGTCAAGACACCCACTGGTCTAATAAATTGAACAAGTATAAGTATATGAACAACAAAAATATGATATCTACATAGAGACTATGTAATATGGCTCACAATACAATAATGACAATAAGAAAGAAAACAACAAGTATCAGCGGAATACCATAAAAATAGTACAAAAAAAGTGAATGGAACACAACCTAAATCCGGAATCACAAATATAGCAAGGATAAGTAATAAATCAGCAACTACAACCGCTTTATCATTAGGTTTTAGTCATCAAACTCCATGAGGTACCGAACCTCGGATAAATCACAACTCATGGCACGACTCACAGGTCTCAATACCTGAACCCTAACACTTGGCATCCTGTGCCCTCATTACACTTCATAACCACACAGATGACTCACGTGCCAATAGATCCATTCTCACATAGAAGGCAAGTAAACAAGGGTGTGCATCTATGCCCAACAATATCAAGAAAACCTTTTATCCGATAAGAGTGATTAACTACGTGCATGCTTGTGCAAGTGTCCTAATGTCACGACCCAATTCTATTATGGGCCGTGATGGCGCCCAACACCGTTGTTAGACAAGCCAACACTGATCAACTAGTGACTTCCCGCTTAGATAAATTTGTAAATGATAGCTTTTTCCTTATTTAAAAAAACATTTAGGATTTTGCAGTTTTAACATAAATAAATAGAAGCAATTAGTACTAATCGTAATCATATGAGCAAACCCAAACCATTAGTCCACTAGTGTGTATGCCAAAACATGGTGTCACAAGTATATGGGCAATCTAGTAGAATATACAAAACAATGCTAGCCTACTGTCTGAAAGGAAATAGACAGAAAATAAAAGAACATAAGAGAGACTCCAGCTGCTGCAAAACGGCTCAAAAGGGCAGCTCACCGGGAAGTCTCGAGCTGGGAAAATCAGTATATGCATCGGACTGGTGGCCAGATGCACCTGCCTCAAATCCTGTACAATCAAGTATAGACGTGTAGCGTGAGTACATAAAAAATATGTACCCTGTAAGTATCTAGTCTAACCTCAAAGAAGTAGTGACGAGGGGTCGACTTCGACACTCACTAGGGCCAACAATATAATAATATATGAATCTAAATAAGCATGATACACAGAACTAACAATAAACTCAGAGCAAGAAATAACTGTACAGTTCTTCCATCATATCTAAGAAACCAAAATACTTCCTTCATTTTAAACAAATAATCTCTAAAATAGTAAATTTATACCAATTATAAAAAGGGCTTCCACTTCTATTATCACACACAAATTCCACCGAGGACGTTTGGCCCGATCCAACATGAAAATGTAAACTGTGCACTGCCGAGGGTCGAACGGCGCGAACCATAGATGCATCTATTAACTTGCCGAGGCGATCGACCCACTCCCATGAGAGTAGTGGAAATAGTCACCCCGCTCGCGGAATATACTTGCGATGCAGTTAAATATAAATATAACATAATTTTTCTCAATTCTTTTCAAAATGTTAATTTACTTAAAATCTTTGAAATCTTGGAATCCTCAACTTAGTTCCATTCAATGCAAATAAACAATTATGTTCAGATAACGGTACCCACAAAGCATGGGGTAAGCCTAGAGCTATCCGGACATAATAAGAATAGTAGCTATGTACAGACTCTCATCACTTCGTGCGTACATAGCCCCCCATAAATAATCATATATTAATTAAGTTCACCTATGGGAAAATTTTCCTCTTACAAGGTTAAAAAAGAGACTTACCTCGCTTTAAGGCCTACTTTCCGGTCCAAGCTTATGCCCAAACCCTCAATTTGGTGCCGAACAATCCAAAGCTATCCTAATAGTGTAGAAACTAATCAATATAGGCTTAAAAGTTCATATCCCTACTATTTAAGTAATTTCCCAACCCTAAATGCAAGATTTCTAAAATTCACCCCCGGGCCCACGTGCTCGGATTCCTGAAGTTTTTGAAGAAAGTTGTTACCCATAACCTTAGGAACATAAATATATGATTTTCATTAAGTTCCATAACCATTTTCATCCCCTTCTTCAAAGCTCTAAAATCGCCCAAGAGTGAGAGAAAATGTGATAAAAATGGCCTAAGTCCGTATTAAATGAGCCCTCACTGCCCAGGGACTTTCGCACCTATGGTGCTTTGGGCTGCATCTGCGGTCTCGCACCTATGGCAAATGCCTTGCAGGTGCACTTTTCCCTCATCTAGTAAGGCTCCGCATGTGCGGACAAGAAGGGCCGCTTCTGCGAGCCTAGCCGCACCTGCGACGATGTCCTTCGCACCTGCGCTCGCAGGTGCGCCCAATCTTTCCCATCTACGGATTCTGGGCTGCGCTCCATTTCTCGCTTCTGCGGCTTGTGGCTTGCACCTGCGAGCCCGCACCTATGGCTGACCAAGCGCAAGTGTGATTATGATAGATTTGGGAGCTTTAGCTGTTGCTCCAAGATCCCAACTTGGTCCGAGCCTCGTCCGATTGACACTCGGGGCCCCCAGGGCCCCGCCCGAACATACCAACAAGTTTAGAATCATAAAATGGACTCGCTCGAACTCTCAGAACGCCCAAAATGACATTAAAACTAAAAATCACTCCCTAAAACCAATTGAATCAAACTTAAGAACTTCAAGTTCTTCAATTTACTTCCAATGCACCGAAACGTACTTATACTACTCGGAATGACACCAAATTTTGCGTGCAAGTCTTAAATGACACTACGGAACTATTCCCGATCTTGGAATTCCATTTGGACCTCGATATCATCAAAACTTGCTCCAAATCAAATTTAAAGAACTTCTAAAACCTTCATGAACCAAATTTCACTATTAGGTGCCAAAACGCTCTCGGGTCACCCAAAACCCGATCCGAATATACGCCCAAGTTCGAAATCATCATACGAACCTATTGGAACCGTCAAATCCCGATTCTGAGGTCGTTTACTAAAAATGTTGACCAAAGTCAAACTTGGCCTTTCAAGCCAACCTTAAGGAACTAAGTGTTCCGATTTCAACCCAAACTCTTCTAAATCCCAAAACAACCATCCCCACAAGTCATAAATCGGTAAAAGCTAGTATGAGAAGTCTTATTTAGGGAAATTGGGTTCTAGAAAGCAAAACGACCGATCAGGTCGTTACATTCTCCACCTCTTAAACAAATGTTCGTCCTCAAACGGGTTTAGATTCATACCTGAAGTGATGAATAAGTGTGGATATCTACTCCGCATGTCTCCCTCGGACTCCCAGGTTGCCTCCTCGACTGGTTCGCCATTCTACTGAACCTTTACCGTGGAAATCCTCTTGGATCTCAACTAGCAATCCTGTCTAGCAACAGTGGCAACTAGCTCCTCCTCATAACCCAAGCTCTTATCTAGCTGAATAGTACTGAAGTCTAACACATGATACAAGTCGGCGTGATACCTTCGGAGCATAGACACGTGAAAAACATGATGAACCCCTGATAGGCTGGGAGGTAAAGCAAGCTCATAAGCAACCTCCCCAACCTGCCTCAACACCTCAAATGGGCCTATAAACCTTGGGCTCAACTTGCTCTTATTCCCGAATCGCATAATACCCTTCATCGGCGAGACTTTCAAGAGAACCTTCTCACCGACCATAAATGATACATCGCGCACCTTCTGATCCGCATAGCTCTTCTATCTGGACTATGCTATGCGAAGTCGCTCCTAGATCAACTTTACCTTTTCCAAGGCATCCTTTACCAAATCAGTACCATATTGCTTAGCCTCACCGGGCTCAAACCACCCGACGGGGGAACGACATCGCCGACTATATAAAGTCTCAAATGGAGCCATCTCGATGTTGGACTGATAACTGTTGTTGTAAGCAAACTCGGCCAAAGGCAAGAACTGGTCCCACTATCATCCAAAGTCAATCACACATGCTCTCAGCATGTCCTCCAATATCTGAACTGTCCGCTCTGACTGCCCGTTGGTCTGTGGATAAAACGCTGTGCTGAGCTGTACATGGGTCCCCAACTCACTTTGTACGGCTCTCCAGAAATGTGAAGTGAACTGAGGGCCTCTATTTGATATGATGGAAACAGGCATACCGTGCAACCGAACTATCTCCGAAATATAAATCTAGGCCAACCTCTCTAATGTATAGGTAGTCGCAACCGAAATGAAGTGTGGTGATGTCACGACCCAAAACAATAGGCCGTGATGGGCACCCGATACCTTACTATATCGAGTACCAACATAACGTATCATTTCGTATCATACTATTATAGATAACTGAGCCAGAGAGGCTGCCGTGAGATAAGTAGAATACAATATGAAATACCAACTTATACATAAGACATACGGGCCTATAAGACCAAAATAACCACTCGTATACTGAACATAGGCCGACAAGGCCATACAATCGTTTACGTACATGCCATATTTCTACAAGCCTCTAAGAACACATAATTGTCATAAAGGTCGGGACAGAGTGTTACAACCCACATTCGCGTACCTTAGATCATGTCGTAAGTTAGTCGATGTAAATCTAAGAAGAGATTATCTTTGAGATGATAAGAAGTTATTCCTATTGGTCTTAAATGATACAAGGGTGTATAAGAGTGGTTAACAAGTATTTGAAGTTAAACGAATCAAGGATGTTGTAACCCGTATTTTTGGGTAACAATAGAGGTGATTAATTGTCCCAAGAGGTCATGTTTTAATGTATTTGAATCATATAATATCCGTATCATAAGTCTTGAAGTCAAGCGAGTTATGAAACAAAAGTCGATAAAAGTTGTCGCAACTTAGGTTTATAATTTTACTTAAACTTTAGGTCAAATGTTATTACATTTTTGTCCCAATGTACTTGGAATTATGGGGTGATATATCTATAAAATTGAATATCTATGATTCTAGTTTCCAACACATTAAACCGTTCGTCGATACGATCTCAAAATAGAGAGATATTCGCGTTTTTGCGAGAGTGCGCCAAACAGCTCTCTATGGGGCCCACATAGGCGGTTTAAGACATATGGATATATATATGATACCTCAACCCCGTTTTAAGTCATTATTTTTCAGTATATTCAGACCTTAGAACCCTAAAAACAGTCTCTCAAGGTTCTCTCATGATCCAAGACCCAAACAAAGGGCAAACAACACAAATCAAATATCGGGAATCCTGTGGCGCTAGTAAGTTTCTTGTTCTTCTTGTTGTTGCTGATTTTTGTGTTGTTCCAGCTCATGTGGGAGGTTGTTTTAAGTGTTTCATGTTCTGTAAATACACCTTAAAGTTTTTAATATCAACCCTAGGTGATTTCAAGTCTTCTAAAGTAATTCTAGTGCCGAAAAACCCGAATTAATTGCTAGTTTCGCTTCCTTGTTCATTTGGCAGAATTGGAGGGATATTTCGTGGAAAATTAAGGTTAAATTGGAGTTGTTCTTTCTGTTTAAAGGTAAGGAACCTCTTACTCTATATATATTTAAGATTATCCAAGTTGCGGCTAAGTCGTTGAAGCTAGAACTTGTGAAATATATATCGAAAGGCTTGGTAGTAATGTTGTTGGTTGGTGGACTATTTTGGAGGCTCAATATGATTATTAATGATGTTGTTTGGGCTGTTTGGTGATTGTATTGACTTGTGGGAAGTCATATAAATAGGGGAGGTGCTGTCCGTTTTATCGTAAAATAGGTTGCGGTCGATACATAATAGTTACGATGCTTAAACGATAATGATAGTGTCATTTGTCTTATTGTAGACTAAGGAGTCGTGACATTTGCATAGCTTGAGGTTGGGAAGTATATACAAGGTATGTGAGGCTATCCCCTTCATTATTTTGCACGACTCCGATTGTACATAATTTATTGAACGAGCTCCTAAAGATACTCTACTCTTGGAAGCTAGCAGTACTTATATTGCTGCCCTTCTTATGAAACGATTGAGATTGATGTTACTTCTCTTATTCTTATATTATCAATGTTGTTGGTAGTTCCTGATTCTTATAAGATTCTTGATGAAGAGTTAATCCTAATAACGTGTACGAAGGATACCGATTTTATGTCACTCCGAAAGGTTCAAAATGTGATTCCAATGAGTCCAGCATGCATCATATATATGTATCTATTTTACTCTACCGAGCCACGCTATAGTCGGCCAGGTATGGCACCTATTGTGCAACCACTGATCAGTTGGGTTTTACCGAGCTCCACGTGGCCGGGTACGATTCTACCGAGCCCTATGATGGCCGGGTACGTTTTACCGAGCCTATTACGGCCGGATACAATATGATGATGGTGATGCCCACAAAGACGTATGTTTTAAAAGTTTATGTATATATATGTATGTATCATGTATTTCATGTCAGTAGCCCTCAGAGGTACCCAGATGTCACAGGTTGTATATTCTCTATCCCTGTTTACATTACTGTTCTTACTTATGCTTTCCTGCCTTACATACTCAGTACTTTATTCGTACTGACGTCCTTTTTATTTGAGGACGCTGCATGTCGTGCTGCAGGTCCTGATAGACAGGTAGACACAGCTCCCCCACCATAGTAGGCTGTCCAGTTCAGCGGTTATTGGCGAGATCCTATCTCCGGACTTGCCGTGGTCTTTGTATGCATTTTTGTTATAGACATTATGGGTATGTCGGGGCCCTGTTCCGGCAATGTTGTAGCACTTATGTTCCTTTAGAGGCTCATAGACAGGTGTCGACTTATGTATGGTTTAGAATGCCTTGTCGACTGATTTTTGTTGTATAGTCTTTCATGGAAGCATGGTAGCTCGTACCTTATATATAATTTCTTGACAGTCTTGTCGTCCCATGTTATGTATGTTCATGACATTATCTTTCATTGTTGGATGTTCATGATCCATGTCTACTATTTATATTGATCTTGTCGGCTCTTAAAGATAATAAGGAAGGTTAGATAAAATGTACATTGGTGCTCGGCAAGTATGGCCCGGTTGCTAGTCATGACCCTCCAGTTGGGTCGTGACAAACTTGGTATCGGAGCAAGTCTGTCCTAGGGGTTGTCTATGAGCCGTGTCTAGTAGAGTTTTGATTATGGATGTGTAGCGCGCCACATTTATAATCAGGAGGCTACATGACAACTAGGGTTGTTACCTTCTTCCTAAATCTAGATCGTGCGTAGAGTTGATTCGTAAGTGTTTATATCTAATATTCACCTTGTTTTCTTTCAGTGATGCCTTCGACTAGGAAGCAAGCGATTAGTAAACGACTTGATACAGCTGTGGGAGAGGGTAACATTCAAGTGCCTCCAGCTAGAGCAGGCCAAAGTGAGGCTCAGAGTGAGATGCCGTCTCATACCTCTCCGTCTCCTCCAGAGGATATTAGGAGGCACCCAGTACATCCAGTTCCTCCGTCTGGCACTACAGACCATGATATTGTTACAACCCAAATTCGCATACCATAGATCACGTAGTAAGTTAGTCGATGTAAATCCAAGAAGAGATTATCTTTGAGAGTATAAGAAGTTAATCCTATTGGTCTTAAACGATACAAGGGTGTATAAGAGTGGTTAACAAATATTAGAAGTTAAACGAATCAAGGATGTTGTAACCCGTATTTTCGGATAACACTAGAGGTGATTAACTGTCCCAAGAGGTCTTGTTTTAATGTATTTGAATCATATAATATCCGCATCATAAGTCTTGAAGTCAAGCGAGTTATGAAATAAAAGTCGATAAAAGTTGTCGCAACTTAGGTTTATAATTTTACTTAAACTTTAGGTCAAATGTTACTGTATTTTTCTCCCAATGTGCTTGGAATTATGGGGTGATCTACCTATCAAATTGAAGATCTATGAGTCTAGTTTCCAACGCATTAAACCGTTCGTTGATACGATCTCGGAATAGAGAGATATTCACGTTTTCGCGAGAGTGCGCCAAGCTGCTCTCTATGGGGCCCACAAAGGCGGTTTAAGACATATGGACATATATAAGATACCTCAACCCCGTTTTAAGTCATTATGTTTCAGTATATTCAGACCTTATAACCCTAAAAACAGTCTCTCAAGGTTCTCTCATGATCCAAGACTCAAACAAAGGGCAAACAACACAAATCAAATATCGGGAATCCCGTGGCGCTAGTAAGTTTCTTGTTCTTCTTGTTGTTGCTGATTTTTGTGTTGTTCCAGCTCGTGTGGGAGGTTGTTTTAAGTTTTTTATGTCCTGTAAATACACCTTCAAGTTTTTAATATCAACCCTAGGTGATTTCAAGTCTTCTAAAGTAATTCTAGTGCCGAAAAACCCGAATTAATTGCTAGTTTCGCTTCCTTGTTCTTGTGGCAGAATTGAAGGGATATTTCGTGGAAAATTAAGGTCAAATTGGAGTTGTTCTTTCTGTTTAAAGGTAAGGAACCTCTTACTCTATATATATTTAAGATTATCCAAGTTGCAGCTAAGTCGTTGAAGCTAGAACTTGTGAAATATATATCGAAAAGCTTGGTAGTAATGTTGTTGGTTGGTGGACTGTTTTGGAGGCTCAATATGATTATTAATGATGTTGTTTGGGCTGTTTGGTGATTGTATTGACTTGTGGGAAGTCATATAAATAGGGGAGGTGCTGTCCGTTTCATCGTAAAATAGGTTGTGGTCGATACATAATAGTTACGACGCTTAAACGATAATGATAGTGTCATTTGTCTTATTGTAGACTAAGGAGTCGTGATATTTGCATAGCTTGAGGTTGGGCAATATATACAAGGTATGTGACGCTATCCCCTTCATTCTTTTGCACGACTCCGATTGTACATAATGTAATGAACGAGCTCCCAAAGATACTCTACTCTTAGAAGCTAGCAGTACTTACATTGCTGCCCTTCTTATGAAACGATTGGTATTGATGTTACTTCTCTTATTCTTATATTATCAATGTTGTTGGTAGTTCCTGATTCTTATAAGTTTCTTGATGAAGAGTTAATCCTAATAACGTGTACGAAGGATACCGACCTTACGTCACTCCGAAAGGTTCAAAATGTGATTCCAATGAGTCCAGCATGCATCATATATATGTATCTATTTTACTCTACCGAGCCGCGCTATAGTTGGCCGGGTATGGCACCTATTGTGCAACCACTGATCAGTTGGGTTTTACCGAGCTCCACGTGGCCGGGTACGATTCTACCGAGCCCTATGATGGCCGGGTACGTTTTACCGAGCCTATTATGGCCGGGTACGATATGATGATGGTGATGCCCACAAAGGCATATGTTTTAAAAGTTTATGTATATATATATATATGTATCATGTATTTCATGTCAGTAGCCCTCAGAGGTACCCAGATGTCACAGGTTGTATATTCTCTATCCATGTTTACATTACTGTTCTTACTTAGGCTTTCTTGCCTCACATACTCAGTACTTTATTCGTACTGACGTCCTTTTTATTTGTGGACGCTGCATGTCGTGCTGCAGGTCCTGATAGACAGGTAGACGTAGCTCCCCCACCACAGTAGGCTGTCCAGTTCAGCGGTTATTGGCGAGATCCCTTCTCCGGACTTGCCGTGGTCTTGGTATGCATTTTTGTTATAGACCTTATGGGTATGTCGGGGCCCTGTTCCGGCAATGTTGTAGCACTTATGTTCTTTTAGAGGCTCATAGACAGGTGTCGACCTATGTATGTTTTAGAATGCCTTTTCGGCTGATTTTTGTTGTATAGTCTTTCATGGCATCATGATAGCTCGTACCTTATATATAGTTTCTTGACAGTCTTGTCGTCCCATGTTATGTATGTTCATGACATTATCTTTCATTGTTGGATGTTCATGATCCATGTCTACTATTTATATTGATCTTGTCGACCCTTAAAGATAATAAGGAAGGTTAGATAAAATGTACGTTGGTGCTCGGCAAGTATGGCCTGGGTGCTAGTCATGACCCTCCAGTTGGGTCGTGACAAACTTGGTATCAGAGCAAGTCTGTCCTAGGGGTTGTCTATGAGCCGTGTCTAGTAGAGTTTTGATTATGGATGTGTAGCGCGCCACATTTATAATCAGGAGGCTACGTGACATCTAGGGTTGTTACCTTCTTCCTGAATCTAGATCGTGCGTAGAGTTGAGTAGTAAGTGTTCATATCTAATATTCACCTTGTTTTCTTTCAGCGATGCCTTCGACTAGGAAGCAAGCAATTAGTAAACGGCTTGATACAGCTGTGGGAGAGGGTAACATTCAGGTGCCTCCAGCCAGAGCAGGCCAAAGTGAGGCTCAGAGTGAGATGCCGTCTCATACCTCTCTGTCTCCTCCCGAGGATATTAGGAGGCACCCAGTACATCCAGTTCCTCCGTCTGGCACTACAGACCATGATATGCGCAGTGCGGTGCAATTGTTGACTAGCTTGGTAGCTGCTCAGGCTCAGAGGCAGAATACCGGTGCTGCTGATAAACCGGTTAGTGCGAGAGTTCGTGATTTTATTAATCTAGACCCTCCAGTGTTTACCGGATCAGACCCCAAGGAGGACCCACAAATATTTATTGATCAGATTCATCGTACATTGCGGGTTATGCATGCTAGTGATACGGAGGCAGTAGAGTTGGCTTCTTATCGGTTACGGGATTTAGCGGTTTTCTGGTATGATAGTTGGGAGAGATCTAGGGGTCCGAATGCTCCTCCAGCCGTGTGGAAGGAATTTTCTGAGGCCTTTCTTCGTCACTACTTGCCAGTTGAGATACGACGAGCTAGAGCTGATAAGTTCTTGAACCTTCGACAGGGTAATATGAGTGTACGAGAGTATAGTATACAGTTTGATTCTTTAGCAAGGTATGCTCCCCATATGGTGTCAGAGATGAGTGATAGGGTGCATCTGTTCGTGAACGGGTTGGGACCACATCTGATAAATGAGTGCACAACAGCCTCCTTGGTAGAGGGCATGGATATTTCCCGTATTCAGGCTTATGCCCAGACCCTAGAGGATCGTAAGCGCCAGCAAAGGGCAGATAGGGAGCAGGATAGGGGCCAGCATAAGAGGGCAAGATTTGCAGGGTATTCTGATGAGTTCAGAGGCAGTATCAGGCCCCAATCTTCGAGGAGTTCGGCGCCACCTGTAGCTAGTGCTCCTCCACAGTTTCAGAGGCCTCGGTATGATCGATTTACCTATTCTGGTTCAGGTCAGAGTTCGAGGTCATCAGGCTTACAATTTCATAGAGATACTAGTCAGACGAGACCCCCAACACCTCGTTGTGATCAGTGCGGCAAGGCCCATTTTGGACTGTGCCGTCGAGGTTCCGATGCGTGCTATTCTTGCAGACAGCGTGGCCATATGATGCGGGATTGTCCTAACAGAGGAAGTGGTGGTATGGCTCCACCGACTGGATCTGTGTCTGGTTCTTCCTCATCAGTTCGACCTCCAGCACAAGGTTTTCAACAGTCGACAGGTCGTGGTAGAGGTAGAGGTTCAGTGCCGAGTTCGAGTGGTGCTCAAAATCGAACCTATGCTCTAATAGGTCGACAAGATCTCGAGTCATCTCCGGATGTTGTTACAGGTATATTGTCTGTGTTTTCTTATGATGTATATGCGCTAATTGATCCAGGATCTACCTTATCATATGTTACACCCTTTGTGGCTAATAAGTTTGGCATTGAACCTGAATTGATAAGTAAACCACTTGCGGTATCCACTCCGATAGGAGATTCTGTGATTGCTAGAAGGGTTTATAAAGGTTGCACTGTGATGATTTGTAGTCGTCAAACCTCGGCAAATTTATTTGAGTTAGAAATGGTTGATTTTGATGTGATAATGGGAATGGACTGGTTGGCCTCATGCTATGCAAATGTTGACTGTCGTACGAAGATGGTTAGGTTTCAGTTTCCTTGTGAACCCGCCATTGAATGGAAGGGGAACATTGCTACACCGAAAGGTAGGTTTATTTCCTATCTTAAGGCAAGGAAGATGATCTCAAAAGGTTACATTTATCATCTTGTTCGCGTTAGGGATGCAGAGGCGAAGCCGCCTGCTCTACAATTAATCCCCGTGGTCAATGAATTTTCAGATGTTTTCCCAGATGAACTCCCAGGCCTTCCTCCTGAAAGGGAGATTGAGTTTAGCATTGATGCATTGCCTGACGCTCAACCGATCTCTATCCCTCCATACAGGATGGCCCCGGCAGAGTTGCGAGAGTTGAAGGCACAGTTGAAGGACTTGCTGGATAAGGGTTTCATTAGGCCTAGCACTTCACCTTGGGGTGCGCCAGTCTTGTTCGTGCAGAAGAAAGATGGGTCGTTAAGGATGTGTATCGATTATCGACAGTTGAATAAGTTTACAATAAAGAACAAGTATCCACTTCCAAGAATTGATGACTTGTTTGACCAACTCCAGGGTGCCAAGTATTTCTCCAAGATTGACTTGCGTTCAGGGTATCATCAGGTGAGGGTTAAGGAGAAGGATATTCCAAAGACGGATTTCCGGATTTCCGGACAAGATATGGGCATTTTGAGTTCTTGGTGATATCGTTCGGGCTAACAAATGCCCCAGCAGCTTTTATGGATCTCATGAATAGTGTATTCAGGCCCTATCTTGATGTGTTCGTGATCGTATTCATTGATGACATTCTGGTGTATTCTCGTTCGGAGGCGGAACATGCGGGCCACTTGCGGATAGTATTACAGACCCTTCAGGATCATAAGTTATATGCTAAGCTCTCTAAATGTGAATTCTGGCTGAACTCAGTAGCATTCCTTGGCCATGTGATATCTGATGAGGGTATTAGTGTCGACACTCAGAAGATCGATGCAGTGAAGAATTGGCCGAGACCTACAACACCGTCAGAAGTCCGCAGCTTCCTGGGGCTAGCAGGATATTATAGGCGGTTTGTAGAAGGGTTTTCCTCTATATCAGCACCATTGACTAAGTTAACACAGAAAGCTACCAAGTTCCAGTGGTCTGATGCTTGTGAACATAGTTTTCAGGAGCTAAAGAATCGATTGACATCCGCGCCAGTGCTCACTCTCCCAGAAGGAACAGAAGGTTATGTGGTATATTGTGATGCCTCAGGTATAGGTTTGGGGTGCGTATTGATGCAACATGGGAAGGTGATTGCTTATGCATCAAGACAATTGAAGAAGCATGAAAAGAATTACCCGACTCATGATTTGGAATTGGCTACAGTAATATATGCTTTGAAGATATGGCGGCACTACTTATACGGCGTCCATGTTGACATCTACACAGATCACAAGAGTTTACAATACATCTTCAAGCAGAAGGAGTTGAATTTGAGGCAGCGTAGGTGGCTTGAATTACTGAAAGACTACGATGTCGAGATATTGTACCATCCCGGTAAAGCTAATGTTGTGGCAGACGCTCTCAGCCGTAAGTCAATGGGAAGCTTAATACATATTGAGGCAGGTAGACAAGGGTTGACCAAAGAGCTTCACCAGCTGGCCAATATGAGAATCAGATTGTTGGACTCTGATGACAGAGGTGTTACTGTACAGAATACAGCAGAATCATCTTTGGTAGCCGAGGTAAAAGCACGGCAATATGAAGATCCTACCTTAGTAAGATTGAGAGAGGGAATTCAGCAGTGTAAGATTATAGCTTTCAAGATCGGAGGAGATGGGACACTGAGATACCAGGGCCGATTATGTGTACCTAGTGTGGCAGGGTGCGAGAGAAGATTATGATTGAGATTCACCAGTCCCGATATTCTATCCATCCTGGCTCGACAAAGATGTATCATGACGTTAAGGAGCAGTATTGGTGGGATAACATGAAGAAGTCTATTGCAGAATTTGTAGCCCAGTGTCCTAATTGTCAACAAGTAAAGATCGAGCATCAGAAACCTAGTGGATTGATTCAGAATATAGAGATTCCGACCTGGAAATGGGAGGTGATTAATATGGACTTCATTATTGGATTACCTCGCTCTTATCATAAGTTTGACTCCATCTGGGTGATAGTTGATCGACTTACAAAATTTGCCCATTTTCTGCCAGTTAAGACAACTTACACGGCTGAAGATTATGCGAAGTTGTATATCAAGGAGATTGTTAGGCTTCATGGTGTGCCGGTATCTATTATATCAGACCGAGGAGCTCAATTTACGGCTAACTTTTGGAGGTCTTTTCAGAAGGGTTTAGGCACACAAGTAAATCTCAGCACTGCATTCCATCCGCAGACTGACGGACAGGCTGAACGTACCATCCAGACGCTTGAAGATATGCTACGAGCATGTGTTCTAGATTTCAAGGGGAATTGGGATGACCATCTGGCACTTATAGAATTTGCCTACAATAATAGCTACCATTCCAGTATTAAAATGGCCCCGTATGAGGCACTGTACGAGAGGAGATGTAGATCACCAGTTGGATGGTTCGAAGTCGGTGAGACAGAATTATATGGGCCAGATTTGATTCACCAAGCCATTGAGAAGGTAAAAGTGATACAAGAGCGACTGAGGATGGCACAAAGCAGGCAAAAGTCTTATTCCGATGTACGGCGTCGTGATTTGGAATTTGAGGTTGGTGATTGGGTTTTCCTGAAGATCTCGCCGATGAAGGGTGTTATGCGTTTTGGGAAGAAGGGTAAGTTGAGTCCGCGGTATATTGGGCCGTACAAAATTCTTCGACGAATTGGACAGGTTGCTTACGAGTTAGAATTGCCATCTGAATTGGAATTTGTCCACCCGGTATTCCATGTATCTATGTTGAGGAAATGTATTGGAGACCCTTCTCGGGTCGTCCCTATCAAAGATGTACAAGTTACAAAGGATCTATCATATGATGAAGTGCCAGTGGCTATATTAGATCGACAAGTCTGCAAGCTGAGAACAAAGGATGTAGCTTCCGTGAAAGTATTATGGAGGAACAAGAATATAGAAGAAATGACATGGGAAGCAGAAGAGGAGATGAAGTCTAAATACCCTTACCTATTCCAGAGTGAAGATAACGAGGATGCCGGGGGAAAGAAGGACGCATTATAAGGTGAAATGGCTCTATGAGGTAAGCAATAGCTTGTGAATACTCTTTTTTTAATACAAAATGGTGATATGCAGATAATGTACATATCCATAATGCTTTGTATAGTCTTGTAAGGCCATAGGTTGGGTTTAACTTCTTGCAAGTTTGGCTAGTATCCATTTTATGGGGGAAACTCAGCCGGAAATCTCCGTCGGAATCCACGATGAGTTAGACACCCCATAAACCCTTACATTCGAGGACGAATGTTCCTAAGGGGGAAAGGGTGTTACAACCCAAATTCGCATACCATAGATCACGTCGTAAGTTAGTCGATGTAAATCCAAGAAGAGATTATCTTTGAGATGATAAGAAGTTAATCCTATTGGTCTTAAACGATACAAGGGTGTATAAGAGTGGTTAACAAATATTAGAAGTTAAACGAATCAAGGATGTTGTAACCCGTATTTTCGGATAACACTAGAGGTGATTAACTGTCCCAAGAGGTCTTGTTTTAATGTATTTGAATCATATAATATCCGCATCATAAGTCTTGAAGTCAAGCGAGTTATGAAATAAAAGTCGATAAAAGTTGTCGCAACTTAGGTTTATAATTTTACTTAAACTTTAGGTCAAATGTTACTGTATTTTTTTCTCCCAATGTGCTTGGAATTATGGGGTGATCTACCTATCAAATTTAAGATCTATGAGTCTAGTTTCCAACGCATTAAACCGTTCGTTGATACGATCTCGGAATAGAGAGATATTCGCGTTTTCGCGAGAGTGCGCCAAGCTGCTCTCTATGGGGCCCACAAAGGCGGTTTAAGACATATGGACATATATAAGATACCTCAACCCCATTTTAAGTCATTATTTTTCAGTATATTCAGACCTTATAAACCTGCTAGCGGAGTGATTCGAGTTGCTTGAGGTAAGTATCGTATTTAAACTCGGTTGAGGTACTAGTTTCCTGAATTGTTGTGATAGCCATGTGCTTTTGGGTGTGCACATGTGTGGGGATGGTCCCGTGTGCGGGCACTGAGGTTGTGTATTCATGTTTGGGTTGTGCTCGGGCTTCTATAAGCCCAGAAATGACTGTTAAGCTTCTAGCTTCGATATCTAACATGTGGTAACAGTTTATGTGATCTAATTGAGCCATGATGAGTCTACATAGAGGTTTAATCCCTGAACGAACTTGATAAATGCTTTTCATTAATGAAATTTCCGGATTGAGCTACGATAGCACACTTTGCACATGGCTAGACTTTAGCATGTTATTTATACCAGTCCAGAGGTAGGAGAATCTTATTTCATTCATTATATACTTGTACACTTGCTTCATTGCTTTTGTATGATATTTTGGACTGGGGCCTGCGACTATGCAGGGCAAATTATGTTATTGTTAGCACGTGAGTTATCCGTGCGGATCCACATATTAATATTATTGGCACGTGAGTTGTCCGTGCAGTACGTGAGTTGTCCGTGCGAATTCATATATTGATATTATTGATACGTGAGTTGTCCGTGTCGCACGAGAGTTATCTGTATCGCACGTGAGTTGTCCGTGCAGATTCTATTGTTAGCACGTGAGTTGTCCGTGCAGCACGTGAGTTGTCCGTGCAGTGTATGAAACGTGTAGTTTCTTGATCATTTATTTGATTTACTTGTTTCTTTCCCCTACATGCCATAATATTGTTGAGTAGGGTATTTGAGCACCAGTGCATAAACAGTCTCTCAAGGTTCTCTCATGATCCAAGACTCAAACAAAGGGCAAACAACACAAATCAAATATCGGGAATCCCGTGGCGCTAGTAAGTTTCTTGTTCTTCTTGTTGTTGCTGATTTTTGTGTTGTTACAGCTCGTGTGGGAGGTTGTTTTAAGTGTTTTATGTCCTGTAAATACACCTTCAAGTTTTTAATATCAACCCTAGGTGATTTCAAGTCTTCTAAAGTAATTCTAGTGCCGAAAAACCCGAATTAATTGCTAGTTTCGCTTCCTTGTTCTTGTGGCAGAATTGAAGGGATATTTCGTGGAAAATTAAGGTCAAATTGGAGTTGTTCTTTCTGTTTAAAGGTAAGGAACCTCTTACTCTATATATATATTTAAGATTATCCAAGTTGCAGCTAAGTCGTTGAAGCTAGAACTTGTGAAATATATATCGAAAAGCTTGGTAGTAATGTTGTTGGTTGGTGGACTATTTTGGAGGCTCAATATGATTATTAATGATGTTGTTTGGGCTGTTTGGTGATTGTATTGACTTGTGGGAAGTCATATAAATAGGGGAGGTGCTGTCCGTTTCATCGTAAAATAGGTTGTGGTCGATACATAATAGTTACGACGCTTAAACGATAATGATAGTGTCATTTGTCTTATTGTAGACTAAGGAGTCATGATATTTGCATAGCTTGAGGTTGGGCAATATATACAAGGTATGTGACGCTATCCCCTTCATTCTTTTGCACGACTCCGATTGTACATAATGTAATGAACGAGCTCCCAAAGATACTCTACTCTTAGAAGCTAGCAGTACTTACATTGCTGCCCTTCTTATGAAACGATTGGTATTGATGTTACTTCTCTTATTCTTATATTATCAATGTTGTTGGTAGTTCCTGATTCTTATAAGTTTCTTGATGAAGAGTTAATCCTAATAACGTGTACGAAGGATACCGACCTTACGTCACTCCGAAAGGTTCAAAATGTGATTCCAATGAGTCCAGCATGCATCATATATATGTATCTATTTTACTCTACCGAGCCGCGCTATAGTTGGCCGGGTATGGCACCTATTGTGCAACCACTGATCAGTTGGGTTTTACCGAGCTCCACGTGGCCGGGTACGATTCTACCGAGCCCTATGATGGCCGGGTACGTTTTACCGAGCCTATTATGGCCGGGTACGATATGATGATGGTGATGCCCACAAAGGCATATGTTTTAAAAGTTTATGTATATATATATATATGTATCATGTATTTCATGTCAGTAGCCCTCAGAGGTACCCAGATGTCACAGGTTGTATATTCTCTATCCATGTTTACATTACTGTTCTTACTTAGGCTTTCTTGCCTCACATACTCAGTACTTTATTCGTACTGACATCCTTTTTATTTGTGGACGCTGCATGTCGTGCTGCAGGTCCTGATAGACAGGTAGACGTAGCTCCCCCACCACAGTAGGCTGTCCAGTTCAGCGGTTATTGGCGAGATTCCTTCTCCGGACTTGCCGTGGTCTTGGTATGCATTTTTGTTATAGACCTTATGGGTATGTCGGGGCCCTGTTCCGGCAATGTTGTAGCACTTATGTTCTTTTAGAGGCTCATAGACAGGTGTCGACCTATGTATGTTTTAGAATGCCTTTTCGGCTGATTTTTGTTGTATAGTCTTTCATGGCATCATGATAGCTCGTACCTTATATATAGTTTCTTGACAGTTTTGTCGTCCCATGTTATGTATGTTCATGACATTATCTTTCATTGTTGGATGTTCATGATCCATGTCTACTATTTATATTGATCTTGTCGACCCTTAAAGATAATAAGGAAGGTTAGATAAAATGTACGTTGGTGCTCGGCAAGTATGGCCCGGGTGCTAGTCATGACCCTCCAGTTGGGTCGTGACAGATATGCGCAGTGCGGTGCAATTGTTGACTAGCTTGGTAGCTGCTCAGGCTCAGAGGCAGAATACCGGTGCTGCTGATAAACCGGTTAGTGCGAGAGTTCGTGATTTTATTAATCTAGACCCTCCAGTGTTTACCGGATCAGACCCCAAGGAGGACCCACAAACATTTATTGATCAGGTTCATCGTACATTGCGGGTTATGCATGCTAGTGATACGGAGGCAGTAGTGTTGGCTTCTTATCGGTTACGGGATTTAGCGATTTTCTGGAGGCCTTTCTTCGTCACTACTTGCCAGTTGAGATACGACGAGCTAGAGCTGATAAGTTCTTGAACCTTCGACAGGGTAATATGAGTGTACGAGAGTATAGTATACAGTTTGATTCTTTAGCAAGGTATGCTCCCCATATGGTGGCCGAGATGAGTGATAGGGTGCATCTGTTCGTGAACGGGTTGGGACCACATCTGATAAATGAGTGCACAATGGCCTCCTTGGTAGAGGGCATGGATATTTCCCGTATTCAGGCTTATACCCAGACCCTAGAGGATCGTAAGCGCCAGCAAAGGGCAGATAGGGAGCAGGATAGGGGCCAGCATAAGAGGGCGAGATTTGCTGGGTATTCTGATGAGTTCAGAGGCAGTATCAGGCCCCAATCTTTGAGGAGTTTGGTGCCACCTGTAGCTAATTCTCCTCCACAGTTTTAGAGGCCTCGGTATGATCGATTTACCTATTCTGGTTCAGGTCAGAGTTCGAGGGCATCAGGCTCACAATTTCATAGAGATACTAATCAGACGAGACCCCCAACACCTCGTTGTGATCAGTGCGGCAAGGCCCACTTTGGACTGTGCCGTCGAGGTTCCGATGCGTGCTATTCTTGCGGACAACCTGGCCATATGATGCGGGATTGTCCTAACAGAGGAGGTGGTGGTATGGCTCAGCTGACTGGATCTGTGTCTGGTTCTTCCTCATCAGTTCGACCTCCAGCACAAGGTTTTCAACAGTCGATAGGTCGTGGTAGAGGTAGAGGTTCAGTGCCGAGTTCGAGTGGTGCTCAAAATCGAACCTATGCTCTAGTAGGTCGACAAGATCTCGAGTCATCTCCGGATGTTGTTATAGGTATATTGTCTGTGTTTTCTTATGATGTATATGCGCTAATTGATCCAGGATCTACCTTATCATATGTTATACCCTTTGTGGCTAAGAAGTTTGGCATTGAACCTAAATTGATAAGTAAACCACTTGCGGTATCCACTCCGATAGGAGATTCTGTGATTACTAGAAGGGTAGATAAAGGTTGCACTGTGATGATTTGTAGTCGTCAAACCTAGGCAAATTTATTTGAGTTAGAAATGGTTGATTTCGATGTGATAATGGGAATGGACTGGTTGGCCTCATGCTATGCAAATGTTGACTGTCGTACAAAGATGGTTAGGTTTCAGTTTCCTGGTGAACCCGCCATTGAATGGAAGGGAACATTGCTACGCCGAAAGGTAGGTTTATTTCCTATCTTAAGGCAAGGAAGATGATCTCAAAAGGTTACATTTATCATCTTGTTCGCGTTAGGGATGCGGAGGCGAAGTCGCCTACTCTACAATCAATCCCCGTGGTCAATGAATTTCCAGATGGTTTCCCAGATGAACTCCTAGGCCTTCCTCCTGAAAGGGAGATTGAGTTTAGCATTGATGCATTGCTTGACACTCAACCGATATCTATCCCTCCATACAGGATGGCCCCGGCAGAGTTGCGAGAGTTGAAGGCGCAGTTGAAGGACTTGCTGGATAAGGGTTTCATTAGGCCTAGCACTTCACCTTGGGGTGCACCAGTCCTGTTCATGCGGAAGAAAGATGGGTCGTTAAGGATGTGTATCGATTATCGACAGTTGAATGAGTTTACAATAAAGAACAAGTATCCACTTCCAAGGATTGATGACCTGTTTGACCAACTCCAGGGTGCCAAGTATTTCTCCAAGATTGACTTGCGTTCAGGGTATCATCAGGTGAGGGTTAAGGAGAAGGAAATATGAACATCCTACCTTAGTAAGATTGAGAGAGGGAATTCAGCAGTGTAAGATTACAACTTTCAAGATCGGAGGAGATGGGACACTGAGATACCAGGGCCGATTATGTGTGCCTAGTGTGGCAGGGTTGCAAGAGAAGATTATGATTGAGATTCATCAGTCCCGATATTCTATCCATCCTGGCTCGACAAAGATGTATCATGACGTTTAGGAGCAGTATTGGTGGGATAACATGAAGAAGTCTATTGCATAATTTGTAGCCTAGTGTCCTAATTGTCAACAAGTAAAGATCGAGCATCAGAAACCCAGTGGATTGATTCAGAATATAGAGATTCCGACCTGGAAATGGGAGGTGATTAATATGGACTTCATTATTAGATTACCTCGCTCTTATCATAAGTTTGACTCCATCTGGGTGATAGTTGATCGACTTACAAAATCTGCCCATTTTCTGCCAGTTAAGACAACTTACACAGCTGAAGATTATGCGAAGTTGTATATCAAGGAGATTGTTAGGCTTCATGGTGTGCCGGTATCTATTATATCAGACCGAGGATCTCAATTTACGGCTAACTTTTGGAGGTCTTTTCAGAAGGGTTTAGGCACACAAGTAAATCTCAGCACTGCATTCCATCTGTAGACTGACGGACAGGCTGAACGTACCATCCAGACGCTTGAAGATATGCTACGAGCATGTGTTCTAGATTTCAAGGGGAATTGGGATGACCATCTGGCACTTATAGAATTTGCCTACAATAATAGCTACCATTCCAGTATTAAAATGGCCCCGTATGAGGCACTGTACGGGAGGAGATGTAGATCACCAGTTGGATGGTTCGAAGTCGGTGAGACAGAATTATATGGGCCAGATTTGATTCACCAAGCCATTGAGAAGGTGAAAGTGATACAAGAGCGACTGAGGATGGCACAAAGCAGGCAAAAGTCTTATTCCGATGTACGGCGTCGTGATTTGGAATTTGAGGTTGGTGATTGGGTTTTCCTAAAGATCTCGCCGATGAAGGGTGTTATGCGTTTTGGGAAGAAGGGTAAGTTGAGTCCGCGGTATATTGGGCCGTACAAAATTCTTCGACGAATTGGACAGGTTGCTTACGAGTTAGAATTGCCATCTGAATTGGAATTTGTCCACCCGGTATTCCATGTATCTATGTTGAGGAAATGTATTGGAGACCCTTCTCGGGTCGTCCCTATCAAAGATGTACAAGTTACAAAGGATCTATCATATGATGAAGTACCAGTGGCTATATTAGATCGACAAGTCCGCAAGCTGAGAACAAAGGATGTAGCTTCCGTCAAAGTATTATGGAGGAACAAGAATATAGAAGAAATGACATGGGAAGCAGAAGAGGAGATGAAGTCTAAATACCCTTACCTATTCCAGAGTGAAGATAACGAGAATGCCGGGGGAAAGAAGGACGCATTATAAGGTGAAACGGCTCTATGAGGTAAGAAATAACTTGTGAATACTCTTTTTTTTAAATACAAAATGGTGATATGCAGATAATGTACATATCCATAATGCTTTGTATAGTCTTGTAAGGCCATAGGTTGGGTTTAACTGCTTGCAAGTTTGGCTAGTGTCCATTTTATAGGGGAAACTCAGCCGAAAATCTCCGTCGGAATCCACGATGAGTTAGACACCCCATAAACCCTTACATTCGAGGACGGATGTTCCTAAGGGGGAGAGGGTGTTACAACCCACATTCACGTACCTTAGATCACGTCGTAAGTTAGTCGACGTAAATCGAAGAAGAGATTATCTTTGAGATGATAAGAAGTTAATCCTATTGGTCTTAAAGGATACAAGGGTGTATAAGAGTGGTTAACAAATATTTGAAGTTAAACGAATCAAGGATGTTGTAACCCGTAGTTTCGGGTAACACTAGAGGTGATTAATTTTCCCAAGAGGTCATGTTTTAATGTATTTGAATCATATAATATCCGTATCATAAGTCTTGAAGTCAAGCGAGTTATGAAACAAAAGTCGATAAAAGTTGTTTCAACTTACGTTTATAATTTTACTTAAACTTTAGCTCAAATTTTACTACATTGTTGTCCCAATGTACTTGGAATTATGGGGTGATCTACCTATCAAATTGAAGATCTATGAGTCTAGTTTCCAACACATTAAACCGTTCGTCGATACGATCTCGGAATAGAGAGATATTCGCGTTTTCGCGAGAGTGCGCCAAACAGCTCTCTATGGGGCCCACATAGGCGGTTTAAGACATATGGATATATATATGATACCTCAACCCCGTTTTAAGTCATTATTTTTCAGTATATTCAGACCTTAGAACCCTAAAAACAGTCTCTCAAGGTTCTCTCATGATCCAAGACCCAAACAAAGGGCAAACAACACAAATCAAATATCGGGAATCCCGTGGCGCTAGTAAGTTTCTTGTTCTTCTTGTTGTTGCTGATTTTTGTGTTGTCCCAGTTCATGTGGGAGGTTGTTTTAAGATTATCCAAGTTTCGGCTAAGTCGTTGAAGCTAGAACTTGTGAAATATATATCGAAAGGCTTGGTAGTAATGTTGTTGGTTGGTGGACTGTTTTGGAGGCTCAATATGATTATTAATGATGTTGTTTGGGCTGTTTGGTGATTGTATTGACTTGTGGGAAGTCATATAAATAGGGGAGGTGCTGTCCGTTTTATCGTAAAATAGGTTGCGGTCGATACATAATAGTTACGACGCTTAAACGATAATGATAGTGTCATTTGTCTTATTGTAGACTAAGGAGTCGTGACATTTGCATAGCTTGAGGTTGGGCAGTATATACAAGGTATGTGAGGCTATCCCCTTCATTCTTTTGCATGACTCCGATTGTACATAATGTATTGAACGAGCACCTAAAGATACTCTACTCTTGGAAGCTAGTAGTACTTATATTGCTGCCCTTCTTATGAAACGATTGAGATTGATGTTACTTCTCTTATTCTTATATTATCAATGTTGTTGGTAGTTCCTGATTCTTATAAGATTCTTGATGAAGAGTTAATCCTAATAACGTGTACGAAGGATACCGACTTTATGTCACTCCGAAAGGTTCAAAATGTGATTCCAATGAGTCCAGCATACATCATATATATGTATCTATTTTACTCTACCGAGCCGCGCTATAGTCGGCCGGGTATGGAACCTATTGTGCAACCACTGATCAGTTGGGTTTTACCGAGCTCCACGTGGCCGGGTACGATTCTACCGAGCCCTATGATGGCCGGGTACGTTTTACCGAGCCTATTACGGCCGGATACAATATGATGATGGTGATGCCCACAAAGACGTATGTTTTAAAAGTTTATGTATATATATGTATGTATCATGTATTTCATGCCAGTAGCCCTCAGAGGTACCCAGATGTCACAGGTTGTATATTCTCTATCCCTGTTTACATTACTATTCTTACTTATGCTTTCCTGCCTTACATGCTCAGTACTTTATTCGTACTGACGTCCTTTTTATTTGTGGACGCTGCATGTCGTGCTGCAGGTCCTGATAGACAGGTAGACACAGCTCCCCCACCACAGTAGGCTGTCCAGTTCAGCGGTTATTGGCGAGATCCCATCTCCGAACTTGCCGTGGTCTTGGTATGCATTTTTGTTATAGAAATTATGGGTATGTCGGGGCCCTGTTCCGGCAATGTTGTAGCACTTATGTTCCTTTAGAGGCTCATAGACAGGTGTCGACTTATGTATGGTTTAGAATGCCTTGTCGACTGATTTTTGTTGTATAGTCTTTCATGGAAGCATGGTAGCTCGTACCTTATATATAGTTTCTTGACAGTCTTGTCGTCCCATGTTATGTATGTTCATGACATTATCTTTCATTGTTGGATGTTCATGATCCATGTCTACTATTTATATTGATCTTGTCGGCCCTTAAAGATAATAAGGAAGGTTAGATAAAATGTACATTGGTGCTCGGCAAGTATTGTCCGGTTGCTAGTCATGACCCTCCAGTTGGGTCGTGACAAACTTGGTATCGGAGCAAGTCTGTCCTAGGGGTTGTCTATGAGCCGTGTCTAGTAGAGTTTTGATTATGGATGTGTAGCGCGCCACATTTATAATCAGGAGGCTACATGACAACTAGGGTTGTTACCTTCTTCCTAAATCTAGATCGTGCGTAGAGTTGATTCGTAAGTGTTCATATCTAATATTCACCTTGTTTTCTTTCAGCGATGCCTTCGACTAGGAAGCAAGCGATTAGTAAACGACTTGATACAGCTGTGGGAGAGGGTAACATTCAAGTGCCTCCAGCCAGAGCAGGCCAAAGTGAGGCTTAGAGTGAGATGCCGTCTCATACCTCTCCGTCTCCTCCAGAGGATATTAGGAGGCACCCAGTACATCCAGTTCCTCCGTCTGGCACTACAGACCACGATATGCGCAGTGCGGTGCAATTGTTGACTAACTTGGTACCTGCTCAGGCTCAGAGGTAGAATACCGGTGCTGTTGATAAATCGGTTAGTGCGAGAGTTCGTGATTTTATTAATCTAGACCCTCCAGTGTTTACCGGATCAGACCCCAAGGAGGACCCACAAACATTTATTAATCAGGTTCATCGTACATTGCGGGTTATGCATGCTAGTGATACGGAGGCAGTAGAGTTGGCTTCTTATCGGTTACGGGATTTAGCGATTTTCTGGTATGATAGTTGGGAGAGATCTAGGGGTCCGAACGCTCCTCCAGCCGTATGGAAGGAATTTTCTGAGGCCTTTCTTCGTCACTACTTGCCAGTTGAGATACAACGAGCTAGAGCTGATAAGTTCTTGAACCTTTGACAGGGTAATATGAGTGTACGAGAGTATAGTATACAGTTTGATTCTTTAGCAAGGTATGCTCCCCATATGGTGGTCGAGATGAGTGATAGGGTGCATCTGTTCGTGAACGGGTTGGGACCACATCTGATAAATGAGTGCACAATGGCCTCCTTGGTAGAGGGCATGGATATTTCCCGTATTCAGGCTTATGCCCAGACCCTAGAGGATCGTAAGCGCCAGCAAAGGGCAAATAGGGAGCAGGATAGGGGCCAGCATAAGAGGGCGAGATTTGCAGGGTATTCTAATGAGTTCAGAGGCAGTATCAGGCCCCAATCTTTGAGGAGTTTGGTGCCACCTTCAGCTAGTGCTCCTCCACAGTTTCAGAGGCCTCGGTATGATCGATTTACCTATTCTGGTTCAGGTCAGAGTTCGAGGGCATCAGGCTCACAATTTCATAGAGATACTAGTCAAACGAGACCCCCAACACCTCGTTGTGATCAGTGCGGCAAGGCCCACTTTGGACTGTGCCGTTGAGGTTCCGATGCGTGCTATTCTTGCGGACAGCCTGCCCATATGATGCGTGATTGTCCTAATAGAGGAGGTGGTGGTATGGCTCAGCCGACTTGATCTGTGTCTGGTTCTTCCTCATCAGTTCGACCTCCAGCACAAGGTTTTCAACAGTCGATAGGTTGTGGTAGAGGTAGAGGTTCAGTGCCGAGTTCGAGTGGTGCTTAAAATCGAACCTATGCTCTAGTAGGTCGACAAGATCTCGAGTCGTCTCCGGATGTTATTACAGGTATATTGTTTGTGTTTTCTTATGATGTATATGCGCTAACTGATCCAGGATCTACCTTATCATATGTTACACCCTTTGTGGCTAATAAGTTTGGCATTGAACATGAATTGATAAGTAAACCACTTGCGGTATCCACTCCGATAGGAGATTCTGTGATTACTAGAAGGGTATATAAAGGTTGCACTGTGATGATTTGTAGTCATCAAACCTAGGAAAATTTATTTGAGTTAGAAATGGTTGATTTCGATGTGATAATGGGAATGAACTGGTTGGCCTCATGCTATGCAAATGTTGACTGTCGTACGAAGATGGTTAGGTTTCAGTTTCCTGGTGAACCCGCCATTGAATGGAAGGGGAACATTGCTACGCCGAAAGGTAGGTTTATTTCCTATCTTAAGGCAAGGAAGATGATCTCAAAAGGTTACATTTATCATCTTGTTCGCGTTAGGGATGCGGAGGCGAATTGATGCAACGTGGGAAGGTGATTGCTTATGCATCAAGACAATTGAAGAAGCATGAAAAGAATTACCTGACTCATGATTTGGAATTGGCTGCAGTAATATATGCTTTGAAGATATGACGGCACTACTTATACGACGTCCATGTTGACATCTACACAGATCACAAGAGTTTACAATACATCTTCAAGCAGAAGGAGTTGAATTTGAGGCAGCGTAGGTGGCTTGAATTACTGAAAGACTACGATGTCGAGATATTGTACCATCCCGGTAAAGCCAATGTTGTGGCAGACGCTCTCAGCCGTAAGTCAATGGGAAGCTTAATACATATTGAGGCAGGTAGACAAGGGTTGACCAAAGAGCTTCACCAGCTGGCCAATATGAGAATCAGATTGTTGGACTCTGATGACGGAGGTGTTACTGTACAGAATACAGCAGAATCATCTTTGGTAGCCGAGGTAAAAGCACGGCAATATGAAGATCCTACCTTAGTAAGATTGAGAGAGGGAATTCAGCAGTGTAAGATTACAGCTTTCAAGATCGGAGGAGATGGGACACTGAGATACCAGGGCCGATTATGTGTGCCTAGTGTGGCAGGGTTGCGAGAGAAGATTATGATTGAGATTCATCAGTCCCGATATTCTATCCATCCTGGCTCGACAAAGATGTATCATGACGTTAAGGAGCAGTATTGGTGGGATAACATGAAGAAGTCTATTGCAGAATTTGTAGCCCAGTGTCCTAATTGTCAACAAGTAAAGATCGAGCATCAGAAACCCAGTGGATTGATTCAGAATATAGAGATTCCGACCTGGAAATGGGAAGTGATTAATATGGACTTCATTATTGGATTACCTCGCTCTTATCATAAGTTTGACTCCATCTGGGTGATAGTTGATCGACTTACAAAATCTGCCCATTTTCTGCCAGTTAAGACAACTTACACAGCTGAAGATTATGCGAAGTTGTATATCAAGGAGATTGTTAGGCTTCATGGTGTGCCGGTATCTATTATATCAGACCGAGGAGCTCAATTTACGGCTAACTTTTGGAGGTCTTTTCAGAAGGGTTTAGGCACACAAGTAAATCTCAGCACTGCATTCCATCCGCAGACTGACGGACAGGCTGAACGTACCATCCAGACGCTTGAAGATATGCTACGAGCATGTGTTCTAGATTTCAAGGGGAATTGGGATGACCATCTGGCACTTATAGAATTTGCCTACAATAATAGCTACCATTCCAGTATTAAAATGGCCCCGTATGAGGCACTGTACGGGAGGAGATGTAGATCACCAGTTGGATGGTTCGAAGTCGGTGAGACAGAATTATATGGGCCAGATTTGATTCACCAAGTCATTGATAAGGTGAAAGTTATACAAGAGCGACTGAGGACGGCACAAAGCAGGCAAAAGTCTTATTCCGATGTCCGGCGTCGTGATCTGGAATTTGAGGTTGGTGATTGGGTTTTCCTAAAGATCTCGCCGATGAAGGGTGTTATGCGTTTTGGGAAGAAGGGTAAGTTGAGTCCGCGGTATATTGGGCCGTACAAAATTCTTCGACGAATTGGACAGGTTGCTTACGAGTTAGAATTGCCATCTGAATTGGAATTTGTCCACCCGGAATTCCATGTATCTATGTTGAGGAAATGTATTGGAGACCCTTCTCGGGTCGTCCCTATCAAAGATGTACAAGTTACAAAGGATCTATCATATGATGAAGTACCAGTGGCTATATTAGATCGACAAGTCTGCAAGCTGAGAACAAAGGATGTAGCTTCCGTCAAAGTATTATGGAGGAACAAGAATATAGAAGAAATGACATGGGAAGCAGAAGAGGAGATGAAGTCTAAATACCCTTACCTATTCCAGAGTGAAGATAACGAGAATGTCGGGGGAAAGAAGGACGCATTATAAGGTGAAACGGCTCTATGAGGTAAGCAATAGCTTGTGAATACTCTTTTTTTAAAATACAAAATGGTGATATGCAGATAATGTACATATCCATAATGCTTTGTATAGTCTTGTAAGGCCATAGGTTGGGTTTAACTGCTTGCAAGTTTGGCTAGTGTCCATTTTATAGGGGAAACTCAGCCGGAAATCTCCGTCGGAATCCACGATGAGTTAGACACCCCATAAACCCTTACATTCGAGGACGGATGTTCCTAAGGGGGAGAGGGTGTTACAACCCACATTCACATACCTTAGATCACGTCGTAAGTTAGTCGACGTAAATCGAAGAAGATATTATCTTTGAGATGATAAGAAGTTAATCCTATTGGTCTTAAACGATACAAGGGTGTATAAGAGTGGTTAACAAGTATTTGAAGTTAAACGAATCAAGGATGTTGTAACCCGTATTTTCGGGTAACACTAGAGGTGATTAATTGTCCCAAGAGGTCATGTTTTAATGTATTTGAATCATATAATATCCGTATCATAAGTCTTGAAGTCAAGCGAGTTATGAAACAAAAGTCGATAAAAGTTGTCGCAACTTAGGTTTATAATTTCACTTAAACTTTAGGTCAAATGTTACTACATTTTTTTCCCAATGTACTTGGAATTATGGGGTGATCTACATATCAAATTGAAGATCTATGAGTCTAGTTTCCAACACATTAAACCGTTTGTCGATACGATCTCGGAATAGAGAGATATTCGCGTTTTCGCGAGAGTGCGCCAAGCTGCTCTCTATGGGGCCCACAAAGGCGGTTTAAGACATATGGACATATATAAGATACCTCAACCCCGTTTTAAGTCATTATTTTTCAGTATATTCAGACCTTATAACCCTAAAAACAGTCTCTCAAGGTTCTCTCATGATCCAAGACCCAAACAAAGGGCAAACAACACAAATCAAATATCGGGAATCCCGTGGCGCTAGTAAGTTTCTTGTTCTTCTTGTTGTTGCTGATTTTTGTGTTGTTCCAGCTCATGTGGGAGGTTTTTTTAAGTGTTTTATGTTCTGTAAATACACCTTAAAGTTTTTAATATCAACCCTAGGTGATTTCAAGTCTTCTAAAGTAATTCTAGTGCCGAAAAACCTGAATTAATTGCTAGTTTCGCTTCCTTGTTCTTTTGGCCGAATTGGAGGGATATTTCGTGAAAAATTAAGGTTAAATTGGAGTTGTTATTTCTGTTTAAAGGTAAGGAACCTCTTACTCTATATATATTTAAGATTATCCAAGTTGCGGCTAAGTCGTTGAAGCTAGAACTTGTGAAATATATATCGAAAGGCTTGGTAGTAATGTTGTTGGTTGGTGGACTGTTTTGGAGGCTCAATATGATTATTAATGATGTTGTTTGGGCTGTTTGGTGATTGTATTGACTTGTGGGAAGTCATATAAATAGGGGAGGTGCTGTCCGTTTTATCGTAAAATAGGTTGCGGTCGATACATAATAGTTACGACGCTTAAACAATAATGATAGTGTCATTTGTCTTATTGTAGACTAAGGAGTCGTGACATTTGCATAGCTTGAGGTTGGGAAGTATATACAAGGTATGTGAGGCTATCCCCTTCATTCTTTTGCACGACTCCGATTGTACATAATATATTGAACGAGCTCCCAAAGATACTCTACTCTTGGAAGCTAGCAGTACTTACATTGCTGCCCTTCTTATGAAACGATTGAGATTGATGTTACTTCTCTTATTCTTATATTATCAATGTTGTTGGTAGTTCCTGATTCTTATAAGATTCTTGATGAAGAGTTAATCCTAATAACGTGTACGAAGGATACCGACTTTATGTCACTCCGAAAGGTTCAAAATGTGATTCCAATGAGTCCAGCATGCATCATATATATGTATCTATTTTACTCTACCGAGCCGCGCTATAGTCGGCCGGGTATGGCACCTATTGTGTAACCACTGATCAGTTGGGTTTTACCGAGCTCCATGTGGCCGGGTATGATTCTACCGAGCCCTATGATGGCCGGGTATGTTTTACCGAGCCTATTACAGCCGGGTACGATATGATGATGGTGATGCCCACAAAGACGTATGTATTAAAAGTTTATGTATATATATATATGTATGTATCATGTATTTCATGTCAGTAGCCCTCAGAGATACCCAGATGTCACAGGTTGTATATTCTCTATCCTTGTTTACATTATTGTTCTTACTTATGCTTTCCTGCCTTACATACTCAGTACTTTATTCGTACTGACGTCCTTTTTATTTGTGGACACTGCATGTCATGCTGCAGGTCCTGATAGACAGGTAGACGCAGCTCCCCTACCACAGTAGGCTGTCCAGTTCAGCGGTTATTGGCGAGATCCCTTCTCCAGACTTGCCGTGGTCTTGGTATGCATTTTTGTTATAGACATTATGGGTATGTCGGGGCCCTGTTCTGGCAATGTTGTAGCACTTATGTTCCTTTAGAGGCTCATAGATAGGTGTCGACTTATATATGGTTTAGAATGCCTTGTCGACTGATTTTTGTTGTATAGTCTTTCATGGCAGCATGGTAGCTCATACCTTATATATAGTTTCTTGACAGTCTTGTCGTCCCATGTTATGTATGTTCATGACATTATCTTTCATTGTTGGATATTCATGATTCATGTCTACTATTTATATTGAACTTGTCAGCCCTTAAAGATAATAAGGAAGGTTAGATAAAATGTACGTTGGTGCTCGGCAAGTATGGCCCGGTTGCTAGTCATGACCCTCTAGTTGGGTCGTGACACAGAGCCCCGCCATACCAAACAATACACGTCTAAATCATACTGACCAAACAAGCAACTTCGAAGTAAATGGAGCGCACCAACACCTTCCGCTGAGCTGATAGCCTACTTGGAGGACTCTCGACCTGTCTATCGGGACCTGTGGGCATGAAACACAGTGTCCCCAGGAAAAAGGGACGTCAATACAAATAATGTACCGAGTATGTAAGGAATGAAAATCAATAAACAATAGACATGACAGAAACATGGAGTAAAAGACTCGACATGTAAGTCTGAATAACTCTGTGAATAATTAATATTTAAAATGTCATGCATATGCATATAAATGTCATACCATGCATAGGTATATGCAATCATAACATCATCAAGCCTCTGAGAGCATCCCATCATATCATCTCGGCCACTGTGGGCAAAATCATCAACGTATACCAGCTGATTAGGTGGTGGTGCGTATATAATGCCGTAACCTTTTCCCATATCCCATATACATATAATATATGCGTATATAACGCCATCTGGTCATGGGTCAATGTATATATATAAATAAATAAAATGCATGTGAAATACGTTAATACGATTTCTTCGATTGTCATAAAATCAATATGCCTTTCGGATAAGCTTTGTCAAATACGTATTTTTTTGAGACCCATGAACAGAAGATATAATAATAATTCATATGGGGAATCAATAACATAGACACCCCTAATAGTTCTATGAATAAAGTCATTTATGAAAGTTGTGCATTTGCTCGTTTCGTTCGTGTCGTATAGATCATGCCAAAAAGAAAGAAGGGGTAGCCTTAACATATCTGAGCCGAATCTCTTGACAATCCTTCCAACACACGTCAATTGCAACAACATGTAACGGTGGATCGGAGTAGGGAAAAATACGTTTGATATTTTTGAGAAAGATTGTACTGTGATCTCTTAGAATTGCAAATCTCGTTGCTATTATACAGTATAATGCATCGTGTGAAATTTTATTGAAGTTGCCATAGCAGATCCGTATGAATCTTTCCTAAAAAATGAATGAATGTATCTTAGAAAAGTCCCTTTTTATAGTTGTGTGGGCCCCACTTGGTAAGGCCTACTTTAGCCACTCAAATACCTCTTAAAATGCCACCTTTTATGTGACTTTAAGAGTCACCATCTCTTAATACAAGGCTGCCACGTGATGCTTATCCATTCCCAATAATTAACCACCAATCATCTTAATTAATTGTTAATCTCCCACCAACATCAATAATTACCCGATTATCCACATAATTAAGAATTATCTCAAATTACTTAAAATACTACCCGCTTTTAACACACTTTATGTACCCCTACTATCATGATCATGTGGTACCTTGTATGGTACTAGTCCATAAATATCGGATATTTTAGCTCGGGTCGTATTTTATCCAAAATGTCATACTTCGACGAAATTCATTTTCTTCGATTTGCTTACCCTCTCACCTTCACGAATTTACTCGTCACTTGTTTGAAATAGCATAATGCTTATAATCTCAAAATAATCCCATTCCCAAATTTACGTCGATTAACTCACGACAAAACTTTAATGTGCAAAAATGCGGGATGTAACATCTCATTTTCGAGCTTATATGAATTTACTTATGGCGTACTTCCACGTACGAAAACATGGGGTGTAACATCATTCCCCCCTTCGGAACATTCGTCCTCGAATGTTGACTGATGTACTTATCATTTTCATAACTTATGCCTTCCGAATACTCTAGTACTTTCCTTGCCATCTAGGCAACTTCTCGGCGAATAACTCCAAAGACCAGGGCATTCCTCCCTTTTGGCCTCTTTTTCACACCACGACTTGTGGTCGGAATCCTTCTAATCTCGTAACTGTTGCTACCTTCTGTCACGCAGCCTGTACGACTCCGACCTTGTAAATGCGCCTGTGTGACTCTTCCTTTCAACTTTTAGCCAATATTTAGGCCTCACTTTGGGAACATATACATAACTTGACAAGATGTCCCTCTGGGCATCTATAGGTATACTGAAGTTCTTTGCTCGATACTTTGTTGAACTTACAAATATTGCTATATCGTATTTCATAGATCCGGTTATCCATTCATATGACTTTACTGTATCTAGGTAGGTCATACTATACCATAACTCTTACTTCGATTTATCGTTACTGGGGTCTGCTACCGAACTCCAGGTTACTTTCGTTGCTTATCCCATATATATAAATCTAAGTCCTTTAATGCTTCCTCATTACTGTTCATCTTAAGAATGACAGCCTAATCTCATCTCATACTTTGTGACTTTTGTCCATCCATTACTGATTCACCTCAATATTGATCTACAATATACCACTGATAACTTGAAACTTCTTACGTAATACCTTGCCACTAGGGCTTATGTTGCATCGAGGAATATTTGAAGTGATTTTCCTGATCCACTAGCGGCGATTCTATACTTTAATAACCATATTTTATAGCATCCCAATGTGATTCACTTACATGGGTATTTTAATCCTGTACAATTCATGAAATCCTCTTCAAATCATTACTCAATCGAAGGCCCAATCGTCATCCTTTATCTACCAAAATTACACCCTCATTGCACTATCAGGGCAGCATTCCATCTCTTCTAAATGTCATTAGTCTTAGACTTCTTTGAGTTCATTCAGGATATACTGGGCTTTCTATAAGTTAGAGAAATCATCAGCTCTCTTGTTTTTATGGGCTTAATCCTGAGGACTTATCCATTCTCGTCACCTTCTCACTCGCCCTTTCTTATCCTTACTCCTGTCTTCCTAAAAACTTGTCGCTTTACCATACTTTAGCTTGCGACCTACACATATCTATTTATTCTACTCGCAACCTTCCTTCAACTTGCTTGCATCATATGTAGCCTTATGTCATCCTGGAACATCAAGCGAGACATCACATCGTCTCTAAGTCTTCTTTACTCTCTTAATTAGATCTCTCGATACTTAGAAACCATAGGTTGGAAGATATGCCACTGACGATGCCACTACCATTCCTGGATACTAAATCCTAACGCTTCTAACCTTCTATCTGTAGTATGGATTATTCGCAACCTTCTTCATTTGAGTATCTTGTACGTTGTTCACCTTTACCTTACTTACCTTAAAATCTCACATCATGTCTTCTATCTCTTTCATGACCTCACTTTAACACATGTATAATTCACATCCACAACTTGAAGCTCTATTATAATACTTGCACCTCTGGTGCATACACAATCCGGTGAGAGCTTCATGCTGACTTCTTATGAGGCTGGTACTCTTCTGACTGGCTTTATCACAAAGCCGTTATAGAATATAGCTATTGTACTATATCTCTTGTACCTATGATATTAAGAGTGATTCTGAAATGTCCTCAATCATGATTTCTATAATTTCCTGGGTCCAATAATCAGACTCCTGATTTACTTTGTTGATGTAACTCTTTAGTTTCTTCTTCCTTCTGATCAACCTTTATGTAGGCATAAGCTATCTTCCGATCTGCGGCTCATGGTATGAGTTATTACTTTAGCCTTTCATAGACGCTATGGTATATCCGTGATACCCTCATTTAATAATTCAATCCCTTGTCTACGATCTGGACTCAATTCTTTCTTTTAACTTATACCAGAGTCTTCTACAGCTGTATGATTGTCAACATATATGTTGCATGGATAATACTCCGAAATCTAAAGTGCATTCATAACGTAACTCACTCTGGATCACTGATAGAATAATTCCTTTAGTTTCTTCTCAACTTTCTTTAAATGTAAGCAATTATTTTTCCTGGTCGTTTTTTCCACTTGTTGCATGCATACTTAGCTTATCTTAGTTCCCACGCATGCCGAAATTTTCATGCAACTCATATGATCTAGAATATTACTTTTGATATTTTTCTTCCCATTCCTCAGCCATGGTAAGTGCCACTTTCTAATGGAGTGCATACAATGTTATAGTGAGACTGTTTTTTTTACATGACCATTTCCTCTTTAGGTCACTGTGCTTAGCTTGAAGCCTTCTTCCTTATTTCCTAAGCTAGTCTTTCGTTGCAGTACGTAGGGAAGACCTTCAGACTCTTGTAAAGCTGTGAGCTTATTACATCGTATACTTGACGGAATTTTTGATGTTCTTCCTCGCTTATAATTATTCGTAGTTACTTATTTCCACGCCCTTATGCTTGTAGGGTTGCTCCTGAACTGAAGTTTTGACTCTCTTCCCAGTGAGACTATCTTTTATTTTCATAACATTCATACGGTATCTTTAACTATCCCAACTCTTGCCTGAATATTTCCCAAGGGTCAGAATGTCGTATCTGTGAGATTGAATTCCCATGTTAGGGTTCACTATGTTTATCTTGCATGATCTGTTGTTTTGTCTGTAACCTCTTGTCTAGCCATAACTAGACTCTTCCTGAATCAACTACTAACTGCTCATTGGTCCACTCCCATATTAATATTCCGCGTAATCTTTCTCGGGTTATTTCTTTTGTCTTAACTTACGTCTCGCACTGGCTCCTTATCTATTAATAACATCTCGGGCAGGAATCCTTACTTCCTCTCCTTGATGTTGTGTTTGCATAATGTCCTGGAATCATTGCATGTCTATAGGATTTGAATGAGTGCAATCTCATCCTTTTCTCATTTTTATCGTATTCTTCCTTTACCATTCCAAGTTACTAGAACCACTTAATTCTGACTTAATGCCACATCACACTATATTCCCCCCTTTAGGGGAGCACTAAGATTTAGTTCTACGATGATCTACGTATAGATGTTTTACCTTCTTATCTTTGGCATCATTTCACATGATCGATGATCCTTACTCACCTCGCGGTAATCCTTCTGTACCAAGGATAATAAAATTCCTCACTCGCGAGGGTGACACTTAGTGTAACTGGCACATACAATCCCTTAAGCTTAACTTTACTCACCTTGCCAGCTTTAGGGAAGCGTCTTCCTAAATGACCTTTAATGGGTATTCTTCTGTCATCCATTCTATTATCGCCGGGACGCAATCTTTGAAATTCTCATGATGCCGACTATTACTCAGTCCCTAGTTCATGTTTAGTTTATCTTATTCATCAGTCCATGCTAATTTCTTATTACTCTGGGGTCTAATTTTTCCTTTTGGTAATCACGTTGGAGTCACGAACTTATTTCTCGAAGTGAGGATATGACTTTAGCCTATACTCTTTTGTTGTCTCAAGGCCTGTCACCTCTCGTCCTTTCCTTCACTTGACTATAGAATCTGTAATACTGTCATCTTTTTGATCTACCGTTTTCATCCATGTATCACATCTTACTAATAATGTCTATCACTTTAGATCCCCTTGCTCCATCTACTGGCTCTTTGGGTTGCCTAACATTCTTTCCCCACTAGGGACGGGAGCTACACTAAGGTAATATTTATCCCTTCAAGGCTTCCAGTTCCTATCTTTGTAGTATTCATATCTAGCTATACTATTTTAGAGTGCACACTCTGAGTGTCTCACAAGGAGATCTATTAGCACATTTTCAATATCCTTCGGAAATGTCAGCTAATGCTAACAATCTATCCACCATCTTGGGTTACCCTAACCCCAGCTAGATCCTGACATCCTGCTTTCTCTTATACTAATTCTGTTAGCCCTCATAGGGCATAAATGAGATGGGTGTGGCCAATTGTACATACCTCTGTTATTGTTGAAGGTAACTCAAAAGGCTTATATTCCTCTACGATAATCTTCATTAGCTGGGCAGCTCGTACCCTTTTTCATCTTTCTTCGTTTACTTGCTAAAACTTGTATCTACCTTCCGATTCTCTTATTCCTTTTTACCATAAGAGTGGATAGACATTTTTACCTTAGGGATCCTTATCAAGAAGTTTTACACATCTTAGTACACACATGATCTGCTGAAGACCTCACATTTACTCATCATAAGGATCCTGAAAAATCGAGTTCCTCTAAATCAACTCTTCCACAGCTATATCTCTTACCAACCGTCTTTCTGGATGTAGGCATCGTGGTATTATGAATAAGATAGAGTTTGGGAAATTGAGTTCTTACAACTGAGCTCTACCACACGATCTAGAGTAAAAAGAAAGAGTGACAGTCCTAAATACCCCATAGCCTCCTGCTTATAAGTGTGGTGCACGACACACCCATAAACAAGACTCTACTAGACACGTCTTGTAGACTCCCTAGGACAGAACTGCTCTGATACCACTTTTGTCACGACCAAAACCGATGTGCCGCGACGGGCACCCGGTACCTTACACAACCGAGTACCAACATAACGTATGTTTTCGTATCATACTATCATAGATAACTGAGCTGGAGAGGCTGCCATGAGATAAGTAGAATACAACATGAAATACCAACTTATACATAAGACATACGGGTCTATAAGACCAAAATAACCACTCGTATACTGAACATAGGCCGACAAGGCCATACAATCTTTTACGTATATGATATCTTTCTACAAGCCTCTAAGAATACATAATTGTCATAAAGGTTGGGATAGAGCCCCTCAAAACCAAACAATACACGTCTAAATCATACTGACCAAACAAGCAACTTCGGAGCAAATAGAGCGCACCAACACCTTTCGCTGAGCTGATAGCCTACTTGGAGGACTCTCGACCTGCCTATCGGGACTCGTAGGAATGAAACACAGCATCCCTAGGAAAAAGGGATGTCAATACAAATAATGTACCGAGTATGTAAGAAATAAAAATCAATAAACAATATACATGAAAGAAACATGGAGTAAAAGGCTCGACATGTAATTCTGAATAACTCTGTGAATCATTAATATTTAAAATGTCATGCATATGCGTATAAATATCATACCATGCATAGTTATATACGTTCATAAAATCATCAAGCCTCTGAGGACATCCCATCATATCATCTCGGCCACTGTGGGCAAAATCATCAACGTATACCAGCTGATCAGGTGGTGGTGCGTATATAATGCCGTAACCTTTTCCCATATCCCATATACATATAATATACGCGTATATAACGCCATCTGGTCATGGGTCAATGTATATGTATAAATAAATAAAATGCATGTGAAATACGTTAATACAATTTCTTCGATTGTCATAAAATCAATATGCCTTTCGGATAAACTTTATCAAATACATATTTTTCTGAGACCCATGAACAGAAGATATAATAATAATTCACATGGGGAATCAATAACATAGACACCCCTAATACTTCTATGAATAGAGTCATTTATGGAAATTGTGCATTTGTTCGTTTCGTTCGTGTCGTATAGATCATGCCAAAACAAAAGAAGGGGTAGCCTTAACATACCTGAGTCGAATCTCTTGACAATCCTTCCAACACATGTCAATTGCGACAACATGTAATGGCAGATCGAAGTAGGGAAAAATCCATTTGATATTCTTGAGAAAGATAGTACCGTGCTCACTTAGAATTGCAAATCTCGTTGCTATTACACAGTATACTACATCGTGTGAAATTTTATTGAAGTTGCCATAGCAGATACGTATGAATCTTTCCTAAAAAATGAATGAATGAATCTTAGAAAAGTCCCTTTTTATAGTGGTGTGGGCCCCACTTGGTAAGGCCTACTTTAGCCACTCAAATACCTCTTAAAATGCCACCGTTTATGTGACTTTAAGAGTCACCATCTCTTAATACAAGGCTGCCACGTGATGCTTATCCATTCCCAACAATTAACCACCAATCATCTTAATTAATTGTTAATCTCCCACCAAAATCAATAATTATCCGATTATTCACATAATTAAAAATTATCTCAAATTACTTAAAATACTACCCGCTTTTAACACACTTTATGTACCCTACTATCATGGTCATGTGGTACCTTGTATGGTACTAGTCCATAAATACCGGATATTTTAGCTCGGTTCGTATTTTATCCAAAATGTCATACTTCGACGAAATTCATTTTCTTCGATTTGCTTACCCTCTGACATACACGAATTTACTCGTCACTTGTTTGAAATAGCATAATGCTTATAATCTCAAAATAATCCAATTCCTGAACTTACGTCGATTAACTCATGACAAAATTTTAACGTACAAAAATGCGGGATGTAACATCTCATTTTCGAGCTTATATGAATTTACTTATGGTGTACTTCCACATACGAAAACATGGGGTGTAACATCATTCCCCCCTTCGAAACATTCGTCCTCGAATGTTGACTGATGTACTTATCATTTTCATAACTTATGTCTTCCGAATACTCTAGTACTTTCCTTTCCATCTAGGAAACTGCTCGGCGAATAACTCCAAAGGCTAGGGCATTCTTCCTTTTGGCCTCTTTTTCGCACCACGACTTGTGGTCGGAATCCTTCCAATCTCGTAACTGTTGCTACCTTCTGTCACGTGGCCTGTATGACTTTGACCTTGTAAATGCGCCTATGTGACTCTTCCCTTCAGTTTTTAGCCTATCTTTAGGCCTCACTTTGGGAACATATACAAAACTTGACAAGATGCCCCTCTAGGCATCTATAGGTATACTGAAGTTCTTTGCTCGATACTTTGTTGAACTTACGAATATTGCTATATCTTATTTCATAGATCTGGTTATCCATTCGTATGACTTTACTGCATCTAGGTTGGTCATACTATAGCATAACTCTTACTTCGATTTATCGTTACTGGGGTCTGCTACCGAACTCCAGGTTACTTTCGTTGCTTATCCCATATATATAAATCTATGTCCTTCAATGCTTCCTCATTACTGTTCATCTTAAGAATGACGGCCTAATCTCATCTCATACTTTGTGACTTTTGTCCATCCATTGTTCATTCACTTCAATATTGATCTACATTATACCACTAATTACTTGAAACTTCTTACGTAATACCTTGACACTAGGGCTTACGTTGCATCGAGGAATATTTGAAGTGATTTTCCTGATCCACTAGCGGCGATACTGTACTTTAATAACCATATTTTATAGCATCCCAATGTGATTCACTTACGTGGGTATTTTAATACCGTACAATTCATGAAATCCTCTTCAAATCATTACTCAATCGAAGGCCCAATTGTCATCCTTTATCTATCACAATTACACTCTCATTGCACTATCAGGGCAGCATTCCATCTTTTCTAAATGCCATTAGTCATAGACTTCTTTGAGTTCATTCAGTCTTTGATAAAGAATGGTGATGTCATAATCCTTTAGTAACTCAAGCCATCTACGCTGTCTCAAATTGAGATCCCTTTGCTTGAACAAATGCTGTAAGCTGCGATGATCAGTATAAATCTCACATGATACCCCATACAGATAATGCCTCCATATCTTAAGAGCATGGACAATCGCGGCCAACTCTAAGTTATGCACAGGGTAATTCTTCTCATGGATCTTCAGCTGACGTGAAGCATATGCAATAACTCGCCCCTCCTGCATGAGGACACAACCCAAGCCAACGCGTGAAGCATCGCAATAAACTATATACATACCCGAGCCGGAAGGCAACACTAGGACTGGTGCTGTGGTCAAAGCTATCTTGAGCTTCTGAAAGCTCGCCTCACAATCATCGGACCAATGGAATGGAGCACCCTTCTGGGTCAATCTAGTAAAAGGTGCCGCAATAGATGAAAAACCCTGCACAAATCGACGATAATAACTTGCTAACCCCAGGAAACTCCACATCTCAGTCACCGAAGTGGGACGAGGCCCACTCTGAACTGCCTCAATCTTCTTGGGATCCACCTTAATACCTTCTCCTGATACAATATGCCCCAAGAATGCCATATACTCTAGCCAAAACTCACACTTGGAGAACTTAGCATATAGCTTCTGTTCTCGTAGGGTTTGAAGTAGCACTCTCAAATGCTGCTCGTGCTCCCCCAGGCTACGTGAGTAAATCAAGACATCATCAATGAAGACAATAATGAAGGAATCAATATAAGGACTGAACACCCGGTTCATCAAATCCATAAACGCCGCTGTGGCATTTGTCAAGCCGAAGGACATCACTAGAAACTCATAATGACCATATCTGGTACGGAAGGCAGTCTTCGGAACATCTGAGTCCCAGGTCTTCAACTGATGGTACCCCGATCTTAAGTCGATCCTAGAAAACACCCTGGCACCCTGCAACTGGTCAAACAAATCATCGGTACGCGGAAACAGGTACTTGTTCTTGATGGTAACTTTGTTCAACTGGCGGTAATCAATGCATATCCGTATAGTCCCATATTTCTTCTTCACAAATAACACTGGTGCACCCCAAGGTGATACACTTGGTCTCACAAACCCCTTTCCCAATAACTCCTCAAGCTGCACCTTCAGCTATTTCGAAGCCATACGATACGGTGGAATAGATATAGGCTGGGTACCTGGAGCCAAATCAATACAGAAATCAATATCACGATCTGGCGGTATGCCTGGAAGGTCAGAAGGAAACACATCGGCAAATTCCCGGACTACTGGCACTGAATCAATCGTCGGAGACTCTGCGGTGGTATCCCGACCATATGCTAGATACGCCAAACAACCCTTCTTGACCAAATGTCGAGCCTTCAGAAAAGAGATAACCCGACTAGATGTACTAACGGAGGAACCCTTCCACTCCAATCTCGGCAACTCTAGCATCGCTAAAGTAACAGTCTTGGCATGACAATCAAGGATGGCGTGATATGGGGATAACCAGTCCATGCCCAAGATGACCTCAAAGTCAATCATATCAAGTAAAAGAAGGTCCGCTCTAGTCTCGTAACCATGGAATGTAACCACATAGGACCGGTAGATCCGATCCACAACCACAGAATTGCCCACATGAGTAGACACATAAACACGAGTACCCAAGGACTCATGAGGAATAACCAGGAAGTGAGCAAACAGAGATGACACATATGAATAGGTATACCCTGGATCAAATAATACCGAAGCATCCCTACCGCATACAGAAATAATACCTGTGATCACGGTATTTGAGGCCACTACATCTGGTCTGGCTGGAAAAGCATAGAATCTAGCTGGAGCGCCGGCTGGCTGGCCTCCACCTGGCTGAACAATAGCTGGCTGACCTCCTCCTACCTGGCCTCCACCTCTAGGATAGCCCCTACCTACATGTTCTTCACCTCTGGGTGGTCGGGCGGCTGGTACTGCAATCATAGGCTGATGACCCTGCTGTACTGCCTTGCCCTGAAATTTGGGACAAAATCTCTTCATGTGACCCAGATCCCCACACTTGTAACAACCCCACGGTGCCATAGACTGATGTCCCGAAGTCTGACCCTGATGGTGTGAATATCCACTAGAAGAACCCTGGATGGCTGGTGGGCGGTATGGACTCTCTGGCATGGCACTGAAGTAGGCACTGGAGGAACCCTGATGAACTGGTGGGCGATAAGAACTCTCTGGTATAGCACTGAAATAGGGTCGTGCTGGAGCACCCCAAGGAGGTGGTGGTGGTGCTGGATGTGTGGGCCTGCTAGGCTGACCCCTCCCAAACTGACCTCTGCCCCTAGCCAGGGCACCTCTAAACTCTCCCGAGAATCAGTTCCTCTTGTCCTGCTGCATCTACTCTCTACCCCTCTTGCGGTAGCCCTCAATCCTCTGAGCAATCTCTACCACTGGCTGATAATCAATACCCATCTCAACCTCCCTGGCCATGCTAGCCTGAAAACTGGGGTGTAACCCCGCAAAAATTCTCCGCACTCTCTCTGCGTCCATAGGAAGTATCATAAGTGCATGGAGAGACAACTCAAAAAATCTCGCCTCACAATCGATCACAGACATCTGACCCTGCTCGAGCTGCTCAAACTGACACCGCAACTCTTCTCTCTAAGAGGGTGGAATATACCTGTCCAATAGAAGCCGTGTAAACTGGTCCCATGTCATGGGAGGAGAACCTGCTGGTCTGCCAAGAAGGTAAGACTGCCACCATCTACGGGCCCTGCCCTCTAGCTGGAAAGCGGTGAAATCTACTCCATGGGACTCCAATATCCTCATGTTTTGTAGTCTGTCCCTACACCGATCAATGAAGTCCTGGGGGTCCTCATGCCGCTCACCCCCGAAGATAGGAGGGTGTACCCTAGTCCATCTGTCCAGTAGATTCTGCGGATCGTCGCCCACAGCTGGTCTAGGCTCAGGTGCTGCTGCGGCAACAGGCTGGGCCCGCCCACGGGTAGTGTACCCGGAGTCTGATATACTGTAGCTGCGTGCCCAGGAGCCTGAGCAATAGGGGTCTGTGCTCCCCCTCCTGCCTGAGATGTGGATGGGTCTACTGGAAATAAACTAGCCTGAGTCATAGTGTCCATGAACCGTAGCATACGGCCCATGACCTCCTAAAAGCCCGGTGCTGTCATGAAATCTACCGTGGCTGACTCTGGAACAAGCACCTCACCCTGCTTCTCCATGATGGGATCCTCCACTTGATCCGCTGGTGGTGCTACTGGGGCAGCTCTAGGACACCCTCATCCCCTCCCTCGGGCTGGTGCCCTCCCCCGGCTTCTGCCTCGGCCTCTAACAATGGGGGGAGTAGCTCCTCCCAGGTTTGGAACGTCCGCTGTACGCATCCTCACCATCTGTGAGAGAATAAAAGAAAGAAACTTAGTATACCATCAACTGCACGATAGGAGATGAATAAAGAGTAGTTTCCTAACACCCTATAGTCTCTCGAAGATGAGTACGGATGTCTCCGCACCGATCCGCAAGACTCTACTAGGCCTGTCCATAACTTGTGAGACCAACGTGAACCTAGTGCTCTGATACCATATTTTCACGACCTAATTCCATTATGGGCCGTGATGGCGCCCAACACCGTTGTTAGGCAAGCCAACACTGATCAACTACTGACTTCCCGCTTAGATAAATTTGTAAACGATAACTTTTTCCTTATTTAAAAAAAAGATTTAGGAGTTTGCAATTTTAACATAAATAAATAGAAGCAATTAGTACTAATCGTAATCATATGAGCAAACCCAAACCATAAGTCCACTAGTGTGTGTGTCAAGACCTGGTATCACAAGTATGTGGGCAATCTAGTAGAATATACAAAACAATGCTAGCCTACTGTCTGAAAGGAAATAGACAGAAAATAAAAGAACATAAGAGAGACTCCAGCTAATGTAGAACGGGTCAAAAGGGAAGCTCACCGGGAAGTCTCGAGCTGGAAAAATCAGTCTATGCGCCGGACTGGTGGCCAGACGCACCTGCCTCAAATCCTGTACAATCAAGTACAGAAGTGTAGCATGAGTACATAAAAAATATATACCCAGTAAGTATCTAGTCTAACCTCGAAGAAGTAGTGATGAGGGTTTGACTTCGACACTCACTAGGGCCAACAATATAATAATATATGAATCTAAATAAGCATGATACACAGAACTAACAATAAACTCAGAGCAAGAAATAAATGTACAGTTCTTCTATCATATCTAAGAAACCAAAATACTTCGTTCATTTTAAACAAATGATCTCTAAAACAGTAAATTTATACCAATTATAAAAAGGGCTTCCACTTCTATTATCACACACAAATTCCACCGAGGACGTTCGGCCCCATCCAACATGAAAATGTAAACTGTGCACTGCCGAGGGTCGAACGGTGCGAACCGTAGATGCATTTATTAACCTGCCGAGGCGAATGACCCACTCCCATGAGAGTAGTGGAAATAGTCACCCCGCTCGCGGAATATACTTGCGACGCAGTTAAATATAAATATAACGTAATTTTTCTCAATTCTTTTCAAAATGTTAATTTGCTTAAAATCTTTGAAATCTTGGAATCCTCAACTTAGTTCCATTCAATGCAAATAAATAATTATGTTCAGATAACGGTACCCACAAAGTATGGTGTAAGCCTAGATCTACCTGGACATAACAAGAATAGTAGCTACGTACGGACTCTCGTCACTTCGTGCGTACGTAGCCCCCCCACAAATAATCATATATTAATTAAGTTCACCTATGGGGAAATTTCCCTCTTACAAGGTTAGAAAAGAGACTTACCTCGCTTTAAGGCCTACTTTCCGGTCCAGGCTTATGCCCAAACCCTCAATTTGGTGCCGAACAATCCAAAACTATCAAAATAGTGTAGAAACTAATCAATATAGGCTTAAAAGTTCATATCCGTACTATTTAAGTAATTTCCCAACCGTAAATGCAAGATTCCTAAAATTCTCCCTCAGGCCCACGTGTCCGGATTCCAAAATTTTTTGAAGAAAGTTGTTACCCATAACCGTAGGATCATAAATATATGATTTTCATTAAGTTCCATAACCATTTTCTTGGTAAAACTCCATTTTTATCAAAAACCTAGGTTTTCACCTAAACCCATGATTTTCCCTAATTTACATGTTATAATGTACTCATAAACTATGTATTTAACTCACATTAAGTAGAAATTACTTACCTCACAAAGCTAGGTCGAAATCCCCTCCTTCAAAGCTCTCAAATTGCCCAAGAGTGAGAGAAAATGTAATAAAAATGGCCTAAGTCTGTATTAAATGAGCCCTCACTGCCCAGCGACTTTCGCACCTGCGATGCTTTGGGCTGCACCTGCGGTAAATGCCTCGTAGGTGCGCTTTTCCCTCATCTGGTTAGGCTCCGCATCTGCGGACAAGAAGGACCGCTTCTGCAAGCCTAGCCGCACCTGCGCCCATGAGCGCAGGTGCGCCCAATCTTCCGCTTCTGCGGATTCTGTGCTGTCCTCCATTTCTCGCTTCTGCGGCTCGTGGATCGCACCTACGAGCCCGCACCTGTGGCTGACCAAGCGCAGGTGCGATTATGACAGATCTGGGAGCTTCAGCTGTTGCTCCAAGCTCCCAACTTGGTCCGAGCCTCGTCCGATTGACACTCGGGGCCCCCGGGGCCCTGCCCAAACATATCAACAAGTTTAGAATCATAAAACGGACTCGTTCGAACTCCCGGAACGACATTAAAACTAAGAATCACACCCTAAAATCAATTGAATCAAACTTAAGAACTTCAAGTTCTTTAATTTACTTCCAATGCGCCGAAACGTACTTATACTACTCGGAATGACACCACATTTTGCGCGCAAGTCTTAAATGACACTACGGAACTTCTAAAATTTTGGATCTCGATATCACCAAAACCCGCTCCAAACCAAATTTGAAGAACTTCTAAAACTTTCAAGAACCAACTTTCACTATTAGGCGCCAAGACGCTCCCGGGTCACCCAAAACCCGATTCGAATATACGCCCAAGTCAGAAATCATCATTGGAACCTATTGGAACCGTCAAATCCCGATTCCGAGGACGTTTACTAATAATGTTGACCAAAGTCACACTTGGCCTTTCAAGCAAACCGTAAGGAACTAAGTGTTTCGATTTCAACCCAAACTCTTCTAAATCCCAAACCAACCATCCCCGCAAGTCATAAATTAGTAAAAGCAAGTACGGGAAGTTTTATTTAGGGAAATGGGGTTCTAGAAAGCAAAACGACCGGTCAGGTCGTTACACCTAACATAGTCCATACCAGCAAATAAGCATAAGGAAAAGGACAGACAACACGTAGAATATCTTCTCACAGCTTTCACAAGATAAAACTCACACAGGTAAGTGTACCACTACACAAATATTAACAACTAGAAATGCCCCCTAGCCATCACAAATCATCAAAAACCAATCTCTGACACAGCCCACTTTGTCTCGCCACGTGTGCAGTAATAAAGTAAGTGCCCGCCTTGTCTCGTCACACATGCATAACAATGTTCCCACCTTGTCTCACCACATGCGCAACCCTCCCCCCATATATATATACATATATATATATAAATATTGTCACGCCGCATGTGAAAATATCAATAGTAACAAGGGCACGACAGAAGACTCGTGCAACCCAATAACAATAACCGCACGATAGAAACCTCGTGCATCACAATAACAACAACCGCATGGCAGAAACCTCGCGCATCACCACAATAAGTACAACAACAACAATGATAATAATACAAGGATATGACAAATACGTCAACTCAGAAATTCCAGAACTCAAGGAAACGGAGGAACTAGTTTACAAGGAGTAGCCACAATAGAAAACGGTAGTCATAATAAGAACAGCTCAACAAGAAAGGAAATATTATGTAACAACGGTCCACAATGTACAGTTCGACAACGAGGGAGCTAACACAAGACGAATAATTCCAAATAAGGACAAGCCAACAAAAATATGGGATATCTAACTTCTTTTAAGGTTGGACAATTAAGAAAGAGATATAACAATTTCAATTAGGGATAAGCAGCAGAAAGATAATCATAACCTCAGTTAAGGATGAACAATTATAAATGAGATAATTATAACTTCAAATAAAGATAAGCAGTTAGGGTTGATAACATGGCAATAGAAGAGAAAACAATTTCAGTTAAGGCACATATGAATCAAATGAACATCAAGAGTGGATCATGAAGCAATTAATTCCAATTAGAGCAGGTAGAAGTGAAACTGGAGATTAAGAAATGTAATCATAGAGAGAACAACTGCATATTCAATGAATATAAGAACCTAAGAATCCCTAAAAGGCTAATTTTCCACAAATAAGTCCGGGCACGTACTCATCACCTCGCGTACACAAACTACAATTAGCATAGAAGACTCAAATCCTAAGGGGTAGTTCCCCAACACAAAGTTAGGCAAGATACTTACCTCAAGGAAGACAGACCGATACTCAAACATGAACTTCTTGGGTGAAATGACCTCTAGACGGCTCAAATCTAATCAAAATAAATTCAAAGCGCAAATAAAACTCATTAGGAATTATTCCGGACCATAAAGCCTCAATCTTTATCAAAATCTAAAAATCTGTCCAAAAGTCGACCCCGGGGCCTGCACCTCGGAACCCGACAAATTTCAAAAAACCCGAACACCCGTTCCGATACGAGTTCAACCATACTAAAACTATAAAATTCCGATACCAATTCGTCCCTCAAAACATGATTTTTCATTTTGCAATTTTCTTCAAAAACCTCCATTTTCCTCAACTCAAAACACAAATTAAATGATAAAAATAAAGATAAATTCATGGAATATATTAAATACTAGGTGAAAAACACTTACCCAATCGAATTGCTTGAAAAACCCACCAAGAATCGCTCAAAACCGAGCTCTACAGGTCAAAATATGGTGAAAATGGCCTAACCCTCGATTTGGAAAACTTATATTCTGCCCAGATGACTATGCATCGCGATCGCGGAGATTGGGTCGCGATCGCGGAGAATAGAATTGAGGCTGCCAAGAAAGACCCTTCGCGATCGCGAGTGAAGGGATGCGAACGCGATGAACAATGGGCAGGAGCTTACGCGAACGCGGGGCAAATGATGCGAACGTGAAGAAGAAATAGCCAACAGCCCCCAGCTCCTAATTTCTACTACACGAACGCGAGGGAAAAGATGCGAACGCGAAGTAGAAGAAAGCAGACCTTCGCGAACGCGAACGTGAAGAGCAATGAATTCCTCCTCCAAAATTACTCTTCGTGAACGCGAAGGAAGGGACGTGAAAGCGATTAAAGAAACCAGATGACAGAAAACAGCAGTTCAAAAATAGAAGGAAATGGCTCGTAGCCCATCCAAAATACACCCGAGGCCTCCGGGACCCCGTCTAAACACACAAACAAGTTCCATATCCTAACACGGACTCGCTCGAGGTCTCAAATTACATCAAACAACACCGAAAATACAAATCGCACCACGAATTGAACTTATGAACTTTCAAAACTTTCAACTTCAAAAACTCATGCCGAAACCATTCAAACCAACCTGGAATGACATCAAATTTTTCAAGCAAGTCCCAAATAACATAACAGAGCTTTTCCAACTCTCGGAATCGCATTCCTACCCCGATATCTAAAGGTCCACTTCCGGCCCAAATCTCTAAACATTCGACTTTTGCCATTTCAAGCCTAAATGAGCTACCGACCTCCGAAACACAATCCGGGCATGCCCCTAAGTCTAAAATACCCAACGAAGCTACCGGAACCGACGGAACTCCATTCCGGAGTCATCTTCACACAGTTTCGACTATGGTCAAAATTCTAAGACTTAAGCTTCCGTTTTAGGGGCAGTGTCCTAAATCACTCCGAATCATCCGGTAATTGAATTCAACCACGCACGCAAATTAATACACATAATACGAAGCCGCTCAGAGCCTTATGCCGCCGAACGGGACTTGAATTCTCAAAATGACCGGCCGGGTCGTTACATCCTTCCCTTCTTAAATAATCATTCGTCCTCGAACGTGCTAAGAATCGCTCGATGTCTTCAAATCACTGAATGCACATATCTAACATACACCCGCAGGTGACCCTACATCACCCCAATCCACATAGGCCTGACGACACCATCCCAACTGTAATTTATCCTTTCTATCAACACCGATACGCCTTAGAGTCAAAATTCTCACCTTCCATTTATCTTCAAAAGACCCGATTCTAAATCCATAACCGGTATCAGTCTCAACCAGCTATAACAACACATGCCTACACCCACAAGGTACGACCACATAACAAGACATACCTCACATAGGCCCATAATAACATTTCTGATCACAATAGCTGCCCGTAATCAAAACCAGCACCGACAATTAGCCTCATATCTGTTAGAACCCATTTCAAACCTCCACAACGGTGACAATGATGCAAGAAACACGAAGACCTCATAACTATACACCCGGATCAACCAGTCACAACTGGCACCACCTAGCACACACCCTGCAAGCTAAAACTCAAGAAGCACATAACGAAAATGACTGAATACGTAATGAGAAACACATAAGAGAAATATCAAATAAGCCCGACAGATACAACTTTCTAACAGTACCCTACTACGAATCAATTTAAAAAGAAAAATCAAATTACATGAACAAATCATAAGGATCTCATCCTGGTATAACTTCTACCGCGACATGCAGCCCGGCTCAAACATCTCAAATCACATGGAATCGTGAGGGTCTCACCCTCAACTCTGAATCACAAGCTGAATACACATCATATCAATTGAAATCTTCCACTAACTCAGTTCTGCCAATAAAATCACAACACTTACTGAACTTTCACCCCAGTAGAGTATCAAATCACAAATCATAACCAATTTACTCAGGAATCACATCAAACCTGCCATAATAGACAACATGAATTCACTTATAGTCTCGTAACTTTCAATAATGAATTAAACAACGATAGACATGACTATCACTCATAGAATCTCCCAACAGGGGCAAACACATAGACATAATACTAAGTCATGAACTCACCTATAGGTAGGGCAACAAATAGGGGACTCGCCAAATAAGCAGAACCGAATCAAAATACGAATGGTGCCCCTCTGTAACAAATCAAAAGCATACCTGTATAACATCATCTAGCGCAATGGCCTCAAGCCTACTATATGAAACACATCAACGGGCCGGGCCTTCCCGTCTTGGGTGCCCCCTACTCGCCTGAATACTCCGCTGTGACACACCTGTCCGGAGTCTAGGACAATCTCTCACCCTGTGGCTGGCATTTCCACACTCAAAGCAACCTCTCTGCTGATGTGGCAGTGGGAACTGTGAGGTACGAGTACTCTGAGACCCATGAGCACCTGAAACACTGTGCGAAGCCTGAAATGCAATCTGAACTGGCTGACCCACTAAACCTCTACCATGTCATACCCTGCCTCCAAAATAAGGACTAGTAGATCTCTCCGATCTACGAGGCCTCCTCGCCTCCCTATCCTCTCTCTCCTGATCTTGCTTGTACTCTCTCATGGCCCCGCCTGTCCTCTCTCTCCTGATCCCACATGCCCTCTACACGGCAAGCGATCCCTACCACCTGCTGAAACGAAACATCTGACTCTAACTCTCGAGCCATGCTGAACCGAATATCATGCCTGAGTCCCTCAATGAATCTACGGACATGCTCTCTAACTGTTGCGACCAAAGCAGGTGCATGCCTGGCCAAATCACTAAATCTCACGGCATATTCTGACACTGACATAGTGCCCTGGCACATCTGCTTAAACTCCGTGCGTCATGCATCTCGAAGGGACTGGGGTACAAACTCTCTCATGAACATCTCTAAAAAATGAACCCACATATGTGAAGCTAACTTTGCTGGGCTACCCAACTCATATACCCTCCGCCACTTATAAGCTGCTCCCCTGAGCTGGAACTTAGTAAAAGCAACCCCACTCGTCTCAACAATACCCATAGTGCAGAGAATGCAATGGCACTCCTCCAGAAAACCCTGTGCATTCTCTGATGCCAAACCACTGAATGTAGGAGGGTCATATTTCTTGAACCTTGCAAGTCTAAGATGTTCTTCCTCAGATGTTGCTGCCCTGACCGCGGGCTGAACTGAAACAACAGGCTGTGTTGCCATGACACCTAGAACCTGACCAACATGAACTCGCTGCTCTGAAGTGTGGGCGGCGGGAGTTTGGGCTCCTCCCCTGATCTGTGAAGTAGCTGGTGCAACCGGAATCAACCCCGCCTGAGCCAATGTACCAAACATGCTCAAGAACTGTGCTAAGGTCTCCTGAAGTCCGGGGGTAACAGCAGGCGCCTCCGCTACCTGCCCCCCAACTGGAACTACTGGCGGCTCCTCAACTGCTGCTCTGGTAGGTGCTCTAGCCGTGGCGCATGCTCCTCATCGGCCTCTGGCTCTGCCCCTAGCGACATCTGCTCTGAGGGTAACGTCATCAGTAACTGCAGCTCGTGTCCTCACCATCTGTGAGAGAATGAGAAATCGCACGATAGGAATGAAGGAAGTGAAACTGTCCTAATAGTTCCGTAGCCTCTCGAAGATAAGTACAGACGTCTCCGTACCGATCCGCAAAACTCTACTAAACTCGCTTATGACTCGTAGCACCTATGAACCTAGAGCTCTAATACCAACTTGTCACGACCCAATTTCCCCTCCGTTGGGTATCGTGATGGCACCTAGACTTAGGGACTAGGTAAGCCTAACATTAATTGAAACAACAACATCATTTAAATAACATCTAACAATTTGAAATAGAAATCTCTTAAAATTTACAATTCCCAAAACCGGTAGTGCAAATCATAAGCTCTACAGAGTGTTTGCTAGAAAACTTCTAAATACAACTGTCCGAAAATAAGAATAAACAGTGCAAAATGAAAACTTGAAGGTGACTCCGAAGCCTGCGAACGTAGCAGCAGGTTTACCTTGAGTCTCCACAGCAACGACCCGTACAGCTGCTAACGAACAAAAACCTGGATCTGCACAAAAATGTGCAAAAGTGGAGAATGAGCACACCACAGTGGTGCCCAGTAAGTATCAAGACTAACCTCGGTGGAGCAGTGACGAGGGGCAGTCAAGATACCCACTGGTCTAATAAATTGAACAAGTATAAGTATATGAGCAACAGAAATATGATATCTACATAGAGACTATGCAATATGGCTCACAATACAATAATGGCAGTAAGAAAGGAAACAACAAGTATCAGCAGAATACCATAAAATTAACAAAGAAAAAGTGAATGGAACACAACCTAAATCCGGAATCACAAATACAGCAAGGACAAGTAATAACTCAGCAACTACAACCACTTTTACATCAGGTTTTAGTCATCAAAATCCACGAGATACCGAACCTCGGACAAATCAAAACTCACGGCACGACTCACGGGTCTCAATACCTGAACCCTAACAATTGGTATCCTGTGCCCTCATTACACTTCATAACCGCACTGACGACTCACGTACCAATATAGCCATTCTCACACAGAAGGCAAGTAAACAAGGGTGAGCATCTATGCCCAACAATATCAAGAAAATCTCTTATCCGATAAGAGTGCTTAACTACGTGTATGCTTGTACAAGTGTCTTAACATAGTCCATACCAGCAAATAAGCATAAGGAAAAGGACGGGAAGTACGTAGAATATTTTCTCACAACTTTCACAAGATAAAGCTCACACAGGTAAGTGTACCGCTACACAAATATTAACAACAAGAAATGCCCACAGGCCATCACAAATCATCACAAACCAATCCCTGACACAACCCACCTTGTCTCGCCACGTGTGCAGTAATAAAGTAAGTGTCTGCCTTGTCTCGCCACACGTGCATAACAATATTCCCACCTTGTCTCGCCACATGCGCAACCCACACACACACACACACACACACACACACACACATATATATATATATATATATATATATATATATATATATATATATATATATATATATATATATATATATATATATCCCGCCTTGTCACGCCGCATGTGCAAATATCAATAGTAACAATCGCACGACAGAAACCTCGTGCAACCCTATAACAATAACCGCACGGCAGAAACCTCGTGCATCACAATAACCACAACTGCACGGCAGAAATCTCGTGCATCACCACAATAAGTACAATAGCAACAATGATAATAATACAAGGATATGACAAATACGTCAACCCAGAAATTCCAGAACTCAAGGAAATGGAGGAACTAGTTTACAAGGAGTAGCCACAATAGAAAACGGTAGTCATAATAAGAACAGCTCAACAAGAAAGGAAATATTATGTAACAACGGTCCACAATGTACAGTTCGACAACGAGGGAGCTAACACAAGACGAATAATTCCAAATAAGGACAAGCCAACAAAAATATGGGATATCTAACTTCTTTTAAGGTCGGGCAATTAAGAAAGAGATATAACAATTTCAATTAGGGATAAGTAGCAAAAAGATAATCATAACCTCAGTTAAGGATGAAGAATTATAAACGAGATAATTATAACTTCAAATAAAGATAAGCAGTTAGGGTTGATAACATGGCAATAGAAGAGAAAACAATTTCAGTTAAGGCACATATGAATCAAATAAACATCAAGAGTGGATCATGAAGCAATTAATTCCAATAAGAGCAGGTAGAAGTGAAATTGGAAATTAAGAAACCTAATCATAACGAGAACAACTGCATATTCAATGAATATAAGGACCTAAGAATCCCTAAAAGGCCAATTTTTCACAAATAAGTCCGGGCACGTACTCGTCACCTCGCGTACACAAACTACAATTAGCATAGAAGACTCAAATCCTAAGGGATAGTTCCCCCACACAAAGTTAGGCAAGATACTTACCTCAAGGAAGATAGACCGATACTCAAACATGAACTTCTTGAGTGAAATTACCTCCGGACGGCTCAAATCTAATCAAAATAAATTCAAAGCGCAAATAAAACTCATAAGGAATTATTCCGGACCATAAAGCCTCAATTTTTATCAAAATCTAAAAATCGGTCCAAAAGTCGACCCCCGAGACTGCACCTCGGAACCCGACAAATTTCACAAAACCCGAACACCCATTCCGATACGAGTTCAACCGTACTAAAACTATCAAATTTCGATACCAATTCGTCCCTCAAAACATGATTTTTCATTTTGAAATTTTCTTCAAAAACCTCCATTTTCCTCAACTCAAAACACAAATTAAATGATAAAAATAAAGATAAATTCATGGAATATATTAAATACTAGGTGAAAAACACTTACCCAATCCAATTGCTTGAAAAACCCACCAAGAATCGCTCAAAACCGAGCTCTACAAGTCAAAATATGGTGAAAATGGCCTAACCCTCGATTTGAAAAATTTATATTATTCTGCCCAGATGACTATGCATCGCGATCGCGGAGATTGGGTCGCGATCGCGGAGAAGAGAATTGAGGCTGCCAAGAAAGACCCTTCGCGATCGCGAGTGAAGGGACGCGAACGCGATGAACAATGGGCAGGAGCTTACGCGAACGCGGGGCAAATGATGCGAACACGAAGAAGAAATAGCCAGTAGCCCCCATCTCCTAATTTCTACTACGCGAACGCGAGGGAAAAGATGCGAACGCGAAGTAGAAGAAAGCAGACCTTCGCGATCGCGAACGTGATCATGCGAACATGAAGAGCAATGAATTTCTCCTCCAAAATTACTCTTCGCAAACGCGAAGGAAGGGACACGAACGCGATTAAAGAAACCAGATGACAGAAAACAGCAGTTCAAAAATAGAAGGAAATGGCTCGTAGCCCATCCGAAACACACCCGAGGCCCCCAGGCCCCCATCTAAACACACAAACAAGTTACATAACCTAACACGGACTCGCTCGAGGTCTCAAATTACATCAAACAATGCCGAAAATACAAATCGCACCACGAATCGAACTTATGAACTTTCAAAACTTCAAACTTCGAAAACTCATGCCGAAACCAATCAAACCAACCCGGAATAACGTCAAATTTTGCAGGCAAGTCCCAAATAACATTACGGAGCTATTCTAACTCTCGGAGTAACGTCAAATTTTGCAGGCAAGTCCCAAATAACAAATTTTGCAGGCAAGTCCACTTCCGGTCCAAATCTCTAAAAATTCGACTTTTGCCATTTCAAGCCTAAATGAGCTACCGACCTCCGAAACATAATCCGGACACGCCCCTTAGTCCAAAATCACCCAATGGAGCTAACAGAACTGACGAAACTCCATTCCGGAGTCGTCTTCACACAGTTCTTACTATGGTCAAAATTCTAAGACTTAAGCTTCCATTTTAGGGACTAAGTGTCCTAAATCACTCCAAATCTTCCGGTAACTGAATTCAACCATGCACGCAAATCAATACACATAATACAAAATCGTTCAGGGCCTTATGCCATCGAACGGGACTTGAATTCTCAAAATGACCGGCTGGGACGTTACACCAAGCAAGGCAATTAGGTATATGTCTATCCTAACTGCGAATCCATTCCCCAATGCCCAGGTTCAAGAACTTACTCTACTCAATAATATATGCAATCTAGAGTTCCCATTTTCGAGTTCAACTCTAGATTCATAGATAGTATTCAATTAGTGGTCAAGCAATCAAATAATTAAGTGCAAGATTGAATAAATAAACTAATACGACAAATCAAGAAATCAAAATCAATATCCGAATAAGAATAGTCATGAAAGAACCACAACCCTAGAACGTGAAGTTTAGCTCCACATAGACATGGTAGCCAAACAACAAATCATACAAAGAAACATAAAAATTACTAAGGTTTGGCGGAAGAATGATGAATTCTGGCCTCCACGATGGCTCTATGCTCTTTCTTGGTCAAAGGTTACTCTTAAAACGTCTTTCCCGCCCTCCAAAATAGGTTTATGACCTCTTTTATACGAGTTGGGGGTATGTAGGGCCTAAATAACTTTGTTCCACGTGAAATAGGAGACTTCCTTTAATCCCACACTAGCCCTGGCACTGGAAAATTTTTGTATCGATAAACTGTGCCACGGGTAGCGCCCCACGGTACCCAGGGCACTACACTGGCCCATTTTTTCGTTTTGTTCCCTTTTTGCTTCAAATCGTATACTTTCATCCCACATTACCTCCGGGTGACTCCTACACATAAAATTTCCACGAATTAGAATAAATCATTATATTACGCATCCAAATTCTACCAAATACGAGTAACATGCGAGGCGACATGCATATAATATACACATACTTTAAGCCAAATATCAATATATAGTCCACATTTAAAAACAAAGAAGAGATGAGATTGGGTCTCATCAGATCTAAACAATCTTATTTTTTCGAACATGAAGAAATAAAAAGACCATTGCAATTGCCGGAAAGACTAGGCATGCAAACGGCACAAAAGAAAGATAGAAGATTCAAATTTGTCATAGAAGGGTACCTCGATTTACTATTTGTATCTGTTATTATGTTATTATACAAATAAAGATATCTTGCAATAATTATAATTATATTAAAATTTTAATTTTTATTACTAATTAATAATTAGAAATTAGATAATATTTATTACTAATAAAATTTTAAAAAATTGAAATTCTTAGTATAGATCTAAGTATCTATATATCTAAATCTAACTGAGTATAGGTATAATAAGTATAAAGAATATAGAACTGTAGAACTAAATACATGGACTTATTCATCTCCTACATGAGAGAGATATGTATGATAATAAAATTTATTATTTTTCTTCATTTCTTTGTATTTTGTTCTTGTCTTCTAATTGTTTTAAAAATAAATAAAAGTTTCTCACAGACTATCGAAAGATTTGTTCGAATCCGACCCAACATGAATTTTGAGCTAAAATAGTTTGTCGGGAGATAGAGAAAGACACAATAACTCTATTTTCTATATTTGAATTTCAAATTATATACCTAAGACAAGAAGAATTTTTTTTTATTTTCCTAATTTCACGATAGGAAGAATTCACTCTTGTTGATAAAGACTTTTTGATTCGTAATCAGGAATATAGGTCAAAAGAAGAGTTATCCACAATTTTAGTTTCGATTCTCTCTACATTTAGATCTTCTATCACCAAAGAAATTCCATCATTATCTTATTTACTTTGAATCTGATAAACTAACTATGTTTTTGCTACAAACACAAATAAAATAATTGAACTTAGTTCTATACTATCAAATTAAGATGACCTAACTGTCTATAGTAACATAATTTGGTAATTTAGAGAATGATGCAAATAATGTGAGTATATTTTTTTGCATAGAATCCCGTGTACAAACCAGAAACCTGTCTCCACGACAAACTCCTCAATTTGACTCAGTTCGTCAAACTTTGGACATTGACACCGGGATCATTAAGATCCCATGAAGACTGCTCTACTGCACTGGGAAGATACAATACTTCTTTTCATGTATGTTTAATTTTTGAAGTTAAGCAGTGGGGTCTATCCAATTTAGTCGTTAAGTCTTCAAACATTAGAGAGGTTTGACTGTCGCTCATCATATACCCATGACTTGCTAATAAACCGTAAACTAATTTACTTCTTTGTATTGTACCCGCAAATCAAAGTCCAATTGTAGAGTTATTACTTGTGGCATTTGAAGCTATGGAATTGCATTTGATCCTTTGATTATTATGGTGACTATTTTGAGTTTCTTTCTTTATTGAAATATCTAATATCAGAGTGCTCCCCTTGTATACGGTTAAAATCGGGCTTGCCCGATTTTGTATGGTTAATCGAGATCGAGAAGGATATAGATCTAGCGAGATCGAAGCAAGCCTGCTAAGTCAAATAACAGAAAGCCGATGAATCCGTGACCGGACGGGGATTGTGGCAGAGATCTCGGCATGTATCAAGTCAAGACCAGTTAATTAGCCAATTAGGAGATTTCCTTCTGTATTTAGAATTGCACCATATGTAGAACTCCTCTACTATATAAAAGGGGTTCCAATCATTTTGTAAGGGGGATATTCACGCATAACAAAGCAATATATTATGTTTTCTCTCTTAAGCTCTCTTATTCAGTTGTTCAGTTCTTGCTTTTCAATAATATACTCAGTTGGTTCGAGGGAGACCTAGCTCGAGGGTCAAAGTTGCGTGTTACATTGGTTTGCTTCATTTTACATTTAATTTCTAACTTCAATTCTCATATTTCTCAGTTTGTTCCAAGTGAAATCACATATCCTTAAAACCACTTACAAATTTAATTGTTATTCGATTTTAAGGGTAAACAGTTTGGCGCCCACCGTGGGACTAAGGATAATAGTGATTGCCTGGTGCTAATTTTCATAACACACACTGCTTTACACTTGTTCTTGTAAGCGTTTTTATTCCAGGATCAACATGTCAAACTCTCGAGCAGTACCCACACACATCAACAATGGCCTTGGTTTTCATGGCAAAAACGACAACGTAGCCGCCCCAGGAAACGAAGTGCCTCCAGTTGACCTCGAGGGAGTACCAGTTGCATACCCTATCGATGTCAATTCCCATGTTGCCTTGAATGCAAATCTGGGCGTCAACCTCGAAAATAGCGTCCATAGAGACGTTCGATCTGCCAGTCATAACGCACAGGGCGGCGAAGAAGGCGGGATCAGCCTTCGAATAATATTAGAAATGCTGCAGGCTCAACAAGCTCCAATAGCACAACTTCAATATTAGAACCACGCACCGAGTAGGGTCGAACCCGAGCCATCATAGGAAGTTGTCCACAAGGCCGAACCAGTGCCGGGGAGGTCAAATGTGAATGAGTCAGGGACCAACCCTGCTATCTTGAAAATGTTCAAGGAGCTGACAAAGCAAATTGAATCGGGGGAGAAGAAGATTGAAGCGAATGACAAAAAAGTGAAAACATATAACTCCCGAGTTTATAAAATTCCGGGGCACCACCGATTTTGAAGGGTTTGGATTCAAAGAAGTTCGTACAAAAGCCCTTCCCCTCGAGCGCGGCTCCTAAGCCCATTCTAAAAAAATTCCGCATGCCAGAAATTCCCAAGTGTAATGCAACTACCAACCCCAACGAGCATGTCACTTCTTACACATGCGCAATAAAGGGGAACGATCTAGAGGACGATGAGATTGAGTCCGTACTGCTGAAGAAATTTGGAGAAACTTTATGAAAGGGGGTGATGATATGGTACCATAATTTGCCACCTAAATCCATTGATTCTTTTGCGATGCTCGCAAATTCCTTCGTTAAAGCACACGCTAGAGCGATAAAGGTCGAGACTAGAAAGTTGGACCTCTTCAAAGTAAAACAGAAAGACAACGAGATGCTCAGAGAGTTCGATCTCGGTTCCAAATGGAGCGTATGGATCTGCCCCCGGTCACCGACGATTGGGCCGCTTAGGCTTTCACTCAAGGCCTAAACATACAAAGTTCGGTAGCCTCACAACAGTTAAAGTAGAACTTGATCAAATATCCAGCTGTAACCTGGGTCAATGTGCATAATCAGTACTAGTCAAAGATTAGGGTCGAGGATGATCAGTTGGGGCTCCTTCCGGGTCCGTTTATCCAAACAGAACCAATGACAGAGTTAAAAGGGATATTGATAGGGAACCACAGTCAAACAGAGATCGATATCAGCCATATAGTGTAGATCGGAGAAACAACGGGCCTGGACACAACCCCATTTGAATTGATAGAAGAAATGATTGAGGACAGAGCTCTCGAGGGCTCATGAGTAAGAGCGGTTTCGACAAAAATGTGAAACCCAAAGAAGCACCACGACTATCAGAATACAACTTCAACATTGATGCATCAGCTATTATATTGGCCATTGGGAGCATCAAAGACACCAGGTGGCCTCGACCTATGCAAACCAATCCGGCCTAGAGAAACCCTAATTAAATGTGCAAATATCATGGCACACATGGTCATAGAACAGAAGATTGCAAACAGTTGAGGGAGGAGGTAGCCTGTTTGTTCAACGAAGGGCATCTTAGAGAATTCTTAAGCGATCAGGCTAAAAACCACTTCAAGAACAGAGATTCAAACAGACAGAATAAGCAAGAAGAGCCACAACATGTGATCCACATAATTGTTGGAGGGGTCGATATTCCTCAGGGTCCCATATTCAAAAGCACCAAGGTGTCGATCATGAGGGAAAAGAGGACTCGAGACTACGTAACGGAAGGGACCTTGTCTTTCAATGATGAGGATGCACAGGGGATCTTACAACCCTACAACGATGCACTAGTAATATCTGTCCTTCTGAATAAAATTCAAGTTAAACGTGTTTTGATTGATCCAGGTAGCTCGGCCAACATTATTCGATCGAGGGTTGTAGAACAGCTCGACCTACAAGATCAAATTGTGCCCGCAACCCGAGTACTTAACGACTTCAACATGGCAAGCGAAACCACCAAAGGTGAAATTACTTTGCCAGTGAACGTGGCCGGGACCATCCAAGAAACAAAGTTCCATGTGATTGAGGGTGACATGAGGTACAACGCCCTGCTTGGAAGGCCGTGGATTCATAACATGAGGGCAATACAACCCTTCACCAAGTTCTGAGGTTCCCGACATCGGAGGGAGTCAAAATAGTGTACGGGGAGCAACCCACCGCCAAGGAGATGTTTGCAGTCGATGAAGTGATACCAGTATCGGTACTCTCATCAATGAAGGGATCGGTATCGAAGGGAAAGCAAGAGGCCAAATAGCAACCACAGACACCAGCCTCGACCCAATTGCAGGAGCAAGGGATCGACGAGGATGACGACTACTGGATCCCTCGATCCTTCATAATTCCCGATGATTCCGATGCCACCAAGTCAATGGTCGAAGAGCTTGAACAAGTTACACTGGCCAAGCATCAGCCCAAACGGAAGGTACACCTGGGCATAGGGCTACAACTAACAAACTGAGCTTGGACCCTAAATTCTGCCCGGTGAAGCAAAAAAGATGGCCCCAATCCAAGGTCAAACATGCCTTTATCAAGGACGGGGTAACCAAACTTCTCAAAATAGGATCCATTCGAGAAGTAAAGTACCCCGAATGGTTAGCAAACGTAGTGGTAGTCCCTAAGAAGGGAAACAAACTTAGAATGTGTGTAGATTATAAAGACCTAAATAAAGCATGCCCTAAGGATTCTTTTCCTTTGCCTAATATCGATCGTATGATCGATGCCACGGCCGACCATGGGACTCTCAGTTTTCTTGATGCCTACTCTGGGTACAACCAGATACAGATGAACCCAGAGCATCAGGAAAATACCTCGTTTATCACTAAGTACGGTACCTACTATTATAATGTAATGCCATTCGGTCTAAACAATGCTGGTGCAACTTATCAACGCATAGTAAACCGAATGTTCAAAGAACAAATAGGAAAATCAATGGAAGTTTATATTGATGACATGTTAGTTAAGTCCCTGCGAGCAGAGGACCATTTAAAGCATTTGCAGGAGACTTTTGATATACTGAGGAAGTACAATATAAAGCTCAACCCCGAAAAGTGTGCATTTGGGGTTGGCTCGGGAAAGTTTCTTGGTTTCATGGTGTCTAATCGGGGAATCAAGATCAGCCCTGATAAAATCAAAGCACTCGAGGATATCACGGAAGTGGATAACGTAAAGGCCGTGCAGAGGCTGATGGGGCGGATAGGCGCCCTTGGACGATTCATTTCGAGATCCTCAGATAGGAGCCACCGATTCTTCTCGCTACTTAAGAAGAAGAGAAATTTTGCATAGACTCCGGAATGCAAACAGGCCTTGGAGGAACTAAAGCGGTATTTATCGAGCCCGCCGTTGCTTCACACCCTGAAAGTGGACGAACAACTTTACCTGTACTTGGCAATTTCGAAGATAGCGGTAAGTGGAGTCCTGGTCCGAGAAGAACATGGTATGCAATTCCCTGTCTATTATGTTAGTCGGACCTTAGGTGAGGCCGAAACTAGATATCCACAGTTAGAAAAATTAGCGCTTGATTTAATAAACGCCAATAGTAAACTAAAACCATATTTCCAATGTCATCCAATATGTGTTGTAACAACTTATCCTCTTCGAAATATTTTGCACAAACCCGAGCTTTCGGGTCGATTGGCCAAATGGGCCGTAACAATCAGTGGGTACGATATTGAGTATCGACAACGAACCGCCATCAAGTCTCAAATCTTGGCGGACTTCGTGGCTGACTTTACGCCTGCCCTCGTACCCAAGGTTGAAAAAGAACTACTAATAAAATCGAGTACATCTTCGGGAGTCTGGACACTCTTTACGGACAGTGCTTCGGATGCGAAGGGTCTGGACTATGCATCGTACTAAAATCACCCACATGTAATGTAGTTAGACAGTCTATCAGAACTACAAAATTGACTAACAATGAAGCCGAGTATGAGGCCATGATTGCAGGCCTCAAACTAGCTAAAAGCTTGGGAGTGGAGGTCATAGAGGCTTAGTGTGATTCCCTTCTCGTGGTAAACCAAGTTAACAGGACTTTTGAAGTTTGAGAAGACCGAATGCAGAGGTACTTGGATAAACTACAGGTGACTCTACATCGATTTAAGGAATGGACCTTGCAACATGTACCCCGAAAATAGAACAGTGAGGCCGACGCTCTTGTAGACTTAGGTTCATCGGTCGAAGACGACGAACTCAACTTGGGGACTGTCGTACAACTCATGAGATCGGTAATCGAAGAAGGTCACGCCAAGATAAACTCCACAAGTTTAACCTGGGATTGGAGAAACAAATACATAGAGTACTTAAAGAACGGGTAGCTTATATCAGATCCAAAAGAGTCGAGAGCTCTGCGCACAAAGGCAGCACGATTCACTTTGTCCGAAGACGGAATGATGTTTAGAAGGATGTTTGATAGACCGTTGGCAATATGTTTGGGACTAGAAGATACCGACTACATCCTACGGGAAATTCACAAGGGCACTTGTGGAAATCATTCCGGTGCTGATTCGCTGGTCCTCAAAGTAATCAGAGCAGGATACTATTGGACCGATATGGGGAAGGGTGCAAGGGAGTTCGTTCAAAAATGTGACAAATGCCAAAGGCATGCGCCCATGATTCATCGACCAGGGGAACTACTCCACTCGGTCATGTCCCCATGGCCCTTCATGAAATGGGGAATGGACATCGTTGGCCCTCTGCCGTCGGCCCCAAGTAAGGTTCAGTTTATTTTGTTTATGATTTATTATTTCTCTAAATGGGTTGAAGCCCAGGCTTTTGAGAAAGTCAGAGAAAAGGAAGTCATAGACATCATTTGGGGCCACATCATATGTCGATTCGGGATGCCCTTCGAGTTTGTATGTGATAATGGAAAATAATTCATCGGCAACAAAGTAACTAAATTTCTCGAGGATCACAAGATCAAAAGGATCCTATCAACACCTTATCATCCCAGCGGGAACGGACAAGCCGAATCGACCAACAAAACTATCATCCAAAATCTTAATAAGATATTGACCGACTCCAAAGGAAAATGGAGAGAAATACTACCCGAGGTTCTATGGGCATACTGCACAACATCGAAATCCAGTACCGGAGCAACACCGTTCTCGTTAGTTTATGGCACCGAAGCTCTGATCCCGATCGAGGTCGGAGAACCTAGCATCAGGTTTCGATATGCAATAGAGGAGTCGAATAACGAGACCATGAATACGAGCCTAGAACTGTTGGACGAAAGATGCGAAGCCGCTCTCGTCCGATTGAACGCCCAAAAACAGCGGATCGAAAGATACTACAATCGAAGAGCCAATCTTCGACATTTTAAAGTCGGGGATTTGGTGCTAATAAAAGTCACCCTCAACACCTGAAATAAGAATGAAGGGAAACTGGGTCCGAACTGGGAAGGACTGTACCAGGTACTGAAAATCATTGAAAAAGGATCCTACAAGCTCGGCACGATGAACAACGTTCAACTGCCAAGAAATTAGAACGTATCGCACCTACAATGATACTACCGCTAAGCTACGGCCCCTCCCATTTTCATTTATATTTTAAACTAACCCTTGCAAGTGTTCGACCAAAATCAGCGATGGATTCTTCGACACAAAGCCTTTAGGTATGAAAGCACAAGTTGCACTCTTTTTTCCTTAGACATGTTTTGTCCCAAATTGGTTTTCCGATGAGGTTTTTAATGAGGCAACCATTGATCGTACTAACTTAGAACAATTCAAAAGTATCTGAGACTTCTTTATAATCAACCTCGAATATTGGGGGCATTGCCCTCGAATGTCAACTTTGATGCGAGGAAGTTACTTCATGGCAACAGGGTCTCGATAGGAACAATTTGTAAGGGCCAAACGGTCAAACGAACCGTGCCCGCATAGTTTGCTCGAGCCCTGGCACAGAACATGTACATATGTATAATCATTTATAAAGAGAAGTATTTTTCTTTACCGATATCTCATGCCTTAGAAATTGTTTTCTACTTTACAATTCATACTATCGATCTATTATGTAAATAGGCTTAAGGGCCGACCATGACCAGAGTTCGGATAATTACCCTCACGCTCGGGGACTGCCGTCCGAAAAATAAATGAAATCAAATCATTAAAACTTCGAGATCATAAGACCTTTTAGGCAACCCTCGATTTTTATATGCCACGGCCACCCCACTCGGGGACTGACACTTTGGACAAGCTCGAAGTAAAACGGGAAAATAAGCCCAAGGGGCGAATCCCGAACAAAAGAGGCTACAACTGAATTAACACGAGTCGGAGATGTCCGAATTCCATTACAAAATAGGCCTTCGAATTATTTCATAAACCGGTTAAAAAGGCTAGCCCCGGTAAAATCATAAAAGGCTTCGATAATATCAAGCCTTGAAAACTCTAATGAGTACAACATTTTTCGAACTCTAGAACAATTCCTTATTTCATACTAAGGCATTACAATTTTTGCAAATACAAATGATAAAAAACTCTTTCAAGCCGAAAAGGGGAGAAAGCCATAAACAATCTTTTTACAAAAGCCTAAGGGTTGTTTTTTGTTTTGAGTTCGAGAGACCATCCTCGCTCAAATAAACACTTAAGGGTTACCTTACTTCGAATTCGAGAAAGCACTCACTCGATCATAAAGCCTAAGGGCTATACTAGTTCGGTTGCAATCAAATTGTTCTGTTCGAGTAAGTTCTTCCTGAAGCAGCCTCGTTGCATCAGCAGGATCAGCCAGAATGTCCTCTTTGGGGACAACAACAAAGCCCGCAGGTAGACCTAATTCCATGAACAAAGTCTGAAGGGTTCAACCAAGTTCTTCATATACAAAAATGGAAGCAAGCTAAATTAGAGTTACCATGATTTTTGACCTTCCACCTGTATTTAAGGGCTAGTTCTTTCCACGAACGAGTTTCGGGTGTTGTGACGTCCAAAACCTTCTGAACCCACTGGTTCAAACCTTCCACCACCAGTGGGAGCCATCGAGTTGCTGAAAAATACGAAGGGTGAAGAGATGATACGACCGTAGAAGAATATCTAGTAAGAGGAATATTATACAAAGAACTTACGAGTGCGGTTCCAAGCAACCGGAAAGGATGAAGCCGTTGTTGTAATGATGTCATTGGTGGCAACTACAACAAACTGCTCCATCCACCCACGGTCGTTGTCATCATCCATGCTAGACAACAAAGCATGATAACTACACTTTCAAAGGTTTATCATTCCCCCGTGGAATATTTTGGGGGAATAAAAATTCATCACATGAGCTAAGGTTAGCTCCTCCCCAGTTTCTTGGCACAAGCATCGGAGGCAGGCGATTTTCCTCCATACTAAAGGGCTTACCTGTGCCAAAAATACCTGGTAGCAAAGGCAAAACTCCACAATTACGGAATCAAGCTCTCCGCTCAAAGAAAATGCACCCAAAGTAAAGGGATACGTGAAAAAGTATGTAAAACCTTCCTTGGGAAGGCTCACTTGCTCTGATAGATCAGGAGCAATGATTTCCAACTCATTGCAGTGCCAGTCCTCTTCACAGCAAGAATACTGGAAGGACGAATGGAAGAAGGGTACCTACTAACAACCCATGTACGAGGGTTAGCAGTAGGAAATTTCTCTTCAAAATCCTTCGAAGTACTAAGCCTTCTTGGGATGATGGAATCCACTATTGGAGGAACAGAATCTTCGATTTTGTTCTTATTCTTTGTAGAACCACCACGTTTGGAGGAAGAAGCCATTGGAAAGGAAGAAGGTAAAGAGTTTGTATTTGAAGAAAATTAGAAAAAGGATGGAAAACAAGGATGCAAATTAGAAGCTCAAGCAATTGTGAAACGCAAAGGAAAAGAAAGTTGCATATAAGTAAAATTTTGGTGGCTAAGTTCATGGCCATGATTACCTCGATAACCGGCTAAAGCTGTGCTGAATCATGGGATGACGCGTGTTCGAGGCATTAAATGCGGGGAGACGTGCATCTAATCAACTGTCAGAGACCTTCAGAGGGAATTATAGTAATTCCCGCCAAAAAGGTATTTCTACCAACTTTCCGATAACACAAAGTTATGTTACCAGAAAGCAAGGGGACTATCTGTATAGGGTAAAATATGATATGACACGTGGCTGACTAAAAGAAGGACATGTGGAATCTAAGATGGAATGGATGAGTACCGAACGTAGCCACTGTGCTTGTCACTGGAACTGATAACGTTCATAAAAGTGTATTAAATGCTCTGCGCCCGGTAACATTTACTAAGGAGTATTCTACAACATTAAGAGCGACGGTCCGTTATAAAGAATCTGGACTTTACGCTCAATGTTACATCTTCATCAATGACCCTCATAATTCATATTAAAGGAGGGCACGATCCTAGGACCTTCTTCCCTAGACATAGCTATAAATAGTGAACTGAGTTATCATTGTAAGAGACAGGAAATTTCTGGCAAGAACATATATTATATTCTATACAAAGCTTTATACAATTTCACTCTCTTGCTTTTTGATCCCATCATTGCTGTGTTCGGAAACCGTGTTCACGGAATCACTATCTTTGCTATTTCATCTATATTCCAAGGCTAAGTACTACGTATTTCTTCGATTCTTATATTATTTCAGGTATAATTAGTTCACTTATATAGAAACCACGTATAAATTCAATTGTACCATTTTACGGGTAAGCAGTCAACCCTATTAGCCACAGACGAGTCAGCAGATCGTGTGAGATAAACTTAGTAAAACCCAATATAGTGAATTCAGCCTCTCAGTAATGTCATTGTAATACTTGAAAAATATTCAGATAGGAGTTGGGGTAGTGAAAGGTACCATATGAGTATTACGGGAATAAAAGAGAGTGCCACTGGGAAGACACTCAAAATATCAGTTCAGAAGCAACCCTACAAGCACAAGGACATGGAAGTAAGTAACAACGGATAATTATAGGAAAGGAAGGACATCAAAAGATCCGTAATAAGGTCACAGCTTTACAAGAGTTAGAGGGACCTCCCTAAGTACTACAATGAAAGACTAGCTGAGGGAATAAGGAAGAAGGCTTCAACCTAAGCACAATGACTTAAAGAGGAAATGGTCTTGTAACAATAGCCCCAATATAACATTGTATGCACTCGATAAGAAAGTGGCACCTACCGTGGCTAACGGACAGGAAGAAAAAATCAGAAGTGATATTCAAGATCATATGAGTGGTATGGAATTTCAATATGTATGGGCACTAAGATAAGTTAAGTATGCATGCAACAAGGGGCAGAAATACCAGGAAAAGTAATTGCTTATGTTTAAAGAAAGCTGAGAAGGAACGAAAGGAATTATTCGATCAATGATCCAGAGTTAGTTATGTTATGAATGCACTTAAGGTTTCAGAGTATTATCCATGCAGCATATATGTGACAATCATACAACCATAGAAGACTCCGGTATAAGTAAAAGGAAGAATTGAGTCCAGGTCATAGACAAAGGATTGAATTGTTAGATGATGATATCACGGATATTCCATAGCGCCAATGAAAGGCTAAAGTAATAACTAATACCATGATCTGTAGATCGGAAGATAGCTTACGCCTACATAAAGGTTTATTAGAGGGAAGAGGAAACTAAAGAGTTACATTAACTAAGTCAGTCAGGAGTATGATTATTGGACCCAGAAAATTATAGACATAGTGATTGAGAACATTATAGAATCACTCTTGATATCAGAGGTACAAGGGAGATAGTACAACAACCATATTCTATAACGGCTCTACGATAAAGCCAGTTAGAAGAGTACCAGCCTTATAAGAAGTCAATATGAAGCTCCCACCGGATTGTGTATGCACCAGAGGTGCAAGTATTATAATAGAGCTTCAAGTTGTGGATGTGAATTATACTTGTGTGAAAGCAAGGTCATGAAAGAGATAGAAGAGGTGATGCGAGATTTTAATGTAAATAAGGTAAAGGTGAACAACGTACAAGATACTCAAATCCAGAAGGTTGCGAATAATCCATACTGCAGATAGAAGGCTAGAAGCATTGGGATTCAGTATCCAGGAATGGTAGCGGTGTCATCAGTGGCATAAGACCTAGTGGCAAGGTATTACGTAAGAAGTTTCAAGTTATCAGTGGTACATTATAGATCAATATTGAGGTGAATCAATAATGGATGGACAAAAGTCACAAAGTATGAGATGAGACTAGGCCGTCATTCTTAAGATGAAAAGTAATGAGGAAGCATTAAAGGACTTAGATTTATACATATGGGATAAGCAACGAAAGTAACCTGGAGTTCGGTAGCAGACCTCAGTAACGATAAATCGAAGTAAGAGTTGTGGTATAGTATGATCTACCTAGATGTAGTAAAGTCATACGAATGGATAAAAGGGTCTATGAAATAAGATATAGAAATATTTGTAAGTTCAACAAAGTATCGAGCAAAGAACTTCAGTATACCTATAGATGCCCAGAGAGACATCTTATCAAGCTCCGTATATGCTTATAAAGTGAGGCCTAGAGATTGACTAAAAACTGGAGGAAAAAGGAGAGAAGAGTCTCATAGGCGCACATATAAGGAAAAAGTCGTACATGCTACATGACAAAAGGTAGCAAGAGTTACGATATTGGAAGAATTACGACCACAGACCGTGGTGTGAGAAAGTGGCCTAAAGGGGGGAATGCCCTGGCCTTTGGATTTATTCAAAGAACAGTTGCCTAAATGGCAAGAAGAGTAATAAAGTATTTGCAAGAGCTATGGGTTACGGCAATGATAAGTGCATCAGTCAACATTCGAGGACGAATGTTCCAAAGGGGGGAATGATGTTACACCCCATGTTTTCGTATGCGAAAGTACGCCATAAGTAAAGTGATGGAAGCTCGGAAGTGAGATGTTATATCCGCATTTTCGTACGTTAAAGTTTCGTCATAAGTTAATCGACGTAAGTTTGGTAATGGGATTATTTTGAGATAATAAGCATTATGCTATTTCAAACAAGTGACGAGTAAATTCGTGAAGGTGAGAAGGTAAGCAAATCGAAGAAAAAGAATTTCGTCAAAGTTTGACATCTTGGGACAAAATACTGTCCGAGCTATAATACCCCGTATTCATGGACTAGTGCCATACAAGGTAACCATGATAGTAAGGTGTATAAAGTATGTTAAAAGAGAGTAGTATTTTAAGTAATTTGAGATAATTTTTAATTATGTAGAAAATTGGATAATTATTGATTTTTAGTGGGAGATTAACCAATTAATTAAGCACATTTGGATAAGTTTGGGGGGGGGGGGGGATCACCCCTTAACGTGGCAGCCCAAAGAAGTGACTATTAAGTCACATTTCAAGGTGGTAATTTAGTGGCTTAGTCATCCTAAAGTGGGGCCCACAAGAACCAACAAATTTAAGAGATCTTTATCTCATTAAGGTAATGTTAACCTTGCAAAAGTTTATGGATGAGCTTCAACAAGTTACAGATGAAATCTCAAAACAATGGAAAGCTTCAGATGTTAGCAACGTAATTATAGATTGGATGTTAGCAACGTAATTTTTCTACAAAATTTCATAACGCTACAATAGCGTGAGATGTAATTCTAAGAAAGCCCGAAACAATCTTTCTCAAGAATATCATATGGATTTTCCCCTACTTCGATCCGCCATTACGTGTTGTCGCAATTGACGCGTGTTAGAGGGATTGTCAAGCAAATCGGCTTAGGTATGTTAAGGCTATCCCTTCTTTCTTTTTGGCATGATCCAAATGATACAAATGAAAAGAGCAAAATACACAACTTTCATAAATGACTCTATTCATAGAAATACTAGGGGAGTCTATATTCTTGATTCCCCATGTGTCTTATTATTCTATCATCTGTTCATGGGTCTCAAAAAATACGTAAATTGATAAAGTTTATTTCATGACTTTAATAAAAGGCATAATGGTTCTATTACGTTCCAAGAGATTTTATTGATATATTTCATATACATTTCATTCATTTATACATGTATATTGACTCATGACTAGATGGCATTATATACGCGTATATATGTATATTATATGCATATGGAATAGGGCAAAAAGGTTACGAAGTTATATACGCATCACCACCTGATCAGCTAGTATACGTTGATGATTTGCCCACAATGGCCGAGATGATATTATGGGATGCCCTCAGAGGCTTGATGATGTTATGAACGCATATACCTATGCATGGTATGACATTTATACGCATATGCATGGCATTGTAAATATTAAATAATTAACAGAGCTAATCAGAATTACATATCGAGTCCTTTACTCCATGTTTCTCTCATGACTTTTATTTACTGATGTTCATTCCTTACATACTTAGTACATTATTTGTACTGATATCCCTTTTGCCTGGGGACGCTGCATTTCTTGCTCGCAGGTCCCGATAGACAGGCCGAGACTCCTCCAAGTAGGCTATCAGCTCAGCGGAAGGTGTTGGTGCGCTCCATTTGCTCCAGAATTGCTATTTGGTCAGTATGATTAGGACATGTGTTAATTGGTATGGCGGGGCTCTGTCCCGACCTTTATGATATTTATGTACTCTTAGAGGCTTCTAGACAAATGTCATGTATATGGATACTTGTATGGTCTTGTCAGCCTATGTTTTAAGTATATAATGAATCAGATTGGCCTTATAGGCCCGTATGTTACAGGTATGAGTTTCTATATCAGATTGGGCCGTCTTATATTGAGTATTCCCTTATGTTTACTCTGGTTATCTCATGAAGCCCCTTCTGGTCCACATACCTTTGATGATGTAATAAGAAAGATACATAATGTTGGTATTCGGTTGAGTAAGGTACCGGGTACCCGTCGCGGCCCATTGGTTTGGGTTGTGATAGGGGTGATGTCTCAAATGAGATGGCTTAGACGATCGGGCCGAGATCGGACTCCATGTAAGGACATAGTGGTATTGTGGATGAAATTGTGAATATGGTTGATGTATCAAATGAGATGGCTTAGCCGATTGGGCCGAGATCGGACTCCGTGTAAAAATACAGTGGTATTGTGGATTGTGGCATATTGGCACTAAAAACAACCCAACCTAATAACGTTGAAATCGACTTGAAAATCTATGTGATCCTTAACTTGATGTTTTAGTGTTATTTAAAGCCCATATTGCATTCTTGACTGTTTTCCCCTGTATTATTATTAATTCTATTGAGATAGTATTTTACTTTTACATACTAGTACTATTCGATAGTACTAACATCCCTTTTGCTGGGGGCGCTGTTTATTTAAATAGATGCAGGTGTTTCCATAGCAGACAGTGTTGATCACAGATCGTGCTACATCCTCTTCTCAGCAGACTCGGTGAGCCCCATTACATTCAGGGGTCATGTATGGTACTTTTTATTTATATTGTGGTCACTTTTGGAGGTATAGCCGGGGTCTTCTTGCCGGCACCATCTTTACTCTCTTTTGTATCTTTAGAGGCTCCGTAGACACTATGTGGGTTGTATATGGGTATTAGAACGATCAACGGATCATGTTGTGTTTTGGACTCTTGTTCCACTCAGCCATAAGGATGTATGTATTTTGAAACTTAACAATGATGTAACAAAATGAAATGACTTAGTAATGTATATATATAAAATCTCTCTACTGTTTAATTAGTGAAAACATGCCTTCTCATGATCATAAGCGAGTCGGGTAGAAAGTGTCTAATACGCTTGCTCGACCGGGTCCACTCGATTGAGAGCGGGTTGCGCTCCCCGAGGTTGGGGCATGACAAACTTGGTATCAGAGACTAAGGTTTTAAAGTGTCCTAGGATGTGTCGGAGTCGTGTCTAGTAGAGTCCTTCTTATCGGTGTATTGTCGACCGTATCTATAAGTTGGAGGCTACTTGGACATCTAGGAACGATACCCTTCTTTGATATTCTGGATCGTGGTGATGAAACTAACTGTGCAACTGTTCCTCCTCTAACTCGTGCATTCCTTTAACTTTCAGTATATGGCACCTAAGAAGAGAGCAAAAACTGGCCAAGGAGCCAATTGTAAGGCCCCGTAATATGTTTTCCTAAAAACCCGGATTCCGTGATGCCGAAGTAGGCGTAGATGTTAATAGTAGTAGAAATTCTTCGCGGTGAGGTTGCAAGCTGCGTTCAGACTTTTTGGATTGAACAGTGCGCTGGGGAGTTGAAGGAAAATATTTGGCAGAAATAGGCATTTCTGCGGCCCATTCTGCAGCCACATAATCACTCTGTGGGCCGCAGAATGGTCGCAGAGTGAGGCAGTTTTCTGGGTCATTTGGTTGTCATTTTCGCAGCCCATTATGTGACCGCATAATCGTTTCGCGGGCCATACTTTGATTACATATTCAGCCTTGGACTTTTGCGAAGGGAGGTTCTGAGGCGCATTATTTGACCGCAGAACAGGTCTGCGGGCCACATAGTGACCGCAGACCCAGGCAGATTTTTTTCAGTTTTTGGCCCCAAATTGTGCAGTCGATTATGCATATGCGACCACATACCCTATTCTGGAGATTCATTTTTGGGTTTTAAAACCCGACCATACTTCGTTAAAATAGATGGAAGGGGCCATTTTTAGCTTATTTCTGATATCTTTAGAGTGAGAGAGAGAGTCCTAGAGGGAGAAAATGATCTTCATCAAGAAATTTCTCTTCAATTCTTGCTTAAATCTTTGAAGATTATCAAGATAAGCACCCTAGGTCTTCATCCTAAGAGGTAAGATTCTATCACCAAGCTCTTAATTTGGAAATATAACTAGAATGGGCAATTAGTAAGGTAGTTCATGGGGATGGGAGTGCTTACCTTGCATGCATGTATTCTTAAGGTACGTGGGGAGGTTGTGATTTAAAGATAGAAAAGAATGGGGTGTGGGATGGTGAAGTCTTTCATGAAAGAGCCATGGAACCTTAATACACTCATAGTGTTTGATAAAATGCTCAAGTGAGCTAGAATCATGATCGTTTTCCTAATTTTTGGTTCAATTTTGCTATATTGCTAAAATAGATTGAAGTTGCTAATATTCCGGAACGTCTTAGAGTTTTAAGAAGCTCAATTGAGTTATGGTGGCTAAACCCCCTCTTCTTAGAATTGAATCCCATGGTATTCATGAAATCGATGCTAGTCCCAAATAGAACGTCCCAGAAATTGCTATCCTGAATGTGCTTGTTTTGAAAATATATGTGTAATATGTATTCCCATGCTTTCATCATGTTATCTCGTCATCTGAGGAAATGTTCAAAACTTAGAATATGTGCTAAAAATTCATAGACTTCAAGTCAAATTCGATTAAATGCCAAATTGTGTGAAAAGCCTCTATGTGCCTTAGATTCTAAATTACTCACATGTGAAATCAAAAGTCTTGAATGAAAAACCGTGTTGTTATTGATGATAATCATAATGTTGGAATGTGGAAAAGAACTTGAATCATGAAATACGGCCAAGCGCCAAGAATAACTTTATAATTGGGGCCACTCGTGCCATTGTATTGAAAAGATGGGAAAGAAATATGAAATTATGAATATGGTTGATGTCTCAAATGAGATGGCTTAGCCGATCGGGCCGAGATCAGACTCCGTGTAAGGACACGGTGGTATTGTGGATGAAATTGTGAATATGGTTGATGTCTCAAATGAGATGGCTTAGCCGATCGGGCCGAGATCGGACTCCGTGTAAAAATATGGTGGTATTGTAGATTGTGGAATATTGGCACTAAAACCCACCCAACCTAATAACGTGGAAATCGACTTGAAAATCTATGTGATCCTTAACTTGATGTTTTAGTGTTATTTAAAGCCTATATTGCATTTTTGACTCTTTTCCCCTGTATTATTGTTTATTCTATTGAGATAGTGTTTTAGTTTTATATACTAGTACTATTCGACAGTACTAATGTCCCTTTTGTCGGGGGCGATGTATCTTTAAATGGATGCAAGTGGTTCCATAGCAGATAGTGTTGATCACATATAGTGTTGCACCCTCTTCTCAGTGGACTCGGCGAGCCCCATTGCATTCCAGGGTCATGTATCGTACCTTTTGTTTATATTGTGGTCACTTTTTGAGGTATAGTCGGGGCCTTGTTGCCGACACCATCTTTACTCTCTTTTGTATCTTTAGAGGTTCCATAGACACTATGTGGGTTGTATATGGGTGTTAGAAAGGTCAACGGATCATCTTGTGTTTTGGACTCTTATTCCACTCAGCCATAAGTATGTATGTATTTTGAAACTTAACAATGATGTAACAAAATGAAATGACTTAGTAGTGTATATATATATATATATGTGTGTGTGTGTATATATATATATATATATATATATATGATCTCTCTACTGTTTAATTAGTGAAAACATGCCTTCTCATGATCATAAGCGAGTTGGGTAGGAAGTGTCTAACAGGCTTGCTCGATCGAGTCCACTCGGTTGAGCGCCGGTCGCACTCCCCGAGGTTGGGGCGTGACAAACTTGGTATCAGAGCCTAAGGTTTTATAGTGTCCTAGGATGTCTAAGAGTTGCGTCTAGTAGAGTCCTTCGTATCGGTATATTGTCGACCATATCTATAAGTTGGAGGCTACTTGGACATTTACGAACGATACCCTTCTTTGATATTTTGGATCGTGCGATGAAACTAACTGTGCAACTGTTCCTCCTCTAACTCGTGCATTCCTTTAACTTTTAGTATATGGCACCTAAGAAAAGAGCAAGAACTGGCCAAGGAGCCAATGCTGCCTCAGGTGTGGCAGTTGACCCTTTATTGAATGATGCGGGTGAGTACCCGTGGGGTGAGAATAATCCCCCGATTGCTTCACTGCCTGATTCCACTACACCTAGCCAGGCCACACAAGTTCCTACACCTATTGAGGGTGCGACGGTTCCTCTACCCAGTTTCCGGTTGTGGTATTTCTGATGGGGATCTTAGGGGAGCTATTCAGATGCTGACTCAGATAGTGGCTTCTCAGGCCCAAGGGTCGAATGTTGCACCCACATCTTCTAGCCAACAAGGGGATTCTACTAGTTCTAGGATGAACAAGATTTTGCAGTTGGATCCTCCGGTGTTCACGGGTGCTAATCCCGAGGCAGACCCACAGGACTTCATTGATAAGATGCAAAAGACTCTCTAGGTTATGAGCGCCACATATACGGAGGGAGTGGATTTGGACGCGTACCGCCTGAAAGGGGTGGCCTATGCTTGGTTTGAGCTGTGGGAGGACTCTTGGGAGGAGGGGAGCCCTCCACCGAGGTGGAGTGAGTTTGCAGACGCTTTCATGGACCATTTCTTGCCGGCCGAGACTAGGGCAGCCCATGCAACAGAGTTTGAGAACCTTAAGCAAGGAGGTAAGAGTGTGTGGGAGTATCAAAAGGAGTTCGCGTGTCTGTCTAAATATGTCATTCTCATGTTTCCTACTATGGAGGCTAGAGTGCGCTAGTTTGTGCAGTGCCTTAACCCCTTGGTTATCAATGAGGCCGCCACAGCTGCCTTGAATTCAGATATAAACTATGGGAATATGGTAACATTTGCTCAAGCTACAGAGACTTGTAAGTTGAAGAATGGATGGAGCGAGAGGGTAGCAGTAAGGCATGATCTGCGGGCAACCCTGGAGATTCATTTGGTGGCGGAAGATCAGCTTTTAGGGGAGGTTCATCGGGGCCATCCCAGTCTTATGCTCAGTCTTTAGCCAGTGCACTGCTAGCGGGGAATAATCAGTTGCCGGGGAGTTATTTCAGGCCCAATCAGGGCAGCATGGGGCCCCACCAGCAGGGCCGATCAAGAGGGAGATTCCAGCAGTAGCGGAGGCCCCTATGCCCCAAGTGTGGGAGGATGCATATGGGGATCTGCTACCAGACCTGCCGGTATGTTATGGGTGCAGAATGAGGGGTCATATTCAGAGGGAGTGCCATTCATCCCACCAGGGTGCGGGCAGGGGCACAACACAGCCATCCAGCTCTGCAGCCGCTACATCTTTATCACCCCCTCCAGCTCGAGGCACTCCGGCACCAGCAGGGCATGGTGCAGCTAGGGGTGGTGCGTAGAGTTTAGGAAGACCCAGCCGTTTCTATGCTATGAGCGGTCGCCAGAGTGCAGAGGCTTCTCAGATGTTGTCACAAGTATATTGACTGTCCAAACTCATGATGTATATGCTCTTATTGACCCCGGTTCCACCTTGTCCTATGTTACCCCTTATGTTGCTATGAAATTTGGGATAGAACCGGAACAGCTTCATGAGCCGTTCTCTGTATCTACTCTGGTTGGCGAGTCTATTGTGGTTGCACGGGTTTATAGGGGTTGTATTGTCACGGTACGTGGTCGGTACACCATGGCCGATCTCATTGAATTGGGGATGGTTGATTTTGATGTTATTATGGGGATGGATTGGCTTTATTCATGTTTTGCTAAGCTCGACTGCCGAACTAGATCCGTGAGGTTTGAATTTCCAAATGAGCCAGTTGTTGAGTGGAAGGGAGATAATGTGGTGCCGAAGGGTAGGTTTATTTCTTACCTTAAAGCCACGAAGATGATTAACAAGGGGTGTATCTATCACTTGATCCGGGTTACGGACACCGATGCTTAAGCACCTATACTCGAGTCTGTGCCAGTTGTGAATGAATTTCTAGAGGTCTTTCCTGATGAACTCCCTGGGATTCCGCCAGATAGGGAGATTGATTTTGGGATTGATGTGATGCCATGCACATAACCTATATCTATTTCTCCCTACAGGATGGCACCAACAGAATTGAAGGAACTAAAGGAGCAATTGAAGGGCTTATTAGAAAAGGGTTTCATCCGACCGAGTGTGTCACCATAGGGCGCACCGGTTCTCTTTGTGAGGAAGAAAGATGGATCACTGAGGATGTGTATTGACTACCGACAGCTCAACATAGTCACAATCAAAAACAAGTACCCGTTACCAAGAATAGATAATTTGTTTGATCAGTTACAGGGTGCCAGATACTTCTCCAAAATTGATTTACGATCCGGGTATCACCAATTGAAGACCAGAGAGCAGGATATTCCAAAAACAGTTTTCAAAACCCGGTATGGGCACTTTGAATTTCTGGTAATGTCTTTTGGGCTAACAAATGCCCCGACAGCTTTCACGGATCTTATGAATCGAATTTTCAAGCCTTTCCTCTACTCTTTTGTGATAGTGTTCATCAATGATATTCTTGTTTATTCACGAGGTCAGAAGGACCATGCCGATCATCTCAAGGCAGTGTTGCAGACTCTTCATCAGCACCAATTGTACGTGAAATTTTCAAAGTGTGAATTTTGGCTCGAATCTGTCACATTCTTGGGTCATGTTGTCTCTAGAGAAGGAATTGAGGTTGATTCTCAAAAGATTTCAGCAGTAAAGAATTGTCCTAGACCTACAACGCCAACTGAGATTTGCAGTTTCTTGGGCTTAGCAGGGTATTACAGTAATTTTGTGGAAGGGTCCTCTACTCTTGCCTCTCCGTTGACTAAATTGACTCAGAAAACAGTTAAGTTTCAATGGTTCGATGCTTGTGAAAGGAGCTTCCAGGAGTTGAAATCAAGATTGACTACGGCGCCAGTGTTGACCCTGCCAGAGGGTACAAATGGGTTTGTGGTATATTGCGATGCTTCAAGGATCGGGCTTGGGTGTGTGTTAATGCAACACGACAAGGTTATAGCTTATGCTTCTAGGCAACTCAAGAATCATGAAAAGAACTATCTAACTAATGATTTAGAACTTGCGACGGTGGTTTTGCATTGAAGATTTGGCATCATTATTTGTACGGGATCCATGTGGATGTATTCACGGATCACAAGAGTCTTCAATATATTTTCAAAAAAAAGGAGCTGAATCTAAGGTAGAGAAGGTGGCTTGAGTTACTCAAGGATTACGACATTGATATTCTATATCATCCGGGGAAAGCCAATATTATGGCGGATGCTCTTAGCCATAAATCAATGGGTAGTTTGTCTCACTTGAAGGTATGTCAGAGGCCGTTGGCTAGGGAGGTTCATCAGCTAGCTAGTTTGGGTGTTCGTTTTGCGGATTCTAGTGAAGGAAGGGTAATTGTGCAAAATATGACTGAATCATCGCTTGTTGTGGAAGTCAAAGAGAAGCAATACAATGATCCATTGTTGATACAGCTAAAGGAGGGGACTCATAAACATAAGACTCTCGATTTTGCTCTTGGCATGGATGATGGTACACTAAGGTACAAAGGGTGACTATGTGTTCCGAATATAGATGGTCTCCGGGAAAGAATCATGATCGAGGCTCACGCTTCTAGGTATTCCATGCACCCAGGTTCTACAAAGATGTATCACGATCTCAAGGAAGTCTATTGGTGGAATGACATGAAAAGGAATGTGGCAGACTTTGTGGCAAGGTGTCCGAATTGTCAGCAAGTGAAGGCCGAACATCAACGGCCTGGTGGGTTGGCACAGAACATAGAAGGTCCAATGTGGAAGTGGGAAATGATTAATACGGATTTTGTGGTTGGGTTACCGCGCACCCCGCGCAAGTTTGACTCAATTTGGGTGATTGTGGATTGGCTCACAAAATCAGCACACTTCTTGCTAGTTAAATCTACCGACACAGCGAAATAGTATGCTCAGTTGTATATCAAGGAAATAGTCAGGCTGCATGGCACTCCAGTTTCTATCATCTCCGATCGTGGGGCTCAGTTCACGGCCAACCTTTGGAAGAAATTTCAGCAAGGTTTTGATACTCAGGCAAATCTTAGTACAACCTTCCATCCACAGACCGACGGGCAAGCAGAACGGACTATTCAGACGCTTGAGGACATGATGCGTGCTTGTGTTCTTGACTTCAAGGGTAGATGGGACGATCATTTGTCACTCATAGAGTTTGCTTATAACAACAACTTTCATGCAAGTATTCAGATGGTACCATTTGAGGCATTGTATGGTAGGAGATGTAGATCTCCCATTGGGTGGTTCAAGATTGGGGAACCTGAGTTGATAGGGCCAGACCTTGTGCATCAGGCTATGGAGAAGGTTAAGATCATAAAGGAGCAGTTGAAAACTGCTTAGAGTCGTCAAAAATCCTATTCGGATGTTCGTCGCAGAGACTTAGAGTTCAAAGAAGATGATTGGGTATTCTTGAAGGTTTTCCCCATGAAGGGTATAATGCGGTTTGGAAGGAAAGTAAAATTGAGTTCGAGGTATGTCGGGCCGTACAAAATCATCCACAAGTTCAGTAAGGTGGCGTACAAGCTTGAGCTCCCACCCGAGATGTCATTAGTCCACCTGGTATTCCATGTGTCTATGTTGAAGAAGGTAGTTGGAGATCCTTCAGCTATTGTGCCGGTTGAGACCATTGCAGTTAATGAAGAACTGTCATATGAAGAAATTCCAGTTGCCATTCTTGATAGACAAGTCCGAAAGTTGAGAAATAAAGAAATTGTATCCGTGAAAGTGTTATGGCGACACCAACAGGTTGAAGAGGCCACTTGGGAGGCCGAGAAAGAGATGAAGAAGAAGTATCCTTACTTGTTTGAATAGTTGTGTAATCCTTTTTATGAACTTGTCGCCTATGAATTTTGTATCGCTTATTCAGTTAATGTAAAGGTGTTCCTTTTAATTATATGTTGTTTACATGAGGCTATAGTTGTGTAAGGCCCCATAAAATTTTGTAAAAGAAAATAATGTTTCGTGGCGCCGAATTAGTTTTACGTGTTGAGGATTATATGATGTGTTTCTGGGGCTCTCTGACATGTGGAAAGGCCTAGTTACAAAGGAAACTCTGGCGAAATATTTGGAAATTTAGGGAGTTAGTCAAATTTTGGGCTTCTAGTGTGTGGTATGAAAACTGAGTTGCATAAGATTCTAATAACAGGTTTTGACCCTCATTCAAGGACGAATGATCCTAAGTGGGAGAGAATGTAAGGCCACGTAAAATTTTGCAAAAGAAAATAATGATTCATGGCGTCGAATTGGTTTTTTGTGTTGAGGATTATAGAAATTTGTGGTATATATTGACGCTTCAAGAATCGGGCTTGGATGTGTATTAATGCAACATGGCAAGGTTATAGCTTATGCTTATAGGCAACTCAAGAATCATGAAAAGAACTATCCAACACATGATTTAGAACTTGCGGCATTGGTATTTTCATTGAAAATTTGGCGTCATTATTTATATGGGGTCCATGTGGATATATTCAAGGACCATAAAAACTTTCAATATATTTTCAAGCAGAAGAAATTGAATCTGAGGCAGAGAAGATGGCTTGAGTTACTCAAAGACTACGACATTGATATTATATATCCGGGAAAGGCTAATGTTGTGGCAGATGCTCTTAGCCGGAAATCCATGGGTAATTTGGCTCACTTGGAGGCATATCAAAGGCCATTGGCCAAGGAAGTTCATCGATTGGCTAGTTTGGGAGTTCGTCTTGCGGACTCTAGTGAAGGAGGGGTAATTGTGCAGAATAGGGTTGAATCATCCCTTGTTGTGGAAGTCAAAGAGAAGCAATACAATGATCCATTGTTGGTGCAATTGAAAGAGGGAATTCATAAACATAAGACCATGCCCTTTTCTCTTGGCATGGTTGATGGTACACTAAGGTACCAAGGGAGACTACGTGTTCCAAATGTGGATGGTCTCCGTGAAAAAATTATGACTGAAGATCACACTTCTAGGTATTCCGTGCATCTAGGTTCTACAAACATGTATCATGATCTTAAGGAAGTCTATTAGTGGAATGATATAAAGAGGAATGTGGCGGACTTTATGGCAAGATGTCCAAATTGTCAACAAGTGAAGGCCGAACACCAAAGGCCCGGTGGGTAGGCACAGAATATAGAAATTCCAATGTGGAAGTGGGAAATGATTAATATGGACTTTGTTGTAGGATTACCGCACACTCCGCGCAAGTTTGACTCAATTTGGGTGATTATGGATCCACTCACGAAGTGAGCACACTTTTTGCCGGTTAAGTCTACCAACACAGCGGAGTAGTATGCTCAGTTGTATATCAAAGAAATAGTCAGGTTGCATGGCACCCCAGTTTCCATCATATCTGATCGGGGAGCACAATTCACTCCTAACTTTTGGAAGAAATTCTAGCAAGGTTTGGGTACTCAGGTGAATCTTAGTACATCCTTTCACCCGCATACTGATGGGCAGGCATAGCGGACTATTCAGACCCTTGAGGATATGTTGCGTTCTTGTGTTCTAGACTTCAAAGGTAGATGGGATGATCATTTACCACTCATAGAATTTGCATACAATAATAACTATCATGCTAGCATTCAAATGGCACCGTTAGAGGCTTTATATGGTAGGAGATGTAGGTCTCCCATTGGGTGGTTCGAAATTGGGGAAGCAGAGTTGATAGGGCCAGACCTCATGCATCACGCTATGGAAAAAGTTAAAATCATTAAGGAGCGGTTGAAGATTTCTCAGAGTCCTCAAAAATCCTATTCGGATGTTCGTCATAGGGATTTGGAGTTAAAAAACAATGATTGGGTATTCTTGAAAGTTTCCCCAATGAAGGGTGTAATGCGATTTGGTAAGAAAGGGAAATTGAGTCCAAGGTATGTCGGACCGTACAAAATCATTCAGAGGATCGGTGAGGTGGCGTACAAGCTTGAGCTACTACCTGAGATGTTATTAGTACACCCGGTGTTTCATGTGTCTATGTTTAAGAAAGTAGTTGGAGATCCGACACTCATTGTTCCTGTTGAGACTATTGAGGTAAATGAGAAATTGACTTACGAACAGATTCCGATTTCTATTATTGATTGGCAAGTCAGAAAGTTGAAAAATAAATAAATTGCATCTGTGAAAGTGCTATGGCGAAACCAACAGGTTGAAGAGGCTACTTGGGAGGCCGAGGAAGAAATGGAGAAAAAGTATCCTTATTTGTTTGAATAACTATGTATTTATGAGTTGTGCCTTATGAAAATGCTAGAAAGATACTTTGTATGAATTACGTATGATTTGTACATTTGATGTTAAGGGTGTTCCGTTCTGGTAATATAACTGCTTGTGAGGCCAAAGTTGGTGTTGTTTTGTATTATGTTACGTCGTTGGATTATGTATATGCTATTAGGATGTATTTCTGGGGCTCTCTGACAGGTGGAAAGGCCTAATTACAAAGGAAACTTTGGCGAAATTTTTAAAAATTTAGGGAGTTAGTCAAATTTGGGGCTGCTAGTGTGTGATATGAAAACTGAGTTGTGGTATGAAAACTGAGATGCTAATAACAGGTTTTGACCCTCATTCGAGGATGAATGATCCTAAGTGGGGGAGAATGTAAGACCTTGTAAGATTTTGCAAAAGAAAATAATGTTTCGTGGCGCCGAATTGATTTTACGTGTTGAAAAATAATGAGGCTGGGACTTTTTGGGTTGAAGAATGCACGGGAAACTAAAGGCAAGTTTTTGGTGGAAAAATGTAATTCTACGGCTATAATGAGGCTCAGACTTTCTGGCAGCAGCTATGCGGTCGACTATGCGACCGCATAATGACCGCATACACAGACAGATTTTTGATCAGTTTTGTCAGCAAGTATGCGACCATTATGCAATCCGCATATCCATTATGCGGTCGCATATGCGACCGCAGAACTGTTCCGGAGCTCCATTTTTGAATTTTTAAAACCCGACCCTATTTCGTTAAATACACTCTTTGGGCCATTTTTGAGCTATAATCTGACATTTTAGAGTGAGAGAGAGTGCCCTAGAGTGAGAAGGTGTTTTTCAATTCTTGCCCAAGTTTTGGAAGATTAAGAAGGGAAACTCACTAGGTCTTCATCCTAGAGGTAAGATTCTACACCCTAACCTCTAATTTCAAAATTATCTAAAAATGGGTAATTAGCAAGATAATTGTTAGGCATGAGAGTTGTTTATTTTACATGCATGTGATATCAAGGGGTGTAGGAAGATTGTTGAACTAAACTTGGTAAATATTGGGTTGTGGGATGATGGAATTCTCCATAAAAGGACCTTGAAACCTTATGCACACCTAGTGTTTTATAAAGTGCTCAAATGAGCTAGAGCTATGATCATCTTCCTAATTTTGATTAAATTTGTTATATTTCTACAATAGATTGAAGTTGCTAAGAATTCCGAAATATATAGAGTGTAATGAAGCTCGAGTGAGGTATGTTGGCTAAACTCTTCTCTTAGAATTAGATCCCACGATATTCATGTGAATTATATATGTCCCGAGTGGATCATTAGAAAATTGGTTGTTCCGAGTAAGATTGGGTTGAAAGATATATGTTCAACAAGTATTCCAAATGCTTTATTTATGTTATGTTATCAATTGAGGATGTATTAAAATATGGGTTGTGCATTAGAAATGCTCGACTTTAAGTTAAATTCAAATGAAGACTATTATTCCAAATTTTGTGAAATATCTCTATGTGCCTTAGACTCTTAATTGCTCACATGTGTACTACATGCCTTGACTTGAATTGTTGTTGTTATTGTTGATGATGTTGATGTTAGAAAGTGAAAAGGTGAGCATGAAATACTAAATATGGCCAACGTGCCAAGAATGATCTTATAATAATGGCCATTAGTGCCAATGAAATGAAAGGATGTGAAAGTAATATGAAATGCGATGATTGATATAAAAAGGATTGATGTCTCGAATAAGACAACCTAGCCTGTCAGGTTCTGATCAGACACCATGCCGCACACATTGTGGTGATTGTGCTTGAAATTGTAATTTAAATTATGATTGTGGTCGATGTCCCTAATGGATAGCCTAGCCAATCGGGTCGTAATCGGACTCCGTGTTAAAGACGGTGGTATTAATATTGAGAGTTATTGTGGTTGATGTCTCTAATGAGATAGCCTAGCCGATCGGGTCATGATCGGACTCCGTACTGAGAATACAATGGTACTGGTAGTAACACCCCGGAAAATTTTGAAGTACTTAAGTGTAAAGTCCGGTAAAGTTTGCAAAGGAAATAATATTTCATGGTGCCGGAATAGGCTTACGTGTTTGAGCTTGGTTGATCAGACATTTTAGGTTGAACAATGCACCGGAAAGTAAAGAAAAATTTTCGGCAGAAAAGTGCATTTCTGTGGTCCATTATGCGACCACAGAACCACTCTGTGGACCGCATAATGGCCGCAGAGTGAGGCAGTTGATTGGGTCAATTGGAAGCAACTATGCGGTCGACTATGCGATCGCATAACTGTTATGCGGTGCATTATGCGACCGCATAATAGTTATGTGGACCGCATACACAGGCAGTTCTTTTGACTATTTTGTAACCAAATATGCGACCGATGCGGTTCGCATATCGGTTATGCGGTCCGCATATCGGTTATGCGATCACATACCTTGTTCCGGAGCTGCATTTTTGGGGTTTTAAAACCCGACCATATTTCGTTAAATACACTCTTTGGGCCAATTTTGAGACATAATCTGATATTTTAGAGTGAGAGAGAGTGCCCTAGAGTGAGAAGGTGTTCTTCCATAGTTTTTCTTCAATTCTTGTTCAAGTTTTGGAAGATTAAGAAGGGAAGCTTACTAGGTTTTCATCCTAGAGGTAAGATTCTTCACCCTAAACCCTAATTTCGAAATTTTTTGAAAATGGGTAACTAGCAAGATAAATTTCTAGGCATGAGAGTTGTTTATTTTACATGCATGTGTTATCAAAGGGTGTAGGAAGATTGTTCAGCTAAAAATGGTAAAGATTGGGTTGTGGGATGATGAAGTCCTTCATAAAAGGACATTGAAACCTTATGCACACCCACTGTTTGATAAAATGCTCAAGTGAGCTAGAACCATGATCATCTTCATAATTTTGATTCAATTTGTTATGTTTCTAAAATAGATTGAAGTTGCTATGAATTCCGGAATATTTTAGAGTGTAAGGAAGCTTAAATGAGGTATGTTGACTAAACTCTTCTCTTAGAATTGAATCCCACAATATTCATGTAAATTATGTAACTCCCGAGTGATTTATTATGAAATTGGCTATTCCGAGTAAGATTGGGTTGAACGATATATGTTCAACAAGCATCACAAATTCTCTATTCATATTATGTTACCAATTGAGGATGTGTTAAAATATGGGTTGTGCATTAATAATGTTTCGACTTTAAGTCAAGTTGAAATGAAGGCTATTATGCCAAATTTTGTAAAATATCTCTATGTGCATCAGACTCTAAATTGCTCACATGTGTACTACACACTGTGATTTGAATTGTGTTTGTTGTTGATGATGAGGATGATATTTGAAATTGATAATGTGATCATGAAATACTGAATATGGCCAACGTTCCAAGAATGATCTTATAATTATGGCTACTAGTACCAATGAAATGAAAAGATGTGAGAGTATTATGAAATGTGATGATTGATATAAAAAGGTTGATCTCTCCAATAAGACAGCCTAGCCGATCGGGTCGTGATCGGACACCATGCCGCACACATGGTGGTGATTGTGCTGGAAATTGTAATTGAAATGGTAATTGTGGTTGATATCCCAAATGGATAGCCTAGCCGATCGGGTCGTGATCGGACTCCGTGTTAAAGACGGTAGTATTAATATTGAGAGAAATTGTGGTTGATGCCTCTAATGAGATGGCCTAGCCGATCGGATCATGATCGGACTCCGTGCTGTGAGTACAGTGGTACTAGTTTTGTGAATAATGGTGTTGTGAATAATTGTATTGTGGACAATGGTATATCGATACTAAATATCTCCCAATGTGAGATATGGAAATTAATTTGAACACTGTCTTGATCCTAAATTGAGGTTTGATGTTGATTATGTCTTTCATTGATATTATGATAATCTTGTTTGTATTATTTGTCATTCTATTGAGAGGGTGTTTAGTTATACATACTAGTGCTATTCGACGGTACTAACGTCCCTTTTGCCGGGAGCGCTGCATCTTTAAATAGATGCAGGTGGTTCTACAGCAGGAGATATTGATTAGTGATAGCAGTACACCTTCTTCCCAGGTGACTTGATGAGCCCCACTTCATTCCGGGGTCATAAATCTTTTGTACGTTGTGTATTCTATTTGAGGTATAGTCGGGGCCTTGTTTCCGGCATTATCGTTGTAATCTTCCTTATCCATAGAGGCTCCGTAGACATAGTGTGGGTTGTGTATTGGTGCTGGGAATGACAAACGCGTTATGTTGTATTTGAATTACTAATTCCATTTTAGATTATGAAAAAATATGTGGAACGGAGACTTTAATAAAATGTAGACATGATCACATTTGTGTCTAATTAATGAAATTATGTATTATCTTTATTCATGGATGAGTTTGGGTAGAATGAAATCTAACAGGCTTGCTCGGTCAGGTTCACTCGGTTGAGCGCCGGTTGCGCTCCTCGGTTTTGGGGCGTGACAAGTTTTTACTATTATGAGTTATGTTACATCACTGGACTGTGTATATGTTTGTAGGATGTGTTTATGGGGCTCTCTGACAGGTGGCACATTGCAAGACAATTTACAAACGCTGACTAAAAATCAATATAAAGTTGGGCCGACAAGGCCGTCATAACTACTACAGCTGGCAAACCAATCAAAATATACATACAAGGCCTACAAGCCCAACATATTTGGCCAAAGTATGACATTATATGTTCAGAGTCCCTTAGTCGCAAGTTGGAACGCAAGGATAGGTGAGGCACCAGGTGCCGATCTCGCTCCCCAGGTTCAGGGCATGACAAAAGTATTATTAGAGCAGTTCTGTCCTAGGGAGTCTACAAGTCGTGTTTAGTAGAGTCTTGTTTATGGGTGTGTTGTGCACCACACTTATAAGTAAGAGGCTACATGGCATTTAGGACTGTTACTCTTTCTTTTTACTCTAGATCATGTGGTAAAGCTCAGTTGTAAGAACTCAATTTCCTAAACTCTATCTTATTCATAATACGACGATCCCTACATCTAGAAAGACAATTGGTAAGAGATTGCATGTGGCTATGGAAGAGTTGAGTCATAGAAACTCGATTTTTCATGATATTTATGATGAGTAAATGTAAGATCTTCAGTAGATCATGTGTGTTCTAAGACATGTAAGCCTTTTGATAAGGAGCCTTAAGGCAAGAATATCTATCCACCCCTATGGTGAAAGGCAATGAGAGATTCAGAAGATAGATACAAGTTTCAACAAGTAAAAGAAGCAAGATGAAGAAGGGTACGAGGCGCCCAGTTAATGAAGATTATTAGTATTTACAAATTCAAGCAGAGGAATATAAGCCTTTTGAGTTACCTTCTACAATAATAGAGGTACGTACAAATCGCCACACCCATCTCATTTATGTCCTATGGAATTTAACAGAAGTAGTATAAGAGAAGGACGGGATATCAGGATCCGGCTGGGGTTAGAGTAACCCAAAATGGTGAATGGATTATTTGTGTTAGTTGACATTTCCGAAGGATAGTGCAAATATGCTAATAGATCTCCTTGTGAGGCACCCAGATGGTGCACTCTAAAATAATACAGCTAGATATGAGTACTACAAAGATGGGAACTGGAAGCCTGGAAGGGATAAATATTATCTTAGTATGGCTCCCGTCCCTAGTAGAGAGAGAATGTTAGGCAACTCGAAGAGCCAATGGATGGAGCAAGGGGACTAAGAGCAAAAGAATATCTTGTTCGCGTTATCAGAATAAAGTGATATACATAAATGTTAGCCGAAAATAAGAAGAGAGTTAATAAAGCATTATGAGTAAGATGTGATACATGGATGACAACGGTGGAAAAATAATTATGAAATGACATTATTACATAGTCTATAATCGAGGTAAGCAAAAGATGAGAGGTGCCAGGCCTGGACAAAAACAAAAAAGTATAGGCCATAAAGTTGTATCCTCATTTCCAGAAATAAGTTTGTGACTCCAACGCGACTGCCAGAAGGAAAAGTTAGACCCTAAAGTAATAGAAATCAGTATGGGCTGGTGAACAAGGTAAGGTAAACATGAATTAGGGACTAGGTAATTTGATAATGGTCGGCATCATGAGAATTTCAGAGATTGCATTCTGACGATAATAGAATGGAAAACAGAAGAATAACCCTTAAAGGTCCTTCAGGAGGATGCTTCACTAAAGCAAGCAATGGGAGCAAATTTAAGCTTAAGGAACTATATGTGCCAATTACACTAGGTGTCATCCCCGTGAATAAGGAATTTCATTATCCTTGGTACAAAAGTATTTTCTCAAGGCGAGTAAGGGTCATCGATGATGTGAAAAGAAGCCAAAGATAAAGAGCTAAACCATCTATACGTAGATCATCGTAGCACTAAATTTTAGTACCTTCCTAAAGGGGGGAATATGGAGTGATGTGGCATTAAGTCAGAATTAAGTGGTTCTAGTAATTATGGAATGGTAAAGGAAGAATGCGACAAAAAAAGGGATAAGATTGCACTTATTCAAAGACTATAGATATGCTACGATTCCAGAACATTATGCAAACACGACATCAAGGAGAGGAAGAGGGTTCATGCCCGAGATGTTATTGATAAATAAGGAGCCAGTACGAGACGTAAGTTAAGACAAAGGAAATAACCCAAGAAAGATTTCGCGGGATGTTGATATGAGAGTGGGCCAATGATTAGTTAATAGTTGATTCAGAAAGAGCCTAGTTATAGCTAGATAAGAGGATACAGACAAATCAATAGGCCGTGCAAGATAAACATAGTAAACCCCAACATGGGGAATTCAGTCTCGCATATATGACATCGTGATCCTTGAGAAATATTCAGATGGGAGTTAGGGTAGTTAAAGGTACCATATGAGTGTTACTGAAATAAAAAAGAATGCCACTAGGAAGAAAGTCAAAATATTAGTTCAGAGGCAACCCTACAAGCACAAGGGCGTGAAGGTAAGTAATGAAGGATAATTATAGGTGAGTACGAACATCAAAAATTCTGTCGGGTAAACGATATAACCAGCTTGTAACTTTATAAGAGCCAGAAGGTCTTCCTAAGTACTATAATGAAAAACTAGCTGAGGAAATAAGGAAGAAGGCTTCAACCTAAGCATAGTGAACTAAAGAGGAAATGGTCATTTAACAACAGTCTCACAACAACATTATATACGCCCCATAAGAACATGGCACCTACCGTGGCTAATGAACGGGATGTAAAAATCAGAAGTGATATTCAAGATCATATGAGTTGTATGGAATTCCAATATATGTGGGCACTAAGATAAGCTAAGTATGCACGCAAAAAGGGGGTTATGAAAGAAATAGAAGATATGATGCGAGATCTTAAGGCAAAAGTAAACAACGTACGAGATACTCAAATGCAGAAGGTTGTGAATAGTCCATACTACGGATAGAAGGCTAGAAGCGCGGGTATTCAGTACCCAGGAATGATAGCATCGTCGTCAGTGGCATATCTTCCAGCCTATGGTTTCTAGGTATCGAGAGGTCTAGTTAAGGGAGTAAAAGAAGAGTTAGAGATGATGTGATGTCTCGCTTGATGTTCCAGAACAATACAAGGATATCTATGGTGCAAGCAAGGTTGCGAGCAGTATAAATGGATATATGTAGGTCGCAAGCTAAAGTATGATAGAGCGACAAGGTTTTAGGAATACAAGAGTAAGGACAAGAAAGGGTGAGTGAGAAGGTAACGAGAAACGGATGAATCCTCGGGATTAAACACATGAAAACAAGATAGCTGATGGCTTCTCTAAGTTAGAGAAAGCTCAGTATAGCCTGAATGAAGTCAAAGGAATCTAAGACTAATAGCATTTAGATGAGATGGAATGATGCCGTGGTAGTAGAATAAAGGTGTAATTGTAATAGACAAAGGATGACTTTTGAGCCTTCGATTGAGTAATGATTTGAAGAGGATTTCATGGATTGTACGGAATTAAAATACCCACGTAAGGTGAATCACATTGGGATGCTATAAAATATGATTATTGAAGTACAGTATCGCCCTTAAGTGGATCAGGAAAATCACTTCAAATATTCCTCAATGCAACATAAGCCCTAGTAGCAATGTATTACGTAAGAAGTTTCAAGTTATCAATGGAAGATTGTAGATCAACATTGAGGTGAATCGACAATGGATGGGTAAAAGATACAAAGTATGAGATGAGATTAGTCCAGCAGTCTAAAGATGAACAATAATGAAGAAGCATTAAAAGACTTAGCTTTATGCATCTAGGATAAGCAACGAGAGTAACCTTGAGTTTGGTCGCAGACCTCAGTAACAATAAATTGAAGTATTATTTATGGTATAGTATAGCCTACTTAGATGTAGTAAAGCTAATGATGCCTAGAGGGATAATTTGAGATAATTCTGTATATGTTCAAAAAGTGAGACCTAGAGATTGGCTAAGAGCTGGAGGAAAGAGGAAAGAAGCATCGCATAGGCACACATACAAAGTTAGAGTCGTACAGGCTGCATGATAAAAGATAGCAACAATTACGAGATTAGAAGGATTCCGACTACAAGTCGTGGTGGGAGAAAGAGGCTTAAAGGGGGGAATGCCCTGGCCGTTGGATTTATTCAATGTACAGTTACCTAAATGGAAAGGAGAATAGTAAAATATTCGCAAGAGCTATGGGTTATGAGAATGATAAGTGCATCAGTCAATATTCGAGGACGAATATTCCAAAGGGGGGAATGATGTTACGCCCCGCAGTATTAGGTCGATATTACGCCCTGCAGTATTACATTACGATGATGTTATGCTCCACAGTATTATATGGAGATTATAACAAGATTATTTTGGGGATTATAACAAGATTACATTACGATGATGTTACGCTCCGCATCAATGACAAGATTATTTGGAGATTATAAGCATTATGCTATTTCAAACAAGTGATGAATAAATTCGTGAAGAAGAGAGGGTAAGCAAATCGAAGAAAATAAATTTTTGTCTAAGTTTGACATTTTGGGATAAAATACGGCCCGAGCTAAAATACCCGGTACTTATGGACTAGTACCATACAAGGCACCACATGACCATGATAGTAGGGTACATAAAGTGCGTCAAGTGAGTAATATTTTAAGTAATTTGAGATAATTCTTAATTATATGGGTAATTGGTTAAATATTGGATTAGTGGGGAATTAATAAGTTGATTAAGGAGTTGGTAGATGGTTAATTAAGGTCTTTGGATAAAGACTAAGGAAAGCTAACGTGGCAGCAAAATCTTGTCCAAATTATGACTCTTATACTATTAGTGAAAATGTGGCACATTTAAGTAGTATATGGCTTAGTCATAACATTTAAAGCCCAAAACTTATCTAATTCAAAAGAAAGGTCTTACATCAAATTGTAGGCAATGGAGATTCACGCAAGAATTCAAGAATTCAAGCAAAAAAATTCCTTAATCATCTTAGCAACGTGACTCTAAAAATGCCCGGTATAATCTTTCTCAAGAATATCATACGGATATTTCCCTATTCGGATCTTGCTGTCACGAGTTTTGTCGCAATTGTCGTGTGTTAGAAGGATTGTCCAGAAAACCGGCTCAGGTATGTTAAGGCTAAGTCCTTTCTTTATTTTGGCATGATCTCGTAATTACATGTGTTTGATAATGAGGCATAAAGAGAAGTTCATACTCACAAATTTATATACATTATCCTAGTCTCATAAGTTATAGTATTCTCCCTTATTGGTATTTTATATTCAATTGAGTATTGTCTTCTTCCAGTCAAGAGAGCGGAGAGTCTATATATACATTATTACATTATTTTCACTATCATCGAGCTATAATCGATGGACAGGCCCCTATTGGGCAACCTCTGATCAGATGGTAAGTTATATGACAAGCCTACTGTGGCCAAGCGCCAATGAGTGAGCCCAGTTGGCCGAGATGCAGATCCTAATATGTCCAAGTGCCAATGAACGAGCCTACTAGGGCAAAGCAATTATATATATACCAAGACTTATAAGGTCGGACAACTATTTTACTTACTATATTGAGAGAGTTGAGGCAGTATCAGCAGGTGAGCATATCTTCAGATTATCTTTGACTCCTAGTTACTTTCAGTTATTTTATTATCAGTTCAGTTTCAGCTTTCAGTATATTGCCTTACATACTTGGTACATTATTTCTTACTGACGTCCCTTTTCTAAGGGCGCTGCATTTCATGCATGCAGGTTCAGACAGACACACGGGTAGACCTCCTCATTAGGTGTTGCCCGAGTTCAGCTTGATCGGTAAGCTCCATGCCCTTCGGTGTTGCAGGGTCTAAAGCTTTATATACATCTTGTGTATATATGTATATATGTTATGAGTAGGTTGGGCCCTGTTTCGATCACTATATATCCATCAGTAGAAGCTTGTAGACATATCCTGTCAGTTAGTGCAGTATATTAGGCTTGTAGGCCTTGTATGTATATTTTGATTGGTTTTCCAGCTGTAGTAGTTATGATGGCCTTGTCGGCCCAACTTTATATTGATGTTTAGTCAGCGTTTGCAAATTGTCTTGCAATGTAGCCTACGGCCAAAGTATGACATTATATGTTCAGAGTCCCTTAGTCTCAAGTTGGTATGCAAGGATAGGTAAGGCACCTGGTGCCGTTCTCGCCCCCTAGGTTCGGGGCGTGACATATAAACTCTCTCCTACTTTGTGTTCAATTTTGCTATATTTCCAAATAGATCGAAGAAGCTAAGAATTCCAAAACATTGAAGTAATTTAAAAAGTCTCGAGGCAAGGTATGTTGGCTAAACTCCTCTTTTAGTATTGAACCTCACAATGGCCTTGTAAATCCCGTGTTGCTTATTGTAAATTGATTATTCCGAACAAGCCTTGGGTCAAAAGATATATGCATTCAAATTGTAAACGTTCTTCTTTGTTGAGTTACTATTTGAGAAAGTGATTAAACATGGGCTGTGTGTTAATATGTCATGATTTGAAGCGTGATTTTAATGAAAACTAGCATGTAGAATTGTGTAAGAAATCACATGTGTCTAAGACCCTTAATTTGGTTAGTTTCTCAAATGTGTATCTAAAGTCTTGAATTAAAATGCCTTATTGTTGATAATCTATAAGGATGTTTGAAAGAAAAGAAGGGGGTTGGCACTGTGCCAATAATGAGAGTTATACTTGTGCCCAAACGTGGCTGTTTTAACTAATGCTATGCTTTATAAGTGTTTCCAATATGTCTTTAGCTCTTATATATATTCGTATGTTGAAATTGTGTATTGCCCTTTTTGAGAATGGTAATTCAAGATTAAATGATGTGTTACTCGTTTATGCTTCTAACTTGTGCTTTGATTGCCAACCATTTTACTCCATTTCTTGGAAAGGAATTCATTGTGTTTAAATTCTTCATTGCTAATAAACTCAATGTTGTGATTTTCGGAATATTCTATATGTTGATGTTTCATGGTGAACCTTGAAAGTAAATAAAAGAAAATGTGGAATATGAAATACGGCAGTCGTGCCATGAATAAAGAATCTTGTGAATGGCTAAAAGAGACAAGGAAATTTTGTGGTTGTGAGTGGTTGAAAATACTAATGAAGGTTTATACATTGTGAGAGACGATGAGATGAATACATTTGTAATTATTGTCACGCCCCAAAAACCGAGGAGCGCGACCGGCGCTCAACCGAGTGAACCCGACCGAGCAAGCCTATTAGATTCCTTCTACCCAAACTCATTCATGAATAAAGAGAATATATGTTTTCCTTAATTAGTCAAAAAGGTGTTCATGTTCACAATACCAATTCATTACCAATAGTTCCATCATTTTTAGTCGTCTTAACTAGAACAAGTAATACAACTATAACATAACGTAGTTTGTCTTTCCCATCACCAATGCACAACCCACACTATGTCTACGGAGCCTCTATAGATAAATAAGAGTATAATGATAATGCCGGCGACAAGGCCTCGGCTATACCTCAAACCGAATACATAAAGTACAAAAGATACATGACCCCGGAATGAAGTGGGGCTCATTGAGTCAGCTGGGAAAAAGGTGTACTGCTATCACTGATCAATATCTCCTGCTGTGGAACCACCTGCATCCATTTAAAGATGCAGCGCCCCCGGCAAAAGGGACGTTAGTACCGTCGAATAACACTAGTATGTATAACTAAACAGTCCCTCAATAGAATGACAAATAATACAAACAAGATTATCATAATATCAATGAAAGCCTTAACTAACATCGGACCTCAATTTAGGATCAAGACAGTGTTCAAATTAATTCTCATATCTCACATTAGGAGTTTTTTAGTATCGATATACCATTGTCCACAATACCATTATTCACAAAACCAGTACCACCGTACTCTTAGCACGGAGTCCGATCATGACCCAATCGGCTAGGCCATCTCATTAGAGACATCAACCATAATTTCTCTCAATATCAATACCACCATCTTTAACACGGAGTCCGATCACGACCCGATCGGCTAGGCTATCCATTAGGGAGATCGACCACAATCAAAATTTCAAATTATAAATTTGCAGCACAATCACCACCATGTGTGCGGCATGGTGTCCGATCACCACCCGACCGGCTAGGCTGTCTTATTTGAGACATCAACATTTTTATATCAATTATCGCATTTCGTATTACTTTCACATCTTTTCATCTCATTGGCACTAATGGCCATAATTATAAGATCATTCTTGGCACATTGGCCATATTCAGTATTTGATGCTCACCTTATCAATTTTAATCATCATCATCATCATCAACAACAAATACAATTCAAATCAAGGTGTGTAGTACATAAGTGAGCAATTTAGAGTCAAGCACATAGAGATATTTCACAAAATTTGGCATAATAGCCTTTATTTGAACTTGACATAAAGTCGAAGCATTATTAATGCACAACCCATATTTTAACACATCCTCAATTGGTAACATAACATGAATAAAGCATTTGGGATGCTTGTAAAACATATATCTTTCAACTCAATCTTACTCGGAATAGCCAGTTTCATAATGAATGACTCGGGACTTACATAACTTACATGAATATCGTGGGATTCAATTCTAAGAGAAGAGTTTAGCCAACATACCTCACTTGAGCTTCCTTAAACTCTAAAACATTCCGGAATTCTTAGCAACTTCAATCTATTGTAGAAATATAACGAATTGAAACAAAATTTGGAAGATGATCATGGTTCTAGCTCACTTGAGCATTTTATCAAACACTAGATGTGCATAAGGTTTCAATGTCCTTTTTTAAGAAGGATTCCATTATCCCACAACCCAAGCTTTACCATTTTTAGCTCAACAATCTTTCCTTGATAACACATGCATGTACAATAACCAACCCTCTTGCCCAAAAATTATCTTGCTTATTATCTATTTCTACACAAAATTCGAAATTAAGGGTTAGGGTGTAGAATTATTGGAGAACACCTTCTCACTCTAGGGAACCCTCTCTCACTCTAAAATGTCAGATTATCTCTCAAAAATAGCCCAAAACGTTTATTTAACGAAGTAGGGTCGGGTTTTAAAAACCCAAAAATGAAGCTCCGGAAGAGGTTCTGCGGTCGCATATGCGACCGCATAATGGTTATGCAGACTGCATATCGGTCGCATATTGGTGTCCAAAGTTGGCCAAAAATCTGTCTGTGTATGCGGTCACTATGCGGTCCGCATAACTGTTATGCGATCGTATAATGCACTGCAAAACAGTTATGCGGTTGCATAATCGACCGCATAATTTCCCCGGACTGGCCCTTCTCCTGCTCACTTCTGCGGCCATTATACGGCCCGCAGAGTGATTGTGTGGTCGCATAATGGACCGCAAAATTACATTTTTCTGCCAAAAATTTTCCTTTTCATTCTCGTGCATTGTTCAACCCAAAAAGGGTAAGCCTATTCCGGCACCATAAAATATTATTTTCTTTGCAAATATTTACCAGGCTTTACTTAAGTACTTTGAAATTTTCCAGGGTGTTAAATATTTACCAGAGTTTTCTTTGTAATTAGGCCTATCCACCTGTCAGAGGGCCCCAAAAATACATCCTAACAGCATATACATAATCCAACAACGTAACATAATACAAAACAACATCAACTGTGGCCTCACAAGTAATTATATTACCAGAACGGAACGCCCTTAACACCAAATGTACAAGTCATACATATTTCATAGGAATATCCCTTAGCATTTTCTTAAGGCACAACTCATAAGTACATGGTTATTCAAATAAATAAGGATACTTTTTCATCATTTCTTCTTCGGCCTCCCAAGTAGCCTCTTCAACCTGTGAGTTTCGCCATAGCACTTTCACGGATGCAATTTCTTTGTTTCTCAACTTTCGGACTTGCCGATCAATAATAGAAACTGGAATCTCTTCATAAGTAAATTCTTCATTTACCTCAATAGTCTCAACCAGAACAATGGCTGTCGGGTCTCCAACTACTTTCCTTAACATAGACACATGAAACACTGGGTGTACTTATGACATCTCAGGTGGTAGCTCAAGCTTGTATGCTACCTCATTGATCCTCTGATTGATTTTTTCCGGTCCGACATATCTCGAACTCAATTTCCCTTTCTTACCAAATCGCATTACCCCTTTCATGGGGGAAACTTTAAAGAATACCCAATCATCTTCTTTGAACTCCAAATCCCTACGACGAACATTCGAATAGGATTTCTGACGACTCTGAGCAGCCTTCAACCGCTCCTTAATGATTTTAACTTTTTCCATAGCCTGATGCACGAGGTCTGGCCATATCAACCCTGCTTCACCAATTTCGAACCACCCAATGGGAGATCTACATCTCCCACCATATAAAGCCTAGAACGGTGCCATTTGAATGCTAGCATGATAGCTATTATTGTATGAAAATTCTATGAGTGGTAAATAATCATCCCAGCTACCTTTGAAGTCCAGAACACAAGCGCGCAACATATCCTCAAACATTTTAATAGTCCGCTCTGCTTGCCCGTCAGTTTGCGGGTGAAAGGCTGTACTAAGATTCACCTGAGTACCCAAACCTTGCTGAAATTTCTTCCAAAAATTAGCAGTGAATTGTGCTCCCCGATCAGAAATGATGGAAACTGGGGTGCCATGCAACCTGACTATTTCTTTGATATACAACTGAGCATACTACTCCGCTGTGTTGGTAGACTTAACCGGCAAAGAGTGTGCTGACTTCGTGAGTTGATCCACAATCACCCAAATTGAGTCACACTTGCGCGGAGTGCGCGGTAACCCAACCACAAAGTCCATATTAATCATTTCCCATTTCCATATTGGAATTTCTATGTTCTGTGCCAACCCACCGGGCCTTTGGTGTTCGGCCTTCACTTGCTGACAATTTGGACATCTTTCCACAAAGTCTGCCACATTCCTCTTTATATCATTCCACCAATAGACTTCCTTAAGATCACGATACATTTTTGTAGAACCTGGGTGCACGGAATACTTAGTAGTGTGAGCTTCAGTCAAAATTCTTTCACGGAGACCATCCACATTTGGAACACATAGTTGCCCTTGGTACCTTAGTTTACCATCATCCATGCCAAGAGAAACGGCCATGGTCTTATGTTTATGAATCCCCTCTTTCAATTGCACCAAAAATGGATCTTTGAATTGTTTTTCTTTGACTTCCACTACAAGTGACGATTCAGCCCTATTTTGCACAATTACCCCTCCTTCGCTAGAGTCCGCAAGACGAACTCCCAAACTAGCCAATCGGTTAACTTCTTTGGCAAATGGCCTTTCATATGCCTCCAGGTGTGCTAAGCTACCCATAGATTTTTGGCTAAGAGCATCCGCCACAACATTAGCCTTCCCCGGATGGTACAAAATATCAATGTCATAATCCTTGAGTAATTCAAGCCATCTTCACTGCCTCAGATTCAATTCAAATTGTTTGAAATATATTGAAGGCTCTTATGGTTCGTGAATATATCAACATGAACCCCGTATAAATAATGACACCAAATTTTAAATGCAAATACCACTAAACAAGTTCTGCGGTCACATATGCGACCGCATAATGGTTATGCGGACCGCATATCGGTCGCATGTTGGTGTCAAAAGTTGGCCAAAAATCTGTCTGTGTATGCGGTCACTATGCGGTCCGCATAACTGTTATGCGATCACATAATGCACCTCAAAATAGTTATGCGGTCGCATAATCGACTGCATAATTTCCCCGGACTGGCCCTTCTCCTGCTCACTTCTGCGGCCATTATGCGGCCCGCAGAGTGATTCTGCGGTCGCATAATGGACCGCAAAATTACATTTTTCTTCCAAAAATTTTCCTTTTCATTCTCGTGCATTGTTCAATCTAAAAAGCTTAAGCCTAGTCCGACATCATAAAACATTATTTTCTTTTCAAATATTTACCAGGCTTAACACTTAGTTACTTTGATATTTTCCAGGGTGTTACTTTTCCCCCGCTTAGGATCATTCATCCTCGAATGAGGGTCGTATTCTGTTATTTGCATCTTATGCAACTCAGTCTTTCATACCATGCACCACCAACCCCAAATTTGACTAACTCCCTAAATTTCCAAAAAATTTTCCAGAGTTTCCTTTGGAATTAGCCTATCCACCTGTCAGAGAGCCCCAAACACACATCCTAACAACATATACATAATCCAACAACGTAACATAATACAAAACAACATAACCTGTGGCCTCACAAGTAATTCTATTACCAGAACGGAACACCCTTAACACCAAATATATAAGTCCTACATATTTCATAGGAATATCCCTTAGCATTTTCTTAAGGCATAACTCATAATTACATGGTTATTCAAATAAATAAGGATACTTTTTCTTCATTTCTTCTTTGGCCTCCCAAGTAGCCTCTTCACCTGTTGGTTTCGCCATAGCACTTTCATGGATGCAATTTCTTTGTTTCTCAACTTTCAGACTTGCCGATCAATAATAGAAACTGGAATCACTTCATAAGTCAATTCTTCATTTACCATAATAGACTCAACCAGAACAATGGCTGTCGGGTCTCTAACTACTTTCCTTAACATAGACACATGAAACACTGGGTGTACTTTTGACATCTCAGGTGGTAGCTCAAGCTTGTATGCTACCTCACCGATCCTCTGAATGATTTTGTCCGGTCCGACATACCTCGAACTCAATTTCCCTTTCTTACCAAATCGCATTACCCCTTTCATGGGGGAAACTTTTAAGAATACCCAATAATCTTCTTTGAACTCCAAATCCCTACGACGAACATTCGAATAGCATTTCTGATGACTCTGAGCAGTCTTCAACCGCTCCTTAATGATTTTAACTTTTTACATAGCCTGATGCACGAGGTCTGGCCATATCAACTCTGCTTCCCCAATTTCGAACCACCCAATGGGAGATCTACATCTCCTACCATATAAAGCCTCGAACGGTGCCATTTGAATGCTAGCATGATAGCTATGGTTGTATGAAAATTCTATGAGTGGTAAATAATCATCCCATCTACCTTTGAAGTCCAGAACACAAGCGCGCAACATATCCTCATGCATTTGAATAGTCCGCTCTGCCTGCCCGTCAGTTTGCGGGTGAAAGGCTGTACTGAGATTCACCTGAGTACCCAAACCTTGCTAAAATTTCTTCCAAAAATTAGCAGTGAATTGTGTTACCCGATCAGAAATGATGGAAACTGGAGTGCCATGCAACCTGACTATTTCTTTGATATACAACTGAGCATACTGCTCCGCTGTGTTGGTGGACTTAACCGGCAAAAAGTGTGCTGACTTCGTGAGTCGATTCACAATCACCCAAATTGAGTCACACTTGCATGGAGTGCGCGGTAACACTACCACAAAGTCCATATTAATCATTTCCCATTTCCATATTGGAATTTCTATGTTCTGTGCCAACCCACCGGGCCTTTGGTGTTCGGCCTTCACTTGCTGACAATTTGGACATCTTTCCACAAAGTCTGCCATATTCCTCTTCATATAATTCCACCAATAGACTTCCTTAAGATCATGATACATTTTTGTAGAACCTGGGTGAACTGAATACCTAGTAGTGTGAGCTTCAGTCAAAATTCTTTCATGGAGACCATCCACATTTGGAACACATAGTCGCCCTTGGTACCTTAGTGTACCATCATCCATTCCAAGAGAAAAGGCCATGGTCTTATGTTTATGAATCCCCTCTTTCAATTGCACCAACAATGGATCGTTGTATTGTTTTTCTTTGACTTCCACTACAAGTGATGATTCGGCCCTATTTTGCACAATTACCCCTCCTTCGCTAGAGTCAGCAAGACGAACTCCCAAACTAGCCAATCGGTGAACTTCTTTGGCCAATGGCCTTTCATATGCCTCCAAGTGTGCTAAGCTACCCATAGATTTTTGGCTAAGAGTATCCGCCACAACATTAGCCTTCCCCGGATGGTACAAAATATCAATGTCATAATCCTTGAGTAATTCAAGCCATCTTCTCTGCCTCAGATTCAATTCCTTCTGTTTGAAAATATATTGAAGGTTCTTATGGTTCGTGAATATATCAACATGGACCCGATATAAATAACGACGCCAAATTGTCAATGCAAATACCACTGGAATAGGTTCTGCGATCGCATATGTGACCGCATAATGGTTATGCGGACCGCATATCGGTCGCATATTGGTGTCCAAAGTTGACCAAAAATCTGCCTATGTATGCGGTCACTATGTGGTCCGCATAACTGTTATGCGATCGCATAATGCACCGCAAAATAGTTATGCGGCCGCATAATCGACCGCATAATTTTCCCGGACTGGATATTCTCCTGCTCACTTTTGCGGCCATTATGCGGCCCGCAGAGTGATTCTGCGGTCGCATAATGGACCGCAGAATTACATTTTTCTGCAAAAAATTTTTCTTTTCATTCTAGTGCATTGTTTAACCCAAAAAGGGTAAGCCTAGTCCGGCACCATAAAACATTATTTTCTTTGCAAATATTTACCAGGCTTTACACTTAAGTACTTTTAAATTTTCCAAGGTGTTACATTCTCCCCCGCTTAGGATCATTCATTCTCGAATGAGGGTCGAATTCTGTTATTTGCTTATTATGTAACTCAATCTTTCATACAACGCACCAGCAACCCCAAATTTGACTAACTCCCTAAATTTCGAAAAAAAATTCCAGAGTTTCCTTTGTAATTAGGCCTATCCACCTGTCAGAGAGCCCCAGAAACACATCCTAACAGCATATACATAATCCAACAACGTAACATAATACAAAACAACATCAACTGTGGCCTCACAAGCAATTATATTACCAGAACGAAACGCCCTTAACACCAAATGTACAAGTCCTACATATTTCATAGGAATATCCCTTAGAATTTTCTTAAGGCACAACTCATAATTACATGGTTATTCAAATAAATAAGGATACTTTTTCTTCATTTCTTCTTCGGCCTCCCAAGTAGCCTCTTCAACCTGTTGGTTTCGCCATAGCACTTTCACGGATGCAATTTCTTTGTTTCTCAACTTTCGGACTTGCCGATCAATAATAGAAACTGGAATCTCTTCATAAGTCAATTCTTCATTTACCTTAATAGTCTCAACCGGAACAATGGTTGTCGGGTCTCCAACTACTTTCCTTAACATAGACACATGAAACACTGGGTGTACTAATGACATCTCAGGTGGTAGCTCAAGCTTGTATACTACCTCACCGATCCTCTGAATGATTTTGTACGATCCGACATACCTCGACTCAATTTCCATTTTTTACCAAATCGCATTATCCCTTTCATGGGGGAAACTTTTAAGAATACCCAATCATCTTCTTTGAACTCCAACTCCCTACGACGAACATCCGAATAGGATTTCTGATGACTCTGAGCAGTCTTCAACCGCTCCTTAATGATTTTAACTTTTTCCATAGCCTGATGCACGAGGTCTGGCCCTATCAACTCTGCTTCCCTAATTTCGAACCACCCAATGGGAGATCTACATCTCCTACCATATAAAGCCTCGAACGGTGCCATTTGAATTCTAGCATGATAGCTATTGTTGTATGCAAATTCTATGAGTGATAAATAATCCTCCCAGCTACCTTTGAAGTCCAGAACACAAGCGCGCAACATATCCTCAAACATTTGAATAGTCCGCTCTGCTTGCCCGTCAGTTTGCGGGTGAAAGGCTGTACTGAGATTCACCTGAGTACCCAAACCTTGCCAAAATTTCATCCAAAAATTAGCAGTGAATTGTGCTCCCTGATCAGAAATGATGGAAACTGGGGTGCCATGCAACCTGACTATTTCTTTGATATACAACTGAGCATACTGCTCCATTGTGTTGGTGGACTTAACCGGCAAAAAGTGTGCTGACTTCGTGAGTCGATCCACAATCACCCAAATTGAGTCACACTTGCGCGGAGAGTGCGGTAACCCAACCACAAAGTCCATATTAATCATTTCCCATTTCCATATTGGAATTTCTATGTTCTGTGCCAACCCACCGGGCCTTTGGTGTTCGGCCTTCACTTGCTGACAATTTGGACATCTTGCCCCAAAGTCTGCCACATTCCCCTTCATATCATTCCACCAATAGACTTCCTTAAGATCATTATACATTTTTGTAGAACCTGGGTGCACGGAATACCTAGTAGTGTGAGCTCCAGTCAAAATTCTTTCACGGAGACTATCCACATTTGGAACACATAGTCACCCTTGGTACCTTAGTGTGCCATCATCCATGCCAAGAGAAAAGGCCATGGTCTTATGTTTATGAATCCTCTCTTTCAATTGCACCAACAATGGATGATTCACTACAATTGACTTCCACTACAAGTGATGATTCAGCCATATTTTGAACAATTACCCCTCATTCGCTAGAGTCCGCAAGACGAACTCCCAAACTAGCCAATCGGTGAAATTCTTTGGCCAATGGCCTTTGATATGACTCCAAATGTGTTAAGCTACCCATAGATTTTCGGCTAAGAGCATCTGCCACAACATTAGCCTTCCCCGGATGGTACAAAATAACAATTTCATAATCCTTGAGTAATTCAAGCCATCTTCTCTGCCTCAGATTCAATTCCTTCTGTCTGTGTATGCAGTCACTATGCTGTCCACATAACTATTATGCGATCGCATAATGCACCGCAAAACAGTTATGCAGTCGTATAATCGACCGCATAATTTCCCCAGACTGGCCCTTCTCCTGCTCACTTCTGTGGCCATTATACGGCCCGCAGAGTGATTCTGCGGTCGCATAATGGACCGCGGAATTACATTTTTTTGCCAAAAATTTTCCTTTTCATTCTCATGCATTGTTCAACCCAAAAAGGGTAAGCCGAGTCCGACACCATAAAATATTATTTTCTTTGCAAATATTTACCATGCTTTACACTTAAGTACTTTGAAATTTTCCAGGGTGTTACATTCTCCCCCGCTTAGGATCATTCGTCCTCGAATGAGGGTTGAATTCTGTTATTTGTATCTTATGCAACTTAGTCTTTCATACCACGCACCAGCAACCCCAAATTTGACTAACTCCCTAAATTTTCAAAAATTTCGCCAGAGTTTCCTTTGTAATTAGGCCTATCCACCTGTCTGAGAGCCCCAGAAACACATCCTAACAGGATATACATAATCCAACAACGTAACATAATCCAAAATAACATAAACTATGGCCTCACAAGCAATTATATTACTAGAACGGAACGCCCTTTACACCAAATGTACAAGTCGTACATATTTCATAGGAATATCCCTTAGCATTTTCTTAAGGCACAACTCATAATTACATGGTTATTTAAATAAATAAGGGTACTTTTTATTCATTTCTTCTTCGGCCTCCCAAGTAGCCTCTTCAACCTTTTGGTTTCACCATATCACTTTCTCGGATGCAATTTCTTAGTTTCTCAACTTTCAGACTTGCCGATCAATGATAGAAACTGGAATCTCTTCATAAGTCAATTCTTCATTTACCTAAATAGTCTCAACCGGAACAATGGTTGTTGGGTCTCCAACTACTTTCCTTAACATAGACACATGAAACACTGGGTGTACTAATGACATGTCAGGTGGTAGCTCAAGCTTGTATGCTACCTCACCGATCCTCTGAATGATTTTGTACGGTCCGACATACCTCGGACTTAATTTTCCTTTCTTACCAAATCGCATTACCCCTTTCATGGGGGAAACTTTTAAGAATAACCAATCATCTTCTTTGAACTTCAAATCCGTACGACGAATATCCGAATAGGATTTATGACGACTCTGAGCAGTCTTCAACCGTTCCTTAATGATTTTAACATTTTGCATAGCCTGATGCATGTGGTCTGGCCCTATCAACTCTGCTTCCCTAATTTCGAACCACCCAATGGGAGATCTACATCTCCTACCATATAAAGCCTCGAACAGTGCCATTTGAATGCTAGCATGATAGCTATTGTGTTATGCGAATTCTATGAGTGGTAAATAATCATCCCAGCTACGTTTGAAGTCCAGAACACAATCGCGCAACATATCCTCAAGCATTTGAATAGTCCGCTCTGCCTGCCCATCAGTTTGCGGGTGAAAGCTTGTACTGAGATTCACCTGAGTACCCAAACCTTGCTGAAATTTCTTCCAAAAATTAGCAGTGAATTGTGCTCCCCGATCAGAAATGATGGAAACTGGGGTGCCATGCAACCTGACTATTTCTTTGATATACAACTGAGCATACTGCTCCGCTGTGTTGGTGGACTTAACCGGCAAAAAGTGTACTGACTTCGTGAGTCAATTCACAATCACTCAAATTGAGTCACACTTGCGCGGAGTGGACGTTAACCCTACCACAAATTCCATATTAATCATTTCTCATTTCCACATTGGAATTTCTATGTTCTGTGCCAACCCACCGGGCATTTGGTGTTCGGCCTTCACTTGCTGACAATTTGGACATCTTGCCACAAATTCTGCCACATTCCTCTTCATATCATTCCACCAATAGACTTCCTTCAGATAATGATACATTTTTGTAGAACCTGGGTGCACGGAATACCTAGTAGTGTGAGCTTCAGTCAAAATTCTTTCACGGAGACTATCCACATTTGGAACACATAGTCGCCCTTGGTACCATAGTGTGCCATCATCCATGCCAAGAGAAAAGGCCATGGTCTTATGTTTATGAATCCCCTCTTTCAATTGCACCAACAATGGATTGTTGTATTGTTTTTCTTTGACTTTCACTACAAGTGATGATTCAGCCCTATTTTGCACAATTACCCCTCATTCGCTAGAGTCCGTAAGACGAACTCCCAAACTAGACAATCAGTGAAATTCTTTGGCCAATGGCCTTTGATATGCCTCCAAATGTGCTAAGCTACCCATAGATTTTCGGCTAAGAGCATCCGCCACAACATTAGCCTTCCCCGGATGGTACAAAATATCAGTTTCATAATCCTTGAGTAATTCAAGCCATCTTCTCTGCCTCAGATTCAATTCCTTCTATTTGAAAATATATTGAAGGCTCTTATGGTTTGTTAAAATATCAACATGGACCCCATATAAATAATGACGCCAAATTTTGCAATGAAAATACCACTGGAACAGGTTCCGCGGTTGCATATGCGACCGCATAATGGTTATGCGGACCGCATATTGGTGTCCAAAGTTGGTCAAAAATCTATCTGTGTATGCGGTCACTATGCTGTCTGCATAACTGTTATGCGATCGCATAATGCACCGCAAAACAGTTATGCAGTCGCCTAGTCGACCGCATAATTTCCCCAGACTGGCCCTTCTCCTTCTCACTTCTGTGGCCATTATGCGGCCCGCAGAGTGATTCTGCGGTCGCATAATGGACCGCAGAATTATATTTTTTTGCCAAAAATTTTCCTTTTCATTCTCGTGCATTGTTCAACCCAAAAAGGGTAAGCCTAGTCCAGCACCATAAAATATTATTTTCTTTGCAAATATTTACCAGGCTTTACATTTAAGTACTTTGAAATTTTCTAGGGTGTTACATTCTCCCCCGCTTAGGATCATTCGTCCTCGAATGAGGGTTGAATTCTGTTATTTGCATCTTATGCAACTTAGTCTTTCATACCACGCACCAGCAACCCCAAATTTGACTAACTCCCTAAATTTCTAAAAATTTCGCCAGAGTTTCCTTTGTAATCAGGCCTATCCACCTGTGAGAGAGCCCCAGAAACACATCCTAACAGGATATATATAATCCAACAACGTAACATAATACAAAACAACATCAACTGTGGCCTCACAAGCAATTATATTACCAGAACGGAACGCCCTTTACACCAAATGTACAAGTCGTACATATTTCATAGGAATATCCCTTAGCATTTTCCTAAGGCACAACTCATAATTACATGGTTATTTAAATAAATAAGGGTACTTTTTATTCATTTCTTCTTCGGCCTCCCAAGTAGCCTCTTCAACCTGTTGGTTTCACCATAGCACTTTCTCGGATGCAATTTCTTTGTTTCTCAACTTTCGGACTTGCCGATCAATGATAGAAACTAGAATCTCTTCATAAGTCAATTCTTCATTTACCTCAATAGTCTCAACCGGAACAATGGTTGTCGGGTCTCCAACTACTTTCCTTAACATAGACACATGAAACACTAGGTTTACTAATGACATCTCAGGTGGTAGCTCAAGCTTGTATGCTACCTCACTGATCCTCTGAATGATTTTGTACGGTCCGACATACCTCGGACTTAATTTTCCTTTCTTACCAAATCTCATTACCCCTTTCATGGGGGAAATTTTTAAGAATAACCAATCATCTTCTTTGAACTTCAAATCCGTACGACGAACATCCGAATAGGATTTATGACGACTCTGAGCAGTATTCAACCGTTCCTTAATGATTTTAACATTTTGCATAGCCTGGTGCATGTGGTCTGGCCCTATCAACTCTGCTTCCCTAATTTCTAACCACCCAATGGGAGATCTACATCTCCTACCATATAAAGCCTCGAACAGTGCCATTTGAATGCTAGCATGATAGCTATTGTGTTATGCAAATTCTATGAGTGGTAAATAATCATCCCAGCTACCTTTGAAGTCCAGAACACAATCGCGCAACATATCCTCAAGCATTTGAATAGTCCGCTCTGCCTGCCCGTCAGTTTGCGGGTGAAAGCTTGTACTGAGATTCACCTGAGTACCCAAACCATGCTGAAATTTCTTCCAAAAATTAGTAGTGAATTGTGCACCCCGATCAGAAATGATGGAAACTGGGGTGCCATGCAACCTGACTATTTCTTTGATATATAACTGAGCATACTGCTCCACTGTGTTGGTGGACTTAACTTGCAAAAAGTGTGCTGACTTCGTGAGTCGATTCACAATCACTCAAATTGAGTCACACTTGCGCGGAGTGCGCGGTAACCCTACCACAAAGTCCATATTAATCATTTCCCATTTCCACATTAGAATTTCTATGTTCTGTGCCAACCCACCGGGCCTTTGGTGTTCGGCCTTCACTTGCTGACCATTTGGACATCTTGCCACAAAGTCTGCCACATTCCTCTTCATATCATTCCACCAATAGACTTCCTTCAGATAATGATACATTTTTGTAGAACCTGGGTGCACGAAATACCTAGTAGTGTGAGCTTCAGTCAAAATTCTTTCACGGAGACTATCCATATTTGGAACACATAGTCGCCCTTGGTACCTTAGTGTACCGTCATCCATACCAAGAGAAAAGGCCATGGTCTTATGTTTATGAATCCCCTCTTTCAATTGCACCAACAATGGATCGTTGTATTGTTTTTCTTTGACTTCCACTACAAGTGATGATTCAGCCCTATGTTGCATAATTACCCCTCCTCCGCTAGAGTCCGCAAGACGAACTCCCAAACTAGCCAATCGGTGAACTTCTTTGGCCAATGGCCTTTGATATGCCTCCAACTGTGCTAAGCTACCCATTGATTTTCGGCTAAGAGCATCCGCCACAATATTAGCCTTCCCCGGATGGTACAAAATATCAATGTCATAATCCTTGAGTAATTCAAGCCATCTTCTCTGCCTTAGATTCAATTCCTTCTATTTGAAAATATATTGAAGGTTCTTATGGTTCATGAATATATCAACATGGACCCCATATAAATAATGACGCTAAATTTTCAATGCAAATACCACTAGAACAGGTTCTGCGGTCGCATATGCGACCGCATAATGGTTATGCGGACCGCATATCGGTCACATATTGGTGTCCAAAGTTGGCCAAAACTCTGTCTGTGTATGCGGTCAGTATGCGGTCCGCATAACTGTTATGTGATCGCATAATACACCGCAAAATAGTTATGCGGTCGCATAATCGACCGCATAATTTCCCCGGACTGGCCCTTCTCCTGCTCACTTCTGCAGCCATTATGCGGCCCGCAGAGTGATTCTGCGGTCGCATAATGGACCGTAGAATTATATTTTTTTGCCAAATATTTTCCTTTTTATTCTCGTGCATTGTTCAACCCAAAAAGGGTAAGCCTAGTCCGGCACCATAAAACATTGTTTTCTTTGCAAATATTTACCAGGCTTTACACTTAAGTACTTTGAAATTTTCTAGGGTGTTACAATTATATTACATTTGTGTGCAAAAACAAAAATGTTTTTGGGAGTATGATTAGCAAATCGGGAAAGGGTGGGTCATAAGGCCCACACGTGCCTGTGTAGGGGTGAATTGTGATGGATTGTAATTATTTTCCTTATTTGGGATGAGATTCATATTAGCTGGAATTGGAAAGTCAACCTACACGGCAAATGTGGGAAGGCGGCCTAGCCGATCGGGTGGAGATCGGATGCCATATTGCGCACATGGTGGTACTACTCTTGGTAACACCCTTTTTTTGCATCACATGTCAAACCACATTGTCCGTGGGGAGATGGCCTAGCCGATCGGGCATAATCGGACTCCGTGCTAAAAACACGGTGGTATATCGGTGCTAATGATCTCCCAACCAAAAATACATATTATTTTTCTTATTTTGATGCTTGCTCGGGGTAGTGCTTAGGCTATGATATACCTCGAATAGATTGCTAAGATTCATGTTTTGATGTTTCTTATATTTGTACCAGGATACACAGGTTTCTCAAGTTGGATCCTCCAGTGTTCACAGGTACTTATCTTGATGAGGACCCCCGGACTTTATTGACGATGTCCACAAGACCCTCCGAGTTATGCATGCTACTGAGACGTAGGGAGTGGAGTTAGCCTCCTACCGCCTAAAAGGGTTGTCCTATTCTTGGTTTGAAATGTGGGAGGACTCCCGTGATGAGGGAAGCCCTCCGGCGATGTGGAGTGAGTTTGCCGATGCTTTCATTGATAGTTTCTTGCATGCCGAGACTAAGGCAGCCCGTGCTGCTGAGTTTGAGAGCCTGAAGTAAGGTAGAATAAGTGTGTGAGAGTATCATATGAGATTGGAACGCCTATACAAATATTCCATCTACATGTTGCCCACTATGAAGGCTAGAGTGCGCCGGTTTGTGCAGGGCCTTAGCCCCTTGGTTATCAATGAGGCCACTACAACTGCCATGAATTCTGATACGAACTATGGTAATATGGTGGCATTTGCTCAAGCCACAGAGACCTGCAAATTGTAGAATAGAATGGAGCGTAAGAGCAGTAGCAAGGCCCAGTCCGCGGGCAACTTTGGTAGTTCTTCTGGTGGTGGTGATGGTAGGTCAGCTTTCAGGGGAGGGTCATCAAGTCCATCCTAGTATTTTGCGCACTCTTCGGTCAGTGAGCAGCCATCGGGGCCCAGTCAGCACTAGGGGAGCCGCTTTAGGCCCGGCCAGCGCAATAGGGGACCCTACCACCAGGGTCGGTCTGGTGGGAGATTTTAGCAGCAACGGAGGATGCCATGCCCAAGGTGCGGGAAGATGCACTTTGACGCCTGCTTCATGGACCAGCCCATATGCTACGGGTGTGGTATGGTGGGTCACATTCAGAGGGATTGCCGTTCGTCTCACCAGAGCATGGGGAGGGGTGCAGCAAAATCGACCAGTTCTACAGCTATTACATCCGTAGCACCTCCTCCAGATCGAGGCACCTCAGCACCCGCAGGGCGTAGTGTAGCTAGGGGTGGTACACAAAGTTCGGCAGGACCCAGCTGTTTCTATACTATTAAGGGTCGTCAGAGTTCAGAGGCTTCTCCGGATGTTGTCACAGGTATATTGACTGTCCAATCTCATGATGTGTATGCTCTTATTGATCCCGGTTCCACTTTGTCCAATGTCACTCCTTATGTTGCTATGGAATTTGGGATAGAACCGGAATAACTCCATGAGCCATTCTCTATATCTACTCCGGTTGGTGAGTCTATTGTGGCCGTACGAGTTTATAGGGATTTTGTTATCACGGTGCGCGGTGGGGACACCATGGCCGATCTCATTGAATTGGGGATGGTTGATTTTGATGTAATAATGGGGATGGATTAGATTTACTTATATTTCACTAGGCTTGATTGTCGAACCAGAACCGTTAGGTTTGAATTTCAAATGAGTGAGTGATTGAATGGAAGGGGGATGATGTGGTGGCGAAGGGTAGGTTTATTTCTTACCTTAAGGTACACGAAGAAAAACAAGGGGTGTATTTACCATTTGGTCTGGTTTACGGACACCGATGTTGAGGCACCTACACTTGAGTCCGTGCCAGTTGTGAGTGAATTTCCGGAGGTCTTTCCGGATGAGCTCACTGGGATCCCACCAGATATGGAGATTGATTTAGGGATTGATGTGATTCCAGGCATGCAACCTATATCGATTCCACCCTACAAAATGGCACCGGCAGAATTGAAGGAGCTGAAGGAACAATTGAAGGATTTGTTAGAGAAAGGTTTCATTCGGCCGAGTGTGTCACCTTGGGGCACACCGGTTCTATTTGTAAGAAAGAAGGTTGGGTCGCTAAGAATGTGTATTGACTATCGGCAGCTCAAAGGTTACAATAAATAATAAGTACCCACTTCCAAGGATAGATGACTTGTTTGATCAATTACAGAGTGCTAAGTCCTTCTCCAAGATAAATTTAAGATCCGGGTATCCCCAATTGAAGATCAGGGAGCAGGATATTCCGAAAACAACTTTCAGGACCCGATATGGGCACTTTGAGTTCCTGGTAATGTCTTTTGGTCTTTCAAATGCCCCCACAGCTTTCATGGATCTTATGAACCGAGTATTCACGCCTTTTCTTAACTCCTTCATGAAACTGTTTATTGATGATATCCTTGTATATTCACGAAATCGAGAGGACAATGCCGGTCATCTCAGGGCAGTTCTACAGACTCTATATCAGCACAAGTTGTATGCGAATTTTTTGAAATGTGAATTTTCACTTGAATCTGTCACATTCTTGGGTCATGTCATCTCCAAAAAAGGAATTGAGGTTGATCTTCAGAAGATTACAGCTATGAAGAATTGGCCTAGACCTACTACCCCAATAGAGATTTGCAGTTTCTTGGGCTTATCAGGATATTACATAAAGTTTGTGGAGGGGTTCTCTACTCTTCCTTCTCCGTTGACTAAATTCATGGAGAAGGCAGTTAAGTTCCAATGGTCAGATGATTGTGAAAGAAGCTTCCAAGAGTTGAAGTCAAGACTGACTACGGCACCGGTGTTGACCCTACCATAGGGTACGAATGGGTTTGTAGTATATTGCGATTCTTCAACTGCAGTTCATAACCCAAATTGAGTTGAACTTACGATACATTATGCTGCCGCATAATCATTTTGCGGGCCGCATAACCCATCACAGACTCAGCACAAAAATTTCTAGTGGGAAGTTCTGCGGCGCATTATGCGATCGTAGAATAGGTCTACGAACCGCAGACCGGTCGCAGAGTGAGGCAAAAGTGCCCAGTTCCGGAGGGCCAATATGCGGTCCATTTTGTAGACTGCAGAAGCATTATGTAGCCGTATATGCGATCGCAGATCTGTATCGGGGCTTCATTTTTCTAATTTTTGAACCCGACCAAGTTCTTATAAAGCAGTCTTAGGGATCATTTTAGAAGGTTCAAACTTATATTATAGAGAGAGGTAGGTGGTATAGAGTGAGAAAAGGAATTTCTAAGTCACTTGTTCATCAATCTTTGCTCAAGCCTTGAAAGATTCTCTAGGGTAACTCACATGGTCTTCAACCAAAAGGTAAGGTTCTAGCCCTAGCCTTTAATTTCGAGATTTGACTGAAAATAGGTAATAAGCTAAGCAATTCTTGGGTATGGGACTTGTTCATTATGCATACATGTACTTTCTAGGGTTGTGGGGAGATTGTTGAGCTCAATTGGGTAGATTTTGGGTAGTGAAATAGAGGAATCCACCATAGGAGGACCTTGGGATCATAATGACCACCTAGTGTTTGATAAAATGCTCAAATGAGCTAGAATCATGAATTCCTTCCAAATTCGTGTTCAATGTTGTTGTGTCTCTATATAGATCAAAGTTGCTAGGATTCCGAAACTGTGTAGCGAATTAAGGAAAACTCAAAGAGAGGCATGTTGGCTAAACCCCTCTTTTAGAATTGAACCCCATAATGGCCTTGTATGTCCCACGATGCTCATTATAAACTGATTATTCCAAATAAGCCTTGTGTAAAAATACATATGCGTTCAATATGTATTCCAAAGATTCTCATTATGTTGAGTTACTGTTTGAGAATGTGGTTCAAGTGTGGGCTGTGTGTTATTATGTTATGATTTAAAAACGTGATTCTAATGAAAGCTATTATGTCAAATTGTGTAAGAAATCACATGTGCCTAAGACAATAAACTTCTCAAATATGTGTTTAAAGTCTTAATTTGAAAGGCCTTGTTGTTGATTATCCATGATGATATTTGAAAGTGAAAGAAGAGAACATGAAATATGATGTGCGGCCAACGTGCCAAGGATGATATTGTGTCATGGCCATTGGTGCCAATGAAATGAATGATATGCAAAAGATTACGAAATAAGTGGTAAATTGTTTTCATAATAAATGCTTTGGGAGTATCGATTAGACACCGAGGAAGGGTAGGTCGAAATAACCTAATCCCGAAACTACATGTGCCGGTGTAGGAGTGATTGAGGGGTAAATCCCCGTGTTAATGTGGTGAGATTATTTCCCCTTATATGGGATGAGATTAATGTGTTGAGCTGTTTCCCCTTATATGGGATGAGATTATTGCTAGCAAAATGTGATATGATGTCGGCCCATAAGGCATTGTGGCGAGATGGCTTAGCGGATCGGGCTGAGATCGGACGCCATGCCACGCACATGGTGGTATTGTGAGTGCATGTCTCGAGGTGAGACGACTTAGCCGGTCGGGCTGAGATTGAACTTCATGCTAAAACACGGTGGTGTATCGGTGCTAAAGATCTTCCAACTTAAAAAGATTGGAACTTACTTAAAATTTGCCTTTCCCCTAACTTGACACCTGGATACTATTTGATTCTCTTACTAATTTCCTATTTCCTTCTCTATTTGTTGTTACTCGTTCTATTGAGAGGGTGTTTAGTTTTACATACTAGTACTATTCCATATGTACTAACGTCCCTTTTACCGGGAGCGTTGTATCTTTAATTGATGCAGGTGGTTCCATAGCAGGTTGTATTGATCAGTGATAGCAACACACCCTCTCCTCAGCTGACTTGGTGAGCCCCACTTCATCCGGGGTCCTGTATCTCTTTCCTTTGTATATAGTGTTTGAGGTTTAGCCAGGGCTTTGTTAATGACGTAACTAATAGAAATGAACTGGTGTTATTCACATGACCACTTAATGTTTTATTAATGATATAAATGCATTTTCTCTTTATTCATGGACGAGTTGGGTAAAAGGTATTGTACAGGCTTGCTCGGCCAGGGTATCTCGGTTGAGCGCCGGTCGCGCTCCCCATGGTCGCGGCGTGATACACTTGGTATCAGAACTGGTCAAGGAGCCAATGTTACCCTAAGAGTGGCAGTTGATCATTTACTTGATGATGCGGGTGAGCACCCGAGGGGTGAGAATATTCCCCCGACTACCATACTGCCTGATTCTACTACACCTGATCAGACTGCACCTATCCCTACACCTACTGGGGTGCAACGATCCGTCCAACTGATATTCCAGGTCCACCTCTAGCCCCATTTTCCGGTCTTGGTGTATCTGATGCTGATCTTAGAGGAGCCATACAGATGTTAGCTCAGATGGTGGCTTCTCAGGCCCAGAGATCAAAGTTTGCACCCACTTCTTCTAGTCATCCAGGGGATTCCGCTAGTTCCAGGGTGAACAGGTTTCTCCAGTTGGATCCACTAGTTTTCACAGGTACTGATCCTGAAGAGGACTCCCAGGTGTTTATTAACGAGATGCACAAGACCCTCTGAGTTATGCGTGCTACTGAGACGGAGGGAGTGGAGTTGGCCTACTACCGCCTGAAAGGGGTGGCCTATTCTTGGTTTGAAATGTGGAAGAACTCCCGTGAGAAGGGAAGCCCTCCGGCGAGGTGGTGTGAGCTTACCGATGCTTTCATTGATCATTTCTTGCCTGCCGAGACTAAGGCAGCCTGTGCTGCTGAGTTTGAGAGCCTGAAGAAAGGAAGTATGAGTGTGTGGGAGGATCATATGAGATTCGCGCACCTGTCTAAATATGCCATCTACATGTTGCCCACTATGGAGGCTAGAGTGCGTCGGTTTATGTAGGGCCTTAGCCCCTAGGTTATCAATAAGGCCACAACAACTGCCTTGAATTCCGATATGAACTATGGTAAGATGGTGGCAATTTCTCAAGCCACAAAGACCGGCAAATTGAAGAATACAATGGAGTGTGAGAGCAGCAGCAAGGCCCGGTCTGCGGATAACTTTGGTGGTTCTTCTAGTGGTGGTGGTAGGTCAGCATTCAGGGGAGGGTCATCAGGTCCATCCTAGTCTTTTGCGTAGTCTTCAGTCAGTGTGCAGCCATCAGGGCCTAGTCAGCAGTAGGGGAGCCGCTTTAGTCCCGATCAGGGCAACATGGGAACCTACCAGCAAGGTTGGTCTGGTGGGATATTTCAGCAGCAGCAGAGGCCCCCATGCCCTAGGTGTTGGAAGATGCACTTTGGGGCCTGCTTCATAGACCAGCCCATATGCTATGGGTGTGCTATGAGGGGTCACATTCAGAGGGATTGCCGTTCGTCTCACCAGAGCATGGGCAGGGGTGCATCACAACCGGCCAGTTTTGCAACTACTATATCCGTAGCACCTCCTCCAGCTGGAGGCACCCCAGCACCCGCAGGGCGGGGTGCAGCTAGGGGTGGTATAGAGAGTTCAGGAGGACCCAACCGTTTCGATGCTATGAAGGGTCGCCAAAGTTCAGAGGCTTCTCTAGATGTTGTCAAAGGTATATTTACTGTCCAATCTGATGATGTGTATGCTCTTATTGATCCTGGTTCCACTTTGTCCTATGTCACTCCCTATGTTGCTATGGAATTTAGGATAGAGCCGAAACAACTCCATGAGCTGTTCATTGTATCTACTCTAGGTTGTGAGTCTATTGTGGCCACGCGAGTTTATAGGAATTGTGTTGTCATGGTACGTGGTCGGGAAACCATGGCCGATCTCATTGAATTGGGGATTGTTGATTTTTATGTAATAATGGGGATGGATTGGCTTTATTCATGTTTCGCTAAGCTTGATTGTCGAACTAGAACTGTTAGGTTTGAATTTCCAATGAGTCAGTGATTGAATGGAAGGGGGATGATGTGGTGTTGAAGGGTAGGTTTATTTCTTACCTTAAGGCCACGAAGATAATTAACAAGGGGTGTATTTAGCATTTTGTCCGGGGTACCTACACTTGAGTCTGTGCCGGTTGTGAATGAATTTTTGGAGGTCTTTCCGGATGCGCTCCCTGGGATCCCACCAGACAGAGAGATTGATTTTGGGATCGATGTGATGCCAGGAACGCAGCCTATATCTATTCAACTTTACAGAATAGCATCGGCAAAATTGAAGGAGCTAAAGGAACAATTGAATGATTTGTTAGAGAAAGGTTTCATGTGGCTGAGTGCGCCGCCTTAGGGCGCACCGGTTCTATTTGTAAGAAAGAAGAATAGGTCGCTAAGAATGTGTATTGACTATTGGCAGCTCAACAAGGTTACAATCAAAAATAAGTATCCACTGCTAAGAACAGATGACTTGTTTGTTAAATTACAATATGCTAAGTACTTCTGCAAAATCGATTTAAGATTCAGGTATCACCAATTAAAGATCAGGGAGTAGGATATTCCAAAAATAGCTTTCAGGACCCGGTATGGGCAATTTTAGTTCCTAGTAATGTCTTTAGGGCTATAAAATGCCCACGCAACTTTCATGGATCTTATGAATCGAGTTTTCAAACCTTTTCTTGGCTCCTTCGTGATAGTGTTTATTGACGATATCCTTGTATATTCGCGAAGTGAAGAGTACCATGCCGGTCAACTTAGGGCAGTTCTATAGACTCTATATCAGCACAAGTTGTATGCAAAGTTTTCAAAATGTGACGTTTGGCTTGAATCTGTCTCATTCTTGGGTCATGTCATCTCTAGAAAAGGAATTGAGGTTGATCCTCAAAATATTGCAGCTGTGAAGAATTGGCCTAGACCTACTACCCCAACAAAGATTCGTAGTTTTTTGGACTTAGTAGGATATTACAGGAAGTTTGGGGAGAGGTTCTCTACTCTTGCCTCTCCATTGACTAAACTGACGCAGAAGAAAGTTAAGTTCCAATGGTCAGATGGTTGTGAAAGAATCTTCCAAGAGTTGAAGTCAAGATTTACTTCGGGACCGGTGTTGACCCTGCCAGAGGGTACAGATGGGTTTGTGGTATATTGCGATGCTTCAAGGATCAAACTTGGGTGTGTATTAATGCAACATGGCAAGGTGATAACTTATGCTTCTAGGCAACTCAAGAATCATGAAAAGATCTATCCAACGCATGACTTAGAGCTTGCGGCGGTGGTATTTGCATTGAAGATTTGGTGTCATTATCTGTATAGGTTTCATGTGGATATATTCACGGACAGTAAGTGTCTTGTATATATTTTCAAATAGAAGGAATTGAATATGAGGCAGAGAAGATGGCTTGAGTTACTCAAGTATTACCACATCGATATTCTATATCATCCGGGGAAGGCTAATGTTGTAGAAGATGCTCTAAGCCAGAAATCGCTAGGCAGTTTGGCTCACTTGGAGGCATATTAAAGGTCATTAGCCAAAGAGGTTCATCGGGTGGCTAGTTTGGGAGTTCGTCTTGCGAATTCTAGTGAAGGAGGAGTGATTGTGCAAAATAGGACTGAATCATCGCTTGTTGTGGAAGTCAAGGAGAAGCAATACACCGACCCATTGTTGGTACAATTGAAGGAGGGGATTCATAAACATAAGACCATGGCCTTTTCTCTTGGCATGGATGATGGAAAACTAAGGTACGAAGGGAGATTATGTGTTCCAAATGTGGATGGTCTTCGGGAAAGAATTATGACTGAGGCTCACACTTCTAGGTATTTCGTGCACCCGAGCTCTACAAAGATGTATCATGATCTTAAGGAAGTCTAATGGTGGAATGATATGAAGAGGAATGTAGCGAACTTTGTGGCAAGATGTCCAAATTGTCAGCAGTGAAGGCCGAATACCAAAGGCCCGGTGGGTTCGTACAAAATATAAAAATTCCATTGTGGAAATGGGAGATGATCAATATGGACTTTGTGGTAGGACTACCTCGCACTCCTCGCAAGTTTGACTCGATTTGGGTGATTGTGGATCGACTCACGAAATCAGCACACTTTGTACCTGTTAAGGATACCGACACAACAGAACATTATGCCCAGTTGTATATCACAGCAATAGTCAGGTTGCATTTCACTCCAGTTTCTATTATCTCAGATCTATGGGCACAGTTCACGGCTAATTTTTGGAAGAAATTATAGCAAGGTTTGGGTTCTCAGGTATATTTTAGTACAACTTTCCATCCACAGACCGACGTGCAAGCAGAACGGACTGTTCAGATGCTCGAGGATATGTCGCGTGCTTGTGTTCTCGACTTCGAAGGTAGCTGGGATGATCATTTGCCGCTCATAGAATTTGCCTACAATAATAGTAGGAGATCTGCTACTACAATAATCGTAGGAGATTATTTGCCGCTCATATCATGCTATCATTCAGATGGCACCGTTCGAGGCTCTATATGGTAGGAGATATAGATCTCCCATTGGGTGGTTCGAGATTGGGGAATCGGAGTTGATAGCACCAGATCTCGTGCATCAGGCTATAGAGAAGGTTAAGATCATTACAGAACGGTTGAAAACTGCCAAGAGTCGTTAGAAGTCCTATTTGGATATACGCCGTAGGGATTTTGCGTTCAAAGAAGATGATTGGGTATTCTTGAAGGTTTCCCCTATGAAGGGTATAATGCAGTTTGGTAAGAAAGGAAAATTGAGTTCGAGGTATGTCGGACCATACAAAATCATTCGGAGGATTGGCCAGGCGGCTAACAGGCTAGAACTACCTTCAAAGATGTCTTTAGAGCACCCGATGTTTCATGTATCCATGTTGAAGAAGGTGGTTGGAGATGCGTCGCTTATTATACTGGTTGGGACTATTAGGATCCTCTAGTGTTCACAGATACTAATCCTGAGGAGGACCCCAGGACTTTATTGTCGAGATGCACAAGACCCTCCGAGTTATGCGTGCTACTCAGACGGGGGGAGTGGAGTTGGCCTCCTACCGCCTGAAAGGGGTGGCCTATTCTTGGTTTTAATTGTGGGAGGACTCCCGTGAGGAGGGAAGCCCTCCGTCGAGGTGGAGTGAGTTTGCCGATGCTTTCATTGATCATTTCTTTCCTGCCGAGACTAAGGCAGCCCATGCCGCTAAGTTTGAGAGCCTGAAGTAAGGTAACATGAGTATGTGGGAGTATCATATGAGATTCGCGTGCCTGTCCAAATATGCCATCTACATGTTGCCCACTATGGAGGCTAGAGTGTGTCGGTTTGTTTAGGGCCTTATCCCCTTTGTTATCAATGAGGCCGATACAGCTTCATCGAATTTTGATATGAACTATGGTAGGATGATGGCATTTTCTCAAGCCACAGAGACCCGCAAATTGAAGAAGAGAATGGAGCACGAGAGCAGCACCAAGGGACAGTCCGTGGGCAACTTTCATGGTTCTTCTGGTGGTGGTGGTGGTGGTGGTAGGCCAGCAATTACGAGAGGGTCATCAAGGCCATCCCATTCTTTTGTGCAGTATATACTCAATGCGCAGCCATCGGGGCCCAGTCAGCAGCAGGGGAACCGCTTTAGGCTTAGTCAGGATAACATGGGACCCTACCAGCATGGTCAATCTAGTGGGATATTTTAGCAGCAGCGGAGGCCCCCATGCCGTAGGTGCGAGAAGATGCACTTTGGGGCCTACTTCATGGACCAGCCCATATGCTACGGGTGTGGTATGAGGGGTCACATTCAGAGGGATTGCCTTTCGTCTCACCAGAGCATGGGCAAGGGCGCAGCACCACTCGCCAGTTCTGCAGCTACTTCATCCGCAGCGCCTCATTTTGCTCGAGGCACCCCAGCACCCATAGGGCATCGTGCAACTAGGGGTGGTACATAGAGTTCGGGAGGACCTAGCCGTTTCTATGCTATGAAGGGTCGCCAGAGTTCAGAGGCTTCTCTAGATGTTGTAACAAGTATATTGACTGTCCAATCTCATGATGTGGATGCTTTTATTGATCCCAGTTCCACTTTGTTCTATGTCACTCCCTATGTTGCTATGGAATTTGGGATAGAACAGGAACAACTCCATGAGCCTTTCTCTGTATCTACTTTGGTTGGTGAGTCTATTGTGGCCGTGCCAGTTTATAGGGATTGTGTTGTCACGGTGTGTGGTCGGGACACCATGGTCGATCTCATTGAATTGGGGATGGTTGATATTTATATAATAATGGGGATGGATTGGCTTTATTCATATTTCTCTACTCTTGATTGTCGAACCAAAACCGTTAGGTTTGAATTTCCTATGAGTCAGTGATTGAATAGAAGGGGGATAATGTGGAGCCGAAGGGTAGGTTTATTTCTAACCTTAAGGCCACGAAGATGATTAACAATGGGTGTATTTACAATTTAGTCTGGGTTACGGACATCGATGTTGAGGCACCTACATTTGAGTCTGTGCCGGTTGTGAATGAATTTCCCGAGGTCTTTTCGGATGAGCTCCCTCGAATCCCACAAGACAGGGAGATTGATTTTGGGATTGATGTGATGCCAAGAACGGAGCCTATATCTATTCTACCCAACAGAATGGCACTGGCAGAATTGAAGGAGCTAAAGAAACAATTGAAGGATTTGTTAGAGAAAGGTTTCATTTGGCCGAGTGTGTCGCTTTGGGGTGCATCGGTTCTATTTGTAAAAAAGAAGTATGGGTCGCTAAGAATATGTATTGACTATCGGCAACTCAACAAGGTTACAATAAAAAATAAGTACCCACTACCAAGAATAGATGACTTGTTTGATCAATTGCAGGGTGCTAAGTACTTCTCCAAGATCAATTTAAGATTCGGGTATCACCAATTAAAGATTAGGGAGCTGGATATTCCGAAAATAGCTTTCAGGACCCGGTATGGGCATTTTGAGTTCCTAGTAATGTCTTTTGGGCTATCCAATTCCCCCACAGATTTCATGGATCTTATGAATCGACTTTTCAAGTCTTTTCTTGACTCCTTCGTGATAGTGTTTATTCACGATATCCTTATATATTCGCGAAGTCGAGAAGACCATGCCGGTGATCTCAGGGCAGTTCTATGGACTCTATATCAGCACAAGTTGTATACGATATTTTTGAAATGTGAATTTTGGCTTGAATCTATCACATTCTTGGGTCATGTTGTCTTCAGATAAGGAATTGAGGTTGATCCTCAGAAGATCGCAGCTGTGAAGAATTGGCCTAGACCTACTACCCCATCAGAAATTCGTAGCTTCTTGGGCTTAGTAGGATATTATAAGAAGTTTGTGGAGGGGTTTTCTACTCTCGCCTCTCCATTGGCTAAATTGACGTAGAGGGCAGTTAATTCCAATGGTTAGATGCTCGTGAAAGAAGCTTCCAAGAGTTGAAGTCAAGATTGACTACGGTACATGTGTTGACCCTACCAGAAGATACAGATGTAGTTGTGGTATATTAAGATGCCTCAAGGATTGGACTTGGGTGTGTATTAATGCAACATGGCAAGGTGATAGCTTTATGCTTCTAGACAACTCAAGAATCATGAAAAGAACTATCAAACACATGACTTAGAGCTTGCGGCAGTGGTATTTATATTGAAGATTTAGCGTCATTATCTATATGGGGTCCATATTGATATATTCACGGACCATAAGAGTCTTTAATATATTTTCAAACAGAAGGAATTGAATATGAGGCAGAGAAGATGGCTTGAGTTACTCAAGGATTACGACATCGATATTTTGTATCATCCGGGGAAGGCTAATGTTGTAGCGGATGCTCTTAGCCGAAAATCTATGGGCAATTTGTCTCACTTGGAGGCATATCAAAGGCCGTTGGCTAGGGATGTTCATCGGGTTGCTAGTTTGGGAGTTCGTCTTGCGGATTCTAGCAAAGTAGGAGTGATTATGCAAAATAGGGCTGAGTCATCGCTTTTTGTGGAAGTTAAGGAGAAGCAATACAACGACCCATTGTTAGTATGATTGAAAGAAAGGATTCATAAACATAAGAACATGGCTTTTTCTCTTAGCTTGGATGATGGCACACTGAGGTACCAAGGGTGATTATGTGTTCCAAATGTGGATGGTCTCCGGGAAAGAATCATGATCGAGGCTCACACTTCTAGGTATTCTGTGCACCCGGGCTATACAAAGATGTATCATGATCTTAAGGAATTCTACTGGTAGAATGATATGAAGAGGAACGTAGCAGACTTTGTGGCAAGATGTCCAAATTATCAGCAAGTGAAGGCCGAACACCAAAGGCCCGGTGGGTTGGCACAGAACATAAAACTTCTGTTGTGGAAATGGGAGATGATCAATATGGACTTTGTGGTAGGACTACCTCACACTCCTCGCAAGTTCAACTCGATTTGGGTGATTGTGGATCGACTCATGAAATCAGCACACTTTTTACCTATTAAGGCTACCAACACAGCAGAATAGTATGCCCGGTTGTATATCAAGGAAATAGTCAGGTTGCATGGCACTCCAGTTTCTATTTTCTCAGATTGATGGGCATAGTTCAGGACTAATTTTTGGAAGAAATTCCAGCAACGTTTGGGTACTCAGGTAAATCTTAGTACAACTTTCCATCCACAGACCATCAGGCAAGCAGAGCGGACTGTTCAGACGCTCAAGGATATATTGTGCGCTAGTGTTCTCGACTTCGAAGGTAGCTGGGATGATCATTTGCTGCTCATAGAATTTTCTTACAAAAATAGTTATCATGCTAGCATTCAGATGGCATTGTTCGACGCTCTATATGGTAGAAGATGTAGATCTCCCATTGGGTGGTTCGAGATTGGGGAAGCAGAGTTTATAGGACCAGATCTTGTTCATCAGGCTACAAAGAAGGTTAAAATCATTACAGAATGGTTGAAAACTGCCCAAATATGTCAGAAGTCCTATTCGGATATATGCCGTAGGGATTTGGAGTTCAAAGAAGATGATTGGATATTTTTGAAGTTTTCCCCAATGAAGGGTATAATGCAGTTTGGTAAGAAAGGGAAATTGAGTCCGAGGTATGTCGGACCGTACATAATCATTAAGTGGATTGGCCAGGTCGCTTACAGGCTAGAACTACTTCTAGAGATGTCTTTAGTGCACCTGGTGTTTCATGTATCCATGTTGAAGAAGGTGGTTGGAGATCCATCGCTTATTGTTCCGGTTGGGACTATTGAGTTTAATGAAGAATTGACGTTTGAAAAAATTCCATTTGCCATTCTTGCCAGGCAAGTTCGAAAGATGAGGAACGAAAAACTTGCCTGCGTGAAAGTGTTATGGCGAAGCCAACAAGTCGAAGAGGCACCTGGGAAACAGAGGAAGAGATAAAGAAAAAGTAGCTTCATTCGAGGACGAATTATCTTAGGCGGGGAAAGATGTAAGGCCCTGTAAACCCTTACCTAAAACCCAGGGTTTCGTGGTGCGGAAGTAGACTTAAGTGTTGACGATTGTAAGGATTCTTCGCGGCGAGCTTGCTCACCACAGTTCGGACTTTTTGGGATGAACAGTGTGTTGGGAGATGAAGAAAATTTTTGAAAGTGCATGGCATTTCTGCGGCCCATTCTGCAGTAGCAGAACTGATCTGCGGACCGCATATCTGCCGCAGACTAAAGCAGAAATTAGGGCAACTTTTTGGACCATTATGCGGCCGCATAACCTAAAACCAGCACAAAAATTTCCGGAGGGAAGTTCTATTGCGCATTATGCGACTGCAAATTAGGTCTGCGGACCGCAGATCGGTCATAGAGTGAGGTAGAAGTGCCCAGTTCTGGAGAGCCAATATGCGGTTCATTTAGTAGACAACATAAGCGTTATGCGGTCGCATATGAGGCCGCAGATCTACATCGGGGCTGCATTTATTTAATTTTTGAACCCAACCCCATTCTTATAAAACAGTCTTAAGGATCATTTTTGTAACACCCCGGAAAATTTTTAAGAACTTAAGGGTAAAACCCGGTAAAATTTGCAAAGAAAATAATGTTTTATGGTGCCGGACTAGTCTTACGTATTTGAGAATTATATAAATTCTTCGCGGCGAGCTTGCTCGTCGCGGCTCGTACTTTTTGGGTTGAACAACGCACGGAAAAGTAAAGGTAAATTTTTGCTGGAAATGTGCATTTATGCGGTCCATTATGGGACCGCATAATCACTCCGCGGGCCGCATAATGGTCGCAAAAGTGAGCAGGTGTGGGCTATTATGGAAGCAGCTATGCGGTCAACTATGAAACCGCATAGTGACCACATACACAAGCAGTTCTTTTGGCTTTTTTGTAACAAAATATGCGACCGATATGTGGTCCGCATATCGGTTATGCGATCACATACCTTGTTCCGGAGCTACAATTTTGGGTTTTTAAAACCCGACCCTATTTCATTAAATACACTCTTTGGGTCATTTTTGAGCTATAAACTGACATTTTAGAGTGAGAGAGGGCGCCCTAGAGTGAGAAGGTGTTCTCCAATAATTGTTCTTCAATTCTTGCCCAAGTTTTGGAAGATTGAGAAGGGAAACTCACTAGGTCTTCATCCTAGAGGTAAGATTCAACACCCTAACCCTCAATTTTGAACTTTGTGTAGAAATGAATAATAAGCAAGATAATTTCTGGGCAAGAGGGTTGGTTATTTTACATGCATGTGTTATCAAGGGGTGTAGAATGATTGTTGAGCTAAAAATGGTAAAGGTTGGGTTGTGGGATGATGGAATCCTCCATAAAAGGATCTTGAAACCTTAATTCACATCTAGTGTTTGATAAAATGCTAAAATGAGCTAGAACCATGATCATCTTCCTAATTTTAGTTTAATTTGTTATATTTCTAAAATAGATTGAAGTTGCTAAGAATTTCAGAATATTTAGAGTCTAAGGAAGCTCAAGTGAGGTATGTTGGCTAAACCCTTCTTTGAGAATTGGAATTCCCATTATCCTTGTAAGTTCTGAGATGTTGATTATAAATCGAGTATCCCGGTAAGTTCTGTGATGAAGATATATGTTCAATCCGTGTTTCAAATGCTCTTATCATATTGCATTATAAATTAAGGATGTGTCCCAAACTATGGATTATGTATCCACATGTTATAATTTCTAGTCGTGATTTATATGAAAGTTATTATGCCAAGTTGTGTAGAGGTTGTGATTGTGATACACCTCCACCCGCATACATTGGGGTGAGGCAGCATGACCACTTTGTGTGGGGATTATGGTATAGAGATTGTGATTGTGATACACCTCCACCGGCATATATATTGGGTGAGGCGGCATGACCGCTTTGTGTAGGAATTATGGTATTGTGGGACTGCACCTCCACCCTCTTACATTGGGGTGAGGTGGTACGACCGCTTTGTGTATAGTTTTGGTATTGTTGTGGCACCACCACCCGCATACATTGGGGTGAGGCGGCATAGCCGCTTTGTGTAGGTTCTTGGTACTGTGGTTATACATCCATGCGCATACATTGAGGTGAGGCGGCAGGGCCACTTGATTTGAGTTGTGGTACTGAACGTACACCTCCACCTGCATACATTGAGGTGAGGCGGCGGGGCCGTTTTGTGTGAAGATGGTTATAGAGGATCTCATCTTAAATCCTATAAATGTTGTTGATGGCTTTTAATAAGCTTGCTATGGTTGAGACGGTTATCTATATTATACTATTGCCGCACTGGTCCATCATATTCATCTTGTATTTATGAATTCTTAAATTGCTGTTTAGTTTTCATACTAGTACTATTCGACGGTACTAACGTCCCTTTTGCCGGGGGCGCTGTATCTTTAAATGGATGCAGGTGGTTCCACAACAGGAGACATTGATCAATGATAGCAGATAGCAGTACACATTCTTCCCAGCTAACTTGGTGAGCCCCACTTCATCCCGGGGTCATGTATCTTTTGATCTTTATGTATTATGGTTGAGGTATAGCCGGGGCCTTATTGCCGGCATTATCATTGTACTTTTCTTTATCCATAGAGGCTCTATAGACATAGTGTGGGTTGTGTATTGGTGTTGGGGAAAGACAAACTATGTTATATTGTGGTTGTATTACTTGTCCATTTGAGACTTTAAAAATGATGAAACTATTGGTAAGAAATTGGTAATTGTAGACATGACCACTTTATTGTTTAATTAAGGAAAACATATATTGTCTTTATTCATGAATGAGTTTGGGTAGAAGGAATCTAACAGGCTTGCTCGGTCGGGTTCACTCGGTTGAGCGCCGGTCGCGTTCCCCGGTTTTGTGTCGTGACAAACTTGGTATCAGAGCCTAAGGTTTTAAAGTGTCCTAGGATGTCTCGGAGCCGTGTCTAGCAGAGTCCTTATTATCGGTGTGTTGTCGACCACATCTATAATTAGAATGCTACATGGGAATTTAGGAATAATACCCTTCTTTCATGTTCTTGATCGTGCGATAAAGCTGGTTGTAAGATTGTTCCTTCTTTAACTCCTGCGTTGCTCTAATTTTTAGTACATAGCACCTAAGAAGAAGGCAAGAACTAGCCAAAGAGCCAATGTCACCCCAGGAGTGAGAATATTCCTCTAGTTACTACACTGCCTGACTCTGCTACAACTGATCAAACTGCACCTGTCCCTATAGCTACAGAAGGTGCAACAGTTCCTCCAACTGATATTCCAGTTCCACCTCCAGCTCCAGCTTCTAATTCTGGTGTGTCTGATATTGATATTTAGGGATCCATACAAATATTGACACAGTTAGTAGCTTCTCAGGCCCAGAGATCGTGTGTTGGGCCTACTTCTTCTAGTCATCCAAGGGAATTTGCTAATTCCAGGGTGAACAAGTTTCTTCAGTCAGATCCTCTAGTGTTTACGGGTGCTGATCCCGAGGAGGACCCCAGGACTTTATTGATGAGATGCACAAAACTCTCTGGGTTATGCATGCTACAGAGACGGAGGGAGTAGAATTGGCCTTCTACCGCCTGAAAGGGGTGGCCTACTCTTGGTTTGAGTTGTGGGAGGAATCCCGTGAGGAGGGAAGCCCTCTGGCAAGGTGGGGTGAGTTCACAGATGCCTTTATAGATCATTTCTTGTCTCCAGAAACTAAGGCAGCTCGTGCCGCTGAGTTTGAAAGCCTGAAGCAGGGTAGTATGAATGTGTGGGAGCACCATATAGAGTTTGCGTGCCTGTCCAAGTATGCTATTCATATGTTGCCCACTATGGAGGCTAGAGTGCGCTGGTTTGTATAGGGCCTTAGCCCCTTGGTTATCAATAATGCCTCTACAGCTGCCTTGAATTCCGATATGAACTATGGTAAGATGATGGCATTTGCTCAAGCCATAGAGACCCGTAAATTGAAGAATAGAATGGAGCGTTAGAGTAGCAGCAATGCCCGATCCGCGGACAACTTTGGTAGTTCTTCCGGTGGTGGTGGTGGTAGGTAGGCATTCAGGGAAGCATCATCAGGACCATCCCAATCATTTGCCCAGTCTTCGATGGGTGCACAGTCATCTAGACCCAGTCAGGGCAACAGGGGACCCCACCAGCAGGGTCGGCCCGACAGAAGGTTTCAGCAGTGGAGGCTTCCATGCCCTAAGTATAGGAGGATGAACTTTGGGTCCTACTTCATGGACCTACCAGTATGCTACGGGTGTGGTGTGAGGGGTCACATTCAGAGAGATTGCTGCTCATTCCGCCAAAATATGGGCAGAGGTACGGCACAGCCAGCTAATTCTGCAGCTACTACATCCACAGCACCTCCAGCTGGAGGTACCCCAGCGCCCGCGGGGCGTGGTGCAGCTAGGGGTGGTGCACAGAATTCGGGAGAACCCAGCAGATTTTATGCTATGCGGAGACATCGGGAATCAGAGGCTTCTCCAGATGTTGTCACTCGTATATTGACTGTCCAATCTCATGATGTATATGCTCTTATTGATACCCATTCCACTTTGTCATATGTCACTCCTTATGTTGCTATGGAATTTGGGATAGAACCAGAATAACTTTATGAGCCATTCTCTGTATCTACTCCGGTTGTTGAGTCTATTTTGGTCATGCGGGTTTATTTGGATTGTGTTGTCATGTTGCATGGTCGAGACACCGTGGCCGATCTTATTGAATTGAGAATGGTCCATTTTGATGTGATAATGAGGATGGATTGGATTTACTCTTTTTTTTTCCAAGCTTGATTGCCGAACCAGAACTGTTAGGTTCGAACTTCCAAATGAGCCAGTTATTGAGTGGAAAGGTGATGATGTAGTGCCGAAGGGTAGGTTTATTTCTTACCTTAAGGCCACAAAGATGATCAACAAGGGATGTATTTACCATTTGGTCCGGGTTGCGGACACCGATGCTCAGGCACCTACACTTGAGTCTGTGCCTGTTGTGAATGAATTTTCGGGAGTCTTTCCGGATGAACTCCATGGGATCCCACCAGACAGGGAGATTGATTTTGGGATTGATGTGATGCCAGACACACATCATATATCTATTCCACTCTACAGAATGGCACTGACAGAATTGAAGGAGCTAAAGGAATAATTGAGAGATTTGTTAGAAAAGGGTTTTATCCGGCCGAGTGTGTCACCTTGGTGTGCACCAGTCCTTTTTGTAAGAAAGAAAGATGGGTCACTGAGAATGTGTATTGACTATCGGCAGCTTAATAAGGTCACAATCAAGAATAAGTACCCACTGCCAATGATAAATGACTTGTTTGATCAATTGCATGGTGCCAGGCACTTCTCCAAAATTGATTTAAAATCCGGGTATCACCAATTGAAGATCAGGGAGATGGATATTCCGAAAATAGCTTTTAGGACCCGATATGGGCATTTTGAATTTCTGGTGATGTCTTTTGGGCTAACAAATGCCCCAACAGCCTTCATGGATCTTATGAATCAAGTTTTTATGCCATTCCTCGACTCTTTTGTGATAGTATTTATTGACGATATTCTTTTATATTCACAAAGTCGAGAAGACCATGCCGATCATCTCAAGGTAGTTCCGCAAACCCTGCATCAACACCAGTTATATGCAAAGTATTCAAAGTGTGAATTTTTGCTTGAATCAGTCATATTCTTGGGTCATGTAGTTTCTAGTGAGGGAATTAAGGTTTCCTCAGAAAATTTCATTTGTGACGAATTGGCCGAGGCCTACAACTCCAACAGAGATTCGCAGTTTCTTAGGCTTAGTTATGTATTACAAAAAGTTTGTAGAGGGGTTTTCTACTCTTGCCTCTCCATTGACTAAATTGACGCAGAAGGCAATTAAGTTCCAATGGTCAGATGCTTGTGAAAGGAGTTTCCAGGAATTGAAAGCAAGATTGACTACGGCGCCGGTGTTGACTCTACCAGAGGGTATAGATGGATTTGTGGTATATTGTGACGCTTCAAGAATCGGGCTTGTGTGTGTATTAATGCAACATGGGAAGGTGATAGCTTATGCTTCTAGGAAACTAAAGAATCATGAAAAAGAACTATCCAACATATGATTTAGAACTTGCGGCGGTGGTATTTGCATTGAAAATTTGGTGTCATTATTTATATGGGGTCCATATGGATATATTCATGGACCATAAGAGCCTTCAATATATTTTCAAACAGAAGGAATTGAATCTGAGGCAGAGAGGATGGCTTGAATTACTCAAGGATTATGACATTAATATTTTATACCATCCAGGGAAGGCTAATGTTGTGGCAGATGCTCTTAGCCGAAAATCTATGGGTAGCTTAGCACACTTGGAGGCATATAAAAGGCCATTGGCCAAAGAAGTTCACCGATTGGCTAGTTTGGGAGTTCGTCTTACGAACTCTGGTGAAGGAGGGGTAATTGTGCAAAATAGGGCTGAATCATCGCTTGTTGTGGATGTCAACGAGAAGCAATACAACGATCCATTTTTGGTGCAATTGAAAGAGGGGATTCATAAACATAAGACCATGGCCTTTTCTCTTGGCATGGATGATGGTACACTAAAGTACCAAGGGCGACTATGTATTCCAAATGTGGATGGTCTTCGTGAAAGAATTTTGACGAAAGCTCACGCTACTAGGTATTCCGTGCACCCAGGTTCTACAAAAATGTATCATGATCTTAAGGAAGTCTATTGGTGGAATAATATGAAGAGGAATGTGGCAGACTTTGTGGCAAGATGCCGAATTGTCAGCAAGTGAAGGCCGAACACCAAAGGCCCGGTAGGTTGGCACAGAACATAGAAATTCCAATGTGAAAATGGGAAATGATTAATATGGATTTTGTGGTAGGATTACCGCACACTCCGCGCAAGTGTGACTCAATTTGGGTGATTGTGGATCGACTCACGAAGTCAGCACACTTTTTTCCGGTTAAGTCTACCAACACAGCGGAGCAGTATGCTCAGTTGTATATCAAAGAAATAGTCAGGTTGCATGGCACCCTAGTTTCCATCATTTCTGATCGGGGGGCACAAATCACTGCTAATATTTGGAAGAAATTTCATCAAGTTTTGGGTACTCAAGTAAATCTTAGTACAACCATTCACCCGCAAACTGACGGGCAGGCAAAGCGGACTATTCAGACGCTTGAGGATATGTTGCGCGCTTGTATTATAGACTTCAAAGGTAGCTAGGATGATCATAACCACTCATAGAATTTGTATATAACAATAGCTATCATGCTAGCATTAAAATGGCACCGTTCAAGGCTTTATATGGTAGGAGATGTAGATCTCCCATTGGGTAATTCGAAATTGGGGAAGCAAATTTGATAGGGCCAGACCTCGTGCATCAGGCTTTGGAAAAAGTTAAAATCATTAAGGAGCGGTTGAAGACTGCTCAGAGTTGTTAGAAATCCTATTTTGATGTTCATCGTAGTGATTTGAAGTTCAAAGAAGATGATTAGGTATTCTTGAAAGTTTGCCCCATGAAAGGGGTAATGCAATTCGTTAAGAAAGGGAAATTGGGTCCGAGGTATGTCGGACCATACAAAATCATTCAGAGGATCGGTGAGGTGGCATACAAGGTTGATCTACCACCTGAGATGTCATTAGTACACCCGGTGTTTTATGTGTCTATGTTGAAGAAAGTAGTTGGAGATCCGACACTCATTGTTCCGGTTGAGACCATTGAGGTAAATGATAAATTGACTTACGAAGAGATTCCGGTTTCTATTATTGATCGGCAAGTCCGAAAATTGAGAAATAAAGAAATTGCCTCCGTGAAAGTGTTGTGGCGAAACCAACATGTTGAAGAGTCTACTTGGGAGGCCGAGGAAGAAATGAAGAAAAAAAGTATCCTTATTTGTTTTAATAGCCATGTATTTATAAAGTTGTGATCTATGAGAAATATTCTAAGAGTTGCTTTCTATAAATTTTGTATCATTTGTACAATTGGCATTAAGGGTGTTCCTTTCTGGAAATATATTGCTTGTGAGACCACAGTTGGATTATGTATGTGCTGTTAAGATGTGTTTATGGGGCTCTCTGACAGGTGGATAGGCCTAGTTACAAGGGAAACTCTTGCAAAAGTTTTGGAAATTTTGGGAGTTTGTCAAATTTGGGGCTGCTCGAATGTGGTATGAAATAAACTGAGTTGCACAAGATGTTAATAATAGATTTTGACCCTCATTCGAGGATGAATGATCCTAAGCGGGGGAGAATGTAACACCCCGGAAAATTTTCAAGAACTTAAGTGTAAAACCAGGTAAAATTTGCAAAGAAAATAACGTTACAAGCTCGCCCCGGCTCGGACTTTTTGGGTTGAACAATGCACGGGAAAGTAATGGAAATTTTTTGCTGGAAATGTGCATTTAGTGCGGTCCATTATGCGACCGTATAATCACTCTGCGGGCTGCATAATGGCCCCAGAAGTGAGCAGGTGTGGGCTTTTCTGGAAGCAGCTATGCGATCGACTATGCGACCGCATAACTGTTATGCGGTGCATTATGCGACCGCATAACAGTTATGCAGACCGCATAGTGACCGCATACACAGGCAGTTCTTTTGGCTATTTTGTAACAAAATATGCGACCGATATGCGGTCCGCATATCGGTTATGCGATCGCATACCTTGTTCCGGAGCTCCAATTTTGGGTTTCTAAAACCCGACCTTATTTTGTTAAATACACTCGTTGGGTCATTTTTGAGCTATAATCTGACATTTTAGAGTGAGAGAGGGTGCCCTAAAGTGAGAAGGTGTTTTCCAATAATTGTTCTTCAATTCTTGCCCAAGTTTTGGAAGATTGAGAAGGGAAACTCACTAGGTCTTCATCCTAGAGGTAAGATTCTACACCCTAACCCTCAATTTTGAACTTTGTGTAGAAATGAATAATAAGCAAGATAATTTTTGGGCAAGAGGGTTGGTTTATTTTACATACATGTGTTATCAAGGGGTGTAGAATGATTGTTGAGCTAAAAATGGTAAAGGTTGGGTTGTGGGATGATCGAATCCTCCAAAAAAGGATCTTGAAACCTTAATGCACATCTAGTGTTTGATAAAATGCTCAAATGAGCTAGAACCATGATCATCTTTCTAATTTTGGTTTAATTTATTATATTTCTAAAATAGATTGAAGTTGCTAAGAATTTCAGAACATTTAGAGTGTAAGGAAGATCAAGTGAAGTATGTTGGCTAAACCATTCTTTGAGAATTGGAATTCCCATTATCCTTGTAAGTTCCGAGATGTTGATTATAAATCGAGTATCCCGATAAGTTCTGTGATGAAGATATATGTTCAATCCGTGTTTCAAATGCTCTTATCATATTGCATTATAAATTGAGGATGTGTCCCAAAGTATGGATTATGTATCCACATGTTATAATTTCGAGTCGTGATTTATGTGAAAGTTATTATGCCAAGTTGTGTAGAGATTGTGATTGTGATACACCTCCACCCGCATACATTGGGGTGAGGCGTCATGACCGCTTTGTGTGGGGATTATGGTATAGAGATTGTGATTGTGATACACCTCCACCCGCATATATATTGGGGTAAGGCGGCATGACCGCTTTGTGTAGGAATTATGGTATTGTGGGACTGCACCTCCACCCGTACATTGGGGTGAGGCGGTACGATCGCTTTGTGTATAGTTTTGGTATTGTTGTGGAACCACCACCCACATACATTGGGGTGAGGCGGCATAGCCGCCTTGTATAGGTTCTTGGTACTGTGGTTATACATCTGCCCGCATACATTGAGGTGAGGCGGCAGGGCCGCTTGATTTAAGTTGTGGTACTAAACATACACCTCCACTTGCATACATTGAGGTGAGGCGGTGGGGCCGCTTTATGTGAAGATGGTTATAGAGGATCTCATCTTAAATCCTATAAATGTTGTTGATGGCTTTAATAAGCTTGCTATGGTTGAGACGGTTATCTATATTATATTATTGTCGCACTGGTCCATCATATGCATCTTGTATTTATGAATTCTTAAATTGGTGTTTAGTTTTCATACTAGTACTATTCGACGATACTAATGTCCCTTTTGCCGGGGGCGCTGCATCTTTAAATGGATGTAGGTTGTTCCACAGCAGGAGACATTGATCAGTGATAGCAGTACACCTTCTTCCCAGCTGACTTGGTGAGCCCCACTTCATCCCGGGGTCATGTATCTTTTGATCTTTATGTATTATGGTTGAGGTATAGCTGGGGCCTTGTTGCCGACATTATCATTTTACTCTTCTTTATCCATAGAGGCTCTGTAGACATAGTGTGGGTTGTGTATTGGTGTTGGGGAAAGACAAACTATGTTATGTTGTGGTTGTATTACTTGTCCATTTGAGACTTTAAAAATGATGAAATAATTGGTAAGAAATTGGTAATTGTAGACATGACCACTTTATTGTTTAATTAAGGAAAACATATATTCTTTTTATTCATGATTGAGTTTGGGTAGAAGGAATCTAACAAGCTTGCTCGGTTGAGTTCACTCGGTTGAGCGCCGGTCGCGCTCCCCGGTTTTGGGGCGTGACAATTTTAGAAGGTTCAATCTTATATTTTAGAGAGAGGAAGGTGGTCTAGAGTGAGAAAAGGAATTTCTAAGTCACTTGTTCATCAATCTTTGCTCAAGCCTTGAAGAATTCTCTAGGGTAACTCACAAGGTCTTCAACCAAAAGATAAGGTTCTAGCCCTAGCCTTTAATTTCGAGATTGACAGAAAATAGGTAATAAGCCAAACAATTCTTGGGTGTGGGAGTTGTTCATTATGCATGTATTTACTATCTAGGGTTGTGGGGAGATTGTTGATCTCAATTGGGAAGATTTTGGGTAGTGAAATAGAGGAATCCACCATAGGAGGACCTTGGGATCATCATGGTCAATGTTGTTGTGTCTCTAAATAGATCAAAGTTGCTAGGATTCCGGAACTGAGATATTGTTACTATTGGCACGTGAGTTGTCCGTTTGGATCTGAGATATTTTTACTATTGGAACGTGAGCTTTACGTGTAACATGTGAGTTATCACTGCGGATCCGAGATATTGTTATTATTGGCACGTGAGTTGTCCGTGCAGCACGTGAATTATCTGTGAGGTTTGTATATTATGTGCGTGTGAGTTGTCCATACATCATGTGAGTTGTCAGTGCAACGTGTGGATATGGATTCAATTCCCTTGGGACACCCTCTCATGTTTCTCTCTTGATTGTGTACACGCAGTATGAGAAAATATGATTAGTGGTTTGATTCGATTACGATATTTCTGAGGAAAACTGTCTAGTGGTTTGTTTTGGTTATTGCATTTCTTCTATACTTGCAATTTCCTTGGATGCATATGTGATTTTACTGCATCTCTTATTTATTTGCTAGCTCCAGAATGTAAACATGCCTTTATGCATATCTTCTTTATGTGCCACCTTACTAGATGAGATGAGTCATTATACATATCTTCTCTATATTTGAATCCATGTGACTTGACCTGTTTAATTACGCATATCTTCTCTATATCCAAGATAGATGATTTAATGATAATGGACGCATATCTTCTCTATATGTTGGATTTTTAACTGAAAAAGAGCATGTTACGTTATATTTGGGCACCGAGGAGTCTTTATATGTGGTTTATGACTTGATAATATTTTTGTTGTGTACTTGTGAGTTATATGAATTGAATAGGTTATTTGGCGAGTATCATTAATAATTCTTGTCACTATTACCTCGCCGAGGTTAGTTATGATACTTGCTAAGTACGTGGGGTCGGTTGTACTCATACTACACTTGTGCATCCTGTGTGTAAATCTTGGAGTTGATGCGGCTGTGTATGGCTGGAGCTGGCATTGAAGATGTATCTGCTCTACGAATATAGCCACCACTTGTCCTTGGTAGTTTTTGATTCGTATTCTGTTTATGTATATTCCAGACAGATGTTGTATATTTTTTCATACCAGCTTTGTAAATCAAATTATTAGTGGCTCATGACATGTACGACCAATCCTTGGGATATTGTATGGGAAAATCAGCTATTTCACTTATTAATTACTTATTATTTTCATTAAAATTTTTTAACTGTTGTTTGGCTTACCTAGCGGGTTGAGTTAGGTGCCATCACGACTGGGTGTATTTTGGGTTATGATAAGTTGCTATCAGAGCTCTTGGTTTATAGGTTCTATGAGTCATGAGCAAGGGTCTTGTAGAGTCTTGCGGATCGGTATGATGATGTCCATACTTATTTTTGAGAGGCTGCAGGGCATCTAGGAAACATCCCATCTTTCTTTCCTCATTCTGCGGCACTGATTCAGCTTGAAGCGTATCTCTTTGATTTCCTTCCATCCACACGTATGTGATATTGAGCATTCGGTATTAGTTGTGCACTGATGGCATGTGATGTTGTGGATAAGGTGCGAGATGTGTTTTCTGTGTTGTGGAGGTAGGCCATTCTGGAGGACTTGAGGCCAGGATTTAAACTGCAGCCTGGGCTCGGTGGTTTCAGTTGCGTGAGTATGTGCTTTTGGACTTATATATCTGGTAGTGTCTCTAGGAGTGGGGTTGATGGCTAGGTGAGTGCTTGGATAGCTATTTGATGAGTATTATGTGACTGCGGAATGTGCTTAGATGGTTTGAATGCGACGAGATGAATTTTACTTCGGGTGCGAAAGAACTATGGATGCATAATTTCTAATTTGATGTGTTGTACAGTCTTGAATTATGAGTGTGTTAAGAATCGTTCAGTTGCACATTTGTGGGATGAAGTATTTTCTTATGTCTTGTTGGCGAGTTTAGCCTCTGGAAGATTAAATAATTGCATAGTAGTTGTGACCATGATAGGGGCATAGAGGGATGTCTGTTTGAGGCTAAGCAGGTGTGTTATATACTTCTGGATGGTCTGAGGTTGAGTGATCCTTGTGATGCTTCAGTGAACAGTTTTCTTTCTAAGCAGTGGGATGTGTATGTGTTGCAATTGCAGTTCGGATCGCTTGAGGAAGTTCGCATGACTGTCACGAGGATGGATATGCACTTAACGGATGATTTAGGGTATTTTATGACTAGTGCTACATGAGCTCATGAAGGATTTTATCACGCCCCGACCTCGGGGAGCACGACCGGTGCTCAACAGGGTTACCCTAGTCGAGCAAGCCTGCACAATGTCGTCTACCCAACTCACCCATGAATAAAAAGAAGAATACATTTCATTAATAAATCAGTAAGAAGCCATGTGAACAACACCGGTCTTTTTTCCATTAGTCACGTCATTAATAAGTCTTAAAAACAGTACATTGTACAATCATAGCTAAAGTGGAACAGGTGATACGATTACAACATTTTTAGTTTAACCTTCTCAAAAATAGACACAACCCACACTATGTCTACGGAGCCTCTGGCCCTATGAACTCCGCTTCCCCAATCTCGAGCCACCCAATGGGAGATCTACATCTCCTACCATATAAAGCCTTGAACGGCGACATCTGAATGCTGGCATGATAACTGTTATTGTAGGCAAACTCTATGAGGGACAAATGATCATCCCAGCTACCTTTGAAGTCAAGAACACAAGCGCGCAACATATCCTCAAGCGTTTGAATAGTCTGCTCTGCCTTGCCCTTCACTAGAGTACCCAAACCTTGCTAAATGTTTTTCAAAAAAATAGCTGTGAACTGTGCTCCTCGATCTGAGATAATAGAAACTTGAATGCCATGGTACATGACTATTTCCTTGATATACAACTTAACATACTGTTCTATTGTGTCGGTAGCCTTAACCAGCAAGAAGTGTGCTGATTTCGTGAGTTGACCCACAATCATCCAAATCGAGTCGAATTTGCGTGGAGTGCAAGGTAGCCCTACCACAAAGTCCATAATGATCATCTCCCACTTACACGTGGGAATCTCTATGTTCGATGCCAACCCACCGGGCCTTTGGTGTTCGGCCTTCACTTGCTGACAATTTGGACATCTTGCCACAAAGTCTGCTACATTCCTCTTCATATCGTTTCACTAATAGACTTCCCTAAGATCATGAATCATCTTTATAGATCAAGAGTTCACGGAATACCTAGAAGTGTGAGCCTCGGTCATGATTCTTTCCCGGAGACCATCCATATTTGGAACACATAGATGCCCTCGGTACCTTAGGGTACCATCATCCACGCCAAGAGAAAAGGCCATCATCTTATATTTAGCTTGCGACGATTCAACTCTATTTTACACAATCACCCCTTCTTCATTAGAGTCCGCAAGACGAACTCCCAAACTAGCCTACCGATGAACCTCCTTGGACAACGGCCTTTGATATGCCTTCAAGTGAGCCAAACTACCCATAGATTTCTGGCTAAGAGCATCCGCCACAACATTAGCCTTCCCCGGAGTAACTCCAGCCATCTCCTCTGCTTCATATTCAATTCCTTTTATTTGAAAATATATTGAAGGCTATCATGGTCCGTGAATATATCCACATGGACCCCATACAAATATTGACACCATATCTTCAACACAAAGACCACCACTGCAAGCTCTAAGTCATGTGTTGGATAATTCTTTTCATGATTCTTGTGTTGCCTAGAAGCATAAGCTATCACCTTGCCATGTTGCATTAATACACACCCAAGTCCGATTCTTGAAGCATCACAATATACCACAAACCTATTTGTACCCTCTGGTAAAGTCAACACCGGTGCCGTATACAATCTTGATTTCAATTCCCAGAAGCTTCTTTCACAAGCATCTGACAATTGGAACTTAACTGCATTCAGCGTCAATTTAGTCAAGGGAGAGGCAAGAATGGAGAACACCTCCACAAACTTCCTGTAATATCCAGCTAAGCCCAAGAAACTACGAATCTCTATTGGGGTAGTAGGTCTAGGCCAATTGTTCACAGTTGTAATCTTCCGAGGATCAACCTCAATTCCTTCTCTAGAGACAATATAACCCAAGAACGTGACAGATTCAAGCCAAAATTTACATTTCGAACACTTCGCATATAACTGGTACTGATACAGGGTCTGCAAAACTATCCTGAGATGATCGACATGGTCCTCCCGACTCCGCAAATATACAAGAATATCGTCAATAAACACTATTACGAAGGAGTCGAGGAAATGTTTGAAGACCCAATTCATAAGATCCATGAAAACTGCCGAGCATTTGTTAGCCCAAAAAACATTGCCAGAAATTCAAAGTGCCCATATCGGGTCCTGAAAGCTATTCTCGAAATATCCTGCTCCCTGATCTTCAATTGGTGATACCCAGATCTAAAATCAATCTTGGAGAAGTACTTAGCACCCTGCAATTGATCAAAAAAGTCATCTATCCTTGGTAGTGGGTACTTATTTTTGATTGTAACCTTGTTGAGCTACCGATAGTCAATACATATCATTAATGGCCCATCTTTCTTTCTTACAAATAGGACCGGTGCGCCCCAAAGCGACACACTCGGCCGGATGAAACTCTTTTCTAACAAATCTTTCAATTGTTCTTTTAGCTCTTTCAATTCTGCCGGTGCCATTCTGTAGGGTGGAATAGATATAGGCTGTTTGCATGGCATCACATCAATCCCAAAATCAATATCCCTATCTGGTGGGATCCAAGGGAGCTCATCCGGAAAGACCTCCTGAAATTCATTCACAACAGGCACAGACTCAAGTGTAGGTGCCTTAGCATCGGTGTCCATAACCCGGACCAAATAGTAAATACACCCTTTGTTAATCATCTTCATGGCCTTAAGGTAATAAATAAACCTACCCTTCGGCACCACATCATCCCCATTTCATTCAATCATTAACTCGTTTGGGAATTCAAACCTAATGGTTCTGGTTCGACAATCAAGCTTGGCAAAACATGAATAAAGCCAATCCATTCCCATTATTATATCAAAATCAACCATCCCCAATTCAATGAGATCGGCCATGGTGTCCCGACCACGCATCGTGACAACATAATCCCCATAAACCTGCGCGGCCATGATAGACTCAGCATTCAGAGTAGATATATAGAACGGCTCATGGAGCTGTTCCAGTTCTATCCCAAATCCCTTAGCAACATAGGGAGTAACATAGGGAAAAGTGGATCCGGGATCAATAAGAGCATACACATCATGAGAGTGGGCAGTCAATATACATGTGACAACGTTTAGAGATGCCTCTGAACTCTGGCGACCCCTCATAGCATAGAAACGACTGGGTCCTCCCGAACTCTTTGCTCCACCCCCAATTGCACCACGCCCTGCGGTTGTTGGGGTGCCTCGAGCCGGAGGAGGTGCTGCGGATGTAGTAGCTGCAGAACTGGCTGGCTATGCTGAACCTCTGCCCATGCTCTAGTGAGATAAACCACAATCCCTCTGAATGTGACCCCTCATACCACACCCATAGCATATAGGTTGGTCTATGTAATAGGCCCCAAAGTGCATCTTCCCACACCTAGGGCATGGGGGCCTCTGCTGCTGCTGAAATTTCCCACCAGACTGACCCTACTGGTGGGATCCCTCGTTGTCTTGGCTGGGCCTAAAATGGTTCCCCTGCTGCTGACTGGGTGCCGATGGCGGTGCACTGACTGAAGACTGAGCAAAAGACTGGGACGGCCCTGATGAACCTCCCTTTAAAGTTGCCCAACCACCACCACCACCACCAGAAGTAGCATTGAAGTTGCCCGCTGACCGGGCCCTGTTGCTACTCTCTCGCTCCATTCTATTCTTCAGTTTGCGGGTCTCTGCAGCTTGAGAAAATGCCACCATCTTACTATAGTTCATATCGGAATTCAAGACATCTGTAGTGGCCTCATTAATAACTAAGGGGCTAAGGCCCTGCACAAACCGGCACACTCTAGCCTCCATTGTGGGCAACGTGTAGATGGCATATTCGGACAGGCGCACGAATCTCATATGATACTCCCACACACTAATGCTCCCCTATTTCAGGTTCTCAAACTCGACGTCACGGGCTGCCTTAGATACAGCAGGTAAGATATGATCAATAAAAGCATCAGCAAACTCACTCCATCTCACCGGAGGGATTCCCTCCTCACAGGAGTCGTCCCATATTTCAAAACAAGAATTGGCCACCCCTTTTCAGGCAGTAGGAGGCCAACTCTGCTCTATCTATATCAGTAGCACGCATAACTCAGAGAGTCTTGTGTATATCATCAATGATGTCTTGGGGGTCCTCCTTAGGATTAGTAGCTGTGAACACTGGAGGGACCAACTGGAGAAATCTGTTCATCCTAGAACTAGTGGAATCTCTTGGCTGACTAGAAGAACTGGGTACAACATTTGATCTCTAGGCCTAGGAAGCCCCTATCCGAGTCAACATCTGTATGGCTTCCCTAAGATCCCCACCAGATATATCAGAACCGGATGCTGGGGCTGGAGGTGGAACTGGAATATCAGTTGGAGAAATCGTTGCACCCTCAGTAGGTGTAGGGACAGGTGCAGTTTGATCAGGTGTAGTAGAATCAAGTAGTGTAGTAGTCGGGATAATGTTCTCACCCCTCAGGTGCACACCCGCATCATCAAGTATCGAATCAATTGCCACTCCTGGGGTGACATTGGCTCCTTGGTCAGTTCTTGCCTTCTTTCCTTGTGCCATGTACTGAAAGTTAGAGCAAAGCACGAGTTAAAGGAGGAACAATCCTACAATAGGCTTTATCGCACGATCTAGAATATCAAAGAAGGGTATTATTCCTAAGTGTGCAAGTAGCCTCCTACTTATAGATGTGGTTGACAACACAGCGATAAGGACTCTACTAGACACGGCTCCGAGACATCCTAGGACACTTTAAAACCTTAGGCTCTTATAATAAGTTTGTCACGCCCCGACCTCGGGGAGCGCGACCGACATTCAACAGGGTTACCCCGGTCGAGCAAGCCTGCACAATGCCATCTACCCAACTTACCCATGAATAAAGAGAAGAATACATTTCATTAGTAAGTCAGTAAGAAGTCATGTGAACAACACCGGTCCTTTTTCCATTAGTCATGTCTTTAACAAGTCTTAAAAACAGTACATTGTACAATCATAGCTAAAGTGGAACAGGTGATACGATTACAACATTTTTAATTTAACCTTCCCAAAAATAGACACAACCTACACAATATCCACGGAGCCTCTAACAGGAACAAAAGAGTGCTATGACAGTGCCGGCAATAAGGCCCCGGCTATACCTCAAAACGCTATGTACTACTATCGAGATTCTTCGGACCATATTTCCTAGTATCATCCTTATGTTCATTGCTATACCATCATTTGCTCTGTTATACTCAATGGACGAGGTAGTAGTAGATCCAGCCATTACTATAAAAGCTATTGGACATCAATGGTATCGGAGTGCGCCTCTTCACGAGGGTGATTAAAGTGCAACGAAATGCCTTAAAGTTGAATATGGTTCGCAAAGCATCTGGCTTACCGGTAATCTCCCATTCCCGCCGTCGAGAGACTTTAATAATTATAAAAAGACACAGGACCCCGAGATGAAGTGGGGCTAACCAAATCAGCAGAGGAGAGTGTATGCTGCTATCACTGATCAATACCACCTGCTATGGAACCACCTGCATCCATTAAAGATGTAGCGCTCCCGATAAAAGGGACGTTAGTATACATGGAATAGTACTAGTATGTAAAACTAAACACCCTCTGAATAGAACGAGCAGCAGCAAAGGGAGAACAAAATATGAAATCAATAAGAGACTCAAACAGTATCAAGGTGTCAAGTCAAGGGAAAGGTAAATTTCAAATAGGATTCGGTAATATAAGTTGGGAGATCTTTAGCACCGATACACCACCGTGTCATAGCACGAAGTCCGATCTCAGCCCGACCGGCTAAGGCGTCTCACCCTGAGACGTACACTTATAATACCATCATGTGCGCGGCATGGTGTCCGATCTCAGCCCGATCGGCTAAGCCGTCTCACCACAATGTCGTGTGGGTTGACATCACATCACATCTCGCTAGCAATAATCTCATCCCATTTCAGGGGAAACAGTCTCATCACTTTAGCACAGGGATTATCCCCACAATCACTCCTACACCGGCACGTGTAGTTTCGGGGTTAGGTTGTTCCGACCTACCCTTCCTCGGTGGCTAAATGATACTCCCAAGGAATTTATTATTAAAAGTAATTACCACTCAATTCGTATTCTTTTAGTTGGCATTTAATTGGTATCAATGGCCATAACGCAGTATCATTCTTTGCACGTTAGCCGTATTTCATAATACATGCTCACTATTTCACTTTCAATCATTATCATGGATAATTAACAACAAGGCCTTTCAAATTAAGAATTTACACACATACTTGAGAAATTTTAGGGTCTTAGGCACTTGTGACTTCTTACACAATTGACATGATAGCTTTCATAAAAATTCACGCTTTTAAATCATTACATAGTAACACACAGCCCATACTTAAACCACGTTCTCAAACATTAACTCAACATAACAAGAATCTTTGAAATATATATTGAACGCATAATTATGTCTACTCAAGGCTTATTTAACTAAAAAATCAATTTATAAAGAGCATCACGAGACTTACAAGGACATCACGGGGTTCAATTCTAAGACACGAGTTTAGCCAACATACCTTGCCTCGACCTTTTTAATTTACTACAATATTCCGGAAATCCTAGCCACTATGATCTATTTAGAGATATAGCAAAATTGAACACAAATTAGTAAGGAGTTCATAGGTCCATCTCACTTGAGCATTTTATCAAATACTAGGTGTGCATTAAGGTTTCAAGGTCCTCCTATGGTGGATTCTTTCATTCCACTACCCAAAGTACACCCAAAAGGGCTCAACAATCTCCCCACTACCCCAAATGGTACATGCATGTAAAATAAACAACTCCCACACCCAAGAATTGCTTTACTAATTACCCATTTTTAGTTAAATTCCGAAATTAAGGGTTAGGGTTTACAATCTTACCTTTTGGTTGAAGACCTTGTGAGTTACCCTAGAAACATCTTTAAGGTTTGAACAATGATTCATGAACAAGTGACTTGGAACTCCTCTTCTCACTCTAGACCACTTTCCTCTCTCTCTAATATGTAAGTTTGAACCTTCTAAAATGACCCTTAACATTGTTTTACAAGAATGGGGTCGGGTTTATAAAACCAGAAAAATGAAGCTCCGAAACATAATCTGTAGTCACAGATCTGTGACCGTATAATGGATATGCGGTCCGCAAATCAGCCGCACAATTGGCCCTCCGAAAATAGTTAAGGCTGCCATACTCTACGAACAGTATGCGGTCTGCAGACCTGTTCTACGGTCGCATAATGCACCGTAGAACTTCCCTCCAGAAATTTTCATGCTGGTTCCGCGGTCGATGTGCGTCCTGTGAAACTATTTTGTGATCGCATAGTGGACCGCACAATATCATCCAAACTTGCCCAGTTTTCTGCTTCACTCTACGGCAATTATGCGGCACACAGAGTGATTTTGTGGCCGCATAGTGGGCCGCAGAAATGTCTTTTTCTGCCTAAACGTTTTCTTTACTTCCCAGCGCATTGTTCAACCCAAAAAGTCTGTACCGTGGCGAGCATTCATCAACTCATAAGCCTACTTCGGCCCTACGAAACTTCGGGTTTTTAAGTGAAATTTTACGGGGCCTTACAAATTCAGTTAAATTAAAATGTTAGATCATGGCCGTTTGGAGAAAGGGAATTGTGGGTTATCAGATATTATATTCTATGGATTCGAGCCAAGTGGGAGAGTTTGTTATTAACGATCAGATTGCATGGGCATGTGCTATATCAGTTTGGGTATAAAGCATATTTGTGGATTAGTTGCGACTTGAAGAAGGCTGACTTCGAGGACGGTGCGGGGAAGGAAATAGTTGGATGCATGATGTACTATACTTTACAAGCATATGGAAATCTTGAAATGATTCGGGTTTATTATGCATAGTGGACGTATTGTGCAAGGAGAAGAGATTCACTCGGTCGCTAAAAGGTGGGGTTACATTTTTATGTGTTTTTGTGCTAATGGAGCACAGTCATTTGTCTCGTTTTGGTGGTGTATTAGAGAATAAAGTAGAGTGGATGACTATTTAGAAGGTTCTAATGAGTTCAAGATTCATATGTGGTATTTGAGGATTTCCCGAATTTGTATACGGCTAAAATCTGAGATTTTCATTGGATGGTGCTGAGACTTGCGGTAGTTCTATATTATTAGTGATTCTACATTTCAGTGTTAGAGGGGCTAAATAAATAACTTCATATTCACATAAGGTCTCTTCAAAGTGGGTATCTTGGTTGCGATACTATCAGGTGCTTAAGAGGGAATACAGTGGCTTATGGGCCTTAAGACGATGCTGTTTCATGCTAGGATATCTTGTGGTGAGCTTTGGGTTAAGGATCGTAGTGTACTGGCAGGGAGAAGTGTTAACTTGAAGGGAAGTCTAGAGGAATTCCAAGAAATGGGTTAGCTTGGTAGTGGTTTGGACTTATAGAATAATCGAAGGGATCGGTTCTTTTGGTGTGGTGAGGCTTTACCGGTGTTTTATGGCAATACTCTTGGGTTTGATGGCCTGCGTGACTTGGCAGAGTTAAGGGAAGTTATGATGACTTGGTTATGTGAAAATGGGTTTAGAAGAGTTCTCGATGATGTTGATATCGGCTTGGGATAGATGTTTTCTATAGGCATGGGGAGTTTTATGGCAATATCATTCAGTACCTGTGTACACTGGAGGGTCTAACTGAAGGAACCTGTTTACCTGGAACCAGAAGAATCTCCTTGCAAGCTAAATAAGGTGGGTGCAACATTTGACCTCTGAGCCTGGGAAGCTACTAACTGAGTCAGCATCTAAATAGCTCCCCTAAGATCCCCATCGGAAATACCGGGACCAGGAGCTGGGGCTGGATGTGGAATAGGTGTATCGGCGGGAGGGATCGTGGCACCCTCCGTGGGTGTAGGAACTGGGGTAGTCTATTCTGGAGTAGACGAATCAGGTAGTGTGATAGTAGGGGGATTATACTCAACCGCATTATCAAGTAAGGGATCAACAGCCACTCCTAGGGTGGCATTGGCTTCTTGGCCAATTTTCGCTCTCTTTTTAGGTGCCATTTACTGAAAGTTAGAACAATGCATGAGTTAGGGGAAAACAACCTTACGTTCTGCTCTATCGCACGACATAGAACAACAATGAGGGGTATCATAATTAAATGTCCAAGTAGCCCCCTAATTATAGATATGGTCGACAACACACCGATAAGAAGAGCTCTACTAGACACGACTCTGAGACATCCTCGGACACTTTAAAACCTTAGGCTATGATAATAAGTTTGTCATGCCCCAACCTCGAGGAGCGCGACCGGCTCTCAACCGAGTGAACCCGGTCGAGGAAGACTTACTAAACCTTTCCTACCCGACTCATTCGTAATCCAAAAAGGGAATGCATCACCATTTGTTAAACAGGGGAGAGATCAGTTATATAAATATATAAACGTTGCTAGTTCATTTTTTCTCATATACATTATGTCATAGTAAGTTTCCAAAAAAAAAAAACACATACGGTTCACAATCTAGTGGAAATGAATTTCAAAATACAACCTGGTCCAACGACCACCCCGACATTCATACCTGACCTACATAAACATCGACGAAGCCTCTAAGGGTACGAAAGTGCAACACGACGATGCCGGCAACAAGGCCCCGGCTATACCTCAAAATATGAAAACTTATACAAAAGAAGGACTACATGACCCCAAGGAGAAATGGGGCTCACCAAGACTGCTGTGAGGAGAGAAAGAGAGCACCACTATCTGCGATGGGCACTATTTGCAATGGAACCACCTACATACATTCAAAGATGTAGCGCCCCTAGAAAAAAGGACGTTAGTACTATCGAATAGTACTAGTATGTAAGGCAAACACCAATCTTAGTAGAATGAACAGTGAAACAGAGAGAAGGCAGTCATAATAATCAATAAGTACTTCACAGGAATACAAAGAAACACCAAGTAAGGATCACATAATTTCCAATTCAATCTTTCCATCTTTTTAGGTTAATAATCTTTAGTGCCAAAACCACAACTCACAATGCCACCGTGTTTTTACACGAAGTCCGGTCTCGGGCCGACCGGCTAAGCCATCTCAACTGAGACATATCCATATCCACAATGTAAATCAATAATTCCAACACAAATGCCACCATGTGTACAGCATGGCGTCCGATCTCCCCCCGATAGGCTAAGCCATCTCACTTGAGACATAACCTCTTTCAATTGTTCACTCAATTCACGTTTCCTTCCCATATTTCATTACATGGAACAAACAGCCTCATTTTTTAAGTAGTTCTTGGCACTTGGGAATATTTTACAATTCAAGTCTTTCCCTTTTTATTCATTCAAATAATATCATCATTCATGTCGATAAGTACCATCACATAAGGAATTTCACACATAAGGGAAGGAGCATGGGAAATCATAATTACGTTCTCAAATAGCATGATGACATGATAACCATCTAAAACAATTAGGGAACATGAATCGTTCAATCCAACACATAAGGCAAACAATTCTAGTATAATCAAGTTGGAACTTACACCCATTATTCGGACACCAGGAGTTCGATTCTAGGAAGAAGAGAGTTAGCCATATATACGTCAATTGCGCTTCTTTAGACTCTATAATTATCCGGAACCTTTAGCAACCCCAATCTATTTTAGCAATATACAAATTGAACCCAAAATTAGGAAAACGTTCATAGTTCTAGTTCACTTTTTATTTTTTTCACACTCTTTATCACATGCATGCAAGATGAACTACCCTCATACCTATGAAGTATCACACTAATACCCCATTATAGCTATGTTTGAAATTAAGAGCTGGGGTGAGGAAGTCTTACCTTTTTGGATGAAGAATTTGGTGCTCTACTTGAATATTTCCAAGCTTTGAGTGATGGTTGAAGATTAATTCATGAAAATTAGGCCCTCCCTCTAGAACCCTCTCTCTCTCTCACTTTAGAAATATCAAAAATGAGCTTCAAAATAGACTAAAGGGGTGTTTTAATGGAATGGGGGTCGAGTTTTAGATTAAGAAAATGGGTGCCCCGACAGAGGTCTGCGGTCGCATATGCGACCGCATAATGGTTATGCGGTCCGCAAAGTGACCGCAGGAACGGCCCTCAAGGGCCTGAACTTTCGGCCCAGGTATGCGACCAGTATGCGGTCTGCATACTTTCTCTGCAGTTGCATAATTCACCGCAGAACTCCCTCCACAAAAACCCAAGAGGGATTATGCGACCGATATGCGGTCCGCATAGTGATTATGCGATCGCATAATCAACCGCAAAGCTAACCTCAAATTGGCCAACATTTTGCCTCGCTCTGCGACCATTATGCGGTCCGTAGAGTAATTAGGCGGCCGCATAATGGGCCGCATAAATGCATTCTTCTGCGAAACATTTTCCTCTCAGTCCGCAGGGTACCTTTCAATCAAAAAAGTCCGAAACCCTGAGTTTTTTGTTAAAATTTTTTTACGGGTCCTTGCACTCACCTTCACTAATTTACTCATCACTTGTTTAAAATAGCATAATGCTTATAATCACGAAATAATTTCATTCCCGAACTTGCGTCGATTAACTTACGACGAAACTTTATCGTATGAAAATGCGGGATCTAATATCATTCACCCTTTTGGAACATTCGTCCTCGAATGTTGACTGATATACTTATCATTTTCATAACTTATGTCCTCTGAATACTTTAGTACTTTTATTACCATCTAAGCAACTGTTCTGTGAATAATTCTAAGGGCCAGGGCATTCCCTCTTTTAAGCTTCTTTCTCACACCACGACTTGTAGTCGAAATCCTTCTAATCTCGTAACTGTTACTACCTTCTGTCATAGATGCGTTTATCCATCCGTATGACTTTACTGCCATAACTCTTACTTTGATTTATCATTATTGAGGGCTGCTACTGAACTCCAGGTTACTTTTGTTGCTTATCCTATATGCAATAAGCTAAGTCCTTTAATGCCCCCTCATTACTGCTCATCTTAATAATGACGGCCTAATCTCATCTCATAATTTGTGACCTTTGTCCATCCATTATTGATTCATCCTAATACCGATAACTTGGCCTCTTATGTAAGACTACCGCTAGGGCTCACGTCTCATTGGGGATATCTGGAGTAATTAGATTGATCCACCTAGGGGCGATACTATATTTCCATAACCGTATTTCAAAGTATCCCAATGTGATTCACGTTACGTGGGTATTTTAATCCCGTACAATTCATGAAATCCTCTTCAAGTCATTACTCAATCGAAGGCCCAAACGTTATTCTTTATCCATCAAAATTACACCCTCATTCTAATACCAGGGCAGCATTCCATTTCTTCTAAATATTGAAGCTTTAAATTGGGAGAGTTGACCAAGTTTGACTTTTTAGCATTTGACCTCGGATTAGAATTTTGATGGTTCTGTTAGCTCCGTTGGATAATTTTGGACTTAGGAACGCGTCTGGATTGTGATTTGCAGGTTCGTGGTTGAATTTTGCTTGAAATGGCAAAAGTTGAAATTTTGGAAAGTTTGACCGGGAGCGGACTTTTTGATATAGGGAGCAGATTCCGATTCCGGAAGTTGGATCAAGTCTGTAATTTTGAATGCGACTTGTGTGCAAAATTTGAGGTCATTCGGACGTGATTTGATAGGTTTCGGCATCGGTTGTGGAAGTTTGAAGTTTCAAAGTTCATTAATTTCGAGTTGAGGTGTGATTCATCGTTTTGATGTTGTTATGTGTAATTTGAGGCCTTGAGTAGGTTTGTGTTATGTTATTGGACTTGTGGATATATTCGGACGGGGTCCCGAGTGGCTCGGATGAGTTTCAGACTAGGTTCGGATCATTTCATTGCATTTTAGAATTTTGCAGAAGCTTTTCTGGTTCTAGTATGACCGCACCTGCGGGGTGTATATCACAGGTGCGGAGCCGCAAAAGCGGCAGTGCCATCGCAAAAGCATGAAAGGGAGATGGGCGTGAGGATCGCAGGTGCGGGTGCTTGGACGCACCTATGCAACCGCATATGCGGTTCAAATGCGCAGAAGCGCAATCGCAGAAGCGGATTAAGGACCACAGGTGCAAGGTTTTATGCGGATTCGCTGGGTAGAATGTTAAAAGTTTGAGGGTTGGTCATTTTTATCACATATTGAGCTATGGACTTGGCAATTGAGCGATTTTTTGAGCAAATTTTATCATAAGGATTGCGGTAAGTGTTCTCTACTCAGTTTTGATTACATTTCATAAATCCATCTTCGTTTTTAGCAATTGGTTGATGAATTTAAAAAGGTAAATTGGGGGTTTTGGCCTAAAGTTTCATAATATGAATTTTTGAGTTTTGAACATCGAATTGGAGTCAGAATTGAGTGAAACTAGTATGGTTAGATTCATAATTGAATGGGTTGTTGGATTTTGTAAATTTTGTCGGGTTCCGAGGTGCAGGCCCGGGTCGGGCTTTTGGCCGATTTTGGGATTTTGATTAAAGATTTGATCTTTTTCGATTGGGATTGGTTCATCTAGCATTGTTTGATCTATTTGAGTTGTTTTTGGTTAGTTTCGAGCCGTTCGGAGGTCGGAACGCGCGAGATGGCATTTTGGAGCATCGCTTGGCTTGCTCAATGTTGGAATTGGCTTGTTCGAGGTAAGTAACTCTTCTAATCTTAATGCCGAGGATATGAAACCCCGAAAATACGTGTTATGTGATTGGTATTGAGGTGACGCACATACTAGGTGACGGGCGTGTGGGCGAGAGACTTTTCTTTATATCAATGTGCTTCATCCTCTCATGATACATCTCATCTTTAGTCAACTGAATAGCACTTTGACTATCACAGAAAATGGTAATACCACCTTGGTGTAAACTGAGTTCCGCAAATAGACCCTTCAACCATAAAGCTTATTTGATCACCTCGATCACTGCTATATATTCTGCTTCGGTAGTAGGTAAAGTCACTACATATTGTAATGTAGCTTTTCAACTAATAGCACAACCACTGATGCAAAATACATAGCCTGTCAGTGATCTTCTTTTGTCAAGATCACCTACATAATCTGAGTCTACAAAACCAACCAAAGGCATTAGTCTTAGACTCCTTTAAGTTCATTCAGGCTATACTGAGCTTTGTATAACTTAGAGAAACCATCAGCTCTTCTTGTTTTCATGGGCTTAATCGTGAGGACCTATCCATTCTTGTCACCTTCTCACTCGCCCTTTCTTATCCTTATTCCTGACTTCCTAAAACATTGTCGCCTTACAATACTTTAGTATTCCACTTACACATATCTATTTATGCTACTCACAACCTCTTTTCAACTTGCTTGCACCATAGATTTCCTTACGTTATTTCTGGAACATCGAGCGAGACATCGCATTGTCTCATACTCTTCTTTACTCTCTTGACCAGATCTCTCAGTACTTAGAAACCATAGGCTGGAAGGTACGCCACTGACGATGCTGCTATCGTTCTTGGATATTGAATCCCAGTGCTTCTATCCTTCTATCCGAAGCATGGACTATTCAGGATCTTCTGCCTTTGAGTATCTTGTACGTTGTTCACCTTTACCTTACTTACCTTAAAATTTTGCATCGTATCTTCTATCTCTTTCATGACCTCCCTTCCACATAGGTATAATTCACGTCCATAACTTAAAGCTCTATTATAATATTTGCACCCCTGGTGCGTACATAATCCGGTGAGAGCTTTGTACTGACTTCTTATGAGGTTAGTACTTCGTCTAACTGGCTTCCTTATAGAGCCATTATAGAATATGGTTGTTGCATTATCTCTCTTGCACCTCTGATATTAAGAGTGATTCTACCATGTTCTAAAGCGCAATTTCTATAATTTTCTAGGTCAAATAAGCAGATTCCTGATTTACTTCGTTGTTGTAACTCTTTAGTTTCCTCTTCCTTCTGATCAACCTTTATGTATGCATAAGCTATCTTCCGTTCTGCAGCTCATGGAAGTAGTTATTACTCTAGTCTTTCATGGACGCTATGGAATATCCATGATACAATCTTATAACAATTCAATCTTTTATTTATGACATGGGCTCAATTCTTTCTTTTAACCTATATCGGAATCTTCTACGGCTGTATGACTGTCAACATATATGCCGCATGGGTAATACTCCGAAATCTTAGGTACATTCATTATGTAATTATCTCTGGATCATTGATCGAATAATTCCTTTCATTCCTTGTCAACTTTCTTTAAATGCAAGCAATTGCTTTTCCTGGTCGTTCTGCCTCCTTGTTGCGTGCATACTTAGCTTATTTTAGTGCCCACACATATTGGAATTCCATACAACCCATATGATATTGAATATCACCATATATATATATATATATATATATATATATATATATATATATATATATATATATATATATATATATATATATATATATATTTCTTCTTCCCATTCATTAGCCACGATAGGTGCCACCTACTGATGGAGTGCATACAATGTTGTTGTGAGACTGTTGTTACATGACTATTTCCTCTTTAGGTGACTGTGCTTGGTTAAATCCTTCTTCCATATTTCCTCCGCTAGTCTTTCATTATAGTACCTAGGGAGGACCCTCTGATTCTTGCAAGGCTGCGAGCTTATTACATAGTATATGAAATTCCTTATTTACTTACGTCCATACTTATATGCTTGTACGGTTGCTCCCGAACTGAAGTTTTGAGTGTCTTCCCTTAACACTCATACGGTATCCTTAACTACCCCAACTCCTATCCGAATATTTCTCAAGGTCACGATGTCATATTTGTGAGACTGAATTCCCCATATTGTGTTCACTACGTTTATCTCGCACGATCTATTGATTTGTCTGTATCCTCTTATCTAGCCATAACTAGGCTCTTCTTGAATCAACTACTAACTGCTCATTTGCTCATTCTCATATCAATAATCTGCGTAATCTTTCATGGGTCATTTCATTTATCTTAACTTACGTCCCGCACTGGCTCCTTATCTATCAATAACATCTCAGGCAGGAACCCTTACCTCCTCTTCTTGACGTCGTGTTTGCAAAATATTCTGGAATCGTAGCATATCTGCAGGACTTGAATAAGTGCAATCTTATCCCTTTCTCATTCTTATCACATTCTTCCTTTACCATTTACATAGTTACTAGAACCACTGTATTCTGACCTAGTGCCGCATCACACCATATTCCCCCCTTTAGGGGAGCACTAAGATTTATTGCTACGATGATCTACGTATAGATATTTTACCCTCTCATCTTTGGCATCTTTTCAGTACCAAGGATAACGAAATTCCTCACTCGCGAGGGTGACACTTAGTGTAACTGGCACATCCAGTCCCTTAAGCTTAACTTTACTCACCTTGCTTGTTTTAGGGAAGCGTCTTCCTGAATGACCATTCTCTGAATTTCTCATGAATCTTCTTCTGTTGTCCACTCTATTATCGCCGTAACAAAATCTGAAATTCTCATGATGCTGACTATTATCCAATCACTTAGTCCCTAATTCATGTTTAGTCTATCTTGTTCACCAGCCCATACTGATTTCTATTGTTCTGGAGTCTAACTTTTCCTTCCGGTAGTCGCGTTGGAGTTATGAACTTATTTCTTGAAATGAGGATATGACTCTATGGCCTATACTCTTTTGTTGTCTCAAGGCCTGTCACCTCTCGTCTTTTCCTTCAATTGACTGTAGACTTTGTAATACTGTCATCTTTTTGATCCACCGTTATCATCCATATATCATATCTTACTCATAATGCTTCATTAACTCTTTTCTTGTTTCCTGCTAACATTTATGTCAATCACTTTATTCTTAAAACTTGAACAAGACATTCTTTTGCTTTTAGCTCCCCTTGCTCTATCCAGTGGCTCTTGAGGTTGCTTAATGTTCTCGCTCTACTAGGGACGCTAGCCACACTAAGGTAATATTTATCTCTTCCAGGCTTTCCGTGCCATATCTAATTGTAATATTCTAGAGTGCACCATCTGGGTGCCTCACAAGGAGATCTATTATCACCTTTGTAATATCCTTCAGTAATGCCAACTAACAGAAACAATCCATTTACCATTTTGGGTTACTCTAACCCCAATCGAATCCTAATATCCTGTCCTTTTCTTAAACTACACATGTTAGCCCCCAATAAGGTATAACTAAGATGGGTGTGGCCAATTCTACATACGTCCGTTACTGTTGAAGGTAAGTCACAATGATTATACTTTTCTGCCGGAGTTGAAAATACCGGTAATCTTCATTAACTGGGTACCTCGTACCTTTCTTATCTTGCTCCTTTTACTTGTTGAATCTTGTATCTATCTTCTGAACCTCTCATCACCTTTCACCATAGAGGTGGATAAATATTCTTGCCTTAAGGCTCCTTATCAAGAAGCTTACACGTAAGGTACACACATGTTTTGCTGAACACCTCACATTTATCCATCATAGGAATGATGCAAACTCGAGTTTCTCTAACTCAAATCTTCAACAGCTATATCTCTACCAACCATCTTTCTGGATGTAGGTATCGTCGTATTATGACTAAGATAGAGTTTAGAAAATTAAGTTCTTACAACGGAGCTCAACCACACGATCTAGAGTAAGAAGAAAGAGTGACAGTCTTAAATGCCCTGTAGCCTCATGCTTATAAGTGTGGTACACGACACACCTATAAACAAGACTCTACTAGACACGGCTTGTAGACTCCCTAGGACAGAACTGCTCTGATACCACTTTTTCCATGCCTCGAACCTGGGGGCGAGACCGGCACTCGGTGCCTCACCTATCCTTACGTACCAACTTGCGACTAAGGGACTCTGAACATATAATATCATACTTTGGCCATGGGCCTCATTGCAAGACAATTACGAATACTGACTGGGCCGACAAAATATCAATTACGAATTACTAAATATCAATAAAAAGCTGGGCCGACAAGGCCGTCATAACTACTATAGCTGACAATCCGACAAAATATACATAAAAGGCCTACAATCTCAACATACTGCATTAACTAACAGGATATGTCTACAAGACTCTACTGATGGATATACTGTGATCGGAACAAGGCTTTGACCTACTCATAACATATATATATATATATATATATATATATATATATATATATATATATATATATATATATATATATATACAAAGATGTACGTAAAGCTCTAGACCCGGCGACTCCGAATGGTATGGAGCTTACCGATCAAGCGAAACTTGGGCAACACCTAATAAGGAGGTCTACCCGTCTGTCTGTCTGAACCTGCACGCATGAAATATAGCGCCCCCAGAAAAGGGACGTCAATACGAAATAATGTACCAAGCATATAAGGCACTATACTGAAAGCTGAAACTAAACTGATAATATAATAACTGAAAGTAACTGAAAGTCAATGATAATCTGAAGATATGCTTACCTGCTAATACTGACTCAACTATCTCAATATAGTAAGTAAAATAGTTGTCCGGCCTTATAAGCCTCGATATATATATAACTGCTCTGCCGTAGTAGGCTCGCTCATAGGCGCTCGGCCATACTAGTCTCTGTATCTCGTCCAACTGGGCTCGCTCATAGGTGCTTGGCCACAGTAGGCTCGGTATATAACTTACCATCTTATCAGAGGTTGCCCAATAAGGGCCTGCCCATCGATTATAGCTCGATGGTAAAGAAAATACTGTAATACTGTATATATAGATTCTCTGCTCTCATGACTGGAAAAAAGAAAATACTCAATTGGATATAAAGTCCCGATAAGGAGAATATTGTAACTTACAGGACTAGAAAAATATACGTAAATTTTGGGATATGAATTTTTCTTTATGCCTCGTTATCAAACTCGTGTAATTACGAGCATGCCAAAATAAAGAAAGGGCTTAGCCTTAATATATCTGAAGTAGAGAAAAATCCGTGTGATATTCTTGGAAAAGGTTGTACCGTACTCCCTTAGAATCGCAAAATCTCACGTTGCTAAGTATTAACCCATTTCATATGAATGTTGAAGCAAATCACGTTTCCAAAGTTTGTAGGATGAAATGAAAAATGTTGCTTCAAATCACTCTTAATGAATAATGAATTTTGAAATGAACATTTGTAAGCAACTCACTCTTAATTGACGTTGCTCGCTGAAAAGATCCCTTAAATCTAAAGTGAATAGAAAGAATTAAAATGACTCCTATATTTCATTCTTTAAACACTGCCGCAAGCTATCCCTTTCTCAAAGACACGTTTTTGATTCATACCACCTATTTAATTAATGTAAGAGTCACTTTGATTTATATGTCTTTCTGCCACGTGAGATTATTTAACCTTATCCAAAAACTTTAGTCTTTATCCAAAGACAACCACTAATTAATTATTAACTAGGTAATGTCCTATTACCCAATAATTAATCAATTACCCAGATAAATATCACGGTTATGTAGTAGCTTGTATGGTACTAGTCCATAAATACCGAGTATTTTAGCTCGTGCCATATTTTATCCCAAAATGTCAAACTTTGACGAAATTCATTTTCTTCGGTTTGCTTACCCTCTCACCTTCACCAATTTCCTTATCACTTATTTAAAATAGCATAATGCTTATAATCACGAAATAATTTTATTCCCGAACTTGCGTCGATTAACTTACGACGAAACTTTATTGTACGAGAATGCGGGATGTAACAAGGCCCACTGGTATATAATAATAAAAACAGGAGAATAAGCAGTATAATAAGAGAGTAAAGTTCAACAAAGGAAAGCACAATGAAATAACATAAAAGTGCACGGAATTAAGCGACAGGGGATCTATCGAGATACCGTCTCGTAGTCCCAAAAATAAATATGCAGTGAGAACAACCGAGGTACCGCCTCGTAGTCTCAAAGTAAATGTGCAAGGGGGATCTCCCGGGATACCATCCCGTAGTCCCAAAAGTAAATATGCAGGGGGATCTCCCGGGATACCGTCCCGTGGTCACAAAAGTAAATATGCAGGGGGATCTCCCGGGATACCGTCCCGTAGTCCCAAAGTAAATACACAGTGCAATCAATTACAAACAATAAGTACAACAAGAGAAATCTACAGTCTAGACTAAATACAAGTCAAGAAAGAAGCAGGAATTCAATAGGCATGCTGCAAAGAGTTTAATTAAGCAAATAAGGCACGTATGCATGTTATTCTAAGCTAACAGGGTAACTACACATGCTAGTATATTCAAATAAGGTGGAAACAGGGAAAATCTCAGTAAAAATCGGGTTTTTCAATAAATAGTACGTGTACGCACTCGTCACCTCGCGTACACGGTGCTCACATAGGAAAATCAGTACCAACTCCTAAGGGGGTTTCCCCCACACAAGGTTAGGCAAGCCACTTACCGCAAACCAAGCTCCATCAATCTGTAACAATGCTCTTTTCACGAATATCCGGTTCCGAATGGTCCAAATCCAATCGATGTCTCTGAAAATCCCCCAAATATATCGTCAAAATCCGACCTCCCAAACTCAAGTTTTGATAAAAATGACCAAACCCTCGTTTATGAAATGTTTAATACTGCCCAGTGATTTCTTAATCGCGATCACGAAAATCGCCTCGCGATTGCGAAGAACAACTTTGCTGCCCCAGAAATTAACTCTACGCGAATGCGTAAAACACCACTCGAACATGATGCTCTGGCTCTCAGATTCACGCGATCACGAACGTCCTCACGCGTTCGCGATAAGCAAAGCGCATGGCCCAGCTTTGGTCCACTTAACCCTATGTGAACGCGACCTTAACTCTGCATTCGCGAAGCACCACCTCACTTCACTACGCATTCGCATGCCCCTGTCCGCGAATGCAAAGAACAATTCCATCCTCTCGCCTAGCTAGCTTATGCGATCGAGGAGCACCTCACGCGATCGCGTATAAGGAAACTAGAACTCAGACACCAGAAAACTTCAGCAACCTCCTATGCCCAAAATCGATTTGTTGGGCATCTGAAACTCACCCGAGGCGCCCGGGACCTCAACCAACCATACCAACCAATCCTAAAACACCATACGAACATAGTCGAGCCCTCAAACCACATCAAACAACGCTAAAATCATGAATCACCCTCCAATTCAAACATAATGAACTTGAAACATCCAAATTCGACAATCGATGCCGAAACCAACTAAACCACGTCCGATTGATCCGACCCCGATTTCAAAAATTCCACTATCAGCCCAAAACTCTAAAAATTCGACTTTCGCCATTTCATGCCTAAATGAGCTACAGACCTCCAAAACACAATCTAGACACGCCCCTAAACCCAAAATCACACAACGAAGCTAATGGAATCGACGAAATTCCATTCCGGAGTCGTTTTCATCCAGTTCCGACAACGGTGCCAATCCTAAGGCTTAAACCTCCATTTAGGAACTAAGTGTCCCAAAATACTCCAAAACCAAAACGAAACCTCCCGGCTAGTCACAATTGCAGAAATCGATATGGGAGAAGCAGTTAATAGGGGATCAGGGCTATAACTCTTAAAACGATCGGTTGGGTCATTACAGATACATCTGTATGAACAAAATACTACAAATACGAACCTCCTGAATGATCATCTCCATCAAACCATCAACACTGGAAATATATACCTGACCCTAAAGTCGCAAAACACCATTTCATTAAGGGCCACCTCCCTAGCACCACCATGTACACCATATCCTTATGGACATACAAATGTAGAACATCATAGTGACAAGCTCTGATGCACTCAAATAAATACAACCACGCAACCACAGAAGCACGAACTCCACTATGTTCAGAAATACTCAATCTCATAATTCTATATACCAAGGTCGGAACTTTCATAGCCAAATGCCTTCCCTTCGACGGAACAAAAGGAAAACTCCAAATCATGCACCACATAGTTCCCTCATAGGGCTTCAACTGTCGAGATGTGTAAGCAATCACCCTACCACTCTGCACTAGAACCGCGCAAAAACCAACATGTGAAGCATCATAATATATTGTGCAAGGCCCCGAAACTGTGGTCAACACCAACATTGGGCGGCTATAGATGGAAACCCCTCCACAAAGCGACGATAGTAGTCAGCCCTCAACACAGGTGAAACACAACTCATACCACAAGTGCAACATCACCACAAGTCGCCGGATCTCAACTAATATCGAGTGTTCAACATCGCGTATGAACAAGTAGAAAGGAACTGAAGATATAGGTTTCAAACCGAGATGAAGTCGCGCGATAAGGAATTAAGAAAGGGAAATTTTCTAACATCCCATAGCCTCTCAGAGATAAGTGCAGACGTCTCTGTACCAATCTACTAGACTCTACTAGACCAACTCGTGTCTTCTGAGACCTATACGAACCTAGGGATTTAATACCAACTTGTCACCACCAAAATTCCCTACTCCAGGTCTCGAGGCCGCCTAGCCGTACTTGCTAAGCAAGCCAACTCACAATCAACAAAATAGAGTCCAATTTCCATTAATTAATAGAGTTATATCATAATAAAAGTAGGAATAATCTCAAAGCAGTAAAATATTTGATACAAGTATAATATGGTCTAAACACAACCGAAACAGTACAACCCCTAAGAACTAGGTGACACAAGTACACGTATGGAAGCACACCACGATGTCTCCAATAACACACTCCTACTAAGCACCAAAGGGTACTGGAGTACCAGCCTCTGAACCTGCACAAAAATATGCAGAAGCGTAGTATGAGTACACCACAGTCGGTACCTAGTAAGAATCAAGTGTAACCTTAAAGAAGTAGTAGCGAGGCTAGATGCATCCGAACACTAAAAACACAGAAATAATAACATGCCTGGAGATCGAACAGTAAATATCCTCATGATCAACAAGTTTCACGATATAAAATAGTCAAAAGACAAAATGCATACATTTCCAATTCAATAGATAATCATAACGTAGCTCAAGTACGGCAGGTAAAGCTAGCATGCTTCAAACAACAGAGTCGAGGCTCCTAACTAGCATGTATACATGGCATGCAACAATTAGCATTTAAATGAATACTCCTAAATAAATCAAGGATATGAATGCATTCTCAAACCGGTACAAGATCTATGTATCCCGATAGAAGATCCATGTATCCCGATACAAGATCCATGTATCTCGATAGAAAATCCATGTATCATAATAACCATGTACAAAATCCATGTACCGACCATGGCCACATGTCCCAAAGTAACATAGGTTATCACCCGACTCCGGTGGGATGCATCCAAATCCAAGCGCAAAGAGGGGCATAAGAGCAATCCCTCCAAAATCAATATCCGAACATCAATTCTTGTACCATAACTGTATGTCATCTGGATGCTTTACCTTTCGTGCCAAAGCTGTCATGCCCCGAAATCAGGGAGCGCGACCGGCGCTCAACTGAGTAAACCCGACCGAGAAAGCCTATTAGATTTCCTTCTACCCAAACTCATCCATGAATAAAGAGGTGATGCACTCCATTAATCAAACACTGAAAAGATTTCATTAACAACTCCCATTTAATGTCCATTAGCAGCTTCCTTTATAGTTTTCAAAATATATGGGAGGCTCTTAAGAAACTGGGAATCTCTGTTGGAGTTGTGGGCCTCGGCCAGTTCTTCATAGCTGCAATTTTCTGATGATCAACCTTAATTCCTTCACTAGAGATGACATGACCCAAGAATGTGACAGATTCAAGCCAAAATTCACATTTTGAAAACTTTGCATATAACTTGTGCTAATATAGTGTTTACAGAACTACCCTGAGATGATCGGCATAGTGCTCTCAATTGCGTGAGTATATAAGGATATCGTCAATAAATAATATCATAAAAGAGTAGAGGAATGGCTTGAAAACTCGGTTCATAAGATCTATGAATGCCGCCAGGGCATTCGTTAGCCCAAAAGACATCACCAGAAATTCAAAATGCCCATACCGGGCCTAAAAGCTACTTTTGTAATATCCTACTCCCTGATCTTCAATTGGTGATACGCGGATCTTAAATCAATTTTGGAAAAGTACCTTACACCTTGCAATTGATCAAACAAATCATCTATTCTTGGCAGTGGACACTTATTCTTGATTGTAACCTTGTTAAGCTGCCGATAGTCAATACATATTCTCAGTGGCCCATCTTTCTTCCTTACAAAAAGAACCGGTCTGCCCCAAGGCGACTCACTCAGTCGGATAAAAACCCTTTTTCTAACAAGTCCTTCAGCTGCTCCTTTAGTTCCTTTAATTCTGCCGGTGCCATTCTATAGGGTGGAATAGATATAGGATGCATATCTGGCATTACATCAATCCCAAAATCAATCTCCATGTCTGGTGGGATCCCAAGGAGCTCATTCGGAAAGACTCTTGAAAATTCATTCACAACAGGCACAGACTCAAGTGTAGGCGCCTCAACATCGATGTTTGTAACCCAGAGCAAATGGTAAATACACCCCTTGTTGATCATCTTCATCGCCTTAAGGTAAGAAATAAACCTACCCTTCGGCACCACATCATCCCCCTTCCAGTCAATAACTGGTTAATTTAAAAATTCGAACCTAACGATCCTAGTGCGGCAATCAAGCTTGGCAAAACATGAACAAAGCCAGTCGATCCCCATTATTACATCAAAATTGACCATTCCCAATTCAATGAGATCGGCCATGGTGTCCTGACCATGCAATGTGACAATACAATCCCTATAAACCCGCGCGACCAAAATATACTCACCAACCAGAGTAGATACAGAGAACGACTCATGAAGCTGTTTCGGTTCTATCCCAAATTCCATAGCAACATAAGGAGTGATATATGATAAAGTGGAATCGGGATCAATAAGAGAATATACGTCATGGGATTGGACATTTAATATACTCGTGACAACATCTGGAGAAGCCTCTAAATCCCGACGCCTCCGCATAGCATAGAATCTGCTGGGTCCTCCCGAATTCTGTGCACCTCCCCTTGCTGCACCACGCCCTGCGGGTGCTGTGGATGTGGTAACTGCTGAACTAACTGGCTACGCCACACCTCTGCCCATGATCCGGCGGGACGAGCGGCAATCCCTCTGGATGTGTCCCCTCACACTGCACCCATAGCATATAGGTAGGTCCACGAAGAAGACCCTATAGTGCATCCTCCCACACTTAGGTCATGGGGGCCTCCGCTGCTGCTGGAACCTCCCTCCGGGTTGACCCTGCTGGTGGGGTCCCCTGTTACCCTAACTGGGCCTGAAATGACTCCACTACGGTTGACTGGGCCCTGAAGGCTGTGCACTCATCGAAGACTGGGCGAAGGACTGAGATGACCCTGATGCCCCTCTTCTAAATGCCGACCTACCATTACCACCACTGGAAGAACAACCAAAGTTGTTCGCAGACCGGGCCTTACTGCTTCCTCATGCTCCACTCTATTTTTTAGTTTACGGTTTTCTATAGCTTGAGCAAATGCCACCATCTTAGCATAGTTCATATCAGAATTCAAGGCAGTTGTAGCGGCCTCATTAATAACCAAGGGGTTAAGGCCCTGTACAAACCGGCGCACCCTGGCCTCCATAGTGGGCAACATATGAATAGCATACTTGGACAGGCGCGCAAACTCTATGTGGTAATCCCACACACTCAAGCTACCCTCCTTCATGCTCTCAAACTCAGTGGCGCGGGCCGTCTTGGTCTCGGCAGGCAAGAAGTGATCCATAAAGGTATCTGTGAACTCACCCCACCTCGTCGAAGGGCTCCCCTCCTCTCGAGACTCCTCCCACAACTCAAACCACGAACAGTCCACCTCTTTCAGGTGGTAGGAGGCCAACTCCACTCCCTCCGTCTTAGTAGCATGCATAACCCGAAGAGTCTTGTGCATCTCATCAATGAAGTCCTGGGGGTCCACTCCCTCCGTCTCAGTAGGAACTGGTCAACCTGGAACTAGCAGATTCCCCTGGTTGGCCGGAAAAAATAGGACCAACACTCGATCTCTGTGCCTAAGAAGTCACTATCTGTGCCAACATCTGCATGGCTCCTCTAAGATCCCCATCGGAAACATCGGGACCAAAAACTGGGGCTGGAGGTGGGACCAGAATATTAGTTGGGGGATTAGTTGCACCCTCATCAGGTGTAGGAACTGGTGCAGCCCGGGCAGGAATAGTACAATCAGGCGGTGTAGTAATTGGGGGAATATCCTCACCCCTCGGGTGGTGACCCGCATTATTAATTATAGAATCAACCGAAACTCCTGGGGTAACATTGGCTCTTTGGCCAGTTCTTGCCTTCTTCTTAGGTGCCATGTGATGAAAATTAGATCAATGCATGAATAAAAAGAGGAACAATCTTAAAATTAGCTTTATCGCACGATCAAGATAATCAAAGAAGGGTATTATTCCTAAATGTCCAAATAGCCTCCAACATATAGATGTGGTCGACAACACACCGATAAGAAGGACTCTACTAGACCCGGCTCTGAGACATCCTATGACACTTTAAAACCTTAAGCTCTGATATCAAGTTTGTTGCGCCCCGAACTCGGGGAGCGCGACCGGTGCTCAACCGAGTGAACCCGGTCGAGCAAGGCTGTTAGATTTCCTTCTACCCAAACTCATCCATGAATAAAGAGGAGATGCACTCCATTAATCTAACACTAAAAATATTTCATTAACAACTCCCGTTCAATTTCCATTAGCAGCTTCCTTTATAATTTCAAAAATTTTACAAGTTTATAGATATAATGAAAAACATGTTTGCTAAATACCAACATTTCTAGCTCAATTCCCCATATCAAACACCACCCACAACCTGTCTACGGAGCCTCTGAGTACAACCAAAGAGTAGTATGGAAGTACCGGCAACAAGGCTTCGGCTATACCTCAAAACATAGTAATACACACAAAACAAAGATACACAACCCCGGAATGAGATGGGGCTCACCACGTCAGCTGGGAAGAATGAGTACCGCTATCACTGGTCAATATCCTCCGCAGTAGAACCACCTGCATCCATTAAAGATGCAGCGCCCCCAGAAAAAGGGACGTTAGTACATGTCGAATAGTACTAGTATGAAAACCAAACACCAAATCAAGAACTTGGAAATACAACATGAATATGATGAATCAGAGTGACAATGCAATAGTATAGATAGAAGTTTAAACCAAAGAAAATTTATCAAGAGCTCTCAATATCATATGTAAATTGTAATACGAAATTTTGTGTAACAATCTATACACAAAGCAGCTCTGCCGCCTCGCCCCAATGTGTGTGGGGAGGTTCAAGCATAATACCACAACTTTACTCAAGCGGCCCCGCCACCTCACCCCAATATATACGGGTGGAGGTGTAACCACAGGAACAAAACGTACACAAAGCGGCCATACCACCTCACCCCCAATATATAGGCGGGTGGAGGTGCAACAATAATACCAAAACTCCTACACAAAGCGGCCATACTGCCTCACTACAATGTATATGCGGGTGGTGGTGTAACAACAATACCAACATCATACACAAAGCGGCCATACCGCGTCACCCCAATGTATATGCGGGTGGTGGTGTAACAACAATACGAACATCCTTCACAAAGCGGCCATGCCACCTCACCCTAATAAATGCGGGTAGAGGTGTAATCCCAAGCACAATCTCTAAATAATTTGGCATAATAACTTTTATATGAAATATGTCATTGGAGTCACAACATGTAGATACAAAATCCATAGGTTGGTACACACCTTAATTAATAGTACAATATCATAAGAGCACTTGAAATACGAATCGAACATATATCTTTGTCACAAGCTTATTCGGAATAATCGATTTATGATAAGTATCTTGGAACTTACAAGGGTGATGTGGGGTTCAATTGTTAAAGAAGAGTTTAGCCAACATACCTCAAATCTGTCCCTTAATGATACTACAACGATCCACTATACTAAGCAACTTCAATCTACAATAACAATATCCAATGGGACCAATATTAGTAATAAATTCCATAATTTAGGCCATTTAGGCATTTTATCAAACATCTAGTAGGCATGAATCTCTACACCTCTTAACCATAGAACTAGTTCATCCAACTATTACCATTTACCAATAATTTATTCCACCATCATTCTTAAACACTTCATAACTTTCAACATCACATACATGACCATCCATCCATACCCAACCAATAAAATTCTATCAAATAATCACCTTTCAATCTCTACAATGGTTATGTATTTAAATTGGGAACTTATGATTTCCAATCACTATACCATAAGTTCCAATACTTAATTCATACTCATATTCCCATAATATATCCATACATATAAGTCTAAGGGTGTAGGATTACCTTTTGGAAGAAATCTTGCAAAACCCTCCTTTGAGTTCTTGAAGAAAGTTCTTGATGATCTATGTATTTTATGTGTAGATTTCATCAATACTATTGTAGAAATGATAGAATTTCATACCAAGATAATGGGGATTGCTTACCTTGAAGAAGAGGGGAGTTGGTGCTTTTGAGAGAGTGGAGAAGAGCTCCAAAATTCGTCCAAATTAAGTAGGGAAAATGAACCCCGAAATCGTAGTTATAGGCCCAGATTTCTGGGTTTCGGATGCTGCCCCGGATGCTATGGCACCACTTCACTGCTAGCTTTTGGTAACTTGGTCATAACTTATTGTACAAATGTCCAAATAACGAACGGTTTGAAGCGTTAGAAACTAGACTCATAGAGCTTTGATTTGATAGGTATATCACTACCTAAGCCATTATATTGTGGGAGTTCTATTCGTTTGAAGACGGGTCTTGTGCTAATTAAGACATCCTTTCCACTTAATATATCCAACTTGTTCCACACAAATTCTTACCATTCACAAAACTCCTTAGTATATTACAACACACCTTAAACATATATTTTCGTTTCAAAATGATGTGGTTCTATCCCATGGGTCTCCTTTAACACTCAAATACATTATTCCCAAATACCTTTGGCACACTTTAAAATCTTAAATCATTGAAAAATTCTAACGGGACGTTACAAAAGTTATCCATCCAAATCAAGTATCGTTATCCAAAATGTATGCATGTTCTCAAGAATTTCAGATAAAAGGAGCACAAGGACTTAATAAAAATTATAGGAATATATGCTCATGAAATCTCTATGTGACGATGGTCAATTTAAGCAATTCAAATTCTCAAGACTAAGTTTCCATGCCTTCACAATATATATATATATATATATATATATATATATATATATATATATATATATATATAAAGGAAGGTCTCAGGAGAGGTGACTTGGCACTCTTTAATGCCAAGAAACTCATTTAACTTTTATCTCATTTTTGGACTTTCCCCTATTTCTTCATTTTTTAATTTATATTAGGCTATGGGAAAAAACCTAATTAAACGATACCTCTTAAATTTTCAAACTAAAAGATACCTCTTACAGGTACCTCTTAAAGGCACCTCTAAAATTTTCAACCCGAAAGACACCTCTTAAATAAGTACTCCATTATAATTTCATATCAGTTACAATCCTTTTTGCCTATGCTATCTTCCCTTAACAATTGTAACAGTTTTACGTGCATGGGTGTAACTCTGCTTTTCATTTTCTCGAACAATAAATGAGTGAAAAAATAGCACCACAAATATATAAAGGCAACGGTAATGCTGAAGAATATCTGAACATTCTTCATCTTCCCACACCATCTTTCACCTCATTTCTAATTAGCCTTCGATTAAAAAGCCCAAAAGTCATCATGAAATATGATCCTTTATTCAATGAAGCAACGTAGAAACATAGAAATATAGCAATAAAAATAAGGTTTTCTTCAACAACCAACGCAATAAGAATATCGAGTGCGTCCACAAACAATCTTATTGCCCGTTCATTCTCTCTCTCCAAACTCTTTTCAACGGGTAATTATGCACTTAATTGCACATCGTCATTCTTTAAGTTCTTATTTCTTTGGCAGTACTTTTAAGGAGGAGGCTGTGTTAATAGTTGTTGATTCTTTACTTCAGTCTATTTAGAAATCGTGCAGTTTAAATTTTAACCTCTAACAAAATACTATGTTTGAGCCTCAACCCTCAAGGAACTGATCTTACTGTCTTAGTATCTTCTTATCGGTTATTCTCCTCTCTTCGCGAAAATCTGAACAAGAAGTACGAATATAGACTCTTCTGTTTGCATTATCATCCTGCATCATTTTCTGAAATTATTCTTTAACAGGACTCATAGTTTTTCTTTACTTTCTTTTACTTTGCGAAGTTGCAAGTTTATGTGAAACGGTGTAAGCATCATCATTCATTCATGAATAATCTATTCTTTCTAATGATTTTGCCTTGACTATTTTAGTATGATCACCTTAAAAACATACTAAGGTACATACAATGAAATTTTGACTTGGAATTTACTGACATTGAGGACTCAATAAGACATTAATATGAGACTTGGTAGTTTATTTCCAAGTATGATAAATGCACTAACAACTGAAATGAATTCAGCAAGAATTCACGGCTCACAACAGATTGGATATTGTGAAGATCCCAAATTCCCACCAGTCTCTATGACTAAGTAAGCCTAACGCACATTGAAAATTTAACATAAATAACAACTAAGATAATAAATTAAACTAATAAAATGGCATAATAAGCCAAAACGGAACAACAGTCAAGTAATCCCCAAAACCGGTGGAACTGAGTCATAAGCTCTAAAGAAATACACTAGTAATCTCAAAATACAACACTGTTTGATATGAAGGTAAATAGTAGTAAAGGCAATAGCTGAAGGTGACTCCGAGGCCTGCGAGTGTCAATTAGATATATCTTAAAGTCTCCGAAATGACTGAGTCAACTCACTGGCGTCCGGGACGAGCAGAAGTACCTGGAACTATAAAAAAATATACAAAAGCATAGCATGAGTACACTACAACGGTACCCAGTAAGTATCAAGTCTAACCTCGGTAGAGTAGTGACGAGGCAGGTCATGACACCTACTAGACATATAATGAACAGAATATTAATATAATCTAATAACGAAAAATGGAGAAATAAATGACAACAAAATAGTACGATGATATAAGGCTAACAACGGGAATTAAGGCAATAAAGGACAACACGGAATGAACATATAATAAGAACAATAAGTGATCCATTACAGTCAAAATACAAGTAAAACGAATGAAGGAAAGACAATAATCGTTCAAATTAACAAGTCTTTTCAACATAGAATGTACACCAAGAATCACAACCGAGGTACCACACCTCATATTCACATTTCACAAGTCATAATCATAATCTTCCTTATATCGCCGTGTGAGCCTTGCATTTATTTTTAAAATATTTTTCCGAAATAGCTACATGCGCTTTAGCCACCTTATCTCACAGTGTGGCTTCAAGCAATTCCTTTACTAGTAACACGCGTATAAATCATACTTTATCTCGCCGCATGCGTATCAATACTCAACCCTATATCACCGCATGCACATCAATATCACAACACAATAATCAGCTCACACCACATGTGCCCATATGCCACAATATTTCCAAAATCAATAATACAAATGTCACCACAATACATAGCCCACAACTCAATCACAATGTGTACAAGAATCTCTATAACAACAAATGATCGACAAATAAATCAACAAGGAAAGGTATTCCAATAACCAACAATTTCAATCACAAACATGTTAATAGCTCTCAACAACTACAACATCAATAACTCAACAATGAAGGTATTTCTATGAAATGGCAACTTCAAATTCTAATGCATAGCATAAGCTTAACAATGAAAGAGTTAGTATGAAACATCAACTACGACTAAATGCATGAGAATAAATCAACAATGAAAAGAATAGCATGCAACAACAACTACTAATAAATGCATATAAGAATGACCTTGACAATGGAAACTAAAACATGTAATAACAAGTTCAATTAAATCATGTAAGAATAAACTTGACAAGAAAAGATAGAACAATTAATAACAAATTCAATGAAACGCGTATAAGTAATCTAAGAGCCAAAACCAATCAATTTTTATATATAAGCCCATGTACACACTCATCACCTCATGTACATGTCTTCCACATATATCAAATAGTACAATCAACCCAAATCCTAAGAGGTAGTTCCCCCACACAAAGTTATGCAAGATACTTACCTTAAACAAGTTAAGTCAATCCACTAATAAGCCCTTCCCGCGCTAATACAACTCCGGACGGCTCGAATCTAGCCAAAATAACTTAATATCATAAATAAAAATAATAAAAAGTAATTTCGGTAATAAAAAATTTATCTTTAATGAAAATAAAAAAATTAAATCAAAAAGTCAACCCCAGGCACGTACCTCGGAACCCGACCAAACTCACAAAATTCAAATACATATTCCGACACGAGTCCAAGTATACCAAAAAAATCAAATCCCGATCTCAAATCGACCTTCAGATCCTCAATTTATGTTTTAGAAAAGTTTTTACAAAAATCTCCAATTTCTCCAATTCAAATCACCAATTAAATGATGAATACAAAGGGAATCTTGAATAATGGACAAATCCGAGTAAAAACAATTACCCCCAAATCATGAAAATTCCATCCAAAATCGCCCAAAACTGAGTCCTCTAACTCAAAATGTGAAAAATGAAATAAAACCCTTGTCCCAGCTTATAACCTGCCCAGGCATTTCGCTTCTGCGGACAAACAGTCACATCTGTGACTCTGCATCTGTGGAATATGCATTGGAGATGCAATCTTTTCTTAAGACCGGGGATTTTGCTTCTGCGGACCAAAGTGTGCACCTGCGATTCCGCTTCTACAGATAAACCACCGCACCTGCGGTCACTGCTCCCTCACCTAAAATCCACTTCTGAGGATATCTTCCGCTTTTGCGGTTGCACACCTGCACTTCCATGTCCGCACCTGCGGACCCATCTCCCCTAGCCAAAACCCGTATCTGCAGCCAAGCAGCCACTTCTGCGGCCCAAACATTGCAGGTGCGAAAGCACCAGACTTCAGTAGATTTCAGCCATTCCTCAAGGCCTCAAATTGGTCCTAACTCAACCCGAAACATACTCGGGGCCCTCGGGATCGCATCCAAACATACCAACCAATCCCAAAACACAACACCTACCTACTCGAGGCCTTAAATCACACCAAAAAATATCAAAACTATGAATCGCACCCCAATTAAAGCCTAATAAACTAATAAATATTTTAAAATTCAAAACTTGTGCCAAACAAGCCTAAACAACTCCGAATGACCTCAAATTTTGCATGCAAGTCCCAAATGACACAACGGAACTATACCAACTTCCGAAATCAGAATTCGAGCCCGATATCGATAAAAGCAACCCTCGGTTAAACCTATTAACCTTCCAAACCTTTAACTTTTCAACTTTTGCCAATTCTAGCCAAAACAAGCTACGGACCTCCAAATTCACATCCGGTCTTACGCTAAGTCTACAATTATCATATGAATATATTGGAGCCATTAAAATACCATTCCGGAGTTGTCTATATAAAAGAGAAACTCCGGTCAACTCTTACAAATTAAGCTTCCAACCTTGAGACAAATGTCCCAATTCACTCTTAAACCTTCCCGATACTAATTCAACTACCCCGGAAAGTCACATAACCACAAATGAACATAGAAGAGGAAATAAATAGGGTAATGGGGCTACAATATACAAAATGATCGGCCGGGTCATTACATTCTCCCCCTTTTAAACAAATGTTCGTCATAAAACGAGTATAGAGACATATTTGAAGTGCCGAAAAGGTGAGGATAACGGCTACACATATCATGCTCGGTCTCCCAAGTCGCCTCCTCGACCGTTTGTCCTCTCCATGAACCTTCAGTGAAGCAATATTCTTTGACTTCAACTTCTGGACCTACCTGTCCAAGATAGCCATCGGCTCCTCAACATAAGTCAAATCCTTGTCCAATTGGACTAAGCTGAAATCTAACGCATGAGATGGATCACCAAAATACTTCTGTAGCATGGAAACATGAAACACTGGGTGAACTCCCCATAATCTAGGTGGAAATCCAAGCTTGTAGGCCACCTCACCCACTCTCTCAAGAATCCCAAAAGGGACAATATACCGAGGGCTCAACTTGCCCTTCTTCCTGAGCCTCATCACATACTTCATAGGTGAAACTCTAAGAAAGACCCTCTTTCCCACCATAAATTCTACATCGCGTGCCTTCTGACCAGCATAACTCTTCTGCGTGGACTGTGTTGTACGAAGTCGATCCTGAATCAACTTGACTTTCTCCACAATAACCCACATTGCATCATATTTCTTCAATGTTAAGTCCAACAACAAAATACATGGTGATATGCTCCTACATCCACTTTGGAATATCAAGTCTCTAAAGCAAACTGCCCGGCCTCTGATGCTTGTATTTCACCTGTTGACAGTTCAAACACCGAGCCACATACTCCACAATATCTTTCTTCATTCTTCTCCACCAGTAGTGCTGCCTTAAACCCTGGTACATCTTCGCGGCACACGGATGAATGGATACTGTATAATGTGGACCTCCTCAAGAATCAACTCACGCAACCCATCCACATTGGGCACATAAATCCGGCCCTGCATCTGCAACACCCATCATCTCTAATAGAAACCTCCTTAGCATCACTATGTTGCACCGTGTCCTTAAGTACAAGCAAATGGGGTTCATCATACTAATGTGCCTTGATGCTCTAATACAAAGAAAACCGTGAAATCACGCAAGCTAGAACTCGACAAGGCTCCAAAACATCAAACCTAACGAACCAATTGGCCAAAGCCCGAACATTCAATGCTAGCGATCTCTAACCACCTCTGCTGCCTCAAGTTCAGATCTTTTTGCTTCAACACGTGTTATAGACTCCGATGATCTGTGAATACCTCACAAGATACGCCATAGAGATATTGCCTCAAAATATTCAATGCATGGACAATGGCTTCCAACTCTAAATCATGAATGGTGTAGTTTTTCTCATGGGGCTTCAACTGACGCGAAGCATAAGTAATCACTCTATCCTCCAGCATCAAGACACACCCAATGCCAATTCGCAAAGCATCACAATAAACTGTACATGAACCCGACGCTGAAGGAAAAATTAGAACTGGAGCTGTGGTCAAGGCAGTCTTAAGCTTCTGAAAGATCTCCTCACACTCGTCGGACCACCTTAATGGAGCACCCTTCTGAGTCAATCTGATCAAAGGAGCAGAGATGGATGAAAACCCCTCTACAAAACAGCGATAATAACCAGCCAAATCTAGAAAACTCCAGATCTTCGTAGAAGAAGGCGGTCTAGGCCAACTCTGAACTGCCTCCACATTCTTCGAATCCACCACAATTCCCTCACTAGACACCATATGACCCAAAAATGCCACTGAATCAAGCCTGAACTCACACTTGGAGAATTTTGCATATAACTTCTTTTCCCTCAAGGCCTGGAGCACGATCCTCAAGTGTTGTTCATGATCATCCCAGCTGCAAGAGTACACCAATATGTCGTTAATGAATATGATGACAAAAGAATCAAGATATGGTTGGAACACACTGTTCATCAAGTGCATAAATGTTGGTGGGACATTGGTCAGCCCAAATGACATCACTAAAAACTCATAGTGACCATAGCGAGTCCTGAAAGAAGTCTTCGTAATATCTGAATCTCGAATCTTCAACAGATAGTACCCCGATCACAAATCAATCTTCGAGAATACTCGAGCATCCTGAAGCTATTTGAACAGATCATCAATACATGGTAGTGGGTACTTGTTCTTGATTGTAACTTTGTTCATCAACCTATAATCAATACACATCCTTATAGAGCCGTCTTTCTTCTTCACAAATAGAATCGGAGCAACACAAGGCAAGACACTCGGCCGGATGAAACCCTTATCAAACAACTCCTGAAGTTGTTCCTTTAATTCATTTAACTCCACTAGTGCCATATGATATGGTCAAATAGAAATGGGCTGAGTGCCCGGTATAAGGTCAATACCAAAATCGTTATCCCTATCGGGCAACATGCTCGGTAGGTATGCTGGAAACACATCTGGGAAATCTCTCACTACTGGAATTGACTCAACGGTAGGAGTATCAGCACTAATATCCCTCACAAAGGCTAGATATGCTTCATACCCCTTCTCAACCATTCGTTGTGCCTTTATAAAGAAGACCACCCTCTAGGAATATAATCCAATATACCCCTCCACTACAACCGCGGCAACCCTGGCATAGCTAGTGTCACGGCTTTCCGTGATAGTCCAACATAGCGTGATAGGGCGACAACTAATCCATGCCCAAGATTACGTCAAAGTCTGCCATACTGAGTAGCAGAAGGTCAACTCTGAACTCATAACCACCAATAGTGACCAAACACGACCGATAAACATGGTTTACAATAATAGAATTTTTCACAGGCGTGGACACATATATATGAGCAGCCAAATAATCACGAGATATATCCAAATATGGAGCAATGTAAGATGACACATACAAATAAGTGGAACACGGATCAAATAAAACTGATGCATCCTTATGACAGACCAGAATAATACTTGTGATGATACCATCCGATGCAACAGCCTCAGTCCTACCCAAAAAAGCATAGAAACGAGCTTGGCCTCTCCCTCTAGGGCAACGTCTACCCGCCTGACCTCCATCACTAGATGGCGGTGCAGATGGAGCGGCAACTAGAGCAGCAACCATAGTTTGTGAACCTTGTGGACCCTGTGGAATCCGTGGAAACTGTGGAGTTTATGAAGGTGAACCCCTCCTAAGTCTGGGATAGTCCCTCACCATATGCCTGGTATCTTCATACTTGAAACAACCTCTCGGCGGCGGTGACTGCTGAAACTGAATCTAACTTGGTTGGCTAGACTGACCATTGAGGACACCCCGTGCATGAGATGAACTGTAAAGTGGTTGTGCATAATGGGTGATCTGAGACCTCAGAATAGCCGGAGCACTACGAGTGGCTAGAAATACTAAATGAATTGGTCATCTCACATAACCTTTGTCATGACGAGCTAAAACTGCAGTGCGGGCACGACTAATCCTCCAGAATCTCGAGGCCTCTTGGCCTCCATATCATCCCTCTCCTGGCCCCGCATATGCTCCATCCTCTGAGCGATATCTAAAACCTGCTAAAATAAAGTATCCTTATCAAACTCCCAAGCCATGCTGAATCAAAGACCATAACTAAGCCCCTTGATAATCTATGTACTCGCCCTCTAGCTGTAGAAACCAAATCAGGTGCATATTGGGATAACTCACTAAATCTGATGGCATACTCCGACACAGTCATAGTCCCCTGAAACAGCTACTCAAACTTAGTGCGCCATGCATCCCGGAGAGTCATGGGAACAAACTCCCTCAAAAACATATCTGAAAACTAAGCACAAATGAGTGGAGCTGCATCAACTAGCCTGCCCTCCTCATAAGCCTGCCACCACCTATATGCTGCCCCTGACAGCTAAAATATAGTAAAGGCAACTTTGCTTACCTCCAAAATACCCATGGTGCGGAGAATACTGTGGCACTTGTATAGAAAATACTGTGCATTCTCAGTAACTACGCCACTGAAAGTAGGGGTCATACTTCTTGAACATCTCATATCTCCTCTGCTCCTCCTTAGATGCCTCTGGCCTAACTAAGACTAAACTGGATTAATAAGATATGCTGGCATAACTCCCAGATCCTAATCAACACGGACATGCTGCTCTGGAGTATAGGGCATGAGAGTCTGAGCTCCCCCCCCCCCAACCTGAGATATAGCTGGGGCAATGGGGATCAATCCCGCCTGAGCTAAAGTACCAAACATGCTCAAAAACTATGCAAGGGTCTCCTGTAGTCCAGCGGTAGCAGCAGGCATCTCAGGTGTCTGTCCCCTAACCGGAGCTACTGGTGGCTCCTGGCCTCTCGTGGCTCTAGTAGGGGGCGCGAGTGTCTGGTCATCTGATCCAGCAGTGTGTGTCCTCACGATTATGAGAGAATAGAAATACATAGGCTCAAATTTCAAAATCAACAAATCTGCACGATAATGAATCAAAGAAGTGGAATTTATTAATAATTTCATAGCCTCTCGAAGATAAGTACAGAGATCTCGGAATTGATCTGCAAGACTCTACTAAACTTGCTTATGACTCGTAGCACTAATGAACCTAGAGCTCTGATACCAACTTATCACGACCCGAAATTTCCTCCTTAGGATGTCGTGATGGCACCTAGTCTCTAAGACTAGGTAAGCCTAATACACATTGAGAATTTTGCAGAAATAACAACTAAGATAATAAATTAAACTGATAAAATAACATAATAAGCGAAAACGAAACAACAGTCAAGTAATCCCCAAAACCGGTGGAACTGAGTTATAAGCTCTAAAAAATACACTAGTAATCTCTAAATAAAACATTGTTTGATATGAAGGTAAACACTAGTAAAGACAATAGCTGAAAGTGACTCTGAAACCTACGAGCGTCAAGCAAATAGGGAAGACTATGGAAGTTTATATAGATGATATGCTCGTTGAGTCTTTTAATGTAGGTGACTACCTTAAGCATTTGCAAGAAATATTCGACATCCTGAGGAAGCACAACATGAAAATTAATCCCGAGAATCGTGGTCAGTTCTCGTAAGTTTCTGGGATTTCTGGTCTCACAAAGGGGAATTGAGGTAAACCCCGATAAAATCAAGGCCATAGAGGATGTCCCGAATCAATTGTCAAATGTAAAGGAAGTCCAAAGGCTCACAAGAAGATTAGCAGCTTTGAGCGGGTTCATTTTCTGGTCGTGGGAAAAATGTCATCATTTCTTCACACTGCTCAAAAAGAAAAATAATTTCGAATGGACATCGGAGTGCCAGCAGGCTCTAAGAGACCTGAAGAAATACTTATCAAGCCCTTCATTGCTCTCAAAACCAAAAGAATGTGAAACATTGCTAGACTATCTCGCAGTTTCAAAAGTTGCGGTAAGTGCGGTTTTAGTCCGGGAGGATGAAGGTACGCAATTTTCCATTTATTATGTTAGAAAAATTTTAACGAGAGTAGAAACTCGCTACCTACATTTGGAAAAACTAGCCTTAGCTCTCGTTGTCGCCGCTCGAACGCTGAGGCCCTACTTCCAATACCACCCGATAGCTGTGGTGACTACTTTCCCTTTGCGCAACCTTCTCGGTAACCCCGAGATCTCTAGCAGATTGGCCAAATAGGCCATCAAAATGAGTGAGTTCGACATAGAATATAAACTAAGGACTGTAATTAAGTCGCAAGTCTTGGCTGACTTCGTGGCCGATTTTAGTCCGGGACAACTGCCTCTGGCAACCAAGGAGGCAGTAATGGTGTCGGAATCGACATCAGGGGATTGGACATTATTTACGGACGGAGCTTCCAACATAAAAGGGTCCGGACTCGGAATAGTCTTAATCACGCCTTCGAGGAAAACCTTAAGGCAAGCCATCAGAATGATCTCTTTAACTAACAATGAAGCAGAGTATGAATCTTTGATTGCAGGACTCGAATTGGCCTGGGGACTTGATTCTGAGGTTATCGAAATAAAATGTGACTCGCAGCTGGTGGTAAATCAGGTCTACGGGATCTTTGATTACAAAGAAGAACGTATGCAACAACACGTGGTAATTGTCCAGGCTCTTTTGACATGATTCCGGGAGTGGTCTATTACTCATATCCCGAGGGAGGATAACACAGAAGCAGATGCATTAGCAAACTTATGATCATCGACTAAAATAGAGGGATCGAGGTATGGGACAGTACTGCAACTGATGAACTCAGTCCTGGATACAGATGGTTACTGTGAGGTAAATTCGACTAGTCTGGTTTGGGACTGGAGAAATGAAATAATCGACTATCTCGAGCACGAGAAGTTTCCCGAAGACCCCAAAGCATCACAGGCATTACGTGCCAAAACTACACGTTATAGCTTCAAGAGAGGCCAATTGTATAGAAAATCCTTCCAAGGCCCGCTGGCCAGATGCTTAGGAACGTCAAAAGCTAATTATGTCATAAGAGAAGTCCACTAAGGGATATGCGACAATCACTCAGGCGCAGATTCTTTGGTGCTGAAGTTGGTACGGGCAGAATATAATTGGCCTCAAATGGAACAAGACGCCAAACACTTCGTACAAAAATCTGATAAGTGCCAACGCTACGCACCACTAGTACACCAACTAGAAGAACCCTTACATTCGGTTCTGTCCCCATTGCCATTCATGAAATGAGGGATAGACATCATCGGACCGCTGCAACGGCTCCCGGAAAGGTAAGGTTTCTTTTAATTCTGACTGACTATTTTTTTAAATGGGTGGAAGCAGGTCCTTATCAGAAGATCGAAGAACCCGAAGTGGTAGATTTCCTGTGGGAAAATATAAAATGCAGGTTCGGAATACCAAAAGAGATAGCATGCGATAATGGGCCACAATTTATCGGTGCAAAAGTTACAAAGTTCCTCGAAGATTTGAAGATAAAGAGGATCACATCTTCTCCTTATCATCCGAGCACAAACGGTCAAGTAGAGTCAACAAACAAAGTGATTATACAAAACCTCAAGAAAATGTTGGAAACAGCAAAAGGCAAATGGCTTGAAGAATTGCCCGGAGTTCTATGGGCCTACCGAACAACGGCCAAATTGAGCACAGGAGAAACTCTTTTTTCCCTTGTGTACAGTGCTGAAGCCCTAATCCCGGTAGAAGTGGGAGAACCCACTTTGAGATATTTTCGGGCAGATGAAGAATCGAACAACGAAGCAATGTTAATCAACTTGTAACTGCTTGAGGAATGCAGGGACTTGGCGCATGTAAGTATGGCAGCTCAAAAGCAGAGAATGGGGCGATATTATAATCGGAGAGCCAACCTCCATTATTTCAAAGTAGGAGATTTGGTTCTGAGGAAAGTAACCCAAAATACCCGGGAGCACAATGCGGGGAAGTGAGGTTCAACGTGGGAAGGTCCCTACCAAAAATCAGCTATCACTGGGAAAGGTTCATACGAGTTGGAGAACTAGAATGGAGACAAGTTGCCTAGCAACTGGAACGTGGCACACTTCAAAAAATATTATTGCTGATGAAAATTACTCAAGCGGAAAGTATGCGCTGCACTCTTTTTCCTTTCGTTCAGTTTTTGTCCTAATTGGGTTTTTCTTGCAAGGTTTTTAATGAGGCAGCGATAGAAAGCATACTATGAAGACAGCAGCAATAAGACCTTTGATAGCAAGGCAAAGAAACAAGCTTCCACTTGGGGACAGTTAGATAAAATTTGGTAAGATAGCAAATTCCGACTGGGAAATTAAGTTTGCTACTGAATAGAGGTTGCCCGACTGTTCACGAGCACAAACCGCTAGAGGATTGTTAGATATTCTTTCGCTTGATAGGATAGATTCCTAAGGGGAAGTAAGGTATGTTGCCGCGTTAAGGATTATCTAGCAATTCATTGGTGGGATCTTTGAAGACACAAGACTTCCAGTGTTCCAATTCGCATTCTTCGCATTCGAACACTATGGGGAATGATATGAGGTTATGGCAACATTGACTGCCACGTCAACTGGGAAACAAAAATCCACAAACCAAATGCATCATCGAGACTGGGGACTGCGTAACCAGCCCCATAGAAATAAGTTGTACAAGATAGCCACAAATAATGGCAAATTCTTCTTAGCATAATAAATGCTATCCATAAGTAATGGCAATTTCTTACCATAATAAATGCTTGTGTACTTTTGAAAATAGAAGGAATTATATGAAAAGAAATCCTTTTATTTTTATCTTGTTTCTTGTCTGAACGATGAACTAACTTTGTCATTTGAAAGTTAAACAAGTACTTCAAATGTTAGTGCCATAATGAATAGGAGACGTCTTCTTCAAGAGCACCGTAAACATAAGAGGGCCCTCTCTTATGAAAATCCTCACGTTAAAAGGTAGGTTTCGGAAGTATTTATGCACGAAATCAAAATGCCTTCGAGGAAAAATGCACCAGAAGACATACACGAAAGGACACAAAAAGTAAACTTGCGCAAATACGTATAGAAACCCTCAAGTAAAAGGGATAATTCTTGGAACCAAAGTGTTTTGAGGAAAATACATCTGAGACTACATATAGTAAAGCGCGAACAGAAAAACGTGCGCAAAATTCTTAAGCAAATGCAAAGGTTAAAGACTTGCATTGACATTCAAATGAAAGTAAGACACAAACAATACTTGAGTAAAATTAGTCTTTATTTACAAGAACGTGCCAAAACGGTAAAAGTACAAAATGGGAAAAAGATAAGAAAAGCTAAACTGCAGTGCCTCCGGAACCAGGAGGAAGAGAAGTGTCTGCATCCCCGGGAGAAGTAGGTGGATCCACCGGTGGCTCAATATTTTCATCAGTTTGGCCTTTGTCATCATCATCTTCCGATTCTTCTTCAGTTTCCGAAAACTCGAAACCATAACGAGAAGGGCCAGGTACATCATACCTCGATGGCAGCTAACTCAAGCTCGCGTGCCTTAGCAATTTTAGCATCAAAGTCAATGACACTAGCTTTGGCCTCTTCCAAGGTTTTTCTCCTCATGCTGTACATGGCATAAGTTTTTTCAACAATGAGGGAAGCCTCTCGGCGTTTGAGTTCTTATTTGAGTTGGGTTGCCTCGGCAGAAAGGTTTTCCCGAGCGGACCTAGTATATTTGAGGCTGACATTAAGGTCGTGGACAGTTGAACAAAAGAGTCTATTATGCTCGATAGTTTTCCTGTACTTCTCTTCTAGCTGGACGTGTTTCGCCCCCACAGCAGCAAGCTCTTCAATTTTGGAGTTCAAGGCTGCCTCTAAGTTAATCACTCTTTCAGCAGAGGCAGCCTCGCACTCGGTTGCAGGAAGAACAGCGTCCTAGACTTCAGCCCATTTGGCTTTGGCTTCATCAAATCTAACCCTCAGCGGGCCAATTTGTTGGCTAAGGGTTACCACTTCTTGCTCTCTTTGCTGCAAACGAGCCTCCAAAACAACGAACTTAGTAGCTTTGGTTTCCAGTTCCGATAGGCGGAGAACAGTTTGGTCTCGTTCCACCAAAAGCTGATTCCGTTCTCAAGTAAGTTCCTCCTTCTCACGAATCAACCTCTGAAGGCCCTCAAAAATAAAAAAGTTGGCCTAGAAAACAAGAAGAAGTAAAACATAGAATACATTCATACAAAAGTACAAGAAATAACAAAGGAAGAAAGGAACGTACCGTTGCGGCATTGTGCATGGCATTGTTAAACAAACACTCTCTCTAGAGTGCTGGAATCATTTCCCATTCTTTCTCTGAAGCCAAAGGCTTCAGATAATTAGCAAGCTCCACCGGTCGCGATAGCAAGTTGCATCCGATAGAGACCAAAAGAGTAACATTCCTCCTCCTTTGTGGATCTTCAGAAGGGGCAGCATAATTTTGCTCCAAATTCCCATGAACTGGAGACTATGGAAGAGGAACACCCTCTTCATGGTCAGGTACAGTCGGTGAGGCGATGTAGCAACTGCTGGTGAATGAAGATGGAAGTGATGTAGCAGTTTTTGGTATTGGTGAAGATAGAGGTGAAGCTGATGGTGTTGAAGAGTGAGAAGCAGTTGCATCAAATGCAGCGCTGGTTGTTAGATGCTCACCAACCAAAGACGTCAAGGACCTGGTACTCAACCCCGCAGTACCGGGCACAACAATTGGGGCCTAAAAATGGGAGTTGACATTATCTACCAAATCAAACTCTCTCCAAAGTGCCGAAGTGTTTTCGCACAAAACAGGCCCAGAGATACATGTTCGAGTAAGTGCGTCCTGAAGCAGCCTCGCTGCATCAGCAGGATCAGCCAAGACGTCCTCTTCGGGGACAGCAACAGAGCACGCAGGTAGACCTAATTTCATGAACAAGTCATAAGGGTTCAACAAAGTTCTCCATATACAAAAAACACATGGAAGCAAGGTGAGTTAAAATTACCATGATTTTTGGCCTTCCACCCGTATTTAAGGGCCAATTCGTTCCACAAACGAGTTTCGGACGTCATGACATCCAAAATCTTTTGAACCCACCGGTCCAAGCCTTCCATCACCGGTGGGATCCATCGAGTAGCTAAAACAAACGAAGGATGGAGGATCAATACGGCTATAGAAAAATATTTAGTAAAAGGAAATACTAAACAAAGAGCTTACGAGTGCGGTTCCAATCATCCGGAAAGGATGAAGTCGTTGCTGGAATGATGTCGTTGGTGGGGACTGCAATGAACCGTTCCATCCACCCACAATTGTTGTCATTATCCATGCTAGACATCAGAGGTTTAACATTCTCCCGCGGAAGATTTTGGGAGAATAGAGATTCATCATATGAGATAAGGTTAGCTCCACTCCAGTCTCCTGGCACAAGCGTTGAAGGCAGGCGACCGCCCTCCACACTGAAGGACTTACCTTTGCCAAACACACCTGATAGCGAAGGCAAAACTCCGCAATAACGGAATCGAGCTCTTTACTCAAAGAAAATACACCCAAAGTAAAAGGATACGTGTAAAAGTATGTAAAACATTCCTTGAGAAGGGTCACTCAGTCCGATAGATGAGGAGCAATGATATCTAACTCACGGCAGCGACAGTCTTCCTTCATAGTAGGAATACTGGAAGGAAGAATGCAAGAAGGGTACCTACTAACAGCCCATGTACGAGGGTTAGTAGTAGAAAAATTTTCTTTTAAGTCCTTTGTGGTACCGAGTCTTTTGGGATGATGGAACCCACAGTTGGAGGAGCAGAGTCCTCGGCTTTGTTCTTGTTCTTTGAAGAACCGGCATGCTTGGAGGAAGAATCCATTGAATAAGAAGGAAAAAGTTTTTGTTTGAAGAGAATTAGAGAAAGGATGGAGAACAAAGATGCAAATCAGAAGTTTGAGAAATTATGAAGTGCAAAGGAAAAGAATGATGCGTATAAGTAAAATTTTGGCGGCTAAATTCATAGCCATGATTACCTCGATAATCGTCAAAAGTTGTGCTGAATCGTGGGATGATGCGTGTTTGGGGTATTAAATGCGGAGAAACGTGTGTCTAATCTACCGTCAGAAGCCTTCAGATGGAGTTATAGTAATTCCCGCGAAAAGAGTATTTCTACCAACTTTCCGGTAACACAAAGTTATGTCACCGGAAAGTAGGGGGACAATCTGTATAGGGTGAAATATGATATGACACGTGGTCATATAAAGGAAAGACACGTGGAATCCTAGACGGGGATGGCCGAAGATTGAACGCAGCCATTCCGCTTGTTACCTGAAGGGATAACATTCATAAAGGTGTTTGCTCTACGCTCGATAACATTTAATAAGGAATATTATGCTGTATTAAGAGCGGCGGCCTATTACAGAGAATTTGGAATTTATATTCACCATTTCATCTTCATCAATGACCCTCATAATTGACATTAAAGAACGGCACGATCCTAGGACCTCCTTCCCTGGACACATCTATAAGTAGTGAGCCCACTTATCATTGTAAAGGACACGGATTTTTTGGCTAAACTTACACTACATTCTATACAAATCTTAATACAATCTTACTTTTCCGCTTTTCGATCTCATTATTGTTGTACCCGTAAATTTTATTCTCGGATCTGTCATCTCTGCTGTTTCATCTACATTTTAAGGTTAAGTATTGTACATTTCTTCAATTATCGCATTATTTCAGGATCAAATTAGTTCACTTGTCTAGAAACCACGTATAAATTCAACTGTATCATTTTACGGGTAAACAAAACAAAAATTAAAAAAAGGATATTTTTGTAAGTTATTTGCAGCGAATAATGATTTTTTTAAGAACATTCACTTTTTTTTGCAAGAAAACTTACAATAGGTGATAGTATGACTTACTTTCTTATTACATAAATTCTAAAATATTAATTACATAACTATAATATAATCAATCCGATGGCTATTTGAAGTTTTAAAATTTTAACTGCATGGGCTATCTCAAGATTTTAGCTGTACAAATTATATATATATATATATATATATATATATATATATATATATATATATATATATATATATATATATATATATGTAACAACTTCCAATATATTTTCAACCAAAAAGAATTGAATCTAAAGCAATTGTTATTGAAGTACTATGATATAAACAATCTGTTTAGGCTTCATATTTGGGAATATTAAGTTGATAAAATAATTATTTTTTGAATTTTCTCTTGTTTTAACAACCGTGCGAAGTGCGTGCACTTCTCTAGTAAATAATAAATCTAGACTTGATTTCTAACACGAATAAGACAGCAAATGTAGTCACATAAGTTAAATAAATCATGAATCAAATGAGCACATAGTCAAATCAAGTCATACAATATTCATATTCTACCCCGTTCATGGTATAAACTTTGTCGATTTATATATGATCGCCACCATATATATACACCATCCCAATACCTTAAACACATATCAATCAAGTCAAATCCTAGGAGTTTTTCTTTTTAACAAAATTGACCAAGAGACTTACCTCTTCCCGGACTAGTTTCAATCACAAATCGCGTTAAAACCATGCTCTAGCCCTCCAATCACGCAAACTAGGCCAAACATAATCCAAAGAAGTTGAACAATGTCATATGAGTGATATCAATCCATAAAGTTTCAATCTTTAAAATTTTTTTAAAAAGTCAACAAAAGTCATAAATCCAAAATGAGTATCAAAATCCGATGACTCATAACCTGTCGAGTCAAAATACATACATACTTTTCAAATTCGGGTCCATATCGATGGCCACCCCCTCCCCTCCCCCCCCCCCCAAATATAATCTCTTAAAGTATAGAAAAAAACCTAATTTGTTTAAAAAAATTTCATATTTTAGGTGTAGAAATCCATATAGTTCCTTGAAAGAAATCACAAATAGGTAGAAATTACTTACCCTCTTGCCTTGTATGAAAATCCCAATAAAAAATTGCCCTCTCAAAGTATAGGGCTCAAAATATAAAATAGTGGGCAAAGTCCCGAAATTGGCAACTTAAAGATTTGTTCCAGGTAAACCCTTCGCGACTAAGGTCCAACGCTTCACGATCACGAAGTACAAAAATATCGCTGCCTAAATAAGCCTTCGCGACCGCGACCTCTCCTATGTGAATGTGGATCTCTCCATCTCTTCCTCAATCACAAACGTGCCACATGACTCGCGAACGCAAACAACAACCCCATCCAGCCTCATCCTCAACGCGAATGCAGATCAGTGCATGCAAATGCGTAGACCAACTCCTCTACCTTACACGATCGCATCATCCTACTCACGAACGGGAAGACAAAAACCCAGATGCCTCAAAATCTACTCTGTGATCATGTGCATCCCATCGCGATCGCGATGCATGCTTGAACATCAGAAAACCAGCAACCTCAAAGTGGCTCAAAATGATCTGAAGCCGTCCTGAAACACACCCCGAGTCCCTTGGGACCACGTCTGAACATACCAATGAGTCCATATATATTATCCAAACTAATCCAAAAGCTCAACACAACAGTTGACATTAAGACCATAAATCGAAGATCAAAATATTTCTCTTAACTTTAAAATATTTCAACTTCGTCGAACTCGTTCGAATCACACTTAGACATTCCAGATCATAATCAAACTTTACACTCAAGTTCTAATCAGTAAAATGAACCTATAAAAGGTCTCAAAATGACAATCTGAGTCCGATAATAGCAAACTCAATTTCCGGTCAAACTTATAAACTTTTTATTTTTTCAAATTGCTAATTTTTAACAAATAGTGCCAATGTTTTTTAGGAAAATCTGAATTCAAACCTGAACATACGACCAAGTATAAAATTACCATATGAACTTATTAAAATCATTAAACTCTAATTCCGAAGTTTTTTCTCAAAAGTCAAACCTTGATAAATTATTCAAACTTGAAGCTTCCAATTTGAGAATCATTCTATCAATTCAACCCTGAACCCTGCGAATATCAAAACCGACTATATACGCAACTCATAATACATTATATGAAGCTACTCAAGGTCTCAAACTTTCAAACAAAATACTAAAGTTCAAAACGACCGGTCGGGTCGTTACACGTCCCCACTACTCCTCACTAGAGGAAGCTAGTCACCTACTGTATGAAGGCTCAATGCATTCCACCAAAAGTTATTGTCGGAACGGTGTGAAACAGTCGAAGTTCACATTGCTAGAGTGAAAAAATTCATGAAAATGCACATGTCCCATTCTTATGATATTTAAGAGACTGAATGTGATGTCTAGTAGTGTGTTTTGGTTGATTAATATTCTTGGATATTTATAATTTATATTTAGACTTTATTTGTATGTTTAGATATTGTAGTATACATATAGACTTTATTATATTAGAGTCGATATGTATTAGCTACTTAGACTTGATATTGAATATTTAGCTTTTAATTAATATTTTAGTTTGACATTATGGGGTTTGAATGTTTGAATTGGTTGGTTGAAGTTGGAATTAGTTGATTGAAGTTAGAATTGGTTGGTGGAATTAGTTGGTTGAATTGGTTGGTTGAATTGGTTGAATTGATTGGCTGTATTAATTGTTTATTGTATTGGTCATTTGACATGTCGTATGCCAATAAAATGGCAGTATTTTGTCAAAACTTAACCCAGATTTCTTACTGATGTATTCGAAAAATATGCCCATAAATTATGATTTTGACTACAGTAGTCGGAAGCCTCACTGAAAATTTTCACAAAATTCAAAATTGCGACTACTGTGGTCGGAAAATAAAATAAATATAAATAATAAATAGTTATTATTTATATAATATTCCAACTACAGTAGTCGGAAATATATTTTAAAAATAAATAATTATTTTATTAAGTTTTCGGCTATTGTAGTCGGAAATTAGCTCCCTTTTCGAATATTTGGTGAAATAAACTTTTCGGCTACAGTAGTCGAAAATTTTCAACTAATGTAGTCGGCAAGTTTTTTCCGACGTACCATTTTCCGACTACTATAAATCAGTCAGAAAGTAGTCGAAATAGTTACTTTTTCAACTAATTTTCGACTATTTTGATAGTCGAAAAATAGCGAATTTCTAGTAGTGTATTATACATCTTATTGAGCTGCATAGGTTATGCAATGTTAGTATCTTTTTGACTCAAATACCTCATCACTACTTCACTGAAATTAGTCAAGATACTTATAGAGTACATGGGGTCGATTGTACTCATACTACACTTCTGCACCTTGCATGGAGATTTCGAAGCTGAGCTATTGTGGATAAAGAAGGCTAGCATAGAAGACATACAAGCGTTCTTGATTCAAGCTACCTCTTGTTTATGGTAGTTTAGATCTTATATTTCTGTTAATGTAAACTTTAAAAAGATATTGTATTTATTCTTTGTACTAGTTTTATAAATCTAAATATTAGTGGTTCGTGACTTATACTACCATTTTTTGGTATTTCCGCATTCTTATTTATTATTATTGACAATTTCTCATTATAGTTGCATCTTATATTGTCTGACTTACCTAGCGGGTTCGGTTAGGTTCCATCAGAACTTGGTAGAATTTTGGGTCGTGACATCAGGGAACTACCATGGTTTTTCCAGAAACCAAGAGTCGATCTTGCGAGTAAAAACTAGATACAAAACGAACAAATCACACGCTGGCATTGGATGTCGGGTAGAGCCTTGCCGAAATATTTTTGCCAGCACTTGAGACTCACGCTCGTCAACTCCAGCGAAGTATTAATCCCTATTACCGACTTGGCTCTGGTACCATTTAAATATAGGGATAATGGCAATCTCATTGTGTATTATTTCAATAAGTAACAAGTATATATACAAATACACAAAGCCTTAACTACAGTAAAAAATCAAAAAAAGGAAATTCTATAAATTTGATGTTAATCCCTATAATACTGCTAGCAATTTACATTAGATAAAAGTATGTCTACATTCATTTTGTACGTCTACATTCACTATATAGCATATGTCTACATTAAATTGTAACAATAACCAATGTCAAAATATGCATCATCGTGTGAGTTTGAGGTTTAGGAATAATTAGGATAAAGAAGCAAAAATTTATATTTTCATGAACATTCACGGACATTAAAAGAAGAAACTAACCTAAAGAGCGAATCGCTTGAATGCAGTCCATTTCACTTTAATCGAAATGTTACCTAAACACCAGTCTCATAGATAAATTTTGTGAATGGGACAAAATAGTTTAATTAGGAGTACTGATGAAAAGACTTACTGTATACGGTACCCGATTTTACTGTTTGACCGAGACCAAAAGAATGCATCGGAGGATGACCTCATAATGGAGTTGGCTAAAATACAAGAACAAGGTACCGAGTGCAGAACTGAGGTACCTGTCGACATCGAGGCTAGTAGCGATCGAAGCCAAATAATACAGACATCGAGCAACATCGAAGATAGCATAATAACGGAAAGGCAAAATATCCATGACTGGTCGAAGATCACAGTGTAAATCTCATTGACTGATCGAGGATCATGGTGTAAATCTCGGAACGAATCAAATCATAAACGGTTAATTAGCTAATCATGGAATTTTAATTGTACAATTATTAGGAGTACAATTTTCTTTCTCGTTTATACGATTATTATCAGCTTGTTATATTTTAATTGTTCATGCATCAACCAGTTCGAGGGTATCCAGACTCGAGAGTTGAGTTTCATTCTAACACTGGTTTGCTTTACTTTATAGTTCATTTCTGTTATTAATCCTTATATTTATCAATTGGTATTAAGTAAAATCACGTGTTCTTAGAGCCACACTATGAGTTTAATTGTGAACCAATTTTAAGAGTAAACAGTATGGCACCCACCGTGGGGCCTAGGATAATAGTGATTGCTTAATACTAATTCCGATCACACACCCTACTTTACACTTGTTCTCGTAAGAAACTTTGTTTTCAGGATAAACATGTCAAACTCACAAGTAGCGCCTACACATGGTGATAACAGCCTCGAATTTTATGTGAAAAATGACAACATAGCAGCCCCAGGAATCGAGGTGCCTCAGGCCGACCTCAAGGGAGCACCAATTGCAAATCTCGTTGATGTCAATTCACATGTTGCCCTAAATGCAAATTTGGACGTTCAACCCGAAGGTAGTATACGCAGGGAAGTTCGATCAGGTGGTCGAGGTAGGCAGGGCAGAGAAGATGGTGGAGTTAGTCTCCAATTGATATTCAAAATGTTACATGCTCAATAGGCCGCTATAGCACAACTACAAAATCAACACCGAACACCGAGTAGGATCGAACCAGAAGTCGTTCAAAAGACCGAGCCTGTGCCGGAAAGGTCGAATGCCAACGAATCGGGGATTGACCCCGCCATTATGAAAATGTTCGAGGAGCTCACTAAATGGATTGAATCGGGAGAAAAGAAAATCGAGGCAAATGACAAGAAAGTAGAGACATACAACTCCCGGGTTGACCAAATATCGGGGGCACCGCCGATTCTAAAGGGTATGGATTCAAAGAAAATTATACATAAGCCTTTCGCTCCAAGTGCGGCACCGAAACCCATTCCGAAGAAATTCCGAATGCCAGAAATTCCTAAGTACAATGGGACCACTGACCCTAATGAGCATGTCACTTCTTATACATGCGCAATAAAAGGGAATGACTTGGAAGACGATGAGATTGAATCTGTTTTACTGAAGAAATTTGGAGAAACCTTATCCAAAGGAGCAATGATATGGTACCACAATTTGCCACCTAATTCCATCGATTCATTCGCCATGCTTGCAGACTCCTTCGTAAAGGCACATGCCATAGCGATAAAGGTTGCAACTAGGAAGTCAGACCTCTTCAAGGTGAAACAAAAAGACAACGAAATATTGAGGGAATTCGTATCTGGGTTCCAGATGGAACACATGGAACTACCACCGGTCACAGATGATTGGGTTGTTCAGGCCTTTACTCAGGGTTTGAATAAACACAGTTCGGTGGCATCACGACAGCTAAAACAAAATTTAATTGAATATCCAGTGGTAACCTGGACCGATGTACATAATCGGTACCAGTCAAAGATCAGGATCGAAGATGATCAATGAGGGACCCCTTCCGGTTCCGTTTATCCAAACAAGCTCATCGGCAGAACTCAAAGGGATATCGACAGAGAACCCCGATCGAACAGAGATTGGTATCAACCATACAATGCCGATCATAGAAACAATGGCCCAGGACGTAATCCCATCCGAAATGATCGAAGGAATGATCGAGGACAGAGCTCTCGAGGGCTCATGAGCTAAAGTGGCTTCGATAAACATGCCGATCCCACAGAAGCACCACGATTATCAGAATACAACTTCAGCATCGACGCATCAGGTATTGTGTTAGCCATTGGGAGAATCAAAGATACTAGATGGCCCAGACCCTTACAAAACGATCCATCACAAAGAAACCCCAATCAAATATGCAAATACCATGGTACACATGGTCATATAACCGAAGACTACAGACAACTAAGGGAGGAGGTAGCCTGTCTATTCAACAAGGGTCACCTTCGAGAATTTTTGAGTGACCGAGCTAAGAACCATTTCAGAGACAAGGATGCAAATAGGAAAAACGAGCAGCAAGAACCACAACACATGATTTCACATGATCGTTGGCGGGGTCGATATTCCACAAGGGCCCGTGTTCAAACGCACTAAAGTATTAATCACTAGGGAAAAATGAGCTCGAGACTATGTGCGAGAAGGCACTTTAACATTCAATGATGAGGAAGAAGAAGGGATCTCACAACCCCACAATGATGATTTGGTAATCTCTATCTTTATGAATAAAATTCAGGTTAAACGTGTTTTAATTGATCCAGGAAGCTCGGTCAATATTATTCGAACGAGAGTCGTAGAGCAGCTCGATCTACAAGATCAGATCATACCCGCAGCTCGGATCCTCAATGGCTTCAACATGGCAAGTGAAACAACTAAAGGTGAAATCACTCTACCAGTAAATGTAGCCGGAACTATTCAAGAAACAAAGTTCCATGTGATCGAGGGCGATATGAGATACAACACACTGCTCGGAAGAACCTAGATTCATAACATTAGGGCGGTCCCCTCAACCATTCACCAAATGCTGAAGTTCCCAACACCAGATGGAGTAAAAACAGTGTATGGGGAACAACATGCTACAAAAAAGATGTTCGCGATCGACAAAGTAATACCGGTATCGACGCTTTCGTCAACACAGGGATCGGAGTCCAAAGAAAAATAGGAAGCTAAATAGCAGCCACAGCCACCAGCCTCGACTCAGTCAGAGTAGCAGGGAACGGATGAGGACGATGACTACTGGATCCCTCATTCCTTCATAATCCCCAAGGATTCCGATGCCACCAAATCGACTGTCGAGGAACTGGAGCAAGTCATACCGATCGAGCATCTACTCGATCGAAAGGTATACCTGGGTACGGGGTTAACCCTCAAGCTCAGGGAAAAACTCATTAGATTTATTATCGATAATATGGATTGTTTTGCTTGCTCCCACCTAGATATGACAGGGATCCAGCCGGAGATCACTACACATCGACTGAGCTTGGACCCGAAGTTCCGCCCGGTAAAACAAAAGAGAAGGCCTCAGTCCGAGCTAAAATATGCATTCATCAAGGACAAGGTAACCAAACATCTCAAAATAGGATCCATTTTGGAGGTAAAATATCCCGAATGGTTAGCAAACGTAGTCGTAGTCACTAAAAAGGGAAATAAACTTAGAATGTGCGTAGACTATAAAGATTTAAACAAAGCATGTCCTAAAGACACTTTTCCTATACCGAATATTGATCGCATAATCGATGCCACGGCCGGCCATGAGATCCTTAGTTTTATCGATGCCTACTCCGGGTACAATCAAATACAAATGAACCCGGAAGATCAGGAAAAGACTTCATTCATCACTAAGTATGGTACCTATTGTTATAATGTAATGCTTTTGGACTAAAAAATACTAGTGCCACTTATCAATGCTTAGTAAATCGAATGTTTGAAGAATAAATAGGTAAGTCAATGGAGGTTTATATTGACGATATGCTAGTTAAGTCCCTGCGAGCAGAGGACCATTTGACACATTTGCAGGATACCTTCGGTATACTAAGGAAATACAGCATTAAGCTCAACCCGGAGAAATATGCATTCGTGGTCGGCTCGGGCATGTTCCTCGGCTTTATGGTATAAAATCGGGGAATCGAAATCAACCCCGATAAGGTCAAGGCAATAGAAGACATCATGATCGTGGACAATGTTAAGTCCATATAAAGATTAACAGGGCGCATAGGCGCCCTAGAGCGATTAATCTCGAGGTCTTCAGATAGAAGTCACATGTTTTTCTCACTGCTCAAAAAGAAGAATAGTTTTGCATGGACCCCGAAATGCCAACAAGCATTGGAAGAATTAAAGCAGTACCTGTCGCACCCGCCACTACTTCATACCCCGAAAGTGGACGAGCGACTCTACTTGTACTTAGCAGTCTCGAAAATCGTGGTAAGTGGGGTCCTAGTTCGAGAAGAGCAAGGTACGTAATTTCCTGTCTACCATGTTACTCAAACTTTAGGTGAGGTTGAGACTCGATACCCACACTTAGAAAAAATAGCGCTTGCCCTAATAAGTGCCTCTAGGAAATTAAAACCATATTTTCAGTGTCACCCGATCTACGTGGTGACTACTTATCCTCTTTGCAATATTTTGCATAAGCCCGAACTTTCAGGCCGATTGGCCAAATGGTCCGTCAAAATTAGTGGGTACGATATCGAGTATCGACCCCGAACGACCATCAAGTCTCAAATCTTGATGGGTCCGGGTTAGGCATCATTTTGAAGCCACCCACGGGTAATACAATTAGACAACCTATCAAAACTACCAAGTTAACTAACAATGAGGCCTAGTATGAGTCCATGATTGCAGGTCTCGAGCTAGCTAAAGGTTTGGGAGCAGAAGTCATCAAGGCCAAATGTGACTCCTTGCTTGTGGTAAACCAAGTCAACAGAACCTTCGAGGTTCGAGAAGATCGGATGCAGAGATACTTGGACAAACTACAGGTCACTCTACATCGGTTTAAAGAATGGACCCTACAACATGTGCCTCGAGAACAAAACAGCGAGGCCGATACCCTCGCAACTTTGGGGTCATCAGTCGAAGACGACGAGATTAGCTCGGGGATTGTCGTACAACTTTCAAGGTCAGTAATCGAAGAAGGCCACGCCGAAATTAACTCCACAAGTTTGACCTGGGATTGGAGGAACAAATATATCGAATACCTAAAGAACGGGAAGCTTCCATCAAACCCTAGGGAGTCGAGGATTCTACGTACGAAGGCCGCATGATTCACATTGGCCGAAGACGGAACACTGTATAGAAGGATATTTGATGGACCATTGGAAATATGTTTAGGAACAGGAGATACCTACTACGTCCTACGAGAAATAAATGAGGGCACCTGTGAAAATCATTCCGGTGCCGAATCATTGGTTCACAAAGTCATCAGAGCAGGATATTATTGGGCCGATATGGAAAAGGATACCAAAGAGTTTGTTCGAAAGTGCGACAAATGTCAAAGGTATGTGCCGATGATTCACCAACCCGGAGAGCAACTTCACTCAGTCTTATTCCCATGGTCATTCATGAAATGGGGAATGGATATCGTCGGCCCTCTACCATCGGCCCCAGGTAAAGCTAAATTTATTTTGTTTATGACTCACTATTTCTTTAAGTGGGTTGAAGCACAGGCTTTCGAGAAAATTAGAGAGAAAGAGGTCATAGATTTCATGTGGGACAACATTATATGCCGATTCGGGATGCCTGCCGAGATCGTATGCGACAATGGAAAGCAATTTGTCGGCAGCAAAGTGATAAAGTTTCTCGAAGATCACAATATAAAAAGGATCCTGTCGATGCCATATCATCCTAGTGGGAACAGACAGGCCGAATCAACAAACAAGACCATCATTCAAAATCTAATGTCAAAATCCTTTGGGCGAAAATGGAGAGAAGTATTGCCCGAAGTCCTTTGGGCGTATCGAACAATGTCAAAATCCAGTACGGGGGCAACACCGTTCTCTTTAGTATATGGCATCGAAGCTCTGACCCCGGTTGAAGTCGGGGAACCTAGCATCATGTTTCGATATGAAACAGAAGAGTCAAATCATGAAGCTATGAATACAAGCCTCGAATTGATAGATGAAAAACGGGAAGCCGCCTTCGTTCGAATGACCTCACAAAAATAGCGGATCGAAAGGTACTACAATCGAAGAGCCAATCTTCGACACTTTAAAATCGGGGACTTGGTTCTGAAGAAGGTCACCCTCAATACTCGAGACCCAAACGAAGGAAAACTTGGCCCGAACTGGGAGGGACCGTATCAGGTCCTCGATATCATCGGAAAAGGATCCTACAAACATGGCACGATGAACAGCAAACAATTACCAAACAATTGGAATATATCACTCCTCAAACGATATTACTACAAAGGTACGACATTTTCCATTTTCATTTATATTTCATACTTACCATTTGCAGGTGTTTAATCAAAGACATCGAAGGATTCTTCAAACACAAAGTCCTTATGTTTGAAAGCATGCGTTGCACTCTTTTTCCCTTAGACCGGTTTTTGTCCCAAATGGATTTTTTTCGGCGAGGTTTTTAATGAGGTAACCATTGTTCGTGCTAACTTAGAGCAATTCAACAGTATCTGAGGCTCCTTTACAATCAACCTCGAATACTGGGGGGCATCACCCTCGAATAGAAAAATACTTCGTGCCGACAATACAGGATCTCGATAGGCAAATTTTGTAAGGTTAAGATGGTTGAACGAACCATGCCCCTGTAGATTACTCAAGCCCTAATGGCAAACATGTACGCTTTTTAATCTATTAAAAAAGTATTTTCCCTTGCCGGATATTTCATGCCTTAGAGAAATTTTTACTTTATAATGTCGTGCTTGTGATCTATTACGGAAACCGGCTTAAGGGCTGGTCACAACTACAGTTCGAACAATTGACCCCCACTCGGGGACCACCATCAGAAAAATCGACATGATCGAATTACTAAAACATCGAGATCGTAAGACCTTAAAAAGGCAACCCTCAATTTTATAGGCCACGACACCCCACCCGAGGACTGATACTTCGAACAAGTTCGAAGTATAACAAGGGAACAAGCCCAAAATAACACGGTTCGGAGACGTCCGATTTCTATTATAAAACAGGCCTTCGAATATTTTCATAAACCAGTTAAAAAGGCTATCTTCGGCTGAATTACTAAGGGTCTCGATAATATCAACCATCGAAAACCCTAATGGGTACAAAATCATTCGAACTCTCAAGCAAATTATTTATTTTATGCTAAGGCACAACAGATGTTATATGATTAAACAATAAACCTTTCAAGCCGAAAAGGGGGAGAAAGTCATTCTTTTTACTATGGTCGTATCTGCCTAATTCAAGAGCCTAAAGGGCCATTTTATTTTTGAGTTCGAGAAATCATCCTCACTCAATTAAAACCTAAGGGTCACCCTACTCCTAGTTCGAGCAAGTACTCACTCGATTATGAAAACTACACTAGTCCGACTTCGATCAAATTGCCTAAGCCTCAAACTTATGAACAAAATTTTCATAAGGCATGAATGAAACACAATTTTCACAAGGCAAAAAATGAAATAAAGACAAGTCGAAAAGAGATCTTTATATATATGAGAATATTTACAAGGTCCGATCAGAATCCTACACAAAAAATCAAAAGTAAAAAATCCTAAGGTTCCTAATTTTCTCCAGGCGCATCTTCTTCTTCATCGACCCCCCTTTCTCTCGGACCCGCTCTTGCTATCAGCGTCATCATCATCATCGGAGGAGGCCAGCACTCCAGCATCGACTTCATGCCCTCTATGCCTTTATTATCTTGTCGGTAAAATCGAAACCTTGAGCGTGGATCTCATCGAGGGTTTCCCTCCGAGATTGGCATTTGGCGAGTTCAGCAATCCAATATGCTCGAGTTTGAGTGGTCTCGGATGCCTCTCTCGCTTGGACTTGAGCGGCTTCAGCATCGGCCCGGTAGACGACCACAATCGCATCTGCCTCGGCTTTATCCTTTTCAGCTTCATATTTGGCCTTTGCAAGTTCGGAAGCCAACCGAGCTTCGAGCTCCCTTATTTTCTTTTCCTGAATTGAGCTTTTCTCCCTCATGCCTCGAAGCTGAATTTTGGCCGATGACAATTGGGATAAAGCGGTCTCTTTTTTTGCAGCAAAGCGGTCCATGCCTTCTTTCCACCCCAAAGTCTCCGCCTTCATCGTATTGACCTCTTCGTGGAGCTGCTCGATCCTCTCAACCTTTTGCTGCAGCTGTGAGATTGAAATATTAACTACTGTTCGCGAATCGAGCCCATGAGCTTTTAAGATTTTCATTACCTGCTCGATTAGGTCGGTCTGATCTTGGTGAGCCTTGGCCAACTCGGCTCGGAGGTCCTTGGTCTCCTCTTCTTTTTGCCCACAGAGAAGTTTAAGGACATTTCTCTCCTCCGTGAGCCCTCGAAGGTCGGCCTCATACCAACTCAGCTCAACTCGAGACCGAGAAAATGCTTCCCAATAAAGCGTTGAGGCCTATGCAGAACAAAGAAAAGAAGTTAGACAGGAAGAGAAAAACGAACTCAAAGGTAATACCAATAAGGGGAGTTAAGGCTTACCCGATTTAGAGCTTGCTGCGCTTCGTTAGAAAGGCTCGATGCCTCGTCCGAGTCCTTCCTCGAAATCTCCAAGTCGCTCAGGCCGGTAGTATCTTCGACCCCATTAAAACAATCACGAAAGGGATCCTCCCTTCTGTGGGCTCCTTCGATGGTGAGGGTCTTCAAGGCCCGAGCCTCTTGAATCATCTCCTCGAAAAACGAGGGGATCATCGGGGAGCCTCCAATTTCTATTGCCCCAAGTGGATCACTTGGGGCGTTCTCTCTATCTCAGGGGGGCCTCGAGACCAGCCCCTACAGCCGTACCCAACGTTGGCTCATTATGATGGGAGGCATCTTCAATCCTTGATGACTCGGGGACTTCGCCCGAGTCTCTTCCCGAGACCCCCTTATCTCGAGACGGAGCCTCTGCACTCTTCACCAATTTAATGGATTTTGGGGACTCGGTGCTCATTCCCGTTCGGGCCACTAGCCCGGAGTCTCTTCTTCGTCTTCATTCCTTAGACACCAAATAGGGTCTTCGGTCAGGAGGATGATGTTCTTCCTCGGCTTACGAGCCGCCTTCTTCTTAGGTTCTAGATCCTCGGAGGTTGAGATCTTTTTCCTCTTTTAGTCCTTCACCGGTTTTGGTGCCAGGATCAAAGTCTCCTCCTCACCAGATAAGGGTCTCATGACAGCATCTTTGCCAAGGCCTATTTGAAAGGAAATTAAGTAAGAAATGCTTTAACAAAATCATCAAAGACGTAGAAAAGGGCTTACCATGAGTTTTGGCCTCCCATCGGCCCTTTGATAAATCGCACCATGAGCACTCGGCATACGTAGAGGTCGAGGCCAGGTCCCCAACCCAGCTCTTGAGGTTAGGAATTGCACCAGGCATCCAAGCAACTGCTACATCATGGAAAAGGATATCGATTCGAAGAAGCAAAGGAGCAAAATAATTAATTGGAGCTAACATGGGGATTGTACTTACGCTTCATATTCCATTTCTCGGGAAATGGTATCTTCTGGGCTGGGATTAGGTCTGAAGTCCTCACTCGAATGAACCGGCCCATCCAGCCTCAGTCCTTGTCCTCGTCTATGCTCGAGAATAGGACTTTAGTACCCTGGAGTGGGAGTTTTATTAACCCGCCTTGATTGAGGTGGGGGCTGTACAACCTGATAAGGTGGTCGACGGTTAAAGGTATCCCTTCGACTTTGCTCACGAAGAATCGGAGCAGAATAATAATTCGTCAAAAGAAAGGATGGATTTGGCCTAGGATTATTTGGTATTGACGGCAAATATCAATGACGACAGGGTCGAGGGGGCCCAGCGTGAAAGGATAAGTGTAAACACTTAGAAACCCTTCCACATGAGTGGTGATGCCCTCTTCGGGGGGTTGGGATCACCACTTGTTTGTCCTCCCAGTTGCAGTCTTTCTTTACCTGCTTAAAGTATCTCTTAGTTATCGAGCATATATACCTCAACATTGGCTCGCATCGACTAAGAATCGATGAGGCTTTATCGGTCTTAAAGTCGGAGGTGAGGACATACCCTCCGGGAACACACTCCTCATCGATGTTTTATCGCCGGCCGGCCGCGATGAAGAAGAGTTTTCCTTTTGAGGAGCAGTTTTTGATGTTTTCGCCATTTGGATTTGAAGTTAAAAATAGATGGAGATGATAAGATTTGGTTTTCTAAGAAGAGGTTAGCAGTGAGAACCGTAGATTTACAGATGAAGAACTTAGAAGATGTGAAAAGCTTTGGAGATTGGAAATTTGAAAGTAAAAGTTCAAAATAGTGAAGAGAAGGGCTATTTATAGATTTCATAACGACAGTTCAAAATTAGCAGTGGCCGACCATCGACTGACGCGCATTTAATGCCTTGCTAACTGTACAGACGAGACATTTCGGTCACTTCCGTCGGTTACATCACGAGGATGATGTCATGACAGGTCGAGGTAGAAAAATCGAAGGCTCAATTCGTTTCTTGTCATTACACTCCAAACAAATGAGGGGACTATCTGTATACGGATAAAATCGAGCCCACCCAATTTTACTGTTTGACCGAGACCAGGAGACTGCATCGGAGGACAACCTCGTAACAGAGTTGACTAAAACACGAGAATAAGGTACCGAGTTCATAATCGAGGTACCTGTCGAGATCGAGGCTAGTAGCGATCGAAGCCAAATGAGACAGACATCGAGCAAGATTGAAGATAGCATAATAACGGAAAGGCGAGATATCCGTGACTGGTCGAAGATCACGGCGTAAATATCGGTGACTGGTCGAGGATCACGGCGTAAATCTCGGAACAGATCAAATCAGAAACGGTTAATTAACTAAACATGGGATTTCCTTCTGTAAATAGAACTATACCATAAGTGGAATTCCTCTACTATATAAAGGGGAGTCATAATCATTTGTAGACCACGATTCACAGAGATCAAAGCAATATAATTTTCTTTCTCGTTTATACGATTATTCATCAACTTGTTATATTTAAATTGTTCTTGCATCAACCAGTTCGAGGGTATCCAGACTCGAGGGCTGAGTTCTATTCTAACACTGGTTTGCTTTACTTTATAGTTCATTTCTGTTATTAATCCTTATATTTATCAATTGGTATTAAGTGAAATTACGTGTTCTTAGAGCTACACTATAAGTTTAATTGTTATCCAATTTTAAGGGTAAATACTTACACCCCGAACCAACAAGCTTTTTAACTAGAATATGAAGCCTTGTCCGATTAATAGATCTACTTTTGTCATACATTTCATAGATCTCACTAGATTGATATCATATTCATGAATGCCATTTATTTTCAAGACACCTTGGTGGTGAAATGAACAAGCAAGACTCAAAGTCTCGTGCTAGAGAGTGTGAAGGTTCGGGTCCTCTTCAAGGCAGAATATTTATTCTCAATAGGAGACCTCGGAATTCAATCCAAGCTCTTAAGATTAAAATAAATTCAGTCGTCGATCACAAAATCTTGATGATCTTTTCTATCTAATGAATGGAGAGTTTGTTTTACACCCACCCCAAATAAATGCTTCAAGAATATAATCTCATAAGGGTGAATTTGGAACCTCATGTAAATGCCAGCTCGTAACCTAGTAGATAAAGTACGTATAATCAAAAGATTGGAGACTTAACCATTTAGTGAGTTTACTAGTGGACTTTCCCGTAATTGGGACTATTGGATAAATCAATATAATAGACACTTGTTGTTATTCCAGCTAATTGTCTCCATATAATCCTTTTTTTTATTAATCATAAATTCGTCACATTGCTAGAAACACCAATATTAGCCGTATTACTTGGCTAATGACATCAGTCCTTTTGATGCTTAAAAGCAGAATATATGAATCTGATGAATACTTTTCATGTATCAACTTTGATTGCACATAAAATTATCACAATATTTTAGCTAACAGCTTAAGGGCTGCATACGACAACTAACTGTCTGCGTACTGAAGACAGGCTTCATGATAATAGATGGGACTGAGATTCCAATTGAAAATCTGATGACCATTGGACCTGTTATTAACTGTATTTTAAGTATATGCAAAACCTTTACTAAACCTTTATGTTGACTGGGTAGTGAGTAGTGACATATACCACGAAATCTTATCCACGAAATCTTAACGACAAGTGTGAACGTATGTCATCTCCTGCTATTTTTTCCAACGAGTTTAATTTCTGTACGTTGATACTATAAAGGAAATTTCACATCCATAAAAAATAGGATCAATAACTTGGAAAATAAGCCAGATTACCTGAAAATATGAAATTGTATTCTCTGATTGTTCAACAGTAATAAAAACTCTTGTCATGTTCCGCAGCTTACGCATTTGCTTGAAGACTCAACTACTAGGTATGTTACTTGAATGTTATGTACCTATGTTTGGTGGCACTACTGTATTGCTTCAGTTATTTTGGCTTAAGTCTTAACTTATAATCATATGCCATGTACGTACGATTTCTGATCAGTATAATAATATGGTATTTTCTCTTCCTCAATATAAGAGATGGTGCACTCGGCCTTCTTATTAGTGATTTCAAACTTTCATATTATACCTCAAGTTATTTTTCTCAGTTTACATCTGGAAACCTTTTGAATTATCTATCTTGCTTACTTGGATATATGATACACTGTTAATCATTTTGAGTACCATTGTAGCATATGTAGGTAGACTTAATTACTAGAGCCTAAACCATGCCTATGTCAATGCACACTTTAGATAAAGAATTTTTCAGATTTCAAGTGATGTTTCTCATGGTAATTGGATCAATACTAACATCAGAATCACGAAGATGTATTAGATATGATTTAATCAACGAATTATATCAAAGATACTGATTCTGCATCTTTTGCTTCCATTCGACAGAGGTTTTATAACTTCATGCTTCAAAAATATTATGCTGAGTGCCGTAGGGACATCTTCTCAAAGTTGTGCTTATTGGATTTTAGGCCCTTTTTCTTCATATGTGGACAAAACAATACTCACTTTTGACCACTCACTTTTACTTTTGGCTCATATATTAAATAGACCTTTAAGGTTTTATTTGGGCACGAGAGTTTTCGATAGAGTTGCCACCGAGGGTGAAAAAGAGAGCAAGTGTGCAGATTTTCTCTACAGAATATTCAGGTTGAGCGACTATCTTCAAATTATAATTTCTGCTTTGTTATTTATTAATTGAGCTAAAATTTGAATTTAGTTTTCTTTACATGTTTATCTTCGAGTGCAAACTGACAGAACATGATTTGGAGTCTTATAGCCCCAGATTTTAGATCGTGAATAGTACTGTATTTTTGGGGTGATTTATCTCTTTTTCTTGACTTGTTCCGGTGCAAACTTGTTGCTATTATTGCTCCATATATGACATTCATATTGTAGCCATTTTGAAAAAAAATTATGACTCCTTATTGATATTGTGAAACTTTGGTCCCGTAATTTTTTAGTCTTCACATTTGAAAAAGTTTTTCCATGTTAAATCTTGTTGTCCCTTGGTTTGATTTATTTTTGTACCATATCTATTGTTGGTTGTTATAGTTGATGCCCTTAGTCATTTGTGCTAGTGTTTGTTGTCTTCTATTGGTTCAAATAAATTAGAGAAGTTTAGACTTGGGTATACTTCCGCTGCTACCTTGTTGTGCATTTGTTAGTGCATTATTTTTGTCCAAATATAGTGATGTTAGATCTTGTGGTTATATATTGATTGATACTATTTCTATTTGAATGATGAAAGTAAATATGAGCAAATTGGTTTATTTAAATGACAGTAATTATTACATATAGAAAGGTAAGATGAAAAATCTTCTATTGTCAAGAAAATAAATCTACCTGTATTTGTTTCCAACAAACTTGAATTCATAACTAATGAGGATTGAGAACATTAACACTTACCGTTTTGTGGCTATATCAGAGAATGGGTTGAAGATAATATTTAAAATCATATTGCGAATGAGACACATACTAGAAGTTTAAAAGCTTGAGACACTTTATACTTTGAAGACTCGCAATAATAAGTTCTTCCTACTTAAACAATTAATAAATTTTAAATACGAAAAGGACAGTCATATTTTTAATCATATAAATGATTTTCAGGGTGTCCTTGATCGGCTGTCTGAAATGAGTTTAAGCTTTGATAAAGAAATACAGGGACTCTAGATGTTGAATACTCTGTCTGGCGCTTGGGATACTCTTCATGTTTCTTTGATTAATTCTTCTCTCAGTGGTATTGTAACTACAGAATATGTTATGATTGGTGTCTTAAATGAAGAGATGATAAGAAGATCTCAAGCCTCGTCTTCTTCACCTTTACACGCTAATAGTTTGGTTATTGAAGACAGGAGAGAACCAACTTAAGAGGTCAGAATAACAGAGGCAAAAGAAGAAATAATTCACGATCCAGGTATAAGAATGTTACATATGATCCATGTAACAAGAAAGGGCATATCAAGAAGATCTATTTCAAGCTTAGGAGATAAATATGACAACAAAAGAAAGATGGTGACAATGAAAATAGTATTACTACTATAGTTAATGATGATTCTTTTTTCCTTGTGGCGAAAATATTATTAATATTGTTCATAAGAAGACTAGTGGGTTTGTGGAATTTCAGTTGTTCTCTTGGAATATAAAAAATGGGCAAGATGGTGAGGTCAAGGTATTTGGCAATGGTACATTTTACTTGAAAATTAACAATGGCTCCGAACTAGTTCTTAATAATGTCAAGCATGCTCCAGATGTCCGCTTAAATTTAATCTCTGTAGAAAAGCTTGATAGTGACGGTTATTATAACACATTTGATGGGGGCTACTAGAATTTCATTAAAGATGCAATGTTTGTGGCTCCAGGTAATGTAACGATCCGAGCAGTCGTTTTGAGCTATAGCATTGTCACAACCCAAAATTCTGCCTTAGGTATCGTGATAGCACCTAGTCTCTAAGACTAAGTATGCCGATTACTTACCACAGTTAAACCAATTAAACATGATATTTTAAAGTAGAGTTTAATATAAATACTGAAATAAAGGTGATACAAGCCTACTCTGTAATAATCACAACAATCCTCCTAAGACTAGGCAATACAGAGTCACGAAACTCTAGCTGAATACATAGAAATATCTCAAAATAAAATACAATACTGTTCGGATAGTGAATTAACAGTACAATTCAAAGGAAATGGACTGTAGCGATCAAGCAAGTCTACCTTGAATCATCGCGATCAAGAAGATAACCATGACTGAGTCCGTTATCTCTAATACTTGGATCTGCAAAAATATGTACAAAAGTGTAGTATGAGTACACCACGGTCGATACCCAGTAAGTATCAAGACTAATCTCGATGAAGTTGTGACAGGGTACAAGTCATGACACCTACTAGTCATAATAACATATACTGTATATAAGTATAAAGCTAGTAATAGAAACAAGAATCAGTAAATGGCAAAAGGGAAATAAACATGTGATACAAACAGTGAAGTAATCTGAACATCGTTAAAGTAGCAGTAAAACCAAATAAGGAAAACAAATGACAGTTGAATAATCAAACCGTTCTAACACAAGTTTCACAATAAAATTACACCAAGATATCTCATCTCATAAACATAAGTCACAAGTCCCAAATCATAGACCATATGCTCACGGTACCTTGTGTCCACATTATTAATCGTAACTGCACGGATAACTCACGTGCCAATATCTCAATCCGGCAGGCATGGTCACAGGCTCACGATCCTAATAAAAGCATATACACAAGAATATATATGCATGATCAATAAATGTCAAGTTTCATTCTCCTAAACTGGTGTAAATTGCATGCTACGATGTATGAATGTGCGAGTGTACTATTCTAGTCCAAGTCAACAAGAAATATCAAAGACACCGAGTAGCTCATCGGAAACAACACAACAAGTCACGTAAGGTGGATGACTCACACAAGGAAAAATCATGCCATCACACGAATATCATCAACATGGTGCCCCCAGGCCATCACATATCAACCTTGACATAGCCACCCCTATCTCTCCATATTGACAATATCATAACAGCCACCCATATCGCTTAACCCATATATTTAAAATAATAGCCACCTGTATCACTCGACCCAGAACACAATAGCCATCAGTATAACTATGCCCAGACATTAACATAATAGCCACCCGTATCACTCCGTCCAGAGAATATATCATTAGCCACCTGTATCACTCCACCCAGACAATATACCAATAGTCACCCGTATCACTACGCGCAGCCAATATATTAATAGATACTCGTATCACTCCGTCCAGACAATATATCAATAGCTACCCGTATCACTCCGCCCAGACAATATATCAATAACAACCCATATTACTACGTACAATCAATAATAGTGAGATGCCACCCTTATGCTACGCATAACAACAATCAATCCACATAATAAATCCACATGTTCTAACATCACAGTAACACGACATATCAACTCGTACCACAAGTGCCCATAGGCCACAACCTTTTTAAAATAATAATACTAATATCACCACAACACATTGCCCACGGCTCAATCACAATGTGTATAAGAATATCAATAGCAACAAAATGAAACGGGGAAAAATAACTCAACAATGAATAATACTCCATTAAACAACAACTTCAACTAAAGCAGGTTAATGCCTTTCAATAACTTCTACTTCAATTAATTGCTTAAGAATAAACTCAAGAATAAAGGTATTTTCAAGAAATGACAACTTCAAATTCTAGTATATGACATAAGCTAACAATGAAAGAGATGACATGAACTAGCAAGTACGTCTAAATACATGAAAAATAACTTGACAAAGAAAGGATATTATGTAATGGCAACTTCAAATAAGAATAATTCAACAATAAAAGAGGTAACGCAAAAATAAAAAGGTAACGACTTTAAATAAAGCATATAAGAGTAAACTTGACAAATAAATGATAGAATATATGCTAAAAGCTTTAAATAAAGCATGTAAGAATAAACTTAACAGTGGAATATAGAACATAAAATGACAAATTCAATTAAAGCATATAAAGATAAACTTAGCAAAGGAATGTGGAACATGTAATGACAAATTCAATTAAATGTATATAAGAAGTCTAAGAGTTTAATCCGGTCAATTTTCACATATAAGGCCTTGTACACACTCGTCACCTCATGTACACGTCTTTCACATAATCCAAATAGTTTAATTAAACCAAATCCTACGGGGTAGTTCCCCCACACAAAGTCAGGCCAGATACTTACCTCAAAGAAGCTAAATCAATACTCTAAAAGACCTTGCCGTGTGAAACAACCTTGGCTTTCAAATCAGCAATTTATACATTAGGAAAGGTTTTACAAAAATTCCTAATTTCTCCAATTGAAATCACTAATTTAATAATAAAATGTGATAAAACCAAGCTCTACCACTAAAGATGTGATAAAAACAACCAAACCCTTGATATATATATATATACATATGTAATCTGCCAGGGATTTCTGCGTTTGCAAACAAAACAGTGCACATGCGCTCTTGCATTTGCGAGACAAATCCCGCATCCGCTGTTCAACTCATCAAGACCAGCGACCGCACCTTCACAAAAGCGGTCGCATCTGCGGGACCGCAGAAGCGGCAAAACTTCGCAAAAGCGAGCGACCACATGGAGCCCCAATTTTGTATCTGCGATCAATATTCCACATATGTGATATCGCACATGTGGTTCCTCACATGCAGAAGCGGAACACCTGAAAATGTCTCAATATCGTAGAAGCGACATAAATCCTGTAGAAGCGACTCAGCACCTGCGCTCCCACTTGCGTAGATGCAAAACACAAGAACCAAGCCTGCCCAAAATATGAAAATGATCTGAAACTCGTCCGAAACACACCCGGGGCCCTCGGGACCCCGTCCAATCACACCAACCAATCTCAAAATATAACACGGACCTACTCAAGGCCTCAAATCACATCAAACAACATCTAAACTTTGAATCGCACCCCAATTTAAGCATAATGAACTAATGAACATTTTTAATTCAAAACTAACGGCGAACAAGCTAAAACAACTCGGAGTAACCTCAAATTTTGCATGCAAGGTCCAAAATGACACAACAGATCTATACCGACTCCAAAAACCACAATCCAAACCTGATATCAACAAAGTCAACTCCCGGTGAAACCTCTCAACTTTACAAACCTTCAACTTTCTATCTTTCGCCAAAAAGTATCAAATCAACCTATAGACCCCCAAATCCAAATCCGGACATACGCCTTAGTCCAAAATTACCATACGAAGCTATTGGAATCATCAAAATACTATTCCGGAGTCTTCTATAAAAAAGTCAAACTCCGGTCATCTCTTACCACTTAAGCATCTAGAATAAGGATCATTCTACCAATTCAATCCCGAATCGCTTGAAAACCGAAACCAAACATACAAACAAGTCATAATACATAATATGAAACTTCTCAAGGCCTCAAACTACCAAACGGAATGCTAGATCTCAAAATGACCGGTCGAGTCGTTACATTCTCTCCCTCTTAAACAAACATTCATCCTCAAATGTGCCAAGAGTCTTTCCAAAACCATCAATCACTGTATAAACTCACCATACACATACAACGGGTGATCCCACATCACCCAAATCCACATAATCCTGACAACACCATCTCGACTGAAGATTGTTCCTTCCATCCACTCTAATAAGCCTTAGAACCTAATTTCAACATCCAAATTTTCGCCAAATATCCAATCCTCACATAAACACACTGTATCAACCTGAACCAGCCATAGCAACTCATGCATACATCCACAAGGTATAACCACACGATGAAACACATCACCCATACACCCATAGCAACAACTCTAACCACAATAGCTGCCCATAATCCAAACCAGCACCGGTAAATAACCTCATAACAGCTAGAACCATGTCCCAAACCTTCACTTATAATGATGTAAGAAACATCAAGATCTCATAAAAACTCACCCAAATCAACAAGTCACACCCAAAACCACCTAGGCACATACCTCGCAATCTAAACTCAACAAGCACAACTCGAATATGACTGAATATGGAAAGACAAACACATGAGATAACTATAAAGAATACCACAAAGGAATCAATGATATCACAATAAAGAAGTTATCTTAATACCTTGCACTATGAACTAGTAAAAGTTGAAAGATAAATCTCAAAGCATAAGTAACAAAGATTCAAAAGAACTCTCAACGTATAATATTATTAATCAATAATGAAGTACCACAATGAATAAAAAGAACTCCTATTTATAGGAGTAAAAAGTCCTTAAAACAAGGTAGGGTTACTGCCAAAGCAAACCCTAACTTGGAGGCTAAGCTAAATACTAGAAAATCTAATAAAAACTAATAAAAATAAGAGGGTGGGCAGCCAAATGCATTTCGGGGAGATTTGGGCCTTAAAACTACTAGTTTGGGCCATTGGTTAGACTCTGATTGGGCTCCTTTTTAAACACCACCTTTTGGACCTCTTTTAAGCTCATTTTAAGCTCTTTTGGGTGCTCTTTTGGTGGACTTCAAGGGCTGATTTTGGGACCCAATCTTCCTCCTCTTGGACTTCAATTTGGACCACCAAATAATTATAAAACTTGAACAATTCATCTCCTTTGGGCTTGAGCTCTTCTTCTATAATTAAAAGCTTCTTTATTTGCTATTGAAGTCCAGCAACCTTAGTCTGCAATTCTTTAGCTTTAGATATTGTAAATGGCCTTTTGGAGCTTCCAAAACTTTCTCCTTATCTTTGATGCAGTCACGAAAAGTTGTCTGAAGTGTGGACTAGACTGGCTGACTGACTGAGCCTCCGCCATGATTGGTCAGAGCTGAAGAGTAGAATCCAATGAATCCTCCAGAACCTCGAGACCTCTTGGCCTCCTTAACCTCCTTCTCCTCACCTCGAATATGCTCTAACCTCCTGACTATCTCCACAACCAGCTAAAATGGAGCATCAGTCTCCAACTCCCGAGCCATGCTAAATCTAAGACCATAATTGAGCCCCTTGATATATCTGTGGACCCTCTCTCTAATGGTAGAAACCAAAATATGTGCATGACGAGATAACTCACTGAACTTGATAGCATACTCTGACACCGTTATAGTTCCCTGACGCAGCTACTCAACCTCTGTGCACCATGCATCCTAGAGAGTCTAGGGAACAAACTCCCTTAAAAATATATCTAAGAATCGAGCCTAAGTGAGTGGCACTGCATCGGCTAGCCTACCCTCCTCGTAAGATTGCCACCACCTATACGCTGCTCCCGATAGCTGAAATATAGTAAATGCTATTCCGCTCACCTCCACAATGCCCATGGTGTGGAGAATACGGTGATATTTGTCCAGAAAACCCTACGCGTCCTCAGTCATTGTGCCACTATATGTAGGAGGGTGATACTTCTTGAACCCCTCAAGTCTCAGCTGGTCCTCCTCAGATGCCTCTGGCTTGACCTCGGATTGAAACATGATAACGGGTTGTACTGGTACCACACCCGGAGTGTGACCAACACAAACCTGCTGCTTTGGAGTACGGGCGGCGGGAGTGGGAGCCCCTCCCCCATTTTGTGAAGTAGCTGGTGCAACTGGGATCAATCCCACCTGAGCCAATGTACCAAATATGCTCATGAAATACACTTAATGCTCCAGAAGTCCAGGGGTAACAATAGGACCCTCTGGTGCCTGTCCCCCAATCAGAGCTACTGGTGGCTCCTCAGCTACTGCTATGGCAAGTTCTCTAGCTGCGGTATGTGCCCCTCTTCTGCCTCTACCTCAGCCCCGGCCTCTCGCGGCTCTAGCAGGGGGCACGAGTGTTTGCTCAGCTAATCCGGTAGTGCGTGTCCTCACCATCTGTGAAAGAATAGACATACAAAGGCTTAAACGTCAAAAGCAATGAATTCGCATGATAAGAAAGAAAGAAGTGGGATTTTCCTAATAGTTCCATAGCCTCTCGAAGATAAGTACAGAAATCTCCGTACTGATCTGCAAGACTCTACTAAACTTGTTTGTGACTCGTAAAAGATATGAACCTAGAGCTCTGATACCAATTTGTCACGATCCAAAATCCTGCCTTAGGAATCGTGATGGCACCTAGTCTCTAAGACTAGGTAAGCTGATTACTTACCATAGTTAAACCAATTAAACATGATATTTTAAAGTAGATTTAATATAAATACCCAAATAAAGGTGATACAAGCCTATGCAGCAACAATCACAATAATCCTCCTAAGACTAGGTAATACAGAGTCACGAAACTCTATCAGAATACATAGAAATATCTCAAAACAAAATACAATACTGTTCGGATAGAGAATGAACAGTACAATTCAAAGGAAAGAGACTCCAAGGGACTGCGGTGATCAAGAAACTCTACCTTGAATCCTCGCAATCAAGAAGCTAACCCTTCCTGAGTCCATTATCTCCAATACTTGAATCTACATAAAAATGTGCAGAAGTGTAGTATGAATACACCACGGTCGATACCTAATAAATATTAAGACTAACCTTGGTGCAGTAATGATGAGGTACTAGTCGTGACACCTACTAGTCATAATAACCTGTGCAGTATATAAGTATAAAGTTAATAATGGAAATGAGAATTAGTAAATGGCAACAAGGAATAAACATGCGATACAAACAGTAATGTAGTCCAAACACCATTAAAGTACCCGTGAAACCAATTAAGGGAAATAAATGACAACTGAATAATCAAACCATTCTAGCACAAGTTTCACAACAAAATTACTTCGAGATATCTCATCTCATAAACACAGGTCACGAGTCCCAAATCATAAACCATATGCTCACGGCACATTGTGCCCACATTATTAATCTTAATCGCACGGACAAATCACGTGCCAATATCTCAATCCGCCCGGCATAGTCATAGGCTCATGACCACAATGAAAGCACATACAGAAGAATGCACGTGCATGATAAATAAATGTCATGTTTCATACTCCTGAAATGGTATAAATGGCATGGTACGGTGTATGCATGTGCGAGTGTACTATTACAGTCCAAGTCAACAAACAATATCAAAGACATCAAGTAGCTCATTGGAAACAACATAACAAGTCACATATCAACCCTGACATAGCCACCCTTATCTCTCCATATTGACAATATCATAATAGCCACTCGTATCGCTCCGACCAGAAATTTAACACAATAGCCACTTGATAACAACACGATAGGGGGCCAAGAACTACAAAGAAAAATCAAGAAGCATGCGCAAGCTAAAAGAAAATAAAGAAACAAAAAAGAGACATAATATTAATGATAGATTGAATTCAAGAAAGAGTTTCTTGAATTCAAGAAGTTTATTCTTGAAGTTGAATCCTAACAACAACAATTAGCTAATGAAGAACTAATCGCCTTTGATAGAGAATTAAAAATGAGAGATAGATTATAAAATCCGACCATTTAGAATAACAAGAACAACAATAAGCCTAAACTTATTACCTTTCTTGCATAACTAGAAGTGATCTAAGATTTTGAATAGGGTTTAATCTTACCGCCTTAAGTTGAGTCTTGAAGGTTGAAGAATAAATGCAAGAGTAGCCACACACAAGACTGTAAGAAAAATCTCACAATTCTTATTGATAATAATCTGTCATAATCTATCTAAAATCAAAGAAGACACCCCTTATATAGGTAGGAGGATCACGAAATTAAGGCTAAAAAAATAAGGAAATAAAGTCTTAAAATATTTGGACAACAAGTCTAACTACCTTAGGAAAAGAAAAAATACTAGGAAATAAAAACCAAGTCATTCTTGGAAAATAATTCCAACCATCTTAGGAAAAGGAAAAAATAACCTTAACTAACTAGGAACGCAATAAATATAATCCCAATATATATGTTAATAAGTCCCAAACCAATCTTGGATAGAATCTTGAAAATCTTGAAAATCTTGAAGGATATTTACAAACAACTTGGCACCAACTTGCACTCAACATCTAGCACGCTTGTGTACCCTTCTTGGACATCAAGTAAGTCCTTTTTATGTTATAAAAATGTGGCTTTATGTAGGACTTCATTGGCTGCAAGTTTGGACACATTTTAGGTGCCAAATTGGTCCAAACTCTGGACTGACTAGGACCTTCTTCAAAGGATGTCTCTTGGAATCCAATCCTCCTCTTCTTGGACATAAATTCAGGCCATAAAACAATTGTAATACCTATCCAATTCATATACTTATCTTTGAGCTCTTCCTCCCAATTAACAACTTCTTTATTTGCTCTTGAAGTCTAATGACCTTGTTTTGCAACTATTTAGCTTGACATCTTGTTAAAGGCCCTCTTTGAGATTCCAAAGCTTCATCCTTGTCCTTGAATAGATTTGAGCTTCCTAGGATGCTATCATCTTCTTAAAAAAAATTCATCCTCGAATTTCGACCATGGAAGAAAAAGAAGTCACGCACTAGTAAATGGAATCCACTAATATGAAAAATGGTAGGAATAAAACAAGATAGTGACCATGTGTCCACTTAACCCAATTAAGCCTAATATGTGCAATGAAATTTGCAATGCGATCTTGTCAATAAGGTAGCCCAAACATGTGCATGCCAAATAAATTACAAAATATTGTCCATGCATCCATTTAACACAAGTATCTCTGCCACACGTATCAAATAAGACACTTTTATGATATAGCCAAGTAAAATTCTCAGAAAGGTCAGAAGAACCCATAAATTCCGAATTAAAATTTTAATACATTCAAGCTCATGATTATAACTTTCCCTAATAATATTCGCAACATCAATGGATTCTACAAAATTTCTCAAACCATCGCCGAAAGAGTCATAGATAGTGTAACGACCCGACCGGTCATTTTGAGCTCTAGCGCATCGCTCAGTAGTTTGAGGCCTTGAGTAGCTTCAATTCATATTTTATGACTTGTACGCGTAGTCGGAATCAAATTTCGGGAAGTTCAGAGTTGATTCAGATGGAAAATTCTAATTTCGGAAGCTTTAGTTGGGAGAATTGAATAAGGTTTGAATTTTGAGTAAACGACCTCAGAATCGAGATTTGAATGTTTAAATAGGTTTGTATGATGATTTTAGACTTGGGCATGTGTTCGAATTGAGTATCGGGTGGTCCGGGAGCATTTCGACGCTTATTATGGAAAGTTGGATTTTTGAAGGTTTTAGAATTTCATAAGTTTCGTTTGAAGTAGATTTTGATCTTATCGATGTCCATTTGAGGTTCCGAGCCTTGGTATAGGTTCGTATCGTGATTTGTAACTTGAATGCAAAGTTTGCATGAATCAGACGGGTTCGTCGAAGTTTGATTATTTAAAAGTTTAAAGAATGTTTCGATCATCAATTCATGGTTTTGATGTTGTTTGGTGTGATTTGAGCCCTCAAGTAGGTTCGTATTATGTTTTTGGGACTGGTTTGTGTGATTGGACGGGGTCGCGGGGGCGTCGGGTGTGTTTCAGATGTGTTTGGATGGTGTCGCGCTCTTATTTGATGTTTCAACGTCATTTCTTTGGGCATAAAGGGCACTATATTGTGCAAACGACATTTTATTGGTGATTATATTAAACCATTAGATCCATATCGTAATTACGGATCCATAGCAACAAGAATCGTCGAATTCTGATGTTGTGTGAGAGAGTTATGCCTATTTCCGTGTCAGACAAAATTGCTGGTTTCTGGTGCGAAGCTTTATTCTTCGAGAACACGAAAAAGGACTTTTGTGTTGACCGTTCAACGCGAAAAATTTCTCTTCGCGAACGCGAAGGTCTCCCGTGAGAGCGTTAAAGAAAAATCAACTGGATAGTGTTTTAAACCGAGAATTATAGTATTTTGGGCATATCTTGAGTTCTAGAGCTCCGTTTGAGGTAATTTTTGCAGCGTTGTTCTCATATCAACAAGGGGGTAAATATATGACCTTTATTTTGATGTTTATCTATTATTATTTCTGCTGGTTATTATTTTTATCCGTGTTTGAATTGTAGAAATTTGGATTTTGAGGCCCACAGTTGAGAATTGGTAAATCCTTGATTTGAGGGTCGATTCATGGGCGAAATTGGATAATTTTCTGGATATAGACCATATGTGTTATCGGTAATATTTATTTTTAATAATTTTTGTAATTCGGCCAAGTGGCCCCGAGGGTTGAATTTATTGACTTTTAAAGCGGAGTTGAGAATTGTTATAAATAAATTAATTATGATGCTGGAGTATATTTTTATTGGTTTTTCATTATTGTTTGACTAGTTTGGATCGATGGGCATTTGGTTTGAGGTGTTAGAGAGGCGTTGGAGCCGGTTATGGAACTTCGGAGCGAGGTAAGTCTCCTGTCTAACCTTGTGCGGGGGAAATTACCCCGTAGGTGTTATATTCTTATGTGCTACATGTTGTGGGAGCTACGCACGTATGAGGTGATGAGTGTCCGTGCGTATGCTAGAATTCCTGATTATGTCTGGCTAGACATAGGTTCACGCCATGCTATAATTGTACTATTTGAGTTATCCTTGTTAAATTCCTTTATTTCGCGTTACGACTTGAGATTAGACTGGCTTATGGTGATAGACTTGCTATTGTAGAGATGTGATGAGCTACTTGATAACCCACAGAATAATTTGTGCTTCCCTTATGAATTTCTCTTGCATTGTGCGTATTCATCGCAAGGTTTTCCTTAAAATTCATAACTCACACGTTTATTCGTGAGTAGGGTCAGGGATCCATTAAAGCTTCTTATTCTAATGGGATCGGGCTGTTCGCCTTGGTAGGATTATGTACCATACTCTTATGGGAGTGGGGCGTTCTCCCCGACAGTATAATAGATGCATCTATGGTCCGTGCCTTTTGACCCTCGGCGGTGCACACATTATGATGGGATCGGGCCGTTCACCGCACCATTTCTATAAAACACTCTGATGGATCGGGTCGTTCTCCTCGGCAGCATCGTGCATAATATTCGATAAACAATCAACATATCCGTGTGTTTTGTTTTCCAGATTTGAGTTGTGATGACCTATCTAGTGAGGTCAATTTTATATATACTCCGGTTGAGGAGGTAACTGCTAATTGGGAGCTTGAGTTTACCGTTCTGAGGAGGATTATACCTCGTATTTATATTGGTTTATACCATTTATTTACTCTTCCTCATACTTGTCTACTTCTTACTATACATGATTTATTGGACCACTAGTAAGTGTCGATATCGACCCCTCATCAATACTTCTCCGGGGTTAGGCTAGATACTTACTGGGTACGCGTTGATTTACGTACTAATACTACACTTTTGTACTTATTATACAGGTTTACATTTCTGATGGTCTCTTGGGCGTAGAGGCACAACTATTGCCGGGACTTTACGATGAGCTGTATTCTATATTACAATCCACAACATACAGAGTCTCCATCAGCATTATTTAAATTCTTATGTCAAACTTGTATTTCAGACAGATGTTGTATTTTATTATATTTCCTAACGTGTGTAACCGAGTTTTGGGGTTCCCACTGGATGTTTGGTATGGTAGTTCACGTAATTATTATCATTTCACCCTGTAGTCTTCATTTTATACTATTTAATTAATGGGAATTATGATTTCAAGCATTAAAAATGAGTAATTAAGTTGATCCATCACTGTTGGCTTGCCTGACAGCGACATTAGGCGCCATCACAACCTATAGTGGATTTTGGGTCATGACAGCTTGGTATAAGAGCTCTAGGTTCACTATTGTATCACGAGTCATGAGCGTGTTTAGTAGAGTCTTGCGGATGGGTACGGAGATTTCTGTACTTATCTTTGAGAGGCTATAGGGTCGTTAGGAGCAGTTTCCTTCTTGATTCCTCATCGTGCGATTTGATTCCATTAAAGCTTATGCCTTCATTTTCTTCCTACTTAATCTTACTCGGCGTGGAACGCTTGTTACCAATTTGGAACCGAGGAGCTGTAGTGGTACTGCAGTCATGGTGTAGGATGTTTTTCCCTGCGTATTCGGGTAGGCTATTATCGTTGCTTTGTGGAAGGGTGTTCTGTCATTTCATCCCAGTACCTGGATTTCCTTGGTTTCACGGTTATGCACAAATTATTATGATATTCATGCATTGTTATCGCACAAAGTTGGTGTAAACGTAGGGTGCTTGTTCATGTGTTGAGACAGTGAATGACTCGAAAGGAGGATTTTTCAATGCATGGTTTAGAGGTTAGATATTTAATTCCAGCAGAGGAAAGGCAATTAGACTATAGATGTTCAGGCTCTAGTTGATGGAGTGATGAGACTTGTTGGAACGCATTAAGGCTTATGGGTGTTGGGGCCTCCTTTGATTTGCCTTTGGGTCAGGGTGTTATAGAACGATGCCTAAGCACCGGTTATCAGATATGGCGGTGTATGTTGGCTTCAGAGTTGAATCGATGCTTTTAATGTTGATGACTCGAGGGAAATGATCTTTGAGGAGGCTTAGAGTTGGTAGCAATTTATTAGTTCAGGTGCTACAGAGAATGATTTTGATTTGAGGTAGCATTTGGGTAGCGAAGGATGAGGAACGACATGGTGGGAGGTGTCTCGCAGTGGTTGAATTACTAGCAAGTTAAGTATGAAAAGCAGAGGTCGAGAAGTTTTTAAAGGAGACGGTTTAACCGAAGTGGGAATGACAGAATAGCATATGGATTCTATGATAGAATAACCACGTACCTTGAGAAAAGTTTAGAGCGATTTGGGAATCGTGGTAGACAGTGACTAGGTCCACAAATTCTATTTGGGATGTTGGCTACTGTGCTGAGGAAGGTTGAATATGATGGAAATGAGTTTGCTTTGAATGAAGAGGGGTGTAAAAGCTTGATTTTCATTATGGGATACGACATGACTTTGAGTTTGGAAATGTGTTGTCGGACTTTCAGTTAATGTCAATGGGGGATGAACATACTTTTACAACTGGTGGGCGAGCATGGGCTCAGGAGGGTTTATTGATTTTGTGGTAGTTGTACCCAGTGCAGCGTTGTTGGAAGATGTTGGTATGGAATTCCAAGGGTGGGCTATCTCATGTGAGAAAGTTAGAGGTTGTGTGATTTTGATAATGTTTGTACGAGGAGTTCTACTTACTACCCGACAGAAGGTCAAATATGCAATTACGACTGATAATTCAGAATATTCATGAGAAGTTTAATAAGAGATTATGATAAATGTGGCAGGTTAACAGTGCAAGATCATGGTAATTGAGAAATAGGAATCTTTGTGGGCTCTAGATTTATGTGATTGTAGTTTAAAGCTAAGTGGGGGAACCCACTGCCTATGATTGGATTGCATGATTATCTTCTTGTGCAGTTTCTGGTTATTGGTGCATTGGTGGATTAATTATGACTAAGAAAAGAAAACATCAGGGGTAGTTCGAGCAAAGAACTTGATGAATGTGTGCTATATTTCGCCTTATCGATTCATGTGCGGGTTTTGGGAAGATTCAAAATTTATGCTTCTTGTGGATATGATGTGCAAGGAAAAGAATTCATCCGGTTGCTTTTTTGGGAGTGTTCATGTGCTAACAGAGCGTTATAGTTTGATTATACTCGGGACCAGGTCAGAGTGGGTGACTCCTAATAGTGGTTCTAATGGGTTCAAGGATGTAAGCACGGTGTCTAAGGATTTTGGGTCCGTTGTGTGGTTAAGGATCAAGTTTTTGCAGTGGGTATTGAGACAATGTGATCTTGTGATTTGGGTCACTCGGGATGAGTGTTGATCGAGTTTCTTTATGTTTTTGAATGGATCTATTATTATTTCCAAGGCAGGTCAAAAGTAAATTGGAGGAAGTTGGGTCGGTTGGTAATGGTTTGAATCAGCATGATTGTGACAATGATCAGTTCCTTCGGTGCATTAAGTTATACAGGTGGTTGGTGGTTGTACGTGAGGGCATGACAGCCACCATAATTTGATTGATTTGGGAGGTATTTGATTATAATCGCCTTCTTATGTGTAAATGGATCTCGGAAGAGTTATGACGGTTTAGACCATGACTCGAGGTTTGTATTTTCTGCGGTTATGGGAATTTAGTTGCATGTTGCAATGGTTCTTCTGAAATGAGTTGAGTGAATGGGATTTTAGCCAATAAAGTGTTTATTCTACAAGTAGTTCAGGGGTTATGATGAATTCTTGTACTCTCGCATAGCGGCGCGATAGGTGCAATAAGTGGCATGGGAATTGGAAGTTGAGGATCAAGGTTGCAGTTCGGTGTTGACAAGAATGTCACGAGCTCGGATGAGCAGGGAAGAATTCAGATGTTCAGAGTAAGCGGGCATTTTCTTTAGTGTCACCTGAGAACGTTGTCCTGTGTAAGAGGCTTTGTGTATTGATTTACAGACTCTTGGTTAGGTTTACAGAATTAGTACAGTTGGTGGTGTGGAGGTGCAACCTTTGCTACCTGGCGCGGAAGGTCATGGGAGCGTATCCCACGGGAAAATCGTATAAGTGTGACATATTAGTCACTCTATTATTAAAGATTGAAACCAAGCATGGAGATTATGGTACTATCGTTAATGTGAGAGTTTATGCTGGAAGGCGCTCTAGTACTTTGGTTGTGAACTGTGGGAGTTTGTTCTGGATTGGGACAACTGCTTGTGTGTGTCATGAATAGGGCCATTGTGGATCCGTGCAAAGTTGTTGGCCCAGTATGGGATGATCGGAGTTGGCTTGGGGTCCGTTGGTGGGTCTAATGTGAATGTGTGCTCTACATCAGGTCGGATGTGTTCGTTCAGCATAGCATTGCTTGTGGAGGAGTCTTCGAGCATTGGATGTTATTCCCGTCATCAGCTATTCCATGTAATACTCTATTGTGCCATGTGGGTTACGAGACGACTTGATTATTCGCACATGTGTTGTGATCCAGTGTAGCTTGTGGTGTTATATAAGCAGGATGGCTCTCGAGATACAGGCCATTTATCGCACCTTAGTTGTGCTTGGGTTTTGTAGCGTATGGTGCTATCCGTCTCCCAAGAATTGTATTTTTGCACTTGCCGTGCTTGTGGTTGATATTCGGGTATTTCGTAGGAATAAGCATTATGGCTCGATGGGAACTTCCTTATTTATTGTTATGTGTGGATTGGGTGGCACACCTCCATGGGTATGTTATTTTGATCGGGTTACATGCCGCAACGGTATCATGTTTGGATCGGTTTGCATGCCGCAATAGTGAGATATTATGTACGTTTCACTATACTTATTCCTATGTATTTTGTTTCTCATTCTCTGAGAAAGGTTCATAGCATCATTTTGGTTGTTTTATTCGTTACACGGGCTGGGTAGTTCTTTTCCAGAGTTCGTTCTTCCTTATGTGTCATATTCGAGTTGTAGTTTGTGGGTTCTTCGATGGTGCTGTATGAGAATTTAGACGGTGTGTGAGATGGCTTATTTCCCGAGCAGCTTGTACTGGGTGACACGAGGTTATTGGACCTGAGGTCGGTGCGATCGAATTTATGTAGGGTATATTTAATAGAAAATATCGTTATTCAGTTCAGAATGAGGTAATTATTATTGTCAGGTGGAGAGACCCTCATGATTTATTTATTTGGCAGGTGGTAATGAGTTTCTACGCATCCCTTTCATCGTGGCGGCATTGCGAGAGTTGGAACAAGGCTTATATGTGTCATGAGGTGTATTGCGGGCATCAGATTCGTGGAATTTCTGCTATTGTGGTCGGAGGATGTTATTATGGGAAGACAATTTATGTGGTGCATGGTGTGATTTCAACATAGGTGCATGATCAGGTTTTGGTACAGTGTGTAGGGATTGATGCGGTGTTCGTATGTTAGAATCGGATCTCGTGGAGAATTCTGGATGTTGTAATTTGGTTCTAAGGCTTGTTAGCTAATGTTATAGGGGGGAGGATCTTCAGTCTGGCTTGAGCTAATGTTAATACATGGGTTGTGGTGGCACGGGCAGGTGCAGGAGGTGTTAAATAGTGATTTTGAACAACTCCGGAATGGTCCTTCGCATGTTCGAAAACGAACGTATGTTTAAGTGGGGGAGAATGTAATGACTCGACCTGTCATTTTGAGATCTAGTGTGTCGCTCGGCGGTTTGAGGCCTTGAGTAGCTTCACTTCATGTTTTATGACTTGTACACGTAGTCGGAATCAAATTTTGGGAAGTTCAGATGGAAAATTCTAATTTCAGAAACTTTAAGTTGGGAGAATTTACTAAGGTTTGAATTTTGAGTAAACGACCTCGAAATCGGGATTTGAAGGTTCCAATAGGTTCGTATGATGATTTCAAACGTGGGCGTGTGTTCGGGTTGAGTATCGGGTGGTGCGGGAGCATATCGATGCTTATTATGGAAATTTGGCATTTCGTTTGAGGTTCTGAGCCTTGGAATAGGTTCGTATTGTGATTTGTGACTTGTACGCAAAGTTTGGCATCATTCCGAAATGTTAAAGTATGAATCGGACGCGTTCGTCGAAGTTTGAATGTTTGAAAGTTTAAAGAAGGTTTCGATCATCGATTCATGGTTTTGATGTTGTTTGGTGTGATTTGAGGCCTCAAGTAGGTTCGTGTTATGTTTTGGGATTGGTTTGTGTGATTGGACGGGGTCTCCGGGGCGTCGGGTGTGTTTCAGATATGTTTGGATGGTGTCACGCTCTTATTTGATGTTTTGGCGTCGTTTATTTGGGCATAAAGGGCACTATATTGAGCAAACAACCTTTAATTTGTGATTAGATTAAACCATTAGATCTATATCATAATTATGGAGCCATATCAACAAGAATTGCTGAATTGCTAGTTTCTCGTGCGAAGCTTTGTTCTTCGCGAACGCGAGAGAGGTTCCGTGAATGCGAAGAAGGATTTCTGGGTTGACCGATCAACGCGAAAAGTTGCTCTTCGCCAACGTAAAGGTCTCCCGTGAAGGCGATGAAGAAAAATCATCTCGACAGTGTTTTAAACAAAAATTTTAGTATTTTGGGCATATCTTAAATTCTAGAGCTCCGTCTGAGGTGGTTGTTGCGGCGTTGTTCTCGTCTCAATAAGGGGGTAAATATCTAACCTTTATTTTGATGTTTCTCAATTATTATTTCCGTTGGTTATTATTTTTATCCATGTTTGGATTGTAGAAATTGAGATTTTGAGCCCTAAAGTTGAGAAACGGTAAATCCTTTATTTGAGGGTTGATTCATGGACGAAATTGGATGATTTTATGGATATAGACGATATGCGTTATGGGTAATATTTATTTTCAATAATTTTCAAAAATTAGGCAAGTGGGCCCGAGTGTTGACTTTATTGACTTTTCGAGCGGAATTGGGAATTGTTATAAATAAATAAATTATGATGTTAGAGTATATGTTTATTGGGTTTTCATGATTATTTGACTAGTTCGGATCGATGGGCATTTGGTATGAGGTGTTAGAGAGGTGTTGGAGCCGTTTATGGAACTTCGGAGCGAGGTAAGTCTCCTATCTAACCTTGTGAGGGGGAAATTACCCCGTAGATATTATATTATTATGTGCTACATGTTGTGGGAGCTACGCACGTATGAGGTGAAGAGTGTCCGTGCATATGGTATAATTCCTGATTATGTCCAGGTATACTTAGGTTCACGCCATGATATAATTTTACTATTTGAGTTATCCTTGCTCGTTTAAATTCCTTTATTTCCCGCTACGACTTGAGACTAGACTTGCATAGGGTGATAGATTCGTTATTGTAGATATATGATGAGCTACTTGATAATCCGCGGAATAATTTGTGCTTCCCTTATGAATTTCTCCTGCATTGTGCGTATTCATCGCAAGGTTTTCCTTAAAATTCATAACTCACACATTTATTCGTGAGTGGGGTCAGGGATCCGTTAAAGCTTCTTATTCTAATGGGATCGGGCCGTTCACCTTGGCATGATTATGTATCACACTCTTATGTAAGCGGGCTGTTCGCCTCAGCAATATAATAAATGCATCTATAGTTCGTGTCGTTCGACCCTCGGCAATGCACACATTATGATGGGATCGGGCCATTCGTCACGGCATTTCTATAAAACACTCTTATGGACTGGGTCGTTCGGCTCGGCAGCGTCGTGCGTAACATTCGATAAGAAATCAGCGTATCCGTGTGTGTTTTTTCCTGATTTGAGTTGTGACGACCTATTTGGTGAGGTCCATTTTATATATACTCCGGTTGAGGAGGTAATGACTAATTGGGAGCATGAGTTTACCGTTCAGAGGAGGATTGTACCTCGTAATTATATTGGTTTATACCGTTTATTTACTCTTCCTCATACTTGTTTACGTCTTACTATACATGATTTAATGGACTACTAGTAAGTGTCGATGTCGACCCCTCGTCACTACTTCTCCGAGGTTAGGCTAGATACTTACTGGGTTTGTGTTGATTTACGTACTCATACTAAACTTCTGCACTTATTGTGCAGGTTTATATTTCTAGTGGTCTCTTGGACGCAAAGGCGCAGCTATTGTGGGGACCTTACGGTGAGCTGCTTTATATTATGATTTGCAGCATACAGAGTCTCCATCAGCATTATTTATATTCCCCTGTCTAACTTGTATTCCAGACAGATGTTGTATTTTATTATATTTCCTAGTTGATGCTCATCCAAAATCACAGTGAACTGCATTTTATATTATATTTCATAATACATAACATGAAGCTTCTAAAGGCCTCAAACCACTAACCAGAACGCTAGATCTCAAACGACCGATCGGGTGTGACAAATATTCCATTCGAAGGTTTAAGGCTTTGATGCGTTATGACTTGCGTGTAAAATTGATTTTGATTTTCGTGAGGTTCTAGATTTATTTGGAAGTGTAATTCTCAATTTGGAAGCTTTAAGTTAGAGGAGTAGATAAAGGTTTGACTTTTGAGTAAACGACCTTGTAATTAGGATTTGATTATTTCAATATGTTCGTATGGTGATTTTTGACTTGGGTATGTGTTCGAATTCGTATTTGGAGGTTCCTAGAATGTTATGGTTCTATTTGCTGGAAATTGGCAACTTGGAGGACTTGGAGAGTTCATAGGTTTGATCGAAAGCTGACTTTGATGTTATCGGGTTCCGGTTGGTGTTCTAGAATTTTTGATAGTCTTATTTAGTTTATTGGAACTTGTGCACGAAGTTTGATTATAATTCAAAATTTCTAAGCTTGATTCCCACGTATTCGGCATAGTTTGAATATTGAAAGTTAAGAGATGAATTTGATCTTTGATTATTGGTTTGTCGTAGTTTTTATGTTTGGAACCTTGGAATAAGTTTGGATAAGGAATCTTGACTTGTTCGTATGATTGAACGGGATCCCCTAGCGATCGAGTGTGTTTTGGGGTTGTTTCAAACCATTTCAAATGTGTTCGCATTGCTGGTTTTCTGATGCCTCTGATTAGCAATGCGATTGCGAAGGGTGGATCGCAATAGCTTAGTGTGTTTTGGAAGCTGGGGGCTTTGATATTTGCGTTCGCATAGTTAGTCACATGTTCGCGAAGTGTTTGCAAACTGGTCTCTGCATTAGCATAGCTATTTTCGCGTTCACATAAAGGAATAGTGTGGTTGGGAGCTTGGTCTTCGCATTCATGGAGTAGAGACGCATTCGCATACTGTGTGAGCTGGGTGAGCTTCATGATCACGAGAATGCTTCCATGATCGTGATGGAGGATTTGAGCATGGGCAGATTTCTGCTTTGCAAACGCGAGGCAGTGGCCGCGTTGGCGAAGGGTAATGCTGGGCAGGCTCTTTTAAGTTGCTATTTTGGGGCTTTGCCCATCCTTTCATATTTTGAGCCCTAGACTTCGACAGGAGGAGAATTTCACTACTACGTTGGAGGTAAGTAATTTTAACTTGGATTTTATTATATATCTTGATTCCCCATGGATTTCTATACCTCAAACTTGAAATCTTAAAGAGAAATTCGGGAGTTTTGTCTACCATTCAAGAGAGTGTAGATTGGTGATTTGGGAGTCGAACTGGACTTGATTTTGGAATCTAATCATATATTTTTTCTCATAGGTTTATGGGTAGTCGAGGTCTACTGTCACAACCCAAAATCCCACCAAGATGTGATAGTACACAGCCCAACCCGCTAGGCAAGCCAAATAATAAAAGATACAACCCTAACGATAAATCATCAATAATAATAAATTAGAATGCGAAAATCATACAACTACCACAAGGACTTGTCGTACAAGTCATGAGTGACTAAGAATAAGAACATAACTCCGATTTTAAGAAACATACATCATCTCTTCGAAATTTACATAAACAGAAATATAAGTACTTAACTACCATGAACAAGGGGTAGCTTATAACTGGAATGCTGACACGTCTTTAATTCTAGGCTTCGTCCTTGTAACGACCCGGTCAGTTATTGTATGTATTTGAGACCCGTTTTCCCATTTGGTATTCTCGTATGGTTGTTCGTTATTTTGTAACTTCTGGGGATTGTTGATTTGGTTTCGGGGAGGTTTTGGAGCGAATCTAAACACTTAGTTCCTTTGTCGGGGGCTTAAATTGTTAGAGTTGACCAAGATTTGACTATTGTGTAAGCAACCTCTGATTGGTGATTTTATGGTCCTGATAAGTGTGTATGATTATTTTAGACTTAGCCATATGTCGGATTTAGATTTGGAGGTTCCTAGGATTGTTTGGCTCAATTTGTCAAAAATTTGCAATTTGAAGGTTTGGAGAGTTAATAGGTTTGACCGGGAGTTGATTGTGATGATATCGGTTTGGATTATTGTTTGTAACTTGGAATAGGTTCATTTTATCATTTAGATTTTATGCGTAATGTTTAGACGTAAACCGGATTAGCTAAGCTTAAATCGAACACTTGGTTTGAAGTTTTGAAGTTCTTGAACATAAGAGAAGTTCGAATTGCGTTTTGATCTTTAATTCGTTGATGTGATATTATCACATGTGTTTGAAGGCTTTATATAGGTCCGGTTAGTGCTTGTGGACTTGTTGGTATGATTGGACGGGTCTCGGGGGACTTGGGGGTGTTTCATACGAGTTCCAAATCATTTTGATGTTTTATGGCAGGTCAGGTGCAGGTGTCTTGCACCTGCGAAGGTTGATGCACAGGTTCAATGTCATACATGTGGAGGAGAGGCGTAGATGCGAGCTTGAGCTGGGGAGCAGAAGGGCCTCTTTTGAGAAGGTTGGAGTGCATAAGCGATCTTTGGGGAGCACCGGCGGTATTGCAGAAGCGGAACTTTCTCTGCAAGTGCGAATTGTCGGTTGTTTAAGTGAACTCGCAGATGCGAGGTTTTGACCACAAAAGTAGTGTCACATAAGCGACCAATTGTCTGCCGATGCGAAAATCGCTTGATAGATTTATGTTTCGAGGGTTTAGTTCATTTCTCAATATTTAGAGATTTGGAGCTCGGTTAGAGGTAATATTTGAAGTGATTTTCATCACTACTTTGTTGGTAAGTAACTCTCACCTTGATTTGACTATTTATCTTATATTCTCATGGAATTATACACTTTCATCATGTGATTTTGGAAGAAAATATGGTGTTTTTAGTCTACAACTTAAGAGAAAGAATTTTGGGGATTTGAGAGTCCATTTGGACTTGGTCTTGGAATCTAATCACATATTTGGACTCGTGAGGTTATAGGGAATTGGGATCTACCCCTTGACTCGAGGTTTTACCATGTGGGCCCAGGTTGACTTTTGTTAACCTTTTGGGAATTGAATAAAGATTAAAGCTTTATTATTTGCATTTTATTTCTATGGCTTTGTTTGACGATATTGAGTTTTTTTTTGGCTAGATCCAAGCTAGTTGGAGGTGATCTCTAAGTTGAAGGCATTTTTGGAGTATCTATTTGTCCAGTTTGAGGTAAGTATCTTGCATAATCTTGTGTGAGGGAATGACCAATTAGGATTGTACTTTATTTTTCTAACTATATTTTGTGTAAAGCAACTTATATGCGTGGTAAAGAGCGTATATGCGGGTGGTATGTATGAAATATGACCGGACTAGACTTTAGGCTTCTATTTTTCCATAATTTTAGTGTGTTCTCTCTATGATATATGTGTAATCCTTTGTTTGGCTATGTGAGCTTATCCTTTCAAGTTAGAGATCATGTTTAGCATTATTATCTCCTATTTAGCTAAGATGGGCACTTGTGGAATTATTGCAATGTTGATTTAGTCATAGTTACGTTTCACATCTTGAGCATACATCCGCACTTTATTGTCATTATTTTCTGGTGCACTTTGTTGATGAATTATGAGCATATGTCTCTTTGATAATAAACTATTATCTTGAAGTTGTTATGATTATGGCACATATAGATATGTTGAGTGAATTTATTTTGTGTTGGTATGAGGTCTCTTTCAGGCAGATATTGTGGTGTGATGATATTGTTTCACGATGTATTTGTCGTGCGATTATGATGATATTGTTGTTGTTGTGACACGAGATCTTTGCCATGCAGTTGTGATGATATTGCTATTGATATGGAACAAGGTCTTTGTCGTGCAATTATATTATGGCACGAGGTCTTTGTCGTGTGCTTATTGTTATGGCACAAAGTTTTTGCCATGCAGTGTTAGGATATAGATCCATTCCCCTAGAGCCGCCCTATGATGTTTCTCTGTTGATGAATTACATGCAGATTGTGGTACTTTGCCTAATGTTGAATGATTCTGTGTGGAGGCAGATAGTGATGAGTGGAGTGTAAGGGTTGAAGCTCGGCCATGCAAGTGAATCCTTATGCCTTGTAATGCATTTTTCATATGCTTCTATGTTGAATTATAACATGCTACTCTATGCCTCTGTTATTTGTTGATGACTCATTTGTCAATATTGGTTTACCTGTGTTGAGTTGATATCTCTTATTTATGTTGAGTTGAGTATATTGCATCTCATTGTATTCTTGTTGCAAGTTGTTGTATATATTACACAGTTTCTTTGGTTTGTGAGTATCACATGACTTGAACCTCGTCACTACTTCACCAAGATTAGTCTTGATACATACAAAGTATATGTTATCCCGTACACATACTTCATTTCTGCATATTTTTTTGCAGATATGGGTGTTGGCAGCGATAGAGCTCGAGAGTGAGTATTTGTTGATCGAAAGGATTCACGGTAGTGTTGTATGGATGTCGCAAACCCTTGGAGTCTCGTTCCTATATCTATATAGTTATTTACATTCGGCATGTATTATACTATCGAGACATATTTTGTATTCGGTTTTAGAGATCATGACTCTATACTACCTAGTTTTGGGAGTTTGATTTATGTGCTAATGTATTGGTTATTGTTGAAGCTTTATGCTGGTATTTATGTTATCCAGACAGATTATATCTCTTGTTCTTGTTTTGACATTCCTATTGTATTTTGGAATACCTAGTCTTGGAGGTTAGGTGCCATTACAGTCTTTGGTGGGATTTTGGGACTTTCTTTCCTTTTTTATCGTGCGGATTTGTTTATTCCAAAGTTTGAACCTTTACCTTCTATTCTCTCACAGATGGTGAGGATATGTTCTACGGGAGAAGCTGAGCAGGCACCAGTGTGCCCCTGTTAGAGCCACGAGAGGCCAAGGCCGGGGCCGAGGTGGGGCACATGTCAAAGCTAAAAGTCCTACTAGAGCAGCAGCTATGGAGACACAGTAGCGCCAATTGAGAAGCAGATTTGAGATCATGTCGAGCAGGTGGGACTGCCTCAGGCACCTAAGGGGCCTATTGCTACACAGGGACTTCAGGAGAATCTGGCTCATATTATGAGTATGTTTGAGAGCTTGACTCAGGCGGGATTGATTCCGGTTGTACCATCTACTTCACAGGCTGGGGGAGGAGCCAAGACTCCCATCACACGTGCATCAGAGTAGTTGGCTCATGTTTATAAGACCTCGGGTGTTCTATAGCCAGTCATTGCAGTTCAGCCCGAGATAGGGCTAGTATTGTCTGCTGGGGAGCAGAAGTGGATGTAGTGGTTTCAGGGACTTCGTCCTCCCTATTTCAGTGGGGTTTAGTGGATCGAACGAGGTTAACTTTACAACTTTTCAGTGGTCGGGGTTGGCTTACATACAACGATGAACTTATGAGTCAAGTAGGCCAGTTGGCGCATTACCACATACATGGTCTCAGTTTGTAGGTCGTTTCCTAGAGGAGTTAATCCCATAGTCTCGCAACGACGAGTTGCACAATGAGTTTGAGCATTTGCACTAATAGGGTATGACTGTTGTTGCACCATAACGCACACACAAGTATATGCAGTCATCAAATAATAATGTGACTAGAAGTTAGATGTCGAACCCACGAGGACTTGTCATCAACTATTAACAAAATTAGACTGTCCTAATTTTCTAAACAAGGATTATATCCGAAAGTGGTGATGCTAAACTAATTGAACTAAAGAGAAAACAACTAATGAACTCTAAATAGAAGAAGGACATATTTTTATGTTATCAATGCAATGAAAACGATCTAGGGTTATGAGCTATCTAACAACCCCATTGTATTCTTTAATTGAATAGACTAATTAATTTATCTTATTAATTAGTTGACAAGGTTAATATTTGTGATGACCCGTATAGTATTTTGTGTATTTGAGCCTCGTTCTTCAATTTGATACTTCCCGTATGTGTACTTATTGTTATGTGACTTGCGGGGATTGTTGGTATTGTGTCGGAGAGGTTTTGGATTGAATTGGAAAACTTTGTTCCTAGCTTGAAAGATTAAGTTGACAGTGTTGACCAAGTTTGACTTTTGTGCATTTGACCCCGGATTGCAGTTTTGATAGTTTCATTAGTTCCGGATGGTGATTTTGGATATAGGCGTATGTCTGTATTTGGATTTGGAGGTTCCTATGTTGATTTGGCTCTAATTGGCGAAAGTTGAAGTTTGAAGGTTTAGAAGTTCATAGGTTTTACCCATTGTTGACTTTGTGGTTATCGATTTCCATCTGGGATTCAAAGCCTTAGAATAGGTTCGTATGGAATGAGTTTCGGACCATTTAACTCATGTTTATAGTTATTGATTTATGGTGTTTTGGTGTTCAGCGTGATCGCGGAGGTAGTGTAGCGAACACGGAGTGTGTTTTAGGTGGCCGGTTATTTACCCTTTGCGTTTGCGATGAGGCTCTCGCGTTCACGGAGCATGGAGGGCCGTGGTCATGACGTTTGCGTCCTGGGCATCGTGTTTGCGTAGAGTGAGGGCTGGATGAGGTCGCCAAGTTGTTGTCCTTCGCGTTCGTGTGTGGTGACCACATTCATGTAGGTCAGTGGAGGTGTGCATCGCGTTCGCAGGTGTCAGATCGCGTTCACGAATGAGAATATTTGGCCAACATTTGATTTATTCTTCGCGATTGCGAAGGGGACCCAGGGAAGACTTAAATAAATCAATTTTGAGGGTGGAGTTATTTTATCATATTTTGTGCTTTGGAGCTCGGATTTGGGCAATTTTAGGGAATTTTCACGATTTGGATTGGGGTAAGTATTTTCTTAGATTTTATTATTATTCATGATTCCATCTTTGATTTTAGTATTTGAATGATGAATGTAAGTGAACAAAATTAGGGATTTTGGAAAAACTTTTCGGAAATGAAAAATGGGGATTTCAACCCCGATTCGAATTTTGATGAAACTTGTATTGTTGGACTCGTATTCGAATGGTGTTCAAAATTTGTGACTTTTGTTGAGTTCCGAGAGGCGGTCCAAGTTGACCTTTTGGTTGACTTTTTTATTTTTGTTAAAATATAGAACTTTATTAATTGGAATAGATTTCTACACCCGTGTTTGATATTATTGAGTTGCTTTTGGCAAGATTTGACCTGTTCGGAGGTTGATTCGAGAGGCAAGGGCTTTTTAGAGTATTTATTTGAATTGATTGATGTAAGTATCTTGTCTAACCTTTTGTGGGGGAATACCCCTTATGATTTAGCCTTGAATTGCTTATTCGTGTTGTGTGAAAAATAATGTGTACATGAGGTGACGAGCGTGTACACGAGTGCTATATGTTATTTATCACCGGATTAGATTGTAGGCTATTAATATGCCTTAATTTGATATGAACTTTGTATGAACTATGTTTAAACTATTTTGTGACTACGTGATCATTATCACTGCATTGATTTAGCCATAGTCATGATTTATTTGTTGAACACCCCTCCGTACTTTTATGTTATTATTATGGCCTTATGTACTTTATTGAAAATTTGTGAGTTTATATCTTGATGAAACTTTTGTATTATTATTTTCTAATATTGTGGCACATATGGACATTTTGAGTAGATTGATTGGGGGTGCCAGCACAAGGTTTTTGTCGTGTGATTGTGTCTATAGTTGTGCGCGTGGGACAAAATAAGGGTGAAATTTTCTCGGGTTGACCACGTAGCGAAATAAGGGTGGCGATATGCCCATGTGGCGAAATAAGGGAGGCATTTCATTGTTATATACACATGCGACGAAATAAGGGTGGCATTATTGATGATGTTATGTGATATTTCGGGGTATCTTTCTTGATATTTTTTTGTGTTGAGACGGGGTTGATATTTTGATCACATACTTGTTTCTTAAACTTTTCGCCTTGTACTTGTATTAGTTATTGGTTTTATTTGACATGCTATCACATGTCCCACTCCTATTTGATATTTTGTTGACAAAGATGGGTTTTACTACATTGAGTTATTATCACACGTTCTAAAGAGATTGTTGTTATTGTTTTCAATTATACATTCGGTTATAAGTTTATTTTGATATATATTGCAAAGGCTATTTTTCTAGTGAGTATCAAATGACTTGAACCATGCCTCTACTCAACCAAGGTTAGTCTTGATACTTACTATGTACCGATTGTGATATACTCATACTACCCTTCTGCACGTTTCTGTGCAAATCCAGGTACTTTTGGATTGGACGGAACGATAGGGAGGCATTGTGCTTACTGGAGACTTCAAGGTATCCCTACATGTTCCAGGACTCAGAGTCACACTCCTTACCATATTTCTATTGTTTATGTATTTCAAACAGTACTGTATTTTGAGATATTCTGATGTATTCAGTTAGAGCTCGTGACTCTATACTACTATTTCTGGGATATGTTTTGATTATCATTATTTTGGCTTGTATTACCTTTATTTCTGCATTCATGTTAAACTATGCTTTATTCTATCATGGTTTACTGAGTTAATTGTTGATAAGTGATCGACTTACCTAGTTTTAGAGACTACGTTCCATCACGACCCCTATTGTGGGATTTGGGTCATGACAAGTTGGTATAAGAGATCTAGGTTCATAGGTTCTACGAGTCACGAGCAAGTTTAGTAGAGTCTTGTAGATCGGAATAGAGACATCTGTACTTATCTTCAAGAGGCTACCAAGGTTGTTAGGAAACATCAGTTTAATTCATACTTTATCGTGCTGATTTTATATTCCGAAGCCTGAAGCTTTACTCTTCAATTATCTCATAGATAGTGAAACACGTGATACCAGATTAGTTGAGTAGCCGTGAGAGGCTGGGGTTAAGGTAGCGGCCGAGGAGGGGCATGTGCTACAGCTAGAGCACCTGCCAGAGCAGTAGTTGTGGAGCCTCCAGCATCTCCAGTTGAGGATCATGGGCCTGAGCATGTTGAGCGTGCACCTGAGCACCTTATTGCTATGATGGACTCCAGGAGATCTTGGCACACTTCTTAAGAATGTTTGGGACATTGGCATAGGCAGATTCTGGTTGCACCAGCTACTTTAAAGGTTGGTGGGAGGAGCCCAAACTCCAGCCTCCCGTACACTAGAGTAGCCAGCTCATGCTCGGGTGTTGTGCTGGTACAACCAGTAGTTGCAGTTCAGCCTGAGGCACGGCCATTTGTGTCAGCTAAGGGCCATAGGAGTTTGTAGAGGTTTTAGAAGTTTCATCCTCCCCAGTTCAGTGTAGGGGCTTCTGAGGATGCACAAGATTTCTTAGATTAGTGTCACCACATTCTGCATATTATGGGTCTAGTGGAGCCGAGCGGGGTCGACCTTAGTACTTTTCAGCTGATGGGGCTGACATATAGATGGTGGCAGACTTATGAGGTAAGTAGGCTAGCTGGAGCAATACCACTTACTTGGTCCCAGTTCTATGATCTTTTCTTAAGAGAGTTTATTCCATAAACCCGCAGGGATGAGTTAAGCAGTTAGTTCAAGTAGTTGCGTTGGAGGGGGTATGACTATGTCCGAGTATGCCATGAGGTTCACAGAGTTATCTTATCATGCACCTTCCTTGGATTCCAGTGATATAGAGAGAGTCCAAAGATTTATTGGAGGACACGCCTACAACTTCAAATTTAGGATGGCACGGTAGTTGGAGACTGAGACTCAATTTTATCAAGTTGTAGAGATTGCTAGGAGGTTGGAGCGTATCCGCGGGCAGGAAAGGGAGGATAAAAAGCCTCGTGGTTTTGGAGGATTTGGAGGCTCCTACTCTGGGGTCAAGCTCCATCATGATGATGTTTATATCAACCGACCAGTTTAGTCCGCACTATGAGTTACCTATATTTCTTTAGTTAGCCAGGGACCCTAGAGTACTCTTATCGGACATCCATCTTTCAGTGCACCTTCTATATGGATTTCCTATAGTGGTTATTCCAGTCGTCCGATGCAGACTCAGTACCACCAGCCATACCCGCAAAAGGATTGTTCTGAGTATGGTGATACTAGGCTCATTTTGAGAGATTACCCCAGACATCGGAGCGATGGACTTTAGATGGTACTCTGGCTATGGTTTTGGCTCTAGTTGCTACTCCACCTGCACGGCCAGCTAGAGGTAGAGGACAAGCGGGTAGAGTACGTCCTTAAAGGGGAATCCATGCCCTTTGTTCTGCTTTCCCTAGTAGGACTGAGGCTATTGCATCAGATGCTGTCATTACAGGTATTATTCCCGTCTGTTATAGAGAAGCATCTGTTTTATTTGATCTAGGTTCTACTTATTCATATGTGTCCTCTTATTTTGCTTCATATTTGGATATGTATCATGATTCTTTGTATCATAGTTATGTGTCTACACCCGTTAGGGATTTTATTTTGGTGGACCGTGTCTATCGTTCTTGTTTGGGCACTATTAGGGGCTACGAGACTAGGGTTGATCTTCTGTTGTTATTGCTTAATTTGGTGGATTTTGATGTGATTTTAGGTGTGGATTGGCTATCTCTGTATCATGATATTCTTGATTATCACGCTAAGACCGTGATGTTGGGTATGCCAAAGTTGCCGATGGTTGAGTGGAGAGGTTCTTTGTGTCATGATCCTAGTAGAATGGTGTCTTTTCTAAAGGCTCGGTGGATGGTTGAGAAGGGGTGTTTGGTGTACTTAGACTTTGTGAGGATGTTAGTGATGATACTCCGACAATTGAGTTAGTTCCAATAGTGAGAGAGTTTTCAGATATGTTTCCAGCAGACCTACCAGGCATGCCACCCAATAGGGATATTGATTTTGGAATTGACTTGGTGTAGGGCACTGAGCCCATAGAGTTGAAGGAACAATTATAGGAATTACTTGATAAGGGTTTCATCAGGCCTAGTGTGTCACCTTGGGGTGCACCTGTACTATTTGTGAAGAAGAAATATTGTACCATGAGGATGTGCATTGACTAAAGGCAATTGAAGAAGGTAACAGCCAAGTATCCATTGCCGCATATTAATAAATTATTTGATCAGCTTCAGGGTGCTCAGGTAATCTCGAAGATTGACATGAGGTCGGGATACCATCAGTTGTAGATCAGGCTTTAGACATTCCTAAGATGACTTTCAGGACAAGTTATTGGTATTATGAGTTCTTGGTGATGTCTTTTAGGCTGACTAATGCCCCAACAACTTTTATGCACTTGATGAACAACGTGTTTCATCCTTATCTGGATTTCTTTGTTATTGTGTTCATTGACAATATATTGGTGTATTCTTGCCGCTGGGAGGAGCATGAGCAGCACTTGAGGATTGTTCTCCAGACTTTGAGGGAGAATAAGCTATATGCCAAATTCTCCAAGTGCGAGTTCTGGATAGACTCGATGGCATTCTTGAGTCACGTGGTGTCCAATGAGGGTATTAAGCTGGATTCGAAGAAGATTAAGACAATTCAGAGTTGGCCTAGACCTTCTACCGTTATTGAGATACGGAGTTTCCTTAGGTTGGTTGGATTTTATCACCGCTTCGTGGAGGATTTATTGTCTATTGCAGCTCCATTGACCAGGTTGACTCAGAAGGGTGCCCCATTCAGGTGGTGTGACGAGTGCGAGGAGAGCATTAAGAAGCTCAAGACTGCCTTGACTACAATTCCAGTTCTAGTTTTTCCTTCAGCGTCAGGTTCATATACAGTCTACTATGACTCTTCATGGGTTAGCGTTGGGTGTGTATTGATGCAGTAAGGTAAGGTGATTGTTTATTCTTCGCATTAATTGAAGCCCCATGAGAAGTAAAACCCAATGCAAGATATGGAGTTGGCAGCCATTATTCAGGTGCTTAATATTTGGAGGCACTATCTTTATGGCTTGCCTTGTGAGGTGTTCATAGATCACGGAAGTTTCCAGCACCTATCAAGCAAAAGTATTGAAACTTAAGGCAATGGAGGTGGTTAGAGCTACTAAAGGACTATGTTATCACCATTCTTTATCTACCCGGGAAGGCCAATGTGGTGGCCGACGCTTTGAGTAGGATGGCAGAGAGCATGGGGAGTCTTTCTTTTACCCCAGCTGAGGAGAGACCGTTAGCTTTGGATGTTCAGGCTTTGACCAACAGGTTCGTGAGGTTGGATATTTCGGAGCCTAGCAGGATTCTTGCTTGTTTTGTATTACGGTCGTCCTTATTTGAGCATATCAAGGTGTGTTAATATGATGTTCCCCACTTGCTTGTCCTTAAGGACATGGTGCAATACGGTGATGCCAAGGAGGTGACTATTGGTGATGATGGGGGTATTGAGGCTTCAGGGCCGGATTTGTGTGCCCAATGTGGATGGGTTGCAGGAGCTGATTCTTGAGGAAGCCCATCGCGGTATTCCATTCATCTGGGTCATGCAAAGATGTACCATTATTTGAAGCAGCATTACTGGTGGAGAAGGATGAAGAAAGATATAGTTGAGTATGTGGAATGGTGTTTTAACTGTCAGCAGGTTAAGTTTGAGCATCAGAGACCTGGTGATTTGCTTCAGAGGCTAGATATTTCAGAGTGGAAGTGGGAGTGCATCACTATGGATTTTGTGGTTTGGCTACCATAGACCTAGAGAAGATTTGATTTTGTGCGGGTCATTGTGGACAGATTGACCAAGTCTGTACACTTCATTCCAGTAATGACTACCAACTCATCAGAGCAGCTGACTCAGATTTATCTTAGAGATATTGTTCGCCTGCATAGTGTGCCAGTGTCTGTTATCTCAGATCGAGGCACTTAGTTTACATTGCATTTTTGGATAGTCATAAGCCTGAGTTGAGTACACAGGTTGAGCTGAGTACGATATTTCATCCCCAGACAGACGGACAGTCCAATCGTACTATTCAAATCTTGGAGGACATGTTGCGAGCCTGTGTCATTGATTTTCGAGGCCATTGGGATCAGTTTCTAATATTAGCAGAGTTCACCTACAACAACAACTACCAGTCGAGCATCCAGATGGCTTCATAGGAGGCCTTATATAGGAGGCGATGTCGTTCTCCGGTTTGCTAGTTTGAGCCTGGGAAGGCTAGGTTATTGGGAACTGACTTGGTCTGTGATGCTTTGGAGAAGGTGAAATTGATTCAGGAGCGGCCCCTACGCACGTTTATGTTATTGTTATGTCTTTGTTCACTTTATTGATAAGATGTGAGCTTTCATCTTCATGAAACTTTGGTATTATTATTTTGTGATATTGTGGCACATGCTGACATATTGCGTGGATTGATTGGGGGTGTCAGCACGAGATCTTTGCCGTGCGATTATGTCTATAGTTGTGCGCATGGGGCGAAATATGGGTGGAAGTTTCTCAGTTTGCCCACGTAGAGAATAAGGGTGGCGATATGTGCATGTGGCAAATAAGGGAGGCATTTCATTATTATGTGCACATGCGGCGGAAAAATGGCGGCATTATTGATGATGTTATGCAATATTTCGGGGTGTCTTTCTTGATGTTGTTTTTGTGTTGAGATGGGGTTCATATTTGATCACATACTTGTTTCATAAAGTTTTCCTCTTGTGCTACATTGAGTTATTATCACATGTTCTAAAGATATTGTTGTTATTGTTTTCAATTAAACATTTTGTTTGTCTGTTTCTTTTGATATATATTGCACAGGCTATTTGACTAGTGAGTATCACATAACTTGAACCTCGTCGCTACTCTACCGAGGTTAGTCTTGGTACTTACTGGGTACCGATTGTGGTAACTCATACTATACTTCTGCTAATATTCGTGCAAATCCAGGTGGATCGGGCGGATCGATAGGGAGGCATTGTGCTTAATGAAAATTCAAGGTACCCCTGCATGTTCCGTTCGCAGGCTTCTGAGTCACCCTCCTTACACTAATTCTACTAGTTATGTATTTCAATTTGTCACGACCTGGAATTCCCAACCTCCAGACCGTGATGGTGCCTAACATCTACATGCTAGGCAAGCCAACATTATTGATTTAATTAACAAGCCTTTAATAATTATTATAGAGTAATGAAATTTAACGATTAATAAACTCGGAATTTAACAAAGTGTAAATAGAAATAACGCAATACTAACTACTCATAGAAACCCGGAGTCACGAGTACATGAGCAGCTAGGATACTACATAAATGGTCTGAAACAAAGTACAACTGTTTGACACTAGATAAACAGTAAAGTAGATAAAGAATGGGACTTCAGGGGTGCGGATGCCTTGCAGCTATATCTCAAGTCTCCAATACAACCAGAACTAAGCAGAAACACCACTAGACACCGGTGGGATCAACACCAATATTTGCACAAGAAGTGCAGAAGTGTAGCGTGAGTCAACCGACCCAATGTTCTTCATAAGTGGCGAGTCTAACCCTGACGAGTTAGTGATGAGGCTATGACAAGACACCCGCTTAAAACCTACACGGATATATATACATAGAGCAACAAAGTAACAAGTAGGGAAAATAAAACATTAGCTAGGAGGGGACACGCGAAAGGGGGAGTATAATCAGAACGGCAAGTATGAAATCACCAAATATTAACTTTCTGAAGTAAACAACAATGCAGCCAAGTAAATCACCAATCCAGGAACCAAATAAGGAAATGAAATAAAAATGGCACGACATGACCCTTCATGCTTTTACTCTCGTCCTCACCATGTAATATCATAAATAAAATGGCATGGCACCACCCTTTGTGCTTTTACTCTCTTCTTCACGTGATGTGTAAAATGATAATAACAATTCAATGGCACGACATCGCCCTTCATGCTTTAATCCTCCCAATCTCTCGTATAAATCATATTTTATGCAAATAAGGCACGACAACACCCTTCGTACTTTTCTCTCTCTTCCTCACCAAGAAACAACATTAATCCAAGGTGGGAAGCAATTTCACTTCAATCATAGTGTAATGATAATTCAACACAACTTTCAAATTCTCAACAACTTCAAAATAAGCAATATATATAAAGGTGAATAATTAAAGTAGTAGTAATCTATCTACGGCATGGAAAGCATAGTCGTTGAATCAACAAAATACAATAAAACAATTTCCACCTGCATGCTTCAACCCCACGACAACGCATATATACTCGTCACCTTACATATACGTCGTCCCCACACATAATTCATGTAGCAAATAGACCAACTAGTCCTAATTCCTTGAAGTCAAGGTTAACCACGATACTAACCTCATTCTGCAACCATATTAATGCTCAACCGCGGCTTTTCCTTTAGAATTAGCCTCCAAACAAATCAAATCTATCGAAAAGTAGTTCAAATAATACAAAGATAGGCTTTAGATACTACCGACGAGTGAAAAAGATTCAATCTATAATGATTTTGGAAAAACGTCAACCCCACTTGGTCAAAACTCGAGATTCAGACCAAAACCTTATCACCCATTCACCCTCGAGCATGGTTACGTGATTTGTTTCAAAGTCTGACCTCAATTTGAGGTTTAAATCTCAATTTCATAAAATCCCCATTTTCTACCAAAATCCCTAATTTCTACTATGAAAAATCCTAGATTAAAGGTTAAAATCAATGGGTGTTTATGGAAATGTAACAAAACAAGTTAAAATTCACTAATTAATGAATTTGGGATGAAAAACCTCTTCAAAATCGCCTCTAGGCCGAGCTCTAACTTCAAAATGGTGAAAAATGTTTCAAATCCCGTATTTGAGATGTTTTAATACCTAGGCGTCATGTGTTCTTAACGTTCGCGAAGCACCTGATGTGTTCGTGAAAAATAGCAGGCCAAATGGCCTACGCGTTCGTGATGCACCCTTCGCGTTCGTGAAGGCTTAGCTCCCTCCTTGCCTTCGTTTTCACGAGCCAAGGCCCGCGTTCTTGTAGAGTATCAGACTGACCTTCCCCAGATCCCCCCAACTCTTCGCGTTCGGGGGAGGGCTGTCGCGTTCGCGAAGGGTATTCCCCTCACTACTTAGCATTCGCGACCTAGTCCCCATGTTCGCGAAGAACAAATCCGTCCCTGATCCAATGTCCCCTGCGCGATCTCGAGAGTAGCTTTGCAATCGTGAAGCAAAGAGCACCAGACATCAAAAACAGTTGAAAACCAGCAACTTCTTAAGTCTGAAATGGTCCTTAGCCTAACCAAAACTCACCAGAGCCTCTCAGGCTGCAAACCAAACATGCACACAAGTGTAATAACAATGTATGAACTCTCTCGCATGATCAAAACACCAACATAACATCTAGACCTATGAATCAGAAATCAAAATGCGTGAAATTTCAAAGAAATCTCAAGAACCTCTAAAATCACAAACAAGCGTCTGAATCCTATCAAACCAACTCCGATTGGTACCAAATTTGCAGACAAGTTTCAAATAGCAAAACGGACCTATACCGAGTCTCGAAACTAAAATCCGAACCCGACAGCCATGAAGTCAACCTATGGTCAAACCAATAAAATTTCCAATCCTTCAAATTACTAGCTTTTTAAAGCACAAGTCTAATCAACTTAGGTACCTCCGCATTCAATTCCGGGCATATGCCCAAGTCTATAATCACAATATGGATCCACTGGGATCGTCAAAATACAGATCTAGGGTCGTTTACACAAAATGTTAACTGTAGTCAACTCAAGTTGTTTTTAAAGCCAAAAATCATATTTTCTTCAAATTTTTACGTAAAAACTTTCCGAAAAAGACACAGACACCGCACGCAAATCAAGAAACATCCAATAAAGCTAATAGAGGTCTTGAAACACAAAAATAAGGGCTAGTACTCAAAACGACCTATTGGGTCGTCACATTCACCACCTCTAAAGGAAACGTTCGTCCTCAAACTGACATAGAAAGGTACTTGGACTGGTGAAAAGGTGTGGGTATCTACTCTGCATATCGGTCTCGGACTCCCACGTTGTTGCCTCGATCGACTGACCTCTCCACAGCACTTTCACAAAAGAAAAAGTCTTAGACCTCAACTATCGAACCTATTGGGCTAGAATAACCACTGGCTCCTCCTCATATGTTAAATTATCATCAAGCTGAACCGTGCTGAAATTCAAATCATGCGAGATGTCCTCATAATACTTCCAAAGCATGGAAACATGGAATACCGGATGTACTCCTAATAGGCTAGGAGGCAATGCAAGCTTGTAGGCAACTTTCCCAACTCTCTCAAGAGTCTCAAAAGGACCAATATACCTAGTGCTCAACTTGACCTTCTTCCCAAACTGCATCTCGCCCTTCATAGTTGAAACTCTGAGCAAAACTCTCTCTCCCATCATATAAGCTACATCCTGAACCTTCCGGTCCGCATAATTCTTCTGCCTAGACTGAGCTATACGAAGTCGATCCTGAATCAACTTAACCTTCTCCATAACATCATGGATCAAATCGGTGCCCTACAACCTAGCCTCTCCGGGCTCAAACCAACCAATCGGCGAATGACATCGCCTCCCATATAAGGCCTCATACGACTCCTTCTGAATACTTGACTGGTAGCTGTTATTGTAGGCGAACTCTGCAAGAGGTAAGAACTGGTCCCATGAAGCTCCAAAATCCATAACACAAGCATGTAACTTGTCCTCCAAGATCTTACTAGTGTGCTCGAACTATCCGTCTGTCTGAGGATGAAACCCTATGCAGCTCAACCCGCATCCCCAACTCACGATGCACGACCCTTTAAAAATACGATGTGAACTGTGTGCCCCGGTTAGAAATGATGGAAATGGGCACGCCGTGCAGGGGGATAATCTCTTGAATGTAAATCTGAGCCAACCTCACTGAAGAATAGGTAACGGCCACCTGAATGAAGTGCACAGACTTAGTCAACCGGTCCACTATAACCCAGGTTGTATCATATTTCTTCAAGGTCCATGGCAAGCCTACCACAAAATCCATAGTGATGCGCTCCCACTTACACTCTAGTATCTCCAATCTCTTAGTCGGTCCACCCGGTTTCTGATGATCATACTTCACCTGTTGACAATTCAAACACCGAGATGCATAAGTAATAATATCTTTCCTCATTCTTCACCACCTATAGTGTTGTTTCAAGTCACGGTACATCTTTGTAACACCTGGGTGAATAGAATAACGCTAATTGTGCGCCTCTTCAAGGATCATCTCTCTCAACCTATATTATTTGGAACACAAATCTGTCCTTGAATCCGCATAACACTATCATTACCGATCACAACATCCTTAGCAACGAAGACTATGCTACAACAAAAGAAAGAACACGGCTGGGCTCCGAAACATCTAATCTCACAAACTGGTTGGCTAAAGCCTGAACATCCATGGCTAGTGGCCTCTCTGCTACAGGTAAATATGACAAAACTGGCCATGCGCTCTGCCTTCCTATGCATTGGCCACCACGTTGGCCTTTCCCGGATGATACAATATGGTGATATCACAATCTTTCAACAACTCTAACCATCTCCGCTGCCTCAAATTAATGTCTTTCTGCTGAACCGGTGCTGGAGACTCTGATGACTGGTATAGACCTCACAATGAATGCCTTACAAATAGTGCCTCAAAATCTTCAGTGCGTGAACAATGGCTACCAACTCTAAGTCATGAATAGGATAAATCTTCTCATGAACCTTCAACTACCGAGACGGATAAGCAATCACCCTACCATCCTGTATCAATACTGCACCAAGACCAATATGCGATGCATCACACTACACGATGTAAGATCCCATACCTGTGGGCAACACCAACACTAGGGCTGTATTCAAAGCAGTCTTGAGCTTCTGAAACCTCAACTCAAACTCGTCAGACCATCTGAAAAGAGCACCCTTCTAGGTCAACTTGGTCAATAAGGCTGAGATAGTAACCTACCAAACCCAAGAAGCTCTGAAATTCTGTAGCTAAAGTAGGTCTAGGCCAGTCCTGAACTGCCTCAATCTTCTTATGTTCCACTTTAATTCCCTCAGAAGATACAACATGGCCCAATAAAGCAGCTGAGTCAAACCAGAACTCACACTATGAAAACATGGCATGTAACTGACTATCTCTCAAAGTCTGAAGTACGATCCGAAGATGCTATTCATGCTCCTCTCGTCTGCGGGAGTAAACCAAGATGTCATCAATGAAAACAATCACAAAAGAATACAAATAGGGATTGAACACTTAGTTCATCAAATCCATAATGTTGTTGGGTCATTTGTAAAGCCAAATGACATCACTAAGAGCTCATAATGACCATACCGAGTCCGACAAGTAGTGTTAAGGACATCTGATTCCTTAATCTTCAAGTGATGGTAGCCAGATCTTAGATCAATCTTCAAAAATACTTTGGCACCGTGAAGCTAATCAAATAAGTCATCAATCCTCGACAACTAATACTTGTTATTGATAGTGACCTTGTTCAACTGCCGATAATCGATACACATTCTCATCCAACCATCATTCTTCTTCAAGAACAACACTCGTGCATCCCCAAGGCGAGACACTAGGTCTAATGAATCCCTTATCAAGCAAATCCTGCAACTGCTCCTTCAATTCCTTCAACTCAACTGGGGCGATATGGTATGGTGAAATGGAAATGGGTTAAGTTCCCGTAGCCAAATCAATACAGAACTCGATAACCTCGTCACTAGGATAACGGATATATGAAAAATATGATGGACAACTCTTATCTACCATATGCCGAGTCTTCACATAAGAAATAACCCTGCTAGTAGAATGGCTAGGAGTCTCTCTCCACTCTAGTCTGGGTTACCCCAATATGGCTAAGGTCACCATCTTGGCGTGACCATCCAAAATAGCATTATAAGGTGATAGCCAATCCATACCCAACATAACATCAAAGTCTACCATATCAAGAAGTAGAAGATCTACCCTAGTCTCATAGCTTCCTATAGAAACCACACACAAGTGAAAAACACGATCTACTACAATAGAATCTCCCATAGGTGTGGACACAAAGACAATCACTCAAAGAATCACGAGGCATAACCAGATATGAAGCAAAATAGGATGACACATATGAATATGTAAAGCCCAGATCAAATAGAACCGAGGTATCTCTATAGAAAATTAGAGGAATACCTATGATGATAGCGTCAAATGACTCTGCCTCGGGTTTGGTTGGGAATGCATAAAAATAGGGCTGAGCCCCTCCACTCTGACCTCTTTCCCTCGGGAAACCTCTAACTAAGTGGCCTCCACCTCTAATTGCCTGTCCACCACCTCTACCTGCCCGGACCCCGCCTCTAGCTGGCTGAGCGGGCGATGGAGCAACCGATGTCGGAATAATGGCACGAGAACTTTGATGTGGTATGTTTCTTTAAGACCTAGGGTAAAACCTTGCAATGTGCCTCGAATCTCCAAAGGTAAAACAAACCCTCGACTATTGTGGCTGCTAAAGTTGGGACTGACCCTGATGGCCCAGATACTCACTGTGATAGATCTAAATTGGTGGTGCATTGATGGGAGCTGAAGTTGCACTGTAGGCCTCTTCTCAGATACCACATCTCTACCCTAACTACAAATCATCTCGGTCCATCTAGCAATCTCTACTGCCCGCTAGAAAGGAATTTCATCCCATGTCTCCTTGTCCATCTATAGTCTGCTACCAACGGTAAGGTCGTTAATGAATCTCTTCACTCTCTCCCTCTTAGTAGGGAGTAAGGTAGCTACATGGCGAGCTACGTCCACAAATCGAGTCTCATACTAGGTAACGGTCATACTACCATGTCGAAGGTGCTCAAACTGCCTGCGGTACTCCTCTCTCAGAGTGAAAGGAATAAACTTCTCTAGAAAAAGCTGCAAAAACTTATCGCAAGTGAGGAACGGCGAACCTGCTGGTCTGCTCCGCTCATAATCTTGCCACCACCTCTTGGCAGAACCGGTCATCTGGAACAATACAAAGTCGACCTCATTGGACTCGACAATACCCACGTTACATAACACCTTATGGCAATGGTCCAAATAATCATGTGGGTCATCGGAAGTTGCACCACTGAAATGAATAGGAAAGAGCTTTTTAAACTTGTCCAACCTCATCAATCCCTTAGAAGACATCGCGGGCCTCTCCCTGTCTGTGCAGCAACAATAGGCTGAACTAACCTAATTGGCAAAAATGTCGGAGTCTGATATAGGGGAGCCATCTGCTCCGGAGTGTGAGTGGCAGGAGTCTATGCTCCTCCCGCAGCCTGAGAGAAAATTAGTTCCATAGGAAATACTCCAGCCTGATCCACACTCTGCATGAGTCCAACTAAGCGGAGTAGAGCGTCCTAATGTAAGAGAGTGGCTATAAATTCCTCCAGGATCTGAGCGGGTCCAATTGGTGCGGTCTGAACTGGGATCTCCTCCTCATGATCAATATGAGGCTCTGCAGTGGGTGTTGCTGCACGTGCTCTAGGCTGAGCTCTACCTCTGCCTCGACCCCTTCCTCACCCCCGCCCCTACCCCTGGTAGTGGCTGTAGTAGAGGGCTTCGACTCTTGCCTAGCTGTAGATGTTGTGCGAGTTTTTACCATCGACGAGAGAACACGAATAGAATGGTTCAAACTTCAGTAATGGAATAAAGTCACACGATAGAGAAAGAAAGAAGTGAGATTTTCCTAAAGACTTATAGCCTCTAGAAGATAAGTACAGACGTCTCCGTACATATCCTCCAGACTCTTCTAAGCTTGCTCATGACTCATGAGACCTAGGCAGCCTAGTCTTCTAACACCAACTTATCACAACCCAAAATTTCCAACCTCGGGACCGTGATAGCGCCTAACATCTACTTGCTAGGCAAGCCGATTTTATTTAATTAATTAACCAGCCTTTAACAATAATTACAGAGTAATGAAATTTAATGATTAACAAACTCATAATTTAACACAGTTTAAATAGAAATAATGCGATAATAACTACTCCCAGAAATTCGGAGTCACAAGTTCACGAGCAACTAGCATACTACATAAATGGTCTGTAACAAAGTACAACTGTTTCAGACTAGATAAACATTAAAGTAGATAACAAAGGGGACTTCAGGGCTGCGGACGTCGTACAGCTATACCTCAAGTCTCTAATACAGCTGAAACTGAGAAGAAACACTACTAGACGTTGCTGGGATCAACACCAATATTTACAGAAGAAGTGTAAAAGTGTAGCATGAGTACAACCGGCCCAATGTACTCCGTAAGTATCAAGCCTAACCCCGACGAGGTAGTTATGAGGCTATGACAAGACACCTACTTAAACCCTACACTGATATATATATATATATATATATATATATATATATATATATATATATATATATATATATATAGAGAGAGAGAGAGAGAGAGAGAAATAAAGTAACAAGTAGGGAAAATAAAACATTAACTGGGAGGGGACATGCGAAAGGGGGAGAATCATAAGAATGCCAAGTACGAAATCAGCAAATAAATAACAAATTTCAGAAGTAAACAACACTAGCCATGTAAATAACCAATCTAGGAACCAAATAAGGTAGTGAAACAAAAATGGCACGACATCGCCCTTCGTGCTTTTACTCTCGTCCTCACCATGTTATATCATAAATAAAATGGCATGGCATCACCCTTCATGCTTTTACTCTCTTCCTTACATGATGTGATAAATGATAATAATCATTCAATGGAACGTCATCACCCTTCGTGCTTTAATCCTCCCAATCTCTCGTATAAATGATATTGTATACAAATAAGTCTACGGAAAGTAATAACATTAATAGATAACAAAACAAGGCGGGAATCAATTTCACTTCAATCATAGTGTAATGGTAATTCAATTGAACTTTCAAATTCTCAACAACTTCAAAATAAACAATAGATATAAAGGTGAATAATTAAAGAAGTAATAATCTATCTATGACAAGGAAAGCATAGTCAATAAATCAACAAAATACAATAATACAATTTCCACCCGCATGCTTTAACCCCTCGACAACGCATATATACTCGTCACCTTACATATACGACGTCCCACACATAATTCATGTAGCAAATAGATCAACTAGACCTAATTCCCTCAAGTGAAGGTTAACCACGACACGTACCTCACTCTGTAACCAAATCAATGCTCAACTGCGGCTTTTCCATTAGAATTAGCCTCCAAACCAATCAAATCTAGCCAAAAGTAGTTCAAATATTTCAAAATAAGCTTAGAAACTAACCACAAGTGAAGAAGGATCAATCTTTAATGATTTTGGAAAAGTCAACAAAAGTCAACCCCCGGCCCGCTTGGTCGAATCCTGAGATCCAGGAAAAAACCTAATTATCTATTCACCCCAAGCCCGGTTACGTGATTTGTTTCGAAATCTAGTCTCAATTTGAGGTCTAAATCTGAATTTCACAAAATCCCTAATTTTTATCCAAATCCCTAATTTCTACCATAAAAAATCCTAGATTAAAGGTTCAAATCAATTGGTGTTTATGAAAATGTAACAAAATAAGTTAAAATTCACTAACCAATGAAGTTGGGATAAAAAACCTCTTTAAAATCGTCTCTAGGCCGAGCTCTAACTTCAAAATGGTGAAAAACGTTTCAAATCCCGTCTTTGAGATGTTTTAATACCTGGGCATCAGGTGTTTTTCGCGCTCGCGAGGCGCCTGATGCGTTCGCGAACAACAACGGCCCAAATTGTCTACGTATTCACGAGGCATCCTTCGCGTCCGCGAAGGCATAGCTCCCTCCTTGCCTTCGCATTCGCGAGCCAAAGCCCACATTCGCGTAGAGTATCAGACTGACCTTCCCCGGATCCACACAACTCTTCGCATTCGCGAGAGGGTTGTCGCGTTCACAAAGGGTAAGCCCCCACTACTTCGCGTTCGCAACCCAGTCCCGGCATTCGCAAAGAACAAATCCCCCCAGCCCCAACTTCCCCTTCGTGATCGCGAAGCACAAAGGATCAGACATCAAAAACAACTGAAAACCAGCAACTTCTTATGTCTGAAATGGTTTGTAGCCTAGCCAAAACTCACTCGAGCCCCTCGGTATGCAAACCAAACATGCACACAAGTGTGATAACATCATACGAATTCGCTCGCATGATCAGAACACCAAAATAACATCCAAAACTATAAATCGGACATCAAAATACATGAAATTTAAAAGAAAACTCAAGAACCTCTAAAATCACAACCAAGCATCCGTATCCTATCAAATCAACTCCCATTTGCACCAAATTTGTCAGACAAGTTTGAAATAGCAAAAGGGACCTATACCAAGTCCCAAAACAAAAATCTGGACCCGATAGCCATAAAGTCAACCGAGGTCAAACCTAAGAAATTTTCAAACCTTCAAATTACTAGCCTTCGGCAAAATAAGTAAAATCAAACTAGGGACAACCGAATTCTATTCCGGGCATATGACCATGTCCAAAATCACGATATGGACCCACTGAAATCGTCAAAATACCGATACAGGGTCGTTTACACAAAATATTGAGTGTAGTCAACTCAACTTGTTTGTAAAGCCAAAAATTATATTTTCTTCAAATTGGTACGTAAAAACATTCCGGAAAAGACACGAATAGTGCACGTAAAGCAATAAATATCCAATGAAGCTAATAAAGGTCTCGGGACATGAAAATAAGGGATAGTAGTCAAAATGACCTATCGGGTCCTCACGAAATTGTACTATATTTTGAAATATTCTCATGTATTCAGTTAGAGCTCGTGACTCTGTACTACCTAATTCTAGGGATATGTTTTTATTATTGCCTTTTGCCTTTAGAATTCATTCTTAATAAGTGATCGTCTTACCTAGTTTCAGAGACTATGTGCTATCACGACCCCTATGGTGGAATTTGGGTCGTGACAATATTGCTCATAAGAATCAGTCGAGTTGTTACTCGCCTATTCAAGCTAACCTAACAACTATATATTTATAGAATTAGAATCTACAAGAATGCATTTATAATTCCCATATAATAACCAAGTAAGGCAATTAGCATTTGTCTATCTAATCGTGAATCTATTCTCCAATGCCCATGTTCAAGAACATGCTTTACTCAATCTTAGGTGCAATCTAAAATTCTCATTTTCAAGTTCAACTCTATATTCGTAGATAGAATTCAATTTGTGATCAAGCAATCTAATAATTAAGCACATGATTGAATAAATAAACTAATATGATAAACTACAAAATTAAAATCAATATATGAATAAACATAGTCATAAAAGAACCATAACCCTAGAACGAGACATTTAGCTCCACATAGACATGGTAGCTAAATAATAAATTATCTAAAGAAACATAACAACTACTATGTTTGGCGTAAGAAAGATGAAATCCAAATGACTTCGGCCTCTACGGCGGCTCCTTGCTCTCCCTTGGTCAAAAGTTGTGTAAACATCGTGTTTAAGGACTATTTATAAATATTAGAAAAAAGCCTAGACAAAATAACCAAGTCCAAAATTAAAATGGAGATGTATTGTCTTCAGAACATACATCGGTGCATCGCGCCTTGAATTTGTTGTGCCATGCAGCACCTCGTTGCACTAAACAGAGAGGAGTCTCAATGCGTCGCTACTCACTTTTGATTTTTTCCAATTCGTTCATTCAATTATTGTCGCAAAACGTTGCTTGCACCCTTTACAACTATTAATCTTTCCATACTTTGCATTGTTTTGCACATGAATGTATTCAATCATTACTCAATCATGAGGTCATAGTCTATCCAATCATTAGATAGTCATGAGTGTTACACCCTACATTTTTGTACGTGAAAGTACGCCATAAGTAAATTGATATAAGCTTGGAAATAGGATGTTACATCCCGCATTTTCGTACGTTGAAGTTTCGTCGTAAGTTAATCGACGTAGGTTCAGGAAAGAGATTATTTTGAGATTATAAGCATTATGCTATTTCAATGAGTAAATTCGTGAAGATTAAAGGGTAAACGAATAAAAAAAAGTGAGTTTCGTCAAAGGTTGTCGATTTGGGATAAAATACGGTCCGAGACATAATACTCGGTATTTATGGACTAGTGCCATACTAGGTACTACATAACCATGATAGTAAGGTGTATAAGGTATGTTAAAAGTGAGTAGTATTTTAAGTAAGTTGAGATAATTCTTAATTATGTGGGTAATTGGTTATTTATTGGGTAATGGGATATTACCTAATTAATTAAAGAATTAAGTGGATAATTGTTGGATAAGGATTAAATTTCCCCAACGTGACAGCCCACTCTTCAAACTAATGACTCTTGAATTACATTGAAAGGTGGCAAAATTTGTGAGTTCGTGGTTTATTAGTCACCATACAAAGTGGGGCCCACAATCCATAATGTTAAGAGCCTTTCCTATATTATTATTTGAGATACAGAGATTTGAAAAAGGGAATGGATGGATTCTCAACAATTCAAAACAAACGTGAGCTATTCTAATATGCATCTGCATTTATCTCATAACGTAAGACCTACAACTATTCAAAGCAAACGTGAGCCATTCTAATATGCATCTGCATATATCACATAACCTAAGATCTTCAACAATTCAAAGCAACGTGAGATTTTGCAATTTTAAGGGAGTACGGTGCAATCTTTCTCAAAAATATCATACGGATTTGTACCTACTCCGATCTAGCCGTCACATATTTTGTCGCAATTAACGTGTGTTAGAGGGATTGTCAAGAGAATCGGCTTAGGTATGTTAAGGCTATCCCTTCTTTCTTTTGGCATGATCCAAATGATACAGATGAAACGAGCAAAATACGCAACTTTCATAAATGACTCTATTCATAGAAATATTAGGGGTGTCTATATTCTTGATTCCCCATGTATCTTATTATTCTATCATCTGTTCATGGGTCTCAGAAAATACGTAAGTTGATAAATTTATTTTATGACATTAATCAAAGTCATAATGGTCCTATGATGTTCCGAGAGATTTATTGACGAATTTGATATGCATTTCATTCATTTATACATATACATTGACCCATGACCATATGACGTTATATACACATGTATATGTATATATATGTATATGGGATATGGGAAAAGGTTACGGCGTTATATACGCACCACCACCTGATCAGCTGGTATACGTTGATCATTTCGCCCACAGTGGCCGAGATGATATGATGGGATGCCCTCAGAGGCTTGATGATGTTATGAACACATGTACCTATGCACGACATGACATTCATACACATATACATGACACTATAAGTATTTCATGATTTACAGAGTTATCCAGACTTACATGTCGATTCTTTTACTCCATGTTTCTCTCATGTCTATTATTTACTGATTTTCATTCCTGACATACTCGGTACATTATTTGTACTGACGTCCCTTCTTGCCTGGGGATGCTGCATTCATGCCTGCAGGTATAGACAATAAGTTTGATGAGCCCTCATAGTAGATGAGGTTAGCATTCAACGAAGGATCGGTAAGACTCCGCCTCATTTGGAGTGCAGCCGAGTCTATGAGTAATCGTGTCAGAATTTTGCTACAAACTTATGGGTAGGCCGGTACCCTGTCCCATTTGATGTCAATTACTTTTAAAGGCTTTGTAGACAGTCGTTCATATTGTATAGTATGTCAGAGGCCTTGACGGCCCATATGTATTCATGTCTTAAGAACGATGGTTCATTGATACAGTGCTTTCCACTTATAGTTATACGTTTTGAGTTCTGGCCATGTTGGCCCAGTTACCAATGCCCGTACGATGAGAAAGATATGCTGTATTGGTACTCGGTTGAGTAAGGCACCGGGTGCCCGTCGCGGCCCATCGTTTTGGGTCGTGACAAAAGTCGTATCAGAGCAGTTCTGTCCAAGGGAGTCTACAAGCCGTGTCTAGTAGAGTCTTATTTATGGTTGTGTTATGCACCACACTTATAAGCAGGAGGCTACGAGGCGTTTAGGACTGTCACTCTTTCTTCTTACTCTAGATCGTGTGGTAGAGCTCAGTTGTAAGAACTCAAATTTCTAAACTCTATCTTATTCATAATACGACGATGCCTACATCTAGAAAGACAGCGGTAAGAAATTGAATGAAGCCGTGAAAGAATTGAGTCAGAGGAACTCGATTTCATCATTCTTATGATGGATAAATATGAGGTCTTCAGCAAAACATGTGTGTACTAAGACTTGTAAGCTTCTTGATAAGGAGCCTTAAGTCAAGAATATCTATCCATCCCTATGGTAAAAAGCAATGAGAGATTCAGAAGATAGATACAAGTTTCAACAAGTAAAAGAAGCAAGATGAAGAAGGGTACGGGGCACCCAGTTAATAAAGATAATCATTATTTACAATTCAGGCGGAGGAATATAAGCCTTTTGAGTTACCTTCAACAATAACAGAGGTATGTACAATTGGCCACACCCATCTCAGTTATGCCCTATGGGTGCTACCAAAATTAGTATAAGAGAAGGACGGATATCAGGATCCGGCTGGGATTAGAGTGACCCAAAATGATGGATGGATTGTTTGCATTAGTTGACATTTCTGAAGGATATTTCAAACGTGCTAATAGATGGTGCACTCTAAAATAATACAGCTAGATATGAGTACTACAAAGATAGGCATTGGAATCCTGGAAGGGATAAATATTACCTTAGTGTGGCTCCCGTCCCTAGTAGAGAAAGAATGTTAGGCAACCCGAAGAACCAATGGACAGAGCAAGGGGCGCTAAAAGCAAAAGAATGTCTTGTTCGAGTTTTCAGAAAAAAGTGATAGACATAAATGTTAGCGGGAAATAAGAAGAAGTTAATGAAGCATTATTAGTAAGATATGATACATGGATAATAACGGTAGATCAAAAAGATGATAGTATTATAAAGTCTATAGTCAAGTGAAGGAAAAGACGAGAGGTGACAGGCCTTGAGACAACAAAAGAGTATAGGCCATAAAGTAATATCCTCATTTCAAGAAGTAAGTTCGTGACTCTAACATGATTACCAGAAGGAAAAGTTAGACCCTAGGGTAATAGAAATCAGTATGGGCTGGTGAACAAGATAAATTAAACATGAATTAAGGACTGAGTGATTTGATAATGGTCGACGTCATGAGAATTTCAGATTTCGTTCCGGCGATAATAGAATGGACAACAGAAGAAGATTCATGAGAAATTCAGAAAGTGGTCATTCAGGAAGATGCTTCCCTAAAGCAAGAAAGATTACGCGAAATATTGATATGAGAATGGGCCAACGAGTAGTTAGTAGTTGATTCAGGAAGAGCCTAGTTATGTGTAGACAAGAGGATATAGACAATCAACAGATCGTGCAAGATAAACATAATGAATCCAGTCTCGCAGATAATGATATCGTGATCCTTGAGAAATATTCAGATAGGAGTTGGGGTAGTTAAAGGTACCGTATGAGTGTTATGGAAATAAAAAAGAATGCCACTGGGAAGACAGTCAAAACTTCAGTTCAGAAGCAACCCTACAAGCACAAGGACGTGGAGTTAAGTAACTAATGATAGTTATAGGCAAGGAAGAACATAAAAAATTCTGTCGAGTATACTATGTGATAAGCTCACATCTTTACAAGAGTCAGAGGGTCCTCCCTAAATACTACAATGAAAGACTAGCTGAGGAAATAAGGAAGAAGGTTTCAATCTAAACATGGTAACTTGAAGGAGAAATGGCCATGTGAAAACAGTCTCACTACAAATTTGTAGGCACTCCAAAAGAAAGTGGCACCGACCGTGGCTAATGAACGAGGAGTAAAAATCGAAAGTAATATTCGAGACCATACAAATTGCACAAAAAATTCTGGCATGCGTGGGAACTAAGAGGAGCTAAGTATGCACGCAACAAGGGGACAGAAAGACCGGGAAAAATAATAGTTTACGTTTAAAGAAAGCTGAGAAGGAACGAAAGGAATTATTCGATCAAAGATCCAGAGTTGGTTACGTTATGAATGCATTTAAGAGTTCGGAGTATTATCCGTGCAACATATATGCTGACAATCATACAGCTGTAGAAGACTCTAGTATAAGTTAAAAGAAAGAATTGAGTCCAGGTCATAGACAAGGGATTGAATTATTAAATGATGGTATCACAAATATTCCATAGCATCTATGAAAAGCTAAAGTAATAACTAATAGCATGAGCCACAGATTGGAAGAGAGCTTAAGCCTACATTAAGGCTGATCAGAAGGAAGAGGAAACTAAAGAGTTACATCAACTAAGTAAACTAGGAGTCTGATTATTGAACCTAGAGAGTTATAGGCATCATGATTGAGAACATTGCAGAATCACTCTTAATATCAGAGGTATAAGATAGATAGTACAGTAGCCATATTTTATAACGGCTCTACGACAAAGCCAGTTAGAAGAAGTACCCGCCTCATAAAAAGTCAGTATGAAGCTCCCATTGGATTGTGTATGCACCAAAGGTGCAAGTATTATAATAGAGCTTCAAGTTGTGGATGTGAATTAGACCAATATGGAAGGAAGGTTATGAAAGAGATAAAAGATGTGATGCAAGATTTTAAAGCAAGTAAGGTAAAGAAAGGTTGTGAATAGTCCATACTTCAGATAGAAGGCTAGAAACACTGGGATTCAGTATCCAGGAATGATAGCAGCATCGTCAGTGGCATACCTTCCAGCCTATGGTTTCTAGGTATCGAGAGGTCTAGTTAAGAGAGTAAATAAGAGTTTGAGACGATTTGATGTCCCGCTTGATGTTCCAAAATGACACAAGGAAATCTATGGAGCAAGCAAGTTGAAGGAAGGTTGCGATTAGTATAAATGGATATGTGTAAATCGCTAGCTAAAGTATGGTAGAGCGACAAGGTTTTAGAAAGACAAGAGTAAGGATAAGAAAAGGGCAAGTGAGAAGGTGATGAAAATGGATAAGTCCTCAGGATTAAGCTCATGAAAACAAGAAGAGCTGAAGGTTTCTCTAAGTTATAAAAAGTTCAGTATAGCATGAATGAACTCAAAGGAGTCTAAGACTAATGGCATTTAGAAGAGATGGAATGCTGCATGATAGTACAATGAGGGTGTAATTGTGATAGATAAAGGATGATGATTGGGCCTTCGATTGAGTAATGATTTGAAGAGGATTTCATGAATTGTACGGGATTAAAATACCCACGTAAGTGAATCACATTGGGATGCTATAAAATACAGTTATTGAAGTACAATATCGCCGCTAAGTGGATCAAGAAAATCACTTCAAATATTCCTCGATGCAACGTAAGCCCTAGTGGCAAGGTATTACATAAGAAGTTTCAAGTTATCAATGGTTTATTGTAGATCAATATTGAGGTGAATCAACAATGGATGGACAAAATTCACAAAGTATGAGATGAGATTAGGCCGCCATTCTTAAGATGAATAGTAATGAAGAAGCGTTAAAGGACTTAGATTTATACATATAGGATAAGCAACGAGAGTAACCTGGAGTTTAGTAGCAGACCTCAGTAACGATAAATCGAAGTAAGAGTTATGGTATAATATGACCTACGTTGATGCAGTAAAGTCATACGGATGGATAACGGATCTGTGAAATAAAGTATAGCAATATTCGCAAGTTCAACAAAGTACCAAGAGAAGAACTTCAGTATACCTATAGGTTCCTAGAGGAGAACCTTGTTATAGTTATGTATATGTTCACAAAGTGAGGCCTAGAGATTGGCTAAAAGCTGGAGGAAAAAAGAGTTGCATAGGCACGCATACAAGGACAAAGACATACATACTGCATGATAGAAGGTAGCAATAGTTATGAAATTGGAAGGATTCCGACCACAAGTCATGGTGTGAGGAAGAGGCCTAAAGGGGGCATTGCCCTGGCCTTTGTATTTATTTACAGAATAGTTGCCTAGATGGCAAGGAGAGTACTAAAGTATTCGGAAGACATATGTTATGAAAATAATAAGTACATTAGTCAACATTCAAGGACGAATGTTCCAAAGGAGGGAATGATGTTACACCCCATGTTTTCGTACGTGAAAGTACGCCATAAGTAAATTGATATAAGCTCGGAAATAAGATGCTACATCCCGCATTTTCATACGTTGAAGTTTCGTTGTAAGTTAATCGATGTTAGTTCGGAAAAGAGATTATTTTGAGATTATAAGCATTATGCTATTTCAATGAGTAAATTCGTGAAGGTTAAATGGTAAACGAAACAAAGAAAGTGAGTTTCGTCGAAGGCTGTCGATTTTTGATAAAATACGGTCCGAGCCATAATACCTGTTATTTATGGACTAGTGTCATACTAGGTACTACATAACCATGATTGTAAGGTGTATAAGGTATGTTAAAAGTGAGTAGTATTTTAAGTAAGTTGAGATAATTCTTAATTATGTGGGTAATTTGGTTAATTATTGGGTAATGAAATATTATCTAATTAATTAAGGAATTAAGTAGATAATTGTTGGATAAGGATTAAATTTTCCCAACGTGGCAGCCCACCCTTCAAACTAATGACTCTTGAATTACATTGAAAGGTGGCAAAATTTCTAAGTTAGTGGCTTATTAGTCACCATACAAAGTGGGCCCCACAACCCACAATGTTAAGAGCCTTTCCTATATTATTATTTGAGATAAAGGGATTTATAAAAGGGAACGGATGGATTCTCAACAATTCAAAACAAACATGAGCCATTCTAATATGCATCTGCATATATCACATAATGTAGGTTCTTCAACTATTCAAAGCAAACGTGAGCCATTGTAATATGCATATGCATATATCACATAACGTAAGATCTTCAACAATTCAAAGCAACGTGAGATTTTGTAATTTTAAGAGAGTACGGTGCAATCATTCTCAAGAATATCATACGAATTTTTACCTACTCCGATCTAGCTATCACATGTTTTGTCGCAATTAACGTGTGTTAGAGGGATTGTCAAGAGAATCGGCTAAGGTATGTTAAGGCTATCCCTTCTTTCTTTTGGCATGATCGAAATAACACAAATAAAAGGAGCAAATACTAGGGGTGTCTATATTCTTGATTCCCCATGTGTCTTATTATTCTATCACTTGTTCATGGGTCTTAGAAAATACGTAAGTTGATAAATTTATTTTATGACATTAATCAAAGTCATAATGGTCCTATGATGTTCCGAGAGATTTTATTGATGAATTTCATATGCATTTCATTCATTTATACATGTACATTGACCCATGACCAGATGGCGTTATATACACATATATATGTATATGGGATATGGGAAAATGTTACGGTGTTATATACGCACCACCACTTGATCAGCTGGTATACGTTGATAATTTCGCCCACAGTGACCGAGATGATATGATGGGATGCCCTCCGAGGCTTGATGATGTTATGAACACATGTACCTATGCACGACATGACATTCATACACATATACATGACACTATAAATATTTCATGATTTACAGAGTTATCCAGGCTTACATATCGAGTCTTTTACTCCATGTTTCTCTCATGTCTATTATTTACTGATTTTTATTCCTTACATACTCGGTACATTATTTGTTCTGATGTCCCTTTTTACCTGGGGACGCTGCATTCATGCCTACAGGTATAGACAATCACTTTGACGAGCCCTCATAGTATACGAGGTTAGCATTCAATGAAGGATAGGTAAGACTCCACCTCATTCGGAGTGCAGCCGAGTCTATGAGTCATCGTGTCACAATTTTGCTACAGACTTCTGGGTAGGCCGGTACCCTGTCCCATTTGATGTCAAATACTTTTAGAGGCTTTGTAGACAGTAGTTCATATTGTACAGTATGTCAGAGGCCTTGACAGCCCATATGTATTCATGTTTTAAGAAATATGGATCATTGATACAGTGCTTTCCACTTATTGTTATACGTTACCAGTTGTGGCCATGTTGGCCCCGTTACCAATGATAGTACGATGAAAAAGATCTGCTACGTTGGTACTCGGTTGAGTAAGGCACCGGGTTCCCATCGCGGCCCATCATTTTTGGTCGTGACATTGAGCCAATCATTGAAGTATATAAAATGCATTTCAAAATATTTATTTTGCTCCCAAATTTCATCTACAAAGTACCTATATTATCCATAACATCCAAATAAGTATAAAACTTCATAATTAAATGTAACAACCCGCTCGCTCATTCTGAACATTTAGGACCCGTTTGGCCATGAGTTTTGCCAAAATAAATTTGGGATTTATTTGGCAAACACATGTTTGGCCATAGATTTTACCCATATTTTGGCAAAATCTCAAATCCCAAATCACCTCAATTGGTGATTTTGTGCCAAAACATGACCATTACATTTTTAAAAATTTTAAATATTACCCTAAACTTTTATAGTTTGTAAAAGAGCCCACATTTATTACGACCACCTAAATATTTGATGAATATGCTCCCTTATCAGCTCAATCCTTTGTGCATCTTACTTTTGCTTCTGATTTGTAGGCTAAATGGCTTTCTGAATACTCATATCAGTTAACTTTTTCTTTTTAATTAGGAGCCGTAATTCTCTAATGGGATTTCATTGTAATTAATGATTTATATAGTTCATTATAAAAATGATAATTTTATACCAAACTTATTTATGTTCAGGACTATGGTTTGTGATAATGGTACTATTGGGTATTTGTGATAGTTTTTAGAACTTGTGGGGTATAAGTCATGTTTCATATTTTTTAAACTAAAAAGTGAAATATGTTTTGAAAAATCATGTCCAAACACATTTTCATCTTCAAACCAAACTTCATCCAAATCAGATTTTTCAAAACAAATTTGGGACTCTATGGCCAAACGCTAGCTTACATTTCCATTTGGTGGTTTGATGACTTGAGTAGCTTCATATGATGTGTTATGACTTGCGTGTATGGTCCGTTTAGGTTTTTGAGTGGTTCAGGATTTATTTGAAAGAATGATTCTTATTTTGGAAGTTTTAAGTTGGAAAGGTTGACCAAGTTTGACTTTTGTGTTGTTGACCTCGAATCGGAGTTTCGATTGCTCTGTTAGGTTCGTACGGTGATTTTGGAATGGGGCATATGCCCTGATTTGCATTTGAATGTTTCTAGAAGGTTTTAACTCTAATTGGCGAAAGTTGGCAATTTGAAGATTTAGAAAGTTCATAGGTTTGACTGGGAGTTGGCTTCAATATTATCGGGTTCGGATTGATGTTCTGGGAGTTGGAATAGGTTCGTTATGTTAATTGGAACTTGTGTGCAAATTTTGAGGTGATTCTAAGTTGTTTAGACGTGTTCGGCGTAGGTTTAGAATTTGGAAATTTGAAATAGTTCATTAAGCTTGAATTGAGATGTGATTCATGATTTTTATGTTATTTTATGGGATTTGAGGCTTCGAGTAGGTTCGTGTTATGTTTTGGGACTTTTTGGCATCTTCGGACGAGGTCCCGAGGGGCTAGAGTGTGATTTGGATTGATTTCGAACAATTTCGGAGGTATGAGATGTTTGTTTTTTGGTGATCCAGTTGGGCTTCGCGATAGTGGGAGCAGAGGCGCGATCACATTGAGTAATTTATCAATTGGGTTGGTAGTGCATGGAGTTCACATAATAACCATCCCATTCGCGTAAAAGGAAATTGGACTGGAGGAGATTGTTCTCCGCGTTCGCGTGAAGTCAGTTGCATTCGCGAAGGGGAGCTGAGACCTGAGCTAGTTGAGTTGTGCATAGGAATTGAGAGCCTGGGGCCGCGAACACATAGTGTATTTTCTGGCGGTGTTCATTTATTGCTTTGCGATAGCAAAGTGGGTCCCTCGATCGCAAAGGGTACACCTGAAGCAGAGGTATAAGATATTATTTTCGGACTAAGAACTCATTTTACCATAATTTGAGATTCGGAGCTCGGATTTGGGAGATTTTGGAGGGGATTTTCAGCATTTGGATTATGGTAAGTGTTCTTGACTCGATATTGATTATTAATCATGAGTCTATCATTGATTTTTGCATTTGATTGATAAATCTAAAGGAGAAATTGGGGTTTTTTGCCAAAATTATCTAAAGTGAACAATTGAGTGTTGAACATCGATTCGTAGTCGGAATTGGATGAAATTAATATGGTTGGACTCATACTCGAATGGGTTGTAGGAATTTGTGAGTTTTTTCTGGTTCTGGGGTGCGGACCTAGGGTTGTATTTTTGGTTGACTTTGAGTATTTGATTAAAGATTTGACGTTTATTGTTTGGGTTCATTTCCTATTGCATTTTTACTTGCTTTTGGCTAGTATCGAGGCGTTCGAAGGTCGATTCGCGCGGGATGGCATTTCTAGAGTATTTTCTTGGCTTGTTCGAGGTGAGTAACATATCTAAACTTTGTTTGAGGATAATTATTCCTATGGATTATGATGCTTGAGATACGTTTGGGTGACACACCTGTTAGGTGACAGGCGTGTGTCCATACACCAGGGTATTCATGATTCAGGTAGACTATGGACTACCATGAGACTTGTTTTCTATCATGCCTCATAATGTTCGTGTTTTCTTTCTCTATTTGTATGACTACTTGAGTTGTTATTCGTGCTAGGGATCATGTTTAGGCTGTGTGCTTACCTTTTGAGCCATGATAGGGCTGTTGTAGATATTTTGAGTTGTTTGCCTTGATTATAGTTATATTCTCAGTAATGACTTTTCATCCACATGTTATATCTCGGTCTTTGTACATTATTTATAAGTCATATCACATATTGCTGATGTATTTTATATGTGATACTGTTTGGGCGGAGTCCCATGAGACATGAGCCATTGAGAGTGGAGCGGTTGATGACTTATGTTAGGCGATAGAGCCATATTGTGATTGATATTTGGATCTGGTTGCACGTCGCAATGGATTGATATTTTGATCAGGTTGCATGCCACAACGGATTGACAATTGGATCAGGTTGCACGGTGAAATGGATTGACATTTGGATCAGGTTGCACACCGCATTTGTTATATTGATTGTTGGCTTATATTCGATCAGCACTTGGGCAAGGATCCACCCCTCCGGACTTTGGAACTAACAGTAAGTGCAGCCACAGGGTTATATATATGTGCTTGGTGAGGGGCATTTGTGCCAGGCACCCATACGGTGCTGAGTGTGATTGTGGGTGTAATGCTGAGGGGTACTTGTGCTAGGCATCGTGAGCATGCTGAGTGTGAGTATACCTGATGGATTCTAAATGATGGTATTGACTTTACCTGATGTCTTCATTGTATGTTATTGACTTGACATGTATATTTGACAAGTAGGCATCTATACATTTCTCATGCTAAATGGTAAATGAAATGTCTTACCTATTGTTAAATGTTTGGAAATCAGTGTTTTCTTGATAAACTCATGTTTTAATGATTTTCGGTGGTAAGATTGGGGCTTTGACTGTTATATTTGGAAAGCATGTCTAATTTTTTGTATTTACGAACGAGTTCAATAGGATATCTCTTGAGTTGTTTTTCTTTTGTTGTCATCATTATATCATGTATTGTTATTGATTACTAGTATTGGTCGCTGACCTTCTTCCAAGCTCGTCATTGCTTTCAGTTTGAGGTTAGGTTTGTTACTTATTGAGTACATGGAGTCAGTTGTTCTTATACTATACTTCTGCACCTTGTGTGTAGATGTTGGAGCTGAGTTGATGTGGATGATGGGAGCTGGCATTGAAGATGTATCTGCTTTGCGGATATAGCTACCACTTGTCTGTATATTCCAAACTGATGTTGTATTTATTCTCATACCAGCTTTTTAAATCTAAGTCTTAGTGGCTCATGACTTGTACTACCAACCATTGGGTTAATGTATAGAAATTCAATTATTTTCTTATTGAATTCCTATTATTTTCGTTTAAGTTGGATTGACTATTGCTTGGCTTACCTAGCGGCTCGGGTTAGGTGCCATCACGATTAGGTGAATTTTGGGTCATGACAAGTTGGTATCAGAGCTCTAGGTTCATAGTTTCTATGAGTCATGAGCAAGTGTCTAGTAGAGTCTTGCGGATCGGTATGATAAAGTCCATACCTATTTTCGAGAGGCTACAAGGCATCTCAGAAATAGTTGATAGCATCAAGGACAAGGATAGAGTTTTGGAAGCTCCAAGAAGGCCATTTACAAGATCTCAAGTTAAATAATTACAGACTAAGGTTGCTGGACTTCAATGGCAAATAAAGAAGCTTTTAATTGTAGAAGAAGAGCTCAAGCCCAAAAGACATGAATTGCCCATATTTTATAATTATTTGGTGGCTCAAATTGAAGTCCAAGAGGAAGAAGATTGGATACCAAATTTAGCCCTCGAAGTCCACCAAAAGGGCTCCCAGAATTGCAAATTCGTTAGCAAATCTCACGCTTTATCGTATTATGAAGTTTCAAACGAGCTATTTGAACTCCATCCGTTAGCAAGCTTAGCAACCAACCTAAATGAGGTAAGGAGATTTCTCAAAATTGTTGGTTTGTGAGCTTCATCCGTTAGCAAGTTTAGTATACAACATAAATGAGGTAAGGAGATTTCTCAAAGTTGTTGGTTTGTGAGCTTCATCCATTAGCAAGTTTAGTATCCAACCTAAATGAGGTAAGGAGATTTCCTAAAATGGTTGATTTGTGGGCCCTACTTTTGTGACTAAGCTTTGCCTAAAGACCCCTAATTATGCCACCTATTTTAATGAACTAATAGTCAATTACATGGGCCTTGATCAAGACCTACTTGGGCTGCCACATTGGGGGGGGGGGGGTTAGTTTATCCAAAAATTGTAATTAATTAGTTCTCCTCCCACCAAAAATCATTAATTAACCAATTACTCACATAATTAAGAATTATCTTAAATTACTTAAAATACTACTCACTTTTAACACACTTTATGTACCCTACTATCATGATCATGCGGTACCTTGTATGGCACGAGTCCATAAATACCGGGTATTATAGCTCGGACAGTATTTTATCCCAAATTGATAACCTTCAACGAAACTCATTTTCTTTGATTCGTTTACCCTTTAACCTTCACGGTGCTTACTTATCGCCTGTTATAAATAGCATAAATGCTTATAACCTCAAAAATAATCTCATTCCCGAGTCTACGTCGATTAACATACGACAAAACTTTAACATACGAAAACGTGAAATGTAATATCCTTCCCCCCTTAGAAACATTCGTCCTCGAATGTTTAACTCCCCGGGATTTATATAAATTTTGGCAGAGTCGCCTTTGTTACAGTACTACTATCAACCATTCCTATAGAAAACTCAATAATTCAATGCCACATATTGCCACATTCATCAATAACGACAATGGCCTCACATGACCAATGAGAATAACTAACACAAGAATCCATACACGCACCTTAAGGCTGTGGTGTCTCAGTCGGATCCTTATCTGGAAGAGGAAACAAGTGAGGATATCTAGAATTCATGTCTTCTTCGGCTTCCCAAGTCATTTCTTCCACATTATTGTTTCTCCAAAGTACTTTCACCGAAGCTATGTCTTTAGTCCTCATTCTTCGAACCTGTCTGTCTAGTATAGCAATGGGAGTTTCCTCATATGATAGTTGCTCTGTAACCTGAACATCGTCAACTGACACAACTCTAGAAGGATCTCCAATACATTTACAAAGCATAGACACATGAAAGACTGAATGTACAGACTCCATGTCAGAAGGCAAGTCTATCCCATATGCTACCTGGCCTACCTTGCGTATGATCTTATATGGTCCAATGTACCGAGGGCTAAGTTTTCCTTTCTTTCTGAACCTCATAATGCCTTTCATTGACGATACCTTTAGGAATACCTATTTGTCTACCTGAAACTCCAAGTCTCGTCGTCACTTATCTGCATAAGACTTCTGACGGCTTTGAGCCGCTAATAGCTTTTCCTATATAAGCTTAATCTTCTCGATTCCCTATTGTACCAACTCTGGTCCTACTAACTTAGTTTTCCCAACATCAAACCATCCTATAGGCGACCTACACTTCCGTCAATAAAGAGCTTCGTATGGAGCCATCTGAATACTGGAATGATAGCTATTATTATACGCGAACTCAATAAGCGGCAGATGATCATCCCAGCTACCTTGCAGTCTATCACTCAAGCCAGTAACATATCCTCAAGTGTCTGAATAGTACGCTCAGCCTGTCCGTCTGTTTGGGGATGAAATGCGGTACTAAGACTTACCTGTGTCCCAATCCTTTTTGGAAGGACCTCCAGAAATTGGCTGTAAACTGAGCACCTCTATCCGAGATAATAGATATAGGGACACCATGAAGTTGTACTATCTCCTTAATGTAAAGCCTTGCATAATCCTCTGCGGAATATGTAGTCCTAACGGGCAAAAAAGGGGCTGATTTTGTAAGTCTATCAACAATCACCCATATAGAATCGAACTTACACTGGGTACGAGGCAAGCCTATGACGAAATCCATATTAATTACTTCCCACTTCCATGTCGGAATCTCTATAGCCTACAATAATCCACCGGGTTTTTGATGCTCAATCTTAACCTGCTGAAAGTTAGGGGACTGAGCAACAAACTTTGTTATATCCTTTTTTGTTCCATCCCACCAATTTATTCCCCTGATATCATGATACATATTTGTTTCTCCTGGATGGATAGAATAACGAGAATAGTAAGTTTCTCCCATAACCTACCGATGCAGCCCTAAAACATTAGGGACACATAATCGTCCTCAATATCTGGGGACCCCATCTTCTGTAATCTCAAATGGTGTCTTCTCCTTCTGAGGGGTTGTATCCCTATAATGAGCTAACACAGGATCCTCGTATTGGCGTTCCTTCACTTCAGTTACTAAAGAGGATGTTGTCGTGTCCTGAATAGTAATTCCACTATCACCTGAGTCCAATAACCGAACTCCAAGACTAGCTAGCTGATGAATGTCATGAGCTATCCCACTCTTCTATGGTTGTAAATATGACATGCTACCCATAGATCTGCGGCTGAGGGCATCAACTATTACATTTGCCTTCCCTGGATAGAATAAAATATCAATGTAATAGTCTTTCATTAGCTCCAACCATCTCCTTTGGCATAAATTCAATTCCTTTTGCTTGAAGATATACTGAAGGCTCTTATGAACATGAACGACATACAAGTAGTGCCTCCATATCTTTAGTGCATGAATCACCGCGGCTAACTCTAAATCGTGGGTCGGGTAATTCTTCTCGTGCTTTCTTAGTTGTCTAGAAGAATAAGCTACAACCTTACCATGCTGCATCAGTACACAACCCAACCCAACGCCTGAAGCGTCACAATAGATGACATAACCATCGGTCCCTTCTGGGAGCGTTAGAACCAGTTCTAAAGTTAATCTGTCCCTCAATGCCTGGAAACTCCGTTCGCGAGCATCAGTCCATTGAAACTTTGCTCTCTTCTGAGTCAACTTTGTCAATGGTGCTGAAAAAGAAGAAAATCCCTCTATAAATCTCCTATATAACCTGCCAAGCCGAGGACGCTACGAACCTCCGTCGGTGTCATAGGTCTAGGCCAAATCTTTACTGCCTCAATCTTTTTGTGTATTAACCCGGATAACTTCACCAAAAATAATATGCCCAAGGAAAGCTACAGAATTCGACCAGAATTCACATTTAGAGAGTTTGGCGTACAACTTCTCTTTTGTAGAACTTTGAGCATAGTACGCAAATGATCTGCATGCTCAGTCTCTGAACGAGATTAAACCAATATATCATCGATAAATACAATCACGAACAGATCTAGAAAAGGTCCGAATACACGGTTCATCAAATCCATGAATATTGCTGGGGCATAAGTCAAATCGACTGACATAACACGAAACCCAAAGTGCCTGTATCTGGTCCTGAATGTTGTCTTTGGAATATCCTTCTCCTTAACCCTTACTTGATGGTACCCGAACCTCAAGTCTATCTTTGAGAAACACTTGGCACCTTGTAACTGATCAAATAATTCATCAATCCTCGGGAGCGAGTACTTATTCTTGATCGTCACCTTATTCAACTATCTATAATCAATACAGATCCGTAAGGAACCATCTTTCTTCCTCACAAATAACACAAGTGCTCCCCACGGTGATGTACTAGGTCTGATAAAGCCTTTTTCAAGCAAGTCCCTTAGTTGTTCCTTCAACTCTCTCAGCTCTGTAGGTGCCATTCTATAGGGAGGAATAGATATTGGCTGAGTATCTAGTAATATGTCAATAGCGAACTCAATTCCACGCTCTGGCAGAAGACCTGGAAGCTCATCGGGAAAAACATTGGGGAACTCATTAACCACAGGGATAGGTTGAATGGTTGGTGACTTTACTTTCACATCCTGTACCCTAACTAAGTGATTAATATAGCCCTTTCTGATCATCTTCCTTTCCTTGAGATGTGAAATAAATCTACCTCTCAGTGATGCCGTATTACCTTTCCATTCCAAAATAGGCTCCCCTGGAAATTGAAATCGGACCGTCTTTAATCTACAATCAACATTGGCATAATAAGAAGCCAACCAATACATACCCATTATAACATCAAATTCTATCATATATAACTCGATTAGGTCTTCTACTGTAGATCGACTATGAACTACTACTATACAATCTCTATATACCCGCCTAGCTATCACTGGATCCCCAAGAGGTGTGGACACCTCATAAGGTTTAACCAACTCAGGTTTTATTCCAAACTTACTAGAAACCAACAGAGTAACATATGATAAGGTGGAACCTGGTCAATCAGTGCATATACATCATATAAGGAGACTGATAATATACCTATAACAACATCAGGTGACAACTCCTGATCCTGTCGCCCTGCTAATGCATAAATGCGGTTCTGAGGACCGCTAGAGCTAGATACTCCATCTCTACATCTAACATGACCGATTGGTTCTTGTGAACCTTGCCTAGGGGGCGTATAGATGATGACGAACCAACTACAGATCCCGCTGGCTGAACTATGCTTGCATCACCTCTCATCGGACAATCCCTTATAACGTGGCCTGGATAACAACAAGTATAACAAACACCCAACACTATACGGGACTAGGCCCCGTCATACCCATATATGTATAAAACACATCACACCAAAACTCAAAGCAACTCCGGACCAAGTGGAGCACACCAACTCTCCCTAATCAAGGATCCTAAAGAGGGGGACCGTCAGCCTGTCTGCCTGTACCTACGGGCATGAAATGCAGGCCCCGGGAAAATAGGGGCATCAGTACGAATAATGTACAAGGTATGTAAGGAATGAAAATCAGTACATAAAAGACGTAGATGAAACATAGAGTAAAGAATTCCACCTGTAAGTCTAAATAACTTTGTGAATCCTGAAACATTTATAATGTCATGCATGTGCATATAAATGTCGTGCCATGCATAGGTATAGGGGTACATAACATCATCATGCCTCTGAGGGCATCCCATCATATCATCTCGACCACTATGGGCAAAATCATCAACATATACTAGCTGATTAGGTGGTGGTACGTATATAACGCCGTAACCTTTTTCCATATCCCATATACATATGATATACCCATATATAACGCCATCTGGTCATGGGTCAATGTACATGTATAAATGAATGAAATGCATAAGAAATACGTTAGTAAGATTTCTTGGAATGTTATAAGATTAATATATCTTTCGGATAACTTTATCAACTACTTATTTTTCTGAGACCCATGAACAGAAAATATAATGATAATTCACATGGGAAATCAAGAACATAGGCACCCCTAGTAATTCTATGGATAGAGTCATTTATGAAAGTTGTGCATTTGCTCGTTTTGTTTGTATCATATGTATCATGCCAAAGAGAAAGAAGGGATAGCCTTAACATACCTGAACCGATTCTCTTGATAATACCTAACACACTTTAATTGCGACAAAATACGTAATGGCTGATCGAAGTATGGGAAAATCGGTATGATAATCTTGAGAAAGATTGCACCGTACTCCTTTAGAATCGCAAATCTCAGCTTTATCGTATTATGAAGTTTCAAATGAGCTATTTGAACTCCATCCGTTAGCAAGCTTAGCATCCAACCTAAATGAGGTAAGGAGATTTCTCAAAACTATTGGTTTGTGAGCTTCATCCGTTAGCAAGCTTAGTATCCAACCTAAATGAGGTAAGGAGATTTCTCAAAATTGTTGGTTGTGAGCTTCATCCGTTAGCAAGCTTAGTATCCAACCTAAATGAGGTAAGGAGATTTCCTAAAATGGTTGATTTGTGGGCCCTACTTTTGTGACTAAGCTTTGCCTAAAGACCCCTAATTATGCCACATATTTTAATGAACTAAGAGTCATTACATGGGACTTGATCAAGAACTACTTGGGCTGCCATGTTTGGGTGTTTGGGGGGGGGGGGTTAGCTTATCCAAAAATTGTAATTAATTAGTTAATCTCCCACAAAAAATTATTAATTAACCAATTACCCACATAATTAAGAATTATCTCAAATTACTTAAAATACTACTCACTTTTAACACACTTTATGTACCCTACTATCATGGTCATGCGGTACCTTGTATGTCACTAGTCCATAAATGCCGGGTATTATAGCTTGGACCGTATTTTATCCCAAATTGATAACCTTCAACGAAACTCATTTTTCTTTGATTCATTTACCCTTTAACCTTCACGGCGCTTACTTATCGCCTGTTATAAATAGCATAAATGCTTATTACCTCAAATATAATCTCATTCCCGAGTCTACGTCGATTAACTTACGACAAAACTTTAACGTACAAAAATGCGAAATGTAACAACTATGATATCATCGATTCCTTTGTGGTATTCTTAGAAGGTGATTAATACTAGTTATTAATTGTTGTCTCTAGTCACTCGTAAAGCAGTCAAGATCTGAATCTATTATTTTGATTTTTCTTTAAGTAAAGGCGTTTAATTTCTTGAATAAATCAAAACTTTGTTGCTTGAATCTTGTCAAAGCTATAGAACTTGCGTTATTGGAAGTTCTTGGAGTTATTTCCCCAAATTTTCCCATATTCTTTATTTTCTGCACTTTAATTCTAGTCGTTCAATTCCTTATTGTTGTTGCTTCCGCAGTTACTTTTAAAATTCCTACTCTAGTTTGGATTCCCGACATTGTTGTTATCAAGTGGTATCAAAGAGGTTCTATAAAGATTTCGTTCTTGATAATTCTTGGGATTTCATGAATACTAAGAGCAAAAAATGTTTTTTTTTAAAAAGAAAAAAAATAAATTCGAAAATTAGTTTTTATAAAAATAAAAAAAGGAATTGCTTACTCTCCAAGAAATTTCTTTTGTATTTACTTTGTTTCAAAAAATTAACAAAGGAAACAAGAGGAGGGGATCCTAGATTTCAAAGATAAGAAAAAATTCAAATTTCTTATTCTTTCTGATCTAATTATATAATACTTTCCTTTATATTCGTGTCTTGTTTCAACTGAGCCTACTAGTTCTAGGATTTGGTTCTTCTTTTATTCGTTCCCCAATAATATATATTTTACCACTAAAAACTTCATACGAGTTGAGTTTAACTATAAATCTACAAAGTATTTTGTTCAAAGGTTATTTCGAGAGGAAACAAAGGCAAGTGTGTGTGAGAACAATTGAGAGAAAAGCCAAATTGTGTGATACAATTTAATTATTTTGTTTAAGATGTCACGTACAGGTAGTGATGATGAACGAAGGGTTCTCCAAGAAGCCGAAATCAAAGAAAGAAATAATTTTATCTTGCAAGCTATGCATCAACAATTCATAAGGTGGAATTTACAATTCCAAGAAATGAGGGACACCATTGCTGAGCAAACTGATACAATAGCTAAACTTAGGAGGGGAAATAATGTTAGGCCCCAACCTAGGAGAAATGTACCCCTTGCTCCCATTATAAATCAAGAAAACCATATAGATGATTAATGATATTGATTTTGATAGGGTGGGAAGAGATAGGAGGGACAAAGAGGCAGAGTAGAAGATGACAATATAAGTAGTATAAAGATGAAGATACCATCTTTCAAGGGAACAAGGGATCTAGACTTGTGCCTTGATTGGGAGAGAAAGGTTGAAGCCCTCTTTGACTGTCACAATTACTCTGAAGGTAAGAAGGTTAAACTTGTTATTGAGTTTTCTGGCTATGCTGCTATTTGGTGGAAAAAGCTTACCAGGGACAGACTGCAAGAAGGACAAGCACCAATTGCTACTTGGGTTGAGATGAAGAGGGTGATGAGGAAGATATTTACGCCATCACACTTTCAAAGAGAGCTACAACAACGTCTTCAAATATTGAAGCAAGGGTATGTGTCTGTGGATGTATACTTTAAGGCTATGGATATGGCTATGATCCAAGCTAATTGTATGGAGGAAGAAGAGGGTACAATGGCTAGGTTTTTAAATATTTTAAATAAGAAAATAGCTGATGTAGTAGAATTACAACAATATGTAACAATAGATGAGTTAGTTGATTTGTCTTTAAAGGTAGAGAAGCAAAATAAAAGAAAGCCAACAAGTGCGTGGAAAGGTCGGTCAAACACTATCTCCAAGAAGCCATGGCCGAATCAAAAGATACAGAGTTCTTCTAGACCTCAAGAAGACAAGGGTTAAGGCAAATTTGAGAACAAAGAGGGAGGTAAAACCTTTAACCCTAAACCTTCGACACCTTTAAGTTCTATTCAATGTCATAAATGTAAAGGAATGGGACATATGATGCATGAATATCCAAGTAGAAGAAACATCATTCTTAGAGAAGATGGAGGATATGAGAGTGAAAAAGGTGAGGGAGAGGAAGAAGTGGGAGATGTGAGTGATGAAGACGATATAGAACTGCCTCATACTTGTATGATCTGGGTGGCTAGGAAGATTATGAGTGGAGAATACAAGAGTAAAAAATGTGAGGAAGAGGAGAGAGGTGTGAGTGAAGATCAAGATGAAGTAGAACTACCTTTTAATGATGGCATGATTGGGGTGGTTAGGAGGATTATGACTATCAACTTAGGAAGCAATAGTGACAAAGAAAGGGAGAATATATTTCATACTAGGTGTGGGATAAAGGGGAAAACTTGTTCTGTGATCATTGATAGTGGTAGTTGTGCTAATGTGGTGAGTTCATACTTTGTGGAAATACTGGGACTTGCGTGCATGAAACACCCTACTCCCTGTAGACTCCAATGCTTAAATGATAGTGGTGAACTAAAGGTAAACAAACAATTCATGATTTCGTTAAATGTTGGTAGATATGAGGATGATATTCTTTGTGACATAATCCCTATGCAAACTAGTCATATCTTACTGGGTCGTCCTTAGTAGTATGATAGGAATATTTTTCATGATGGAAGAAAGAATAGATATTCTCTTGAGCTTAATGGCAGGAAATTTACTCTTGCACCTATCTCCTTCTCAAGTGTTTGAAGATCAGAAGAGATTAAGGGAAACAATGGGAAAACCAAGGGGAGGGATAAAAAGTGAGCTTGAGGGAAAAGAAAAGAAAGGAGGCCAAGAGTTAGAAAAAAAGAGAGATGGCCGAGAGAAAGAGAGAGAGAGAGAGAGAGTAGCAATTTTAGAGAAGAGATAAAAAGGGGTTTGAGTGAAAAAATAGAAAGTCTTGGTGAGAGGAAATAGGCTAAGGAAAGGAAAAAAGAGAGTTTCTTTATAAAAGCCAAAGAGTGTTTAAATGCAAGAAAAGAGGGGTTTCCCATAATACTACTTACTTACAAAGAAGCTTTGGTTAATTCTGAGTTATTAACTTCTTCTTTGCCAAGTAGTATTTCTTCTCTTTTGCAGGCTTTTGAAGATGTCTTTCTTGAAGATATTCCTAATGGTTTGCCACCTTTACGTGGCATTGAGCATCAAATTGATTTTGTGCCCCGATCACAAATCCCAAATATGCCTGCTTATAGGAGTAATCCAAAAGAAACAAAAGAGCCTCAAAGGCAAGTTGTGGAGTTTCTTGAGAAAGGCTTTGTGATAAAGAGCATGAGCCCTTGCTATATTCTCGTCCTATTGGTACCCAAAAAGGATGAAACTTGGAGGATGTGCGTGGATTGTGGGTGGATTGTAAAGTATCACCATCCTATTCCTCGTCTTGATGACATGTTGGATCAATTACACGAATCCAAAATCGTTTCTTAAATTGATCTAAAAAGTTGTTACCATCAGATTCGAATGAATCCAGGAGATGAATGGAAAATTACTTTTAAGTCCAAATATGAGATTTATGAGTGGTTCGTTTTGCCCTTTGGCTTGACTAATGCACCTAATACTTTCATTTAATTAATGAATCATATCTTTAAGGATTTTCATGGAAAATTTATTGTGGTGTACTTTGATGATATCTTGATCTTTTCTAACACGTTAGAGGAGCATGTAAAACACCTAAAATAAGTTTTTGAAGTTCTTAGAAAGCAATTTTTATTTGCTAATCTTAAAAAGTGTACTTTTTGTGTGTATCGTGTGATTTTCTTGGGTTTTGTAGTTAGTTCTAAAGGAGTTGAGGTAGACGAAGAGAAAAGCAAAGCAATAAAGGAATGGCCTAAACCTAAGAGTGTAATTGAAGTTAGGAGTTTTCATGGACTTGCTAGTTATTATAACAGGTTTGTGAGAGACTTTAGTACCATTGCTTCTCCTTTAACTAAAGTTATTAAAAAGGATAAGATTTTTACATGGGGAAAAGAACAAGATGATGCTTTTAACTTGTTGAAAGAAAAGTTATGTTCTGCTTCTTTGTTACAATTTCCTGATTTTTCTAAATCTTATGAAATTGAATGTGATTCTTCTGGCAAAGGAATAGGTGTTGTTTTGATGCAAGATTCTAAACCTATTGCCTACTTTAGTGAAAATTTGAGTGGAGCTACATTGAACTATTCCACTTATGACAAAGGACTATATGCTTTGGTAAGGGCTTTAGCCACATAGCAACATTACTTGTGGCCAAGAGAGTTTGTCATTAAAACTGACCATGAATCCTTAAAGTACTTGAAGAGTCAAGGTAAGCTTAGTAGAAGGCATGCTAAGTGGGTTGAATTCATTGAAACTTTTCCTTATGTAATTTCTTACAAACAAGGGAAAGAGAATGATGTTGCTGATGCACTTTCAAGAAGGCATGTATTTGTTTCTACTCTGACTTCTAAATTGATGGCTTTTGATCAAATCAAGGGACTTTATGCTAATGATGTTGACTTTGACAAGATTTTTGCAGATTGTATGTTGGGTCCTTTTGAGAGGATTAATCTTCAAGATGGGTTTCTTTTTAAGGAAAATAAGTTGTGTATCCCTAATTGCTCTTTACGTGAAGTATTTGTAAAGGAAGCACATTGGGAAGGTGTAATGACTCAGCCGGTCGTTTTGAGCATATTAGCCCCGATCCCCTATTTACTGCATTTCCCGTATCTGTTTCTACTTATGTGACTTGTCGGGAGGTATTATTTTGGTTTCGGAGTGTTTTGGGACACTTAGTCCCTAAAATGGAAGCTTAAGTCTTAGGATTTTGACTGTAGTCGGAATGGTGTGAAGACGACTCCGAAATGGAGTTCCTTCGGTTCTGTTAGCTTTGTTGGGTGATTTTGGACTTAGGCGCATGCCTGGACTATGAATTTGAGGTCTGTAGCTGATTTAGGCTAGAAATGGTGAAAGTCGAATTTTCGAAAGTTTGACCGGGGGGTTGATTTTTTGATATCGGGGTCGGATTCCGATTCCAGAAGTTGGAGTAGGTCCTTAATGTTGAGTATGACTTGTGTACAAAATTTGAGGTCAATTGGGCATTGTTTGGTATGATTCGACATCGTTTGTAGAATTCGGAAGTTTATAAGTTATTTAGGCTTGAATCAAGGTTTAATCGGTGTTTTGGTATTGTTTTGAGTGATTCGAAGGTCTGACTAAGTTCGTATTGGGTTATATGACTTGTTGGCATGTTTGGTTGAGGTCTCGGAGGCCTCGGGTAGATTTCGGGTGGTTAACGAACTTGATATTTGAGTTGATGAAGTAGTTGAAGAGCTGCTGCTACTGTGTAACCGCACCTGCGGAGTGGGCACCGCAGGTGCGAGCACGCAGAAGCGTGGCATGAATCACAGATGTGAGCAAGGCCATGAAGGACAGGGGTCATAGGTTTAAAGAATTTTCTGCACCTGCGGTAGCGCATATGCGGACAAGTGGGCACAGGTGCAGGGGCAGCTGGGAGAGAGTGACTCCGTAGAAGCGAGGCCAGGGCCGCAAACGCGCGTTCGTAGGTGCGGAACTTAGAGTGCAAGTGCGGGCTATGGAGGAGCAAGTAACTTCTGCAGAAGCGGCATTTTCACCGCAGATGCGGCGTCGCAGGTGCGACAATAGGTCCGCAGATGCGAAATGTCTTGGCAGAAGGTTTAAAAGCAAGGGTTCACGATTTTAGTCTTATTTCAACATTTTGGACTTGGACTTAAGCGATTTTGGAGAAGATTTTCGAGGTGATTATTGAGGTAAGCTTCTTGTACTCGTTTTGGATCATAAAACTTATTTCCCTACTGATTTCCCCACCTAATTAGTAAAAGTTTGAAGTGAAATTTGGGGTTTAGGGCTTGAGAATTAGAGAGTGGATTTTGGGGATTTGGATGACCAAATGGTGTCGGAGTTTGATAAATTTGGTATGGTTAGACTCGTGAGCGAATGGGCTTTCGGGTGTTGTGACTTTTGTTGGATTTCGAGACATGGGCCCGGAGGCCGGTTTGAGCCGATTTCAGATTTTTGGCTATAATTTAGTACTTTTCTTGTGGAATTGATCTCTTTAGCCTATATTGATTGTATTGTATTACTTGTGGCTAGATTCGGGATGTTTGGAGACAGATTTGAGATGCAAAAGCATTTCGACGTAAGTATTTGCTCGGTTTGAGGTAAGTAACGCTTTCAAACTTGGTTCTGAGGGTTAGAAACCCCAAACTATGTGCTATAGGATTGGTATTGAGGTGACGCACATGCCAAGTGATGGGTGTGCGAGCGTGCAACATGAGAATTGTGGCCTGATTGATTCCATGGAACTGTATAGTGACTCTATCTGGTTGATATTCATGTTTTCATCATGTGATAAGTAATTGAGCTGTCAATCATGCTAGATATCATGTTTAGGTTTTATGCCGTTACTGTTGGGACCCCTAGTGGTTATTTCTTGCTGTCATCTCATTGATTTCATTGATATTATGTACTCAGTCATGTTCATGCATTTCATACCATATCTCCGTCTCATTTGTTATTTATTGATACATAATATCATTGTTTCGGGCTAGGTTTTATGATATTTGGGCCCGTGAGTGAGACTGGAGGTTCGTAGGTCTTTTTTGGGTCATTTGGCGAAAGTTAGAAATTCGAAGGTTTTGAAAAGTTTGACTGGGAGTGGACTTTTTGGATATCGGGGTCGGATTCCGATTCCGGAAATTGGAATAGGTCCATAATGTCGAATGTGACATGTGTGAGAAATTTGAGGTCAATCGGACGTGATTTTATAGGTTTCGACATCGATTGATAAATTTTGAGGTTTCAAAGTTCATTAAGTTTGAATTGGAGGGTGATTCGTGTTTTTAGCATTGTTTGGTGTGATTTAAAGGCTCGACTAACTTCTTAATGTGTTTTGGGACGTGTTGGTATATTTGGTTGAGGTCCCGAGGGCCTCGGGTAGATTCTGGATGGTTAACGAATCGAGTTTGGACTTGGATGAAATGTTGAGGCTGCTATCTCCTGGTGTAATCGCATCTACGAGGTTAGGGCCGCAAGTGCGGAGCCGCAAAAGCAGCCCTGAGGGTCGCAGGAGCGATGCTGGGCGAGCTGGACAGGAGCGCAGGTGGGAGGGAGTGTCTGCACCTGAGAAGGCGCAGATGCGGAAGGAAAGGCGCAGAAGCAGAAGCGGGCAGCTGGGGGTATCTCCGCAGAAGCAAAATATTTGATGCACCTGCGGAACCGCAGAAGCGGACAAGTGAACGCATGTGCGAGAAGTCGCTTGCCAGAAGGGTCCTTTAAGAACGGGATTTTGCCCATTTTCTCTTGGTTTGGGCGATTTTTGGAGAGCTTCAAAGGAGGATTTTCACCAAGAATCACGAGGTAAGTAATTGCCACATATTGTGAATTAAATACATGGTTTATACATGGATTTAGGGATGACAATTTGTAGAAATTTGAGATTTTGGCAGAAAACCTAGAAATGGGTATTTTTGGATTTTGACCACGAATTTGGAAATGGAACTGTAAATAAATTATATATTAGAGTTCGTGAGGTCATGGGTAATAGTTATCTTAAAAAATTTTTGGAATTCGGGCACGTGGGCCCGAGGGTGATTTTTATCGACTTTTCGAGCGGAGTTGAAAATTGTTTTGAATTGAATTATAATGAGTATTAGAGTATACATTTATGGATTTGCACATTTATTGACTAGTTTTGCAGCGATGGGCATCGGTTTGAGTTGTTGGAAAGGCTTTGGAACCGATTATGAGACTTCAGAGCGAGGTAAGTCTCCTTTCTAACCTTGTAAGAGGGAACTAACCCCATAGGTAAAATAATTCAATATGTGCTTCTATTTGTGGGGTCTACATACGCACGAGGTGACGAGAGTCCGTGCGAAGCTACTAATATGCTTCTGTCTGGGTAGTCTAGGACCCAGATCATGTTATAATTGCGGTGCTTGCATCCTACTTGTAAATTTAAATTACTTAAATCATATCGAAACTTGGTAAAGGAACATTAAAAGGTTAAACTTCATTCTTCTTGACCGTAAATGGAAATTTGTATTTTTCTTTAATAGTTGCCCTTAATAAATCTTGAATTCGGTCGTTTTAAATTGTATTTTCTCTTTTGTGGAGCGGGTAGAACGCCTCGGAAGGTTAAATAGATGCATCTATGGTTCGCGATGTTCGACCCTCGGAGTGCACAGTTTAAATATCTATGTTGGAGCGGGTCGTACGACCTCAGCATGATTTGTGCATGTTATATCTTTGGAATTGATAATAATTGATATTGCTTTCATTGGCCCAAGGTCCAAAAATGTTAAATGACGAAAATAAATTTGGAAATTTCTTATTAACAAAAGAATTGTTTACTTATTTTATGATATTGAGCTTACAGCCTTTCTACGTAATCCATGCTTAATTATATCATTGATATTTTATTTATAGCCCATAGTAAGTGTAGAAGTTGACCCCTCGTCACTAATTCTTCGAGGTTAGGAGGGAAACTTACGCGTTGATTTATGTACTCATACTACACTTGTTGCTGCACATTTTTGTGCAGGTACATATATGTTTAGTGGCCTTGTGGGCGCAAAGGCACGGTTATGACGGGGAGTTAGGTGAGCTACATTCTATAATACGATCCACATCCAGCAGAGCCTCCTTCATAGTATTTATATTTATCCTATCCAAATTTATATTCCGGACAGATGTTGTATTTTATTTTACATTTCTAGTTGAGGCTCATGTACTTGTGACACCGGGTTTTGGGGTGAATATGGGTTGTCTTGTATTGAAATTGTTAAAAAAATATTATTATTTACTCTGTAAATTCCATCTTTTACTATTTAATTGAAAGAAATATGATTTCAAAAATATTAAAATGAGAAATAAATTAAGTATTTATTTTTGGGTTGCCTGACAGCGGTGTCCGGCGCCATCACGACCTTTAATGGATATTGGGTCGTGACAGATAAGAAGGACTCTACTAGACACAACTCCAAGACATCCTAGGAGACTTTAAAACCTTAGGCATTGATATCGAGTTTGTCACGCCCAGACCTTGGGGAGCACGACCGGCGCTCAACCGAGATATCCCGGTCAAGCAAGCCAGTACAATACCTTCTACCCAACTCACCCATGAATAAAGAGAATATATATACATATATATATCAGCAATTAAACATGAGAAGATTTCATGAACAATTCCAATTCCATCACCAACGGTTACTTCTTTCATAATTCCCAAAATATATATACAAAATTATATTTTAAAATTGGACGTGTGATACAAATACAACATATCTAGCTTACTCTTCCAACACCACCATACAACCCACACTATGTCTACGGAGCCTTTAAGTACAACCGAAGAGTAGTATGGAAGTATCGGCGACAAGGCCCCAGCTATACCTCAAAACATATAGTACAACATCAAATGACATGAAGCCCGGAATAGAGTAGGGCTCATCAAAATCTGCTGAATAAAAAGTAACTGCTAACGAGGATCAAAACCACCCGCTGACGAACCACCTGTATCTATTGAAGATGCAACGCCCCCGACAAAAAGGGATGTTAGTACACATGGAATAGTACTAGTATGAAAACCCAAATACCTATTCAAGGACTTAGAAATTCAACATGAATATGATGAATCATGGTAACAACAAAAGGCTTAGTTAGCCGTTAAAGCCATAACAAATTTATTAAAAAGCTTTCAATAACATTTATAAATTCTTTAAGTCAGGGATCCTCTACAACTACCTTTACACAAAGAGGCCCTGCCGCCTCACCCAACTTAATGCGGGTGGAGGTGCAATCACGATACCCTCAATGCTACACAAATCGGCCCCGCCGTCTCACTCCAATGTATGCTGGTGGAGGTGTTTCACAATACCACAATCCCTACACGAAGCGGCCCTGCCGCCTCACCCCAATATATACGGGTGGAGGTGTATCACAGTACCACAATCTCTATACAAAGCGGCCCTGCCGCCCCATCCCAATATATGCGGGTGGAGATGTATCACAATACCACAATCCCTAAACAAAGCGGCCCTTCCGCCTCACCCCAATATATGCGGGTGGAGGTGTAATCACAACACCACAACTCTAGATTCCCAAAACGATAATAGTTTGTACAAGGGGTACTCTTCCAATCAACCGTTTGGCACGTCTGGCCTTAGCGAGGGTAGGTTCATAAGGTTTCATCATATGACAAATAAGTGTTTGATTACATTGATTTCATACAAGGTTTTCTTCCCAATAAGGGGGTATAACATAATTAATTCACAATAGAAAACCTTTTAACACATCATTCATTCTTGAAATACTTTTTCCCAAAAAGGACAATACACAATTACAACTCATGAATATATAGGAGCTCAAAACACTTTGGAAATACTTACAAAGCATAGTATTAATTAAGACAACACATTTGGGCATGACCTGAGCACATAAGCTTTCGGGCACATCTATTTTCAAAGTCAATTTGGGACAGTTGAATAAAGGCCTATTTCATAACCTTTATCACATCATTTCATTTCCTCGGTACCATTGCCCACAAGTATAACTTTCATTATTGGCACGTCGGCCACACTTTATATCTCCAACCCATTTATCTCACTTTCAAGCATCCTTATAGATTATCAACAACAATGCATTTCTACTCAAGACTTTAAATACACATTTGAGCAACTAACCAAATTAAGGGTCTTAGGCATATGTGATTTCTTACACAATTCGACAAGCTAGTTTTTATTAGAATCACATTTTCAAATCATAACATATTAACACACAACTCACGCTTAATCACCTTCTTAAATAGTAACTCAACATAACAAGTACGTTTGGACTACAAATTGAATGCATATATCTCGTGACACAAGGATTATTCGGAATAATCAATTTATAATGAGCAATACGGGACTTACAAGGCCATTGTGGGGTTTAATTAAAAAAAAAAGGAGTTTATCCAACATACCTGGAATTCGCCCCTTAATAATACTACGACGTTCCATCACAGTAAACAACTTCAATCTACAACAATGCAACACAATTGCACCGATATTAGCAAGATTCCTATACTTTAAGTCATTTAGACTCTTTATCAAACATCTAGTATGCATATCTTTCTACAACCTCCTCGCATGGAATTTCTTCACCTAACAGCCACCTTTCACACCAATGATTCACCTTACAACTTCCATTACCACATGCATTCCCAACGCTTCACTCCCAACCCATAAATGTTATCAATTAATTAATTTTAAAATCTCTACAATACCAACACAACCTAGGTTAAGGCATTTATGGCATCCAATCACCATCCCATAAGTCATAACACATATTTCATACATGATTAATCATCATAGATTAGTTATATATGGTAGAAATACCTCTTGTAGGTAGACTCTTGAAAATCCCAACTTATAGTGTTCTTGACCAATTTGGAGATTTGAATGGAAATCTATGGATCTTCAAGATTAATTCTAGTTAATATAAGTGTTTAGGAGTAGTAATCATCTTAAAATTTCTCCAAAAATATTACCTTTGTTCATGGGAGGGAAGTGTTAGACGGATTCCCCTTGATATGCAAGCCCTAGCTCAAAGAAATGACTTAGCCCCTCTCTCTACCCGGCCTTGGGGGTATTTATAGGGCTCCTACGTGCGCCGTTGCGCACATGGGCAAGTGACCGCACATCTGGCCACGCACACAAGGCAGAATACCCTCAAATATGTGCGACCACGCATCTGCGCGCCCATATAGCATAGGTCCCGTAAAATGGCCATAACTTTCTGTAGAAATATCCGAATGACAAACGGTTTGATGCGTGGATTTAATTGAAAGTAAAAGCCACTTGAATTGAAAAGAAATAAAGAAAAAAAATTAATTGTATGATTGTGCAAAATATTCCATGATAGTGGTAAATCTTGATGTAATTATGCTTAAAGAAGTTGGGAGTTAATGTATATTGATGTAAAAGTGGAGTTATGGTTTGACATAAGTATGGGGTTTTGAACTGTGAAGTGCATGTATTAAAGTGCTTAGGGAGGTGTAGTCACTCTTATCTCTAAATGTATCCTATCCATCCTACAGCCTACATTATAACCAATTAAAGTCCGACCTGATTCTTGACTGAATGGGCTCGATTAGTTGAGTGGTACACTACGAGCAAGCCTATGATTCATATTTTGTAGCATATGAATGTTGTTTATGAGTGTGAGTGAATTATTTCTACTTGAGTTCCTAATTGTTCTTAAATTTTATTGTGTGTGGAACTACTCTCTAGTGTTCTGTGAGGGCACCTGATTCACGAAGGAAAGGTAATGTCGTTGATCTTTATAAAAATTGTAGTTTGATTGCACGAGGACAAGCAATGATTTAAGTGTGGGGTATTGATGGTAGGCTATAATCTTGTATTTTAGTCGCCTATTGCATTTTAATTGAGTTTGAGCTTTAATCCCTAGTTTTTTGTACTGATTGTATGTTTTATGCCTTGTAGGAGGATTTCGAGCTATGTAGATATTATGAAATAAATTCGAGTGATTTGGAGCTTTGAAGTCTGACTAAAAGCCCAAGGGATAAAGCCAAGATCACGTTCGGGGGTCGAGAAGCACGTCTGGATATCAAAAAGCAAGAAAAATCTGTACTCTGAGAATTTTCCACACCCGTGGCGTGTGGGGCGCCGCATCTATGCAAATTTATGCTCCTGTCAAATTACAAGCTCTCTGAAGTTTCCCAGTGCCACCCCGCCTGGAGCGTTGCCCCATGCGGCGCGACTGTGCATTTTTTATAGAGCCATAATCCTATGTCGCGTAGGAAAAGGTGTTTCGTCTAGGCACGGCTCTACTTGGTATAAATACATGCAAAAATATTATTTTTGGGACTTTTTACACATCTAAGTCCTAAGGAAGCTAAGGAGGAGGTAGAGAAGCGAAAGTACAAGGAATTCATCACTCAGTCCTCACTCAAGACAAGAGTTTGGATCGTTTTATGTTATTCTTTATATTTGTGGTGAATTACTCTATAATTATGGAGTAGTTCCCTTTAGGGTTTGATGGATTTGGTGTATTGATATTTTTTTGTAGATTATAACTGTAGTTTTATGTATTGAATCGTTTTGAATATTTTAATTGTTGCATCTATATTCACATGTTCATGTAATCGAGAGAAGCATAACTTGTGATATCTTTGCATTATCTTATTGGTTGAATTCATTAATTCTTCTTAGTAATCGAAAGATGCTAGTTGAATTGTTGATTAAACCTAGTTAGGCGGATAATCGAGAGAAGTTTTCCTAAATACCCATCAACTACGAAGTCATACCTGTCTTCACCGAGCTTATATTGGTTCATATTGTGAGGTTGAGACTTAATCAATGTGAGCACCTAATTATTTTATCATATTTAGATTTTTTATCATTTTTTAGTATGTAAATAATTTTAAGTTTAATTTACATGTTTTAGCGTTTGTTTTACCCTTTTATAGGTTTTTTTGAAGGAAATTAAAAACTACAAAAAAGAGTTACATTTTTTTAGAGTATTAGTTTTATTTTTATTTTTACAAAGAAAGAAGAGTTTCCAAAAAAAAAATATAGTTTTATCTAATTTAGTACAATTCTTTAAGTTAAAGGCTTTAAGAATTAAATATTGAGTGTAGTAATTTTACCTTGCTTTTTATTTACTTATTTTTAGTAGGAGTAGATTATTTTGCTTATTTATTATCAAGAAAACAAAATACTGCAAAAAAAAAAAAAGAACGAATCACAATTGGCCACTTGTAAAATATTCTTCCTAACAAATTTTCACTTTTCTTGGTAGCTCCTCACATGCACTCACGTGATCAAACACCTGCACATTTACATTTTATTCCCTCACAAGAATTCCCCAACAGATTATTCTTTTGTCCTTAGTCCTTACCCCTTTGTCAGAGCGAGCTCACACCCTCACTCCTCACCCTCTGCACAAGCATTCCTTATATAGCACACGAGAGATAGGAAAGAGGGGTGGAGTCCAAAAAAGAAAAGAGAGAGAATGGGGAGGAATCTGAGAGAACACGAAAAGAGGGGGAGAGCCGTCATTTCTGAAAGAGGAGCAGAAACGTTCTTCTCTCCCAGTATATCTTCATTCCCTTCCAATTTAAAACCATTCCTTTCACTCCTTTCTTCTCCACCATGAAAGACCGAGAGATTTCACCTTCTTCTCCATCCATAAAATCACTAGTAACACCCCAAAATCACTCAAAACGGAGTTGAACCCACATCCGAAAACTCCTATTAAAAACACTTTAAAACAGTCTCCTTCTGAGGCGATCCCAGGACTTGAGCATAGCGGGGGCACCATCTTTAGTATACCAAGTACTAGCTAGCGATAAAGTTCAATGTTCAAGTCTATAAAAACTTAATGATTATGATAACTATCATCAAAATACAAACTTCGATATTACCGAATATCATTAATTCGATACTAATATAACATAAGTACATCGCCCACTCATATCAGGGTCGGGATTATGTGATTCCACATCAAACCCATCTATAAAATGAGAGGCATTGTCTCTTAAAACTAGAACTTGATTGAAAAGAATTAAACATCGCTAAAAATACGTCATCTAAATTTACAAGAACAAGAACTTCCTAAATACAACAATTCCAAGCAAAATAATATTTTCTTCAATCATCGAAAGATCTTTCTTCTCAATCACAGGAGGATCCTTCCTTCTTAATCAAAGAAGGATCTTTCTTCTATTTTCGCTTTTCAGGTAGACTATTTTCAATAATCTGCAGCTCCAATTGACCATTCATATGTAAGCAATATGATTAAATTAATATTGAATCAATAAAAATCTTTTCTCCTTAACTAATATTATATTACATACCTGAAATATAATTTAACATTTCTCCTCAAAGTGATGCAAGAGTCAACTGCTAATTTGGATATAATTTACATAAATCAAAAAATTAAATATTTATAATATCTTTCTACCTCTAAGAATCTTTTCGGAAAAGAAAAGGTTTGTAGCACATTATTTTTCAAAGGTAATATTTTCAAAAGAAAAAAACTGACTCAAATAAAATAAAGAAGAAGAGACTCAAATTCAGTCATCGTTGTCGTCACCTAATAAGGCTATCGAATTTAGAAAAGATGCAGAGAACTGAAAAAGAATTAACTAAATTAAAGGGAGGCAGAAGAGTTTGCTACTCTATTTGGGGAGGGGGAGGCTAATGAATATTCGGACTTTTCAATGAGCCGGAGATTTGAATAAAAGGTTAATTATGTTTTAAGTTTATTATTATTATGTAGAAGTATCAAATTATAAATGAATTCAAAAAAGGTTATAAAAATATAACTGGTTGACTACTAAGTAATTAAACAATAATTGAATTAAAAAAAATTAAAAGTAAAATAGAATTATAAAAGTTATAGGAGACAGAATTTGAACTTGGGACATCAAGGAAGTGAAGGCACTTTGAGTACTTTCTTAAACCAACGCTTCTATCCAGCTTTTGTGTTTAAGGTACACACTTAAAATATTTAAGGGGTCCTCATCGTATATACATATAGATATAAAATATATATACTGTATTTTTGTTGACGTTAACGGGTTCCGGTGACCCCCACCTCCCAACGCAGGTCCGTCTCTGGTCTCTTTTTTCCATAAAACAGTAGCATTCTTATGTCGAGGTTAACGTCTGAGGTCGTTGAAGTTTCGATTGAAGTTTCCTGGTCAGAGTTTAGTTCACGTTCAGCTTTGGACGTGATTTTCTTCATTGTAGACCATTCTGATGCTCTAATCCATTGAAGCAACCCTTCAATAAAGGTTATATATTAACTCTATTCTTCTTTTGATTCCTAGATCTTGTCTAATGGATGTTTGAATTATTTGTTTGGTTTTTCTCTTATTTTTGTTTACTGCTTACGTGATGATATTTTGAGATTTCCTCTTGTGATGTTTCTTGTTTCCCTCTTGATTGAATGGATAATTTTGGGTGCTCTTTTATGTGTATTTAAACCTTGGATGGATGAAGTTATTTTCGACAAGCATTGCCATGGATTTTAATTTGTCTACTCATAAGCTTGTGTTGTTCATTTTTGTATTAGCATGTTAATATAATAATTTGATGCAAGTTATTGAATTAGCTAATTTAGCTCAGGAAGTTTTGGAGAGTCAGCCTAATTTTGTTCATAGTTATGTGCCGTTGATCTTTTGCTCTATTTTATGGAAGGTTTAGTATCTAGTTCATTCTATTCTATAAATATTTTGTTCAATGGGCTGGGCTGTAAGGTATGGGTATGAAAAATGGGCCATGACTACGTTCTATTAATATGTCGAACAGTTGGGTAACGGTAGTAATTTAGAACCGTAAGAAGCTTTTGGTTTTGAGATGCTTTTTAATAATTAATGGGCCAAATGATTTATTTTGTCAGACCAATGTCAATGAGACTATAAAGTAGCCCACTTTTTCATGATAGCTAAAATCATATATTTGTCTACAATAAACTCCATAACTGTGGACTACTATGCAATCATTTTGAACTCAGAAAATAATTAACTCATAAACATTCATAGTTTGCTTTAGGCGGGATTAATCAAATTATTATGATTATGTATACGTTCGCGTGACATAATTATGATTCCAAAATAAATCAAGGTAAGCGTTCGCGCCACTTTGGTCAAACAATCTTAATAATTAAATAAAGTATTATTAGTTGTGTGCACGTACGCGTGACATGATTTTAGCACACCGAATAAAATAACTTCACGCACATGTGATCCGTTTCAAAGATAAATCCATAGCACCATAATTAAAAGCGGTAAACGGTAAAACGCACATAGGTTATAAAAATACGTAATTAAATAATTAACTAAGCCAGGTATGATTAAAGCAACCGTGCTAAAATTACGGAACTCGGGAGTTCCTCACACCTTCTCCAGGGTTAACAAAATTTCTTACCCAATCTTTTATATTTCGCTTACCGTAAAACAAAGTCAATTTCCTCAATTTGGGATTTATAATAAACTGGCGATTTGGGATTTATAATAAACTGACGATTTGGGACACCATAATAATTATCCCAAGTGGCGACTCTGATTAAATAAATAATCTCATTTCGAATAATGTCACTTTAATTGAAAAAACTCCCCTATCCCTCGGGAAAAAAGAGGTGTGACAGCTCTGGCGACTCTACTAGGGATCGAACTTAGAATCTCCGGTTCAGGGTTCAGAATTCGAGCTTGTAATGTGATCTATACTTGGCTTTCTTGATTGTTGATATTACTATGTTTGTGGACCTAATGTACTAATTGCCGCTCATTTACCGCTTTGATATTATTTGAACTGTATAAACTATCTTCTTACGCCTCCCTTCTGAGTCTTTTAAAACTATGGTGCACACGTAGACGTGGCCCACTTTTCTATTAGAGGTCATACCAAATAAAATGAGGCTGGATAAGTAATTAGGCCGGGTAGACTTTCGTGCTCCCGGTACATTGCTCCCACCTCAGTTTGAGTTGTCTGCTTGGGTAAGCCAGGTCTAAAACACTCCCCTTAGGATTTTAAACCTAGAATAACATAGCCCCATGCCGGATCCCTAGTATGAATATTTGTTTGCATCTCGTGCATTTGACTCTGGAGACTCATCATAGGGTTTGGGTCCGTCTAGGACAGGTGTACCTAAAATAGAAGACCATCCTGATACATCCTACGTGCTATTTGTGTATTTGTTTATTTCGGCTTGCATGCTGATCGGCTTCTAGAATAGAGAACGCAAATCAAGAAAAAACCAAGACTGAAGTAGAAAAGAGAAGATTCACCCGTTTCTAAAAAAAATAGCTATTTGAAAAATCTTGAAACTTTGCCGAAATTTTGAAAAAAAAAAAGAAAAAAAAAGTCATTTCAAAATTAGTCAATATCTTCAAAAATCATCTTTTCCCTGTTGTGTCAAAAATTGACCGAACTACGGGGGTATGATTCTCACCGGATGTATCACGATGCAAAATCCCACTAGTCGTGATGGCATCTAACCCAACCCGTTAGGTAAGCCAATTTCCATATATCCAATTCCAATGAAATTAATTAAAAAAAAATATCTAAAACCAATACATCTCCCCAAGAAATAGTAGCACAAATCATGAGTTTCTCAGAATAGAGTATACAAAGCGAAAATGAAATAAATACATAGTCTATTTGAATAATACATAAACAGAGCTTTCATAAATCTAAGGCTACCCTGAACAAGAGGCAGCTACAACAGGAACGCAGGTACATCTTCAAATCCCGCAACCATCGAGCACAGCAACAACATCAGCAAGTATCTGCACGAAATGTGCAGAAGTGTAGTATCAGTACAACCGACCCCATGTGCTGAGTAAGTAACAAACCTAGCCGTAGGTTGAAAGTAGTGACGAGCTTCCACCAAGGTCGGGTCCAAAACCAATAGTCCACAACAGTCCATAACAACAATAAGCAAATAATACCATAAGTAACTCAAATATAAAATGCTCAGCCAAATCATGATTTCAAAAATAATAGTTCTTCCTTTCAAATCCATCAGTAAAAGCTCAAATCTTTTGCCGAAGTTGCCAATAAAATGAATAGTTTAAAAATAATAAATTTCTCCAAAAATCTTTGCAATTATAAACAATATGTTTCATTTTCCTTCCGGATAACCCATGTAAAAAAAATACATCACTATGCCTATCTGTCAAAATGTGTGAGAAATCATGAATAATGTGATACCGTACAGCATGAGGAAAACACATCTCTATGCATATATGTCATGTGTGTATGTCAATGCAATGTATCTCAGAGATTGCACTCATGTACTCACACTCTCAGAGTAGTCAATCTCATTGTCTCGCATTCTCTCTCACTGTGCTCAGCACACTCAATCACTCAGCGCTATACAATACCTGTTGTGGCGTGCAGCCCGATCCCTGTTTATAGTCGATTGCGCTTACTAGGGGTGTACAGACTCATGAGGGGATCCTACAGCCCAAGCGCTATAAGCACGGACAACTCACGTGCTGCACAACCAACTCACGTGCTATAATATCATATCTGGATCCGCACGGACAACTCACGTGCTGCACGGACAACTCACGTGCTATAATTATATCTGGATCCGCACGGCCAACTCACGTGCTATAATAATATCTAGATCCGCACGGCCAACTCACGTGCTATAATAATATCTGGATCCGCACGGCCAGCTCACGTGCAATAGTAAAATATATAGATCTGCACGGCTAACTCACGTGCAATAGTATAATATATAGATCCGCACGGCTAACTCACGTGCAATAGTATAATATATATAAAGCCAACATAGCCTACTGCGGCGTGTAGCCCGATCCCAAAAATATCCTCACAATTAGGCCATTGGCCTCCCTCAATCATCAATCTCTCCGGTCTCTCTTTAATGGGCTAACAATGTCATGAGAATAGCCCAAAAATGATGATATGATGTATCAATAAATAACAACAGAGAGTGAGATATGATATACAATGAAATGAATATGACTGAGTATAAATTGTCATTTAAAAATAAAAATTTCACAACAATATGACTTCTGTGGGTCCCAATAATACTGACACATCGCCTCAACATGATTTCTAATATGCTTTTCAGCTCAATTTCTTTAACTCATAAAATCGGATGATAAATGCCAAGATCATTTAACTACAAATTTCCACATAAATAATTATGTCACAATTTCTATTGTGCACGCCCACATGCCCGTCACCTAGCATGTGCGTCACCTTCCAACAATTCACGAAATACATATATTCAGGGTTCATACCCTCAACTCCAAGATTAGAAGAGTTACTTACCTCGAACAAGTCAAATCCAATACCGAGCAAGCTAAACAATGCTCCAGAAATCCCATTATGCGCGTATCAACTTCCAAACGGCTCGAATCTAATCAAAATAATTTGATTCAGCCCACAAAAATTCTAGGAATTAATTCCATATCAAAATACTAATATTTTCCAAAAATCCGAAATTGGGCCCCAAAAATCACCCGTAAAAATCACAAAATCCGAACCCCCATTCAACCACGAGTCCAACCATACCAAAATTACTCAAATCCGACCACAAGTCGGCCTTCAAATCCTCAATTTAAACTACGAGGGTTTTCAAACTTTTCCAACTTAATTCACCAATTAAATGATAAAAACAACCATGGATTCGGGTAATTTAACCAATATTGACTTAAGAACACTTACCCCGTTGTTTCCTCTGAAAATTGCCTCAATCCGAGCTCCAAATCGTTAAAAATGAAAAATGGGATGAAGTCCCATTTTCTGAACTTAAACTTTCTGTCCAGGCCTCTCTTCTTCGCGAACACGACAGGTCCCTCGCGTTCGCGAAGCACAACTCGACTGCCCACAAATTTAACTCTTTGCTTTGCAAATCTTACCCTTCGCGAACGCGAAGCTTTACCAGCTCAGACCTTCGCGAATGCAACCGCCACCTCGCGAACGCGTAGAACAAGAACTCGGGGTCCCCAATCGCCTCACTCCTCTTCATGAACGTGACACCTCTCACGCGTTCGCGATGCACACACAGACCATACCTTCGCGATTTCGTCCTCCCCTTCACGAACGCGAAGAACAAAACCTCACACTCAAAAAACACTCTTCGCGAACGCGAGGGCCCACTCGTGAATACGAAAGAGAAAATTAGAAAAATGCAGCAATAGATATCAGCAATCTCACCAAGGCCAAAAATGATCTGTTAACCCGAGCCCATCGGGATCTAAACCAAATAAACCGACAAGTCCTAAAACATCATACGGACTTAGTCAAACCCTCAAATAACCTCAAAAAGCACTAAAACCATGAATTACACCTCAATTCAAGCCTAATGAACTTTGAAATTTCTAGTTTCTACAAACGACACCGGAACCTAACAATTCACGTCCGATTGACCTCAAATTTTGCACACAAGTCATAAATGACATAACAGAGGTATTCAAAATTCAGAATCGGATTCCGACCCCGATATCAAAAAGTCAACCCCCTGGTCAAACTTCCCAAAAATTCAACTTTCGGCATTTCAAGCCTAATTCCACTACGGACCTCCAAATAATTTTTCGGACATGCTCCTAAGTCCAAAATCACCATACGGAGATATTGGAATCAACAGAATTAAATTTCGAGGTCGTTTATACATAAGTCTACATCCGGTCACTATTTTAACTTAAGCTTTAAACCTTGGAACTAAGTGTTCCAATTCATTCCAAAACCTCATCGGACCCGAACCAATTGCCCTGGCAAGTCACACAACAACTGTAAAGCCCAACTTGAGCAGTAAATGGGGAAACGGGGTTGTAGTAGTTAAAACGACCGGTCGGGTCGTTACATTCTCCCCCACTTACACATACGTTCGTCCTCGAACGTGCCAAGAGTTGTTTCCAAGCCATCAAATCACTATTCCATCTTACCACACACGTACTCGGGGGTGAACCTACGTCACCCTATTCCACACAGGCTTGACCACACAATACAACTGAAAATCATTAATTTAACCTTACCCTATAAACCTTGAAGTTTAATTTCCAACCTTTAGAATTTCTTTTAAGATACAAATCTTACATCTACATACCGTATAAGTCCGAACAAGATGCATCGAGCTATAAATATAACCCCGGATATAATCAACCAACATATTACACAACTCACATGCTCGTAGCACTATTCCTGGTCGTAGTAACTACTCCAAAACCACCCACATACTAGTATTAAACCCATATCGAACCAAACCTTGTCCCAAAACCTTCGTACACTGTTGATAATAAAGGAAACATGCAGAATCTCGTAACCCCTTATCAGATCAGTAAGTCATGGAGATCTCTCGCCCCAACCGGAACCATAATCACTTTCAGAGATGACTTTCAATATTATACTCTCGAATATACCGAAATTAAACCTGATAGTACTCATTCCAAGTCCAATAAATTAAACCTGATAGTACTCATTCCAAGTCCAATGACCATATATTACTCAACATAACTGTTCCACAGACATACCGCACCAATATAACTTGGAGCCACAACTCGTGCCATCCGTGCACTAATACGCAATAATTCAAATGAACCCATTCATGGAAAATGACTCAAATGAGAGAACTGTCCCGCCATATTAACAAGTACCTCCACAATGAAATGCTGAAAAATCATCATACACCGTAGAACCATCACCCGATTCTAACACGAGGTTCATACTATATACTCCGAGCCACCCTACTCCAATTTAATAACGACGGATAGGCAAATGACAAAAATACCACACAAAACCTGAAAGGACATAACCATTACGTTATCGATCATGCAATACCCAAATACTCATTACACTCAAATTTTGCTATAAAGCTCAAATAGAACCGTACCATCTGTGCACATAACCAATTAATCACAACTCCTCGTAGAATAAAGAAGTAGCTCATAGATCATTTGAGAACATGAATAAGTTCAACATCAACCGAATGACACATCCCTCAATAATAGCAGTATGGAACCAACCATTTCGGCTCGGTGTAGAATACACATATTAATTGGGCCTATCAATGGACCTCTAAATCAACTCTGGTCACCTACAGTAGATAAATAACCCTCTGAAAATTCACCACGACTAATTCATAATACATCCTATCATCTGACTAGCTTCGGCCACGACTTCACAGTCTGCAACCATGTACAATCTCCTCTTGAAACTCCCAAATTCCAAATTCATAGAACACGTAAATCACCATATTTGATTCCATATCCACCGCTCGAATGCCTAACACCTCTCTCATACATGATCATCCCACGAAAAATACTTTAAACATTCTTCCGTGCCACTTGACAAAATTTGAATATCACAATCTATCAAAGATGTGAGTACCGCAATACTAATTTATACATCTGTAAGTCAAAATACAATGTGCCTTCTGAAGTCCGGTCCTTTCTCATACAACACCAATAATTTACATACCATTTTAGTTAGAAACCTTTCTCTTGCTTCTTTCTAGGAGGAAATCACAATGCATAACACGTTCTCCACACCGGTAGAAACCATCAAGAATACTTTGAAATCCATTTGCACATAATCAAGCCCTTAAAACTAAATTCCTCTAACTCGACCAAGCCACGCAGGTCGCCAAGTCCAGGTGTATTGCCACAAAGAACCTGTAGAAAACCCCCACATCATAATCACCCAAAGAACCGATCATATCCATTACCATACCGATCCAACCTACTAACCAGTTGTCCTATTTTCTCCGAGTCCCTTCCGAATTTGTCTTCAGATTGATACTTCTTCTTGCTAAAATACCATGATCTTTAACCACAACTTACCCTACAAACCTTAGCATAGAACCACAATCCCCTACGGCCCATAAACAACTGTACTCTTCTTAAGAACCTTCAAAACTACTACAACTGTAACCCTTACTCTGAGAATACCTTATGTGAATATGAATTTGTTATTCTTACCTTCCTTATATAAAAGTGTATAATCCATAGTCATACAGAATTCCCGCAAGTCCACCATCAAACGAAAATCTTAGATTTTAACCATACGCAAGTCCGGAAACTTTCTCAATTGCTATATATAATTCTTATACCCACTAGAATTTTCTCGAGAGTCACCCACTTTGCTCAAATTTAATTACACCACCCAAATGGGCCAAAAGACACGTGCCCCATTAGCAAAACAACAATCAAAGAAGCAACTCTACTTTAACACCACCTATAAAATTCATACTCTGTGCGCACTACATCATTCACCCATAACAACTCACTCATCCCACGATTTTTATATACTCATAAAGTACAATATAACCTGTATCCAAGAATTCGTTTACTCAAGTCATTCTTGAACTTCATCTCTGCAAGTCATAACTAATCCACAAGTATGCCTCAGACCAAAACTAAAATTTAATATATAACCATGAAATTAAGCCGTTTGCAGCAAGCTCCCCCACTTGGCTCAAAGCCATAAATTTAAACACTCCATAACTCACAATATCCATACTCTACTACTGCCCTAATACTTCCGTCAGTTCAACAAAAAATTCTTCTCAAACTCATATAACGCCAACCATAAAAATACCCCAAATCATCTGCTAAGCTCGCAATCATTCTCTTGACACTCAAGTCAACTTTCTCAGCTAGATTCAAATTCAAATCTCCACACATACGCCCTGTTGGCGGTAAAGTAACTCTCCACTCACATATAAGGAACACACCTACGTATATTACTCTCCAGGAGATAACCCACCTCCCTAGCCTCAAATTGGCATATTGTTATATCTTTTCGTAGTCACAATTACTATGCAATCACTTAGTCAATCTGAGTCCAACTCATTACCCATACATGAGAATTTAATTTACCCCAAAATTTAACAATATGAAAGATCCTTCAAAATATTCATACTCGAGACTGTACGTCACATTAAAACAAAAATCAAGCACCCAATGGCCATTTCTTTACATTTCAAGGAAATACTTCTCGTCACATTCAAATCGTCTTAACACATCCTGCGGTCACATCATACCTATCATACCGTCATTCCACCGCTCATCGAGCCACAAATTCCACTGTAGGGTCATTACCGAACATATGAGTCCAATTGTACAAGTTATAACTGAAGCTGCCGAGCTTAAACTGCGGTCTAACCATGGCCTCAAGTCCTCCAGACTGGCCCATCATCAAAACATAGAATTCACATCTCGCACATCATCCCTAAAATCACAAGCCGGTGATACACAACTGATACCGATCGCTCATGTGTGCATACAAATACGTGGAAGGAATTCAAAGAGTTATGTCCCGAGCTGAATCAATCCCGCATGATAAGGAAAGAAAGACGGGAAGTATATATCCTAAATTCCTTGTAGCCTCTCGAAGATAAGTATGGACGTCATCATACCGATCCGCAACACTCTACTAGACACTTGCTCATGACTTGTAGAACCTATGAACCTAGAGCTCTGATACCGCCTTGTCACAACCCAAAATACCACTAGTCGTGATGGCACCTAACCCAACCCATTAGGTAAGCCAATTTCCATCTATCTAATTCCAATGAAATTAATTAAAAGAAAATATCTAAAACCAATCCATCTCCCCAAGAACTGGTAGTACAAATCACGAGCTTCTAAGAATAGAGTATACAAAGCGGAAATAAAATAAATACATAGTCTGTTTGAATAATAAATAAACAGAGCTTTTATAAATCCAAGGCTACCCGGAACAGGAATGCAGGTACATCTTCAAATCCTGCAACTATTAAGCACAGCAACAACAGCAGCCAGCATCTGCACGAAATGTGCAGAAGTGTAGTATCAGTACAACCGACCCCATGTGCTGAGTAAGTAACAAACCTAGCCGTAGGTTGAAAGTAGTGACGAGCTTCCACCAAGGTCGGGTCTAAAACCAATAGTCCACAACAACAATAAGCAAATAATACCAGAAGTAACTCAGAGATAGAATGCTCAGCCAAATCATGATTTCAAAAATAATAGTTCTTCCTTTGAAATCCATTAGTATAAACTCAAATCTTTTGCCGAAGTTGCCAATAATATGAATAGTTTGAAAACAATAATTTTCTCCAAAAAGCTTTTCAATAATAAACAATATGTTTCATTTTCCTTACGGATAACCCGTGTAAAACAAATACATCACTATGCCTATCTGTCAAAATGTGTGAGAAATCATGAATAATGTGATACAGTACAGCATGAGGAAAACACATCTCTATGCATAAATGTCATATGTGCATATCAATTCAATGTATCTCAGAGATTGCACTCATGTACTCACACTCTCAGAGTAGTCAATCTCATTGTCTCGCATTCTCTCTCACTGTGCTCAGCATACTCAATCACTCAGCGCTATACAATACCTGCTGCGGCATGCAGCCCGATCCCTATTTATAGTCGACTGCGCTCACTGGGGGTGTACAGACTCATGAGGGGCTCCTACAGCCCAAGCTTTATAAACACGGATAACTCACGTGCTGCACAGACAACTCACGTGCTATAATATCATATCTGGATCCGCACAGACAACTCACGTACTGCACGGACAACTCACATGCTATAATAATATCTGGATCCGCACGGCCAACTCACGTGCTATAATAATATTTGGATCCGCACGGCCAACTCACGTGCTATAATAATATCTAGAACTGCATGGCCAGCTCACGTACAATAGTATAATATATAGATCCACATGGCCAACTCAGGTGCAATAGTATAATATATAGATCTGCACGGCCAACTCACGTGCAATAGTATAATATATATAAAACCAACATGGCCTACTGCGGCGTGCAGCCCGATCCCAAAAATATCCTCACAATCAGGCCCTCGGCCTCCCTCAGTCATCAATCTCTCTAGTCTCTCTTTCATGGGCTCACAATGTCATGAGAATAGCTCAAAAATGATGATATGATGTATCAATAAATAATAACAGAGACTAAGATATGATATGCAATGAAATGAATATGACTGAGTATAAATTTTCATTTTAAAATAAATATTTCACAACAGTATGACCTCTGTGGGTCTCAATAATACTAGCACAAAGCCTTAACGTGATTTTTAATATGCTTTTCAGCTCAATTTCTTTAACTCATAAAATTGCATGGTAAATGCCAAGATCATTTCTATAGTGCACGCCCACACGCCCATCACCTAGCATGTGTGTCACTTCCAAACAATTCACGAAATACATATATTCAGGGTTCATACCCTAAACTCCAAGATTAGAAGAGTTACTTACCTCGAACAAGCCAAATCCAATGCCGAGCAAGCTAAACAATGCTCCAGAAATCCCATTATGCGCGTATCAACTTCCAAACGGCTCGAATCTAGTCAAAATAATTTGATTCAACCCACAAAAATTCTAGGAATTAATATCATATTAAAATACTAATATTTTCCAAAAATCCGAAATTGCGCCCCAAAAATCACCTGCGTGGCCCACGTCTCGGAATTCGATAAAAATCACAAAATTCGAACCCCCATTCAACCACGAGTCTAACCATACCAAAATTACTCAATTCCGACCACAATTTGGCCTTCAAATCCTCAATTTAAACTAAGAGGGTTTTCAAATTTTTCCAACTTAATTCAGCAATTAAATGATAAAAACAATCATGGATTCGGGTAATTTAACCAATATTGAGTTAAGAACACTTAACCCGTTGTTTCCTCTGAAAATCGCCCAAAAAGCACCTCAATCCGAGCTCCAAATCGTTAAAATGGAAAATGGGATGGAGTCCAATTTTCTGAACTTAAACTTTCTATCCAGGCCTCTCTTATTCGCGAACGTGACAGGTCCCTCGCGTTCACGAAGCACAACTCGACTGCCCACAAATTTAACTCTTCGTGAACGCGACCGTGGCTTCGCGAACACGAAGCTTTGTAAATCTTACCCTTCGCGAACGAGACCATGTCTTCGCGAACGCAAAGCTTTACCAGCTCAGACCTTCGCAAACGCGAATGCCACCTCGCGAACGCGTAGAACAAGAACCCAGGGTCCCTAATCGCCTCACTCATCTTCGCGAATGCGACACCTCTCACGCGTTCGCGATGCACACACGGACCATACCTTCGTGTTCGCGTCCTCCCCTTCGCGAACGCGAAGAACAAAACCTGATACTCAGAAAACTCTCTTCGTGAACGCGAAGGCCCACTCGTGAACGCGAAAGAGAAAATCAGAAAAATGCAGCAACAGATATCAGCAATCTCACCAAGGCAAAAAATGATCCGTTAACTCCCCGGAACTCACCCGAGCCCCTCGGGACCTCAACCAAATATACCGACAAGTCCTAAAACATCATACGGACTTAGTCGAACCCTCAAATTACCTCAAACAACGCTAAAACCATGAATTACACCTCAATTCAAGCCTAATGAACTTTGAAATTTCTAGTTTCTACAAACGACTCCGGAACCTATCAATTCACGTCCGATTGACCTCAAATTTTGCACACAAGTCATAAATGACATAACAGAGGTATTCAAATTTTTAGAATCGGATTCCGACCCGATATCAAAAAGTCAACCCCCGGTCAAACTTCCCGAAAATTCAACTTTCGGCATTTCAAGCCTAATTCCACTACGGACCTCCAAATAATTTTCCTGATACGCTTCTAAGTCCAAAATCACCATACGGAGCTATTGGAATCATCAGAATTAAATTCCGAGGTCATTTACACATAAGTCGACATTTGGTCACTATTTTAACTTAAGCTTTAAACCTTGGAACTAAGTGTTCCAATTCATTTCAAAACCTCATCGGACCTGAACCAATTGCCCCGGCAAGTCACACAACAAGTGTAAAGCCCAACTTGAGCAGTAAATGGGGAAACGGAGTTATTGTAATCAAAACGACGGTCGGATCGTTATAGGATGTGAGATATGTAGGCAAACCTTATCGGTTTCGGCCCCCAATTTTTAAAAAATCCAAAAACATTTTCTTTTAATTTCTTCTCAAAATCAAAAAATATTTCCATTCCTTTTCAGAAGCTTTTGTTTCAAAAATTGAAGTAAAAATTCAAGATTCAAAAATATTTTCTTTTTTCTTTAGAAGTCTTTCATTCATAAATTCAAAATAAAAGTTCAGAAATTCTAAAATATTTCCTTTCTTCTTTAGAATTTTTTCTTTCGAAATTCCCCAAAAAAAAAAAAATCAAAATTCAAAAAAATAAAATAAAATTATTTTCTTTCTTCTTTAGAAGTCTTTCTTTTCAAAAATTCTCAACAAGGAAAAACAAACAAATCAAATTCCAAAAATATTTTTTTTCTTCTTTATAAGTCTTTCTTTCGGAAATTAAAAAAAATTAAAATCCAAATAAAAAAGAGTTTGTTTATTTCTTTTATTCCTGATCTTTCCGAACTACGCAAGATCTGATTCATGATTCCACATGATACGTGAGAAACCCACATTAGGTTCGATCGAATGATTTTGAAAAAACAAATAAAAAAAGAGTGACAAATGAAGAAAAAAAAGAAAGAAATGAGTGACAAAAATGACAAAGAAAAATATAGAGCGAAAAACAACCAAAAACAAGAAAAAAGGAAAGCAAGCAAGAGTGAAAAAATCCAAAAAGAGAACTCTTTGTCCAATTTGAAAAAGAAAACCACGAAAATTTTCCGTGAATATGCTGTCAAATAGCGCGAGCAAGCCGCCAGGGTAAAACCTCCAATGAATGAAGCAGAAATGGTTGCGGTCTTCCTACAGGCCCAAGAGGCAGACTACTTCCAAGAACATGATGTCCGTTATGGGTAATCCATTCGCGGAGGCTATCAATATTGGGGAGATGGTCGAAAATGGTTTAAAAACGGGCCAAATCTTGAGTCATGCTGCCTTTAAGGCCACATCACAGACCGTTCAAAATGGTTCTGGGGGTTTGGTGAATAGAAACAGGAGGGAAGAGGGAGCCATGATAGCTTCGAGCTCGAGGGGGGCCCGCAGGTCATTCAACCAATCATATATGCTTCCTAAGGTCCCACAATACTATTATCCCCATCAAGATGCTACTTATGTTGTGGCACTGCTTCCCTATACGGTGATGAACGTGCAACCTTACACCCAGCCACAACATTATATACAAAACCAAGCTCCACCTCCCAGAAATGCTTGTCCCTACCAAGCTCCATATAATCCCGAACCAAATGTTCCCCAATACAATCCTCGCCCAAGAGAGCCCCTCGGAAAGAATCAGTTCACCCCTATTGGTGAATCATATTCAAGTTTGTTTTAAAAGCTAATTGGGCTAGGTTTGCTGCAGCCAGTGGCCCTGAACCGGCCAAACCCCGAGTCACCCTCGCACCAAGCTGATGCTATATGTGAATGCCACTCTGGAGCGGTGGGACATGATACAGAGGATTGTTGGACCCTCAAAAGGGCAGTTGAAGAATTGATGATCCAGCATTGAAATCCATAGTAGCCATTGTCCCGGCGGAAGAAAAACCTAAAAATGGGCGCCAAACTTGAAAATTTCTCAGTCAGATGGGAGTCTCGGTAGCCGGTCTTGCTATTTTTTCTGCGTCCAGATTATTTCAGGGTGTAATCCGGATGTTTTACTTCACTGCTTTGCTTTTTTGATGTAAACCCTTCTATCTTTAAAAATGAAAATAAAAATAATAATAAAAATAATAATTAAAAAATCAAATAAAATTAATATTTCATTGTCCAGGAATGTCTCTTTTCTTAATCTTATCACCTTTCTTATTCTCTTTTCTGTTCTGTTAATGCAGATTTTAATAATATGACATGCTTGCGGACAAGAAGTCTCTTTTAGACATATGGTCTCCACTCCCTAGTCTCTTTTCCAATATAGGATCTCCACTCCCTAGTTGATTTTATTTTTAGACATAGGGTCTCCACACTCTAGTATTATTTTTCAACATAGGATCTCCACTCCCTAGTTGATTTTATTTTTAGACATAGGGTCTCCACTCCCTAGTTGATATTATTTTAGACATAGGGTCTCCACTCCCTAGTCTCTTTTCCAACATAGGGTCTCCACTCCCTAGTTGATGATATTTTAGACATGGGGTCTCCACTCCCTAGTCTCTTTTTCAACATAGGTCTCCACTCCCTAGTTGATAATATTTTAGATATATGGTCTCCACTCCCTAGTGTCTTTTTCAACATAGGATCTCCACTCCCTAGTTGATTTTTATTTTGGACATATGGTCTCCACTCCCTAGTCTCTTTTCCAACATAGGGTCTTCACTTCCTAGTATATTTTATTTTAGACATAGGGTCTCCACTCCCTAGATTTATTTTCAACATAGGGTCTCCACTCCCTAGTTGATGATATTTTAGACATAGGGTCTCCATTCCCTAGTCTCTTTTCCAACATAGGGTCTCCACTCCCTAGTTGATGATATTTTAGACATACGGTCTCTACTCTCTAGTCTCTTTTCCAACATAGGTCTCCACTCCCTAGTTGATAATATTTTAGACATATGGTCTCCACTCCCTAGTTGATAATATTTTAGACATATGGTCTCCACTCCCTAGTTGATAATATTTTAGATATATGGTCTCCACACCCTAATCTCTTTTCTAACATATGGTCTCCACTCTCTAGTTGATTTTTATTTTGGACATATGATCTCCACTCACTAGTCTCTTTTCCAACATAGGATCTCCACTTTCTAGTTGATCTTATTATAGACATAGGGTCTCCACTCCCTAGATTCATTTCCAACATAGAGTCTCCACTCCCTAATTGATGATATTTTAGACATAAGGTCTCCATTCCTTAGTCTCCTTTCCAACATAGGGTCTCCACACCCTAGTTGATGTTATTTTAGACATAGGGTCTCCACTCCCTAGTCTATTTTCCAACATAGGGTCTCCACTCCATAGTTGATGATATTTTAGACATAGAGTCTCTACTCCCTAGTCTCTTTTTCAACATAGGTCTCCACTCCCTAGTTGATAATATTTTAGACATATGGTCTCCACTCCCTAGTCTCTTTTTCAACATAGGGTCTCCACTCCCTAGTTGATTTTTATTTTGGACATATGGTCTCCAATCCCTAGTCTCTTTTCCAACATAGGGTCATCACTTCCTAGTTGATTTTGTTTTAAACATAAGGTCTCCACGCCCTAGATTCATTTCCAACATAGGGTCACCACTCCCTAGTTGATGATATTTTAGACATAGGGTCTCCGTTCCCTAATCTCTTTTCCAACATAGGGTCTCCACTCCCTAGTTGATGATATTTTAGACATACGGTCTCTACTTCCTAGTCTCTTTTCGAAAATAGGTCTCCACTCCCTAGTTGATAATATTTTAGACATATGGTCCCCACTCCCTAGTTGATAATATTTTAGACATATGGTCTCCACTCCCTAGTCTCTTTTCTAACATAGGGTCTCCACTCTCTAGTTGATTTTTATTTTGGACATATGGTCTCCACTCCCTAGTCTCTTTTCCAACATAGGGTCCCCACTTCCTAGTTGATCTTATTTTAGACATAGGATCTCCACTCCATAGATTCATTTACAACATAGGGTCTCCACTCCCTAATTGATGATATTTTAGACATAAGGTCTCCATTCCTTAGTCTCTTTTCCAACATAGGGTCTTCACTCCCTAGTTGATGATATTTTAGATATAGAGTCTCCACTCCCTAGTCTCGTTTCTAACATAGGGTCTCCACTCCTTAGTTGATGATATTTTAGACATAGGGTCTTCACTCCCTAGTCTATTTTTCAACATAGGGTCTCCACTCCCTAGTTGATGATATTTTAGACATAGGGTCTCTACTCCCTAGTCTCTTTTCCAGCATAGGTTTCCACTCCCTAGTTGATAATATTTTAGACATATGGTCTCCACTCCCTAGTCTCTTTTCCAATATAGGGTCTCCACTCCCTAGTTGATTTTATTTTTAGACATAGGGTCTCCACTCCCTAATCTCTTTTCCAACATAGGGTCTCCACTCCCTAGTTGATGATATTTTAGACATAGGCTCTCCACTCCCTAGTCTCTTTTCCAACATAGGATCTCCACTCCGTAGTTGATTTTATTTAGACATAGTGTCTCCACTCCCTAGTCTCTTTTCCAACAAAGGGTCTCCACTCCATAGTTAATTTTATTTTAGATACAGGGTCTGCACTCCATAGTCTCTTTTCCAACATAGGGTCTCCACTACCTAGTTGATTTTAGTTTTGACATAGAGTCTCTACTCCCTAGTCTCTTTTCCAACATAGGGTATCCCCTCCCTTGATTCTTTTCCAACATAGGCTCTCTACTCCCTAGTTGATGATATTTTAGACAGAGGGTCTCCACTCCCTAGTCTCTTTTGCAACATAGGGTCTCCACTCCCTAGTTGATGTTATTTTAAACATGGGGTCTCCACTCCCTATTCTCTTTTCCAACATAGGGTCTCCACTTCCCAGTTGATTTTATTTTAGACATAGGGTCTCCACTCCCTAGTCTCTTTTCCAACATAGGGTTTCAACTCCGTAGTTGATTTTATTTCAAACATCGGGTCTCCACTCCCTAGTCTCCTTTTCTAACATAGGGTCTCCACTCCCTACTTGATTTTTATTTTATGCATATGGTCTCCACTCCCTAGTTTTCTTTTCCGACATAGGGTCTCCACTCCTTAGTTGATTTTATTTTAGACATAGAGTCTCTACTCCCTAGTCTATTTTCCAATATATGGTCTCCACTCCCTAGTTAATTTCATTTTAGACATAGGGTCTCCACTCTTTAGTCTCTTTTTTCAACATAGGGTCTCCACTCCCTAGTTGATTTTTTTTTAGACATAGGGTCTCCACTCCCTAGTTTCCTTTTCCAACATAGGGTCACCACTCCCTAGTTGATGTTATTTTAGACATAGGGTCTCCACTCCCTAGTCTCCTTTTCCAACATAGGGTCTCCACTCTCTAGTTGATGTTATTTTAGACATAGAGTCTCCACTCCCTAGTCTCTTTTCCAACATAGGGTCTCCACTCCCTAGTTGATGATATTTTTAACATGGGGTCTCCACTCCCTATTCTCTTTTCCAACATAGGGTCTCCACTTCCCAGTTGATTTTATTTTAGACATAGGGTCTCCACTCCCTAGTCTCTTTTCCAACATAGGGTTTCAACTCCCTAGTTGATTTTATTTCAAACATCGGGTCTCCACTCCCTAGTCTCCTTTTCTAACATAGGGTCTCCACTCCCTACTTGATTTTTATTTTATGCATATGGTCTCCACTCCCTAGTTTTCTTTTCCGATATAGGGTCTCCACTCCTTAGTTGATTTTATTTTAGACATAGAGTCTCTACTCCCTAGTCTATTTTCCAATATATGGTCTCCACTCCCTAGTTAATTTCATTTTAGACATAGGGTCTCCACTCTTTAGTCTCTTTTTTCAACATAGGATCTCCACTCCCTAGTTGATTTTTTTTTAGACATAGGGTCTCCACTCCCTAGTTTCCTTTTCCAACATAGGGTCACCACTCCCTAGTTGATGTTATTTTAGACATAGGGTCTCCGCTCCCTAGTCTCCTTTTCCAACATAGGGTCTCCACTCTCTAGTTGATGTTATTTTAGACATAGAGTCTCCACTCCCTAGTCCTTTTCTAACGTGGGGTCTCCACTCTCTAGTTGACTTTATTTTAGACATAGGGTCTCCACTCCCTAGTCTCTTTTCCAACATAGGGTCTCCATTACCTTGTTGAATTTATTAGAGACATAGGGTCTCCACTCCCTAGTCTCCTTTTCAACATTAGGGTCTCCACTCCGTAGTTGATGGTATTTTGATCATGGGGTCCCCATTCCCTAGTCTCCAAATCAGTATAGGGTACACCAATCCCTAGATGTGTTTTCCAACATAGGGTACACCAATACCTAGTTAATCTGATCATAAATGTAGGGTACACCGCTCCCTCATCGCATTCTCCCAACATAAGGTACACCAATCCTTAGTTGAGGCATCGTTTTGACAATAAAGGAAAAACATCCAGAAAAAATCATGATCTTTTCTGGGTACACCATTCCCGACCGTTTATTTTATTTTTTTGGTGTCTAAGCAGGTTTTACCTCGAGGCACAGGGTTGGAGATGACCAAAAGAAGAAGTATCAATTCGGAATAAAAGAAAAGAAACAATAAGTAAGTCCAAAATGCAGAAGCATATGAAAAGATATGGACTGCTCAAGACTTGAGTGAAGTCACGAGCATTACACTTCCCGTTTTGATCAGAAAAAGCCTTAGAAGAATGAACTAACACCTGCGGTTAGCAAGCATCAAGGTTCAGATCAGAGTCTACGTGAAGAACCAGTCAAGACTCAAGATCAAGTTTCAGAAGACTTATAGATAGGAATCTTGTAACTTATAGCTGATAAGCATCCGGAGCCTCAACGGAACCTTACTCAACTCTGCAACTCATCATTCCACTACTCTCCTTGAACTACACATGACCTGATTCTCTTATAACCCGGGATATATAGGCTATCCAAAAGCAGGATTTGGTTGCACCTTTTGTTTGTTTATTTTCCCTTTTTGAATAATAATTGGGTCAAAAATTAGTCACACGGCTCACCTTATCTTTGCCTGAAAACTCTTCATGTTTTCAAGCAAAGAGGAGAATGTTGTGAGCACCTAATTTTTGACCATATTTAAATTTTTTACTATTTTTTAGTATGTAAATAATTTTAAGTTTAATTTACATGTTTTAGCTTTTGTTTTACCCTTTTATAGGTTTTTCTGAAGTAAATTAGAAACTACAAAAAAAGTTACATTTTTTAGAGTATTAGTTTTTTTTTTTTTTTTTACAAAGAAAGAAGAGTTTCCAAAAAAAAATATAGTTTTATCTAGTTTAGTAAAATTTTTAAGTTAGTGGCTTTAAGAATTAAATATTGAGTGTAGTAATTTTACCTTATTTTTATTTACTTATTTTTAGTAAGAGTATATTATTTTACTTATTTATTATCAATAAAAGAAAATACTACAAAAACACGAACCAATCACAATTGGTCACTTGTAAAAGATTCTTCCTAACAAATTCCCAGGTACCTCCTCACATGCACTCACGTGATCACACACCTGCACATTCACATTTTATTCCCTTACAAGAATTCCACAACAGGTTATTCTTTTGTCCTTACCCCTTTGACAGAGCCAGCTCACACCCTCACTCCTCACCCTATGTACAAATATTTCCTATATAGCAGACCAGAGATAGGAAAGAGGGGGGATGGGAGTCCACAAAAAAAGAGAGAGAGGGAGAACGGGGAGGAATCTGAGAGGACAAAGAAAGAGGGGGCGAGCCTTCATTTCTGAAAGAGGAGCAGAATCGTTCTTCTCTCCCAAGTATATCTTTATTCCCTTCTTATTTAAAACCATTCCTTTCACTCCTTTCTTCTCCACCATGAAAGACCGATAGATTGCACCTTCTTCTCCATCCATAAAACCACTAGTAACACACCAAAATCACTCAAAACGTAGCTGAACTAACTCCGAAAAATCCCATTAAAAACACTTTAAAACAGTCTCCTTTTTCCATAAAACGCTAGTATTCTTATGTCGAGGTTAACGTCCGAGGTCGTCGAAGTTCCGATTGAAGTTTCCTGGCCAGAGTTTAGTTCACGTTCAGCTTTGGACGTCATTTTCTTCATTCTAGACCATTCTGATGCTCTAATCCATTGAAGCAACCGTTCTATAAAGGTCATATATTAACTTTGTTCTTCTTTCGATTCCTAGATCTTGTGTTATGGATGTTTGAATTATTTGTTTGGTTTTTCTCTTATTCTTGTTTACTGCTTACGTGATGATATTTTGAGATTTCCTCTTGTAATGATTCTTGTTTCTCCCTTGATTGAATGGATAATTTTGGGTGCTCTTTTATGTGCATTTAAACCTTGGATGGATGAAGTTCTTTTCGACAGGCATTGCCATGGATTTTAATTTGTCTACTGATAAGCTTGTGTTATTTATTTTTGTATTAGCATGTTAAAATAATAATTTGATGCAAGTTATTGACCTATCTAATTTAGCTCAGGAAGTTTTGGAGAGTCGGCTTAATTTCATTCATAGTTATGTGCCGTTGATCTTATGCTCTGTTTTATGGAAGGTTTAGTATCTAGCTCATTCTATTCTGTAAATATTTTGTTCAATGGGCTGGGCTGTAAGATTTGGGTATGGAAAATGGGCCATGACTATGTTCTATTAATATGTCGAACAGTTGGGTTACGGTAGTAATTTAGAACCGTAAGAAGCTTTTGGTTTTGAGATGCTTTTTAATAATTAATGGGCCAAATGATTTATTTTGTCAGACCAATATCAATGAGGCTATAAACTAGCCCACTTTTTCATGATAGCTAAAATCATACATTTGTCTACAATAAACTCCATAACATAGGACTCCTATGCAATCATTTTGAACTCAAAAAATAATTAACTCATAAACATTCGTAGTTTACTTTAGGCGTGATTACTCAAATTATCGTAATTTTGTATACGTTCGCATGACATAATTATAATTTCAAAATAAATCAAGATACGCATTCGCGCGACTTTGGTCAAACAATCTTAATAATTAAATAAAGTGTTATTAATTGTGTACACGTACGCATGACATAATTTTAGCACACCGAATAAAACGGCTTCACGTACATGTGATCTATTTCGAAGATAAATCCATAGCGCCATAATTAAAAGCGATAAAAGGTAAAACGCATATAGGTTCTAAAAATACGTAATTAAATAATTAACTAAGCCAGGTATGATTAAAGCGACCGTGCTAAAACCACGAAACTCGGGAGTGCCTCACACCTTCTCCCGGGTTAACAGAATTTCTTACCCGATCTTCTTTATTTCGCGGACCATAAAACAAAAACAATTTCCTCGATTTGGTATTTAAAATAAACCGGTGACTTGGGACACCATAATAATTAATTGAAAAAACTCCCCCATCCCTCGGGAAAAAGGATGTGTGACAATCGAGAGAGGAGTACCTACTAAATGATTGAACTAATAATTGAGTGAATTCGAGAGACTCACTTGATCATTAGAAGTGAATTAACTAGAGTTAAATCCTAGATATTCATATTGTATCTATCCATCAATCCCTATTTTCTCCCATTGATATCTTCCTTGCTTACTTTTGTTTCGATTGTCATTCGTCAATTAGCATTGGATTCTTAGTTAATTTTAGTTTTTAATCACTTAAGTCTAAACTGTTGATTATCTTGGATAGCAATCTAAGCTACAAACTACGATAATATTGTTTAACTCCAATCCATGTGGATACAATATTATATTATACTATATTCAACTAGCAAACATATTTAAGTGTATGTTTTGTGCTCGTAAGTTATCTTTCCTTATGGCTTTACTACATCTAGGTAGGTCATACTACACCATAACACTTACTTTGGTTTATTATTACTAAGGTCTGCTACCCAACTCCAGGTTACTCTCTCGCTGTTTATCCTATGTATAAATCTAAGTCTTTTAATGCTTCCTTATTACTGTTCATCTTAAGAATGATGGCCTAACCTCATTTCATACTTTGTAACTTTCATCCATCTATTGTTGATTTACCTTAATATTTATCTATAATCTACCATTGATAACTCGAAACATCTTACATAATATATTTTCACTAGGGCTCACGTCTCATCGGGGAACATATGAAGTTATTTTCCTGATCCACCTAGAGATGATACTATAGTTCAATAACTGTATTTCATAGCAACTCAATGTGATTCATCTTATGGGGGTATTCTAATCTCATGCAATTAATGAAATCCCTTTTTTAAAAATCATTACTCAATCAAAGGCCTAAACATCATCCCCTTATCTATCACATTTACACCCTTATTTTACTACCAAGGTAGCATTCCATCTCTTCGAAATGCTCCTAGTCTTAGACTTCTGTGAGTTCATTAAGGCTGTACTGAGATTTCTATAACTTACGAAAATCATCAGCTCTCTTATTTGATGTGATTAATCCCGAGGCCTTACCTATTCTTGTCACCTTCTCACTCACCTTTTCTTATCTATACTCCTGTCTACCTAAAACCTTGTCGCTCTACCATACTTAAGCTTGCGACCTATACATATCTATTTATACTACTCACAACCTTCCTTTAACTTGCCAGTGCCATAGATTTTCTTATGTTATTTTGGAACATCAAGCGAGACATCACGTCGTCTCTAACTCTTTTTTACTCTCTTGACTAGATCTATCAGTACCTGGAAACCATAGGCGAGAAGATATGCCACTGACAGAACCACTGTCATTTCTGGATATTGAATCACGGTGCTTCTAACCCTCTATATGAAGTCTGGACCATTCACAACCTTCTGCACTTGAGTATCTCATACCTTCTTTACCTTTACCTTTCGTACCTTTAAATCTTGCATTGTATCTTCTGTCGCTTTCATAACCTCCATTCCACATAGGTAGAATTCACGTCCACACCTTAAAGCTCTACTATAATACTTGCACCTCAGATGCATACACAATCCGGCGAAAGCTTCATACTGACTTCTTGTGAGGCTAATACTCTTCTAACTGGCTTTATCATATATCCGTTCTAGAATATGATCGTTGTACTATCTCTCTTGTGACTCTGATATTAAGAGTGATTCTGTAATGTTTTGAATCACGATTTCTATAATTATTTGTTTCTAATAATCAGACTATTGATTCACTTAGCTGATGTAACTCTTTAGTTTCCTCTTCTCTCCCATCCTTTATGTAGGCTTAAGTTGTCTCCCAATCTGTGGCTCATGGTATTAGCTATTACATTAGCCTTTTGTGGATGCTATATAACATCCATGTTATAATGTTCTGGCAATTTAAGCATTTGTCTGTGACGTGGACTCAATTTATTCTTTTAACCTACACTGAAGTCTCCCATAACTGTATGAATGCCAACATATATGTTGTATGGATAATACTCTGAAATCTTAAGCGTGTTCATAACGTAACTAACTCTGGGTCATTGATCGAATAATTCCTTTGTGCCGTCTCAGCTTTCTTTAAAAGTAAGCAATTACTTTTCTTAGTCGTTCTACCACTTGTTGCATGAATACTTGGCTTATCTTAGTGCCCAATTATATTAGAATTTCATGCAACTCATATGATCTCGAATGTTACTTTTGATTTTACTTCACGTTCATTGGTCACGATAGGTCTCACTTAATTATGGAGTGCATACAATGTTTTAGTGAGATTGTTATTCCAAGATAATTTCTTCTTCCGGTCACTATGCTTAGGTTGAAGCCTTCATCCTTATTTCCTCAGCTAGTCTTTTGTTGTAGTACTTAGGGGAGGCCCTCTGATACTTGTAAAGCTGCGAGCTTATTAGCTCGTATACCCGACGGAATTTTTGATGTTCTTACTCACTTATAATTATCCTTAGCTACTTACCTCTGCGCCCTTGTGCTTAGGGTTGCTTATGAACTGAAATTTTGATTGTCTCCCCATTGGCACTCTCTTTTATTTATGTAACACTTATACGGTACCTTTAACTACCCCAATTCCTATCTGAATATTTCTCAAGGATTACGATGTCATATTTGCGAGACTGAATTTTCTATGTTGGGGTTCACTACATTTACCTTGCACGATCTGCTGATTTATCTGTATCCTCTTATCTAACCATAACTAGGCTCTTCTTGAATCAACTACTTACTAATCGTTGGTGCATTATCATATCTATATTCCGCGTAATCTCTCTTGGGTTATGTCATTTGTCTTAACTTACCCCTCGCATTGGCTCCTTATGCATAAAGTCTCCATTTACACTTATTTATCAATAATATCCTGGTCGGGAACCCTTACTGCCTCTCCCCGACGTCGTGCTTGCATAATGTTCTAGGGTCGTAACATATCTGTAAGATTTTAATAAGTGCAATCTCATCCCTTTTGCATTATTATCGCATTTTTCCTTTACTATTCCATAGTACCTGAACCACTTAACTCCGACTTAATATCATATCACACTATCTCCCCCTCTTTAAGGGAGTACTAGCATTTAATACTATCAAGTTTTACATGCAGATGCTTTACCTCTTCATCTTTGGCATCTTTCCATATTTTCAATGACCCTTACTTGCCTTGAAGTAACTCTTTTGTACTAGGGATAACTAAATTTCTTACACACGAGAGTGACACCTAGTATAACTGGCACACTTAGTCCCTTAGGCTTAACTTTGCTCACAACGCTTGCTAAAGTAAGGCGTCTTCTTGAATGACCTTTAAAGGTCATTCTTTTGTCATCCATTCTATTATCATGGTCACTAAAATCCCACGATGTCAACTATTATCAAATCCTCTGGTCCCTAATTCATGTTTAGTTTTATCTTGTTTACTAGACCACACTAGTTTTTATTTCTCTGGATGGTCCGATTTAGCCTTATGATAATCACGTTGGAGTCACCAACTCATTTCTCAAAATGAGGATATGACTTTATGGCTTATACAATTTTATTGTCTCAAGGCCTGTTTCCTCCTGTATTTTCCTTCACTTGACTATAGACTCTGTCATCCCGTCATATTTTGATTTACCATTATTACCCATTTATCACATCTTACTCACAATGCTTAAATTACTCTCTTCTTATTCTCCTGCTAATATTTTTGCCTATTGCCTTATTTTGAAAACTTCAACAAAATATTCTTTTGCTTTAGCTCCCCTTGCTCTATCTCACAGGCTCTTTGGGTCGCCTAACATTCTCTCTTTACTAGGGACGGCAGTTATAATAAGGTAAATATTTATCCATTCTAGGATGCCTGCACCTATCTTCTTAATTTTCTGAACATTCTAGTATTCATATCTGACTGCACTATTCTAGAGCGCACTATCTAGATGTCTCAGAAGGAGAACTATTATCACATTTGCAATATCCTTTAGAAATATCAGTTAATGATAACGATAATAATTCATCCACCATTTTGTGTTACTCTAACCCTAATTGGATCCCGATATCGCATCCTTCTCTTAAACTATATATGTTAGCTCCTATAGGGCATAACTAAGATGGGTGTGGCCAATTGTACATACCTCTGTTACTATTGAAGATAACTCAGAATGCTTATATTTCTCTGCCTGACTTGTAAATACTGATAATCTTCTCTAACTAGGTACCTCGTACCCTCTTTCACCTTGCTTCTGTTACTTGTTAAAACTTATACCTTTACCTTCTGATACTCCCATGGCCTGCTATTCACGGGATGTGTTTGATATTCCATCTCAGGAGTTCTCTCTCTACTAGTGCCCTTACCTGCTATTGTATTAGCCCTTTGGCTAGCGGTACTTTTTGTAATTGCAAGCATCTCTATATCATTAGCAAACAGAAGTCCTGGCTCGAACTCTTATGACTAAGCTCTATAGCATGATTTGTATTTGAAAGAAGGGTAACATACTCCTAAATACCTTATAGCTTCCTGTTTATATAATGTGGTGCACAACACATCTATAAACCAGACTCTACTAGACACGGCTTGTAGACTCCATAAGATAGAACTGCTCTGATACCATGTTTATCATTCCCCAAACCTGGGGAGGCGTGGCTGGCATTCGATGCCATACTCGGCCCTAGCGTACCACTCTCTAACTGTGAAGTCTGGAGGGGTAACCCTCGACTTAGGCCGATGAGGCCTACTTACAAATTGACAATACCAACCAAGGCCGATGAGGCCATATTCTGAGTCATCTAAAAATGTACCGAGTATGTAAAGCAATAGAATAACTGAAAGCTAAAACTGAACTGATAATATAATAACTGAAAGTAACTATGAGTCAAAGATAACCTGAAGATATGCTTACCTGCTGATACTGACTCATCTCTCTCAATATAGTAAGTAAAATAGTTGTCCGGCCATATAAGGCTTGGTACGTGTAATTGCTCTGCCGTAGTAGGCTCGCTCATAGGCGCTCATCCATACTAGGCTTTGTATCTTGGTCATTCTAGGCTCTCTCATAGGCAATAGTTGCGGACTCTAGTGAAGGAGGGGTGGTTGTGCAAAATAGGGTTGAATCATCGCTTGTTGTAGAAGTCAAAGAGAAGCAATAGATGATCCATTGTTGGTACAGTTGAAGGAAGGGATTCACAAACATAAGACCATGGCTTTTTCTCTTGGCATGGATGATAGTACACTAAGGTACCAAGGGCGATTATGTGTTCCTAATGTGGATGGTCTCTAGGAAAGAATCATGACCGATGCTCACACTTCAAGGTATTCCGTGCACCCGGGCTCTACAAATATGTATCATGATCTTGTGGATGATATGAAGAGGAATGTAGCAGACTTTGTGGCAAGATGTCCAAATTGTCAGCAAGTGAAGGCTGAGTACCAAAGGCCCGGTGGGTTGGCACAGAACATAGAAATTCCAATGTGGAAGTGGGAGAGGATCAATATGGACTTTGTAGTGGGACTACGTCGCACGCCTCGTAAGTATGACTCAATCTGGGCAATTGTGGATCGAATCATGAAATCATCTCACTTCTTACATGTTAAGGCTACAGACATAGCAGAACAATATGCTCAATTTTATATAAAGGAAATAGTCAGGTTGCATGTCAATCCGGTCTCTATTATCTCAGATCAAGGGGCACAGTTCATAGCTAATTTTTGGAAGAAATTTCAGCAAGGTTTGGGTACTCAGGTGAATCTTAGTACAGCCTTTCACCCGCAGACTGAGGGGAAGGTAGAGCGAACTAATCATATACTTGCGGATATGTTGCACGCTTGTGTTCTTAACTTCAAGCATAGCTGGGATAATCATTTGTCACTCATAGAATTTGCCTACAACAACAGTTATCACGCTAGCATTCAGATGGCACTGTTCGAGGCTTTATATGGTAGGAGATATAGATCTCCTATTGGATGGTTCGAGATTAGGGAGGCAGAGTTGAAAGGACCAGACCTCGTGCATCAGGCTATAGAGAAGTTTAAGATCATTAAGGAGGGGTTAAAAACTGCTCAGAACCATCAGAAGTCCTATTCGGATATATGCCGTTGGGATTTGGAGTTCAAAGAAGATGATTGGGTATTCTTGAAGGTTCCCCCATGAAGGGTATAATGCGGTTTCGTAAGAAAGGGAAATTGAGTTCGAGGTGTGTCGGACTGTACAGAACCGTTCAGAGGATTGGTCAGGTGGCTTACAGGCTAGAACTACCTCCAGAAATGTCTTTAGTGCACCCGGTGTTTCATGTATCTATGTTGAAGAAGGTGGTTAGAGATCCGTCGCTTATTGTTCCGATTGAGACTATTGAGGTAAATAAGGAATTGACTTATGATGAGATTCCAGTTGTCATTATTGACATGCAAGTCCGAAAGCTAAGAAACACAGAGATTGCCTCAGTGAAAGTATTATGGCGAAACCAATAGGCCGAAGATGCCACTTGGGAAGCCGAGGAAGAGATGAAGAAGAAGTATCCTCATTTGTTTGAATAGCTATGTAGTTGTGTCCATGATGTTAAAAGCTAACTTTCTACAAATTATGTTTCCCATGTACAGTTTATGTTAAGGATACTCCTTCTTGGTAGTATAATGTTTATGGCATTGTGTCTAGTGTTGTTTCCACGTTGTTTTACATCTACGTACTATGGTCATGTTGTTAGGATTGGTTTATGTGATTCTCTAACAGGGGGATAGGCCTAGTTACAGGGGAAACTGTGCCGAATTCTTTGGAAATTTAGGGAGTTAGTAAAAAATATGGAACTGCTGGTGTGTGAAGTAGCAGCTGAGTCACATTGGTTTCTAATGGCAGATTTTGACTCTCATTCGAGGACGAATGATCTTAAGTGGGGGAGGATGTAAGGCCCCATAAAATTTCACCTAGAACCTAGGGTTTCGTGATGCCAAGATAGACTTATGTGTTGATGATTGTAGAGACTTTTTGGATTGAACAGTATGTTGGGGAGTTGAAGAAAATATTTGGCAGAACAAGGCATTTATGCGGTCCACTATACGACCGCATAATCACTCTGCGGACTGTAGATCTGCCGCAGAGTGAAGCAGAATGGCCCATTTTTGGATGTTGTTTTGCGGTCCATTATGCAGCCGCATAACCATATCGTGGGCCACACAATCCATTGCAGGCCCAATATGAAGATTTTTAGAGGGGAGTTCTGCGACGCATTATGCGACTACAGACCTGCAGCAGACCTGACCCGAATAACCCAGTTCTTACCATCACTTATGCGGCCCATTTTGCGGACCGCATATCCATTTTGCGGTCCACTCTACGACCGCAGAGCCGTGGTCAGAGGGTCCATTTTCTGGTTTTTATAACTCTACCCTATTTCGATATATAGATGTAAAGGGCCATTTTTGAAGCAAAAATCTGATAATTGAGAGTGAGGAAGTGCCATATAGTGAGAGGGAAAGCTCCTAAGCTAATTGTTCACCAGTTCTTGCTCAAAAGCTGGAAGATTTACAAGGAGAACCTCACAAGTTCTTTGTCCAAGAGGGAAGGTTCCACATCCTAGTCTCAATTTCGAATTTGGGGTAGAAGATGGTTAATAGGAAGTGTGATTCTTGGGTGTGAGAGTGTATATATGCATGCATGCACAATCATGAGTTGTTGGAAGGTAGTTGAGCTCAAATGGGTAGACCATGGGTTGTTGGCTGAAGGAAATCCACCATAGGAGAAGCTAGAAATCATAATTCCCACATCGTGTTTGATAAAATGCTCAAATGAGCTGGAACCATGAACTCCTTCCAAATTTGTGTTCAATTTTGTTATATTTCTAAATAGATCGAAGTGGCTAAGATTTCTAAACATTCTATTAATTAAGGAAGAACAAGGCGAGGTGTGTTGGCTAAAATTCTCTCTTAGAATTAAATCCCATAATGTTCGTGTAAGTTCCGAGTTGTTCATTTTAAACTTGCTATTCCGAATAAGCTTGGTGTCGAAGGTTTTTAATATATATATATATATATATATATATATATATATATATATATATATATATATATATATATATATATATATATATATATATATATATATGTTCAAAATGTGTTCCAAATATTCTTATAATATCATGTTGTTCTTTGAGAGCGTGTTCAAAGCATGAGTCATGTATTAAACTGTTGTGACTTCGAGTCAAGTTCAAATGGAAGTTGTTATGCCAAATTGTGTAAGAAATCTCCTGTGCCTAACAACCTTATTTGCTCACATGTATGTTTAAAGTCTTAATTTGAAAAGCCTTGTTGTTGATTATCCATGATGAAATTTTAAAGTGAAAGAAGAGGGCATGAAAAACGATATGCTGCCAAAATAACCTATATGGGATAAATCCCTGCGTTAATGTGATGAGGTTGTTTCCCCTTATATGGGATGAGATTGATGTGCTGAGATGTTTCCCCTTGAATGTGATGAGATTATTGCTAGCGAGATGTGATGTGATGTCGACGCACACGGCATTGTGGTGAGACGGCTTAGCCGATCGGGCTGAGACCGGATGCCATGCTGCATACATAGTGGTATTGCGAGCGTATGTCTCGGGGTGAGATGGCTTAGACGATCGGGCTGAGATCGGACTCCGTGCTGAAAACACAGTGGTGTATCTGTACTAAAGATCTCCCAACTTAAAAAGATTGAAACTTACTTGAAATTTGCCTTTCCCCTAACTTGACACCTTGATACTATTTGAGTCTCTTATTGATTTCATGTTTCCTTCTCCGTTTACTGTTACTCATTCTATTGAAAGGGTGTTTGGTTTACATACTAGTATTATTCCATATGTACTAACGCCACTTTTGTTGGAAGCGCTGCATTTTTAATGGATATAGGTGGTTCCAAAGTAGGTGGTATTTACCAGTGATAGCAACACACCGTCTCCTTATCTGACTTGGTGAGCCCCACTTCATTTCGGGGTCCTGTATCTCTTAATCATTTTGTACATAGCATTTTTAGGTATAGCCGGGGCCTTGTTGCCAGCACTGTCATAGCACTCTTTTGTTTCTGTTAGAGGCTCCATAGACATAGTGTGGGTTGTATCTGTTTTTGGGAAAGCTAAAATAAAATCGTTGCAATTGTATCACGTGTTCCACTTCAACTACGAACGTATAGTGTACTATTTTGGAGACTTGTTAACGACGTAACTAATAGAAATGAACCGGTGTTATTCACATGACCTCTTACTGTCTAATTAATGAAATGTATCTTTTCTTTATTTATGGGTGAATTGGGTAGATGGCATTGTGCAGGCTTGCTCTACTGGGGTATCTCGATTGAGCACCGATCGCGCTCCCCGAGGTCGGGGCGTGACAAGCTCAGCTCCTAGCTTGGTTCTTCAACTCTTTGGTTTTCCTCCAACTAGAACTTGAAAAGAAACGAAAAATATTTAGGGTTTTGTGTTGAATATTTGGGAGTAGTTTGTAAGGGCTTATCCCTGATTTTGTTGTTCTATAATGAGTGTAATATAATAAGGAAATCAGCCCTTAAAAGGGCTCTTTGGCCGACCCAAACTAGCCCTTTTTTGGACATGTTTCGTCCTTTCATTTAAGTAAGTAGTTGACACACCTACTTGTCACCTATGCAGTGTGCGTTGTCTCGCAAAAATGCAAATATCTCTCTACTTTGATGTCGTATCAACGAACGATTTAATGCGTTAGAAACTAGACTTATAAATATTCAATTTGGTAGGTGGATAATCCCGTAATTCCAAGAATATTGGGAGAAAATCTCAGCTACATTTGACCTAAGTTTCAACACATTTTATGAATATAACTTGTGATGATGACCTTTGCCAACTTTTGTTCCACAACTCGCTTGGCTTCAAAACGTAACACATGACTATGATACGACTAAAATAACGCATAACATAACCTCCTTATTGTGTTAATCACCCTAGTCTCACTCTAAAAGTACATGTTATAACATTCCCTACTTGTCGCCTTTTGACGAAACTTATTTTCTTTAATTCGTTTAGCTTCTAAGCATTCCAGCCCTCTTGGTACTTGTTATTAATGATCTTAAATATTGTAACCTTCAAGGTAACATGATTAACTTACTTTATGTACTTTCAAAGGTGATCTCATTTATGAGCTTACATCTATTGACTTACGACATACTTTTACGAACGAAAACATGGGGTGTAACAGATTGCGCTTTAGTTATGGTCTTCTTGTATATGGTGTTATCTGTTTCTTCATGGTTTTGGTCATGTACTTCACATTCTAGTTGTTTTTATTTACGTATTTGATGAGTATGAAAATATGGGAAAATTGGTAATCCATGTGTACCGGTACGTTTGGATCGGGTTATGCACCGCAACAGAGTTATGTTGGGATATGATCCTTTGTGCTTATTTCTTGTTTTTTGTTTCTCCTCAGTGAGATGGGTTCATAGAATTCTGCTTTGTGGTGGTATCTGTTGGGCTTGCAGGGCGGTTCTCTCATTTGATTCTCCTTTTATCATTGGTCACATTCGAGTTGTTACTTGTTTGGTGCACGGCATACGGTTTTAGGTGAAATTGGTGCGGCATGTCGGTTGGGTAACTTGTACTAGATGAGATGAGTGTACTGAACTTGGGCTGAGTACTATCAGAATTGATTAAGGTATGTTTGGAGATTAGATGGTGTCATTAGTCAGCTTGGAATTTTGCAAATGGTTCCTATCGGGCGAGAGAGCCCCACGACCTGTTGATCTGATGTGCGGTTATGAGATTCTACACGTTTCTTTCATCCTTGTTAGTATACGAAGGTTTAGAACGAGGTTATATTTGATATGAGTATATCGCCAGTACCGAGTTGTCAATTGGCCACTATTGTGGTCGGGAGATATGGCTATGAGTATGTGGGTTCTGAAGTATACCATGTGATTACATCTGGAGTTATGGTTATTACTTTATACAACTTGTTTAGACTTATTCAGTGTTTGGATGCAAGAATCGGGTCTTATAATGGACATTAGATGTCGGAAATTGGGTTTTAAGGTTTATGTGCTAAAATTGAAGTAAGGATCTTCAGTTAGGTTATGTTGTTGGGATTATATAGATTAGGGTAACATGGGATCACCCATGGGTATGTGTATAGTGAGTTTATACAATGATCTGATGGCCTTGGAACAAGTGTTGGCAAATTGGAGGACAAACATATGTTCAAGTGGGGGAGAATATAATGACCCGACCGGTCGTTTGAAACATTTGCATTTTCGTTTGGTGGTTTGAGATCTTGAGTAGCTTAATATGATGTGTTATGACTTGTGTGTATGGTCGATTTTGGTTTTTGAGTGGTTCGGGATTTATTTGAAATAATGATTCTCATTTTGGAAGCTTTAAGTTGGAAGGGTTGACTAAGTTTGACTTTTGTGTAATTAACTTCATATCAGAGTTTTGATGGCCCTGTTAGGTCGGGAATGCAATTTTGGCCTAGGCCATATGCCCGAAATTGCATTTGGATGTTTCTAGAAAGTTTTGACTCTAACTGACAAAAGTTGACAATTTTAAGGTTTTGATAGTTCATAGGTTTAACCAGGAGTTGACTTTGATGTTATCCAGTTCGGATTGTTGTTTCGGGAGTTGGAATAGGTTCATTATGTCATTTGGAACTTGTGTGCAAAATTTGAGGTGATTCCGGGTTGTTTAGACGTGTTCGGCGTACGTTTGGAATTTGAAATTTTGAAATTGTTTATTAAGCTTAAATTGAGGTGTGATTTGTGGTTTTGATGTTATTTTGTGGGATTTGAGGCCAGGAGTAGGTCCATGTTATATTTTTGGACTTGTTTGCATGTTCAAACGGGGTACCGAGGGGCTCGAGTGCGTTTCGAATTGATTTCGGACCATTTCGGATTTTCCATGAGATGCTAGTTTTCTGGTGCTCCAGTTGAGCTTCGCGATCGAGGGAGCAGAGGCGCGATTGCATTGAGTATTTTGTCTGTGGGATGGTAGTGCATCATGTTCGTGTAGAAGCCATCACGCTCGTGGATAAAGAAATTGGACTTTAGGGTATTATTCTATGAGTTCGCGTGAAGTTAGTCGCGTTCAAGAAGGGGAGCTGGGAGCTGGAGTTGTTGCTTTCGCGTTTGCGTGGTCTGTACCGCAATCGCAAAGGGTTGGATGAGTTGTGCATCGCGATCGCAAGACTGGGGACGCAAATGCGTAGTGTATTTTTCTAGAAGTGTTGAATTAGTGATTCGCGATCACGAAGTGGGTCCCGCGTTCGCGAAGGGTACACCTGAAGCAGAGGTATAAGATAATACTTTCATACTTGGAACTCATTTTAACATAAATTAAGATTTGGAGCTCGGATTTCGGCGATTTTGGAGGTGATTACTCTTGACTTGGTATTGATTATGAATCTTGATTCTATCTTCGATTTTGGCATTTGATTGATGAATCTAAAAGAGAAATTGTGAGTTTTTGTCAAAACATCCCTAAAGTGAATAATTGAGTTTTGATCATCGATTCAGAGTCGAAATTGGATTAAATTAGTATTGTTGTACTCCTATTAGAATGGGTTGTCGGAATTTATGAGTTTTGTTTGGTTCCGGGGTGAGATCCCGGGGTTGACTTTTTGGTTGACTTTAAGTATTTGATTAAAGATTTGACCTTTCCTGTGGAATTATTTGATATTTTTAAGGTGCTTTTGGCTATTTTCGAGCCATTCGGAGGTTGATTCGCACGAGATGGTATTTCTAAACTATTGTTTTGGCTTGTTCGAGGTAAGTAACATATCTAAACTTGGTTTGAGGGTAATAATCCATGTGGACTATGATGCTTGAGATACATTGAGGGTGACCCATGTGCTAGGTGACTGGCGCATGTGCGTACATAGAGGTATTCATGATCCGGGTAGCTTTGGACAACTATGAGACCTTTTTTCTATCATGCCTCATTATTTCCGTGCTTTCTTTCTCTATTTGTATGACTACTTGAGCTATTAATCGTGCTAGGGATCATGTCTAGGCTTATCTATTTAATCAGACTCGCCACTTGGGATAATTACTATGGTGTCCCAAGTCACCGGTTTATTTTAAATCCCAAATCGAGAAAATTATCTTTGTTTTATGTTCCGCAAAACACAGAAGACTGGGTAAGAATTCTGTTAACCCGGGAGAAGGTGTGAGGTACTCCCGAGTTTCGTGGTTATAGCACGGTCACTTTAATCATACCTGGCTTAGTTAACTGATTAATTATGTATTTTCAGAACCTATGTGCGTTTTAACTTTTACCGCTTTTAATTATGGCTCTATGGATTTTTCTTCGAAATAGATCACATGTGCGTGAAGCCATTTTATTCGGTGTGCTAAAATCATGTCACGCGTACATGTATACAAATAATAATACTTTATTTAATTATTAAGATTGTTTGACCAAAGTCGTGCGAATGCGTACCTTGATTTATTTTGAAATCATAATTATGCCATGCGAACGTATACATAATTACGATAATTTGTGTAATCACGCCTAAAGTAAACTACGAATGTTTATGATTTAATTATTTTCTGCGTTCAAAATGATTGCATAGGAGTCCACAGTTATGGAGTTTATAGTAGACAAATGTATGATTTTATCTATCATGAAAAAGTGGGCTAGTTTATAGCCTCATTGACATTGGTCTGACAAAATAAATCATTTGGCCCATTAATTATTAAAAAGCATCTCAAAACCAAAGGCTTCTTATGATTCTAAATTGCTACCGTGACCCAACTGTTCGACATATTAATAGAACATAGTCATGGCCCATTTTCCATACCCAAACCTTACAGCCCAGCCCATTGAACAAAATATTTAAAGAATAGAATGAGCTAGATACTAAACCTTCCATAAAACAGAGCAAAAGATCAACTGCACATAACTATGAACGAAATTAGGCCGACTCGCCAAAACTTCCTGAGCTAAATTAGATAATTCAATAACTTGCATCAAATTACTATTTTAACATGCTAATACAAAAATGAATAACACAAGCTTATGAGTAGACAAATTAAAATCCATGGCAATGCCTGTCGAAAAGAACTTCATCCATACAAGGTTTAAATGCACATAAAAGAGCACCCAAAATTATCCATTAAATCAAGAAAGAAACAAGAATCATCACAAGAGGAAATCTCAAAATATCATCACGTAAGCAGTAAGCAAGAATAAGAGAAAAACCAAACAAATAATTCAAACATCCATAACACAAGATCTAGGAATCGAAAGAAGAACAAAGTTAATATATAACCTTTATAGAACGGTTGCTTCAATGGATTAGAGCATCAGAATGGTCTAGAATGAAGAAAATGACGTCCAAAGCTGAACGTGAACTAAACTCTGACCAGGAAACTTCAATCGGAACTTCGACGACCTCGGACGTTAACCTCGACATAAGAATGCTAGTGTTTTATGGAAAAAGGAGACTGTTTTAAAGTGTTTTTAATGGGATTTTTTGGAGGTGGTTCAGCTGCATTTTGCGTGATTTTGGTGTGTTACTAGTGGTTTTATGGATAGAGAAGAAGGTTAAATCTATCGGTCTTTCATGGTGAAGAGTAAAGGAGTGAAAGGAATGGTTTTAAATAAGAAGGGAATGAAGATATACTTGGGAGAGAAGAACGATTCTGCTCCTCTTTCAGTAATGAAGGCTCGCCCCCTCTTTCTTTGTCCTCTCACATTCCTCCCCGTTCTCCCTCTCTCTCTTTTTTTTTGGACTCTCATCCCCCCTCTTTCCTATCTCTGGTCTACTATATAGGAAATATTTGTACATAGGGTGAGGAGTGAGGGTGTGAGCTGGCTCTGGCAAAGGGGTAAGGACAAAAGAATAACCTGTTGTGGAGTTCTTGTAAGGGAATAAAATGTGAATGTGCAGGTGTGTGATCACGTGAGTGCATGTGAGGAGGTACCTGGGAATTTGTTAGGAAGAATCTTTTACAAGTGACCAATTGTGATTGGTTCTTATTTTTGTAGTATTTTCTTTTATTGATAATAAATAAGCAAAAGAATCTACTCTTACTAAAAATAAGTAAATAAAAAATAAGGTAAAATTACTACACTCAATATTTAATTCTTAAAGCCTCGAACTTAAAAATTTTACTAAACTAGATAAAACTATATTTTTTTTGGAAACTCTTCTTTCTTTGTAAAAATAAAAATAAAACTAATACTCTAAAAAATGTAACTCTTTTTTGTAGTTTTTAATTTACTTCAGAAAAACCTATAAAATAAATGGTCGGGAATGGTGTACCCAGAAAAAATCATGATTTTTTTCTGGATGTTGCTCCTTTATTGTCAAAACGATGCCTCAACTAAGGATTGGTGTACCTTATATTGGGAGAATGCGATGAGGGAGTGGTGTACCCTGCATTTATGATCAGATCAACTAGGTATTGGTGTATCCTATGTTGGAAATCACATCTATGGATTGGTGTACCCTATACTGATATGGAGACTAGGGAATGGGGACCCCATGATCAAAATACTATCAACTACGGAGTGGAGACCCTAATGTTGAAAAGGAGACTAGGGAGTGGAGACCCTATGTCTCTAATAAATTTAACAAGGTAATGGAGACCCTATGTTGGAAAAGAGACTAGGGAGTGGAGACCCTACGTCTAAAGTAAAGTCAACTAGAGAGTGGAGACCCCATGTTAGAAAAGGACTAGGGAGTGGAGACACTATGTCTAAACATAATATCAACTAGAGAGTGGAGACCCTATGTTGGAAAAGGAGACTAGGGAATGGAGATCCTGTGTCTAAGATAACATCGGCTAGGGAGTGGAGACCCTATGTTGGAGAAGGAAACTAGGGAGTGGAGATCCTATGTCTAAAAATAAAATCAACTAGGGAGTAGAGACCCTATGTTGAAAAAAGAGACTAGAGAGTGGAGACCCGATCTCTTAAATGAAATTAACTAGGGAGTGGAGACAATATATTAGAAAAGAGACTAGGGAGTGGAGACTCTATGTCTAAAATAAAATCAACTAAGGAGTGGAGATCCCATGTTGTAAAAGAAGACTAGGGAGTGGAGACCATATGCATAACATAAAAATCAACTAGGGAGTGGAGACCCTATGTTGGAAAAGGAGACTAGGGAGTGGAGACCCTATGTCTGAAATAAAATCAACTAGGGAGTGGAGACCCTATGTTGGAAAAGATACTAGGGAGTGGAGACCCTGTGTCTAAAATAAAATCAACTAGGAAGTGGAGATCCTGTGTTGGTAAAGAGAATAGGGAGTGGAGACCCCATGTCTAAAATATCATCAACTAGGGAGTGGAGACCCTATGTTGGAAAAGAGACTAGGGAGTGGAGACTCTATGTTTAAATATCATCAACTAGGGAGTAGAGAGCCTATGTTGGAAAAGAATCTAGGGAGTGGATACCCTATGTTGGAAAAGAGACTAGAGAGTGGAGACTCTATGTCTAAACTAAAATCAACTAGGGAGTGGAGATCCTATATCTAAAATAAAATTAACTATGGAGTGAAGACCCTTTGTTGGAAAAGAGACTAGGGAGAGGAGAGACTATTTCTAAATAAAATCAACTAGGGAGTGGAGACCCTATGTTGGAAAAGAGACTAGGGAGTGGAGAGCTTATGTCTAAAATATCATCAACTAGGGAGTGAAGACCCTGTGTTGGAAAACAGACTAGGGAGTGGAGACCCTATGTCTAAAAATAAAATCAACTGGGGAGTGGAGACCCTATATTGGAAAAGAGACTAGGGAGTGGAGACCATATGTCTAAAATATTATCAACTAGGGAGTGGAAACCTATGTTGTAAAAGAGACTGGGGAGTAGAGACCCTATGTCTAAAATATCATCATCTAGGGAGTGGAGACCCTATGTTGGAAAAGAGACTAGGGTATGGAGACCTTATGTCTAAAATATCATCAACTAGGGAGTGGAGACCCTATGTTAGAAAAGAGACTAGAGAGTGGAGACTCTATATCTAAAATATCATCAACTAGGGAGTGAAGACCCTATGTTGGAAAAGAGACTAAGGAATAGAGACCCTATGTCTAAAATATCATCAACTAGGGAGTGGAGATCCTATGATGGAAATGAATCTTGGAAGTGAAGACCCTATGTCTAAAATAAGATCAACTAGGAAGTGGAGACCCTATGTTGGAAAAGAGACTAGGGAGTGGAGACCATATGTCCAAAATAAAAATCAACTATGGAGGTAAGACCCTATGTTGGAAAAGAAACTAGGGAGTGGAGACCATATGTCCAAAATAAAAATCAACTAGGGAGTGGAGACCCTATGTTGGAAAAGAGACTAGGGAGTGGAGACCATATGTCTAAAATATTATCAACTAGGGAGTGGAGACCTATGTTGGAAAAGAGACTAGGGAATGGAGACCCTGTGTCTAAAATATCATCAACTAGGGAGTGGAGACCCTATGTTGGAAAAGAGACTAGGGAGTGGAGACACTATGTATAAAATAATATCAACTAGGGAATGGAGACCCTATGTTGGAAAAGAAAACTAGGGAGTGGAGACCCTATGTCTAAAAATAAAATCAGCTAGGGAATGGAGACCCTATGTTGAAAAACGAGACTAGAGAGTGGAGACCCTATGTCTATAATGAAATTAACTTGGGAGTGGAGATCATGTGTTGGAAAAGAGACTAGGGAGTGGAGACTCTATGTCTAAAATAAAATCAACTAAGGAGTGGAGACCCTATGTTGGAAAAGAGACTAAGGAATAGAGACCCTATGTCTAAAATAAAATCAACTAGGGAGTGGAGACCCTATGTTGGAAAAGAGACTAGAGAGTAGAGACCCTATGTCAAAAAGTGAAATAATTGAATTTCTATACAATAACCCAAGGATAGTAGTACAAGTCATGAGCCACTAAGACTTAGATTTACAAAGATGGTATGAAAATAAATACAACATCTGTTTGGAATATACATAAACAGAATATGAACCTAAAACTATTAAGGACAAGTGGTAGCTATATCCAGAAAGAAGATACATTTACAATGCCATCTCCCATCATCCACAGCAACTCAACACCAAGATCTGCACACAAGGTGCAGAAGTGCAGTATGAGTAAAATCGACCCCATATACTCAATAAGTAACAATCCTAACCTCGGACTGAAAGCAGTGATGAGCTCGGAAGAAGGTCAATGACCAATACCAATAATCAATAACAACACGTGATATAATGATGACAGCAAAATAAAAATAACTCAAGAGATATCATGTTCAACTCGTTCGCAAATACAGAAAATTTGACATGCTTTCTAAATATAACAGTCAAAGCCTCAATCTTACCACCAAAATCATCAAAACGTGACGAAAGTATATTTCTATGTCTACATGTCATACATGTCAAATATACATGTCAAGTCAATAACATCACAGTGAAGCCATCAGGTAAAGTCAATAAAATCATAGAGAAGCCATCAGTTATACTCACACTCAGCACGCACACGATGCCTGGCACAAGTGCCCCTCACCATCACACACACACTCATGCTCAGCACCGTACGGGTGCCTAGAACAAATGCCCCTCACCAAGCATATATATAACCCTGTGCAAATCCACCTAGTCGTGATGGAACATAACCCAATCCGCTAGGTAAGTCAAGCAGTAGTGAACCTAACTTAAATGAAAATAATAAGAATTCAATAAGTGAAATAACAGAAATTCTATACAATAACTCAAGGATTGGTAGTACAATTCATGAGCCACTAAGACTTAGATTTGCAAAGCTGGTATGAAAATAAATAAAACATCTGTTTGGAATATACACAAATAGAATACGAATCTAAAACTATTAAGGACAAGTGGTAGCTATATCCAGAAAGCAGCTACATCTTCAATGCTAGCTCCCATTATCCACACAAGGTGCAGAAATATAGTATGAGTACAATCGACCTAAGTAACAAATCTCACATCGTACTAAAATTAGTGATGAGCTAAAAAAAAGGCTAGTGAACAATACTAGTAATCAATAACAACACATGATATAATGATGATAGCAAAAGAAAAACAACTCAAGAGATATCTTGTTCAACTCGTTTGCAAATACAGAAAACTAGAAATGATTTCCAAGTATAATAGTCAAAGCCCCAATCTTACCACCAAAATCATTAAAACATGAGTTTATCAAGAAAACAGTGATTTCCAAACTTTTAACAACAGGTAAGACATTTCATTTACCATCTAGCATGAGGAAAGTAGATCTCTACGCCTACATGTCAAATATACATGTCAAGTCAAGAAAATCACAGTCAAGCCATTAGGTAAAGTCAATAACATCATAGAGAAGCCATCAGCTATACTCACACTCACCATGCTCATGGTGCCTGGCACAAGTGCCCCTCACCATCACACACACAATGACACTCAGCACTATACGGGTGCCAGGCACAAATTCCTATCCGCAAGCACATATATAACTATGTGTCTGCACTCACTGTGAATACCAGACTCTGGAGTGGCGGATCCTTTCCCAAGCATTGATCGAATATAAGCCAACAATTAATATAATTGTTGCGGCGTGCAACCCGATCAAAATGTCAATTTGTTGCGGCGTGCAATCCGATCCAAATGTCAATCCGTTGCGGTGTGCAACCCGATCCAAATATAAATTTGTTGCGGCGTGCAACCCAATCCAAATATCAATCATAATACCGCTCTATGGCCCACATCATTCATCAAAAGCTCAAGTCTCAATGATTCACATCTTGTGGGACTCAGCCCAAACAGTATCACATATAAAAGGGCATCAAATGCATGTGATATGACATATAAATAATGCACAAAGATCGAGATATACAATGCTGAAGAAAAATTATGACTGAAAATATAACTACAATCAAGGCAAACAACTCAAAATAGCAACAATGGCCCTATCATGTCTCAATAGGCAAGCACTTAGTTCCATTGTTGGAACTTAAGTTGTAAGAGTTGACAAAGGTTTGACTTTTCTGTAAACGATCTTAGATTGGTGTTTTGATGATTTCAATAGATTTGTATGGTGATTTTGAACTTAGGCATATGTACGGATTTGGATTTGGAAGTTCCTAGGATGGTTTGGCTCTAGTTGCCGAAAGTTGAAAGTTCGAAGGTTTGGAAAGCTCATAGGTTTGACCAGGAGTTGACTATATTGGGTTTAGATTGTAGTTCCGAAACTTGGAATAGGTTAGTTTTTTTCATTTAAGACTTGTGTGCAAAGTTTGGATGTAATCCGGATTGGTTAGGCTTGAATCGGACGCTTGGTTTGTAGTTTGGAAGTTTCTGTACTTAAGAGAAATTCTATCAGTGGGTTGATCTTCGATTCATAGATAGGATAATCTTGTATGTGTTTAGAGGATTTAGATTAGGGCTGTTCAAAACTGAACCGTAACCAATAACCGGACCGCAAAATTGGCTTATTGGCTTATTGGTATCGTGTTATTAGATTAATGGTTGGTGAATGGATTGAATCTCTATAATTAACAGTTTGTCGGTGAAGGGGTGGATTACTCAATTTTTTATCAAATAAATTATTAACTTGTTAAGAATTTTTATATTTGCATTTAGACCCATATATATATAAAGTATCTAGCTATCTATTTAAAATCCTAATTTCCTTAAGCTGATAATTTCCCTGAAGCGGCTTAGTGGATTTCTAGCCCTAGACTGAACGATCGAATTAGTTCTTATTTGATGAGTTCTGATAGTGACCTAGATAGCTTGTACTCAAGATTTCTTTGCTATAACATAGGGTGAACTATGAAGTAATAGCTTTTTTATTTTCCTTTAATAGACATATTTATACATTATAGTACTAATCTGATTCACTACAAAATGGTCTTCTAGTGGAAATAGTACCTGAAGAGTCTGAATTAAAATAGTTTACCACTGGTTGCTTTTTCTATACAACATAAAAAGGGTCTCGTTGTTTTAGCTTTGCAAAAGAAGTTGTTCAAAAGAACTGGAAGTTGTGATAATTTTGACGTGGACTACAGGTTGTGATCTTAATTTTTATGGTCTCTTAGATATAGCCAATACTCTGCCCGATAACTGCACAATAATTGTGAACCTGATACCAAACCAACTGATATCTTATCGATTGGCTAGCGGATCAGTACATTTAAAAGTCGATAATGATAAGCCAAATTTTAAGTGTAATTATTTGCCCGCTCCGCCAGACAAGCAGACGTACTTTGGATAGGTCCGGGCAGTATTTACGGACTTGTTAGTATGATTGGATGAAGTCTCAATTGGCTCGGGTATGTTTTTGACCACGTGGAGCTTGTTTGAGGTTGTAAATTTTCTGCTGGTGTCTGGTGTGCTTCGCGATTACAGAGCAGGTCTCGCGATCGCGAAGGGGTTATTTTAAGGAAATCCGATTTAGTTCTTTGCATTTGTGGATAGAAGGTCGCGTTCAAGAAGGGTTATGGCAGTTGGTCATTGCATTCGTGCCTTGTGTGTCGTGTTCGCATAGAGGTGAGGCATGCTGGGAGTTTGTTGGAGCTTTGCCTTCGCGATTGCGGGAAGGAGCTCGTGTTCACATTGGACTGGGGCGGATGTGCATCACATTCGCGAGGATACTACCGTGTATGCGTAGGGTCTTCTTGGGGCTGTGATTGTTTGTGCTTCACGAAGGCGAGGCAGTGGCCTCATTTGCAAAGGGTATCGCTGGGCAGAACAATTAAGTATTATATTTTGGGATTTTAGCCCACACTCTCCTTTTTTGAACCCTAGACTTGGAGATGGGCGATTGTTGAAGGAGATTTTCATACAAGATTTTGGGGTAAGTGATTTCTACTCATTTTTGGTATTATTTCAAGAATCTACATGAATTATTAAAACATAAAATATGGAATTTTGAGAAAAGTTTTGGAGGTTTTCTTACAACTTAACAATGTGAAAATTAAGGTTTTGGAAGTCGATTTGGACTGTGTTTTGGAACATAATCACATATTTAGACTCATAGAGTTCCGGGTAGTCAGGATCTACCCCTTGACTAGAGTTTTAACCACATAGGTATGGGTTGACTTTTGTTGTCTTTTTGAAAATTGACTAAACATCGAAGCTTTATTGTTTGGATTTGATCCATATAGCCTTGTTTGACATTATTAAGTTGTTTTTAGCAAGATTTGACCCGTTCGAAGACTGATTTGAGAGTCAATGGATTTTTGGAGTATTGATTCTCGCACATTTGAGGTAAGTATCTTGCCTACGCTAGGTTTGAGGGCATTTTTCCCGTTGGCTAAAATGTTTGTTATGTGTTGGTGGTGACGCACTTGCGAGGTGACGAGCGAATATGCGTGCACCGTGGTTATTCATGATCTGGGTAGACTTTAGGCTATTAATGTCTTGTTTTGCTATCATGCCTCTTTGATACCATGTTTTATCCACGTATTTGACTACGTGAGCTATTATCCATGCTACAAATTAGGTCTAGTCTATTTGCTTATCTGTTTGAGACATGATATGGCTGTTGTTTCTACGTTGAGTTGCTTCATTAATTGTAATCATATTTTCAGTCATAGGTTATATCATGTATTATATCTCTATCTTTGTGCACTCCTTATATGTTATCTCACATGTTGTTACTGTCCTTATTTTTGTGACACGAGTTTGAGCTGAGTTGTAGAACGTTGGTATATTCCGTGCAGTATTTTGATTATGGTACTGTAGTGTGTGAGCATATTGAGACTTCAGTGGATTGATGACTGATATTGGGCTATAGAGCTGTGTTGATACTGGTTGTGAGGTGACACGTATGTCAAGGCCCCCTATTAGGCTGAGTGATATTGATCGTTAACTTTTGATCTGATCAGCGCTTGGGCCAGGATCCGCCCCTCCGAAGTCAAGTAATAATCGTGTGAGTGCAGGCACTTGTACAGTACTGAGTATGTGTGTATGTGATGATTCAGGTGCATTTTTTCCAGTCACTGTGAGTGTGCTGAGAGTCTGATTAAGGTGTACTTATGCCAGGCACTTTGAATGTGTTGAGATTTTGTATACTTGACGATTAAACTGTATTGTTGCATTTTGCTCATGCTAATTGGTATTTGATGTTCTATTCGATGTTTAGAGCTTGGAATCGCAGTTTAATTAGATAAATCCTTGTTTACATGATTTCTATGAAAAGGTTGATGTCTTGACTGATATACTTGAAAAGCATGCTTATTTATCCTCTTATTGTGATAAGGTTGAACCTCATATTACTTGAGCTGCTTTTCCTTTTGCCATTATTTTGTTGTTATTGTGTTGTTGGCTATTCAAAATGAGTATTGGACCTTGCCAAGCTCATCAGTGCTTTCAGTCCGAGGTTAAACTTGCTACTTATTGTGTACATGGTGTAATGCCCTGTAAAATTTTGCCAGGGGATTCAAGTTTTGTGGTGCCGAGGTAGGGCAATGTGTACAGATGTAGTAGTTAAAGAAATGATTTTGGGGTGTACAGTACGTTTGGGAGTTGAAGAAATAATTTTATAGAACATGGCATTTTTGCGTTCAATTATGCGACCACAAAACCATAATGTGGGCCGCAGATCCCCCGCAGACTGAAGTAGAGAAATGAGCCAATTTTGGGGGTTGTTTTGCGGTCAGTTATGCGATCGCATAAGCATTTCGCAGGCCGCACATCCGACGCAGAAGATCATGATAAAGTTTGGATGGAGATTCTACGGTCCATTATACAACCGCAGACCTGTCGCAGACCTGTACAGAAGTGCCCAGTTCTGAAAGGCCATTATGTGATCCATTTAGCGGACCGCATAAGTGTTATGCGATCGCATATGCGACCGGAGATCTGCATCAGGGCTTCATTTTTTTAATTTTATAACCCAACCCCATTTCTTTTTATCTAGCCATATGGGTCATTTTTTAGTGATTATCTGATATTTTAGAGAGTGGGAAGAGCTATTCTAGAGAGAGAAGGAAGCCCCAAGTTCTTTGTTCATCAAGATCTTGCTCAAGCCTTGGGATTTCACCAAAAGGAACTTGCTAGGGTTTCTAAAAGGTAAGAATTTCTTCCCCCAATTCTCCAATTTCAGATTTGGGTTGATTATGGGTGAGGATAGTAGATTTATCACATGCATGAGCTAATATAGATTGTGGGGAGGTTGTTGGGCCATCTTGGTTAGTTTTATTGTTGATTTGATTGAGGGAAAGTTTGGGCCATCATTGTAGCAGCTATTTCCATATCAATTCCTCTAATCGTACTTGTAATTCTCTCCCCTTCTATAGATTGACATCATTAGGAGTGTCAGGATGTTATTGTTACACCACGAAAAGCTCTTTCGAGGTATGTTGGCTAAACTCTCTCAGTTGAGTCGAATTTCATGATGTCCTCGTATGTTTCATGCGTGGTTGGCCCAAGTTCTTATTTTCTCATGATTTGGGTCATTCCTAAAATATTCAGTTATTCCAAATAAGCAATGTGTCGGAAGTTATATGCTCAAAATGTGATTCAATTGCTCCTATCATGTTATGATCTCCCTCGGAAATGTGTTCAAGTGTGGTTTATGTATCAAAATGTTATGACTTCAATTAATGTTTCATGAATGTTATTATGCTTAAAATTGGAAAGGAAACTCAGTGCTCTTATTATCGATAACCTATGATGCTGCTTGAATGTGAAATAAGCGAGTATAGGATGTAGAAATATGGCCATCGTGCCAAGAATGAGAATTACATCTGTGGCCAATAGTGCCAATGAAATGAAAGAATGTGTGAAAGGTTATGAAATGAGTTTTGACTCCTTTATATAATAATGTTATTAATGTTCTATGATCACCCATGGCAAGTACAAGTAAGTGATAATATGAACATGAACTGTGGCCGCTTGCCAAAATGAGAATCATGAGGCATTGTATGTTCCAATGGTTTCAACTATAGTTTGTATGCTTCTAAACAATATTATGGCATGTAGAGGAAAGAAACAAGTAAATCAGATAAGTGATAAGGGAAATATGAGTTCCACACACTGCACGGACAACTCACGTGCTGCACGGATAACTCACGTGCTAACAATAGAACCTGCACTGGCAACTCATGTGCCACATGGGCAACTCATGTGTCAATAACATCAATATACGGATCTGCTTGGACAACTCACGTGCCAATAATGTCAATACAGGGATCCGCATGGATAACTCATATGCCAAAAATATAATCCGCGCATCATAGCCGCATGCCCAGTCAAAAATATCATATAGAAGCAATAAAGAAAGTATACAGGTATCAGATGAATGAAATAAGATTCTCATGTCCCTGGACTGGTGTAAATAACATGTAACGTGTAGGCATGTGCAAAGTGTGCTATCGTAGTCCAAACCGACAATTTCATCAGTGAAAGCATTTATCAAGTTCGTTCAGGGATTAAACCTCTAAGTAGTCTCATCATGGCTCAACTAGATCACATAAACTGATACAACATGTTAGATACCAAAGCTTGAAGCTCAACAGTCATTTCTGGGCTTATAAGAGCTCGAGCACAACCAAAACATGAATTTACAATCCCAATGCCCGCACATGGGATCATCCCCACGCATCTATATACCCAAAAGTACGTGGCTATCACAACAATTCAGGCAACTGGTGCCCCAACCGAGTTTAAATATGATACTTACCTCAAGCAAATAAAATCACTGCACTAGCAAGCCCTTGGCTCGTGAATCGGCCTCCGAACACCTAGAATCTAGCTATATACAATTTGATACAATAAACACGGGCTAAAAGAATCAATTCCACAAGAAACTACTAAATTCTTAATCAAAAGTCGACTCAAAAGCCGGCCGCCGATCCCACATCTCGGAATCAAATAAAAGTTACAAAATCCGGAAGTCCATTCAACCACGAGTCTAACCATACCAAATTTACAAAATCCCTATACTAAATCACCACTCAAATCACAAAATTAAACTCTCCAAATCCCTAGCCTCAAACTCCCAAATTCCACCTCAAAAACACACAAACTATGTGGGAAATTCAATGGGGAATCAAGATTATTGAATAAAAATGACCACAATTGACTTACCTCTAAAAACCCTTTGAAACGCCTCTCAAATATTGCCTTAGTCCGAGTTTGCAAAGTCCAAAATGAGAAAAAATCACAAAAACCTTCGGATTTAAATACTGCCCAAAGATCCCGCTTCCGCGGTCCAAAAATCCGCTTCTGCAGTACCGTTATTCGGTAAATAATCCGCATCTGCATAGGTCACTTAATGGCTGACCAACTGCTTTTTGATTCCCAAATCCCGTTCCTGCGGGTGCGCATCTGCGCAAGTCCATCCACTTCTGCGGACCAACGACTCCAAGCCCTCTCCGCTTCTGCGACCAGCCTCCGCATCTGCGAGATCGCAAGTGTGGAATGTTCCCTCGCACCTGCGCAAGCCCTCACTTTGCCCAAAACATCATCTACGACCCTAGGGCTGCTTCTGCGGCTCCGTACCTGCAGCCATTCCGTCGCAGGTATGGTCGCACCAGAACAGAACACACCAGCCTTCAGAAATTCAACAAAATCCAATCCAATTTCGAGCAGAATCGCTCTTGAGGCCCCCGGGACCTCAACCAAACATACCAACAAGTCCTAAAACATGATGCAAACTTAGTCGAGCCGTCCATTCACATCAAACATTTTAAAAAATACGAATCGCACCCAATTCAAGCCTAACAAAAAGTAAGGAATTCCAACTTCTACAATCGATGACGAAACCTATCAAATCAAGTCCGATTGACCTCAAAATTTACACACAAGTCATAAATTACACAACAGACCTATTCCAACTTCCGAAACCATTTTTCAAGCCCGATAACCACAAAGTCAACTCTCGATCATACTTCTAAACTTTCAAAGTCGCTAATTTTCCAAGTTTCACATTTTCAAGCATAATTCAACTACAGACGTCCAAATCACTATCCTTACATACTCCTAAGTCCAAAACCACCCAACGAAACTATCGGAACCATCAAAACTCCATTCCGGAGTCGTTCACACATAAGTCAACGTTCGGTCAACCTTTTCAACTACAGCTCCCAACCTTCAAACTAAGTGTCTCAACTCATTCTGAAACATCCCCAGAACCAAACCAAATACCCCGGCAAGTCACACAGAAAAAATTAAGAATATAATGAGCAGTAAATGGGGGAATAGGTCTACAACTCTCAAAACGATCGGCCGGGTCGTTACACCAAAGCAGATGTATGTGGGGAAAACCCACAAAATCTGATGGCATACTCTGACACTGTCATAGTCCCATGACGTCTCAAACTCTGTGCGCCATGAATCCCGGAGGGTGTAGGGAATAAATTCTCTCAAAAACATATATGAAAACTGAGTGCAAGGGAGTGGGGTTGCATCAGCTGGCCATCCTCCTCGTAAGCCTACCACCACCTATATGCTGCTCACGACAACTGATATATAGTAAAGGCAACTCTGCTCACTTACACAATGCCCATGGTGTGGAGAATACGGTGGCACTTGTCTAGAAAACCTTGTGCATACTCAGTAAATGTGCCACTGAAAGTAGGAGGGCCATACATCTTAAACCTCTCAAGTCTCCTCTCCTCCTCCTCAGATGCCTCTGGCCTGACCTCAAGCTGAAATGGAATAATGGGTTGTGCTAGAATAACACCCAAAATCTGATCAACATGGACCCACTGCTTTGGAGTACGGGCTGTGGGAGTCTGAGCTCCTCCCCAACCTAAGATGTAGATGGTGCAACGGGGATCAATCCCGCCTGAGCTAAAGTACCGATCATGCTCATAAAGTGTGCTAGGGTCTCGTGGAGTCCAAGGGTAGCAGTAGGCATCTCAGGTACCTGTCCCCCAATCGAAGCTACTGGTAGCTCCTCAGTCGCTGCTCGGGTAGGTACTCTAGCTATAGCATGTGCTCTTCCTCGACCTTTACTTCAGCCCCGGCCTTTCACGACTCTAGTAGGGCCGCGGGTGTCTGATCATCTGATCCAACAGTGCGTGTCCTCACCATCTATGAGGGAATAGAAAGACAAAGATCAGATTTCGAAATTAACAAATCTGCACAATAAGGAATCAAATAAGTCGAATTTTTGAATAGTTCTGTCGCCTCTCAAAGAAAAGTACTGATGTATCTATACCGATCCACAAGAATCTACTAAACTTGCTTATGACTCGTAGAACCTATGAACCTAGAGCTCTGATACCAACTTATCACGATCCCAAAATCCCACCATAGGTAGTCGTGATGGCACCTAGTCTCTAAGAATAGGTAAGCCTAACACACATAAAATTTTAGTCTAAATAACGAGTAAGATATCAAATTAAGCTGATAAATGACATAATAACTATGATTGAATAACAGTAGTACAATTCCCAAAACCAGCAGTACATAGTCATAAGCTCTAAAGAAGTACACTAGTGAACTCCGAATACAATATTGTTTTGATATGAAGATAAACAGTAGAAAAGAAAATAGTAGAAGGGGGACTCTGAGGCCTTCGAGCATCAAGCAGCTATACCTTGAAGTCTCTGAAATATCTGGGTCAACTTACTGATGTCAAGCATGGACAAAAGTACCTGGATCTGTACAAAAATATGCAGAAGTGTAGTTTGAATACACCACAACGGTACCCAGTAAGTATCAAGCCTAACCTCAGTAGAATAGTGACGATGCCAGGTCATGACACCTACTAGACATAGAAATCTAAACAGAATATGAATATAATCTAATAACGAAAAGTAAAGAAATAAATGACAACAAAACAATACAACGATGTCAGGATAACAATGAATATTAAGGCAATAAAGTACAAAAAAGAGGAAACATATGATAAGAATAACAAGTGATCAAATACCGTAAAATACAAGTAAAACGAATGAAGGAAGGATAATAACCGTTCAAATCAACAAGCCTTTTTAATATAGAATACACAACAATAATCATAACCGAGGTACCACACCTTATATTCACACTTCACAAGTCACAATTACAATCTTCCTTATATCGCCGCGCGAGCCTTGCATTTAGTTTAAAGAAATTTTCCCGAAATAGCTACACGCGCTTTAGCCCCCTTATCTCACCGCGTGACTTCAAGTAATCCCTTACTAGCAACACGCGTATAAATCGCATATTGTCTCACTGCATGCACATCAACCCCTATCCTTATACCGCCGCATGCACATCAATATCACAACACAATAATCAACTCGCACCACACGTGCCCAAATGCCACAACATTTCCAAAATCAACAATACCAATGTTATCACAACACAAAGCCCATGGCTCAACTACAATATGTACAAGAATCTCAATAACAATAAAATGAATGGGAAATAACTCAACAAGGAAAGGTATTCCAATGACCACCAATTCCAACCACAAATGTGTTAATAGCTCTCAACAACTACCACTTCAATAACGTAACAATGAAGGTACTTCCATGAAACGGCATCTTCAAATATAATGCATAACATCTTAACAATGAAAGAGATAGCATGAAATAATAACTACGACTAAATGCATGAGAATAGCTCAATAATGGAAAGAATAACATCTAACAACAACTACAAATAAAAGCATATAAGGGAAACCTCGAAAATGGATGCTAGAACATGTAGTAACAACACCAATTAAAGCATGCAAGAATAAACTTGACAACAAAAGATAGAACAAATGATAACAACTTCAATTAAATGCCGGTCAATTTTACATATATAAGCCCATGTACACACTCGTCACCTCATGTACACGTCTTCCACATTAATCAAATAGCACAATCAAACCCAATCCTAAGGGGTTGTTCCCCCACACAAAGTTAGACAAGATACTTAATACAACTAGGCCAAATTAACACTCAAAAATAGCTTTTCCCTTGAAATTAACCACCGCACGGCTCATATCTAACCTAAAATGAGTTAATATCATCAAACAATGCAAGAGAAACCAATTACGGTTAATAAAGCTATGATCTTTACACAATTCCCCAAAAGTCAACCCCAAGCCCGCCCGGTCAAAACTTGAGTCCAAGGATAGATATCGACTACCCATAATCCCACAAGTCCATATATGTGATTTGTTTTCAAATCCGAGTCCAATTCGACTCTCAAATCCCAAATTTTCATTTTTTGAAACATAGAAAAATATTCCCAAAATTTCTCTTAGATTCTTATGAATTTGATGTTAAATCTCATATATAATCATATAATATAATTGAAAATTGATCAAAATCACTTACCCAATGATTTTATGTTAAAATACCCTCTCCAAATCGTCTCCTACCGAGTCTAGGGTTCTAAAATGAGAGAAATGAGATCAAATCCCGACTTCCTAGCCCTTTTGTTCATGTTTTAAAGTCACAATTGTGACCCTGGGTCACAATTGCGACCTTGGGTCACAATTGCAAACCCTCATAATTGCAAAGAATAGCTCGCAAATGCGGCAACTGAAAAGCCCAGGGAAATGTCGCAATTGCGACACAGACCTTGCAAATGCAAAAGTCTGCCCTCTTCACAAATGCGACAAATTGGACGCAAATACAAGCCTACCCAACCCAAGCATTTCTTGGAAAATGCGATCAAGGTATTGAAAATGCAACACCTGATACCCCCCCTACTATGATCGCAATTGCAATGGTGGTGCTCGTAATTGCGATAACTGGAGCACCAGTATAACAACAACCTGAAATTGAGTCCAAACCCTTCGAAAACACGTCTGCAACTCAACCGAGCCCTCGGGGCTCCAAACTAAACATCCACACAAGTCTAAAAATATTGCACAAACTTGCTCGCACACTCAAAACACCAAAATAATATCTTGAATGACGAATCAGACATCAAAACGCATGAAATTCAAAAGGAAAACTCAAGAACTACTAGAATCACAATCAAGCGTCTGAATCCTATCAAACCAACTTCGAATTACACCAAATTTTACAGACAAGTTCCAAATAGCAAAACGGACCTATTCCAAGTCCCAAAACAAAATTCCGATCCCGATAGCCATAAAAGTAACCTACGGACAATGTTAGGGAACTTCTACACTTGAAAATGCCAACTTTTGGCAAAGCAAGTCAAATCAACCTAGGGACCTCCAAATTCAATTCCAGGCATACTCCCAAGTCTAAAATTATGGTACGAACCTATCAGATACATCAAAACACCGTTCTGGGGTCATTTTTACAAAAGTAAAATCTTGGTCAATATTTCCAACTTAAGCTTCTAAACCAAGAACCAAAGGGTCCAAATAATTCTAAAACTTTCCCAAAACAAAACTAACCATCCCTGAAAGTAATAAAATCATGAATACACATAGGGGAAGCTTCAAAAGGGTAAACGGGGCTCAAATACATAAAATGACAGGCCGGGTCATTACACTAGCACTATCTTATTTCGCCGGAGGGGGTGTGTGTTGTAGAAAGCACATTGTGTATTGATTTGCAGATGATTGATGGGTATTATTGAAATTACATAGTTTATGACTAATGTATCAGTCATTTGAGTAGGAGAGTTAGAGATCATATAGGGATATTTCCTGTATTCTTGAGATTTAGAGACTGGACAATCTCAGAGGCAGACTATTCCTTGGTTGCAGACTATGAAGGTGTGATAAGGATAAGACAAATGATTGTATTTGTCACGGATAAGTCACAGTGGACTTTTGGAATGTTATTTACCTATTTTGGGATGATCGAAATTGATTTGGGGCCTATTTGTAGGCCTAATGAGAAATGTGTATTCAATATCAGATTGTGTTTGCTTACTCTTGCGCAACATCTACTGTGGGTATGTCATCGGGCGGAATGGATGTTATCCATACCATGATCTGTTTCATATGTTACTCTCCTATGTTATGATAGGTTGTGAGGCTACTTGATTATTCTCACTCATGTTATGGTCCTATTTAGGCCTTGTGGCGATATGTGAACGAGATGGATTTTGTAATATTGATTTGTTTATTGCACCTTAATCGTGCTTACCTTTTCTATAGTGTATTATGCTTATTCATCTCCCCATGGTTATATTTTTCACTCTATCGAGCTTGATGTTTATGCACATGTGTATAGTTTGAACAAGCATTATGGCTCGATGGGTATCCCTACATGGATTGATATGTTTGGAATCCAATTGCGCACCACAACAGAGTAATGTGGGATATTCTTCCTTGTGTTTATTTTGTGTATTTTGTTTTCCCTTTGTAGGATGATTTCATGAAATTATGCTCTTATTGTTATATCGGTGTCAATTGTTGGATAGTTCTATTATTTTGTTTTCCTTCCATCTCTGGTTAAATTTGAGTTGTTGCTTGTTGGACACGGATTGCGTCGTATGTGGCTCTAGGTGGCATTGGACGTGGCTTATTAGTCGAGCATGTTATACTATTTGAGATGAGGTTATTGGACCTTGAAATTGTGTAATCATATTGGAATAAGGTATGTTTGAAAGAATAATATCATTAGTCAGCTCAAAATTTGGAAATGGTTTTTGTCAGGCGAGAGAGCTTTATTACTTGTTGGTCTAGAGAATGGTTAGGAGTTTCAAAGTGTTTCTTTCATCATTACCTGTGTTGCGAAGGTTTGAAATAAGGTTTTATATGATATGAGGTATGTTGCCGATACCATATTTGGTTATGAGCAGCTATTACGTTCTGAAGATATTACTTTGAGTATGTGATTTATTAGGTACCTTGTGTGGTTACATCTTGGGAATATTTTTATGGCTTGACACGGCTTGCCGAGACTTGTATAGTGTATATATGAAATAATCAGATCATATAAGGAATTTCGGATGTTAGAAATTGGTTCTATGGTTTATGGGCTAAGATTGAAGAAAGAAGCTTTAGTTAGGATTGGCTTTTGAACTTACATGGATTGTGGTGATGTGGGATCACCCATGGTTATGTGCATGGTGACCTTAAACAGTAATTCGATAACTTTGGAATGACTTTTGGCACGTTCGAGGACAAACGTATGTTTAAGTGGAGAGAATGTAATGACTTGACCGGTCGTTTTGAGCTTTAGCATTCCGTTTGGTGGTTTGCGACTTTGTGTAATGACCCGGCCGGTCGTTTGGAGAGTTGTAGCCCCCTTCTCCCATTTATTGCTCATTTTGTACTTTATAGCTGTTATGTGACTTTTCGGGGTAATCGGTTTGGTTCTGGTATGATTTCAGGATGAAATAAGACACTTAGTCTCAAGGTTGAAAGCTTAAGTTGAAATGATTGACCGGATGTTGATCTTTGAGTAAACGACTCCAAAACGGAGTTTTGATGGTTTGGTTAGCTCCGTTAGGTGATTTTGGACTTAGGAGTGTATCCGGATTGTGATTTGGAGGTCCGTAGTGGAATTAGGCTTGAAATGGAAAAAGTTGGAATTTTTAGAAAGTATGATCGGGAGTGGACTTTTTTGTATCGGAGTCAGATTCCAATTCCGGAAGATGGAGTAGGTCCGTAATTTCATTTATGACTTGTGTGCAAAATTTGGGGTCAATCGAATATGATTTGATAGGTTTCGACATCATTTGTAGAAATTGGGAGTTTAAAGTTCATTAGGCTTGAATCTATGTGTGATTCGTGTTTTTGATGTCGTTCTAGGTGGTTTGAAGGCTCGACTAATTTTGTATGAGGTGTTAATACTTGTTGGTATGTTTTCTTGATGTCTCAGGGGTCTCGGGGTGATTTCGGAAGGGTTTTAGATCAAAATTTGAGTTGGAGGACTGCTGAAGTCAGCTGGTGTAATCGCACCCATGGAGCTCTGATCGCAGGTGCGAGCTGAGGAGAGCAGATGCAGCCAGATGTGGGGAGGACAGTGGTCGCAGATGCGATGTTTTTTCCGCACCTGCATGGTCGTAGGAGCGAAGTGATGGGCGCAAAAGCGGAAGTTTGCGCAGGTGCGATGGAAAATTCCGCACCTGCGATGGCGTAGATGAGGGGGAAGAAGAATTCCGCACCTGGAAAATCCCAGCTCCAGTGGTTCACTGCAGAAGAAGAATTCTGGTCGCTTCTGCGACCTCGCATATGCGGTTAAGTGTCCGCAGAAGCAGAAGTGCTGGAGAAAATGTTTAAAAGCAAGGGTTCACAATTTTGGCTTCACTTTTGCCTCGCAGATGCGGATTCTTGAGGTAAGTCCCTTGTGCCTATTTTGATCAATAATATTGCTTTCCTATTGATTTTCCCACCTAGTTGATGTGTATTTAAGGTGTAGATTGGGAGTTTGAGGCTAGGGATTTTGGAGAGTTTGATTTGGGGATTTGGGTGACAATTTGGTGTCGGAGTTTGATAAATTTGGTATGGTTGGACTCGTGGTTGAGTGGGCTTTCGGGTTTTGTGACTTCTACCAAATTTCGAGACGTGGACCTGGGGGCCCCGGCTTTTGAGCCGATTTTTTATTTTGATTAATAACTTAGCATTTTCATATGGAGTTTATTCCTTTAGCCTGTATTGATTTTATCGCATTGTTTATGGCTAGATTAGAGGCATTTAGAGACAGTTCCGCGAGGCAAGGGTGTGTTGGAGTAGAGATTTGCTCGTATTGAGGTAAGTAACAGTTCTAAATTTGGTTTGAGGGTACAAAACCCCGTATTACGTGTCATGTATTTGGTTTTGAGGTGACGCACATGCTAGGTGACAGGCGTATGGGCGTGTGGGCGTGCACCATTGGAATTGTGACTTAATCAATTTCATGGATCTGTGTAGTTGAATAATTTGTTGTTATCAATACATTTTTCCACGTATTTGAGAAATCGAACTATAAATCATGTTTAAACCATGTGTTAACGCTGTAGGGACCCACAGAGGTTGTGCACATGTTGAATTATCTGCTAAATTATTGTTGTACTCAGTCATAGTTTATTTGCATATCATATCTTAGTCTCCATTGTTCCTTATTGATACATTGTATCATTTCTGTTTGGGATGATTTTCATGATTTTTGAGAGCCCGAGAGACTGAGCGATTGATGACTGAGTGAGGCCGAGGGCCTAATTATGAGATATTTATACTATGGCACGTGAGTTGTACGTGCGGATCCAGATATCATACTATAGCACGTGAGATGTTCGTGCAACATGTGAGTTGTCCGTGCTGATCCAGATATTAGATTATGGCACATGAGTTATCCGTGTAGCACGTGAGGTGTCCGGGCAGATTATAGCACTTGGGCTGAAGGAGACCCTCCGGAGTTTGCACACACCCCCAGTGAGCGCAGGTATCTATTGAGTGCGAGTGCCGAGTGCCAAGTGCTGAGTGAATGGAAAGGTTGAGTGACTGTGGCCCTGAGAGGATGCATTTGATCTCATTATTGTTGCATTAACTGCCATGTATCGTTGTTTGAAATTTCTGAAATATATTACACTCTGTTTCACTTGAGCTGGTCATGGAATAACTGTTGACCTAATTTATCGAACTTGAGAGCATGCCTACTTTATTATGTTGAAATCATTGTAATTGAGCTATAACTGTGAAGCTCGTCACTACTTTCAGTTCTTTATTTAGTATTGTTACTTGCTGAGTTAGTTGTACTCATACTACACCCTGCACTTTGTGTACATATCCAGGTGTTCCCGGACACATTGGGTGTTGATTTCCACGCACAGTTGATCTTCTGGAGATTTTGAGGTAGCTGCCGGCGTTTCGCAGACCTTGTTTCTCCTTCCCTATCTTTCCACTTATTGTATTTGGTTTCAGATTTTCATAGATAATATTTTTCGGACTTGTGATGTATAGATGCTTATGTACTCAGTGACACCTCGATGTTGGGAATTTCCGTATTGTATTTTGGATTTCTATCCTGTTTATGGGAAGTTGTTATCATTTAAACTATTTAAATTCATTTTCTGTTAAGTGTTGGAGTTATTTCATAAATGTCGGCTTGCCTAGTACCATGATAGGCGCCATCATGACAGGTTAGGATTTTGGATCATGACACTTTGAGTAGCTTCATTATCACTTGTGTGTATGGTCGATTTTGGTTTTCAAGTGGTTCGGGATTGATTTGAAAGAATGACTCTCGATTTGGAAGCTTTAAGTTGGAAGAGTTGACCAACATTTGACTTTTGGATAAATGGACTCGGAATCGGGTTTTGATGATTCCTATAGGTTCGTATGATGATTTTGGACTTGTATGTATGTTCGGATTTAGCTTTGGAGGTTCCTATAAGAATTCGACACTATTTATCGAGAGCTAGCAATTTGAAGAACTTAAAAGTTCATAAGTTTGACCAAGAGTTGACTTTGATGTTATTGGACTTCAATTGGTGTTTCGAGACTTAATTGGAGTCCGAGACTTTCGATAGGTCCATATAGATGAATTGAAATTGTGTGCAATGTTTGGATGTAATCTAAAGTGTCTAAGTGTGATTCAGACCCTCTCTTGAAAGAATGAAGATTTAACAACTTAAGAGAAAATTCTATTATGTTTGAGCCTAGATTCTTTGTTGTGATATTCCCATGGGTTTTTTGAGTCTTTGGTTAAGTTTGGATAATGTATTTGTACTTTTTGGTATGATTGGATAGGGTCCCGAGGGGCTCGGGTGTATTTTGGATCATTGGTTGACAGACTAGTTAAGGATTTGGAGTTTGACCACGGTCAATATCGGGTTAAGGCGGACTCTTTTAGGTGTTTTGAGTGCTCGAGCAAGTTCGTAGCGTGTTTTGTGATTGAAATGTACATATAGTTTGTGTCTAGGGGGCCCCGAATGAGTTTTGGGTGCTAAAACGAAGATTTTTCAATTGCTGATTTTCTGGTGCAACAATTCCGAAAATACGGGTTATGTCCCTGAGTTCGTCCATAAATTTCAGACTTCCTTTAAAACTTCAAAACATCATATCTTCCTCATTATAAGGCTAAATTGGGTAATTCAAAAGGCTATCTTGAGTCTAATCTCGCAAAGATTATGTTGGGATTATCAAAAGTGAGTTTGGGGGTTATTTAGCATCTAATTCAAGCTGAGACAACTGCTGTATTTTGTTTTACTTCTTTCGAGATCTAGTCACTTTTCTCATAATGTTTTGGAGCTCGGGAAGAGGCAATATTTGTGCAGATTTTCATAATTACTTTGTAGATAAATAATTTCTACTTGGATTTGGTTATAAATATTGATTCCCCATGGATTTCTACACCTAAAATATGGATTTTTAAAGTAAAATTTAGAATTTTTGTTCCGATTTGAACTCACATTTGAAAACTTTTCACATATTTGGACTCGCTAGGTTATGGGTCATCGGATTTTTGTATTGGTTCTGGATTTCGAGCATGCGGGTCGGGGTTGACTTTTGTTGACTTTTTGGAGATTCTTCAAAGATCGAAGCTTTATTGATTGGGGTTACTTTCTATGGCATTGGTTGACTTGCCTGGTTGGTGTTTGGCTAGATTTGAGCCGGTTAGAGGTGATGTCTCAAGAAATGTGATTTTGGAGCTTTGGACTAGTCCACATGAGGTAAGTGTCTTGCATATCTTTGGTTTGAGGGTTCCTAATAAATGATATTGTTTGCAACATGCGTGGGTGATGCATATGCAAGGTGACGAGCATATATGCATGTGCCAGGATTATCCATGCTCGGTGTAGATTATATGCTTCTTTGTGCCTTGTTGAACTTTATGATCTTCTTGACTTATGTCTTACTTGATATTAATAATGACATGAGTACAAATATCCATGCTAGAGATCATGATTTTAGCTCATTACATCTTAATTGAATATGATGGACTATTTTTGATATTGTTGATGTAATTAATTCGTCCATAGCAGTACCTATATCCTGAACACATATCTATACCTGTTATTCTTGTGCTACTTGACCTTCTTTATTCATAATAAGAGATTATGATTGGGGCCTTAGGGCTATGTTTGGTACAATGGCTATTCTGTGCGGTTGATATGATGATTGGCACAATAGGTATATTCGTATGTTTTGAAATGAGATTGGCAAGTTGGTTGTTTCCATGCGGAGAGGGTGGGAGTTGGACCTTACGTTACGATTACTCATTCCATAGACACATACATGCACTCTACCTTGGTTTATATCTATGTTTTCTATCTTGTATGTTAGTTTCACGTCTATGTTTCTTACTTAGTTTACCTATATATTTACTATTTGGTCTATTACTACATATCTATATCTCTACCCTGTTTGTTATTGTTACATCTATGCTTTCTACTTGATTTATTATTATTACATATCCTTACCTATTTCATTCATTTACTTGTTACGTGTTTTTACTTTCCTTTACCTGTTATCAGTATTTTCCTTTACTTGCCACATGCCTTTACTTGCTACATGGCTTTACTTGCAACATGTCTTCTACTTGTTACATGCTTCTACTTATTAAATACCTTTACTTGATACATACTTTTACTTGCTACACGCCTTTACTCATTTCGTGTCTTACTCTTATATGCTATGTCGGATTGGGTGACTATTAGATTGTTTGCGTGTTTTTGATTTGTTGGAGCCTTCTCAATATATATGTTTGAGGCTATTTTATACTGGGTTTCCTATTATAATTTGTTCGAGTTTGCATTTCTTAGTTGAATTTTGCATATTCGTTCTCTTTGTTCTATGTTGTGAATTCTTCCATGCTAGTTGTTTTTGGATAGTTTCATATGAACTGGTATATTAGGATTGTGTTGCATGCCACAATGGTATTTATATTGATAATGTGATCGGGTTGCACACCATAACAATATTTATATTAATATTAGGATCAGTTGCACACCGGAACGGTATTCATATTTATATTGGGATTAGGTTGTATGCCGCAATGGCATTTATATTGATATTGGGATCGGGTTGCATGCCACAACGGTATTAATATTGATATTGGAATCGGGTTGCAAACCGCAATAAAATAATTAATATTAGGATCGCGTCGCACACTGTAACAGTATTTGTTATTGATATTTATTTATGATCCTTGTATGTATTTCAGGATTAGTGTTTCCTTCGTAGAAATGGTTGATAAGGTTATGTCTTTGTTTTCCATGTATGTTGAACTGCTCCTTAGTTCTCCAGTTGTAATGACCCGGCCGGTCGTTTTGAGCTTCAAGGTTTCATTCAGTGGTTCGAGGTCCTTAGTGACTTCATATTGTGTATTACGACTTGCGTGCATGGTCAGATTTGATTTTCGGATGTTTCATGATGAATTTGGTTGAGTGATTCTCACGTTAGAAGCTTAAGTTGAAAATATTAATCGAGGTTTGACTTTTGTGGAAAGAACTTCAGAATGGTGTTTTGATTGCTCTGATAGGTTCGAATCATGATTTTGGACTTGGGAGTATGTCCGGAATCAAATTCGGAGGTCTGTAGGTTGATATGTGTTGTTTTGCCTAAAGTTAGAAATTTAAAGGCTTAGAATTTTGATAAGTTTGACCGTAAGTTGACTTTATAGATATCGTGTTTGGATTTCTGTTTCGAGATAGGGAATGGGTTCATTTTGTCATTTAGAACTTGTCCGCAAAGTTTGGCGTCATTCTGAGTTTATTTGATAGGAATCGGGCGCGCAATTGTGCTTTTAGAAGTTCTTGAGTTTCATGTTGATTTCATGTGTTTTGGAGGTCCGATTCATGATTTCGGATTTATTTTGATGTTTTGAGTGCGCGACCAGGTCCGTAGTGTGTTTTATGATTGAAATGCATATATGGTTTGTGTTCGGGAGGTTCCGAATGAGTTTCGGGGTGGTTTCAGACCATTTCGATAAAGTTTGGGATTGCTAGTGCTCGTACTTCGCAATTGCGAACTTTTTGTTTCAATTGCGAACTACCGCATTTGCGAACAAGTTCCATACTTTGCGGACAAGTTCCAATTGACAAAATGGAGCTATTCCAAGTCCCGAAACAGAAATCCAACCATGATAGCTATGAAGTTAACCTACGATCAAACTTATCAAATTTCTAAGCCTTTAAATTTCCAACCTTAGGCAAAACAACACAAATCAACCTATGGACCTCCGAATTCGATTCTGGGCATACGCCAAAATCCAAAATCACGATATGAACCTATTGGAGTCATCGAAATACTGTTCCGTAGTTGTTTTCATAAAAGTCAAACCTCGGTCAATATTTTCAACGTAAGCTTCTAAAGTGATAATCACTCAACCAATTTCATCCTGAAATATCCGAAAATCAAATCCGACCATGCACGCAAGTCATAATACACAATATAAAGCCGCTCAAGACCTCGAACCACTGAATGAAATCTTGATGCTCAAAACGGCCGGTCGGGTCGTTACATTCTCCCCCCCTTAAACAAACGTTCGTCCTCGAACGTGTCAAGAGTCTTTCCTAAGCCATCAAATCTCTGTATAAACTCTCCATGCACATACACACGGGTGATCCTACGACACCCCACTCCACACAAGCCCAACAACACCATCTCAACCGCAGATTATTCCTTCCACTCATGCCGATAAGCCTTCGAATTAAATCTCCACATCTATCAAGGGCCCTATTATCAGACAACACACTGTAAAAATTCTTAACAAGCTACAACGGCTCATGCATACACCCCCAAGGTATAACCACACAACATAACACATCATCCATATGCCCATAGCAACTACTCTGACTGCAATACCCTCCAATTACCAAACCTAGTACCGGCAAACAGACTCATATCGACTAGAACCTTGTTCCAAACATTCACAATACTGAAAATAATGCAAGAAACATGCGAAACTCATAACTACTCATCCGATCAACAAAGCCACCTCTAACGCCACCTGGGCACATACATCGCAATCCAAACCCAACAAGCACCTCTCGAATATGACTGGATAGGAAAAGAGGAACACATGAGAGAACTGTCAAACAAGCCAAACAGGCATAACTCCCCACCGATACCGTACTACGGATCCAATCCTCAAGGAAGAAGCAAGATAAATGCAACAACCACAACAAATCTTAGCTTAATATGACCTCTCCACGGCACAAAGCCCAGCACAAACACACCTATCCATCAAGAACACCAGGTCCCCATCCTTAACTAGGAATCACAAGTAAAATAAACATCTCATAAACTAAGACACTCTACCAACTAACCCCGTAAAACCAAAACCACAACACGAAACAAACTGCTCATACATGTAGAACACCCAGATCATAAATCGTGGCCAAACCACCCTGAAATCACGTCAAAACTTACTGTATTTAACTAATAGAAATTCCACCCAAGTATCGTGACATACAATAGCAACCAAACCAGAACAATAGACACGTGCTATCACAATAAAATTCTCAATTGGCATGAACACATGAACAGAGTACAAGAATCACAAAACATAACCATATCTGAAGCAAGGTAGGATGAATCTTACGAATGAATGGGACCGGATCGAAGCAACACAAATACATCTTTACACTCAACTAAAACCATACCTATAAGGACATAATCTGGTACATCGTCCTCTTCCCCACAAGGAAGAGCGTAAAAAGGGGCCCGACCTTCCCCTCTAGGGCAAGCTCTACCCGCCTAACCTCCACCCCTAGCTGGCGGTGCAGATATAGCAGAAACTGAAACTGAACTCATAGCTTGAATACCCTACTGTGACACATCTGTGTGGAGTCTGGGACAATCTCTCACCATGTTGGTATTATCTCCACACTCAAAGCAACCTCTCCTCTGATGTGGCTGTGGAAGCTGTTCAGTACGGGTACGCTGAGACCCATGGATATTTGTAACACCGCATGAAGCATGAAGTGCAAACTGAACTTGCTGACCCAAAAAACCTCTACCATGATGTACCTTGCCTCCAAAATAGGGATCAGTAGATCCTCTCAGTCCACGAGGCCTCTTAGCCTCCGTGCCCTCTTTCTCTTGGCCCCGCATGCCCCGAGCGATCTCTACCACCTACTGAAACGGAACATCCATCTCCAACTCCTGAGCCATGTTGAATCGGATACCATAACTGAGCCCCTCAATAAACTTGCGGACTCGTTCTCTAACTTTAGAAACCAAAGAAGGTGCATGCATGGACAAAGCACTAAATCTAATAGCATACTCTTACACTGACATAGTACCCTGGCGTAGCTGCTCGAACTCCGCGCAATATGCATCATGAAGGGTTTAGGAATAAACACTCTCAAGAACATCTCTGAAAATTGAGTCCATGAAAGAGAAGCTGCATCGGTTGGGCTACCCTCCTCATAAGCACGCCACCGCTGATATGATGCTCCCGATAGCTACAATGTATTAAAAGCAACCCCACTCGTCTCCACAGTACCCATGATACGGAGAGTACAGTGGAACTCCTATAGAAAACCATGTTCATCCTCTGAAGCCAAACCACTAAAAGTAGGAGGGTGATACTTCTTGAACCTCTCAAGTCTAAGCTGCTCCTCCTCAGATGTCGCTGCCCTAACTGCGGGTTGAACCGGAATAATAGGTTGTGCTGGTATGACACCTAGAACCTGACCAACGTGGACTCGCTGCTCTGGATTATGGGTGGTGGGAGTCTAAGATCCTCCCCCGATCTGTGAAGTAGCTGGTGCAACTGGAATCAATCCTGCCTGAGCCAATGTACCAAACATGCTCAAGAACTGTGCTAAAGTCTCCTAAAGTCCCAAGATAGCAACAGGCACCTCCGGTGCCTATCCCCCAAACGGGGCTACTAGTGGCTCCTCAGTTGCTGCTCTATCTGTAGCACATGCTCCTTATTGGCCTCTACCTCTGCCCTGGCCCCTAGAAGCACCGACTCTGGGGGCAGCGTCATCAGTAACTATAGCTCGTGGTCTCGCCAGCAATAAGAGAATAGAAAGACAAAGGCTCAAACTCCGAAATCAATAAACTTGCACGATAGGAGTGAAAGAAGTGATGTTTTCCTAATAGTTCCGTAGCCTCTCAAAGATAAGTACAGACATCTCATTATCAATCTGCAAGACTCTACTAAACTTTCTTATGACTCGTAGCACCTATGAAACTAGAGCCCTGATACAAACTTATCACGACCCCAATTTCCCTCTATAGAATATCATGATGGCACTTAGTCTTCAAGAGTAGGTAAGCCTTGCACTTACTGATTTAATAACAGATTTTAACCAAATAACTATTAAGCATGAAATAAATTTTTTTATAATAAGCCAACAATCCAAGGTAGAAATCGGTAGTACAAGTCATAAGCTCTACTGAGTTTACTAGAAAATTTCTAAGTACAACTATTCTGAAATAGAAATAAATAGTACAAAGTAAAATTTCATAAGGTGACTCTGAGGCCTACGAACGCGACGACAAGTATACCTTGAGTCTCTACAACGATGCCCGATCATCTAGATAATGATCCATAAACTCCGAAGTACCTGGATCTCCACAAATATGCACAGAAAGCATAGCATGAGTATAATACGACGGTACCCAATAAGTATCAAATCTAACCTCGTTGGAGTAGTGACGAGCGACAGTCAAGACACCTACTAGACTTAATAACCTGTACAAGTATGAATGTGAAACTTACAGAGAACAATATCAATATAAAGCTAAGCATGGTAAAAATAACAAAACAATACTCGCAATAGAAAACTACAAACAACAATTAGCAATATGGAACAAATAGGTAATAATGCTATAGAGTAAGTTGAACACAGTTTAAGTCTGGTGAAACCAAGTAAAGGAAAACAAGTAACAACTCAATAAGAGCAACCGCTTTCACACAAGATTTATTCAAGAATTTCCCCGAGGTACCACACCTCATAATCACAAATCATGGGTCCCATATCACGAACCCTAATCACTTGGCATCTTATGCCCACATTATAAATGACAACCGCACAGACAACTCATGTGCTGCGCGGACAACTCACGTGCCAATACCATTAAGACCTCACATCTGCACGAACAACTCACGTGCCAATACCATTAAGACCTCACATCTGCACGAACTACTCATGTGCTAAGGGAGTGACAATATCTCATATCCACACAAAAAACTCACGTGCCAGCAATAACAATAACTCATAACCGCAATAGTACAGCTCTCACACAGAAGGTAAGTATACGAGAATACATGTAAATGAACAATAGACATCAGGGTTCATCTACTCAAACTGTTATGAGTGATTAATTACGTGTATGCTTATGCAAGTGTTCTATCATAACTCGAGTCAACAAGTAAGAGTAGAGACAACGAATGGCACATAGGAAACAACAAAACAAAACGTTAAATGCATAACTCAACATGGTAGGCATACCACTACACAAATATTATCAATAACAATGTCCGCAAGCCATCACAAGTTATAACAAATCATCCCCGACATAGACCCCTTGTCTCGCCATATGTGCAATAATAAAGTAAATGTCCATCTTGTCTCTCCACACACACATAATAATATTCCTGCCTTGTTTCGCCACATGCGCAAACCCCCCCCCCCCCCACATATATATAGCCCACCTTGTCGCGCCGCATGTGCAAATATCAATAAAAACAATAGCATGGACAACTCCCATGCGAACACCCCGACAATCCTCTCAACAATGTCACGTGTGCCGAAACATAACAACACAATATAACAACTCGCACCACATGTGCCCGTATGCCACAACATTTCCTAAAATAAATTGTAATACCACAACCACACATAGCCCTTGGCTCAATGACACTGAGTACAACAACAACAGGGATAACACGGGAGTACGGCAAGTAAATCAACAAAAGAATTATAAAATACAAGGAAACAGAAGAACGGGCTCACAATGAAAGACATGACAAGTAATAATGGTTTCAACAAGAAAAACTCAACAATGAGTGAGATAGTGTGTAACAACGATATCAATTAGGAGTAACTCAACAATAGGAGAGATAACATGTAACAATGATTCCAAATAATAATGACCAAACAATAAGAGAGATAACATGTAACACCGATTCCAAATAAGTACAACTCAACGATAAGAGAGACAACACGTAACAATGATTCCAAATAAGTACAACTCAATGATAAGAGAGGTAACATGTAACAATGATTTCACATAAGGATAAGTCAATAATGGATGAGATAGCAATAACTTCAATTAAAAATAATCAACTACGGAAGAAATATATGGCAATAAAAAAGGTAACAACATCAATTAAGGCATATAAGAGTATATTTGGCAATAAAGGTAGAACATGAGCCAATAAACATCAAATAGGACATGTAAGGGTAACTCTAGAAATGAAGGATATAACATGATGAGACAACTTCATTTTTAATGTACATGAGAACCTAAGAGTCTAAGTCAGTCAAATTTCCACTTATAAGCCTTGTGCACATTCGTCACCTCATGTACACGTCTTTCACGTAGTTCAAATAGTACAAACAAACCAATCCCTACGGGGTAGTTCCCCTATACAACATTAGGCAATATACTTACCTCTAGAGCCCTCAATCAATACTCTAAAATAGCTTTCCCTTTATGGGTTCATACCCTCAACACCATGGGTTCATACTCTAAAATAGCCTATCACGTAGATTCATGGGTTCATACCCTCAACACCAAGTTTATAAGTATTACTTACATCGAACAAGCCAAATCTAATACTGAGCAAGCCAAACGATGCTCTAAAAATTCCATCATGCGCGTACCGACCTCTGAACGGCTCAAAACTGGCCAAAAGAAACTCAAGAACATCAAATAATACCAAAGGAAACAAACTTAATCGATAAAGGTCGAATATTTAATCAAAAGCCCAAAGTCAACAAAAAAGTCAAACCGGGGATCGTACCTCAGAACCCGACAAAACTCACAAAATCCGACAACCCATTCAATTACGAGTCCAACCATACTAGTTTAACTCACATCAGACTCCGAATCGATGCTCAAAACTCGAAAATTCACTTTATAAAATTTTAGACAAAAACCCCCAATTTCTTTTTTGAAATCATCAACCAAATGCCAAAAACGAGGATAGATTCATAAAATATAATCAAAACCAAGTAGATAACACTTACACCAAGCGGAGGTCAATTGTAAAGGCAAACTATTTTAGAGTATTAATTGAGGGCTCTTGAGGTAAGTATCTTGCCTAGAGTTGTGTGGGGGAACTACTTTGTATGGATTGGTTTGTTTGTATTATTTGAACTGCGTGAAAAATGGTGTACCCGAGGTGACGAATGTGTGCACGGCTTATATGTGGAAATTTGACCGACTTAGACTCTTAGGTTCTCATGTACATTAAAAATGAAGTTGTCTCATCATGTTATATCCTCCATTGCTAGAGTTACCCTTACATGTCTTATTTGAAGTTGATTGGTTCATGTTCTACCTTTATTGCCAAATATACTCTTATATGCCTTAATTGAAGTTGTTACCTTTTTTATTGTCATGTATTTCATCCGTAGTTGATTATCCTTAACTGAAGTTATTATTATTTCTTCCATGATTGACTTATCCTTATGTGAAATCATTGTTACATGTTACCTTTCTTATCATTGAGTTGTACTTATTTGGAATCATTGTTACGTGTTGTCTCTCTTATCTTTGAGTTGTACTTATTTGGAATCAGTGTTACATGTTATCTCTCTTATCGTTGGGTCATTCTTATTTGGAATCATTGTTACATGTTATCTCTTCTATTGTTGAGTTACTCCTAGTTGATATCATTGTTACACACTATCTCACTCATTGTTGAGTTATTCTTGTTGAAACCATTAGTACTTGTCATGTCTTTCATTGTGAGCCCATTCTTTCATTTCCTTGTGTTTTGTAATTCTTGTGTTGATTTACTTGTCGTACTCTCGTGTTATCGCTGTTGTTGTTATACTCAGTGTTGTTGAGCCAAGGGATATGTGTGGTTGTGGTATTACAATTTCTTTAGGGAAATGTTGTGGCATAGGGGCATATATGGTGCGAGTTGTGATATTGTGTTGTTATGTTTTGGCTCACGTGATACTGTTGAGAGGATTATCGGGGTGTTCGCACGTGAGTTTTCCGTGCTATTGTTATTATTGATATTTGGACATGCAGTGTGAAGAGCTGGGATATATATATATATATATATATATATATATATATATATATATATATATATATATATGTATGTGTGTGTGTGTGTGTGTGTGTGTGTGTGTGTGTGTGTGTGGTTTGCGCATGTGGCGAGACAAGGCGGGAATATTATTATGCGCGTGTGGCGAGACAAGGGGCATTTACTTTATTGTTGCGCACGTGGCGAGACAAGGGGGGCTATGTCAGGGATGATTTGTGATGACTTGTGATAGCCTGGGGCATTGTTATTGATGATATTTGTGTAGTGGTGTGCCCACCTTGTGTGAGTTATGCATTTTATGTTTTGTTGTGTTGTTTCCTATGTGCCATTCATTGTCTCTGCTCTTACTTGTTGACTCGAGTTATGATAGAACACTTGCACAAGCATACACATAATTAATCACTCATATCGGTTTGAGAAGATGAACCTTGATGTCTATTGATCATTTTCATGTATTCTCGTATACTTGCCTTCTATGTGAGAGTTGTACTATTGGCATGTGAGTTGTCTGTCTGGTTATGCGTTATTGTTATTGCTAGAACGTGAGTTATCCGTGCGGATATGAGATATTGTCACTCCCTTAGAACGTGAGTTGTCCGTGCTAATATGAGGTATTAATGGTATTAACACGTGAGTTGTCCGTGCAGCACGTGAGTTGTTCGTGCGGTTGTGATTTGTAATGTGGGCACAAGATGCCAAGTGATTATGGTTCATGATTTGGGACCCGTGATTTGTGATTATGAGGTGTGGTACCTCGGTAAAATTCTTGAATAAATCTTGAGTGAAAGCGGTTGTTCTTATTGAGTTGTTACTTGGTTTCACCGGACGTAAACCCTGTTTAGCTTACTCTACGGTGTTATTACCTGTTTGTTCCCTATTGCTAATTGTTATTTCTAGTTTTCTATTGCGAGTATTGTTTTGTTATTTTTACCATGCTTAGCTTTATATTGATATTGTTCCCTATTAGTTTCACATTCATACTTGTACAGGTTATTAAATCTAGTAGGTGTCTTGACTGTCCCTCGTCACTACTCCACCGAGGTTAGTCTTGATATATATTGGGTACCGTCGTATTGTACTCATGCTATGCTTTCTGTGCATGTTTGTAGAGATCCAGGTACTTCGGAGTTTGTTGATCATTAGCTAGGTGAGCAGGCATCGTTGTGGAGACTCAAGGTATACTTGTCGTCGCGTTCGCAGGCCTCAGAGTCACCTTATGAAATTTTACTTTGTATTATTTATTTCTATTTCAGAATAGTTGTACTTAGAAATTTTCTAGTAAACTCAGTAGAGCTTATGACTTGTACTACCGGTTTTTTGATGTTATGTATCTACCTTGGATTGTTGGCTTATTATAGAAATTTTTGTTTCATGCTTATAGCTATTTGGTTAAAATCTATTATTAAATCAGTAATTGTTAAGCTTACTTAGTCTTAGAGACTAAGTTCCATCACGACATCCTACGGAGGGAAATTAGGGTCGTGACACAAGTTGATGCTCTTACTATTATTCGTTATAACTATGGCCTTGTTTTCCTGCTTATTATCTGCAAAGGTAAAACCTCACCATTACTTCGCAGAGGTAAGTCAAGATACTTACTGAGTACATGTGATCGGTTGTACTTATACTAGACTTCTGCACCTTGTATGCAAATTTTGGAGCAAAGTGGTTATGGATGACGAGCTAGCATTAGGGATGTACCAGCATTCCGGATTGAAGCTACCCCTTGTTCAGGGTGGTTTAGGACTTATAATTCTGTTTATGTTAACTTAAAAAAGATATTATATTGAATCTTCATACCAAATTTGTAAATCCAAATCTTAGTGGCCCATAACTTATACTACCAATCCTTGGGATAGTTGTATGGATTTTTTGCCATCTTATTTATTGTTCTTATATGATCTTCCATTCGAGTTATCTTATTCATTGTTTGGCTTACCTAGCATAATAGAGTTAGGTGCCATCATGACTAGATATAATTTTGGGTCGTGACACATATATACGTATATGTATTCTACCTTGCTATCTTACCCGTGTAGATATTGCCTTGTTGTTGCTATTACTTATATGCCACCTACCTTGTCTGTTGTTAATACTTAGGTAAATTCTATCTAGTCTGCTACTGTTACTTACGTGTATCCTACCTTGTTTTCACTGTTACCTATATGAATCCTACCTTGTTTGTTATTGTCACATATATGCCTTTTACCTTATTTGTTATTCTTATATTCATGTGTTTTACCACGTTTGTTATTATTAAATTTGTTGTCTTCTACCTCTATGTCATTGTCAAATCTATGCCTCCTACCTTGTTTCTTATTACTACTATATTCATACATTCTACTTTGTTGTTACAGTTATCTACATGCTTTCTACCTTGTCTGTTGATGTTATTCGCATGCTTTCTATCTTGCTTGGTATTGTTATACATATGCTTGGTGAGGAAGAGTGGTATTGCAAGACGAGTATTTTTGTGCTTTGTAAGGATGAGATAAATGCACGAAGGATGTTACCGTGATATTTGATTTGATATCATGAACACATTCCTCTTGTTATGCGTATTTGTAGAGGGTAAAGATTGAGACTTTATTGTTTGGAATTGATTCCCTTAGCATTGTTTGATGTCATTGAGTCATTTTTGGATAGATTTGAGCCAGACGGAGGTGAGTTTTATAGGAAAGGCATTTTTGGAGTATTAATTTGGCTTGTTGAGGTAAGTATCTTGCCTAACCTTATGTGGGAAATTCTTTTGCGTATTCGTGTTGTGTGAAAAGCGACATGCACATGAAGTGACGAGCGTGTACACGGGTGCTACGTGTGAATTATGACCGGATTAGACCTTAGACTCTTAATATACCTTAATTTGATACTATGCTTTATAACAAACATGATTAATCACTCTGTGACTACATGAACTTGTTTGTTGCAAAATGATTTTGTCATAGTCATGCTTTATATGTTGTACCCTAGCATCTTATGATTATCATGTCCTTCGACCCTTGTTAACAAATTATGAGCGTATTTCTTCAATGATGATTTGACTTGTTGCTTTGTTGTGATTGTGGCACATGTGGACATGTTGGACAAATAATTTGGGTATTAGCACGAGGTTTTTGCTGTGAGATTGTGATTGATATTGTTATTATGTCGGTGTACGGAGCAGTGGATATTGACAATCCGGAGCAATAAGGGTGAATGTTGTCATTTATGGAGCAATAAGTGCAGATATTGCTTTGTTGTGAGGGCACGGAGTGATAAGGGTTGATATGATTATTATGATATAAAATGTGGGTACGAGGTTCCATATGTTTGTGTTTCTAATTGATGATTTGTTGTCAAAATTGGACTTTTCTTACATTGAGTTGTTATCACATGTTCTAACGGAATTGTTAATATTGTTTTCCGAAATATATTTTCTTGCAAGTTATTGATATATTGTACAAGTTGTTTGACTAGTGAGTATCATATGACTTGAACCTCATCACTACTTCATTGAGGTTAGTAGATAGAGAACAAGAATAAATACGAGAAATAGTAAAATAATTTATTAAAAGAAATAACGATCATCTTTCTCAAATATCAAAACTAACCCTTTTTTAACAACTCAAACAAAGAGGATGAAACGATATTCATGAAACTCAATTCCCAAAATGTCAACAAAACTCAACCCCGGACCTATGCAGTTAAAACCCGAGTCAAGGGATAGATCCCGACAACCCATAACCCCACGAGTCCAAATATGTGATTAATTTCAAAAACTGAGTCCAATTCAACTCTCAAATCCCCAAATTTTCATTTTTCTAAACATAGTCAAACAAAACCCAAAAGTTCCCTTCCAATTTCTATGATTTCAGCGTGAAAATCCATGAGAAATCAAGATATGATATCAAAATTAAGTGAAAATCACTTACATAAGAGCCTTGTGTGAAAATCCTCTCTAAAAATCACCCCTCACCAAGTCTAGGTCTCAAAATACAATAAATGGTATAAGCATTTAAAATTTATTGGAATTAAATCCGTAAAATAATTTGGACTATATTTTGAATTCAAGATATATTAGTTCAAATAAATTTATTGGGCAAATATAACTGGATTAGTTATATAAGTCCAACATATATGGATTAAATAAATAAGTCTTAATCCATTGGGCTAGCCCATTTAATTGGGCTAAGGTGATGAGCCCACTTCATTAAGCCCAAGATGTCATCTTCCTAGAGGCCCAGTTTGGTGCCACACGTCAAATGACGTGGCGCGCCAAGTCAAACGAAATAGCCAATAGGATTATGCCACATGTCAAAATGACAAGGCATGCCAAGTCAAATTAAAGGGCCAATGAAACCGTGCCACGTGTGCAAGTGACATGTTCTGACCAATCAAATGTGGCCTTGTCACACTTCAATTTGATTGGTCGGAAAGAGTTTGTTCTTATCATAACTCTGCCCCTCTACAACTATAAATAGGGGTCTTCATAACCCAAAAAAAGGACAAAAAACTATAACAAGAAGCAAGAAAGAGCTCTTGGATCAAACGCTGCAAATTCCTCCCTAAGTTCAAGTTCAAGCAATCAAGTTCAAGCTCAAGAACGAAGAACAAATCAAGTTCAAGCTCAAGAACAAAGAACAAATCAAGATTCAAGGAGTACGAGTTCAAATCAAGTTAAAGCTCAATAACGAAGAACAAATCAAGTTCAAGCTCAAGAACGAAAAACAAATCAAGATTCAAGGAGTACGAGTTCAAATCAATATTCGTGCTAGCCGAATTCAAGATCATCATTCGTAGAAACAACTACATATTCAAGATCATGCTCAAAGGCCCTTAGATTTATTTACTATTGGAAAGAAGAATTAGTATATTCATAGAGATTGTTCACTCATATTATTTGAAATCAAATACTATGATTGTTGCAATATTTTTCGGTCTTGATTTTATTTTCTCGACGCAATTTATTGTCTACAAATTCTGGCACGCCCAGTGGGACAATCTCTATCTCTCATCTCATCTTTTCAATCACCAAAGTTTAAGAACATTAAAATGGCTTCAAAGAAAATCAATCCCAGATCAACTTCCACCAAGGCTGCTAATTCCAGGTTCTATGCTGATGTAGAAAACATCCTCGATGTTACCTTTGGAAGCTTTTGACCAACTACAAGAAGCAAGGCAAGCTCTTTAGGACAACAAGTACTCCAAGTGTCATCCGCATCAACCCCTATTTTTGGATCTTCATCCTCAAAAGGAGCAAGATCTTCCACAAACGCACCTGAAGTAGGAAGCGATGTTGCTGAAAAGATTAAGAAAACTCTTGCTCTACTTGACCTTTCCGGATCCAAGAACTCTACTGTGAAGGGAGATGATGATCCTTCAAGTGATGTATCCTCTCCACTTATACCACATAGCGTGATCCAATCAAGGATCAATATGTGTGACAATCCATGCTACTCTCCATCATCCACAACATTCATGCAAGCCATGGTAACAAACACTTCATCTGTAGAGGAACAGTTGGAAAACTTGACGGAAGCAATCGCTGGCTTAACCAAGTGAATGCAAAATCAAGATGCTAGAATTGACAAGTTAACAGACATGGTGGGAATCTTGATGGAAGAAAAATCCACCCATGCACCTGGCAAGCTCCCAGAGAGTAATTCTCCCCCAAGACAAGTTGCATCCGCTAAGACTATCCCTGTCTCATCTGAAGGGATGATTCCAATCGATCATCTGAAGGAAGTATTAAAAATAAGTATGAAGTTGCTGCCAAGTTAACTCTTACATACGCAAAGCCTCATACTGCAAGGATCGATATGTTGAAGATGCTTGCTGGCTATCAACCTCCAAAGTTTTAATAGTTTCATCGTAAATGTAATCCAAAACAATATGTGGGACACTTCGTTGTGATGTGCAATAATGCTAGGACTTAAAGAGATTACCTAGTCAAGCAGTTTGTCCGCTCGCTAAAAGGAAATGCTTTTGATTGGTATACATACCTCGAGGCGGGATCTATTGATAGCTGGGATCATCTAGAGCAAGAGTTCCTCAATCGCTTTTATAGCACGAGATGTACTGTAAGTATGATAGAACTTAATAATACTCAACAACAAAAGGGTGAACTAGTTATCGACCTTATCAATCATTGGAGGAATGCAAGCCTCAATTGCAAAGATAGGCTTAGAAAAGTTTCGGGCATAGAGATGTGCATCCAAAGCATGCATTGGGGACTCCGCTACATCTTGCAAGGTATCAAGCCTAGCATATTTGAAGAACTTGCGACTCGTGCCCATGACATGGAGTTAAGCATGGCCTCCGCTGGAAATGAAAGGCTGCCTATCTATGAGCCTCGCAAAGGGAACGACAAGCAAGAAGTCAGGAAATGGAGCAAGTTTGCACCCAAGTCTGAAAACAAAGAAGCTATGAATGTCAACACATCACATGTAAAGTTCACAACGAAGGTGAGGAAGAAGAGTACAAAATCCACTTCTTTTCAAGATAAACCAAGCAGAAAGTTGACTTTTAAAGAAATGCAAGAGAAGGAGTACCCATTTCTGGATTCTGATGTGCCAACGAGTTTTGAAGAACTCCTCGAGTTAAATCGCATTGAGCTTCCGGAGATGAAGCGGCCAAAAGAAGCTAGTAAAATGAATGACCCAAATTACTGCAAATATCATCGACTCTGAGCCACCCTCTCGAGAAGTGCTTTGTGTTCAAGGACAAAGTTATGGACTTGGCCCGTGAAACGAAGATCGTGCTTGAAGATGAGAAGGCAAGTGCGAACCAAGTCTCTATCACCTTTGGCTCATTCAGTCTAGATGAACTATACAGTTTAAAAGAAATCAAAGATGAAGAATTACTGGAGAATAATAAAGTCGAAGTAGATGACCATGATGCTGATGAAGGTTGGACGTTGGTGACTAGCCGTAGGAGCCACAAAAGGAGCCCATGAAATGAATCAATAAAACAACCAACAAGGAAAATAATGGTGAAAAGACCAAGGAGACGGAATCCAGTTAAGCATTTGAAGAAAGCAAAAGTGACAGTGCGCCATCCTCAAAATCCACAACATCCAGTGACCTTGGAGGAGTTCTTACCAAGTTGGTTCAGCACGAAGATTTCCCATGAAGGTATTGGTGCCTCTTATTGACATACTGACAAAGGGTAAGAAAAGAGTGATGACCTACCATCGGCTCCATCTTCAAAAAAGCTCATCGAGTCCATTCCTCACAAAGTTAATGCTTGTGAGGAAAAAGTTACATTCACAAATGACGATCTTCTACTAGGTGACACTTCTCATAACTACTCGTCATACCTGGTTGGCTATATGCGCGATGAAAGGGTAAATAGAATTTTGGTTGATGGAGGATCCTCAGTGAACATCTTCCCAATTCGTACTGTGAAATAACTTGGTATTCCAATGAACGAACTCTCAGAAAGTCGTGTGATGATTCAAAGATTCAACAAAGGGGGGCAAAGAGCCATAGGTGGTATCAGGTTGGGAATCACCATTGAAGATATGCAATCAAGTGCATGACTGCATGTGATCGATGCAAAGACATTATACAACATCTTGCTTGGAAGGCCTTGGATACATGAGAATAAAGTATTTTCATCTACCTACCATTAATGTTTAAAATACTACGAGGGTGAAGTCAAGAAGAAGATATTTGCTGATGATGAGCCATTCACCAAGGTTGAGTCACACTTCGCTGATGCAAAGTTCTACTTGAAGAACTGCATTGTGAAGGAACTAAAAGCTGATAATGTCATGAAAAGCAAGAATGATGAGGCCACAACCAAAAGAGCTGAGGTAACTGCTGGTAGAGCTAAAGATATTACTGAAGAGGTGCAACCTAACTCGAATAAATCTTAAAGAAGGGATATTGCGTCTTATGGAAATAAAGTAACTCCTGCGCTCCAATATGTCCCTAAAAGGAAGAAAGAGGAAGGTGAATCATATAATCTCCAAACTAACATGCTAAAGGAGTTAACTCTTTCGGTAAAATGAATTGAGGCAGTTAAGTTGTCCTCAAAGCCACTTGCAGGGTTTGTGGCCCAAAATCGTTTGCAGAATATGGCACTCCCTATAAAGAGAACAGATTAAGGTTTGGATCATTACGCATTCAAGCTATTTGCAAAAGCTGGATACAATCCCAATGAGCTATCAAAGTTAGAGAAGCTCCCATCAGAAGCTGGGACGAGTCAACCACATGAAGGTTTGGGATACAAGCAACTGTCACCAGTGCGCATCTCCATAAGAAGGACGAGAGGAAATTATATCACCGTAGAAGATGAATCTATCGCTTCTAACAAGCCTTCTATCTTTGATCGACTTGGAAAATCAACTATGAGGACTTTCATGTTTGAGAGATTGGGTCTATTAAAGAAAGGGAATAAGTTCCAGAGAAATTATCGAAATACAAGAATACCTACTTCGCCCAAAATTCAGAAGATCTCTAAGGATTTCCAAAGTCTGGTTCCTTTTAGAATGAGGCGACAAACAAAAGTCATGGTTTCGCGTGATGAGGTACTAAAGGTGAAGCCATACACTGTGGTCTACACTAAAGAACGTAATGAAGATGAAGAAAATATGGGTTCTTCGTATCATGTCACTGCACAAAGCGAGCACGGTGTTTCATCTCTAATGGAGGATGACGAGAAATTGGAGGATGTTTCACAGTGTTATCACATATCCTTAAATGATGGGGACCCTCAAGAAGATGAAGATGCGAAAGATGCTCTCCTAAAACTTGAAGAAGGGGTGAAGGCAATGATTGATGCCTTAAAAGAAGTTAACCTTGGCACAGATGAAGAACCAAGGCCCACATACCTAAGTTCTTTACTAGCAATCAATGAAGAAAGAACTTATATCGAGTTACTCAAGGAGTTCAAGGATGTCTTTTCTTGGAGTTACAAAGAGATGTCTGGCTTGGACCCTAAAGTAACAGTTCATCACCTTGCAGTCAAGAATGGCGCTCGTCCTATTAAGCAAGCCCAAAGGCGCTTTAGGTCGGACTTGGTGATCTCGTCCAATTTCACTCCTCTATTCAAGGTTATGAAAACGGTCGATGTAATAATAATACCCAAAAAAAGTCGGGGTCGAATTCCGCAGGGAGCTATATGAATGGGAGTTAGAAGTATATATCTTAGCGTGTGAGCTTGTATATCTAAATTTGCAATTCCGCAAAATGTGGTTTTTTAAAAACCTAAATTACACTATGATTGCAATTTAAAGACTGAAACTAGGAAATTTGTTTTGTTGTTTTTGAAATGATATAAAAGGCCTAGGGCTATGACCTTCACCTAGGTGTTTGCCTAATGGGTTGTAAACTTTAAAGCTTGTTTTATTGGTCGGGGTGTATTATAAATATCAGCACTATGTTACCCACTCAATACCTCTCGGTCATAAAGTGATTTTGCCTAATTTGGCTTTCTTAAGTCCAAATGGGTATTGAACAAAACGGTTGAACAAAAGCTCAAGTCTGATTTTACTATATCTAGGTTCAACCCTTTAATTGGGCTTATCAAACTCTATTGACCCAATTTCTTGTTAGCCAAGTTTCCCTAGACTAAGTCTCTCTTTCTTAAGTAGAGACCAAGTCAAATAGGCATGAACTAATGTTTGCAACCATTAATTCTTCAAATAAAAGCAAGAACAAGGCTAAATATTAAACACCCAACCATAAACAAGCAATAAATCAAACACCCATTAAGTTTACATACTAGGGTTGGGTCACAACCCTAGTAAAAATCTAGCTACTCATACTTAAATTCGAAGAAAAAGAAGAAGAAATGATAATTAAATCCATATTGCTAATTAAAATAATAAACTCTATGTTCAAAAAGCTCAAAATAGCAAAAACTACTAAAAAGAGTAAAAGGAACCGTCTACTGTAGCAGATGATGTCAAAATTTAACCTAAAAAAGTAAAACTCTTCTATTTATACAGGACTAGAATTTTCGGACAAAAATGCCCTTTTGGAGGTTCTGCGACCGCACAATTCCATGTGCGGTCCGCACTTTTCTTCATCTTTATAGGATTGGAAATCTTCGGCCACATAATTCTGATCTACGGCCGCACTGCACTTTTTTTGCGGTCCGCACAATTGTAAGTGTGGCCGCACCTTGTTCTACTGCGGTCCGCACAAATGTGACTGCGGCCGCGTAGCTCTTCTTTGGCGGCCGCACAATAATTGTGCGGTCCGCACTTTTGGTGGACTTGAGATGTAGGTTCTCTGAACTTTTTCTCTGACCCAGCTTCTGTGGCCGCACGCTTCATGTGCGGACCACACTTTGTAACATTCTCTGATGGAAGATTCTTCACAACCTGCGGCTGCAGTTGATATTCTGCGGTCTGTACTTTTGAGCTTTTATGCATGTTTTTGTCCTTGAGTTCAAATTACTCCTTCTTGAGTTAGATTTCATCTTGGGAGCTCATCTTCCAATATTCCTTCAATTAAGCACATTTCATCAGTTTTCGAGAACACAATTAAGCTCTTTTGGACTAAAACGAAAGCTAAAGGGCGCTAATAAGTAGCCAAAATCCCCACTTATCAACTCCCCCAAACTTAAGCTTTTGCTTGTCCGCAAGCAAATAAAGTAGTTCCCACCTCCAAATGCTAGGAGCCATTCCAACTAATCAACAGTGAATCAATCACACATCAATTGGGACCAACAATTATCCACACCACTTATGAATTATCAACAAGGCAACAAGTTAAACTTTTAAGCACAAATAGTTCTAGTGTGACACTTGAGCATCAAGAGTTGACTTTGTTCATCAAGGAAGCTCGCTCTTTCATGTAGGTCATTATGGATCCCAAACTCCTCCTCCTCTACTCTCCGTTTGCCTATCTCACTTAAAAATATAGCACTCAATCCAAAGATTTGTGAAAGGTTCACTCATCTCTCTCAAAAGAATGTCGCAAGTATGGCTTTAAGTACAATAGGCTTGCCCCTTATGTAAATCACCACTAATGTAAGCTCATTGTTACACCCCATATTGATGTGTACGTTAAAATTTTGTCATAAGTTCGGGAATAAGATTATTTTGAAATTACAAGCATTGTGCTATTTCAAACAAGTGATGTGCGAATTCGTGAAGGAGAGAGAGTAAGCAAATCAAAGAAAATGATTTTTCGTCAAAGTTTGACATTTTGAGAAAAAATACGGTCCGAGCTATAATACCCGGTATTTATGGACTAGTACCACACAAGGTACCACATGGCCATAATAGTAAGGTATACGAGGAATGTTAAAAGTGAGTAGTATTTTAAGTAAGTTGAGATAACTATTAATTATTGGGTAATGGGATATTACCTAATTAATTAGGGAATTATGTGAATAATTATGTAATTAATGATTTTTAGTGGGAGATTAATTAAAATCTTTGGATAATCAAAGATTTTGGAGGACTTAACCCCCCAAAAACGTGGCAGCCCAAGATTACTCTTAGTCATTAACATATGTGGCATGTAGGGGCCTTAAGGCCAAAGATTAGTCATCCTAAAGTGGCGCCCACTCTCTTTGATTAAGACACCAAGTCATTAAAGGAAAATGATATATTTAGAATGCAATGGATTACAGAAAGCTCTTATTAGGTGAGATGCTCTTAAGAGCCAACATATGGATTTTCCCATATCAGTAAGATAGTGAGGTGCTTATGTTTGCTAAGCTTGGAAAAGTTTATGGATGAGCTTCAGCAAGTTACGGATGAAATCTCAAAACAATGTAAAGCTTCAGTTGTTAGCAACGTAATTATAGATTAGATGTTAGCAACGTAATTTTGCTACAAAATTTCATAAAGCTACAACAGCGTGAGATGTAATTCTAAGAAAGCCCGGTACAATCCTTCTCAACAATATCATACGGATTTTCCCCTACTTCGATCCGCAGTTACGTGTTGTCGTAATTGACGCGTGTTAGAGGGATTGTCAAGAGAATAGGCTCATGTTTATTAAGGCTATCCCTTCTTTCTTTTCGCATGATCCATACGATACAAACAAAACGAGTAAACGCACAATTTTCATAAATGACTCTATTCATAGAAGTACTAGGGGTATCTATATTCTAGATTCCCTATGTGAATTATTATAATATATTCTGTTCATGGGACTCAGAAAAATATGTATTTGATAAAGTTTATCCGAAAGGCATATTGATTTTATGACATTCCGAGAAATCTTGTTAACGTAATTCTTATGCATTTCATGCATTTATACATGTACATTGACCCATGACCAGATGGCATTATATACGCGTATATTATATGTATATGGGATATGGGAACAGGTTATGGCATTATATACGCACCACCACCTGATCAGTTGGTATACGTTAACGATTTGCCCACAGTGGCCGAGATGATATGATGGGATGCCCTCAAAGGCTTGATGATGTTATGAACGTATATACCTAAGCATGGTATGATATTTCTACGCATATGCATGACATTGTAAATATTAATAATTCACAGAGTTATTCAGACATACATGTCAAGTCTTTTACTCCATGTTTTTCTCATGTCTATTGTTTACTGATTTTCATTCCTTACGTACTCGCTACATTATTTGTACTAACGTCCCTTTTGCCTAGGGATGCCGTGTTTCATGCCCACAGGTCCCGATAGACAGGTCGAGAATCCTTCAAGTAGGGTATCAGCTTAGCAGAAGGTGTTGGTGCGCTCCATTTGCTCCGGAGTTGCTTGTTTGGTCAGTATGATTTAGATGTATATTATTTGGTATGGCGGGGCTCTGTCCCGACCTTTATGATGTTTATGTACTCTTAGAGGTTTGTAGACAAATGTCATGTATATGAATGATTGTATGGCCTTGTCGGCCTATGTTCAGTGTAAGAGTGCTCATTTTGGCCTTATAGGGTCGTATGTCTTAAGTATAAGTTGGTATTTCATGTTGTATTCTACTTATCTCACAGCAGCCTCTCCGGCTCAGTTATCTATGATAGTATGATACAAAAATATACATTATGTTGATACTCGATTGAGTAAAGTACCGGGTGCCGGTCGCGGCCCATCGGTTTGGGTCGTGACAAAGTGATATCAGAGCAGTTCTGTCCTAGGGAGTCTACAAGCCATGTCTAGTAGAGTCTTGTTTATGGGTGTGTTGTGCACCACATTTATAAGCAGGAGGCTACAGGGCATTTAGGACTGTCACTCTTTCTTCTTACTCTAGATCGTGTGATAGAGCTCAGTTGTAAGAACTCAATTTCCTAAACTCTATCTTATTCATAATACGACGATGCCTACATCTAGAAAGATGGTTGGTAAGAGATTACAGGTGGTTGTGAAAGAGTTGAGTCAGAGGAACTCGATTTTGCATGATGCTTATGATGAGTAAATGTAAGGTCTTCAGTAGATTATGTATGTACTAAGATGTGTAAGCCTCTTGATAAGGAGCAAGATGAGAAGGATACGAGGTACCCAGTTAATGAAGATTATCGGTATTTTTAACTCTGGAAAAAAAATATAAGCATTGTGAGTTACCTTCAACAGTAACAGAGGAATGTATAATTGGCCACACCCATTTCAGTTATACCCTATTGGGGGCTAACAGGTGTAGTTTAAGAAAAGGACGGGATATTAGGATCTGGCTGGGGTTATAGTAACCCAAAATAGTGAATGGATTATTTCTGTTAGTTGACATTTCTGAAGGATATTACAAAAGGTGCTAATAGATCTCCCGGTGAGGCACCCAGATGGTGCATTTGTAGAATATTACAATTAGATGTGAATACTAGCATGATCAAAAAAAAAATTTAGAAGATAGGCACTGAAAGCCTTGAAGGGATAAATATTACCTTAGTATGGCTCCCGTCCCTACTAAAGAAAGAATGTTAGGCAACCCGAAGAGCCAGGGGATGGAGCAAGGGAAGCTAAAAGCAAAAGAATGTCTTGTTGAAGTTTTCAGAATAAAGTGATAGACAAAAATATTAGCAGGGAAATAAGAAGAGAGTTAATGAAGCATTATGAGTAAGATGCGATACATGGATGACAACGGTAAATCAAAAACAAAATGACAGTATTACAGAGTCTATAGACAAGGGAAGGAAAATACGGGAGGTGACAGGCCTTGAGGCAACAAAAGAGTATATAAAGGTCATAAAGTCACATTCTCATTTTGAGAAATAAGTTCGTGACTCTAACGTGATTAGTAGAAGGAAAGGTTAGACCCCAGAGTAATAGAAATCAGTATGGATTTGTGCATACGATAAACTAAACATGAATTAGGGACTGAGTGATTTTATAATGGTTGGCATCATGAGAATTTCATATTGCGTTTCGGCGATAATAAAATGGACGACAGAAGAATACCCTTTAAAGGTCATTCACAAAGACGCTTCCCTAAAGTAAGAAAGGTGAGTAAAGTTAAGCTTAAGGGACTGTATGTGCCAGTTACACTAAGTGTCACCTTCGCGAGTGAGGAATTGTGTTATCCTTGGTACAAAAGGATTACCGCGAGGCGAGTAAGGATCATTGATGATGTGAAAAGATGCCAAAGATGAGAAGGTAAAACATCTATATGTAGATCATCATAGCACTAAATCTTAGTGCTCCTCTAAAGGGGGGAATATGGTGTGATGTGGCATTAAGTCAGAATGAAGTGGTTCTAGTAACTATGGAATGGTAAAGGAAGAATGCGATAAAAATGAGAAAGGGATAAGATTGCACTTATTCAAATCCTACAGATATGCTGCGATTCAAGAACATTCTGCGAACATGACATCAAGGAGAGTATTTAAGGGTTCCTTCCCAAGATGTTATTGATAGATAAGGATCCAGTGCGAGACGTAAGTTAAGACAAAGGAAATAACCCAAGAAATATTACTCGAAATATTGATATGAGAATGGGCCAACGAGTAGTTAGTAGTTGATTAAGGAAGAGCCTAGTTATGGCTAGACAAGAGGATAAAGACAAATCAACAAATCAATGCAAGATAAACATAGGGAACCCCATTATGGGGAATTCAGCCTCGCAGTTATGACATTGTAATACTTGAGATATATTAAGATAGGAGTTGGGTTAGTAAAGGTACCGTATGAGTGTTACGGAAATAAACAAGGGTACCATTAGGAAGTCAGTGAAAATATTAGTTCAGAAGCAACCTTACAAGCAAAAGGGCGTGGAGATAAGTAACTATGGATAATTATAGGCGAGGAAGAACATCAAAACTTCCATCAAGCATACGATGTGATAAGCTCGTAGCTTTACAAGAGTCAGAGGATCCTCCCTAAGTACTATAATGAAAGACTAGCTGAGGAAATAAGGAAGAAGGCTTCAACCTAAGCACAGTGACCGAGAGAGGAAATGGTCGTGTAACAAAATGTCTCTCTACAAAATTGTATGCACTCCAAAAGAAAGTGGCACCTACCATGGCTAATAAGCAGGGAATAAAACCAAAAGTAATATTCGAGACCATATGAGTTGCACAAAAATTTTGACATGCGTGAGAACTCAGATAAGCTAAGTATGCACCCAACAAGGGGGCAAAAAAACCAGGAAAAGCAATTGCTTACGTTTGAAGAAAGCTGCGATGGAACGAAAGGAATTATTCGATTAATGATCAGCCGTAGAAGACTCCGGTATAAGTTAAAAAAAAAGGAATTAGGTCCAGCTCATAGATAAAGGATTGAATCATTAGAAGATTGTATCATGGTTTTCCATAGTGTCCATGAAAGGCAAAAGTAATACCATGAGCCGCAGATTGGAAGATAGCTTGCGCCTACATAAAGGCTGATCAGAAGGAAGAGGAAACTAAAGAGTTACATCAACAAAGTAAATTAGGAGTCTGATTATTGGACCTAGAAAATTATAGAAATTGTGATTGAGGATATTGCAGAATCACTCTTAATATCAGAGGTACAAGAGAGATAGTACAATAGCCATATTCTATAATGGTTCTACGATAAAGCCAGTTAGAAAAGTACCAGCCTTATAAGAATTCAGTATGAAGCTCTCACCAGATTGTGTATGCACTATAGGTGCAAGTATTATAATAGAGCTTCAAGTTGTGGATATGAATTATACCTATATGAAAGGGAGGTCATGAAAAAGATAGAAGATGTGTTGCCAGATTTTAAGGTAAGTAAGGTAAAAGTGAACAACATACGAGATACGTAAATACAGAAGGTTGTGAATAGTCCGTACTGCGGATAGAAGGCTAGAAGTGCGTGGATTCAGTATCCAGGAATGATAGCGGCGTCGTCAGTGACATATCTTCCAGTCGATGATTTCTAGGTATCGAGAGGTCCTGTTAAGAGAGTAAAGAAGAGTTAGAGATGATGTGATGTATCGCTTGATGTTCCATAATAACATAAGGAAATCTATGGTGAAAGCAAGTTGAAGGAAGGTTGTGAATAGTATAAATAGATACGTATAGGTCGCAAGCTAAAGTATAGTAAAGCGACAAGGTTTGATGACATGAGTAAGGATGAGAAAGGGCGAGTGGGAAGGTGATGAGTATGGATAAGTCCTCGGGATTAAGCCCATGAAAACAAGAGAGCTAATGGTTTCTCTAAGTTATAGAAAGTTCAGTATAGCCTGAATTAACTCAAAGGAATCTAAGACTAATAGCATCTAGAAGGAATGGAATGCTTCACTGGTAGTAGAATAAGGGTGTAATTGTGATAGATAAAGGATGATGTTTGGGCCTTCGATTGAGTAATGATTTGAAGAGGATTTCATGAATTGTACAGGATTAAAATACCAACGTAAGTGAATCACATTGGGATGCTATAAAATACGGTTATTGAAGTACAGTATCGCCGCTAAGTGGATCAGGAAAATCACTTCAAATATTCCTCGATGCACGTAAGCCCTAGTGACAAGGTATTACGTAAAACGTTTCAAGTTATTAGTGGTATATTTGAGGTGAATCAACCAATGGATGGACAAAAGTCACAAAGTATGAGATGAGATTAGGCCATCATTCTTAAACAGTAATGAGGAAGCATTAAAGGACTTAGATTTATACATATGGGATAAGAAACGAAAGTAACCTGGAGCTCAGTAGCAGACCTTAGTAATGATAAATCGAAGTAAGAGTTATGGTATAGTATGACCTACCTAGATGCAGTAAAGTCATACGAATCGATAACCGAGTCTATGAAATAAGATATAACAATATTAGTAAGTTCAACAAAGTATCGAGCAAAGAATTTCATTGTACTTATAAATGCCCAAAGAGACATCTTTTCAAGCTCTGTATATGCTTACAAAGTGACGCCTAGCAGCTGGAGGAAAAAGCAGAGAAGAGTCGCATATGCGCACTTACATAGTCAGAGTCGTACGGGTTGCATGATAAAAGATAGCAACAGTTATAAGATTGGAATGATTCCGACCACGAGTCGTGGCGTGAGAAAGAGGCCTAAAGGGGGGAATGCCCTGGCGTTTGGGATTCATTCACAGAACAGTTGCCTAAATGGCAAGAAGAGTATTAAAGTATTCGCAAAAGCTACGGGTTATGAGAATGATGAGTGCATCAGTCAACATTCGAGGACGAATGTTCCAAAGGGGGGAATGATGTTACACCCCATATTTTCGTATGTGAAAGTACGCCATAAATAAATTGATGAAAGCTCGAAAATGAGATGTTATATCCCACATTTTTGTACGTTAAAATTTTTCCGTAAGTTAACCGACGTAAGTTCGGGAATGAGACTATTTAGAGATTACAAGCATTATGCTATTTCAAACAAATGATGTGCGAATTCGTGAAGGAGAGAGAGTAAGCAAATCAAAGAAAATGAGTTTTCATCAAAGTTTGACATTTTGAGAAAAAATACGGTCCGAGCTATAATACCCGATATTTATGGACTAGTACCATACAAGGTACCACATGGCCATGATAATAAGGTGTACAAGGTATGTTAAAAGTGAGTAGTATTTTAAGTAAGTTGAGATAATTCTTAATTATTGGGTAATGGTATATTACCTAATTAATTAGGAAATTATGTGGATAATTTGGTAATTAATGATTTTTAGTGAGAGATTAATTAAAAGCTTTGGATAATCAAAGATTTTGGAAGACTTAACCCCCCAAAAACGTGGCAGCCCAAGATTACTCTTACTCATTAACATATGTGGCATGTAGGGGCCTTAAGGCCAAAGATTAGTCATCATAAAGTGGTGCCCACTCTCTTTGATTAAGACACCAAGTCATTAAAGGGAAATGATATATTTAGAATGCAATGGATTACAAAAAGCTCTTATGAGGTGAGATGCTATTAAGAGCCAACATACGGATTTTCCCATATTAGTAAGAAAGTGAGGTGATTATATTTGCTAAGCTTGCAAAAGTTTATGGATGAGCTTCAACAAGTTACGGATGAAATTTCAAAACAATGGAAAGCTTCAGATGTTAGCAACGTAATTATAGATTAGATGTTAGCAACGTAATTTTGCTAAAAAATTTCATAACGCTGCAGCAGCGTGAGATGTAATTCTAAGAAAGCTCGGTACAATCTTTCTCAAGAATATCATACGGATTTTTCCCTACATCAATCCACCGTTACCTGTTGTCGCAATTGAAGCGTGTTAGAGGGATTGTGAAGAGAATCGGCTCGAGTATGTTAAGGTTATCCCTTCTTTCTTTTCACATGATTCATACGATACAAACGAAACGAGTAAACGCACAATTTTCATAAATGACTCTATTCATAGAAGTACTAGGGCTGCCTATATTCATGATTCCCCATATGAATTATTATTATATATTCTGCTCATGGGTCTCAGAAAAATATGTATTTGATAAAGTTTATCCGAAAGACATATTAATTTTATGACATTCCGAGAAATCTTATTAACGTAATTTATATGCATTTCATGCATTTATACATGTACATTGACCCATGACCAGATGGCGTTATATACGCGTATATTATATGTATATGGGATATGGGAACAGGTTATGGCATTATATACGCACCACCACCTGATCAGCTGGTATACGTTGATGATTTGCCCACAGTCGCCGAGATAATATGATGGGATGCCCTCAGAGGCTTGATGATGTTATGAACGCATATACCTACGCATGGTATGATATTTCTATGCATATGCATGATATTATAAATATCAATGATTCACAGAGTTATTCAGACATACATGTCAAGTATTTTACTCCATGTTTTTCTCATGTCTATTGTTTACTGATTTTCATTCCTTACATACTCGATACATTATTTGTACTGACATCCCTTTTGCCTGGAGACGCTGCGTTTCATGCCCGCAGGCCCTGATAGACAGGTCGAGAATCCTCCAAGTAGGCTATCTCAGCGTAAGGTATTGGTGCACTCCATTTGCTCCGGAGTTGCTTGTTTGGTCAGTATGATTTAGATGTGTATTGTTTGGTATGGCGGGGCTTTGTGCCGACCTTTATGATGTTTATGTACTCTTAGATGTTTGTTGACATATGTCATATATATGAAAGATTGTATGGCCTTGTCGGCGTATGTTCGGTGTAAGAGTGCTCATTTTGGCCTTATAGGCCCGTATATCTTAAGTATAAATTGGTATTTCATGTTATATTCTACTTATCTCACGGCAGCCTCTCCGGCTCAGTTATCTATGATAGTATGATACGAAAAGAAAGTGCCTGGAGCCCGTCGCGGCCCATCGATTTGGGTCGTGACACTCACCCGGCTTGAAATCACGTAGGGCTTTTTCGGAATGCAATGAAGACTTTTGGACTAAGACTGGAAATTCTATGATAGAACGGGTTCATCTTTCCTTAAGCACTCCATTTTCTTTTCTAGGCTCATGCTTTGCCAACTCTTTGAGGTATTTTCTTTTCCTTAGGGGAACTAGAGAGACTTAACATTACTCTTTCTTGGTCATGATATTCATTTTCTCCTTCTTTGATTTCTCCATGCTTTGCATCATTATTTTTCTTTGAATCCCTTCAACTCTTCAACTTATTCACTTTCTTTTTGCATATTTCTTTTTTGTTCTTTCTTTTTCTTTCCTTTTCTTCTCTTCATTTCTTTTCTCTTTTGTGTCTTGATACCTTTTTCAAACTCCTCGTCTCTCCCCCAAAAATATATTTTTAGCCAATTGTTTCACAAGAGTGTTAAGGAATGTTCGGGTGCCAAGAGAGGGTCACGACAAAACGGGTAAAGGCTTGTTACATGGTTATCAAATGAGAAAGGTCTTAGGCTCGAATGGGTTGACTAGGGATAACAACATTGGTGGGAAACAAAAAATTTCAAGTGGGTCAAGGAGAGCCTACAATCACTTCTCAAGCCAAACAAAACTTAAAATTTCGCCTAGAAACACATTCGGGGCAATTTCTAGACCATTCGCCCGGGTACTTGGACTTGCAACAACAACATTTCACCTCTCACGCTGCTGGATTATTAAAGAGGATAGAATCGAGGGCTCACAATGACCATATTAAAGATTGAAAATTACTACGGTTCTACTAAACCACTCAATGATTGCCTAAGTCGAGACAAGAGTCAAAAGGTCACTAGCTAGAGCTATTTTTTTTTAAAACCTTGTTTTTAACCATAAGCACGTAGTTAAGTGTATTGGTACCAAGTGTTGCATGTTTGACTCTTCGAGCATGACTCAATTAGGTCTTTTTATTCATTATTACTACTATTATTACCTAAACACCAAAAACAGGCTCAATCCCTTAAGAAAGTTATCACACCATCCATCGTTGGGAAGAGCTACCCGGTTCCTACAAAAACTATCTTTTGAAAGAACCATGTCATTAACAAAACCAAAGGCTTATTATCCACTAAGACATAAAAAGAAGCTATTAAATCAAAAAATAAAGCTACTAACTCAAAAAGAAGACAAACATAAAGATAAAGAAGCTTTTAAACAAAAGAACTATTGAAATCTAAATGAATATACATAATGAGAGATAAGAAGGAATATATACATAATGAGAAAGAGGAAGAAAATAGTAATAATTTAATTACAGGCCAAATGTCTCATAGTTATCAAAATACAGAATCATCAGAATGTGTCAAAGAAACTCCATCCCCCCAAATAAAAATAAGCATTGTCCCCAATGCTTAACAACATAAGAGTAAGAGAAAGGTGAGAGTGAAGAAAACTCTCTATGGCTCTGTGGCCATCTTTGTATCCCCAGCAATGGCATCGACCTCAGCGTCATCCAATTGGATCTCATCATCCTCAAGTCTTGGAGTGGCGAGGTTGGTGAACATCTGACGGACTGCCTCAGCAGTGTCTGCAGCAGTGTGTGGCTCCTCAGACTAGCCAGCTGGTACAGTAGGTACTATAGGAGCTGTAGGAGTTGGGCATGGGTGGTGCGGGTCTATCAATATGTCAAATGGAATGTTTCAGGCTGTTGTAAGCTTTGTAACCTGGCTCTGAAGCTTGTCCCCTGACTTCTTAGATGCATGCCGCTTTCTCATTTTCTTTACCTCTTTACCCAACTCTTCGATCACTGCCCCATGCTGCACTAAAGTGGCCATGATCATGTTTTGATTTTTCAGGAGCTTATTCAAAGTTTCATCAACTGTAGGGGGATTCTGGCGTTCCGGAGAGGATGACTGTTCTACAACATGACTGGATATGTCAGTAAGTTTTGCAGTAGCTGTCTGCATCCAGTTTTTAAGGCTCGCCGGTGTCTGGGAGTCTCGCAGCGCATAGAGTGGAGTAGATGGCATAGGTACCGGCTTCAAAGCCGAGGTAAGAGGTACTGAGGCTGAAGGTAGAGGCATAGTAGCTGCAATGGTAGAAGGCTCTGCTGAAGTAGATGGCATATCAGCTGTCTCTGTACCCACCACCGATGGCTCATCAGACTGACCTACGGTGGTATTCGGCTGACCCTTTCTCTTTGGGTTGTGTGCATCCATCAGAGAATACCAAGAGAAGGGCTTCTTCGCACAAACCTTCGTGTTATAATCTTTGGGCTCTACCCGTGCATCCGTAAGGTACTCAGTGATGGTGTTAGGACACGGGTAGGAAGTATTAGCCTGCCTGGCGACCACTGGCATGTTGGACAACATCACGGCACCCATATTGATTGGGTACCTAGCCATAATAGAGGCGACTAGAACTGCCCGTGGAATAGGTATGTTTGTCTCGTTCTGGCACGGATCTAGTCTGCTGCATACGAAGGTCTGTCATCCCTTCGCCTCAAAATTTAGGGTGTTCCGCTGAATAGGAATCCTCGCAGTGATCCATGGTGGTGGTGGCCCCGGGTCTGCAAGAAGCTCAGCAAGCCATGGGCGAGCTGCATCACCCATCGCCAGCTTCTCAAAATACTGTGCCGGCTTAACGTCCTCAAACCCCAAGTAGGAGTTCAGTGTATGATGGTCGAACCGCACCTTCAGATTTCTCACTTTTGTAACTTTGGTCCCTTTCTTTATGTGTGCCACATTGGCATAGAACTCCCAGACCAAATACTCCTTGGCGTCCACAACTGACTGGGTGAACCACATCCACCCCTTCCTCTCTCAAAACTATCTCAACACTTCTGGATTCTACTTGTCAAGATCTTTAAGCTGGAACTGTCGCTCAAGAGTGAGTGATCTCACCATCCACCGTCCACGGAAGCTAGTGAAGGAAGCTAGACTCACAAAACGGTCCTCCCACACCTCTTTCTTCTTCGACTTCTCAAGGCTGGCAACTGTAGTATCACCCCCTCGACCATCGTCCGGAATATCATCAACAATAGATACTGGTGCCTCAAGGACAGGTGTAGAAGAGGGCTTTGAAGCTTGACTTGCACTCTCCAAACCCTTGGAAGTGCTATGTAAGGAGGAAGGCTCGTCCCGGAGTTGATACCTTCCCTATGGCTGATGTGGCTGAAGTGGCTGTGATTGGACTGCAGGCTGCTCTTGCACTGAGTCACCCTTCGATGCTTCCCGAGATGGTGCATATGAACTAGATTTGGAGGGCTCGGGTTGTCTTCCTCAGCTTGCTATAGCTTTCTTGGTAATTATCTTCTGGAGGGCAAGGGGTAAAGTGCTTTTGGCTCGGCCTCTGTAAGGTTCACCCCTCCCCTTTGAAGTGTCACCGCAGCCACAAGATCTAACCATTTTCTACAACAAGCAACAGTAGAAGTCAGTTTTAATCAATTGCACACAGACAATATATCATAGTGTTAAACATGAATGCAGGGTAGGGAAGTGCGGCCACAGACTGGGATGTGCGGATCGGACAACTTGAACGTGCGGCCACAAAAATGGAACTACAATCCGCACAATTTTGTGTGCGACCACAGAATAGAAGTGTGGTCCGCACATTTGTCATTGCGGCCGCACAATAGAATTCCAAAAAGTACCAACTCTCGGATGATAGAGATTCGTCTTATCTGCGGCCGCACACATTGTTTTACGACCACGGTGGAATTTTTGCGGTCCGCACAATTTCAAGTGCGGCCGCAGAATCATGCTTGATCAAAGAACCCTATTCTCTACTTCTGCAGACCGCACAATTTCTTGTGCGGCCGCGGTGGAATTTCTGCGGTCCGCACAATTTCAAGTGCGGCCGCAGGTTTCAAACCAAAGTCGATCAGACTCCTAGGGTTTAAAAATTTTTTCAACAATTGACATGATATTAACAATTAAGCATGCAAGTCAATTTACCCAGTACCCATAAAGCAATTAGTAGTTGACCCAACACATATTAAACCCTACATGGTAGTAAAATTGAAATCTATTGACAAATGGCGTAAAACTATCTAACAAATAATAAATTTAACTAAAAGTTGAAAAGTTCTATGAGACACTAGACATACCGGATATAAAGGAGTTCAACTAAGTGATCACAGATATGTATGGAGTGTGGCAGATGATTGAACAGATGATTTCCAAGTTTTAGAATTTAGAGTGCTCAGAGAGGGAAAAAACTTAGTAAAGTAGCCTTAGGCTACTATTTATACTTGCAGGCAGACTTGGGAAACAAAGGAGGAGTGCGGCCGCAGAATTCCTTCTGCGGTCCATACTCTGTTACCTGGAGCCTCAATACCCTTTGTTGACCTGCGGTCTAACAATTTGTGGTGCGACCGCAGATTTTAACTGCGGACTGCATAATTCGATATGCGGCCGCAAATTTTCCATTTCTCTGACAGACCAAAATTCATAGAGTTTGCAATTTCCCATCTCAATTTGTGTGGCCGCAGTTGCCTTCTGCTGTAGCATTCAAAATTGTGCGGTCTGCACTTTTTTCCACACTTAGCCAATTTTCTGAGCAAAGTTCCTGTAAAGCACACTCATTCTTGCAACACACTTCAAATCCAGTTAGCACAAAATAACACCTATCTACAAAAGAAGAAAAGAAAAAGAAAAAGGAAACATGGGTTGCCTCCCAAGAAGCGCCTGATTTAATGTCGCGGCACGATGTAGATTACCATCACTTCAAATGAATAATTACCAGCACATGGCCATCATCAGCTTGTTCCAAATAATGCTTCACCCGGTGACCATTGGCTCGGAATACCTCATCATTTTTGTTCTTCAAGTACAATGCACCAAAAGGTGTCACACCCGCAGTTTCAAAGGGACCACTCCATTTGGATTTCAGCTTTTCGGGAAACATCTTCAACCTTAAGTTGAACAACAAAACAAGATCGCCCACCTTGAACTCCTTGTTTCAGATATATTTATCATGAAGGTACTTCATTCTCTCTTTTAACAAGGACGAACTTGCATATGCATGATACCGGAATTCATATAATTTATTCAAATGTGCAACCCGCAAGTTAGCGGCTGCATCCCAATCAAGATTCAACTTCTTTAAACCCACATGGCTTTATGCTCAAGTTCCACCGGAAGATGATAAGCTTTGCCAAACACCAACCCATATGGAGACATCCCAATAGGAGTTTTGAAAGCAGTCTGATAGGCCTATAGTGCATCATGAAGCTTCTTTGACCAATCCGTCCAGTTAGCATTCACTGTTTTTGACAAGATACTCTTTATCTCGCGGTGGGAGACTTCCACTTGACCGCTAGCTTGAGGATGATAGGGAGTCGTAACTTTATGAGTGACACCATACTTACTAAGCAAAGTGTCAAACACCTTGTTGCAAAAATGCGACCCCTCATCGCTTATGATAGCTCGCGGAGTACCAAATCTTGTGAAAATATTCTTCTTCAAGAACGCCACCACACTCCTTGCTTCATTGTTGGGTAGAGCAACGGCCTCAACCCATTTAGACATATAATCAACCACGACCAAGATGTAGGTGTTTCCACAAGAACTCAAAAAAGGACCCATGAAGTCAATACCCCACACGTCAAAGATATCGATCTCTAAAATGGTAGTGAGAGGCATTTCATTCTTCTTCGAGATTCCACCGGCCCGTTGGCATTCATCACATCTTTTCACCATATCACTTGCATCTTTGTATAGAGTGGGCCAATAGAAACCACAACTTAGCACTTTAGCTATCGTTCTTGCTCCGCCATGGTGACCACCATATGGAGAAGAATGGCAAGCTCAAGAATAAAATTTTTGCTCTTCATCCGGTAAACATCTTCTAATTACCTAATTCGTGCAAATCCGGAAGAGGTAAGGCTCATCCCAATTATAATATTGAGAATCCCGTTTGAGCTTCTTCCTTTGATTTAAAGAGAACTCATCCGGGATGATTCCACATACAAGGAAGTTTGCTAGGTTGACGAACCATGGCACATCCTTCATTAAAATGGCCAAGAGTTGATCATCGGGGAAGGAGTCATTGATTTCAAGGCCATCATGCGGCCTCCCCTCCTCCTCCAAATGAGACAAGTGGTCCGCCACTTGATTTTCACTCCCTTTTCTGATCTTGAATGTCAATATCAAACTCGTACAACAATAGCACCCATCTCATCAACCTAGATTTTGAATCTTTCTTGCTCATAAGATAGCGAAGTGCCGCATGATCCGTATGAACAATAACCTTTGCACCCATCAAGTATGGGCGGAACTTCTCAATTGCAAACATAATGGCAACGACCTCTTTTTTAGTAACGGTGTAATTTACTTGGGCATCATTCATGGTCTTACTAGCATAGTAGGCCGGATGAAAAATCTTGTTGATGCATTGCCCCAAAACTGCTCCAATAGCTACATCACTAGCATCGCACATAAGCTCAAAATGAATACTCCAATTAGAAGCAGTGATAATGGGAGTTGTTGTCAACTTGAACTTTAGCAATTCAAAGGCTCTCATGCAATCAGCATTGAAGTGAAACTTAGCATCTTTCTCTAAAAGCTTGCACAAGAGGTTCATCACTTTGGAAATTTTGTGGCCAAGGACAATGCCCTCCTCGACCAAGAAATGGCATTTCTCCCAATTCAACACCAAGTTCGTTTCTTCACACCTTGCCAATACCTTAAGCAAATTTGCCAAGCAATCATCAAAGGAATCCCCGACTACCGAAAAGTCATCCATAAAGACTTCAAGGTAGTCCTCGACCATATCCGTAAAGATCGCCATCATACACCGTTAAAATATTGTCGGTGCATTGCATAAGCCAAATGGCATCCGCTTGAAAGCGAAAGTGCCATAGGGTCAAATGAAAGTTGTTTTCTCTTGATCTTCTGGGGCAATAAGGATTTGGTTGTAGCCTGAATATCCATCTAGAAAGTAATAGAAAGCACGGTCGGCCAACCTATCAAGCATTTGGTCAAGAAAAGGGAGTGGGAAATAGTATTTCCTTGTCACTTTGTTTAGCTTCTGATAGTCCATACACACTTTCCACCCGGTCACCGTTCTTGTTGGAATCAAATCATTCTTATCATTGGTGACCACAGTTATGCGCCCCTTCTTAGGGACACATTGCATCATAGAAGTCCACGAACTGTCGGAAATGGGGTAGACCACCCCAGCATCTAACTACTTGATGATCTCCTTTTTGACCACATCTTGCATGGCTTCATTGAGTCTCCTTTGAAGTTCTATGGAGGGTTTGGCATCTTCCTCCAAGTTAATCTTTTGCATGCAAAATGCGGGGCTTATTCCCCGAATATCCGCCAAAGTCCACCCAATAGCTTTCTTCCTCTTGTGCAGCACCGCCAATGTGGAGTCAACCTGCATGTTAGTCAAACAAGAGGAAAGAATAACCGGTAAAGTAGAACTAGGGCCAAGGAATTCATACCTGAGATGTGGAGGCAATGGCTTCAACTCCAAGATAGGGGGCTCTTCAATTGAAGGCTTTGTAGGAGGAGTTTTCCTGTTCTCAAGATCCAAGGAAAGCTTCCGGGGTGCATAGTTGTACGACCCTATTCCTTGAAAAAAGAATTAACACATTCCATGAAGCCATCCATCTCATCATCATCAAAATTTAGCAAGATGGCCTCTAATATGTCACCCACATTAATCATGGCACTTGTATCATCAATAATCACATCGGTCACCAAGTCCACGAATGAACACACTTCATTACTATTCAGTTGCCTCATAGATTTGCACACGTGGAACACTACCTTTTCATCACCCACCCAGAAAGTGAGTTCTCCGGATTCCACATCAACAAGATCCTTCCCCATAGCAAGGAAAGGTCTACCAAGAATAATCAGGACCTCATAGTCTACTTCACAATCAAGAATAACAAAATCCACCGGGAGAATGAACTTGTCAACTCAAACCAATATATCCTCAATCACCCCTAACGGTCTCTTCATTGTATGATCAGCGAAGCTTGTAGCAATGCCTTTGAAAGCATCAAAACTTACTTGATGAAGCCTCCAATTTTGGCAGCCCCTATACCTGGAAAGTCGTTGATACTATATATTTCAGCACAAGAAAGGTCTGTTGGAGCGCTGTTGGCCAAAGAAAATAGTGAAGGGAAAGAAAACTCCCTTTACTACTTGAGAAAGATGATGACATCAAATGAGTTGAATTATTCGCCAATCAAAATGTTATGTTTAGCACTAGTTTTCTCAATCCAAAATTTGAAGCACTACTTTCAAGCTCATGTCATTCGTCTTGTTTCTAGAGTTAATCCGATCAAGTTTGTGATGTCAAAACCTGTCCTTAGTGATCGATTAGCAAGATGGTACCTCCAGTTTCAACAATTCGAAATTGTGTATATCCCTCAAAAGGCTATAAAAGGACAAGCGTTAGCAGACTTCTTGGCAGATCACCCTATACCTGATTATTGGGAGATAACCGACGAACTACCTGATGAGGAAGCAATGGTCATTGAACTTCAACCTCCATGAAAGATGTACTTTGATGATGCTACACATCGCGAAGGAGCTGGTGCTAGTGTAGTATTTGTCACTTCTCAAGGTGAAGTTCTGCCCCATTCTTTTACATTGATGCAACTCTGCTCTAACAATGTTGCTGAGTATCAAGCATTAATACTTGGGCTTGAAATGGCTGTCAAAATGAAGCAGTTGCAATTACAAGTCATTGGTGACTCTCAGTTGGTGATCAACCAACTTCTAGGTAGTTACGAGGTCAAGAAACCTGAACTACGCCCATATAATGATTATGCTAAAAACTTAATGGGGTTGTTCGGTGACGTGACTATTCAACATGTGCCAAGGAAAGAAAACAAGAAGGTTGATTCTTTAGCTGCCCTAACTTCATTGTTAACCCTCGCTTCCTTTACTACAAAGATACTTTATATAGAAGATCATTTGAGGGAGTATTCTTGTGATGCTTAGGGGAAGATGAAACATTCCAATATTTGCAAGAAGCGCATTCGGGGGTATCTAGATCACATCCGTCTGGACCAAAGCTCCACTTCCATATAAAAGGGATGGGATATTATTGGCCAAAAATGATAAAATATTGCTTGGACTACGCTCGAAGATGCAAGGCTTACCAGTTCCATGCAAATTTTATGCATCAACCTCCTGAAGTGCTACATCTGACTGTTGCATCATGGCCATTTGATGCTTGGGGACTGGATGTTGTTGGACCACTGCCAAAGTCCTCTGGTGGGAACCTATACATCTTGGCTGCAACTGACAGCTTCTCAAAATGGGCTAAAGTTGTTGCTCTTAAGGAAGCAAAGATGGAAAATGTTGCAAGTTTCATCCGAGTAAATATTATCTATCGCTTTGTCATTCCTCGTTACATAATATCGGATAATGGCAAGTCGTTCGACAATAGGTTGATGAACAAGATTTGTGAACTCTTTGGCTTCAAGCAACTTAACTCTTCTATGTACAATGCTACTGCCAGTAGTCTAGCTAAGGCATTCAACAAGACTCTATGTAACTTGTTAAAGAAAGTCGTCTCCAAATCCAAACGAGATTGGCATGGCCGTATAGAAGAAGCTCTGTGGGCATATAGGACAACTCACCGTATGCCAACACAAGAGACCCCTTATTCACTCATTTATGGAAACGAAGCCGTCTTGCCACTCGAGCGTCAAATACCTTCATCACGATTAGCTATTCAAGAAGGGATTACTGATGAAGAAAATGCTCGACTTTGATTAGCAGAGTTAGAGGCTCTTGATGAGAAGAGGTTGGAAGCTCAACGGAGTCTTGAATGTTATCAAGCTTGATTGTTTCGCGCCTTCAATAAAAGAGTTCGCCCGAGATCCTTTCAAGTAGGAGATCAAGTCCTTGCTATACGAAGACCCATTATTACTTCCCATAAACCTGTAGGGAAGTTCACTTCAAAATGGGACGAGACATATGTCAATCTTACTCAAGTGGGGCTTACAAGCTAGTTGATGCAGATGGCATGAGAATCGGCCCTATCATTGTCAAGTTTTTGAAGAAGTATTATCGATGAAGTTGAAATGCTCCTTAATGTATGCACCTAAGCTACATGTTCCTACACTCCTAGCCTGCATGAGTCTAAACTATGTACGGCCCACCAAAAAATAAAAGAGTTTGCTAGGTTGAAACCTCGAGAGAGGCGGCCTAGGCAAAAGTTAGGACACAAAAATAAATTAAAAAAATCACCCATTCTGAACTACGATATGACTTGATCCTCTTCACCGAGATACGTAGGCAGCTTAGAGTTTTATTCTATGTTCAGTCGCATAAGTTCAAAAGATACATATTGCCCCAATTGTTGTCCAAATGATGTATGATGGAAGTAATTCATTCAACCAGCACTTGAAAGTCGGGCTGAAATATCATTCTTCTATTGAATTTTGGATCTCATATGACTTAGAGGGGGCAAGCCTCCATAGTAAACCAGTGTCTTCAATGGGACGATTATAGTCTTTTCGGAGGCTACCAAGTATTTGCGTTGAAGTCTGGGGTTCACTATGTCTTCATGTTCGCCAAATTATTAAGTCTGCCGGTCTTCAAGTCGAAATATTTAAGCCTCCAAGTCTTCAAGTTGAAGTCTTCAACTCTGTCAGTCTTCAAGTTGAGGTCCTCAAACTCGCCGGTCTTCAAGTTGAAATATTTAATCCCTCAAAGTCTTCAGGTTAAAGCGTCAAAGTCCGCCGAATCTTCAAGTCCATCAAATCTTCAAGTTTGTCGGTCTTCAGGGTGCAGTCTGCAAAGTCCGCCAAAAGTTCAAGTTGATGTCATCAAGTCCACCAAGTATTCGGGTTGAAGCTTTCAAATTTTCCAAACTTAAGGTGTACATGTTAGTCCTTTTGCACCTTAAGTTGGCCTCTTCGTGGGTTTGTCCTTAAATAAAACTATAACTTTCCAATCTTAAGGTGGACATTTAAGTCCCTTTGCACCTTAAGCTAGACTCTTTATGGATTTACCCTTCTATATGCTGCCATGGATTTGTCCTCCATATGATTTTGAGGATTTCTCCATTATTGTCATGGACTTGTACTTCGATATGCCTTATGAATGTTTGCGTCCTGAAATGACCTCCGGTTTTTTGGGCGGGATGAGTATCTATCCATTCACACCTTGAGAGTAATCTCTCTGATAGTCGGGCCACCTTGAGAGTAATCTCTCTGATAGCCAGGCCACATTGGGAGTAATATCTCCGATAGTCGGGCCACATTGAGAGTAATCTCTCTAATAGTCGGGACACATTGAGAGTAATCTCTCCGATAGTCGGACCACATTGAGAGTAATCTCTCTAATAGTCGGACCACATTGAGAGTAATCTCTCTGATAGTCGGGCCACATTAAAAATAATCTCTCCGATAGTCGAGCCACATGAGAGTAATCTCTCCGATAGTCGGGCCACATTGAGAGTAATCTCTCCAATAGTCGGGCCACATTGAGAGTAATCTCTCCGATAGTCAGATCACCTTGAAAGTAATCTCTCCGATAGTCGGGCCATCTTCAGAGTAATCTCTCCGATATTTGGGCGGGGAGGAGTACTCATTCCTTCACACCCTAAGACTGTATTCTTCATGCGTGGATCATCTCATTAAACAATAACACATCTTTCTTGTTTGACCTACAAAAAGCCAAAAAGGATAACAAAGGAAAAAAATCACAAGAAAAAAAAAATTACCTTTGCGTCAATGCTTCCGTGTCCACAAAACTAAACTCAAATGGCTTGCAGATGCTGCAATTGATGCCGATTGAATGGAAGATGTGCGGCTATTTATAGAAGCAGTGAGACCATTACTAGAAGTTTAATGGCGATGTGAGACTGGAATTTTGTTAGAGTCCAACAAGAATTTGATATCCTAATTCAACTAGAAGAAAAAGTTACTGGCGGTGGAATTTGCTTACATATATGCAAATTGAAAAGAGGACAATATTAGTTCTATTTCTAGTGAACTAGGGAAAGAATATCCTAGGAATACAATAATGATATCTACGTGGATTTAGCCTAATACCATTATTCAAGTCAAATACATTGAAAATGGATGTTGCTAGAAGTTGTATGGGATGTTTTTCATGACCATATGTTCGTACGGAGTTCTTTTACTTCAAGCCTACTCTTTTAAATTCACACAACAAGTCTTGAAGTAGGGAGCATTTGTTGGTATTTAAAATTTATTAGAATTAAATCCGTAAAATAATTTGGACTATATTTTAAATTCAAGATATATTAGTCCAAATAAATTTATTGGGCTAATATAATTAAATTTGTTATATAAGTCCAACATATATGGATTAAATAAAAAAGTCTTAATCCATTGGGCTAGCCCATTTAATTGGGCTAAAGTGATGAGCCCACTTCATTAAGCCCAAGATGTCATATTCTAGAGGCCCAGTTTGGTGCCACATGTCAAATGACATGGCGTGCCAAGTCAAATGGAAGAGCCAATAGGATTATGCCACGTGTCAAAATGACAAGGCATGCCAAGTCAAATTAAAGGGCCAATGAAACTGTGCCACGTATGCAAGTGACATGTTCTGACAAATCAAATGCGGCCTTGTCACAGTTCAATTTGATTGGTCGGAAAGAGTTTGTTCTTATCATAACTCTTCCCTCCCACAACTATAAATAGGGGTCTTCAAACCCAAAAAAAAGAATAGAAGTTATAACAAGAAGGAAGAAAGAGTTCGTGGATCAAACGCTGCAAATTCCTCCACAAGTTCAAGTTCAAGTTCATGCTCAAGAACGAAGAACAAGTCAATTTCAAGCTCAAGAATAAAGAACAAATCAAGTTCAAGCTCAAGAACGAAGAACAAATCAAGATTCAAGGAGTACCAGTTCAAATCAAAGTTCGTGCTAGTTGAATTAAAGATCATCGTTCGTGGCAACAACTACATATTCAAGATAAAGATCAAAGGCACTTGGATTTATTTACTATTGGAAAAAAGAATTAGAGGATTCATAGAAATTGTACACTCATATTATTTGAAATCAAATACTACGATTATTGCAATATTTTTTGGTCTTGATTTTATTTTCTCGACCCAATTTACTGTCTACAAATGGGTCTAAGTCCCAAAATACTCAACTATTAACCGGCTGTGGATGCCCCATTTGCGACTTGAGGGCCACAAATGCGACCTTTGAAAATGCGACCCTGAGCTTGCAAATGCAAACCCAGGCTGCCCCTAACAGATGTCGCAAATGTGATCCTTACCTTTGCAAATGCAATCAGACCTTCGCAAATGTGAGGTCTGCAGCACCAACAATCTGAAGTTCTTCCCAGATCTTAAATCAATCTAAAACTCACTCGAGCCCCTCGAGACCCATACCAAATATCCTCACAAGTACATAAACCTCTTACGAACTCGCTCGCAAGCTCCGGGCATCAAAAGAATATATAAAACCACAAATTGAACACCAAAATGCATCATGCAAACTTTAAAACTCAAGAACTCCAATATTCACAACCAAGTGTCTAATTCCTACCAAACCAACTCGGAATGAGATCAATATTTGCACACAAGTTCCAATTGACAAAATGAACGTATTCCATGTCTCGAAAAAATAATCCGGATCTGATAGCATCAAAGTTAACTCATGGTCAAACTTATGAAATTTCTAAACCTTCAAATGCCAACCTTCAGCAAAAAGAGCAAAATCATCCTAGGAACCTCCAAATCCAAATTCGGGCAGATGCCTAAGTCCAAAATCACCATACAAACCTATTGAAACCATCACAACATGAATTCGAGGTCGTTGACATAAAATCAAGTCTTGGTCAACTCTTGTAACTTAAGCTTCTAACCATGGAAATAAGTGTTCCAATTCACTTCAAAACCTTTCCGAAACCAAACCAACCATCCCCACAAGTCAAAAAAATAAAACTAAGCACACGAGAAGCATCAAATGGGGAAACTAGGCTCAAATATACAAAATGACCAATCGAGTCATTACTTTATCCCCCCTTAAACAAATATTCGTCCTCAAACGGGTGTAGAATCATACCTGGGATATCAAAAAGGTGAGGATATCTGCTCCGCATATCATGCTCAGTCTTCGAACTCGCCTCCATAACCAGTTGACCTCTCTATTGAACCTTCACTGATGCCATATTCTTCGACCTCAGCTTTCGAACCTGCATATCCAAAATGGCCACTGGCTCCTTATCATAAGTCCAACACATATGACGGATCCTCATACTACTTCCAAAGCATGGAAACGTAAAACACCGGATGAACTCCCAAAAAGCTGGGTGGCAAAGCAAGTCTGTAGGCCACTTCACCAACTCTCTCCAACATATCAAAAGGACCAATATACCAAGGACTCAACTTGCCCTTCTTTTCGAATCTCATCACACACAACATGGGCAAAACTCTGAGTAGAACCTTCTTGCCCACCATGAATACCACATCACGAACCTTCCTATCGACATAACTCTTTTGCCTGGATTGCGATGTACGAAGCTCCTAAATAAATTTTACCTTCTCTAAAGCTTCATAAACCAAATCTATGTCTATAGCCTAGCCTCGCCAGGCTCAAACAAACCAACCAAAGAACGACATCGCCTCCCATACAATGCCTTGTAAGGAGCCATCTGGATACTCGACTGGTAGCTATTGTTGTAGGCAAACTCCACTAGGGGTTGAAATTGGTGCAACTAACCTCCAAAATCTATAATGTATGCCCTTAATATATCCTCCAAGATCTGAATGGTCTATTGTCTGAGAGTGAAATGCAATACTCAGCTCAACATGTGTGCCCAAATCATGCTGAACCACTCTCCAAAAGTGCGAAGTAAACTAAGTGACGCGATCTAAGATGATAGAAATAGGTACACCATGCAAGAGAACAATCTCCCGGATGTTGATCTTAGCCAGCTGCTCTAAAGTGTGGGAAGTCATGATTGGAATGAAATGTGAAGACTTGGTCAGTCTATTCACAATGACCCAAATTGAATCAAATCTCCTCAATGTTCGTGGAGAACCTACCACAAAGTCCATAGTGATATGCTCCCACTTCCACTCCAGTATGTTAATCTTCTGAAGCAAACCACCAGGTCTCTGATGCTCATACTAGACTTGCTGACAATTCAAACACCAAGCAACATACCCAACGATGTCTTTCTTCATCCTCTGCCACAAATTCTACTGCTTCAAATCAGAGTACATCTTCGTAACACTCGGATGAATTGAATACCATGAACCATAAGCACTTCAAAAATCAACGTACTCAACCCATCCACATTAGGAACACAAATCTGGCCCTGAAGCCGTAACACACCATTATCACCAATGGTTACCTCTTTAGCACCACCTCGCTGCAGCATGTCCTTAAGGACTAGCAAATGGGTTTCATCATATTGGTGAGCCTTAATGCACTCAAACAAAGACAACTAAGACACAACACAAGCAAGGACTCTACTCGACTCTCAAATATCCAACCTCACCAACCTATTGGCAACCTTCTGAACATCCATAGCTAACGGCCTCTCCCCAACTGGAATAGATGCTAAACTCTTCATGCCCTACGCCTTTCTACTCAAGGAATCTGCTACTACATTGGCCTTCCCCTGATGATACAGAATGGTCATAACATAATCCTTTAATAGCTCCAACCGTCTCCACTGCCTCAAATTCAAATCTTTCTGTTTAAGCAGATACTGTAGACTTTGATGATCCGTATAAACCTCAAAAGACACTCTATATAAGTAATGCCTCCAAATCTTGAGCACGTGTGCAATAGCTGCTAACTCTAAAACCTGCACCAGAAAATGTTTCACATGGGGCTTCAACTAGCGCGACCCGTAGGCAATCACCCCACTGTCATGCATCAACATACACCCAATGCTAACCCGTGAAGCATCACAGTAAACTATATATGAACCCAATCCCGAAGGCAAAACCAGAATTGGAGATGTAGTAAAGGTAGTCTTGGGCTTTTGAAAGCTCTCCTCACACTCGCCAGACCACCTAAATGGGGCACCCTTCTGAGTCAACTTAGTCAATGGGGCTGCAATGGATGAAAAACCCCTCCACAAAGCGGCGATAATACCTAACCATTCCTAGGAAACTATGGATCTTTGTAGAGGTAAAAGGTCTGGGCCAACTCTGAACTACCTAAATCTTCTTCAGATCCAACTTAATTCCCTCACTAAATATCATGTGATCCAGGAATGCCACCAAGTCCAACCAAAACTCACATTTAGATAACTTGGCATATAGCTTCTTCTCCCTCAAAGTCTGGAGCACGATCCTCAAATGTTGCTCATGATCCTCCCTACTATAGGAATACACCACTACATCATCAATGAACACAATGACGAACAAATCAAAATAAGGCTGGAATACAATATTCATCAAATGCATAAAAGATACTGGGGCATTAGTCAATCCAAACAACATCACCAAAAACACATAATGCACATAACGAGTCCTAGAAGTAGTCTTAGGGATTTCTAAAGCCCTAATCTTCAACTGGTGATACCCCGACCACAAGTCAATCTTCGAGAACACCCTGACACCCTAAAGCTTATAAAAAAATCACCAATGTGCGACACTGGATATTTGTTCATGATGGTCACCTTGTTCAACTGCTGATAGTCAATATACATTCTCATAGACCCATCCTTTTTCTTAACAAATAACATCAGCGCATCCCAAGGTGAAACACTAGGCCTGATGAAACCTTTATCTAATAATTCTTGCAATAGTTCCTTCAATTCAATCAACTTTGTTGGAGCCATGTGATATGATGGAATAGAAATGGGCTGAGTGATTGGTGCCAAATCAATGCTGAAATCAATAACCCTATCGGGCGGCATGCCCTGTAGGTCTGCAGGGAACACGTCTAGAAACTCCCTCACCACGGGCACTGAGTCAACCATGGGAGTATCAGCACTGACATCTTTCACAACGGCTAAGTATGCCAAATACCCCTTCTCAACCATCCATTGAGCCTTCAAAAAGGAAACCACCCCTACTAGGAATATGCCCCAAAGAACCTCTACATTCCAACCTTGGCAACCCTGGCATAGCCAACGTCACGGTCTTAGAGTGACAATCAAGAATATCATGATATAATAAATCCATACCCAAAATTACATCAAAATCTACTATATTAAGCAACAGAAGATCAACTCTAGTCTCGTAGCCACTAAGAATGACCAAACAAGGATGATAGACATGGTCCACCATAATAGAATCACCAACGGGTGTAGACACATAAATACGAGTGTCCAAAGAATCACGAGACATATCCATATAAGAAGAAAAGTAGGATAACACATACGAATAAGTAGAACACAGATCAAATAAAACCGAAGCATCTCTATGACAGGCTAGAATGATACTTGTAATGACTATAGCTGATACGAATACCTCAGTCCTACCGCAGAAAACATAACAAATGGCCCAGCCGCCCCCTCTAGGACGACCTCTACCCGTTTGTCCCCCACTTCTAGTTGGTTGTGTAGGTGGAGCAGTATCTGGAGCAAGAATCATAATTTGAGTACCCTGCTGAGGTCCACCCATCTAAAGTCTGGGACACTCGGAACAACCTCTCTGTAGGCGTGGTTGCTATTACTGAGTATGTACCCCACGACTGGAATAATCTTTGTAGGATTTTCGTATAGTAGGTGCACTAAAAGATGGATGTCCGGTACGAGTGCTCTAAAATCCATGGCTAGCTAGAGCACTACGTGAAACCTAAAGCGCGGACTGAACTGGTCGACTAACAAAGCCTCTACCATGAGGGCCCTTGGCTATAGAGTAGAAAACACTGAATCCTCAAGGACCGCGAGGCCTTTTAGCCTCTTTATCCTCCATCTCCTGCCCGCGGATACACTCTGACCTCCTAGGCAGTACTAGCTAGCCTACTCAGCTTATAAGTCTGCCACAATCTATATGTCGGCCCCGTCAATTGAAAAGTAGTAAAGTCAACTCCGCTCGACTCTACTAAACCCATAGTATGGAGAATACGGTGACACTAATCCAAGAAACCATGTGCATCCTCATAAACTCCTCCACTGAACTTGGGAGGATGAAGTCTTTGAAACCTCTCTAAATTCTTTGACCCCTCAACAGACACAACTGGCCCAACCTCAGACTGAACTTCAACTACTGGTTGCACCGGCATAACGCCTGATGTTTGATAAGCATGAGCTGGCTGCTCTGGTGTGTGGGCGGTGGGAGTCTGGGATCATGCCTCGGCCTATGAAGTAGCTGGTGCGACCAAAACCAACCCTGTAGGGGCCAAACTCCCAAACATACTCCCGAAGTGAGCTAGAGACTCCTAAAGTCCCGGTGTAGCAACAGGCCTCTCAAGTGCCTCAGCGGGTTCTACCTACTCAACATGATCAGTCTCCTGCTCCTCAATTGGAACTACTTGTGGCTCCACAACTTTTGCTCTGGCAGGGGCTCTAGCCGCAAAGTGTGCCCCACCTTGGCCTCTACCACAGCCTCGACCTCTCGCAACTCTAACGGGTGTGCTGGTGGTGCCTGCTCAGCCAATACCCCAGAACGTGTCCTCACCATCTATGAGAGAATAGAAGAGTAAGGTTCAAATGCGGGACAACAAATCCGCACGATAAATAATGGAAAAAAGGGAAGTTTCCTAATAGCCTAGTAGCCTCTCGAAGTTAAGTACAAATGTCTCCGTACTTATCCGAAGGACTCTACTAGACTTGGTCTGACTCGTAGAACCTATGAACTTAGGGCTTTGATACCAACTTGTCACGATCCAAATCCCACCATAGGGGTCGTGATGGAACCTAATCTTTGAGACTAGGTTAGCCAATCACTTAACAATATTAAATAAAAAAGACATCATATAATAAGACAGAATCCAATATAAAAACGGAAATAGAGTACTTCCAAGAACTAAGTAGTACAGAGTCATGAGCTCTAACTGATTACATAAGGATGTCACAAAATATAATACTATTCGGAAGTACTATTAATGTAAAAATGAGACTACAAGGGACTGCCACAGTCATACAGCTCTACATTTTGATCTTCGTGATCAATTAATGCTCTCACTCCCTAGGTCCACTACCTCCAATAGATAAATCTACACAAATATGTGCAAATGTGTTGTATGCGTACAACGTAATTGGTACTCAGTAAGTATCAAGACTAACCTTGGTGAAGTATTGACGAGGTTCAAGTCATATGACACTCACTAGTCAAATAACTTGTACAATATATCAATAACTAGCAACAGAATATATAACGAAAAAGAATATTAACAATCCCTTTAGAACATGTGATAACAACTCAACGCAAAAAAAGTCCAAATTTGACAACAAATCATCAATTATAAATACAAACATATGGAACCTCGTACCCACATTTTCTATTACAATAACCATATCCACCATTATCACTTTGTGCCCTGATACAAAAGCAATATCTACCCTTATCGCTCTGATATATCAATGTCCACCCTTATCTCTCAGCAAATGACAATATTCACCCTTATCGCTCCGGATTGCCGTTATCCACCCTTATCACTCTGTACCTCGACATAATAACGATATCAATCACAATCACATGGAAAAAACCCAGTTCCAACACCCAAACAATTGACTTAACATGTCCACATATGCCACAATCACAATATAGCAACAAGTCAAATCATCATCGAAAACATACGATAATAATTTGTTAACAAGGGCACAATGACATGATAATCATAAGATGCGAATGGGGGTACAAAATATAAAGCATGACTATGGCTAAATCAATTTGTAAATATCAAGTTCATGTAGTCCGGTAATGATTAAGCATGTTTCTTGTAAGACATATTACCAAATTAAGGCATATTAATAGCCTAAAGTCTAATCCGGTCATAATCCACATATAGCACTTGTGTACACACTCATCACATAACGTACACGTCACTTTTTACATAACATGAATACGCAAATAAGGTTAAATCCTAAGGGGTATTTCACCCACAAGGTTAGGAAAGATACTTACCTAAACAAGTCAAATCAATACTCTAAAATTGCCTTTCCTTTAAAAATCATCTTCGTCCGGGTCGAATCTTGTCAAAAACGATTCAATAACATCATATAATACTAATGAAATCAATTCCAATTAATAAAGTCCCAATCTTTACAAATTTCCAAAAATTCATTTAAATTCAACCCCGGACCCATACGGTCAAAACCCGAGACAAGGGGTAGATCTCGACTACCCATAACCCCATGAGTCGAAATATGTGATTAGTTTCCAAAACTGGGTCCAAATGAACTCTCAAATCCCCAAATTTTTATTTTTTAAAACATAGTACAAAACCCCAAAAATTCCCTTTCAAATACCATGATTTAGGTGTAAAAGTCCATGAAAATCAAGATATGATATCAAAATTAATTGAAAATTACTTACCTAATAGCCTTGTGTAAAAATCCTCTTCAAAAATTGCCCCTCACCAAGTCTAGGGCTCAAAATATGATAAAATGGGTCTACGTACTAAAATACTCAGATATTAACTAGCTGCGGATGCGATATCCGCAAATACAACCTTGCTCGCAAATGTGAACCCAGACTACCCCCAACATATGTCGCAAATGCGATCCTAACCTTCGGAACTGCGAAGTCCTCTGCTGCCAGCCAATGTTGCAAATGTGACATATTCCTCACAAATGCGAGGTTCTCCCAGGAAGCCTTCCATCGCAAATGCAAAAAGGTCTCCACAAATGCGGCCCTTCGGAAATGCGAGGTCTGCAACACTAGCAAACTGAAGTTCTTTCCAAATCACTCCAAAATTAATCCAAAACTCACCCCGAGCCCATCAGGCCCACACCAAACATCCTCATAAGTATAAAAATATCATATGAACTCGTTCGCAATGTCAGAACATCATAATAATATATAAAGCCATGAATCGAATACCAAAACACATCATGCAAACTTTAAAACTCAAGAACTCCAATATTACAACCAAGCATTTGATTCCTACCAAACCAACTCGAAATGAGACCAAACTTTACACACAAGTTTCAAATGATAAAACGGACCTATTCCAAGTCCCGAAATAACAATCCAAACCCGATAGCCTTAAAGTCAACTCATGGTAAAACTTATGAAATTTCTAAACTTTCAAATTGCCAATGTTCGGCAAAAAGAGCTAAATCATCCTAGGAACCTCCAAATTCAAATTCGAATATATGCCTAAGTCCAAAAGCGCCATACGAACTTATTAGAACCATCAAAACACGAATCCAAGGTTGTTAATATAAAATCCAAATCATGGTCAACTCTTATAACTTAAGCTTCCAACCATGGAACTAAGTGTTCCAATTCACTCCAACACCTTCTTAAAACCAAACCAACCATCCTCGCAAGTTACAAAACAACAGCTAAGCACACGGGAAGCATCAAACAGGAAAACAGGGCTCAATTACACAAAATAACCGGCCGGATCATTACATGTTCATGGTATTATAGGACTTGTATTTCTGTTTATGTAACTCTCAAACAGATGATGTATTTCTTCTTGCCAATATTTAAATTTAAATCTCAGTTGCGCATGACTTGTACCATCAGTTCTTGAGGTTCGTTGAGTAAATTTTTGTATTCTTATTTATTTTATTATTCATCTTTGGTATTGAGAATGTTGCATGTTAGCTGGCTTACCTAGCAGGTTGGGTCATGTTCCACCATGATTTAGTGGGATTCTAGATCATGTTATAATAATAAAAATTAATCAAATATCAGTTACAGTTACTAACATATAAGTTAGGAAGAAAATCCTTTCCAATATCGCCTCCTTGAGTAGTCTAATCTTAAAAATAAAATAATATAAAATAAGCTAATTCTGAAATCCCTTAGTTTTATCCCAACTACTTTTGTTCGCAATTGCGTAGCTCGCAAATGCGAAGTGGCCCCTAAGCCTCAAAAGTTGCAAATGCGATACAGGCTTCACAAATGTGATCCCAGCTCTACAACTGCAAGCATCGCAAATGCGATCTTAGTTGCGAAGCTGGCCTATCCTACCCATACATCGCAAATGCGAGTTCTAGCTCACAAATGAGAACCTCCCATTTTTGAGTAGCTCATTGCAAATACGATGACTAAAACACCAGCAATTCTAGATCTTGACAAAACAGCCCGAACTCAATCCGAAACTCAATCGAGCACCTTAGGCCCCATTCCAAATATCCATACAAGTATATAAACCTCACACGAACTCGCTCATTATCACAAAGCATCAAAATAATATCTACAATCAAGAATCAAGCATCAAATTTCAATGATTGTCAAGTGTTCATAAGTTCAAATTCTAACTTTCAACAATAAGCACCGAAACAGCCTCGGGTCACCCGAGACCCACAACAAATATACGTACAAGTCTAAAATTATTATACAAATCCACCGGAATCGTCAAAACACTAATCTGAGATCATTTACCAATAATGTTGACTATGGTCAACTCCAACAGCCTTAAAAGTTCAAAAATCAAAGTTTCTTTATAAAAACACATCTAAACTTTCCAAAAATCAAAATGAACTATGCACATAAGTTATAAATCATCAAATGAAGCTATCCACGATCTCAAATCACAAAACAGAAAGCTAGAACTCAAAACAACCTATCGGATCGTTACAATATGCTTGGTCATTATTTTAAACAAGAAAACAAGAACTTGCTTGGTCTTCCAGACTCATCCATTTTTAATTTCTTAGAAATAAATTAGTAATTCAGAGTAGGACCTGGTGACTGTAACAAAGGGATTTTTGAAAGAGATACGTTGTGGGCTTCTAGAAGGTGGGTGATAACCATACCGTAGGGAAGGTTTGTGGGATCGTCAGCACTCTCAATTATGAAGTTGATAACCCAGAAGGACAATTTAACTTTATGCTAAGTCATGAGGCAATAAACAAGAAAGGTATCCCAATGGGAGAATGTAGAGAATGATTTTGCACGGGGAAGAAGGGTTGTTGCCACATTGTGTGCGAGAACTCGGGTTTCAAAGCTTACATCACTAGGGCCTAATTGACTACGAAGGGAATCATTGGGTGACTCAGCTATGCATCATTTTTCTTAATCAAGAGAAATTTCAAAGTCTTTAGGCCAGGTATTTTTGAACAAAATTGAGAATCCAGAATACTTACACTGAAAAATGGAATCAAACATGGCACAATCCAGAACAATACGCTTATCAAGAACTAAAGACTCTAATTTTTTCAGATTTTGGTGAAAAATGATTTTCATAAACATTTTAACTAGGGCTTCATAAACCTTTGGAGGGGGAAGAGAGAGAAAGTTTTTCCAAACTTGAAAATCGAAGAGTTCCTTTACCTTGTAGTTGAGGCTTTCCATGTCATCCAGATCAATAACCCTGCCATGGGCTATTGGTTTGTCCTTGAATGCAATGAAGGTGTCTCTATTTGGGGTGTCCCAGAAGTTGATGTCAGAATCTAGAGAGCTTGTGAGGTCTATTTTGGGTTTCTTTGGAGTGAGCGACTCAAGATTATCTTCTATGGGGCATTTTCCTAGGGCTTTGTCGTTCAAACTACATGCATCATCAAAGAGTTCTGCCTATGAAGAGGCAAAGTGTTCTGAGTGCTCTGACCCTAAATTGACTGGGTCTGGAGGCTATGACGAGGGTTTTGATTTGGAGCGAGTACTTTTTCGAGTGGAGGTAGAAGGGTTTTTGGAAATTTTCACCATTAATGAGTGGAGAAGAAGGGTTTGAGTGTGATAGAACCGATGTGAGAGAGTGAAAGTGTTGTGGGGAACTAAAAAGGAGAGAATTTAAAAGTTGAGTGCAGAAAAGGAAAAGGTGTCAGTGAATAGATATGATAATTGCTTTTCCTTCCTAGGGAGTCGTGAAAAGATGTGAAAAGAAGGAAAATCGGAAGTGCATCGTTAATGATACTTACACACATAAGGAAATAAATCAAAAGTGGTAGTAAAAATAATTAATAACACATAGGTCATAATTTTTGGTACTAAGTAAAATAGTGCCAAGCAAGTCTCGTAAAACACAAAATCTATCTTCATGTAAGGATTTTGTAAAAACGTCCGCTAATTGATCATTAGTGCTAACAAATATTAATTCTATATATCCTTTAATAATATGATCTCTAATAAAATGATGCTTGATGTCTATATGCTTAGCTCTATAATGATGCACATGATTCTTTGAAAGACATATAGCTCTAGAATTATCACAAAATATTTAAATAGGCTTAAAAGATAATTCATAATCACCCAATTGATGGGACATCCAGAGTAGTTAAGCGCAACATTGTCCAATGGCAATGTACTCTGCCTCAGTTGTGGACAAGGCTACTGATCCTTGTTTCGACAAGACTACTGATCCTTGTTTCTTGCTATTCCATGCAATTAATGCTTTTCCCAGCAATTGATATTCCACTAGTGCTTTTTATGTCATCTTTGTCACTTGCAAGATCAGCATCTGAAAATTCTTCAAATTTAAAATTGTTAGAACGTGGATACAATAGTCCATGAGAGGTAGTTCCAATAAGGTAGCAAAATATTTGCTTTACTATGATTAAATCGACTCCTTAGGAGCTGATTGAAACCTGGCACATTTACACACACTGAACGTGATATCTGGTCGACTAGCAGTTAAGTATAGTAGTGATCCAATCATTCCACGGTACTTAGTTTTGTCCACTGATTTTCCTTTCTCATCTTTATCAAGAGTAGTTGATGGAGTCATAGGCATTCCAAGTGCTTTAGCATTTCTCATGCCGAATTTTTGAATCAACTCCTTAGTGTACTTCATCTAACAAATAAATATGCCTCTTTCTGATTGCTGAATTTGAATTCCAAGGAAGAATGTGAGTTCTCCCATCATACTCATTTCGAACTAACTCTGCATGAGATTTGAGAAATCCTTGCACAAAACGGAGTTAGTACTGCCAAAAATAATATCATCAATATAAATCTGAATAATGAGATTCCCTTCAGAGGATCTTTTGATAAATAATGTAGTACGTACTTTACCTCTAGTAAATCCATGATCAATTATAAAATAGCTCAGCCTCTCATACCAAGATCGAGGGGATTTCTTGAGTCCATAGAGTACTTTAGTCAACTTATATACATGGTAAAGAAACTGTGAGTTCTCAAAACCTGGAGGTTGTTTTACATATACCTCTTGATCAATAAAACCGGTTTAAAAAGTCCTTTTAACATCCATTTGAAATAGTTTAAAACTTTTAAATGAAGCATATGCAAGTAATATACGAATTGATTCTAACCGAGCTACCGGAGAAAATGTTTCATCATAGTCGACTCCTTCCTGCTGTGAGTAGCCTTGAGCAACTAGTCTGGCTTTGTTTCTAACTTCCTTTCCATCTTCATTCAACTTGTTTCTGAATACCCATTTGATTGTAGTATTTGCTGGCTTATGCACCAATTTCCATAATTGATTTTTATCAAATTGATCAAGTTCATCTTGCATGGCTTGTACCCAGATGGAGTCCTTTAAGTCTTCATCAACCTTCTTTAGTTCGATTTGACATATAAGTACGATGTTGGCCTTTTTCTTGAGGGCTCCCCTTGTTTTCATTCCATCATTTGGATTTCCTATGATGAACTTCTACGGATATTCAGGTTCACTTCTCCATTCATTTGGTCTCGTTTTAGGTAGCTGAGTGGTCGACTCCTTTTGAGATTCAACATGATCAGTGATAGGTTCATTAGTCGACTTTGTAGGCTCATTGCTGCTGTCAGTGGATTCTTTTTATTCCTGAGATTCATTCATCTTTGATACGTCTTGGTTAATGTCTTCATCACCCGCAATGATTCCTTTCTCGGACATATAGTTATTATCATCAAAGATAACCTGAACTGATTTCTCTACACACAGTGTACGTTTATTATAAACTTTAAATGATCTACTATTATTTGAATAGCCAAGAAATATACCTTTATCGTTTCTTGGATCGAACTTACCAAGATTGTCTTTACCATTATTGTGGACAAAGCATTTGCTTCCGAAGGGATGAAAGTAGACTATGTTTGGTCTTTTACCTTTCCACAGTTCATATGGAGTCTTCTTCAAAATACGCTATATGAGACATCTATTAAGAATATAACATGTTGTGCAGACTGTCTCTGCCCAAAAGTGATTTGGCATAGAATGTTCCAATATCATTGTTCTAGCCATATGTTGTAGGGTTCTGTTTTTGCGTTCAACTACTCCATTCTTTTGAGGTGATCTAGGGGCTGAGAAATTGTAAGTGTATCCTTGTTCATTGCAAAGTTCTTCAAATGATCTACTCTTGAATTCTCCTCCATGATCGCTTTGTATGGTTGAGATGAGATACCTTTTTTCTCTCTCAATTCTTTTGCAGAAGATCTTAAAATTCTTCAAGGCTTTGTCTTTGTGAGATAGAAATATTACCCATGTAAAATATGAGTAATCATCAACAATGAAAAAAGTATATCGTTTACCTCCAATGCTAGCAGTTCTAGTAGTTCCAAATAAATCCATGTGTAGTAGTTGTAGAGGCTTAGTTGTGGACACAACATCATTGGGTTTGAAAGAATTTCTAGTTTGTTTTCCAAGTTGGTATGCTTCACATACATGGTTTCTAGAGAAATTGAGCTTAGGAATGCCAATAACTAGGTCAAGTCTATAAAGTTTTTCAATTAGGTGCATGCTTGCATGGCTAAGTTTCTTATGCCAAAGCCAAAGTCATCAGATATGGATGCCAGATAAATGTAACCATCTAAATTTTCAATGCAGTCTAGAATATAAATATTTTCATACCTTTTTCCTGGCAGAATAATTTTACATGTCTCATTTTCGGCAGCACAACATGTTTTCTTCAATTTGACTTCATACCCAGAGACGCACAATTGACTTATGATTAGGAGATTATAGTTGAGTCCATCCATAAGATAATCTTATTTAATATCACAATTATTATTGAATGGAACTGTATCGGTTCCAATGATTTTTCCTTTCAAATCATCACCAAACTTGACATTTCCTCCATTTGTTTTTGTAACTTCTTTGAATAGATTCTTGCCACCGGTCATGTGACTGGAACATGCACTATCTAGATACCATTTCTCTTTTTGACTTTTTCTGTGGTGTTCCTATAAAATATAATTATTGCCTTCCTTTAGGTACCCAAACTTGCTTGATTCCTTTTTGGTTAGTTCTAGTAATATCAAGACTATTTTTGGGCTTCAAGATCCATCCTGAAATATTTGAGCTACGAAATCTACAAAAGGAATATTTATGACCAATTCTATTACAGTGATGACATACAGGGGTGGATTTATAATTTGATCTACTGTTAGTGTCAGTACTAGTAGATCCATTTCCAATAGGTCTTTTTCAGTTGACTTGTAAGTCGCTTGGTTCGACCTGATAGAGTTGTGACTAGTGAATTTGTGCATGCCATTGAGTTGCAATTGCAATTTCTGAACTTCTTCTTGAAGCACATCTCTTTTGATTTAACAAACTTCAAGTTTAAGTTTCTAGTCCTTCTTCTCCCTATTCGGTCTCTTCAATTTATTTAGAATCTTTTGAGACTCTTTTAGAGTGAGATTAAGAATATCTTGTAATTCATTACATCTATCACATTCATAGGGTCTTACCTCGCTAGATTCACCACGTTCCATGAAGTAATTTTTCGGGTTTCCTTGTTGTCGTCATCGGATACATCTTCATTTGTCCAGCAACCTGAGAACTTATTCATATCGTTTTCTAATATACTAATGAAACATAGATTTGTAATTTTTTCATGCTCTGAGCTGTCTTCATCACTCCAACTTCCAAAAGATTTATTTTTGTTAAATCCTCTACAGGCTTTTTTGAGATATTTCGTCTTGTATGTGACCATATTTTTCACATTCATAACATTTCTCATCGATCTTTTCTTGTTCATTGTATCATCTTGACGTTCTTCTGGAGCTCATTCTTCCCTTTTTGGTGTTCCTGTATCTTCTAATTAGCCCATTCATTATTTTGGAGACCATGGCTATCTCTTCTTCTAGAGCCTCAGTGGCATTGTCATTTGCATCTTCAGATCCTTCGATCGAGGTTTTGAAAGCTATTATTTTCTTCTTTTCTTCCTGTTCTCATTTTTTGATATGTGTTTTCTCAAAAGCAATGAGATCTTGTCGTAGTTCATCATATGACAATTCGTCTAGATCTTGATACTCAAGTGCTACTACTTTTATTTTCCAAGTAGTAGGTAGACTTCTTAGAATTTTTTAAACTTGTTCACCACTTGAGTATGGTCTTCCAAAGGCTTTTAGATCTCCAATGATTTTACTGAATCAGGCAAACATTTCCTCAATGAATTCACCTTCTTTCATCTGAAAAACTTCATAGTCATGGATTAGAAGATTTATCCTTGTTTCCTTTACTTTGCTTGTCCCTTTTATAAGTGACTTCCAACTTATCCCATATTTCTTTAGCTGAATCATAACTTGAGATCTTTTCCTATTCTTCTTCGCTTATCGCGTTGTGTAGAAACTTTCGTGCCTTGGCATTAGCTTGTATTACTGTCATTTGCTAATCAAGTATTCATCTAAATCGATGGGTTCAATGGATGTTTGTCCATCTGTTTTCTTGTTATCCTTTGCTGATGGAAATGGATATTCTCCCTTTTTAATTATGCGCCAAGAATTGACATCATAGGATTTTGTATAAAGTTTCATGTGAACCTTCCAATGTGAGAAGTGTTGTCCATTGAAGTGTAGGGGCCTTACGTGTGAAGTCCCTTCTAGAAATAGAGCTCTGATGATTACTTAATTTGACATGATCATTTCTCACTAGTTGTTAAGCAAAATCAAAATGTGAGACCTGCTCTGATATCAATTGAAAGTATAAGAAGGGAGGTGAATTGTTGTATTTTTCTTTTTATGACTAAGCAGTTGACTAGTTTACCGATTAGTCGACTAGAAATAGTTGCGAGGTAAATGATAAAGACGGAATGTGAAGTGCAAAACTTAAATAACACCAAGTATTTTTATACTGGTTCGGATTCATTGTGAATCCTACTCCAGTCCCCTTGGGTTAGAAGAGGGTTCTCTCTTCAAAGTTCCTTTAAGACTTCATACAAGTGTGTTGATGTTATCACGAACACCAGCTGCCTTTTAGTTCTAAGTTCACTCTTTGTATTTTGATACAATGCCTCACCAATATTTTTTACCCTTTCTTCTCTTTACTAGTTACACAATAAATCAAACTAAGATTACAATGCTTTCTTAGAGTAGAACAAAGAGCAAGATGTTGGTTCGATCAATGTATGTCACTTCTGTTGGTCGTTTCATAATATATACACCTTGAAAAATCTGCTTTGATTTGATTGTGGTAGATCTTGAGAGATTGCAATCCCAAAGGAATTGATCCTTAGAATGAATCGAAAGATGATTCTTTCCGAGAATAAGTGTGGAACTTCCGTTGATTTGAGTCTTGACTGGCAGCCTTGATAAAACTTTTCATCTGTGAGCGAATCCTTATTTCAACGAACAACCTTTGATCTATCCTTTGATTTTGAATTCTATAGCCTTCCTTCAATGAATAGATCTTCAAATATTTGATAGATATGATAGGCAGATTCTTAGAAATCTTGAACTCCTCTGATTTTGGTCCTTCCTTTCTTATCTTCCTTCGCATTGGTTGTCAGATCTTTGGAGATCTTCTTCTTCTTTTCCTTTGCTCCTTCCTTTCTTGTCTTCCTTCGCATATTTTTGACAATCTTTCTTGTGAAGAACAACAACAACAATAACAACAAGAAGAATGTTGTATAACTAAGTTGTATGTATTTTGTATGTCGGGTATATATATTTGTATGTCCAGTGATACACTAGACATGCGAATAATATACAAACAATATACAATATACATACAATAACATAACTATATGTAAGTTGTATGCAAGATGTATATAAGCATCTTTTCCTGATTGTATACAAATTGGAAAAAAGTTAGTTTTAAAACTACAAAACCTAAAGAAAACGGGTAAAAAATACTTATTATAGTATGTATATGAAAGACCCCAAAACAAAAATAGATCCACTTGTCAAAACTCAAAAGTTAACTAGTGCGGTTATTAATATTTGAATCAGTCTAGCTAATAGTTGCTCTAGTTTTGTAAATTCAAATATCTCTAAAAACTTTATCTTTTTTACTTCATGCCCTACTCGCGCCCGATCATCCCTAAAAGTTTTGAAATAGCTCTTGTTAGTAATGTACTCTTCAATGGATTTTCTATTAGCATAATTAAGAGCTTGTTTGAGTGTAATTGAGCGTAATTACACAATATACAATTTAGCTTATTTGCTTAGTCAAATAATTACTTGATTAGTAGAAAATTGGGAGAAGGGTATACAAAATACACTCTCCAATTCTCGATGGAAAGGGGTAAAGAATTGAATATAATTACATAATATAGTTACAAAATTATTCTTTCCATTTTTTGTAATATATTTTTAGACACATACCTCTTTCACTTTTAAATGCCCCCATCCTTCAGTGCATTTTTCTCTTTCAGTAGCATTGTTCTAATTAGCAAAATTGACCAGTCATGTTGCTAGCTCTATGCCCGTGGCACTTTCATTACAGTGCTCGGGTGATTGAAAGTGGTTAAATAGCTATTATTAATATATATTATTTTATTAAATATTTATTTAGTATTTATTATTATCTTAAAATATCATTAGTTATATTAATTGATATGGTTTTGCAAAATATGATATCTATTCTTACAGCAGACATCCTTATCCAGAATTTGGACCATTTATTGCTAAACAAAACCAGTTCTTGCATTATTACTCCTCTCACTGAAATTTATCATCTACTTATTCTCATTGCCTATGTGATTGTTAAAAGATTTTTTCTACACTTTACTTTAATATAAATTAATTTTGTGGTACGTGATTTGTGTGTGTACCCATATTAATGAGTATACGACTTTAAAAAATTATATAAATATTATTAAATAATATGTTTGAGTTATAAAATAAAAATTAAAGAAAAAATATAAGTTCACTACAAGAAAGTATAAAATTGAGAATAATAATGAATGTTGATCCAAGGATGTTTGAGTTATAAGATATAAATTAAAGAATCTGGATAAATATGATTTCTGATGTACATACATACATACATACATACATACATATATATATATATATATATATATATATATATATATATATATATATATATATATATATATAACGATGAACGATGTCTTGAGAAAAATTTTGTCTAAGAAAAGCAGAATCATAAAAAATAAAATATCAGAAACATGTCTTAGCCGAGAAAGATGACGAGAATAAACTAAATGAGCCTTTGTTATCGTCTATTATTGTATAGATTTTGTGTTATACTCAAGCTGTAGTTGACTCTACACCTATTAGTGCGTGATTTAGCCGAGGGCGGATCTATGGAATTCGAGGTGGTACGCCATCCCATTGCTCGAATAAAATTTTATATACATACTAGTATTTTTCATAAAAACTCCGACATAACGAACAAATGGCACCCCAAGTCACAAAATGAACGAAGGTGCCATGGTTGAAGTGTTGAAATCCCACCCGTAACAATCGTGGATGTTCTTGTTGTTTCTTTGATGCCTTTTTGCTTTTCCTTTCTTTTTTGATGCTCCTTTTGTTAATTTCTTTTATTTTCTTCATCATTGTTATTCACTTTTCTTATTTATTTATATTGTATATTTGCTTTCTTTATCTTTCTGCTTCGTATTTTATTAATTAAATATAATTTATTCTCTCTTTATCCATCTAATGTTATTTTATTAATCATAAAATTTTTACAATGATTCTTCACAGACATAATATAATATTAATTAGCTACACATAGATTGAAGGGGTGTATCACATATTTGTTTATGCATAAAAAATTCTTTTAAAATGGATTGATAAATTTAAAATAGATCGGACCGAACCAAACTAGTACTGAAGTAATCCAAAACGAATTAAATCGTCTGAATGTACAATCTAATTTAATCTTCTTCACTAGTGATCGGTTTAAATTAAAATAATGATACACATAGCCATCAAATTTTTGATTCGCCTCAAGATGTAATAGAAATTTGATTCTACTGTTATTATACTTGAGAGCGATATATTTATGGTAGACTTCAAACTTCATATCTAATAGTAAATTAATGTATGGTATTAATGATGCATAGTTGAAATAGGTTAAAGGATTTATATAAGATAAATTTTTAATGGTTCTTAAAGGTCTTAAATATTAGGACTTCAAATAAGGAAGATTTAACAATAAAAGTTTAGTTGATTTCAAAGTCATAAAAATTAGGGAAAATATTTAATTATAATTTTATCCAATATAAAATCTACTATTAAGGGGTATAAAAGGCGAACGATATTTCGTTAAGGGATATAGTGCTTTTAATATAGTACAGATATAGATTATCCATCTTCGTAAAAAAAGTTAAAAGATTATCCTCTCTCATATTTCCTATTTTAAATACCTCATATAAATTATAATTGGATATTGTTTATTTGCGTATATAATATATCACATAATAAAACTTATTTGCATATTAATTTAAAAAATAATCTATTTAACTTTGTAATTATACTTATCCAATGGAACATGACAAGTGTACCCTACTGTAATTACGTTCTAACAAATAAATAAGTCATTGTAATTACTATACTATGTAATTATTATGCTATATAATTACTACCATGGTAATTATATAGGCCGGTAATTACACATGGCTTTCCAAATAAATTCTAATGGTAGTGAGGTGCCTAATGAATTGACTTTTATTTCATGATTTAAATTGTATGGCTTAGGTGTCAGCAAGAGTACTAAAACTACCTAATATTTGATGAGGGTTTACGTTTCATGCTCGTCTGTATAAGAAATATTTATATGTATATGGGCGAAATCGAGCCCATGGGATGCCTCGATTTCCAATGAAGTAAACAGAATGAGAGATGAGACGGTAAAGAATCAGAATCAAGGCAAGGAGCACCACGAGCCGAGGACCGGGGAAAACGCCTGCCCTCAGGAGTATCGGGACGATGACCCCCAGGTTCGGTTCGAATCCCAAAGGTCTAGTATCGGGATAATCGAGCACGACTAATAAAAGGCCGTGATATCCGTGACCAGTCGAATATCACGGCGTGAATCTCGGCACGTATCGGCAGAGAATCAGTGATTAGTTAAACAGAAAATTTTTACCTTTTATGTAATTGTACTTAGGATAAAATTCCCCTACTATATAAAGGGGGGTTTGATTATTCATTAGACACACTGTAACATACATATCAAGGCAATATACTCTTATTTTCTCTGTTATTCAAAGTACTTACTTTTGTTCATCAATCCATCAGTAACGGGAGTCTGGGATCACTCCTCTTGATTGGTTTGACAATTTATTACATCATTTATCTGTTTAATCTAACGCAATTTATCATTTGTATTGAATTAACCCGTGTATCCTTAAAACTACTTATAAATTTAATTATTATCCATTTTTTAGGGTAAATAGTTTGGCGCCCACCGTGGGGCTATGGATAATAGTGGCAATTTGATACAAATTTCTTTAATACACTCTATTTTATGCTTGTTCTTTGAGCTTTTAATTTCAGGTCAAAATTAAAAATGTCGAACTCCCAATCTGCCCATTTGAACGTGGATATTCAGTCTGGCCACCATGCCAAAAACAACAACGTGGCACCCAGCAGCGAGGTGCCCCATGCTGACCCCAACGGAGTCCTAGTCGCTGATCTGATCGATGCTAACTCACACGTGGCTATCGAAGAAAACTTTCCTACTGACCCCGAAAATAGCATTCGCGAGGGAGCCCGGTCGATAGCCCGGATTACACACGACGGCGAAGGTGATGGGATCAACTTGGATGTGATCTACGAAATGTTACAGGCTCAACAGGCAGCGATAGCCCAGTTGCAGAACCAAAGCCGCGCCCCCGACAGAGTTGAGCCCTAATCGACTCGGGAAAATGCCCGCAAAAATGAACCGGCTATTGTAAGGCCGGGTGAAGTGGAACTCGGGATCAACCCCGAGATAACAAAGATGCTTGAAGAACTGAAAAAACTGGTGGAATCAGGAGAAAAGAAAATCTAAGCCAATGACAAAAAAGTGGAGACCTATAACTCCAAGGTCGACCAAATCCCAGGAGCGCCACCGATACTGAAGGGCTTGGATTCCAAGAAATTTGTCCAAAAATCTTTCCCTCCGAGTGCAGCTCTGATGTCGATCCCAAAGAAGTTTTGTATGCCCAAAATTCTGAATTATAATGGGATAACCGATCCAAACGAACATGTGACCTCTTATACGTGCGCCATCAAGGGAAACGGCCTGGAGGATGATGAAATCGAATCTGTTCTGCTAAAAACGTTTGGGGAGACCTTGTCGAAAGGAAATATGATATGGTATCATAACTTATCCCCTAATTATATTGACTTGTTTGCTATGCTTGCGTATGTCTTTGTAAAAGCACACGTCGGGGCCATCAAGGTCGAGACAAGGAAGTCAGACCTTTTCAAGGTAAAGCAAAGAGATAACGAGATGCTCAGGGAATTCGTATCAAGGTTTCAAATGGAACAGATGGACCTGCCTCCAGTCGCAGATGATTGGGCCGTTCAGGCCTGCAACCAAGGACTCAATTCCCGAAGCTCATTGTCTTCACAGCAGTTGAAGCATAATCTAATAGAATACCTAGTGGCTTGGGCCGACGTCCATAACCGGTACCAATCAAAAATCAGTATCTAAGACGATCTGCTCGGGGCCCCTTCCGGGTCCGTTTATCCCGCCAGAGCTGGTGACAGATCCAAAAGAGACATTGATCGTGAACGAAGATCGAATAGAGACCGGTATCAACCATACAATGGAGATCGAAGGGGTAATGGGTCCGGACACAACACTGTGAGAAATGAAGGAAGAAGCGACCGAGGTCATAATAATTAGGGACTCATGAGCAAAAGCGGTTTTGACAAACCCATCGGGTCTAAGGAAGCACCTAGGTTATCGGAGTACAACTTCAACTTTGACGCTGCCGCCATCGTATCAGCCATCGGACGCATCAAATAGTGTCACGGGCCCAAATCCTTACATTGGGTAGCGGCACCTGCTCGCCTGTGCGGCGCCTGCAGTTCCCCTCACTGCAGGCCAGCCTGTTTCCTGTCCCAGGATTCCCAAGCACGATCCTGTGCCTATTGGTGGGACTCGCCCGTAGGCTCTCCCCAACTTGTGCCGCCCGTAAGATGTCTAGGCCCTTGGCCCTAGACATGTCGTGGCGCTTCATCTTAGGATCACAATCCATGCGCACCCTGGGGGATTAGCTTAGGACATGTCTTGTCCTTTGCCCAAGACTGAGTATCGCTCCCGCGTGCACAGCCCGATCCTCAAGCTTGACACTCGCCTAGTGCATCCGCGACTAGCTCGTGCCTTGCCCGAGTAAGTCAACCTTTAGCCCTTGGCCATTGTCATGCGCGTCTTTCATGCCATGCCCATACATTACCCTCGTGACACGCTTCCATCTCGAATAGTGCAGTGTCGCCCCACAACTACACCTTTAGGCCAACGGACCCTTGCTTGCATGATTGAACCCAAGCCATGCTCACAAGTCGACACATGATGCCCCTATGATAGGTGCGTCAAGTATCAAATCATCACGGAGGTCTCGTTCTAACATTCGGCAGCCCGCGGGGCTGGCCGTTCCACACATCGAGCCTCCAGCGCCACTATGATGCCCAACGCTAGCCCGAAGGCATTGCGCCGTCCATACGAGTTACCAAACTCGTGTGGATACCTTTGACACTCCTTTGAGTCATCTAGGCAGGCCCTTGAGGTTGCCCCCAAGGTAGCTCGTTTTATACGGCTCGGTGGCAGCACGTATAGTGGCCTCGACCATTGCAATCGGATCCTGCCCAAAGGGACCCCAACCTAATATGTAAATATCATGTCACTCACGGCCACAGAACTGAAGACTGTCGACAACTGAGAGAGGAAGTAGCCCGGTTATTCAACAACGGACACCTCCGAGAGTTTCTGAGTGATCGAGCCAAAGAATACTTCAGGAATAGGGACTCCAACAAGGAGATCGAGCAAGATGAACCTCAACACGTCATTAGCATGATCATTGGTGGGGTTGACGTCCCCCAGGGGTCGATGTTAAAGCGCACAAAAGTGTCCATTACAAGGTAAAAACAGACTCGAGATTATGTACCGGAGGGGATCGTATCTTTCAATGACGAGGATGTTGAAGGCATCGTACAACCACACAACGATGCGTTGGTAATATCTGTACTCATAAATAAATCTCGAGTTAAGTGTGTGTTAATTGATCCAGATAGCTCGGCCAATATCATCAGATCGAGGATCATGGAACAGCTGGGTCTAAAAGACCAAATTATGCCTGCAGTCCGAGTTTTAAACGGATTTAACATGGCATGTGAGACTACTAAAGGGGAGATAACCCTGCCAGTAAACACTGCCAGAACCGTTCAAGAAACAAAATTCTACGTGATCGAAAGAGATATGAGATACAACACTCTATTTAGGAGGCCATGGATTCACATCATGAGGTTAGTACTCTCGACACTATATCAGGCGTTCAAATTCCCTACACCGGAAGGGATCAAAACGGTTTATAGAGAGCAACCAGCCGCAAAAGAAATGTTCGCGGTTAATGAAGTGGTACCAATATTCGCACTCCCGGCATCGAAGAACCCGAGTTCGAAAGAAACCAAATAGCAATCACCGACACCGACCCCGATCGAACCAGAAAATAAGGGGATGAGTGAGGATGACAAATATGGAGTCCCCGAGTCTTTCATAGCCCCTGACGATTTCGATGCCACTAAGTCAACGGTAGAGGAGCTAGAGCAAGTCATACTGATCGAGCACCTACCAGATCGGAAGGTATACCTGGGCACGGGGTTACTCCCGAGTTCAGGAAAAAACTCATTAAATTTCTTATAGGTAACATAGATTGTTTTGCTTGGTCCCATCTTGACATGACAGGGATTCCGCCGGAAATTACTTCTCACAAGTTGATCTTAGATCCGAAGTTTCACCCGGTTAAACAGAAGAGGATGCCTCAGTCCGAAGTCAGGCACAAATTCATCAAAGATGAGGTATACAAACTCCTTAAAATAGGATCTATTCGGGAAGTTAAATACCCGGACTAGTTAGGAAACGTAGTAGTAGTGCCTAAAAAGGAAAATAAATTAAGAGTGTGTGTAGACTACAAAGACTTGAACAAGGCATGCCCTAATGACTCTTTTCCTTTGCCTAACATCAATTGCATGATCGATGCGATGGCCGGCCACGAGATACTCAGTTTTCTCGACACCTATTCCGGGTACAACCAGATCCGGATGGATCCGGGCGACCAGGAAAAGACTTGCTTTATCACTAAATATGGGACCTTTTGTTATAACGTAATGCCATTCGGACTAAAAATGCTAGTGCCAATTACCAATGCCTAGTAAATCGTATGTTCGAAGAGCAAATAGAAAAATCAATGGAGGTTTACATTGACGACATGTTAGTTAAATCCCTGCATACAGAGGACCATTTGAGACATTTGTAAGAAACCTTCAACATACTGAAAAAATACAATATGAAGCTGAACCCGGAGAAATGCACATTCGGAGTCAGCTCCAGGAAGTTCCTTGGATTCATGGTGTCCAACCGGGGGATTGAGATCAATCCCGACAAGATCAAGGCCATATAAGACATCTCCGTGGTGGACAATGTCAAGGCCGTTCAAAGAATAACCGGGCACATAGCCGCCTTGGGTCGATTCATTTCAAGGTCCTCTGATAAGAGCCATAAGTTCTTCTCGTTATTGAAGAAGAAGAATAACTTCTCATGGACCCTGGAGTGCCAACAAGCTTTGGAAGAACTCAAACGGTACATTTCGAGTCTGCCTTTACTTAATACTCCAAAGGCATACGAGCAATTGTACCTGTACTTAGCTGTATCCAAGATAGCGGTAAGTGGAGTCTTAGCAAGACTCTAGGCGAGGCCGAAATGAGGTATCCTCACCTGGAGAAATTGGCGCTCACTTTGCTAAGTGCCACCAGGAAGCTACTACTTACCCATTGAGGAACATAATTCACAAACCCGAGCTCTCGAGACGGTTGGCCAAATGGGCCATGGAAATTAGTGTGTGCGATATTGAATATCAACCCCGAACCGTAATTAAGTCTCAAACTTTGGTAGACGTCGTGGCCAATTGCATGTCGACCTTCATACCTGAGGTCGAAAAGGAATTATTGTTAACCTCGAGGACCTCATCGGGGATCTGGACCCTCTTTACAGATAGAGTTTCGAACGTAAAGGGGTCAGGACTCGGCATCGTGTTGAAGCCGCCCAGGGGTAACGTAGTTAGGCAATCTATTAGAACAGTGAAATTGACTAACAATTAGGCCGAGTATGAGGCCATGATTTCAGGTCTCGAACCGGCTAAAAGCCCGGGGGCCGAGGTGATCGAAGCTAAATGTGATTCCCTCCTTGTGGTGAATCAAGTCAATGGGATGTTCGAAGTGAAAGAGCTATGATTCAAGGAGTGGACCCTACAACATATACCCCGGGATCAAAACAGCAAAGCCGATGCTCTAGCTAATTGGGGTCGTCGGTTGATGATGATGAGTTCAGCTCGGGAATGGTCGTACAACTCATGAAATATGTAGTGGAACAAAGCCACGCCAAGATAAACTCGACAAGCTTAACCTGGGAGTAGAGAAACAAGTATATAGATTACCTGAAGACAGGAAAGCTACCCTCAGATCCTAAAGAATCGAGAGCTCTATGCACGAAGGCGGCCAGGTTCAGCCTGTCCGAAGATAACACCCTATTCAGAAGAACGTTTCATGGCCCACTCGCCATATGTCTAGGACCGGGACTGTCATCCGAGGCAAGCTCGGACGGCTCAGGCTATCGAAGCACGGAGGTACAAAGCCTATTAGGCAGTGCCTGAACTTAAAAGGCTACGGCCATCCTAGAAATGGCTCGGAGACATCCGAAGCCCGTAATCAAAAAATAAGGCCTTCAAAATTCCAAACCGTTTCAAAGGTTACTGTCACAACCCAAACTGTTGGGCCGCGACGGGCACCCAGCACCTTACTCAACCGGGTACCAACGTAACGTATTTTTTCGTATCATACTATTATAGGAAAATGAACATGAAAGGTTGTCATGAGATGACTAGAATAAAGCATGAGGGAATAATCAATATAGGGTGACCCAACTTGATATACCGACTTATACATATGACGTATGGGCCTATAAGGCCGTCATGATCCTAAATATACTCAAAACATAGGCCGACAAGGCCATACAAGTATCCGTATACATGACATCTGTCTACAAGCCTCTAAGAGTACATAAATATCATAAAGGTCCGGACAGGGCCCCACCATACTAATCTATACATGTCCATATCATAGTGACCAAAATGGATCACACCAACATCTTCTGCTAAGCTGATATCCTACTTGGAGGACTCTCAATCTGTCTATCAGGACCTGCGGGTATGAAATGCAGCATCCCCAGGCAAACGGGACATCAGTACAAATAATGTACCAAGTATGTAAGGAATGAAAATCACTAAATAATAGACAAGAGAGAAACATGGAGTAAAAGACTCAACATGTAAGTTTGAATAACTCTGTGAATCATTTCATATTTATAATGTCATGCATATGCGTATAAATATCATACATGCATAGGTATATGCATTCATAACATCATCAAGCCTCTAAGGGCATCCCATCATAATATCTCGGCCACTGTGGGCAAAATCATCAACGTATGCCAGCTAATCAGGTGGTGGTGCGTATATAACGACGTAACCTTTTCCTATATCCCATATACATATAATATACGCGTATATAACGCCATCTGGTCATGGATCAATGTACATGTATAAATGAATGAAATGCATATGAAATATGTTAATAAGATTTCTCGGAATGTTCTAAGACCAATATGTCTTCGGATAAACTTTATCAACTACGTATTTTTCTGAGATCCATGAACAGAAGATATAATAATAATTCACATGGGGAATCAAGAACGTAGGCATCTCTAATACTTCTATGAATAGAGTCATTTATGAAAGTTGTGCATTTTCTCGTTTCATTTGTATTGTATGAAAAAATCTGTATGATATTCTTGAGAAAATTGCACCGTACTCCCTTGTAATTGCAAAATCTCACATTGCTTAAGGTGCTATAAAATTTTGTATGAATCTCTTGCTGAAGCTATTCATGTTGCTATGAAGATAGATACATCTCTCTTTTGTGAATTGATCATATTCTTGTATGAACTTTGTAGCAAATGACGTTGCTAACACTTTGAATTAGTTTGCTGAAGCATTCTTTGACATGTAGAGATTTAAAAATGAATTAGAGGGGTTCTCTTAACCTTTGGGAGTGGGCCCCATTTTGTGGCTTAATTGGCCAAAAACTTCTCCAAATTTTGCCACCTTTTATGTGATTTTAAGAGTCACATTTACTAAGGCTCTTGGCTACCTCGTGAGGTTCTTTCACTTTATCCAAAGATTATCATTTATTATCCACTAATCTCTTGATTAACTTGTTCATCTTTCACTGACCAATAATTACCTAATTATCCACATAATTAAAAATTATCTCAAATTACTTATAATACTACTCACTTTTAACACACTTTATGCATCTTGCTATCATGGTCATGTGGTACCTTGTATGGCACTAGTCTATAAATATGGGGTATTGTAGCTTGGACCATATTTTATCTCAAAATATCAAACTTTGACGAAATTCATTTTCTTCAATTTGCTTACCCTCTCACCTTCACGAATTTACTTATCACTTGTTTTGAAATAGCATAATACGTATAATCCCAAAATAATCTCATTCCCGAACTTACGTCGATTAACTTACGATGAAACTTTAACGTACGAAAATACGGGATGTAACATCTCATTTCTGAGCTTATATCAATTTACTTATGGCGTACTTTCATGTATGAAAACATGCGGTGTAACATTATTCCCCCCTTTGGAACATTCGTCCTCGAATGTTGACCGATGCACTTATCTTTATCATAACCTATAGCTCTTGCGAATACTTTAGTACTCTCCTTGCCATCTTTGTAACTGCTTTGTAAATAAATCAAAAGGTCAGGGCATTCCCCCCTTTAGGCCTCTTTCTCACACCATGACTTGTGGTCTGCTACCAAACTCTAGGTTACTCTCATTGCTTATCCTATATGTATAAATCTAAGTCCTTTAATGCTTCATCATCACTATTCATCTTAAGAATGATGGCCTATTCTCATCTCATACTTTATAACTTTTATCCATCTATTGTTTATTCACCTCAATGTTGATCTGCAATCTACTACTGATAACTTGGCCTCTTATGTAATACTGCTGCTAGGGCTCACGTATCCTCGAGGAACATCGAAAATGATTAGACTGGTCCACCTAGTGGCGATACTATACTTCCATAACTGTATTTCATAGCATTTTAATGTGATTCATCTTATGGGGGATTCTAATCCCGTGCCATCCATGAAATCCCTTTTTTTTCAAATCATTACTCAATCGAAGGCCCAAACGCCATCCTTTATTTATCACAATTACACCCTTATTCTACTATCAGGGCAGCATTCCATCTCTTCTAAATGTTACTAGCCTTAGACTCCATTGAGTTCATTCAGGCTATACTGAGCTTTCTATAACTTAGACAAACCATCAGCTCTTTTGTTTTTATGGGCTTAATCCTGAAGACTTATCCATTCTCGTCACCTTCTCACTCTCCCTTTCTTATCCTTACTCCCGTCTTCCTTAAACCTTGTGGCTTTACCATACTTTAGCTTGCGATCTACACATATCTATCTAAACTACTCGCAACCTTCTTTCAACTTGCTTGCATCATAGATTTCCTTATGTCATCCTGGAATATCAAGTGAGACATCACATCATCTCTAACTCTTCTTTACCCTCTTAATTAGACTTCTCGATACCTAGAAACCATAGGCTGGAAAATATGCCACTGATGACGCCACTATCATTCCTGAATATTGAATCCTCGTGCTTCTAGCTGTCTACCCGAAGTATGGACTACTCACAGCCCTCTGTATTTGAGTATCTCGTATGTTGTCCACCTTTTCCTTACTTACCTTGAAGTCGCGCATCATATCTTCTATCTCTTTCATGACCTCCCTTCCACATAGGTATAATTTACATCCACAACTTGAAGCTCTATTATAATACTTGTACCTCTGGTGCATACACAATCCGGGGGGAGCTTCATACTGACTTCTTATAAGGCTAGTACTCTTCTTACTGTCTTTTTCGTAGGGCTGTTATAGAATATGGTTGTTGTACTATCACTCTTGTGCCTCTGATATAAAGAGTGATTCTGCAATGTTCTCAATCACGATGTCTATGATTTTTTGGGTCCGATAATCAGACTCCTGATTTACTTGGTTGATGTAACTCTTTAGTATCCTCTTCCTTCTGATCAGCCTTTATGTAAGCTTAAGCTATCTTCCGCCTTGCGGCTCATGGTATTAGTTATTACTTTAGCCTTTCATGGGTGCTATGGAATATCTGTGATACAATCTTCTAACGATTCAATTCTTTATCTATGACCTGGACTCAATTCTTTATTTTAACTTATACCGGAGTCTTCTACGGCTGTATGATTATAAACGTATATGTTTCATGGATAATACTCCTGAACTCTTAAGTGCGTTCATAACGTAACCAACTCTGGATCTTTGATCGAACAATTCCTTTCGTTCCTTCTCAACTTTCTTTAAACGTGAGCTATTACCTTTCCTAGTCTTTCCGCCTCCTTTGTTGCATGCATACTTAGCTTATCTTAGTTCCCATGCATGCCGGAGTTTTCGTGCAACTCCTATGGTCTCGAATATTACTTTTTATTTTACTTCCCGTTCATTAGCCACGGTAGGTGCCACTTTCTTATGGAGTGCATACAATGTTGTAGTGAGACTGTTGTTACAAGACCATTTCTTTTTTAGGTCATTGTGCTTAGGTTGAAGACTTCTTCCTTATTTCCTCAGTTAGTCTTTCATTGTAGTACTTAGGGAGGACCCTCTGACTCTTGTAAAGCTGCGAGCTTATTACATCGAATACTCGACGGAATTTATAATGATCTTCCTCGCCTCTAATTATCCATAGTTACTTACCTCCACCTTTTAACTACCCAAACTCCTATCTGAATATTTCTCAAGTATTACAATGTCATAACTGCGAGGCTGAATTCACTATATTGGGTTTTACTATGTTCATCTTGCATGATCTGCTGATTTGTCTGTAACCTATTATCTAGCCATAACTAGGCTATTCCTGAATAAACTGCTAACTACTCGTTGGCCCATTCTCATATCAATATTCTGCGTGATCTTTCTTGGGTTATTTCCTTCGTCTCAACTTACGTCTTGCATTGGCTCCTTATCTATCAATAACATCTCGGGCAGGAACCCTTACTTCCTCTCCTTGACATCGTGTTTGCAAAATGTTCTGGAATCGTTGCATATATGTAGGATTTGAATAAGTGCAAGCTCATCCCTTTCTCATTTTTATCGCATTCTTCCTTTATCATTCCATAGTTACTAGAACCACTTAATTCTGACTTAATGCCATATCACTCTATATTTCCCCCTTTAGGGGAGTACTAATATTTAGTGCTACGATGACCTACTTATAGATGTTTTACCTCTTTATCTTTGGCGTCTTTTCACATCATCGATGGCCCTTACTTGCCTTGCGGTAATCCTTCTGTACCAAGGATAACAAAATTCCTTACTCACGAGGGTGACACTTAGTGTAACTGGCACACATAATCCCTTAAGATTAACTTTGCTCACATTGCTTGCTTTAGGGAAGCATCTTCCTAAATGACCTTTAAAGGTTATTCTTCTGTCGTCCATTCTATTATTGTCGGAACACAACCTGAAATTCTCATGATGCCGACTATTATCAAATCACTCAGTCCCCAATTCATGTTTAGTTGATCTTGTTCACCAACCCATACTGATTTCTATTACTCTGGGGTCTAACTTTTCCTTTTGGTAATCACGTTAGAGTCACGAACTTATTTCTCGAAATGAGGATATGACTTTATGGCCTATACTCTTTTGTTGTCTCAAGGCCTGTCACCTCTCTTCTTTTCCTTCCCTTGACTATAGACTCTGTAATACTGTCATTCATTTCTTTCTTTTTTTCTACCGTTGTCATCCATGTATCACATCTTACTCATAATGTTTTATAAACTTTCTTCTTATGGGGCTAACATTTATGTCTATCATTCTATTCTGAAAACTCCAATAAGACATTCTTTTGCTTTTAGCTCCCTTTGATTCATCCACCAGCTCTTCGGGTTGCCTAACATTCTCTCTCTACTAGGGACGGGAGCCATACTAAGGGAATATTTATCCCTTCCAATGCCTATCTTTGTAGTACCCATATCTAGATGTACTATTTTAGAGTGCACCATCTAGGTGTCTCACAAGGAGATCTATTAGCACATTTGCAATATCCTTCAGAAATGTCAACTAACGCAAACAATCCATCCACCATTTTGGGTTACTCTAACCCCAGCCAAATTCTGATATTCTGTCCTTCTCTTAAACCATATATGTTAGCTCCCATAGGGCATAACTAAGATGGGTGTGGCCGACTGTACATACATTTGTTATTATTGAAGGTAACTCAAAAGGCTTATATTTCTCTGCCTGAATTGTAATGCTGATAATCTTCATTAACTAGGTAGCTCGTACCCTCCTTCACCTTGCTTTTTTTACTTGTTGAAACTTGTATCTACCTTCTAAATCTCTCATTTCTTTTCACCATATGGGTGGATAGATATTCTTGCCTTAAGGCTTATTATCAAGAAGTTTTACATGTCTTAGTACGTACATGATCTGCTGAAGACCTTACATTTTCTCATCATAAGCATCATGCAAAAATTGAGTTCCTCTGACCCAATTCTTCCACAGCTACATTCAATTTCTTACCAACTGTCTTTCTGTATGTAGGCATCATCGTATTATGAATAAGATAGAGTTTAGGAAATTGAGTTCTTACAACTGAGCTCTACCACACGATCTAGAGTAAGAAGAAAGAGTGACAGTCCTAAATACCATGTAGCCTCCTACTTATAAGTGTGGTGCACAACACACTCATAAATAAGACTCTACTAGACACGGCTTGTAGACTCCCTAGGACAGAACTGCTCTAATACCACTTTTGTCACGACCCAAACCGATGGGCCGCGACGGGCACCCGGTATCTTACTCAACCGAGTACCAATGTAACGTATCTTTTCGTATCATACTATTATAGGTAAATGAACCAAAAAGGCTGTCATGAGATGACTAGAATAAAGCGTGAGGGAATACTCAATATAGGGTGACCCAACTTGATATACCGACTTATACATATGACGTACGGGCCTATAAGGTCGTCATGATCGTTAATATACTCAAAACATAGGCCGACAAGGCCATACAAGTATCTGTATACATGATATCTGTCTACAAGCCTTTAAGAGTATATAAATATCATAAAGGTCCGGACAGGGCCCCGCTATACTAATCTATACATGTCCATATCATAGTGACCAAATAAGCAACTCCGCAGCAAATGGAGCACACTAATATCTTCCGCTGAGCTGATATCCTACTTGAAGGACTCTCAACTTGTCTATCAGGACCTGTGGGCATGAAACACAATGTCCCCAGGCAAAAGGACGTCAGTACAAATAATGTATCGAGTATGTAAGGAATAAAAATTAGTAAATAATATACATGAGAGAAACATGGAGTAAAAGACTCAACATGTAAGTTTGAATAAATCTGTGAATTATTTCATATTTATAATGTCATGCATATACGTATAAATGTCATACCATACGTAGGTATATGCGTTCATAACATAATCAAGCCTCTGAGGGCATCCCATTATATCATCTCGGCCACTGTGGGCAAAATCATCAACGTATACCAGCTGATCAGGTGGTGGTGCGTATATAATGTCGTAACCTTTTCCCATATTCCATATACATATAATATACGTGTATATAATGCCATTTGGTCATGGGTCAATGTACATGTATAAATGAATGAAATGTATATGAAATATGTTAATAAGATTTCTCGGAATGTTATAAGACCAATATGTCTTCGGATAAACTTTATCAACTACGTATTTTTCTGAGACCCGTGAACAGAAGATATATTAATAATTCACATGGGGAAACAAGAACGTAGGAATCTCTAATACTTCTATGAATAGAGTCGTTTATGAAAGTCGTGCATTTTCTCGTTTCGTTTGTATTGTATGGATCATGCCAAAAAAAGGGGGATAGCCTTAACATACATGACCCGATTCTCTTGACAATCCCTCTAACACACGTTAATTGCGACAAAACACGTGACAACAAGATCGGGGTAGGGAAAAATCCGTATGATATTCTTGAGAAAGATTGCAGCGTACTCCCTTATAATTGCAAAATCTCACGTTTCTTAAGATGCAATGAAATTTCGTATGAATCTCTTGCTGAAGCTATCCACCTTGCTATGAAGATAGATACATTTCTCTTTTGTGAATTGATCATATTCTTGTATGAACTTTGTAGTAAATTACGTTGCTAACACTTTGAATGAGTTTGCTGAAGCATTCTTTGACATGTAGAGATTCAAAAATGAATTAGAGAGGTTCTCTTAACCTTTGGGAGTGGGCCCCACTTTGTGGCTTAGTTGTCCAAAGACTTCTCCAAATTTTGCCACCTTTTATGTGATTTTAAGAGTCACATTTACTAAGGCTTTTGGCTGCCACGTGAGGTTCTTTAACTTTTTTCAAAGATTATCATTAATTATCCACTAATTTCTTGATTAACTTGTTAATCTTTCACTAACCAATTATTCAATTATCCACATAATTAAGAATTATCTCAAATTACTTATAATACTACTCACTTTTAACACACTTTATACATCTTGCTATCATGGTCATGTGGTACCTTGTATGGCACTAGTCCATAAATACGGGGTATTGTAGCTTAGACCGTATTTTATCTCAAAATGTCAAACTTCGATGAAATTCATTTTCTTCGATTTGCTTACCCTTTCATCTTCACGAATTTACTTATCACTTATTTTGAAATAGCATAAAACTTATAATCCAAAAATAATCTCATTCCCGAATTTACGTCGATTAACTTACGAAGAAACTTTAACGTACGAAAATGCGGAATGTAACATCTCATTTCAGAGCTTATATCAATTTACTTATGGCGTACTTTCACGTACAAAAACATAGAGTGTAACAGTTACTCTTGGCAAAATTTTAGTCTAAAATCATTTAAACAAGCACTTCGGGGAAAACATCCTGTCGTACCGAGCCCCCAAAATTTCCAAACAAAATTCACATCGAGAACAAGTCTTGTTTGAAACCTCCAAACAAATACTTATCATTACGTTTTATTCCGCGCCAAAGCATTTGAAATCTTTGCAATTAAAAGAGGATGCCAAAAGTAACGGACTCGAAAATTGCCAAAAGGGAAAAAACCTTATATACATTCCAAACAGTCTTTACAAAGGCCAACGAAAACGGCCTCAACAAAATAAATATACAAAGTGCGAAAACAAAGATTCCTAAGGCACCTACGTCTGATCTTCACCAGAACCCGCCTCGTCACCAGAGCCGTCGAGAACTTCTCCATCCTCGGGGTCGCCGGAGCCCTCAAAGCCTTCCTCGCCCTCGGGTTTAGCTAGCCTTTTGGCCTCAGCCGCGAGCTCTTTCGCCTCTTCAATCTCGTCCAACATGTCAAAACCTCGGGCATGGATCTCCTCGAGGGTCTCCCTTCGAGACAACCGCTTCACATACTCAATAGTAACTTTCAGGCGGGCCTCAGCTGCCTCAACATTAGGCTTATACTGGGTCACCATCTCTTCAGCATCAACACTTTTTATTTCCGACACGGATTTCGCCTTTTTGAGCTCCTTGCCGAGGGCCTCCCGCTCAACAATGGCCGAGCCTAGTTGAGACTGGAGGTCTTCCATTTGTCGAGCCCATGCTTCGGCTTCTCTTTTACCACTCAGAGTTGGACTTCTACCGATGCCAGCTATTCTCGAGCGGTCTCCTTCTCCAAAGCCAGCCGATCCATTTTTTCCTTCTACACATCGGCCATGGCCTTGACCTCGTTCATTTCAGCCCGGAGTTGGTCGACCTGATCAATCATCTACTGGACCTGCGAGGTTTGATCGTTAGTCGCCATGGCTAACTCGTCATTGCTAACTTTAAATATCTTTACCTATTCCACCAGGTCGGCATGCTCTTTGCAAAGCTGTATCCAACCCGGCCCAGAGACACTTGACAGCTTCTTCGTGTTGCTCGCTGAGAAGCTTATACGTGTCCCTCTTTCACTAACTCAGCCTCTAGCTGGTTAGCCTCAGCTCGATACTTGAGAAAACTTTCTTGATGAAGTACCGAGGCCTGCCTAAAGGTAAAAGAGAGAAGACATGAGAGACATCAAAAACTAAGTCAGGAGACGAAATAGCGTAATGACACCTTACCCAGTTCAGTGCCTGATGCGCTTTGTTGAACAAGCACGGAACATCCACCTCATTCATTTTCGCCTGGTCTTCTTCGGTTACTAGGCACTTTGGGCTCAAATTCAACCCGCCAATTTCTGAAGACGGTTGCTTCCTCGGCACCTCCAGGTCGCCCTACCCAATGAAGTTTTCCAAAGTGGCCGAGTCTAAACCCTCGAAAAATGAATGAAAGGGATCGTCTGCACCATGATCCCCTTCGTTGGATCGCTCCTTCACCGTTGGAGCCTCTTCGAGCATGGACTCTGTATAAGAAGGCGACCCTAAAATATCTATTACACCAAGTGCCTCCTTCGGGGCATGGCCGGCATCCCGGGAAGTCTCGGCCATGATCTCCTCATCAACCTCCCTAATCTGAGGGAGATCAGCCTCAAGAATCTCCTATTTAATAGCCACCCGCTCTTCGGGGAAGACCGGTTTACGGGCCACAAGAATATCATCCTTCTCGGGCTCATCCATGAGCCGAAAAAGTGAGTCTGAGTCAGGTGCTCGAGAGCCAGAACTCATCTTTGGCTTACGGGCCAAGCTCCTCCTTGGATTCTTCTTCTTTGAGCTCGGGGAACCCAGAGCCTTTATTTTCTTCTTCTCTCCTGCTGCGGCCCGAGCTGCCCTGAAGCAGAGGGATCAACGGACAAGTCCTTGTCCCATACTGGAGGCCTAAGCTCAATTGTAATGACCCGACCGATCATTTTACTTTCTAGATCCCCGTTCCCCTAAATGAGACACCCCGTATGTGCTATTACTATTTTAGGACTTGCGGGGATGGTTAGTTTGGGAATTGGAAGGGTTCGGGTTGAAATCAGAACACTTGATTCCTTAAGGTTGGTTAAAAAGGTTGAGTCAACATTTTGAGTAACCGACCTCGAAACTGGGATTTGATGGTTCCAATAGGTTCGTATGATGATTTTGGACTTGGGCGTATGTTCAGATCGGGTTTTGGATGACCCGGGAGCGTTTCGGCGCTTAATATTGGAAGTTGGCACCTTGAAGGTTTTAAAGTTCTTTAAATTTGGTTGAGATTAGGTTTTGATGTTATCGAGGTGCGTTTGGTATTTCTAGCCTGGGAATAGTTCTGTATGGTGATTTAAGACTTGCAGACAAAATTTGAAGTCATTCCGAGTAGTTTAAGTATGTTTCGGCGCGTTCGGGGTAACTTGGAAGAATTTAAAGTTCATAAGTTGATTCTATTGGTTTTGGGTTGCGATTCTTAGTTTAAATGTTGTTTTCCACGTTCTGAGGGTGCGAGCGAGTCCGTTTTATGATTTCAAACTTGTTGGTATATTTTGACGGGGCCTCGGGGGCCCCGGTCGCCATTCGTACGATGCGTGGAGGTCGTTTAGCCTTGGGTGCATAGCTGAAGCACCCAACTTTTAGTGCAATCGCACCTGCGGAGGGCCAACCGCAGAAGCGGCCCAGCATGGGCAGCCCAAAAACTGCAGATGCAGGACTTGGCATGTACCACCGAAGCGGCCAAAGACGTAGGTGTGACACTCGTGTCACAGATGAAATCCCGCAGAACCAGACCAGTGGTCCGCAGATGCGGAAGTAGGCCAACTGGGGAAGGGCCACATCAGCGATGATGTTTTTCATAGATGCGGAGCCGCAGCCCCTCTGTAGAAGCGAAAATCGCTGAAGGCAGAATGGTCCATTTAATGCGGGACTTAGGTTATTTTGGCTCATTTTCTTTCACCTCTTGGGCGATTTTGGAGCTCTTGGAAGGGAGTTTTCACCTAGTACTTTGAGGTAAGTAATTTCTATACAATATGAGTTTAAAATATAGATTATGGGTAGATTTTAACATGTAAAATTGTGAAAATCATGGGTTTAGATAAACCTAGGTTTTGATAAAAATAAGATTTAACCACAAAAATGATTATGGAATTAAATAAAAATTATATATTTGAGTTCGTGGGCTATGGATAACAACTTTCTTCAAATATTTCCAGAATCCGGGCACATGGGCCCGGGGGTAAATTTTAGAAATCCTTCAATTGGGGTTAGGTAATCACTCTAATAGTTAGAATACAAACTTTTGAACATGTATTGATTAATTTATATAACCTCTGAATAGTTTTGGATTGTTTGGCACCGAAGTCTTTAGAGTAAATTTGAGGCCAGAAAGCGAGCTTTGAGATAAGGAAAGTCTCTTGCCTAACCTTGTAAGAAGGAAATTACCCATAGGTGATTTAAATTAATATTTGCTTCTAATTGTGGGGGCTATGTACGCACGAGGTGACGAGAGTCCGTGCGTAGCTACTAATTATGCTTATGTCCGGGTAGTTTAGAACTCATATCATGCAAATACTTGTCATGTTTGCACTCTACTTATTAATTAAATTGCCTAAATTATATTGGAACTTAATAAAAGAATTGCGAAAACCCGAATTTTACTTATTTGAGTTTTGGCGGGTTACTTGATCGTTCATGAAAATTGTGCTTCTTTGTGTATTAGCCTCTTAATAACTTTTAAATGGGATGTTCATAAAGTATCTGCTCTTCTTGTGGAGCGGGTCGAACACCTCGGCAGTAGTATAGATGCATCTATGGTTCATGTCGCATGATCCTCGGTAGTGTGCACGTTATTCTGGATTAGGCCGTACGACCTGGGCATAAATCGTGCTTAATAACACTCAAAGTCTAATTATACTTGATATTATTTTATATCTTGTCAGCTTTTGATTATTAATGACAGGAAATTGACTTGGACATTACTAAATGTGAAAGAATTATTCATTCGTACTTGTCATTGAGTTGTTATTATTGCTTACATAACTCATGCTCATTTAGATTTTTCTGTATTATTATTGTTAGCCCGTAGTAAGTGTCGATGTCGACTCCTCGTCACTACTTCTTCGAGGTTAGACTAGATACTTACTGGGTACATGTTGTTTATGTACTTACGCTATACTTCTGCACTAACCGTGCAGGATTTGAGGCAGGTACATCTGGCGGTCCTACCGGCGCGTATCCCAGATATCCCGAGGCCTAGTGGTGAGCTGCTTCCTGAGCCGTTCTGCAGCCCCTAGAGTCTCTCTTTTGTATTTATATTCTGTCTACTTTATTTCGGACAATAGTTAGAGTTTTATATAATCTATTAGTTGCTCATACACTTGTGCCACCAAGTCTTGGCACACACACTAGTAGACTTTATGGTTTTGGAGCACTTATATTACTATGGTTGCCACTCAGTTGTCTTCGTTTCATTTATTGAATTTTCTACTCCTTAATATCATATTGAATAGAATTTAATTACTTGAAAACTTATTAAAAGAGAAATAACATGGTTTAATTTACTGTTGGCTTGCCTAACGGTAACGTTGGGCGCCATCAAGGCCCATAGTAGAAATTGGGTCGTGATAACATGGTATCAGAGCACTAGGTTCACGTGGGTCTCATAAGTTATGAGCAGGCCTAATAGATTCTTGCGAATCGGTGTGGAGACGGCTGTACTTATCTTCGAGAGGCTATAGGGTGTTAGGAAACTACTCTTTCTTCATCTCCTATAGTGCAGTCGATGTGGTACTAAGTATCTTTCTTTTATTCTCTCACGGATTGTGATAACGCACACAACCGATGTTCCAAACCAAGGAGGAGCTGCTTCCCCTGTTGCTAGAGGCCGAGGGAGGGATCCAGCCCATGGTAGAGGAAGAGGGCATCCCAGAGTTTCTCCAGCTATTCCACTAGTGGATCCAGTAGAGGATCCTATTATTGAGGAGCAAGGCGAGGTTTTGCAGCAGAGCCAACCCCGGTTCATGGGCTGTATGCTGCGATTCATGGATTCTATGACCCCGGCTGGTTTATTTCCAGCAGACCCAGCCACATCTCAAGCGGGAGGGGGAGCACAGACCCCTACCACTAAGGCTCCAGGGCATGCTACTGTCTTATATCAGACCCCGGATGCACTACCCGTGGGCGGAGCTCAGTCAGTTACAGCAGAGCTGAGCCCAAACCAGCTACGGTCGGCGATCCGCAGAAGTTATTGGATAGATGGACTAGGCTACATCCTCTTGTCATTGGGGGTGAGCAACATGAGGACCCCCACAACTTTATTGATCTGTGTAGGGACAGACTGCACAACAAGAGGATATTGGAGTCCCATGAGGTGGATTTTACTACTTTCCGGCTGGAGGGCAGGGCCCGTAGGTAGTGGCAGTCATATATTCTGGGCAGACCAGCAGATTCTCCTCCTATGACTTGGGATCAGTTCACCCATATCTTTCTGGATAGGTATATTCCACCCTCTCATAGGGAAGAGTTACAGTTTCAGTTCGAGCAGCTCCAGTAGGGTCAGATGTCAGTGACCGACTATAAGGCGAGATTCTCTGAGTTGTCTCGCCATGCACTTATGATACTTCCTACTAACCCAGAGAGAGTGTGGAGGTTCATTGCGGGTTTGCATTTAGGTATCCAGGCCACTATGGCCCGAGAGGTTGAGATGGGGACTTCTTACGAGCTAGTTGTAGTGATAGCTCAGAGGATCGAGGTAGTACGTCAGCGTAGCCGAGAGCAGGTTACGAGGGATAAGCGGTTTTGATATTCTAGAGAGTTTAGAGGTGCCCCGGCTGGGGGCAGAGGTCAGTTTGTGAGGGGTCAGACTAGCAGGCCCACCTATCCAGCACTGCCACTTCCTCGGGGTTCTCCAGTGTGACCTTATTTCAGCGCCATGCCAGAGAGTTCCTACCATCCATCAGCCATTCAGGGTTCCTACAGTGAGTATTCAGGCCATCAGGGTCAGATTTCAGGTCAGGAGTCTACCATACAGAGAGGTTATTTCAAGTGCGGGGATCTCATTCATGTGCAGAGGCTCTGCCCCAGAGTTCGGTGTAAGGCGGTGCAGCAGAGTCAGCAGCCTATGATTCCAGCACCAACTATCCCACCAGTCGTCTGACTTCCCAGAGGTGGAGGGCAGGTGGGTAGGGGCCATTCTAGAGGTGGAGGCCAGTCAGGTGGCGCTCCAGCTAGGTTCTATGCTTGGTCAACCAGACTAGATGTAGTGGCCTCAGATGCCGTGATTACGGGTATTATTTCTGTCTATGGTAGTGATGCTTCAGTACTATTTGATCCAAGGTATACATATTCATATGTTTTATCTGTGTTTGCTCATTTTCTGGGAGTTCCTCGTGAGTCCTTGGGTACTCATGTTTATGTGTCCACACTAGTGGGCAATTCTGTAGGTATGGATCAGATCTATCAGTCCTGCATTGTTACTTTCTGTGGTTATGAGACCTGAGCGGATCTTCTGTTGCTTGATATGACCAACTTTGAGGTCATCCTGGGCATGTATTGGTTGTCTCCATATAATGCCATCCTTGATTGCCATGCCAAGACTGTTACCTTGGCGATGCAAGAGTTGCCTAGATTTGAGTGGAAGGGTTCGCCTGTCAGTACATCTAGTCAGGTTATCTCTTTGCTGAAGGCTCAACACATGGTCGAGAAGGGTTGTTTGGGTTATTTAGCCTGTGTTCAGGATACTACCACAGAGAATCTGGCGATTTATTCAGTGCCTGTCATCAGTGTGTTCTCTGATGTGTTCCCTTCCATTCGCCCACGCATACCACCATATCGTGATATGGATTTCTATATTGATTTGTCTCCAGGTACCCAGCCTATCTCTATTCCACCGTACCATATGGCTTCGAAAGAGTTGAAGGAACAGCTTGAGGAGTTGCTAGAAAAGGGGTTCGTTAGACCGAGGTATCACCTTGGAGTGCACCAGTGTTATTTGTGAAGAAGAAGGATGGGACTATGCGGATATGCATTGACTACCGCCAGTTAAACAAAGTTACCATTAAGAACAAGTACCCATTGCCGTGTATTGATGATTTGTTTGACCAGTTGCAGGGTGTCAGGGTGTTCTCTAAGATTGACTTGAGATCGGGTACCATTAGTTGAAGATTCAGGATTCGGATGTTCAGAAGATGACTTTCCAGACTAGATATGGCCATTATGAGTTTCTAGTGATGTCCTTTGGCTTGACTAACTCCCCGACTGCATTTATGAATTTGATGAACTGAGTGTTCAGGCCATATATTAATTTGTTTGTCATTGTCTTCATTGATGACATTTTGATCTACTCACGTAGCATGGAGGAGCACGAGCAGCATTTGAGAGTGGTGCTTCAGACCTTACGGGAACAGAAGCTATACACTAAGTTCTCCAATTTTGAGTTCTGGTTGGATTCTGTGGAATTCTTAGGGCATGTTATATCAGGCGAGGGTATTAAGGTAGACCCCAAGAAGATCGAGACATTTCAGGGTTGGCCTCGTCCTACCACAGCGACTGAGATCAGGAGCATCCTGGGGTTAGCAGGTTATTATCGTTGGTTTGTGGAGGGCTTCTCATCTATTGCAGCACCCTTGACTAGATTGACCCAGAAGGGTGCTTCGTTCTGATGGTCTGACGATTACAAGGCGAACTTCCAGAAGCTCAAAACCGCATTGACTTCAGCATCGTTGTTAGTGCTGCCTTCCGGTTCAAGGATGTACACTATGTACTGTGACACTTCGTGCATTGGTTTGGGTTGTGTGTTGATGCAGGAGGGGCGAGTTATTACATATGCTTTGCGTTAGCTGAAACCCCATAGAAGAATTACCCTGTGCATGATTTGGAGTTTGCTGCGATTGTTCATGCTCTTAAGATCTGGAGGCATTATCATTATGAAGTGTCATGTGAGGTTTACACCGATCATCGCAGATTGCAGCATATGTTCAAGAAGAGGGATCTCAATTTGAGGCAGCGTAGGTGGCTTGAGTTACTAAAGGATTATCATATTACCATCCTTTATCATCCGGGCAAGGCGAATGTAGTTGTGGATGCCTTGAGCAGAAAGGCGGAGAGTATGGGTAGTTTGGCCTTCATTTCAACAGAAGAGGGGCCAATAGCTTTAAAAATTCAGTCCTTGGCTAACAGTCTTGTGAGGTTGGATATTTCAGAGCCCAACCGAGTTCTTGCATGCGTCGTCGCTCAGTCTTCACTATTCGAGTAGATCAAGGCTCGCCAGTTTGATGATCCGCACTTGGTGGTTCTCAGAGAGACGGTACTACAGGGTGGTGCCAAGGAGGTTACTCTCGGTTAGGATGGTGTTCTGCGACTCCAGGGTCACCTATGTGTTCCTAATGTTGATGGCTTGAGAGAGAAGATCCTAGAGGAGGCACACAGTTCTCGGTATTCTATTCATCCAGGTGCTACGAAGAAGTATCGCGACTTGAGGTAGTGTTATTGGTGGTGGCAGATGAAGAAGGATATAGTTGAGTATGTAGCGAGGTTCCTAAATTTCCAGCAGGTTAAGTGTGAGCATCAAAGGCCAGGTGGACTACTCCAGCATATTGTTATTCCCGATTGGAAATGAGAGCGCATTGCTATGGACTTCGTAGTTGGGTTTTCGCGGACCTTGCAGAAGCTTGATGTAGTTTGGGTTATTGTCGACAGGTTGACCAAGTCGGCACACTTCATTCCGGTTGTGACCACGTATTCTTCAGAGAGGTTGGCCCAAATTTATATTTAGGAGATTGTTTGATTACATGGTGTGCCTATTTCCATCAAATCAGATAGAGTCACTCAGTTTACTTCGCATTTCTAGAGAGAAGTACAGAGCGAGTTGGGGACCTGTGTAGAGCTCAGCACAGCCTTTCACCCGCAGACCGACTGGCAGTCGGAGCGGACAGTTCAAATCTTGGAGGATATGCTGAGAGCATGTGTGATTGACTTTAGAGGGCAGTGGGATTGATTCTTGCCTTTGGTCGAGTTTGCTTACAACAACAGTTATCAGTCCAGCATCGAGATGGCTCCATTTGAGGCTTTATATGGTCGGAGATGTCGTTCTCCCATCGGGTTGTTTGAGCCCGGCGAGGCAAAGTTAAATGGTACTGATTTGGTGAAGGATGCCTTGCAAAACGTAAAGTTGATTCAGGAGCGACTTCTCACAGCACAGTCCAGACAGAAGAGTTACGCGGATCAGAAGGTACGTGATTTATCATTTATGGTGGGCGGGAAGGTTCTCTTGAAAGTCTCACCGATGAAGGGAATCATGAGGTTCGGGAAGAAGGGAAAGTTGAGCACAAGATTTATAGGCCCATTTGAGGTGTTGAGACGAGTTGGGGAGGTTGCTTATGAACTTGCTTTGCCTCCTAGTCTATCAGGAGTTCATCCAATTTTCCACGTGTCTATGCTCCGGAGGTATCATGCCGACAGGTCGCATGTGTTAGACTTTGGCACGGTTCAGTTAGATGAGAGCATGGTTTATGAAGAAAAGCCAATTGCCATTGTTGATGGGCAGGTTCGCCAGTTGAGGTCCAAGAAAATTTCTACGGTAAAGGTTCGGTGGAGGGGCCAACCAGTTGAGGAGGCGACTTGGGAGGCCGAGGAGGACATGCAGAGCAGATATCCACACTTATTCAGCACTCTAGGTATGATTCTAGACCCGTTCGAGGACGAACGTTTGTTTAAGAGGTGGAGAATATAACGACCTAATCGGTTGTTTTGCTTTCTAGATCCCCATTACCCTAAATGAGACTCCCCGTATGTGCTATTACTGTTTCATGACTTGCGAGGATGGTTAGTTCGGGAATTGGAATGGTTCGGGTTGAAATCGGAACACTTGGTCCTTAAGATTGGTTAAAAAGGGCTAAGTTTGACTTGAGTCAACATTTTGAGTAACCGACCTCGGAACCGGGATTTGACGGTTCCAACAGGTTTGTATGATAATTTTGGACTTGGGCGTATGTTCGGATCGGATTTTGAATGACTCAGGAGCGTTTCGGCACTTAATATTGGAAGTTGGCACCTTGAAGGTTTTAAAGTTCTTTAAATTTGATTTAGATTAGGTTTTGATGTTATCGAGGTCCGTTTGGTATTCTGAGCCTCGGAATAGTTATGTATGGTGATTTAAGACTTACAGACAAAATTTGAAGTCATTCCGAGTAGTTTAAGTATGTTTCGGCGCGTTCGGAGTAAGTTGGAAGAATTTGAAGTTCATAATTAGAAGAATTTGAAGTTCATAAGTTCATTCTATTGGTTTTGGGTTGCGATTCTTAGTTTTAATGTTGTTTTCCACATTCTGAGGGTGCGAGCGAGTCTGTTTTATGATTTCGAACTTGTTGGTATGTTTTGACGGGGCCTCGGGGACCCCGGTCGCCATTCGGACGATGCGCGGAGGTCGTTTAGCCTTGGGTGCATAGCTGAAGCACCCAACTTTTGGTACAATCGCACCTGCTGAGGGCCAACCGCAGAAGCGGCCCAACATGGGCAGCCCAGAAACTGCAGATGCAGGACTTGGCACGCATCTGCGACCGTGCAGGTGCGATGGAAGCCACCACAGAAGCGGCCAAAGACGTAGGTGCGACATTCACGTCGCAGAAGCAATCCCGCAGAACCAGACCAGTGGTCCGCAGATGCGGAAGTAGGCCAACTGGGGAAGGGTCGCATCTGCAATGATGTTTTCCGCAGATGCGGAGCCGCAGAAGCGGTTGCCCCTCTGTAGAAGCGAAAATCGCTGAAGGCAGAATGGTCCATTTAATGCGGGACTTAGGTTATTTTGGCTCATTTTCTTTCACCTCTTGGGCGATTTTGGAGCTCTTGGAAGGGAGTTTTCACCTAGTACTTTGAGGAAAGTAATTTCTATACAATATGAGTTTAAAATATAGATTATGGGTAGATTTTAACATGTAAAATTGTGTAAACCATGGGTTTAGATAAACCTAGGTTTTGATAAAAATAAGATTTAACCACGAAAATGATTATGGAATTAAGTAAAAATTATATATTTGAGTTCGTGGGCTATGGGTAACAACTTTCTTCGAAAATTTCCAGAATCCGGACACGTGGGCCCGGGGGTGTATTTTAGGAATCCTTCAATTGGGGTTAGGTAATCACTCTAATAGTTAGAATACAAACTGTTGAACATGTATTGATTAATTTATATAACCTCTAAATAGTTTTGGATTGTTCGGCACCGAGTTGAGTCTTTAGAGTAAATTTGAGGCCGGAAAGCGAGCTTTGAGATAAGGAAAGTCTCTTGCCTAACCTTGTAAGAGGAAAATTACCCATAGGTGATTTAAATTAATATTTGCTTCTAATTGTGGGGGCTATGTACGCACGAGGTGACGAGAGTCCGTGCGTAGCTACTAATTATGCTTATGTCCGGGTAGTTTAGGACCCATATCATGCAAATACTTGTTATGTTTTCACTCTACTTATTAATTAAATTGCCTAAATTATATTAGAAATTGATAAAAGAATTGCAAAAGCCCGAATTTCACTTATTTGAGTTTTGGCGGGTTACTTGACAGTTAATGAAAATTGTGCTTCTTTGTGTATTAGACTCATAATAACTTTTAAATGGGATGCTCATAAAGTATCCGCTCTTCTTGTGGAGTGGGCTGAATGCCTCGGCAGTAGTATAGATGCATCTATGGTTCATATCACACGATCCTCGGCAGTGTGCACGTTATTCTGGATCAGGCCGTACGACCTCGGCATAAGTCATACTTTATAAAACTCGGAGCCTAATTATACTTGATATTATTTTAGGTCTTGTGAGGTTTTGATTATTAATGACATGAAATTGACTTGGACATTACTAAATGTGAAAGAATTATTCATTCCTACTTGTCATTGAGTTGTTATTATTGTTAGCCCATAGTAAGTGTCGATGTCGACCCCTCATCACTACTTCTTCGAGGTTAGATTAGATACTTACTGGGTACATGTTATTTAGGTACTTAAGCTATACTTTTGCACTAACTATGTAGGATTTGAGGCACGTGTATCTGGCAGTCCTACCGGTGCGTATCCCAGATATCCCGAGGCCTAGTGGTGAGGTGCTTCCTGAGCCGTTCTACAGCCCCTAGAGTCTCTCTTTTGTATTTATATTCTGTCTACTTTATTTCGGGCAGTAGCTAGAGTTTTATATATTCTATTAGTTGCTCATACACTTGTGACACCAGGTCTTGGCACACACACTAGTAGACTTTATTATTTTGGAGCACTTATATTACTATGGTTGCCACTCAGTTGTCTTCGTTTCATTTATTGAATTTTCTACTCCTTAATTTCCTAGTGAATAGAAATTAATTACTTGAAAACTTATTAAAAGAGAAGTAACATGGTTTATTTCACTGTTGGCTTGCCTAACGGTAACGTTGGGTGCCATCATAACCCATAGTAGAAATTGGGTCGCGACAACATGGTATCAGAGCACTAGGTTCACGTGGGTCTCATAAGTTATGAGCAGGCCTAATAGAGTCTTGCGGATCTGTGTGGAGACGTCTGTAATTATCTTCGAGAGGCTATAGGGTGTTAGGAAACTACTCTTTCTTCATCTCTTACCGTGCTGTCGATATGGTACTAAGTATCTTTCTCTTATTCTCCCACGGATTGTGAGAACGCGTGCAACCGATGTTCCAGACCAAGAAAGAGCTGCTCCCCCCATTGCTAGAGGCCGAGGGAGGGCTCCATCCCGTGGTAGAGGAAGAGGACCTCCCAGAGTTTCTCCAGCTATTCCACTAGTCGATCCAGTAAAGGATCCTATTATTGAGGAGCAGGGCGAGGTTCTGCAGCAGAGCCAACCTCGGTTCATGGGCTGTATGCTACGGTTCATGGATTTTACGACCCCGGCTGGTTTATTTCCAGCAGACCTAGCCACATCTTAAGCGGGAGGGGGAGCACAAACCCCTACCACTAAGGCTCCAGGGCATGCAACTGTCTTATATCAGACCGCGGACGCACTACCCGCGGGCGGAGCTCAGCCAGTTGCAGCAGACTTGAGCCCAAACCAGCTGCGGTCGGCGATCCGCAGAAGCTATTGGACAGATGGACTAGGCTACATCCTCTTATCATTGGGGGGAGAAGCATGAGTACACCCATGACTTTATTGATCTGTGCAGGGACGGACTGCACAACATGCGGATATTGGAGTCCCAAGGGGTGGATTTTACTACTTTCCAGCTAAAGGGCAGGGCCCGTAGATAGTGGCAGTCATATCTTCTCGGCAGACCTGCAGATTCTCCTCCTACGACTTGGGATCGGTTCACCCGTATCTTTCTGCATAGGTATATTCCACCCTCTCAGAGGGAAGAGTTACGGTTTCTGTTCGAGCAGCTCCAGTAGGGTCAGATGTCAGTGATCGACTATGAGGTGAGATTCTCTGAGTTGTCTTGCGATGCACTTATGATACTTCCTACTGATGCAGAGAGAGTGTGGAGTTTCATTGCGGGTTTGCATTCAGGTATCCAGGCCACTATGGCCTAAGAGGTTGAGATAGGGACTTCTTACGAGCTAGTTGTAGTGATAGCTCAGAGGATCGAGGGAGTACGTCAGCATAGTGTAGAGCAGGTTACGAGGGAAAAGTGGTTTCGATATTCTGGAGAGTTTAAAGGTACCCCGGCTGGGGGAAGAGGTCAGTTTGTGAGGGATCAGTCTAGTAGGCCCACCTATCCAGCATTTTTGCTTCCTCGGGGTGCTCCGGTGTGACATTTTTTCAGGGCCATGCCAGAGAGTTCCTACCGTCCATCATCCATTTAGGGTTCCTACAGTGGGTATTTAGGCCATCAGGGTCAGATTTCAGGTCAGCAGTCTACTATACAGGGAGGTTGTTTCAAGTGCGGGGATCACATTCATGTGTAGAGGCTCTGCCCCAGACTTCGAGGTAAGGCAGTGCAGCACGGTCAGCAGCCTATGATTCCAGCACCAGCTGTCCCACCAGTCGTCCGACCACCCAGAGGCAGAGGGCAGGTGGGTAGGGGCTATCCTAAAGGTGGAGGCCAGTCAGGTGGCGCTCCAGCTAGGTTCTATGCTTGTTCGGCCAGACCAGATGTAGTGGCCTCAGATGCCGTGATCACGTGTATTATCTCTGTCTACGGTAGGGATGCTTCAGTACTATTTGATCTAGGGTATACATATTCATATGTTTCATCTGTGTTTGCTCATTTTCTGGGAGTTCCTCGTGAGTCCTTGGGTACTCATGTTTATGTGTCCACAATAGTGGGTGATTCTATAGGCATGGATCAGATCTATCGGTCCTACATTGTTACTTTCTGTGGTTATGAGACCTGAGCGGATCTTCTGTTGCTCGATATGACCGACTTTGAGGTCATCCTGGGCATGTATTGGTTGTCTCCATATAACGCCATCCTTGATTGCCATGCCAAGACTGTTACCTTGGCGATGCAAGAATTGCCTAGATTGGAGTGGAAGGGTTCGTCTGTCAGTACATCTAGTCAGGTTATCTCTTTGCTGAAGGCTCGACACATGGTCGAGAAGGGTTGTTTGGGTTATTTAGCCTGTGTTCAGGATACTACCACAGAGAATCTGGCGATTTATTCAGTGCTTGTAGTCAGGGTGTTCTCTGATGTGTTCCCTTCTAATCGCCCAAGCATGCCACCAGATCGTGATATTAATTTCTGTATTGATTTGGCTCCAGGTACCCAGCCTATCTCTATTCCACCGTACTGTATGGATCTGAAAGAGTTAAAGGAACAGCTTGAGGAGTTGCTAGGAAAGGGGTTTGTCAGACCGAGTGTATCTCCTTGGGGTGCACCAGTGTTATTTATGAAGAAGAAGGATGGGTCTATGCAGATGTGCATTGATTACCGCCAGTTGAACAAAGTTACCATTAAGAACAAGTACCCGTTACCGCATATTAATGATTTGTTTGACCAGGTCTTCTCTAAGATTGACTTGAGATCGGGGTACCATCAATTGAAGATTCGGGATTCGGATGTTCAGAAGAAGGCTTTCCAGACTAGATATGGCCATTATGAGTTTCTAGTGTTTTCCTTTGGCTTGACTAACGCCCTGGCGACATTTATGTATTTGATGAACCAAGTGTTCAGGCCATATATTGATTCATTTGTCATTGTCTTCATTGATGACATTTTGATCTACTCACGTAGCATGGAGGAGCACGAGCAGCATTTGAGAGTGGTGCTTCAGACCTTGTGGGAATAGAAGCTATATGCTAATTTCTCCAAGTGTGAGTTCTGGTTGGATTTTGTGGCATTATTAGGGCATGTTATATCAGGCGAGGGTATTAAGGTAGACCCCAAGAAGATCGAGGCAGTTCAGGGTTGGCCTCGTCCTACCACAGCGACTGAGATCAAGAGCATCATGGGGTTAGCAGGTTATTATCGTTGGTTTGTGGAGGGCTTCTCATCTATTGCAGCACCCTTGACTAGATTGACCCAGAAGGGTGCTTCGTTCCGATGGTTCGACGATTGCAAGGCAAACTTCCAGAAGCACAAGACCGCATTGACTTCAGCACCATTGTTAGTGCTGCCTTCCGGTTCAAGGATATACACTATGTACTGTAACGCTTCATGCATTGGTTTGCGTTGTGTGTTGATGCAGGAGGGGCGAGTTATTGCATATGCTTCGCATTAGCTGAAGCCCCAGAGAAGAATTACCCTGTGCATGATTTGGATTTTGCTGCGATTGTTCATGCTCTTAAGATCTGGAGGCATTATCTTTATGGAGTGTCCTGTGAGGTTTACACCGATCATCGCAGATTGCACTATTTGTTCAAGAAGAGGGATCTCAATTTGAGGCAGCGTAGGTGGCTTGAGTTACTAAAGGATTATGATATTACCATCCTTTATCATCCGGGCAAGGCCAATGTAGTTGTGGATGCCTTGAGCAGAAAGGCGGAGAGTATGGGTAGTTTGGCATTTATTTTAGCAAATGAGGGGCCAATAGTTTTGAAAATTCAGTCCTTGGCTAACAGACTTGTGAGGTTGGATATTTCAGAGCCCAGCCGAATTCTTGCATGCGTCATCGTTCAGTCTTCACTATTCGAGCAGATCAAGGCTCGCCAGTTTGATGATCCGCACTTGTTGGTTCTCAGAGAGACGGTACTACAGGGTGGTGCCAAGGAGGTTACTCTCGGTGAGGATGGTGTTTTGCGACTCCAGGGTCGCCTATGTGTTCCTAATGTTGATTGCTTGAGGGAGAAGATCCTAGAGGAGGCACACAGTTCTCGGTATTCTATTCATCCAGGTGCTACGAAGAAGTATCACGAACTGAGGCAGCGTTATTGGTGGCGGCAGATGAAGAAGGACATAGTTGAGTATGTAGCGAGGTTCCTAAATTTCCAGCAGGTTAAGTGTGAGCATCAGAGGCCAGGTGGACTACTCCAGCATATGGTTATACCCGATTGGAAATGGGAGCGCATTGCTATGGACTTCGTAGTTGGGTTGCCACGGACCTTGTGGAAGTTTGAAGCAGTTAAGGTCATTATCGACAGGTTGACCAAGTCGGCACACTTCATTTCGGTTGTGACCACGTATTCTTCAGAGAGGTTGGCCCAGATTTATGTTTAGGAGATTGTTCGATTACATGGTGTGCATGTTTCCATCAAATCAGATAGAGGCACTCAGTTTACTTCGCATTTCTGGAGAGCAGTATAGAGCAAGTTGGGGACCTGTGTAGAGCTCAGCACAGCCTTTCACTCGCAGACCGACTGGCAATCAGAGTGGACATTTCAGATCTTGGAGGATATGCTTAAAGCATGTGTGATTGACTTTAGAGGGCAGTGGGATTGATTCTTGCCTTTGGTCAAGTTTGCTTACAACAACAGTTATCAGTCCAGCATCGAGATGGCTCCATTTGAGGCTTTATATGATCGGCGATGTCGTTCTCCCATCGGATGGTTTGAGCCCGGCGAGGCAAAGTTAAATGGTACTGATTTGGTGAAGGATGCTTTGGAAAACATAAAGTTTATTTAGGAGCGACTTCGAACAGCACAGTCCAGACAGAAGAGTTACACGGATTAAAAGGTACATGATTTATCATTTATGGTGGGTGAAAAGGTTCTCTTGAAAGTCTCACCGATAAAGGGAATCATGAGGTTCGGGAAGAAGGGCAAGTTGAGCACAAGATTTATAGGCCCATTTGAGTTGTTGAGACGAGTTGGGGAGGTTGCTTATGAGCTTGATTTGCCTCCTAGTCTATCGGAATTTCATCTAATTTTCCACATGTCTATGCTCCAGAGGTATCATGCCGACAGGTCGCATGTGTTAGACTTCGGCACGGTTCAGTTAGATGAGAGCCTAGGTTATGAAGAAGAGCCAGTTGTCATTGTTGATGGGCAGGTTCGCCAGTTGAGGTCCAAGAAAATTTCTGCGGTAAAAGTTTGCTGGAGGGGCTAACCAGTTGAGGAGACAACTTGGGAGGCCGAGGAGGACATGCAGAGCATATATCCACACTTATTCAGCACTCCAGGTATGATTCTAGACCCGTTCGAGGACGAATATTTGTTTAAGAGGTGGAGAATGTAACGACCTAACCGGTCATTTTGCTTTCTAGATCCCCATTCCCCTAAATGAAACTCCCCGTATGTGCTATTACTATTTCATGACTTGCGAGGATGGTTAGTTTGGGAATTGGAAGGGTTCGGGTTGAAATCGGAACACTTGGTTCCTTAAGATTGGTTTAAAATGGCTAAATTTGACTTGAGTCAATATTTTGAGTAAATTACCTCAGAACCAAGATTTGACGGTTCCAATAGGTTTGTATGATGATTTTGGACTTGGGCGCATGGTCGGATCTGGTTTTGGATGACCCGGGAGCATTTCGGCTCTTAATATTGGAAGTTGGCACCTTGAAGGTTTTAAAGTTCTTTAAATTTGGTTTGGAGTAGGTTTTAATGTTATCGAGGTCTGCTTGGGATTCCGAGCCTGGGAATAGTTTTGTATGGTGATTTAAGACTTGCACGCAAAATTTGAAGTCATTCCGAGTAGTTTAAGTATGTTTCGGCACGTTCGGAGTAAGTTGGAAGAATTTGAAGTTCATAAGTTGACTCTATTGGTTTTGGATTGCGATTCTTAGTTTTAATGTTGTTTTCCGCATTCTGAGGGTGCAAGCGAGTCCGTTTTATGATTTCGAACTTGTTCGTATGTTTGGACGGGGCATCAGGGGCCCCGGACGCCATTTGAACAGTGCGTGGAGGTCGTTTAGCTTTGGGTGATTAGCTGAAGCACCCAACCTTGGGTCCAGATATTGCAGATGCGGGACTTGGCGCGCACCTGCGACCGCACAGGTGCGATGGTAGCAACCAAAGACGCATGTGCAACACTCGCGTCGCAGAAGCGGACAAGTGGTCCGCAGATATGGAAGTAGGCCAACTGGGGAAGGGGAGCATTTGCAATGACCTTTTCCGCAGATGCGGAGCCGCAGAAGCGGCTGCACCTCCGCATAAGCGAAAATCGCTGAAGGTAGAATGGTTCATTTAATGCGGGACTTAGGTTATTTTGGCTCATTTTCTTTCATCTCTTGGGCGATTTTGGAGCTCTTGGAAGGGGGTTTCCACCTAGCACTTTGAGGTAAGTAATTTCTATACAACATGAGTTTAAAACAGAGATTATAGGTAGATTTAAACATGTAAAATTGTGAAAATCATGGGTTTAGATAAAAACCTAGGTTTTGATAAAAAATAGGATTTAACCACGAAAATGGTTATGGAATTGAGTGAAAATTATATATTTGAGTTTTTTAGGCTATGGGTAATAACTTTCTTCAAAACTTTTCGGAATCCGGGCACGAGGGCCCGGGGGTAAATTTTAGGAATCCTCCAATTGGGGTTGGGTATTCACTCTAATAGTTAGAATACAAACTTTTGAACATGTATTGATTAATTTATACAACCTTTGAATAGTTTCGGATTGTTCGGCACCGAGTTGAGGCTTTAGAGTAAATTTGAGGCCGGAAAGTGAGCTTTGAGATAAGGTAAGTCTCTTGCCTAACCTTGTAAGAGGGAATTTACCCCATAGGTGATTTAAATTAATATTTGCTTCTAATTGTGGGGGCTACGTACGCACGAGGTGACGAGAGTCCGTGCGTAGCTACTAATTATGCTTATGTCCAGGTAGTTTAGGACCCAAATCATAAAATACTTGTCATGTTTGCACTCTACTTGTTAATTAAATTAACTAAATTATATTGAAACTTGATAAAAGACTTGCAAAAGCCCAAATTTCACTTACTTGAGTTTTGGCGGGTTACTTGACCGTTAATGGAAATTGTGCTTCTTTGTTTATTAGCTTCGTAATAACTTTTAAATCTGATGTTCATATCTCTTCTTGTGGAGCGGGCCGAACGCCTCGACAGTAGAATAGATGTATCTATGGTTCGTGTCGAACGACCCTCGGCAGTGTACACGTTATTCTGGATCGGGTCATACGACCTCGGTATAAATCGTGCTTAATAACACTCAGAGCCTAATTATACTTGATATTATTTTATGGCTTGTGAGGTTTTGATTATTAATGATAGGAAATTGACTTGGACATTACTAAATGTTAAAGAATTATTCATTCGTACTTGTCATTGAGTTGTTATTATTGTTTACATAACTCATGCTCATTTAGAATTTTCTGTATTATTATTGTTAGTTTTTGCCATTGTTATTTGGACAAAGTCTGAATAATATGAAGAAAGGTTGGGAGATGAAAGGTAAAGTTTTGATGAGAAAATCAAGTGCACTGGTGTGGGTAGAAAATAAGTAAAAGCTTACAATTTATTGAGAAATCTTGAAGAATAGAGGTAAAAAAGTTAGAGTATGAGAAAGGGGAGTAATATCCTGAAGATTCGAATGTAGAAGCTTGGTCAAAAGGTAAAAAATAAACGAAGGAGGGGAGTATTTACAGAGGCTTCGCGTCGTTTCGCGTCTAAGGATGGCCTGCCGATGGCTGACATGCGTTTGAAATCATTATGACGCGACTGATGGGACGTTCTGAATTTTTTGTCATTTCTGTCACGGTGTGTCGAAGAAGGGATCGAAGTGCACATGTCGTTTCTCGTCGTTTCCGTAAACTTACTCTCCAAGAAACGAGGGGACTATCTGTATACGGGCGAAATCGAGCCCATGGGACGTCTCGGTTTTCGATAAAGTAAACGGAGCGAGAGACGTGACGGTAAGGAGCGAGAGAATAAATAGAAGATTTTTACCTTTTATGGAATTGTACTTAGGGTAAAACTCCCCTACTATATAAATGGGGGGTCTGATTATTCATTAGACACACTGTAACACGCATATCAAGGCAATATACTCTTATTTTCTCTGTTATTCAAAGAACTTACTTTTGTTCATCAATCCATCAGTAACGTGAGTCCGGGATCGAAGGCAGACATTTTATTAAGTTGTCACTAAGTCCGGGATCACTCCTCTTAATTGGTTTGACAATTTATTACGTTATTTATCTGTTTAATCTAACGCAATTTATCGTTTGTATTGAATTAACCCGCTTATCCTTAAAACCACTTACAAATTTAATTGTTATTCGTTTTTTAGGGTAAACACAACATATGATCACTTAAAAGATAATTACGTGTAATTCTAACAAAAAATCATTGATATGTAAGTTGAGGATTAAATAATATTATATTGATAGTATAAAAAATCTTTGCCCAATGTATAAAACTAAAATCCATATCTGACCGATCAAAGAATGTGGAGCTTAAACTTAATTGCTAGACAACATCTTAAATTCATGCATGATGCTTGTCCTTCCATGTAATTGAATTGTTTTAGGAGTTTCACATGGTTCAATAAGACATCTATTATACTCAATTCCTTCATTTTGTTTCATCAATGTTGTCTTGTCTTTCGGAAACGGCCTAAAATTATACCAAACTGAGATTCCTCTGTTATTTAATTTCCTCTTTCCTTTAGATTTTTTCTATACTATTAGGAGAGGCCAACGTAACATTGTAGAAGCCGGCTTTCGTGTCATGTCCATGGACGAGCATTACTATTTAACATTGAGAAACCAATGGAATTATGTATGTTACTTGTGTCATAATTCTATAAATATCCATTCCATAGTTTTTTCTTTTTGCGTGAAAATATCAACTCTAGGAAAATATATCTCAAATGGCCACTCAGTATTCTCCTTCATGGTTTCTCCTATACGTCTTCTCATCTTGTCTATTCATCAATTGCAGTGTCCTAGCGTATGAAAATAACCAAAAGGCATCTCCTTTCTCTTTCTTTCTTTTCTTTTTTTTGCATTTTTAAACTGTCAAACATTACTTTGGTGATTAGAGTTAACAAGAATTATTCTAATAGAGTTGCATATATTGATCAGTTTGTCACCACTGATTTACCGATGAACAAATTTCAGTCTCAAGTTTGGTGCTCTCCATGTATATAGTTAAAAGGTGCTGAGATGTGGGCAAGCCAGCCTAGAGTTCTAATTCTTTCTTTTTTGGGTTGTGTCTCGCGAGAATGAAATTGAAGTTATTTTTAGATAACCTTCCTTATTTTCTTGTTCACCAATACTAGCATTTATTTATGACTTGTAATTATCTTTTAAATGATTTGTCGATGTTGTAAAAGTGCTAAGCTCATTCTCAAATACTAATGTATCATTTTTCCAACATCACTATTACGTGCATTTGAAGCAGGGGTGGAGCCACAGTATTGGTTGCGGGTTCGGCTGAACTCAGTAGCTTTATTCAAACTTTGTATTTGTATTAAAAAATCCAATGAATATGCACAAATTTTAAATTTAGAACCGAGTAACTTAAAATGAATTATAATCCCGAACCCATAAGGTACAAATCCTAACTCTGTCTCTGAATTTTGAAGGTATCTACTAAGGGTGGCATGTGGGCCGGGCCCAGTCCTAAGTGGGTTTCGTGGGCCTAGTCCTAAGTGGGCCGGTCCTGGTCGTAGCCTTTTAAGTTTAGGCACTGCCTAATAAGCTTTTGTGCCTTCGGGCTTCGATAACTCGACATGTCCGAGTTTGTCTTGGACGACAGTCCCCTAGTGGGGGTGATCTATTGGATCCGGATAGAGGCGGCCATTGGGCTTGATATCCTTAAGGAACAAAATGTAATAGTCTTAAGGGACAAAATATGTATCTGCAAGGTAGAATTTATTTCATTCCTGTGCATAATATACAAGATCTTAAGTGTGTATAAGCTTCGTGTTATGTCATAGGTGATCTATGCGGGCATAGTTCATTTGACCATTTGTCCCTTACAATAACTCCTATCCACCGAGCCTAGACTGCTAAAGCACAAAGTTTTCTTCCGTGCTAAAAATCATTACCCGAGGGTGATAGCCCCCAGTATTCGAGGTCGATCGTCGAGAGGGCTCGGATACTGTTGATGTGACCATCAACTCTGGTTCACAATCGGTCTTTGATTTTAAGTTAGCACGATCCACTATTGCCTCATTAAAAACCTTGCCGAAAAATTCATTTAGGACAAAACCGGTTCAAGAAAAAAAGAGTGCAACGCGTGCTTTCAGTTCTAATAACTACACCTTCCTTTGGCTGTTGCCTGCAAGTGTTAGTCCAATTTGCAATATATGTAATAAAAAAAAAAGAATGAATGGGGTCATACCTTAGTAGTAGTATCGTTTTAGGTGGGTTACGTTCCAGTTGTTCGGTAGCTGCTCACCGTTCCCTACTTCGAGTTTGTATGATCCTTTACATGGTTGACAGACCGATTATGGCCTTTGAGAGATAGCTTATCTGCTGTTTTTTTTGTTATTACTGGTTTCCTCTTACGCGTTCGCGAGAGGGGCCTCGCATTCGCGAAGAGTGTTTCTGAGATGGTAAAATTTTATTCTACGCATTCGCGAAGGTGAGGATACAAACGGGAAGGGTAGGGAAATGTGTGCATCGCGAAAGCGTGAGTGGTGTCGCGTTCGCGAAGAGGAGTAAGGCTGTTGGGGACCCCAAGTCCTTGGTCTACGCGTTCGCGAGGTGAGGGTCCGTGCGTGAAGGTTTGAGCTGATAAGGCATCGCGGTCGCGAGTGGTAGATCGCGTTCACGTAGAAGGGATTTCTGGGCAGAGGCAGCTATGCTTCGCGAACGCGAGGGTACTTCCGCATTCGCGAAGAAGGTAATCTGGGCAGCAGTGTTAAATTTCAAAATCGAGGGTTTGAACCCATTTTTCATATTTTGAGCTAGAGACCACGGATTTAGTCGATGTTTGAAGATATTTTCAGGGAGTTGATTGGGGTAAGTGTTTCTCACTTGATTTTAGTTAAATTCCATGATTATATCTTGATTTTTATCATCTAAATTGTGATTTGGGGTGAAAATTTGGGGAAAACGTGGAAGAGTTCTTGAGATGGAATTTTGAGGTTTTGAAGGGGATTTTGTTGTCAGAGTTTTGGTAAATTTGGTATGACTAGACTCGTGAGTGAATGGGCTTTCGGGTTTTGTGACTTTTGTTGGATTTCGAGACGTGGGCCCTGGGGCCGGGTTTGGGCCGATTTCGAATTTTGGCTATAATTTGGTATTTTTCTTATGGAAGTCGTTCCTTTAGCCTATATTGATGGTATTGTGCTAATTGTGAATAGATTCGGAGCATTTGGAGGCCGATTCGAGAGGCAAGGGCATTGCGGAGTAGAGATTTGCTCGGATTGAGGTAAGTAACGATTGTAAATCTGGTCCTGAGGGTATGAAACCCCGGAATTTTGTATCATTTTACTATTTGGAGGTGGCGCACATGCTAGGTGACGGGCGTGTGGGAGTGCACCGTTGGAGATTGTGACTTGGTCCGTCCCGTATCAACTGTAAAGTTGAATATGTTGTTGAAACTATATGATTCTTATGTGTTTTAGAAAGAATTTCTATGAATCAGGATGCATGCCATGTTTAGGCATTATGCCAGTGTTGTTTGGACCCTTAGAAGTCTTTTCTTGCTATCCTCTCATTGTCTTTGATTGAAAATCTATACCCAATCATGTTTATACATATTTACAGCATAACTCAGTCTCTATTACTCTATTTTGATGCATCATATAAATGTTGTTTGGGCTGAATACTTTGTTTTCTGAGAGCCCGAGAGGCTGGAGAGGTTTATGACTAAGTGAGGTCGAGGGCCTGATTTGTGAGGATATTTATGGGATCGGGCTGCACGCCGCAGCATATTTGATATAGGCCGAGGGCCTTATTGATTTATGCCATGATTGGCTTGATATATAGTGCTTGGGCTGAAGGAGCCCCTCCGAAGTCTGTACACACCCCCAGTAAGCGCAGGTACCTACTGAGTGCGAGTGCCGAGTGCTGAGTGACTAGGAGGCATGGGTGACTGTGAGGTCTGCCCGAGGGGCTGTATACGAATGATTGTGAGGTTTCCCGAGGGGCTATATATGAGTGATGTTGCCCGAGGGGCTGATTATGATTTTATTATTTTTGCTCACCTTGCATTGAGCCTTTGTTTGAAAACTCTTGAAAGATTTCTTTAAATGATTTTACTGAAACTGGATTTAAAAGAGTTGATTTGATTCAAACTTTGGTTTTAAAAGCATGCTGTATTTTACTGAATTATTTTTGTGATATGAACTTTACTTGCATTATTGCTCGTCACTACTTCTCAGTCTTTATTTACTGTTGTTACTTACGGAGTTGGCGTACTCACGTTACTCTCTGCACCTTGTGTGCAGATCCAGGCGTATCTGGACATGGTAGCGTCTGTTGACTATTCTGGTTGCAGATTTTCTCGGGGATAGCTAGGTAGCTGCCTGGCAATCGCAGCCCTGCTCTTCTCCCTCTTATCATTCTTTAGATATATTTAGCTATTTTCCAGACTATGTTAGTCTTGATATTTTCAGAAAAATTATAGTAGATGCTCATGACTAGTGACACCCCGATGCCGGACTTTTCTTTTCTGTACTTTTGTTTTGATTTGAACTCCTTTACGAAGGTTTTTATGTTAAATAGCCTTTAGATTATCTTTGAAATGAAAATATCGGTTTGTTTTGGAAATGAGTCGGCTTCCTAGTTCCACGATAGGTGCCATCATGACAGTGTTAGTTTTGGTCGTGACAAGTTGGTATCAGAGCCTAAGTTACATAGGTCTTATGAGTCATGAGCGGGTTTAGTAGAGTATTGCGGATCGGTACGGAGACGTATGTACTTATCTTCGAGAGGATGTAGAACCCTTAGGAAACTCCACATTCTTGAATTCTTGTCGTGCGAATCCGTTGATTCTAGTAACTAAACATCTGTTATTTCATTCTCTCACAGATGGTGAGGACTCGTACTACCGGTCAGGAGGGCCAACCACCAGTACCACCAGCCAGGTCCGCGAGAGGTCGAGGCCGTGGTAGAGGCCATGTTAGGGGCAGAGGTGCAGCCCGCACCGCAGCTGGGGTATTACCTGCAGATCCACCAGTTGCCCCAGATCAGGACCAGATTCCAGTTGTAAATGCACCAGCTCAGGAACCACCTATGCCTATTGTGATTCCAGGGCTTCAGGAGGCCCTAGCTCAGATTCTGACATCGTGTACCGGCCTTGCTCAGGCGGTCTCTATCTCGATGGCCGCAGCCATTTCTCAGGCCGGGGGAGGCACTCAGACTCCCGTCGCTCACACACCCGAGCAGGTTGTTCAAGGACTCCAGACACCGAGGGCACCACCAGCCCAGCCGGTTACAGCTGCGCAGGACTATGTTGTTCCTGCTATGCCTGAGGATGATCAGCGTAGGTTGGAGAAGTTTGGGAGACTCCAGCCTCCACCTTTTAGTAGCACAGAGAAAGAGGATGCCCAGGATTTCTTGGACAGGTATCAAAGGATACTCTATACAGTTGGTATTCTGGAGACTTGTGAGGTCTCATTCACTATTTTTCAGTTTTTTGGGGGCTGCACTCAGATGGTGGGAGACTTACGAGAGGTGTAGGCCTGTTGGCGCAACACCCCTTACTTAGCAGCAGTTCTATGTGGGTTTTTTGGAGAAGTTCGTGCCTCAGTCCTGCATAGAGGAGCTGCGCAAATAGTTTGAGCAGCTTTACCATGATGATATGTCTGTGACACAGTATGAGATGCGGTTCTCCGAGTTGGCCCATCATGCGATCTGATTGGTTCCCACAAATTGAGAGAGGATCAGGAGGTTTATAGATGGCCTCGATTTTCAGCTTCAGTTGCTTATGACCAGAGAGAGAGTGTCTGGTGCTACTTTTGATGAGGTTGTCGACATTGCTCGACAGATTGAGATGGTTTGCGGTCAGGAGAGAGTTGAGAGGGAGACCAAGAGGCCTCGTGGTCAGGGTGGATTCAGTGGTGCCCCCCCATGGGGGTCAGTTCCAGCACGGCAGAGGCTGTCTATTCAGGCATGCTCATTCAGCTCACCCAGTTCACCGTGGTGCATCATCGGGCCATAGTTCTCACAGTTCTCATCAGTTCCACTCATCACTCAGTGCCCTCCCATCCCAGAGTTCATCCCGTGCTACGTCAGTTCAGGGCTCCTCCATGCCAGGTTCTTCTACCAATTATCCCGGTGCTAGGGGTTCTCTTCAGTCCCCGCCACCAGCACCAGGGAGTTGTTTTGAGTGTGGGGAGTTTCGGCATATGTGGAGGCAGTGTCCTCATCGTCATGGAGGTCTATCTCAGCAGAGGATTCAGCCTTCGACTTCAGCACCAGTTACTTCACCACCCGCCCAGTCAGCTCAGGGTGGAGGTCAGTCAGCTAGGGGTCACCCTAGAGGGGGAGGCAGATCAGGGGGTGGCCAGGCCCATTTCTATGCCCTCCCTGCTAGACCAGATGCTATTGCTTCAGATGCTGTGATTACAGGTATTATCTCAGTTTGTCACAGAGATGCCTCTGTATTATTTGACCCTGGTTCCACTTATTCATATGTTTCCTCGTATTTCGCTCATTTTCTGGATATGCCCTGTGAGTCTTTAGTTTCATCTATTCATGTATCTACTCCTGTGAGCGATACTATTGTTGTGGACTGCGTATATCGGTTATGTGTGGTGACTATTGCGAGTATGGAGACCCGAGTAGACCTTTTGCTGCTTGGTATGGTTGACTTTGATGTGATATTGGGTATGGATTGGTTATCTCCATGTCATGTTGTTCTATATTATCATGCTTAGACCGTGACGTTGGCGATGTCGGGATTTTCGAGGGTTGAGTGGAGTGGTTCTATAGATTCTGTACCTAGTAGGGTAATTTCATATTTGAAGGCTCAGCGTATGGTTGAGAAGGGTTGCTTATCTTATTTGGTGTTTGTGAGGGATGCTAGTGCAGAGACTCCTGCCATTAATTCTGTTCTAGTAATACGTGATTTTTCGGATGTGTTTCCTGCAGACCTGCCGGGCATGCCGCCTGACAAGGATATTGACTTCGGTATTGATTTGGGGCCGGGCACTCAGTTCATTTCTATTCCATCTATCGTATGGCACCGGCGGAGTTGAAGGAGTTAAAAGAACAGCTTCAGGAACTCCTTAATAAGGGGTTTATTTGGCCTAGTGTGTCACCTTGGGGTGCACCGGTTCTATTTATGAAGAAGAAGGATGGTTCCATGAGGATGTGCATTGATTACAGACAGTTGAACAAGGTCACAGTCAAGAACAAGTATCCCTTGCCTCGTATTGATGATTTATTTGACTAGCTTCAGGGAGCGAGGGTGTTCTCCAAGATTGATTTGAGGTCTGGTATCACCAGCTGAAGATTCGGGATTCGGATATTCTTAAGACAGCTTTCAGGACCCGTTATGGCCATTATGAGTTCTTAGTGATGTCTTTTGGGCTGACCAATACCCCAGCAGCGTTCATGCATTTGATGAACAGTGTATTCCAGCCCTATTTGGACTCATTCATTATTGTATTCATTGATGACATCCTTGTGTACTCTCGTAGCCAGGAGGAGCATGCTCAGCATTTAAGGATTGTATTACATAGATTGAGGGAGGAGAAGCTTTATGCAAAGTTCTCCAAGTGTGAGTTTTGGCTCGGTTCAGTAGCATTCTTGGGGCACGTGGTGCCCAGTGAGGGTATTTAGGTGGATCCGAAGAAGATAGAAGTGGTACAGAGTTGGCCTAGACCGTCCTCAGCCACGGATATTAGGAACTTCCTTGGTTTGGCGGGCTATTACTGTCGCTTTGTGGAGGGATTTTCATCTATTGCATCGCCCTTGACCAAATTGACCCAAAAGGGTGCTCTATTCAGGTGGTCGGATGAGTGTGAGGAGAGTTTTCAGAAGCTCAAGACTGCCTTGACCACAGCTCCAGTGTTAGTTCTGCCATCAGCTTCAGGTTCTTACACCGTGTATTGTGATGCCTCGAGGATAGGCATTAGATATGTTCTGATGCAGGAGGGTAGGGTGATTGCCTATGCCTCGCGCCAGTTGAAGACCCATGAGAAGAACTATCATATCCATGATCTTGAGTTAGCAGCCATTGTTCACGCCTTGAATATTTGGCGTCATTATTTGTATTGGGTTCATTGCGAGATCTATACTGATCACCAGAGTCTGCAGTATCTGTTTAAGCAGAATGATCTTAATTTGCGTCAGTGGAGATGGTTGGAGCTTCTTAAGGACTATGATATCACTATTTTGTACCATCCGGGGAAGGCCAATGTGGTGGCCGATGCTTTGAATTGCCGGGCAGAGAGTTTGGGGAGTTTAGCGTATCTTTCGGCAGCAGAGAGACCTTTGGCATTGGATGTTCAGGCCTTAGCGGGCCAGCTTGTGAGTTTGGATATTTTGGAGCCGATTCGGGTGTTGGCTTGCATGGTCTCCAGGTCTTCTCTTTATGACCATATGAGGGAGCGTCAGTATGATGACCCCCACTTGCTCGTTCTTCAGGACAGGGTTCAGAGAGGTGATACTAGGGATGTGACCATTGGTGATGACAGCGTGTTAAGGATACAAGGCCGGATATGTGTGCCTAATGTAGATGGGCTTCAGGAGTTGATTCATGAGGAGGTCCACAGCTCGCGGTATTCCATCCATCCGGGTGCCGCGAAGATGTACCAGGATTTGAGGCAGCACTATTGGTGGAGGCGGATGAAGAAGGATATAGTTGGGTTTGTGGATCGGTGTCTCAACTATCAGCAGGTTAAGTATGAACATCAGAGATTGGGTGGCTTGCCTCAGAGGCTAGAGATCCCAGAGTGGAAGTGGGAGCGAATCACCATGGACTTCGTAGTTAGGCTCCCATGGACTTTGAGGAAGTTCGATGCTATTTGGGTGATTGTGGATCGGCTGACCAAGTCCGCGCACTTCATTCCAGTTGGAACTACTTACACTTCAGAGCGGTTGGCTGAGATTTACATCCGAGAGATTGTTCGCCTGCATGGTGTTCGAGTTTCCATCATTTTAGATAAGGGCATTCAGTTTACACTGCAGTTTTGGAGGGTCGTGCAGCGAGAGTTGGGTACTCAGGTTGAGTTGAGCACAGCTTTTCATCCTCAGACGGACGGGCAATCCGAGCGCACTATTCAGATATTGGAGGACATGTTGTGCGCTTGTGTCATTGACTTTGGGGGTTCATGGGACTAGTTTTTGCCGCTCACGGAGTTTGCATATAACAACAGTTACCAGTCGAGTATTTAGATGGCTCCGTACGAGGCTTTATATGAGAGGAGGTGTAGATCTCTAGTAGGATGGTTTGAGTCGGGTGAGGCTAGGCTCTTAGGTATAGACTTGGTTCAGGATGAATTAGATAAGGTGAAATTGATTAAGTAGCGGCTTCGCATGGTGCAGTCTAAGCAGAAGAGCTACACGGATAGGAAGGTCTATGATGTGTCTTTTATGGTTGGGGAGAAGTTTTTGCTGAAGGTATCACCCATGAAGGGTGTTATGAGGTTTGGGAAAAGGGTCAAGTTGAGTCCCCGGTTTATTGGGCCTTTTGAGGTGCTTCAGAGGATAAGGGAGGTGGCTTATAAGCTTGCCTTGCCACCCAGCTTGTACATCCAGTGTTTCATATTTCCATGCTCCAGAAGTATGTTGGCGATCCGTCCCATGTTTTGGACTTCAGAATGGTTCAGTTGGAGGGTAATATGACTTATGATGTGGAGTCGATGGCCATTTTGGATCGGCAGGTTTGGAAGTTGAGGTCAAAGGACATAGCTTCGGTGAAGGTGCAGTGGAGAGGTCAGCCTGTGGAGGAGGCCACCTGGGAGACCGAGCAGGAGATGAGGAGCAGATATCCACGCCTATTCGAGACTCCAAGTATGCTTCTAGACTCATTCGCCAATACCAATGCCGAGCAAGCCAGACGATGCTCAAAAGATGCTATCACGTGCGCTCCGACGTCCGCACGACTCGAAACTAACTAAAAATAACTCAAGTACATCAAACAATGCTAAATGAAGCATTCCCGATCGAAAAAGATCAAATCTTGAATCAAAAGCCCAAAATCGGCCAAAAGCCCAAACCAGGCCCGCACCTCGAAACCCGACAAAATTTACAAAATCCAACAACTCATTAAATTACGAGTCCAACCATACTAGTTTTACTCAAATCTGACTCCAATTCGATGTTCAAAACTCAAAAATTCTTATTATGAAACTTTAGGCCAAACCCCCCAATTTACTCTTTAAAATTCACAATCCAATTACCAAAAACGAAGATAGATTAAGGAAATATAACCAAAAATCGAGTAAAGAATACTTACCCCAGTCCACAAGATGAAAATTGCTCCAAGAATCGCCTCAATCTGAGCTCCATAACTCCAAAAATGTAAAAATGACCAAAACCCTCGAAATAGAGTTCTTATAATTTGCCGAGACGCCTTTTTTCGCGAATGCGGAAAACCCATCGCGTTCGCGATGAACAAAATATCCTGCCACCAAAATACTCTATGCGTTCGCGATACACCCCACGCGAACGCGACGAACACTGCTGCCAAAGTTTTGCGAACGGGACAAACCTTACGCGATCGCATAGAAGAACACTCAAATTCCTAGTTGCCAACCTCAACACTACGCGAACGCGATCCTCCATACGCGAACGCAAAGAGGACTTGCCCTAACTCTACGCGAACACGGGACATACTTTGCGATCGCGAAGAACAATTTGCTGCTGCCATCAAAATACACTACGCGTTCGCGACACTTGCCACGCGAACGCGATGAAGGACTGAGACACGAGAAATCAGCAGGACACAACAATGTAAACATGAAGGAAAATGATCCGAAATCAATCCGAAACACGCCCGAGCCTCTCGGGACCACGTCCAAACATACCAACAAGTCCCCTAACATAACACGGACCTACTCGAGGCCTCAAAACTCACATAACAATATCGAAACGACGAATCACACCTCAATTCGAAATCAATGAACTTTGAAACTTCAAGCTTCCACAACCGATGCTGAAACCTATCAAATCACGTCCGATTGACCTCAAAGTTTACGCACAAAGTCACATTTGACATTACAGGCTTGTTCCAACTTCCGGAATCGGAATACGACCCCGATATAAAAAAATCTACTCCCGGTCAAACTTTCCAAAATTTCAACTTTCGTCATTTTGAGCTAAATTCAACCACGGCCTTCGAATCACAATCTGGACGCGCTCCTAAGTCCATATCATGGCCTCACTGTTTGACTCTTCGGTCATATATCGAAACCTGAAACTTGATTCTCCTACCTCGACCAGTATTAGCGCTTCAACACCGTAGACCAACAAAAATAGGGTAACCCCGGTACTAGACTTTGAGGTCGTACGGTATGCCCACATGACTTCGGTAAAATATTTTCTTCCATTTTCCTTTGGCGTCGGTCAATCTCTTCTTAAGGTTTTGGAGTATGGTCTTGTTTGTAGACTCCGCCTGCCCATTCCCCTAGGTTCATAGGGTGTTGACATGATCCTTTTGATCTTATGGTCCTCAAAAAATTTGCTTACCTTGCTGCCGATGAACTGCTTCCCGTTATCACATACGATCTCGGCCGGCATTCCGAACCGACATATTATGTGGTCCCAAATAAAATCAATGACTTCTTTTTCTCTAACTTTCTCGAATACCTAAGCTTCAACCCATTTATATAAATAGTCAGTCATAAATAATATAAATTAAGCCTTACCGGGTGCCCATGACAGGGGACCGACGATGTCCATTCCCTATTTAAATGAATGGCCAAGGTGACAAGACCGACTGCAGTAGCTCCCCGGGCTGATGAATCATCGGTGCATGCCTCTGACACCCGTCGCATTTCCGTACGATCTCCTTTGCATCTTTCTCCATGTCGATCCAATAATAGCCGGCTCGGATTATCTTACGAACCAACGATTTGGCACCCAAATGGTTGCCGCAGGTGCCTTCGTGAACTTCCCTCAAGACATATTAGGTGTTTCCCGGGCCTAAGTGGGCCCAAGTGGGCCTAAGTGGACCTAAGTGGGCCCAATGGATACTTTCTATTTTTTTTAAAAAAAATTATAGAAGTTAGAAAAAAAAAATGATAATAACAATATCTAAGGCAATTCCCGCCGACCCTCCGAAAAAGTAAGGGCTCATAGGGAGTCAGAAGCAAGCAGAGTAAAAGGCAGGTAAAACTCACATAAGCAGAGGGGGCTTGCTTCTTTCGGCCAGCTCAGCGAATGAGTGGCCATATTCGACACCTCTTTCTCTTACGGCTAGTGCGCTATTTGAGATAGTTGCAATTCCTTGTAAATTATATTATATAATTGTGACCTAAATTTTTTAATTCGAATTTAACGACAAAAATATTTTAAAGAGATATTCAAAGCAATACGTTATAATTTTATTATAGCATTAAAACAATATGGTAATATCTTTCTTAGTCTTCCTCCCCCTTATGAAATGGGCACAATAAGGTGCTAATGCTACCATTGAGAAGAAAAAGAAACTAATCAAGATGTGCCAAAATACAAGTTACATATTATTTTTTGTTCATATAAGTTACATGGTATTTCTTACAAATTTCATAAATCCTTTAAGGTCCGGAGGAATTTCCGTTGGTGGTGGCGGAAAAGAAGCTTGGTGATCACCGCTTTCGGGCGAAGCAGGATCCTCCGCAAGTTCAGCTAGCATTTCTTCGTAAGCTTCGTCTACCTCTGGTTATGATTCAGCAAGTCCAAAATTTCTTCTTTCCGAACGGATTCAATCTCTGCAAAGTACTGATTTTTTCAAGCTCTCCCTCATAGACATTCTATAATCACCGAGTTGAAGTCTTGCTTGACTGAAAGCGCTCTATGATGCCACTGTTGAAGCTTGAATAGTTAATCGGGTCATCCTTGAAAGATCTGAAAGTGTTTTTCTTTGTACTTCCACCATTCCAAAATATTAAAGGAGTCGTCGGGATTCACTTCTTCAATTCCCTGTGACAAATAAATTTCAAGCTCATTTAGTTGTAAAAAATCACTAGTATTAGAACCTTGAGAACCCCTGAACACCGTCCTAGCACTAAGTGCTCTTACTCCTACAGTTCTTTTAAATGATTGAGAACTAGAAGAAGAAGGAGTTTGAACATTTGGTCTAGCATGATCTAATGCAACTTGATAAGCATTATAAATACTTTGAACATTCATTTTAATTGAGGCTATTGCGTCCGAAAGTTTAGACAACTCCTCATCTTCAAGTGCTAAACCATTATAAACAGTTTCATACCAATATTGAGGACCTCCTAATTTCATAATAGGATTTAACAATACAGCAACACCATAAATAAGGGGAATAGGAAAAAAATATATTTTAAACTTTTTTCTCATAGAATCAATAGTAAGTTGATAAATTTCTCCACCCTCTGAAAAATGATCAAACAAATTTACAAGTTCTGCAATATAAACTAAACAATTAGAAATAGTAGGATAATATTGCCCAGAAAATTCAATTGTAGCAATATGAATTTTTTTTAAAAAGTCTACAAGTATTTTATCATTAGCCCAATCTACATTTGTAAGGTGCTCATCATCATCACTTACATGAGCATTAAACGTTGAGTTTATGGGGTTTCTATATTCATATGCAATAACTAAGCTTTCATACATATAATTCCATCTAGTTGGACAAGGTTTAGAAACCTTTCTTTCTCTTAGGCCAAATTCATCGCATCTTTTAAAATATTCTCTAAGTCTACTTCTACGATTTAAATAAAAAAGCCAATTAAGAGCCATTTTAACCTTTTCAATTTCAACATTTAAAATTCGCATACCATCACCCACAATTAAATGGTAAATATGACAAATACATCTAACATGAAAAATGTTACTAAATGGAGGATATAGTGTAGTGGTAAGCAAGGCTACAACATTTGTGTTACTAGTAGCATTATCCATTGAAACTGATATTATTTTATCACTAATGCAGAAATATCTACAAATTTATGTAACCGTGCTAGAAATAAACTGCCCTGTGTGACGTGAATTAACTATTCTATAAGCAATAATGTGCTTTTGCATTATCCAATCCTCATCAATCCAATGACTGGTAACAGTAAGGTAATCATAGTCATTACCACTTCTACCAATATCAGTTGTAATAGCAACATGACAATTTATATGAGTAAATAAATAGCGCAAATATTGTTCATATTCATGTTTATATTTATAAATATCGCTCTTTACGGTTGTGCGAGGAAAACCTTTATAAGTAGGATTATAAACTTTTCTAATATAATGCACAAAGTGAGGGTTAGATGAAAACTATAGGGTAAGCACATAACAGTAACCATTTTTACCAATTCTTCCCGATCTTTTTTTGGATCATAATATAAAATACTACTGGTAACAGTGTTAATTTCCGGTTGAAATTGATTTGACCAGGTACTAAGGTCAGCCTGACTAGGTGCACTTGTCCCCTCGGCCAAAGCTTTCATACGAAAATATCTAGCTTTATCTTGAGGGTATAGCAATATGTGTCTAGTCAAACTTCCCGTCCCCCCTCCCCCCGACTTCCAACATATTTAAAAACTAACTTTTTGCCATAAGTTTTACACTTAGCCCTATTTTTTTCTCTTAGTTGAGTAAAAATGGCCAAACAACAAATGTTTCTGCCCGTTTAGAAGGTTGTCTAGAAAGAGTAGGGGTTGTAACAGGAGGGTTAGACGGGGCATCATTTGGATTATTATTAGTTTGGTTAACTTCAGGAGCAGGACTAGTGGGTGTATCGTCATCCGGTTGCGTTTCATTAAAATCTATTTCTTCATCATCATTTTCATTAATAGTTGGATTACCATAAAGAGCATTCATATATTCATGGTTTAATTGTTCACCGGGTATAATATTATGGCAAAATTTACTCTCGGTAAATTGTAATAAACTATTATCACTATCAAGAATAGGAGGTGTAGGACGGGTAACAGGTTTGGGTCTGGGAGCCGGGAGAAGTGGAGGAGGAATAGATTGGCCACTAGATTTACCACTCTTGGATTTTTCCTTATTTTTACTAAACATTATTTTTAAGGAATAAGCCATCTTAATTAATCAAGCAATACAAAGTAAATAAAATAAACAAAACTATAATATTAAAACTTAAGAGTTGGAACGAGTTTACCGAATTGACGAACAACTTGTTGAAAATTAATTATCGTTGAAGACTTGAAGACTTCAATTCACCAACTTCATAATTTTGCACAAATTGTAACAATAAAGTAAGCAATTATAGAAGAAAATTAGAGAGAGATTGAGAGAGATTGATGATTTTGTGAGAAAAATGAAAGAATGAGGGGGTATTTATAGTTGAAAATAGGAAAAGAGTGTAATTATAAAAAATTTGGAGTTAAAACAAAGTTAGAGGAGGGTTAAATGGCTATGTTATAAATAGCCAATATTTTGGCAGGTAAAACGGCCATATTTTAAATGCCATAACGGCTATAATGTGGCAGATTTCTTTTTTTAAAAATTAGCCGTTGGGCCCGAAGAGGCCCATTTAGGACCGCTTCAACCGGCCCACTTTCCAGCCGATCCCGGTCCTAACCGGTCCTGGTCTCACGAGCCTCGCCTATGGAACCGGCCCACCTCCCCACGGTCCCGGTCCTATCCGGTTAGGACTGTTTAGGCCCACCGTCCATTTGAGCTTGCGGTCCTGGGCCAGCCCCGGTCCTAACCGGCCCACATGCCACCCTTAGTATCTACTAATCATGTTTAAGGTAGAGGAGTACATTGTGTACATGAGCGACAGTCCAAAGGGTGATCTTTCTGCTACATCTATGCACACTAGCATTCTACAAGAGGCTCTTGGGAGGTCAGTGGTCCTGCAAAAAATTAGATCATTAGTTGTGTTGGATAAATCGTTACCTTATAGAATAAATTTATTTAGAATTAAAGACTGTCCATTTCTTCCTTTTAAAGAAATACTTTTTAAGTTGCTTATTTGAACAAATTAAGTGAGTGTTCATTTGGAAATTTAGCCCATGACTTACGTATAATGCCACGATTACTCCAGTTTGCTTTGGCATCTTCCCAAATTCTTCGATTTCTTTTTCCTTTTCCTCTATTGTTTTTACAAAAATGGTCAAAATTACTCCTGAACTATGCATTATGGAATACATTTTCCCTCTGTTTAAAGTTGGGGCCATTTATACCATTCCCGTTAATGAAAAGGCCTAAAAATGCCCTTATTGGCTAACGGCTCTCACTGAAAAATTAATTTGAATTTAATTAGCCTTATTAGCATAGAATTGCGACACGCTTCCTAATTAAAATCCCCCAAATCCCCAACCAGAGCCCATCTGTTTTACCCACTCCCCTCTTATTTTTTACTACCTTTTAACCTAGTGAACAAAATCAAATCCTCCTCATTTGTATGACACAACCTAACCTCCTCTTTCTTATTTCCCCCAAAATTGCGTTGCTACTAGGGTTTCAAATAAGAGGAGATTCCATTCGAAGAAAGGTTCCGACCGAGAATTAGTTTTTGTTCAAAGTTGTTGGGTTAAACCAATTAGTTTTTGTGGTTGGGTTGTGTTAGACAATTAGTTTTTGTGGTTAGGTAAACACCTGAATGTTATGGTGGTTTTAACAATATTTTTATGGTTAGTTAAAGTCTTAACTAACTTTTTGTGGTTAGTTAAGGTACTAACCAGTAGTAATATTGGTTATGAATGCTAGTAAATGCAGTTTATGAATGTCATTAGTTATGTAGTTTATGAATATCCTAAGAAGTGCAGATTTTTGTGAATGTGATTGTCGCCGAAAGTGCAGAGTTTTGTCAATGTGAAAGTCATATTTTAGAGCTACTTGAGATGAGAAAATAGAATAGCAAATAGCTTAATGGTTCACCCTGTGCTTGTGAACCCATGTCTTTATATTCTAGCTGGTGTTGTAGTAATTAGCTCTACTATAAATATATTGCTTGCTAGAAGACAGGTTTATCTACTTCCTTGGACAAGATAAAGAAATAAGCTTCCCACTTCAACTTTAGGGGTCAAAAAGGTTTACCAATTCAATTAAATGTGCATATCAGTTAAAAGTGCAAATTTTTATTAGTTAGACGTGCTGTTTTTTGTTTATGTTGCAAAGGTGCAGATTCTTTTATCCATATCTTTATGTTACTTGTTTATTGGTTAACAAGATAAAATCCAATAATACAATATTGAAGTACCAATTTCAAGAAAATGGTATTTTATTCCCAACAATACAAGGAAATCTTAGGTTTAATATAAAGTTATAAACTGATTACAATCAAAATCACTCTTCTTCAGGATTACATAAGTTGTAAAGAAAATTACGTAAACTTAAAAATGAAAAGATGGTCATTTTATAGCCCAAGCTGCCATGAAAGACACGCAGCAACACATAGACACCACAATCAATTTTAATTGCTTTTTGACAATTTCCCTCTACTTAGCTCTGGCTTCGATCACTTGTAAAAACGTCTTCCGGCATTCGGTGGTGTATAAGCTGTGAAATGGTGCGCAACTTCTCCACATCGACATCTCCTTTTTGACCTGCAAGAAATGTTACTCAAACACTCACTCATTCGTTCTTCTTTGGTTTTGAAATTGAACCGAAAACTAAAACCTAAAATTAATTCTAAACTTGAATTTGGAAAGTAACTGTAATTGATGTCCCCATCAGAAACCTAGCCAAATTTTTTGGAGAAGATGAGACGGCTTTAGAAGAGGCCTTGCTGATGAGGGGATCTGATTTTGTTCACTAGGTAGGGGAGTGGGTAAAACAAATGGGCCCTGGTTGGGGGTTAGGGGATTTTAATTAGGACACGTGTCTCAATTCTATGCTAATAAGGCTAATTAAATCCAAATTAATTTTTAAGTGAGAGTCGTTAGCCAATAAGGGTATTTTTGGGCCTTTTCATTAACAGGAAGGATATAAACGGCCCCGATTTTAAACAGAGGACATATGTGTTCCATAACGCATAGTTTAGGGGTAATTTTGTCCCTTTTTCGTTCTTTTCATAGCTATACTTTAATGATTAATTGGAAAGGGGAAGCCCTACAGTAAAAATGAAATCGAAACTCATCAAACTGTGGTTTTAATTACATGCATTCAGCAATGGTAGAGCATCAGAATGTTTGATGTACAGCTATAAAAGGAGTTGATCAATGGATTTGCTGCCAAACTGTCCGAGGAAGAGAAGAACAGAATCACAAGTAAGTCAATATATAGAGTAAGTGAACACTTAATTATAGAGAACTGTATAGTAAAAGGTTCTTTGTTTTGTCAACCTTATAACTTAATTACTGTTTGCAAAATATTTCGATGTAATCGGGAAATTTGGTTGGTAGAAAGAAGAAATTGAATATGAAATTAATTGGTAAGACTTTTTGAGGTGCTAATGAATTGCTTTATTTATTGAATTATTCATAATTTGCTACCAGTTAATGGCAAGTGTTCTTTCAAACAAAATTCTGAAACCAGCAATGTCGAGGACTGATCCATTCATGACTGATCCTATCAATACGAAGTGTCGTCTTTCAACCTTTCATGAAAAGTCACGTATAAAATTGTATAGGGTGAAATATGATATGACATGTAGTCATCTAAGGGAAAGACACGTGGAACCTAAGACGGGAATGGTCGAAAACCAAACACAGTTATGCCGCTTGTCACCGAAAGGGATTACGTTCATAAATGTGTATTAAATGCTCTGCGTCCGGTAGCATTTAATAAGGAATATTCTGCAGTATTAAGAACGACGGCCCGTTACAGAAAATATGGCATTTATGTTCACCATTACATCTTCGTCAATGACCTTCATAATTGACATTAAAGGAGGGCACGATCCTAGGACCTCCTTCCCTAGACACAACTATAAATAGTGAGCCTAGTTATCATTGTAAAGCACACAAATTTTCTGGCTAAACTTATACTGCATTTTATACAAAGCTTAATACAATCTTACTTTTTCGCTTTTTGATTTCATCATTGTTGTGCCCAGAAACCTTGTTCCCAGAACTGTCATTTCTGCTGTTTCATCTACATTTTAAGACTAAGTATTGTACATTTCTTCAATTATTATAATATTTTAGGATCAAATTAGCTCACTTGTCTAGAAACTACGTATAAATTCAACTGTACCATTTTATGGGTAAATAGTTTGACGCACACCGTGTGGCCAAGACAGTCGTGCAATTAAATTGATCCTTGCCTTTTTTACTAACGTGATTTGATTATTTTGTCTTAGAAAAATTCACAAAAAATGAAAGATAACACTGTTAATAACACGCACAACCCTGAAATTCGAGGGGATCAGCCTCATTTCGAAGATTCAATCAGTGACACCTGCAATGAGGGGAATGACGCCACACCGGTGCATGATAGGTAGTACCCTCGACAGGTTCGGCAGACAACTCCCGATGATGCTGATGAGGAGCATGTCTTGGATGCGGTGAGGGTCCTGCAAGAGCAACAGGTGATCATTCTAGATCATCTCACGCGGTAGAATAAGGTTATGACGTAACTGAAGCAGGCACTATCGGGGGGCTTCGAATAATGCAAACAGACGAGATCAAATTTCTCCTGATGTTCCCGCAAACCAAATAACGCAGAGAGTCAACAACAATACTCTCAAGGATGAAGTTGGCTCCGACGGGGCTGGGGGGAACGGATCCGGTCTCAACAACGAGAATGACCCGTTCAAGAATGAACTTTTACGATTTATGAGGGAAGTAAACGCTCGCATGGACCAAATTTTGGGCACGCCACCAGTATTGAAAGGTCCGGACTCGAATAAGTATACTCAATTATCGTACAAGGCGAGTGCACCACCAGAACTAATCTCAAAGCGGTTCAAAATGCCTGAAGTGCCAAAGTATGATGAGACTTCAGACCCACAGGAGCATATTACCACCTACACAACGGCGGTAAAAGGAAATGATTTAGCTCCTCACAAAATTGAATATGTGTTGCTAAAGAAATTTGGAGAAACTCTCACGAGGGGAGCTCTAACATGGCATTCATTAATACCCTAGCATTCCATAGGTTCCTTTGAGATGCTCGCGAATTCTTTCATCAAGGCTCATGTTGGGGCCAGAAAAGTACAAGCCCAGAAGGCTGACATATTCAGGGTCGCACAGGGAGTATCCGAATTATTACGAGAGTTCGTTACCCGATTCCAGAAAGAAAGAATGTTACTCCCGGCTATCCCGGATGAATGGGTAGCTGAAGAATTCACTAAAGGATTGAATCCAAGAAGCTCAAACGCTTCCCGGAAGCTAAAGGAGAGCCTGCTTGAGTTTCAAGCAACAACTTAGACAGATGTCCACAACCGGTACGAGTCAAAGATAAGAATCGAAGATGACCAGGGCGGTTCTACATCATCGGCCAAAGGACGGGAGAAGAGTAGAGAAAAATCAAAGGATGACTACGACGCGGACAAACGGACTTCGAGTGGCCGGATTTTGCCTTACGAGCAGACCGAAGGCCGTGGCAGAAGCTTTTGGGCAGCAAACAAGTTCACTGTTGATAGAGGAACCGATCGTGGTCGAAACAATAGATCACTTCAGGATAAAGAGACGTCGGGGTCTCGGGATCCTTCTTAACACAAGTTATCGGAATATAACTTCAACGTCAGTATAGTGGAGTTAGTGTCAACCATGAGAAATATTAAAGAGGCATGATTCCCGAGACCTATGAGATCTAATTCCATCCAGAGGGATTCCAACTTATGGTGTGAATACCATAGAACGAACGGCCACCGAACAGGGGACTGTCAACACCTCCGGGAAGAGGTGGCAACACTATTAAAGAATGGTCACCTCAGAGAATTCTTGAGCAACCGAGCTAAGAACAATTATGGTCGCAACAGAGACAACGCGGAACCTTCGAAAGCAGGAGAAGAACCCCTACGCCAAATGATCAATATGATCTATTAAGAGAATGAGATTAACGAGGTCACCTTTTTGGCAGCGAAGAAGACGAAAGTATCAATAACTCATAGTAAAAGACTCCGGGAAGACGATATCACTTTCACGGAGGACGTAGACGGATTGTTGTTACCACAAAATGATACACTTGTAATTTCTTTAAATGTGTTAGATTTTAAGATTAAACGTGTTCTAGAAGATCTAGAAAGTTCGGCTAATATCATACAATGGAGAGTATTGGAGCAAGTTAAACTCATCGGAAGCATTATTCTGGCAACAAAGCTCCTCGCTGGATTCAACCTTGCGAGCGTGACGACCCGGGGAGAGATTTTTCTGCTCACGAACGCTAAAGGAGTAATGAAAACAACTCTCTTCGAAGTAGTAAATTGTGACATGGGATGCAATATCATCATGGGAAGGCCATGGTTACACGACATGAAAGTTGTACCCTCAACATATCACCAATTGCTGAAGTTTCCTACGCCCGAAGGAATCAAGCAGATAAGAGGTGATCAACTGACAGCAAGAGAGATGAATGCAATTTTGGTTTCCAGTAGCAAAGGGAAGGAGCACACGACATAGCAATTACAGGAACCGGTGCCTACTCCCTAGCTAGAAGAAGTTAGCCCGGGAGCAGAGTCATTAGAACATTATCAGGTGCCGAGATATTTCCAAGTTCCAGAAGAGACAGACGCAAAGAAGTTCATGGCAGAGGAACTGGAGCAAGTTGCATTGTTCGAAGAATTCTTAGAAAGAAAATTCCATTTGGGGACACGACTGCACCCGGAGCTCAGGTATGGTTTTATTGAATTCCTTAAATTTAATGCTGATTGTTTTGCATGGTTGCACGACGATATGACAGGTATCCCGATGAAAGTAGTCATGCACAAGCTGATTTTGGATCCCAACATACCTCCGGTAAGACAAAAGAAATGCCATATTGCCGAGGCCAGGAATAAATTCATCAAAGAAGAGGTAACCCGCTTGCTTAATATCGGTTCGATCCGAGAGGTAAGATATCCGGACTGGCTAACCAAAGTAGCAGTAGTTCCTAATAAGAACAATAAATTTCGCATGTGTGTAGACTATAAAGACCTTAATAAGGCGTGCCCGAAAGACTCGTTCCCAGTGCCAAATATCGATCAAATGATTGATGCCACAGTCGGGCACGAGTTAATGAGTTTCCTCGATTCTTATTCCGGGTACAACCAAATCAAGATGAACCCGGAAGATCAGGAATAGACTTCGTAATAACAAATTTCGGTACATATTGTTATAATGTGATGCCCTTCAGGTTAAAAAACGCCAGAGCCACTTATCAACGGCTCGTAAATAAGATGTTTGAAAAGAAAATAGGAAAGACTATGGAAGTTTATATATATGATATGAAAGTCTTTGAATGCAGGTGACCACCTTAAGCATTTGCAAGAAACATTCGACATCCTGAGGAAGCATAACATGAAACGTAATCCCGAGAAGTGCGCATTCGAGGTCAGTTCTGGTATGTTTTTGGGATTTCCGGTCTCACAAAGGGGAATTGAGGTAAACCCTGACAAAATCAAGGCCATAGAGGATATCCCGGATCAATTGCTGAACGTAAAGGAAGTCCAAAGGCCCACAAGAATATTAGCAGCTTTGAGCAGGTTCATTTCCCGGTCGTCGGAAAAATGTCATCGCTTCTTCACACTGCTTAAAAAGAAAAATAATTTTGAATGGATACCGGAGTGCCAGAAGGCTTTGAGGGACCTGAAGAAGTATTTATCAAGCCCTCCATTGCTCTCAAAACTAAAAGAAGGTGAAACATTGCTAGTCTACCTCGCGGTTTTAGAAGTTGCGGTAAGTGCGGTTTTAGTCCGGGAGGACGAAGGTACACAATTTTTCATTTATTACGTTAGCAAAATTTTAATGAGAACAGAAACTCGCTACCCACATTTGGAAAAACTGGCCTTAGCGCTCGTAGTCACCGCTCGAAGGCTGAGGACCTACTTCCAATGCCACCCGATAGTTGTGGTGACTACTTTCCCTTTGCAGAACATCCTCCATAAACCCGAGCTCTCGGGAAGGTTGACCAAATGGGCCGTCGAAATGAGTGAGTTCAACATAAAATATAAACCAAGGACTGTAATTAAATAGCAAGTCTTGGCTGACTTTGTGGACGATTTCAGTCTGGCAACCAAAGAGGCAGTAATAGTGTCGGAATCGACATCAGGTGTTTGGGCCTTATTTACGGATAGAGCTTCCAACGTAAAAGGGTCCGGACTCGGAATAGTCTTAATCACACCTTCAGGGGAAACCTTAAGGCAAGCCATCAGAACGATCCCTTTAACTAACAATGAAGCAGAGTATGAAGCTTTGATTGCAGGGCTCGAATTGGCCAGGGGACTTGATTTTGAGGTTATCAAAATCAAATGTGACTCGCAACTGGTAGTAAATCAGGTCTACGAGATCTTTGATACCAAAGAAGAATGTATACAACAATACGTGGTAAAGGTCCATGCTATTTTGGCACGATTCCGGGAGTGGTCAATTACTCATATCCCGAGGGAGAATAACACAGAAGTGGATGCATTAGCAAACTTAGGATCATCGACGAAAATAAAAGGATCGGAGTCCGGGACGGTAGTACAACTGATGAACTCAGTCCTGGATACGGATGGTTACTATGAGGTAAATTCGATTAGTCTGGTCTGGGACTGGAGAAATGAAATAATCGACTATCTCGAGCACGGGAAGTTTCCCGAAGACCCCAAAGCATCACGGGCGTTAGGTGCCAAAGCTGCACATTATAGCTTCAAGAGAGGCCAATTGTATAGAAAATCCTTCCAAGGCCCACTAGCCTAGTGCTTAGGAGCGTCAGAAGCTAATTATGTCATGAGAGAAGTCCACGAAGTGATATGCGGCAATCACTCTAGCGCAGATTCTTTGGTGCTTAAGTTGGTACGGGCAGGATATTATTGGCCTCGTATGGAACAAGAAGCCAAAGACTTCGTACGAAAATGTGATAAGTGCCAACGCTATGCACCACTAGTACACCAACCGGCAGAACCCTTACATTCGGTTTTGTCCCCAGGGTTATTCATGAAATGGGGGATGGACATCGTCGGACCGCTGCCACCGACTGCCAAAAAGGTAAGGTTTCTTTTAATTCTGACTGACTATTTTTCTAAATGGGTGGAAGCAGGTCCTTATCAGAAGATCGGAGAACGCGAAGTGGTCGATTTTCTATGGGAAAATATAATTTGCAGGTTCAGAATACCAAAAGAGATAGCATGCGACAATGGGCCACAGTTTATCGGTGCATAAGTTACAAAGTTCCTTGAAGATTTGAACATAAAAAGGATCACGTCTTCTCCTTATCATCCGAGCACAAATGGTCAAGCGGAGTCAACAAACAGAGTAATTATTCAAAACCACAAGAAAAGGTTGGAAGCAGTAAAAGGCAAATTGCCCGAAAAATTTACCGGAGTTCTATGGGCCTACCGAATAACGGCCAAATCAAGTACAGGAGAAACTCTTTTTTCCCTTGTGTACGGTGCTGAAGCCCTAATCCCAGTGGAAGTGGGTGAACCCACTTTGAGATTTTTTGGGCAAATGAAGAATCAAACAACGAAGCAATGTTAATCAACTTGGAACTGCTCGAGGAATGCAAGGACTTGGCACGTGTAAGAATGGCAGCTCAAAAACAAAGAATGGAGCGATATTATAATCGAAGAGCCAACCTCCGTTATTTCAAGGTAGGAGATTTGGTTCTAAGGAAAGTAACCCAAAATACCCGAGAGCTCAACGCGGGGAAGCTAGGTCTAACGTGGAAAGGTCCCTACCGAATTTCAGATATCACTGGGAAAGGTTCATACGAGTTGGAGAACCAGAATGGAGACAAGTTGTCTAGAAACTGGAACATGGCACACCTCAAAAGATATTATTACTGATGAACGTTATTCAAGTGGAAAGTATGTGCTGCACTCTTTTTTCCTTCATTCAGGTTTTGTCCGAATTGGATTTTTCTGGCAAGGTTTTTAATGAGGCAGCGATAGAAAGCATAATATGAAGACAACGGCAATAAGACATTTGATAGCAAGGAAAACAAACAAGCTTCCACTCGGGGACGGTTAGATAATCTTTGGTTCGATAGCAAATTCCCACTGGGAAGTTAATTTTGCTACCGAACAGAGGTTACCCGACCGTTCACGAGCACAAACCACTAGAGGATTGTTAGATATTCTTTCGCTCGATAGCATGGATTCCTAAGGGAAAGTAAGGTATGTTGCCGAGTTAAGGATTATCTAGCAATTCATTGGTGGAATATTTGAAGGCACAAGACTTCCAGTGTTCCAATTCGCATTTTTCACATTCGAACACTGGGGGTGATATGAGGATACGGCAACATTGACTGCCATATCAACCGAGAAACGAAAATCTGAAAACCAAATGCATCATCGAGACCGTGGACTGCGCAGCCAGTCTCGTAGAAACAAGTTGTACAAGATAGCCACAAGTAATGACAATTTCTTTTTTAGCATAATAAATGCTAGCCACAAGTAATGGCAATTTCTTATCATAATAAATGCTTGTGTACTTTTGAAAATAGAAGGAATTATATGAAATGAAATTCTTTTATTTTTATCTTGTTTCTTGTTTGAACGATGAACTAACTTTGTCATTTGAAAGTTAAAAAAGTACTTCAAATGTTAGTGCTATAATGAATAGGAGACGTCCTCTTCAAGAGCACCGTAAACATAAGAGGGCCCTCTCTTATAAAAACCCTCACGTTAAAGGGTTGGTTTCGAAAGAATTTGTGCTCGAAATCAAAATGCCTTCGAGGAAAAATGCACCTGACGACATACACTAAAGGACGTAAAATGTAAACTTGCAAAAATACTTATAGAAACCCTCACGTAAAAGGGATAATGCTCGGAACCAAAGTGCTTCGAGGAAAATGCATCCGAAGCTACAAATAATAAAGCGCGAATAGAAAAACGTACGCAAAATTCTTAAGAAAATGCAAAGGTTAAAGACTTGCATGGATATTCAAATGAAAGTAAGACTCAAACAATACTTGAGCAAAAATATGTCTTTATTTACAAGAACGTGCCAAAATGGTAAAAGTACAAAATGGGAAAATGAAAAGAAAAGCTAAAGTGCAGTGTCTCCGGAACCAGGAGGAAGAGAAGTGTCCGCATCCCCGGGAGAAGTAGGTGGGTCCACCGATGGCTCAACATTTTCATCAGTTTGGCCTTCGGCATCATAATCTTCCGATTCTTCTGTAGTTCCCGAAAACTCAGAACCAAAACTAGAAGGGCCAGGTACATCAGATCTCGATGGGAGTCCACTTTTAGCAGCTAACTCAAGCTCGCCTGCCTTAGCAATTTCGACATCAAAGTCAATGACACCGGCTTTGGCCTCTTTCAAGGTTTTTCTCCTCATGATGTACATGGCACAAGTTTTTTTAACAACGAGAGAAGCCTCTCGGCACTTGAGTTCTTCTTTGAGTTGGGTTACCTCGGCAGAAAGGTTTTCCCGGGCGGACCTAGAAGATTTGAGGTTGACATCAAGGTCGCAGACAGTTAAACTAAAGAGCCTATTATGCTCGATAGTTTTCCTATACTTCTCTTCTAGCTGGGCGTGTTTTGCCCAGACAGCAACAAGCTCTTCAATTTTGGAGTTCAAGGCTGCCTCAAAGTTAATCACTCTTTCAGCGGAGGTAGCCTCACGATCGGTTGCAGCAAGAACGACGTTATAGACTTCAACCCTGGCTTTGGCTTCGTCAAATCTAACCCTCAGCGGACCAATTTCTTGGCTAAGGGTTACCACTTCTTGCTCACTTTTTCGCAAAAGAGCTTCCAATACAACAACCTCAGCAGCTTTGGCTTCTAGTTCCGAAAGGCAAGCGACATGTTGCTCCTGCTTTGTCAAAAGCTGATCCCATGCGGAGGTAATCTCTTTCTTTTCACGAATCAACCTCTGAAGCCCTCGAAAGCAAGAAAGTTGGCCTACAAAGTAAGAAGGGTAAAATTCAGGATATGCTTACACCCAAAAATAGAAGAAGTAATAAAGGAAGAAAGGAACGTACCGCTGCGGCATTGTTCAAAAAACACTCTCCTGAGAGTGCCTGAATCTTTTTCCAGTCTTTCTCTGAAGCTAAAGGCTTCAGATAATTAGCAAGCTCCACCGGCCGAGATAGCAAGTTGCATCTGGTAGAGACCGAAAGAGTAACGTTCCTCTTCCTTTGTGGATCTTCATAAGGGGCAGCATAATTTTGCCCCAAATTCCCATGAACTGGGGACTGTGGAAAAGGAACACCTTCTTCATTGTCAGGTGCGGCCAGTGGAGGCGATGTAGCAATTGTTGGTGGAAGAGTGGATGAAGATGGAAGTGATGTAGCAGTTGCCGGTATTGTGGAAGATGGAGATGAAGCTGATGGAGTTGAAGAGTGGGAAGCAGCTGCATCAAATGCAGTGCTGGATGTTGGATGCTCGCCAACCAAACACGACAAGGACCCGGTACTCAGCCCCGCAGTACCAGACACAACAATTAGGGCCCGAAAATGGGAGTTGACATTATCTACCAAATTAAACTCTCCCCAAAGTGTCAAGGCATCATCCTCAGTTGGTGTAACTCTCTCAACAGGTCGGGCATCATGTTGAGATGATGAGGATCATTGTCTTCTATGTATAGAAGCTCCATCATCACTAGCTTCTTCATCATCATCAATCATCACGATGTCTATGACCGGCCCGGAAGGAGGACTAGTCACCATTGTCACTGGAGATGACTCGAGGGCATAAGTCTTTGCCCTCTTATTCTTTTCCCCGGCCGCGGAGGAACGTCTTCTCTTCGGTTGTTTATCCTTTGGCAAGGGACTCCGTAAAGGAATGTTTGTGCCCGAAACAGGCCCGGAGATACCTGTTCGAGTAAGTGCCTCCTGAAGCAGCCTTGCTGCATCAGCAGGATTAGCCAAGACGTCCTCCTTAGGGACAACAATAGAGCCCGCAGGTAGACCTAATTTCATGAACAAGTCAGAAGGGTTCGACCAAGTTCTCCATATACAAACAAAATGGAAGCAAAGTAAGTTAAAATTACCATAATTTTTGGCCTTCCACCCATATTTAAGGGCCAGTTCTTTTAACCACCGGTGGGATCCATAGAGTTGCTGAAACATGCAACGGGTGAAGAGTCGATAGGGCCATAAAAGTATATTTAGTAAAAGAAAATATATTAAATAAAGATCTTACGAGTGTGGTTCCAAGCGGCCGGAAAGGATGAAGCCATTGTCGGGATGATATTATTGGTGGCAACTTCATGGAACCGTTCTGTCCACCCACGGTCATTATCATCATCCATGCTAGTCAACAGAGCATGGTGACCACATTTGCAGAGGTTTATCATACCCCCACGAAAAATTTGGGAGAATAGAGATTCATTATACGAGCTAATATTAGCTATTCTGCAGTCTCCTGGCACAAGCGTCAAAGGCAGGCGACCATCCTCCATACTGAAGGACTTACCTATGCCAAACATACCTGGTAGCGAAGGCAAAACTGCGCAATCACGGAATCAAGCTCTCCACTCAAAGAAAACGCACCCAAAGTAAAGAGATACGTGTAAAAGTATGTAAAACCTTCCTTGGGAAGGGTCACTCGCTTCGATAGATGAGGAGCAATGATATCTAACTCATGGCAGCGACTTTCTTCCTTCACAACAGGAATATTGGGAGGACGAATAGAAGAAGGGTACCTACTAACAACCCATGTACGAGGGTTAGCAGTAGGGAATTTCTCTTCAAAGTCCTTTGTGGTACTGAGTCTTCTTGGGATGATGGAACCCACCGTTGGAGGAGTAGAGTCCTCGGCTTTGTTCTTATTCTTTGAAGAACCGGTATGCTTGGAGGAAGAAGCCATTGAATAAGAAGGAAAAGTTTTTTGTTTGAAGAGAATTAGAGAAAGGATGGAGAACAAAGATGCAAATCAGAAGCTCGAGAAATTATAAAGTGCAAAGGAAAAGAATGATGCGTATAAGTAAAATTTTGGCGGCTAAATTCATGGCCATGATTACCTCAATAATCAGCAAAAGTTGTGCTGAATCGTGGGATGACGCGTGTTCGGGGCATTAAATACGGAGAGACGTGCGTCTAATCAACCATCAGAAGCCTTCAGAGAGAGTTATAGTAATTTCCGCCAAAAAAGTATTTCTACCAACTTTTCGGTAACACAAAGTTAGGTCACTGGAAAGCAGGGGGACTATCTGTATAGGGTGAAATATGATATGACATGTGGTCATCTAAGGGAAAGACGCGTGGAACCCAAGACGACGATGGCTGAAGACCGAACGCAACCATTTCGCTTGTCACCGGAAGGGATAACGTTCATAAAGGTGCATTAAATGCTCTGCGCCCGGTAGCATTTAATAAGGAATATTCTGCAGCATTAAGAGGGACGGCCCGTTACAGAGAATTTGGCATTTATGTTCACCGTTACATCTTCATTAATGACTCTCATAATTGACATTAAAGGATGGTACGATCCTAGGACCTCCTTCCCTAGACATAGTTATAAATAGTGAGCTAAGTTATCATTGTAAAGCACACGAATTTTCTGGCTAAACTTACACTGCATTCTATACAAAGCTTAATACAATCTTACTTTTCCGCTTTTTGATCTCATCATTGTTGTGCTCGGAAACCTTGTTCCCAAAACTGTCATTTCTGCTGTTTCATCTACATTTTAAGGCTAAGTATTGTATATTTATTCAATTATTGCATTATTTCAGCATCAAATTAGTTCACTTCTACCAAACACGTATAAATTCAATTGTACCGTTTTACGGATAAACAAAAATATATGTGATTGACATTGAATGTGTACAGTTCAAACAAATCGATCACTATTATATATTATGAAATTTACTAACTACGTACAATACCAACCCTTCCAATCATATTGTCTAAATCAACTTTGTTTATTCACAGATATGGAGGCAGTTGTATCAGTGTTCCCAAATGGTAGAAAGGAGCTGCATACAATAAGGTCATGGGATTTCCTGGGTTTTCCTCAAGAAGTTATAAGTAGAACAAATGTGGAGAGCGACCTTATTATAGGAATGCTAGACACTGGAATTTGGCCAGAATCAGAAAGTTTCAATGACGAAGATTTTGCTGCTCCCCCAAGCAAGTGGAAGGGCATTTGTCAGGCCTCAGCTAAATTCACTTGCAATAAGCACGTCTAATCAAACACAAAGATAAATTTCTTATTTAGTAATTAAATATGGGTGACGATGGGACTTGATCCATAGTCTTTACGTGCTCTAATACCATAATGGAACATAATCATGCTTGCAAGTAAGGGAACGTATTGAGAACATGATTAAGTTAATAAAAATATGCTCTCTGATGTAAGATTTTGAATGAGATATATGGTCACACCTATATATGTCTGCTACTTACTTTACAACATAATATATATCGATCTTTTTAAGAAAAATCATCGGAGCCAAGTACTATCGAGTCAATGGAGAATTTCCGCCAGGCGACATCCAATCACCAAGAGACACAGAAGGTCATGGATCACACACGGCATCAACAGCAGCCGGGCGCTCCGTTAGAAGTGCAAACTTGTACGGTCTTGGCTAAGGAACAGCTAGAGGAGTACCTTCTGCAAGGATAGCTGTATATAAAATATGCTGGTCTGATGGTTATTCTGATGCTGATATCCTAGCAGCATTTGATGATGCAATTGCAGATGTAGTTGATATAATCTCACTCTCAGTAGGATGGTCTTTACCTTATGAATACTTTGAAGATTCAATAGCCATTGGAGCTTTCCATTCTATGAAGAATGGAATCCTCACCTCCGATTCTGCAGGCAATTCCGGACCTGATCCGCAAACGGTAACCAACCTGTCCCCTTGGTCTCTCTCTGTTGCTGCGAGTACCATTGACAGCAGATTTGTCACGGACGTGCAATTAGGAAACGGTGAAGTCTATGAGGTGAGAAATCTTGCCAAATTTTGCTACACACACTATATGTGTGCGTGGAGGGGGTGTGAGAGAGAAAAATATTGTAGAGAAAAATGACATTTGATACAAAATGTTTTAAAAACAATGACATTTGATACAAAATATTTTTAAAACAACTACATTTGATACAAAATATTTTTAAAACTTCTCTATATTTTCCGACACTTACATCTGCTGTTGAAAACTTCTCTATATTTTTAATTGTAAAAGTCATTTTTTTGTGTAAAAAATACCATTTTTTATATTTAATATATATTACATTTTCTTAACATCTTGCTATAATTACCCATAGAATAGACGAGTTCTCTTATTGTCTATCAGTGCTTTAAAAAGTTTATTGGGTCTTGCTCGGGGTTTGCTCCTAAGCAGGGTACTTGCGAAATATCTCGAGGCTCATGTATGGGGCTTAATTTTTGATGTTATGCCCCAAATAACCGATGATGCATCCTAAACACATTTATCGCTCAACACGTGGGGGTTCACACAATAGTTTCTACACAAAATATGTGCCAAATTTCCTAATTAATTACTAGTGTTGACCCTCAAAATACTTTGACAAATGAATAATAGAAGTTATATTCATATATAAAAATATGAAGATTGAGATTAATCAAATAACGAATCATAGTATTGCATATTTACTAATTAAGAATATCGCGAAGGTGAATATTATCTGAACATTTCTTCGGAAAATAGATAGTCGAAATTTAAACATAAACTACTTTTATACTACTAACAAAATGCTTTTTGGGTGAACACAAACTTATATTTTGTTTTTGGTCCATCCCACCCCATGAGGAGGTTCAATAATATTCCCACTTATTTTCCATCGTGACTTGAAAACTCAATTTACGACCTAGAGTCAACCTCACTTGGCTTGTTAATTCATACTACTTCAAAGTATTCGAATTTCCTTTTTAACAGAAAGAAAATATTTTTTAAAATAAACATATTTTTAAAGTTTGGCGAAACATGCTCTTAGTAAACTGTGATTAAGCATGAATGGATGATATAATCAAGCTTAATTAGGTGGAATTCAGTCTTCTAATTTGACTTTACACTTGGTTAACCTTCTCTTGCAGGGGGTCTCCATCAACACTTTTGACCTCGAGAACCACTACCCACTAGTTTATGGTCGAGACGTTCCAAATACTGAGGCAGGGTATAATGGATCTGAATCTATGTATTTAAGCAGTATTTAGAGTGGAATATGTTAGTCAAACTGCAATGCTATAATATAAAGAAACAACAATATTTCTGTAACAAGAAAAAAAACAGAAACAGGAAAAACAATAGTATAGCAGAAATGTATATAATCAGAAACAGCATCTGAAAATATATTTCGGAATAAAATCAAGCCACTGAATGTACGCTGTGTCCTTAAGAAAATTATTCCCCTCAAGTACCCAAGGTGTTGGAATATTATCCTCCCACGATATAACGATTTAACTCACCAGAGTATCGGTACCAAAAACGTCGATGATACAGCGAACCACTTGAAGGTTGTAAAACACATTGGAAACTTTTGTGCAGAAGAAGGAGAAGAAAATCTGAAAATTTTGTAAGGAACGATTCTAGGATCAATACATATTTATAGCCATTTTCTAGCACTGTTTCTAAAAAGTTTACAACCTTTCAGAAACAGCCATAGTAGTTGGAACAGGTGGAAACGTTTCTCGTTTGAAAAATTTCGGGAAAAGAATTTAAAATAATTCGGGAAAGAAACGGACCGGGTCGCGTAGCGGGTCCTGAGTTATTCCGGGTTGAATTTTCGTTAATTAATTAAATTAATTTATTAAATAATTAAAAGAAATATTTTCCAAAAAGATTAATCAATCAATCTTTGACCGAATCCGAATCCGAGCGAGCGACGACGACGACGGCGCGAGGCTTACTTTCTTTACAACCCATTTAACACCAAGGGAAGTGCTTTCTCAATATAAGCATATTCCCTTTTCTTTTGAGTTTTCACCACTAATGAGGGACACTTGCTCTTTCCAAAGCAAAATGAAACTCACTTTCCCTTCAGTTTCTTCCCTCCATTTCCCATTCACCAAACTTTAATCCCAATAATCCCCCACATGAATGGGGAATGGCTATAAGACAAAGGAATGCACGGACGAGTGTGTGATTTACATGCAAGGATTAATTGCATCGAAATATGAGTAGGTTTCCCTTTGAACTTTCCATAGTGAACTTATATCGGATATACTCGGTCAATCGGTAGATTTGATATTTTTGAACCATCGAGCTTTGTTGTATACCTAAACAACATAAGTCATACAATCAACCCTTAACCATCTATCGTTCTCACGATTGTGTTCGTTTCAGCCATGAACACCGCCTAGTTTCATGAGTTAGAGAATGGGCTTTTACTTTTATTTCCCTTGAAGTGGCTTACACTTCACACTCACATAGGTGATTTCTAAACGTCTAATCCTATAGACACGCTATCTGGTCATTTCCTACCAGACTTGGCAAATTATTGAAAAGCTTTAACCTTTATTGACTTATAAAAAAGCCTTAATGCTTTACCCTGATTTCTGAACATTGTCTTCATCATGAGAATGGGTTGAGTTATTTGACAATGTTGAACCGTCAGTTATAACTTTATTTTATCTCTTTGAACCTAGCTCTTGGGATCTCCAGTCTGCTAGGTAGAGTTACCGCCATGATGACTTGTCCTAGGCCTTAATCTCATTCCCTTCGATGATCTTTTAACCGTGTCTCTAGATAGGCCTTTTGTAAGTGGATCCGACACGTTATCTCTTGACTTTACGTAGTCAATCGTGATAACACCACTAGAGAGTAGTTGTCTAACGGTATTGTGTCTCCGTCGTATGTGACGAGATTTTCTGTTATACATAACGCTCCCTGCCCTGCCTATTGCCGCTTGACTATCACAATATATACATATAGGTGCCAAAGGTTTAGTCAAAATGAAATATCTTCCAAGAAATTCCGGAGCCATTCAGCTTCTTCACCGGCCTTATCTAAAACTATGAATTCAGATTCCATTGTAGAACAGGTGATGCACGTTTGTTTGGATGATTTTCATGACACTGCTCCGCCCACAATTATGAAAATATATCCACTAGTGGATTTAACTTTAGATGATCCGGTGATCCAATTTGGATTACTATATCCCCCAATCACGGAGGGATATTTGTTATAATGTAGAGCATAGTCTTGGGTATATTTCAGATACCCCAAAACTCGTTTCATTGCCATCTAATGTATTTGATTGGGATTACTTGTAAACCGACTCAGTTTGCTAATAGCACATGCTATATCTGGTCCCGTACAATTCATGATATACATCAAACTTCCCAATACTCTTGCATAGTCCAGTTCTGAGTCACTTTAACCTTCATTCTTTTGAAGTGCATAACTCACGTCAATTGGAGTCTAGGAAATCTTGAAATCCAAATACTTGAACTTTTCAAGTACTTTTTCAATGTAGTGAGACTGTGATAATGACTTCAGCAACTCCTAAGTCTTTCATGTCGAATTTTCTAGCCAGCATGCACTTAATAGTATTTATGTCTGCCATATCTTTGCTCATTATCAACATGTCATCAACATATAAACAAACAATGAATTCATGACCTGAAATATTTTTAATATAAACACATTTGTCACACTTGTTGATTTTGAACCTACTTGCCAACATTATTTGGTCAAATTTGGCATGCCATTGTTTGGGTGTTTGTTTAAGTGCATAAAGCAACTTAACAAGTTTCCACACTTTTTTTTCATTACCCGAAATCACAAAACCCTCAAGTTGTTTCATGTAAATCTCTTCCTCCAATTATCCATTTAATAAAGATGTTTTAACATCCATTTGATGGATTTCAAGACCATACACGACCGCCAGTGCCACTAACACCCTAATAAATATTATCCTCGTTACTAGCGAGTAAGTGTCAAAGTAATCAAGTCCTTCTTTTTGTCTATAACCTAAGGGTGGCATGTGAACCGGTTAGGACCGGGCCCGACCTAGGACCGCAAGCCCAAATGGGCGGTGGGCCTAAACGGTCCTAACCGGATAAGACCGGGACCGTGGGGAGGTAGCTGGGTAGTGGGTCGGTCCCATAGGCGAGGCCTGCGAGACCGGGACCGGCTGGGAAGTGGGCCGGTTCAAGCGGTCCTAAACGGGCCTATCCGGGCCCAACGACTAATTTTTTTTAAAAAAATCTGCCACATTATAGTCGTTATGGCATTTAAAATATGGTTGTTTTACCTGTCAAAATAGCCATTTAATCCTCCCCCCCCCCTCCCTCCCCCTCCCAATTTTGTTTTAACTCCAAACTTTTTATAATTATACTTTTTCCCTATTTTCAACTATAAATACCCCCTCATTTTTTTATTTTTCTCACAAAATCATCAATCTCTCTCAATCTCTCTCTAACTTTCTTCTATAATTGCTTACTTTATTGTTATAATTTATGCAAAATTGTAAAGTTAGTGAATTGAAGTCTTCAAGTCTTCAATGATAATTAATTTTCAACAAGTTATTCGTCAATTCGGTAAACTCGTTCCAACTCTTAAGTTTTAATATTATAGTTTTGTTTATTTTATTTACTCTGTATTGCTTGATTAATTAAGATGGCATATTCTTTAAAAAAATATTTAGTAAAAATAAGGAAAAATCTAAGAATGGTGAATCTAGTGGCCAATCTATTCCTCCTCCACTTCCCCCGGCTCCCCGACGCAAACTTGTTACCCGTCCTACACCTCCTATTCTTGATAGCGATAATAGTTTATTACAATTTACCGAGAGTCAATTTTGCCATAATATTGCACCCAGTGAACAATTAAACCATGAATATATGAATGCTCTTTATGGTAATCCAACTATTGATGAAAATGATGATGAAGAAATATATTTTGATGAAACGCAACCGGATGACGATACACCCACTAGTCCTGCTCCTGAAGTTAACCCAACTAATAATAATCCAAATGATGCCCCGTCTGACCCTCCTGTTACTGCCCCTACCTTTTCTAGACAACCTTCTAAACGGGCAGAAACATATGCTATTTGGCCATTTTTTACTCAACTAAGAGAGAAAAAAATAGGGCTAAATATAAACTTGGGGCAAAGAGTTAGTTTTTAAATATGTTGGAAGTCGGGGGAGACGGGAAGTTTGACTAGACACATATTGCTACACCCTCAAGATAAAGCTAGATATTTTCGTATGAAAGCTTTGGCCGAGGGGACAAGTGCACCTAGTCAGGCTGACCTTAGTACCGGGTCAAATCAATTTCAATCGTGAATTAACACTATTACCAGTGGTATTTTATATTACGAACCAAACAAAGATCGGGAAGAATTGAGAAAAATGGTTAATGTTATGTGACATTACCCATATTTAGGTAAAGTGGTCAAGAAAAAACGGTGTGTCTTAGATACACTTTCAAAAGGTTGAGTGTGTAATATTATTTTCGTCCACAAAAAATATATAACAGAGATTTGGTCGGATGCCACCTTATGTATTTTGCCTAATTGCAGTAAATTGACCTTTTGGGGTGCATGTCTTGTGGAACCCAAACATTATACAAAATTAAAAAACATTCAATAAAATAGATAACCTTCCTTTAACTTTTGTATTTCTTCCTTTTGGGTACAGCAACGCCTATGAGCTCCAGGGCAAACACTGAGGCAGAATTCGCATATGGATCTGGTCAAATAAATCCAATAAAAGCTGCACATCCCGGTCTAGTATATGACATGGGAGAAATTGATTACATAAAATTCTTCTGTGGTCAAGGATACAGTACCAAGAATTTACAGATTATTACAGGGGCTGACTTCTTGTACTTCTGAAACCAATATAACTGTTTGGGATCTAAACTACCCTTCTTTCACAATTTCTTCTTCGAAAAACACAAAGATCACCCGAGTATTTCATAGGATCGTCACCATCGTTTGTACGCCCGTTTCAACTTACGAGGCAACTGTGGTAGCACCTGAGGGACACACCATTCGAGTAGAACCGAGAATTCTTTCGTTCAGATCATTGGGGCAGAAGCAATCATTCGTGGTGTCAGTTACGGCGGAGATAATTGACTCTATGATATCAGGTATGGTGTGGGATGACGGGGGTGCATCTAGTTAGGAGTCCTGTTGTTGCTTATGCTTCTAATTAAAGCTTCAGAATATGAATTTATATTTTTTTTTCCTCCTCTTCCGGTCATTCGTTTTCTATAACCACTAGATGAGGAAAGGCCCGGGCCCAATATTGCAATTTCATTGGGAAATTACTTATTATAAAAATTGACCAATTCATTAAATATTACTCCTATTAACATTAGCCAAATGTTAGCAATTACTTATTTGTAGCCAAAAAGTGTTAAATTTATGTTTTCTTTTGAGTGGGTGTTATTAGATTAGATTGGGTACATTTTAAGGAGTTTGAATCTTAGTTTTGGGATGATTTGGCGGAGTTTTGAGGTGGTTTGAATTGAAAATCCGAAATAGAAGATGAAACCTGATAAAAATGAGATGTGTATCATACTGTGCATTATTTGTGTATCACATATGTATCATATTTGTATAAAAGGTGTATCACATGTATATTCATATATATATTTGTATGTGTGATACATGTGTCGCAGAAGAATTTTTTGAATTCGATTTTAACTATAATTTTTGATGCCAAATCAGTCCAAATCACCTCTGATCTTCCTCAAAAATCGTATATTGACTAATCTATATGTTTTCAATGAATTTCAACCATACCCATTGAAAAAAGTCCCATTTTACTTAGAAAGAACCTTATTTCTTTTCATCTTGCATCTAATGTTGTTGATCACGCTTAAAATATATGGAAGAGGATCTTTGCATGTGATTCTTGGAGAGAAAGAACCTTATTTATTTGAATTTTTAATTTTTATATGTGTTTGGCTAGTGTTGATAAGTCTATGATTAATGGCTAGAGGTTAGTAAGTTAGAACTTATTTGAGATATTTATATAATATTCTCATTTTTAAAATGTGATTTGTCGGTGCTCAGTTAATTTTTTGATAAATAAATTATCATTAATATATCCATTTAATCATGGATAGAGAATGATATTGGGATCAAAATTTACAATTAATTTATTTTAATAATTTACATAAAATTAAGCTACAAATTATAACATGTTTAAGTTGCTTCAATTAACATAAAATGATTACGTGCTATAATACTCATTTTAACCTCCGATTAGTGTCAAACACAAACATCAAATTAAAAAATTGATATCAATGATATTATTTCCCCACTGTATTTGAATATATATTTTAAAAGAGAATACATTAAAAAGTTACAAGTGTCGTCTATATTAATATAATTTTCTAGAATAAAAAGAATACCAATCTATCTTTTATAAACTAATCTGGAATACATCCAAATTGGTCTTGCAAGTATTTCGATAGTGGGACCAATTAGCTACTTGATGAAAGAAATGTCATTCTTTATAATACGATAAAAGATTAAAGAAATTATGATTTTACTTCATATCTTGTATACATCAAAATTAAGAATTATTTTTAGTTCAATAAGCAAAGAGAACTTCCAAGAGGATTTGCATTCCTAACGAGGCAATTTACTACTTCAAACAAAGAGAACAATATGCACTAAAACAAATATTAATATGATGTAGATTGCCTTTTTATTATTATATTTTTTACATTATATAAATTGTAGGAATTCAATATAGCAGTTTAAATTATATTTAACTATAACTCATTTAAAATGATGTTAACTGGTGATAAAATAATAAATATTTGATAGAAGTCTATATAAATTATACGAATTTTAATTTTTTTCCTCAATTTAAGGAGATGAGGGAAATGTTTTTATTTTCTTTTATAGAATTATCAATGTTAATTTTCATAATGAAATAACATAAAAATTATAACAAGTAATATTTTAGACAATTTATTGACAGTTGAAAACTTATCATGGAAGAATGGACAACAACAACAACCAAAAAAAATTCACTGTAATCCCACAAGTGAGGTTTGGGGAGGGTAATGTGTAACCCCTAGATTATATTTTTACATCAATTAAGTATATAAGAGATAGTCTCCCAGTACAGTAGGAACAAATCTCATTACTTAAATTAACTTTTGAGGTTTAACAAACTATATTTTTTAAAATTACTTTTGAATATAAAATTTTTTAGTTTGAAATCGCTTTCAAATAGTGTGGATAGATGAAACCATTTAATTCTATTTTTAAACTGTTTTAAAATAGTATGGGTAAATATGAAAATCTTGTAAATTTTTGTTGCCCTATTATTTAAAAATTAATTTTACTTTCTCTATGGAAACTTCCATTTGACTAAAACAAAATTAATAATTTTACAGAAAAAGGGTTCACACTACTTCCTGAAAAAATAGTCTAATTGACACTAACATACAATACAATGCATTTAAGAAAAAAGGTTCACAGTACTTCATGGAACAAGCAGAGTTGTGGCTATTGGCTAGGGGAATGTGGGGTCCACGTGTATCAAACATTACCTGTTAAGAAATGCAAGGAGGGATGTTATTTAAAAAATGAAAAGAATACATGAGTTTTTATGAAATGACATATATGCTCGTGGTCAACCATCTCTTTGTATTTTCTAACCTCAAGATAAGGGGGACGGTGTTGGATGTTGCCTTTTGGAATAAATTACCTCAAGCTTCATTTTTTTCTTTTTAAGATTTTCCAAACAACTTATGTATTCTCTAGAGGGCCGCTAAACTTTTGTAGATAGAGGCAAAGTCAAAATTTGAAGTTTATAGATATAGTATTCTAGTTCTTTTAAATTATTGGGATTTAAATTAATCATTTCTATATATTCCATAAATTTCACAAGACAAATATAAGATTTTGAACAAAAGTTACTCGCCTCGGTCGAACCCGTAAGCAAAGTCTAGCAGCTCCGCCTCTGTCTGTGGATGATTGAAAAGAGAATTAAGTTGCAGATAAATGAACTAATGCAACTCATCAAACATCGTTTTTCCATTAATCATTCATCAATAGAGCTTCTGAATCTTTGTATACAAGTCTACAAGGACCACAACTATGAAATGAGAGCTTTAATGGTGTGTCATGATTCAAAATTGAAGGAGGGGACCAACACGCAGTTGGTTGATTCCGCCCAAAGAAGACCATCAATATAGTCATTCAAATTAAATTTAGAAAGTACTCCAACATTCCTTCCAACATAAAAATGTACTCCCTCTATTTCAATTTACATGACACACTTTCCTTATTAGTCCGTTCAAAAAGGAATGACATATTTCTACACTTGGAAATAATTCAATTTTAAACTTTTTATTTTACCCATTTTACCCTTAAGGAGAAGTTTTAATAACCAAACAAATATCATGGCCCCATAAAGCCTTTATCCCTTAAACTTTTATGATCACAAGTTTCAAAAGTCTTTTTTTTCCCTTAAACTCCGTGTCTAGTCAAACTAACTCATCTAAATTAAAATGGAAGGAGTAATTAAAAATAAAAATTTTATTGTATGTGTCACATAACCAACATTATTTATACGAATGCAAAACTCTCTTATTACTTTTTTTAAAAAAAAAATCTTATTACTTCATAAGTGGACTAACGTATCTCACTTGTCTGCTTCAAAACAAATAACAAAAAAATAGCGATTTTAAAGTGTACATTTTTTCTAATCTGTAAGATACTTAATGAAGCAACGAGAATATATTACTATACGGTAACAAAATATTTCAACAAGTGTCATTTTCCTTTTACAAGGGAAGTCACCTTCTAGAATGTGACAATGCATTCAATCAGCCAGCTAGGGATAAATTTACACCACGATAAAGCATGGTCGATCATATCAAGTGCTCATACAATCTAGATCTTGCGCCGCGCCCTATGCGTATTCAACATCTTTTAAGAAATTAATTAACGATCAAGAGTACAAGTGTGACTTAGCTACTCCATGTTGATTAGAGATTGGAATTGTAACTTCATTTCGCATGACTCATGTGACGACCCAAAACCAACCGTCGTGATGACGCCTATTGAGAAATTAGGCAAGCCAACTACTCAACCAGTTCAACCAAATAAAAGCTTTGAAAATTAACGAAGGCCGTTAATATTTAAGAAACCATTTAAAAATCGAAATAAAACCATAACGCAATACGAACCTCTCCCAAAGATCGGGGTGTCACCGAGTACATGAGCATCTATGTCAGAATACAGTCTACTACAATATTTAGAGAATAAAAACTGAAATACAAATAGAGATAAAGAAAGAGAGTCAAGGCCTGCGAACGCCGTGCAACTACCTCGATAGTCTCCGAACTCTGATGCCTCAATCAGCAGCCGCCATGACCAGAAGCACCTGGATCTCCACATAAGGTGCAGGGAGTAATATGAGTACATCCAACTCAGTAAGTAACAAGTCCAACCTTTGGACTGAAAGGTAGTGACGAACTCAACCGGTACAGATAAAATAGAAATAACTGTGCAGAAACGTAGGCATGCTTTCAAGTTAAATAGATAGTTCAAAACAGTAAAGTAGATCAAGTCTGAACAATGTGAAGAATATATCTCTTCTACTTCTACACGCCAATACACATATTGTATGTGATGCACGATGCTGACAGCCTCACGTGCTCACGCTCTCAAATGCTCAATCACTCGGTACTGTATATGGCTCATACGGCCCAGGGAAGATCCATCCTGGAATATATAAATCACTGACCATCAGTCACCCAGTACTGAGGAAGGCCAATCCAACCCTATGGAGAAGATCCATCTCCAGATATCAAGTACTTCGGACAAGATCCTTATCTAGGAAAGATCCATCCCTCAATAATATCAACCGCGCTCACTAGGGGTGTGTACAGACTTCGGAGAGGCTCCTACAGCCCAAGCGCTATCACAAATCAGTATAACCACTGTAGCGTGCAACCTGATCCCATAACTGTCACTCATAATCAGGCTCTCGGCCTCACTCAGTCATCAACCTCTGTAGTCTCACTCACGGGCTCACAATGTCATGAAAACTAGCCCGAAACAATGCTATGATATATTAATAAATAACAACTGAGACTGAGATATGATATGAAATGCATGAACATGACTGAATACAAAATATCAATGAAATCAGTCAGATGACAGCAAGAAACGACCACTAGGGGTCCCAACAGTACTGGCATAAAGCCTAAACATGATATCTAGCATGATTGACAGCTCAATTACTTTATCATATGATGAAAACACGGATATCAACAAGATAGAGTCACTATATGGTGCCATGGAATCAACCAGGTCACAATTCTCACGGTGCACGCCCGTACACCCGTTACTTGGCATGTGTGTCACCTCAATACCAATCACATAACACATAATTTGGGGTTTCGAATCCTCAAAACCAAGTTTGAAAGTGTTACTTACCTCAAACCGTGCAAAACTCTACTCCGAAATGCCTTTGCCTCTCACATCTGTCTCCAAACGTCCCGAATCTAGCCACAAGTAGTAAAATACAGTCAATATAGTCTAAAGGGACCAATTCCACAAGAAAATTAATATATTATAGCCAAAAATCCGAAATCGGCCCGTACCCGGCCCCCAAGCCCACGTTTCGAAATCCGACAAAAGTCACAAAATCCGAAAGCCCATTCACTCACGAGTCTAATCATACCAAATTTACTCAAATCCGATAACAAAATCCCATTCAAAACCTCAAAAATCTAACTCAAGAACACTTCCTCTTTTTTCCAATTTTTTCACCCCAAATCACAAATTAGATGATGAAATTAAAGACATAATCATGAAATTTAGCCAAAACCATGTAAGAATCACTTACCCCAATCAACACCACGAAAATCCCTTCAAGAATCGTCCAAATCCGTGGTCTCTAGCTCAAAATATGAAGAATGGATTCAAACCCTCGTTTTTGAAATTAAATACTATTGCCCAGATTTCCTTCTTCGCGAACGCGACCGTCCTCTCGCGTTCGCGTAGACCAATTTGATTGCCTCCCAGTTTAGCTCTTTGCGAACGCGACCAACGCTTCACGAACACGATGGTTTACCAACTCTAACCTTCGTGAATGCGACCCATGCCCCGCGAACGCGTAGACTAAAAGGCTGGGGGTCCCCAACTGCCTCACACCTCTTCACGAACGTGACACCACTCCCGCATTCGCGATGCACACACAGACCACACCTTCGCGTTCACGTCCTCTTCTTTGCGAACGCGCATAACAGAAATTCCCAGCTCACAAAAACTATTTGCGAATGCGAGGCTCTTCTTGCGAATGCGTAAGAGGAAACCAGAAAAACACAGCATCAGCCATCAACCATCAACCAAGGTCCAAAAATGATCCGTTAACCACCCAAAACTCACCCGAGGCCTTCCGGGACCTCAACAAAACATACCATCAAGTTCCAAAATATCATACGAACTTATTCGAACCCTCAAATAACCTCAAATAACATCAAAACACGAATTACACACGGATTCAAGCCTAATAAACTTTGAAATTTCCAAATTCTACAAACGACGCCGAAACCTATCAAAGAACGTCCGATTGACCTCAAATTTTGCAAACAAGTCACAAATAACCCCACGAACCTACTACAACTTCCGGAATCGGAATCCGACCCCTATATCAAAAAGTCAACCCCCGATCAAACTTTCCAAAAATTCGACTTTTGCCATTTCAAGCCTAATTCTACTCCCGACCTCCAAATCATAATCCGGGCACGCTTCTAAGTCCAGAATTACTTAACGGAGCTAGCGGAACCATCAAAATTCCGATATGATGTCGTTTATATATAAGTCAACATCCGATCGACTTTTCCAACTTAAGATTTCAATTAAGAGACTAAGTGTCTCAATTCACTCTGAATTCACTCCGAACCCGAACCAACTAACCCGGTAAGTTATAAAACAACAGTGAAGCATAAAAATGAGTAGAAAAAGGAAAAAGGACTACAACTCTCGAAATGACCGACCGGGTCGTTACAACTTACCGGATTGAAATCTCACTATAAGTCTTTTTTTGTAACGACTCAGTTGGTCATTTTGAGCATTTACATTCCATTCAGCTATTTGAAGTATTGATCATTACGGACTTGTGTGAATTGTAGGCTTTGATTTTTAGGTTTTTCGAAAGTGATTTGGAAGAATAAATTTTATGTTTGAAGCTTTAAGTTGGAAAAGTTGACCAAGTTTGACTTTTTATGTATTTGACCCTGGAATTGAGTTTTGATGGTTTCATTAAGTCCGGATAGTGATTTTGGATGTGGGTGTATGCCCGGATTGGTATTTGGATATTTCTAGAAGGTTTCAACGCTAATTAACGAAAGTTAGGAATTTGAAGGTTTGGAAAATTCATAAGTTTGACCAAGAGTTGACTTTGAGGATATCGGATTCGGATTATGGTTCCGGGAATTGGAATAGCTTCGTTATGTCATTTTGGACTTGTGTGCAAAATTTGAGTTCATTCTGAGTTGATTTAATATGGTTCGGCATGAGTTTTAAAAATCACAAGATTTAAAAAATTTTAAGTTTGAATTGTGGTACAATTTGCCGTTTGGGTGTTGTTATATGTGATTTGGGGTCTCGAGTAGGCCCATAATATATTTTGAGACTTGTTGGTATGTTCGGACAGGGTGAGATTCGAGGTGGTTTCGGACCATTTTTAGGCCATTTTTAACTGCTGGTTTTTGGCTACAGCAGTGTGCATCGCGATCGCGGACGTTGGATCGCGTTAGCAAATAGCAAAACGGGAGAAAGGGGTCTGTGAATCACGTTGGCGGAGACTGATTCGCGTTCGCGAAGAAAAATTTCTGCTTCACATGGCTGACTTTGGAAGCTCGTATCTTGCAATCTATATGGAATTTGAAGATGATCCAAAAATGAAAGTTATAGCCCTTGGTGTCTAATTTTTTGAAAGTCAAAACCATTTATCATTTGGTGTTTTGTACAAAATGTTATGACCATTATACTATAGGCTATCTGGAGGAGTTGGGCAGCTTGTTCTTCGCGATCACGAAGGGCAATTTTGAGCTGAGAAACGTTATGCTTTGCGATCGTGAAATATTTTCTGTGACCGCGAAGGGTAAATACCTGGGCATAAGCTATATTTCTGGGGTTTCGGCCATTTTATCATATTTGGAGCTATGGAACTCGGATTGAAGCGATTTTGAAGCGATTTTCGCCATATGGATTAGGTTAAGTGTTCTCTACTCAGTTTTGATTATATTTCATGAATCTATCCTCGTTTTTGTCTTGTCAGACCTTACGTGCAGATGTTGCATGCTGAGGTTGCTGCATACGGTGGGAGCTAGATCTGAAGATGTTCCTGCATTCCAATTATCGCTATCACTTGTCCTTGGTAGCATTAGATTCGAATTTTGTTCATTTACATTTCAACAGATGTTGTAATTATTTCAGTTCAGTGTTGTAAAAATCTAAATCTTAGAAGCTCATGATTTGTACTACTAGTCCTTGGGAAATACTTTGTATAATAGTTCAGTTGTATTATCATTTCTTCTCTTAATAAATCTCATTAAATTGGATAGTTGATTATTGGCTTACCTAGCGGGTTGGGTTAGGTGCCATCACGACTAGTTGGATTTTGGGTCGTGACAAGTTGGTATAAGCGCTCTAGGTTCATAGGTTCTACGAGTCATGAGCAAGTATCTAGTAGAGTCTTGCAGATCGGTATGATGACGCCCACACCTATCTTTGAGAGGCTAAAGGTCATTTAGGATAAACTTCTCATCTTTCTTTCCTTATCGTGCGAGATTTATTCATCTTGAAGTGTAACTCTTTGAATTCTGTAACGACCCGGCTGATCGTTTTGATAATTTAAGTCCCGTTCGATATCATAAGGCCCTGGGTGGCTTCGTATTATGTGTATTGACTTGCGTGCGTGGTTGAATTCAGTTATCGAATGATTCAGAGTGATTTGGGACAATTGGTCCCTAAAACAGAAGCTTAAGTCTTAGGATTTTGACCATAGTCGGAACTATGTGAAGACGACTCCGGAATGGAGTTCAGTCAGTTTCGTTAGCTCCGTTGGGTGATTTTGGACTTAGGGGCGTGTCCGGATTGTGTTTCAGAGGTCTGTAGCACATTTAAGCTTGAAATGGCAAAAGTCGAATTTTTGGAGATTTGGACCGGAAGTGAACTTTTTGATATCGGGGTCGGAATGCAATTCCGAGAGTTGGAACAACTCCATTATGTTATTTGGGACTTGCCTACAAAATTTGACGTTATTCCGGGTGGGTTTGATTGGTTTCGGCACGAGTTTTCAAAGTTGGAAGTTTTGAAAGTTCATAAGTTCGATTCTTGGTTTGATTCATAGTTTTGTCGTTGTTTGATGTGATTTGAGACCCCGAGCGAGTCCGTGTTAGGTTATGGAACTTGTTGGTATGTTCAAACGGGGTCCCGGGGGGCCTCGAGAGTGTTTCGGATGGGCTACGGGCCATTTTCTTCTATTTTTGAACTGCTAATATCTGTCTTCTGGTTTTCTCCTTCGCGTTAGCGTCTGCTCCTCCGCGTTCGCGAAGAGTAATTTTGTAGGAGGGAATATTTGTTCTTCGCGTTCGCATTCCTCATTTTGCGATCACGGAAGCCAACCTTTTCCTTCATCGCGTTCGCATTCATCTCACGCGTTTGCACAGCTATGCCATTCCACTCTTCGCGTTCGCGTACTACTTCATGCGTTCACTAAGAGCAATCATTGGGCCATCAGATTTTTCCTCTACGCGTTCGTGAACGTGTTGTCGCATTCGCGAAGCACAACTGGGCATCTTTTGTTTTTCTTCTTCGCGAACGCGATTGTTCTTCCGCGTTCACGATGCTTAAAGACCTGGGTAGAATATAATATTTCCAAATCGTGGGTTAGGCCATTTTTATCATATCTTGAGTTATAGAGCTCGATTTTGTGCAATTCCTTGTGAATATTTCAAGCAAATCGACTGGGTAAGTGTTCTTCACCTAGAATTTATTATATTCCATGATTTAATCTTAATTTTTATCATTTAGTTTGTGCTTTGAGTTGGGGAAAGAGGAGGTTTTTGAAGAAAATTTTCAAAATAAAAAATCATGATTTGAGGGACGAATTGGTATCGGAATTTGATAATTTTAGTATGGTTGAACTCATATCAGAATGGGTGTTCGGGTTTTGTGAAATTTGTCGGGTTCCGAGGTGCGGGCCGGGGGTCGACTATTGACCTATTTTTAGATTTTGATAAAGATTAAGGTTTTATGGTCCGGAATAGTTTCTTATGAGTTTTATTTGTGCTTTGAAGTTATTTTGGTTGGATTTGAGCCGTCCGGAGGTCATTTCGCCTGAGAAGTTCATTTTTGAGTATCGGTCTGTCTTCTTTGAGGTAAGTATCTTGACTAACTTCGTGTAGGGGAACTACCCCTTAGGATTTGTGTCTTCTATGCTAATTGTAGTCCGTGTACGTGAGGTGACGAGTAAGTGCTCGGACTTATTTGCGGAAAGTTAGCCTTTTAGGGTTCTTAGGTCCTTGTATTCACTGATTATGCAGTTATGATGTTATAAATACGTCTCTTAATTACTAGTTTTACCTCAACCTGCTTTAATTAGAATTAATTGCTTCATGATCCGCCCTTGATGCTTATTTGAGTCATATGTGCCTTAACTGAAATTGTTATCTCTTCTATTGCCATGTTATTTTTCTCCTAACTGATTATCTTTATTTGAAGTTATAATTATCTCTTTTATAATTGTTCATCCTTAATTGAGGCTACGATTATCTTTCTGCTGCTTATTCCTAATTGAAATTGTTGTATCTCTTTCTTAATTGCCAACCTTAAAAGAAGTTAGATATCCTATATTTTAGTTGACTTGTACTTATTTGGAATTATTCGTCTTGTGTTAGCTCCCTCGTTGTCGAACTGTACATTGTGGACCGTTGTTACATAATATTTCCTTTCTTGTTGAGTTGTTCTTATTATGACTAGCATTATCTATTGTTGCTACTCCTTGTGAATTAGTTCCTCCGTTTTCTTGAGTTCTGAAATTTCTGAGTTGACTTATTTGTCGTACCATTGTATTATTGTCATTGTTGCTGTTGTATTTATTGTGGTGATGCACGAGGTTTATGCCGTGTGGTTGTTGTTATTGTGATGCACGAGGTTTCGGCCGTGCGATTGTGGTTATTGTGATGCACGAGATTTCTGCCGTGCGGTTGTTGTAATGGGGTTGCACAAGGTTTCTGCCGTGCTATTGTTACTATTGATATTTGCACATACGGCGCGACAAGGAGGATATATATATATATATATATATATATATATATATATATATGTGTGTGTGTGTGTGTGTGTGTGTGTGTGTGTGTCTGTGTGTGGGAGGGGGGGTTGCGCATGTGGTGACACAAGGTGGGAACATTGTTATGTATGTGTGGCGAGACAAGGCGGGCACTTACTTTATTATTGCACACGTGGCGAGACAAGGTGTGCTATGTTAGGGATTGATTTGTGATGATTTGTGATGGCCTGGGGGCATTCTTGTTGTTGATATTTATGTAGTGGTACACTTACATGTGTGAGCTTTATCTTGTGAAAGCTGTGAGAAAATATTCTACGTGATGTCCGTTCTTTTTCCTTATGCTTATTTGCTGGTATGGACTATGTTAGGGCACTTGCACAAGCATATACATAGTTAAGCACTCTTATCAGATAAGAGGTGTTCTTGATATTGTTGAGCATAGATGCTCACCCTTGTTTACTTGCCTTCTATGTAAGAATGGCTCTATTGGCACGTGAGTCGTCAGTGCGGTTATGAAGTGTAATGAAGGCACATGATTGCAAGTGTTAGGGTTCAGGTATTGAGACTCGTGAGTTGTGATTTGCCCGAGGTTCGGTAGCTCGTGGAGTTTGATGACTAAAACCTGATGTAAAAGCGGTTATAGTTGCTGAGTTATTACTTGTCCTTGCTGTATTTGTGATTCCGGATTTAGGTTGTGGTCCATTCATTTTTCTGTGTCATTTTTATGGTATCCCGCTGATACTTGTTGTTTCCTTTCTTCTTGCCATTACTGTATTGTGGGCCTTATTGCATAGTCTTTATGTAGATATCATATTTCTGCTGTTCATATACTTATACTTGTTCGGTTTATTAGACCAGTGGGTGTTTTGACTGTTTCTCGTCACTACTCCACCGAGGTTAGTCTTGATACTTACTGGGCACCGCTGTGGTGTGCTCATTCTATACTTCTGCACATTTTTGTGCAGATCCAGGTATATGTTCGTTAGCAGCTATGCGGGTCGTTGCTGTGGAGACTCAAGGTAAACCTGCTGCTGCGTTTGCAGGCTTCGGAATCACCTTCAAGTTTTCATTTTGCAATATTTATTCTTATTTCTTGACAGTTGTATTTAGAAGTTTTCTAGCAAATACTCTGTAGAGCTTATGACTTGTACTACCAGTTTTGGAAATTGTAAATTTTAAGAGATTTCTATTTCAAGTTGTTAGATGTTATTTAAATAATGTTGTTGTTTCAATTAATGTTAGGCTTACCTAGTCCCTAAGACTAGGTGCCATCACAATACCCAAACGGAGGGAAAATTGGGTCGTGACAAGTTGGTATCAGAGCTCTAGGTTCATTTGTGCTATGAGTCATAAGCGAGTTTAGTAGAGTTTTGCGATTTGGTATAGAGACATCTGTACTTATCTTCGAGAGGCTACATGACTATTAGGATAGTTTCACTTCCTTCCTTCCTGTCGTGCGAGTTCATTGGTCTCGAAGTTTGAACTTTTATCATTCCATTCTCTCACAGATAGTGAGGACACGAGCTGCAGTTACTGATGACGTTACCCCCGGAGCAGATGTCGCTAGGGGCAGAGGCAAAGGCCGATGGGGAGCACGTGCCGAAGCTAGGGCACCTACTAGAGTAGCAGTTGTGGAGCCGCCAGTAGTTCCAGTTGGGGGGAGGGGGCAGGTACCGGAGGCGCTTGCTGTTATCTCCAGACTTCAGGAGACCTTAGCATAGTTCCTGAACATATTTGGTACAATAGCTCAAGCGGGGTTGATTCCGGTTGCACCAGCTATTTCACAGACGGGGGGAGGAACCCAGACTCCCGCCGCCCACACCCCAGAGCAGCGAGTTCATGTTGGTCAGGTTTCAGGTGTCATGGCGACACAGCCTGCGGTTCCAGTTCAGTCCGTGGTTAGGGCAGCAACATCTGAGGAAGACCAATTTAGACTTGTAAGGTTCAAGAAATATGACCCTCATACATTCAGTGGTTTGGCTTTAGAGAGTGCACAGGGTTTTCTGGAGGAGTGCCATCGCATTCTCCACACTATGGGTATTATTGAGACAAAAGGGGTTGCTTTTACTGCATTCCAGCTTAAGGGAGCGACTTATCAGTGGTGGCGGGCATATGAGTTGGGTAGTCCGGCCGAGTCGGCTTCACTTACATGGGTTCAGTTTACAGAGATATTCTTGCGAGAGTTTGTACCTCAGTCCCTTCGGGATGCATGGTGCGCAGAGTTTAAGCAGTTGCACTAGGGCACTATGTCGGTGTTAGAGTATGCCATTAGATTCAGTGATTTGGCCAGACATGCACCTGCTTTGGTCGCTACAATTAGAGAGCGTGTCCGTAGATTCATTGAGGGACTCATGCATGATATTCGGTTCAGCATGGCTTGGGAGTTAGAGTCAAATGTTTCATTTCAGTAGGTGGTAGGGATCGCTCGCTGTGTAGAGGGCATGTGGGACCAAGAGAGAGAGGATATGTGGGGCCATGATAAAGAGTACATGCGAGAGCAGGATAGAGAGGACAGGGAGGCGAGGAGGCCTCGTAGACCGGAGAGATCTACTGGTCCTTATTTTGGAGGCAAGGTACGACATGGTAGAGGTTTTGTGGGTCATCTAGTTCAGTTTGCCCTTTAGGCTTCGCACAGTGTTTCAGGTGTTCATGGGTCTCAGAGTAATTGTACGGCACCGTTCCACAGCCACGTCAGCAGAAAGGTTGCTTTGAGTGTGGAGATACCAGCCACATGGTGAGAGATTATCCCAGACTTCGGGTAGGTGTGTCACAACAAAGTATTCAGGCGAGTAGAGGGAGCCCAAGAAGGGAAGGCCTAGCCCGTTGATGTGTTTCATAGAGTAGGCTTGAGGCCACTACGCCAGATGATGTCATACATGTATGCTTTTGATTTGTTACAAAGGGGAACCATTTGTATTTTGATTCGGTTCTGCTTATCGGGGTGAGTTCCCCTATTTGTTGTTCCATCTATGGGTGAGTTCATGACTTAGTATTTTGTATATGTGTTTGCCCCTGTTGGGAGACTCTATGAGTGGTAGCCCATGTCTATCATTTGTTTCCATTCATTATTGAGAGTTTCGAGGCTAGAAATGAATTCATGTTGTCTATTATGGCAGGTTTAATATGATTCCTGAGTAATTTGGTTACGATTTGTGATTTGATACTCTACCGAGGTGAGAGTTCATTAAGTGTTGTGATTTTATTGGCAGAATTGAGTTAGTGGAAGATTTCCATTGGTATGATGTGTATTCGACTTGTGATTCAGAGTTGAGGGTGAGACCCTCGCGATTCCATGTGATTTGATGTGTTTGAGCCGGGCTACGCGCCGCGGTAGAAGTTATATCAGGATGAGATCCTTATGATTTATTCATGTACTTTGATTTTTCCTTTTGAATTGATTCATAGTATGGTACTGTTAGAGAGTTGTACCTGTCGGGCTTGTTTGATATTTCCCTTATGTGTTTCTTTTTACATATTCAGTCATTTTCATTTCGTGCTTCTTGAGTTTTAGCTTGCGGGGTGTGTGCCCGGTGATATTAGTTGTGACTTTTTGATTCAGGTATATAGTTAAGAGGTTTTCATGTTTTGTGCATCGTTGTCAGTGTTGTGGAGGTTTGAAACAGGGTTCTAACGGATATAAGGCTAATTGTCGATGCTGGTTTTGATTACGGGTAGCTATTGTGATCAGAAATGTTATTATGGACCTATGTGTGGTGTGCCTTGTTGTGTGGTCGTACCTTGTGGGTGTAGGCATGAGTTGTTACAGCTGGTTGAGACTGATACTGGGTATGGATTTAGAATCGGGTCTTTTGAAGATAAATGAAAGGTGAGAATTTTGACTCTAAGGTTTATCGGTGTTGATAGAAAGGATAAATTACAGTTGGGATGGTGTCATCAGGCTTATGTGGATTGGGGGTGACGTGGGGTCCCCCATGGGTCTATGTTGGATATGTGCTTTCAGTAATTTGAAGACTTCGAGGCGATTCTTGGCACATTCGAGGACAGACGTTTGTTTAAGAGGGGAAGGATGTAATGACCCAGCTGGTTGTTTTGAGAATTTAAGTCCCGTTCGGTGGCATAAGGCCTTGAGTGACTTAGTATTATGTGTATTGACTTGCTTGCATGGTTGAATTCAGTTACCGGATGATTCAGAGTGATTTGGGACACTTGGTCCTTAAAACGGAAGCTTAAGTCTTAGGATTTTGACCGTAGTCGGAGCTGTGTGAAGACAACTCTGGAATGAAGTTCCGTCGGTTCTGTTAGCTCCGTTGGGTGATTTTGCACTTAGGGGCGTGTCCGGATTGTGTTTCGGAGGTCTGTAGCTCATTTAGGATTGAAATGGCAAAAGTCGAATTTTTGGAGATTTGGACGGGAAGTGGACTTTTTGATATCAGGGTCGGAATGCGATTCTGAGAGTTGGAACAACTCCGTTATGTTATTTGGGTCTTGCATGCAAAAATTGACGTCATTCCGGGTTGGTTTGATTGGTTTCAGCAGGAGTTTTAGAAGTTAGAAGTTTTGAAAGTTCATAAGTTCGATTCTTGGTTCGATTCGTAGTTTCATCGTTGTTTGATTTGATTTGAGACCCCGAGCGAGTCCGTATTAGGTTATGGAACTTGTTGGTATGTTTAGACGGGGTCCCGGGGGCCTCGAGTGTGTTTCGGATGGGTTACGGGCCATTTTTTTCTATTTTTGAACTGCTGATATCTGTCATCTGGTTTTCTCCTTCGCGTTCGCGTCTGCTCTTCCGCGTTCACAAAGAGTAATTTTGGAGGGAATATTTGTTCTTTGCGTTCGCATTCCTCATTCCGCATGTTACACCCCATGTTTTCGTACATAAAAGTATGCCATAAGTAAATTGTTGAAAGCTTGGAAATGAGATATTACATCCCGCATTTTTCGTACGTTAAAGTTTCGTCGTAAGTTAATCGACGTAAGTTCAGGAATGAGATTATTTTAAGATTATAACATTATGCTTTTGAAACAAGTGATGAGTAAATTTGTGAAGGTGAGAGGGTAAGCAAATCGAAGAAAATGATTTTCGTCGAAGTTTGACATTTTGGGATAAAATACGGCCCAAGCTAAAATACCCGGTATTTATGGACTAATACCATACAAGGTACCACATAGCCATGATAGTAAGGTGTACAAAGTGTGTTAAAAGTGAGTAATATTTTAAGTAATTTGAGATAATTCTTAATTATGTGGGATATTGGTTAATGGGAGATTTACAAGTTATTAAAAAATTGGTGGATAATATATTAAGATCCTTTGGATAAATCTTTGAACCCAACATGGAAGCAAGCTAAGACAAAGAAAATGACTCTTAACTCTCATTACAAGGTGGCATTTTAAGAGAGTATTTGTGGCCAAGTCATCATCAAAGTGGGGCCCACAACATGTAACTTTAAGACTTGATCTCTTACTTTATTAAAAGTGTATGCTAAGATTTGCTAAAAGAGCTTCTTACGGATGGAGTTCAAGCACAACATTCTAAGAGATTTCTTACCTTATTAAGGTATAAGATCTCTAATTCATTTAAGAGAGATTGATGCAAAATTTTTCATGGTAACGTGATTAGCACAACAAAAGACTTTCCTATCTCCTTAATATTAGAAGATGCAAGATTCACGTTTCAGAAAGATTGCCTATGTGATTTGCTACAATCAAATCCCATACAAGACTATTTAATACTTAGCAACGCGAGATTTTACAATTTTAAGGGAGTACGGTGCAATCCTTCTCAACAATATCATACGGATTTTTCCTACTCCAGGTATGTTAAGGCTATCCCTTCTTTCTTTTTGGCATGATCTAAATAATACAAATGGAACGAGCAAATACGCAACTTTCATAAACGACTCTATTCATAGAAATACTAGGGGTGTCTATATTCTTGATTCCCCATGTGAATTATTATTATATCTTCTATTCATGGGTCTCAGAAAAATACGTATTTGATAAAGTTTATCTGACAGGCATATTATTTTTATGATAAAAGAAATCTTATTAACGTGTTTCATATGCATTTCATATATTTATACATGCACATTGACCAATGACCAGATGGCGTTATATACATGTATATTATATGTATATGGGATATGAAAAAAGATTACGGCGTTATGTACGTACCACCACCTGATCAACTGGTATATGTTGATGACTTTGCCCACAGTGGCCGAGATGATATGATGGGATGCCCTCGGAGGCTTGATGATATTATGAACGCATATACCTATGTATGGTATAACATTTATATGCATATGCATGGCTTTGTAAATATCAATGATTCACAAAGTTATTCAGATTTACATGTTGAGTCTTTTACTCCATGTTTCTATCGTGTCTATTATTTACTGAATTTCATTCCTTACATACTCGGTACATTATTTGTACTGACATCCCTTTTTCCTGGGGACACTGCGTTTCATGCCCGCAAGTACCGATAGACAGGTCATGAGCCCTCCAAGTAAGCTATCAGCTCAGCGAAAGATGTTGCTACGCTCCATTTGCTCTGGATTTGTTGTTTGGTCAGTATGATTAGGATATGTGTTGATTGGTATGGCGGGGCTCTGTCTCGACCTTTATGATATTATGCACTCTTAGAGGCTTGTAGACATATGTCATGTATAAGGATACTTGTATGGCCTATGTTTTAAGTATATAATAGATCACATTGGTCTTATAGGCCCGTATGTCTTATGTATAAGTTGGTATTTCATGTTGTATTCTACTTATCTCACGGCAGCCTCTCTAGCTCAGTTATCTATGATAGTATGATACGAAAAGATACATTATGTTAGTACTCAGTTGAGTAAGGTACCGGGTGCCCGTCGCGGCCCATCGGTTTGGGTCGTGACACCGCGATCGCGGAAGCCAATCCTTTTCCTTCATCACGTTCGCGTAGCTATGCCATTCCACTCTTCGCGTTCGCGTACTACTTTACGCGTTCACGAAGAGCAGTCGTTGGGCCATCAGAATTTTCCTCTACGCGTTCGCGAATGTGTTGTCGCGTTCGCGAAGCACAACTAAGCAGCTTTTGTTTTTCTTTTTCGCAAACGCGATTGTTCTTCCGCGTTCACGATGTTTAAAGACCTGGGCAGAATATAATATTTCAAATCGTGGGTTAGGCCATTTTTATCATATCTTGACTTATAGAGCTCGGTTTTTAGCGATTCCTTGTGGGTTTTTTAAGCAAATCGATTGGGTAAGTGTTCTTCACCTTTATTATATTCCATGATTTTATCTTTATTTTTATCATTTAATTTGTGCTTTGAGTTGGGGAAAAAGGAGGTCTTTGAAGAAAATTTCCAAAATGAAAAATCATGATTTGAGGGACGAATTGGTATCGAAATTTGATAATTTTAGTATGGTTGAACTCATATCGGAATGGGTGTTCGGGTTTTGTGAAATTTGTCGGGTTCCGAGGTGCGGGGCCGAGGGTCGACTTTTGAGCTATTTTTAGATTTTGATAAAGATTGAGGCTTTATGGTCTGGAATAGTTTCTTATGAGTTTTATTTGTGCTTTGAAGTTATTTTGGTTGGATTTGAGCCGTCCGGAGGTCATTTCGCACGAGAAGTTCATTTTTGAGTATCTGTCTGTCGTCTTTGAGATAAGTATCTTGCCTAACTTCGTGTGGGGGAACTACCCCTTAGGATTTGAGTCTTCTATGCTAATTGTAGTCCGTGTACGTGAGGTGACGAGTACGTGCTCGAACTTATTTGTGTAAAGTTGGCCTTTTAGGGTTCTTAGGTTCTTGTATTCACTGATTATGCAGTTGTGGTATTATGAATACGTCACTTAATTACTAGTTTCACCTCTACCTGCTTTAATTAGAATTAATTGCTTCATGATCCGCCCTTGATGCTTATTTCAGTCATCTGTGCCTTAACTGAAATTGTTATCTCTTCTATTGCCATGTTATTTTTTCCCTAACTGTTTATCTTTATTTGAAGTTATAATTATCTCTTTTATAATTGTTCATCCTTAATTGAGGCTATGATTATCTTTCTGCTGCTTATCCCTAATTGAAATTGTTGTATCTCTTTCTTAATTGCCAACCTTAAAAGAAGTTAGATATCCTATATTTTAGTTGACTTGTCCTTATTTGGACTTATTCGTCTTGTGTTAGCTCCCTCATTGTCGAACTGTACATTGTGGACCGTTGTTACATAATATTTCCTTTCTTGTTGAGTTATTCTTATTATGACTAGCATTCTCTATTGTTTGCTACTCATTGTGAATTAGTTCCTCCGTTTTCTTGAGTTCTGGAATTTCTGAGTTGACTTGTTTGTCGTACCATTGTATTATTATCATTGTTGCTATTGTATTTATTGTGCTGATGCATGAGGTTTATGCCGTGCGATTGTTGTTATTATGATGCACGAGGTTTCGGCCGTGTTGTTGTGGTTATTGTGATGCACGAGGTTTCTGCCGTGCGGTTGTTGTTATGGGGTTGCACGAGGTTTCTGCCGTGCTATTTTGCGCATGTGGCGAGACAAGGTGGGAACATTATTATGCACATGTGGCGAGACAAGGTAGGTACTTACTTTATTATTGCACACGTGGCGAGACAAGGTGGGATGTGTCAGGAATTGATTTGTGATGGCCTGGGAGCATTCTTGTTGTTGATATTTGTGTAGTGGTACACTTACATGTGTGAGCTTTATCTTGTGAAAGCTGTGAGAAAATATTCTACGTGCTGTCCATTCTTTTTCCTTATGCTTATTTGCTGGTATGGACTATGTTAGGACACTTGTACAAGCATACATGTAGTTAAGCACTCTTATCGGATAAGAGGTGTTCTTAATATTGTTGAGCATATATGCTCACCCTTATTTACTTGCTTTCTATGTGAGAATGGCTCTATTGGTACATGAGTCGTTAGTGCGGTTATGAAGTGTTATGAGGGCACATGATACCAAGTGTTAGGGTTCAGGTTTTGAGACCCGTGAGTTGTGATTTTTCCGAGGTTCGGTAGCTCGTGGAGCTTGATGACTAAAACCTGATGTAAAAGCGGCTGTAGTTGTTGAGTTATTACTTGTGCTTGCTCTATTTGTGATTTCGGATTTAGGTTGTGTTCCATTCACTTTTCTGTGTCATTTTTATGGTATCCCGCTGATACTTGTTGTTTCCTTTCTTATTGCCATTACTGTATTGTGAGCCATATTGCATAGTCTTTATGTAGATATCATATTTGTGCTTTTCATATACTTATACTTGTTCGGTTTATTAGACCAGTGGGTGTCTTGACTGTTCCTCGTCACTACTCCACCGAGGTTAGTCTTGATACTTACTGGGCACCGCTGTGGTGTGCTCATTCTACACTTCTGCACATTTTTGTGCAGATTTAGGTATTTGTTCGTTAGCAGTTGTGCGGGTTGTTGCTGTGGAGACTCAAGGTAAACCTGCTGCTGCGTTCGCAGGCTTCAGAGTCACCTTCAAGTTTTCATTTTACACTGTTTATTCTTTTTTCTGGACAGTTGTATTTAGAAGTTTTCTAGCAAACACTCTGTAGAGCTTATGACTTGTACTACCTGTTTTGGGAATTGTAAATTTTAAGAGATTTCTATTTCAAATTGTTAGATGTTATTTAAATAATGTTGTTGTTTCAATTAACGTTAGGCTTACCTAGTCCCTAAGACTAGGTGCCATCACGATACCCAAACGGAAGGGAAATTGGGTCGTGACAAATTCCTTCCACGTACTCGTATGCGCATGTGAGCGCTCAGTATCAGCTGTGCGTTGACGACTTATGATTCCATGGATGAGGTGCGAGATGCGAATTCTGTGTGCTAATGATTGGCTAGTCTGGAGGACTTGAGATCGGATATTGACGATAGCTTGAGCATGGGGATTTTAGTTGTGTGAGTATATGCTTTTGGACTTATATGTCCGGTAGTGTCCCTATGAGTGGAATTTATGGCTCGATGAGTGGTTGGATGGCTATATGATGAAATATGATATGACTACAGGATGTGTTCAGATGGTTTGAATGTGACAAGAAGAGTTTTCTTAAGATGTAAAAAGGATTATTGGGTGCTTGATTCCTGTCTTGATATGACGTATAGTCTCGAGTTATGAGTGTGTTGACGGGTCTTTTATGTTGTTTAATTGAGGAACGAAGTAGATTTTCATGTCTTGTTGATGAGTTCAGACTCCAGAAGTTTAAGCGATTGTGTAGTAGCTGTGGTTGTGAAAGGGGATAGAGAGATGTCAGTTTGAGGCTAAGCAGGTGGGTTATCACCTGCATGGTAATCTACGGATGTGTGATCCTTATGATGTTGTATGGAGGTTTTCTTTTCTACCAGTTGGTATAGGTGTTGCGATTTGAGTTCGGATTGGTTGAGAAAGTTGACCTGACCGTCACGAGGATGAATGCGAGAATTGCAGATGATTTGAGCTATTAAATGGTTTGTGTTACACGAGCTTATGAAAGATTTAGTTGAATCTCATTGCGGTATTATGGCAATAATGGGGTATGGGTATTGTGAGTTATCGAGTGTTTTGATCTATGGCTTTGAGCCAAGTGGGGGAGTCTACTATCACCGATTTGATCGTATGGTTATATGTTGTGGTGGTTTCGGTTTGAGGCATGCTTGTGAATCAGTTATGACTTGTAGAGGATGAGATCGAGGATGACTCGAGTAAGGGAATTTCTAAATACTGATTATGTTACACTTTATGGGTATATGGAAATCATGGAATGATTTGAGTTGTTATTCGTGACGAATGTAGTGCGCATTGGAGTAGGAATTCGCTTGGTTGCGTTAAGGCGAGGTTACTTCTTTGGGTGTTGTCGTGCTAATGGGGCACAAGTCGTTTGGTTCGTTTGGGTGGTGCAATCGAGATTTGAGCAGAGTAGATGACTCTCGAGAAGGATCTAATGGATTTAAGATTTATATATAGAAATTAAGAATTTATTCGGATTTGTATATGGCTAGACTCCAAGATTTGTGTTGGATGGTATCGGGACTCGCGGTATTTCTGTATCACTATGGATTCTACATTTCAGTATCAAGAAGCTAAATGAAATAGTTTCAGGTTCACATAAAGACTCTTCAGAGTAGGTGTCTCTATTGTGGTACTTTTGGGGTGCGTGAGAGGGAATACAACGGCGTATGGGCCTTAGGGCGGTGTGGTTTTATTATAGGATCTCGTGGGGGTCAGTTTTGGTTGAGGATTATGGTATTATCATGAGAAGGAGTGTCAACTTGAAGGCAATCAGAAGAAACTCGGAGGAAATAGGATAACTTGGTAGTAGGTTGGATCAGCACAGCAATTGATATGATTGGTTCTTTAGGTACTTATGATGTGGTGAGTTTCTACAGGTGTTTTGTGGCAATGCTCTTTGGTTTTGGCGACTTGCGTGTCTTGGTAGAGTTAGCGAGATTCAGTTCTGATGGTTTGGTTATGTGCAAATGGGTTTCGAAGAGTCCTCGATGGTTTTTACCATGGTTTGAGATGGATATTTCTTACCGACGTGAGGAGCATGTTGAGTATTGTGATTTTCTACTGGATGGGATAATGTGGAAGGTCCTGGCTAATTGAGTATGTAGTTTGATAGTGACCCAGAGTTGATTATGAGATTCTCGTACTTTTCATATGATGTGTTACGCGGCGCCTTCCTGAAGTTCCTTGCAAGGGCGACGTAAGGCTAAGCAACCGATGTCAGTACGGTTGCTGTCCGCCAACTGAGGTCCCCTCCGTACGCTAGACTAGATTGTCAGTGCCGTACGGGAAAACCAATGTCATGAGTAATTGAAAGAGAGCAGAAAAGAGAATTGAGAATGAAAGAAAGCTTGATTGCATTGAATGAAAGCTATTACAGAAAACAAGACGGTGTCCGGGGGGGGGGGAGGGAGAGACACCAGTACAGAGAATTGTTTGCTTGCTTGAAAGTTTTGATTGCTTGGTCCCCCTTAATAATGCTTAAAAGAAATAAACCAAAGTTACATGACTAGACCTATGAAAGCTGAAAAATCACACTTAAAGAAAATGCAGCAAAACTACTCTATATTTACAATGAAAAGGACTTAGTCTTCTACAAAGCAGCAACAAGTACGTTGGCAGCATTTGTCTTTAGCATCAGGGTCTGCGCGCGCGGCATTGTCTACGCGCGCGGCGCTGTTGGCATCTGCCTGTGGCTGGGCACTGGCGATGGCTATCGGTGGGGCGACAGAGGCACATGTGCCCTTGTCACTTGGAGCTGCCGAGACCACGGGGCCGACCGTGGCGACGGGCGTTGGGAGGCTGGCCAGGACGCCACGGGGCGCGTCCAAGGGGTCATGGGGCATGGTTGGAAAGCCGCCCATGACATTCTCTCCCACCTAAGTTGGCGACGTCCTCGGCGCCTTCCTTGGAAGGTAATCATCAATCAGGCTCTTGTAAGCTTTGAGGTTTGTTCCCCTCTCCCAAGTATTCTCCTCTGCATCACAACCCTGCCATTTCACCAAGAACTCCTGGTGATCTTTTCTTGAGGCGTGAATCACTCGATCATCAAGAATAGCTTCAGCACGCCTTTTCCCGGTTGAATTGGGGCCTCGAATACTTGGTATTGTGAGTTGGCTTCGTGAAGGGTCCTCCATATCTTCCCGAAAAGGTTTCAAGAGACTGACATGGAAAACATGATGGAGTTTCCACCAAGCTGGGGTATCCACCCGGTATGCAACTTTCCCAATGCGACTTTCAATGGACAAGGGTCCAATATATTTTTGCAATTGGCGAGGGTCATGGACACCTGCAAAAAAGTACCGCTTTGGGATTTTGACCATCACTTTGTCTCCTACTTGGTATTCAACAAAGCAGCGATTCTGATCAGCATGCCTCTTCATCCACTTTTGGGCTTTGACAAGATAGCTCCGCACTATCTCCAAATTTTGCTTCCATTCTTTTGAGAAGCTAGTAGCCCGAGGAGATTTTGACATGTTTGGTGCGTTCACTGTGTGTGGGAGTAGCGGTTGCTGTCCGGTAACAATTTCAAAAGTGCTTTTGTTGGTACTTGAGCTCTTTTGTGAATTGAAACACAGTTGAGCAGCATCCAGAAGCTTCACCCAATTCTTCTGCGATCCGGTCACAAAGTGCCGGAGATGTTCCTCTAGCATGCCATTGAATTGCTCCGTCTAGCCATCAGATTGCGGATGAAAACTTGAGCTTTGACTCAATTTTGACCCGAGGCACTTAAAGAGTTGGGTCCAAAAATTGCTAGTGAAGCGTGAGTCGCGATCACTAACAATGTCTTTAGGTAAGCCCCAATATTTGACGACATGAGAGAAGAATAGTCGAGCTGTATCTTCTGCTGATATATATTGTGGGGCTGCTATAAAGGTAGCATACTTGGAAAACCGATCCACCACAACCAAGATAGTTGTGAGATCTCCGACCTTGGGCAATCCGGTGATGAAGTCCAGGGAAACGCTTTCCCAAGGTCTTTTTGGGACAGCTAGTGGTTCTAAGAGCCCTGCCTGCGTCAAGCGGTCTGACTTATCTTTCTGGCATACTAGACAAGTCTTCACATACTGAGCGACGTCATCGACCATTTGAGGCCAATAATATGCACGGCGAAGTAATGCCATGGTGCGTTCCTCGCCGGGATGACCGGCCCACAAAGTATCGTGGCATTCTGCAAGAAGAGCCCATCGCAGATCTCCTCCTTTAGGAACATAAAGTCGGTTCCCTTTCACCTTCAGGAAACCATCTTCAGTGTAGAACTGGCGATTCTTGCCCTGTCCTACCAAATCAACCAAATACTGTGCAGTAGGATCCTTGATGAGTAGATCCTGTATCTGGTCTTTTATGGTGGTGGTTACTTTGCTTCCCTTTAGGGCAGCGAGTACACACATCGATGCTAGATCAGCCCTCCGACTGAGTGCATCAGCAACATGATTGGTCTTTCCACTTCGGTACTCCAGGTTGAAGTGAAATTCCGCTAGGAGTTCCTGCCATCTAGCCTGTCGACCATTCATCTTTGGCTGGGACATGAAATGGCTAACGGCTGTGTTGTCTTTCTTAACCACGAATGGGGCTCCCAGTAGATAATTCCTCCAAAGGCGTAAGCAATGAACGACAGCCAATAATTCTTTCTCATGAGCAGCATAGCGCCGCTCTGCATCCTTCAGTTTCCGGCTCTCGTATGCTACGGGATGCCCTTCTTGTAGCAATACTCCACCAATTGCATAGTCGGAGGCATCCGTTTGCACTTCGAATGGCTTGGCCAAGTCAGGGAGGGCCAAGACTGGGCTACTAGACATAGTCATCTTCAATACATCGAAGGCCTCTGCCCGCTTGGGGCCCCAATCCCACGGGGTGGCCTTCTTGAGAAGTTCTGTCAGCGGCACTGCAATGAGGGAGTAACTTTTCACAAAACGCTGATAGAAGTTGTATAGACCAAGGAACGACCTCAAGGCATGTATATAATTAGGAGGCGGCCATTCTGTAATGGCTGAATCTTCTTCTGGTCCATCTTGATCCTCCCTTCCTCGATGACATGTCCGAGGAAGTCAATTTGTTTCTGAGCAAAGGAGCACTTGGATAGCTTCGCATATAGTTTGTGCTCCCGAAATCGGGCTAGGACCTTCAGCAAATGCTCCAGGTGTTCTTCCAGTGTCTGGCTATATACCACAATGTCATCCAAATAAACCACGACAAATTCATCAATGTATTCTCGGAAGATTTGGTTCATCAGGGTGCAAAATGTGGCTGGCGCGTTAGTCAAGCCAAAGGGCATAACCAGGAAGTCGTACGACCCATATCTTGTCACACAGGTCGTCTTGTGCTCATCACCATCTGCAATCCGAACTTGCCAATAACCTGTCCTCAGGTCTATTTTGGTGAATACCGTCGCACCACCCAGTCTATCAAACAAGTCTGCCATTAGCGGAATAGGATACTTGTTTTTCACGGTGATTTTGTTTAGAGCCCGGTAATCCACACAGAGTCGTAAACTACTATCATGTTTCTTTTGGAATAGCACAGGGGACCCGTATGGGGACTTGGAGGGCACGATGATCCCTGTGTCTAGCATTTCCGTCAATTGTCTCCGAAGCTCGGAGAGTTCGGGTTGTGACATTCTGTACGGCGCCCGGGCAGGTGGCTTCGCACCCGACACCAACTCAATCTCATGGTCCACAGTTCGCCTAGGCGGAAGGTGCTTTGGCATATCTTGTGGCATGATGTCTTCAAATTCCAGAAGCAACTCCTTCACGGGTGCAGGAATGGGACCCGAGGAGCGTTCTATATCTTCCATGCAGAGGGTAGCCAGGAACGTGGGTTCATGTCTTTTTACCCCCTTCTTCAACTGCAAGGCCGAGATGTTCTCGGCTGCCATCTTCATGGGAATGCACGGAATAATGCAGGGCTTGGCCCCATTTGCTCCCATCATCAGTAGCATGTCTGCATACGGTGCGGGCATGGTATTGGTCTGTCTCAGGAATTCCAACCCCACTATTAACTCAAAGTCATCTATGATCACTACGCGCAGGTTGAACTTTCCTTCATAAGGGCCAAGCTTCACTGGTACTTCTTTGGCTATTCCACCCACTGGTTGAGGTGGTGAGTTGATAGCCTTCACACGACCTTTGCCCTTTCCTACAACTAGTCCAAGACGCTCCACCTGAGTCGAGGCTAAGTAGTTGTGGGTGGCACCCGTGTCTATCATTGCCCGAATGGGCTTGCCATTTACCTTCATGTCAACGAACATTAAGGTCCTCTCTTGATGAGGAGGAGTCCTCAAATTCGCCTTCTTATTTCCTTTCCTGGCAATTAGACAGGGGTCCTTCTTCTTGCGGATACCGGTACTAGTTCCTGCTAAGGGCTCAGAAATGGAGCCAACAATTGCATTGAATGCACCTACTGGCTCGGTCTGGTCCGCATCATCGGCGTCGTCATCCGTCCCATCCTTAAAAGTTTGATGGGCGTTCATCTGTGCATGTGGGCATTCATTATTCTAATGTGGTCCGCCGCAATGACGGCATCCTGAGGGGGGCTTCCTCCCCCGATCATTGTTGTTAGATCCAGCACTAGTACTGCCGGAAGAGGGAGCCTTGGATTTGGGTGCACTCCGGTCTCCTCCACTTCTGCTAGGGCTACCAGTGTTTGGTTGGCCCCCTTTGTATCCTCCTCGGATAGGCTGTTGAGGCCTATCCTTCCAGGCTTCCACTTGGTAATCCCCAAGGCACTCTGCTGCTTGGATTGCCTTAGGCAACATGTCTACCCTTTGTCTCTGCAACTCCGTTCGGGCATAAGGTTTCAACCCTTCCAGGAAGGTGAAGAGTTTGTCTTTGTCCCCCATGTCACAGATGTTCAGCATGAGCGCGGAGAATTCCCACACGTAATCTCGCACTGATTTGGTATGGCGGAGCTCCCGCAACTTTCTCCTGGCATTGTACTCAACATTTTTGGGGAAGAACTATAGGCGTATAGCTGCCTTCAGTTCCGCCCATGTCTCGAGGGCATCTTCACCAGCCTTGATGGCTTCGTACTTCACCCGCCACCAGAGTTTGGCATCACCCTGAAGATACATGGCAGGAGTTGCTACCTTCTTAGCTTCTTCTAGGCCTCCCACGGCATCGAAGTATTGCTCGATGTCAAAAATGAAATTTTCCACTTCTTTGGCATTCCGAGCTCCACTGTATGGCTTTGGCTCAGGAATTTTCAGCTTTTGTGCCATAGGGGCGAGGTTCACACCACCCCCAAATTGGTTTCCTCCTCCTCGAAGTAGGCCTTGTAAAGTAGCATTGACAACATTGAGCTGGCCTGTCAAGTTGTCTATAGTTTGTTGCATAGCAGTCACCCTGTCTGCCTCTTGTTCCCTGTTAGCTAAATCCTCGGCACGCTCCTGCTGGAGGATCTCAAATTTACCAAAAAGTTTAGCTGCCTCTGTGGCTGCTGTTTGCCGGTCTCCTTCAGAGTCGCGACTGATGTTTTCTATGTCAACTTCGGCCTGGATGAGTCTGTGGTCCAGGTCATCCAACCTTTGCACTAGGCTGGTCTTTAGATCGGGCACCATTTCCACGATGGGCCGTAATGCGTCAATTGTTCCCTCAAGGGTCGCGATACAATCCCCATAATTCACCATGGTCAGAAATGGTAGTAATTGCAATGTAATCCCTCGTCCGATGTCGAGCCTAGGCTCTGATACCAGCTGTTACGCGATGCCTTCCTGAAGTTCCTTGGAAGGGCAACGTAAGGCTAAGCAACCGATGTCAGTACGGTTGTTGTCCGCCAACTGAGGTCCCCTCCGTATGCTAGACTAGATTGTCAGTGCCGTACGGGAAAACCAATGTCATGAGCAATTGAAAGAGAGCAGAAAAGATAATTGAGAATAAAAGAAAGCTTGATTGCATTGAATGAAAGCTATTACAGAAAACAAGACGGTGTCGGGGGAGCGGGGAGGGGGGGAGACACCAGTACAGAGAATTGTTTGCTTGCTTGAAAGTTTTGATTGCTTGGTCCCCCTTAATAATGCTTAAAAAAATAAACCAAAGTTACATGACTAGATCTATGAAAGCTGGAAAATCACACTTAAAGAAAATGCAGCAAAACTACTCTATATTTACAATGAAAAGGACTTAGTCTTCTACAAAGCAGCAACAAGTCCGTTGGCAGCATTTGTCTTTAGCATCAGGGTCTACGCGCGCGGCATTGTCTACGCGCGCGGCGCTGTTGGCATATGCCTGTGGCTGGGTGCTGGCGATGGCTATCGGTGGGGCGACAGAGGCACATGCGCGCTTGTCACTTGGAGCTGCCGAGACCACGGGGCTGACTGTGGCGACGGGCGTTGGGAGGCTGGCCAGGACACCACGGGGCGCATCCAAGGGGTCATGGGGCATGGTTGGAAAGACGCCCATGACAGATGGCATGCTAGATATCGTGTGTTGTGTGGGATTGAGATTTGCATGTGCAAGGTCACATGTTAGTTTTGAAGGGAAGGTCAGGAATTCTTAGGCAACATGGACGGGTTCAGATGACGAGATGAGTACTATACCTACTTGGTATTGCTTGAAGAGAGTGTACATTCAGAAGGAACAATGTGCTTTGATTTATGGATGCTTCATTGGTATTGTGGTACTCGCCCGGTTGATCGACATCTGATATTCAAATTTTTGCTATGTGGCATGGAAGAATTATGGAAGTATACCTCTTGATATGATCGTTTATGAGAGATGTGTTAGGCATTCATGGGGTTAGAGTTGAGCTTATTCGTGTTCTGATATGATCTATATGTTACTCTTCTATGCTACGCGGGATTGTGCTTTGTTGGCTATATGCACACATGGTGTGGTTCTTATTAAATTTCGCATTTTTGTACGTTAAAGTTTCGTCGTAAGTTAATCGACGTAGACTCGGGAATGAGATTATTTTTGAGGTTATAAACTTTTATGCTATTTATAACAGGCGATAAGTAAGTGCCGTGAAGGTTAGAAGGTAAACGAATCAAAGAAAATGAGTTTCCTTGAAGTTTGTCAATTTGTGATAAAATACGGTCCAAGCTATAATACCCGGTATTTATGGACTAGTGCCATACAAGGTACCACATGACCATGATAGTAAGGTATATGAAATATATTAGTATTTAAGTAAATTTTGTGCTAGAATTAATTATGTGGATAATTGGTTAATTATTGATTTGAGTGGGAAGTTAATTAATTAATTGGAAATTTGTGGATAAGTTTGGTGGTGACATTAGACCTCCTAACGTGACAGCAAGTTGGATTGATAATCAAGTCTTATAGTGACTAAGTAAATTACGTATCTAAGTGGCATATTTAGGGAAATTGTTGGCTAAGTCATCACATAAAGTGGGGCCCACTCCTATAATAAGAAACCTCCCTAATTCATTAAGGGGAGATGGATGAAGGCTTCAACAAAGTAAAGGATGAGATCTTCAACAATAGTAACGAGTGTAGCTTTAAAAGTTCTTATGAACTCATAATTAGATTTTCCCTACATCATTAAGTAAGATGTACAAGCTTGCTAGTAACAGATGGAAAGTCTCAAAAAGAATTCATATGAACCCTTTTATTGCTACAGCAGCATGAGATGAAATTTTAAGGGAGCACGGTACAATCTTTCTCAAGAATATCATATGGATTTTTCCCTACTTCGATCCGCTGTTACGTGTTTGTCGTGATTGTCGTGTGTTAGAGGGATTGTCAAGAGAATCAGCTCAGGTATGTTAAGGCTATCCCTTCTTTCCTTTTGGCATGATTCATACGATACAAACGAAACGAGCAAATGCACAACTTTTATAAATGACTCTATTCATAGAAGTACTAGGGGTGTCTATGTTCTTGATTCACCATGTGACTTATTATTATATCTTCTGTTCATGGGTCTTAGATAAATACGTAGTTGATAAAGTTTATCCGAAAGGCATATTGATCTTATAACATTCCGAGAAATCTTATTAACATATTTCTTATACATTTCATTCATTTATACATGTACATTGACCCATGACCAGATGGCATTATATACGTGTATAATATATGTATATGGGATATGGGAAAAGGTTACGCCGTTATATACGCACCACCACCTGATCAGCAGGTGTATGTTGATGATTTTGCCCACATTGGCCGAGATGATATGATGGGATGCCCTCAGAGGCTTGATGATGTTATGCACACCTATACCTATGCATGATACGACATTTATTCACACGTGCATGACATTATAAATATTTCAAGATTCACAAAATTATTTAGACTCACAGGCAGAATTCTTTACTCTATGTTTCATCTATGTTTTTATGTACTGATTTTCATGCCTTACATACTCAGTGCATTATTCGCACTGACGTCCCTTTTGCCCGGGGATGCTGTGTTTCATGCCCGCATGTGTAGGTAGACAGGCTGACGGTCCCCCTTTTTAGGATCCTTGATCAGTGAGAGTTGGTGTGCTCCACTTGATCTGGAGCTGTTAGTAGTTTTTGTATGCTATTTTTGTATGTAGATATGGGTACGATGGGGCCCAGTCCCATCATTTATACAGTTGTACACTCTATTAGATGTCTGTAGACTATCATGTATAGTTGGATAGTATGTGGCTTTGTCAGCTTCTACTTTTGGATATATAGTTGTCTATAGTAGCCTTGTCGGCTCGCCCTACCGTATTTTGCATGTATATGTATCTATGTCTTTTGGACATGTTTTCCTCACGTATCTTATTCACGTGATTCAACAGTTTAATGACTGATGTTATTCGTGACCTACCCTTAATTTATGTTTATATCTTAGACACATACTTAGAGGTGTTTGACAGGTAGGACTCGGGCACCCGTAATGGCCCATCGGTTTGGGTCGTTACAAAAGTGGTATCAGAGCAGTTCTGTCCTAAGGTTGTCTACAGACCGTGTCTAGTAGAGTCTTGTTTATGAGTGTGTCGTACACCACATTTATAGACAGGAGGCTACAGGACATATAGGATGTTATCCTCCCTTCTTATCTTGAATCGTGCGATGTGAGGATTCATTTTCCTAACGACGTGTTTTTTTTAGCGATGCCTAAGATAGATACTACCGCCCATAAGGGCAAGTCCGTGGCTGATGAGACTACTAGTCGAGCACCACGAGTTACCAGGGCTCGGGGAGAGTCTCATAGTGAGACTTCACATACCCCACCCTCTACAGAGGAGCTCCGAGGGGCACCAGCTCTAGCGCCTGCCCTTGTACATCCGGCTCCTCAGCCAGATGCACTGGTTCAGGAGATGGGAGATGCTATTCAACGATTAACTCGATTAGTAGCCGCACAATCTCAGCGTCAGGAAGTAGGTATTGGTCATGCAGATAGGGCCATCAGTGCGAGGGTTCATGATTTCATTTATTTGGACCCTCCGGTATTCACTGGAGCAGATCCAAACGAGGACTCTCAGGTATTTATCGATAGGATACAGAGGACTTTGAGGGTAATGGAGGCCACTGCGACTGAGTCAGTTGATCTAGCTTCCTATAGACTTCAAGATGTTGCAGTTAATTAGTACGAGTATTGGGAGTTGTCCAGAGGTGAGGATACCCCTATAGCGGTATGTCAGGAGCTTACAGAGGCTTTTCATCATCATTATCTACTACCATAGCTTAGATGGGCCAGAGTTGATAGGTTCTTCACCATTCGACAGGGTAACATGAGTGTTCGGGAGTACAGTCTTCAGTTTGATTCATTGGCTAGGTATGCTCCCACTATTGTATCTAAGATAGAGGATCGGGTTCACCGGTTCGTGATAGGGTTGGAGCCGCACCTGCTTAACGACTGTATGTCGGTCTCGCTTCAGCCAGGCATGGATATTTATCATATTCAGGCATACGATCAGGGTGTAGAGGAGCATAAACAGTAGCAGAGGGCCGATCGTGAGCATGATAGGGGCCAGAGTAAGAGAGCGAGATCTTCGGGTCCTTCTGGTAAGCTTCGAGGTGATCAAAGACAACAATACCTGAGGTATCCAGCCCAGCCATCGGCTAGCGCACCCCCTCAGTTTGCCGATAGGAGATTTGATCGTTCCACATATTCAGGTCCTAGTCAGAATTTTAGGGCCTCAAGTTCTCAGTATAGGGGTGAGACAAGTTAGATGAGGCCGCCCTTGCCACGATGTGGTCGGTGTGGTAAGCAGCATCGGGCAGTGTCGTATGTGGTTGGGTGTTTGTTATACTTGTGGTTATCCAGGCCACATTATGAGAGATTGTCCGACGAGAGGTGGTACAAGCATAGTTCAGCCAGCGGGATCTGTAGTTGGTTCGTCATCATTAGTACGTGCCCCTAGGCAAGGTTCGCAAGCACCAATTGATCGTGGTAGAGGCAGAGGTGGAGCATCTAGCTCGAGCGGTCCTCAGAACTGCATTTATGCATTAGCAGGTCAACAGGATCAGGAATCGTCACCTGATGTTGTTACAGGTATATTATTAGTCTCCTCATACGATGTATATGCATTGATTGACCCAGGTTCCACCTTATCATACGTTACTTCGTTAGTTGCTAGTAAGTTTGGAATAAAACTTGAGTTGGTTAAACCTTTTGAGGTGTCCACACCTGTTGGGGATCTAGTGATAGCTAGGCGAGTATACAAAATTTGTATAGTAGTATTTCATAGTAGATCTATAATAGCAGACCTAATCGAGTTAGATATAGTAGAATTTGATGTTATAATGGGTATGGATTGGTTGGCTTCTTATTATGCCAACGTTGATTGTAGAACAAAGATGGTCCGATTCCAATTCCCAGGGGAGCCTATTTTGGAATGGAAAGGTAGTACGGCATCGCCGAGAGGTAGATTTATTTCCTATCTCAAGGCAAGGAAAATGATCAGAAAGGGCTATATTTATCACTTAGTTCGGGTACAAGACGTAAAAGTAGAGTCACCAACCATTCAATCTATCCCTGTGGTTAGTGAGTTTCCCGATGAGCTTTCGGGTCTTCCACCAGAGCAAGAAATTGAGTTTGCTATTGACAAATTACTAGATACTCAGCCAATATATCTATTCCTCCTTATAGAATGGCACCTGCAGAGCTGAGAGAGTTGAAGGAACAACTAAGGGACTTGCTTGAAAAGGCTTTATCAGACCTAGTACATCACCATGGGGAGCACCCGTGTTATTCGTGAGGAAGAAAGATGGTTCCTTGCGGATGTGTATTGATTATAGATAGTTGAATAAGGTGACGATTAAGAATAAGTACCCGCTCCCGAGGATTTATGATTTATTTGATCAGTTGCAAGGTGCCAAGTGTTTCTCGAATATAGACTTGAGGTCTGGGTACCATCAGGTAAGGGTTAAGGAGAAAGATATTCTGAAGACAACATTTAGGACCAGATATGGGCACTTTGAGTTTCGTGTTATGTCATTCGGTTTGACCAATGCCCCAGCAGTATTCATGGTTTTGATGAACCGTGTGTTTAGACCCTTTCTAGATCTGTTCATGATTGTATTCATTGATGATATATTGGTGTATTCTCGTTCAGAGACTGAGTATGCAGATCATTTGCGTACGATGCTTAGAGTTCTACAAAAAGAGAAGTTGTACGCAAAACTCTCTAAATGTGAATTCTAGTTGAATTCTGTAGCTTTCCTTGGGCATATTATTTCAGGTGAAGGTATCCGGGTTGATACACAAAAGATTGAGGCAGTAAAGACTTGGCCTAGACCTATGACACCAACGGAGGTTCGTAGCTTCCTCGGCTTGGCAGGTATTTATAGGAGATTCGTAGAGGGATTTTCTTCCCTTTTAGCACCATTGACAAAGTTGACTCATAAGGGAGCTAAATTTCAATGGGCTGATGCTTGCGAACGGAGTTTCCAGGCATTGAAGGACAGATTAACTTCAGCATCGATTCTAACGCTCCCAGAGGGGACCAATAGTTATACTATCTATTGTGATGCTTCGGGCATTGGATTGGGTTGTGTACTGATATAGCATGGTAAGGTTGTAGCTTATGATTCTAGACAAATAAGAAAGCACGAGAAGAATAACCTGACCCACGATTTAGAGTTAGCCGCGGTGATTCATGCACTAAAGATGTGGAGGCACTACTTGTATGGCATTCATGTTGATATCGACATAGATCATAAGAGCCTTCAGTATATCTTCAAGCAAAATAAATTGAATTTATGCCAAAGGAGATGGTTGGAGCTACTAAAAGACTATGACGTTGATATTTTATATCATCCAGGGAAGGCAGATGCAGTAGACGATGCCCTTAGCCGTAGATCTATGGGTAGCATATCATATTTACAACCAGAGAAGATTGGGATAGCCCATGACATTCATCAGCTAGCTAGTCTTGGAGTTCGATTACCGGACTCAGGTGATACTAGAATTACTATTCAGGACACGACAACATCCTCTTTAGTAACTGAAGTGAAGAAATGCCACGAGGATCCTGTGTTAGCTCATTATAGGGATACGACCCCTCAGAAGGAGAAGACACGATTTGAGATTACAGAAGATGGGGTCCTCAGGTATCGAGGACGATTATGTGTCCCTGATGTTGCAGGGCTGCATCGGCAGGTTTTGGGAGAAACTCACTATTCTCGTTATTCTATCCATCCAGGAGCAACAAAGATGTATCATGATATCAGGGAAATATATTGGTGAGATGGAATGAAAAAGGATATAACAGAGTTTGTTGCTCAGTGCCCTAACTGTCAGCAGGTTAAGATTGAGCATCAAAAACCCGGTGGATTATTGAAGGCTATAGAGATTCCGACTTGGAAGTGGGAAGTAATCAATATGGATTTTATCATAGGCTTACATCGTACCCAGCGTAAGTTCGATTCTATATGGGTGATTGTTGATAGACTTACAAAATTAGCCCATTTTCTGCCCGTGCATATTCCGCAGATAATTATGCAAGGCTTTATATTAAGGAGATAGTACGACTTCATGGTGTCCCTCTATCTATTATCTCGGATAGAGGTGCTCAGTTTACAGTTAATTTCTGGAGGTCCTTCCAAAAAGGATTGGGGACTCAGGTAAGTCTTATTACAACATTTCATCCCCAGACAGATGGACAGACTGAGCGTACTATTCAGACACTGGAGGATATGTTACGGTCTTGTGTGATAGACTTCAAGGGTAGCTGGGATGATCATTTGCCGCTTATTGAGTTTGCGTATAATAATAGCTATCATACTAGAATTCAGATGGCTCCATACTAAGATCTTTACGGACAGAAGTGTAGGTCGCCTATAGGATGGTTCGATGTTGGGGAAACTAAGTTAGTAAGACCAGAGTTGGTACAACAGGCAATCGAGAAGATTAAGCTTATACAGGAAAGGCCATTAGTAGCTCAAAGTCGTCAGAAGTCTTATGCGGATAATCGATGACGAGACTTAGAGTTTCAGGTTGACAACTGGGTATTCCTAAAGGTATCACCGATGAAAGGTGTTATAAGGTTCGGTAAGAAAGGAAAACTTAGCCCTCGGTACATTGGACCATATAAGATCATACACAAGGTAGGCCAGGTAGCATATGAGTTAGACTTGCCTTCTGACTTGGAGTCTGTACATCCAGTCTTTCATGTGTCTATGCTTCGTAAATGTATCGAAGATCCTTCCAGAGTCATGTCAGTTGATGATGTTCAGGTCAAGAGCAGCTATTAAATGAGGAAACTCCCATTGCTATACTAGATAGACAGGTTCGGAGATTGAGGACTAAAGACGTAGCTTCGGTGAAAGTACTTTGGAGAAACAAAAATGTGGAAGAAATGACTTCGGAAGATGAAGAGGACATGAAGTCTAGGTATCCTCACTTGTTTCCTCTTCCAGAGGAGGATACGACTGAGACATCACAACCTTAAGGTACGAGTATGGATTCTTGTGTTAATTATTTTCATTAGTCGTGTGAGGCCATTGTCGTGATTGATGATTGTGGCAATATGTGGTATTGAATTATCGAGTTTTCTACAGGAAGGGTTAATAGTAGTACTGTTACAAAGGCGACTGCCAAAATTTATATAGATCCCAGGGAGTTAAACATTCGAGGACGAATGTTTCTAAGGGGGGAAGGATGTTACATTTCACGTTTTTGTACGTTAAAGTTTCGTCGTAAGTTAATCGACGTAGACTCGGGAATGAGATTATTTTTGAGGTTATAAGCATTTATGCTATTTATAACAGGCGATAAGTAAGTATCATGAAGGTTAGAGGGTAAACGAATCAAAGAAAATGAGTTTCGTTGAAGTTTATCAATTTGGGATAAAATACGGTCTAGGCTATAATACCCGATATTTATGGACTAGTGCCATACAAGGTACCACATGATCATGATAGTAAGGTATATGAAGTATATTAGTATTTAAGTAAATTGTGTGCTAGAATTAATTTTGTGGATAATTGGTTAAATATTGATTTGAGTGAGAAGTTAATTAATTAATTGGAAATTTGTGGATAAGTTTGGTAGTGACATTAGACCTCCCAACGTGGCAGCAAGTTGGATTGATAATCAAGTCTTATAGTGACTAAGTAAATTAGGTATCTAGGTGGAATATTTAGGAGAATTGTTGGCTAAGTCATCACATAAAGTGGGGCCCACTCCTATAATAAGAAACCTCCCTAATTAATTAAGGGGAGATGGATGAAGGCTTCAACAAAGTAAAGGATGAGATCTTCAACAATAGTAACTGGTGTAGCTTCAAATGTTCTTATGAACCCATAATTAGATTTTCTCTACATCATTAAGTAAGATGTATAAGCTTGCTAGTTACAAATGGAAAGTCTCAAAAAGAATTCATATGGACCCTTTTAGTGCTACATCATCGTGAGATAAAATTTTAAGGGAGCACGGTACAATCTTTCTCAAGAATATCATATGGATTTTTTCCTACTTCGATCCACTGTTACATGTTTGTCGCGATTGTCGTGTGTTAGAGGGATTGTCAAGAGAATCGGCTAAGGTATGTTAAGGCTATCCCTTCTTTCCTTTTGGCATAATTCATACGATACAAACGAAACGAGCAAACGCACAACTTTCATAAATGACTCTATTCATAGAAGTACTAGGGGTGTCTATGTTCTTGATTCCCCATATGACTTATTATTATATCTTTTGTTCATGGGTCTCAGAAAAATACATAGTTGATAAAGTTTATCCGAAAGGCATATTGATCTTATAACATTCCGAGAAATCTTATTAATGTATTTCTTATGCATTTCATTCATTTATACATATACATTGACCAATGACCAGATGGTATTATATACACGTATATTATATGTATATGGGATATGGAAAAAGGTTACGACGTTATGTACATACCACCACCTGATCAACTGGTATATACTGATGACTTTGTCCACAGTGGCCGAGATGATATGATGGGATGCCCTCAGAGGCTTGATAATGTTATGTACACCTATACCTATGCATGATATGACATTTATACGCACGTGCATGACATTATAAATGTTTTAGGATTCACAAAATTATTTAGACTCACAGGCGGAATTCTTTACTCCATGTTTCATCTATGTCTTTATGTACTGATTTTCATGCCTTACTTACTCAGTGCATTATTCGTAATGACGTCCCTTTTGTCTGGGGACGCTGCGTTTCATGCCCACAGGTACAGGTAGACATGCTGACGGTCCCCCTTTTTAGGATCCTTGATCAGCGAGAGTTGGTGTGCTCCACTTAATCCGGAGTTGTTATTAGTTTTTGTATGCTATTTTTGTATGTAGATATGGGTATGACGAGCCCCAGTCCCGTCCTTTATACAGTTGTACAGTCTATTAGAGGTATGTAGACAATCATGTATAGTTGGATAGTATGTGGCCTTGTCAGCTTCTAGTTTTGGATATATAGTTGTCTATAGTAGCCTTGTCGGCTCGCCCTACCGTATTTCGCATTTATATTTATCTATGTCTTTTGGACATGTTTTCCTCACATATCTTATTCATGTGATTTAGCAGTTTAATGACAAATGTTATTCATCACCTATCCTTAATTTATGTTTATATCTTAGAGGCATGCTTAGGGGTGTTCGACAGGTAGGACTCGGGCACTCGTCATGGCCCATCGGTTTGGGTCGTGACAGTTCTGTTTAAGCCTTATAGCGTACTTTGTGTGATTTAGGGTGTGGAATGGTTGATTGTGCCTTGGTTATGGTCTTTCCAGGCTGTGGTATATTGTGTTGTTTGCTTCTACATGGTTATGGTCATGCACTTGTGTACTTTGGCGTCGAATTGATTACTCGAGATATTTCATGTGGGTCAGTGTTTGGATGGGTCACGTATTGCAGCTGGGATATGATAGAATATGATCCTTTGTGTTAGATTCGTGTATTTTGGCTCTACGATGTGATGAGTTCTTAGCATTGCGTTGTGGTGGTACTTGTTGAGCTTGCGGGATGGTTCTCTCATTTGAGTCATTTTCCATTTTTGGATGCATTTGAATTGTTGCTTATTGGTGCACGAATTGCACGGTTTGTGGCTTTAGGTTATATTGGTGTGGCATGTCAGTAGGGCGACTGTATTTGATAAGATGAGGTCGTCGGACCTAGAATGGGTGCTATCGGATTTGATTGCAGTATATTTGGAAGAATAATATTAGAATTCGACTTAGAAATTGGCTATAATATCTGTTGAAGGAGGGAGAGTTCCATGACTTGTTGATCTGATATGTGGTTATGAGTTTCTGCGTGTTTCTTTCATCATCGGCAGTGTACGAAGGTTTTAGAGCGAGGTTTTGTTTGATATGAGATTTGTTACCGGTATTGGGTTGGTTATCGAGCAGCTACGATGATTAGAATTATTGCTATGAGTATTCGAGTTATGTGGTATATGATGTGATTGTATCTTGGGTGATAGTTATGGCTCGATGTTGTTATATGTGATTTGGGGCCTCGAGTAGGTCCGTAATATGTTTTCAGACTTGTTGGTATGTTCAGACGGGGTCCCGAGGGGCTCGAGTGAGTTTTAGTGTGGTTTTGGACCATTTCTAAGCTATTTTTAATTCCTGGTTTTTGGCTACAGCTGTGTGTATCACGATCGCGGACATTGGATCGCGTTTGCGAAGAGCAAAATGGGAGAAAGGGGTATGTGAATCCCGTTCGCGGAGACAGATTCGCGTTCGGGAAGAAGAAATTTCTGGTGCATAGGGTTGACTTTGGAAGATCATATCTTGCAATATATAAGGAATTTGGAGATGATCCAAAAATAAAAGTTGTAGCCCTTGGTGTGTAGTTTTCGCAGAGTCAAACTATTTGTCATTTTGTATTTTGTACAAAACGTTATGACTATTATACTAGAGGCTATCTGGAGGAGTTGGGTAGCTTGTTCTTCCCGATCGCGAAAGGCAATTTTGAGCTAAGAAAAGTTGTGCTTCGCGATCGCGAAGTATTTTCCGAGATCGCAAAGTGTAAATACCTAGGCAGAAGCTATATTTCGGTGATTTCAGCCATTTTATCATATTTGGAGCTATGGAGCTCGGATTGAAGCGATTTTTGAATCGATTTTTGCCATATGGATTGGGGTAAGTGTTCTCTACTCGGTTTTATTATATTTCATGAATCTATCCTCGTTTTTGGCATTTGGTTGATTTTTTAAAAAGAGAAATTAGGAGTTTTTATCTAAAGTTTTATAGAGTGAAGTTTTGAGTTTTGAACGTCGATTCAGAGTTGAATTTGAGTGCAACTAGTATGGTTGGACTCGTAATTGAATGGGTTGTCAGATTTTGTGAGTTTTATCGGGTTCCAAGGCACGGGCCCGAATTTTATATTTTGGTTGATTTTGGACTTTTGATTAAAGATTCGACCTTTACCGATTGAGTTTGTTTTCTTTGGCATTATTTGATGTATTTGAGTTGCTTTTGGCTAGCTTCGAGCCGTCCGGAGGTCGGTCGCACGTGATGGCATTTCGTTTGTCTTGCTCGGTATTGAATTTGGCTTGTTTGAGGTAAGTAACACTTCTAAACTTAGTGCTGAGGGTATGAACCCCTGAATATACATGTTATGTGATTAGTGTTAAGGTGGCACACAAGCTAGGTGATAGGCGTGTGGGAGTGCACCACGTGAATTATGACTCGGTTGATTCTATGATACTGTATAGTTACTTAATCTTGTTTCTATCCATGAAATTTTCACGTGTTAGAGAAATTGAGTTGTGAATCATACTAGAAATTATGTTTAGGCTATATGCTTATTCTGTTGATACCTACTGAGGTCATCTCTGCTATTGAGTTATTTCCTTAAATTGCATTTATATACTCAGTCATGTTCATTCATTTATATATCATATCTCAGTATCTGTTATCATTCCTTGTCACATCATATTGTTGTCATTATTTGGGCTGATTAACATGAGATTTGTGAGCCTGAGAGACTGGAGAGATTGATGACTGAGTTGGGGCCTGAGGGCCGGATTGTGAGTGATATTTATGGGATCGGGCTGCACGCCGCATCAGGTATTATATATATGTAGATCGGGTTGCACGTCGCAGCAAGCCTTATGGCTATTTATGAATCGGGTTGCGTGCCGCAACAAGCCTTAGAGCTATATGGGGATCGGGCTGTATGCCGTAGCATGTTATATTAGCGCTTGGGCAGGATTCGCTCCTCCGGAGTCTGCACACCCACGATGAGCGCAGGTTCTATTGATTCATGATGGGAACGGGCTGTGCGCCGCAGCAGGTATCGTACAGTGCTGAGTGATCGAGTGTGTTGAGTGACTGAGCGTGATGAGTGGGAGCATGAGACAGTGAGATTGAGTGCTCTGAGAGTGTGGGTACATGAGTCCATTACTGTGGTGCATTGCATTGATATGTATACTTGGCACATAGGCAAAGAGATGCATTCCCTCATGTTACACGACTTTATGACATTTATGACATTCACATGCACATTGACATGTAGGCATAGAGATGTACTTTCTTCATGCCATCTGATAATGAGACTTCTTAAATGTTGTTGAAAGTTTTTGGGAAAAGTCACCGTTTTTAAACTTACTCATATTTTTGGTATTTTCGGTGAAAGATTTGAGATTTACTGTTATACTTGAAATTAAAAGCATGCCTATTTTCCGTAATTGTGAACGAGCTAAGCTATTTCTTGTACCATTTTTATTATATTATTATGAACTGTTGCTGGTTATTGGAGTTGGACTCAGACCGTTGTCCCAGCTCATCATTACTTTCAACCTAATGTTAGGTTTGTTACTTATTGAGTACATGGGGTCAATTGTACTCATACTACACTTCTGCACCTTGCGTGCAGATGTTAGATGCTGAGGTTACTGCGTACGATGAGAGCTGGATTTGAAGATATACATGTGTTCCAGTTATGGCTATCACTTGTCCTTGGTAGCATTAGATTCGAATTCTGTTCATTTACATTTCAACAGATGTTATAATTATTTCAGTTCAGTCTTGTAAAAATCTAAATCTTAGAAGCTCATAATTTGTACTACCAGTCCTTGAAAAATCCTTTGTATAATAGTTCAGTTGCATTATCATTTCTTGTCTTAATAAATCTCATTAAATTAGATAATTGGTTATTGACTTACCTAGCGGATTGGGTTAGGTGCCATCACGACAAATTGGATTTTGGGTCGTGACATTTTCTCACACTATTGACTGTTTTGCCCATAATCTGAAAGGAATATAAATATAGTCCAAATTGACTATAAATGAAAGTTGACAAAGATACAAGTTGAATACCTCCAATATGAGAAAGCTATTCGTTAATGCATATATGTAATATAAGATTGCCAAAATCCTTCTAACATGACGAAATTTAATTATCTATATATCAAGAATTACGTCATCCGTCTGCCTATTTGCTGCTTTTTGCTTATTCATTTCAAGTCTCATTACATCGATATACTATCATGTCAATAGGGTTTGTAGCTTTTTACAAATTTGCTTTAACCTTATCTTTTTTCTTTATACATGAAAGATTTATTTTTATACGTAAAAGATCTATTTTTTACACATAAGAGAACTAAAAATATTATTTTTTTAAATTTAAAATTATAAAAGGTATATATAAATAACACTATACTATCGAGCTTTCGCATTTCTTTTCTATTTTTTTTTCTATTCTACGTTGAAACAAAGCATTGACATTCGAATCTTGTGAGTGGCCTTTGCGCTATTTGAATCTGGACTGTCCTTAACATTGAATTCGGACACTAAAAAGAAAGTAATCTTGATATTCGCCAGTCATGAAGCGCACCGTTTGTTTACCGAAAAAATCGGATAACGTTAGATTTGTGGATGGTTCTAAGGATATGCGATACAATTTGATATAAATCGCGGAGAAAAATGGAAATATGTGTATTGTTGAATGTAAGAACGAAAATAATAAGCAAAAAGAATGAATAAGTAAAACAAGCACAAGGGGATTACTATCAATATAAGAAGTGATCTTTTTTATGTTCAGCTCTGTCTAACTTATAAGGATTCCCCATTTTATAGAAGAGGGTCATTACCAAAAAATAATAAAATAAAACATGTAGTGGAAGACCCATGATGACTTGTCTCTTCCTTGATTCCCGCCAAGATTCTCTTCTTGGTGTGGTTGCAACGGCTCTTGTCTGTGAGCTCGATACTAGCTCGAACTCGTTACTGGGTCAGGCCCTTCGGTCTTGGATCGAGTTTGACCTTCGAGATGGGTGTCGCACATTTCCGACCTCGAAGCAGTGCCTTGCGGATCGATTCAGTCACAGGCTCGATAGGATTATCGAGCCGCCTCTTCGAGCGACTTTCGGGCTCGAGGTTCGTTAGTACCGACCTCAGAGCTCACTCCCAAAATCTCATTCCGATTTCTTAACACTCGAACTCGATCAAACGTAGGAAGGCCGACATCTATTTCGACCGTATACAGATAGTCCCCTCGTTTCTCGGAAAAGGATGTGGCGAGAAAGGATATGATTTCCCAACAGCTCGATCTATACACTGATATTTTTATCGATCCCGACCATGACGTACGTAATGCTCGATCATCTTATGTGTCTTTATAGTCCCCGACTTTATCGAGGATACCCAAATTTTTTCTTCCCCAGTGAGAATTGCCAGTTACCTTCGGCCGTTGGTGACCGGAGAAGATCAATCAGTGATGAATGCGGAGGGGCTTCCTGTCTTTTCAACGAGGCCCAACATGCTTTGAATCGGATAACTTCTGATGACATTTTCGCCGCTTCTGTACAAAAATTTTGTAAACACCAATCTTTTTTTTTTTTTTTGTGTGAAGAGAAATGGCCTTTCAAACTAAATAGACAGTTTGAATTTAAATATATGTTGCCTTCGGGCCTCGTGGGTAGTCCCCTTTGCTTTATCGGGCTCGAGCGTCCTTCAGCTTAAATAGTCAAGTGTTTGTTTTAATTCGAAGAAATGAGTAGTTTTGCTCGAAATAATGTAGCCCGTAGGCGTAATAGTCGAGCGAGTGATGGCTCGAACTCAAAATAAAGGTAGCCCATAGGCTTAGCAGTCAAGTGAATGATTCGAACTTGATGCAAAGTAGCCCGTAGACTTAATGGTCGAGTGAGTGATGGCTCGAACTCGAAATAAAGGTAGCCGGTAGGCTTGGCAGTCGAATGAATGATTCGAACTCGATGCAATGTAGCCGGTAGGCGTAATAGTCAAAGTAGCCAGTAGGCTTAATGGTCGAGTGAGTGATTGCCTGAACTCGAAATAAAGGTGGCCCGTAGGCTTGGCAATCGAGCGAATGATTCGAACTCGATGCAATGTAGCCCGTAGGCGTAATAGTCAAAGTAGCCCGTAGGTTTAATGGTCGAGTGAGTGATTGCTCGAACTCGAAATAAAGGTGGCCTGTAGGCTTGGCAATCGAGCGAATGATTCGAACTCGATGCAATGTAGCCCGTAGGTGTAATAGTCAAAGTAGCCCGTAGGCTTAATGGTCGAGTGAGTAATTGCTCGAACTCGAAATAAAGGTGGCCCGTAGGCTTGGTAATCGAGCGAATGATTGGAACTCGATGTAATGTAGCCCGTAGGCGTAATAGTCAAAGTAGCCCGTAGGCTTAATGGTCGAGTGAGTGATTGCTCGAACTCGAAATAAAGGTGGCCCATAGGCTTGGCAATCTAGTGAATGATTCGAACTCGATCCTGTTTGCATAATAAATCTTGAACATAGAATATCGGTAAGGAGGAGAGCTTTCTTTGCAGGTCATTATACATGGGTTCATGTTTTGCATCAGGGCTCGGGCCAACTATATAAGCATGGTTCGTTTTGACCGTTTGGCCCTTACAATGTTTCCCGTTGAGACACTGTTTGTCATGAAATAACGAAGTAACTTCCTTTGCACCGAACTTGATAATCATCACAGATGCGTTCAATGATAAAGCCCCCCTGTGTACGAGGTTGATTTTAAATAGGCCACAGATACTCAGCAGTAGTATCGTTTCCGCTATATGGCTGGTATCGATCTCTGGTCGACTTTTGCTTTTTCGTAATGGTCCTAGAAGTCAACTGGTCATCTTCGACTCTTATTTTGGATTGATATCGATTGTGCACATCGGTCCAAGTAATAGCTGGGTACTCGATCAGATTTTGCTTCAGCCGCCGCGAAGCCCTCGAACTCCGCTCATTTAGACCTTGAGTGAAAGCTTGAACAACCCAATCGTCTGTGACTGGTGGCAGATCCATTCGTTTCATTTGAAGACGAGCTACGAACTCCCTTAGCATCTCGTTATCCTTTTGCATTACCTTGAACAGGTCCGACTTTCTGGTTTCGACCTTTATTGCTCCGGCATGAGCTTTTACGAAGCAATCTGCAAGCATAGAAAAAGAATCAATGGAGTTAGATGGTAAATTATGATACTATATCATTGCCTCTTTTGACAGGGTTTCACCGAATTTTTTTAATAATACAGATTCGATCGCATCATCTTCCAAATCATTGCCCTTGATGGCACACGTGTAAGAAGTGATGTGCTCGTTGGGGTCGGTCGTTTCATTATATTTGGGTATTTCGGGCATACGAAACTTTTTGGGGATTGGTTTTGGGGCTGCACTCGAGGGAAAAGGCTTTTGAATGAATTTTTTCGAATCTAGCCCTTTTATAATTGGTGGAGCCCCCGGGATCTGGTCGACCCTGAAATTATATGTTTCTACTTTTTTATCGTTGGCTTCGACTCGTTTTGTGAGTTCCTCGAGCAATTTAGTAATTTCGGGCGTAGTCCCCGATTCTTGCTCATTTGGCTTCTCTATGGCTGGTTCCGTTCTGTGGGTGACTTCTCGAAGCGGATTGGGCTCCGGCCTGCTTTGTACCTGAGTTTGGCTCTGCAACTGAGCTATCGCTATTTGCTGGGCTTGCAACATCTCGAAGATCATCCGTAAGCTAACTTCGATCTCATCCACATTATGGGTGTCTCGAGCTACGGATCGAGTACCACCCTGAATGCTCCTTTCCGGTTCGGAACGCTGATTCGCCTCTAGAGCTATTTGTGAATTGACATCCAATGATACTTCGGCTCGAATTTCGGGTGCTTCGATTCGAGCCTCAGCGCCTTCATCGAGTGGCCTTCCGGCCCCGAGTGCCAAGTTATTGGTTTCATCTTGAAGGCCGGCTTCGTGGTCGATAGGTGAAGCCATTGCTGATTTGAAGTTGCAAACTGGCGTGTACTTTAGGTTCATATAAAATGATCACTGTTACCCTTAACTCAACGGTGGGCGCCAAACTGTTTACCGAAAAAAGCAAATAACGTTAGATTTGTGGATGGTTCTAAGGATATGCGATACAATTTGATATAAATCGCGTAGAGAAATGAAAATATGTGTATTGTTGACTGTAAGAACGAAAATAATAAACAAAAAGAAAGAATAAGTAAAACAAGCACAAGGGGATTACAATCAATATAAGAAGTGATCTTTTTTATGTTCAGCCCTGTCTAGCTTACAAGGATTCCCCCTTTTATAGAAGAGGGTTATTACCAAAAAATAATAAAATAAAACATGTAGTGGAAGACCCATGATGACTTGTCTCTTCCTTGATTCCCGCCAAGATTCTCTTCTTGGTGTGATTGCAACGGCTCTTGTCTGTGAGCTCGATACTAGCTCGAACTCGTTACTGGGTCGGGCCTTTCGGTCTTGGATCGAGTTCGACCTTCGAGATGGGCGTCGCACATTTTTGACCTCGAAGAAGTGCCTTGCAGATCGATTCGGTCACAGGCTCGATAGGATTATCGAGCCGCCTCCTCGAGCGACCTTCAGGCTCGAGGTTCGTTAGTACCGACCTCAGAGCTCACTCCCAAAATCTCATTCCGATTTCTTAACACTCGAACTCGATCGAACGTAGGAAGGCCGACATCTATTTCGACCGTATACACTTTTTTTTTACACATGAAAGATTTATTTTTATACGTAAAAGATATATTTTTTACACATAAGAGATCTAAAAATATCATTTTTTTAAATTTAAAATTATAAAGGGTCATGATATATAAATAACACCATACTATCGAGCTTTCACATTTCTTTTCTATTTTTTTTTCTATTCTACGTTGAAACAAAGCATTGACATTCGAATCTTGGGAGGCCTTTGCGCTATTTGAATCTGGACTGTCCTTAACATTGAATTCAGACACTAAAAAGAAAGTAATCTTGATATTCGCCAGTCATGAAGCGCACCGTTTGGTTTATCAAATATCTACCTTCTAGAAGCATTTGACCTTTTTGGTAGAAAGGACAATAAAGTTAAATATTAACAAAACGGCTCTTAAATGTTAATCTACTACTATATGCCAATTTTTTCCTCTTTTGAAGGAGAAAGAAAGCAACTAGAAAACTAGCTAATAATCAAGCAAGGGAATAAAACACTAATAACATCTTCTGCAACACATGAAGAAATTCTAGAAAGCACAAACATATTTGCCATTTAAAGGAAAATTTTTGACTAAAGGCCAAATTAACTAAACCTTCAGCTACTGAATAAATATCTATGTACATATGAGCAATCGAGACCACCCAATTACTAACCAACAATTGACGAATACGGTTGATAATACTGATGAGGCAAGTACTACTGTATCTTCCGTTTTATAATTAATTATTAAAAGCTCCCTTGTAATCTTGTAACGGTGAGGTTACACCTAAAGTAACGCTTAAGTGTAGCTACTGATAAGGCTTTTCAATACGACGAAACTCAATTTCTTTTCCCAGTAATCCCATTGCGCAATATTCCTTTTTCTTTCTATATTTCCGAGTGAATTGATTACCCAAACTGCGTATTACGATGAAAATATTTGGAGGTTCACGTTCAAGAGAACCCAAAAAGGAAAAGAACCAACAATGTAATTTAATTTAAGGAATTAGTATGACAAGTCTGTCACGACTCAATTTTCCCTATAGGCCGTGATGACACCCAACGTCGCCGCTAGACAAGCCAACGGTGAACTAATCCATATTATTTCTCTTTTTTTTAAGTAATTAAATTCTATTTATTAAGAAATTAAGGAGTAAAAAATTTAATAAATAAAACAAAGACAACTGAGTGGCAATCATAGTGATATAAGTACTCCAAAGTCATAAAGTCTACCAGTATGTGTGCCAAGACCTAGTGTCACAAGTGTATGAGCAACTAGTAGATTATACACAACTCTAACTACTATCTGAAATAAAAATAGACAGAAAATAAGTGCAAAAGAGAGACTCTAGGTGCTGCAGGACGGCTCAGAAAATAGCTCACCACTAGGCCTCAGGATATCGGGGGTGCACGCCGGCAAGACTGCCAGATGCACCTGCCTTAGATCCTGCATGGTTAGTGCAGAAGTGTAGCGTGAGTACATAAATAACATGTAACCAGTAAGTATCTAGTCTAACCTCGAAGAAGTAGTGACTAGAGGTCGACATCGACACTTACTATGGGCTAACAAGAAAAACACAGGAATTCTAAATAAGAAAGAGTTATGTACATAATAATATTAACTCAATAACAAGCAGAAAATAAATAATTCTTTCACAAATGGTAAATCCCAAGTAAGTTTTTGTCATATGAAATTTTAACCTCTCAAGCCATAAAATAATATTAAATATAATAAAACTCCGAGTATTTTCATGCACGATTATGCCCAGGTTGTACGGCCCGATCCAGAATAATGTGTACACTGCCGAAGGTCGAGCAGCACGAACCATAGATGCATCTATCTACTGCTAATGTACAAAGAAACACAAATTTTATTAACGGTCAAGTAACCCGCCAAAACTCAAGTAAGTGGAAGTCGGTCTTTTACAATTTCCTCTATCAAGTCCAATATAATTTAGGTACTTTAGTTAACAAATAGGGTGCAAGCATTACACGTAATTCATGATTTGGGTCCTAACATAAGAATAATTAGTAGCTACGTACGGACTCTCATCACCTCGTGCTTACGTAGCCCCCACAGTTAAAGGCAAATAGTAATTTAAATTACTTATGGGGTAAACTCCCTGTTACAAGGTTAAATAAGAGACTTACTTCGTCTCAAAGCTCACTTTCCGACTTCAAGTTCACTCTAAAGCCTCGACTCCGTACCGAACAATCCGAAACTAGTCAAATGTTATATAAATTAATCAATACATGTTCGAAAGTTCATAATCTAACTATTAGAGTAATTACCTAACCCCAATTGAAAGATTCTTAAAATTTACCTCCCGGCCCATGTGCCTGAATTCCAGAAATTTTTGAAGATAAATGTTACCCATAACCTTACGAAACCAAATATATAATTTCCATCCCATACTATAATCATTTTTCATGGTTAAATTCCATTTCTATCAAAACTCAAAATTCTCACAATTTTACATGTTAAAATCTAACCATAATCTATGTATTTAACTTATATTTGGTAGGAATTACTTACCTTCAATAGCTAGGTGGAAATCTCTCTCTAGGAAGCTCCAAAATCGCCCCAAGAAGTGAAATAAATGAACCAAAGATGGCCTAAGTCCGGAATAAATGGACCTTACTGTCCCAGCAACTTTCGCTTTTGCGGACCCATGGCCGAATCTGTGGCTCCGCTTCTGCGGACATAGCCTCAAAGATTCGGACCATGCCCAGGTTCGCCCTTCCCGCTTCTGCGGGCAACGTCTCGCATCTGCGACACGAGCGCCGCACCTGAGCACCAGCCCCCTTCTGCGGTCTCTTCCTCGCATCTGCACCTTCGCAGATGCGGCTCCTCTCTTCACTTCTGCGTCACTGGGCAGCCATGCTAGGCCGCTTCTACGGCCGTTGGATCAATTCTGCGAGCTTGCACCTGCGGCTGGACATCCGCAGGTGCAATTGCACCAGAACTCTGATGCTTCAGCCATTCTTTCCAAGTCCAAATGAGTTGCGTGTGTCATCCGAATGGGATCCGAGCCCCCCGAGACCCCTCCAAACATGCCAACAAGTTTGTATACATAACACGGTTTCGCTCACCCCCTCGGAATGCAGAAAACATTATTAAAACTAAGAATTGCGACCCAAAACAACTATAATCAACTTATGAACTTCAATTTCATCCAACTTACTCCGAGCATGCCGAATCAGACTTAAACTACTCGGAATGACACCAAATTTTGCGTGCAAGTCTTAAATCACCATACGGAACTATTCACTGGCTTGAAATCCCAAACAGACCTCGATAGAACCAAAACCTACTCCAAACCAAATTTAAAAAACTTTAAAACCTTTAATAAACCAACTTTTAACTCTAGGCGCCAAAATACTCCATGGTCATCCAAAACCCGATCCGAACGTACGCCCAAGTCCAAAATCATCATACGAACCTATTGGGACCGTCAAATCCCGATTACGAGGTCGTTTACTAAAAGTGTTGACCCAAGTCAAACTTAACCCTTTAAAGCCAATAAGAAAGAACTAAGTGTTCTGATTTCAACCCGAACTCCTCTAAACCCGAACCAACCACCTCCGCAATTCATAAAACTATAAAAGCACATATGGGGAGTCTTATTTAGGGGAACGAGGATTTAAAAATCAAAACGACCGATCGGGCCGTTACATTCTCCACCTCTTAAACAAATATTCATCCTCGAATGGGTCTAGAATCATACATGGAGTGCTGAATAGGTGTGGATATCTGTTCCACATGTCCTCCTCGGCCTCTCAAATTGCCTCCTTGACTGGTTGGCCACTCCACTGAATTTTTACCGCCAAAATTTTCTTGGACCTCAGCTGGCGAACGTGCCTATCAACAATGGCAACTGGCTCCTCCTCATAATCCAAGCTCTCATCTAGCTGAACCGTGCTGAAGTCTAACACATGCGACCTGTCGGTATGATACCTCCGGAGCATAGATACGTGGAAAACCAGATGAACTCCAGATAGAGTGGGAGGCAAAGCAAGCTCATAAGCAACCTCCCCGACTCGTCTCAGTACTTCAAATGGACTTATGAACCTTGGGCTCAACTTGCCCTTCTTTTCAAAACTCATAATTCCCTTTAGCGGTGAGACTTTCAAGACAACCTTCTTGCCCACCATGAATGATAAATCACATGCATTCTAGTCTGCGTAACTCTTCTGTCTGTACTGTGCTGTGCGAAGTTGCTCCTGAATCAACTTTACCTTTTCTAAGGCATCCTTCACTAAATCAGTACCATATAACTTAGCCTCGCCGGGCTCAAACCATTCGATGGGCGAACGACATCACCGACCATATAAAGCCTCAAATGGAGCCATCTCAATGTTGGACTGATTACTGTTGTTGTAAGCAAACTCGGCCAAAGGCAAGAGCAATCCCACTGCTCTCTGAAGTCAATCGCACATGGTCTGAGCATGTCTTCCAGGATCTGAACCATCCGCTTCGACTGTCCGTCGGTCTATGGATGAAAGGCTATGCTGATCTATACCCGGGTCCCCAACTCACTCTGCACTGCCCTCCAAAAATGCAAAGTAAACTGATGGCCTCTATCCGGTATGATAGAAACAGGCACACCATGCAACCGAACAATCTCCTAGATGTAAATCTGGGCCAATCTATCTGATGAATACGTGGTCACCACCGGAATGAAGTGTGCCGACTTGGTCAACCTGTCGACAATAACCCAAATTACATCAAACTTCCGCAAGGTCCGCGGCAACCTAACTACAAAATCTATAGTAATGCGCTCCCATTTCCACTCTAGTGTAGTCATCTACTAGAGTAGGCCACCTGGTCTCTGGTGCTCATACTTAACCTGCTAGCAATTTAGACATCTCGCCACATACTCGACTATGTCCTTCTTCATCTGCCCCCACCAATAATGCTGCCTCGGGTCGCGATACATCTTCGTAGCACCTGGGTGAATAGAATACCGAGAACTGTGTGCCTCCTCTAGAATCTCTTCCCTCAATCCGTTAACATTTGGAACACATAGATGACCCTAGAGTCGCATAACACCATCCTCGCCGATAGTAACCTCCTTGGCACCACCCTGTAGTACCGTCTCTATGAGAACCAACAAGTGCGGATCGCCAAACTAACGAGCCTTAATCTGCTCGAATAGTGAAGACTGGGCGACGACGCATGCAAGAACTCGGCTGGGCTCCGAAATATCTAACCTCACAAGTCTGTTAGCCAGGGACTGCATGTCCAAAGCTAGTGGCCTCTCCCTTGCTAAAATGAATGCCAAATTAGCCATACTCTCCGCTTTCTGCTCAAGGAATCCGCAACTACATTTGCCTTGCCTGGATGATACATGATGCTAATAGCATAATCTTTTAGTAACTCAAGCCATCTACGTTGTCTCAAATTGAGATCCCTCTTCTGGAACAAATGCTGCAAGCTACGATGATCGGTGTAAACCTTACAGGACACCCCATAAATATAATGCCTCCATATCTTAAGAGCATGAATAATCGCAGCCAACTCCAAATCGTGAACAGGGTAATTCTTCTCGTGGGGCTTCAGCTGACGTGAAGCATATGCAATAACTCGACCTTCCTGCATCAATACATAACCCAAACCAACGCGTAAAGCGTCACAATACATAGTATACATTCCTGAACCGGAAGGCAACACTAATACCGGTGCTGAAGTCAATGCGGTCTTGAGCGTCTGAAAACTCACCTCACGATCATCAAACCATCGGGACGGAGCACCCTTTTGGGTCAATCTAGTCAAAGGTGCTGTAATGGATAAGAAGCCCTCCACAAACCAGCGATAATAACCTGCTAACCCCAAGAAGCCCCTGATCTCTGTTGCCTTAGTAGGACGAGGCCAACTCTGAACTGCCTCGATCTTCCTGGGATCTACCTTAATACCCTTGCCTGATACAACATGACCCAAGAATGCCACAGAATCCAACCAGAACTCACACTTGGAGAACTTAGTATTTAGCTTCTGTTCCCGCAACGTCTAAAGCACCCATACTACGTGAGTAGATCAAAATGTCATCAATGAAGGCAATGACAAACAAATCAATATATGGCCTGAACACCTGATTCATCAAATCCATAAATGCCGACGGGGCGTTGGACAAACCGAAGGACATCACTAGAAACTCATAATGGCCATATTTAGTATGGAAAGCCGTCTTCGAAACATCCGAATCCCGAATCTTTAACTAATGGTACCCCGATCTCAAGTCGACCTTAGAGAACACCCTAGCACCCTGCAATTGGTTAAATAAATCATCAATACGTGACAACAGGTACTTGTTTTTAATGGTAACTTTATTCAACTGGCGGTAATCAATGCATATCCGCATAGTCCCATTTTTGTTCTTCACAAATAACACCGGTGCACCCCAAGGCGACACACTCGGTTTGACGAACCCCTTAGCTAGCAACTCCTCAAGTTGTTCCTTCAATTCCTTCAACTCTTTTAGAGCCATGCGGTATGATGTAATAGAGATAGGCTGGGTACCTGGAGCCAAATCAATACAGAAATCGATATCACGATCTGGTGGCATGCCTGGAAGATCAGAAGGATACACATTGGAGAACTCCCGAACTACGAGCGCTGAATCTTTCGCCGGGGTCTCTATAGTAGTATCTCGAACATAAGCTAGATAAGCCAAACAACCCTTCTCGACCATGTGTCGAGCCTTCAGAAAAGAAATAACCCGACTAGATGCACTGACAGACGAACCCTTCTACTCAAATCTAGGCAACTCTGGCATCACCAAGGTAACAGTCTTGGCATGGAAATCAAGGATGGCGTGATATGGAGACATCCAGTCCATGCACAAGATGACCTCAAAGTCGGTCATATCAAGCAACAGAAGATCCGCTCTAGTCTCATAACCACAGAATGTCATGATACATGATCGGTAGACCCGATCCACAACAACAGAATCGCCCACTAGTGTGGACACATAAACATGAGTACCCAAGGACTCACGAGGAACACCTAAGAAATTAACAAACATAGATGAAATATATGAATATATAGACCTTGGATCAAATAGTACTGAAGTATCCCTACCGCAGACAGAAACAATACATGTGATCACGGCATCTGAGGCCACTGCATCTGGTCTGGCCAGAAAAGCATAGAATCTAGCTGGAGCGCCACCTGACCGGCCTCCACCTGACTGGCCTCAACCTCTAGGATGATCGCCCTCCGCCTCTAAGAGGTCAGACGGCTGGTGGGGCAACTGGTTCTGAAATCATAGGTTGCGGACCCTATTGCACTGCCTTGCCCCAAAGTCTGGGGCAGAACCTCTACACATGACTGAAATCCCTGCACTCGAAACAACCTCTTAGTACAGTGGACTATTGACCTGAAGTCTGACCCCGATGGCCTAAATACCCACTGGAGGAACCCTGGATAACTGGTGGGCGGTAGGAAATCTCTGGCATTGCGCTGAAATAAGGTCGCACCAGAGCACCCCAAGGAGGCGGCGGTGCTGGATATGCGGGCCTGCTAGACTGACCCCTCACAAATTGACCTCTGCCCCTATCTGGGGCACCTCTGAACTCTCCAGAATATCGAAACTGCTTGTCCCTCATTGCCTGCTCTTGGCTACACTGACGTACACCCTCTATCCTCCGAGCTATCGCCACAACTAGCTTGTAAGAAGTCCCCATCTCAATCTCTCGGGCCATAGTGTCCTGAATGCCAGAGTGCAAACCTGCAACAAACCTCCTCACTCTCTCTGCGTCGGTATGAAGTATCATAAGTGCATGGCGAGACAACTTAGAGTATCTCGCCTTATAGTCGGTCACCGACATCTGACCCTGCTGGAGCTGCTCGAATTGAAACCACAACTCTTCCCTCTAAGAGGGCGGAATATACCTATCCAAACAAATATGTGTGAGCCGTTCCCAAGTTAAGGGAGGAGAATTTGCTGGTCTGCCGAGAAGATATGACTGCCACCACGTACGGGTCCTGCCCTCCAGTTGGAAGGTGGTAAAGTCCACCCCGTGGGACTCCAATATCCTCATGTTGTGCAGTCTGTCCCTGCACCAATCAATAAAGTCCTGGGGGTCCTCATGTCGCTCACCCCCGAAGACAGGAGGGTGTAGTCTGGTCCATCCAATAGCTTCTGTGACTTGCTGGCCGCAGCTGGTCTGGGCTCAGGTATAGCTACTGCAACTGGCTGGGCCCCGCCCACGGGTAGTGCACTCGGGGTCTGATACACGATAGCTGCATGCCCAAAAGCCTGAGCGGTAGGGGTATGTACTCCCTCTCCCCTCTGAGATGTGGCTGGGTCCACTGGAAATAAACCAGCCTGAGTCATAGAATCAATGAACCGCAGCATATGGCCCATGACCTCCTGGAATCCCAGCGCAGACATGAAATGCACCAGGGCTAGCTCGGTTGCAGGCACCTCACCCTGATCCTCAATAATAGGATCCTCTACTGGATCCACTTGTGGCATAACTAGAGCAACTCTAGGATGTCCTAGTCCTGTACTACGAGCTGGGGCCCTGTCTCGGCCTCTGCCTCGGCCTCTTGCAACAGGGGAGCAGCCTATCTGTGATCGGGTACATCTGCCATGCATGTTTTCACTATATGTGAGAGAATAAGAGAAAGGTACTTAACACAACATCAACTGCAGGATAGGAGATGAAGGAAGAGTAGTTTGCTAACACCCTATAGCCTCTCAAAGATAAGTACGGACGTCTCCGCACCGATCTGCAAGACTCTATTAGGCCTACTCATAACCTGTGAGACCTACGTGAACCTAGTGCTCTGATACTAGGGGCGTCAATTTGAGCCCAAACCCATCCAACCCGCCCAACCCGCCCAGAGATTTATGGGTTGGGCTACAACATTTTTGTAAGGCCCAGTAGAATTTTGCAAAAGAAAATAATATTTCGTGACGCCGAATTGGTTTTACGTGTTGAGGATTATAGAAATTCTTTTTGGGTTGAACAATGCACGACAATGAAAAGGAAATTTTTGGCAGAAAATTGTAATTTTGCGGTCCATTATGCGATCATAGAATCGCTCTGCGGGATGCATAATGGCCGCAAAAGTGAGCAGGAGAAGGGCCAGTTTGGGGAAATTATGCGGTAGACTGTGCGATCGCATAACTGTTATGCGGTGCATTATGCGATCGTATAACAGTTATGCGGACCACATAGTGACCGCATACATAGACAGATATTTTTGGTCGTTTGGTATGTAATTATGCGACCATTTTGCGGTCCGCATATCCTTTACGCGGTCGCATATGCGACCGCAGAAACGTTCCGGAGCTCCATTTTTGGGTTTTTAAAACCCGACCCTATTTCGTTAAATACACTCTTTGGGCCATTTTTGAGCTATAGTCTGATATTTTAGAGTGAGAGAGAGTGCCCTAGAGTGAGAAGGAGTTTTTCAATAATTGTTCTTCAATGCATGCCTATGTTTTGGAAGATTAAGAAAGAAAACTCACTAGGTTTTCATCCTAGAGGTAAGATTCTACACCCTAACCCTCACTTTCAAATTTTGTGTAGAAATGGATAATTAGCAAGATAATTTCTGGGCAGGAGGGTTGTTTATTTTGCATACATGTGTTGTTAAAGGGTGTAGGAAGATTGTTGAGCTAAAAATAGTAAAGATTGGGTTGTGGGATGATGGAATCCTCCATAAAAGGGCCTTGAACCTTAATCCACACTTAGTGTTTGATAAAATGCTCAAATGAGCTAGAACCATGAGCGTCTCCCTAATTTTGGTTCAATTAGTTATATTTCTACAATAGATTGAAGTTGCTAAGAATTCCGAAACATTTAGAGTGTAAGGAAGCTCAAGTGAGGTCTGTTGGCTAAACTCTTTTTTAAGAATTGGAATTCCCAATATCCTTGTAAGTTCCAAGATTTTGATTATAAATGGAGTATTCTGATAAGTTTTGTGATGAAGATTTATGTTCAATTCGTGTTTCAAATGCACTTATCATATTGCATTATAAATTGAGGATGTGTCCCAAACTATGGATTATGTATCCACATGTTATAATTTCTAGTCATGATTTATGTGAACGTTATTATTCCAAGTTGTGTAGAGATTGTGATTGTGATACACCTCCACCCACATACATTGGGGTGAGGCGGCATGACCGCTTTGTGTGGGGATTATGGTGTAGAGATTGTGATTCTGATACACCTCCACCCGCATACATTGGGGTGAGGCGGCATGACCGCTTTGTGTGGGGATTATGGTATAGAGATTGTGATTGTGATACACCTCCACCCGCATATTTATTGGGGTGAGGCGGCATGACCGCTTTGTGTAGGGATTATGGTATTGTGGGACTGCACCTCCACCCGCTTACATTGGGGTGAGGCGGTACGACCGCTTTGTGTATAGTTTTGGTATTGTTTTGGCACCACCACCCGCATATATTGGGGTGAGGCGGCATAGCCGCTTTGTGTTGGTATTGGTATCGTTGATGCATTTCCGCCCGCATACATTAGGGTAAGGCGGCATAGCCGCTTTGTGTAGGTTCTTGGTACTGTGGTTGTACATTCACCCACATACATTGGGGTGAGGCGGCAGGGCCGCTTGATTAGAGTTGTGGTATTGTACGGACACTTCCACCTGCATACATCGGGTGAGGCGGCGGGGCCGCTTTGTGTGTAGATGGTTACAGAGGATCTCATCTTAAATCCTATAAATGTTATTGATAGCTTTTAATAATTTGCTATGGTTTAAATGGTTATCTATATTATTCTATTGCTGAACTGGTTCATTATATTCATCTTTGTAACACCCCGAAAAATTTTGAAGTACTTAAGTGGTAATCTCGGTAAATTTTGCAAAAAAAAATAATATTTCATGGTGTCGGACTAGGTTTACGTGTTTGATGATTGTAGACGCGGCTCAGACTTTTTGGGTAGAATAATGCACCGAAAAGTTCAGCAAGGTTTGGGTACTCAAGTGAATCTTAGTACAGCCTTTCACCCGCAGACTGACGGGCAGGCAGAGCGGACTATTCAGACGCTTGATGATATATTGCACGCTTGTGTTATAGATATCAAAGGTAGCTGGGATGATCATTTACCACTCATAGAATTTGCATATAACAATCGTTATCATGCTAGCATTCAAATGGCACCGTTCGAGGCTTTATATGGTAGAAGATGTAGATCTCCCATTGGGTGGTTCGAAATTGGGAAAGCAGAGTTGATAGGGCCAGACCTCGTGCATCAGGCTATGAAAAAATTTAAAATCATTAAGGAGTGGTTGAAGACTGCTTAGAGTCATCAGAAATCCTATTCGGATATTCGTCGTAGAGATTTGGAATTCAAAGAAGATGATTGGGGTATTTTTGAAAGTTTCCCCTATGAAGGGTGTAATGCGATTTGGTAAGAAAGGGAAATTGAGTCCGAGGTATGTCGGACCGTACAAAATCATTCAGAGGATCGGTGAGGTAGCATACAAGCTTGAGCTACCACCTGAGATGTCATTAGTACACCTGGTGTTTCATGTGTCTATGTTAAAGAAAGTAGTTGGAGACCCGATAGTTATTGTTCCGGTTGGGACTATTGAGGTAAATGAAGAATTGACTTATGAAGAGATTCCAGTTTCTATTATTGGTCGGCAAGTCCGAAAGTTGAGAAATAAAGAAATTGCATCCGTGAAAGTGCTATGGCGAAACCAACAGGTTGAAGAGGCTACTTGGGAGGCCGAAGAAGAAATGAAGAAAAAGTATCCTTATTTATTTGGATAACCATGTAATTATGAGTTGTGACTTATGAAAATGCTAAGGGATATTCCTATGAAATATGTATGACTTGTACATTTGGTGTTAAGGGTATTCCGTTCTGGTAATGTAATTGCTTGTGAGGCCACAATTGGTGTTGTTTTGTATTATGTTACGTTGTTGGATTATGTATATGCTGTTAGGATATTTTTCTGGGGCTCTCTGACATGTGGATAGGCCTAATTACAAGGGAAACTCTGGCGAAAAGTTTTGAAAATTTAGGGAGTTAGTCTAATTTGGGGCTGCTAGTTTGTGGTATAAAACAAACTAAGTTGCATAAGATGCTAATGACAGATTTTTACCCTCATTCGAGGATGAATGATCCTAAGCGGGGGAGAATGTAACACCCCAAAAAATTTCGAAGTACTTAAGTGGTAAGCCCGATAAATTTTGCAAAGAAAATAATGTTTCATGGTGTCGGACTACGTTTACGTGTTTGAGGATTGTTGAAAAATGTTTGGGTTGAATAATGCACCGGAAAGTAAAGAAAAATATTTGGCAAAAAAGTGCATTTCTGCGGTCCATTATGCCACCGCAAAATTACTCTGCGGACTGCATAATGGCCGCAGAGTGAGGCAGTTAATTGGGCCAATTGAAAGCAACTATACGGTCGACTATGCGACCGCATAACGGTTATGCGGACCGCATAGTGACTGCATACACAGACAGTTCTTTTGGCTATTTTGTAACCAACTATGCGACCGATATGCGGTCCACATATCGGTTATGCGATCGCATACCTTGTTCCGGAGCTCCATTTTTGAGTTTTTAAAACCCGACCCTATTTCGTTAAATACACTCTTTGGGTCATTTTTGAGCTATTATCTGACATTTTAGAGTAAGAGAGGTTGCCCTAGAGTGAGAAGGTGTTCTCCAATATTTGTTCTTCAATTCTTGCTCAAGTTTTGGAAGATTAAGAAGGCAAGCTCACTAGGTCTTCATCCTAGAGGTAAGATTCTACACCCTAAACCCTAATTTCAAAATCATCTGAACATGGGTAATTAGCAAGATAATGTTTGGGCATGAGAGTTGATTATTTTACATGCATGTGATATCAAGGGGTGTAGGAAGATTGTTGAATTAAGCAGGGTAAAGATTGGGTTGTGGGATGATGGAATCCTCCATAAAAGGGACCTTGAAACCTTATGCACACTTTGTGTTTGATAAAATGCTCAAATGAGCTAGAAACCTGATCATCTTGCTAATTGTGGTTCAATTTGTTATATTTCTAAACATATTGAAGTTGCTAAGAATTCCGGAACGTTTTAGGGTTGTGGTTCAATTGAGGTATGTTGGCTAAAATCTTCTTTAAGAGTTGGAATTCTCATTATCCTTGTAAGTTTCGAGATGTTGATTATAAATCGAGTATTCCGATAAATTTTGTGATGAAGATATATGTTCAATTTGTATTTCAAATGCTCTTATCATATTGCATTATAAATTGAGGATGTGTCTAAAACTATGGATTATGTATCCACATGTTATAATTTCTAGTCGTGATTTATGTGAAAGGTATTATGCCAAGTTGTGTAGAGATTATGATTGTGATACACCTCCACCCGCATACATTGGGGTGAGGCGGCATCACCGCTTTGTGTGGGGATTATGGTATAGAGATTGTGATTGTGATACACCTCCACCCGCATATATATTAGGGTGAGGCGGCATGACCTCTTATTGTAGGGATTATGATATTCTGGGACTGCACCTCCACCCGCTTACATTGGGGTGAGGCGGTACGACCACTTTGTGTATGGTTTTGGTATTGTTGATGCATTTCCACCCGCATACATTGGGGTGAGGCGGCATAGCCGCTTTGTGTAGGTTCTTGGTACTGTGGTTATACATCCACCCGCATACATTGAGGTGAGGCGGCAGGGCCGCTTGATTAGAGTTGTGGCATTGTACGTACACCTCCACCTGCATATATCGCGTGAGGCGGCGGGGCCACTTTGTGTGAAGATGGTTATATAGGATCTCATCTTAAATCCTATAAATGTTGTTGATAGCTTTTAATAAGCTTGTTATGGTTGGGACAATTATCTATATTATTCTATTACCGCACTGGTTCATCATAATTATCTTGTATTTCTAAATTCTTAAATTGGTGTTTAGTTTTTATACTAGTACTATTCGACGGTACTAACATCCCTTTTGTCGAGGGTGCTGCATCTTTAAATGGATGCAGGTGGTTCCATAACAGGAGACATTGATCAGTTATAGCAGTACACCTTCTTCCCAGCTGACTTGGTGAGTCCCACTTCGTCCTGGGGTCATGTATCTTTTGATCTTTATGTCTTATAGTTGAGGTATAGCCGGGGCCTTGTTGCCGGCATTATCATTGTACTCTTCTTTATCTATAGAGGCTCCGTAGACATAGTGTGGGTTGTGTATTGGTACTGGAAAAGACTAACTATGCTATGTTGTGGTTGTATTACTTGTCCATTTGAGACTTTAAAAATGGTGAAACTTATGGTAAGAAATTGGTAACTGCAGACACGGCCACTTTATTGTTTAATTAAGGAAAACATATATTCTCTTGATTCATGAATGAGTTTGGGTAGAATAAAATCTAACAGGCTTGCTCGGTCGAGTTCACTCGGTTGAGCACCGGTCACGCTCCAAGATTTTGGGGCATGACAATCTTGTATTCTGAATTCTTAAATTAGTGTTTAGTTTTCATACTAGTACTATTCGACGGTACTAACGTCCCTTTTGCGAGGGGCGCTGCATCTTTTAAATGGATGCAGGTGGTTCCACAGCAGGAGATATTGATCAGTGATAGCAGTACACCTTCTTTCCAGCTGACTTGGTGAGCCCCACTTCATCCCGGGATCATGTATCTTTTGTTCTTTGTGTATTATGTTTGATGTATAGCCGGGGCTTTATTGCCGGCATTATCATTGTACTCATCTTTATCTATAGAGGCTCCGTAGATATAGTGTGGGTTGTGTATTGGTGCTGGGGAAGACAAAATATGTTATGTTGTGGTTGTATTACTTGTCCATTGAGACTTTAAAAATGATGAAGCTACTGGAAATGAATTGGTATTGTAGACGTGAACACTATTTTGTCTAATTAATGAAAATATGTATTATCTCCATTTGTGGATGAGTTTGGGTAGAATAAAATCTAACAGGCTTGCTCGGTCGGGTTCACTCGGTTGAGCGCCGGTCGCGCTCCTCGGTTTTGGGGCATGACAATTTTAGCTCATGGGTCTATTTGGCCTGAGCCCAAGTTAACCCATTATTTTTATAGCCCATTCTGACCCATGAAGTAGCCCAAATACAAGCCATGAAGCTCACCCCAAAATAAAGGGATCTCAACCCAACTTATCTAGAAATTTACTTAGTTACCACCCACCCCCACCCCCACCCCCATAATTTTTTTGTTTAGCCCATCTTGATCCAGCCCATCTTAGCCCAAGTACACTTTGGGTTGGGTTGGGCAATGACCCATTTAATGACCTAACCCATCTTGACCCGCCCAATTTAGCCCAACCCGCCCATTTGCCACTCCTATCTAATACTATGTTGCCACGACCCAATTTTCCCTATAGGCCGTGATGGCACCCAACGTCGCCGCTAGGCAAGCCAACGGTGAACTAATCCATGTTATTTCTCTTTGTAATAAGTTTTCAAGTAATTAAATTCTATTTATTAAGAAATTAAGGAGTAAAAAATTTAATAAATAAAACAAAGACAACTGAGTAGCAATCATAGTGATATAAGTACTCCAAAACCATAAAGACTACTAGTATGTGTGCCAAGACCTGGTGTCACAAGTGTATGAGCAACTAGTAGATTATACAAAACTCTAACAACTATCTGAAATACAAATAGATAAAGTTCAAAAGAAAGACTCTAGGTGCTGCAGGACGACTCAGGAAGCAACTCACCACTAGGCCTCAGGGTACCGAGGGTGCGCGCCGGTAAGATGCACCTGCCTCAGATCCTGCACGGTTAGTGCAGAAGTGTAGCGTGAGTACATAAACAACATGTACCCAGTAAGTATCTAGTCTAACCTCGAAGAAGTAGTGACGAGGGGTCGACATCGACACTTACTATGGGCTAACAAAAAAAACACAGGAATTCTAAATAAGAAAGAGTTATGTACATAATAATATTAACTCAATAACAAGCAGAAAATAAATAATTCTTTCACAAATGGTAAATCCCAAGTAAGTTTTTGTCATATGAAATTTTAATCTCTCAAGCCATAAAATAATATTAAATATAATTAAACTCCGAGTGTTTTCACGCACGATTATGCCGAGGTCGTACAACCCGATTCAGAATAATGTGTACACCGACGAGGGTCGAGCGACACGAACCATAGATGCATCTATCTACTGCCGAGGCGTTCGGCCCACTCCACAAGAAGAGAGGATACTTTATGAACAACCGATTTAAAAGCTAATACAAGGCTAATGTATAAAGAAATACAATTTTTATTAACGGTCAAGTGACCTGCCAAAACTCTGGTAAGTGGAAGTCGGTCTTTTACAATTTCTCTATCAAGTCCAATATAATTTAGGCACTGTAATTAACAAATAGGGTGCAAGCATTATACGTAATTCATGATTTGGATCCTAAACTAACCGGACATAAGAATAATTAGTAGCTACGCACGGACTCTCTCCACCTCATGCGTACGTAGCCCCTACAGTTAAAGGCAAGTAGATTTAAATCGCCTATGGGGTAAATTCCCTCCTACAAGGTTAGACAAGAGACTTACCTTGTCTCAAAGCTCACTTTCCGGCTTCAAATTCACTCTAAAGCCTCAACTCGGTGCCGAAAAATACGAAACTAGGCAAATTTTATATCAATTAATCAATACATGTTTGAATGTTCATAATCTAACTATTAGAGTAATTACCCAACCCCAATTGGAAGATTCCTAAAATTCACCCCCGGGCCCACGTGCCCAGAATTCGAAAATTTTTGAAGATAATTGTTACCCATAACCTTACGAACTCAAATACATAATTTTCATCCCATTCCATAATCATTTTTCGTGGTTAAATTTTATTTTTATCAAAACCTAGGTTTTTCATCTAAACCCAAAATTCTCATAATTTTATATGTTAAAATCTACCCATAATCTATGTATTTGACTTATATTGGTTAGGAATTACTTACCTTCAATAGCTAGGTGGAAATCGCTCTCTAGGAAGCTCCAAAATTGCCCCAAGAAGTGAAATAAATGAACTAAAGATGGCCTAAGTGATGGTCTAAGTCCGCAATAATTGGATCTCACTGCCCCAGCGACTTCCGCTTTTGCGGAGCCATGGCCGCATCTGCGGCTCCGCTTCTGCGGACATAGCCTCAAAGATGCGGACCATACCCAGGTCCGCCCTTCCCGCTTATGTGGGCAACGTCTCGCATCTGCGAGCCCGCTTCTGCGGCACGAGCGCCGCACCTGCGCACCAGCCCGCTTATGCAGTCTCTTCTTCGCATTTGCGCCTTCGCAGATGCGACTCCTCTCCTTGCTTTTGCAGTCACTGGGCAGCCCACGCTAGGCTGCTTCTTCGGTCGTTGGCTCGCTTCTGCGGCTGGACCTCCGTAGGTGCGATTGCACCAGAACTATGATGCTTCAGCCATTCTTTCCAAGTCCAAATGAGTTCCGTGCCTCGTCCGAATGTCATCCGGCCCCCCTGAGGCCCTGTCCTAACATATGTAAAAATAAAACGGACTCGATCGCCCCCTCGAAACGCGGAAAACATTATTAAAAGTAAGAATCGCGACCCAAAACTAATAGAATCAATTTATGAACTTCTATTTCTTCCAACTTACTCCGAGCACACTGAATGATACTTAAACTACTCGGAATGCCACCAAATTTTGTGTGTAAGTCTTAAATCACTATACAGAACTATTCCCAGCCTCGGAATCCCAAACGAACCTCGATAACACCAAAGCTACTCCAAACTAAATTTAAAGAACTTTAAAACCTTCAATAAACCAACTTTTAACTCTAGGCGCCGAAATACTCCTGGGTCATCTAAAATCCGATCCGAACATACGCCTAAGTCCAAAATCATCATACGCACCTATTGGGACTGTCAAATCCCGATTCCGAGGTTGTTTACTAAAAGTGTTGACCCAAGTCATACATAACCCTTTAAAGCCAATAACAAGAACTAAGTCTTCCGATTTCAACCCAAACTCCTATAAACCCGAACCAATCGTCCCGCAAGTCATAAAATACTTAAAGCACATACGGAGAGTCTTATTTAGGGAAACGGAAATTTAAAAAGCGAAACAGCCGGTCAGATTGTTACAAAGTCCTTGTTCTAGACGAAACTTTAGCTAGTCATATTCTAGGAGCCTAGTTAATAGCATAGGAGAAATTTAGCTAGTCGTTTTCAAAACGATAGAGAGGAGAAAATCGTTAAGTCTAGAAAAATACTATCGTAAAACTTTTATTAATATTTATGCACACATATACATACAAACATAGTCAGAAATTCTAGCAAGTAGATTAAAAGAAAATAAAGCAAGAATGCTACAGTTTCAATGTGATAGCAACCTAAATTAACTTTTCAAATACCTTTACGACTACACTAAAAAGCCTCATGTTAAAAGTAATTCAAGTTTTCTTATACGAGGACAAAATAGATACTTCCTATTCGGGTAGTATGATTTTCAGATTAATTGAACTCTTTTTATTATATGTGTTGGATAGAGCTTATATTGGTTTTGATGATTAACAAATAGTTATAAAAGAAGTTATAAAAGAACCAGGTCTCTTGGAGTGTGTTGATCATAAGCAGGAAACTGATTCCTAATGCAAGTAGAATTCCTTAAAGTATTTATTACGTCCGCTACAAATATTACGTTGGCAAGAGGAATTGGTGATCAAAAAAATTTCATTAATATTGTTACACTTGCATAAAATGAAAAGGGATGTGGAAAAAAGAAAAGCATATGGAGTTGAAACAAATAAAGAAACCAAATCTTAAAAGGGGCGTTTTTCTTAACCGAAATATTCTATGTTTTGGAATATTAATTGACGAAGTTTTTAGCCAACCTCACTATTATATAAAGCATCATGTTGCTACTATTGAAGGCTAACCCTATTCGCACGTTTTAAGAAATTATTCTTGGCAAATAACAATTATATCAAGAAGGTGCTTTCAGATTCATGCTGAGCAACTGAAGAACCTGTTCCCGAAGACGAATGTGCTTTAGTCCTTTAGTTGGTTAGGTTGAATCATTGTTCTTGTAACCTATATTGCTTTTTGAGAAGTGTATTCACATGTAAACAATTCTAAAGAGTTCGTTTAGCTTTCTAGGGTAGAGTTTATAGTCTTGAAAGGGGTAGCTAATCGAGTTGATTATAGGAGTTAAGGTACTAGAGTTAGTCCGTTTAGTTAAGTCCATTTGGTTATTGAGTTTAAACCTAAAATCGCTCTAGGAAGTTAGTGATGATTTGAGGCAAATCTTATGAGGATAGATTGTGAGTTTTACTCCTTTAAGCAAGGAGATTTTCCATGCATATTGCTTGTGTACGTTATATTTTCGCACTTCACTTTCAATTTTGTGTTAGATTAATTAAGTCAAAGAACTAGGTTCTTTGATAAGTGAAAATTGGATAATAAACAATTCACCCTCCTCTTGTATCTTGGTGCATATTAAAATAACAATTAGTATTAGAGCATGTTCCGTCAAAGTAAAGCTAACACCTTAAAAGGATCCAAGATAGTTGCACCTCCAAGTGTTTAAGAAGGACAATCAACTACCCACTACTTTTTAACGGAAAGTGCTATGGATGGTGAAAAGAAAGAATGCTAGATTCTCTGAAAGGCGAAGATTTAGATCCCTAGGACGTATTTTAAAAAGTTACGAAGGTTCCCAGTGACTGGCCCAAAAATGTGGGAGCAATATAATGATGATAACGTCAAGGCTGTTTAGAAGAACACTAAAGCCAATTTTTTTAATCTACGGTATTGGATCTAATGAGATAATCAAAATCTCTGCATGCATTAATACTAAGCAAATCTCATGCCTTATAGATTGCTCATGAAGGAACAAATTAGGTCAAACAGTCTAAGATTGTTTACAAGGCAGTATGAACTCTTCAAGTTGAAGAAGGGAAAAACTATCCACAAGATGCATACTAGGTTCACAATGATCAATAACGAACTAATCTCTATTGAAGAAATCACAAGGAAGATTCTAAGTATACTGCCTGTCTCATGATAAAGAAAGGTTAACACATTTACTGAATCTAGGAATCTTGAGACAATAGCCACTAATGATATCATTGGAAACTTTAAAACCTATGACTTGAAGAAGTATTAAGATCGCCGGATGGCAAAGCCTTGCAAGGAGAAGAACCTGGGTCTTAAAATCACATAAAAGATGAAAATTGGCGATGATGATATGGCACCACCGACACGTCGGTTCTAAAAGATAATTAGAAAAGGGTGGATTTCAGAAAAAAGATAGCAGCTCCAAGTCTAAAGCTCCATAAAATAGCAACATTGATGAGTTCTACAAGTGTGGCAGTCACAGTCATTTTATGAGGAATTGCCTAATATGAAAAATTGAGTAGAAGAAAAGTAATCATTAAAAAGTGAAAGAGCAAAAAAAGGACAGGGTTCCTGAAAATAAGATGACAAAGGAAAAAAGCTGGTAAGATCGTAAAAACGGGCTTTGACTATAGAAATACCTTCAATGATGAAAGTGATAATGAAGATCAATCCATGATGGTCAAGGATGAATCTGACTCAAACAATGAAGATATTCTTGCTTTGATCGCCAACTCTAATTCAGCTGTGGAAGATGACCAAACTGAGTAAATTTTAATGATATTAAAGAAAAGATTCATACTTACTCTGAAAAGATATTGGCTTCGTTGTCCCATATCTTAATTGATGCATATCATACTCTATGTGCCAAAAAGAAACAACTTATAAATAAATTTACCTCTCTTAAGCTTGAAAATACAGACTTAGAAAAATAAGTAAAGAAAACCTAAAAAGTACCATTAAAGATCTAAAGGACCAGGTTGTTACTTTAGGTAATGACAGCTCAACTTTAGAGTAAGAAAATAAAAAGCTTCTTGATGCATATTCTGAGAGAAAGAGTCATGCTAGTGAGATTCAAGGAAACTTAGATAATGAATTAAAAAAGGCTAAGAATAATCTCTCTACAGAATGTGGGAAAAATAGGGTACATCAAGAGAACCTAAACAAAAGTAAGTATGAATTGGAAAGAACTTTGAAATGGAGCAGGTCCTAAGATATACTAACTACATTACATAAAAATCACAGTATCAATACAAAAAGATTATGACATAAAAAGGTTAAGACTCTTTATAACCCTAAAAGTAGTTATGTTTTTTATCCTTGAAAACACGTGTGTACACACTATGATAATAATGAGTATTTCAAAGACTCATGCACGGCGAAGTTCAAAACATTTCAAAAATATTAAATATGTTGAGAAAAGGAAAAGTATTAAACCTGGTCTTTATTGGAAAATACAAGATTATTAAGATGGGCTAAAAGGAATTTGATTCATCCTTTTACTTAAAGGAACTCAATCTAGTCCGAGTTGCTAAAACTAACCCCTAAATTATTTTACAGGCTAAGGTAAGGAAAAGAAAGAATATTTAGTACGTGGACAATGCTTGCTCTTGATACATGGTAGGAAAAAAAATATTTTCTCTCACTGGTAGCCTATCAAGGAGGAAGTGTGGAATTCGAAAATAGTAAGAAAGGAGATATCATTGGTAAAGATAAGCTTTGTATATTTCACTCCCATGCGATTGAAAATTTATATATACTAAGGTCTAAAATTCAACTTAATGAGCGTGTCTCAAATGTGTGATAGAGGAAACTAGTTCTTGTTCACCTCTAGTGTATGTACTGTCACTAATCTGAATACTGAAAACCTGGTTCTTAGAGCAAAAATACACAAAAATATTTACAAAGCTGATATTGTGTTATCTCCAAAAAATTAATTAGCATGTCTTAGTACTTGATAATGAGTCAATAATGTGGCAAAAAAGGGTAGTACATGCAAGATTTATTGCTAAACAAGTTGATATCAAAGGACCTGATTCTTTGCATGTCAAAATCTAGGTTCAAGGAAGACAAAATTTGTAATGCTTATGCAAAACGTTAACCTTAAAGTCCTCCTTCAAATCAAAGAAAGTGCTAAGTACCTCGCGTCCTTGGATCTACTACATTTGAACTTATATGGTCCCATGAGGGTTCAACATATAGGAGGAATCAAGTATGTATTTGTGATTGTTGATGACTATTCTAGGTTTACGTGAACTTTATTTCTTGCCTCTATAAATAAAATATATAATTTGTTTGTTGAATTTGTGAGTAAACTACAAAGAAAAATAGACAGTGAAGTACTTAGTATTAGATCTAATTATGACACTCTACTTAAAAATGCTAGATTTCTTGAATACTGTGTAAATTATGGTATTGACAACAACTTTGTTGCATCTATGACTCCCCAGTAAAATGATTAAAAAGGAAAAATAGGACTTTTAGAGGATATGGCTAGAACTATAATAATTACTAGTGGTCTTCCTAAAACTTTCTAGGCTGAGGCTGTAAACACTGGTTGCTACATTATCATTAGGCCTTTTCTTGAGAAGACCTCCTCTGAGTTACTTAAAGGCCATAAATATAATATAACTCACCTAAGAGCATTTGGCAGTAAGTATTTTGTGTATAATAATGGTAAAGTTACTCTTAAAAAGTTTGATGCAAAAAGAAATGGGAGTGTCTTATTTGGATATTATTTACATAGTAAGGCCCATAAAGTGTATAACAAAAGAAACTTGTGTGTTTAAGAAAGAGAATATATGTTTTCCTTAATTAAACAATAAAGTGATCATGTCTGCAATTACCAATTTCTTACCAGTAGTTTCATCATTTTTAAAGTCTCAAATGGACAAGTAATACAACCATAACATAACATAGTTTGTCTTTTTCCAACACCAATACACAACGCACACTATATCTACAGAGCCTCTATGGATAAAGAAGAGTACAATGATAATGCCGGCAACAAGGTCCCGGCTATACCTCAACCATAATACATAAAGATCAAAAGATACATGATCCCGGGATGAAGTGGGCCTCACCAAGTCAGCTGGGAAGAAGGTGTACTGCTATCACTGATCAATGTCTCCTGCTGTGGAACCACCTGCATCCATATAAAGATGCAACGCCCCCGGCAAAAGATACGTTAGTACCGTCGAATAGTATTAGTATGAAAACTAAAATCCAATTTAAGAATTTATAAATACAAGATGAATATGATGGATTAGTGCGGCAATAGTATAATATTGATAACCGTCTCAACCATAGCAAGCTTATTAAAAGCCACCAACAACATTTATAGGATTTAATATGAGATCCTCTATAACCATGTTCACACAAAGCGGCCCCGCCGCCTCACCTCAATGTATGCAGGTGGAGGTTTACGTTCAGTACCACAACTCAAATCAAGCGGCCCTGCCGCCTCACCTCAATATATGTGGGTGGATGTATAACCACAGTACCAAGAACTTACACAAAGCGGCTATGCCGCCTTACCCCAATGTATGCGGGTGGTAGTGCTACAACAATACCAAAGCTATACACAAAGCGGTCGTACCGTCTCACCCCAATGTAAGCGGGTGGAGGTGCAGTCCCACAATACCATAATTCCTACACAAAGCGGTCATGCCGCCTCACCCTAATATATATACGGGTGGAGGTGTATCATAATAACAATCTCTATACCATAATTCCCACACAAAGCGGTCATGCCGCCTCACCCCAATGTATGAGGGTGGAGGTGTATCACAATAACAATCTCTACACAACTTGGCATAATAACTTTCACATAAATCACGACTAGAAATATAACATGTGGATACATAATCCATAGTTTGGGACACATCCTCAATTTATAATGTAATATGATAAAAACATTTAAAACATAGATTGAACATATATCTTCATCACAGAACTTATCGGGATACTCCATTTATAATCAACATCTCGGAACTTAAAAGGATAATGGGAATTCCAGTTCTCCAAGAAGAGTTTAGCCAACATACCTCACTTGAGCTTCCTTACACTCTAAATGTTCCGAAAATCTTAGCAACTTCAATCTATTTTAGAAATATAACAAATCCAAAATTAGGAAGATGATCATGGTTCTAGATCATTTGAGCATTTTATCAAACACTAGATGTGCATTAAGGTTTCAAGATCCTTTCATGGAGGATTCCATCATTCCACAACCCAACCTTTACCATTTTTAGTTCAACAATCATTCTATACCCCTTGATTACACATGCATGTAAAATAACCAACCCTCTTGCCCAGAAATTATCTTGCTTATTATTCATTTCAACACAAATTTCAAAATTGAGGGTTAGGGTGTAGAATCTTACCTCTAGGATGAAGACCTAGTGAGTTTCCCTTCTCAATCTTCCAAAACTTGGTCAAGAATTGAAGAACAATTATTAGAGAACACCTTCTCGCTCTAGGGCACCCTTTCTCACTCTAAAATATCAGATTATCTCTCAAAAATGGCCCAAAACGTGTATTTAACGAAGTAGGGTCGGGTTTTAAAAATCCAAAAATGAAGCTCCTGAACATGTTCTGCGGTCGCATATGCGACTGCATAATGGTTATGCGGACCGCATATTGGTCGCATAATTGGTTACAAAATAGCCAAAAGAACTGCATGTGTATGCGGTCACTATGCGGTCGCATAATGCACCGCATAACAGTTATGCGGTCGCATAGTCGACCGCATAGCTGCTTCCAGAATAGCCCTCTCCTGCTCACTTCTGCGGCTATTATGCGGCCTGCAGAGTGATTATGCGGTCGCATAATGGACCGCATAAACACAGTTTTCCGACAAAAATTTTCCTTTACTTTCCTGTACATTGTTCAACCCAAAAGGTCTGAGCATAGTCTGGCACGCTCGCCGCGAAGAATTTCTATAATCCTCAAACACGTAAGCATAGTAGGGCACCATGAAACATTATTTTCTTTGCAATTTTTACCAGGCCTTACACTTAAGTACTTTGAAATTTTTCGGGGTGTTATATTCTCCCCCACTTAGGATCATTCGTCCTCGAATAAGGGCAAATTCTGTTATTAGCATCTTATGCAGCTCAGTCTTTCATACCACGCACCAGCAACCCCAAATTTGACTAACTCCCTAAATTTCCAAAAATTTTGCCAAATTTTCCTTTGTAATTAGGCCTATCCACCTGTCAGAAAGCCCCAGAAACACATCCGAACAATATATACGTATTCCAAAGACGTAACATAATACAAAACAACACCAACTGTGGACACATAAGCAATATATGTTCAGAAAGGAGCACCCTTAACACCAAATGTACAAGTCATACATATTTCATAGGAATATCCCTTAGCATTTTCATAAGGCACAACTCATAATTACATGGTTATTCAAATAAATAAGGATAATTTTTCTTCATTTCTTCTTTGGCCTCCCAAGTAGCCTCTTCAACCTGTTGGTTTCGCCATAGCACTTTCACGGATGCAATTTCTTTGTTTCTGAACTTTCGGACTTGGTGATCAATAATAGAAACTGGAATCTCTTCATAAGTCAATTCTTCATTTACCTCAATAGTCTCAACCGGAACAATGGCTTTCGGGTCTCCAACTACTTTCTTTAACATAGACACATGAAACACCGGGTGTACTAATGACATTTCATGTGGTAGCTCAAGCTTGTACGCCACCTCACCGATCCTCTGAATGATTTTGTACGGTCCTACATACCTCGGACCCAATTTCCCTTTCTTACCAAATCGCATTACACCCATCATGGGGGAAACTTTTAAGAATACCCAATCATCTTCTTTGAACTTCAAATCCCTAAGATGAACATCCGAATAGGATTTCTGACGACTCTGAGCAGTCTTCAACAGCTCCTTAATGATTTTAACTTTTTCCATAGCCTGATGCACAAGGTCTGGAACTATCAAATCTGCTTCCCCAATTTCGAACCACCCAATGGGAGATCTACATCTCCTACCATATAAAGACTCGAACGGTGCCATCTGAATGCTGGCATGATAGCTATTATTATATGCAAATTCTATGAGTGGTAAATGATCATCCCAGCTAACTTTGAAGTCTATAACACAAGCGCGCAACATATCCTCAGGCATTTGAATAGTCCGCTCTGCCTGCCCGTTAGTCTGCGGGTGAAAGGCTGTACTGAGATTCACCTAAGTACCCAGAGCTTGCTGAAATTTCTTCCAAAAATAAGCAGTGAATTGCGCTCCCCGATCAAAAATGATGGAAACTGGGGTGCCATGCAACCTGACTATTTCTTTGATATACAACTGAGCATACTGCTCCGCTGTGTTGGTAGACTTAACCGGTAAAAAGTGTGCTGACTTCGTGTGTCGATCCACAATCACACAAATTGAGTCACACTTGCGCGGAGTGCGTGGTAGTCCTACCACAAAGTCCATATTAATCATTTCCCATTTCCACATTGGAATTTCTATGTTCCGTGCCAACCCACCGGGCCTTTGGTTTTCGGCCTTCACTTGCTGACAATTCGGACATCTTGCCACAAATTCTGTCACATTCCTCTTCATATCATTCTACCAATAGACTTCCTTAAGATCATGATACATTTTTGTAGAACCTGGGTGCACGGAATACCTAGTAGTGTGAGCTTCAGTCAAAATTATTTCATGGAGACCATCCATATTTGGAACACATAGTAGCCCTTGGTACCTTAGTGTACCATCATCCATGCCAAGAGAAAGGGCCATGGTCTTATGTTTATGAATCCCCTCTTTCAATTGCACCAACAATGGATCGTTGTATTGCTTCTCTTTGACTTCCACAACAAGCGATGATTCAGCTCTATTTTGCACAATTACCCCTCCTTCACTAGAGTCCGTAAGACGAACTCCCAAACTAGCCAATCGGTGAACTTCTTTGGCCAATGGCCTTTTATATGCCTCTAAGTGTGCTAAGCTACCCATAGATTTTCGGCTAAGAGCATCCGCCACAACATTAGCCTTCCCTGGATGGTATAAAATATCAATGTCATAATCCTTGAGTAATTCAAGCCATCTTCTCTGCCTCAGATTCAATTCCTTCTGTTTGAAAATATATTGAAGACTCTTATGGTCCGTGAATATATCCGCATGGACCCCATATAAATAATGACGCCACATTTTCAATGCAAATACCACTGTCGCAAGTTCTAAATCATGTGTTGGATAGTTCTTTTCATGATTCTTTAGTTGCCTAGAAGCATAAGCTATCACCTTCCTATGTTGCATTAATACACACCCAATCCCGATTCTTGAAGCATCACAATATACCACAAATCCATCTATATCCTCTGGTAGAGTCAACACCGGCGTTGTAGTCAATCTTGCTTTCAATTCCTGGAAACTCCTTTCACAAGCATCTGACCATTGGAACTTAATTGCCTTCTGCGTCAATTTAGTCAATGGAGAGGCAAGAGTATAAAACCCCTCCACAAACTTTCTGTAATACCCAGTTAAGCCTAAGAAACTGCGAATCTCTGTTGGAGTTGTAGGCCTCGGCCAATTCTTCACAGCTAAAATTTTCTGAGGATCAACCTTAATTCCCTCACTAGAAACTGTATGACCCAAGAATATGACTGATTCAAGCCAAAATTCACACTTTGAAAACTTTGCATATAACTGGTGCTGATGTAGGGTTTGCAGAACTACCCTGAGATGATCGGCATGGTCTTCTCGACTTTGTGAATATACAAGAATATCGTCAATAAACACTATCACAAAAGAGTCGAGGAATGGCTTAAAAACTTGATTCATAAGATCCATGAAGGTTGCTGGGGCATTTGTAAGCCCAAAAGACATCACTAGAAATTCAAAATGCCCATACCGAGTCCTAAAAACTGTTTTCGGAATATCTCGCTCCCTGATCTTCAATTAGTGATACCCAGATCTTAAATCAATTTTGGAGAAGTACCTGGCACCTTGAAATTGATCAAACATGTCATCTATCCTTGGCAGTGGGTACTTATTCTCGATTGTGACCTTATTAAGCTGCCGATAGTCAATACACATTCTCAGTGACCCATCTTTGTTTCTTACAAAAAGGACCGGTGCGCCCCAAGGCGACACACTCGGCCGGATAAAACCCTTTTCTAACAAATCTCTCAATTGTTCCTTTAGCTCCTTCAATTCTGCCGGTACCATTCCGTAGGGTGGAATAGATATAGGATGTGTGTCTGGCATCACATCAATCCCAAAATCAATCTCCCTGTCTGGTGGGATCCCAGGGAGTTCATCCGGAAAGACTCCCAAAAATTCATTCACAACAGGCATAGACTCAAGTGTATGTGCCTCAGCATAGGTGTCCGTAACCCGGACCAAATGGTAAATACATCTCTTGTTGATCATCTTTGTGGCCTTAAGGTAAGAAATAAACCTACCCTTCGGCACTACATCATCACCCTTCCACTCAATAACTGGCTCATTTGGAAATTCGAACCTAACAGTTCTGGTTCGGCAATCACGCTTGGCAAAACAAGAGTAAAGCCAATCCATCCCCATTATCACATCAAAATCGACCATTCTCAATTCAATAAGATCGGCCACAGTGTCTCGACCACGCAACGTGACAACATAATCCCTATAAACCCGCGCGGCAAAAATAGACTCACCTACCGGAGTAGATACAGAGAATGGCTCATGAAGCTATTCTGGTTCTATTCCAAATTCCATAGCAACATAAGGAGTGACATATGACAAAGTGGAACCGGGATCAATAAGAGCATATACATCATGAGATTGGACAGTCAATATACCTGTGACAACATCTGGAGAAGCCTCTGATTCCTGACATCTTTGCATAGCATAAAATCTTCTGGGTCCTCCCGAATTCTGTGCACCACCCCTAGATGCACCACGCCCCGCGGGCGCTGTGGTACCTCGAGCTGGAGGTGCTGTGGATGTAGTAGCTGCAGAATTAGCTGGCTGTGCCACACCTCTATCCATATTTCGGCTGGATGAGCGGTAATCTCTCTGAATGTGACCCCTCACACCACACCCATATCATACTAGTAGGTCCATGAAGCAGGACCCAAAGTGCATCTTCCCACACTTAGGGCATGGAAGCCTCTGCTGCTGAAACCTTCTGTCGGGCCGACCCTGCTGGTGGGGTCCCCTGTTGCCCTGACTGGGTCCAGATGACTATGCACCCATTGAAGACTGGACAAATGATTGGGATGGTCCTGATGACGCTCCCCTGAATGCCGACCTTCCACAGCCACTACCAGAAGAACTACCAAAGTTGCCTGTGGACCGGGCCTTGCTGCTACTCTGACGCTCCATTCTATTCTTCAATTTGCGGGTCTCTGTGGCTTGAGCAAATACCACCATCTTACCATAGTTCATATCGGAATTCAAGGCAGCTGTAGAGGCCTCATTGATAACCAAGGGGCTAAGGCCCTGTACAAACCGGCGCACTCTAGCCTCCATAGTGGGCAACATGTGAATAGCATACTTGGAGAGGCGCGCAAACTCCATATGGTACTCCCACACATTCATACTACCCTGCTCCAGGCTTTCAAACTCAGTGGCACGAGCTGCCTTAGTTTCGGCAGGCAAGAAATGATCCATAAAGGCATCTGTGAACTCACCCCACCTTGCCGGAGGGCTTCCCTCCTCATGGGATTCCTCCCATAACTCAAACCAAGAGTAGGCCACCTCTTTCAGACGGTAGGAGGCCAATTCTACTCCCTCCGTCTCTATAGCATGCATAACCCGGAGAGTTTTGTGCATCTCATCAATGAAGTCCTAGGGGTCCTCCTCGGGATCGTCACCCATAAATACCGGAGGATCTAACTGGAGAAACTTGTTCACCCTGGAACTAGCAGATTCCCCTAGGTGACTAGAAGAAGTAGGCCCAACACTCGATCTCTGGGCCTGAGAAGCCACTAACTGTGTCAACATTTGTATGGCTCCCCTAATATCAATATCAGACACACCAGAATCGGAAGCTGGAGGTGGAGGTGGAACTAGAATATCAGTTGGAGGAACTGTTGCACCTTCTGTAGGTGTAGGGACAGGTGCGGTCTCATCAGTTGTAGCAGAGTCAGGAAGTGTAGTAACTGGAGGAATATTCTCACTCCTCGGGTGCTCACCCGCATCATCAATTATAGGGTCAACTGTCACTACTGGGGTGACATTGGCTCTTTGGCTAGTTCTTGCCTTCTTCTTAGGTGCCATGTACTGAAAATTAAAGCAACGCAGGAGTTCAAGGAGGAACAATCTTACAACCAGCTTTATCGCACGATCAAGAACATGAAAGAAGGGTATTATTCCTAAATGCCCATGTAGCATCCTAATTATAGATGTGGTCGATAACACACCGATAATAAGGACTCTACTAGACACGACTCCGAGACATCCTAGGACACTTGAAAACCTTAGGCTCTGATACCAAGTTTGTCACGCCCCAAAATTGGGGAGCACGACTGGCGCTCAACCGAGTGAACCCGACCGAGCAAGCCTGTTAGATTCCTTCTACCCAAACTCATTCATGAATAAAGATAATATATGTTTTCCTTAATTAAACAATAAAGTGTCCATATCTGCAATTACTAATTTCTTACCAATAGTTTCATCATTTTTAAAGTCTCAACAGGACAAGTAATACAACCACAACATAACATAGTTTGTCTTTCCCCAACACCAATACACAACATACTATGTCTACAGAGCCTCTATGGATAAAGAAGAGTACAATGATAATGCCGGCAATAAGGCCCCGGCTATACCTCAACCATAATACATAAAGATCAAAAGATAGATGACCCCGAGATGAAGTAGGGCTCACAACTCAGCTGGGAAGAAGATGTACTGCTATCACTGATCAATGTCTCCTGCTGTGGAACCACCTGCATCCATTTAAAGATGCAGCACCCCCGGCAAAAGGGATGTTAGTACCGTCGAATGGTACTAGTATGAAAACTAAACACCAATTTAAGAATTCATAAATACAAGATGAATATGATGGACCAGTGCGGCAATAGTATAATATAGATAACCGTCTCAACCATAGCAAGCTTATTAAAAGCCATCAACAACATTTATAGGATTTAAGATGAGATCCTCTATAACCATCTTAGCATAAAGCGGCCCCGTCGCTTCACCTCAATGTATGCAGGTGGAGGTGTACGTTCAGTACCACAACTCAAAATCAAGCGGCCCTGCCGCCTCACCTCAATGTATGCGGGTGGATGTATAACCACAGTACCAAGAACCTACACAAAGAAGCTATGCCACCTCACCCTAATGTAAGCGGGTGGTGGTGCCACAACAATACAAAAACTATACACAAAGCGGTCGTACCGCCTCACTCCAATGTAAGTAGGTGGAGGTGCAGTCCCATAATACCATAATTCCTACACAAAGCTGTCATGCCGCCTCACCCCAATATATATATATGTGGGTGGAGGTGTATCACAATCACAATCTCTATACCATAATTCCCACACAAAGCGATCATGCTGCCTCACCCCAATGTATGTGGGTGGAGTTGTATCACAATCACAATCTCTACACAACTTGGCATAATAACTTTCACATAAATCACGACTATAAATTATAACATGTGGATACATAATCCATAGTTTGGGACACATCCTCAATTTATAATGCAATATGATAAGAGCATTTGAAACACGGATTGAACATATATCTTCATCACAGAACTTATCGGGATACTCGATTGATAATCAACATCTCGGAACTTACAAGGATAATGGGAATTCCAATTCTCAAAGAAGAGTTTAGCCAACATACCTCACTTGAGCTTCCTTACACTCTAAATGTTGCGAAATTATTAGCAACTTCAATTTATTTTAGAAATATAATAAATTAAATCAAAATTAGGAAGATGATCATGGTTCTAGCTCATTTGAGCATTTTATCAAACACTAGATGTGCATTAAGGTTTCAAGATCCTTTTATGGAGGATTCCATCATCCCACAATCCAAACTTTACCTTTTTTAGCTCAACAATCATTCTACACCCCTTGACAACACATGCATGTAAAATAACCAACCCTCTTGCCCATAAATTATCTTGCTTATTATTCATTTCAACACAAAGTTCGAAATTGAGGGTTAGGGTGTAGAATCTTACCTCTAGGATGAAGACCTAGTGAGTTTTCCTTCTCAATCTTCCAAAACTTGGGCAAGAATTGAAGAACAATTATTGGAGAACACCTTCTCACTCTAGGGCACCCTCTCTCACTCTAAAATGTGAGATTATTTCTCAAAAATGGCCCAAAACGTGTATTTAACAAAGTACGGTCGGTTTTTAAAAATCCAAAAATGAAGCTCCGGAACAGGTTTTGCGGTCGCATATGCGACCGCATAATGATTATGCGGACCGCATATCGGTCGCATAATTGGTTACAAAATATCCAAAAGAACTGCCTGTATATGCGGTAACTATGCGGTCCGCATAACCATTATGCGGTCGCATAATGCACCGCATGACAGTTATGCGGTCGCATAGTCGACCGCATAGCTGCTTCCAGAATAGCCCTCTCCTGCTCACTTCTGCAGCCATTATGCAGCCTGCAGAGTGATTATGTGGTCGCATAATGGACCGCATAAACACACTTTTCCGACAAAAAATTTCCTTTACTTTCCTGTGCATTGTTCAACCCAAAAGGTCCGAGCATAGTCCGGCACTATGAAACATTATTTTCTTTGCAAATTTTATCAGGCCTTACATTTAAGTACTTTAAAATTTTTCGGGGTGTTACATGATCACTTGACCGAGAAAGGTCTGCAAGATGATGATGATGATAATGATAATAGTGAAATTTTACTCACATAAGCCTATACTGATGGATTAGATCAAGGCATTTTGTTGAACACTATTGTTCAAGGATAGATAATACAAGAACCCAATTCTCTGGAAGCTGAGCATGATATATAACAGACAGGGACAATCAAATAGGTTAATGCTAGAACAACTAGTAACAATGAACTTGGTTTCTCTGCTGATCAGGAAGGGAATAGTGTTACTAAGGAAGTATAAGTGAGAAACTGGAACCACAAAAGTTCTCACCCAATTTGGTATGTTCTCACTCTTGTGGATTTTATAATCACGACGAGATCCAAAGTGAGAAATATATGTGCCTTCTCTGCTTAGTTGTTCATGATTAACCCCAAAAGTCTTAAGGAGGCTCTTTAAGATATGATTGGATTGTGGCTATGTAATAAGAGCTTTACCAGTTTGAGAGAAACAAAGTATGGAATCTGGAATTCCGACCGAATGACCAGACGATCGTAGGAACTAGGTGAATTTTCATATACAAGTTGGATGACCAAGGTACTATTGATCACGTCCAATTCACACCCAATTAAAGAGCATGAAATAGTCGTTGCAATTATAAATCCCAACACGAATCGTGGTCGAATTTAAGTTGGTGCTAAAGTAAACAATTAAGAAAGTAACTTGAAATAACTAAATTTATCTTTCAAAAAAGTAGGGGTAATTGTTATCTAAATTAACTTCTAAGAAATTGAACTAACTAGTAATCAAATAATGAGTGAAATATTTTTAGTGTTTATATCAAATAAGGGAAAAGCCTAGGTATGTAACCTTCACCTAGGTGTAAACCTAATGGGTAGAGTAAATCTATGCTTGTTTGGTAGATCGGGGTGTGTTATGACTCTCAATGCTCAAGTACCTACTCAATACCTCTCGGTTAAAGAGTGATTATACCCAAATTGACTTTCTTAAGACTAAATGGGTAGCAATCTAAACAATTGATATGAATCCAAGTGAGATTATCCTTATCTTTAGTTCAAATTCTTTAATCAAACTAATCAAAACTTCAACAAGTTCAATTTCTTGTTAGCCAAGTTTTTGTAGACTAGGTTCCTCTATCTCAAGTAAGAACTAAGTCAAATAGGCATGAATAAATATTTGCAACTATTAATTATATATATAAAACATAAAAAAGTCTAAATAACATACACCAAATCAATAACAAGTATTAATATTAAATATCCATAAGTTTTACACACTAGGATTGAGTTACAACTCTAGATAAAATCTAGCTACTCATACTTATAGACATGTAAAATTAAAGAAGAAGTAATTGAGGACATAAAACTAAAATTAAAAGTTAAAACTAATGGGTATTCTCTAATTGTAGTCACAAAGTGCCTACAATGGCTAAGTCTAACTGCTACCAGCTGCTACAGTACAAAAGTTTCCCTAAAAATGTGTTTCTCATCTATTTATAGTGCTCTAAAATTCGCTGACTAAAATGCCATTCGAGAGATTCTGCGGCCGCATAATTCATCTGCGGTCTGCACTTTCATCTGTTGCTCTTGTAGTTGGAGGGATTCTGCGGCCGTGCATAAACTTATGCGGCCGCACAATTTGGCTGCGGACCGTGCTTCAAGGAGGATTCAAACTTGTTCTTTTGCATCTTCTCTTATCTTTCAATCATTTCGGTGCGAGAAGCTTACGTGGCCACACAATTTGGTATGCGGACAGCGCTGCTACTAAAATCCTCTGAAGCTTCAGGGGTTAGTCTATGACCGCACTTTACTTTCTGCTGGTTGCATGTGCATTTGTGGCCTCGTTGCACCTCTCCTCTTTGACTATTTAAGTTGGGACATCTCCTCTTTGAGTTAGATTTCTTCATTGATATCACATCCTCCAGTATGCCTGCAATTCACATAGTTTTATTAGATTCGGAAACAAAAATTACTATTTTCAGACGAAAATCTAAAGCAAGAAGGTACTAATAAGTGGTTAAAATTCACACTTATCAACTATCACAAGAAATAAGGCAAGGTTATAATCAAGAAGAAGACATAGATTATTATGAGACCTTTGCACTGGTTGCTAGAATGGAGGTTATATGGAAGCTTATTGCTTTTGCCTCTTACATGAATTTTAAATTATATGAAATGGATATCAAAAGTGCGTTCCTAAATGGGTATCTAAAAGAAGAAGTATTTGTGTGTCAATCTCTAGGATTTAAAAGCCATGATCTTCTTGATCATGTTGTACAAATTGAATAAAGTATTGTATGGGTTAAAGCAAGCACTTAGGGCATTATGAAAGGTTGTCAAAATTCCTTTTTGAAAACGGGCTCACAAGAGGTAGAATTGACAATATTCTATTTCTGATGAAGACATGTAAAACTTTGTTAATTGTCTAAATCTATGTTGATGATATCCTTTTTGGCGCTACTAATGAATCTTTGTGTAATGAGTTTGCAAAATTAATAGAAAGTGAGTTTGAGATGAGCATGATGGGAGAGCTAAATTTCTTCTTTGGGTTACAAGTTAAGCTAAATGAGAATTGGACAATGATACATCAACAAAAGTACATTAAAGGTTATTCAAAAGGGTTGATATGGATAATGCAAAGACAATTGATACTCTTGTATCCACTGCTACTCCGTTGGACATGGATGAATTTGCCTCGACTGTTGATAAAAAGTTGTATAGTGGTATGATTGGATCTTTATTGTATCTCACTACTAGTAGACCATATTGTGTTTAGTGTTGAAATTTTTGCTACGTTCCAATCAAATCTCAATGGGTCACATTTGAAAGTTGTGAAAATAATCTTGAGGTATCTAAAAGGTACTCAAGATTTGATCTTTTGGTATCCATCTAGTAGTACTTTTGATTTGGTGGGATACACTGATGCAGATTATGCAGGTTATCTAGTTGATAGAAAGAGCACATTTGGGATGGCTCACTTTTTAGGTTCGTGTTTGATCTCTTGGGCATCAAAGAAGCAAAGTATCGACTACAAAAACTGAGTATGTTGTTGTGTGCACAACTATTATGGATCAAACAATAGTTAGAGGACTATGGTGTGATGATTAAATGAGTTCTAATATTCTATGATAATAAGTGAACAAAATATATTGAGAGATAATGTGGAGAAGGGCCATATATCTACGGAGTTTTGCAAGATGGAAGAGCAGATTATTGATCTTTTTGCCAAAGCTTTAAGCAGGAATCACTATGAGCGAAATCGTTTGGAGATTAATTCTATTAATTTGAACAAAGAATATTCTTTGTTACTTCAATGATTGACTATATTAAATTAAAGCGTTAGGTATGTCTAAGTGTTGAAAATATCAAATGCATTCTTATACCGTAACATGTATGCACGCATGGTGTGGTCATTATCTTAGACGAGATCTGATTATATTATCCCTACTCTTATAGGACACTCAGACACATTGAGAAAATCAATCAAAAAAATTGGTTCTTGTAACGTTCAGGTATGTACCTCATCTCCAATAGTTAGTTACATTAACTTGTTAAAATTTCTATGTCAGTGAAACCTGGTTCCTAAATCAAATCTTGATCATACTCGAGTCATAAAAGAGAAATTATATCTGCCATCAGTCAACGTGAAAATGAGAGCAGGCTCCTAGAATTACTATACATTTCATATATTGGCGTATCACTTTTTCCTTATGAACAAGTTTAGGAATTAAAATCCCTGGCTGATTTGGTCTTCACTGTCAAATTGCATCCACCCTTTATTTAATTTCCTTCCCTTATGCCTAATCCCTCACGATCTCTCTCATAATTCTCCCATGTTGTGCTTAATCTTAAAAAGAAAAAAAAACTCCCAATTTTGAAAGCCTTCAAATTAATCCTTCCCAATTTGTTCCTTCTGAGTTTGAGCACACCAAACTATTTAGTGATGCTTCTCCCTCATATCCCCAAATTTAAATCTCCCAAATCCATAAGCCAGCTCAAGAACATGAATATCTTACGTCTGTCTATAACAAAGTAGAACTACAAAGGGAAGATGGTGATATTAGGGAGGAGGGTATTTAGGCTAGTGGTGAAATTGACAAAACTATGGAGGTTATGGAAGAAAGAGAAAAGAAAAGAGAAACCGATGATGTAACAAGTAAGAGGAAAGTGTTAGTGTTGCCTCATAATTCGTTGGACAAAATCGAGGCTCTTATACTGTTGGCAAGGGTGATGAAGAAGTTTTTTTGAGTGAGGGTGGTGGTGAAATTGAGAATGCAAAAGAAGTTGACATATAACCTGATTTGTTGGGTGTCAATTTAGCTGAAACTGAGGGGGAAGATGATGAAGAGGAAGGAGAAGATGGAGTGAATCAGGAACAAAAGAAAGATGATAATTTGTCACTAACTGAGAGAATGAAATTCTGGAAGAAAAGGAGAGTGCCATAGGGTACTAAAATCTCTAATCATTATTTTAAAAAGTTTAACAAGAAGGAACAACCACCAAAGAGAAGAACTCCTACCACTAGGAGTAAATGAAAAGCCATTCTCGGGAAGGCGACTAGAGAAACCAAGTAAAAGAGAAAAGAAAAGAAAAGAGAGTAAAGAGTTTAGATTGAGAGATGAATATGATGTGGAGGCAATAGATTTCAGAATTAATGACGAAAAGGAGGTCCTCATGATGAAGAAGAAGAAAGTGAGTTCTTTTGGAACTGTTGCCAAGAAGAAGAGAACTCCAAAAACAAGAAAGAATACTGACCCCACGGAGGTAGGGACCGGTTATAAAAGGAGGAGAAAAATAAAATAAAAGGTTGCCTATGTAGGAAATGGCATGTGGTTTTGGTGGACACTGTGTATTGAAGGACATGGTGATAGACACGGAGATTGTTGAGAAAACGAGAAGGAAAGAATTGGTGGAAAATGTAGAAATCCAAAAGTGGACACATCTTTTTCTTTGTCCACTTTATGAAGTTCATGAGGATTAAATGTCTCAATTCTACTTCAAATTTCAATTGTTGGAAGAGAACACGGTGAGCACCACTGTCAAAGGAGTGGAAGTGACCTCCAATTCTGAGGAGCTGGGGCAACTTTTGAGGGATCCTACTAATAGGTTTGAATGTCAAATGTACTAGATGAAGATAAGTGAATTGGAGCAAAGTAAGGCGTACTTGACTGCCGAGTAAATGCAGGGAAGAGAGTCTGAGGAGGCCAGGAAGGCGTATAAAAGGGAAATGAACCTGGTTCATAAGTTATTTATAATGATCCGACCGATCGTTTCAAGTTTTTATTTAGTTCTATGATTTGAGACTTCGAGTGGCTTCATAATGTGTATTACGACTTACATGGATGATTGGTTTTTATTTTTGAGAGGTTCAAGATTTATTTAATAGAGTACTTCTCAATTTGGAAGCTTTAAGTAGGAAGAGTTGGCCAAGGTTTGACTTTTGAGCAAACAACCTCGGATTGGTGATTTGATAAATCCATTAGGTTAATTTTGGTCTTGAGCGTATGTTTGGATTTGAATTTGGATGTTGCTAGAAGGAGTTCGCTCCATTTGTCGAAAATTGATAATTTAAAGAATTGAAGAGTTCATAGGTTTGATCGGGAGTTGACTTTGATGTTATCTGACTACTATTCTGGCTTTGGGACCTTGGATAGGTTCATTTAGGTTATTGGAACTTGTGTGTAAGGTTTTGTTCTGATTCAGAAGTTTTAAGTGTGATTCTAACGTGTTCGACGAAGTTTGAAGGTTTGAGAGTTAAGAGAATGATTTTGATTTTTGATTCTTGGTTTTGATGTTATTTGTGGTTTTTTGAGCCTTTGGATAGGATTGATCTGTATATGGACTTGCTGGTATGATCGAATGGGGTTCCGAGGGGCTCGAGTGAGTTTTATGGTGGTTTCAAACCATTTCGGATTTTGGTATTGGTTTCGAATTCGAGCACGCGGGTCCCGGTTGAATTTTATAGACTTTTTGGGTATTCTTTAAAGATCAGAGCTTCATGGATTTGGTTCGATTCCTATGGTATTGGTTGTCTTCCTTGGATGATGTTTGGCTATATTTAAGCCGGCTAGAGGTGATTTCTCAAGGAAATACGGCTTCCGAGGTTTAGATTAGCCCGGATGAGGTAAGTATCTTGCCTAGATTTGGTTGAGGAAATTTTTTATACTAATTGATGTTATTTGCTACATGCGGGGGTGACATATATATGAGGTACGAGTGTATATACCTATGCCATGGGTATTCATGCTCGAGGTAGATTCTAGATTACTTTATGCCTTGTTTGGTTGTACATTCTACTCGATTCTATGTGTTATTCAATTGATTGACTATGTGAACATGATAAACCATGCCAGAGCTAATGTGAGGCTAATAGTACCTTATTTTGAGCATGATGAACTATTCTTGGGGTTATTGTTACACTTGCTTACACTTAGTCGAACGTATATTGTGAACACATACCCATACTTGCTACTCTTGTGTTATGCCTTTAATTGAATTATGACTTCTTGAGTTCCTTACTCATGTTAAAGACTACGAAATAACTTTTTATGCTTATTTGAGACATGACGATCATTTGGGAGACGCACCACATGTTGGGTCTGTGGTCATACGAACATATAGCCATACATCATACTTAGGGACCATCTCTTATAAGCATGAACACATCTATGCATGGTTATTTCTCAGTCCATGTGCATCGTACATGCTTATTTTCCCATTTATATGCATACATCACTGCATATGATTTTCGGATATGGACTAAGGTGTGGCACGAGGTCTTTGCCGTGCGATTGTGATTGATATTGTGGCATGAGGTTTTTGTCGTGCGATTGTGATTGATATTGTGGCAAGAGATATTTTCCGTGCAATTGTGATTTTTCTTATACACATGTGGAGAAATATGGATGGTATTCTTTGGTATGCACATGTGGCACAATACGGTGGCATTTATGATTATGCGTATGTGGCGGAATAAGGGTGGGATTCTTAATTGTGAACATGTGGTAGAATAAGGGTGGCATTTCACTGTTGATGTTTATGTGGTGGTATGAGGATGACATTCTTGATTATGCACATAAATTCTTTATGCTTGTCAAGCATTTCACATGTTTTATATGTACTATCTATGCATATCATTTACATATGTTAGTTGACACATTCTCCATATGCATTGGACTTGTAAGTGGGTTGGTGGACACTCAAAGGGTGTTTCAGTGGTTCTTGACATTATGATATTTATATGAAGGGTGTTTTTGTGCATTTGACGATGTGAGTTCATGGCACGAAGGATGTTTTCGTGTAGGCGAGAATGAGAGATATGCATTATATTGTGTTATCGTTCCCTCACATATACATTATGCCTTTTTCCTGAGTTATCATTGTTGTATCTATGTCTTCTACCTCGCCTGTTGTTGCTACATCTTTTCCTCCTATCTTATTGTTACAGTTAGTTATGTGCATTCTACCTTGTTTGGTGTTGTTATACATGTGAATGGTGAGGAAGAGTGGAAATGAATGAAGGATGTTGCCATGCCATTTGATTTGACGTACATGACTACGTTTGGTGAGGATGAGATAAATGCACGAAGGGTGTTGCCGTGCTATTTTATTTGATAACTTGAACATACCTTTTTTGTTATATTGGTTTCCAGTTATGGCTTTTATTGGTTCACGAATATTATTTACTTCCTCATAAATTTGATTTATCGAGAAGTTTTTGTTGTTCCATTTGTGAAACAAGCTTATTATTTCTGTTACTCGATCATTTCATTATTACTTGACTTTTTCCTCCTTGTTATTTTCTCTCTCTTATGAACTGCACAAGTTATATTAAGTGAGTATCTTTTGACTTAATAACCTTGCCACTACTTCACTGAGTTAGTCAAGATACTTACTGAGTACATAGGGCCAGTTATACTCATACTACACTTCTGGACCTTGCGTGCATATTCTGGAGCTGAGTAGTTGTGGAAGACGGAGCATTGCATTGAAGACGTACCAATAGTCCTGATTCAAGTTACCTCTTGTTCATGGTAGTTAAGGATTTAATTCAGTTTATATAAATTTCAAAAAGATCTTGTATTTATTCGTCATACCAGCCTTGTAAATCTAAATCATAGTGACTTATAACTTGTACTACCAGTCCTTGGGATAGTTGTATTGAATTCTTTTGGAGTCTTTATTATTAATATTAATGATTTATTATTATAGGTGTAACTTATACTGTTTGGCTTACCTAGCGGGTTGGGTTAGGTGCTATCATGATTTGGTGGGATTTTGGATCGTAACAAGTTGGTATCAGAGCTCTAGGTTCATAAGTTCTATGAGTCATGAGCAAATGCCAAGTAGAGTCTTGCAGATCGGTATGATGACGTCTATACTTATCTTCGAGAAGCAACATGGCATGTAGGAAACTTCCCTTTTTTCTTTTCTCATCGTGCGATTTTTTTAAAGCTTGAAGCCTAAATCTCCATGTTCTTTCACTTCGATTCGTGGGTGATGTTGAGTACTCAATATCAATTGTGTACCTAGGACTTGCGATGTTGCGAATGGGATGTGAGGGGCTATGGATGCTTGATCATCATCTTTATCTGTTGTACGGTTTTAAGATGTGGATGTGTTTGTGAATTTTTCAATTATTCATATGTGGTATGATGTGGATTCTTATATCTTGTAGACGGGTGTAGACTCGGGAAAACTAATTGATCAACAAGTGGTTGTGACCACAGGAAGATGTCAATTTGTGGCTAGCAGGTGGGTTATCTCCTGCGAAAAGGTTTGAGTTTATGTGATTCATATGAGGCTTCTATTCCATGGAATGCATATATTGCCATTTTGGAGGGCTTAAAGAAGTTGGCCCGACTATCACGAGGATGTTCATGAACTCGGCAGACGATTGAGGTGTGTTTTGACTAGTGCTATGTGAGCTTATGAGGAGATTCATCTAGATAACTACACGAAGTTATGAAGGAAGGGTATTGTAGGTTATCATATGTTGTTTTTGTGCCTCCAAGTCAAGTGGGAGAGTCTACCATCAACGATCGGGTTATTTGGGCATGTGTTGCTGTAGTTCCTGGACTTTAGTGCACTGTGGATTGGATATGGTTTGAGAAGGGTGTCATCGAGGATGATTTATGTAAGGAATTTACTGGATGCATGATGTATCACACCTTATGAATATATGGAGGTTGTGGAGTGGCTCGAGTTTGATGTTCCTTTGTGGATGTATTGTGTAGGAGGAAGGAATTTCTCGATTTCTTCTTTTGGGGTATTCATGTGCTAGTGAAGCACTAGCCATTCGATATGTTTGGCTATGCATTCAAGATTTTGTCGGAGTGAGTGACTCCCGAGAATGGTTTTAGTGTGTTCAAGATTCAAATGTGATATTTAAGAATTTATGGATTTGTGTGTGGCTAAGATCTAAGATTTGCATTAGATAGTGCCGAGACTTGCAGTATTTTGTATCACTATTGAATCTATATGGTAGTATAAGAGAGATTAAAGAATTAGCTCCAGATTCGCAGAAGGTATCTTCAGAGAGAATTTTGGTTGAGGTACATTTGGGTTTAGAAATCTACGTGACTTCCTTGATTTAGAGGATTCGGTTATGATGGTTTGGCTATGTGCTAATGGGTTTCGAAGGGTTCATGATGGTTTTGACCTCAGCTCGAGGTTGGTGTCTTCTATGGGTATGGGAGGTTTGTTGCCTGTTGTGATATTCTCCTTGATTGAGTTAACTAAATGGTTTCTGGTTGATGGCATGTTCATCCTACTCGTGATTCAGAGTTGATGATAATGTTCTTGTATTTTTGTATTGTAGCATGATACAACCTTGTCACGACCTAAAATCCACAAGTCGTGATGGCACCTAACCCAACCCGATAGGTAAGCCAACAATCGTATAATAATAATGAAATCGAATAAACATGGTCTAATAACTCAGTAGTGGAAGAATATCATAGAGTATCTGGGAATAAAGCCATAATATTGCTACAACCAACCCCAAAATCTTGTGTAAACGAGTACATGAGGACTACTGAGTATCATACATAAACCAAATCCTTAGTACAACTGTATGAGTAATAGAACAACACTAAAGAAAATAAAGGAAAAGAGAGTCAAGTTCTGCGGACTTCATAGTAGCTACCTTGAAGTCTCCAAGCACTGGTACCAGCACATGTCTAGCAATCATCACGACCGGATGTACCTGGATCTGCATATGAAGTGTAAAATATAGTATGAGTACAACCGACCCCATGTACTCAATAAGTAACAGAACTAACCTAGGGCTGAAAGTAGTGACGAGCTCTGAAGAAAACAGTCTGAATCCGATATAATGACAACACATATATAATGATGACAATAACAATAAATAACGCAAAGGAATTATCATAACTGGCTTGTTCATATTGTAGAAATTTAGACATGCTTTCAAATTCAACAATTAAAGCCCAACAATGATAGGAACATGTGAATTACAGCTAGCATGAGGAGTGATACATTTCTATGCCCACATGTCAAGTATGCATGTCAACTGAATGATTTCACCGTGATATCCCAAGTACTCTTACTCTTAGAATACTCAATTTGTCTGTCTCAAATGCTCACTCATCACACAAACAAACACTCAGAACCGTACGGGTGCCTGGCATCAATGCCCCTCACCAAAGCACATGTATATATCATTGTGCCTGCGCTCACTTCTGGTATGTCAGACTCCGGAGGGGCGGATCCTGTCCAAGCACTAATATAAAGCCAATAAGGCCTGTTGCGGCGTGTAGCTCAATCCACACAATAATAATAGTAAAACCAATATGGCCTGCTGTGGCGTGTAGCCCGATCCACAATAACACTCTCAACACGGCTCTATGGCCCACCTCAGTCATCAATCTCTCAAGTCTCAAGGGCTCACAGTCTCATATCACTCAGCCCAATAACTCCACATAAAGAACAACAATGATAACATGCGATGTAACCATGAATGATGAACAGAGACTGAGAAATGATATGCAAATGAAGAACCATGACCGAGTGTATAATTATAGTTAAAACATGTAATTCAAAACAACAGAAATAGCCTCGGTAGGTTTCAACTGAGTAAGCACATAGCCTAAACATTATTTCTAATATGAATCACAGAACAATTACTCTAACTAGTAGGAATTACATGGATAAAACAAGACTTGATAGCAACACAGTACAAAAGAAAACCCGGGTAATGATTACCACGATGCACGCCCATACGCCCGTCACCTAGCATGTGCGTCACCCCAATCCAACATGAATAACATGTTTTCCAGGGATAATTACCTCAATTCCAAGTTTAAAAATGTTACTTACCTCAACGAGTGCAAGTATGGATTGGGAGAAATTAGTATGGTCAATTTGTGGATGGAATTGGATGAAATTAGTATGGTTGGACTCGTAATTGAATGGGTGTTTGGAATTTATGAATTTTGTCGGATTTCGGGGTCTAGGACCAGGGTTGACTTTTTGGGTTCACTTTCCGATTTTGATTAAAGACTTTGGCTTTATCATTTGATATTATTTCCTATGGCTATTATTGATGGTATTAAGTTGTTTGTGACTAGATTCGAGTTGTTCGGAGGCCGATTTCGCGAGGCAAGGGCTTGTTGGAGTATTGAGTTGCGCTCTTTGAGGTAGATAACATTTCTAAACATGGAATTGAATGTAATTATCCATGGAAAACATGTTATTTGTGATATGTTGGGGTGGCGCACATGCTAGGTGACGGGTGTGTAGGCATGCACCAGGGTAATCATGACCCAGGTTGACTTTTGTACTATGTTGCTATCATCTTGTTTTATCCATATTTTTCCTACTTGTTAGATTAACTGAGCTATGATTAATGTTAGAAATCGTATTTAGGCTATGTGGTTATTTGATTGAGACTTGATGAGACTATTTCTGTTGTTTTGGATTATCTGACTTAACTGTAATTATACACTCAGTCATTATTCTTCATTTGCATATCATATCTCAGTCTCTGCTTATCATTCATTGTTACATCACATATTATTATTGTTTTTCCATTCGTGGAGTTGTTGGGCTGGGTGATATGAGATTGCGAGCCATTAGTACTTGAGAGGTTGATGACTCAGGTGGGCTTAGAGCCGTGTTGAGAGTATTATTGTGGATCGGGATGTACACCGCAACATACTATATTATTATTATTATTATTATTATTATTATTATTATTATTATTATTAAGCATTAAGTTTGCATCTAAATTCCCTGATGTCATAACTAATAAGACTCAACTCCAAAGGTTTCTGGGAAGCCTTAATTACATTTCTCCTTTTATAAAGGATCTCGCTAAGGATACTTCAATTATTTATGAAAGATTAAAGAAGAATCCAAAAGCATGGACTGATGATCATAGTAAATCAGTCAGACGAATTAAGCAGAAGGTTAATAATCTTCCATGTCTTACACTTGCTAATCGAAGTTGGGCAAAAATAGTTAAAACTGATGCCTCAAATATTGAATTTGGTGGAATATTAAAACATTGTTCTCTAATTGATAAACAAGAATATCTTGTTCAATTCTATTCGGAAAAATGGAATAATTTCCAAAAAAATTATTCTACTATGGCTAAGGAAATTCTTGCTATAGTAAGATGTGTATTAAAATTCTAGACTGATTTATATAATCAGAAGTTTTTAATAAAAACTGATTGCCAAGCATCAAGATTTATCTTTAATAAAGATTTCTAGCATGATGTTTCTAAATAGATGTTAGCAAGATGGCAAGATGTATTAGCACTATTTGATTTTTAAATAATTTATAAAAAAGGGACAGATAATAGTCTTCCTGATTTTGTCACTAGAGAATTTTTGAACTAATAATTTTTTTAATTTTTGCCAGGATATGAGGCCCGAGTATAGACCTCCTCGGGGAAGAGGACGAGGAAGGACACCTTCCTATGGCAGAGGGAATATCCTTTCCAGGATGAGGAAGGACACCTTCCTATGGTAGAAGGAATATCCTTTCCCAGATTGGAAACCAGCAGCTAATAGCTGCTAATATAGCAGGAACATCGGGTATTAATATCGAACACCCAATGTACAAAGAATTTCTGGATTTTATGAAATCCAAACAAGGTAATAATGATAGTCCATCATATTCATCAGCATTAACAAATGATAGTCATGAGTCTATTTAGGTTTATAACCAAAATGAGAAAAAAGAGTTAATAACTCTTTTAGAACAGTCTGACCTAAAATGGAAAGACAACCCTTGGCAACTTATGAACAAGTATTTTAATACGGTATCTTATGCCACACTTTCATATAAGTATAGGATGCATTATGAATTAATCCTGACATCTACAGGTTCGGCTGAATTTCAGCACTTTTATCGTGCTAATACAAAGAGAATTTATAATTTCTCTAAAATTATCATAAAAAGAATCCTAGCCTGAGATGATTGAATTATAAAATCAAAACTAATTTCTTTATTATTAAAAGTTCTTGTAAAACCTTTGGTATCCCATCTAGTAAAAGAAATTATATGATGGAAAAATGGGACTCCTAATATGATCTCATGGGATATATCTTTGACCAAGACAAAAGTTTCAGGTATACAAACTTTTTCTTGGCAAATATAAGCTTTTGGATTTATAAGAAAAACTCATCTTATCTCCACTAGCATTTCTTAATCTATGAGTAGTTTTATGAAAATATCTTGAAGGTATTATTTCTTCCTTTATACAATTTAAATCTGCACCACTATCAAATAAAGCAGTAAACTCTTTTTTGAAGTTATAATCTATTAAAAAAGTAACTTTTATTAAAAACTTTTGAGTAGTAAATAGCTAAAAATTTTGTAAAAACTCATTATCAGCCATATTAACTGCTCCTAGAAAATCATCTCTTGCTGCATTCTTAGAGGTACCGACATTAATATCATTAAAACCTTCTTCAGTAATATTAGTATTGAATTCCTGACCTATAGGGCCATGGGTATTTTTCAATCTGATAATTCTCTTGTCTAAGGCTATATTAGAAGCCTTTAAGTCCGAAGTGATCCGGTCTTAACTTGTAGATCATGAAGCGATCCGGTCTTAACTTGGTATCAGAGCCACGTGAAAGAGAAATAGGTGCAAAGTTCAACACATTCTTTCTAATGAATATCATTAGGAAATAGATTATTGTAAACAAACAATAGGAAAGAAGAGTATGATATGCCCCAACAATTAGACCTACTTAATAAATTGATAATTCCCAAATCCCAACCTAAGGTTATATACCAACTAGGTACCTTTGAAAAATTAGGATTAAAATAAGTAGTTAAAACTACTGAAGAGACTATCACAATAGATAGTGATCATGCTACTTTTAGATTATTATTTGAAAATGATTTAGCCCCTTATATGGAAACTCATAGATTTTTACATATAGGTTTAATAAAAGTTACCTTCAAGCCTACTTTAAGAGGCTTACTTGAAAGCTTTATATCAGCTCTAAGAGATGGCAGAAACCAAAACTGGAAAAAATCCCTTATAGAGACAGTACAGACCAGTTTGGCCTATGGCCCTGCATATTTTAATGCATATCCTAATTTAAAAATTTCTTTGAGTGATGAAAACTCTTAAAATACTTTAATAATGAGTATTAATCTTCATTGTTATGATAAAAAGTCTCGAGGACCTAGAGAATTTATTAGATAAAAAATTTAAAGGATTCAAAATAGGGTTCCCATGCCTAAATAAAAATTTTTTTACCAAGTTTTGGAGTAAATTACTCCATAAAGACGAACAAGGAAAATTATATAGCTAGAAAATTTTGGATAATATCCAAAAGAAAACTGATGAATACAATAGGCAAAAAAAAACTAATGTCAAGATTTTGGAGGATTTAGGTCCTTTCAAGCAAATAACCAGACAACTTCAAATGAAGTAAGGTACTATGAGCAAATCGAAAATACTAGCTTCATACATGAAGGAGGTGAAAAAAGATTTAATGAAAAATCTGGAGATAGAGATACCAGATGATATCTCTATGGCATCTACAGGTCATACCATGGAAGATGAAGTAGCCATAGCAGGAGAATCTCAAGAAGAAGAAGATAATAATGATGTGGACCTCGAAGATGTAGAAAGATTTCTACAAAAATTCAAAGGTTGGATTTTAGAAATCGTCCATTTATTAATTCCTATGTGCAAAATTATGGACTTAAAAAATAAAACTATTCCTATAGAAACTAATTTTGGTGTTACACCCTGTGCGTCCCAAGGTGACGTATAATGAATATGAGACTTGTTAATAATAATTTAAATGATCTTAAAGTCATAATATGACTATATATGATGTTTGGATAAAAAATATAAAGTTTGGAAAAAATCGAATTTAAGTTGCGAAAAAACCGACTAAGGATTTGCCTTGTAACAGAGCTTTTTAAGAAATAAATATCATGTGCTATATGAGGTATTTTTGAGACATATTATATACAAAATTGAAGGTCTTGGAATGCAGCTTTCAATTCACTTAACCATTCATTCATACAATATCCGGATAAAACGATATAAGCGTCGGAAAAAGGGCCAATTCGAGGGTGCCAAACTAGCACCTCTTTGACTTTTCAAAAGTTGATATATAGGTCTTAACTTGTCTCTCTCTTCAATTTTATATAGAATCCGACCAGAGAACACCATAAAACCTATCCTCGAGCTCTCTAATAGGGTTTCAAAGAATACTAACATCCCGGGTACGAAATCGAGAAGCGATAACATCATAACGATCCATACGACGTAAGTATCATTATACCGCCTCTTTTGTTTCTTTGTAGTTCGAGTTCTGTAAGGTACTTCATAGTTAAGAAACATCTAATTTCTGTATTTAAGTGTTTAAATATAAAGGAAGGTTGATAAATTAATTTTCTAATAGTTAGAATTCACGGGACGGTGATCGGAAGCCGTGAGTTCGATTATTTTTCACTTTTAGTGGAGTGTTTCATAGTCCACTCGTGTTGGCCTATTGTGCTTCTGATTTATGGAGTTTGGAAGGATAAAAGGGCGTGGAGAAATTTCACATGTGGTAGGGTAGTAGGTTGGTCGCTCGTCGTTGCAGTTTCACGCTAATTGATAACTTGTTGATTGGGTATGTTATGGTATATTTGGGGTTTTTATTGTATTGAAGGTTCTGAATTGTAATTAGGTTGGTTCTGAGTTGCTGATTATATTATGTTTGTATCTCGCCTAAAGTAGGATTGAGGGAGCAATAAAATTAGGGGAAATGCTGCCCGTTTTATTTTAGAATCGAGTTATCGTTTGAGATACGTAATATACTAGCACCATCTAAGTCGCACATGTATTTCTTTGTTATAAGGTTGGCGTGCTAGTTATCATAAGCTTGTTGTTGAGTTGAATTGACGACTTGAGGTATGTTAAGGCTATCCCTTCTTTCCTTTTGGCATTATCCATATAATACAATGAAACGAATAGGCACAAAACATTCGCAAATGATTCTATTCTTAGAAGTAATATAATTGCGTAGGTTTTAGATTCCCCATATGTCCTACTATCATATCGTCTATTCATAGGTCTCATGAAATTCCGAGAGATCTTATTGACTTACTTCATTATGCATTGTATCCATTTATACATGTATATTGACCCATGACTAGATGGCATTATATACGCGTACAGTATATGTATATGGGTTATGTGGAAAGGTTATGGCATTATATACGCACCACCACCTAATCAGATGGTATACGTTTATGACTTCGCCACAGATGCTGAGATGATATGATGGAATGCCCTCAGAGGCTTGATAATGTTATGTACGCATATACATATGCATGATATGACATTTATATGCATATGCATGACATTATAAATGTTTCATGATTCACAGAGCTATTCAGACTTATAGGTTGAATCCTTTACTCCATGTTTCTTTCATGTATGTTATATATTAATTTTTATGCCTTACATACTCGGTACATTATTCGTTTTCATACCCGCAGGTGCAGGTAGACAGGCTGACGATCCCCAACCTTAGAATCCCTGCTCAGCGAGAGTTGGTGTGCTGCATTTGATCCGGAGCTGCTATTGAGTTTTCGTACGATACTTTTGTAAACATATGTGTATGACGAGGCCCAGTCCCTTCCTTTATACAGTTGTACACTCTGTTAGAGGTCTGTAGACAGTCATGTATAGTTGGATAGTATGTGGCCTTATCGGCTCGCCCTACCGTATTTCGTATATATATATATATATATATATATATATATATATATATATATATATATATATATATATATATATATATATATCTTTTGGGCATGTTATCCCATGTATGTTGTTCATATGAATCAGTAGTTTATTTCCAAACGTTATGCATGACCTACACTTATTTCATGTTTATTTCTTAGACGAATGCTTAGAGGGGTTCGATAGGTAGAACTCGGGCACTCGTCACAGCCCATTTTTGGGTTGAACAACGCGTTGGGGAGTTGAAGAAATTTTTCGAAAGTGCAAGGCGTTTCTGTGGTCCATTCTGCGGTCGCAGAACTGATATGCGGACCGCAGATCTGCCACAGACTGAAGCATAAATTTGGGCAAAACTTTTAAACCATTATGCGGTCGCAGAACTGATATGCGGACCGCAGATCTGCCGCAGATTGAAGCATAAATTTGGGCAAAAATTTTAAACCATTATGCGGTCCATTATGCGGCCGCATAATCATTTCGCTGGCCGCACAACCCATCGCAGATCCAACACAAATATTTCTGGAGGAAAGTTCTGCAGCGCATTATGCGACCGCAGAATAGGTCTGCGGACCGTAGACCGATCGCAGAGTGAGGCAAGAGTGCCAAGTTTCGGAGTGCCATTATGCGGTCCATTCCACGGACCGCAGAAGCGTTATGCGGTCACATATGCGACCGCAGATCGGCATCGGGGCTTCATTTTTCTAACTTTTTAACCCGACCCTATTTCAATAATTAGACGTAAGGGAGCATTTCTGAAGGGGATATATGGTATTTTTAGAGAGAGGGAGTGCCCTAGAGTGAGAGGTGAAATCCCTAAGCTAATTGCTCTTCCAAAATCTTGCTCAAGCCTTGAAATTCAACAAGAAAGCTCACAAGGTCTTCAACCAAGAGGTAAGATTCTACCCTAACCCTCAATTTCAAAATTTTGTTTGGGAATAGGTAATGTGGTGGAAGGTTTTTAGGATAAGGGTTGTTGTTTATGCATGCATTTACATTCATGACTTGTGGAAAGGTAGTTGAACTCAAATGGGTAGACCTTGGGTCATGGGGTGAAGGAAATCCTCCATAGAAGAAGCTAGAAATAATAATGCCCATCTAGTGTTTGATAAAATGCTCAAATGAGCTGGAAACATGAACTCCTCCCTAATTTGTGTTCAACTTTGCCATATCTCTAAATAGATCAAAGTTGCTAGGATTTCCGGAACAGTGTAGTGAATTAAGAAAAGCTCAAAGCGAGGTATGTTGGCTAAACTTCTCTCTTAGAATTGAACCCCACAATATCCTTGTAAGTCCCGTGTTGCTCATTTTAAATTGATTATTTCGAATAAGCCTTGTTTCGAAAGATATATGCGTTCAATTGTATTCCAAATGTTCTTGTTATCTTGAGTTACTACTTGAGAAGGTGATTAAGCATGGGATATGTGTTAATATGTTATGATTTGAAAACGTGATTCTAATGAAAACTAGCACGTCGAATTGTGTAAGAAATCACATGTGCCTAAGACCCTTAATTTGGTTAGTTGCTCAAATATGTATTTAAAGTCTTGAATAGAAATGTTTGTCGTTGACGATCCGTGATGATGTTTGAAAGTGAAATATTAAATATAGAATATGAAATACGGCCAACGTGCCAACACTGGCTTTATATTTGGGGCCATTAAAGCCAATGAAACAAATAGGCGAGAACAAGATGTTGAAATGAGTTATGAATCCTTTTAAAAATAAATGCTTTGGGAGTATCGTTTAGTCACCGATGAAGGGTAGGTCAAAATGACTTAACCCCGAAACTACACATGCCAGTGTAGGAGTGATTGAGGGGTAAATTCCCATGTTAATGTGATGAGGTTGTTTCCCCTTATATGGGATGAGAATGATGTATTGAGACATTTCCCCTTGAATGGGATTATATTTTTGCTAGCGAGATATGATGTGATGTCAACCCACACGGCACTGTGGTGAGACAGCTTAACCGATCGGGCTGAGATCGGACGCCATGCCGCGCACATGGTGGTATTGTGAGTGGATGTCTTGGGGTGAGATGGCTTAGCCGATCGGGCTAAGATCGGACTCCGTGCTAAAAACACAATGGTGTATCGGTGCTAAAGATCTCCCAACTTAAAATACTAAAACTCACTTGAAATTTACCTTTCCCTAACTTGACACCTTGATACTGTTTGAGTCTCTTATTGATTTCATGTTTCCTTCTCCTTTTACTGTTACTCGTTCTATTGAGAGGGTGTTTAGTTTTACATACTAGTACTATTCCATATGTACTAACGTCCCTTTTGCTGGGGGCATTGCATCTTTAATGGATGCAGGTAGTTCCATAGCATGTGGTATTGATCAATGATAGCAGCACACCCTCTCCTCAGCTGACTTGGTGAGTCCTACTTCATTTCGGATCCTGTATCTCTTATCCTTTGTACATAGCATTTTGAGGTATAGCCGGGGACTTGTTACCGACACTATCGTAGCACTCTTTTGTTCCTGTTAGAGGCTCCATAGACATAGTGTGGGTTATATCTATTTTTGGGAAGGTTAAACTAAATATGTTGTAATCGTATCATCTGTTCCACTTTAACTATGATTGTACAATGTACGGTTTTGGAGACTTGTTAATGACGTAACTAATGGAAATGAACTGGTGTTATTCACATGACCTTGTACTGTCTAATTAATGAAATGTATTCTTCTCTTTATTCTTGAGTGAGTTGGGTAGACGACACTGTGCATGGTTGCTCGATCGGGGTAACTCTTTTGAGCACCGGTCGCGCTCCCCGAGGTCGGGGCATGACACCAGGCACCTGTATAGTGCTGAGTGATTGTGTGTGTGTGATGAGGTGGGCATTTGAGATAGACAACTTAAGTAGGTTGAGAGTGAGAGCATCAGGGGATATCACCATAAAATCATTCATTTGACATGCATACTTGACATATAGGCATAGAGATGTATCATTCCTCATGCAAGTTGTAACTAACATGTTCTTATCAGTGTTGGGGTCTAATTGTTATACTTGAAAGCATGTCTAAATTAGTGTAATACGTACGAGCTGATTATGATAATTCCTTGAGTTGCTTATTGCTATTGTCATCATTATATATGTGTTGTCGATTATATTGGTTTCTATCTGTCCTCTTTTGAGCTCATCACTGCTTTTAGGCCAAGGTTAGTTCTATTACTTATTGAGTACATGGGACCAGTTATACTCATACTACACTCTACACTTCGCATGCATATCAAGGTACATCCGGACGTGGTGATTGCTAGATTCGTGTTGGTATCAGTATTTGGAGACTTCGAGGTAGTTGCTATGACGTCCGCAGACCTTGACTCTCCTCCCTTTATTTTTCTTATTACTGTTCTATTTTTCATACAGTTGTACTACATATTTGGTTTATATTTTTTTACTTAGTCGTGCTTATGTACTTGTTGACACAATATTTTGGGGACTTTTGTAGTAGTTTTGTTATAGTTTTTATCAGAGAATTATGACATTTTCGTTGTTAAGTATATTAAACCATGTTTACTTAAATGCTTAGTTATTATGTTACCATTGGCTTGCCTGGCAAGTAGTTTTAGGCTCCGTCATGCCATTGGTGGGAGTTGGGCCGTGATACTCCTATGCCAATTTCTCCATTTGTCGCAAGTTGGCAATTTGAAGAATTTAATCGTTTGTACCTTTGACCGGGAGTTGATTTTGATGTTATCGGACTCCTATTGTCTCTTTGGAAGCTTGGATAAGTTCATTTAGGTTCTTGGAACTTATGTGCTAAGTTGGTTGTAATCTAGAAGGTTTAGGTATGATTTGGACGTGTTCGGCGAAGTTTGAAGGTTTGAAAGTTAAGAGAATGATTTGGTATTTGATTCTTGATTTTGATGTTAGTTGCGGTGTTTTAAGCCTTTGGATAGGTTTGGATACTATATATTAACTTGTTGGTATGATTTGATGGGGTCCCGAGGGGCTCGGGTGAGTTTCAGGGTGGTTTCGAACCATTTCGAATGGTGTTTGCATTGCTGGTGTTCTGATGTCTCTAATGTTCTTTGCGATCGCGAAGGTGGAATCGCGTTCGCGCAGTGTTTGTTAGGAGCAGGGGGATTTCCTGAATGTTACACGTTCGCGAAGGGCTGCACATGTTCGCCTAAAGGAAGAGTTTGGGCGCTGGAGATATGTTCATCGCGTTCACATAGATATGTCTGCATTCTTGTAGTGTTGGAAGCTTGGTCATCGCATATGCGACTGAGGCATTGCGTTCGCATAGAAGGGCAGTTGGCAAGTCGCATTTTGTTCTTCGCAATCGCGGGTGATTGTAGCGATTGCGAAGGGTACCCCTGGGCAGACTTTTAAATTTGTTTATTTTGGGATTTTGAGCTCATTGCACATATTTTGAGTCTGGACTTGCAGAGGGAAAATTTCTCATGGAGATTGTCATAAGACTTTAGGGTAAGTGATTTCTACTCATTTTTGGTATTATCTCAAGAATCTACCTGAATTATTAACACCCAAAATATGAAATTTTGAGATAAAATTTGGGGATTTGCCTACACTTTGAGAAAGTATATTTGGAGGATTTGAGTATTGATTTGGACTCGATTTTGGAATCTAATTATATATTTGGACTCGACACATTATGGGTCATCAGATTTTGGTATTAGATCCGAATTACGAACACCCAGGTCCGGATTAACTTTCATTGAATTTTTGGAAATTCTTCAAAGATCGATGCTTTATGGATTGGGATCAATTCCTAGGGTGTTGGTTGACTTCTTTGGATGATATTTAGCTAGATTTGAGCCGGCTAGATGTGATTTCTCAAGGTAAGTGTCTTGCCTAACTTTGGTTGAAGAAATTTTCCTGCTAATCGTTGTTATTTTCTATATGCAGGGGTGATGTAAATGTGAGGTGACAAGCATATATACATGTGCCATTGGTATTCATGCTTGGGGTATATACTAGATTACTCTATGCCTTATTTGGTTATGTGTTCTATTTGATTCTATGTGTTATTTAATTGATTGACTACATGAACATGATAAACCATGGTAGAGCTAATGTGAGGCTAATAATACCTTATTTTAAGCATGATAAAATATTCTTTGGGTTATAGTTACACTTTCTTAGACGTAGTCACACATACACTGTGAACATACACCCTTACTTGCGATTCTTGTGTTATGTATTTAATTAAAGTATGACTACTTGAGTTCCTTACCCATATTAAAGACTACAAAATGGATTTTGATGCTTATTTGGGACATGCTGAACATTAGGATGACGTACTATATATTGGGCCGTGGTCATACGAACATATAGGCATACATCATACTTAGGGATCATCCCTTGTATAAATGCACACATCCATGCATGGTTATTTCTCAGTCCACGTGCATCTTACATGCTTTTTTGCCATTCATATGCATACATTCCTGCATATGATTTTCAGATATGGACTAAGGTGTGGAACAAGGTCTTTGCTGTGCGATTATGATGATATTGTGGCATGAGGTCTTTGCCGTGTAATTGTGATTGATATTGTGACACGATGTCATTGCCGTGCGATTATGATTTTGATATTGTGGCATGAGGTCTTTGTTGTGCAATTGTAATTTTTGTTATGCACGTGTGGCGAAATAAGGATGGCATTCTTGGGTATGCAAATGTGGCGCAATAAGGTGGCATTCGTGATTATGTGTATGTGGCGAAATAATGGTGACATTCTTGATTATGCATATGTGGCAGAATAAGGGTAGAATTTCACGGTCGATGTTCATGCGGCGGTATGAGGATGATGTATAGGGAAAAATATGATATGATACGTGGCCGCTTAAAGGAAGGACACGTGGAACACAAGATGAAGATGGCCACCGAACATAGCTATTCCGGTTGTCACCGGAAGGAATAACGATCATAAAAGGAGTAATAAATGCTTTGCGCCCGGTAACATTTAATAAAGTATATTTTGCAGCATTAAGGATAATGGCCCGTTACAAGAAATTTGACATTTATGTCTAACGTTGCATCTTCAGAAATGACCCTCATAATTGACATTAAAGAAGGGCATGATCCTACGACTTCCTTCCCTAGACATAGCTATAAATAGAGAGCTCAGCTATCATTGTAAGGGACAAATTTTCTGGCTAACTTACACTACGTTCTATACAACATTTTAATATAATTCTCTTGCTTTTGATCTCATCATTGTTGTGCCCGGAAACCCTAATCCCGGAGTCATCAACTCTTTCATTCTATCTACATTTTAAGGCTAAGTATTTTATATTTCATCGATTATTTTATTATCTTTTGGATCAAATTAATTCACTTGTCTAGAAACCATGAACAAATACAACTGTACTATTTTACGGGCAAACAGTTTGGCACCCACCGTGGGGCCTAGACAGCCGTGCGATTAAATGGATCCTTTTCTTTTTTTACTAATGTGTTTTGATTACTTTGTCCAAGCAAAAAATCACCAAAAATGGCAGATAACACTGTTAACGGCACGCGCAATCCTTAAATCCAAGGGGAACAACCTCATTTTGAGGATTCAATCAGTGACACTCGCAATGAGGGGAACGACTCCACACCGGTACATGACAGACAATACCCTCGACAGGTTCGGGAGGCAACTCTTGACGATGCTGATGAGGAGCATGTAGCGGATCCAGTAAGGGTCCTGCAAGAACTACAAGCAATCATTCTATTCCATCTCACGCGGCAGGATCAGGTTATGAGAGAACTGAAGCAGGCACTATCTGGTGCCTCAAATAATGCAAACAAGCGAGATCCAGTTCCTCCTGATGTTCCCGCGAACCAGACGACGCAGAGAGTTGATAATAACACTCCTAGGGGCGAAGTTGGCTCTGACGGGGCCAGGGGGAGTAGATCCGGCCTAAACAACGAGAATGATCTATTCAAGGGTGAAATTTTGCAGTTCATAAATGAAGTAAACACCCGCATGGATCAAATCCAGGGCACACCACCAGTACTAAAAGGCCCAACTCGAAGAAGTATATTCAATTACCGTATAAACCATGTGCAGCCCCTAAATTAATCCCGAAGCGGTTCAAAATGCTCTAAGTGCCAAAGTATAACGGAATATCAGATCCACAGGAGCACATTACCACCTACACAACAACAGTAAAAGGAATTGATTTGGCTCCTCAAGAAATTGAGTCCATGTTGCTGAAAACATTTGGTGAGACTCTCATGAGGGGAGCTTTAATATGGTATTCTTTATTGCCCAAGCATTCCATAGATTCCTTTGGGATGCTCGCGGATTCTTTCATCAAAGCTCATGCCGGTGCTAGAAAGGTACAAGCCCAAAAGGCCGACATATTCTGGATCGCGCAGGGAGAATCTGAATTATTACGAGAGTTCGTTACCCGATTCCAGAAGGAAAGGATGTTACTACCGACCGTCCCAGATAAATGGGTGGCTGAAGCGTTTGCCAAAGGTTTAAATCCAAGAAGTTCGGACGATTCCCGGAAGTTGAAGGAATGTCTGCTCGAGTTTCAAGCGACGACTTGGGTGGATGTCCACAACTGGTACGAGTCGAAAATAAGGATGGAAGACGATCAAGTTGGCTTTCCATTGTCGACCAAAGGACGGGAGAAGAATAGAAAAAAAAATGAAAGATGATATTGACACGGATAGACGGACTTTGAGGGGCCGATTTTTTCCCTACGAGCGGACAGAAGGTCATGGCAGGAGCTTCCGGACAGCAAACAAGTGCACCATTGATAGGAATAATCGTGGCCGAAACAACAAATTGCTACAGGATTGAGAAATCTCGGGGTCGCGAGATTCTTCTTTTCCAAAGTTGTCGGAGTATAACTTCAACGTCAGTATGGTGAAGTTAGTATTAGCCATGAGAAATATCAAAGAGGCACGATTCCCAAGACTTATGAAATCTGATCCCAACCAGAGGGATCCCAATTTGTGGTGTGAATACTATGGCACTAACGGCCACCGGACTGGGGACTGCCGACACCTCCGGGAAGAAGTGGAAACACTGTTAAAGAATGGTCACCTCAAAGAATTCTTGAGTGACCGAGCTAAAAACAATTATGGTCGGAACAGGGGCAACACGGAAACCTCAAAAGTAGGAGAAGACCCCCAACGCCAAATGATCAACATGATCTTCGGAGGAAATGAAATTAAGGGGATCACCTTTTCATCAGCGACGAAGACAAAAGTATCGATAACTCATAATAAAAGGCTCCGGGAAGACGATATCACATTTACAGATGAAGATGCAGACGGATTGCTACTACCGCACAATGACATACTGGTAATTTCTTTAAATGTGTTAAATTTTAAAATTAAACGTGTTTTAGTGGATCCAGAAAGTTCAGCCAATATCGTACAATGGAGAGTACTGGAGCAAGCTAAACTCACTGGAAGAATTATCTCGGCAACAAAACTCCTCGCTGGATTCAACCTTGCAAGCGTGACAACCCGGGGAGAAATTTTGCTACTCACGAACGTTGAGGGAGTAATGAAGACAACTCTCTTCGAAGTGGTAGATGGAGACATGGGGTATAACATCATCTTGGGAAGACCATGAATGCATGAGATGAAAGCTGTGCCTTCAACATATCACCAATTGTTAAATTTTCTGACACCTGAGGGGATAAAACAGATAAGGGATGATCAACTGGAAGTAAGGGAGATGAATGCAATTTCGGTCTCCAATAGCAAAGGAAAGGAACGTGCGGCATAGCAATTACTGGAACCGGCACCTTCCCTCGAACCAGATGAAGTTAGCCCAGGGACAGAATAGTCGGAACAATACCATGTACCAAGGTATTTTCAAGTACCAGAAGAAACGGACGCGACGAAGTCCACGGCAGAAGAACTGGCGCAAGTTGCGTTGTTCGAAGAATTCCTAGAAAGGAAATTCAATTTGGGAACAGGACTGCACCCGGAGCTCAGGTCTACTTTTATCGAATTCCTTAAAATTAACGCTGATTGTTTTGCATGGTCGCATGAGGATATGACAGGAATCCCGACAGAAATAGCCGTGCACAATTTAAGCTTGGATCCCAACATACATCCGGTAAGGCAGAAGAAGCGCCCTATCACCGAAGCAAGGAATAAATTCGTCAAAGAAGATTGGTTCAATCCAAGAGGTAAGATATCCGGACTGGCTAGCCAATGTAGTAGTAGTTCCTAAGAAAAATAATAAATTTCGCATGTGCATAGATTATAAGGTCTTAATAAGGCGTGCCCAAAAGACTCATTCCCATTGCCAAATATCGATCAAATGATTGATGCCATGACCGGGCACGAGTTAATGAGTTTCCTCGATGCTTATTCTGGGTACAATCAAATCAAGATAAACCCAGAAGATCAGGAAAAGACTTCGTTTATAACAAATTTTGGTACATATTGTTACAACGTAATGCCCTCCGGGTTAAAAAATGCCGGAGCCACATATCAACCGCTCGTGAATAAGATGTTCGAAAAACAAATAGGAAAGACTATGGAAGTATATATAGACGATATGCTCGTTAAGCTTTTGAATGCAGGTGACCACCTGAACCATTTGCAATAAACATTTAACATCAAGAGGGAGCATAATATGAAGATGAACCTCGAGAAGTGTGCGTTCGGGATCAGTTCTGGTAAGTTCCTAGGATTCCTAGTCTCACAAAGGGGAATTGAGGTAAATCCCAATAAAATCAAGGCCATAGAGGACTTCCCGGATCAACTGTCTAGCTTAAAAGAAGTCCAGAGGCTCACAGGAAAATTGGCAGCCTTGAGCAGGTTTATTTCCATGTTCATCAAAAAAATGTCATCGCTTCTTCACACTACTCAAAAAGAAAAATAATTTTGAGTGGACATCAGAGTGTCAGCAAGCCTTGAAGGGGTTGAAGAAATATTTTTCAAGCCTTCCGTTTCTCTCAAAACCAAAAGAAGGTGAAACGTTGCTAGTCTACCTCACGGTTTCAGAAGTTACGGTAAGTGCGGTTTTAGTCCGAGAGGACAAAGGTACGCAATCCCCCATTTATTACGTTAGCAAAATTTTAACGGAGCAGAAACTCGCTACCCACATCTGGAAAAGCTGGCCTTAGCTCTCATAGTCGCCGCCCGGAAGCTGAGGCCCTACTTCCAATGCCACCCAATAGCTGTGGTGACTATTTTTCCTCTGAGAAATATCCTCCATAAACCCGAGCTCTCAGGTAGATTGGCCAAATGAGCCATCGAAATGAGAGAATTCGATATAGAACATAAACTGAGGACTACAATTAAGTCGCAAGTCTTGATTGACTTCGTGGCCGATTTCAGTCCGGGACTATTGCCTCTGGCAGCCAAAGAGGCAATAATAGTGTCAGAATCGACATTGGGAGTTTGGACCTTAATTACGGATGGAGCTTCAAACGTAAAAGGGCCCGGGCTAGGAATAGTCTTGATCACGCCTTTGGGGGAAACTTTAAGGCAAGCCATTAGAATGATTCCTTTAACTAACAATGAAGCAGAGTACAAAGCTTTGATTGCAGGGCTCGAATTGTACCGGGGACTTGACTCCGAAGTCATCGAAATCAAATGTGATTCGCAGTTGTTGGTGAATCAGGTCTACGTAATTTTTTACACCAAAGAAGAACGTATGCAGTAATACGTAGTAAAAGTTCAGGTTTTATCGGCATGATTCCAGGAGTGGTCAATTACTCATATCCCAAGGGAAGACAACGCGGAAGCAGATGCATTGGCAAATTTGGACTCATCGACAAAAATCTAGGGATCGAAATCAGGGACGATGATACAACTGATGAACTCAGTCTTGGACATAGATTACTATGAGGTAAATTCGACTAGTTTGTGCTGGGACTGGAGAAACGAAATAATCGATTATCTCGAGCATGGAAAGTTGCTCGAAGACCCCAAAGAATCAAGAGCGTTGTGCGCCAAAGCTGCACGTTATAGCTTCAAAAAAGGCCAATTGTACAAAAAATCCTTTCAAGGCCCGGTTGCCCGGTGCTTATGAGCATCAGAAGCTAACTATGTCATGAGAGAAGTCCATGAAGGGATATGAGGCAACCACTAAGGTGCAGATTCTTTGGTGCTGAAATTAGTTTGAGCAGGATATTACTGGCCTCGTATGAAAATTAGTTTGAACAAGATGCCAAATACTTCGTATGAAAATGTGATAAGTGCCAACGCTACACACCACTAGTACATCAACCGACAGAACCCCTACATTCGGTTCTGTTCTCGTGGCCTTTCATGAAATAGGGGATGGACATCGTCGGACCACTACCACCGGCTCCTAGAAATGTAAGGTTTCTTTAATTTTGACTTACTATTTTTCTAAATGGGTGGAAGCATGTCCTTATCAGAAGATCGGACAACGCGAAGTGGTAGACTTCCTGTGGGAAAATATAATTTGCAGGTTTGGAATACCAAAAGAGATTGCATGCGATAATGGGCTGTAGTTTATCGGCGCAAAGGTTACAAAGTTCCTTGAAGATTTGAAGATAAAGAGGATTACCTCTTCACCTTATCATGCGAGCGCAAATGGTCAAGCAAAGTCAACAAACAAAGTGATTATACAAAATCTAAAGAAAAGGTTGGAAGCGGCAAAAGGCAGCTAGCCCGAAGGATTACCTAGGGTTCTATGGGCCTACCGAACAACGACCAAGTCAAGCACGGAAGAAACCTCTTTTTCCCTTGTTTACGGTGTGGAAGCTTTGATACCATTGGAAGTAGGGGAACCAACCTTAAGGTATTTCCAAGCGAATGAAGAATCGAATAACGAAGCAATGATAATCAACCTGGAGCTGCTCTAGGAATGCAGGGACTTGGCGCATGTCAGAATGGCGGCTCAAAAGTAGAGAATATAGCGATATTATAATCGAAGAGCCAACCTCCATTATTTCAAAGTAGGAGACTTGGTCTTGAGGAAGGTAACTCAAAACACCCGGCAAGTTAGGCCCAATATGGGAAGGCCTTTACTGGGTTTTCAGCTATCACTAGGAAAGGATCATATGAGTTGGAGAACCAGAACAGAGACAAGTTGCCCAACAACTAGAACGTGGTTCACCTCAAAAGATATTACTGCTGACAAACAACAGTCAAACAGTAAGTATGTGTTGAACTCCTTTTCCCTTCGTTCAGTTTTTGTCCCAATTGAGTTTTTTCTGGAAAGGTTTTGAATGAGGCAGCGACGGAAAGCATACTATAAAGAAAACAGTGATAAGAGTTCTCATAACAAGGCAAACGAACAAGTTTCCACTCGGGGATGATTAGATAATCTTTTCTTTGATAGAAAATTCCCATTGGAAAGTTAAGTGTGCTATCGAACGGAGGTTATCCGACCGTTCACGAGCACAAACTACTAGAGGACTGTTAGTTATTCTTTTGCTCGATAGCATGAGTTCCTAAGGGGAAACAAGATATGTTGCCGAGTGAAGGATTACCTAGCAATTCATTGGTGGGCTCTTCGAAGATACAAAACTTTCAGTGTTTCAATTCGCATTCTTCGCATTCGAACACTAGGGGGAATGATATGAGAATACGGCAATACTGAATACCACGTCAACCGGGGAATGAAAATCCGGGAATATAATACATCATTGGGATCGGGGACTACGCATCCAGCCCGTCGAAACAAGTTGTACAAGATAGCCACAAGTCATGGCAATTTCTTTTCTGCATAGAAAAATGCTTATGTACTTTTGAAAATAGAAGGAATTAAATGAAATGAAATCCTTTTGTTTTTATCTTGTTTCTTGTCCAAACGAGGAGTTAGTTTTGCCATTTGAAAGTTAAACAAGTACTTCAAATGTTAGTGACGTAATGAATATGAGACGTCCTCTTCAAGAGCACCGTAAACATAAGAAGGCCCTCTCTTATAATAATACTCATGTTAAAGGGTTGGTTCTGGAAGAATCAATGCCAGGAATCTATAATGCCATCGGGGAAAAATACCCTCGAAGCCGCATACGAAAAAGATGCCAAAAGCAAACTTGCGCAAATACTAATGGAAACCCTCACGAATAAGTGATAATACTCGGAACCAAAATGCCTCGAAGGAAAGGCATCCGAGATTACACATAATAAAGCTCGAACAGAACAACATGCGCAGAATACTTGAGCAAGTACGAAAGTTAAAGACTTGTATGAACATTCAAATGAAAGTATGACTCAAACGATACTTGAGCAAAAAATATGCTTTTATTTACAAGGACGCGTCAAAATGATAAGGGTACAAAATAGAAAAAGAAAGAAAAAGCTAAACTGCAGCGTCTCCTGAATCAGGAGGAAGATAAGTATCCGCATCCCCGCGAGTAGTAGATGGTTCCATCGATGGCTCAACATTTTCCCCAGCTTGGTCTTCGGTATCATCACCTTCCGATCCTTTTTCAGTTTTCGAAAACTCGGAATCGGAATCAAAAGAACCTGGAGCATCAGAATGCGCCGGGAGTCCATTTTTTGCATGCAACTCAAGCTCTCGGGCCTTAGCAATTTCGGCATCAATGTCAATGATTTCAGTCTTAGCCTCTTCCAAGGTTTTTCTCCTCATGCTATACATGGAATAAGTTTTTCAACAATGAGGCAACTCGCTCGGTGATTGAGTTCTTCTTTGAGTTGAGTAACTTCATTGTAAAGGTTTTCTCGGGCGGACCTAGCATATTTGAGACTGACGTCGAGCTCACGGATAGTTGAACTAAAGATCCTATTATGCTCGATAGTTTTCCTATACCTCTCTTCTAGCTGGGCATGTTTCGCCACCACAACAACAAGCTCTTCACTTTTGGAGTTTAAGGCTGCCTCCAAGTTAATCACTCTTTCAGCAGAGGCAGCCTCACGATCGGTTGCAGCAAGAACGATGTTCTGGATTTTTGCCTATTTACCCGTGGCTTCATCAAATCTAACCCTCAACGGCCTAATTTCTTTGCTAAGGGTTATCGGTTCTTGCTCGCTTTGCTGCAAACGATCCTCCAAAATAACGACCTCGTTAGCCTTGGTGTCTAGTTCCGAGAGGTGGAGAACAGGCTGGTCCCGTTCCGCCAAAAGCTGATCCCGTTCAAAAGTAAGTTCTTCCTTCTCACGAATCAGCCTTTGAAGGCCCTCAGAAGTAAGAAAGTTGGCCGACAAAACAAGAAGAGGTAAAACTTAGAGTACAATTGCTCAAAAGTAGAAGAAATAAAAGAAGAAGAAATGAGCGTACCGCTGCGACGTTATGCATAGCATTGTTCAACAAACACTCCCTTGAGAGTGTCTGAATCTTCTCTTAGTTTTTTTCTGAAGCCAAAGGCTTTAGATAGTTAGCAAGCTTCACTGGCCTCGAAAGCAAGTTGCACCCGGTGGAGACCAAAAGGGTAACACTCCTCCTCTTTTGTGGATCTTCAGAAGGGGCAGCATAATTTTTCCCCAAATACCCATGAACTGGGGACTGTGGAGGAGGGACACCTTCTTTATGGTCAGGTGCGACCGATGGAGATGATGAAGCAACCACTGTTGGAAGAGTGGCTGAAGATAGATATGATGTAGCAGTTGCTGGTGGTGGTGAAGGTAGAAATGAAGCTGATGGAGTTGAAGAGTGAGAAGCAGCTGCATCAAATGCAGTGCTGGTTGTTTGATGCTCACCAACCAAAGATGGCACGGACCCGGTACTCAGCCCCGTGGTACCGGTTACAGCAATTGGGGCCCGGAAGCGGGAGTTAGTATATTCAACTAAATCAGATTCTCACCAAAGTGTTGAGACGTCATCGTCAGTTGGTGCCATTGTCTCAACATGTCCAGCATCCTATTGAGATGATGAGGATCGTATCCTTCTATGTAAAGAAGCTCCCACATCACTAGATTCTTCATCATCATCGATCATCACAGTGTCTATGACCGGCCTGGAAGGAGGACCAGTCACCATCGCCACCGGAGATGACTCGGGGGCATCAACCTTTGACCTCTTAATCTTCTCCCCGTCCATAGAGAAACATCTTCTCTTTGGTTGCTTGTTCTCTAGCCAGGGACTCCATGAAGAAACATTTGCGCCCGAAGCAGGTCTGGAGATGCCTGTTCGGGTAAGTGCCTCCTGAAGCAGCCTCGCCACATCAACAGGGTCAGCCAAAACATCCTCCTCGGGAATATCAACCGAGCCCGCAGTAGAAATAATTTCATGAACAAGTCAGAAGGGTTCAACCAAGTTCTTCATATACAAAAAATGGAAATAAGGCAATTCAAAGTTACCATGATTTTCGGCCTTCCACCCATATTTAAGGGACAACTCTTTCCACAAATGAGTTTCGGGCGTTGTGATTTCCAAGGTCTTCTGAACCCACTGGTTCAAGCCTTCTATCACCGGTAGGATCCATCGAGTCGATGTAACAAGCGAAGTTTGAAGGATCAATACAAGCATGAACGAATATATAGTAGGAAAAGGTTTATTAAAGGGAACTTACAAGAGTCGTTCAAGAGACCGGAAAGGATGAAGCCGTTATTGGAATAATGTCACTGGTGGCAACTGCAACGAACCAGTCCATCCACCCACGGTCGTTGTCGTCATCCATGCTAGACAATAAAGCATGGTGGCCACGTTTGCAAAGGTTTATCATTCCCCCGCGAAAGATTTTGGGGGAATAGAGATTCATAATATGAGCTAGGCTTAGCACCTCTCCAATTTCTTGGCACAAACGCCGAAGGCAGGCGATCGTCCTCCATACTGAAGGACTTACTTGTGCCAAGCACACCTGGTAGTGAAGGCAAAACTCCATAATTACGGAATCAAGGTCTCCGCTCAAAGAAAACGCACCTAAAGTAAAGGGATACGTGAAGAAATATGTAAAACCTTCCTTGCAAAGGGTCACTCTCTCCGATAAATCAGGAGTAATAATATCTAACTCATGGCAACAGCAATCTTCCTGGGAATACTGGAAGGACGAATGGAAGAAGGGTACCTGCTAACAGCCCATGTTTGAGGGTTAGAAGAAGGGAATTTCTCCCTAAAATCCTTTGCGGTATTGAGTCTTTTTGGTATGATGGAGTCTACGGTTGGAGCGACAAAGTCGTCAGTTTTGTTTTTGCCTTTCGGAGAACCAATACCTTTTGAAGAAGAAGCTATCAAAAAAGAGAAAGGGTTTTTGTTTGAAGAAGATGGAGACTCAGTAGGAGAAATGAGATGAAAGAAGTTGGAATTCAAGGGGGAAGTTGATACGTATAAGTTATGTTTTGGCGGCTAAATCCTTGGCTAAGATTACCTCGATAATCGGTAAAAGGCTTGCTAAATCATGGGAAGACGCATGTTCGGGGCATTAAATGCGGAGAGATAGGCGTCTAATCAACCATCAATGGACTTCAAAAGGAATTATAGTAATTCCCGCCAAAAGAGTGTTTCTACCAACTTTTCGGTGACACAAAGTTATGTCTCCGGAAAGCAGGGGGACTATCTGTATAGAAAAAAATATGACATGACACGTGGTTGCTTAAAGGAAGGACACATGTAACACAAGATAGAGATGGCCACTGAACATAGCTATTCCGCCTGTCACCGGAAGGAATAACGATCATAAAAGAAGTATTAAATGCTTTGCGCCCGATAACATTTAATACAGAATATTTTGCAGCATTAAGAATGATTTCCCGTTACAAGGAATTTGGCATTTATGTCTAACGTTACATCTTCATCAATGGCCCTCATAATTGATATTAAAAAAGGGCATGATCCTAGGACTTTCTTCCCTAGACATAGCTATAAATAGAGAGCTCAGTTATCATTGTAAGGGACGAATTTTGTGGCTAACTTACACTACATTCTATACAGTATTTTAATATAATTCCCTCGCTTTTGATCTCATCATTGTTGTGCCCGAAAACCCTGTTTCCGGACTCATCATCTCTGTCACTCAATCTATATTTTAAAGCTAAGTATTTTATATTTCATTAGTTTTTTCATTATTTATTGGATCAAATTAATTCACTTGTCTAAAAATCACGAGCAAATTCAAATGTACCATTTTACGGGAAAACAAATGACATTTTTGATTATGCACATGAATTCGTTATGCTTGTCATGTATTTCACATGTTTTACATGTATTATCCATGCATATCATTTATATAGCTAGTTGACGCATTATTCACATGCATTGGACATTGTTAGTGGGTTGGTGGACACTCGAATATTATTTTCGAGCTTTTTGACATTTTGGTATTGGCACGAAGGGTGTTTTCATGTAAGTGAGGATGTGAATTCATGGCTCAAAGTTGTTCCGTGCAGGAGAGGACGAGAGACATGTTTTATATTGTGTTACTTTTTTCTAGCTCGCATATACATTTATGCTATTTTTCTGAGTCGTTATTGTCGCACTTATGCCTTCTATATCACTTGTTGTTGCTACATCTACGCCTTCTACCTTGTTTGATGTTGTTATTCATGTGAATGATGAGGAAGCGTGAAAATTCACGAAGGGTGTTAAAGTGCTATTTGATTTGACATACATGCATATGTTTGGTGAGGACGAGATAAATACACGAAGGGTGTTGCCATGCCATTTGATTTGATTACTTGAACATACCCCTTTTTGTTATACCAATTTCTAGTTATGGCCTATATTAGTTCACGGATATTGTTTCCTTCTTTATAGATTTGATTTTCCGGAAGATTTTGTTGTTATATTTGTGAAACAGGCTTAGTATTTCCGTTACTCGATCCTTTAATTATTACTTTTCATTTTCCTCCTTGTTATTTTCTCTCACTTATGAGCTACACATGTTATATTATGTGAGTATATTTTGACTTAGAAATTATGCCATTACTTCACTGAGGTTAGTCAAGATACTTACTGAGTATATGGGATCGATTGTACTCATACTACACTTCTACACCTTGCGTGTAGATTCTAGTGTTGAGTAGTTATGAAAAACAGAGCCTTGCATTAAAGACGTACCAGTATTTCTGATTCAAGCTACCTCTTGTTCATTGTAGTTTAGGACTTAAATTCTGTTTATATAAACTTTAAAAAGATATTATATTTATTCTTCATACTAGCATTGTAAATCTAAATCATAGTGGCTCATGACTTATACTATCAGTCCTTGGGATAGTTGTATTTAATTCTTGCTATAATACTTATTATTAATATTGATGATATCTCATTATAGTTGTAACTATATTATTTTACTTACGAAGCGGGTTGAACTAGGTGTCATCACGACTTGGTGGGATTTTGGGTCATGACATTATTGTACGAATTTATGAACAAGTGTGTAATGCCTAGATCGGAAAGAAGGAATGAGGCTACTACCCCAGATATGGCAGTGATAGAGATGCTTGATAAGAACATGTTGTTCAACTTGCCATCATTCATGATCATGCACATAGCTAGGGCAACCAATCCATAAAAAAGATAGCACACACTTCTTATGTGTACTTGATTTCTTAAGTGATTGCTCACTTTAAGAGCTCGCTGGGAGTAGAAAAAAAGGGATAAAAATGACATGTTTGAAAGAGCAACACTTCAAAAGTGTGACCTTCTGGATAAAGAACTAGGTGATAAGAGCAATAGCCTAACCACTCAGTTGATCAATGATCTAAAGGATGCCAAGGAAGAGAACAATAGCTAAATGAGGAGATTGCCTCTTTCAAGGATGAATATAAGCGGCTAATGGAGAAAATACAGAAAGATCAAGAAGTTGCCACTGCTCGCCTTGAAAAGTTATTGGGGCTTACGCAAACATTACCCTCCTCTAGCAAGTGAACCCGGCCTCTAGTCTATTCTTAAGCCTAGTCAAAACCTAGTTCCTTTTAAGACAAGTCTATTTGTTGTTGTTCATTTTGCTTTCTGTCTTTCTTTGTATGTGGTAATGTTAGCATGTTTTTATACTTTTTTTTGTTGGTTTGGGTCTTTTCATTCTTAATTGGTACAAACTTTAGTGAATTTTTTTTGGTTCAATGAGTTCTCAAAGATGGATAATTTTCTTAGATTAAATGTTTGAGCTCTTGATTTATGTGCATATTAGTATAGCTTGAGTTGTCATACGTTTGATATACTTAATTATTCACTTTTGGCTCTACTGACATTTTATTTTTTGATGATACCAAAAAGCAGAAGTTAAGGATGTGCACATATATTGATCAATAAATTTGGTCTCTATGTCTCTATGTACTTGTTGAAATGTTTAACTATGATCATAAAGTGTCTGTTTGTAGGAAAAATACTGAACCAATCTAGTTCTTACGCCTAGACTTATGCGAGAACAAACACTTTGCAAAAGTCAATACTGCCGATCAAGCAAGTTCTATTAATGATTAATCTGGTTCTTAAGCTGAGGACTACACATAGGTATGTGGGAAGTTTGAACTAAGTTGCATATGGATTTGTCATTCTCAAAAGGAAAAATTAATTGAGCTGAGCTTATATTAGTTTTGATGATTAACAAATAGTTGTGAAAAAATCAGGTATCTTAGAGTGTATTGATCTGAAGCAAGCAACTGATTCCTAATGCACGTCGGATTCCGTGAAGTATTTATTATGTCCACTATAAGTATTACGTCGGCAAGAGAAATTCGTGGTCAATGAGATTTTATTAATATTATTACACTTGCATAAAAAGAAAAGGAACACGAAAAAAGGAAAAGCGTGCTGATTTGGAAACAAATAAGGAAACCAAATCCTAGAAAAGAGTTTTTATTAACCGAAATATTCTAGGCTTCGGAGCATCAATTGAAGAAGTTTTGGGCTAACCTCACTCGTATATAAAGCGTTATGTTGCTGCTATTGAAGGCTAATGCTATTCACATAGTTTCAAAAAATTATTCTTGGCAAATATCAATCATAGTAAGAAAGTGCTTTCAAGTATTCAAGCTGAGCAACAGAAGAACTTATTCACGAAGATGAAGCTGCTTTAGTTCCTTAGTTGGTTAGGTTGAGTCATTGTTCTGTAATTGTAACTTCTATTGCTTTTCGAGAAGTATAATTGTAGATAAATAATTCTCAAGAGTTTATAATCTGGAAAGGGGTAGCTACAATCGTGTTAATTGTAGGGCTTAAGGTACTAGAGTTAGTTCCTTTGGTTATTGAATTATACCCTAATATCGCTCTTTGAAGTTGGTGAAGTATTGAGGTAAATTCTACGAGGGTAGATCGTGATTTTTACTCTCTCGAGGAGGTTTTCTACGTAAAATTACTTCTGTACATTATATTTTCGCACTGCACTTTCAATTTATATCAGATTAGTTAAGTCAAAGAAATAGGTTTTTTGACACGTGAAAATTGGGCACTACACAATTTAGTCCCTCGTGTGTGCGCGTCTTAAAATAACATATGTAGCTGTGCCTATCTATGTTCATTGAGTGGTCCTCCTTTGGTCCCACTGCAAGGCACTAACGTACTAATAGAGTTAAAACCGCGACCACGGAGTTAGTGTTTACCATAATTTCATCGAGAAGGGCCAACCACATATTCCATGCATAAATAAATGCAATTTGTACTTCCAGCTTCCTTTTAAGAATTAATCGTTTCATTTCATCTTTTCAGCAGTGAATATGGGCATTTCAAAGTTTTTTCAGTTGTTTATCGTGATAGTAATATTGTTGATAACTACAGATTACCATGGAAGCCTTGAAGTCAACCGTGTATTTGTTCAACATCCACAACGTTAGCACTCTTTGCATAATTTCTTTTCTTTTGTTTTCTTCGGTTTGGGAATTTATGTGTTAATTTTTTTTCTTATTTTAAGTATAGTTGATTTTCCGAACATGTTTTCTAGGATTGGTTTGGACTGTAAATGCTGTGATGGTGCAGGAGGTGAATGTACAAAGTCATGGCAAGGAACTTGCTCAAATTTCCAATGCTCTTCATGGAAACAATATATACAACGAATCCCTAATTAACCACATAATACATTTATATGGTTTTTATATTCTCAAGCTACAATGCTTTTTCGTATGAATTGCTTGTCCTTTATCTACATGATAAAATAATCCTTCTAGTGTTCTATGGAATTAAGTAATGAGAATAACACATCGTCTTTAAGCTTTATTGACCATGCGGCATATGAAATTTTATAGTTTCGGCTGATATCCTATGTTATCTACTTGATGTATCAAAAATATAGTAATAAAGTGTTTTTCTACCATCCTATGCATTTTGTGCAATTTGTTGCTTTATTCTTCACTAATACCAATCATGTTAGTTTCATATTAACCCCTTTCTCTGTTAACTTCGAGGTGGCTTTCTCAACTAATGTAAGTTCTTGGAAAAATAATAGAAGCAACAATCAAAGACTTGATGAGTTAAATGCCATCCATGCATGATCAGGTTGAATTTAAGGATTTTAACGACTGAACCATGTAGAAAGTATGAAACAAGGGAGAGCAATAGCATATAAAAAGGAAGACTGAATACCCATGATTAAAGAGAATATAAACAAGTGATTCATCAACACCAAAGTAATAACTGTCTATAATTCTTGTAAACTTTGATCTCGAAATTCTAGAGAAATCCTGACGTGTAGAACCACATTATTATGTGCAAAACCACTAATAGGTAGCCTCCACGAGTCCAGTTAATGATTAAATGAAGACCATGTGAGAAGGATATTCATGTTGGGATCAAAATAATACAGTATATGCGAAAACTAACAATGCAAAACTTGATAGATGATAAATTATAGTAAAAAAGAATTATACTAAAATATGATACTATAATGGGGATTGGTCAATTGACCTACATATAACATTTAGTATAAAAATAACCTCCTAAACAAAACTCTTTAATGACTACATTGTGAATGCTATTGTTGTTGTTGTGAGAAGAAAAAAAATTTCAATTTGGCACGATGTCGTGATGTCGATTTTCCTCCGTATGATGTCGTGATGGCACCTAATCTTTAGGACTAGGTAAGCCTAACACTTACTGAATTAATGGCAAAATTTAACCAACAGCTATTAATTTCGAAATGAAAATTTCGATACAAGCCAACAATCCCAAAACTGATAGTACAAGTCATAAGCTCTACTGAATTTACTAAAACAATCTTTAAATACAGCTGTTCCGGAATAGAAATAAATATTACAAAGTAAAATTTCAAAAGGTGGCTCCGAGGCCTACGAATGCGACAACAGGTATACCTTGAGTTTTCAGAGCAGTGCCCGATCAACTAGCTAATGATCAACAAACTCCGAGGTACCTGGATCTGCACAAATATATGCAGAAAGCGTAGCATGAGTACACCACGGTTGTACCTAGTAAGTATCAAGACTAACCTCGGTGGAGTAGTGACGAGGGACAGTCAAGACACCTACTGAACTTAATAACATGTACAAGTATGAATGTGAAACTAATAGGGAACAATATCATTATAAAGCTAAGCATGGTAGAAATAACAAAACAATAATCACAATAGGAAACTAGAGACAATAATTAGTAACAGGGAACAAACAAGTAATACGTAGTAGAGTAAGCTGAACACAGTTTAAGTCCGGTGAAACCAAATAAGGGAAGCAAGCAACAACTCAATAAGAACAACAGCTCTCACACAAGATTTAGTCAAGAATTTCCCCGAGGTATCAAACCTCATAATCACAAATTACGGGTCTCAAATCACGAACCCAAAATACTTGGTATCTTGTGCCCACATTATAATTTTTAACCGCACGGACAACTCACGTGCCAATACCATTAATACCTCATATCTGCACGGAGAATTCACATGCTAAGGGAGTGACAATATCTCATATCCGCACGGACAACTCACGTGCCAGCAATAACAATAACGCATAATCGCACGGACAAATCACGTGCCAATAGTACAACTCTCACACAAAAGGCAAGTATATGAGAATATATGTAAATGATCAATAGATATCGGGGTTCATCTTCTCAAACCGATATGGGTGATTAATTACGTGTATGCTTGTGCAAGTGTTCTATCATAACTCGAGTCAATGTTTAAGAGTAGAGATAACGAATGGCACATAGGAAACAACACAACAAAACGTAAAATGCATAACTCACATAAGGTAGGCAAACCACTACACAAATATTATCAATAACAATGCCCCTAGGCCATCACAAGTCATCACAAATCATTCTCGACATAGCCCACCTTGTCTCGCCACGTGCGCAGCAATAAAGTAAATGCCTGCCTTATCTCGCTGAACGCGCATAATTATATTCCCACCTTGTCTCGCCACATTTGCAAACCCACATATATATAGCCCGCCTTGTCATACCGCATGTACAAAAATTAATAGTAACAAAAACACGGATAGCTCACGTACAAACACCTCGACAATTCTCTCAATAATACCATGTGTGTCAAAACATAACAACTCAATATAAGGTATTTCACCGCATATGCCCAAATGCTACAACTTTTCCTCAAAATAATTTCAATACCACAACCACGCATAGCCCTCGGCTTAACATCACTGAGTACAACAACAATAATAATACGAGGGTACGTCAAATAAATCAACATAAGAACTACATAATACAAAGAAACAGAAGAACAAGCTCACAATGAATGACACAACAGGGAATAAGAGTTTCAACAAGAATAGCTCAACAAGGGGAGAGATAATGTATCACAACAATTCCACATAAATACAACTCGATGATAAAAGAGATAGCCTAAGTCAATGATTCCTAATAAGGATAAGTCAACAATGAAAGGGATAACAAAACTTCAATTAAGGTTAAGAGACTACGGGAGAGATAATAATAACTTCAATTAAAGTTTAGCCATTACAGAAAAGATAACGATAACTTCAATTAAGGGTAAGCAATTAAGGAAAAGATAGTATAGCAATAAAAGAGGCGACAACTTCAATTAAGGCACGCAAGAGTTTATTGGCAACAAGGATAGAACATGAATCAATCAACTCCAAATAAAACACGTAAGGGTGAATTTAGTAAATGGAGGATTTAACATGATAAGACAACTTCATTTTTAATGAACATAAGAACCTAAGAGCCTAAAATAGTCAAATTCCCACAAATAAGCCCGAGTACGTACTCGTCACCTCGCGTACACGGCCTTCACATGACACAATTAGCACAAATGACTCAAATCATAAGGGGTAGTTTTTTCGCACAAAGTTAGGCAAGATACTTACTTCAAGAAGCTAGACCGACACTCTAAATTGACCTTCTCGTATGAAACAACTTTCAGATGGCTCAAATCTAGCTAAAATAACTTAACATTATAAATAAGAATCATAGGAAACAATTCCCAACAATAAAGCTTCGATCTTGAAAAAGAAATAAAAAGTCAACTCAAAAAGTAAACCCCGGGCCCGCATCTCAGAATCCGACCAAAATTATAAAATTTGAACACCCATTCCATAACGAGTCCAACCATATAAGAATTACTCAAATCTGACCTCTAATCGCCTTTCAAATCTCCAAAGTTTAGTTTAAGAAGTTTTCACAATTTTTCCCCAAATTTCCAACTTAAATAACTAATTAAATAATGAAAATAACAATAGATTCATGAAATATAATATGATTCGGGTAAAGAGCACTTACCCCAATGATTTTCTTGAAAAACCCACGAAACATCATCACTAATCGAGCTTCCTAGGTCCAAAAATGAGTAATGAAACCAAACCCTCAAATATATGCTTCTGTCCAGGCTTTTCGCATTTGCGGATAGATACCCCGCATCTACGGCCTCGTATCTGCGAGAGAAAAGGCTCGCATCTGTGAACCGAGCTTACCAGACCAGGATCTGCATCTACAGAAAAATCAATCGCACCTGCGATAGCGCAATAGCGCCAAATGAACAGCAGAAGCGAACCCCTGCGCATTTGCGATCCCTGACCCGCAAAAGCGGACATCGCACCAGTGCGCAAAACTCCGCAGAAGCGAAGCTTCTACATAGGCCTCAATGTCACAGAAGCGATGCAAATCACACAGAAGCTGAGCCGCACCTGCGCTCCAAAATGTGCAGGTGCGAAGCTCCAGAACCAGACCTGCCCAAAAGCATGAAAATTATCTGAAGCTCGTGTGAAACACACCCGGTTCCCCCGAGACCCGTCCAAACATACCAACAAGTTCCATAACATAACGTGGACCTGCTTAAGGCCTCAAATCACATCAAACAATGTCAAAACTATGAATCGCACCTCAAATCGAACTTAATGAACTTATCAACTTTTAACTTCTACAACTCGCGTTGAATCATATCAAATCAACCTGGAATAACCTCAAATTTTGCGTGCAAGTCCCAATTGACATAACAGAGCTAATCCAACTCTCAATATCACAATCCAAGCCCGATATCAATAAAGTCAACTCCCGATCAAACCTCTCAACCTTTCAAACTTTCAACTTTCCAATGTTTTGCCAAAATGAATCAAATCAACCTACAGACCTCCAAATCAAAATTCGGACACACGCCTAAGTCCAAAATCACCACACGAAGCTATTGGAATCAATAAAAACACCATTCCAAATTCGACTACACAGAAATCAAACTCCAGTCAACACTTATCGCTTAAGATTCTAAAACAAGATTCCTTATTCCAAATTGATCTCGAATCATCCGAAAAGCGATCCCGGCCACACACGCAAGTCATAATACATAACACAAAGTTGCTCGAAACCTTAATCTACCGAATGGGATGCTAATTCTAAAATGACCGGTCGGGTCGTTACAAGGATAATGCATATGAAGGAAATTTAATCCTAATAGATTAGAAATTCAGGACAAAACCCTAACAATTCATATATCAAAATCTTAATTGGACATCCTATAACGTTGTTGTCACGATCCAAACCGAAGGGCCGCGACGAGCACCCGGTACCTTACTCAACCGAGTACCAACGTAACATATCTTTCTTATCGTACAGTCATGGGTAAATGAGCCAGAAAGGCCATCATGAGAAAACCAAAATAAAACATAAGGGAATACTCAACATAGGATAATCCAACATGATATACAAACTTATACATGTGACATACGGGCCTATAAGTCCGACATGATCATTTGTACACTCAAAACATAGGTCGATAAAGCCATACAAGTATCCATATACATGATATCTGTCTACAAGACTCTAAGGGTACATAGACATCATAAAGGTCGGGACAGGGTCCAGCCATACCAATCAATACATGTCCAAAGCATTCTGACCAAATACACAACTCCGTAGCAAGTGGAGTGCACCAACACCTTTCGCTGAGCTAATAGCCTACTAGGAAGACTCTCAATATGTTTATCGGGACCTGCGGGCATGAAACGCAGCGTCCCCAGGCAAAAGGGATGTCAGTGCGAATAAAGTACCGAGTATGTAAGGCAGTAAAACACAAATAAGAACAGTAGTGTAAAGAAAAATAGAGAAGATACAACCTGTAATATCAGAGTGCCTCTAAGGGCGGCTGACATGAAATGCATGATACATATATATATGTATACTTTTAAAAACATACGCCTCAATGGGCATCATCATCATCATGTCGTACCCGGCCATAAAGAGGACTAGGTAAAAACGTACCCGGCTATCATAAGGCTCGGTAGAATCGTACCCTATCACGTGGAACTCAGTAAAACCCAACTGATTAGTGGTTTCACAATAGGTGTCGTACCCAGCCGACTATAGCGCTGCTCGGTAGAGTAAAACAAATACATATATATATATTGCATGCTGGACTCATGGAATCACTTTCTTAACCTTTCGGAGAAACTTAAGGTCGTCGCACCTTCGATTATGGACATCCATACCATCAATATGAACCTCAATAGGATTCAAGGATCATACATACTTTCTTAGAATAACTTTATAAGGAACGAACAACATGCACAACCTTAGTTGCTAGGAGTAGATCCGTAATGAAATAGTGTATCGTTTACGTTCATTTCATTTTAGATCATGCTAAAAGAAAGAAAGAAGTGCCTTAAAATACCCTTGCAATCTTCTCTCCAATCGGCAACCAAGCTCAATATGATCTTCTTACGTCTACAATGAGTAAACCGACTTCGTCGTCATCATATAAGCGTTGTAACTCTCATATTTAGAAACTAATATTCTATAAGAAAATGGACAGCACCTCCCATTTTTTTTACTACATTCCATAAGTTACTAAAAGTCAACAAACAGCCCAAACAACAACCAGCAGCTCTATGGCACATAACCAGCACAATAACAACTCAAGCGGCAAGTTCGGTTCATGCCTAATAAAACTATATTTTGAACCCTTTTCCTCTTATTTATATTCAAGAATATATTGATAATAACAACACAATATACTCAGGTTATTCCATAAAATGTTTAGCCATAAAATGCTGCAATAACACCTCCTAAACAGTCCAACAATCAACAACATCACTAATAAGCCTTTCGATCGATATCTCACAAGTTCTACCTTCAACGACTTAGTCGTAACCTGGATAAGCTTAAATAAATATAGATTAAGAGGTTCCTTACCTTTAAAAAGATATAACAACTCCAATTTGAGATTAGTTCACCATAAAATATCCTTCCAACGCAGCCACAAGAATAAGGAAGCAAAAGTAGCAGTCAATTCGGGTTTCTTGGTACTAGAATCACTTTGAAAGACTTGAAATCACCTAGGGTTGATATAAAAAACTTGGGAGAGTATTTTACAGAACTTAAATCACTTTAAACAACTCCCCACATGATCTAGAACCACACCAAAATCAGCAACCACCAGAAAAACAAGAAATTCACTAGCGCCACGGGATTCCTGACACTTGATTTGTGTTGTTTGCCCTTGGTTTGGGTCTTGGATCATGAGAGAACTTAGAGAGAAAGTTTTAGGTGTCTAGGTTCTGAAGAGAGTAAAATATAATGAGTTAAAATGGGCTTTAGGCGTCACATATACATATCAAGATATCTCAACCGCCTAAGTGGGTCCCATAGGGAGCTGCTTGCACAGTCTTATGAAAATGCGAATATCTCTCTACTCTGATGTCGTATCGATGAATGATTTAATGCATTGGAAACTAAACTCGTAGACCTTAAATTTGATAGGTTTATCACTCCGTATTTCTTATTATATTGAGAGAAAACCTCTGCTACATTTGACCTAATGTTCAGCACATTTATGAATGTACCTTGTGATGACCTTTCCCAACTTTTGTTCCACGGCTTGCTTGACTTCACCCGACTGTCATACGACTATAATAACTCATAACATAACCTCCTTATCATGTTAAACACCCTAGTATCACCTAAAAAGTATATGTTATAACATTCCTAACTTGTCGACTTCCGACGAAACTTATTTTCTTCAATTCGTTTAACTTCTAAGCCTTCCAACCCTCTTGGTACTTGTTATTCATGATCTTAAATATTTGTAACCTACAAGGTAACACGATTAACTTATTTTATATAATTCCAAATATAATCTTATTTTTGAGCTTACATCAATTGACTTACGACGTATTCTCACATACGAAAACATGGGGTGTAACAGTTGTTGTCCCTGATAAACATATCATTACATTTCCATTTTGTTATCTTATATTGTATGACCATAATGATCGACAAGAATTAACAAATTGTAATATGTACGCACTAGTTAAGTCAAGTTTCTATAGAATATTCTATATTGATTTTTTCACGACTCTAAAATCCCACCTTAGGAAGTTGTGTGGCACCTAGCCTCTAAGACTAGGTAAATCAAACACATATTGATAATTTAGCGGAAATAACGACTAAGACAATAATTTAAACTAATAAATACCATAATAAACCAAAGTGGAACGAAAATCATACCATCCTAAAACTGGCGGTACAGAGTCATAAGCTCTAATGAAGTACGCTATGCATCTCGAAATACAATATTGTTTTGATAAGACGATAAATAGTGGTAAAGAGAGTATCAGAAGGTGACTCCGAGGCTTGCGGGTATCAAGTAGGTGTACCTTGAAGTCTTCGCAAAATCTGAGTCAACTCACTGGCATCCGGCACAGGCAAAAGTCCCTGGATCTGCACAAAAATATACAGAAGCGCACCATGAGTACACCACAACGGTACCCAGTAAGTATCAAGCCTAACCTTGGTAGAGTAATGACGAAGTCATGTTAAGACACCTACTATCATAGAAACATGTGCAGACTATTAAAATAATCTAACAGCGGGAAAGTAAAGGCAATAAATGAAAATGAAATAATTTATCAATTCAAGACTAGCAATGAAAATAAAAGCAACAAATGACAACAAAGAATGCACATATGATAGAAACAACAAGTAACCAATTACAATAAAATTACAAATGTAATGAGATAAGGAAACAAAATAATAACTGTTCAAATCAACAAGCTTTTCCAAGATAGAACGTACAATAAGAATCATACCGATGTACTACACCCCATATTTACATTTCAAAAGACACAATCACAATCCTCCTTATAACGCCGCGTGAGCCTTGCATTTATTTTTAAAATATTTTTACCGAAATAGTTTCACGCGCTTTAGCCCCCTTATCTCGCTGCGTGGCTTCAAGTAATTTCCTTACTTGCAACACGCGCATAAATCCCACCTTATCTCGCCGCATGCACATCAATACACCACCCTTATACCGCCACATGCACATCAATATCATAATATAATAATCAACTCGCATCACACGTGCCCATATGCCACAACATTGCCAAAATAAACGACACCAATGTCACCACAACACATAGCCCATGGCTCAACCACAATATATACAAGAATCTCAATAACAATAAAATGAACGAAAAATAACTCAACAAGGAAAGATATTTCAATAATAAACAACTACAACCACAAAACGTGTTAATAAGTATTTCCATGAAATGGCAACTTCAAATTCAAATGCATAAAATAAGCTCAACAATGAAAGATTATGCATGAAATAGCAACTACGAGTAAATGCACGAGAATAACTCAACAATAGAAAGGATAGCATGTAATAACAACTACTAATAAATGCATATAAGAGTAACCTCGATAATGAAAAATAGAACATGTAATAACAACTTCAAAAGCATGTAAAAATAAACTTGACAACGAAAGATAGAACAAATAATAACAACTTTAATTAAATGCATATAAGTAACCTAAGAGTCTAAACCGGTAAATTGCACATATAAGCCCGTGTACACACTCGTCTCCTTATGTACACGTCTTCCACATAATTCAAATAGTACAATCAAATCCAATTATAAGGGTTAGTTCCCCCACCCAAAGTTAGGCAAGATACTTACCTCAACTAGGCCAAATCAACACTCAAAAGTGGCTTTTCCCTTAAAATTCGCCTTTGCATGCCTCAAATCTAATGAAAAATGACTTAATATCATCAAACAATGCAAGAGAAACTAAGTTTGATTAATAAGCTAAGATCGTTACAAAATTCCCAAAAGTCAACCCCAGGTCCGCCCGATCAAAACCCGAGTCCAAGGGTAGATCTCGATTACCCATATCCCCACGAGTCCATATATATGTTTTGTTTTAAAATAGTCCAATTCGACTCTCAAATCTCAAATTTTAATTTTTCAAAACATAGGCAAACTTTTCCAAAAATCCTCTTAGATTCTCATAAATTTTATGTTATATCTCATACATAATTATGTAATATATTTGAAAACTGATCAAAATCACTTACCCAATAGTTGTATGTGAAAATCCCTTCTCAAAATCGCCTCCTAACGAGTCTAGGGTTAAAAACTATGAAAATAATAGTAAGTCCCATTTTTCCAGCCCTTATGTTCAGGTGCAGGAGTAGCAATTGGACTCTGGGTCCACAATTTCAAACCCTCGCACATGCAAACAATAGCTCGCACAAGCGGCACCTGTCGTCTTAGAGAAATGTCGTAAATGCGATGCTGACTTCGCATTCGCGCGGTTTGTCCCTTTCGCAAATACGACCTTACCCAGCCCAAGCCTTTCTTCGCAATTGCGAGGAAGGCATCGCAAATACGATACCTGAACCCCTTGTCTACTTCGCAATTGCGATGTTGGTACTAACAATTGTGATAACTAGAGCATTGGCACACCAACAACCTAAAAATACGTTCAAACCAATTCGAAACGCGTCTGAAACTCACCGGAGCCCCCGGGGCTCTACACCAACCATCCACACAAGTCAAAAAATATCATACGAACTCACTCGCGTGATCAAAACATCAAAATAATATCCGGAACTACGAATTGGACATAAAAACTCGTAAAATTCAAAAAGAAACTCAAGAATCTCTAGAATCACAACTAAACGTCTGATTCCTATCAAACCAACTCGGAATGACACCAAATTTTGCAGATAAATTCTAAATGACAAAACAAACTAAACCTTAAATTGCCAACTTTTGGCAAAATAAGTCAAATCAACCCAGGGATCTCTGAATTCAATTTCGGGCATACGCCCAATTCCAAAATCACGATACGAACCTATCAGAGCCATCAATATACCGTTCTGGGGTCATTTTTGCAAAAGTGAAACATAGGTCAAAATTTTCAACTTAAGCTTCTAAACCAAGAAAAAAGAGTCCAAATCATTCCAAAACTTCCCCGAAACAAAACCAACTATCCCGGTAAGTCATAAAAGCATAAAAACACATACGGGAAGCTTCAAATGGGGAAACGGGGCTCCAATACACAAAATGACCGGTCAGGTCATTACATTCTCCCCCTACTAAAATAAATGTTCTTCATGGAACGTGCATGGAGACATACCTAAAGAGCCAAATAGGCGAGGATAACGACTCCGCATATCGTGCTCGGTGTCCCAAGTCGCCTCCTCGACCGGTTGACCCCTCCATTGAACCTTCAATGAAGAAATGTTCTTTGACCTCAACTTTCGGACATGCCTGTCCAAGATAGCCATCGACTTCTCAACTTAAGTCACATCCTTGTCGAATTTGACTGAGTTGAGATCTAATACATGTGACGGATCACTATTATACCTCTGGAGCATAGAAACATGAAAACACCGGAGGAACTTTCGATAAGCTGGGTGGCAATGTAAGTCTGTAGTCCACCTCACCAACTCTCTCAAGGATCTAAAAAGGACCAATATACCTAGGGTTTAGCTTGCCCTTCTTTCCGAACCTCATATACCCTTCATGGGTGAAACTTTGAGCAATACCCTCTCTCGCATCATAAATGCTACATCACGAGCCCTCCGATCAGCATAACTCTTCTGCCTAGACTATGTTGTACGAAGCCGAGCCTGAATCGACTAGACTTTCTCAAAGGCATCCCGAACCAAATCAGTATCCAACAACCTAGCCTCCTCCGGCTCAAACCAACCAACTAGAGAACGACACCGCCTCCCATATAAGGCCTTATAAGTAGCCATCTAAATACTCAATTGGTAGCTGTTGTTGCAAGCAAACTCTGTGAGTGGTAGGAACTAGTCCCGTGAACCCCCAAAATCAATAACACAGGCACGTAGCATGTCCTCCAAGATCTAGATGTTGTGCTCGGGTTGCCCGTCCATCTATGGATGAAATGTCATGCTCAGCTCGACATGTATGCCTAACTCACACTGCACAACTCTCCAAAAATGTGATGTGAACTGTGTGCCTCGATCGAAGATAGTAGACACCGTCACACTATGAAAAAGAACAATTTCACGAATATAGATCTGAGCCAGCTGCTCCAAAGAGTAGGTAGTCATAACCGGGATGAAGTGTGTAGACTTGGTCAGTCTGTCCATTATGACCCACATTGCATCAAATTTCCTCAATGTCTGTGAAATCCAACTACAAAATCCATGGTGATATGCTCCCACTTCCACTCTAGAATGTCAAGCCTCTGAAGTGAACCGTCCGGTCTCTGATTCTGATACTTCACCTCCCGACAGTTCAAACACAGAGCCGCAAACTCCACTAAGCCTAGAAAACTCTAGATCTCAATAGCAGAAGACGGTTTGGGCAAACTCTGAATTGCCTCCACCTTCTTTGGATCCACCTTAATCCCCTCACTAGACACAATATGGCCTAAAAACACAACTGAATCAAGTCAAAATTCGTACTTGAAGAATTTTTCATATAACTTCTTCTCCCTCAAAGTCTGGAACACGATCCTCAAGTGCTGCTCATGATTCTCCCTACTGCGAGAATACACCAATATGACATCAATGAACACGATGACGAAAGAATTAAGATATGGCTATAACACACTGTTCATCAAGTGCATAAATGATGTTGGGGCATTGGTAAGCCTAAATGACATTACCAAAAATTCATTATGACGATAGCGAGTCCTGAAGGCCATATTCAAAATGTCTGAATCCTAAATCTTCAACTGATGATACCCTGACATCAAGTTAATCTTTGAGAATACCCAAACACCCTGAAGCTGGTCGAACAATTCACCAATATGTGGTAGTGGGTACTTGTTCTTGACCGTAACCTTGTTCAACTGCATGTAATCAATAAACATCCTCATAGAGCTGTCTTTCTTCTTTACAAATAGTATCAGAGCACCCCAAGGCGAGACACTCGGTCGGATAAAACCCTTATCAAGCAACTCTTGAAGTTATTCCTTTAATTTTTTCAACTCCACCGGTGCCATACGATATGGTGTAATTGAAATGGGTTGAGTGTCTGGCACCGGGTATGTATTCTACCACGGTTTGAGATGGATATGGAGCATGTTGCGTATTGCAATTTTCTCCTGGGTGAGATCAAATGGAAGGTTTCTGACTGGCTGGGTATGTATTCTGTTTGTGACTCAGAGTTGATTATGAGATTTTTGTGCTTTTTATATGATGGCATGGTATATGTAGTGTGTTTTGTGGGGTTGAGATTTGCATGTGCAAGGTTACCATTTAGTTTTGGAGGGAAGGTCATGAATTCTGAACAATATGGACAGTTTCAGATGTTTAGTGAATACTATTACTACTTGGTATTGCCTGAGAAGGCTGCACTATGTTTTGGCTTACGGATGCTTCATTGGTATTGCGGTACTCACTTGGTTGATCGATTGCTGATGTTTAAATTTTGCTATGTGGCACGGAAGAATTATGGAATAATTTATCGTGGGATGATTATGTATGAAAGACGTATTAGTCATTTGAGTGATGGAGTTGGGTCCGACTATGGTGATTCGGGTGTTCTATGGATTTTGAGACTGAGCGTTCTCAAAAGAAGATTGTTTTGGGGTTGCAGAATGTGAAACTGTGGCCAAGGTTAGCTAGATACTGGAACATGTTATGGTTAGATCATTTTGGAATTTTGGAGGGCTATTTATCCATTTGGGGATGACCGAAATTCATTTGGGGGCCTATTGATAGGCCCGAGGAGGATGTGTATTCTACATCGGGTCGGATTTGTGGACTAAAAACTGTTAGAGCTAAGGGGTGTGTCATTCGGTTGGAGTTGATCTCATTCGTATCAGGTATATTCTATGTAGTACTCTTCTATGCTACGAGGGGTTGTGATTTGTTGGTCATATGCACACATGTGACGAAATTTGAGCGAGATGGTTATTAAGGTGTTGAATAGTTGATTGCGCCATTGTTATGTTATTTTCGGGCTGTGGTATAAAGTGTTATTCGCTTCTCCATGGTTATGATCATGAACTTGTGCACTTGGTGTCGAATTACTTATGGTTGTTGATTTTGAGCAATGGGGCTCGTGGTATTTCATATGGATCGGTGTTTGGATGGGTCACGTATTGCAGCCGGGTTATGATGGGATATGATCATTTGTGATATATTCGTGTCTTTTGGTTCTACTGTGTGTGATGGGTTCTTAGCATTGCGTTATGATGGTACTTGTTATGCTTGCAGGACGGTTCTCTCATTTGAGTAATATTTCATTTTTTGGTGCATTTGAATTATTGCTTATTGGTGAACGGATTGCACGGTTTGTGGCTTTAGGTTGTATTGGTGTGGCTTGTCACTAGATTGGTTGTGTTTGATGAGATGAGGTCATTGGATCTATAATGGGTACTATCGAATTTTATTACAGTATGTATGGAGGAATAATATCGAAAGTCGGCTTAGGATTTGGCTTTGGTTCTTGTCGGACGAGAGAGGGCTCCGTGACTTGTTTATTTGATGAGTGGTTATGAGTTTCTGCATGTTTCTTTCATCATCGGCAGTGTATGAAGGTTTTAGAGTGAGGTTTTGTTTGATATGAGGTTTGTTACCGGTACCGGGTGTGTTTTAAGCAGCTACTGCAGTCAAACGTTATTTTTGTGAGCGTCTGCGTTATGTGGTATATCATATGATTACATCTTGGGTTATGGAAATGACTTGATACAGCCTGTTCAGACTTGTACAGTGTGTAGATGTGAGATTCGGGTCTTGTAACGAATTTCGGATGTTGGGAATTGGGTTCCAAGGTTTATGGGCTAAGGTTGAATTAAGGATCGTCAGTTAGGTTGTGTTGTAAGGCTTATATGGATTAGGGTGATGTGGGATCACACATGGGTATGTGCACGGTAAGGTTACACGGTGGTTTGATGGCTTTGGAACGACTCAGGGTACGTTCGAGGACAAACGTATGATTATTTGAGCATTTGCACTCCGTTCAGTTATTTGAAGTCCCAAGTAGCTTCGTATGATGAATTATGACATGTGTGAAGTGTCGGTTTTGGTTTTTCAGGTGATTCAGAATTTATTTGGAAGAATGATTCTCAACTAGGAAGCTTTAAGTTAGAAGAGTTGATCAAGTTTGACTTTTAAGTATTTGACCCCGGAATAGATTTTTGATGGTTCCATTATCTTCATATAGTGATTTCGGAATCAGGTGTATGCCCGAATTTTAAATTGGATGTCCCAAAGTGATTTGGCGTAATTTTCCGAACAATTGTTAACTTTGAAAAGCTTTGAATTCTAAATTTTGGCCATAATTGGATTTTTGTCGATAATTGGTCCCGATTTGGATTCCGAGAGTTTGAGCAGCTTCGTAACAATATTTATGACTTGTGTACTAAATTCGAAGTTACAAGTTTTGATTTTATAAAGCTTGAATTTGTTGAGATTCGGAGTTTTGATGTAATTTTTGTGTTTTGATCGCTCGAGCAAGTTCATATTATGTTTTAGGATTTATTGGTATATTTGGTCGGGATCCCGTGGGGCTCAGGTGAGTTTCAGATGGATTTTTAACGTATTTGGTATTTTGGTATTGTTTTGAGCATAAGCATATAATAATCCAAAGGTCCATTTTTAGTTCTAGAGATCAGAATTTGATTTCAAGACTTCCGGGAGTTTGATAATGATTGATAGGAATGATCTATAATATTTGGTCTAATTTTATTAAGTCGCGATTGGGTTTTTACTGCGAAGCATGAGTTAATTATTTAAAGAGCGAAGTTGGTATCACATTAGGCAAATGAGCTCCGAATTGAGTTTTGACCAAATAATTAGGTTCATATTATTATTTGTGACTCATAGGAGCAAGAATTATCGAATTCCGAGTTCGTATGAGGGAGTTAGAGTCTTTTTAGTGAAAAATAGATTGCTGGTGCAACCAAGTTCTGGTGCGCACCTTAAGCGACCGGATTTGGTGCCTTTAGCGACCAGATTTGGACTTTTAGCCACCACATTAATATTTTTATTGGGCAGTTTTTTTTATAAGCTCATTTCAATATTTTTGGAGCTAGGGAACTCGGATTAGGGCGATTTTTGAGAGAATTTCCACCATATGGATTGGGGTAATTGTTCTCTACTCGGTTTTGATAATATTTCATGAATCAATCCTTGTTTTTGGCATTTGGTTGATGATATCAAAAGAGAAATTGGGGGTTTTGCTCTGAAATTTTATAAAGTGAATTTTGGAGTTTGGAGCATCGATTCAGAGTCGGATTTGAGTGAAACTAGTATGGTTAGACTCGTAATTGGATGGGTTATCAGATTTTGTAAGTTTTATCGGGTTCTGAGGTGCGGGTCCGTGTTTAACTTTTGGATTAACTTTGGGCTTTTGATTAAAGATTCGACCTTTATCGATTGGGTTTGTTTCCTTTGGCATTATTTGATGTTCTTGAGTTGCTTTTGACTAGTTTTGAGCCGTTCGGAGGTCAGTACATGCGGGATGGCATTTTTGGAGCATCGTTTGGCTTACTAGGTATTAGATTTGGCTTGTTCGAGGTAAGTAACACTTGTAAACTTGGTGCTGAGGGTATAAACCCTTGAATCTACGTGATATGTGTTTGGTGTTGAGGTGATGCACATACTAGGTGACGGGCGTGTGGGCGTGCACCGTGTTAATTATGAATCGATTGATTCTGTGGTACTGTGTAGTGACCTAATCTTGTTTCTATTCATGAAATTTATACGTGCTAGAGTAATTGCGCTGTGATCCATGTTAGAAACCATGTCTAGGCTATACGCTTATCCTTTTGGGACCCAGTGAGGTCATTTCTACTGTTGAGTTATTTGCTTACATTGCAATTACATACTCATTCATTTGCATATCATATCTAAGTCCACCGATTCTACCAAGCGCACAATTGTCCTAACACATGCACCAGGTAGACCAAATATATTTTCCAAATGAATTTGGGAAAAGCAAGCATCAAAGCTTAATGTCTTACTTACCTCGCTAACGACAAGTCTTCCAACCTTGCGATATTCAAAATTCCAACCAATCAGCCTCGAACAACCTCAATCTATGCAAAATATTGATTAACAATGTCAAATATGCTAGGCGGGATCATTTTATAATTTTTGGAATATCAAATCAAAGATAACTAAAAGTCAACTCCCTGCGAACATGATCAAATACCGAACCAATTATATGTCACGACCAAAAAGCCCTCCTTAGGAGTCGTGATGGCACCTAGTCTCTAAGACTAGGTAAGCCTAACACTTACTGAATTAATAACAAATTTTAACCAATCAACTATTAAACATGAATCAGAAATTTCTATATAAAGCCAACAATCCCAAGTAGATATATAACATCCCAAAATCGGTAGTACAATTCATAAGCTCTACTGAGTTCACTAGAAAATCTCTAAATACAACTGTTCCATAATAGAAATAAACAGTACAAAATAAACTTCAGAATGTGACTCTGAGGCCTGCGAATTAATGATCAACATGCTCTGGTACCTGGATCTGCACAAAAATGTGCAGCGAGCGTAGTATGAGTACACCACAACGGTACCCAATAAGTATCAAGACTAACCTCGGTGGGGTAGCGACGAGGAACAGTTAAGACACCTATTAGACATAATAACCTGTACAAATATGGACATAAAACTAACAAGGAACAATATAAAGCTAAATATGGTAAGAATAATATTACAATACTTGCATTAAGAACTAGAAACAACAATTAATAACAAGGAGCAATAGGTAATAACGCCGTTAAGTAAGAGGAATACAGTTAAAGTCCGGTGAAACCAAGTAAGGGAAAACAAGTAACAACCCAATAAAACAACCGCTTTCACACAAGGTTTATACAAAAAAAAATTCCGAGGTACCACACCTCATAATCACAAATCACGGGTCCCAAATCATGAACCTTAATCACTTGGCATCTTGTGCCCACATTACAAATCACAACTACACGGGCAACTCAAGTTCCAATACAATTAATACCTCATAACTGCATGGACAACTCACGTGCTAAGAGAGTAACAATATCCAACATCCGCACGGACAACTCACGTGCTAAGAGAGTAACAATATCCAACATCCGCACGGACAACTCACGTGCTAGCAGTAACAATATCTCGTATCCGCACAGACAACTCATGTGCTAAAGGTGCAGCTCACGCACTGAAGGCAGGTATACAATAGTTCATGTAAACGATCAATAAATATCAAGGTTCATCTTCTTAGAGTGATATAAGTGACTAATTACAATGTATGCTTGTGCAAATGTTCTATCACAACTCGAGTCCACAAGTAAGATCAGAGATAACGAATGGCACGTAGGAAACAACACAACAAAACCGAATTATGCATGACTCACACAAGGTAGGCACATCACAACATAAATATCATCAATAACAATGGCCCCAAGCCATCACAAGTCATCATAAATCATCCCCGACATAGTCCCTCTGCGTGCACAATAATAAAGTAAATGCCCGCCTTGTCTCGCCACACGCGCATATAATCATCCCACCTTGTCTCACCACATGCGCAAACCAATATATATAGCTCGCCTTTTCATGCTGCATGTGCAAATATCAATAATAATAATAATAGCACAGACAACTTACGTGCGAACACCCCAACAATCCTCTCAACAATATCACGTGTACCAAAAATATAACAATACAATATAACGACTCGCACCACATGTGCCCATATGCCATAATATCTCCTCAAAACAATTCCAATACCACAACCACACATAGCCCTCGGCTCAACAACAATGAGTACAACAACAACAACAATAATAACACGGGAGTACGATAAATAAATCAACACAAGAGTTACAAAACACAAAGAATGGAAGAACAAGCTCACAATAAAAGACATGCAAGTAATAAAGGTTTCAAACAAGATTAACTCAACAATGAGAGAGATAGTGCGTAACAACGATAGCAAATAAGAGTAACTCAACAATAGGAGAGATACATGTAATAATGATTTTAAATAAGAATAACTCAACAATAAGAGAGATAACATGTAACAACGACCTCAAATAAGGATAAGTCAACAATGGAAGATGTAACATATAGCAATGACTTCAAATAAGGATAAGTGAATAATGAAAGAGATTACAATAACTTCAATTAAGGATAATCAACTACGGAAGAGATAACATGGCAATAAAAGAGGCAACAACTTCAATTAAGGCATATAAGAGTATATTTGGCAATAAAGGGTAGAACATGAACCAATCAACATCAATAAGACATGTAAGGTTAAATTTAGCAATGGAGGATATAACATGATAAGACAACATCATTTTAATTCACATAAGAGACTAAGAGTCTAAATCGGTCAAGTTTTCATACATAAGTCGTGTACACACTCGTCACCTCGTGTAAATGTCTTTCACGTAGTTCAAATAGTGCAAACAAACAAATCCCTATAGGGTAGTTTCCCCACACAATGTTAGGCAAGATACTTACCTCAAAAGCCCTCAATCAATACTCTAAAATAGCTTTCTCTTTATAATTCACTTCCGCTCGGCTCAAATCTAACCAAAATAGACTCAATATCATCAAATAATGCAAGAGAAATCAATTCCAATAATTAAAGCTATGATCTTTACACAATTTCTCAAAAGTCAACAAAAGTCAACCCCTTGCTCTCCCGGTCAAAACCCGGGTCCATAGGTAGATTCCGACTACCCAAACTCCACGAGTCCATATATGTGTTTTGTTTTAAAATCCGAGTCCAAATTGACTCTCAAAACTCAAATTTTCATTTTTCAAAACATAGACAAAGTTTCCTAAAATTTAACTTTGATTTTCATAATTTTGATGTTAAATCTCATATATAAATATGTAAAATAGTTAAAAATTGATCAAAATCACATACCCAATGATTGTAGATGAAAATTCCTCATCAAAATCTCCTCCTACCGAGTCTAGGGTTCCGAAATATGAAAATGAGACCAAAATTCTGTCTATCAATTTCCAAAACTATTCCAAAGATTCAAAACGCGCACGAAACTCACCCGAGCCCTCGGAGCTCTAAACTAAACATCAACACAAGTCTAAACATATAACACGAACTCACTCACGCGATCAAATCATCAAATTAACATCCGAAACCATGAATCGGACCTCCAAAACACATGAAATCAACATGAAACTCAAGAACTTCTAAAAACACAACCGCACATCTGATTCATATCAAATCAACTCGGAACGACGCCAAACTTTGCGGACAAGTTTCAAATGATAAAACATATCTATTCCAAGTCCCGGAATAGAAATCCAAATATGATAGCTATGATGTCAACATACGGACTTCCGAATTCGATTCCAAGCATATGCCCAAGTCCAAAATCACGACACGAACCAATCGGAGCCATCAAAATACCGTTCAGGGGTCGTTTTCATAAAAGTCAAACCTCGGAGAATATTTTCAACTTAAGTTTCTAAAGTGAGAATCACTCATCCAAATTCATCCCGAAACATCCAAAAATTAAATCCAACCATGCACGCAAGTCATAATACACAATATGAAGCCACTCAAGACCTCGAACCATTGAACGAAATGTTAAACCTCAAAACGACCGGTCGGGTTATTACATTATATTGTCGAAGCACCCATAAGTCGTAGAATCCAAATTATAATCATGTTCTAATTACCCAGGATGGGTCAAATCTCAATTTTTCCTTAATTCAAGCTTTGAGTGAAATATCAATATTTTACACCAATATAAAGGTGATAATATGTATCCCAATTTCACAATTTATACTCAATGCGCAATATATATATATATATATATATATATATATATATATATATATATATATATATATAGTACTCACAAGAGAATACATAGTACCTTAACTGTAGACAGATGATTAATCTCCGATTTGTGATTGGCGTTGTACGAACATTATAAACCAGTTTATTTTTCTTCAAAAGCTTGCTGCCAATACCTTCTCTTTGCACTCCAATTCAGTTGCTGATCATGCATCCTTCAAAATCCAACCAAGTAAAAGACCCGAACAATTTGTATTCCTCCATTCTAACCATAAGTAACTTTTTTTTCCAAAGAGTTCTCCTTCTAAATATTTTATTGTAGCAAGCAATTAAGATTTATGAACGCCAAGTCTCTTTCCCTAAACAGTGTTGGCCTTGGTAAACAATGCAAAATCTAAATTTTCCACCTTTAAGCCGCTCTATTTAGGGCAATATAATTTCTCTTTCTTTATTCCAACAAAAGGTCCTAAGCCTTTTTTTAACGTGCCAGCAAGAAAATGGTAGGCCTTGCCCCTTTAATACACCTGAAATTATCATCAAAGTTTAACCAATTTCTAAACCATCTTATATAATGAGAGGTTGGCCCATACTTCAGTTCTTATTTCAATATCTACATTTAAATCACCATTTTCTAATATTATTTTGGCACTAAAACATTGCCAAGAAAAAATATTGTCAATTTTCTTCCTGTACAAATATAAGTATTATTCTATGTATAAGTCATTTTGTGAATCATCAACATAACTAAAATGTATACGGTCAAAATCGGGTTCGCCTCTTGTGTGACTAATTGAGACTGAAATATGGTAGGTTAAAGTTCAAACTCGAATTATATCGAATCGAGGTGCGAAGCTATATCGTTAAACTCGAGACCATGTCATCAAACAAAATCGAGATCAGACGAGATCGAGGGAAATTTGCCAAGCCAAATAACAGAAGGGCGAAATATCCGCGATCGGTTATAGATCACGGCGAAAATCTTAGCACGTATTAAAGATAGGCCGATTGATTAGCAAATCATGAGATTTCTTACCTTGTATAGAATTGTATCAAGAGTAGGACTCCCCTACTATATAAAGAAGGTCTGATCATTTGTAAGGGAGGACACATTACGCAACATAAAGCAATATACTATCGTTTTCTAGCTTTTATCATCTTGTTATTCTATTCATACATCAGTTGAGACATCTCTTGGATCAAGGGTGATCGAACTCGAGGGCCAAGACTGTTCGATTTGGTAAACAGTTTGGCATAAGGTGGTTCGATTCGTGTAGTTTGCATTAATTCTTTTATCGTCAATTTCAATTTTAATCTGTTTCCTCAATTCGTATCAAGTTATATCACGTATCCTTAAAATCGCGTATAAATTCAATTATTATCCGATTTTTAGGGTAAACAGTACGGCGCCCACCGTGGGGCTAAGGATAATAGTGATTACCTGGTACAAACTTTCATAACACACACTATTTTATACTTGTTCTTTGGAGTATCTTTGATTCTAGGACCAAAAAGTCGAATTCTCAGTCAGCACCCTTACACGTGGACAACGATTTCGGTCACCACGACGAAAATGATAACATAGCACCAGGGAACGACGTACCTCCAGTTAGCCTCGATGGAGTTCCGACTGTAGATCCAATCGACGTTTGCTCGCATGTAGCCATCAATGCAAATTTGGCCTTCGATCCCGAGAGCAACATCCGTAGAGACATTCGATCAGCCACTCAAAGCACATATGGTGGCTAAGAGGGAGGGATCATCTTGCGGGTGATCTTCGAAATATTGCAGGCTCAACTAGCAGCGATAGCCCAGCTCCAAAACCAGAATCACCCACCGAGCAGGATTGAACCCGAGCCGTCCCAAGAAGTTGTCCATAGGGTCGAATTGGTTTCAAATAAATCGAACGAGAAGGAATCGGGGGCCAATCCTGCAATCATCAAGATGCTCAAAGAACTGACAAAATTAGTTAAGTCGGGGGAAAAGAAGATCGAGGCAAATGACAAGAAGGTGGAAACTTATAACTCCAGGGTCGATCAAATCCCGGGGGCACCACCAATATTGAAGGGTCTGGATTCCAAAAAGTTCGTACAAAAACCCTTCCCCCTGAGCGCGTCTCCCAAACTAATTCCCAAGAAGTTTCGCATGCCCGAGATTCCCAAATACAATGGAATGACCGACCCAAATGAGCATATCACCTCTTACACATGTGCTATCAAAGGGAATGATCTAGAGGATGACGAGATCGAATCTGTCTTGCTAAAGAAATTTGGGGAAACCCTGTCAAAGGGAGCCATGATATGGTACCATAATTTGCCACCTAACTCTATTGATTCATTTTCTATGCTTGCAGAATCTTTTATAAAGGCACACGCTGGGGCCATCAACGTCGAAACCAGGAAGTCGGACCTTTTCAAGGTAAGGCAAAAGGACAACGAAATGCTTAGAGAATTTGTGTCTCGATTCCAAATGGAACGAATGGATCTGCCACCGATCGACAATGATTGGGCTGTTCAAGCTTTCACCCAAGGACTCAATGTACGAAGTTTAGTGGCTTCACAGCAGTTGAAGTAGAATTTGATAGAATACCCGGCTGTTACTTAGGCCGATGTGCACAATCAGTAACAATCAAAGATCAGAGTTGAAGATGACCAACTTGGGGCTCCTTCCGGGTACGTTTATCCTATCAGGCCCGTTGATAGAATCAAGAGGGACATTGATTGATAACCTAGGTTGAACAGTGATCGGTACCAACCATATAATGGAGATCGTATGAGTAGCAGATCTGGGTGAAATCCTGTACGAAATAAAAGAAGGAGTGATCGAGACCAGAGCTCTCGAGGGCTTATGAGTAAGAACGGCTTCGACAGGCCTATCAAACCTAAAGAGGCGCCACAATTAACAAAATATAACTTTAATGTTGACGCAGCCTCCATCGTATCGTCTATCGGACGCATCAAAGATACCAGATGGCCTCGACCTTTACAAACCAATCCAGCCCCGAGAAGTCCCAACCAAATGTGCAAATATCATGGCACCCATTGCCACAGAACGGAAGATTGTCAACATTTGAGAGAAGAAGTAGCCAGGTTGTTCAACAACGGGCACCTACGAGAGTTTCTGAGTGATCGAGCCAAGAATCATTTCAGAAACAGGGATTCCAACAAACAAAACGAGCAAGAAGAACCTCAAAACGTCATTCATATCAATATCGGAGGGGTTGATGTTCCCCATGGTCCGATGTAAAAACACACCAAGGTGTCAATCATGAGGGAGAAGCAAACTCGGGACTACATACCAGAAGGAACCTTATCTTTCAACGACGAGGATGCAGAAGGAATCATACAGCTTCGTAATGATGCACTGGTAATATCTATACTGATGAATAAAACTCGAGTTAAACGTGTGTTAATTGATCCAGGAAGTTGTCCAATATCATTCGATCGAGGGTCATAGAACAACTCGGCCTACAGGACAAAATCATGCCCGTGACTCGAGTGCTAAATGGATTCAACATGGCTTGTGAAACTACTAAGGGAGAAATAACATTACGGGTGAATGCAGCCAGGACCGTATAGGAGACCACGTTTTATGTGATCGAATGCCTTGTTTGGGAGACCATGGATCCACAACATGAGGGCTGTGCCCTCAACCCTTCACTAGGTTCTAAAATTCCCAACAACAGAAGGGATTAAAACAATCTACGAGGAGCAGCCCGCCACAAAGGAAGTGTTTGCCGTCGATGAAGTGATTCCAATATTGACACTCTCATCGACAAAGGAGTCAGATTCGAAAGCAAAATTGGAAGCCAAATAACAATCAAAGACGCCGGCCTCGACCCAAGTAGATAAGCAGGGGACTAATGAAGACGATGATTATGGGGTTCCTCGATCCTTCATAGTTCCCAATGATTCCAACATTACCAAATCGACGGTCGAAGAGCTGGAGCAGGTCATACTGATTGAACATCCGCCCAATAGAAAGGTATACCTGCACACAGGGTTAACTCCCGAGCTCAGGAAAAAACTCATTCAATTTCTTATAGTTAACATGGATTATTTTGATTGGTCCCATCTCGACATAACAGGAATCCCACCAGAGATCACCACTCATAAACTAAGCTTGGATTCGAAATTCCATCCGGTGAAGCAAAAAAGGAGACCCCAGTCCGAGATCAAGCATGCCTTCATCAAAGACGAGGTAACTAAGCTCTTTAAAATAGGGTCCATACGAGAAGTCAAATACCCCGAATGTCTAGCAAACGTAGTAGTGGTCCCTAAGAAAGGGAACAAACTAAGAATGTGTGTGGATTACAAAGATTTAAATAAGGCATAACCCAAGGACTCTTTTCCTTTGCCTAACATCAATTGCATGATTGATGCCACGGCCGGCCATGAGATCCTCAGTTTTCTCGATGCCTATTTCAGGTACAACCAAATACAAATGAACCCGGATGATCAGGAAAAGACCTCCTTCATCAATAAGTATGGCACATACTGCTATAACATAATAACATTTGGATTAAACAATGCTGGTGCCACTCACCAACGCCTAGTAAATCATATGTTCGAAGAACAAATAGGGATATGTATGGAAGTTTACATTGATGACATGTTAGGAAAGGCCCTGCGAGCAGAGACCATTTGAAGCATTTGTGGGAAACCTTCAGTATATTGAGGAAGTACAACATGAAATTGAATCCACAAAAATGCGCGTTCGGAGTCGGTCAGGTAAATTTCTCAAATTGATGGTATCCAACCGTGGAATCGAGATCAACCCCGACAAGATCAAAGCTATCGAGGATATCACAGTAGTAGACAACGTGAAGGCTATGCAGAGGCTAACCGAGCACATAGCTGCCCTGGGGAGATTCATCTCGAGATCCTCCGATAAGAGTCATTGATTTTTCTCGTTGCTGAAGAAGCAAAATAACTTCACATGGACTTTGGAATACCAACGGGCCCTGGAAGAACTTAAGCGATACTTATCGAGCCCGCCACTGCTTCACACGCCAAGGGCAGGTGAACAACTGTACTTATATTTTCCAGTATTGGAGATAGCGGTAAGTGGAGACCAAGTTTCAGGAAGAATAAGGTACGCAATTTCCGATTTATTATGTTAGCCGGACCTTGGGTGAGGCCGAAAAAATATATCCCCGCCTAGAAAAATTGGCGCTCTCTTTGTTAAGTTCCTCTAGGAAACTGAAACCGAACTTTCAATGCCACCCTATATGTGTTGTGACAACTTACCCATTATGAAATATAATGCATAAACCCGAACTATCGGGACGATTGGCCAAATGGGCCGTGGAAATCAGTGGGTACGATATCGAATATTGGCTCCGAACAGAGTCTCAAATCTTGGAAGATTTCATGGCCGACTTCACGCTGGCCCTAATACTCGAGGTCCAAAGAGAGTTATTGGCAAACTCGGGAATGTCCTCGGGAAACTGGACCCTCTTTACGGATGGTGCATCGAACACAAAGGGGTCCGGAATTGGCATCGTACTGAAGTCACCCGCGATCAACTTGGTTAAACAATCCATTAGAACTGTGAAGTTGACTAACAATGAGGCCGAATATGAGGCCATGTTTGAAGGTCTCGAGCTAGCCAAAAGCTTGGGGGGGAGGTGATCGAAGCTAAGTGCGACTCCCTCCTTGTGGTGAATCAGGTTAACGGAACGTTCGAAGTCAGAGAAGAACGAATGCAAAGGTACCTAGATAAGTCACAAGTAACATTACATCGGTTTAAAGAATGGACTTTGCAGCACGATCCTCGAGATCAAAATAGCGAGGCAGATTCCCTCGCAAACTTAGGGTCGTCGGTCGAGGACGACGAGCTCAACTCAAGGGCCGTTGTGCAAATCACGAGGTAAGTAGTCGAAGAAGGTCACGCCGAGATAAATTCCAGAAGCTTAACTTGGGATTGGAGAAATAAATATGTAGAATATTTGAAGACTGGGAAACTTCCCTCAGATCCAAAAGAATCGAGGGCCCTGCGCACAAAGGCATCCCGATTCACCTTGTCCGAAGACGGAACCTTGTTCAGAAGAATGTTTGATAGCCCACTAGCAATATGTATGGGACTGAGAGATACCGAGTATGTTCTGAGGGAAGTTCACTAGGGCACTTGCGGAAATCATTTAGGTGATGAGTCATTAGTTCAAAAGGTAATCAGAGTCGGCTATTATTGGATCGACATGGAAAAAGATGCGAACGAGTTTGTTCGAAAACGTGACAAATGCCAAAGATATGCTCCAAAGATTCACCAACCCGGGTAACTACTGCATTCGGTATTGTCACCATGGTCATTGATGAAGTGGGGAATGGACATCGTTGGCCCTCTTCCATGGGCACCAGGTAAGGCTCAATTTATCTTATTTATGGCTGACTATTTTTCTAAGTGGGTTGAAACACAGGCATACGAGGAGGTTAGGGAGAAGTAAGTCATCGACTTCATTTGGGACCACATATTATGTCGGTTTGGGATGCCATCCGAAATTGTGTGTGACAACGGGAAATAGTTTGTCGGCAGCAAAGTGACCAAGTTTCTCAAAGATCATAAGATCAAAAGAATATTATCGACACCTTATCACCCTAGCGAGAACAGGCAAGCCGAATCGACCAAAAAAACCATAATCCAAAACCTTAAGAAGAGGCTAACCGACGCCAAAGAGAAATGGAAAAAGATCCTACCCGAAGTCCTTTGGGCATATCGCATGACTGTGAAATCCAGTACCGGGGCTACTCCGTTTTCATTGGTTTATGGCGCTGAAGCCTTAATACCGGTCAAATTTGGGGAACCAAGTATCAGATACCGATATGTAACAAAGGAATCAAATGACGAGGCCATGAATACGATCTTGGAACTATCAGATGAAAGGTGTGAGGCTGCCCTTGTTCGATTGGCTTCCCAAAAACAATGGATCGAAAGGTATTATAATTAAGGGAAAACCTTCAATACTTTAATGTTGGGGACTTAGTGCTAAGGAAAGTCACCCTAAACACCCAAAATCCGAACGAAGGAAAATTGGGTCTGAACTGGGAAAGACCGTACCAGATTCTCGAGGTCACCGGTAAATGATCCTCTAAGCTCGAAATGATGAATGGAGAAAAACTACTTAGTAATTGGAATATATTCCACCTAAAACGATATTACTGCTAAGGTACGTCCCCATTTCATTTTCTTTTTATTTCAAACTAACACTTACAGGTGATCAACAAGAAGCGACATGAAGTTTTTAGGTCTAAAAGCACGCATTTCACTCTTTTTTCCTTAGACTGCTTTTGTCCCAAATGGGTTTTTCGGCAAGGTTTTTAATGAGGCAACAATGGATCGTGCTAACTTAGAATCAAGTTCGATCATGAATCGGTATCGAAGATCAATTCAACAATATACGAGGTCCCTCTACAATCAACCTCGAATACTGGGAGGGGGGGTATTACCCTCGGATATGTATTACCTTCGGATATCAACTTTAGCGAGGAAATTACTTCGTAAAGAAAGGGTCTCGATAGGTAGGATTTATTGTAAGGGCAAAACGGTCAAATGAACTGTGCCCACGTAGATTACTCGAGCCTAGGCATAAAACATGTACGCATGTATGACTGCTTTGCACAATAATAAAGAGAAGTACTTTCCTTGTAATCATCTTATGTTTTTAAAATTTTTCTTTTTGCATCCCTTAAAAAGTTTCGTACTTCTGATCTCCTGAAAATAACGAGCCCAAGAGTAGCCTATAACCGGAATACGAATGACCACTCCCCCACTTGGGGACTGTTATGTTGGGCTTGCCCGGATAGCTCGGGAAAATAAGTCCAATGGGCAGCTCCCGAACTAAAAGGCTATAGCCAAATTAACACGGCTCGGAGACGTCCGAAATCCGTAACAAAAACTAGGCATTCGAAAAAGAAAGTTTTTCACAACCTGTTCTAAAGGCTACCCTCGGCAAACTACAATCTCGGCTATCTACTTAGGGAAAAGGTTTCAATAACACCGAACCCCCATGACGCCTTAAAATAAAGTAGGGCAAAGACAAGGTTTGTTTGAACTTTCGAACACAACCTAAATTACTTTATGTTAAGGCGTTTCAACCCTTATGAATACAAGTAATAAAGCAAAGAAAAAATTTGAAAGCCAAAGGGGAAAGAAAGCCTTATATATATAATCTTTTTACAAAGGCCAGAATGGCCAGATATAGAAATGTACAATGGCCAAAGTGGCCTCAAAAAGATAAAAAAAGCAAAAAAATAAAAACATCTAAAGGCCTAAGTGGCCTGGTCCTCATCAGGGGCAGCGTCTTCACCCTCGGGGTCTTCCCCACCTTCAGATTCAGTTAAGCTCTTCCTCAGGAAAAGCCAGCTTCCGAGCCCTGGCTTCTTCTACCTTGGCATTCTCGATTTCCATCAGTATGTCAAAGCCTTGAGCATGGGCTTCCTTGAGGGCTTCCTTCCGAGCTTCCCACCTTGCATGATCCACCATGCTCTTGGCCTGTGCCTTAATAGCCTCAACGTCAACCTTGAATTGGGCCACTTTAGCATCGACCATGGTATTGGCCACGACCACCTCAGATTTGGCTGCCTCGAGCTCCGTGGCCAGGCTCTCTTGGCCAGAAATCGCCGAGTTAAGCTCAGATTGGAGCTTCTCGATCCTCTTGGCATGCACCGAGGTCTTCTCCTTTACAGCCTGAAGCTAAGCCTCGACCAACGCTAGTTGTGCTTGGATAGCTTCCTTTTGCGAGGTTATGAGGTCCATATTTTTCTTGAACTCCTCGGCCTCAGTTTGTATCGCGTCTATCTGCGCCTGGAGCTGCCCGATTTGTTCAAGCCTTTGTCGAACCTGCAGGATCAGATCATTAGCCACTGAGTCTAGTTCGTCGTCACTATCTTCAAGTACTCTATTTACCTGTTTGGCCCATTCGGTATGCTCCTTCCGAGCCGCTTCTAACTCGGTCTGAAGCTTCTTACTCAGAAGCTTATAAGTATCCCTCTTCTCGGTGAGTTCCCGAACCTCAGCCTCGTGCTGGGTTAACTCCTCCTGGATTCGGAGGAAAGCCTCATGGTGCAATACTGAGGCCGGCAAGTGTAAAGAAAGGTGTTAGGATTATTGACAACTTGAAATTTAAAATAAATAATGGAGTGACACTCGAAGTTATTCGATTCAAAGCGTGTTGGGCCTTATTGAATAGGCAAGGCGCCTCCACCGCATCCATCACGACTTGGTCCTTTTTGGTCACCACGCAACTAAGGTTGCTAGAAACCCCCACGGTAATAGAGAAAACCCGGGCATCCTCCGGGACAGAGAAAACTATCAACCGCTTGCGATCAGGGTTAACACTTGGGGCCGGAAATCGATCCACCAGCTTTGGGCTCGATGAAGACCTATTGACACCCGATGATGGTACCTTCCTTGGCACCCGCAAGTCACCAAGACCGGTGATATCTTCTGAGGCAATGGACTCTAACCCATCCAAGAAGTTGTGGATATCAGTCGCCCTTTGAGGCCCTCGTAAGAACGACCTTCTAGCACATCGGCCTCGCATATCATGGCGTCTGAGATCTGAGGGGACCCGAAAAGGTCGATCGCCCCAAGCTCGTCCTTTGGGGCACCTCCCTCTGCCTGAGAAGTGTCGGCCCCGGTCTCTCTCTTTACCACCCTGGCCTGGGGCAAAGTAGCCGCACACCTTACCGGTTCATAGCTACCGGCCAATGCCTGCTCAACGGCCTACTCAGTTTGAGGAAAAGTAGTCCGCACCCGAGCCACTAGCTCAGAGTTATCTTCTTCTTCTTTGGACTCATCCCTCAGTCGGCGGATCGTGTCACGACCCAAACCGATGGGCCACGATGGGCACCCGGTACCTTACTCAACTGAGTACCAACGTAACGTATCTTTCTTATTCCATCATCATATACACGTGACATACGGACCTAATAGGCCAACATGATCATATATAAATTCAAAAAATAGGCCGACAAGGCCGTACAATCTTTCACATACAATTACATATGTCTAGAAGCCTCTAAGAGTACATAATTGTCATAAAGGTCGGGACAGGGCCCCGCCATACTAATCAATACATGTCCTAATCATACTGACCACATAAGCAACTCCGGAGCAAATGGAGCACACCAATACCTTCCGCTAAGCTGATAGCCTACTTGGAGGACTCTCAACCTATCTATCAGGACCTGCGGGCATGAAACGCATCGTCCCCAAGCAAAAGGGACATAAGTACAAATAATGTACCGAGTATGTAAGGAATAAAAATCAGTAAATAATAGACATGAGAGAAACATGAAGTAAAAGACTCGACATGTAAGTTTGAATAGCTCGGTGAAATATTAATATTTACAATGTCATGCATATGCGTATAATGTCATACCATGCTTAGGTATATGCGTTCATAATATCATCAAGCCTCTAAGGGCATCCCATCATATCATCTCGGCCACTGTGGGCAATTCATCAATATATACCAGCTGATCAGGTGGTGGTGCGTACATAGCATCATAACATTTTCTTATATCCCATATACATATAATATACGCATATATAACGCCATTTGGTCATGGGTCTATATACATGTATAAATGCATGGAATGCATAAGAAATATGTTAATAAGATTTCTCAAAATGTCATAAAATCAATATGTCTTTCGGGTAAACTTTATCAAATACGTATTTTTCTAAGACCCATGAACAGAAGATAAAATAATAATTCACACGGGGAATCAAGAATATAGACATCTCTAGTACTTCTATAAATAGAGTCAGTTATGGAAATTGTGCATTTGCTCGTTTTGTTTGTACCGTATTGATCATGTCAAAAAGAGAGAAAGGATTTTCTTAACATACCTGAGCCGAGTTTCTTAACAATCCTTCTAACACATGTCAATTGCGATAGCACGTAACGACGGATCGAAGTAGGAAAAAATTCGTTTGATGTTCTTGAGAAAGATTACACCGTACTTCCTTAAAATTATAAAATCCCACATTGCTAAGATGCTAAGAAATCTTTGCTTGAATTTTGTTGAAGCAATTCACTTTGCCAAAGCAAATCCGTATGACATCTTTCTTAAATGAATTTGATCAAACTCTTTCATGACTTTTCTTGAAGTGAATTACGTTGCCATAAGCCTTTGTAAATGATTCATTATGAAGTCTTGAATTCCATCCATAGTAACATGTAGTCATAAGCCTCAATTTCATTTTGTGAGTTTAAAGAGCAATTCAATTTGCTGAAGCCCTTTTCATTTTGTAGTTATAAGGCTTAATAGAATCTTTCCACCAAAATGAGATAAAATTACACATCTCTTTAAACGATGCCACCACCTTCTTAAGGTCATGAAGAGATGGCAATTTGCTGCCAAATTTTAACACTCACACGTGGATGTTTGTCCCCTAGTAATTATCCAAAATTCACACTTAATTATTTTATCCTTAAATTTTTAATTAATCTCCCACTAAAATTTATTAATTACCAAATTATCCACATAATTAGAAATTATCTCAAATTATTTAAAATACTACAACCTTTTAACACACTTTGTACACCTTACTATTATGGCCATATGGTACCTTGTATGGTACTAGTCTATAAATACCGGTTATTATAGCCCGTACCGTATTTGTTTTCTTCAAATGACAAACTTCGATGAAGACTCATTTTCTTCGATTCACTTACCCTCTCACCTTCACGAATTTACTTATCACTTGGTTGAAATAGTATAATACTTATAATTCCAAAATAATCTCATTCCCGACCTTACGTCGATTAACTTACGACGAAACTTTAACGTATAAAAATGCGGGATGTAACATCTTATTTTCGAGCTTTCATCAATTTATTTATGGCGTACTTTCACGTACGGAATTATGGAGTGTAACACCATTCCCCTCTTTCGAACATTCGTCCTCGAATGTTGACTGATGCACTTATCATTATCATAACCTATAGCTCTTCCGAATACGTTAGTACTCTCCTTGCCATCTAGGCAACTGTTCTATGAATAAATCCAAAGGCCTGGGCATTCCCCCCTTTAGGCCTAATTCTCTCCCCACGGTCTGTGGTCAGAATTTTTCTTATCTCATAACTCTTGCTACCTTCTGTCATGCAACTTGTACGACTTTTTCCTTGTATGTGCGCCTATGCCACTCTTCTCTCCTTCTTCCTCCGATTTTTAGCCAATCTCTAGGCCTCACTTTATAAACATATACAAAATTATGACACGCTGTCCCTTTGGGCATCTATAGGTATACTGAAGGTCTTCGTTTGGTACTTTGTCAAACTTACGAATATTGCTATATCTTATTTCATCGGCCCGGTTATCTATCTGCATGACTTTACTGCCATAACTCTTATTTCGATTTATCGTTGCTGGGGTTTGATACCAAACTCCAGGTTACCCTCTCGCTTCTTATCATAGATGTATAAATCCAAGTCCTTCAATGTTTCCTTTTTACTGTTCATCTAAAGGATGGAATCCTTATCTCCTCCCATACATTGGAACTTTATACATCTATTGTCGATTCACCTCATTGTTGATCTATAATCTACCACTGATAACTTGAAACTTTTTACGTAATATATTGCCACTAGGGCTTACGTCTCATCGGGGAACTTCTGAAATGATTAGGCTGATCCACCTAGGGGCGATACTATACTTCTGTAACTGTATTTCATAGTATTTCAATGGGATTCACCTTATGGGGGTATTCTAATCTCGTGTCGTATGCAAAATCTTTTTTTTTCTTTTTCGAATCATTATTCAATCGAAGGCCCAAACGTCATCCTTTATCTGTCACAATTACACCTTCATTTTATTACCAGGTTAGCATTCCATTTCTTCTAAATGCTACTAGTCTTAGATTCCTTTGAGCTCATCCAGGCTATACTTACCTTTATATAATTTAGAGAACCCATCAGCTCTCTCTGAGGGCTTATCCATTCTCATCACCTTCTCACTCTCCCTTTCTTATCCTTAATCCCGTCTTCCTTCAACCTTGTCGCCCTACCGTACTTTAGCTTGCGACCCATACATATCCATTTATACTACTCGCAGCCTTCCTTCAACTTCCTTGCACCATAGATTTCCTTGTGTTATTCTGGAACATCAAGTAATACATCACATCGTCTCTAACTCTTCTTTATTCTTTTAAATAGACCTCTTAGTACCTAGAAACCATAGGCTAGAAAAATATGCCACTGACGATGCCGCTATCATTCCTGGATACTAAATCCCAGTGCTTCTAGGCTTTTATCCGAAGACTGAATAAAATATAATACTATCTAGAAGACTAAACAATAATAACATGATATAAACGAGAGGACTTCAAGGCCTACGACTTGAACAATAATGCTACCACGATATCTCCACAAAGTACGGATACGGCTTATTGGCAACCAGCACAATTAGCAACACCTAGATCTGCACATGAAGTGTAGAGTTTAGTATGAGTACAACCGACCCCATGTACTCAATAACTAGCAAGATTAACCTCGGGTTGCAAGAAGTGACAAGCTTGGCAAGGTCCAATACTCATTTTCAAAAGCCAACAACGCAATAACATAATAATGGCAAAAAGAAAAGCAGCTCAGGTAATATCATGTTCAACCTTATCACAAAAAGAGGATAAATAAGCATGCTTTTCAAATATATTAGTCAAGAGATCAACTATTCCATAAAATCACCTAAACATGGATTTATCAAATTAAACTGCGATTCCAAGCTCTAAACATCGAATATAAATGCAACTCTATGCTTGCATGATAAGTATACATGCCAAAAATCAACACAAGTACCTCTTAATCATCAAGTATACAAAATCTCAGCACATTCAAAGTGCCTAGCACAAGTACCTCTTAATCTACTCTCAGCACACTTATGGTGCCAGGCAAAATGCCCCTGAATCATCACACACACACACACACACACACACACACTTAGCACTGTATGGATGCCTGGCATAAGCCCTTTAATAAGCACAAATTAAGTGCCTACACTCACATGATTATTACATGACTCCAAAGGGGCGGATCCTAGCCCAAGCGCTGAGTGGATCAAAAGTCAACAATCAATATCACTTTGCCCAATATGGGACCTTTATGCAAACGTCACCTCACAACCAATATCAACACGTCTCTATTGCCCAAGATCAGTCATCAATCAACTCAAGTCTTATCTGCTCACATCTCACAATACCATAATCAAAATACCGCATGGAATATACTGATGTGCCATAACTCAGATCAAACCCATGTCTCACAAATAAGGACACTAACAGCATGTGAGATAATATATAAAGAATGCAAAGAGCCATAGCTGTAATATGCGGATATAATATCATGACTGAAAATATGATTGCAGTTAAGGCAAACAGCTCAACATAACAAAAATAGCCATATCATGTCTCAAACAGATAAGCACATAGCCTAGACTTAATTTCTAGCATGGATAATAGCTCACGTATTCAAACAAGTGGAGAAAATGTAGTATCAAAGAGGCATGATAGCAAAACAAGGCATATAATAACCTAAAGTTTACCCGGATCATGAATAACCACAGTGCACGCACATACGCTCGTCACCTCTCACATGCATCACCACCAACACATAACAAACATGATAGCCAACAGGGAAAATGCCCTTAAACCAAGCCTAGTGTCACGCCCCAACCTTGGGGAGCGCGACCGACGCTCAACCAGGATATCCCAGTCAAGCAAGCCTACTTGATGCCTTCTACCCAACCATACCCATGATTAAATTGAGAATCGATCATAAGATATAAACTTGAGAGGATACGATGTAAAGTACCAAGTCTCATTACTTGTAGGAACTTCATTGATATTTACCACAAGTTTAAAAGTTCACGTTTAAAAGTGGAATCATCTAACAATTATAACAACATTTTTAGTTTGCTGCCCTAATCAAAATATAACCCACAACATGTCTACGAAGCCTCTAAATAACAAAAAGAGTAGTACGAAAGTACCGGTGACAAGGCCCGGGCTATACCTCAAAAGAAATGTACAAGAGAATCAAACGACACAAGGCCCCGATATAGAGTAGGGCTCACCAAGTCAGCTGAGAACAGGGTATGCCGCTATCAACGATCAATGCCACCTGCTGAGGAACCACCTGCATCCATTAAAGATATAGCGCCCCCGGCAAAAGGGACATTAGTACATATGGAATAGTACTAGTATGTAAATCTAAATACACTCTCATGGAATGGAATGCCAGGATAAAAGGATGAGGAACATGGAAATAGTAAGTAAATCAATCATCTTTAAATGCCAAATTTAAACAAAATAAAACTTCAAGTAAACATGTTCATTTTAGGTTAGGAGTTCCTTAGTACCGACACACCACCATGCACATGGCATGGAGTTCGATCCCCGCCCGATCGACTAAGCCGTCTCACCCTAATGTATGAGGGTGGACATAGAAACACAGTACCACCATGTGCGTAACATGGCGTCCGATCTCCACCGGATCGGCTACGCCGTCTCACCACAATGCCGTGTGGGTCGACATTGTCCCTGCTAGCTATTAACTCATCCCAATCAATCTGAATAATCTCAATATATCACAACGAGAATTCATCCCTCAACCATCTCCTACACCGGCACGTGTAGCTTCAGGCTTGGGCATTTATAATCCAGCCTTCCTCGGTGGCCTAACGATACTCCCAAAATATTTTTTTTATTAAAGAAATATATTCATCTCATAGTCTTTCGTTAAATCATTCATTTCATTGGCACTCTTGGCCATACATGTAAATCCTCATTCTTAGCATTATGGCCGCACCTCATTCTTCATACTTTCATTCTTTCACTTGACATGGATCATTTAAAGAAATTTAAATCATCCAAAAAAGCATAGCTTCAACTCATGAATACATAAGAGCTTAGAACACATTGGAAACACTTACAAAGAAGAGCATAGTAATTTCAATAGAGTCATGGATTGAGTTTACAATTAGTTGATGAATCGATCATCCTTGAACTATTTCCCAGGGGAGGGCATGATATATATAAGACCAATTGAGACATGATTTGAGAAATTAGACATTTGATACATCAAAACATTTGTGACAATTTATCATAATAAGGATGGGAGATTGGACAAACCGTACTTGGTATTAGGAAGGAATTCATGGAATTAGATTCTATGGAAAGAGTTTGGCCAACATACCTCGATTAAGCTTTCCTTAGAATCACTACGATGTCCCACTACTCTTAAAAATTTAATCTAAATTAACATAGTTCAATTTGAACAATTATTAGGGAGGCATTCATATGCTTAGCCATTATTGGCATTTCATCAAACACTAAGTGTGCAAATTTGACTACAAGATTTCTATGGTGAAATTCCTTCACCCCACAACCAATTTCAAACAACAATCTACCTACGATAGTTTAACAACCTCCATAGCCCCTTCATTGATACATGCATGCTCAATGCCACACCCCCCAAATCAATAACCACGCCTTACATTATTCTCATACACCCCAAATTTCGAAATAGAGGGCATATGGCTTCCGATTACCATCTCATAAGCCCAAATTGATAAAACACATACTTCAACCCATTACAAACATCGCATGAAATCTTTGGGGCGAGTACTTACCCGGTTGGTTGAACACCTTGTGAGTGATTTCCTTGAATCTTCAAGATTGAGCAAGAATTAAAGGGGCAGAATGGTTGGAGCTCCTCTTCTCTCTCTCTCTAGAGTGTTTTTCCCTTCTAAAATGAGCTGAATCTCTCACAAAAATGACCCCTTAAAGGCTTATATCAAAATAGATTTGGGTTAAGAAATTCTCAAAAATGCCCCCATGAATCAAATCTGTGATCGCGGAAAACGTCGCAAATTGGATGTGTAGTCTGCGAACTGGACCGCGAAATGGTTCATCAAAATTGGGCTGGCTTGATCAAATCTGCAGCCAATTCTATGGTCTGCGGATCGATTCTGCGGTCACACACTGGATCGCAGAATCTCCTTCCAAAATTTCTCATGCTGATATGCGGTCCACAAAACTAATCTGCGATCGCACATTGGACTGCAAAATGGCCTTCAAAGTTAAGCTTCTTCTAGTTCAATCCGTGACAGTTCTGCGGTCAGCGAAACGGATCTGCGGTCACAAAATGGACCGCATAATTGCCATTTTTCTGCAAATTTCCACCAACTCCACAATGCATTGCCCAACCAAAAAAGTTTGTACCGCGGACCACAAAACCTCAAATTCTTGGCAAACTTTTACGGGGCCTCACACTTAGGCAAGATACTTAACTCAAGTGTACGAGAATCAATACTCCAAAAATCCCTTGTGTCTCAAATCGGCCTCCGTACGAGTCAAATCTAGCCAAAAATAACTCAATAACATCAAACAAAGCAATAGGAATCAATTCCAAACAATAAAACTTCGATCTTTATTCAATTCTTAAAAAGTCAACAAAAGTCAACCTGTGCCCACATGGTCAAATCCCCGAGTCAAGGGGTAAATTTTGACTACCCACAACCCCACGAGTCCAAATATGTGATTAGATTCCAAAATTGAGTCCATATTGACTCCCAAAATCTCAATTTCCACTCTCTTAAGTGGTAGGAAAAACCCAAAATGTTCCTCAAAATTCCATGTTTTATGTGTTAATAATCCATCTATATTGTTAAAATAATACCAAATATAAGTAGAAATCACTTAGCCCAAAGTCTTGTATGAAATTCTCCTTAAACAATCGCCCCTCTCCAAATCTAGGGTTCAAAATATGAGAGAATAGGCTAAAATCCCGAAATATAACACTTAAGTGTTCAGCCAAGCAATAACCTTCACGAACGCGTGGCCACTGCCTCGGGTTGGTGAAGCACAAACAGTCACAGCCCCAAAATAAGTAAACATGTTAGTAGCTTCGTGAACGCGATGCACAGGCACCCCAGGCCTACGCGAATGCGAGCCCCTTCCCGGGATCGCGAAAACCAAGTTCCAACCAACTCCCAGCCTGCCTCACCTATATGCGAACGTGACACACAAGGGGCGAACACGAAGACCAACTGCCACAACCCATCGTGAAAGAGACCTCCTATCCGGGAACATAAAGAACAAAATCAGCATGCCTCAAAATAACCCTCCGCGATCGCAAGACCTGCTCCGCGATCGCGAAGCACACTAGACACCAGCATAAAATCTGCAACCTCAAACAAGCTCCGGGGGTCTGAAGCTCACCCAAGCCACCCGAGACCTCGTCCAATTATATAAAAAAGTCCGTAAACACTACCTGCACCTATCCAAAGCCTCCAAACATATACGAGATCATTCCATCTACGAATCAAAGACCAGACCACAAATTGAACTTCTCTTAAGTTCAAGATCTTCCAAACTTCAAACCAAGTGTCTGATTCAAGCCTAACCAATCTGAATTACGTCCAAACTTTTCACACAAGTCTCAAATGAAAAAACAAACCTATTTCAAGTTCTGAAACAACAATCTGAACCTGATATCTTCAAAGTCAACTCCCGATCAAATCTATGAACTTTCCAATTTTCAAACTTTTAACTTTCGGCAATTAGAGTCAAACCATTGTAGGAACCTCCAAATCTAATTCTGGAATTACTCCTAAGTTTAGAATTACCATAAGAACCTATCGGAACCATCAAAATACCAATCCGAGATCATTTACATAAAAGTCAAACATTGGTTAAATCTTACATTTAAGCATCAAACAATAGAACTAAGTATTTCAATTCACTCCAAATCTTCCCGAAACCAAACCAACTATCCCCATAAGTGACAAAGAAACACAAAAGTATACGGTAAGTATCAAATAAGAAAATGGGACTCAAATACACAATATGACCTATCGGGTCGTTACACCCGGACCTATCCAAAGCCTCCAAACACATATGAGATCATCCCATCTACAAATCGAAGATCAAACCACAAATTGAACTTCTCTTAAGTTCAAGAACTTCCAAACTTCAAACCAAGCGTCTGATTCAAGCCTAACGAATCTTAATTACTTCCAAACTTTGCACACAAGTCTCATGGGTGTTCATGATGCTACGATAAAATTAAGTATGTAAACAGTATTAAAGACAACACATTAAATACTTTTAATATGCCATACATTCTAACATGATTCTTAACACATATAATTAAGTTCATTAGTCATAGAATTAAATGAAGCAAAAGTCAAGGAATCACCAAGTTCCACAAGGCACAAAGAGGTATATAATTCCCCCTCCCGAGCATGAAAACCCTGGCACAAGCATAAACGCGTATCACCTCATATATGCATCACTCTTGCATGTAGAAAACAATATCATTTAGTAGAAAAAATTCCCTCAACAAAGTTAGGCAAGGCACTTACCTCAAACAAGCTAAACCAATGCTCTAAAAAGGCCTTCTCGCGCGAATCGACCTCTGAACGACTCGAATCTAGACAAAAAACAACTCAGTAACATCAAACAATACCATAGGAATCAAACCCAAATGATAAAGGTTGAATATTTAATCAAATATTCAAAGTAAACCAAAAAGTCAACCCGGGCCTGCACCTCGGAACCCAACAAAAATTACAAATTCCAACAACCCATTTGAATACGAGTCTGACCACACAAGTTTCATCCAAATATGACTCTGAATCGATGTTCAAAACCCAATTATTCACTTTAGAAATTTTTTGCCAAAATCCCCAAATTACATTTTCTTATTTTCGAAGCCAAAACCCTATCTTCTTCTTTAAAATTCCTTGATTTAGAGCCAAAATCAATGATAGATTCATATTTTAATCATAAATTTGAGTTAGGCTTACTTACTCCAATGAAGTAGATGAAAAGTCCCTCAAAAATCGCCTCTTCCTGAGCTCCAAAACCTTGTGAGATAAAGTGACTAAATTCGAAACAAGTAAAACCAATGCAACATCTGTCCTAGCTTGAATTAGATCATAGATGATTCCAAAACATATATTTGATAAGTCCAACATAATCCTTATGAGATTACATCCAAGATAGCCTTTTGAATCACCCAATTTGACTTTAAAACGAGGGAGATATAATATTTTGAAGTTTTAAAGGAAGTTTGAAAATTTCAGGGACATAACTGGTATTTTCGTAATTATTGCACCAGAAAATCAGCAATCACAAAATCTTCGTTGGCACCCAAAACTCATTCGGAACTTTTTGGATACAAACCATATATGCATTTCAATCATAGAACATTCTACGAACCTGCTCGCGCACTGAAAATACCGAAAAGAGGTCGTCTTAACCCGATATTGAGCGTGGTCAAACTCCAAATCCTTAACTTAACTAGTCTCTAAACCAATGATTTAAAACACACTCGAGCCCCACAGGACCCTATCCAATCATACCAACAAGTACAAATATATTATCCAAACTTATCCAAAGGATTAAAACACCCACGGAAACATCACAACAATGAATCGAGGCTCAAACCGAATAGAATTTCTCTTAAGTTGTTAAATTTTTATTCCTTCAAAAGAGTCTCTGACCATACTTACACACTTCGGATTACTTCCAAACTTTGCACACAAGTTCAAGTCAACTATATAGACCTATCCAAAGTCTCGGAGCACCAATTGGAGTCCAATAAAATCAAAGTCAACTCTTAGTCAAACTTATGAACTCTTAAGTTCTTCAAATTACCAACTTTCGACAAATAGTGTTGAAATCTTCTAGGAACCTCTAAAATCAAATCCAAACATATGTACAAGTCCAAAATTATCATACGAACCTATCGGAACCATAAAAACATGATTCTGAGTATGTTTACCCAAAAGTCAAACCTTGGTCAACTCTTCCAACTTAAAGCTTCCAAATAGAGAGTCATTCTTCCAAATCAATCCCAAATCACTCGAAAACCAAAACTGACCATACACACAAGTCATAATACATCATATGAATTTAATCAAAGTCGCAAAGCACCGAATGGAACACTAAAGCTCAAAACGATCGGGTCGGATCGTTACATTCTCCACCACTTAAACATATATTCGTCCTCGAACATGCCAAGAGTTGTTTCAAAGCTATCAGATAACTATATAAACTCACCATACATATACCCACTGGTGATCCCACATTACCTCAATCCATATAGGCCCTTCTACACAACCTACATGAAGATCCTTTCTTCAACCTTAGTCCATAAACCTTAGAACCCAAGTTCTAATATCTGGAGTTCCTTATATGATCTGGTCCTTGTATATATACAATGTATCAATCTCAACAAGCTACATCACGATGTTTAATACGCTGCCAATATCAAACCACACAATGTACCACATAACCCATGAACTCATAACAATATCTCTAACCACAATAGTCGTCATTACTAAACTCGGTACCGGTAATATACCTCATATCAAATAGAACCTTATTCCAAACCTCCATAACACTGAAAATGATAAAATAAATATGTAGAAACTCTTAATCAGCCACAAAATCAACAAGTCATGGAGCTCTCTCGACCGAGAAGGATCGTTGCCAATTTTTGAGCTGACTAATGTCTTTATTCTTCCAAGGGAACCATGCTATGAATCCATCTCACAAGGGAGAAGAAAAACACACAAAATAACAACATCCTAACATAATCCCGTTGTGGAACATAGCCCGGTCCAAACATATTGATCCACGTAGAATACCCTTCGAGCCATACTGCTCACAATCAACAACCATATGTGTATAAACAGAAACACGCAAAATGTATGACCATAGCCATAGAGAAACGAATAGCATAATATACTCCAGACATGAAAACCATAACCAAGGCGAAAATAACAATTCAACACCCCAAGAGCCATCTCGTTCGAATATCGCCACAAGGCCTAAACGGAATCATACCAGGGTTGTGAACAGTCAAGTAGTCTCACAATCCATCATAGCATAAAAGAGCAACATACAAAACAAATCAGGGCACGAATAACATCTGTTCCGCATAATGACATGCCCACAGTAAATGTCGCGCAAGAGTAAGCAAGCCTGATCCGATGTAGAATACACATTGTCATTAGGCCTATAAATAGCCCACAAACCAATTTCGATCATCTCAAAATAGGTAAATAACATTTTAGATGTCCATAGTAACATATCCATAATATATACCATCAGTTGTCTAACTCTTAACGTATCTTCACAGTCCACAACTAAGGAATAGTCTTCCTTTGAGAACATCCAATCTCCAAACCTCAAGAATACATGAATATCCATATCCTATCCTAACTCTGCCACTCAATAACTGAGAGACCACTCATACACAATCATCTCACAAAAAATACTCCATAAATCTTTTGTGCCACGTAGCAAAAACCTGAACATCAGCAGTCAACATCTAGGCAATTATCGTAATACTAGTCGAGTACCCGCAACTCAAAAACACAATACGTCTCCTAACACGCGCACCCTTCTCAGGCGATACCATGAGGTACTACCATCCTCTAAACATCTAAAATCTCCCAGACCTTCTAGAACTCATGACCTTCCTTTCAAAAATTGAATCGCAACCTTGCCCATAAAATCTCAATCCCACACGGCATACCTCCTTTGTCATGCTATCATATGAAAACTCGAGGATCCCATTCTCAACTCTAAATTACAAGTAGGATAGACATCCCATCAACCAAAAACCTTCCACTAACTCAATCACGTAAAACAAAATCACAATACGTAACAAACTCCCCATGCATGTAGAGTACATAAATCGCAAGTCGTGGCCCAACCATCGCAAACTCTTCGAAACCAATTTGCACATAATCTAATCATTAGAACTAAATACCTCTAAGTCAACCAAGTCATGTAGACTACCCAAAAGTCGAAGTACCTAAACATGAAAACACATGCACTGAAGAACCCTTTAATGAATCTGAATCTACTTCTTTCACCTTTGTAATGCGCTGAAGAACCCTTTAATGAATCTGAATCTACTTCTTTCACCTTTGTAATACTGCAATGTAAAATCAATAATGATATATAAATACCCGCAAGTTTCGGCACCATCCAATGAAGGCCCCAAGTCTTATACATTCACAAGTTTGAAAATCCCTAAATATCACATATGAGTCCTGAGCCCATCAGAACCTTCTTGAAAGTCATTCACCTTGCTTTAATCCCCAATGCGCAGCCAATGCGAACAACCCGCGTTCCACCAGCACATGAATATCCAAAAGAAATAACCACGTGATTCCTTTTTCCTTGCACACTACATCCACAACGAGTATTAAACCTGAATCATCCCAAGACCTCTACATGCCCATAAGACGTAGTAGATCATATATCCAACTGATCTCATGCTCAAAATCTTCTTCGATGAAATATTTCTCAAATCATAGCTAATCCACCAGCACATCCTAGTCCAAGAGCTAATATAACTCGTGACCATGAAATTCGATCATCGATAGTAGACTCTCTCACTTTTCTCATAGCCATAGTACACACCATCTGATAACCACATTACTCTTCCTTCATAACTACCATGATCTCGTTCTGCGATCCAAATGAATTCTTCATAAACTCATATAATCACTAGCCATAAAACACTTTAAAGACTGCCAAGTGCATACTCATCCTAGTGATAGTCGTGCGAACCACCTCAAATGATCCGAACTCCAATTGTAGCACATACATCCCATTGGATAGAAGGAAAAATCTTCATAGGAACATCATAAGGATCACACAATCCCAAACAATCCCGCAGGAGATAACCCACCTGCTTAGCCTCAAACTGGCATCTCTCTATGACCTTATCATGGTCACCAATGCTAGGCAATCACTTAATATTCCCAAGTTCATACTCATCGACCAGATACAAGAATCCGATGTGTCCCCCAAATGAACAACTGAAAGATCTACTACTACATCCACTTCTAAGACTAGACAACATAGCGCAACGATAATCAAGCATCTATAGCCCTTCGTAGTACATCCAAAGCATCGCAAGTCATTAGTGCATAGCAGATCCCGAGTGCGCAATATCACATGTGAGTGAATAGAAGAAAATCGAAGATATGGGCTTCAATCTGAAATAAGGCCGCACGATAAGGAGAGAAAGATGGGAAGTTTTGTAGATGCCTTGTAGCCTCTCGAAGATACGTACTGACGTCATCATACTGATCTGCAGGACTCTACTAGACACTTGCTCATGACTCGTAGAACCTATGAACCTAGAGCTTTTATACCAACTTGTCACGACCCAAAATCCACGTAGTCGTGATGATACCTAACCCCAGTGCTAGGTAAGCCAAACATAGAGTAAGGTAACTCAAGTGAAGGATCAATAACAAAAAGGATGAAAATAACTGAAATCTATACGACATCCCAAGGACTGGTAGTACAAGTTATGAGCCGCTATGATTAAGATTTACAAAAGTATTATGAAGAATTAATACAATATCTATTTCAGGTTTACATAAACAGAATTGTAATCTTAAACTACCATGAACAAGAGATAGCCTAAATTGGGAACGATGGTACGTCGGTAATGCAACACTCCATCTTCCACAGCTGCACAGCTCCAAGATCTGCACGCAAGGTACAGAAGTGTAGTTTAAGTACAACTGACATCATGTACTCAGTAAGTATCTTGACTAACCTCAATAAAGTAGTGACGTGGTTTTAAGTTAAAAGGTACTCACTTATTATTTTACTTGTTGATATGATAAGCAAAAAGAGAAAATAGAGAAACGAATAACCACGTAATAAATGAAACAAGAATATAAATGATAGAGGGCCCCAAAATATCATCACTTCGCAGTCTCACAATACAATACGGCAACAGATATGAATAGACAAGAATAACCATAATACAGCTTCTCTACTGCGGCGCACAACCCGATCAACATATATATAATATCGTCGTGGCATGTAACCTAATCCCATATATAATATCAATACTGTTGCGGCGTGCAACCCGATACAATATATAATATCAATACCATTGTGGCATGCAACCCGATCCCATTTATAATATCAATACCATTACAGCATGCAACCCGATCCCATATATAATATCAATACAGTTGTAGCGTGAAACCCGATCTCATATTTAATATCAGTACCGTTACGGCGTGCAACCTGATCCCATATATCATATCAATTCAATTTTGGTGCGCAACCCGATCACATATATAATATCAATACCGTTGCGGCGTGTAACTCGATCACATATATAATAATAACATATGAAATTACAACAATAACCAAGCATAGGAAAGTTCACAATATAACACCAAGAAAACGAACACGCGGTATTCAGCTAGGAAACACAAACTCAAATGAAGTAAAATAGGCAGCCTGGTATCCAAGAGCTAGTCACCCTTATATAAAGAAAATGATTCCACAAAGCATAAACACACAACCAATTTAAAAGTCGCCCAATCCGGCTAAGCAAAGTGGAGTAGGACACGAACCGAGTAAAGATATTTGGAAAGTAAAAACAAGTATCAAATGGAGGCATTTTGTTACACCCTATATTTTCGTACGTAAAAATGCGTCGTAAGCAAACTAATGTAGGACCAAAAATGAGATAATATTTAAAAGTATATAAAGTAAGTTAATAATGTTACCTCTGAGGTTACAAATATTGAAGATCATGAACAACAAGTACAAAGAGGGTTGGACGGTTCAGAAGCTAATGCAATTGAAGAAAATAATGTTTCGTCGAAAGTCGACAAGTTGGGAATGTTATAACATGTACCTTTGGGGTGAGACTATGGTGCTTAACATGATAAGGAGGTTATGTTATGATTTATATTAGTCGTACGACATTCGTGTGTTATGTTTTGAAGTCAAGCGAGTTGTGGAACAAAAGTCGATGAAAGTCATCACAAGTTACATTCATAAGTTTTACTGAAACTTTGGGTCAAATGTAACTGCACTTTTCTCCCAATATACTTAGATTTATGGGGTGTTCCACCCATCAAATTAAATATCTATGAGTCTATTTTCCAACGCATTAAATCATTTGTCAATATGACATCGGAGTAGAGAGATATGGGCATGTTTGCGATACTGCGCAAGCTGCTAAGTGACAAGTAGGTGTGTCACCTACTTGCTTAAATGAAAGCCCACAAATGGGCCATTTCGGGTCGTCCAAAGAGGCCTTTTAAAGGCCTATTTTCTTCATATATTATACTTAAAATAGAGCATAATAACCAGACATAAGCTCTGCAAAAATCCTCCCAAACAATTTCCCACAAACCCTAATTGATTTTCTTTCCCTTTCAAGTTCTAATTGGAGGTAAAACCTAGAGTTTGAAGAACCAAGATAGGAACTGAGTTATCCAAAAAATAAGGTGAGTTTACTGCTCTCTTTCATACATTTTTTCTGCTGTAAATTCATGGTAAGTCATTCTATACTTGTAAGAACTCACGGGACAGTTATCGGAAGCCGTGAGTTCGAGTTATTCACTTGTAGCGGACTGTTTTGTGTACTGTTTTGTGTTGCTGTTGGACTGCATGTTTTACTACTGTTTTGTGGAGTTTTGGAGGAGGAAGGGGGTGTAGAAACACCATATAAATGTATGGTGGTGGGCTGGTCATTCGTCGTAATATTTCTGGGTCGTTTGACACTACTACGGTGGTCGTTTTGTGTATGAAGAGATTGGAGTGTGTTGGGCTATTTTGTAGTATTTGATGGAGTATATAGGGATGGAAAATAATCTATATATGTTGTTATTGTTGTGTTCTTGTATTGTTGGTGTTATCTTGAATTTGGAGGAAGTAAGGATTATAGGGCAGATGCTGCCCGTTTTAATACAAAATAAGCTTGTCGTTCGTTGTGCGATAGTTGTACCTTTCGTAACTTAATGATAGTATTATTATCGTTGTTGTAGATTAAGGTGCGAATAGGTGAGTTAAACTTGGTGATTGGAAATATTGTGATAAGGTATGTTAAGGCTAAGCCCTTCCTTCATTTTGGCATGATCTCGTAATTACATATGTTTGATAACGAGGCATAAAGAGAAGCTCATACTCCTGAATTTATATACACTATCTTAGTCTCATAAGTTACAGTATTCTCCCTTATCGGGACTTCATATTCAGTTTAGTTTTGTATTTATTCAGTCAAGAGAGTAGAGGGTCTATATATATACACAGTATTACACTATATTCACCACCATCGAACTATAATCGGTGGGCAGGCCCCTATTGGGAAACCTCTTATCAGATGGTAAGTTATATATACCGAGCCTACTGTGGTCGAGCGCCTATGAGCGAGCCCAGGATGGTGGAGATACAGAGCCCAGCATAGCTGAGCGCCTATGAGCGAGCCTACTACGGCCAAGCAGTTACACGTACCGAGCCTTATAGGGCCGGACATTTATTTTACTTACTATATTGAAGGAGTTGAGTCAGTATCAACAGGTAAGTATATCTCCAGATCATCTTTGACTCCCAGTTACTTCCAGTTATTATATTATCAGTTCAGTTTCAGTTTTCAGTTATGTTATTGTCTTACATACTCGGTACATTATTTTGTACTGACATCCTTTTTCTGGGGATGCTGCATTTCATGCATGCAGGTTCAGGTAGACAAACGGGTAGACCTCCTCAGTAGGTGTTTCCAGAGTTCAGTCTGATCGGTAAGCTCCACATCCTTCGGAGTTATCGGGTCTAGGTTTTTATGTACATCTTTTGTATGTATTTATATATATTATGGGTGACATATCCTGTTGGTTAGTGCAGTATGTTAGGCTTGTAGGCCTGGTATGTATATTTTGGTGGTTTGTCAGTTGTAGTAGTTATGACGGCCTTATCGGCCCATCTTTATATTGATGTTTAGTCAGCACTAGTTTCTATTCAGTTTTATATTTTGCTTCACAAATTGTCTTGCAAGGTGGCCCCATGGCCAAATTATGACATTATATATTCAAAGTCCCTTAGTCGCAATTTGGTACGCCAGGTTAGGTAAGCACCGGGTGCTGGTCTCGCTCCTAGGTTCGGGGCGTGACAAACTTGGTATTAGAGCAGTTCTGTCCTAGGGAGTCTACAAGCCGTGTCTAATAGGGTCTTGTTTATAGATGTGTTGTGCACCACATTATATAAGCAGGGAACTACAGGGCATTTAGGAGTTGGTTACCCTTCTTTGAAATCTAAATCGTGCTATAGAACTGAGTTATAGGAAATTTGAATTAAACTTATGTGTTGGTGTTTGCATGCACAGATGACGGTGACTAGGAAGACTACGGCTAGCCAGAGGAGAGATACAGCAGCAGGTGAGGGGACCAGCAGGGTACCCCCAGTAGATGGGGCCCAGTCTGAGGCTCAAGGCGAGACCCCTACTCAGCCATTACCGGCTCCTCCACCAACTGCGGAGATTCTTAGGGAAACCGCACATCCAGTTCCCCCTCCACTTCCATGAGATCAGTATTTGAGAAGTGCGGTGCATTTGTTGACACAGTTGGTAGCTACCCAGCAACAGGCAAGGGCATCAGCTAGTGCAGGAACTTCTAAGGGGTCTGGGAGTTCAAGGGTCCGAGAGTTTATTGCTTTGAGTCCCCCAGAGTTCACAGGGACAGATCAGAGGGAGGACCCACAGGATTTCATAGATCAACTTCACAGGATCTTTCGTGTTTTGCATGCCACGGAGAAAGAGGCAGTTGAGCTAGCAGCTTTTCGACTCTGAGATATAGCCATCCTTTGGTACGAGGGATGGGAGAGGTCCAAGGGATGCGATGCCCCTCTAGCTATTTGGGAGAATTTTTTAGATGCCTTTCTTGACCAGTACTTACCGCGGGAGATCCGACAGGCTCGAGTCAATCAGTTTCTAGCCCTCAAGCAGGGCAATATGAGTGTTCGAGAGTATAGTCTCCGTTTTGACTCATTGGCCAGATATGCACCATCCATTTCCGCCGCGGTGTGACATCTGTGGTAGAGGACACTTAGGCCAATGTCGAGCAGGTTCTGATGCGTGTTATACATGTGGGCGTCCGGGGCATATGATGCGAGATTGCCCAAATAGAGATTCTGGGGGAATGGCACAACCAGCGAGTTCAGCAACAGGATCATCTATGTATGTGCATCCTTCAGGGCGCGAGTCTCAGTCTTCAGCTGGTAGAGGTCGAGGCAGAGGTAGAGGTTCCAGTTCAGGTGGTAATCAGAACCGTATCTATGCATTAGCGGGTCGACAGGACCAGGAGTCTTCACCAGACGTTATGACAGGTATATTGACCATTTGCTCTCATGATGCTTATGCTTTGATAGATCCAGGATCTACTTAATCGTATATTACCCCATTTGTCGCGGGGAAGTTTGGTATAGTGCCTGAAATACTAAGTGATCCTTTTGTGGTATCTACACCGATCGGAGAATCGATTATTGCTTGATGGGTTTACCGAGGATGTACGGTGACAATTTGTAGTCGTCAGACCTCAGCTGACCTAGTTGAGCTAGAGATGATAGATTTTGATGCTATCATGGGCATGGACTGGTTGGCAGCTTGCTATGCCACAGTTGATTGCCGAGCAAAGGTAGCCAGATTTCATTTTCCAGGTGAGCCAGTCCTTGAATGGGTAGGTAATACAGCGACACCCAGAGGTAGGTTTATTTTCTATCTGAAGGCGAGGAAAATGATCGCAAAAGGGTGCATTTATCATATTGTGCGAGTTAGAGATGCAGATGCTGAGATACCTACACTTCAGTCTATTCCCGTAGTCAAAGAGTATGCAGATGTGTTTCCAGATGAGCTTCCAGGTATTCCTCCAGAGCGAGAGATTGATTTTAGCATCGATTTGCTTCCAGGAACTCAACCAATATCCGTCCCTCCGTATAGAATGGCACCTGCTGAATTGAAGGAGTTGAAGGAGCAGTTAAAAGATTTGCTGGAGAAAGGTTACATCAGGTCCAGTACCTCACCTTGGGGTGCACCGGTACTATTTGTGCGGAAGAAAGACGGCTCGCTGAGGATGTGTATCGATTATAGGCAGCTGAACAAGGTAACTATTAAGAATAAGTATCCACTTCCAAGGATCGATGACTTGTTTGATCAGTTGCAGGGGGCTAGATGCTTTTCAAAGATAGATTTGAGGTCGGGGTACCACCAGGTCAGAGTTCGGGAAAAAGATATTCCGAAGACAGCCTTCAGGACCCGATATGGCCACTTCGAGTTCCTTGTCATGTCCTTCGGGTTGACTAATGCACCCGCTGTATTTATGGACTTGATGAATAGCCTATTCCGGCCATTTTTAGATCTGTTCGTGATAGTATTTATTGATGATATTCTGGTTTATTCCCGTTCAGAGGATGAGCATGCGGACCACCTGCGAGCGGTACTCCAAACCCTCCGTGATCGTAAGTTGTATGCTAAGTTTTCTAAATGTGAGTTCTGGTTGAAGTCTGTAGCATTCTTGGGGCATATTGTATCAGATGAAGGGATAAAGGTGGACACTCAGAAGATTGAGGCCGTGAAATCTTGGCCTAGACCTACCACTCCGACAGAGGTTCGTAGCTTTCTAGGCTTAGCAGGATACTATCGGAGGTTCGTAGAGGGTTTTTCTTCCCTTTCGGCACCATTGACGAAGTTGACACAGAAAGAAACTAAGTTTCAATGGACAGAGGCTTGCGAGCGGAGTTTCCAAGAGCTTAAGAACAGGTTGACCTCAGCTCCAGTTCTAACACTTCCAGAGGGTCTAGAGGGTTATGCCGTGTATTGTGATGCATCAGGTGTCGGGTTAGGATGTGTCCTGATGCAACATGGGAAGGTAATTGCGTATGCTTCAAGGCAGTTGAGGAAGCACGAGAGGAATTATCCGACCCACGACCTCGAGTTAGCTGCGGTTGTCCATGCACTTAAGATATGGCGGCATTATTTATATGGTGTTCATGTTGATGTATTTACTGATCATAAAAGCCTACAATATATCTTCAAGCAGAAAGAGTTGAATTTGCGACAGAGGCGATGGCTTGAGTTATTGAAAGATTACGATGTTAACATTCTCTACCATCCAGGGAAAGCTAATGTTGTAGCAGATGCCTTAAGTCGCCGATCTATGGGTAGCTTAGCACATGTAGAGCCCGAGAAAAGACAATTAGCTAGAGAGATTCATCAATTGGCTTCGTTGGGGGTTCGGTTAGTAGATTCTGAGGATGGTGGAGTTGTAATCCAAAACACTGCAAAATCATCCCTCATAGCTGAAGTCAAGGAAAGGCAGTACGAGGACCCAGAGTTGGTCGAGTTGAGAGAGCGAGTTCCGCAGCAGAAGAAGCCATTGTTAGAGCTCAAGGGAGATGGGGTTCTCAGATACAAGGGTCGTTTGTGTGTTCCAGATGTAGCAGGGCTACGAGACAGGATTATGTCAGAGGCACATTATTCATGGTATTCCATCCACCCTGGATCGACGAAGATGTATCATGACATTAAGGATATGTACTGGTGGAATGATATGAAGAAGAACATTGCTGAGTTTGTCGCCCAATGTACTAGTTGCCAGCAAGTGAAGGTAGAACACCAGAAGCCCGGAGGGCTAATGCAGACTATAGAGATCCCGACATGGAAATGGGAGGCGATAAACATGGACTTTATCATGGGTTTACCTCGTTCTAATCGTAAGTTCGATTCCATATGGGTGATAGTCGATAGGCTCACGAAATCAGCTCACTTCCTACCGGTCAGATCTACATATACAGCAGAAGATTATGCAAAGTTATATATTAAGGAGATAGTGCGGCTACACGGAGTACCAGTTTCTATTATATCTGACCGTGGGGCTCAGTTTACAGCACATTTTTGGAGGTCATTTCAGAGAGGTCTAGGGACTCAGGTGAATCTCAGCACAGCTTTTCATCCACAGACTGATGGACAAGCCGAGCGCACAATTCAGACGCTCGAGGATATGTTACGAGTATGTGTGTTGGATTTTAAAAGAAGTTGGGATGAACATCTACCTCTTATCGAGTTTGCATATAATAACAGTTACCACTCCAGTATCCAGATGGCTCCGTACGAGGCTTTGTATGGGCGTAAGTGCAGATCTCCTATAGGGTGGTTTGATGTTGGAGAATCTGGGTTACATGGGCCAGACCTGGTTCAGCAGGCCATAGAGAAAGTAAAGCTTATCCGGGAGCGACTGTTGGCTACGTGCAGGTTGGTTTTAACCTAGTGTACGAAGGATACTCTGGAAAAAGTTTCCAAAGTCTCCAAGAGTAAACATTCGAGGACGAATGTTCCCAAGGGGGGAGTGATGTTACACCCTATATTTTCGTATGTAAAAATGCGTCGTAAGCAAACTAATGTAGGACAAAAAAATGAGATAATATTTAAAAGTATATAAAGTAAGTTAATCATGTTACCTCTGAGGTTACAAATATTGAAGATCATGAACAACAAGTACAAAGAGGGTTGGACAGTCCAGAAGCTAAAGCAATTAAATAAAATAATGTTTCATCGAAAGTCGACAAGTTGGGAATGTTATAACATGTACCTTTGGGGTGAGACTAGGGTGATTAACATGATAAAGAGATTATGTTATGATTTATATTAGTCGTATTACATCCGTGTGTTATGTTTTTAAGTCAAGCGAGTTGTGGAACAAAAGTCGATGAAAGTCATCACAAGTTACATTCATAAGTTTTACTGAAACTTTGGGTCAAATGTAACTGCAATTTTCTCCCAATATACTTAGAGTTATGGTGTGTTCCACCCATCAAATTAAAGATCTATGAGTCTATTTTCCAACGCATTAAACCATTTGTCAATACGACATCGGAGTAGAGAGATATGTGCATTTTTGCGATACTGCGCAAGCTGCTAGGTGACAAGTAGGTGTGTCACCTACTTGCTTAAATGAAAGCCCAAAAATGGGCCATTTCGGGTCGTCCAAAGAGGCCTTTTAAGGGCCTATTTTCTTCATATATTAGACTTAAAATAGAGCATAATAACCAGACATAAGCTCTGCAAATAATCCTCCCAAAAATTTCCCACAAACCCTAATTGATTTTCTCTCCCTTTCAAGTTCCAATTGGAGGTAAAACTTAGAGTTTGAAGAACCAAGATAGGAGCTGAGTTATCCAACAAATAAGGTGAGTTTACTGCTCTCTTTCATCCATTTTTTCTTCTGTAAATTTATGGTAAGTCGTTCTATACTTGTAAGAACTCACGGGATGGTGATCGGAAGCCGTGAGTTCGAGTTATTCACTTGTAGCGGACTGTTTTGTGGATTGTTTTGTGTTGCTGTTGGGCTGCGTGTTTTATTACTATTTTGTGGAGTTTTGGAGGAGGAAGGGGGTTTATAAACACCATATAAATGTAGGGTGGTTGGCTGGTCGTTCGTCATAACATTTTCGGGTCGTTTGACACTACTACGGTGGTCGTTTTGTGTACGAAGAGATTGGGGTGTGTTGGGCTGTTTTGTAGTATTTGATGGTGTATATAGGGCTGGAAAATGATGTATATATGTTGTTATTGTTCTGTCCTTGTATTGTTGGTGTTATCTTGAAGTTGGAGGAAGGGCATATTATAGGGGAGATGCTGCCCGTTTTAATACAAAATAGGTTTGTCGTTCGTTGTGCGATAGTTGTACCTTTTGTAACTTAACGATAGTATTATTATCATTCTTGTAGATTAAGGTGCGAAGAGGTGAGTTCAACTTGGTGATTGAAAAGATTGTGATAAGGTATGTTAAGGCTAAGCCTTCCTTCATTTTGGCATGATCTCGTAGCTACATGTGTTAGTAATGAGACAAAGAGAGAAGTTCATATTCATGAATTTATTCACACTATTCTAGTCTCATAAGTTACAATATTATTCCTTATCGAGACTCTATATTCAATTTTAGTATTGTCTTCTTTCAGTCAAGAGAGCAGCAAGCCTATATATACAGTATTACAGTATTTTCATTACCATCGAGCTATAATCGATGGGCAGGTCCCTATTGGGCAACCTCTGATCAGATGGAAAGTTATATACCGAGCCTACTGTGGCCGAGCGCCTATGAGCGAGCCCAGCATGGCCGAGATACATAGCCTAGTATGGCCGAGCGCCTATGAGCGAGCCTACTATGGCAGAGCAGTTATATATACCGAGCCTTATAAGGCCGTACAATTATTTTACTTACTATATTGAAGGAGTTGAGTCAGTATCAGCAGGTAAGTATATCTCCAGATCATCTTTGACTCCCAGTTAATTTCAGTTATCATATTATCAGTTCAGTTTCAGATTTCAGTTATTTTATTGCCTTACATACTCGGTACATTATTTCGTACTGACGTCCCTTTTTGGGGGCGCTGCATTTCATGCGTGCAGGTTCAGACAGACAGACGGGTAGACCTCCTCAGTAGGTGTTTTCCGAGTTCCGCCTGATCGGTAAGCTCCACGTCTTTCGGAGTTGCCAGGACTAGAGTTTTGTGTACATCTTATGTATATCTGTATATATGTTATGGGTAGGTCGGGGCCCTGTTCCGATCACAGTACATCTATCAGTAGAGGCTTGTAGGCATATCCTGTTGGTTAGTGCAGTATGTTGGGTTTGTATAAATTGGTGGTTTGTCAGCTGTAGTAGCTATGACGGCCTTGTCGGCCTAGCTTTATATTGATATTTAGTTAGTGCTAGTTTCCATTCAGTTTTATATTTTGCTTCGCAAATTGTCTTGCAAGGTGGCCCCATGGCCAAAGTATGACATTATGTGTTCAGAGTCCCTTAGTCGCAATTTGGTACGCCAGGTTAGGTGAGGCACGGGGTGCTTGTCTCGCTCCTAGGTTCGGGGCGTGACAAACTTGGTATCAGAGCAGTTCTATCCTAGAGAGTCTACAAGCTGTGTCTAGTAGAGTCTTGTTTATAGATGTGTTGTGCACCACATTATATAAGCAGGGCACTACAGGGCATTTAGGAGTTAGTTACCCTTCTTTGAAATCTAAATCGTGCTATAGAACTGAGTTATAGGAAATTTGAATTAAACTTATGTGTTGTTGTTTGCATGCACAGATGACGGTGACTAGGAAGACTACGGCTAGCCAGAGGAGAGATACAGTAGTAGGTGAGGGGACCAACAGGGTACCCCCAGTAGATGGGGCCCAGTCTGAGGCTCAAGGGGAGACCCCTACTCAGCCATTACCGGCTCCTCCACCAACTACGGAGATTCCTAGGGAAACCGCACATCCAGTTCCCCCTCCACTTCCATCAGATCAGGACTTAAGGAGTGCGGTGCATTTGTTGACACAGTTGGTAGCTACCCAGCAACATGCTAGGGCATCAGCTAGTGCAGGAACTTCTGAGGGGTCTGGGAGTTCAAGGGTCCGAGAGTTTATTGCTTTGAGTCCCCCAGAGTTCACGGGGACAGATCAGAGGGAGGACCCGCAGGATTTCATAGATCAGCTTCACAGGATCTTTTGTGTTATGCATGCCACGGAGAAAGAGGCAGTTGAGCTAGCAGCTTTTCGACTCCGAGATATAGCCATCCTTTGGTATGAGGGATGGGAGAGGTCCAGGGGACGTGATACACCTCCAGCTATTTGGGAGAATTTTTCAGATGCTTTCCTTGACCAGTACTTACCGCGAGAGATTGATTTTAGCATCGATTTGCTTCCAGGAACTCAACCAATATCCGTCCCTCCATATAGAATGGCACCTGCCGAATTGAAGGAGTTGAAGGAGCAGTTAAAAGATTTGCTGGAGAAAGGTTACATTAGGCCCAGTACCTCACCTTGGGGTGCACCGGTACTATTTGTGCGGAAGAAAGACGGCTCGCTGAGGATGTGTATCGATTATAGGCAGTTGAACAAGGTAACTATTAAGAATAAGTATCCACTTCCAAGGATCGATGACTTGTTTGATTAGTTGCAGGGAGCTAGATGCTTTTCCAAGATTGATTTGAGGTCGGGGTACCACCAGGTCAGAGTTCGGGAAAAAGATATTCCGAAGACAGCCTTCAGGACCCGATATGGCCACTTCGAGTTCCTTGTCATGTCCTTCGGGTTGACTAATGCACCCGCTATATTTATGGACTTGATGAATAGCCTATTCCGGCCATTTTTAGATCTGTTCGTGATAGTATTTATTGATGATATTCTGGTTTATTCCCGTTCAGAGGATGAGCATGCGGACCACTTGCGAGCGGTACTCCAAACCCTCCGTGATCGTAAGTTGTATGCTAAGTTTTCTAAATGTGAGTTCTGGTTGAAGTCTGTAGCATTCTTGGGGCATATTGTATCAGATGAAGGGATAAAGGTGGACACTCAGAAGATTGAGGCCGTGAAATCTTGGCCTAGACCTACCACTCCGACAGAGGTTCGTAGCTTTCTAGGCTTAGCAGGATACTATCGGAGGTTCGTAGAGGGTTTTTCTTCCCTTTCGGCACCATTGACGAAGTTGACACAGAAAGAAACTAAGTTTCAATGGACAGAGGCTTGTGAGCGGAGTTTCCAAGAGCTTAAGAACAAGTTGACCTCAGCTCCAGTTCTAACACTTCCAGAGGGTCTAGAGGGTTATGCCGTGTATTGTGATGCATCAGGTGTCGGGTTAGGATGTGTCCTGATGCAACATGGGAAGGTAATTGCATATGCTTCAAGGCAGTTGAGGAAGCACGAGAGGAATTATCCGACCCATGACCTCGAGTTAGCTGCGGTTGTCCATGCACTTAAGATATGGCGGCATTATTTATATGGTGTTCATGTTGATATATTTACTGATCATAAAAGCCTACAATATATTTTCAAGCAGAAAGAGTTGAATTTGCGACAGAGGCGATGGCTTGAGTTATTGAAAGATTACGATGTTAACATTCTCTACCATCCAGGGAAAGCTAATGTTGTAGCAGATGCCTTAAGTCGCCGATCTATGGGTAGCTTAGCACATGTAGAGCCCGAGAAAAGACAATTAGCTAGAGATATTCATCAATTGGCTTCGTTGGGGGTTCGGTTAGTAGATTCTGAGGATGGTGGAGTTGTAATCCAAAACACTGCAAAATCATCCCTCATAGCTGAAGTCAAGGAAAGGCAGTACGAGGACCCAGAGTTGGTCGAGTTGAGAGAGCGAGTTCCGCAGCAGAAGAAGCCATTGTTAGAGCTCAAGGGAGATGGGGTTCTCAGATACAAGGGTCGTTTGTGTGTTCCAGATGTAGCAGGGCTACGAGACAGGATTATGTCAGAGGCACATTATTCATGGTATTCCATCCACCCTGGATCGACGAAGATGTATCATGACATTAAGGATATGTACTGGTGGAATGATATGAAGAAGAACATTGCTGAGTTTGTCGCCCAATGTACTAGTTGCCAGCAAGTGAAGGTAGAACACCAGAAGCCCGGAGGGCTAATGCAGACTATAGAGATCCCGACATGGAAATGGGAGGCGATAAACATGGACTTTATCATGGGTTTACCTCGTTCTAATCGTAAGTTCGATTCCATATGGGTGATAGTCGATAGGCTCACGAAATCAGCTCACTTCCTACCGGTCAGATCTACATATACAGCAGAAGATTATGCAAAGTTATATATTAAGGAGATAGTGCGGCTACACGGAGTACCAGTTTCTATTATATCTGATCGTGGGGCTCAGTTTACAGCACATTTTTGGAGGTCATTTCAGAGAGGTCTAGGGACTCAGGTGAATCTCAGCACAGCTTTTCATCCACAGACTGATGGACAAGCCGAGCGCACAATTCAGACGCTCGAGGATATGTTACGAGTATGTGTGTTGGATTTTAAAAGAAGTTGGGATGAACATCTACCTCTTATCGAGTTTGCATATAATAACAGTTACCACTCCAGTATCCAGATGGCTCCGTACGAGGCTTTGTATGGGCGTAAGTGCAGATCTCCTATAGGGTGGTTTGATGTTGGAGAATCTGGGTTACATGGGCCAGACCTGGTTCAGCAGGCCATAGAGAAAGTAAAGGTTATCCGGGAGCGACTGTTGACAGCTCAGAGTCGTCAGAAGTCATATTTTGACGTGCGGCGACGAGACTTAGAGTTCAGGATTAATGACTGGGTATTCTTAAAGGTATCACCTATGAAGGGCGTGATGAGGTTTGGCAAGAAAGGAAAGCTTAGCCCATGGTATATTGGGCCTTATAGGATTATTCGGAGAGTGGGCCAACTAGCTTATGAGTTAGAGTTGCCCTCAGAATTGGAGTCTGTCCATCCGGTTTTTCACGTATCTATGCTACGGAAGTGCATTGGCGATCCTACCCGAGTGGTGCCCACGGATGATGTACAGATTACAGAGGACTTGTCATACGAGGAAATTCCAGTTGCCATCCTAGACCGACAAATCCGCAATCTACGAAATAAGGAGGTAGCTTCCGTAAAGGTTTTATGGAGGAGCAAGAATGTAGAAGAGATGACGTGGGAATCGGAGGAAGAAATGAAGTCTAAATACCCCCACCTATTTCAAAATGAAGATATGGTTCGAGATGGGACGCTACAACATAGCTCTATGTAGGCTAGCAGGTCATCAGGTAAGCTTTTATTTTTCACTTTCAATATTTATGATTTACGGTCGGTGAGGCAAATTGCTGCTATTTATAAAGATTGGCCATGTGTGGCATGCATAGTATGTTTCTGGCTACGTGCAGGTTGGTTTTAACCTAGTGTACGAAGGATACTCTGGAAAAAGTTTCCAAAGTCTCCAAGAGTAAACATTCGAGGACGAATGTTCCCAAGGGGGAGTGATGTTACACCCTATATTTTCGTATGTAAAAATGCGTCGTAAGCAAACTAATGTAGGACAAAAAAATGAGATAATATTTAAAAGTATATAAAGTAAGTTAATCATGTTACCTCTGAGGTTACAAATATTGAAGATCATGAACAACAAGTACAAAGAGGGTTGGACAGTCCAGAAGCTAAAGCAATTAAATAAAACAATGTTTCATCGAAAGTCGACAAGTTGGGAATGTTATAACATGTACCTTTGGGGTGAGACTAGGGTGATTAACATGATAAAGAGATTATGTTATGATTTATATTAGTCGTATTACATCCGTGTGTTATGTTTTTAAGTCAAGCGAGTTGTGGAACAAAAGTCGATGAAAGTCATCACAAGTTACATTCATAAGTTTTACTGAAACTTTAGGTCAAATGTAACTGCAATTTTCTCCCAATATACTTAGAGTTATGGTGTGTTCCACCCATCAAATTAAAGATCTATGAGTCTATTTTCCAACGCATTAAACCATTTGTCAATACGACATCGGAGTAGAGAGATATGTGCATTTTTGCGATACTGCGCAAGCTGCTAGGTGACAAGTAGGTGTGTCACCTACTTGCTTAAATGAAAGCCCAAAAATGGGCCATTTCGGGTCGTCCAAAGAGGCCTTTTAAGGGCCTATTTTCTTCATATATTAGACTTAAAATAGAGCATAATAACCAGACATAAGCTCTGCAAAGAATCCTCCCAAAAATTTCCCACAAACCCTAATTGATTTTCTCTCCCTTTCAAGTTCCAATTGGAGGTAAAACTTAGAGTTTGAAGAACCAAGATAGGAGCTGAGTTATCCAACAAATAAGGTGAGTTTACTGCTCTCTTTCATCCATTTTTTCTTCTATAAATTCATGGTAAGTCGTTCTATACTTGTAAGAACTCACGGGATGGTGATCGGAAGCCGTGAGTTCGAGTTATTCACTTGTAGCGGACTGTTTTGTGGACTGTTTTGTGTTGCTGTTGGGCTGCGTGTTTTATTACTATTTTGTGGAGTTTTGGAGGAGGAAGGGGGTTTATAAACACCATATAAATGTAGGGTGGTTGGCTGGTCATTCGTCATAATATTTTCGGGTCGTTTGACACTACTACGGTGGTCGTTTTGTGTACGAAGAGATTGGGGTGTGTTGGGCTGTTTTGTAGTATTTGATGGTGTATATAGGGCTGGAAAATGATGTATATATGTTGTTATTATTCTGTCCTTGTATTGTTGGTGTTATCTTGAAGTTGGAGGAAGGGCATATTATAGGGGAGATGCTGCCCGTTTTAATACAAAATAGGTTTGTCGTTCGTTGTGCGATAGTTGTACCTTTCGTAACTTAACGATAGTATTATTATCATTCTTGTAGATTAAGGTGCGAAGAGGTGAGTTCAACTTGGTGATTGAAAAGATTGTGATAAGGTATGTTAAGGCTAAGCCTTCCTTCATTTTGTCATGATCTCGTAGCTACATGTGTTAGTAATGAGACAAAGAGAGAAGTTCATATTCATGAATTTATTCACACTATTCTAGTCTCATAAGTTACAATATTATTCCTTATCGAGACTCTATATTCAATTTTAGTATTGTCTTCTTTCAGTCAAGAGAGCAGCAAGCCTATATATACAGTATTACAGTATTTTCATTACCATCGAGCTATAATCGATGGGCAGGTCCCTATTGGGCAACCTCTGATCAGATGGAAAGTTATATACCGAGCCTACTGTGGCCGAGCGCCTATGAGCGAGCCCAGCATGGCCGAGATACATAGCCTAGTATGGCCGAGCGCCTATGAGCGAGCCTACTATGGCAGAGCAGTTATATATACCGAGCCTTATAAGGCCGTACAATTATTTTACTTACTATATTGAAGGAGTTGAGTCAGTATCAGCAGGTAAGTATATCTCCAGATCATCTTTGACTCCCAGTTAATTTCAGTTATCATATTATCAGTTCAGTTTCAGATTTCAGTTATTTTATTGCCTTACATACTCGGTACATTATTTCGTACTGACGTCCCTTTTTTGGGGGCGCTGCATTTCATGCGTGCAGGTTCAGACAGACAGACGGGTAGACCTCCTCAGTAGGTGTTTTCCGAGTTCCGCCTGATCGGTAAGCTCCACGTCTTTCGGAGTTGCCAGGACTAGAGTTTTGTGTACATCTTATGTATATCTGTATATATGTTATGGGTAGGTCGGGGCCCTGTTCCGATCACAGTACATCTATCAGTAGAGGCTTGTAGGCATATCCTGTTGGTTAGTGCAGTATGTTGGGTTTGTATAAATTGGTGGTTTGTCAGCTGTAGTAGCTATGACGGCCTTGTCGGCCTAGCTTTATATTGATATTTAGTTAGTGCTAGTTTCCATTCAGTTTTATATTTTGCTTCGCAAATTGTCTTGCAAGGTGGCCCCATGGCCAAAGTATGACATTATGTGTTCAGAGTCCCTTAGTCGCAATTTGGTACGCCAGGTTAGGTGAGGCACGGGGTGCTTGTCTCGCTCCTAGGTTCGGGGCGTGACAAAAGGCAAGCTTTGCCCACGGTATATTAGGCCTTATAGGATCATTCAGAGAGTGGGCCAAGTAGCTTATGAGTTAGAGTTGCCCTCAGAATTGGAGTTTGTCCATCCGGTTTTTCATGTATCTATGCTACGGAAGTGCATTGGCGATCCTACCCGAGTGGTGCCCACGGATGATGTACAGATTACAGAGGACTTGTCATACGAGGAAATCCCAGTTGCCATCCTAGACCGACAAATCCGCAAGCTACGAAATAAGGAGGTAGCTTCCGTGAAGGTTTTATGGAGGAGCAAGAATGTAGAAGAGATGACGTGGGAATCGGAGGGAGAAATGAAGTCTAAATACCCACACCTATTTCAAACTGAAGATATGGCTCGAGATGGGATGCTACAACACAGCTCTATTCAGGCTGGCAGGTCATTAGGTAAGCCTTTATTTTTCACTTTTAGTATTTATGATTTACGGTCGGTGAAGCAAAGTGTTGCTATTTATAAACATTGGCCATGTGTGGCATGCATAGTATGTTTTCTGGCTGCGTGCAGGTTGGTTTTAACCTAGTGTATGAAGGATACTCTGGCAAAAGTTTCCCAAAGTCTCTAAGAGTAAACATTCGAGGACGAATGTTACCAGGGGAGGAATGATGTTACACCCTATATTTTCGTACGCAAAAATGCGTCGTAAGCAAACTAATATAGGACCAAAAATGAGATAATATTTAAAAGTATATAAAGTAAGTTAATGATGTTACCTCTGAGGTTACAAATATTGAAGATCATGAACAACAAGTACAAAGAGGGTTGGACGGTTCAGAAGCTAAAGCAATTGAAGAAAATAATATTTCGTCGAAAGTCGACAAGTTGGGAATATTATAACATGTACCTTTGGGGTGAGACTAGGGTGATTAACATGATAAGGAGATTATGTTATGATTTATATTAGTTGTATGACATCCGTGTGTTATGTTTTGAAGTTAAGCGAGTTGTGTAACAAAAGTCGATGAAAGTCATCACAAGTTACATTCATAAGTTTTACTGAAACTTTGGGTCAAATGTAACTGCACTTTTCTCCCAATATACTTAGAGTTATGGGGCGTTCCACCCATCAAATTAAATATCTATGAGTCTATTTTCCAACGCATTAAATCATTTGTCAATACGACATCGGAGTAGAGATATATGGGCATTTTTGCGATAGTGCGCAAGCTGCTAGGTGACAAGTAGGTATGTCACCTACTTGCTTAAATGAAAGCCCAAAAATGGGCCATTTCGAGTCTTCCAAAGAGGCCTTTTAAAGGCCTATTTTCTTCATATCTTAGACTTAAAATAGAGCATAATAACCAGACATAAGCTCTGCAAAGATCCTCCCAAATAATTTCCCACAAACCCTAATTGATTTTCTCTCCCTTTCAAGTTCTAATTGGAGGTAAAACCTAGAGTTTGAAGAACCAAGATAGGAGCTGAGTTATACAACAAATAAGGTGAGTTTACTACTCTATTTCATCTATTGTTTTTGCTGTAAATTCATGGTAAGTCGTTCTATACTTGTAAGAACTCACGGGATGGTTATCGGAAGCCGTGAGTTCGAGTTATTCACTTGTAGCGGACTGTTTTGTGGACTGTTTTGTGTTGCTGTTGGGCTGCGTGTTTTACTACTGTTTTGTGGATTTTTGGAGGAGGAAGGCGGTGTAGAAACACCATATAAATGTAGGGTGTTGGGCTGGTCGTTCCTCATAACATTTTCGGGTCGTTTGACACTACTACGGTGGTCGTTTTGTGTATGAAGAGATTGGAGTGTGTTGGGCTATTTTGTAGTATTTGATGGAGTATATAGGGATGGAAAATAATGTATATATGTTGTTATTATTGTGTTCTTGTATTGTTGGTGTTATCTTGAATTAGGAGGAAGTAAGGATTATAGGGCATATGCTGCCCGTTTTAATACAAAATAAGCTTGTCGTTCGTTGTGCGATAGTTGTACCTTTCGTAACTTAATGATAATATTATTATTGTTGTTGTAGATTAAGGTGCGAAGAGGTGAGTTCAACTTGGTGATTGGAATGATTGTGATAAGGTATGTTAAGGCTAAGCCCTTCCTTCATTTTGGCATGATCTCGTAATTACATGTGTTTGATAACGAGGCATAAAGAGAAGCTCATACTCCCGAATTTATATACACTATCCTAGTCTCATAAGTTACAGTATTCTCCCTTATCGGGACTTCATATTCAGTTTAGTTTTGTCTTTATTCAGTCAAGAGAGCAGAGGGTCTATATATATACACAGTATTACACTATTTTCACCACCATCGAGCTATAATCGGTGGGCAGCCCCTATTGGTCAACCTTTGATCAGATGGTAAGTTATATATACGGAGCCTACTATGGCCGAGCACCTATGAGCGAGCCCAGGATGGCCGAGATACAGAGCCCAGTATGGCCGAGCGCTATGAGCGAGCCTACTACGGCCAAGCAGTTACACGTACCGAGCCTTATAGGGCCGGATATTTATTTTACTTACTATATTGAAGGAGTTGAGTCAGTATCAGCAGGTAAGTATATCTCCAGATCATCTTTGACTCCCAGTTACTTCCAGTTATTATATTATCAGTTCAGTTTTAGTTTTCAGTTATGTTATTGCCTTACATACTCGGTACATTATTTTGTACTGACGTCCCTTTTTTGGGGACGCTGCATTTCATGCATGCAGGTTCAGATAGACAGACGGGTAGACCTCCTCAGTAGGTGTTTCCAGAGTTCAGCCTGATCAGTAAGCTCCACATCCTTCGGAGTTACGGGTCTAGGTTTTTGTGTACATCTTCTATATGTATTTATATATATTATGGATAGGTCGGGGCCCTGTTCCGATCACAATATATCTATCAGTAGAGGCTTGTAGACATATCCTGTTGGTTAGTGCAGTATGTTAGGCTTGTAGGCCTGGTATGTATATTTTGGTGGTTTGTCAGTTGTACTAGTTATGACGGCCTTATCGGCCCAGCTTTATATTGATGTTTAGTCAGCGCTAGTTTCCATTTAGTTTTATATTTTGCTTCGCAAATTATCTTGCAAGGTGGCCCCATGGCCAAATTATGACATTATATGTTCAAAGTCCCTTAGTCGCAATTTGGTACGCCAGGTTAGGTGAGGCACCGGGTGCTGGTCTCGCTCCTAGGTTCGGGGCATGACACATTTAATAAGTAAAATTATGTAACAAGTAGAGGCATGTAGCAAGTAAAAGCATCTAGTAGGTGAAAGCGTGTACTAAGTGAAGGCATGTAACATGTCAAGGCGTCTAATAAATAAATCATGTAACAAATAGAAGCATGTAACATGTAAGGGCTGATAACAAGTAAAGGCATGAATTCGGAAGGACATGTAATAGAAGTAAATCAAGTATAAGCATAAAAGTAACAATAACAGACACGGTAGGAACATGGATATAGTAGAAACAGGCCAAATAGGAAACACAGAGGTAACGACATAAGGAACACAAGCATGAAAGTAACATACAAAACAACAAACATTAATAGAAACCGAAGTAGAGTGCACATAAATGTTTAAAGTTCGAGTAATCATAACAAAAATCTAACTCCCATTCCTTTCACACGGAAACAACCAACTAGCCAATCATATTTCAAATCGCACAACAATACTCATCTTGCTAACATTATATCAATCCGCACGAAAATACCCCTCGTGCCAAACATTTCCCTAAGGCCCCAAACATTATCTCTTATTACGGATAAGGAAGCTCAAGTAGCATGGTAATAACCGGTATAGATGGGTGTTCCTGAAGCTACAGTAAAATTAACTATGTAAACAGTGTCAAAGACAACATATTAAATGTTTTTAAGATGCCATACATTCTAACATGATTCCTAACATATATAATTAAGTTCATTAGTCATAGAATTAAATAAAGCAAAAGTCAAGGAATCACCAAGTTCCACAAGGCACAAAGATGTATATAATGCCCCCTCATATCCGCATATACGCACGTCACCTCATATATGCATCACTCTCGCGTATAGCAAACAATATTATTTAGTAGGAAAAATTCTCTCAACAAATCTAAGCAAGACACTTACCTCAAACAAGCTAAACCAATACTCTAAAAATGTCTTCCCGCGTGAATAGACCTCCGAACGGCTCTAATCAAGACAAAAGCAACTCAATAACATCAAATAATGCCATAGGAATCAAACCCAAACATAATCAAATACTCAAAGTCAACCAAAATGTTAACCAAGGAGCGCACCTTGAAACCCTACAAAACTCATAAATTTTAACAATCCATTCGAATACAAGTCCAACCATACAAGTTTTATCCAAATCCGACTCCGAATCGATATTCAAAACTCAATTTTTCACTTTAGAAAAGGTTGGCCAAAACCCCCAAAATGCACTTTCTTATCTTTCAAGCCAAAATCCTCTTTTCTTCTTTAAGATTCCTTGATTTAAAACCAAAATAATTGATAGATTTATGTTATAATCATAAATTTGAGTTAGGTTTACTTACCCCAATGAAGTAGATAAAAACTCCCTCAAAAATCACCTCTTCCCGAGCTCCAAAACCTTGTGAGAATAAGTGACTAAATTCCGGAATAAGTGAAAAAAGTGCAGCAACTGTCTCAGATCAAATCATATCCTAGATGATCCCAAAACTTATATTTTATAAGCCCAACATAATCGTTATGAGATTATAGCCAAGATACCCTTTTGAATCACCCAATTTGGCTTTAAAATGAGGGAGATATGATGTTTCAAAACACACTCAAGCCGCTCGAAACCCCATCCAATCATACCAACAAGTAAAATATATTATCCAAACTTATCCAAAGGCTTAAAACACCCACGGGGACATCATAACAAAGAATCGAGGCTCAAACCGAATAGAATTTCTCTTAAGTTGTTACATCTTTATTCCTTCAAAAGAGTGTCTGAATCATACTTACACACTTCGGATTACTTACAAACTTTGTACACATGTTCAAGTCAACAATATAGACCTATCCAAAGTCTCGGAATGCCAATTGGAGTCCAATAACATCAAAGTCAACTCTTAGTCAAACTTATGAACTCTTAAGTTCTTCACGTTGCCAACTTTTGACAAATAATGTCCAATTCTTCTAGGAACCTCTAAAATCAAATCCGAACATACGTACAAGTCCAAAATCATCATACGAACCTATCGGAACCATCAAAAGCCAAGTCAGAGTTTGATTACCCAAAAGTCAAACCTTGATCAATTCTTCCAATTTAAAGCTTCCAAATCGAGAGTCATTCTTCCAAATCAATCCCAAATCACACGAAAATCAAAATCGACCATACACGCAAGTCATAATATATCATATGAAGTTACTCTTCACAAACCACTAAATGGAATGCTAATTCAAAACGATCGGTCGGATCGTTACAGCTATGTGGTGAATTTTTCCATTCTAGGTTTTGTTGGATAGTTTCATATGAACTGGTATATTGGGATCGGGTTACACGCTGCAATGGTATTCATATTGATATTAGGATCAGGTTGCATGCCGCAACGATATTTACATTTATATTGGTATGGGGTTGCACGCCGCAACAGTATTCACAATGATATTGGGATCGGGTTGCACATCGCAATATTATTTATTAATATTTGGATAGGATTTCATGCCACAACTGTATTTGTTAATGATATTTGGTTGTGCTATTTGTGCATATTTCATGATTACCTTTTCCTTAGGGAATGTTTCATAAGGTTATGTCTTTGTTTTCCATGTATGTTAACTTGATCCTTAGTTCTCCAGTTGATGCTCTTACTATTATTCGTCATATCTATTGCCTTGTTTTCTTGCTTATTATCTACAAATATAAATATTAAGTGAGTATATTTTTACTTAAAACCTCGTCACTACTTCACTAAGGTTAGTCAAGATACTTACTAAGTCATGGAGTCAGTTGTTCCCATACTACACTTTTGCACCTTGTGTTCATATTTTGGAGCGAAGCGACTGTGGATGACGAGGCAAGCATTAGGGATGTACCAGCATTCCGGATTCAAGCTTCCCATTGTATATGGTGGTTTAGGACAAAAAATTCTATTTATGTAAACTTCAAGCAGATGTTATATTTAATCTACATACCAGCTTTTTAAATCTAAATCTTAGTAGCTCATGACTTGCACTACAAATCTTTGGAATAGTTGTATGGATTTTCCCCCATCTTATTTATTGTTCTTATATGATCTTCCATTCGAGTTATGTTATTTATTGTTTGGATCACCTAGCATGTTGGGGTTAGGTGCCATCACGACTTGGGGGGATTTTGGGTCGTGACAAGTTGGTATCAGAGCACTAGGTTCGTAGGTTCTACGAGTCATGAGCAAGTGTCTAGTAGAGTCTTGTGGATTGGTATGATGATGTCCATACCTATCTTTGAGAGGCTACAGAGCATTTAGGAAACTTCCCTTCTTTCTTTACCCATCATGCGACTTTGTTTCAGCTTGAAGCCTAAATCTCCAATTTCTTGCTCTTCGAATGATGTGCGATGTTGAGTGCTCAGTATCAGATATGCACCGCCGATATGTGATGTTGCAGAGGGGATGTGAAGGGATATTGATACTTGATTATCGTTTCAATGTGTTATATAGTTTTGAGATGTGGATATGTCGGTGGATCTTTCAGTTATTCATTTGAGGAATAGATTCTTATATTTTATTGGTGGGTATAGACTCGAGAAGATTAATTGATTGCTTAGTGGTTGTGAACATGGTAGGGTAATAGGAAGATGTCGATTTGAGGTTAGTATGTGGGTTATCTCCTACGAGAAGATTTGACGTTGTGTGATTCTATGAGTCTTCTATTCAATAGAATGTATATACTACAATTTAAGGACACTTAAGGAAGTTGGCTTGATTGTTGTGAGGATGAGTATGTATCCGGCAGATGATCAAATTATGTTTTGACTAAATCTATGCAAGCTTATGAGGAGATTCAGCTGGATAGCAGCACGAGGTCATGGCGAGTTAAGAAGGAAGGGCATTGTGGGTTATCAGATGAGGTGTTTGTGGCTCCAAGCAAAGTGGGGGAGTCTACCATCGACGATCGGGTAAGTTGGGCATGTGTTGCTGCAGTTCCTGGATTTGGATGCATTGTGGATTTGATATGGTTTGAGAAGGGGGCCATCGAGGAATATTTGGGCAAGGAATTTGCTGGGCGCATTAAAGTAATATACTTTATTGATATATAAAGGTTGTGGAATGACCCAGGTTTGAAATTCATCAGGGATGAGGTGTGCAAGAGAAATGATTAACTCAGTTGCCTAAGGGTGAAGTTGCTTTTGAAGTATTCATGTTCTAATAGAGCACTAGTCGTTCATCATGTTTGGCTGTGTATTCAGAGATTAAGCAAAGTAGATGGCTCTCGAGAGAGGTTCAAGTTGGTTTAGGTTCCAGGAGGTGGTATTTAAGGATTTACCAAATTTTGTTATGTGGCTAAGGATTTGAGGTTTGCCTTGGATGGTGCCGAGACTTGCAGTATTTCTATATTATTATTGATTCTACATGGACGTATTAGTGGGATGAAAGAAATAGATTCAGATTAGCATAAGGTCTCTGTAGAGCGAGCATTTCAGTTTGAGCTACTTTTGGATTTGGTAGTCTGCGTGACTTGGTTGATTTAGATGGATTCGGTTCTGCTGGCTTGGCTATGTGCTAGTGGGTTTCCAAGAGTTCATGATTGTTTTGACCACGACACGAGGTTGCTAACTTCTACAGGTATAGAAGATTTGTTGTGTATCACGATGTTTTCCTGGAGTGAGTTAAGTGGAAAGGTTTCTGGTTGATAGAGTGTTTATCCTACGGGTATCACGGTAGATTCGGAGAGCTGCGTGAGGCATTGGGATTGAATGGACAAGGTTGCGGTTTAGTTTTGAAGGGAAGGTCATGAGTTCTAGAAAGCATGGGAGATTTCAGATGTTTAAAAGTATGATAGCACTATCTTGTTTCACCGGAGGGGGTGTGTGTTGTAGAAGAAGCATTGTGTATTGATTTGCAGATGCTTGATGAGTATTATAGAAATTGCATAGTTGGTGACTATTAATGTTCCGGGTTTACTACATGGCACGGAAGATTTATGGGAGTACTTCCCATAAGGTGACTGTGTATGACTAACGTATCAGTCATTTGAGTGAGAGAGTTGGAGATCATATATGGAGATTTCCTATATTCTTGAGATTTAGAGACTGGATGCTCTCAGAGGCAGACTATTACTTGGTTGCAGACTATGAAGGTGTAATAAGGATTAGACAGCTGATTGTATTTGTCACGGATAAGTAACTGTGGACTTTTGGAAGGTTATTTACTTATTTAGGGATGATCGGAATTAATTTGGGACCCATTGGTAGACCTAATGAGAAATGTATATTCAATATCGGATCACGTTTTCTTACTCATGCGCAACATCTACTGTGGGTATGTCATCGGGCGGAATGGTTGTTATTTATGCCCTGATCTGTTTCACATGTTACTCTCCTATGTTATGATGGGTTGTGAGGCTACTTTATTATTCACATTCATGTTGTGGTCTTGTTTAGGCGTTGTGGCGATATATGAACGAGATGACTTTTTTAATATTGATTTGTTTAATGCACCTTAGTCGTGCTTACCTTTTTCGTAGTGTACTATGCTTATTCATCTCCCCATGGTTATATATTTGCACTCTATCATGGTTGATGTTTATGCACATGTGTGTAGTGAGAATGAGCATTATGGATCGATGGGTATTCCCATGTGGATTGATATGTTTGGGTCGAATTGCAAACCGCAACAAAGTTATGCGGGATACCCTTCCTTGTGTTTATTTGTGTGTTTTGTTTTCCCTTTACGGGATAGGTTCATGGCATTATGATCTTGTTGTCTTCTACGGGTATAGAAGGTTTGTTGTGTATCGCGATGTTTTCCTGGAGTGAGTTTAGTGGAAAGGTTTCTGGTTGATAGAGTGTTTATCCTACGGGTTACTCAGAGTTGATGATGAGATTCCCTTTTGCGTATTGTATCACGGTAGATTTGGAGAGTTGCGTGAGGTTTTGGGATTGAATGGAAAAGGTTGCTGTTTAGTTTTGAAGGGAAGGTCATGAGTTCTAGATAGCATGAGAGATTTCAGATGTTTAAGAGTATGTTAGTTGTCACGACCCCAAAATCCCACCTTAGTTAGTCGTGATGGCACCTAGTCTCTAAGACTAGGTAAGTCTAACACATAAAAATCTAGCAGAAATAATGACTAAGATATCAAATTAAGTTGATAAATGACATAATAACCATGACTGAATAACAGTAGTACAATTCCCAATACCGGTAGTACAGAGTCATAAGCTCTAACGAAGTACACTAGTGAACTCCGAATACAATATTGTTTTGATAGGAAGATAAACAGTAGAAAAAACAATAGCAGAAGGGGACTCCGAGGCCTGCGAGCATCAAGAAGGTATACCTTGAAGTCTCCGAAATATCTGGGTCAACTCACTGACGTCAGGCACGAGCAGAAGTATCTGGATCTGCTCAAAAATATGCAAAAGTGTAACATGAGTATATCACAATGATACCCAGTAAGTATCAAGCCTAATCTTGGTAGAGTAGTGACGATGCCAGGTCATGACACCTACTAGACATACAAACCTGAACGGAATATTAATATAATCTAATAACGGAAAGCAAAGAAATAAATGACAACAAAACAATACAATGATGTAAGGCTAACAACGGATATTAAGGAAATAAAGGATAACAAAGAGGGACCATATGATAAGAACAACAAGTGATCAAATATCATACAATACAAGTAAAACGAATGAAGGAAATATAATAACCGTTCAAACCAACAATCCTTTATTGAATGTACAACAAGAATCACAACCGAGGTACCACACCTCATATTCACATTTCACAAGTCACAATCACAGTCTTCCTTATATCACCGTGTGAGCCTTGCATTTATTTTAAAAATATTTTTCCCGAGATAGCTACACACGTTTTAGCCCCCTTACCTCATAGTGTGGCTTCAAGTAATCCATTACTAGCAACACGCGTATATCAACAAAAGTGACTCAAAAACTAACACTCAAAAATAGCTTTTCCCTTAAACATTGCCTCTGCACAGCTCATATCTAATCAAAAATGACTTAATATCATCAAACAATGCAAGAAAAAACTATTACAATTAATAAAGCTATGATCTTTAAACAATTCCCCAAAAGTCAACCTGGAGTCAACCCGGTCAATACCCAAGTCCAAGGGTAGATCTTGACTACCCATAACCCCATAAGTCCATATATGTGAATTGTTTTCAAATCCAAGTCCAATTCGACTCTCAAATCTTAATTTTTTAATTTTCAAAACATAGACAAAAATCCCCAAAATTTCTTAGATTCTCATGAATTTGATGTTAAATCTCTTATATAATCACATAATATAATTGAAAATTGATCAAAATCACTTACCCAATGATTGTATGTGAAACTCCCCTCTCCAAATCGCCTCCTACCGAGTCTAGGGTTCTAAAATAAGAGAAATGAGATCAAATCCCGACATTCCAACCCTTTTGTTCGGGTGCAGATTTTGCAATTGTGACCCTTGGTTCGCAATTGCGAACCCTCGCAATTGCAAAGAATATTTCGAAAATGCGGCACCTGAGAGTCCCAGAGAAATGTCCCAATTGCGACACAGACCTCGCAAATACGAAGTCTGCCCTCTTTAGAAATGTGAGCCTACCCAGCCCAAGCATTTCTTTGCAAATGCGATCAAGGTATCGCAAATGCGACACCTGAGACCCCCTGCTATGATCACAATTGCGATGTTGGTGCTTGCAATTGTGATAGCGGGAGCACCATCACACCAACAACCTGAAAATGAGTCCAAACCCTTCCGAAACACGTCTGAAACTCACCCGAGCCGTCGGGGCTCCAAACCAAACCTTCACACAAGTCTAAAAATATCATACAAACTAACTTGCACAATCAAAACACAAAAATAACATCTAGAACCACGAATCGGACATCAAAACACATGAAATTTGAAAGGAAAACTCAAGAACCACTAAATCACAACCAAGCATCCGCGAATCCTATCAAACCAACTCCGAATTACACCAAATTTTGTAGAAAAGTTTCAAATAGCAAAACGGACCTATTCCAAGTCCCAAAATCAAATTCTGAACCCGATAGCCATAAAGTCAACCTACAGTCAAACTTAGGGAACTTTTAAACGTCAAATTGCCAACTTTCGGCAAAATAAGTCAAATCAACATAGGGACCTCCGAATTCAATTCCGGGCATACGCCCAAGTCCAAAATCACAGTACGAACCTATCGGAGCCATAAAAGTACCGTTCCAGGTTATTTTCACAAAAGTCAAACCTAGGTCAACATTTCCAACTTAACCTTCTAAACCAAGAACCAAAGGGTCCAAATCATTCTAAAACTTCTCGAAAATAAAATTAACCATCCCCGCAAGTCATAAAATTACAAATACACATACGGGAAGCTTCAAAAGGGAAAACGAGGCTCAAATACACAAATGACCGATCGGGTCATTACATTCTTCCCATCTTAAAACAAATGTTCGTCCTCGAACGTGCATAGAGACATACTTGAAGTGCCAAAAGGTGAGGATATCGACTCTTCATGTTGTGTTGGGTGTCCCATGTCGCCTCCTCGACCGGGTGACCTCTCCATTAAACCTTCACTGAAGAAATGTTCTTTGACCTCAACTTCTGGACCTGCCTATCCAAGATAGCCATCGGCTCCTCAACATAAGTCAAATCCTTGTCTAATTGGACAGAGCTGAAATCTAATACATGTGACTGATCACCATAATATTTCCAGAGCATGAAAACCGGATGAACCCCCAATAAGTAGGCCGGCAATGCAAGCTTGTAGGCTACCTCACCAACCCTTTCAAGGATCTCGAAAGTACCAATATACCTAGGGCTCAACTTGCCCTTCTTCCCGAACCTCATCAGACCTCTCTCTCCTGCCATGAATGCTACATCACGAGCCTTCCGATCAGCATAATTCTTCTACCTAGACTGTGTTGTATGTAGCCAGTCCTGCATCAACTTGACTTTCACTAAGGCATCCCAAACCAAATCAGTGCCCAACAACCTAGACTCTCCCGGCTCAAACCAACAAAGTGGAGAACGACACCGCCTCCCATGTAAGGCCTCATAACGAGCCTCGGTCACTGCACAACTCTCCAAAAATGCGATGTGAATCGCATGCCTTGATCGGAGATAATAGACATCGGCACACCATGAAGACGAACAATATCACGTATACAGATCTAAGCCAATTGCTCTAAAGATTAGGTAGCCATAATCGGTATGAAGTGTGCAAACTTGGTCAGTCTGTCCATAATAACCCACACAACGTCAAATGTCCAACAACAAAGTCCATGTTGATAAGCTCTCACTTCCACTCTAGAATATCAAGTCTCTGAAGCAAGCTGACAGGCCTCTGATGCTCGTACTTCACCTGCTGACAGTTCAAACACCAAGCCACATACTCTACTATATATTTCTTCATTCTTCTCCAGTAGTAGTGCTGCCTCAAATCCTGGTACATCTTTGCGGCACCCGGATGAATTGAATACCGAGAATTGTGGGCCTCCTCAAGTATCAACTCACTCAACCCAGCCACTTTGGGCATACAAATCCATCCCTGCATCCGCAATACCCCATTATCTCCAATAGAAACCTCATTAGCACTACCATGTAGCACCGTGTCCTTAAGGCCAAGCAAATGGGAACCATCATACTAACACGCTCTGATGCGCTCATACAAAGAAGACCGAGAAACCATGCAAGCAAGAACCCATCTAGGCTCCGAAACATCCAACCTCACAAACCGATTTGCCAAAGCCAGAACATCCAATGCTAACGGTCTCTCTCCAAATAGAATATAAGCAAGACTCCCCACGCTCTCAGCCCTCCTACTCAAGGCATCGGTCACCACATTGGCTTTTTCGGGATGATATAGAATGGTGATATCATAGTCCTTTAATAGATCTAACCACCTCCGTTGCCTCATGTTCAGATCTTTTTTATTAAACAAGTGTTGTATACTCTAATGATATGTAATACCTCACAACACACGCTGTAGAGATAGTGCCTCCAAATCTTCAATGCGTGAACAATGGCTGCCAACTCTAAATCATGTACTGGGTAGTTCTTCTCATGGGACTTCAACTGACGTGAAGCATAAGAAATCACTCTACCCTCCTGCATCAAGACACACCCAATGCCAATCCACGAAGCATCAAAATATATTGTATATGAACCCGACGCTGAAGGCAAAACTAGAACTGGAGTTGTAGTCAATGCAGTCTTGAGCTTCTGGAAGCTCTCCTCCCACTCGTCGGACCACCTGAATGGAGCACCCTTCTGAGTCAATCTGGTCAAAGGAGCTGCGGTGGATGAAAACCCCTCAACAAAATAGCTATAATAACCAGCCAAACCTAGAAAACTCCGGATCTCCGTAGCAGAAGACGGTCTGAGCTAACTCTGAACTGCCTCCACCTTCTTCGGATCCACCTTAACCCCCTCACTAGACACCACATGACCCAAAAATGCCACTGGATCAAGCCAAAACTCACACTTGGATAATATTGCATATAACTTCTTCTCCCTCAAGGTCTGGAGCACAATCCTCAAGTGATACTCATGATCCTCTCGGCTGTGAGAATACACCAAAATGTTGTCAATGAATACAATGACAAAAGAATCAAGATATGGATGGAATACATTATTCATCAAGTGCATAAATATTATTGGGGCGTTGATCAGCCCAAATGACATCACCAGAAACTCATAGTGACTATAGTGAGTCTTGAAAGTAGTCTTCGAAAAGTCTGAATCCCGAATCTTCAACTGATGGTACCCTGACCTCAAATCATTCTTTGCGAATATCCGAGCATGCTGAAGCTGGTCGAACAGATCATTAATATGCGGTAATGGGTACTTGTTCTGACTGTAACCTTGTTCAGTTTCCTGTAATCAATACACATCCTCATAGAGTCATCTTTCTTCTTCGCAAATAAAATTGGAGCACCCCAAGGCGAGACACTCAGCTAAATAAAACCCTTATCAAGCAACTCCTAAAGTTATTCCTTTAATTCTTTCAACTCTACTGGTGTCATACGATATGGTGGAATAGAAATGGGTTGAGTGCCTGGCACCAGGTCAATAATACAATCAATATCCCTATCAGGCAGCATGCATGCCCGGTAGGTATGCTAGAAACACATCTAGAGAATCTCTCACTACCGAAACTATCTCAAATGTAGGAATGTTAGCACTGACATCCCTCACAAAGGCTAGTTATGCTTCGCACCCCTTCTTAACCATTAGATGTGCCTTTAGAAAGGACACCACCCTTCTAGGAATATAATCCAATGTACCTCTCCACTCCAACCGTGGCATAGCCAGTGTGATAGGGCGACAACCAATCTATGCCCAATATTATATCAAAGTCTACTATACTGAGTAGCAATAGATAAACTCTGGTCTCATATCCACCGATAGTGACCAAACATGACCGATAAACACGGTCTACAATAATAGGATCTCCCACAAACGTGGACACATATACATGAGCACTCAAAGAATCACGAAATATATCCAAATATGAAGCAAAATAAGATGACACATATTGTTGCACCCTATTTTGCACAAGTCAAAATAATGTACAACTTATAGTACTCTACAAGTTTAGTTAAAGTTTAGAGTCGCCACCTAATATTTAAGGAACACTAGGACACCTATATTACACTATGTAATATACACTTTGACTATGGTCTACGAAACCGTTGAGATTCTGAGTAAGAGTTCAAGTTATCTCAAAGGGAAGGTATTAGGAATCCCTCAAGATCCACAAAATGTGGTTCCTGTGGACTCGATCAAAAAAGAGAGGGAAAGTTCAAAAGGATGATTAACAAATACTCACAACTATTACAAAAAATAAAAGAATGATCAACGTGTACTATGTGCAGATGAAGTATGCAAGTATTTTTGGTACTTTTAAAATGATATGATTAAAATATATTGACTCATTCGAAATATATGTAAAGTGGATAAGGGAATCATATTCCAAAAGATAAGCTGAGTGTAAAGTGAGTTCTAGATAAAGAATAGTAGAATATTTGAAAAAATATATGTACAACAAAATGTAGCATGTGAAAGAATAATAAAAGATATTAAAAATGGTAGTTTTAGTGTAAATCGAATAATACGAAGAGAATTGCATCTAAAGAATTCATGTTAACTCAAAGTGTTTGAACAAAATCTTGATCTTACAAGAATAAACTTGAAGAGAAACGACTCATAATTAGAGTTTAAAAGTTTATATAGATGACTACTACAAGAAGAAACTTATACTAAAGGATTGAGAACAGGGGAAAGAATATTTATTTGCACAGAACTAGATATTTTACAAGTAACTTGACCAAAGAGTGTTGAAAGAATTATCTCGATTTATAATGAGCAAAGTGAAAAAAAGTTATTTTGATGATTAAAGAATGAATATTGTATAGGAAGAATGTATCAAAATGTTTTACATAAAAAACTATTGCATCAATATGAATAAGTGTTCGCGCTAAAAAATGAATCATCATTCAATAAAAAATTAAGACCATCTTTAGAGTCATGGTCTTGAAACACAAATTGTGTGATCCAAGCCCAAATGACTACAAGGCTCAAGTCTCTCAAAGAATAACATAATAATTCAATTAAAACTTCTTTACTAATTATGTCTCCTCAAAATGTTTTAATTAAAGAGTAATTTACATATAGAGAGATTCGAAAGGCATGCTAGTATAACTTTAAGAAAATACGATAAAATGATTTGTTTTTATTTTTATGAAAAAAGAGCATGTCATGTTTTTCTTTTAGATATACAACTACCCTAATTGATTATGTATGGGTCAATTCAAATTGATCAACCAAGTAAAGATATATTTTACATCCTAAGTATACATACAAATATCACGAATTATCTAATGCACAACATTATGGATTAATCGGATTATTAACTAAATGCAATCCACCCTAAGTGTTTAGCAAATAGGTAAATATCCAAGTAGGCAAGCAAACACAACTTTTATCTATGATTTTACTATACTTTATGTTTTGGTTACATCCGAGAACGGGAAGTATATAGCGGGGAATCAGCGCGGAGTTTGTCTTCAATCGTTCTCCAAATGCCGTCTTCCGAAAGCGACTTTATATGATAGTACCTCACAAGACAAGAAAAGTGAAATTGTTAGCGAAATAATATAACGTAAAAGATAAACTAATAATGTGACATGTTTTTTAAATGGTTTTTGTTTTAAAAATATTTTTTGGAAAATTGCTTTTGAAAATATTTTTGTTTTGAAAGATTATTTAAAAAAATATTTTTGGAAAATTGTTTTTGAAAAATAGTTATGGAAAATACTTTTAAAAATAATATAGGAAAATACTCTTTTGAAAATGATTTAAAAAATATTTTTGGAGGCTCGGATGGTGTATTCCATATAGCAATAAGACATTAGAATTCGAACGCCGACTTGATAGCAACTCCGGTGGCAAACCGTGTTGCCTTCCAAAGCGCGGATAGCCACATTCTCGACTTTTATTTTTCCTTTGGCTTTCGTCGTCACCTCATAAATATATTTTGTTCTGAATCCGAGGGACGGTGTAGTATCTTATCCTTTATCAATCCAAATATCATAACAAAGGCGTTAAAAATTCTATTCTCATCGGCCTTTAATATAGCATTTTACTCAAATATCAACGACACCAACATTGGAAAGCAATCTGTCAAGACAATGTTGCAACAGGAAAAACCAATAACAACAATTCTATTTTACAGTAGTCGGTCCAACGTAGTAAACGAAGATGCCTCACAAGAACCGTATCATATCACCTTATCAAAGAAATAACTAGCTGCTGCAAAATTATAGGGATTAGTGATAATAGAAAAGCTCAAATCACGTATAACATTAAACTTATGGGCCAAATAACATCACAAAGAATCGGAACCTCAAACTAGCGCTTAAAATCGCCATAGGCTAGCTTTCAAGCTTGTATCAATGTCAAAGAACACAAGGCAATCAAAAGCCAGGTTCAGCCATAATCAAGAGGTCATCGGAAATGGCAGAAACAGTGGAGCAGCAAGGAGTCGCCGGAAAGCGTACAAATCGCCGGAAAGCTCAAGAACCCGACCAGATCTTCTCAGATCTAAGCTCCGCATGCAAAACAAACCAAAAATTTATAAATACTCACAAAGAAGGTCACTGGCTATGGCATCACTACCACAGCAGGCACCAGAATGACACCAAATGGCGAGCATAAGGAGTCGCCCGAAAATCGCGATTCCAAACAAATCTGAGACCCACGATGCATTTTGGCCACATGGTACTGTCAGTCGCCATTTTCAACGAGTTTGTCGGCGATTCTAGTAGAAAGACGATGAGGCAGCGAAGGGAAGAAAGAGGGGAAGGGAGAAGCAGCGGGGCTAGCCATTGGAGCGGCCATGGTTGTCGAAGATGGAGCTAAGGGAGGCAGCCTTCTCCATTGAAGACATGAGAGGCTCTTTCTTTGGGAGATGTGGCTGGTGTGTTCTCTCAAAGAGGAGAGTGAGATATGAGAGAGCTATTACAGTTTTTGACTTAAAAAAATGTGATGGGTAGTGTGTAGGTGTGTGGGTATATCATAGATGTATATAGTGGGTGTGTGTAAGAGATTGTGTGGTCTTTATTTTTAGTGAAAAACAAATGTAAAATAAGAAAAATAATATGTGGTTTAAAATGAAGGAAAGTCATGTCACATCCACGTCAAATCAGGTCACGTCAGGTCACATCAAGATGTCTTGTCACATCGAGTGTGTTGTCACCTCGGATGTTGACGAGACACTAGGTTTTACTGTATTTGATCCGTATTTGAGAAAAATTCTATTGTCTTCCATGTAATAGATAGACTGTGTTACGAATTAAAAGATAATTATTTAATTTAAAAATACGACTTGTAATATTTATTAAAATGTCAAATACTATAATAATATGTAGTAATTATTATTTTATTTTTTTGAAAGGCAATAAATTGATAAAATATCCTAATATTTGAAAAATAGGACAATTATCAATAGATTGTTTGAAATTTATAAAAATGCACAAAAATGATAGTATTTAACTTATTGCAATAAAATGAAAACAATTTCTATATTTTGTAAAAATAGAAATAATTATCAATAAATTGCATTAAAGTTAAATAATGTGCAAAAAACTATTTTTATCATTTTTTGATTAGGAAGCCTATAAAAGTTAATTTTAAAATACGGATGGTCAAAATTGAGTGTCAACAGCTACCCCTCTTTGACCGGAGATGATGTAAGAGTATTCGGGCAAAGAAATTGACACCATATTCAATTTTGTCCTGATATGACAGCGTGGGGGATGAGGAGGTTTTGAAGATTGTGACCGAACGCTGGTATTTAAGTTGCCTACATATCTCGGGTTGCACGAGAATCAGGTCGCGTGTAGTTCTGGAAGATTGGGTACTACTTATGAATCGTAGCCTCAAAGAGTTGAAGACAAATGTTTGAGGATGAAAAGATTCGTGTGATCTCGATATTGCTTCCAAGATTGCCCTAGTGTTGGACTGTGGTGACACCGGGACATGAATGTTGGATGATGGATGGATCGATTTGAATGGATTTTGATATGAATGCGGCTGGGCTCAGTGTTGAGTTTTCCTAGATATCTCGAATGTAATGAGAATCAGGCCAATTGTAGTTCGAGAAGGTGATGGGATGATTTTAATTTTTTAGAGTTGCCCAAGCATCAAGCTGTGAGGATACTGGGTGTTTTATTTGACTATGGGGGTTCGGATTGCCTACACACCCCATGTCAATAGGACATAAGGACGATACTTGGGGACATGTCGCCGATTGCTATTAGAAAGCTCGACGTCCGTCCTCAAAATCTGCCCTAGTTTATTTGCTAGAAGATAGTTTCACATTGTGTCGCGTCATTAGAGTTGACGAGGTGTAGACTATGCTTCCGTATGAGAAGGATGGATATGTGAATTTTTAACAAAATAGGGTCCCAGGCTGGAACTTTAATTCGAAAGAGATCCGGGCTAGATACTGGTCCGAAGTGGTCGGAACAGTTTTGATTTTTTTGAAAAAAATTCGGGTTGTGTACCGGTCCAAAATGATCTGAGCACTTTGATTTGAAGGAAATCTAGACTGTGTACCGGTCCTAAGCGATATCAGAGCACTTTGATTTGAAGGAAATCCAGGCTGAGTACCGATCCGAAGTGATCGGAGCACTTTGATTTGAAGGAAATCCGGGTTGAGTACCGATCTGAAGTGATCGAAGCAATTTGATTTGAAGGAAATCCGAATTGTGTACCAGTCCGAAGTGATATCAGAGCACTTGAATGTCAAAGGAAATTTGGGCTGGGTACCGGTCCGAAGTGATCGGAGCACTTGAATGTATAAAGAAAATTCGGGTTGTGTACCGGCCTGAAGCGATATCGGAGCATTTAAATCTAAAATACCAATATTAGGAGGTGGGTGCCTGAAAAATTGAACTTTAAATGAAATGCCCATTGTTCAGAAGGGCGTCTGGAAAAGCAAGAAGCTATTATTTTTCTATGTAAGAAAATTGATGAAGAGGGTTATGTTATTAATGACTCGGGTAGGCAATAGATACGCAAATGATAGAATTTTGGAATGATATGGCCGAGTCTGAGTTAGACTGCCTACGTATCCGATGGAATCAGGCCAAATCATAGTTCGATTGCAAAAGGTGACTGAATCCGATGTGGATTGCCTATGTATTCCTACCAAAGGAAATCAAGTTACGACGTAGTTCTGAATATATAAAAATAATTTTTTTTTATTTTCTATTACAAGAGTGGGACCGGACCCTACGTGGGTTGCCTACGTACCCCCCCCCCCCATGGGAAGTCAAGTAGGGTGTAGTTCTGTTACAACAAAACCTAACTACACTGTCAATAAAATTTAACTCTTTTGTTTTCTGTATTTTTTGTTGTTTTGTAACCTTTTGTATTTGAAGATTTGAGAAGTAAAGAAAGATTGCGATTTTATTGATTGATCATCATTTTTTGACTTGACTTTAGTTGGTACCAACAATTAGTTTTATGCAAAAGAATTTCCACCATATACTTTCCAACAAATCGAGATCAACTTATGGGTAATTCATATAGCTTCGAGTGGTACCTCATTCATACCTAAGTATCGACAAGATTCGTTTGGCTTGCTTCAATAAAAGGTTTTGAATTCTGCCGAACTCATGTTTCAAGTGCCCTCACCACAAAAAATAGTCCTAATTTGCACACAAGTTTGATGTATATTTTTTTGTGTTTTGACTTTTAGGATATTTCTTTAGAAGTACACTCACACTCAGAAAGATATTCAATGCATGCAATTAAAATACCATATGCTTGACCTTTATATGAGTATCCACTAATGTGAGAACACTTGGAATAGGATCATATAGGGCTTTATCATTGGCTTGTAATGTAGGATTGGGGATGGGTAGGATATTCATTTGGGATAAAAGTGGTTAATCCATCCATGAGCACTGCGTTGTATTCGTGTCTTCGAAGTTCAAACCATGCTTCGGTGCTTGATCTTGTTTAGCTCGATGTCCCTTTCTTTTCTTTTATTGACTTTTTTCGAACTTGTAGGAGATTCTTCTTCCGTTTTTGTAGAATTTTTCTTTCTTTTTCTTTCTTTTGAATCTTCTCTTGCTTTTTAGGAGTTTTCCCTTCTTTTATTGGAGTTCCTCCTCTTTCAATTTGTGGAATTTTTCCCTTTTTCTCTTTTTTCTCTTTTTTTCTTTTGTTTCCTCCGAATTTGCGGAAGTTTTCTCCTTTTCGTTAGATCCCCCTTTTGAATTTTTGGAGTTTCCTCTTTATTTTCTTGAAGTCATGTCTTTGAATGCCTTGGACTTCGCATATTTCGCCTTTTTATTCTTGTCGCATTCACTTTGGTCTTCGTCCGAAGTTACACGTTTTTAGTGCGTGCAAGGAAGTTGGGCAAAAAGAGGGGTAGCTCGTAAGCATAAAGAAGAAAAAAGCTTAAGGCTCAAAGGGGGGATTCTAGGGATTAACGCAATTTGGTAGGCTTGAAAGGCTCAAATGAATCAAAGAAGGCGTACGATCATTTCCTAAACCAAGCGTTACCCAGGATTTCGCCTCAACAGACATTCGGGCCAATTAACATTTGTTCTTTTCTATGTTCATTCCTAACTGTGTTGGTATCAACCAAGTCAATTTTTAAGAATGATTCATTTTTTGTTTTGTTTTTGAATTTTGACTTTATAGGAATGATTCATCTTTCCTATATTCAAACTTTTGACTTAATCAATATTTTTTGTAATTTTTACAATATATAATTTTTTCAAATTTTTGGACTTAATCATTTTTCTTTTGAAAAATGATACCAAACCCCAAGGTTGCCTACATATCACGTTGAAATGAGAATTAGGTCAAGCGTAGTTCAAGAAAGGTGGAAGGAAAATATTTTTAAATTTTTATTTTATTTAATTCTTTTGAATTAATCAATTTTTGTGATTTTTGATAGAGAGAATTGAATGTAAAATGGGCTTTGTGGTTACCGTTCCGAAGCGCTACCGGAGCATTGAGTGTTAGACGGTCTTTATTACCGTTTCGATACGATATCAGAGCATTAAATGTTAGACGGGCCTTATAGTTACCGTTCCGAAGCAATATCGGAGCATTGAATGTTAGACGAGCTTTGTAGTTACTGTTCTGTATAGGAGCATTGAACAAGAAAGTAAAATGGCTGGTTGTGTACCATTCTGTATAGGAGCATTGACAGGAAAGTAAAATGAGGGTTGTGTACCATTCTGTAGGAGCATTGATTGTTAGACGGGGTTGGGTACCATTCCGTATAGGAGCGCTCACAGGAATGTAAAATGGCGGGTTGTGTACCGTTCCGTATAGGAGCATTGATTGTTAGACGGGGCTGGGTACCGTTCCGTATAGGAGCGCTGACAGGAAAGTAAAATGACGGGTTGTGTACCATTCCATATAGGAGCATTGGTTGTTAGACGGGGCTAGGTATCATTCTGTATATGAGCGCTGACGGGAAAGTAAAATGACGGGCTGTGCATCGTTCTGTATAGGAGCATTGATTGTTAGACGGGGTTGTGTATCGTTCCGTATAGGATCATTGATTGTTAGACGGGGATGGGTACCATTCCGTATAGGATGCTGATAGGAAAGTAAAATGACGGGCTGTGTACCGTTCCGTATAGGAGCATTGATTGTTAGACGGTGCTGGGTACTATTCAGTATATGAGCACTGAATGTTAGACGGGGCTGGGTACCGTTCCGTAAAGGAGCACTAAATGTTAGATGGGTTGTGTACCATTTTGTATAGGAGCATTGAAAGGAAGGTAAAATCTCCATGCGATGGGAGGGACAAGAAAGTAAATCTGTGCACGGTAGGAGTGACTGAAATGTAAGTCTCCGCATGATGGGAGGGACAGGAATTGAAATCTTCGCACGATGGGATCATTTTTTGATTGTTTGAAAAATGAGATCGAACCCGGGGAGGGTCCTTGATTGATGATTTTTTTTTATTTTTTTGAAAAATAAGATCAAACCCGGGAAGGGTCCTTGATTGATGATTTTTCTTTTTGATTTTTTACGTATCTCGTCGAAACGAGAATCAGGTCATGCGTAGTTCGGGAAGATTAGGGATAGTGAAAGATGTTTTAAATTAAGAATTGTAACTAACACTCCCCTGATTTTTTGGTTGATATTCCACAATGTCTGATGTCGGATGTTATTTTCTCGTGCAGTCTCAGGATAATGCACCTTTCGGCTGCCCGCGGGAACCATTTGATGATCATCCCCAGTTGACAACTGGGAAAGATGTTCTGATATGAATATAGAAAAGTGGTAAGAGGAGCAAAGTCATGAGAAATGATGGTGTTTATTGTAAACCTACTACTCCACTAACTATCTGACTGATGTTCCACCAAGTCTCAAACCAGATGTTACCTCCCTTGAAGTACCCGGGATGATGTTCCTGCAAAATTTAGAGGTAGAAAATGTTAGAGTCCCTCTTAGGTAAAGTTATATAATTAAAAGGGTGCAGAGTTAGGGCGTGCAACTAGTGGGTATCCGGTTTTGATTGGAAATGCGATGTTAACATTCCATGATGGTTCCGAAAATTGTATTATCCCTCTTGCGTCCAACAAAAATTCTTAGTTCGAGGGAGGAAAATTGATTCGTGTTATCTTGAGACTTCTCTTGTTCTTCTTTATTTGTTCGAGTCGTGCGAGCATGACACTCCTTGAAATCTAGCTAACAACTTGCCCCATGTAATGGAAATGGGTTGACTTGTATCGAATCTCTGAATTTAGAAAGTGGGAGTGAACATCGTGACTCTATAGCCAAGTGCTTGAAGGAAAGACTTGCATCTCATATGTTGGGATTTAAGTCCGGTGAAGGTCAAAGTAAGGTTGGCATGTTATTTTGATGTTTGGATTTTTGGGTGGAGTTTGGTTGACGCTCTCGGAGATTTTCGGGTTGAGAGCATCATTGCTCTGTTCCAAAAGAATTGACCCAGTTTCCAATATTGAGGAAATTAATTTGAAACAGTGGGGAGACCGAATCCTTATGTAGGGTTGCCTTCGTATCTTGCCAAGGAAAGAATTAGGTCAAAATTTAGTTCAGGCCAACTACTGGGACTAAGAGATCTGTATGGTTATCAAGAATAAGTGATTGTACTTTGAGAAGAATTGTGATTATGAATGACAACTCTTGGGTGGGTGGGTAGAGACAGGTAACCTTTGAATAAGAGATAGATGGTAGCATAGCGCATGGATCTGTTTCGAATTATGGAAGTTGGTGAAATGATAAGTTTGATTGAGAAGGATACATCGAATTAGTGGAAGATGTTCCAAGCTAAATCGACGTGTCTTTGAAAAGGCTAGTGGAATCCAGATGATGGTATGATTATGGGGATGGTCATGAAAAACGGAATGGGCATGTGTATTTGGAAGGTCCAAGGTTCAACACAAGTCAACCAGAGTTTAGTCAGATAAAGAGAACCTTATAGTGGATAACAAACAGAAGGGGTGTGTAACAAATAAAGAATACATAATAGATGTAATGACTTGGCCGGTCGTATTGAGTATTTTAGCTCCGATCACCCAATTATTGCCTCCTCTATATTGTATTATGGTTATGTGATTTGCCGGGGATGCTTGGTTTTGGTTTCGCATGGGTTTTGGAGTGGATTGGGACATATAGTCCCTAGGTTGGAGCTTTAAGTTGAAAGAGTTGACCGTAGTTTTACTTTTTGTAGACGACTCCGGAATAGAGTTTTGATAGTTCCAATAGCTCGGTATGGTAATTTTAGACTTAGGAGCATGTCCGGATGTTGATTGGGAGGTCCGTAGGTCGTTTCGTCTTGAATTGGCGAAAGTTAGAAAATTTAAGTTTTGGAAGATTGGAAAGTTTGACCGGGAGTTGACTTTATTAATATCGGGGTCGGATTTCGATTCCGGAAGTTAGAATTGGTCTTTCATGTCATTTATGACTTGTGTGCAAGGTTTGAAGTCAATCTGAGTTGTTTTGGTATGAATCGACATTAGTTTTGGAATTCCGAAGTTCGTAGTTTCATAGGCTTGAATTGGGTTGCGAATTATAGAATCAATGTTGTTTGATGTGATTTTTGCACTCGAGTCGGTCTGTTAGGTATTTTGGAACTTGTTGGTATATTCGGACGGGGTCCCGAGGGCCTCAGGTGTGAAACGGATTGAATCCAGAAAAATTTTGGACTTGTGCAATTGCTGAACCACTGATGTTCTGGTGTCATCGCACCTGCAGAGGGTTTGGCCGCAGGTGCGGACATGCAAAAGTGAGGAGCTGATTGTAGAAGCGAAGCTGGCTTTTCCCAGCTGGGATCACAGGTGCGAGGAGATATCCGCATCTACGAGTCCGTAGGTGCAGAGGAGTGGTCGCAGATGCGGACGGGGCTAGCTTGGTCTATTTTCGTAGAAGCGAACTTTGTCCGCAGAAGCGGATGCGCAGATGCGCGTTTGGTCCTCATAAGCGAAAAGTCTTGGCCTTAGTGGAAACTGCATCTGTGATGGTTTTTCCGCAGGTGCGGCGTCGCAGGTATGACTAAAGGCCCTCAAAAGCGAAATCGCTGGGCAGAAAAGGCCTAATTTCGAGGGTTTGATTTCATAATACATTTTTGGACCTATAGAGTTCGGTTTGTGGCGATGTTTTGAGAGATTTTCAAGGAAAGCATTGGGGTAAGAAATCCTAACTCGATTTTGGTTAAATTACACGAATCTATTGTTAATTTCATCATTTAATTAGTGATTTGAGTTGGAAATTTGAGAAACAATTGTGAAAACTTCTTAGGCTAAAATTTGGGAATTTGAAAGGCGATTTGAGTTGTATGGGGGAATTATCCCTTAGGATTGATGTTGTTTGTGATAATTGTGATGTGTGAATGCCGTGTACTCTAGGTGACAAGTGTGTGCACGGGCTAAATGATAAAATTTACCGGTTTTAGCTATGTAGATTCTTTTCATGCCTTAATTGAGTTACCTGAACATGTTATAGTCATCATTTCTAGTCTATCTTCACATGCTCTACTTGTCTTATCTCTTACTTGTTAATTGCCCTACATTTTTAGTTGAAGTTGATATTGTTTGCTCTATTCCTTATTCATTATTTAACCGTGAATTCTTTACTTGAAGTTGTTATTCTTGGGATATCTTGTTGATGAAACTGGTATTGAGTTATACAGGTCGTGATTCACATTGAGGCAAAGTGTTAAGTTGTGAAATATTATTCTGTTGAGTTATTCATATCCGGTTGTTATTGTTGAGACTCTTGTGTACATTATGGTTGAGCCATGAGCCCTTTATTGTGAAAACACTATTATTGTTGCTTTCTTTGGCAAGTTGTGATATTGGGCACTTGAGGTGCGATTTGTGATACGTTGTGATATTAATACGCATGCGGTGGTATAAGGTTTTGGTGTTGAAACGCATGCGATGAGATAAGGTGGGCTTGATACGCATGGCTACTAGGGGAACTACTAGAAGTCACGTTGTGTAGTAAGGTGGGCTAAAACGCGAGATGCTATTTCGGAAAATGATTTTCAAAACTAAATGCAAGGCTCCCGTGGTGATATAAGGAAAGATTGTGAATTATTCTTGTGATTTGAGACTACGGGGCGGTACCTCGGTAGTGACTCTTGTTGGTATTTCTCTATTACTGCACATGTCTTTTGTAGTTTTGGTTTCCTTAGCATATCATTCCTTGTTTTCTCTGTGTTGTATTATTTGCTTTAGTTCCATGTATCTAAGCTTGATATGTTATTTGTTGTTTCAATTTCATTACTACACTGCCATACACTTGTATAGTTTTTCTTATTTATTCCAGTAGGGCCTTGACCTTACCTCGTCACTACTCTATCGAGGTTAGGCTTGGCACTTACTGAGTACCGTTGTGGTGTACTCATGCTACGCTTCTACACACTTTTTGTGCAGATCCAGGTACCTCCTACTAGATCAGCTTCGGAGACTTCAATGTGTACCTGCTGGTGTCGGTAGGCCTCTGAGTCCGCCATAGACTATTTTATTTTCCTTATCCTTTTATAGACATTGTTATATCGGATTACTCAGTACTACTATTAGAGCTTGTGACTTGTATTCGTCGGGTTTTAGGAAATTGTATATACTGAGTTGCAGAGTTTCTTTATTTTAAATTATTGAGTATTTGAGAGTTATTTGTCATTTCAGTTATATCCCGCATGTTTTGTTAGGCTTACCTAGTCTTAGAGACTAGGTTCCATCACGACATCCTATAGAGGGAAATTGGGGTCGTGACAGGTTGGTATCAAAGCTCTAGGTTCATAGGTGTTACGAGTCACAAATAGGTTTAGTAGAGTTCGAAATTCTAAATCTCTATCTTTCTATTATCTCACATATGGTGAGGACACGTACAGCTAGATTGGATAATCAGACACCCGCGCCTCCTGCTAGAGCTGTGACAAGCCGGGGCCGAGGAAGAGGCCGGGACGGGCACGTGGTGCAGCCAGAGCACCGGCCCGAGCTGCTATAGAGGAGTCGCCAGTAGCTCAAGTTGGAGGGCAGGCACCTGAGATGCCTGTTACTACCCCTGCACTTGAAGAGACCCTTACCTAGTTTTTGAGCATGTTTGGCACTTTGGCCCAGGCGGGGTTGATTCCACTTGCCCCTTCCACATATCAGGCCGAGGGAGGAGCATAGACTCTCACCGCCCGTACCCCGGAGCAGCGAGTCTAGATTGACCAGGTCCCAGAGATCGTACCAGTGTAGCCGGTCATCCCAGTTCAACCCGAGGTTAGGGAAGCAACATCTGAGGGGGAGTGGCTCAGGCTCGAGAGGTACAAGAAGTACCACCCTCCTACTTTTAGCGGTTTGGCTTCAGAGGATGCCCAGGGTTTTCTCGAGGTCAGCCATTGTATCCTTCGTACTATGGGTATTGTGGAGTCGAGTGGGGTTGCTTTCACTACGTTCCAGCTTAAGGGAGCGGCTTATCAGTGGTGGCGAGTGTATGAATTGGGTAGCCCGGCCGAGGCAGCTTCACTCATATGGGCTCAGTTCTAAGAGATGTTCATGAGGGAGTTTGTTCCCCATAGCCTTCGTGATGCATGGCGTGTAGAGTTTGAGCAGTTGCGCTAAGGTTCTATGACCATATCAGAGTATGCTGTTAGGTTCAGCGAGTTGTCCCGACATGCACCAGCTTTAGTCTCCACAGTCAGAGAGTGAGTCCATCGATTTATCAAGAGGCTCCACCACAGTTTTAGATTCAGAATGGCTCGAGAGTTGGAGATTAACATCCCGTACTAGCAGGTAGTGAAGATCGCTAGTAGATTGAAGGGTATGTAGGCCCGGGAGAGAGAGGAGAGGGAAGCCAAGTGGCCTTAAGATTCTGGGACATATAGTGGTGCCCGTGCCCTAGTTGCAGCCCAACATGGTAGAGGCTATGTGATCCATCCTGTTCATTCAGCACTTCAAGCTTCCAACAGTATCTTGGCTACTCCTAAGCTTCAGGTTGCCCATTATGCACCGCCACTATCTCATGCACCTCCACACAGGGTGCTTTCAGTGGTCAGTCCAGCTGACCAGGCTCGAGCCAATTCCATCATCCACATCCTCCGAGAGCTTGTTTTGAGTGTGACGACACTCGTCATATAGTGAGGAACTGCCCCAGACTCAGGAGTGGTGCACCTCTACGGACTACTCAGGCCCCACGTATTCAACAGGGCCCTCATGCTTCTCAGGTCGTGATTACCGCACCAGTTGCCACTCCACCTGCAAAACCATCTAGAGGTGGAGGTCGGGAAGGTAGAGGTCTCCCTAGAGAGGGAGGCCAAGCTAGATGTTATGCTCTTCCTACTAGGATGGAGGCAGTTGTATTCGACTCAGTTATCACCGGTATTGTTCCGGTTTGTCATAGAGATGCATCAGTCTTATTTGATCCGGGCTCCACTTATTCCTATGTATCATCTTATTTTGCTCCATATTTGGGTGTATCCCATGCTTATTTGAGTTCTCTTGTCTATGTGTCCAAGCCTGTGGGAGATTCCATTATTGTTGACCATGTGTATGAGTCGTGTTTAGTTATTCTTGGTGGTTTTGAGACTAGAGCTGGTAGATTTTGATGTTATCTTGGGTATGGACTGGTTGTCACCCTAATATGCTATTCTTGATTGTCACGCCAAGACGGTAACATTAGCTATGTGAGATTTGCCACGGTTGGAGTGGAGAGGTACTTTTGATTATGTTTCTAGCAGGGTGGTGTCTTTCCTTAAGGCACATTGGATGGCTGGGAAGGGGTGTGAGGCATATCTAGCCTTTGTGAGAGATGTCAGTGTTGATACTCCTACCGTTGAGTCAACTCCGATAGTGAGGGACTATCTAGATGTGTTTCCAGCGGATCTTCCGGGCATACCGCCCAATAGGGATATCGATTTTGGTATTGATCTGTTGCCGGGCACTCAGCCTATTTCTATTCCACCATATCATATGGCCCCAGTGAAGCTGAAGGAGTTAAAGGAGCAGTTGTAAGGGTTGCTTGATAAGGGTTTCATTCGACCCATTGTATCACTTTGGGGTGCTCCGGTCTTATTTGTAAAGAAGAAGGATGATTCGATGCGCATGTGTATTGATTATCAAAAGTTGAACAAGGTTACAATGAAGAACATGTATCCATTGCCACACATTGATGACCTATTTGATCAGCTACAGGGTGCTAGAGTGTTCTTAAAGATTGATTTGTGGTCAAGCTATTATCAATTGACGATTGGGGAGCCAGATATTCCGAAGACTGCCTTCAGGACTTGGTATAGTCATTACGAGTTCCTTGTGTTGTCATTTGGGCTAGCCAATGGCCCAGTGGCATTCATGCACTTGATGAACAGTGTATTCCAGCCCTATCTTGACTCATTTGTCATTGTATTTATTGAAGACATCTTAGTGTATTCCCGGAGCCGGGAGGATCATGATTAGCACTTGAGGATCGTTCTCCAGACCTTGAGAGAAAAGAAGTTGTATGCAAAATTTTCAAAGTGTGAATTCTGGCTTGATTCGGTGGCGTTTTTGGGTCATGTAGTGTCGAGTGAGGGGATCAAGGTAGATCCGAAGAAGATTGAAGTATTGCAGAGTTTGGCCCAGACCGTCTTCAGCTACTAAGATCCAAGTTTGGGCTATTGAAGTAGTGTTGCCGACGGGTTTGGGGTCTTACAGTGTGTATTGTAATGCGCCGCGTGCTGGCCTCGACGCGGTGTTCATGTAAGACGGTAGGGTGATTGCCTATGAGTCTAGACAACTGAAGGTACATGAGAAGAACTATCTTGTCCACGACCTTGAGTTAGAAGCTATTATTCATACCTTAAAGATTTGGCAGCACTATTTGTACGGTGCACCTTGTGAGGTCTATACCGACCACTAGAGTCTACGATATCTGTTCAAAAAGAAGGATCTTAACTTGCGTCAGCGGAGATGGTTAGAGTTTCTTAAGGACTATGATATAACCATTCTGTATCATCCCGGGAAGGCCAATGTGGTGGCCGATGCCTTGAGTCATAAGGCGGAGAGCTTGGGCACTTTAGCATATCTACCGGCAGTAGCGAGGCCATTGGCATTGGATGTTCAGGCCTTGGCCAACCAGTTTGTTATATTGGATGTTTCGGAGCCGAGTCAAGTTTTTGGCATGTGTGTTTTCTCGATCTTCGCTATATGATCGTATTAGAGAGCGTCAGTATGGCGACCCCCATCTACTTGTCCTCAAGGACACGGTTCAGCACGGCGATGCCAAGGAGGTCACTATTGGGGATGATGGTATGTTACGGATGCAGGGTAGATTATGTATGCCCAATGTAGATGGTTTACGTGAGTTAATTGTTTAAGAGACTCATAGTTTGTGGTACTCCATTCATCCGGTTGCCACTAAGATGTATCAGGATGTATCAGGACTGGAGGCAGCACTATTGGTGGAGGCGGATGATGAAAGACATCATGGAGTATGTAGCTCGGTGCTTAAATTGTCAGCAGGTGAAGTATGAACATCAGCAACCAGGTGGATTACTTTAGAGGCTAGAGATTCCAGAATGGAAATGGGAGCGGGTTACTATGGATTTTGTTGTTGGGCTACCACTGACTCAAAGGAAGTTCGATGCAGTATGGGTGATTGTGGATAGGTTGAACAAGTCGGCTCATTTCATTCCAATAATGACTACTTATTCTTTAGAGCAGCCGGCTTAGGTCTATATTTGCGAGATCGTCAGACTTCATGGTGTGCCGGTATCCATCATCTCTGACCGGGGTACGCTGTTTACATCATAGTTCTGGAGGGTCGTACAGCATGAGTTAGGCACGCGGATTAAGTTGAGTACAGCATTTCACCCTCAGACTGACGGACAGTCTGAGCGCACTATTCAGATATTGGAGGATATGCTTCGTGCATATGTGATGGAGTTTGTTGGTTCTTGGGATCAGCTATTGCCGCTTAAGGAGTTTGCCTACAACAACGGCTACCAGTCGATCATTCAGATGGCTCCGTATGAGGCCTTGTATGGGAGGCAATGTCGGTCTCCAGTGGGTTGGTTTGAGCCGGGTAAGGCTAGGGTATTGGGTATAGACTTAGTTCAGGATGCTTTGGAAAAAGTTAAATTAATTCAAGATCGGCTTCGCATAGCCCAATCTAGATAGAAGGGTTATGCGGATTGGATAGTTTGCGATGTTGCATTCATGGTTGGGGAGCGGGTCTTGCTTCGGGTTTCGCCAATGAAGGGTGTTATGAGGTTCAGAAAGAAGGGCAAGTTGAGCCCTAGGTATATCGGACCTTTTGAGATTCTTGAGAGGATTGAAGAGGTGGCTTACAGGCTTGCATTACCACCTAGTCTAGCTGCAGTTCATCCAGTATTCTATGTTTCGATGCTCCAGAAGTATCACGGCGATCCGTCTCATGTGTTGGATTTCAGCTCAGTCCAGCTGGACAAGGATTTGTCTTATGTTGAGGAGCCGGTGGCCATTTTGGACAGACATGTCCGAAAGTGAAGGTCGAAGAACATTGCTTCAGTGAAGGTTCAATTGAGCAGTCAACCAGTCGAGGAGGCAACTTGGGAGACTGAGCATGATATGCATAGCTGTTGTCCACATCTTTTCACCATTTTAGGTATGTCTCTATACTCATTTGAGGACGAACGTTTGTTTTAAGAGGGGGAGGATGCAACGACCTGGCCATTCGTTTTGAGTATTTTAGACTCGATCCCCCAATTATTGCCTCCTCTATGTTGTATTATGGTTATGTGAATTTCTGGGGGTGCTTGGTTTTGGTTTCAGGGGAGTTTCGGAGTGGATTGGGACATATAGTCCCTAGTTTGGAGCTTTAAGTTGAAATAGTTTACCGTAGTTTGACTTTTGTATAGACGACTCCAGAATGGAGTTTTGATGGTTCTAATAGCTCTGTATGGAGATTTTAGACTTAGGAACGTGTACGGATGTTGATTGGGAGGTATGTAGGTCGTTACGACGTGAAATGGCAAAAGTTAGAAAATTTAAGGTTTGGAAGATTTGAAAGTTTGACCAGGAGTTCATTTTATTGATATCGGGGTCGGATTCCGATTCTGATTCCGGAAGTTGGAATAGGTCTGCTATGTCATTTATGACTTGTGTGCAAAGTTTGAAGTCAATCAGAGCTGTTTTTGTATGAATCGGCGTTAGTTTTGGAATTCGGAAGTTCATAGTTTCATAGGCTTGAATTGGGTTGTGATTTATAGAATCGATGTTGTTTGACGTGATTTTTAGCCTCGAGTAAGACCGTTAGGAGTTTTTAAACTTATTGGTATATTCGGAAGGGGTCCCGGGGGCCCCGGGTGTGAAACGGATTGAATCCTAAACAATTTTGGACTTGTGCAATTGCCGAACCACTACTGTTCAAGTGTCATCGAACCTGCGGAGGGTTTGGCCACAAGTGCGGACTCAAAAGCGAGGAGCTGATCGTAGAAGCGAAGCTGGATTTTCCTAGATGGGATCGTAGGTGCAAGGAGATATCTGCATCTGCGAGTTCGCAAGTGTGGAGGAGTGGTCGCAGATGCGGACGGAGCTAGCTTGGTCTATTGTCGCAGAAGCGGGCCTTGTCCGCAGAAGCAGATGCACAGATGCGCGTTTTGTCTGCAGAAGCGGAAAGTCTTGGCCTAAGTGGAAACAATATCTATGATGGTTTTTCCGCAGGTGCGGTGTCGCAGATGCGACTAAAGGCCCGCAAAAGAGAAATCGATAGGCAGAAAAAGCCTATTTTTGAGGGTTTGATTTCATAATCCATTTTTGGACCTAGAGAGCTTGGTTTATGGCGATTTCTCGGGAGATTTTCAAGGAAAGCATTGGGGGTAAGAAATCCTAACATTTCTATTGTTAATTTCATCATCATTTAATTACTCGGTTGGGGTAAGAAATCCTAACTCGGTTTTGGTTTAATTACATGGAGTAGTGAGGAGTCGCCGGAAAGCTCAAGAACCCGGCCAGGTCATCTCAGATATAAGCTCCGCCCGCAAAACAAACCAAAAATTTAGAAATATTCACAAAGAAAGTCACCAGCGATGGCGTCACCACCACAGCAGGCACCAGAATGACACCAAACATCGAGCACAAGGAGTCGCCGGAAAATCGCGATTCCAAACATATTTGAGACCCACGACGCATTTTGGCCACTTGCTACTGCCAGTAGCCATTTTCGGCGAGTTCGTCGGTGATTCTAGTAGAAAGACGATGAGGCAGCAAAGGGAAGAAAGAGGGGAAGAGAGAAGTGGTGAGGCTGGCCATAGGAGCGGTCATGGTCGTCGGAGATGGAGCTAAGGGAGGCAGCCTTCTCCATTGAAGAGATGAGAGGCTCTTTCTTTGGGGGATGTGGCTGGTGTGTTCTCTCAAAGAGGAGAGTGGGATATGATAGACCTATTAGGGTTTTTGACTTAGAAAAATATGATGGGTAGTGTGTAGGTATGGGTATATCATATATGTATATAGTGGGTGGGTGTAAGAGATTGTGTGGTCTTTATTTTTAGTGAAAACAAATGTAAAATACGAAGAAAAATATGTGGTTTAAAATGAAGGAAAATCTTGTCACATCATGTCACGTCAGGTCATATCAGGTCACATCAAGATCTCTTGTCATATCGAGTGTCTTGTCATCTTGGATGTTGACGAGACACTGGGTTTTACTGTATTTGATCCGTATTTGAGATAAATTCTATCGGCTTCCATGTAATAAATAGATTGTGTCACGAATTAAAAGATGATTATTTAATTTAAAAATACGACTTGTAATATTTATTAAAATGTCAAATATTGTAATAGTATGTAGTAATTATTATTTTATTATTTTGAAAAGACAATAAATTGATAGAATATCCTAATATTTAAAAAATAGGACAATTATCAATAAATTATTTGAAATTTATAAAAATCCACAAAAATGGTAGTATTTATCTAATTGCAATAAAATGATAACAATTCCTATATTTTGTAAAAATAGGAATAATTATCAATATATTGCATTAAAGCTAAATAATGTGCAAAAAACTATTTTTTATCATTTTTTGATTAGGAAGCCTGTAGAAGTTAATTTTAAAATACGGATGGTCAAAATTGAGTATCAATGGTTGCCCCTCTTTGACCGGAGATGATTTAAGAGTCTTCGGGCAAAGAAATTAACACCATATTCAATTTTGACCTGATATGACAGAGTGGGGGATGAGGAGGTTTTGAAGATTGTGACCGAACTCTGGTATTTGAGTTGCCTACATATCTCGGGTTGCACGAGAATCAGGTCGCGTGTAGTTATGGAAGATTGAGTACTACTTATGAATCATAGCCTCAAAGAGTGGAAGACAAATGTTTGAGGACGAAAAGATTTGTGTGATCTCGACACTGCTTCCAAGATTGCCCCAGTGTCGGACTGTGGTGACACCGGGACATGAATGTTGGATGATGGATGAATCGATTTGAATGGATTTGGATATGAATGCGGCCGGCCGGGCTCAGTGTTAAGTTTTCCTACATATCTCGAATGTAATGAGAATCAGGCCGATTGTAGTTCGAGAAGGTGATGGGATGATTTTGATTTTTGAGAGTTGCCCCAGCGTCAAGCTGTGAGGATAATGGGTGTTTTATTTGACTATAGAGGTTCGAATTGCCTACACACCCCATATCAATAGGACATAAGAACGATACTTGGGGATATGTCACCGATTGTTGTTGGAAAGCTCGACATCCGTCCTCAAAATTTGCCCTAGTTTATTTGCTAGAAGATAGTTTCACGCCGTGTCGCATCAGTAGAGTTGATGAGGTGTAGACTATCTTCCGTTTGAGAAGGATAGATATGTGATTTTTGAACGAAATAGGGTCCCAAGCTAGAACTCTAATTCGAAAGAGATCCGGGCTAGATACTGGTCCGAAGTGGTCGGAGCACTTTCGATTTTTTTGAAGAAAATTCGGGCTATATACCGGTCCGAAGTGATCGGAGCACTTTGATTTGAAAGAAATCTGGGCTGAGTACCGGTCTGAAGTGATCGAAGCACTTAGATTTGAAGGAAATTCGGATTGTGTACCGGTCCAAAGCGATATCGGAGCACTTGAATGTAAAAGGAAATTCGGGTTGGGTGCCGGTCCGATATTATCGGATCACTTGAATGTAAAAAGTAAATCCGGGTTTTGTACCAGTCCGAAGCAATATCGGAGCATTTAAATCTAAAATACCCGTATGAGGAGATGGGCGCCTGTAAAATTGAACTTGAAATAAAATGCCCATTGTTCAGGAGGGCACCTGGAAAAGCAAGAAGCTATTATTTTTCTATGTAAGAAAATTGATGAAGAGGGTTATGTTATTAATGACTCAGATAGGCAATAGATGCGCAAATGATAGAATTTTGAAATGATATGGCCGGGTCTGAGTTAGACTGCCTACGTATCCAATGGAATCAGGCCAAAACGTAGTTCGATTGCAAAAGGTGACTGAATCCGATATGGATTGCCTACGTATTTCTATGAAAGAAATTCAAGTCACGACGTAGTTCGAAATATATAGAAATGATTTTTTTTTATTTTCTATTACAAGAGTGGGACCGGACCCTACGTGGGTTTCCTACGTACTCCCCCCCCCCGGTGGGAAGTCAGGATGGGCGTAGTTATGTTACAACAAAACCTAAGAACACTGTCAACAAAACTTGACTCTTTTGTTTTTTGTATTTTTTGTTGTTTTGTAACCTTTTGTAGAGACTATTTGAAGATTTGAGAAGCAAAGAAAGACAGCGATTTTATTGATTGATCATCATTTTATGACTTGACTTTAGTTGGTACTAACATTAGTTTTATGCATACGAATTTCTACCATATACTTTCTGACAAACCGAGATCAACTTATGGGTAATTCATATAGCTTTGAGTGGTACCTCATGCATACCTAAGTATCGACAAGATTTGTTTGTCTTGCTTCAATCAAATGTTTTTAATTCTGCCTAACTCATGTTTCAAGTGCCCTCACCACAAAGAAAGTCCTAATTTGCACACTTGTTTAATGTATTTTTTTTGTATTTTATTTTTTAGGATAGTTTTTAGAAGTACACTCACACTCAGAAAGATAGTCAATGCATGCAATTGATATACCATATGCTTGACCTTTATGTGAGTATCCACTAATGTGAGAACACTTGGAATAGAATCATGTAGGGCTTTATCATTGGCTTGTAATGCAGGCTTGGGGATGGGTAGGATATTCATTTGGGATAAAAGTGGTTAATCCTTCCTTGAGCATTGCGTTGTATCCATGTCTTTGTAGTTCAAAACATGCTTCGGCGCTTGATCTTTTTCAGCTCGATGTCCCTTTCTTTTTTTTTTTGACTTCTTTCGAACTTGTAGGAGATTCTTCTTCCATTTATGTACATTTTTTCTTTCTTTTTCTTTCTTTTGAAGCTTCTCTTGCTTTGCATGAGTTTTCCCTTCTTTTGTTGGAGTTTCTCCTCTTTGAATTTGTGGAGTTTTCCCCTTTTTCTCTTTTTTTCTTTTTTTTTTCTTTTGTTTTCTCCGAATTTACGGATGTTTTCTCCTTCTCGTTAGATCCTCCTTTTGAATTTGCGGAGTTTCCTCTTTCGTTTTTTGAAGTCATGTGTTTGATTGTCGTGGACTTTGCATCTTTCGCCTTTTTATGCTTGTCATATTCACTTTGGTCTTCGTCCGAATTTACACGTTTTCAGTGCGCGCAAAGAGGTTGGACCAAGAGAGGGGTAGCTCATTGGCACAAAGAAGGGTATATGCTAAGATGTGATTGTCCAAGAAAAAGCTTAAGGCTCAAAGGGGGAATGCTAGGGATTAATGTCATTTGGTAGGCTTGAAAGGCTCAAACGGGTCAAAGAAGGCCTACCGTCCTTTCCTAAACCAAGCGTTACCCAGGATTTCGCCTCAACAGACATTTAGGCCAAGTTCTAGATCTACAATGCAAATGTCATTGAATTTTTATCTAGATCTAACAACACAATGCACATGAAATGATGAGGTCAGCTTTGTTCTTACCCTAACTGCAAGCATAAGATTTTTCAAGTGTCACTAAGGTATAATTAATAGGTACCGCAAGAGTCTATGGTTTACCCAAAACTAACCCTCTCCATCATACTAATTAACATTTGTTCTTTCCTATGCACATTCCTAACTGTGTTGGTATCAACCAAGTTAATTTTTTATGATAATTTATTTAATGCACGAGATCTTGTAGCACTTACCAATGAGGTCCTATCGATTAGTATTACACAGAAGAAATTAATTATAGACACTAATACAATTAGATCCGCTCTTCATAGACAAACTTGGGATTTACGATCCCAGGTAAGATCGGTTCAGGATCATGGGATCCTTTTCTATCAGATAGGAAGGGTTGTAGTACAAAATGTACTTCTAAGTAATTGCCCCATAGATCCTATATCTATCTATATGAAGAAGAAATCATGTAACGAAGGGAATTCTTATTTGTACAAATGGTTCTTCGAGCTTGGAATGAGCATGAAAAGATTAACGATACTTCTTTATCTTTTGAGTTGTTCTGCCGGATCGGTCGCTCAAGATCTTTGGTCTTTATCCGGACCCGATGAAAAAATGGGATCACTTCTTATTGAGTCGTTGAGAATGGTTCTGATCTAGTTCATGGCCTATTAGAAGTAGAAGGTGCTCTGGTGGGATCTTCACGGACAGAAAAAGATTGCAGTCAGTTTGATAATGATCGAGTGACATTACTTCTTCGACCCGAACCAAGGAATCCCTTAGATATGATGCAAAACGGCTCTTGTTCTATCCTTGATCAGAGATTTCTCTATAAAAAATATGAATCAAAGTTTGAAGAATGGAGGGAGAATGAGCCCTTGACCCGCAGGAGGATTTATTCAATCACATAGTTTGGGCTCCTAGAATATGGCTCCCTTGGGGCTTTCTATTTAATTGTATCGAAAGGCCCAATGAATTGGGATTTCCCTATTGGTCCAGGTCATTTCGGGGCAAGCGGATCATTTATGATGAAGATGATGAGCTTCAAGAGAATGATTCAGAATTCTTGCAGAGTGGAACCATGCAGTACCAGACACGAGATAGATCTTCCAAAGAACAAGGCCTTTTTCGAATAAGCCAATTCATTTGGGACCCTGCAGATCCACTCTTTTTCCTATTCAAAGATCAGCCCCCTGGCTCTATGTTTCTACATCGAGAATTATTTGCAGATGAAGAGATCCCAAAGGGGCTTCTTACTACCCAAACAGATCCTCCTACATCTATATATAAACACTGGTTTATCAAGAATACGCAAGAAAAGAACTTCGAATTGTTGATTAATCGTCAGAGAGGGCTTAGAACCAACAATTCGTTATCTAATGGATCTTTCTGTTCTAATACTCTATCTGAGAGTTATCAATATTTATCAAATCTATTCCTATCTAACGGAATGCTATTGGATAAAATGACAAAGACATTGTTGAGAAAAAGATGGCTTTTCCCGGATGAAATGAAAATTGGATTCATGTAACAGGAGAAAGATTTCCCATTCCTTAGCCGGAAAGATATGTGGCCATGAAAGAGGGATTAAGTGGAACATAATTGACTGGGTGGTAGAGTCGTGGAAATGCTTCTTTCTTCCATATTTTGGACCTTAGCTTCATGGAAGAATATGTTACTGCTGAAATACAGAAGAACTGAAATCTTAGATCAAAACACTATGTATGGATGGTATGAACTGCCTAAACAAGAATTCTTGAACAGCAAACAACCAGTTCAGATATTCACGACCAAGAAGTACTGGATTCTCTCTCGGATAGGCCCTGAAAGGAGAAGGAAGGCTGGAATGCCAACAGGCGTCTATTATATTGAATTTACCCGATTATCCCCATTTTGGGAACGTCCAGTGCCAAAGTCACTGAATGGGTAAGTCGCCAATCCCTGGACTATGCAATGTACTTTATCTGCTGGGTTACGGGCGGGCATTTTACCAGAGGTTTCTAATCTACCCTTGTGTGATTCCTGTTGAAGCATATACTCGGGGGGAGGGGGGTGCAGGGCGGGTGATTTTAAAGCGGACTCCCCATTCATTAGATAGAGAAGATCACCAAGATTTCGCGATCCGCTGCCGAATTTATTCCAATTCCAAGAGCTCGGATCGAATCGGAATATCAATACCGATTCGATCCGAGCTCTCTTATTGAGAATGCTCATTCAATGAGCATTCTCAATTTAATCAATATATTTTATGATTTTTACAATATATATTTTTTTCATATTTTTGGACTTAATCATTTTTTGGTTTTGTTTTTTAAAATGAGACCAAACCCGAAGGTTACCTACGTATCTCATTGAAATGAGAATCAAGTCTAGCATATTTCAGGAAGGGTGGAAGAAAAATAATTTTAGATTTTCATTTCATTTTAATTTTTTGAATTTTTGAATAAATCACTTTTTGTGATTTTTGATAGAGAGAATTGAATGTAAAACGGGCTTTGTGGTTACCGTTCCGAAGCAATATCGGAGCATTAAATGTTAGACGGGCTTTATTACCATTTCAATGCAATATCGGAGCATTGATTGTTAGACGGGCTTTGTAGTTACCGTTCCGAAGCGATATCGGAGAATTGAATGTTAGACAGGCTTTGTAGTTACCGTTCCATATAGGAGCATTGAACAGGAAAGTAAAATGACGGGCCGTGTACCGTTCTGTATAGGAGCATTGACATGAAAGTAAAATGACGGGTTGTGTACCGTTCCGTATAGGAGCATTGATTGTTAGACGGGGCTGGGTACCATTCCGTATAGGAGTGCTGACAAGAAAGTAAAATGACGGGTTATTTACCGTTCCGTATAGGAGCATTGATTTTTAGACGGGGCTGGGCACCGTTCCGTATAGGAGCGCTGACAGAAAAGTAAAATGACGGGCTGTGTATCATTCCGTGTAGGAGCATGGATTGTTAAACGGGGCTGGGTAGCGTTCCTTATAAGAGCGCTGACAGGAAAGTAAAATTACGGTTTGTGTACTGTTTCGTATAGGAGCATTGATTGTTAGACGGGTCTAGGTACCGTTCCGTATCGGAGCGCTGAATATTAGACGGGGTTTGGTACCGTTCTGTATAGGAGCACTGAATGTTAGACGAGCAGTGTACTATTTCGTATAGGAGCATTGAAAGGAAGGTAAATTCTCCACGCGATGGGAGGGATAAGAAAGTAAATCTCCGCTCGATAGGAGTGACTGAAATGTAAGTCTCCACACGATTGGAGCGACAAGCATTGAAATCTCTGCACGATGGGAGCATTTTTTGATTTTTTGAAAAATGAGATCGAACCTAGGGAGGGTCCTTGATTCATGATTTTGTTTTTTTGAAAAATAAGGTCGAACCCGAGAAGGTTCCTTGATTGATGAATTTCTTTTGATTATTTGGAAAAATAAGACTGAACCCGAGAAGGGTCCTTGATTAATGATTTTTCTTTTTGATTTTTTTTAAAAATAAGACCGAACTCGAAGGTTGCCTACGTATCTCGTCGAAATGAGAATCAGGTCAGGCGTAGTTCGGAAAGATTAGGAATAGTGGAAGATGTTTCGAATTTTTGAATTTCCTCAAGGAGGAATTATGCAGGAATATGTTTTGGATTTTGATATTCCTTTGATGTCTACATAAATATTTCGAAGCACCAGGGGAAGATGCATACATTTTACATTTTTTTCTAGAGATGACCCTTTCGCCAGGATCTTCGGTCAACTGTGACCCAAGTGGCCAAACTTGACTAACTCGTCCAACTAAGGACGAGAAAGACCGGACCCATGACGGGTTGCCTACGTTAGCTACTCCTTTGAACAGTTGCCTCGATGCCCCTAACTGTTTGCGAGACAGTTGTTGTGGTTGTCTCTAATTGACTGCAGGGATGTTTTGTTGCGACCTTCTAGTTGTCCACTTGAACCTTTTGGTGATCGTCCCCGGTTATTAGTCGGGGCGATTATCTGATGCAGATATAGAAATATAGTGAGATTAGTGATGTCATAATCTAATGGAATTATGAATTGTAACTAACACTCCCCTGATTGTTTGGTTGATGTTCTACAATGTCGGATGTTATTTTCTCGTGCAGTCTCAGGATGATGCACCTTTCGGTTGTCTGCATAAACTATTTGATGATCATCCCGGATTGACAATCGGGAACGATGTTCTGATCTGAATATAGAAAAGTGGTGAGAGCAGCTAAATCATGAGAAATGATGGAGTTTATTGTAAAACTACTACTCCCCTGACTATCTGATAGATGTTCACCAAGTCCGAGACCAGATGTTATCTCCCGTGAAGTACCCAGGATGATATACCTGCAAAACTCAGAGGAGAAAATGTTAGAGTCCCTCTTAGGTAAAGTTATATAATTAAGAGGGTGTAGAGTTAGGCCTTGTAGCCAGTAGGGTACCCGGTTGTGATTGGAAATGCGATGTCAAAAATTACATGATAGTTCCAAAAATTATGTTGTCCCTCCTGTGTCCAAAGAATAATTCTTAGTTCGATGGAGAAAAATTGATTCGTGTTATCTTGAGGCTTCACTTTTTCTTCTTTGTTTGTATGAGTTGTACGAGCATGACACTCCTCAAAATCTAGCTAACAACTTGCCCCCCTGTAATGGAAATGGGTTGACCTGTATCGAATCTCTGAATTTGGAAAGTGGGAGTGAACACCGTGACTCTATAGCCAAGTGCTTGAAGAAAAGACTTGCATCCCATATGTTGGGATTTAAGTCGAGTGAAGATCAGAGTAAGGTTGGCATATTATTTTGATGTTTGGATATTTGGGTGGTGTTTGGTTGACGCTCTCGGAGATTGCCGGGTTGAGAGCATCACTGCACTGTTAAAACAAATTGCCCCCACTTTCCAATACTGAGGGAATTAATTTGAAATAATGGGGAGACCAAACCCTTATGTAGGGCTGCCTACGTATCTTGCCAGGGCAAGAATTAGGTCAAAATGTGGTTCTGGCCAACTACTTGGACTAAGAGATATGTATGGTTATAAAGAATAAGTGATTGTACTTTAAGAAGAATTGTGATTATGAATGAGAACTCTTGGGTGGCTGGGTGGAGACTGGTAACCTTTGAATAAGAGATAGGTGGTAGCCTAGCGCATGGATCTGTTTTGAATGATGGAAGTCAGTGAAATGTAAAGTTTGATTGAGAAGGATACGTCGAATCAGTGGAAGATGTTCCAAGCTAAATCGACGTATCTTTGAAAAGGCTGGTGGAATCCACATGATGGTATGATTATGGGGATGGTCATGAATATCGGAATGGGCATGTGTATTTGAAAGGTCCAAGGTTCAACACAAGTCAACCAGAGTTTAGTCAGATAAATAGATTCTTATAGTGGATAACAAATAGAAGGGGTATGTAACAGATAAAGAATACATAATAGATGTAACAATCCGGCCGGTCGTTTTGGGTTTTTTAGCCCTGATCCCCCAATTATTGCCTCCATATAGTTTCCTATGGTTTATATTTATAGCATGAAGTTATTTTAGCTAGATTCGAGCCGTTCGGAGTTGGATAATCGAGGGAAAAGTCTACTAGTAGATTGAGTTAGCGTGTTTTGAGGTAAGTGTCTTGCCTAACTTTGTTGGGGGGGGAGGGGGGAATTACCCCTTAGGATTTGTGTTGTTTGTGACAACTGTGATGTGTGAAATCCGTGTACGCTAGGTGACGAGTATGTGCACAGGCTAAATGTGAAAATTTACCAATTTTAGCTATGTAGTTTCCTTTCATGCCTTAATTGAGTTACCTTAACGTGTTATAGTCATCATTTCTAGTCTATCTTCACATGCTCTACTTGTCTTATCTCTTACTTGTTAATTGCCCTACATGTTTAGTTAAAGTTGCTGTTGTTTCCCATATTCCTTATTCATTATGTAACCGTGAATTCTTTATTTGAAGTTGTTATTCTTGGGATATCTTATTGATGAAACTGGTATTGAGTTATAAAGGTCGTGATTCACATTGAGGCAAAGTGTTAAGTTGTGAAATACTATTCTATCGAGTTATTCACTTTCAGTTGTTATTGTTGAGACTCTTGTACATTATGGTTGATCCATGGGCCCTTTATTATGAAAACACTATTATTGTTGCTTTCTTTGGCAAGTTGTGATATTGGGCACTTGAGGTGCGATTTATGATACATTGTAATATTGATACGCATGCGGTGGTATATGCTTTTAGGGTTGAAAAGCTTGTGGTGAGGTAAAGTGGGCTTGATACGCGTGGCTAGTAGGGGAACTACTAGAAGTCACGTAGCGTGATAAGGTAGGCTAAAACACGGGATGTTATTTCGGGAAAATAATTTTTAAAAATAAATGCAAGGCTACTGCTATGATATAAGGAAAGATTGTGAATTATTCCTGTCATTTGAGACTACGAGGCGGTACCTCGGTAGTGACTCTTGTTGGTATTTCTCTATTGCTGCACTTGTCTTTGGTTGTTTTGGTTTCCTTAGCATATCATTCCTTGTTTTTTCCATATGGGATTATTTGCTTTAGTTCCGTGTGGCTAACCTTGATATGCTATTTGTCATTTCAATTTCATTACTATCATTACTACACTGCCATAAACTTGTACAGTTTTTCTTATTTATTCCAGTAGGGCCTTGACCCGACCTCATCACTACTCTACTGAGGTTAGGCTTGGCAATTACTGGGTTCCGTTGTGGTGTACTCATGCTATGCTTCTGCATATCTTTTTGTACAGATCCAAGTACCTCCTACCAGCCCAGGTATAAGCGAGAGCTCAACTTTGGAGACTTCAAGGTATACCTGTCGGCGTCCGCAGGCCTCAGAGTCCTCCTCTACTTAGACTATTCTATTTTCCTTATCCTTTTATAGACATTGATATATAGTATTACTCAGTACTACTATTAGAGCTTGTGACTTATATTCGCCGGGTTTTGGGAAATTGTGTATGCTGAGTTACAGAGTTTCTTTTTGTTAAATTGTTGAGTATTTGAGAGTTATTTGTCATTTCAGTTATATTTCGCATGTTTTGTTAGGCTTACCTAGTCTTAGAGACTAGGTGCCATCACTACATCCTACGGAGGGAAATTGGGCTCCTGACAAGTAGGTTTAGTAGAGTCTCGCGGATCATTACGGAGACATCTGTACTTATCTTCGGGAGGCTATGGAACTATTAGGAAAAGTTTCACTTCTTTGATTCCTTATCATGCGAATTTGTTGACTTCGAAATTCTAAATCCATGTCTTTCTATTCTCTCATAGATGGTGAGGACACGCATAACTGGATCAGATAATCAAACACATGCGTCCCTTGCTAGAGTCGTGAGAGGCCGGGGCCGGGTTAGAGGCCGGGGTCGGGTTAGAGGCCGAGTACGGGCACGTGGTGCAGCTAGAGCACTGGTCCGAGCTGCTATAGAGGAGCCGCCAGTAGCTCCAATTAGAGGACAGGCATCTGAGACGCCCGTTACTACCCCTGCACTTCAGGAGACCCTCGCCCAGTTTTTGAGTATGTTTGGAACTTTGGCCCAGGCGGGGTTGATTCTACTTGCTCCTGCTACATCTCAGGTAGGGGGATAAGCACAGACTCCCGCCGCCCATACCCCAGAGCAGCGGGTCCAGGTTGGCCAGGTCCTAGAGGTCGTACCAGTGCAGTCGGTCATCCTAGTTCAGCCCGAGGTTAGGGCAACAACTTCTGAGGGGGAGCAGCTCAGGCTCGAGAGGTACAAGAAGTAACACCCTCCTACTTTCAGTGGTTTGGCTTCAGAGGATACCTAGGGTTTTCTTGAGGAGTGCCATCGTATTCTCCATACTATGAGTATTGTGGAGTCGAGTGGGGTTGCTTTCACTATGTTCCAGCTTAAGGGAGCGGCTTATCAGTGGTGGCGAGCGTATGAGTTGGATAGCCCGGCCGAGGCAGCTTCACTCATCTGGGCTCAGTTCTCAGAGATGTTCATGAGAGAGTTTGTTCCCCAGAGCCTTCGTGATGCATGGCGTGCAGAGTTTGAGCAGTTGCGCCAGGTTGCTATGACCGTATCAGAGTATGTTGCCAGGTTTAGAGAGTTGTCCCGACATGCACCAGCTTTAGTCTCCACAGTCAGAGAGCGAGTCCGTCAATTTATTGAGGGGCTCAACCACAGTATAAGATTTAGCATGGCTCGAGAGTTGGAGATTGTCATGCCCCGAACCTGGGGGGAGCGAGACCGGAACCCGGTGCCTCACCTATCCTTGCATACCAACTAGCGACTAAGGGAATATGCTACCACATTAGCTTTGCCTGGATGGTAGAGAATGTTAACATCGTAATCTTTCAATAACTCAAGCCATCGCCTCTGTCGCAAATTCAACCCTTTTTACCTGGAAGATATATTGCATGTTTTTTTGATCTGTAAATACATCAACATGAACGCCATATAAATAATGCTGCCATATCTTAAGCGCATGGACAACTGCGGGTAACTCAAAGTCGTGGGTCAGAAAATTCTGCTCGTGCTTCCTTAACTGCCTTGAAGCATACGCAATTACCTTCACATGTTGCATCAGGACACATCCTAACCCGACACCTGAGGCATCACAATACATGGCATAACCATCTGGACCCTCTAGAAGTAAGGGTGCCACGTGGGCCGGGCCGGGTCCTAAGTGGGCCCGGTCCTAAGTGGGCCGGTCCTAAGTGGTCCTGGGCTTTGCGGGCTTCTTGTTGGAACCGGCCCGGGACCGGGACTACGAACTAACTGCCTCGGGTTAAGTGGGCCGATCTCGGGCCTAAGTGGGCCCAACGGATACTTTCTATTTTTTAAAAAACATTTATCGAAGTTAGAGAAAAAAAATGGTAATAAAAATATCTAAGGCAATTCCTTGTAAATTATATTATAGAATTGTGACCTAAATTTTTTAATCCAAATTTAAAGACAAAAATATTGTTAAGAGATATTCAAAGCAATGCGTTATAATATGTATATATATATATATATATATATATATATATATATATATATATATATATATAAGCTATATTCAATATTAAAGAGAGATTGATGATTTTGTGAGAAAAATAAAAGAATGATGGAGTATTTATAGTTGAAAATAGAAAAAAAGTGTAATTATAAAAAATTTGGGGTTAAAACAAAGTTGGGGGGTTAAATGGCTATTTTGTAAATAGCCAACGGCTATTTTGGCAGAGGAAACGGCTAGATTTTAAATGCCCAAATGGGCAGATTGTTTTTTTAAAATTATGTCCGTTGGGACCGTTTGGGACCGCTTAGGCCCGCTAGGACTGGTTCGGTCCTGGTCCCAAACGGTCCGATCTTGCGGGCCTCAGGCTAAGGACCGGCCCACTTGCCAGGCCCACCTCCCCTAGTCCCGGTCTTAAATGGTTCAGCCCGTTTAGGCCCACTACCCACATGGGCTGCGATCCTGGGCCGGTCCCCATCCTGGACCAGCCCACTTGCCAGCCCTATCTGGAAGTGCTAGAACTGGCGCTGAGGTCAACCTGTTCTTAAGCTCTTGGAAACTCTGCTCGCAAGCCTCTGTCCACTAAAACCTAGTTGCTTTCTATGTCAACTTCGTCAATGGTGCCGAAAAGGAAGAAAAACCCTCTACGAACCTCCAGTAGTATCCTGCTAAGCCTAGAAAGCTACGAACCTCTGTCGGAGTGGTAGGTCTAGGCCAGGATTTCACAGCCTCAATCTTCTGAGTGTCTACCTTTATCCCTCCATCGGATACAATGTACCCCGAGAATGCTACAGAATTCAACCAAAACTCACATTTAGAAAACTTAGCATATAATTTATTATCACAGAGGGTTTGGAGTACCGCTCGCAGGTGGTCCGCATGCTCATCCTCTGAACGTGAATAAACCAAAATATCATCAATAAATATTATCACGAACAGATCTAAAAATGGCCGGAATAGGCTATTCATCAAATCCATAAATACGGCGGGTGCATTCGTCAACCCGAAGGACATGACAAGGAACTCGAAGTGGCCATATCGGGTCCTGAAGGCTGTCTTGGGAATATCTTTCTCCCGAACTCTGACCTGGTGGTACCCCAACCTCAAGTCTATCTTTGAAAAGCGTCTAGCCCCCTGCAACTGATCAAACAAGTCATCGATCCTTGGAAGTTGATATTTATTCTTAATAGTTACCTTGTTCAGCTGCCTATAATCGATACACATCCCCAGCGGGCCGTCTTTCTTCCACACAAATTGTACCGGTGCACCCTAAGGTAAGGTACTGAGCCTTATGAAACCTTTCTCCAGTAAATACATCTCGCTCTGGAGGAATACCTGGAAGTTCATCTGGAAATACATCTGCGTACTCTTTGACTACTGGAACAGACTGAAGTGTAGGTATCTCGGCATCTGTATCTCTAACTCGCACAATATGATAAATGCACCCTTTTGCGATCATTTTCCTCGCCTTCAGATAGGAAATAAACCTACTTCTCGGTGTCACTGTATTACCTACCCATTCAAGGACTGACTCACCCGAAAAATGAAATCTGGCTGTCTTTGCTCGACAATCACCTGTGGCATAGCAAGCTGCCAACCAGTCCATGCCCATGATAGCATCAAAATCCAATATCTCTAGCTCAACTAGGTCGGTTGAGGTTTGACGACTACAAACTGTCACTGTGCAACCTCGGTAAACCCATCTAGCAATAATCAATTCTCCGACCGGTGTAGCTACCGCAAAAGGATCACTTAGTATTTCAGGCACTATACCAAACTTCCCCGCGATAAATGGGGTAATACACGATAAAGTAGATCATGGGTCTATCAAGGAATAAGCATCGTGAGAGCAAATGGTCAACATACCTGTCACAACATCTGGTGAAGTCTCCTGGTTCTGTCGACCCGCTAAAGCATAGCTACGATTCTGGTTACTACCTGAACTGGAACCTCTACCTCTGCCTCGACCTCTACCAGCCAAAGACTAAGACTCGCGCCCTGAAGGATGCACAGACATAGATGATCTTGTTGTTGAATTCGCTGGTTGTGCCATACCCCCAGAATCTCTATTTGGGCAATCTCGCATCATATGCCCCGGACGTTTACATGTATAACAAGTATCAGAACCGGCTCGGTATTGGCCCAAGTGTCCTCTACCACAGATGTCACACTGCGGTGAAAATGACCATATCTGCCCTGAACCTTGCTGTCGCTGCAAACCCGACGCCCGTGAGCTCTCACCTGGTCCTGACTGAGTATAACGGTCATACCTGTAACCCTATAACTGATGTCGCTGAGGCCTAGGTGGCCGTCCGAAATACTGGGGCCTATAACTACCCTGAGACTGCTCCTGAGACCTGACAAATCTCATCCTCTTATGCTGCCCTGACTCAGTCCTCTTCGTACCCTGCTGCCAATGCCTAACCCTTTCTATATTCTGGGCAAATTCCTGAATCCGGGAGATATCCATACTATCCTGCAATGCAGCGGTGGCACATGCCTCAGTCAACTCTAGGGCTAAACCAGCTATAAACCTGTGGATCCTGTCCTGCATAGTGGAAACTACGGATGGTGCATATCTGGCCAATGAGTAAAAACGGAGACTATACTCTCGAACACTCATATTGCCCTTCTTGAGGTCTAGAAACTGATCTACCCGAGCCTGTCGGATCTCCCGCGGTAAGTACTGGTCAAGGAAGGCATCTAAAAAATTCTCCCAACTAACTGGAGGTACATCACATACCCTGGACCTCTCCCATCCCTCGTACCAAAGGATGGCTATATCTCGGAGTTGAAAAACTGCTAACACAACTACCTCTTTCTCCATGGCATGCATAACCCAAAAGATCCTGTGAAGCTGATCTATCAAATCCTGCAGGTACTCCCTCTGATCTGTCCCCGTGAACTCTGGGGGACTCAAAGCAATAAACTCTCGGACCCTTGAACTCCCAGACCCCTCACAAGATCCTGCACTAGCGGATGCCCTAGCTTGTTGTTGGGTAGCTACCAACTGTGTCAACAAATGCACCGCACTCCTCAAGTCCTGATCTGATAGAAGGGGGGGCTGGATTTGTGGTCTCCCTAAGAATCTCCTCAGGTGGTGGAGGAGCCGGTAATGGCTGAGTAGGGGTCTCTCCCTGGGCCTCCGATTGGGCCTCATCTACTGGGGTACCCTGCTGGTCCCCTCCCCTACTGTTGTATCTCTCCTCTGACTAGCCGTAGTCTTCTTAGTCACCGTCATCTGTGCATGCAAACGCCAACACGTAAGTTTAACTCAAATTTCCTATAACTCAGTTCTATAGAACGATTTAGATTTGAAAGAAGGCTAACCAACTCTTAAATGCCCTGTAGTCCCCTGCTTATATAATGTGGTGCACAACATATCCATAAACAAGACCCTACTAGACACGGCTTATAGACTCCCTGGGACATAACTGCTCTGATACCACTTTTATCACGCCCCGAACCTTGGGGGAGGGGGCGAGACCGGCACCCGTTGCCTATGAAAACCAACGCTGACTAAACATCAATATAAAGCTGGGCCGGCAAGACCATCATAACGACTACAGCTGACAAACCAACAAAATATACATACAAGGCCTACAAGCCCAAGATACTGCTCTAACTGACAGGTTATGTCTACAAGCCTCTACTGATAGATGTACCGTGATCGGAACAAGGCCCCAACCTACCCATAATCTATATACATATATACACAAGATGTATACAAAACTTCTAGACCCAACAACTCCGAAGGACGTGGAGCTTACTGATAAAGCTGAACTCGGGCAACACCTACTGAGGAGGTCTACCCGCCTGTCTGTCTGAACCTGCACGCATGAAATGCAACGTCTCCAGGAAAAGGGATGTCAGTACGAAATAATGTACCGAGTATGCAAGGCAATAAAATAACTGAAAGTTGAAACTGAACTGATAATATAATAACTGAAAGTAACTGGGAGTCAAAGATGATCTGGAGATATACTTACCTCCTGATACTGACTCCACTCTATCAATATAGTATGTAACATAAATGTTCGTCCCTATAAGGCTCGGAATGTGTAACTGCTCTGTCATAGTAGGCTTGCTCATAGGCACTCCTCCATACCAGGCTCTGTATCTCAGCCATTCTGGGCTCGCGCAAAGGCACTCGACCATAGTAGGCTCAATATATAACTTACCATCTGATCAGAGGTTGCCTAATAGGGGCCTGCCCATCGATTATAGCTCGATGGTGGTGAAAATATGGCTATATATATATATATATATATATATATATATATATATATATATATATATATATATATATATATATATATATAGGCTCCAAGTGCCTGTCTCGCCCCCCAGGTTTGGGGCGTGACAGAGATTAACATCCCAAACCAATAGGTAGTGGAGATCGCTAGGAGATTGGAGGGTATGTGGGCCTAGGAGAGAGAGAGGAGAGGGAGGCCAAGAGGCCTCGAGATTCTGGCACATATAGTGGTGTTTGTGCCCCAATTGCAGCCCGTCATTGTAGAGGCTATGTGAGCCGTCCTATTTATTCAGCACTTCCAGCTTCCAGCAGTATTCCGGCTACTCCCAGGCCTCATGTTGCCCATTTTGCACCGCCACTGTCTAGAGCACATTCTGCACGGGGTAATTTCAATAGTCAGTCCAGCCGACCAGGCCCGAGCCAGTTCCAGCAGCCACTTCCTCTGAGAGCTTATTTTTAGTGTGGTGACGATCACCATAAGGTGAGGGACTGCCCCAGACTCAGGAGGGGTGCACCTCCACATACTACTCAGGCCCTACGTATTCCACAAGGCCCTTAGGCTTCTCAGGTCGTGGTTACCGCACCAATTGCCACTCCACCTGTACAGCTAGCTAGAGGTGGAGGTCGGGCAGGCAGAGGTCACCCTAGAGGGGGAGGCCAGGCCAGATGTTATGCTCTTCCTACTAGGACGGAGGCGATTACATCCGACTTAGTTATCACAAGTATTATTCCACTTTGTCATAGAGATGTATCAGTCTTATTTGATCCAGGCTCCACTTATTCCTATGTATCATCTTACTTTGCTCCATATTTGGGTGTATCTCATGCTTCTTTGAGTTCTCCTATCTATTTGTCCACGCCTATGGGAGATTCCATTGTTGTTGACTATGTGTATCAGTCGTGTTTAGTTTTTCTTGGTGGTTTTGAGACCAGAGCCAGCCTATTGTTGCTCAGTATGGTATATTTTGATGTTATATTGGGTATGGACTGGTTGTCGCCCTATCATGCTATTCTTGATTGTCACGTCAAGACGGTGACGTTGGCTATGCCAGGCTTGCCACGATTAGAGTAGAGAGGTACTTTGGATTATGTTCCTAGTAGGGTGGTGTCTTTCCTTAAGGCACAGTGGATTGTTGGGAAGGGGTGAGAGACATATCTAGCCTTTGTGAGATATTTTAGTGTTGATACTCCTATTGTTTAGTCAGTTTCGGTAGTGAGGGACTATCCATATGTGTTTCCAGCGGATCTTTCGAGCATGTCGCCCGATAGGGATATTGATTTTGGTATTGATCTATTGCCGGATCTATTCCACCATATCGTATGGCCCTAGTAGAGCTGAAAGAGTTAAAGGAGCAGTTGCAAGAGTTGATTGATAAGGGTTTCATTCTGCCCAGTGTATCACCTTGGGGTGCTCCAGTATTGTTTGTAAAGAAGAAGGATGGTTCGATGCGCATATGTATTCATTATTGACAGTTGAACAAGATTATAGTGAAGAATAAGTATCCATTACCACGCATTGATGACATATTTGATCAGCTACAGGGTGGCAGAGTATTCTCAACGATTGATTTCCAGTCGGGCTATCATTTGTTGAAGATTTGGGAGCCGCATATTCCGAAGACTGCCTTCAGGACTCGGTATGGTCATTATGAGTTCCTTGTGATGTCATTTGGGCTTACCAATGCCCCAGCAACATTCATGCACTTGATGAACAGTGTATTCCAACCCTATCTTGACTCATTCATCATTGTGTTTATTGACGACATCTTGGTGTACTCCCGGAGCCGGGAGGATCATGAGCAGCACCAGAGGACCATGCTCCAAACCTTGAGAGAAAAGAAGTATGCAAAATTTTCAAAGTGTGAATTCTGGCTTGATTCGATGGCATTTTCGGTTCATGTAGTGTCGAGTGATGGGATCAAGGTAGATCCGAAGAATATTGAAGGAGTGCAGAGTTGGCCCAGACCGTCTTCAACTACTGAGATTCGGAATTTTCTTGGTTTCTCATCTATTGCCATACATATGACCCGATTGACCCAGAAGGGTACACCGTTCAAGTGGACCGAGGAGTGTGAGGAGAGCTTTCAAAAGCTCAAGACGTCTTTGACTACAGTCCCCAGTGTTGGTGTTGCCTACGGGTTCGGGGTCTTACACTTTGTATTGCGATGCATTGCGTGTTGGCCTCGACGCGGTGTTGATGCAAGACGATAGGGTAATTGCCTACGCATCTAGACAACTAAAGGTACATAAAAAGAAATATCATGTCCACAACCTTGAGTTATCAGGTATTGTTCATGCCTTGAAGATTTGGCGGCACTATTTGCACGGTGTCTCTTATGAGGTGTATACCGAGCACCGGAGTCTACATCATCTGTTCAAACCAAAAGATCTTAACTTGCATCAGGATATAGTTAAAGTTGCTTAAGGACTATGATATCACCATTCTGTATGATCCCGGGAAGGCCAATGTGGTGGCCGATGCCTTGAGTCGTAAGGCGAAGAGCTTGGGCAGTTTAGCATATCTACCGGCAGATAAGACGCCATTGGCATTGGATGTTCAGGCCTTGGCCAACCAGTTTGTTAGATTGGATGGTTTGGAGCCGAGTCGAGTTTCGGCATGTGTGGTTTCTCGGTCTTCTCTATATGATCGTATCAGAGAGCGTCAGTATGACGATCCCCATCTACTTGTCTTCAAGGACACGGTTTAGCACGGCGATGCCAAGGAGGCTAATATTGGGGATGACGGTGTGTTACGGATGCTAGGCAGGTTATGTGTGCCCAATGTATATGGTTTGTGTGAGTTGATTCTTCAGGAGGCTCACAGTTCGTGGTACTCCAATCATCCGAGTGCCACTAAGATGTATCAGGACTTGAGGCATCACTATTGGTGGAGGCGGATGAAGAAAGACATAGTGGAGTATGTAGCTCGGTGCCTAAATTGTCAGCAAGTGAAGTATGAGCATCAACGGCAAGGTGGATTGCTTCAGAGGCTAGATATTCTAGAATGTAAATGGGAGCGGGTTCATATGGATTTTATTGTTGGGTTCCCATGGACTCAGAGGAAGTTCGATGCAGTATGGGTGATTGTGGATAGGTTGATCAAGTCGGCTCATTTCATTCTAGTGATGACTACTTATTCTTCAGAGCAGCTGGCTCAGGTCTATATTCGCGAGATCGTCAGAGTTCATGGCGTGTCGGTATCCATCATCTCTGACCGGGGTACGCAGTTTACATCGCGGTTCTGGTGGGTCGTACAATGTGAGTTTGGCATGCGGGTTGAGTTGAGTGCATCATTTCACTCTCAGATAGACGGACAGTCCGAGCATACTATTCATATACTGGAGGATATGCTCCGTGTGTTATCGGGGTCAGATTATTGTTAAGAAAGTTGGAATAGATTCATTATATCATTTGGGACTTGTGTACAAAATTTGGGGTTATTCCAGGTTCGCTAGACGTGGTTCAGCATGAATTTCGGAAGTTTGAAAACTGATTAGTTCATTAGGCTTGAATTGAGATGTGATTCATAGTCTTGATGTTATTTTGTGTGATTTGTGACCTCGAGTAGGTCCGTGTTATGTTTTGGTACTGGTTGGTATGTTTGGACGGGGTCCCGGGGGCCTCAAGAGTGTTTCGGATGAGTCTCGGATCATTTTGAGGTTTGTGGGCAGTTTTGGTCCGGTGTCTTTGCACCTCCGGGGTTTGGACCGCTGGTGCGAGACCGCACTTATAGGGTCGGAGAAGAGATTTTTTGGCTGGAAAGGTGAATCCACAGAAGTGGAGGGCTGCACGCAGAAGTGATTGTGCAAGAGCGATAACCCCACGAGTCTAAATATATAATTAATTTCAAGATCTAATATCAAATTGAGGTCAAAATCTCCAAAATTAGTGTTCATTAGTTCAAATCAAAAAATCAAATTTTACACTTTAAAATCCTAGATTTGGGGGTGAAAATCTAGGGGGAATAACGAAAATTAATCAAAACAATGTTAAAATCACTAATCTTGAAGTTGGGAAGGAAATTCTCTCTAAAATCGCCTCCTAACAAAGTCTAGATCTCAAAAATAGAATAAAATAGGCTAATATCGGAATCCTTCCCTTTAAAGCTAACTTCAAATATCACAATTGCGAACTCTTGTTTGTAAGATCGCAAAAGCGAACAAGTGCTCGCAATTGCGGACATCGTAAATGCGATCCAAGCTTTGGAATTGCGAAGCTCCCCTTACCAAGCCTCACAAATGCAAGGTGACATTCGCAAATACGAACCTCATATTTGCAAACTGTCGCAATTGAGGCAACAACACTAGCAATTGCAAGATTTACCAAAATAGCCTGAAATCAAAACTCACCCGAGCCCCCCGGACCCTATTCCAAAACATTCAAACAACTATAATAACCTTACACAATTTCGCTCGTAAGATCAAAACATCAAAACAACATCAAAAATCAAGAATCAAGCATCAAAATGCAAGAATTTCAAAAGTTCATAAACTCAAATTTCCAACTTTTAACTAGAAGCACTGAAATTATCTCGGATCAACCGGTACCCAAACCAAATGTACATACAAGTCCAAAATTATCATACGAACCTACCGGAATCGTCAACGTTTGAGGGTTGACTTATTCCGAAAAGAGGCAAGTATCTTGGTTAACCTTGATTTGAGTAAATTAGGTTGTAGTTGGGTCTATTTGCTACGTGCTTTATATGTTTAGGATGGCATATATGCAAGGTAACGAGTATATATACGTTTGTCATGGGTTAAGCATGCGGGTAGAGTTAGCCTTATTCATGAGTTGTTGTTTCATGTATTACTTCTTATTTGCTCTAAATAGTTCATGGAACTTCTTGATTATTCTTATTTATGCTAATAGTTACATTCTGGATTTGTTGAGACATTTCGATATTATGTTTCTTGAGATGTTGGCTCGGCTCTTGATGCAAAAGGATGGTTATCTCTCATGTAGTGTGTTATATTTAATCACTCTTCATGATGTTGTTATGCTTCCTATCTTGCTTGGTATTATTTTGTATATATGCTTGGTGAGGAAGAGTGAATTGCATGAAGGGTGTTTCCGTGTTTGTGAGGACGAGTGGTTATGCATAAAGGGTATTTTCGTACTTCTTAATATTATTGCTATTGCACAAAGGGTGTTTTCATGCTTCTTGACATTTTTATTATGATTATTATTGCTCGAAGGGTGTTTCCGTGCTTGATGAGGAAGAGTGTTAAAGGGTGTTTCTGTGCTAGTGAGGATGAGAGATAAATACACAAAGGGTATTGTCATGCTATTTTATTTATTATCTTTTACTCCTTGCTTCATTTATGCGGATTTGAGGACTTGGTTACGTTGTTTCACGGATATTGTTTATTCTCAGACTTGAATTGTTGTGAAAGGCTTGATTGTGTTATTTGAGAAGATACGATCATTGTTTCCCGTAATTGATTCTTTACTATTCCTCATATTTTTTCTTGCTATTACTCTTGTTATCTCCCTCATTAATTCTCTTGTTATATTACTTGTTATCTTATTTATTATTTCACTTATTGTCTTACTTGTTATTTCTCTAGTTATTGAACTGCACAGGTTTATAGAGTATGTATCTTGTCTTAGCCTCGTCACCACCTCATCGGGATTAGGCTTCACACTTACTGAGTACATGGGGTCGGTTGTACTTATACTAGACTTATTCATTTCTTGTGCAGATTCTGGCATATGATCTAGTGGTGCTGAGAGAGATAACTAGCTTGTTGATTTGAGGAGACTCGAGGTAGTGCTGCACTCTGCAAGCCTTGAAGTCACCTTTCCATTTTTCCTATTACTGATTATTTTATCGAACAATATTATTTATCATTTCAGACGCTATATTTAGTAAATCCTTAGATACTCATGCACTCAGTGACACCAATCCTGAAAAGTTATTAGATGGATGTTTTGGCTTTAGACTCGTTATGTAGTTTTGAGTTTACTCTTTAATATGAATATGTTGTTTTATGTTAGTCTTAATATTCTTTTATTATTATTTAGTGCCGGCTTACCTAGTAAGTGTTGTTTGGTGCCATCACGACCCCTTAGTTGGGAATTTGGGCCGTGACCCATATTTTCTGAAAATAATGAGTATTCAAAATGAAAATTATATTTTTAAATTTTTTGAAGAGAATGAATGTTGGTTAGTCTCTTGGATATTCAAGAAAATAGAAGAAAGAAAACATACTTGAGCCCAAAAGAGAAGATTAATAATACGACGTGGGAAGATGTATTGGCTATAGCCATTCAAGTTCCTGTTTGTTCGGCTATATTTTTATTCATTTGGATTCAGGACATTTCCAGAAGTTTTGATCTCCTGCTCTTTCTTTTCAAAACCAATGGTGCTTAGCAGTTCTGATTATTTGAAAGTTGTATTTTTCGTGGACAATTTAACCTATAACCTTGGTGAGTTTTCTTTCTCCTCTTTCTGTTGAAATTTCTTTCTAGTCTTGACGTTAGAACCTGCAAAATTTGGTGATTCCTGTTTGAAAATTCCTTTGATTTCGTAAGATCATAGCGATGATAGCGTTGTTTAAATAATGTCATCCAGATTTGGGCATTTGCTTTGATAGGTGAATGTGGTGCCTAGAGGGAAGTAGAAATGGCGTACAAGGTGGATCATGAGTACGATTATTTATTCAAGATTGTTTTGATTGGAGATTCAGGTGTCGGAAAATCTAACATTCTTTCCAGATTTACGCGAAATGAATTCTGTTTGGAGTCTAAATCCACCATTGGCGTCGAATTTGCAACTAGGACACTTCAGGTTAGTTTCCAATTCTCCAAGTTCCATGCATTTTTAAACCTTACACAGCGTATATATCATGGATTAAGATTTGATTATGTGCAATTACATTTGATCCATGCAATGTGGCACAAATTTTAGAAACTGCCTTTTGAACTTTGTAGTAAAGATCTTGTCAAATTCCAAATATCCGTTTCATTTTATATGCCACTGTTTGACTAGCAATGAAATTTGAGAAAGAAAGAAGAAAACACGCTTGGCACATATCTTACAACTTGTGGTTATAAAGGTATTTGACTATAAGAGCATGTTATTAAGAATAAATGAGAAGTTTAAAATTATAAGAGTTTGTAAAAATAGAAAGGTGCTTATAAACTAATTCTACTTATCCTGGGGTAAAGTCTGCGTACACTCTACCCTCCCCAGACCCCACTTGTGGGATCCTACTGGGTTGTTGTTGTCTCTATAACATCTAAGACAAGCAAAAAAAAAAAGAACTGGGAAATGTACAATATAGTGTGTATGTAGTAAACTAGTTATAGACTGCATCTTGCTTCTATATTTTGCTAATTAGTCTACCACTATTATGCTTAATTAATAAAGGATGACCGAGCTGCCTTAAACATGAATTGATGTTTTGAGAAACGTGCATTGCATGGCGCAGGTAGAAGGCAAGACAGTAAAGGCACAAATATGGGACACAGCAGGGCAAGAAAGGTACAGAGCAATAACAAGTGCTTATTACAGAGGAGCCGTGGGAGCACTTTTAGTTTATGACATAACAAAAAGACAAACTTTTGAAAACGTGCACCGATGGCTTCGCGAGCTCAGGGACCATGCTGACTCCAACATTGTCATAATGATGGCTGGAAACAAGTCGGATTTGAACCATCTTCGAGCTGTTCCAGAGCAAGACGCAAGGCTCTTGGCCGAGAAAGAAGGGTTGTCATTTCTTGAAACCTCTGCATTGGAAGCTTTAAATGTTGAGAAGGCGTTCCAGACGATTTTGTTGGATATTTATCAGATAATGAGCAGGAAAGCGTTAGCAGCTCAAGAGGCAGGTGCTATTCCTGGTCAAGGAACTGTTATTAAGGTTGGAGAGAATTCTGGAAACTCCAACAAGAGACCATGTTGTTCTAACTAAAAAGTGGGCTTTCTTTTTTGTTGTATTGTATTATATAAGAGTAGATTTATATGTGTGATGATCGGCGTTGTGTGTGTAAGAGTTGAATTGAGGAATGACATATAGGAATCTTATGCTGCGTAAAATAAATACAGGTAAACTTTTCATAATATGTTTTAACATTTTGATTAATTGCAGTATGAAAGATTTTTGCTGTAGTAGCTTATAACTCAAGTGAAGGTCCTGATGGACAAGCAATCAGGACAAGCAATCAGTTTTCTCTGTACGACTCACATAATGTTTACTGACGTTAGGGGAATACATCTGAAGCTAATCGGTTGCTTCTTAATCCTGTATTTCAATGTGGTCAATATTTCTAGTATTTTCACTCAAAAAGTAAAACAAATGAATTACATCTTATTGACATCATGCAGAGCGTAAAAGCTTTTTAAGGACAATTAAGAAGTGGTTCTTCTATTTTTCATTGTGGCATATACTTCTCTTTGGGACTGAGCATCCACAGATGAATCCCATAAAAAATGAGGGGAGCAAATCCAGCTTTGCAAGATCAATGAGCAGTCAATTCAATGACTTCTGAATTGCCATACAGCAGAAGAGACCTTCAACAGCCACGGCCAGAGATGTTACAATGATGGTATCATAAAGGAAAACTTCCTGTGAGGTAAATGTGATCCAATGTACGTCTTAAACCATACTTATTCACGGCTTCATTAGCAGCTCTAAATCCTCCACCATATGCTGGAGAAGTATCATGGGCAATCTGGTGCATGAAAAACTCACCCAGCTTATTCTCTACTCCAGACTTAACACCTTTCTTGGATAATGACAATGACGAGGATGAAGCAGTTGACGTCGATGGCATTTCTCTGGATACAGGCATTACCTCTGATTCCAACCACATGTAGGAAAGCATTTGGCAAATTCCTTCTTCTACCTCAAGGCTGAGATTACGGAATCCTGCAAATTCCGAACAAGGTAACTTTTCTCAAGTAATCAGGTTCAAACTTATATTAGCTGCAGAGGCTAATCCAGGATCTAGAGTTAGTGGATTCAGAATGAATGTGATCTTATTTTATGTATTACACGTTTTAAATGTTTTTTGCACATATATTGACAGTTTGCGCCAAAAGCAATTAGTTTAGTTGAACTCATAGAAACCGCTCTAATGATTAGCTGGTATCAAGCATCATGAGAGTTTGATGGTGAAGCATCTGGCTATCTTGTTATCTTTATTTTCTTGAAGATTTTATACATCTCCAGAATCTGCTGCAAGCCAATGTAGATAGAAATTCAGGATCAAAATTACCTTTTAGACGTAACCACGCATGCATCAGTTCATGAGCAAGAATGGCACCAGTAAGTAGTCTGCAGATAAAGAGATATTGTCAGTCTATCTGGCCTTACATAATCTTTTTAGAAAGCATCTTCACTGTTAAACAAGGGTTACAAATATACAAAACAAAAACATAGTCAATAGGATATGCCAGGAATATCCCAAGAACAGTGTGTCTGTTTCACTTGACTGGTTATTTAGGAGTGATTTCTTTTCTCACATATGAACTCTTCTTTCTTGTCATCACTTTAAAATGTAGATTATTTACCTTTCCACTCTTCTTCTAGAAGAACACTAACTCGATACATGATAAAACACATTAAAGACATTCTTTTGGTTCATTTAGAAACTCTATCTCATATAGGCAAACCCAACTTGTTGAGGATTAAGGCGTAGTTGTGGCTGTTGTTATTTGGAAACTCTACCTCCTCTTTTTTAGAGACTAAAATGTTTAATTTGGTGTAATATCACGTTGGAATATAGAAATGGAATTAATGTTGGCACTTTGAAGGTATATGTGTGTGAAGAGAGCAAGCTACCTTCATAGACGCTGAATTGAAAAAGTTAATTGAATATCATAATAAGTTTGCTTTCTTTAATTCCTTATCCTTTGAGTTGATTCCTTCTCCTCTCGTCTTGTTTGGAGAGGAGGCTGCACCACATTCCACGTAACACTTTTCGCTCTTTTGACAATTACGTTAGAATAAAATAACTGAAAGTAATTAACACAAAGAAAAAGTTACCTTGGGAGGCCAAACAACACTAGAATAGCTGTAACTTCACATTTTCTAGTTAGCTTCTGAGGATGTGTTCTGATTCCTACTACTTCACGACCACCCATTCTTGGCCTTTTGAGTATCTGGACATATGTTCAATAAGATGTCATAGCTCGTCTTGCACGTTTCAATAGGTTACCTAGAGATTTGACAGTTCTAATCTAAATTGAAAATTGATTTCAAGTAAATGAAGAGCTTACACTGGTGACTGTCTGCTCTTCTGATAGGCATAGACCTCTCGTTTCAGGCATATGATGAAAACCCTAAAAACAATTACAGTCAGAAATTTTCCAGACTAAAGAACAGAAAAACTACATTATGAAGTCACTCTTACATGCTTTTCCCCTTCAATGGCTTCATTAAGTGCTTGTCTTTCAACGAGAAGCATAGGAACTTGCTGGTCTATTTTCATGTTCATGCCTTCATAATAGTCTCTGATTGAATGGTAAAGCGGTTGGCAGTCCCCGGTATCCATGATAGCAGATTCCATGCACTCTAAACATAAGCTCCTACTGTCCCCAAGCGATAAATATCTTGCATTCCACGGCTTAAGAAGATAAGAACAATATCAGCGTGAAGCATATTAGTTGAACGATAGGTGATCCAACATGTTTGATTTCCGCTGATAACCATACCTCCAGACGTTCACAACTACAGCATCGTTTTGTGACATCACTCTCATGTGAAGGACAATATTTCTGAGACCAAAACGGGTGGCACCTATACTCAATCAAGCCTGCTGCATTTGTTGGGATCTGAAAATGAAATGGTGGATCGTAAAATAAACTACTCCATGAGGGATTAAACAGTGAGAAATGATAGTCCTTTCAATGTTTGTCTGTAAGTATATTTGAAATTTCATGTAATATTTCCAATACTTAAACTGCTTCACCAAAAGATAGGATGCAATTTTTAGTGACCACACAAAAAATGGCACCATAAGCTGGTTTCTAATCAGACCAAAAGTATTGCAGAACAATTTGACAAAAGATAATCCATGTAAAACATCTCTTTAGGCTGGTGAACTAGACAACACTTTTACTCAAACACGAAAACAGAATGCATCAATAGACATAATAATGACAGCAAGTGATGATTTAGATCGATGACAATCTACGGGCACTTCAACAATCATATGCATTTTTCTGTTTGACTCTCTATGGATTTGTAAGAGCAAGAATCAGTATTATCCTAACAGAACATGTAGGAGAAGCTTATATCTGCAGATGCAGTCAAGATTAAAACCTTGAAATGTAAATTGGATTTGTGATGAGCAATTTCCATTAACCAACTACATGAAGAAGCACCATGTCCTTACAAATTGGTGGCAAACTTCACATTTGGGGTGAGTCATTTCCCTGAAGCATGATTTGTGATAATAATTGTTCCCTGACAAAGAAAACTTGAATCAACAAAGAAACCAATGAGCTAAACACAAGAAAAGTTTCAAAACCATTAGGTCAATTGAAATTACAAGTTTAATTCAAATTTCTTTTATTTCTTTTGGGAGAAAGATTGAGTGATAGTTAGAGAGAAAGGACAAGAATGTACCTCATATTCAGTAATTGGATAACCACAAGCACGACAAAGAAAGCAATCCGGATGAAAGAAAGTTCCCATGCATCCCAAATAATTGCCAGAGCCAATATCCCCATGGCAGCCACTACATATTCTGCAAATTATAAATATGCATATAAGACATAATTATACTCCATGATGGTATATGTTCATCCGAAACAATCAGCAGTTTTCAACAGATATTCCTTCAATACTTTAAAACTACCAAGGCGTATCTGCTTGTGAACACGAAAATTTGTTTGGATGTGCATATTAATTCAGGTCTTAAATTTGAATTTTGTTCATTCTCCATTTTTCAACCAAAGACAGATTGAAGTTTTCATCTATAATAGGTATTAGCATGCGACAGTTTCCATTTTCAGATAACGCCTTTCTCAGTAACACATCTTGAATTTGATGCCCCATGAATTTACCACTCTAAAAGGCAGCCTTCTATGAAATAGATAAATAAATACTATGAAGCAGCAATCTTTCTTCATGTCTTTGATCCTTTTTTTTTATTTTTTATAAGTAAATACAAAAGAAACTGGGCCTCATGCTACACTTCTTTGGGATAGAAAGCTGCTTGAACTTTAGAGGTAGCTTCAAAGAGGGATTGATTAATTAAGCTGAATTTCAAATGACACAATGCACAAGAGGATATCTCAACAAAATCCAATTACCTATAACTTCTGGGATTATATTCCCAAGGTGCATATAAAGGAGCATAAGGAGGCGGATATGACGATGAAGTAAGGTCATGGTTAAGTGAACTTCCTAGATCTTCATCATTGTCAGTCCTACATTTGTATCCTGCAAAGCACACAACTGTCAGTCTTAACCTCAAAAGAGTGAAATTAGTCATATATAATAAGCCAATAGAGAACTGAACAAGGTAAATAGATCTCTGGAGGATAAGAACAAGGAATAGTAACTCTATAGACTTGAAAATATACAAATAAAAACTTTTAATTTCCACCTGGTCTTTTCAAATCTTCGGCCAAAGATAATGCAGTTGCATTTTGGTCTAGTTCCTCTTTTTCTGTACTAGCCCTAGAGCGATCATCCTGTTGAACTTTAAAATTGTGTTAAGAAACATTCAATCAGAGGAGCATGAAATACAATTTAAAACGACAGAACAAAATTCAGGAACAGATAGCTATGAGTAAATCAGTCAGATGTTAGAAAGGATAGAGCAAAAAGCTGAGTCATGAGTGGTAGAATTTAACTTCTGAAGCAGCCAAAATTCCTGCCCTTGGAACAAATAGTCCAGCTGAAACATACAAGTTTTACTAGGCCAACATCGAATGTTGGCTCATTTCTTGGTGAACAAAGAGATGTTTTGAAAGAAAGATGTGCAACAGCTTTTGCGAAGCTTAATCCCTTATTGCTACTTGACATATCTTACTTAGTAAAGCAACCTTTAGTGGTAGTCGTAGGATAATGATTTATGAATCATCAGTTTTACAGGTCATATCCAATTTGGACTGTTGTTGCAATGAGAAACTTCAATGTGCTAGAAATGGTACAATTTGAACAAATATACCAAGTAATAGTGCTATGTCCCAGTCTCAGAAATGGGAACAGTTGGCAAACCATACCTGGGATATCTTTTTTAGACAGGAAGGATGTCAACTATACTCCTAATAATTATGTTGGTTATAAACTTAAATCTCAAAGATCAAAGCAGCAAATGAAATTGTTAGGAAGTTTTTTCTTTTTCTTTTTATAACAGAGAAAACCTTGAGGGTCAATGGCACATCTTTTGGAAACTTGGTTGATAATGGGTCCATTTCTCTACCATTTTCCACTTAAATAACAGGTACAGAGTTCGAACCCCTGACTTGCGCCTAATTAGGTAGGCATTACCTCTCTGTCCACATTTCACTTTGCAGGAAATTGCAGTTTTTTTTTTCTTTTTCAGAATGGTAGACACTGGTACAGCAAGCTTGTGTAAGGAGCCTAGCTCTGCAACCCCCAAGCCCCCACTCTCCCAAATGACAAATGGGAGGAATCCCTTGACAATTCATTTATTTCTTTATTAATCCACTAGCTCATTCAAAAATAATGCACCTTGAGAGTATGTATATAAACTCTGAATTTAAAATGAAAAGTTAAAAAAATTACCAATGATCTGACTGGAGCGCGCGAAACCATATTTTCATCTTCTAGAAACTGGGGTTGACGTCCACGTTGCGATCCCCTATTACATGACCCACCCTTGAAAATCTTAGTCAGCCATTTCATAACCTTTGGCTTTCTCTCTGCGTATGAAGAAACAAACTGACCTGCTTTAAACCCCATAAGAATATCAACAACAACAAAAAAAAAACTCGAGTTTTTTTTACATAAAAATAAACCAAGATTCAATGTATACTCAAAAGGGTATATGTTAAATAGCAAAAAAGTCAAGTCTAGGAACTTTTGAAACATTACCATATATGCATGGCTGAGAAAAATGGTTGATATTTGAAGAAGACATGGCAAGAATTAAGGTGGCGACAAATTGTGTGTATTGAGAGAGGCAGATAGAGAGAGAATGGTAATGTAATGGAACAGAACAGAAGGTGGAGGAGAGAGAAGAAGAATGGCATGATTGATAAAAGGGTACGTAAGTTACAAGAGAAAGAAGAGAATATTTGCGAGAGAAAGAGATTCTTGGCTTGGGAGAAAGAAATAAAGGCTGGGGAGAATCTGCTAAGGCGGATCGTGATGGAAAGGGAAGGAGAAAGGCAAAGATAAACTGGCATGCAGTTTATATTTTGAACGGCTCAGAAATGGAGTATGAGTGAAGCCTTAAGAGAACCCATATACATGAAATATGAAATTCTCAACATTCAAGAATGTCTCTTCCTGTTAGAATTTTCGAAAGTTGGATGCCGGGGAAAAGGATGTGCTTTTTACAAGTGCGATTTCTTTTCTTTAAACTAACTCCTTGGTCTCAAATTGGTGATCATTTTAGGGGTCGTTTCGTTAGTTGTATTAAAATAATAGTTAATCTCAGTATAAAATTTCCCCAAAATGATACAGTGTTTAGTAATTCAACCAAACGCTGGATAATCTCGTATCTAATTCCGAAATTATTATTCCATATTCCATCAACCAAACAACCTCTCAATTTTTTTTTTATTTTGTAAATTTTATCTATTTATCCTCTTTTCCCGAAGAATGCCGTTAATCGTAGAGAAGGTGAAAGATATTTTTGACATTATTACCAATTCATGTTATAGGACCCCTTTGTTTCAAGACTTACTCACTGTTAATGGAAGAAACGTCAAATATTCAAAAACATTACAAAATCAGACGACAACATTTGTGAATGCTTACTTGAGGCAGTTCTCTTCAAAATACCACCACCTCTTCAAAATTTGTTTGCAACTATATTGATGCATTATAATCCAAGTGTAACGACCCGACCGGTCGTTTCGAGCATTTGCACTTCGTTCGATAGTTTGAGAGCATGAGTAGCTTTGTATGATGTATTATGACTTATGTGATTTGTCGGTTTTGGTTTTCAATTTATTCGGAATCGATTTGGAAAAATAAATTTCATGATTTAAGCTTTAAGTTGGAAGAGTTAACCAAGTTTGGCTTTTGTGAATTTGACCCCGGAACGAAATTTTGAGGGCTCCGTTAGGTCCGGATGGTGATTTTGGACTTGGGCATATGCCCGGATTTGCATTTGGTTATTTCTAGAAGGATTCGGCGCTAATTGGCGAAAGTTGAAAATTTGAAGGTTTGAAAAGTTCATAAGTTTGACCGGGAGTTGACTTTGTGGATAGCGGATTCGGATTGTGGTTCCGTAAATTGAAATAGTTTCGTTGTGTTATTTCGGACTTGTGTGCAAAATTTGCAAAATATGTTTCGGTGCGAGTTTTGAAAATTGAAAGTTGAAAGTTCATTCAAGTTTGAATTTAGGTGCGATTCATCATTTCGATATTGTTATGTTTAATTTGAGACATCAAGTAAGTCTGTGTTATGTTACGGGACTCATTGGTATATTCGGACGAGGTCTCGAGTGGCTCGGGCGAGTTTCGGGCGGGGTTCGGATCGATTGAAGCCTTGTTGAAGCTGCTGGAATGTTTGGGTTGCTGGTGCAACTGCTTCTGTGGAAGCTTGGTCGCAGAAGCGACTCGGCAGAAGCGAGCAGCCCATCGCAGAAGCGGACTGGGCAGCTGGACGTACCGTAGAAGCGGGATTTGTTCCGCACCCGCGATATCGCAGAAGCGGATGGCTAGGTCGCAGAAGTGTGAAACGTCGCAATAGCGGAATCAGTGGTCGCACCTGCGTGTGCGCGGAAGCGGTATATTTTCGCATGTGCGGTGGATGAATTTCAGTGGATTTTTGCAGCACCGCATTTGTGGTCGAAAAAGCGACGCCGTAGAAGCGACTATTTGCTTCGCAGGTGCAAACAGTGCTGGGCAAAACCTATATTTTTGAGGGTTGGTCGTTTTACCCTTATTTTTTTAGACTTGGAGCTCGGTTTAGGGCGATTTTGAGGAGGAATTTCATCACAAGGATTGGGGTAAGTATTTTATACTTGGTTATGATTATATTTCGTGATTCTATCTCGTTTTGTTAATTGGATTATGAATTTTTAAAGAGAAATTGGTGGTTTTAGCCTAAAGTATGATAAAGTGAGTTTTTGAGTTTTGAACATCGATTCGGAGTCGGCTTTGGGTGAAACTAGTATGGTTGGACTCGTAATTGAATGGGTTATCGGATTTTATAAGTTTAGTCAAGTTCCGAGGCGCGGGCCTGGGTTGGACTTTTGGGTTGATTTTGGGCTTTTGATTAAAGATTCAATCTTTATCGATTGGGTTAGTTTCCTGTAAGACCCCGTAAAATTTCGTAAAGGAATTTAAATTTATGTGATGCCGAACTAGGATCATGTGTTTGAGGATTGTAGAGATTTTTTGCGGCGAGTGGACTTTTTGGGTTGAACAGTGCACTGGTGAGTAAAGGAAAATTTTGGGCAGAAAAATGCGTTTCTGCGGCCCACTATGCGGCCGCATAATCACTCTGCGGACCGCATAATGGCCGCAGAGTGAAGCAACTTAGGCAAGTTTGGAGATCAAGTTTGCGGCGCATTATGCGACCGCACACCAGTTCTGCGATGCATTATGCGACCACAGAACAGGTCTGTGGGCCACATAATGACCGCAAACTGAGTCAGTTTTGCCCAGTTCCGGAGGGCAATTATGCGGTCCATTTCGCGGACCGCAGATCCTGTTCTGGAGTTTTATTTTTTGTATTTTTATAACCCGACCCTACTTCATTTAATAGACGATATGTACTATCTTTTGAGCAAAAACCTGATATTTTGAGAGAAAGAAAGTGCTCTAGAGAGAGAGAGAGTTCCTCACCAATTGTTCCTCAATTCTTACTCAAATCTTTGAAGGTTATCAAGGAAAGCACACTAGGTCTTTATCCTAGAGGTAAAATTCTACACCATAAACCTCAATTTCGAAATTTAACTAGGAATGGGTAATTGGTAAGATAATATTTGGGTAGGGGAGTTGTTTATTTTGCATGCATGTGATATCAAGGGATATAGGGAGATTGTTCAGCTAAAATGGTAAAGAATGATTTGTGGGATGATGGGATCCTCCATGAAAGGGCCTTGAAATCTTAATGCACACCTAGTATTTAATAAAATGCTCAAAGGAGCTAGAACCATGAGTATCTTCCCAATTTTGGTTAAATTTGTTACATTTCTACAATAGATTGAAGTTGCTAAGATTTTCGAAACATTTTAGAGTTTAAGGAAGCTCAAGTGAGATATGTTGGCTAAACTCTTCTCTTAGAATTGAACCCCGTAATGTCCTTGTAAGTCTCGTGATGCCCTTTATAAATTGAATTTCTGTCAAATAAGCCTTGTGTCGAAATAATTATGTGTTTAATGTGTATTCCAAAGATTCTTGTTATGTTAAGTTAATGTTTGAGGATGTGGCTTAAGTATGGGTTGCGTGTTACTATGTTATGATTTGAAAGCGTGAATTCTTATGAAAGCTACCATGTCGATTGTGTAAGAAGTCATATGTGCCTAAGGCCCTAATTTGCTCAAGTATGTGATTAAAGTCTTAATGTTGAAAGGTCTTGTTGTTGATTATTCATGATAACGATTGAAAATGGAATAATAAGCTGAATTATGAAGTACGACCAATGTACCAAGAATGATATTGCATCATGGCCAATGATGTCAATAAAATAAATGACATGTAAAAGAATATGAATTGAGTGGTAAATACTTTTAATAACAAATGCTTTAGGAGTATCGATTAGCCACCGAGGAAGGGTAGGTCGGAACAACCTAACCCCGAAACTACACGTGCCGGTGTAGGAGTGATTAAGGGGTAAATCCCCATGTTAATGTGATGAGACGGTTTCCCCTTATATAGGATGAGATTGGTATGTTGAGATGTTTTCCCCTTAAATGGGATGAGATTATTGCTAGCTAGATGTGATGTAATGTCGACCCACACGGCATTGTGGTGAGACGGCTTAGCCGATCGGGCTGAGATCGGATGCCATGCCGTGCACATAGTGGTAATGTGAGTGTATGTGTCGGGATGAGATGGCTTAGCTGGTCGGGCTGAGATCGGACTCTGTGCTAAAACATGGTGGTATATCGGTGCTAAAGATCTCCCAACTTAAATTACCGAAACCTATGTGAAATTTACGTTTCCCCTAATGTGGCACTTTGATATCGTTTGAATCTCTTATTGATATCATGTTTATTCTCTGTTTACTGTTACTTGTTCTATTGAAAGAGTGTTTAGTTTTACATACTAGTACTATTCCATATGTACTAACGTCCCTTTTGCCGGGGGTGCTGCATCTTTAATGGATGCAGGTGATTCCATAGCAGGTGGTATTGATCAGTAATAGCAGCACACCCTTTCCTCAGCTGATTTGGTGAGCCCCACTTTATTTCGGGGACCTGTATCTTCTATCCTTTGTACATAGCATTTTGAGGTGTAGCCGGGGCCTTATTGCCGGCATTGTCATAGCACTCTTTTGTTCTTGTTAGAGGCTCCGTAGACATAGTGGGGGTTGTATATATTTTTGGGAAGGTTAAACTAAAAATGTTGTAATGGTATCATTTGTTCCACTTTAACTATGACTGTACAACGTACGGTTTGAAGGCTTGTTAATAACGTAACTAATGGAAATGAACCGATGTTATTCACATGACTTTTTATTGACTTATTAATGAACTGTATTATTTTCTTTATTTATGGGTGAGTTGGGTAGTCGGCACTCTGCAGGCTTGCTCAACCGAGGTAATTCTGTTGAGCGCCGGTCGCGCTCCCCGAGGTCGGGGCATGACATACTTGGTATTAGAGCCTAAGGTTTTAAAGTGTCCTAGGATGTCTCAGAGCCGTGTCTAGTAGAGTCCTTCTTATCAGTGTGTTGTCGACCATATCTATAATTAGGAGGCTACTTGGGCATTTAGGAATAATACCCTTTTTTGATATTCTAGATCGTGCGATAAAGCTGATTGTAAGATTGTTCCTCTTTTAACTCGTGCATTGCTCTAATTTTCAGTAAATGGCACCTAAAAATAAAGCAAGAACTAGACAAGGAGCCAATGCTACCCCAGGAGTGGCAGTTGACCCTTTACTTAATGATGCGGGTGAACACCCGAGGGGTGAGAATATTCCCCTGACTACCATACTGCCTGATTCCACTACACCTGGTCAGACCGCACTAGTTCCTGCACCTACTGAGGGTGCAACAATCCCTCCAACTTATATTCCAGTTCCACCTCCAGCCCCAGCTTCCGGTCCCGGTGTATCCGATTGGGATCTTAGGGGAGCCATACAGATGTTGGCTCAAATAGTGGCTTCCCAGACCCAAAGATCAAATGTTGTACCTACTTCTTCTAGTCATCCAGGGGATTCCACTAGTTCCAGAGTGAACAGATTTCTCCAGTTGGACCCTACAGTGTTCACAGGTACTGATCCTGAGGAGGACCCCCAGGATTTTATTGACGAGATACATAAGACCCTCCAATTTATGCGTGCTACAGAGACAGAGGGAGCAGAGTTGGCCTCCAACCGCCTGAAAGTGGTGGCCTATTCTTGGTTTGAGATGTGGGAGGATTCCCGTGAGGAGGGAAGCCCTCCGGCGAGATAGAGTGAGTTTGCCGATGCTTTTATTAATCATTTCTTCCCTGCCGAGACTAAGTCAGCATGTGCCGCTGAGTTTGAGAACCTGAAAGAGGGGAGATGAGTGTGTGGGCGTATCATATGATATTCGTGCACCTGTCTAAATATGCCATCTACATGTTGCCTACTATGGAGGCTAGAGTGCGCCGGTTTGTACAGGGCCTTAGCCCCTTGGTTATTAATGAGGCCGCTACAGCTGCCTTGAACTCTAATATAAACTATGGTAAGATGGTGGCATTTGCTCAAGCAACAGAGACTCATAAACTAAAGAATAGAATGGAGTGAGATAGTAGCAACAGGGCCCGGTCAGTTGGCAACTTCAGTGGTACTTCTGGTGGTAGTGGTGGTAGGATAGCTTTCAGGGGAGGGTCATCAGGGCCTTCCGAGTCTTTTGCTTAGTCATCAGTCAGTGCTCCACCATCGGGGCCCAGTCAGTAGCAGGGGAACCGTTTTAGGCCCAGCCAGGGCAATAGCGGATCCTACCAGCAGGGTCGGTCCGGTGGAAGATTTCAGCAGCAGCGAAGGCCCCCATGCCCTAGGTGCGGGAAGATACACTTTGGGACCTGCTACATGGACCAGCCCATATGCTACGGGTGTGGTATGAGGGACCACATTCAGAGGTATTGCCATTCGTCTCACCAGAGCATGGGCAGGGGTACAGCACAACCAGCCAGTTCTGCAGCTACTACATCCGCAGCACCTCCTCCAGCTCGAGGCACCCCAACACCGGTAGGGCGTGGTGCAGCTAGGGGTGGTGCATAAAGTTCAGGAGGACCCAACCATTTCTATGCTATGAGGGGTCGCCAGAGTTCAGAGGCTTCTCCAGATGTTGTCACAGGTATATTTACTGTCCAATCTCATGATGTGTATGCTCTTATTGATCCCGGTTCCACCTTGTCTTATGTCACTATCTATGTCGCTATGGAATTTGGGATAGAACCGGAGCAGATCCATGAGCCATTCTCGATATCTACTCCGGTTGGTGAGTCTATTATGGCCGCGCGGGTTTATAGGGATTGTGTTGTTACGGTGTATTGTCGAGACACCATGGCCGATCTCGTTGAATTAGGGATGGTCGATTTTGATGTAATAATGGTGATGAATTGGCTTTACTCATGTTTTGCTAAGCTTGACTGTCAAACCAGAACCGTTAGGTTTGAATTTCCAACTGAGTCAGTGATTGAATAGAAGGGGGATAATGTGGTACCGAAGGGTAGGTTTATTTCTTACCTTAACGCCACAAAGATGATTAACAAGGGGTGTATCTACCATTTGGTCCGGGTAACGGACACTGATGCTGAGGCACCTACACTTGAGTTTGTGTCTGTTGTGAATAAATTTCCGAAGGTCTTTTCGGATGAGCTCCCTGGGATCCCGCCAGATAGGGGGATTGATTTTGGGATTGATGTGATGTTAGGCACGTAGCCTATATCTATTCCACCCTATATAATGGCACCGGCAGAATTGAAAGAGTTAAAAGAAAAAATAAAAGATTTGTTAGAGAAGGGTTTCATTCGGTTGAGTGTGTCACGTTGGGGCGCACCAATTCTATTTGTAAGAAAGAAGGATGGGTCGCTAAGAATGTGTATTGACTATCGGTAGCTCAACAAGGTTACAATCAAAAATAAGTACCCACTACCAAGGATAGATGACTTGTTTGATCAATTGCAGGGTGCTAAGTACTTCTCCAAGATCGATTTAAGATCCGGGTATCACCATTGAAGATCAGGGAGCAGGATATTCTGAAAATAACTTTCAGGACCCGGTATGGGCACTTTGAATTTCTGGTAATGTCTTTCGGGCTAACAAATACCCCCGCAACTTTCATGGATCTTATGAATCGGGTCTTCAAACCTTTCCTCGACTCCTTCGTGATAGTGTTCATTGACGATATTCTTGTTTATTCGCGGAGTCGAGAGGACCATGCCGATCATCTCAGGGCAGTTTTGCAGATTCTGTATCAACAACAGTTGTATGTGAAGTTTTTGAAATGCGAATTTTGGCTAGAATCTGTTACATTCTTGGGTCATGTCGTCTCCAGAGAAGGAATTGAGGTTGATCCTCAGAAGGTTGCAGCTGTGAAGAATTGGCCAAGACCTTCTACCCAAATAGAGATTCGCAGTTTCTTGGGCTTAGCTGAATATTACTGGAAATTTATGGGGGGGTTCTCTACTCTTGCCTCTCTGTTGACTAAATTAACGCAGAAGGCGATTAAATTCCAATGGTCAGATGCTTGTGAAAGGAGCTTCCAGGAGTTGAAATTGAGATTTACTACGGCACCAGTGTTAACTCTACCAGACGGTACAGATGGGTTTGTAGTATATTGTGATGCTTTGAGAATCGAGCTTGGGTGTTTATTAATGCAACATGGCAAGGTGATATCTTATGCTTCTAGGCAACTCAATAATCATGAAAAGAACTATCCAACACATGACTTTGAGCTTGCGGCGGTGGTATTTGCATTGAAGATTTGGCATCATCATTTGTATGGGGTCCATGTGGATATATTCACGGACCATAAGAGCCTTCAATATATTTTCAAACAGAAGGAATTGAATTTGAGGCAGAGAAGGCTCGAGTTACTCAAGGATTATGACATTGATATTCTATATCATCCGGGGAAGGCTAATGTTGTGGCAGAAGCTCTTAGCCAGAAATCTATGGGTAGTTTAGCACACTTGGAGGCATATCAAAGGCCATTGGCCAAGGAAGTTCACCGATTGGCTAGTTTAGGAGTTTGTCTTGCGGACTCTAGTGAAGGAGGGGTGATTGTGCAAAATAGGGCTGAATCATCGCTTGTGGTGGAAGTCAAGGAGAAGTAATTCAATGATCCATTGTTTGTACAATTGAAGGAGGGAATTCAAAAACATAAGACCATTGCCTTTTCTCTTGGAATGGATGATGGTACCCTAAGGTATCAAGGGAGACTATGTGTTCCAAATGTGGATGGTCTCCGAGAAAGAATCATGACTGAGGCTTACACTGCTAGGTATTCTGTGCACCCCGACTCTACAAAGATGTATCATGATCTTAGGGAAGTCTATTGGTGGAACGATATGAAGAGGAATGTAGTGGACTATGTGGCGAGATGTCCAAATTGTCAGCAAGTGAAGGCCGAACACCAAAGGCCCGACGGGTTAGCACAGAACATAGAGATTCCAATGTGGAAGTGGGAAATGATTAATATGGACTTTGTGGCAGGACTACCTCGCACTCCTTGTAAGTTTGACACGATTTGGGTGGTTGTGGATCGACTCACGAAATTATTCCATTTTTTGTCGGTTAAGGATACCGATAGAGCGGAACAGTGTGCTCAGTTGTATATCAAAGAAATAGTCAGGTTGCATGGCACTCCAGTTTCTATCATTTCTGATCGGGGAGCACAATTCACTGCTAATTTTTGGAAGAAATTTCAGCAAGGTTTGGATACTCAGGTGAATCTTAGTATAACCTTTCACCAACAGACTGACGGGCAGGCAGAGCGGACTATTTAGACGCTCGAGGATATGTTGCGCGTTTGTGTTCTAGACTTCAAAGGTAGCTGGGATGATCATTTACCACTCATAGAATTTGCTTACAATAATAGTTATCATGCTAGCATTCAGATGGCACTGTTCGAGGCCTTATATGGAAGGAGATGTAGATCTCCCATTGGGTGGTTTGAGATTGGGGAAGCAGAGTTAATAGGACTAGACCTCGAGCATCAGGCTATGGAAAAAGTTAAGATCATTAAGGAGCAGTTGAAGACTGCTCATAGTTGTCAGAAGTCTTATTCGGATATTCGTCGTAGGGACTTAGAGTTCAAAGAAGATGACTGGGTATTCTTGAAGGTTTCCCCCATGAAAGGTGTAATGCGATTTGGTAAGAAAGGGAAATTGAGTCTGAGGTGTGTCGGACCATACATAATCATTCAGAGGATCGGTGAGGTGGCGTACAAGCTTGAGCTACCACCTGAGATGTCATTAGTGCACCCGGTGTTTCATGTGTCCATGTTGAAGAAATTAGTTCGAGACCCGACACTCATTATTCCAGTTGAGACTATTGAGGTTAATGAGAAATTGACTTATGAAGAGATTCCACTTTCTATTATTGATCGGCAAGTCCGAAGATTGAGAAATAAAGAAATTGCCTTCGTGAAAGTGATATGGCAAAACCAACTGGTTGAAGAGGCTACTTGGGAGGCCGAGGAAGAAATGAAGAAAAAGTATCCTTATTTGTTTGAATAGCTATGTATTTATAAAGTTGTGTTCTATGAAAATTCTAAGAATTACTTCCTATGAACTATGTATCATTTGTACAGTTTATGCTCAGGATATTTCCTTTCTAGTAATATATTGCTTATGAGGCCACGGTTGGTGTTGTTTCATATTATGTTGCATCATTGGATTATGTACATGCTGTTAGGATTGGTTTCTGTGATTCTCTGATAGGTGGATAGGCCCAGTTATAGGGGAGACTTTGGCGAAATTTTTGAAAATTTATGGAGTTAGCCAAATTTTGAAACTACTGGTGTGTGTGAATTAACAGTTGGGCCACATTGAATGCGAATGACAAGTTTTGACCCTCATTTGAGGATGAATGATCCTAAGTGGGGGAGAATGTAAGGCCCTGTAAAATTTCGTAAAGGAATTTAAGTTTTCGTGGTGCCGAACTAGGATCACGTGTTTGAGGATTGTAGAAATTCTTCGCGGCGAGCTTGCTCGCCGCAACTCGGACATTTTGGGTTGAACAATGCATGGGTGAGTAAAGGAAAATTTTGGCCAGAAAAATGCGTTTCTACGGCCCACTATGCGGCCGCATAATCACTCTACGGATCGCATAATGGCCGCAGAGTGAAGCAGCTTAGGCAAGTTTGGAGATCATGTTTGTGGCGCATTATGCGATCGCAGACCAGTTCTGTGATGCATTATGCGACCGCAGAACAAGTCTGTGGGCCGCATAATGACCGCAGACTAAGTCAGTTTTGCCCAGTTCTGGAGGGCAATTATGCAGTCCATTTTGCGGACCGCAGATACTGTTCCGGATTTTTATTTTTTGGGTTTTTATAACCCGACCCTACTTCGTTTAATAGACGATATGTACAATCTTTTGAGAAAAACCCTGATATTTTGAGAGAAAGAAAGTGCTCTAGAGAGGCAGAGAGTTCCTCACCAATTGTCCCTCAATTCTTACTCAAATCTTGGAAGGTTATCAAGGAAAGCATACTAGGTCTTCATCCTAGAGGTAAAATTCTACACCATAAACCTCAATTTCGAAATTTAACTAGGAATGGGTAATTGATAAGATAATATTTGGGTATGGGAGTTGTTTATTTTGCATGCATGTGTTATCAAGGTATGTAGGGACATTGTTGAGCTAAAATGATAAAGAATGGGTTGTGGGATGATGGGATCCTCCATGAAAGGGCCTTGAAACCCTAATGCACACCTAGTATTTGATAAAATACTCAAAGGAGCTAGAACCATGAGTATCTTCCTAATTTTGGTTAAATTTGTTAGATTTCTACAAAACATTGAAGTTGCTAAGATTTCCGGACATTTTAGAGTTTAAGGAAGCTCAAGTGAGGTATGTTGGCTAAACTCTTCTCTTAGAATTGAACCCTGTAATGTCCTTGTAAGTCTCGTGATGCCCTTCATAAATTGATTTTTTGCCAAATAAGCCTTGTGTCGAAATAATTATGTGTTCAATGTGTATTCCAAATTCTTGTTATGTTAAGTTAATGTTTGAGGATGTGGCTTAAGTATGGGTTGCGTGTTACTATGTTATGATTTGAAAGTGTGAATTCTTATGAAAGCTACCATGTCAATTGTGTAAGAAGTCATATGTGCCTAAGGCCCTAATTTGCTGAAGTATGTGATTAAAGTCTTAATGTTGAAAGGTCTTGTTATTGATTATTCATGATAACGATTGAAAATGGAATAATAAGCTGAATTATGAAGTACGACCAATGTACCAAGAATGATATTGCGTCATGGACAATGATGTCAATAAAATGAATAACATGTAAAAGAATATGAATTATGTGGTAAATACTTTTAATAAAAAATTCTTTGGGAGTATCGATTAGCCACCGAGGAAGGGTAGGTCGGAACAACCTAACCCCGAAACTACACGTTTCGGTATAGGAATGATTAAGGGGTAAATCCTCATGTTAATGTGATGAGACTGTTTCCCCTTATATGGGATGAGATTGGTGTGTTGAGATGTTTTCCCCTTAAATGGGTTGAAATTACTGCTAGCTAGATGTGATGTAATGTCGACCCACACGACATTGTGGTGAGACGGCTTAGCCGATCGGGCTGAGAACGGACGCCATGCCGCGCACATGGTGGTATTCTGAGTGTATATGTCAGGATGAGACGGCTTAGCCGGTCAGGCTGAGATCGGACTCCGTGCTAAAACTCGGTGGTATATCGGCGCTAAATATCTCCCAACTTAAATTACCGAAACCTACGTGAAATTTACGTTTTCCCTAATGTGGCACTTTGATATTGTTTGAGTCTCTTATTGATATCATATTTATTCTCTGTTTACTGCTCGTTCTATTGAGAGGGTGTTTAGTTTTACATACTAGTACTATTCCATATGTACTAACGTCCCTTTTGCCGGGGGCGCTGCATCTTTAATGGATGCAGGTGGTTCCATAGCAGGTGGTATTGATCAGTGATAACAGCACACCATCTCCTCAACTGATTTGGTGATCCCACTTCATTTCGGGGTCCTGTATCTTCTATCCTTTGTACATAACATTTTGAGGTGTAGCCGGGGCCTTGTTACCGGCATTGTCATAGCACTCTTCTGTTCTTGTTAGAGGCTCTATAGACATAGTGTGGGTTGTATCTGTTTTTGGGAAGGTTAAACTAAAAATGTTGTAATGGTATCAACTGTTCCACTTTAACTATGACTGTACAAAGTACGGTTTGAAGGCTTGTTAATGACATAACTAATGGAAATGAACCGGTGTTGTTCACATAACTTCTTATTGACTTATTAATGAACTATATTCTTCTCTTTATTTATGGGTGAGTTGTGTAGATGACACTGTGCAGGCTTGCTCAACCGAGGTAACTCTGTTGAGCGTCGGTCGCGCTCCCCGAGGTCGGGGCATGACATTTCCTTTGGTGTTAATTGATGTATTTGACTTTCTTTTGGCTAGCTTCGAGCCGTTCAGAGGTCGGTACGCGTGGGATGGCATTTTTGGAGCATCGCTTGGCTTGCTCGGTATTGGATTTAGCTTGTTCGAGGTGAGTAACACCTCTAAACTTCATGTTGAGGGTATGAAACCCTGAGTTAAATGTTATGTGATTGATGTTGAGGTGACGCGCATGCTAGATGATGGGCGTGTGAGCGTGCACCGTATAAATTGTGATTTAGTCGATTTCATGGAACTGTGTAGCTATTTTATCTAAACATTTTTACTGTACTCTATGTGTTAGAGCACTTGAGCTGTAATTCATGCTAGAAATCATGTTTAGGCTATATGTTGGTACTGTTGGGACCCATAGTGGTTATTCTTTGCTGATAAGTTATTTGCTTTATTGCAGTTATGTACTCAATTGTATTCATCATTACATATTATATCTGAGTCTCTGTTATTGTATATTGTCACATTTCATATCATTGATTTGGGCTGCTTAGCATGAGTGTACTGAGCTCGAGAGACTGGAGAGATTGATGACTGAGTGAGGCCGAGGGCCTGTTGTGATTGATATTTATGGGATCGGGCTGCACGCCACAACAAGACTTATTGATTCATGCCAGGATTTGGCTTATTATAGCCCTTGGGCTGGATCGGCCCGTCCGGAGTCTGCACACCCACAGTGGGTGCAATTGCTAGCAATCATTTGCATTGGGTTGGATCTGCCCTGGTTTATTTGCATTTTGGTTCATTTGCATTGGACTGGATTTGCCCTAAACATTTATATTTGGGATGGATCTTCTCTAGGCTGGATTCGCCCTAAATCGTACTGAGTGACTGACTGTCAGTTGCTCTTCAGAGATAATAGATACTGGCACGCCATGAAGCCTAACAATCTCGCGAATGAAAACCTGAGCCAATTGCTCCGAAGAGAAAGTAGTAACCAGGAATGAAATGAGCTGACTTGGTCAATCTATCCACAATCACCCAAACTACATTGAACTTCCTCTTATTCCGTGGGAGCCCAACAATGAAATCCATAGTGATTCGCTCCCATTTCCACTCTGGAATCTCTAACTTCTGAAACAATTCACCCGGTCGCTGATGCTCATACTTCACTTGTTGAAAATTTAGGCACCGAGCTACATATTCCACTATGTCTTTCTTCATCCGCCTCCACCAATAGTGCTGCCTCAAGTCCTGATACATCTTCGTGGCACCTGGATGAATGGAGTACCGCGAACTATGAGCCTCCTGGAGAATCAACTCGCACAAACCATCTACATTTGGCACACATAACCTACCCTGCATCTGTATTACACCTTCATCCCCAAATTGACTTCCTTGGCATCACCGTGTTGAACCGTGTCCTTAAGGACAAGTAGATGAGGGTCATCATACTGACGTTGTTTGATACGATCATAAAGAGAAGAATGAGAAACCACACAAGCCAAAAATCTGCTTGGCTTGAAAACATCCAATCTGACAAACCGGTTGGCCAAGGCTAAAGGCCTCTCTGCTACTAGTAGATATGCTAAACTGCCCAAACTCTCCGCCTTGCGACTCAAGGCATCGGCCATAATATTGGCCTTCTCTGGATGATAGAGAATGATGATATCATAATCCTTAAGCAGCTCCAACCATCTCCGCTACCGCAAGTTAAGATCCTTCTGTTTAAACAGATGCTGAAGACTCCGGTGATCGGTGAAGACCTCACAAGGGACACCATACAAATAGTGCCGCCAGATCTTCAAGGCATGAACAATAGCTGCTAACTCAAGGTCGTGGATAGGATAATTATTCTCATGCACCTTCAGCTGTCTATACGCATAGATAATCACCCTACCGTCCTGCTTCAACACCGCGCTGAGACCAATGCGGACGCATCATAATACACTGTATAGGACCTCGAACTAGTAGGCAATACCAACATTGGGGCTGTAGTCAAAGCAGTCTTGAGCATTTGAAAGCTCCCCTCACACTCCTCGGTCCACCTGAACGGAGCACCCTTCTGGGTCAATCTAGTCATAGGTATAGCAATAGATGAGAAACCCTCTACAAATCGACGATAATACCCCTCCAAGCCAAGAAAACTCCGGATCTCCGTAGCTAAGGATGATCTGGGCCAACTCTGCACTGCTTTAATCTTCTTCGGATCTACCTTAATCCCCTCACTCGACCCAAAAATGCCACTAACTCTAGCGAGAATTCACACTTCAAAAATTTTGCATATAACTTCTTTTCTCTCAAGGTCTGAAGCACAGTCCTCAGGTGTTGCTCATGATCTTCCCGACTCTGGGATACACCAGTATGTTGTCAATAAACACAATGATGAAAGAGTCAAGATAGGGCTGAAATACGCTGTTCATCAAGTGCATGAATATTGCTGAGGCGTTGGTCAGCCCAAAAGACATCACAAGGAACTCGTAATGACCATACCGAGTCCTTAAAGCAGTCTTCGGGATATCTGGCTCCCGAATCTTTAACTGATGATAGTCTGAACACAAGTCGATCTTAGAGAACACTCTGGCACCCTGAAGATGATCAAATAGGTCATCAATACGTGGCAATGGGTACCTGTTCTTCACTGTAACCTTGTTCAACTGGCGATAATCAATACACATTTGCATAGAAACATCCTTCATCTTTACAAACAAGACAGGAGCACCCCAAGGCAACACACTGGGCCGAATGAAGCCCTTATCGAGAAACTCTTGCAATTGTTCCTTTAACTCTTTCAACTCTGCTGGGGCCATACGATAAGATGGAAAAGAAATGGGCTGAGTGCCTGATAACAAATCAATGCCAAAGTCAATATCCCTATCGGGTGGCATGCCCAGAAGATCCACCGGGAATACATCTAAATAGTCCCTGACTATCGGAACTGACTCGACGGTAGGAGTATCAGCACTAACCTCCCTCACATAGGCCAGATACGCATTATACCCCTTCTCAACTATTCGCTGGGCCTTAAGAAATGAGATAACCCTGCTAGGAACATGATCTAAGGTACCTCTCCACTCTAGTCGCAGTAGATCTGTCATAGCCAACGTCACTGTCTTGGCGTGACAATCAAGGATAGCGTGATATGGCGACAACCAGTCCATGCCCAAAATAACATTGAAATCCACCATATTGAGCAATAATAAATTGGCTCTGGTCTCAAAACCACTAAGAACAATCAAACACAACCGATACACATGGTCCACAACAATAAAATCACCCACGGGTGTAGACACATAGACAGGAGAACTCAGAGAATCACAGGATACACCCAAATACGGAGCAAAATAAGATGACACATAGGAATAAGTGGAGCCTGGATCAAATAAGATTGATGCATCTCTATGACAGACCGAAACAATACCTGTGATGACAGAATCGGATGTAACTGCCTCTGTCCTAGCAGGAAGGGCATAATATCTGGCTTGGCCTCCCCTTCTAGGGCGACCTCTACCTGTCCGACCTCGACCTCTAGCTGGCTGTGCAGGTGGGGTGGTAGCTGGTGCTGTAACCATAGCCTGAGGACCCCGTGGAGCATGCGGTGCCTGAGAAATCTATGGAGGTATACCCTTCCTAAGTCTGGGGCAATCCCTCACCACATAACGAGTGTCACCACACTCAAAACAAGCTCTCGGAGGACGTGGCTGTTGTAACTGGCTCGGGCCTGATCGGCTGGATTGACCGCTGAAAGCACCCCATGCAGGAGGTGCACTAGACAATAGCGATGCATAATAAGGAGCCTGGGGCCTAGGAGTGGCCGGAGCACAGCTGACGGCTGGAAGTGATGAATGAACAGGGCGACCCATGTAACCCCTGCCCTGACGAGCTGTAGCTGGGGCACGAGTACCACTATAAGTGCCAGCCTCTCCAGACCTCTTGGCCTCTATCTCCTCTCTCTCCCGAGTTAACATACCCTCCAATCTCCTGGAGATCCCCACCACTTGCTGGTATGCGATGTCCATCTCCAACTCTCAAGCCATGATAAATCTGATACTGAGGTTGAGCCCCTTAATAAATCGACAAACCCGCTCCCGAACACTAGCAACCAAGGCTGGTGCTTGCCTAGCCAAGTCACTGAATTGGACCGCATACTCTGACACTGTTATAGAAACCTGGCACAACTGCTCAAACTATGTGCACCATGCATCTCTGAGACTCTGAGAAACATACTCCCTCAAGAACATATCTGAGAACTGAGTCCAAGTGAGTGAAGTTGCCTCGGTCGGACTACCCAACTTATATGCTTGCCACCACTGATAAACCGCTCCTCTAAGCTGGAACGTAGTGAAAGAAACCCCACTAGTCTCCGCAACACCCATAGTACGGAGGATACGGTGTCATTCCTCAAGAAAACCATAGGCTAGTGTTGTTCACATGACTTCCTATTGACTTATTAATGAACTATATTCTTCTCTTTATTTGTGGGTGAGTTGGGTAGACGGCACTGTGCAGGCTTGCTCAATCGAGGTAACTCTGTTGAGCGCCTATCGCACTCCCCAAGGTCGGGGCGTGACATTTCCTTTGACGTTAATTGATGTATTTGAGTTGCTTTTGGCTAGTTTCAAGCCGTTCGGAGGTCGGTACGCACGGGATGGCATTTTTGGAACATCACTTGGCTTGCTCGGTATTGGATTTGGCTTGTTCGAGGTGAGTAACACTTCTAAACTTGGTGTTGAGGGTATGAAACCCCAAATTAAGTGTTATGTGATTGATGCTGAGGTGACGAGCATGCTAGGTGACGGGCGTATGGGCGTGTACCGTATAAATTATGATTTAGTCGATTCCATGGAACTGTGTAGCTATTTTATCTAAACGTTTTTACTGTACTCTATGTGTTAGAGCACTTGAGCTGTAATTCATGCTAGAAATCATATTTAGGCTATATGCTGGTACTATTGGGACCCACAATGGCCGTTCTTTGCTGATAAGTTATTTGCTTAATTGCTGTTATGTACTCAGTCATATTCATCATTACATATCATATCTCAGTCTCTATTATTGTATATTGTCACATCTCATATCATTGATTTGGGCTGCTTAGCATGAGTGTACTGAGTCCGAGAGACTTGAGAGATTGATGACTGAGTAAGGCCGAGGGCCTGTGGTGAGTGATATTTATGGGATCGGGCTGCACTCCGTAGCAAGCCTTATTGATTCATGCCAGGATTTGGCTTATTATAGCGCTTGGGCTGGATTGGCCCCTCCGGAGTTTGCACACCTACAGTGGGCGCAATTACTAGCAATCATTTGCATTGGGCTGGATCTGCCCTAGTTAATTTGTATTGGGCTAGATCTGCCCTGGTTTATTTGCATTTTGGTTCATTTGCATTGGGCTAGATTTGCCTAAACATTTATATTTGGGATGGATCTTCCCTGGGCTGGATTTGCCCTAAATAGTACTGAGTTACTGACTATCAGTTGTTATTTATATTGAGGGATGGATCTTCCCTGGGCTGGACCTGCCCCATACAGTACTAAGTGATTGGATACTCTGAGAGTGGAGTACGTGAGGTCATCACTGAGATGCATAGAATTTGACATGCGTACTGGAAATACATGCATAGAGATGCATTCCCTCCTGCTACCCAGTTTTTGGTGACATTTATGATTTCACTTGTATATTGACATGTTGGCATAGAGATGTAATTTCCTCATGCTATCGAAAAATGAAATATCTTATTTGCTGTTGAAAGAATTTTTTGGGGAGAATCACAGTTTTCAAACTTACCTATATATATTTTTGGAGTGGTGAAGAATTTGGGATCTACTGTTATACTTGAAAAGCATGCCTATTTTCCGTAACTGTGAACGAGCTGAGTTATTTCTTATACCATCTTTATTATACTGTTATGAACTATTGCTGGTTATTGGAGTTGGATTCTGACCCTTGTCTCAGCTCATCACTACTTTTAACCTAAGGTTAGGTCTGTTACTTATTGAGTACATGGGGTCGGTTGTACTCATACTACACTTCTGTATCCTGCGTGTAGATGTTGGATGCTGATGTCGTTGTGCACGAAGGGAGCTGGATCTGAAGATGTACCTGAGTTCCGATCATAGTTGCCTCTCGATCTTGGTAGCTTTAGAATTTTAATCTGTTCATGTGTATTTCAGACAGATAATGTACTTTATTTCATACCAGCTTTGTAAATTCTAAATCTTAGAAGCTCATGATTTGTACTACCAGTCCTTGGGAAGTTGTATAAAATTCAGTTATCTCATCTTTGATTCACACCAGTATTATTATATTATGTTATTTTGTTAATTGGCTTACCGCTAGGGTTGGGTTAGATGCCATCACGACGGTTTGGATTTTGGATCGTGACACCAAGGGACATTAGAAAAATGCGAGATACATATTATGAAGATATGGCAAACGACTTTAGAAGGATACATGACAGTTTATCTAACACTCAACTATAATGTACGATAAAAGGCAATAATTATTTCTTAAAGAGCATAAGCAAGAGTTATGAAAAATATGATAGATATACTTCAACTTGATCAGAGCCGAGATGATAATATTGCATCAGATTGCATAGAAATAATTGAAGAAAGGTGTATACAAGTGCATTATATGAGAAAGATTTCAATGCAAAGTCAAAGTTAAATCCTAAATAATAGCAAGCTTTTCCAACTATATTGGAAAGAGTAGAGCATGATTGCGCTCTGCAGATGGCTCCCAGAGGAACCGAAAAAATAATTTTGCATTGTGCATTACTTGCAAATATCATATCAAAAGGCATGCTAGTGTTAGAAACATTAATATTTAATGTAGCAACAATAATTTTATATCGAATGACATTACTAGATTACTGCCAAACATTGTCCAAGAAAACCGACCAAAATCGGTCAAAAATATAGGAAAACCGAACGATTTTCGATCGATTTTAATTCGTCGAAAAAATAGTGGTTGCTAAGGTGTGGCGACCGAAGTCGGTTGGTTAATTCAACCAAAGTTTGACCACTTTATCTGACAATGTTTGTTGGAAAAATAAATATACCGACCCAAATCGGTCGGTAATATGTAAGTTGTTTTTTATTTATTTTTCAAAATAGCGACTGATTTCGGTCGAAAATATAATTATTTGATAATTTTGCATTTCTTTTTAAATTTTAACAGACCGACCAAAATCGGTCGGAATCATTAAAAAATAAATGAATAAAAAAGGTTATTTTCGACCGACTTTGGTCTGTAATTTTAAATTTCTGCAGATTGCGCATTGAAATTACCGACCGAAGTCGGTCAGAAATTATGCATTTATGGGTTTTAATATGATAATTCCGACCGAAATTGGTCGGAAGTCGGTCGGTTTTCTGGGTAAAAACCTGGCAGAATATGGCTACTTTTAAGTTACACCATCTGCCAATTACAAGCAATAACCATCCTATAATGGCAGCATTACATTGCTTCCATTCAACCATAATTAACCAACAACAACCACAATTAACCAACAATAATAACAATTAACCAATGCCTACCAAAACAACAACACCGCTAATAACAACCACAACAACAACGCCAACTACAACAATAACAACAATACAAATGTTCAATAACAAAATAATATCAACAATACAATCATCATTCAAAACTATTCCAACTAAATATTCACAAGTTCAAGACTTTGTTTAGCAATACACACCATTCAATGAGTGTTTTGTACTATATCATCTCCATCTCCACTATTAGAACCTTCATCGTCGGCATGGTTCGAAGGATCACGACGAGAATGAGACACATCCAAGGAAGTCTCACGAGACCGGGGAATGGGAAAAGTAATGATAGGCTATAATCTTGGGTTTTAGTCGCTTATTTCACTCTAATTTACTGCACTTTAATTGAGTTTGAGCTTTAATCGCTAGTGTTTTGCACTAATTGTGTATTTTATACCTTGTAGGAGGATTCCGAGCTATGTAGATGTTACGGAATGAATTCGAGTGATTTTGAGCTTTGAAGTGTGAGTAAAATCTCAAGGGATTAAGTCGGGATCGCGTTCAGGGGTCGAAAACCACGTCTCGATATCAAAAAGTCAAGAAACATCCGTACTCTGAGAAAACAACACTAGTGCGGCGCGTGGTGCATCACGTCTGTGTAAAATCCTGTTGTCTGATGAAATCAACTCTCTGGATTTTCCTACTAATGCCCCGCATGGCGCGTCGCCCCATGCGGCGCGCCTGTGCAATTTTTACAGAGTAGTTGTCCTATTGCGCGTATGTGTAATATTTTCGTCTGGGCCCAACCCTACTTGGTATATATACATGGAAAAATATTATTCTGAGGACTTTTTACACATCTAAGACCTAATGTGGCTGAGGAGGAGGTGGAGAAGCAAAAGCACAAGGAATTCATCATTCAATCCTCACTCAAGTCAAGAGTTTGGATCGTTTTATGTTTTTCTTTATATTTGTGATGAATTACTCCATATCTATGGAGTAGTTCCCTTTAGGGTTTGATGGATTTGGTGTATTGATATTTGTTTGTGGATATTAACTCTAGTTTTTATGTATTGAATCATTTTGGATGTTTTAATTGTTGTATCTATTTTCACATGTTCATGTAATTGAGAGAGGCATAACTTGTGATATCTTTGCATTATCTTATTGGTTGAATTCATTAATTCTTCTTAGTAATCGAAAGAGGCTAGTTGAATTGTTGATTAAACCTGGTTAGAAGAATAATCGAGAGAGGTTCTCCTAAAGACCACAATCCACTACGAAGTCGTGCATATCTTCACCGAGTTTAAATTGTTTCATATTGTGAGGTTAAGACTTAATCGAGAGAGAAGTTTCTGCTAAACGTTTGAACTAATAATTGAGTGAATTCGAGAGACTCACTTGAACATTAGAAGTGAATTAACTAGAGTTAAATCCCAGACATTTATCTTGCACCTATCCAATCAATCCCTATTTTCTCCCCTTGATATCTTCCTTGCTTACTTTTGTTCGAGTGTCATTCATCAATTAACTTTAGATTCTTAGTAAATTTTAGTTTTAAATCACATAATTCTCAACTGTAGATTATCTTGGATAGAAATCTAGCTACAAACTATGATAATATTGTTTAACTCTAATCTCTGTGGATACGATATTATATTATACTATATTCGACTAGCGAGCATATTTAAGTGTGTGTTTTGCGCTCATCAAATTTTGGCGCAGTTGTCGGGGATTGGCAATCAATAGTGTTTGAAATAGTTTGTAGTACTAATTCAGGAACTTTTCTTTTTGTTTTATTTTACTTTTCTCTTTTTACGCTTGGTGTCCTTTGACTGTGCGCATGCTACAGGTTAGATTGGTGCATGACTCGATCTTCTGGGAAGGAAGTGCTACCATACGAACCAGAAATCGAGAAACAACTGCGAGAGCTGAGGAAGGAAAGAAATCTCCCCGAAGATATAGAAAAGTTTGGGCAATCCTCAACCAAAGAAATTATGGCCGGAGATGATGATAATGTAGATTTGGCTGCAAGAGAAGTAACCCAACAATGAGAGAATGCTGTAAGGGATGCTGAGGAAGCAGCTTTTCGAAATGCACAACTTGTATATGAAGAGGAGAGGGCTCGGAGAATTGTTCAGAATCAACCTTTGGCTGCAGACCAGTTCGGAAATATAGCTCCTGGTGTTGGGAGACCACTTGGTGATTATGCTAGACCGGTCTACAACCAAGGCTTATCAAGTGTGAGACCACCTCCAATTGCAGCTAACAATTTTGAGTTAAAGCAGGGTTGCTTCAAACTCTTCAAAATAGCTGTTCTTCAGAGGAAAGATGAACGAAGATCCAAACAATCATCTGATGGAATTCGAGGAGATTATGAACACCTTTCAATACAATATTGTATCACAAGATGTAGTCTACTTAAGGGCATTCCCCTTCACACTCAAGGATGATGCAAAGCACTGGCTTCGAAGCTTGCCTAATGGGTCGATTAGAACATGGGATGAAATGACCTGAAAATTTCTTGATAAATATTTTTCATCAGCTAAGACGGGCAAGTTTATGATAGAAATCCAAAAATTATTCCAGAACGACACTGAAATTGTGTTTGAAGCTTGGGAGAGGTTTAAGGAGATAGTGCGAAAGTGTCAATATAGCGAAATTGAATTCTGGATGCAACTCCAGGATATTTGGGATGGATTGACACCGGTCTCACGTAGAACATGGAGCAATGTAGTTGGAGGCCCATTGATGAGGAAGACTCCAGAGGAGATAGTCATAATTCTAGATGAGTTATCTGAAGATGCAAATCAGTGGCCTTCTAAGAGTGCTAATAGAAGAAGAGCGACCGGTGTTCACTAAGTTGATGCTAACACATCTATGCATGCAGGTATAACTCGATTCCATGGCCAAGGAGATAAGGAAGCTAACCTTAGCATCAATACAAAGTGAGACTCACGCAGCGTGTGATACATGTAGAAGAGGACACCTTACTCATGAGTGTCAGGGCTCAATTGAGGAAGTGAATGCTGGGGGAATTATAACTTTAATGCAATGGGTCAGAGACACCCCAGTGTTTCATGGAGTTCACTTGGGGGTACTGCAAATGCATGGCAACAAAACAACTCCATATTCTAGGGACAAGGAGCCCCAGGCTTCCAAAATCAGCAGAGGCCGCAGTTCCAGCCTCAACATTCCACTCAGCCGGGGCTAGAAGATCTAATGAAGTCTTTCATTATCAAGACAGATGAGAGATTAGATGCTCATGGTGCAGCTATCAAAGAACTTGGCACAGGATTATGGAACTTGGAAAAGCAAGGGGGCAAATTGCAACTGTATTGTCTGAGAGAATCCCATGTACTCTACCAGCTGATACTGAGAGGAACCCCAAAGAAACAGTGAATGTTGTGACTTTGAGAAGCGGGCAAGTGTTGAAAGATCCCACTCCAATCCAAAAATAGGTGGTACCTGAAAAAGAAATTGGGGAACAACTAAAAAATGAAATTGATAAGAAGAAGAAAGGCAAGAAGGGAACTGAGAAAAAGAAAAAGGAAGAGAATTCAAGAAGGGATGAATCTGAAGAGAGCAAGCACATGCCTGCTTTACCTTTTCCCCAAAAGCTTTATAGAGAAAAGATGGACAAGCAATTTGAGAGATTTCTGGATATGCTGAAGCAGGTTAATGTAAATTTGCCATTCACAGAAGTTCTCTCACAAATGCCAGCTTATGCCAAGTTCTTGAAGGAGGTCCTTACAAAGAAGAGGAAGATAGAAGAAACCTAAGTGGTCAAGCTCACAGAGCACTGCAGTGCAATCTTGCAAAACAAATTCCAACAAAAGTGTGGAGATCCAGGGAGTTTTACTATACCTAGCTCGTTAGGCACTCTTAATTTTGATAAGTCTTTATGTGATTCAGGTGCCTCAATTAATTTAATGCCTTTGTCTATTTACAGGAAGCTGGAGAATGAGATTGGAGAGATAAGGTCTGCACCAATATCTTTGCAGCTGGCAGACCAAACAACTATCATACCCGAGGGGATAGTAGAAGATGTCTTAGTTCGGGTAGATAAGTTTGTATTTCCTGTAGATTTCATAATGGTGAAGATGGAAGAGAACAAAGAGGTCCCCGTTATCTAAGGAAGACCATTCTTAGCAATGGATATTGGATATACATGATATAAAACTCATGCTTAGAGTGGGCGAAGAGACTGTGACGTTCGAGATGAATGTAGAGACGTGAGTGATAAAGGAGAACTCAGTTGCAAGTGTTGAGTGAAAAGTGAAGAGTTCGAAGGAGAAGGCTACAGTGATTGAGAAAGATAAGTGTGGGGTGTACCCCAAGAAGGCTGAGAAGAAGCTATCTGCATGGATGTGCGCACTAGTTCGGGCGAGAAGAATGGAGCCCGACTTTGATTCAGACCTTGACTAGAGATTCAAGAAAGTTTCCTCTACCTTATGCTTTTTAATTGTGTGTCATGGGTACATGCCACAAATTAAAGTGTGGGGTGGGAGATATTTATATGTTGTATGTATATTAGTTTTAGTTTGTTTTGCTTTTTAATAGTTAGAAGAAAAAACAATTCGAAAAAAACATAAAAATTTGATAAATTTTTTATTTTTCCCGACGATGGATATCATTCGACAGGTTTCTTGAGGGATTAAAGTCGTAAGAAAAAGACAAAAATATTTTCTTTTGTAGTTAGTGTAATAATTTTCCCTTGATTTTTCTTTGTGTCGTGGTTCTTTTCCAAGGGTTTTGTTTGAACCGGGTGTAGTTAATTTTTAATTTTTGTTAGTAGTACGGAACATTGTGCTATGATTTGAATTGGAATCAATGTCTCTTGACTTTATTATGCCTTGAGAATAGTGAGTGATTTAGTTGTGACGCTTAGGCTCAGTTTTTTACTCTTGTATAAGCACCTTAAATTGTATGACCTTAACTATGCTTAACTGCTTTGACTAGAGGGTCTTGATGATTCCAATCTTGAGTGAGTTATGTTCCATGTGTGTGTGAGGTTTTGTGTTATTCTATGTATTGCATTTGATGTCTAAAACTTGCCCTGTGTGTTTGCAAAGCGAAATAGTAGTTTTATTCAGCCTTGGAAGTGATATAGGCATTTCTTTGTTGAGCCAGTTATATGCTCTTACCCACCTAATTGTTATGTATCTTAGTTAACCCCTTTGAGCCTGTAATCATTTGTTTTGGCAACCACATTACGAGCCTTACCCATTTGTTTGAATTGACCATTTATTTAAACTTTTTACCTCTTGTGAGCACTTAAAATTGTTATGAACTTTGTAAAAGTTAAAGTGTGGGGTGATTGGTTTGGCCTTTGAGCGGAACTAATGAAATAAGGAGAAATGTGCATTATTTTTGAAAAGGTAAGAGCCACTTGAATTGAAAATAAAAAAAAAGGAAAAAAAGTTGGTTGTATGATTGTAAAAAATATTCCATGATAGTGGTAAATCTTGATGTAATTGTGCTCAAAGAAGTTGGGAGTTAATGTATATTGATGTGAAGGTGGAGTTATGGTTTGACATAAGTGTGGGGTTTGAACAATGAAATGCATGTATTAAAGGGCTTAGGGAGGTGTAGTCACTCTTATATATAAATGTATCCTACCTGTCCCGCAACCTACATTACAACCAATTAAAGTCCTACTTGATCCTTGACTAAATGAGCTCAATTAGTAAAGTAGTACACTACGGGCAAGCCTATGGTTCATCTTTTGTGGCATATGAATGTTATTTCTGAGAGTGAATGAATTCTTTCTACCTTGAGTTCCTAATTGTTCTTAATATCTATTATGTGTGGAACTCTCTCTATTGTTCTGAGGGCTCTTGATTCATGAAGAAAAGGTAATGTCATTGACCTATGTGTTAGATTAAGTGAGCGGGTTATAAATAATGCATGGTACTTGTGAGTCAATTCTTGAGGCTAGGATGTTACACTATTATGCTTATTCTATTTTAAATATTCTTGGTGTGATGAGTTATGAGAGTTGTTTAAAAAGGTTGTGTCTATATAAAGTGTAGTTTGATTGCTCGAGGACGAGCAATGGTTTAATTGTGGGGTGTTGATGATAGGCTATAATCTCGGGTTTTAGTCGCTTATTGCACTCTAATTTACTGCACTTTAATTGAGTTTGAGCTTTAATCGCTAGTGTTTTGCACTAATTGTGTATTTTATGCCTTGTAGGAGGATTCCGAGCTATGTAGATGTTACAGATTGAATTTGAGTTTTTTGGAGATTTGAAGTCTGAGAAAAAGCTCAAGGGATTAAGCCGGGATCGCGTTCGGGGGTCGAAAACCACGTCTGGATATCAAAAAGTAAAGAAAAATCCGGACTCTGAGAAAATAACACTAGTGCGGCGCGTGGCACGCCGCGCCTATGTAAAATCCTATTGTCTGACAGAAATCAACTCTCTGGATTTCTCCACTAATGCCCCGCATGGCGCATCGCCCCATGCGGCGCACCTATGCAATTTTTATAGAGTAGTTGTCCTATTTCGCGCAGGATAAGGTGTCTTCATCTAGGCCCGACCCTGCTTGGTATATATACATAGAAAAACATTATTTTGAGAACTTTTGGCACCTCTAAGACATAAGGAGGCTAAGCAGGAGGTGGAGAAGCAAAAGCACAAGGAATTCATCATTCAATCCTCACTCAAGATAAGAGTTTGGATCGTTTTATGTTTTTTTTTTATATTTGTGATGAATTACTTCCCTTTAGGGTTTGATGGATTTGGTGTATAGATATTTGTTTGTGGATATTAATTCTAGTTTTTATGTATTGAATCATTTTGGATGTTTTAATTGTTGCATCTATATTCACATGTTTATGTAATCGATAGAGGCATAACTTGTGATATCTTTGCATTATCTTATTGGTTGAATTCATTAATTCTTCTTAGTAATCGAAAGAGGCTAGTTGAATTGTTGATTAAACCTGGTTAGGAGGATAATGGAGAGAGGTTCTCCTAAAGACCACAATCCACTATGAAGTCGTGCATATCTTCACCGAGCTTAAATTGGTTCATATTGTGAGGTTGAGATTTAATCGAGGGAGGAGTTTCTACTAAACGTTTGAACTAATAATTGAGTGAATTCGAGAGACTCACTTGAACATTAGAAGTGAATTAACTAGAGTTAAATCCCAGACATTTATCTTGCACCTATCCAATCAATCCCTGTTTTCTCCCCTTGATATCTTCCTTGCTTACTTTTGTTCTAGTGTCATTCGTCAATTAGCTTTAGATTCTTAGTAAATTTTAGTTTTAAATCACATAATTCTCAATTGTTGATTATCTTGGATAGTAATCTAGCTACAAACTACGATAATATTGTTTAACTCCAATCCCTGTAGATACGATATTATATTATACTATATTCGACTAGCGAGCATATTTTAAGTGTGTATTTTGTGCTAGTCAGAAAGCACCACTAGCAAGAAGATTGGCCAGTTGACCTTGAAGGACATTAAATTTTTGGTCCCTTTTTTCTTGCTGAACTTGAAGGGTATCAAATTGTTTATCTCTCTTTTGTTCTCTAGCCTTTGTCTCTTCAAGCTCTGTTGTCAGCTTTGCGATCTTCTTCTCCATAGACGAGAGAGTCGACCTATCAATTGCCACGCCCTGGGGGAAGTCCATATACCTTGCAATACAGCCCTGTAGCACCGAAATGATCTCTCTGGAAGGCCATATGCTATCCCCTTTTTAGGACCACCGACAACATCCAACCATATCTTCTGCGCTTCTTCGTCTGAAAGGGGTGGTCGCTCGCCTTGCTTATTCTGTGGCAAGCTCTGAGTGTACTCCTCCACATTAGTTTTGTAGCGACCCTTTATTTAGAAGATAGAAAATTATTAACTATATAATATTATAAACATTAATTCCAAGTTATTGTAGTTATGAAACTTACATATGTAGTCTCCGCCCGGTCCTCGACCCATCTAGTTGGATCTGTCGGTGCCTTCTTCTTCTAGATGTGAGTCTCCATGAAAAACTCATCATGAGTCATCTTCCTCACATATTTTATTTCGTACGAATATAATAAAACATGTTAACTAAATTAAAATATATAAATATAATTGTCACGACCCAAAACCTAACCTGTCGTGATGGCACCTATCGTGGTACTAGGCAAGCCGACCTTTCCAAATCACTTTCAAAATTTAACAGAAATGAATTAAGATATTTAAAATAACTGAAGTTTCTCATAAATACGGGGTAAAATCCAAATAAAACATAAGTGCGGAAAAATAGCCCGACATCGGGGTGTCACTAAGTCATAAGCAACTAGACTCTCAATCTAAAAGACAGTGTCTACTATAGTCTGCGTCTAGATATCAATACAGAGAAAGAAAGATAATAAGGAAGGAGCACAAGGTCTGCGAACGCCGGCAGCTACCTCGTAAATCTCTGGAAGATCAATTGCGCACGAACTCAATGACCTCCAGGTCCGGTCACACCTGGATCTGCACACAAGTTGTGGGGAGTAACGTGAGTACATCTAACTCAGTAAGTAATAGAATTAAATAAGGAACTGAGAAGCAGTGACGAGCTATAAAAATACAGTTCATATCAAAGGTTTTCAATAAAGAGTAAACATGCTTTCAAATCCAGTGGTATAAGTCAAATCAGTTCGAGCCCAAGTAAAACAGATATGAATCTTCCAGAATTTCACAACAACATCGGACAGCAACAAAGTGCAACAATAAATAAAAGCAAGTACAGCCTCTCAAGGCAACAGTCACTCAACTCATCTCATAAGCTCATACTCTCGGCTCTCAGCCCTCAATACACACTCTCAATAGGTACATACGCTCACTGGGGGTGTACAGACTCCGGAGGGGCTCCTACAGCCCAAGCGCTATATTGTTGCGGTGTGTAGCCCGACCCAATATTGTTGCGGCGTGCAGCCCGATCCATATATTGCTGCGGCGTGCAGCCCGATCCAAGTACTACTGCGGCGTGCAGTCCGATTCGATATATGCCCCGAAGGCTTGTTGCGGCGTGCAACCCGATCCAATATTGATGCGGTGTGCAGCCCGATCCAATATATATCTCACATAGCTCTCAACCCGTCACTCAGGCCCTATCTCAGTCACTAACCTCTCCAGCCCCTCGGGCTCACAGAATATCATAATAACGAGGACAAACGTAGAATACAACAATTATCAACAAGAAATGAGAGGAAATAGAGATATAACACACAATAAGACTGTGACTGAGTACAAGACACCAATTAGCAGTCAATTCAACAAGTATACGACCGTTGTGGGTCCCAATAGTGATATCATATGGCCTAAGCATGGTTTCTAACATGAAAGGCAGTCAATCCCTCATGCTAATAATAATGGCTATTCGACTTTACAGTCTCACGGGACGGACCAAGTCACAATCCCTCATGCTACACGCTCGCACGTCACCTAGCATGTGCGGCACCTCCAAATATTCACATCATACTAATTCTCGGGGTTTCATACCCTCAAAACCATATTTAAGACTGTTACTTACCTCAACAGCATAGAATTCTACTCCGGAATGCCCTTTTCTCTCGAATCGGCCTCCAAATGCTCTGAATCTAGCCACAAACAGTACAACACCATTACAATAGGTTTAAGGTATCAATCACACAAGAAAGCTATCAAATTAGACCCAAAAATCTGAATTCAGCTCAACCCGGCCCCCTGGGCCCACGTCTCGAAACTCGACAAAAATCACAAAACCCGAAAGCTCATTCACTCACGAGTCTAACCATGCTAAATTCATTGAAATCCGACATTATTTGGTCTCTCAAATCCCCAAAATCCACTCTCTAAAATCCCAAGCCCTAACCCCTAATTTCACTCCAAAGCCCCACTAATTAGGTGAGAAATCAACGGAAAAACACCATAGCTAAGGATAATTAGGCTCAAGGAACTTGCCTCAGTGAATAACTTTGAATTTCCTTCAAAAATCACCTCAAAAGCTCCAAAGTCCGAGTTCAAAATTGTGGAAATGAGAACAAATCTCGAAGTCCTCTATTTATACATTCTGCCCAGCGAAACCGCACATGATGTCCCTTCTGTCGCTTCTGCAATGCCGCATCTGCAGACCAAGCTCCGCTTCTACGGAAGGTCACTTAAAACCCTTGGACCTCTTCTGCGACTCTCGACCGTATCCGCGATCATCGCAGGTGCGGAAACTACCTCGCCCCTGTGGATTCCATCTCGCACCTGCACATGGCTGCCCGCATCTGCGATTCTCGCAGGTGCGGGAATACCTTCACACCTGCGGTTCCTGCCGAGGTCCTCCATGGCCGCATCTGCAACTCCTCAGTCGCTCCTACGGGCTCACACCAGCGGCTCCCACTCCGCAAGTGCGGAAGACACCAGAACCAACAGCTTCAGCTGCATTTTCCAAGTTCCAAATCTTCCGTTACCATCCGGAATCACCCCGAGGCCCTCGGGACCACAAACAAACATACAAACATATCTTATAACCTTATACAAACTTAGTTGAACCTTCAAATCACTCCAAACAACATCAAAACACCAAACTACCCTCGGATTCAAGCCTAAGAACTTCTAAACTTCCAAATTCTGCAAACGATGCCGAAACCTATCAAACCACGTACGAATGACCTCAAATTTTACACACACATCACAAATGACACCGCGAACCTACTCCAACTTCCGGAAATCCATTCCCACCCTGATATTAAATTTTTCCACTGCCGACCAAAATCGCCAAATTTTTAATTTTTGCCAATTCAAGCCAAATTCCACTACATACCTCCAAATCACATTCCGAACGTGCTCCTAAGTCCAAAATCACCTAACGGAGCTAACGAAACCATAAAAATTCAAATCCGAGATCGTTTACACATAAGTCAACATCCGATTGACTTTTCCAACTTAAGCTTCTAATAAAGAGACTAAGTGTCTCATTTCACTCCAAAACCACACCGGACCCGAACCAACTAACCCGACATATCATAATATAGATGAAGAACACAAAAAGAAGCAGAAATGGGAGAAACAGGGCTATAACTCTCGAAACGACCGGCCGGGTCGTTACATCATCCCCCTTTTAAACAAATGTTCGTCCTTGAACGAGTCTAGAAACATACCTAGAGCCTCAAATAGGTGTGGATACCTGCTCCGCATCTCCCGCTCGGTCTCCCAAGTGGCCTCCTCCACAGGCTTACCTCTCCACTACACCTTCACTGAATCTATATCCTTTGACCTCAACTTTCGAACCCGCCGCTCCAAAATGGTCATCGGCTCCACATCATAAGTCATATCACTATCCAACTGAACCATGTTGTATTCCAAAACATGGGACGGATCACCAATATACTTCCGGAGTATAGAAACGTGAAACACCGGATGCACACTCGACAAGTTGGGTGGCAAGGCAAGCTTGTAAGCCACCTCTTCTATCCTCTTAAACACCTCAAAAGGCCCAATGAACCGGGGGCTCAACTTGCCCCTCTTCCCAAACCTCATAACACCCTTCATGGGTGATACCTTTAGCAAAACCTTCTCCCCAACTATGAAAGACGCATCACGGACCTTCCTGTCCGCATAGCTCTTCTACCTAGACTGCGCCGTGCGAAGCCGCTCCTGAATCAATTTCACCTTGTCTAATGCATCCAGGACCAAGTCTATACCCAAGAGCCTAGCCTCACCCGGCTCGAACCATCCTACTGGAGATCTACACCTCCTCCCATATAAAGCCTTGTACGGATCCATCTAAATGCTTGACTGATAACTGTTGTTATATGCAAACTTCGCGAGCGGCAGAAACTGGTCCCATGAGCCCCCAAAATCAATGACACAAATGCGTAACATGTTCTCCAATATCTGGATAGTGCGCTCGGACTGTCCATCCGTCTGAGGGTGAAAGGCTGTGATCAACTCAACCTGAGTACCCAACTCTCGCTGCACGACCCTCCAAAACTACAATGTAAACTGAGTGCCCCTATCTAAAATAATGGAAAGTGGGACACCATGCAGGCGAACAATCTCTCGGATATAAATCTCAGCCAACCGCTCTGAGTATTAAGTAGCACCAACTGGAATGAAGTGTGCGGACTTGGTCAGCCGATCCACAATAACCCAAATAGCATCGAACTTCCTCAAAGTCCATGGGAGCCCAACTACGAAGTTCATGGTGATCCGCTCCCACTTCCACTCTGGGATCTCTAACCTCTGAAGCAAGCCACCCGGTCTCTGATGTTCATACTTAACCTGCTGACAGTTGAGACACCAAGCCACAAACCCAACTATATCCTTCTTCATCCGCCTCCACCAATAGTGTTATCTCAAATCCTGGTACATCCTCGCGGCACCCGAATGGATGGAATACCGCGAGTTGTGGGCCTCCTCAAGAATCAACTCCCGGAGCCCATCTACATTAGGCACACATATCCGGCCCTGCATCCTCAACACGCTGTCATCACCAATAGTCACATCCCTATCATCACCTCGCTGAACCCTGTCCTGAAGAACGAGAAGGTGGGGGTCATCATACTAAAGTAAGCCTTATAAGTGGGGCCCACACCACTCTAATAAGAGACCTTTCTAACTTATTCATTCACTTAGGAAAGATAGCATAACGGACCTGCTATGGCAACATAGATAGCTTCGATAAAATTTGACACGATATTATACTGTGTAATAGCAACGGAATTTTGCGATTCTAAGGGAAAACGGTGCAATCTTTCTCAAGAATATCATACGAATTTTCCCCTACTTCGATCCGGCGTTACATGTTTTGTCGCAATCAATGTGTGTTACAGGGATTGTCAAGAGAATCGGCTCAGGTATGTTAAGGCTATCCCTTCTTTCTTTTGGCATGATCTATACGACATAAACGAAACGAGCAAATGCACAATTTTCATAAATGACTCTATTCATAGAAATACTAGAGATGCTTATATTATTGATTTCCCATATGTCTTATTATTCTATCATCTGTTCGTGGATCTCAGAAAATATGTAAGTTGATAAAGTTTATTGCATGATATTAATCAAAGGCATAATGGTCTCATGACACTCCGAAAGATTTTATTGATGTACTTCTCAGGCATTGCATTCATTTACATTGACCCATGAACAGACGGCGTTATATATGCGTATATATGTATATATATGTATATGGGATATGGGATATGGGAAAAGGTTACGGCATTATATACGCACCACCACCTGATCAGCTGGTATACGTTGACGATTGTTCACAGTGGCCGAGATGATATGATGGGATGCCCTCAGAGGCTTGATGATGTTATGAACGCACATACCCATGCATGGTATGACATTTATATGGATATGCATGATATTATAATATTAAATGATTCACAGATATATTTAGATATACATGTTGAGTATTTTACTCCATATTTCTCTCATGTCTATTATTTACTGATTTTCATTCCTTACATACTCGGTACATTATTTGTACTGACGTCCCTTTTGCCTGGGGACACTGCATTTTATGCCCGCAGGTCCCGATAGACAGGTTGAGAGTCCTCTAAGTAGGCTATCAGCTCAGCGGATGATGTTGGTGCGCTCCATTTGCTTCGGAGTTGCTTATTTGGTTAGTATGATTTAGACATGTATTGATTGGTATGTCGGGGCCCTGTCCCGGCCTTATGACGTTTATGTACTCTTAAAGGCTTGTAGGCATATGTCATGTATATGAAATATTGTATGGCCTTGTGATCCTATGTTCAGTGTATGAGTGATTATTTTGGCCTTATAGGCCCGTACGTCATATGTATAAGTCAGTATATCAGGTTGGTTTATTCTATGTCGGGCATTCCCTCATAATTACTCTAGTTATTTCATGACGCCCCTTCTGGCCCACTTACCCATGATGATGTAATAAGAAAAATACGTTACGTTGGTACTCGGTTGAGTAAGGTACCGGGTGCCCATCGCGGCCTATCGGTTTGGGTCGTGACAAAAGTGGTATCAAAGCAGTTCTTTCCTAGGGAGTCTACAAGCTGTGTCTAGTAAAGTCTTGTTTATGGGTGTGTCATGCACCACACTTATAAGCAGGAGGCTACATGGCATTTAGGACTGTCACTCTTTCTTCTTACTCTAGATTGTGTGGTAGAGCTCAGTTGTAAGAACTCAATTTCCTAAACTCTATCTTATTCATGATACGACAATGCATACATCCAAAAGGACGGTTGGTAAGAGATATAGCTGTGGAAGAATTGAGTCAGAGGAGCTCGATTTTTGCATCATGCTTATGATGGATAAATATGAGATATTTAGCAGATCATGTGTGTACTAAGATCTGTAAGCTTCTGGAAAAGGAGCCCTAAGGCATGAATATCTATCCACCCATATGGTAAAAAGCAACGAGAGATTCAGAAGGTAGATACAAGCTTCAACAAGTAAAAGAAGAAAGATGAAAAAGGGTACGAGGTACCCAGCTCGTGAAGATTATCATTATTTACCATTTAGGAAGGGAGATATAAGCATTTTGAGTTACCTTCAACAATAGTAGAGGTATGTACAATCGGCCACACCCATCTCATTTATGCCATATGGGGGCTAACAGAATTAGTATAAGAGAAGGCAGGATGTCAGGATCTAGCTGGGGTTAGGGTAACCCAAAATGGTGGATGGATTGTTAGCATTAGCTGACATTTTTGAAGGATATTGCAAATGTGCTAATAGATCTCCTTGTGAGACACCCATATGGTGCACTCTAAAATAGTACAGCTAGATATGAATACTACAAAGATAGGCACTGGAAGCCTTGAAGGGATAAATATTACCTTAGTGTAGCTCTCGTCCCTAGTGGAGAAAGAATGTTAGGCAACCCAAAGAGCCAATGGATGGAGCAAGGGGAGCTAAAAGCAAAAGAATGTCTTGTTCGAGTTTTCAGAATAAAGTGATAGACATAGATGTTAGCGGAAAATAAGAAGAGGGTCAATGAAGAATTATGAGTAAGATATGATACATGGATGACAACGGTATATTAAAAAAATGATGACAGTATTACAGAGTCTATAATCAAGTGAAGGAAAAGATTAGAGGTGACAAGCCTTTAGACAACAAAAGAATATAGGCCATAAAGTCATCACCTCATTTTGAAAAATAAGTTCGTGACTCTAACGTGATTACCAAAAGGAAAAGTTAGACCCCCAGAGTAATAGAAATCAGTATGGACGGGTGAACAAGGTAAACTAAACATAAATTAGGGATTGAGTGATTTGATCGACATCATGAGAATTTCAAATTTCGTTCCGGGGATAATAGAATGGACAACAGAAGAAGATTCATGAGAAATTCAGAGAATGGTTATTCAGGAAGACGCTTCCCTAAAGCAAGCAATGGTTAAGCTTAAGGAACTATGTGTTCCAGTTATACTAAGTGCCACCCTCGCGAGTAAGGAATTTTGCTGTCCTTGATACATAAGGATTACCGGAAGGCGAGTAAGGGTCATCGATGATGTGAAAAGACGCCAAAGATGAAGAGGTAAAACATTTATAGGTAGATCGCCGTAGCTCCAATTCTTAGTACTCCCCTAAAGGGGGGAATATGGAGTGATGTGGCATTAAGTCTGAATTAAATGGTTCTAGTAATTATGGAATGGTGAAGGAAGAATGCGATAAAAATGAAAAAGGAGTGAGCTTGCACTTACGCAAATCCTACAGATATGCTACGATTCCAGAACATTATGCAAACACGACGTCAAAGAGAGAAAGTAAGGGTTTCTGCCCGAGATGTTATTGATAAATAAGGAGCCAGTGCGAGACGTAAGTTAATGCAAAGGAAATAACCCAAGAAAGATTACACGGAATGTTGATATGAGAATGGGCCAACGAGTAGTTAGTAGTTGATTCAGGAATAGCCTAGTTATGGCTAGACAAGAGGATACAAACGAAGTAGCAGATCGTGCAAGATAAATATAGTAAACCCCAACATAGTGAATTCAGCCTCGCAGCTATGACAAGGTAATCCTTGAGAAATATTCAGATAGGAGTTGGGGTAGTTAAAGGTACCGTATGAGTGTTACAGAAATAAAAGAGAGTTCCACTGGGAAGACAGTCAAAACTTCAGTTCAGAAGCAACCGTACGAGCAGATGAGTGAGGTAAGTAACTAAGGATAATTACAAGTGAGCACGAACATCAAAACTTATATCGGGAATACGATGTAATAATCTCGCAGCTTTATAAGAGTCAGAGGGTCCTCCCTAAGTACTACAATGAAAGACTAGCTGAGGAAATAAGAAAGAAGTCTTCAACCTAAGAATAGTGACCTAAAGAGAAAATGGTCTTATAATAACAGTCTCACAACAACATTGTATACACTCTATAAGAAAGTGGCACCTATCGTGTCTAAGGAATGGGAAGAAAAATCAAAAGTAATATTCGAGATCATATGAGTTGCACGAAAATTTCGGCATGCGCGGGAACTAAGATAAGCTAAGTATGCATGCAACAAGTGGAAAAAGGACCAAGAAAAGTAATTGCTTGCATTTAAAGAAAGTTGAGAAGGAACGAAAGGAATTATTCGATCAATGATCCAGAGTTAGTTACGTTATGAATGCACTTAAGAGTTCTGAGTATTATCCATGCAGCATATATGTTGACAATCATACATTCGTAGAAGACTCTAGTATAAGTTAAAAGAAATAATTGAGCCCAGGACATAGACAAAGGATTGAATTGTCATAAGATTGTATCATGGATATTCCATAGCGCCCATGAAAGGCTAAAGTAATAACTAATACCAAAAGCCATAGATCGGAAGATAGCTTAAGCCTACACGAAGGCTGATCAGAAGGAAGAGGAAACTAGAGAGTTACATCAACTAAGTAAATCAGGAGTCTGATTATTGGACCCAGAAAATTATAAACCTCGTAATTGAGTCATAAGAAGTCAGTATGAAGCTCCCACCGGATTGTGTATGCACCAGATGTGCAAGTATTATAATAGAGCTTCAAGTCGTGGATGTGAATTATACCTATTTGGAAGGGAGGTCATAAAAGAGATAGAAGATGTGATGCGAGATTTTAAGGTAAGTAAGGTAAAGGTGAACAACGTACGAGATACTCAAATGCAAAAGGTTGTGAATAGTCCATACTTCAGATAGAAGGCTAGAAGCGCTGGGATTTAGTATCCAAGAATGGTAGCGGCATCGTCAGTGGCATATCTTCCAGCCTATGGGTTCTAGGTATCGAGAGGTCTAGTCAAGAGAGTAAATAAGAGTTAGAGATGATGTGATGTCTCGCTTGATGTTCCAAAATAACATAAAGAAATCTATGGTGCAAGAAAGTTGAAGGAAGGTTGCAAGTAGTATAAATAGATATGTGTAGTAGGTCGCAAGCTAAAGTATGGTAAAGCGACAAGATTTTAGGAAGACAGGAGTAAGGATAAGAAAAGGCGAGTGAGAAAGTGACAAGAATGGATAAGTCCTCAGGATTAAGCCCATGAAAACAAGAAGAGCCGATGGTTTCTCTAAGTTATACCAAGCCCAGTATAGCCTGAATGAACTCAAAGGAGTCTAAGACTAATGGCATTTAGAAGAGATGGAATTCCGCCCTGATAGTACAATGAGGGTGTAATTGTGACAGATAAAGGATGACAATTGGGCCTTCGATTGAGTAATGATTTGAAGAGGATTTCATGAATTGTACGGGATTAAAATACCCACGTAAGTGAATCACATTGGGATGCTATAAAATACGGTTATTGAAGTACAGTATCGCCGCTAAGTGGTTCAGGAAAATCACTTCAAATATTCCTCGATGCAATGTAAGCCCTAGTGTCAAGGTATTACGTAAGAAGTTTCAAGTTATCGATGGTATATTGTAAATCAATATTGAGGTGAATCAATAATGGATGGACAAAAGTCACAAAGTATGAGATGAGATTAGGCTGTCATCCTTAAGATGAACAGTAGTGAAGAAGCATTAAAGGACTTAAATTTATGCATATGGGATAAGCAACAAAAGTAACCTGGAGTTTGATAGCAGACCTCAATAATGATAAATCGAGGTAAAAGTTATGGTATAGTATGACCTATCTAGATGCAGTAAAGTCATACGGATGAATAACCAGGTCTATGAAATAGATATAACAATATTCGTAAGTTCGACAAAGTACCGAGCGAAGAACTTCAGTATACCTATAGATGCCTAGAGGGACATCTTATTAAGCTATGTATATGTGTACCAAGTGAGGCCTAGAGATTGGCTAAAAGCTGGAGGAAAGAGGAGAGAAGCATCGCATAGGCGCGCATACAACGTTAGAGTCGTACAGGCTGCATGAAAGAAGGTAGCAACAGTTACGAGATTGGAAGAATTCCGACCAAAGAAACCTAAAAGGGGGAATGCCCTGGCCTTTGGATTTATTCAAAGAACAATTGCCTAAATGGAAAGAAAGGTAAAAAGTATTCACAAGAGCTATGGGTTATGAGAATGATAAGTGCATCAGTCAACATTCGAGGACGAATGTTCCAAAGGGGAGAATGATGTTACACTTCATGTTTTTGTACGTATAAGTAAATTGATATAAGCTCGAAAATGAGATGTTACATTTCGCATTTTCATACGGTAAAGTTTCGTCGTAAGCTAACCGACGTAAGTTCGGGAATGAGATTATTTTGAGATTATAGGCATTATGCTATTTCAAACAAGTGATGAATAAATTAATGAAGGTGAGAGGGTAAGCAAATCGAAGAAAATGAATTTTCGTCGAAGTTTGACATTTTTGGATAAAATGCGATCCGAGCTAAAATACCCGGTATTTACAGACTAGTACCATATAAGGTGCCACATGGCCATGATAGTAAGGTGTATAAAGTGTATTAAAAGTGAGTAGTATTTTAAGTAAATTGAGATAATTCTTAATTATGTGGATAATTGGGTAATTATGGATTTTTAAGTGGGAGATTAACTTATAAATTGAATTTTGTGGATAATTATTTGGATAATTGTTAAGGGGGGACAAATCCACGTGTGATTTAGGAAGACTTGGCAGCAAGATAAAACCAATTTAATGACTCTTAAGATCATGAGAAAGGTGGCATTTTAAGAGATTGATAGGTGGCTAAAGTAAGCCTTATAAGTGGGGCCCACACCACTCTAATAAGAGACCTTTCTAACTTATTCATTCACTTAGGAAAGATAGCATAACGGACCTGCTATGGCAACATAGATAGCTTCGATAAAATTTCACACGATGTTATACTGTATAATAGCAACAGGATTTTGCGATTCTAAGGGAATATGGTGCAATCTTTCTCAAGAATATCATACGGATTTTCCCCTACTTCAATACGCCGTTACATATTTTGTCGCAATCAACGTGTGTTACAGGGATTGTCAAGAGAATCGGCTCAGGTATGTTAAGGCTATCCCTTCTTTCTTTTGGCATGATCTATACGACACAAACGAAACGAGCAAATGCACAATTTTCATAAATGACTCTATTCATATAAATACTAAAGATGCTTATATTATTGATTTCCCATATGTCTTATTATTCTATCATCTATTCATGGGTCTTAGAAAATACGTAGGTTGATAAAGTTTATTTCATGATATTAATCAAAGGCATAATGGTCTTATGACACTCCGAAAGATTTTATTGACGTACTTCCCATACATTGCATTCATTTACATTGACCCATGACCAGACGGCATTATATACGCGCATATATGTATATATATATATATATATATATATATGTATATGGGATATGGGAAAAGGTTACAGCGTTATATACACACCACCACCTGATTAGCTGGTATACGTTGATGATTTGCCCACAGTGGCCGATATGATATGATGGGATGCCCTCAGAGGCTTGATGATATTATGAACGCACATACCCATACATGGTATGACATTTATACGGATATGCATGACATTATAATATTAAATGATTCACAAATATATTCATATATACATGTTGAGTCTTTTACTCCATGTTTCTTTCATGTCTATTGTTTACTGATTTTCATTCCTTACATACTCGGTACATTATTTGTACTGACGTCCCTATTGCCTGGGGACGCTGCGTTTCATGCCTGCAGGTCCCGATAGACAGGTTGAGAGTTCTCCAAGTAGGCTATCAGCTTAGCGGAAGATGTTGGGGCGCTCCATTTGCTTCGGAGTTGCTTATTTGGTTAGTATGATTTAGACATGTATTGATTGGTATGTCGGGGCCATGTCCCGGCCTTATGACGTTTATGTACTCTTAGAGGCTTGTAGACATATGTCATGTATATAAAATATTGTATGGCCTTGTCGGCCTATGTTCAGTGTATGAGTGAATATTTTGGCCTTATAGGCCCGTACGTCATATGTATAAGTCACTATATCAGTTTGGGTTGTTCTATGTCGGGCATTCCCTCATGTTTACTCTAGTTATTTCATGACGCCCCTTCTGGCCCACTTACCCATGATGATGTAATAATAAAGATATGTTACGTTGGTACTCGGTTGAGTAAGGTACCGGGTGCCCGTCGCGGCCCATTGGTTTGGGTCGTGATAAAACTACCCGGACATAGGCATAGTTAGTAGCTACGTATGGACTCTCGTCACCTTGTGCGTACGTATCCCCCACAAATAAAAGCACATAATAATTTAGTTCACTATGGGGTTAATTCCCTCTTACAAGGTTAGAAAGGAGACTTACCTTGCTCTAAAGTTCCATAACCGGCTCTCAAGCCCTTCTGACGACTCAAACTGATGCCCAACGCTCCAAAACTGGTCAATAATTATGCAAACCCATTAACATATACTCAAATACTCATTATAATCCTATTTACAACAATTCCCAACTCCTCTTGAAAAGTCGATAAAATCGCCCTCGGGTCCACGTGCCCGAATTTCGAAAATTTTCGAAGATCCATGACATCACGGACTCAAATATATAATTTATTCTCAATTCCATGTCCAAAATTTGTGGTCAAAATCCAAAAATACTAACTTCTAGGTTTTTCCACCAAAGCCCCAATTTCTACTAATTCCCATGTTCAAATCCATATAAACTCATGTATTTAACTCAAAATTATGAAAAAAGCACTTACCCCATTATGATTGATGAAGATGGCACTCCAATGTGCTCCAAAATCGGCTCCCATGGGCGAAATAAAATGAGATAGAGCCAAACCCTAACTTTAAAGAAGACCCAGCCCCGACTTCCGCACCTGCGGTACCTTGGCCGCATTTGCAGTCCTGCACCTGCGGAAATCCCATCGCAGGTGCGGCTCCAGCTCGGCCCAACATTTTTTCACATGCGCTCCATGCGGCGCATCTGCGCGTCCGCTCCTGCGTTGCTCTCTTCGCAGGTGCGCAAATCTTTCCGCTCCTGCGATTCTCGGTAGCATGTCCCCTTCCGCTTCTGCGAGCCCTTTTACCGCACATGCGGGCTCGCACCTGCGGTCCTCTTCATGCAGGTGCGGTTACACCAGATGCTCAACTGCTTCAGCCCTTCTTCAAATTTCAAATTCGATCTGTTAACCACCCGGGGTCCTCGGGACCTTAACCAATTATACCAATATGTCCCAAAACACATTACGAACTTAGTCGAGCCTTCAAATCATATCAAACAACGTCGAATTCATGAATCGCACCCTATTCCAAGCTTAATGAACTTTAGAATTTCAAACTCCTACATTCGATATCGAAACCTATCAAATCACGTTCGATTGACCTCAAAATTTGCATCTATGTCACATTCAACATTACAGACCTATTCCAACTTCCGGAATCGGATTCCGACCCCAATATCAAAAAGTCCACTTCCGGTCAAACTTCTCAAAAACCTTTAAATTTCTAACTTTTGCCAAACGATTCCAAAATGAGCCACGGACCTTCAAATCCACTTTCGGACGCGCTCCCAATATCGGAATCACCATACGGAGCTATTCTTATATTCGGAATTCGAAACGGACATTGATAACATTGAAATGCACTTCAACCTAAATTTATGAAATTCTTCCAAAATGCTAACTTCCACAATAGGTGTCGAAACGCTCTCAGGGCATCCAAAACCCGATTCGAACATACACCCAAGTCCGAAATCATCATACGAACCTGCTGGAACTTTCAAATCCTGATTCCGAGGCTGTTTGCTCTAACATCCAATCTTAGTCAATTCTTCAAACTTAAAGCTTTCAAAATGAGAATTTTCTTTCCAATTCAACTCCGAACTTCCCGAAATTCAATCACGACCATGCGTACAAGTCATAATACCTGAAGTGAAAAGGCTCATGGCCTCAAACTGCTGAACGACGCACTAGAGCTCAAAATTACCGGTCGGGTCGTTACATTCTCTCCCACTTAAACATATGTTCGCCCTCAAATATGCTAAGAACTGCTCTAGAGTTGTCTGAAATCACTGCTTAACACCTCGTGCACCTACCCGTGCTATCACAACTCAGTTGGGCATATTAGCTCGAGCTAATATGAAGAATTTCCCTTTTACTTAGCCAAATAGGCCTTAAAGCCCAATTCCAACATCTGGAATCTTCTACCAGGCCTGTTTCCAACATACGAACACCGAATCAATCTCTGATGCACCAATACATGATCGCATACCTTTGTCGGATCCACACTATGCACTGCATAACTTACATGACCAATAACATCCTCTGATAACAATAGTCTAAATCTCACGAATCTGATGCTCACAATACACCTCATGACGTATATAAGTCTTGTTTCAACTTTGGCAATACCGCCACGACGGAAGAGACGTGTAGAAATTCATAACCAACTGCCGAGTCAACAAACCATTGAATCTCCCCTCTTGACTAGAATCATCACCTCATTATGAACCAAATAATGGTATTTGCTCTTTAATATACTACATATAATCCGATCACACTGATCCCAGATCCAATAATCTCGTCTCTACCAGTATAAGTTGCTCAAGTAATAAGCCACCCCAGACACGATCAAAGGTCTCATGTGATGCCACAATGTACCAACAAGCTACAATATTGAATGTGATACATAAGGAAAACGAACTCTGGAAAGAACTACTCAACCCACGTAACTAATTAAACAACCGAAAAGGCGTTATGAACCTTCCTCAGAAAATGAGAAACAAAACACACAAGAATAGATATAGAGAACTATACTCAACATCACACTGTTGCAGCGTGCAACCCAATCCAAACAACATGTCCGTGGCGGCATGCCACCTGATTCACACATAATAACCTGTAAGGAATTAGTTACCAAGCTAAAATGCTCATTCCTGCGAAATACCCTAATATCGGCCACCAACACGCCAAGTGCATAATACCATCCCTGGGGTGACAGATAGCGCCATACGCTACAAAACTCAAGCACAACTAAGGTGCGATATATGATCTAACTCTCGGGAGCCATTCTGCTCACATAACACCATCGCTACGCGGAACCTCAACACATATGAAATCATCAAGCTGTTTCACAACTCACACGGCACAATATAGTATTACAAGAAATAGTCGGCGGCAAAATAACATCCAACATCCGAATACTCCTCCACAAGGAGCGCTATGCTGAAATGAACACTTCCGGTCCGACATAGAGCCCACATTCATATCTAGATCCACCCACGGACCTCAAGCAGATTCAGATCGCACCGTACTAGTCTAATAACCTTTCATGGGTTCATAATAACCCTTTTTCCCATACCACATAAGAACAACTATCATATCCTGTTACACCCCATGTTTTCGTACATGAAAGTACACCATGAGTAAATTGATATAAGCTCGGGGATAAGATTATTTTGGAGGTTATAAGTATTATGTTATTTCAAACAAGTGACAAGTAAATTCGTGAAGGTGCGAGGGTAAGTAAATCAAAGAAAATGAGTTTCGTCAAAGTTGACATTTTGAGGTAAAATACGGTCCAAGCTATAATACCCCGTATTTATGGACTAGTACCATACAAGGTACCATATGACTATGATAGTAAGGGGTATAAAGTGTGTTAAAAGTAATTAGTATTTTAAATAATTTGAGATAATTCCTAATTATGTGGATAATTAGATAATTATTGGTTAATAGGAGATTAGCAAATTAATTAAGGAATTAATTAAGACAATATTGGATAAGAATTGAACAACTAACGTGGCAGCAACTTGAAGTCAATCAAATGACTCTTAAAGTATGTTGCAAAGTGGCATTTTAAGAGAATAGTTGTGGCTTAGTCATCCCCTAAAGTGGGGCCCACAACCTTAAGCCAATCTTCCTACATCATTATTTACTACTTTCTTATTATGGAAGAATGGAGGTATATGTGCTAGGAATGGACTTTAATTCATCATGAAATGGAATCGTTGTTTCTTTAGTAAGGAAAGTGTGATCAAATTCACCAAAATGGACTTGTTCTACATCTGCCAAGTACGATCTTTAACAAATTTTCATACGAAATTATACTGCGTAATAGCAACGGGATTTTGTGATTCTAAAGGAGTACGGTGCAACCTTTTCCAAGAACATCATATGGATTTTTTCCTACTCCCGGTATGTTAAGGATATCCCTTATTGTTTTTTTGGCATGATCCAAATAATACAATTGAGATGAGCAAAATACGCAACTTTCATAAATGACTCTATTCATAGAAGTACTAGGGGTGTCTATATTCTTGATTCCCCATGTGAATTATTATTATATCTTTTGTTCATGGGTCTCAGAAAAATACGTATTTTATAAAGTTTATCCGAAAGGCATATTGATTTTATGATATTCCGAGAAATCTTAGTAACATATTTCTTATGCATTTCATGCATTTATACATGTACATTGACCCATGACCAGATGACGTTATATACGCATATATTATATGTATATGGGATATGGGAAAAGGTTACGGCGTTATATACGCACCACCACCTGATCAGCTGGTATACATTGATGATTTGCCCACAGTGGCCGAAATGATATGATGGGATGCCCTCAGAGTCTTGATGATGTTATGAACGCATATACCTATGCATGGTATGACATTTATACGCATATGCATGACATTATAAAAATGAAATGATTAACAGAGTTATGCAGACGTACATGTCGAGTCTTTTACTCCATGTTTCTCTCATGTCTATTATTTACTGATTTCCATTCCTTACATACTCGGTACATTATTTGTACTGACGTCCCTTTTGCCTGGGGAAACTGCGTTTTATGCCCGCAGGTCTCGATAGACAGGTCGAGAGTCCTCCAAGTAGGCGATCAGCTCAGTGGAAGATGTTGGTACACTTCATTTGTTCCGGAGTTGCTTATGTGGTCAGTATGATTAGGACATGTACTGATTAGTATGGCAGGGCCTTGTCCCGACCTTTATGACATTTATGTACTCTTAGAGGCTTGTAGACATATGTCGTGTACGTGAAAGATTGTACGGCCTTGTCGGCCTATGTTTTGAGTTTATAAATGATGATGTTGGCCTATTAGGCATGTATGTCACGTGTGTATGATGATGTAATAAGAAAGATATGTTACGTTGGTACTTGGTTGAGTAAGGTGCCGAGTGCCCGTCGCGGACCATCGGTTTGGGTCGTGACATATCCGGAACAAACCTCCACAGTCCACAACCAAATGAACCGAGCGCCCTCCGGGCATAAATTCTCACATGAACAATAGTACCGCAATCTCCATACTTGGTTCCAATCTTCGATCAATCAAGTGACTACATTTCCCACTTATACAATCTTTCCGTGGGATGTGCTCCCACGACCTTCCGCACCAGATAACAAGTCTACACATTCATACCACCGGCCGCACAAATGTTGTAAAGCAAATCGAAAATCCGAAATCACTACTCAAAGCCTCTTGCACAGGACACCGATCTTAAGTGACGCTAAAGACAATACCAGCTTACTCTAACCATCTGAATCATTTCCCGATCGTCCGAGCTCTTGACATTCTTGTCGACACCAAACCGCAACCTTGATCCTCAACTTCCGAATCCCATGTCGATCACTGCACTTAATTATGCCAATGCACAAAAGTACAAGAATTTCATCTTAACTTCTGAACTACTAATAGGGTAAACATTTCATCACATAGAAACCTTTTACTTAACTCATTCCAAGAGAACCATCACAACACGCGACTGAATCCTCATATCCACAGAAAATACCAACCTCAAGTAGTGGTCTAAACCACCATAACCCTTCCGGGATCCATCTACACATAACATGCCATAATATTCGAAAGCCTCCAAATAAGATTAGTTACGGCGACCATCAAACCTCGCACGTACCGTCACAAATCACATGAATAACCCAACACACTGAAGGAGCTGATTATTGCCATCATTATGCCGATTCAACCATTGCCAACCGACCCGACTCTTTCTAATTTACCCTGGACTTGCCTTAGGAATAATAATAGCTCCATTCAAAATATGGTGAACTCAATCCGCACTCGTCCTGAGTGATCTTATTTCACAAGACCACATTGTCTCATAACCCACGAACCATTTCATGCCCTCCTTGTGTGCATAATCGTGTCTTCAACTGATACACTCATTCTGATGATTCTTCTATAAATCCAAAGTTACGTGCTCCCCTTCCTTTCATGATACCCCGTAGACCAAAGATGACACAGAACACTCCAAGCTCCTTTATCATAATCCGCTGTAAAAGCTCGATATTCAACCATACTATGGACTCGAAATCCTTAAGCACCACACCTTAACTTTTGAATCCACTAGGACCGTTATTGAGAGTTACCCACTCTAACTTGGTCCCGAATATAATCAACTCCAAGGCTCTTATAGCACATGAGCACCCTCTCAAAGAAGCACCTGGCCGAATCATCTTCCTTGTAACTCGCCTCTACACGAAGCATAAATCTTGAGTCTTCCCAAAGCTTGAGCATTAACCGATAAGACCAACTATAGCACACATTCCTCAAATCGATTGCTCAAATTACCACTGATGTTCTCCTTCCTTAGTTGTAATAACCCATAACATGCCAATAACCAGAAATCTTACAAATAGATGACCATGTAATCCAACTGTGGGCGGTGGGACTCTCCCACTTATCTTGAAGCTAATATTACATAACTCTGGAACCCACCAAGATTCTTTCTTCATCGTTGACCTAATCTTGCACAATCAACCCGCCAATTTCCCCGAAACCTTTCTGTTAAACACTTCATGAATACTCTGAATCACTAGCCACATGCACATATTCGACCTCTTCCTGGATAGTTAGTAGAAATTCTCTGTAGGAGCTTCGTCAACACCACGCAACCGCTAACCTGCTCACAGGAGATGACCTACCTGTGGAAACTTCATGCCGACATCATCCAACGACGTTGCACTGGGTACAATTACTATGAAATTAGCAACCCATCCTGAGCCCGTGCTCATTCACCGGCTGTCAAATCCGTTCACTCATCATGGACAAGGTGCGACAATACGTTCCAATCCAAGGTCGTGTTGTATCCTTCTTCATATCAAGCAACTCCTTTCTGTCACATCCAATCTTCCTCAATATAGCAGCCATTATTCTAAATTAAGCCCGTAGACCTAGTCACTGTCCACCATGAATCCCAAATCACTCTAAACTTTCCTCAAGGCGTATAGTTATCCTAACACAGAACCCACATGCTACTCTGCCACTCTCCCACTTTGGTCAAACTTACTCATTTAAGTAACTACCCAACTCCTGTTTCTCACACTTGGCCTTCTATAAGTTTATCCACCGCAAGGCACCTCCCACATGTCCATCCTCATCCTTCACTGCCCAGTTGTAGCCTTAAATCAAAATCTACCTCTGTAGCACTTGAACCGATAGATCGCTACCAACTTTAAACCTATATACTATATATACATTTAATATATATACTATACTATATATACATTTAATATATATATATATATATATTATACTATATATACATCTTATATATAGTATATAAGATGTATATATAGCTTATATACTATACTATATATATATATACCATATATACATTTAATATATATACTATACTATATATATATATATACTATACTATATATATACTATACTATATATATATATACCATATATACATTTAATATATATACTATACTATATATACATTTAATATATATACTATACTATATATACATCTTATATATAGTATATAAGATGTATATATAGCTTATCGAATATAGCTTATATATATATATATATATACTATATATACATATATACATCTTATATCGATATACTATATATACATCTTATATACTATATATACATCTTATATATTATATATATTCGAATATCTATACATCTTAGATATTTATTTTAACATCCTTTTGTCTCTACTATCTATTTATTTATTTTATTTTATTTTTAAAAATATTGGGCCCACTTAGCCCGTTTAGCCCGCGGCTCGGGACCGTTTAGCCCGGGACCAAACGGTCCCGGTCCCGGGCCGGTCCTTAGAAAAAGCCCGTTTAGGCCCGGGCCCGTTGGCCCGTTTAATTTGGGTCCGGGACCGGCCCACTTGCTAGCCTAGCTGTGGAGCATCGTATATAATACAGCTCACCTAAGTCCACACCATAATCGTGCCTCTGCGCCCACAAGGCCGCTTAACATATGTGTACCTGCACAAAAATGTACAGCAAGTATAGTATGAGTACGTAAATCAATGCGTACCCAGTAAGTATCCCGCCTAACCTCGAAAGAGTAGTGACGAGGGGTCGACTCGGACACTTACTATGGGCTATAATATCAAGTACAGTAAAGAAGTGAATAAATATGAAACCGAGTAAATGTATTAACTAAACATGTATAAAATATGTGGTATAAATCCCCTCTTTACAATTTTACTCGAGCTCTCATCTAGCAGGATCCCTTCGTAATCGGAGCATATATAGAGATAGTGGATCTCGTCAAAGAGGTTGTCATAATTAAAATCAGGAAAAAATCTCAGATACACTGTCCTCTTGCCAAATATTACGCACGATTCTATGAGGATAATATATATATAGGAAATGCCGAGGCGTACGGCCCGATCCAACATAAAAGTAAATTTTGCACTGCCGAGGGTGGAATGGCGTGAACCATAGATGCATTTATTAACCTGCCGAGACGAACGACCCGCTCTCATGAAAGTAGTAGAAGGAAATACCCCGCTCGCGAATCATACGTGCGACGCTAATATAAATTTCTTAAGTTATTATGGTGTTCCTCAATTCTTTTTAAAGATACGAAATTCAAATGAAACCTTTTAAATCTTAAGTTCTTCAATTTCAACTCCTTTCAAAAAATTTAATAAGCAAACTCAATTTTGCTCCCTCTTAAGGCAAACAATAAACATAAATCAATGGCAATATCAACAAGGCATGATGTGAGCCTAAAACTACCCGGACATAGGCATAGTTAGTAGCTACGTACGGACTCTTGTCACCTCGTGCGTACGTAACCCCAACAAATAGAAGCACATAATAATTTAGTTCACCTAAGGGGTTAATTCCCTCTTACAAGGTTAGAAAGAAGACTTACCTAGCTCCAAAGTTCCATAACCGGCTCCCAAGCCCTTCTGACGACTCAAACCGAAGCCCAACGCTCTAAACCTGGTCAATAATTATACAAACCCATTAATATATACTCAAATACTCATTATAATCCTATTTACAATAATTTCCAACTCCACTTGAAAAGTCTATAAGATCGCCCTCGGGCCCACGTGCCCGGATTCCAAAAATATTCAAAGATAAACTTTGCCCATGACATCACGGACTCAAATATATAATTTATTCTCAATTCCATGTCCAAATTTTGTGGTCAAAATCCAAAAATACCAATTTCTAGGTTTTTCCACCAAAGCCCCAATTTCTATTAATTCCCATGTTCAAATCCATATAAACTCATGTATTTATCCCATAGGCGAAATGAAATGAGATAGAGCCAAACCCTCGCTTTAAAGAAGACACTGCCCAGCCCCGACTTCCGCACCTGCGGTGCCTTGGCTGCATCTACAATCCCGCACCTGCAGAAATCCCATCGCAGGTGCGGCTCTAGCTCGGCCCAACATTTTTGCACCTGCGCTCCATGCGGCGCATCTGTGCGCCCGCTCCTGCGTTGCTCTCTTCGCACCTGCGCCTTCGCAGGTGAGCAAATCTTTCCGCTCCTGCGGTTCTCAGTAGCATGTCCCCTTCTACTTCTACAAGCCATTTTCCTGCACTTGCCGCCCTCTTCATGCAGGTGCGGTTACACCAGATGCTTAGCTGCTTCAGCCCTTCTTTAAATTCCAAATTCAATCCGTTAACCACCTGGAATCCACCCGGGGCCCTCGGGACCTTAACCAATTATATCAACACGTCCCAAAACATATTACGAACTCAGTAGAGCCTTCAAATCATATCAAACAACGTCGAATTCATGAATCGCACCCCATTCCAAGCTTAATGAACTATAGAATTTCAAACTCCTACATTCGATGCCGAAACCTATCAAAATCACGTCCGATTGACCTCAAATTTTGCACACAAGTCACATTCGACATTACGGACCTATTCCAACTTTCGGAATTGGATTCCGACCATGATATCAAAAAGTCCACTTCCGGTCAAACTTCTCAAAAACCTTTAAATTTCTAACTTTCGCCAAACGATTCCAAAAAGACCTACGGACCTCCAAATCCACTTCTGGACACGCTCCTAATACCAGAATCACCATACAGAGCTATTCTCAGACTCGAAATTCGAAACGGATATTGATAACATTGAAATGCACTTCAACCCAAATTTATGGAATTCTTCCAAAATGCTAACTTCCACAATAGGTGCCGAAATGCTCCCGCGGCATCCAAAACCCGATCCAAATATACGCCCAAGTCTGAAATCATCATACGAACCTGCTAGAACTTTCAAATCCCAATTCCGAGGCTGTTTGCTCTAAAATCCAATCTTAGTCAATTCTTCCAACTTAAAGCTTTCAAAATGAGAATTTTCTTTTCAATTCAACTCCGAACTTCCCGAAATTCAATCCCGACCAGGCGTATAAGTCATAATACCTGAAGTGAAGTGGCTCATGGCCTCAAACCGTCGAACGACGTGCTAGAGCTTAAAACGACTGGTCGAGTCGTTACAACTTGCTTGATAAAATCATATTTATGGCCTCAATAAAAAAGATTCAGCTAAAAAAAATATGAGACCAAGAAGAGATTCATCATTCAGTAATTTCTTGTTTCATGTTAGAACAAAAAAAAGATCATATAATAAGAGATAATTTGATTCTTCTAATAGAACAATTAGTTGTCAAGTCCAATGATGATAATGGTGCTGAAGATTACTTAACAAGAGAAATATTTTTATCATTAAATAAAAATACAAGTTATGCAAAGTACATGACGAAAAAAGCTATCTTAGCTAACAAAACATAAATATATTAATCAATTAAAAGATATTTATTGCCAAGTTCTCTGGTTAAAGCAGATATTTCTTAGTTTTGACTATATGAAAGATATATTAACTATTAGTAGGAATACATAAATACGTTAACACCAAATGGTCTTTCATCACACGCGTTCCTTGTCAAGTTTATTATCGCTTATGTATGTTAGTTCCATGTATGTATATATCAAACAAAGTTTAAAATGATCTTCCTTTAGATAAGGTTGGTTTTGGAAAAACAAATGTCCATCATGCAACTGAAAAACTTAGAATAATCAAATAACTTATTGTAACGATCCGACCGGTCATTTTGAGCATTTACATTTAGTTTGGTGGTTTGAGGGTTATGATATGCGTGCATCGTCGGTTTTAGTCTTCGAGTTGTTCGGAATTGATTTGGAAGGATGATTCTTAAATAAGAAGATTTAAGTTGGGAGATTTGATCAAGTTTGACTTTTGTGTATTTGACTTTGGATTAGACTTTTGATGGTTTCGTTAGGTCCGGATGGTAATTTTAGACTTGGGCGTATGCCCGGATTTGTATGAGGAGGCATCTAGAAGATTGTTGGTCATAATTGGCGAAAGTTGGCAATTCAAAGGTTTGGAAGGCTCATAAGTTTGACCGGGAGTTGACTTTTATGATATTGGGTTAGTATTATTGCTCTTGGAGTTGGTTCGTTATGTCATTTGGAACTTGTGTGCAAAATTTGAGGTCATTCCAAGTTGATTTGTTATGATTCGACACGAATTTTGGAAGTTGAAAGTTTGAAAGTTCATTAAGTTTGATTCAAGGTTTGATTCGTGTTTTAATATTGTTATGTGTGATTTAAGGCTCCTACCAGGTCCGTATTATATTTTGGGACTTATTGGTATGTTCGGACGAAGTCCCGAGCGGGTCAGGTGAGTTTCGGATAGGTTTGGGTTGTGTTGCGCTTGTTTTTTATGTTTCGACGTCGTTTCTTCAAGCATAAATGGTACCACATTAGGAAAATGAGATCCAAATTCTATTTTAATTGAATCATTAGATCCGTATCATAATTATGGAGGCATAACAAAAAGAATCTTTGAATTTGGACATTGTATGAGGAAGCTATGCTCATTTTAGTGTCAGAGAAGAAAGCTGATGATGGTGCTTCGCAGATGCAAAGTTGGGTCCTGTCAAGACCCAAAACTCCCTCCGTAAGACGTCGTAATGGCACCTAGTCTCTATGACTAGGTAAGCCTAAACAAATGCAAAAATAACAAAAATAGAAGTAAAACCTAACAACTATCTGCAACAGATAACTGGTAGCAATGCTGCTCGGCATGTACAAAAAAAAAAAGCCAACACTCTAGTAATACACAGTATTCCTAAAACCCAGAATATCATAAGTCACAAGCTACAGGAGGAAACTAGTATCTCTATACACCAGAGTCTATAAAAAAAAATACAGAAGGTAATTGACATATGGGAGAATAGAAGGGGACTCCGAGGTCTGCGGATGCGGAAGATGTACCTTGAAGTCTCCGTACAGCAGCAAGCACTCTCAGCTAATAGAGGGGCTGATAAGAAGTACCTGGATCTGCACACAAAAACATGTGCAGAAGAGTAGCATGAGTACACCACAACGGTACCCATTAAGTGCCAAGCCTAACCTCGGTCGAGTAGTGACGAGGTCAGGTCAGGCCCACTGGTATATAATAAATAAAGCAGGGGAATATAACAATATATTAAGAGACTCGAATTTAACAAAAGGAAAACACATCAAAAGTAGCAGTACAACACAAGGGTAAACAGCAGAGGATCTCCCGAGATACCGCCTCGTAGTCCCAAAGTAAATAAGCAAAGAGATCTCCCGAGGTACCGCCTCGTAGTCTCAAAAGTAAATGTGCAGGGAGAACTCCCGAGGTACCGCTTCGTAGTCTCAAAAGTAAATATGCAGGGTACCGCCTCATAGTCTCAAAAGTAAATATGCAGGGAGAACTCCCGAGGTATCGCCTCGTAGTTTCAAAAGTAAATATGCAGGGAGAACTCCCGAGGTACCTCCTCGTAGTCTCAAAAGTAAATGTGCAGGGATAACTCCCGAGGAACCGCCTCGTAGTCTCAAAAGTAAACACACAGCTCAAACTGATAAATACAACAGTTAACAGCAAGGTTTTTACAGTTATACTGATAAAGAACAAGGAAAAGTAGGAAATCAACTAGGCATGCTTCACAGAGTTCAAATAAGTAGTTAAATCACGTAGACATGTGATATTAGACTAAATAGGATAACTACACATATTGAAATAGCTCAATTAAGAATGAAAACAAACTAATACTCATTTAAACGGTATAACTCAAATTAAAGGAAAAACAGGTTACTACTCAAGTAAAATAAATCGGGTTTTACAACAAATAGCCGGTGTACGTACTCGTCACATCACGTACACAGTGCTCACATATCACAACAGTACCAAATCCTAAAGGGATTTCCCCCACACAAGGTTAGGCAAGCCACTTACCTCGAACCAAGCTCAATCAATCTGTAACAATGCCTTTTCCACGAATATCCAACTCTGAATGGCCCAAATCTAGCCAAAATAAATTACATACCATAAACACAACTATAAAAAACTAATCTAATTAATGAAATCAAAGCTAAAGCAAGAAATTAGAAAATCGTCCCAAAAAGTCGACCCGGGCCCACGTCTCGGAATCGGGTAAAAGTCATAAAATATGAACACTCATTCACTCACGAGTTCACTCGTACCAAAATTATCCAAATCCGATATCAAAATCACAATCAAAACTCAAAACTTAGTTGAAGAACTTCTCCCATTTTTCCCAAATTTCTCAACCAAATTCCTTAATTAAATGATGAAATCAACTATAGATTAGTGGAATATAACCATAAACGAGTTAAGAATCATTACCCCAAAGTTCTCTCTGAAAAATCCTTGAATTATCGCCTCAATCCGAGCTCTCAAAGACCTAAAATGTAAATGAGCTCAAACCCTCGAAATTTCTCCTTTTCTGCCCAGTGATCTCGCACCTGCGATGCCACACCTACGGAAATTCCATCGCAGGTCCGGAAATGACTTAAGAGGGCTGGGTCCGCTTCTGCGATGAGGTGGCCGCACCTGCGAGTCCGCTTCTGCGAGACTCTGACCGCTTCTATGATCCCAGCTGGGCAGGCCCATAATCGCTTATGCGGCTTGATGGCCGCTTCTGCGGTGCCGCACCTGCGGCCCAAAATGCGCAGGTGCGATTACAATTGGTGCAGCAACTTCAGCCAATCCAACACATTTCCAAATGATCCGTTAACCACCCGAAATCAACCCGAAGCCCCCGGGACCTCAACCAAACATACCAACAAGTCTTAAAACATCATACGAACTTAGTCGAGCCCTCAAATTATATCAAACAACGCTAAAAATATGAATCACCCTCCGATTCAAACTTAATGAACTTTGAAACTTCAAAGTTCTAAAACCGATGCTGAAACCTATCAAACCACGTCCGATTGACCTCAAGTTTTGCACACGAGTCATATTCAGCTCTACTGACCTACTTCAACTTCTGGAATCGGAATCCAACCCCGATATAAAAAAGTCCACTACCGGTCAAAATCTCCAAAAATTCGACTTTCGCCAATTCAGGCCTAAATCAGCTACAGACCTCCAAAACACAATCCGGACATGCTCCTGAGTCCAAAATTACCCAAAGGAGCTAACGGGACCAACGAAACTCCATTCCGGAGTCATCTTCACACAGTCCCAACTACGGTCAAAATCCTAAGACTTAAGCTTCCATTTAGGGTCTAAGTGTCCCAAAACACTCCGAAAACACAACCAAAGCCTCATCCTAGATCAAGTTTGTACCCAATAACCTAGCCTCGCCCGACTCGAACCATCCCACTGGGAACCGACACTGCCAACCATACAATGCCTCATACGGTGCCATCTGAATGCTTGACTGATAATTGTTATTGTAGGCAAACTACGCAAGTGGCAAGAAATGATCCCACGAACCTCAAAACTCCATCACACACACGCAGAGCATATCCTCTAATATCTGAATAGTGCTCTCGGACTACCCATCCGCCTGAGAGTGAATTGATGTGCTCAGCTCCACTCGAGTACCCAACTCATGTTGTACGGCCCTCCAGAACCATGATGTAAATTGCGTACCCCGGTCAGAGATGATGGATACTAGTATTCCATGAAGCCTGACGATCTCGCGGATATAAATTCGAGCCAGCTGGCTGGGAAGAATAGGTAGTCATCACAGGAAGGAAATGAGCTGACTTGGTCAGCCTATCCACAATCACCCAAACTACATCAAAATTCCGCTGGGTCCGTGGAAGTCCAACCACGAAATCCATAGTGATCCGCTCCCATTTCCACTCCGGAATGTCTAACTCCTGAAGCAGCCCACCTAGCCGTTGATGCTCATACTTCACTTGCTGACAATTTAGACACCGAGATACATACTCCACTATGTCCTTCTTCATCCTCCTACACCAGTAATGCTGCCTCAAGTCCTGGTACATCTTCGCGGCACCCGGATGAATGGAGTACCGCGAGCTGTGAGCCTCCTGGATAATCAACTCATGCAACCCATCTACATTGGGCACACATAGCCTGCCCTGCATCCTCAATGCACCATCATCCCAATAGTGACCTCCTTAGCATCACTGTGTCCTTAAGGACAAGCAGATGGGGGTCATCATACTGACGCTCCCTGATACGATCATAAAGAGAAGACTGAGAGACCATACAAGCCAATACTAGACTCGGCTCAGAAATATTCAATCTCACAAATTGGCTGGCTAAGTCCTGAACATCCAACGCAAATGGCCTCTCTGCTGCTGGTAGATATGCTAAACTCCCCAAACTCTCTGCCCGGTGACTTAAAGCATCGACCACCATATTGGCCTTCCCTGAATGGTACAAAATGGGGATATCATAGTCCTTAAGTAGCTCCAACCACCTCCGCTGACGCAAGTTAAGATCCTTCTATTTGAACAGATGCTGCAAACTCCAGTGATCGGTGTAGATCTCACAAGGGACACCATACAAATAGTGCCGCCAAATCTTCAAGGCATGAACAATAGTTTCTATCTCAAGGTCATGGACATGATAGTTCTTTTCATGCACCTTAAGCTGTCTGGACACGTAGGCAATCACCCTACCATCCTGCATCAATACCACACCGAGCCCAATCTACAACGCATCACAATATACAATATAAGACCCCGAACTTGAGGCAATACCAATATTGGGGCTGTAGTCAAAGCTCTCTTGAGCTTCTGAAATTTCTCCTCACAATCCTCTATCCACCTGAACGGAGCACCCTTCTGGGTCAGCCTAGTCATAGGTGCTGCAATAGATGAGAATCCCTCTACAAAATGACAGTAATACCCCGCCAAACCAAGAAAACTCCGGATCTCTGTAGCTGATGACTGTCTAGTCCAAATCTACACTGCATCCACCTTCTTCGGATCCACCTTGATCCCATCACTCGATACTACATGACCCAAGAATGCCACTGAGTCTAGCCAAAACTCACACTTTAAAATTTTTGTATATAACTTCTTTTCTCTCAAGGTCTGAAGCACAGTCCTCAGGTGTTGCTCATGATCCTCCCGAGTCCGGGAGTACACTAGAATGTCGTCAATAAACACAATGATGAAAGAGTCAAGATAAGGTCGGAACACACTGTACATCAAGTGCATAAAAGCTGTTGGGGCATTGGTCAGCCCAAATGACATCACAAGGAACTCGTAGTAACCATACCAAGTCTTGAAAGCAGTCTTCAGGATATCTGGCTCCCGAATCTTAAACTGATGATAGCCGAAACATAAATCAATCTTGGAAAACACCCTGGCACCCTATAGATGATCAAATAAATCATCAATACGAGGCAATGGATACCTGTTCTTCACTGTAACTTTGTTCAACTGGCGATAATCAATGCACATCTGCATAGAACCATCCTTCTTCTTCACAAACAAGACAGGAGCACCCCAAGGTGACACACTGGGCCGAATGAAGCCCTTATCAAGCAACTCCTGTAACTGCTCCTTCAGCTCCTTCAACTCAAGAGGAGCCATACAATATAGAGGAATAGAGATGGGCTGAGTGCCCGGCAACAAATCAATGCCAAAATCAACATCTTTGCCGGGCGGTATGCCCTGAAGATCAGCTGGAAACACATATAGAAAGTCCCTCACTATTGGGACTGACTCAACTGTAGGGGTATCAATACTGACATCTCTCACATAAGCTAGATACGCATCACACCCCTTCTCAACCATTCGTTGAGCTTTAAGAAATGAAATAACTCTGCTGGGAGTATACTCTAAGGTACCTCTCCACTCTAATCATGGTAATCCTAGCATAGCCAATGTCACGGTCTTAGCGTCACAATCTAGAATAGCATAATAGGGTGACAACTAGTCCATGCCCAAGATAACATCAAAGTCTACCAAACTGAGCAATAATAAATCAGCTCTAGTCTCAAAACCACTAAGAGCAATCAAACATGACCGATACACGTGGTCCACAACAAGAGAATCTCCCACAGGAGTAGACACATAAAAAGGGGAACTCAAGGAGTCCCGAGATACGCCCAAAAATGGGGCAAAATAAGAGGACACATAGGAATATGTAGAGCCTGGATCAAATAAGACCGACGCATCTCTATGACAGACCGAAACAATACCTGTATTGACAGAGTCGGAAGTAACTGCCTCTGTACGAGCTGAAAGAGCATAATAAATGGCCTGGCCTCCCCTTCTAGGGCGACCTCGACCTACCTGACCTTTACCTCGAGTTGGCTGAGCAGGTGGGGCGGTAGCTGGTGCTAGAATCATAGCATGCGGACATGGTGGAGCACGCGGTGGCTGAGAAGTCTGTGGAGGTGCACCCCTCCTAAGATTGGGGCAATCCCTCACCATATGGCGGGTGTCTCCATACTCTAAACAAGCTCTTAGAGAGTGTGGCTGTTGTGACTGGCTTGGGCTAGGTCTGTTGGACTGGCCGCTAAAAGCATTTCGTGCAAGAGGTGTACTAGATACTGGCGGTGCATAATAAGGCTCATCCGTGCAAGAGGTGTACTAGACAGTCATCAGCTACGGAGATCCAAAGTTTTCTTGGTTTGGCGGGGTATTACTGTCATTTTGTAGAGGGATTCTCATCTATTGCAGCACCTATGACCAGGCTGACCCAAAAGGGTGCTCCATTCAGGTGGACAGAGGATTGTGAGGAGAAATTTTAGAAGCTCAAGACAGCTTAGACTACAGCCCCAATATTGGTATTGCCTACAGGTTCGGGGTCTTATACTGTATATTGTGATGCGTTGTAGATTGGGCTTGGTGTGTTATTGATGCAGGACGGTAGGGTGATTGCCTATGCGTCCAGACAGCTGAAGGTGCATGAAAAGAACTATCATGACCATGACCTTGAGTTAGCAGCTATTGTTCATGCCTTGAAGATTTGACGGCACTATTTGTATGGTGTCCCTTGTGAGATCTACACTGATCACCGGAGTTTGCAGCATATGTTCATATAGAAGGATATTAACTTGCATCAGCGGAGGTGGTTGGAGCTACATAAGGACTATGATATCACCATTTTGTACCATCCGGGGAAGGCCAATATGGTGGCCAATGCTTTGAGTCGCCGGGTAGAGAGTTTGGGGAGTTTAGCATATCTACCAGTAGAAGAGAGGCCATTGGCATTGGATGTTCAGGACTTAGCCAGCCAGTTTGTGAGATTGGATATTTCTGAGTCGAGTCTAGTATTGGCTTGTGTGGTCTCTCAGTCTTCTCTTTATGATTGTATCAGGGAGCGTCAGTATGATGACCCCCATCTGCTTGTCCTTAAGGACACAGTGATGCTAAGGAGGTCACTATTGGGATGATGGTGCATTGAGGAGGTCACTATTGGGATGATGGTGCATTGAGGATGCAGGACAGGCTATGTGTGCCCAATGTAGATGGGTTGCGTGAATTGATTATCTAGGAGGCTCACAGCTCGCGGTACTCCATTCATCCGGGTGCCGTGAAGATGTACCAGGCATGAGGCAGCATTACTGGTAGAGGAGGATGAAGAAGGACATAGTGGAATATGTAGCTCGGTGTCTAAATTGTCAGCAGGTGAAGTATGAGCATCAACGGCTAGGTGGGTTGCTTCAGGAGTTAGACATTCCGGAGTGGAAATGAGAGCGGATCACTATGGATTTCGTGGTTGGACTTCCATAGACCCAGCGGAATTTTGATGTAGTTTGGGTGATTGTGGATAGGCTGACCAAGTCAGCTCATTTCCTTCCTGTGATGACCACCTATTCTTCCGAGCCAGCTGGATCGAATTTATATCCGCGAGATCGTCAGGCTTCATGGCATACCAGTATCCATCATCTCTGACTGGGGTACGCAATTTACATCACGGTTCTAGAGGGTCGTACAACATGAGTTGGGTAATCGAGTGGAGCTGAGCACATCAATTCACCCTCAGACGGACGGGTAGTCCGAGCGCACTATTCAGATATTAGAGGATATGCTCCGCGTGTGTGTGATGGAGTTTTGAGGTTTGAGAGATCAGTTCTTGCCACTTGCGGAGTTTGCCTACAACAAGAGTTATCAGTCAAGCATTCAGATGGCACCGTATGAGACATTATATGGTTGGCGGTGTCGGTTCCCAGTGGGTTGGTTCGAGTCGGGCGAGGCTAGGTTATTGGGTACAAACTTGGTCTAGCATGAGGCTTTGGTTGTGTTATCGGAGTTATTTGGGACACTTAGACCCTAAACGGAAGCTTAAGTCTTAGGATTTTGACCGTAATCGAGACTGTGTGAATATGACTCCGGAATGGAGTTTCGTTGGTCCTGTTAGCTCCTTTGGATGATTTTGGACTCGGGAACATGTCCGGATTGTATTTTGGAGGTCTGTAGCTGATTTAGGCCTGAATTGGCGAAAGTCGAATTTTTGGAGATTTTGACCAGTAGTGAACTTTTTTATATCGGGGTCGGATTCCGATTCCAGAAGTTGGAGTAGGTCCGTATGGCTGAATATGACTTGTGTGCAAAATTTGAGGTCAATCGGACGTGGTTTGGTAGGTTTCGGCATCAGTTTTAGAACTTTGAAGTTTCAAAGTTCATTAAGTTTGACCTTAGTTTTTTGACCTGCCTGTCCAAGATAGCCACTGGCTCCTCAACACAAGATAGATCCTTGTCCAAGTGGACTTAGCTAAAATACAATACATGAGTCGGATCACCGTGATACTTCCGGAGCATCGAAACGTGAAATACCGGATGAACTCCTGCTAGGCTGGGAGGTAAGGCAAGCTCAAAAGCAACCTCCCAAACTCGTTGCAACACCTCAAAGGGGCCAATAAACCTTGGGCTCATCTTGCCCCTCTTTCCGAATCTCATAACGTCCTTCATAGGCGAAACCCGAAGCAAGACTCGCTCTCCAACCATAAATGCTAAATCGCGAACCTTCCGGTCTGCATAACTCTTCTATCTGGACTGGGCTGTGCAGAGTCTCTCCTAAATCACCTTCACCTTCTCCAAGGCATCCTGAACCAAGTTTGTATCCAATAATCTAGCCTCGCCGGGCTCGAACCAACCCACTGGGGACCGACAACGCCTACTATACAGAGCCTCATATGGTACCATCTGAATGTTGGACTGATAACTGTTGTTGTAGGCAAACTCCGCAAGTGGCAAGAACTGATTCGAAGAACCTCCAAACTCCATCACACACGCACGGAGCATATCCTCAAGAATCTGAATAGTGCGCTCGGACTGTCCGTCCGTCTGAGGGTGAAAAGTTGTGCTCAACTCCACCCGAGTACCTAACTCCTTATGTACGGCTCTCCAGAACCGCGATGTAAACTGCTTGCCCCGGTCAGAGATGATAGATACCGGTACTCCATGAAGTCTGACAATCTCATGAATGTAAATTCCAGCCAGCTGCTCGGAAGAATAGGTAGTCATCACCGGAATGAAATGAGCTGACTTGGTTAGCCTGTCCACAATCACCCAAACTGCATCACACTTCCGCTGAGTTCGTGGGAGTCCAACAACAAAGTCCATAGTGATCCGCTCCCATTTCCACTCCGGAATCTCTATCTTCTGAGGCAACCCACCCGGTCGCTGATGCCCATACTTCACCTGCTGGCAATTTAGACATCTAGCCACATACTCTACTATGTCCTTCATCATCCTCCTCCACCAATAATGCTGCCTCGGGTCCTGATTATCTTCGCGGCACCCGGATGAATGGAGTACCGCGAGCTGTGAGCCTCCTGGAGAAACAACTCACGCAAACCGTCCACATTGGGCACACATAACCTGCCCTGCATCCTCAATGCACCATCCTCCCCAATAGTGACCTCCTTAGCATCGTCGTGCTGGACCGTGTCCATAAGGACAAGCAGATGGGGGTCATCATACTGATGCTCCCTGATACGATCATAAAGGGAAGATCGAGAGACCACACAAGCCAATACCCGATTCGTCTCAGAAATATCCAATCTCATAAACTATCTGGCTAAGCCCTGAATATCCAATGCCATGGGCCTCTCTGCTGCTGGTAGATAAGCTAAACTGCCCAAACTCTCTGCCCGGCGACTCAAAGCATCGGCCACCACATTGGCCTTCCCCGGGTGGTACAAAATGGTGATGTCATAATCCTTAAGCAGCTCCGATACCAACTTGTCACAACCCAATTTCTCGCTCTGTGAACCGCCGTGACAGCACCTAGTCTCTACGACTAGGTAAGCCTGCGAAAATGAAATGAAAACACAAAGATAACAACTAACATATATAGTAAATAGCAGAAATAGTGCCACTCGACATTTACAATATTCACTCTTCCCAAAACCCAAAATATCGTAAATCACAAGCTAGTAAGAAGTCTTAACCGTTCTAAACGTCCTTTCTATAGAAAAAAGGAAAAATGAACATAGGGAGATAGGGGGACTCCAAGGATCTGCGGGCGCGAGCAGATGTACCTTGAAGTCTCCAATAAGCAGCAGCGACTGCAACTAGTGATGAAGCTGGTAAGATGAACTTGTATCTGTACACGAAAAACATATGCAGGAAAGGGCGTGAGGACACCACAACGGTACCCAATAAGTGCCATGCCTAACCTCGGTCGAGTAGTGACGAGATCAGGTCAGGGCCCTATTGGTATAAATATAATGAAATAGGACAGAATGAAATATCTTAGTAAAAATAAATACGGAAATCTAACAGCAATTTTATCAATGAAAGACAACAGCTTAGGACACAGTGATAACAATAGGGGATCTCCCGAGATACCGTCTCGTAGTCCCAAACGTAAATGTATAAGGGGATATCCCGGAGTACTATTCTGTAGTCCCAAAATAAATATGCAGTATAGGGGGATCTCCCGGAATACCATTTTGTAGTCCCAAAGTAAATATGCAGCGCAATCAACCGAAATAACAATTACAGCAGGAAATTCTACAATTTAGACTAAGCTCAAGTCAAGGAAAGCAAGTAATTTCACTAAATATGCTGCACAGAGTTCAAGTAGGCAGTTAAAAAAGTAGGTATGCTATTCTAGTCCAAGTAGGATAGTTACATATGCTAGTGTGTTTCAAATAAGGAGAAAACAAGTTATGACTTAGTGAAAAATGGAGTTTTACAACAAATAGCCCGTGTACGTACTCGTCACCTCACGTTCACGGCGCTCACATATTAAACAGTACCAAATCGTGAAGGACCCGCAGGTGCGAGTGAAGGAACCGCAGGAGTGGTCTGGGACCGCAGAAGCAGATAAAAGGTCCGCAGGTGCGCACACGCAGGTGCGACCTCTTGATCGCATATGCAGACGAGGTACCTTAAGTGAAAAGCCTCACCTGCGATGGGAATTCCGCAGGTAGGTAACCGCAGATGCGATCCTTGGCCCGCAGGTGCGATAATCGCTGGGCAGAAAAGGGCAGAATCGAGGGTTGAGGTTCATATTCACAAATTTGATTTTTGAGCTCGGGAGAAGACGATTTCTTGAGGGATTTTCAGAGAAGGCTTTGGGGTAACGATTCCCAACTTGTTTTTGGTTGTATTTCATTAATCTATGGTCGTTTTCTCCATTTAATTACGGAATTTGAGTGAGAAAGTTGGGTGAATGGTAAAAAACATTCCCCAACCAAATTTCTGAGTTTTGAGTGGGATTTAGACATCGGATTTGGATAATTTTGGTACGAGTGTTCTCGTGAGCGAATGGGTGTACTTAATTGGTAACTTTTACCTGATTCCGAGACGTGGGCCTGGGGAGACTTTGTTTGGGCCTTTTTCTAATTTCTTGCCTTAGCTTTGATTTCATTAGCTAGATTAGTTTATTGTATCTATATTTATGTTATGCAATTGATTTTGGCTAGATTGAGCCATTCGAAGTCGGATATTTGTGGAAAGTGCATTGTGACGGATTGATTTGAGCTTGGTTCGAGGTAAGTGGCTTGCCTAACCTTGTATAGGGGAACTCCCCTTAGGATTTGGTACTGTTTAATATGTGAGCATCGTGGACGTGAGGTGACGAGTACGTACACGGGCTATTTGTTTTAAAACTCCATTTTTCACTAAGTCGTAACTTGTTTTCTCCTTATTTGAAACACACTAGCATATGTAACTATCCTGCTTGGACTAGAATACATGCCTACTTGTTTAACTGCCTACTTGAACTCTGTGCAGCATGTTTAGTGAAATTACCTGCTTTCCTTGACTTGAACTTAGTCTAAATTGTAGAATTTCCTGCTGTAATTGTTATTTCAGTTGATTGTGCTGCATATTTACTTTGGGACTACAGAACGCTATTCCGGGAGATCCCCCTATACTGCATATTTATTTTGGAACTACGGAATAGTATTCCGAGATATCCCCCTACACATTTATGTTTGGGACTACGAGACGGTATCTCGGGAGATCCCCTGTTGTTATCACTGTGTCCTGAGCTGTTGTCTTTTATTGATTCTATTCCTATTAGATTTTCGTATTTATTTTTACTGCGATATTTCATTCTGTCCTTTTTCATTATATTTATATCAATAGGGCCCTGACCTGGTCTCGTCACTACTCGAACGACGTTAGGCATGGCACTTACTGGGTACCGTTGTGGTGTCCTCACGCCCTTTCCTGCACATATTTTTCGTGTACAGATACAGGTTCATCTTACCAGCTTCATCACTAGTTGCAGTCGCTGCTGCTTATTGGAGACTTCAAGGTACATCTGCTCTCGCCCGCAGATCCTCGGAGTCCCCCCCCCAATCTCCCTATGTTCATTTATTCTTTTTTCTGTAGAAAGGACGTTTAGAACGGTTAAGACTTCTTACTAGCTTGTGACTTACGATATTTCGGGTTTTGGGAAGAGTGAATATTGTATATGCCGAGTGGCACTATTTTTACTATTTACTATATCTATTAGTTGTTATCTTTGTGTTTTCATTTCATTTTCGCAGGCTTACCTAGTCGTAGAGACTAGGTGCCGTCACGACGGTTCACGGAGGGAAAAATTGGGTCATGAAAAGTTAGTATCAGAGCTGATTAAGGATTATGACATTACCATTTTGTACCACCCGGGGAAGGACAATATGGTGGCCGATGCTTTGAGTCGTCGGGCAGAGAGTTTGGGGAGTTTAGCTTATCTACCAGTAGCAGAGAGGCCCATGGCGTTGGATGTTCAGGGCATAGCCAGCCAGTTTGTGAGATTGGATATTTCTGAGACGAGTCAAGGATTGGCTTGTGTGGTCTCTCGATCTTTCCTTTATGATTGTATCAGGGAGCGTCAGTATGATGACCCCCATCTACTTGTCCTTAAGGACACAGTCCAGCACGGCGATGCTAAGGAGGTCACTATTGGGGAGGATGGTGCATTGAGGATGCAGGGCAGGTTATGTGTGCCCAATGTGGACGGTTTGCGTGAGTTGATTCTCCAGGAGGCTCACAGCTCGCGGTACTCTATTCATCCGGGTGCCGCGAAGATAATCAGGACCTGAGGCAGCATTATTGGTGGAGGAGGAGGATGAAGGACATAGTAGAGTATGTGGCTAGATGTCTTAATTGCCAGCAGGTGAAGTATGAGCATTAGTGATCGGGTGGGTTGCCTCAAAAGATAGAGATTCCGGAGTGGAAATGGGAGCGGATCACTATGGACTTCGTTGTTTGATTCCCATCAACGCAGCGGAAGTTTGATGCAGTTTGGGTGATTGTGGACAAGCTGACCAAGTCAGCTTATTTTATTCCGGTGATGACTACCTATTCTTCCGAGCAGCTGGCTGGAATTTACATTCGTGAGATTGTCAGACTTTATGGAGTACCGGTATCTATCATCTTTGACCGGGGCAAGCAGTTTACATCGCGATTCTGGAGAGCCGTACAGAAGGAGTTAGGTACTCGAGTGGAGTTGAGCACAGCTTTTCACCCTCAGACGGACGGACAGTCCGAGCGCACTATTCAGATTCTTTAGGATATGCTTCGTGCGTGTGTGATGGAGTTTGGAGGTTCTTGGGATCAGTTCTTGCCACTTGCGAAGTTTGCCTACAACAACAGTTATCAGTCCAGCATTCAGATGGCACCGTATGAGGCTCTGTATAGTAGGTGGTGTCGGTCCCCAGTGGGTTGGTTCGAGCCGGACGAGGCCAGATTATTGGATACGGACTTGGTTCAGGATGCCTTGGAGAAGGTGAAGGTGATTCAGGATAGACTCCGCACAGCCCAGTCCAGACAGAAGAGTTATGCGGACCGAAAGGTTCGCGATTTAGCATTTATGGTTGGAGAGCGGGTCTTGCTTTCGGTTTCACCTATGAAGGATGTTATGAGATTCAGAAAGAGGGGAAAGATGAGCCCAAGCTTTATTGGCCCCTTTGAGGTGTTGCAACGAGTTTGGGAGGTTGCTTTAAAGCTTGCCTTACCTCCCAGCCTAGCAGGAGTTCATCTGGTATTTCACGTTTTGATGCTCCAGAAGTATCATGGTGATCCGACTCATGTATTGGATTTCAGCTCAGTCCAGTTGGACAAGGATCTATCTTGTGTTGAGGAGCCAGTGGCTATCTTGGACAGGCAGGTTAGAAAACAAAGCTCAAAGAACATTGCTTCAGTAAAGGTCCAGTGGAGGGGTCAGCCGGTCGAGGAGGCGACTTGGGAGACCGAGCGGGATATGTGCACCCGTTATCCTTATCTTTTCACAGCTACAAGTATGTCTCTATACTCGTTCGAGGACGAACGATTGTTTTAAGAGGGGGAGGATGTGACCACCCGGCCGGTCGTCTTGAGAATTATAGCCATGATCCCCTATTTAACTGCTTCCCCCGTATCTTTATCTGCTATTGTGACTTGTTGGGAGGTTTTGTTTTGGTTTTTGGAGTTTTTTGGGACACTTAGTCCCTAAATGGAGGGTTAAGCCTTAGGATTGGCACCGTAGTCGAAACTATGTGAAGACAACTCCGGAATGGAGTTACGTCGATTATGTTAGCTCCGTTGGGTGATATTGGGCTTAGGAGCGTGTCCGGATTGTATTTTGGAAGTTTGTAGCTCATTTAGGCTTGAAATGGCGAAAGTCAAATTTTTGGAGTTTTGGACCGGTAGTGGAATTTTTGATATCGGGGTCGGATTCCGATTTTGGAAGTGGGAGTAGGTTCGTAGTGTCATTTTTGACTTATGGGTAAAATTTGAGGTCATTCGGACGAGATTTGATATGTTTCGACATCCGTTGTAGATTTGGGAAATTTCAAAGTTCCTTAGGCTTGAATTCGTACATTATTCATGTTGTGATGTTGTTCGATGTGATTTGAAGGCTCAACTAAGTTCGTATGGTGTTTTAGGATTGGTTGGTATGTTTGGTTCAGGTCCGGGGGGGGGCTCAGGTGAGTTTCGGGTGCTTAACGGGTTGATTTGGACTTAGGTGAAACTGTTGATGTTGTTGTATCTGGTGTCATCGCACCTTCGCACTTTGGGCCGCAGGTGCGGAGCCGAAGAAGCCTCTATGGAACCGCAGAAGCGGAAATGGGAAGGAGGTTTGGGATCAAAGGTGCGAGGGGTGTTCCGCATCTGTGATGCCCGCAGGTGCGAGTGAAGGACCTGCAGGAACGGTCTGGGACCGCAGAAGCAGACAAAAGGTCCGCAGGTGCGCACATGCAGGTGCGACCTCTTGATCGCAGATGCGGACGAGGTACCTTAAGTGAAAAGCCACACCTGCGATGGGAATTCCGCAGGTGGGGAACTGCAGATGCGATCCTTGGCCCGCAGGTGCGATAATCGCTGTGCAGAAAAGGGCAGAATCAAGGGTTGAGGTTCATATTCACAAATTTGATTTTTGATCTCGGGAGAAGGTGATTTCTTGAGAGATTTTCAAAGAAGGCTTTGGGGTAACGATTCCTAACTTGTTTTTGGTTGTATTTCACTAATCTATGGTCCTTTTTCTCCATTTATTTAAGGAATTTGAGTGAGAAAGTTGGGTGAATGGGAAAAACAATTCCCCAACCAAATTTCTGAGTTTTGAGTGGGATTTAGACATCGAATTTGGATAATTTTGGTACGAGTATTCTCGTGAGGGAATGGGTGTTCTTAATTAGTAACCTTTACCCGATTCTGAGACGTGGTCGCGGGGAAACTTTGTTTGGGCGTTTTTCTAATTTCTTGCCTTAGCTTTGATTTTGTTAGCTAGATTAGTTTCTTATAGCTATATTTATGTTATGTAATTGGTTTTGGCTAGATTTGAGCCATTCGGAGTCGGATATTCGTGGAAAGAGCATTGTGACGGATTGATTTGAGCTTGGTTCGAGGTAAGTGGCTTGCCTAATCTTGTGTGGGGGAACTTCTCTTAGGATTTGGTACTGTTTAATATGTGAGCGTCGTGGACGTGAGGTGACGAGTACATACACAGGCTATTTGTTGTAAAACTCCATTTTTCACTAAGTCATAACTTATTTTCTCCTTATTTAAACACACTAGCATATGTAACTATCCTGCTTAGACTAGAATAGCATGCCTATTTGTTTAACTGCCTACTTGAACTCTGTGCAGCATGTTTAGTGAAATTACCTGCTTTCCTTGAGTTGAACTTAGTCTAAATTGTAGAATTTCCTGTTGTAATTGTTATTTCGGTTGATTGCACTGAATATTTACTTTGGGACTACGGAACGGTATTCCGGGCTATCCTCGTACACATTTACGTTTGGGACTACGAAACGGTATCTCGGGAGATCCCCTGTTGTTATCACTGTGTCCTGAGTTGTTGTCTTTCATTGATTCTATTCCTGTTAGATTTCCATAATTATTTTTACTGTGATATTTCATTCTGTCCTATTTCATTATATTTAAACCAGTAGGGCCCTGACCTGATCTCGTCACTACTCGACCGAGGTTAGGCTTGGCACTTACTGGATACCGTTGTAGTGTACTCACGTCCTTTCCTTCACATATTTTTCGTGTGCAGATCCAGGTTCATCTTACCAACCTCATCACTAGTTGCAGTCGCTGCTGCTTATTGGAGACTTCAAGGTACATCTGCTCGTGCCCACAGATCCTTGGAGCCCCCCCTATCTCCCTATGTTCATTTTTCCTTCTTTCTGTAGAAATGATGTATAGAACGGTTAAGACTTCTTAATAACTTGTGACTTACAGTATTTCAGGTTTTGGGAAGAGGGAATATTATATATGCCGAGTGGCACTGTTTCTGCTATTTACTATATCTGTTAGCTATTATCTTTGTGTTTTCATTTCATTTCCGTAATAAATAAGTTTACCTAGTCGTAGAGACTAGGTGCCGTCACGACGGTTCACGGAGGGAGAAATTGGGTCGTGACAAGTTGGTATCAGAGCTGATTAAAGATTATGACATCACCATTTTGTACCACCCGGGGAAGGCCAATGTGGTGGCCGATGCTTTGATTCGCCGGGCAGAGAGTTTGGGGAGTCTAGCTTATCTACCAGCAGCAGAGAGGCCCATGGCGTTGGATGTTCAGGCCTTAGCCAGCCAGTTTATGAGATTGGATATTTCTGAGATGAGTCGAGTATTGGCTTGTGTGGTCTCTCGATCTTCCCTTTATGATCGTATCAGGGAGCGTCAGTATGATGACCCCCATCTGCTTGTCCTTAAGGACATGGTCCAGCACGGCGATGCTACGGAGGTCACTATTGGGGAGGATGGTGCATTGAGGATGCAGGGCAAGTTATGTGTGCCCAATATGGACGGTTTGCGTGAGTTAATTCTCCAGGAGGCTCACAACTCGCGGTACTCCATTCATCCGGGTGCCGCAAAGATGTATCAGGACCTGAGGGAGCATTATTGGTGGAGGAGGATGAAGAAGGACATAGTAAAGTATGTGGCTAGATGTCTAAATTGCCAGCAGGTGAAGTATGAGCATCAGCGATCGGGTGGGTTGCTTTAGAAGATAGAGATTCCGAAGGGGAAATGGGAGCGGATCACTATGGACTTTGTGGTTGGACTCCCACGGATTCAGCGGAAGTTTGATGCAGTTTGGGTGATTGTGGACAGGCTGACCAAGTTAGTTTATTTCATTCTGGTGATGACTACCTATTCTTCTGATCAGCTGGCTCGAATTTACATTCGTGAGATTGTCAGACTTCATGGAGTACCGGTATCTATCATCTCTGACCGGGGCACGCAGTTTACATCGCGGTTCTGGAGAGCCGTACGGCAGGAGTTAGGTACTCGGGTGGAGTTGAGCACAGCTTTTCACCCTTAGACGGACGGGTAGTCCGAGCGCACTATTCAGATTCTTGAGGATATGCTCTGTGCGTGTGTGATGGAGTTTGGAGGTTCTTCGGATCAGTTCTTGCCACTTGCGGAGTTTGCCTACAACAACAGTTATCAGTCCAGCATTCAGATGGCACCATATGAGGCTCTGTATAGTAGGCGGTGTCGGTCCCCAGTGGGTTGGTTCGAGCCGAACGAGGCCAGATTATTGGGTACGGACTTGGTTCAGGATGCCTTGGAGAAGGTGAAGGTGATTCAGGATAGACTCCACACAGCCTAGTCCAGACAGAAGAGTTATGCGGACCGGAAGGTTCGCGATTTAGCATTTATGGTTGGAGAGCGGGTCTTGCTTCGGGTTTCACCTATGAAGGGCGTTATGAGATTCGGAAAGAGGAGCAAGATGAGACCAAGGTTTATTGGCCCCTTTGAGGTGTTGCGACGAGTTAGGGAGGTTGCTTTTGAGCTTGCCTTACCTCCCAGCCTAGCAGGAGTTCATCCAGTATGTCACGTTTCGATACTCCGGAAGTATCACAATGATCCGACTCATGTATTGGATTTCAGCTCAGTCCAGTTGGACAAGGATCGATCTTGTGTTGAGGAGCCAGTGGCTATCTTGGACAGGCAGGTGAGAAAACTAAGGTCAAAGAACATTGCTTCAGTAAAGGTCCAGTGGAGGGGTCAGCCGGTCGAGGAGGTGACTTGGGAGACCGAGCGCGATATGCGCAGTCGTTATCCTCATCTTTTCACAACTTTAGGTATTTCTCTATACTCGTTCGAGGACGAATGATTGTTTTAAGAGGGTGAGGATGTGACGACCCAGCCGGTCATCTTGAGAGTTATAGCCATGATTCCCTATTAAACTGCTTCCCCGTATCGTTTTCTGCTATTATGACTTGCCAGGAGGTTTCGTTTTGGTTTTTGGAGTGTTTTGGGACACTTAGTCCCTAAATGGAGGGTTAAGTCTTAGGATTGGCACCGTAGTCGGAACTGTGTGAAGACGACTCCGGAATGGAGTTCCGTCAATTCTGTTAGCTCCGTTGGGTGATTTCGGGATTAGGAGCGTGTCCGAATTGTGTTTTGGAAGTTTGTAGCTCATTTAGGCTTGAAATGGCAAAGGTCGACTTTTTGGAGTTTTGAACCGGTAGTGGAATTTTTGATATCGAGGTCGGATTCCAATTCCGGAAGTGGGAGTAGGTTTGTAGTGTCATTTTTGACTTGTGGTTAAAATTTGAGGTCATTCGGACGAGATGTGATATGTTTCGGCGTCGATTGTAGATTTGGGAAATTTCAAAGATCCTTAGGCTTAAATCCGTGCATTATTCATGTTGTGATATTGTTCGATGTGATTTGAAGGCTCAACTAAGTTCCTATGGTGTTTTATTATTGGTTGGTATGTTTGGTTGAGGTCTGGGGGGCCTTGGGTGAGTTTCGGGTGCTTAACGGGTTGATTTGGACTTAGGTGAAACTGTTGATGTTGCTGTATCTGGTGTCACCGCACCTGCGCACTTTGGGCCGCAGGTGCGGAGCCGCAGAAGCAGAAATAGGAAGGAGATTTGGGATCGCAGGTGCGAGGGGTGTTCCGCATCTGCGATGCCTGCAGATGCGAGTGAAGGAACTGCAGGAGTGGTCTGGGACCGTGTAAGCCGACAAATGGTCCACAGGTGCGCACACGAAGGTGTAACCTCTTGATCGCCGATGCGGACGAGGTACCTTAAGTGAAAATCCGCACCTGCGATGGGAATTCCGCAGGTAGGGAACCGCAGATGTGATCCTTGGCCCGCAGGTACGATAATCGCTGGGCAGAAAAGGGCAGAATCGAGGGTTGAGGTTCATATTCACAAATTTGATTTTTGAGCTCGGGAGAAGGCGATTTCTTGAGGGATTTTCAGAGAAGGCTTTGGGGTAACGATTCCTAACTTGTTTTTGGTTGTATTTCATTAATATATGGTCGTTTTCTCCATTTAATTACAGAATTTGAATGAGAAAGTTGGGTGAATGGGAAAAACAATTTCCCAACCGAATTTCTGAGTTTTGAGTGGGATTTAGATATCGGATTTGGATATTTTGGTACGAGTGTTCTCGTGAGCGAATGGGTGTTCTTAATTGATTACGAGACGTGGGCCCAGGGAAACTCTTTTTGGGCATTTTTCTAATTTCTTGCCTTAGCTTTGATTTCGTTAGCTAGATTAGTTTCTTGTAGCTATATTTATGTTATGTAATTGGTTTTGGCTAGATTTGAGACATTCGGAGTCGGATATTCATGGAAAGAGCATTGTGACGGATTGATTTGAGCTTGGTTCGAGGTAAGTGGCTTGCCTAACCTTGTGTAGGGGAACTCCCCTTAGGATTTGGTAATGTTGAGTGCCGTGGACGTGAGGTGACGAGTACGTACACGGGCTATTTGTTGTAAAACTCTATTTTTCACTAAGTCATAACTTGTTTTCTCCTTATTTGAAACACACTAGCATATGTAACTATCCTGCTTAGACTAGAATAGCATGCCTACTTGTTTAACTGCCTATTTGAACTCTGTGCAGCATGTTTATTGAAATTACCTGCTTTCCTTGACTTGAACTTAGTCTAAATTGTAGAATTTCCTGCTGTAATTGTTATTTCGGTTGATTGCGCTACATATTTACTTTGGGACTACGGAACGGTATTTCGAGAGATCCCCCTATACTACATATTTATTTTTGGACTACAGAACGGTATTCTGGGATATCCCCCTACACATTTACGTTTGGGACTACGAGACGGTATCTCGGGAGATCCCCTGTTGTTATCACTTTGTCCTGAGCTGTTGTCTTTCATTGATTCTATTCCTGTTAGATTTCCGTATTTATTTTTACTACGATATTTCATTCTGTCCTATTTTATTATATTTATACCAGTAGGGCCCTGACCTGATCTCGTTACTACTCGACCGAGGTTAGGCTTGGCACTTACTGGGTACCGTTGTGGTGTACTCACGCCCTTTCCTGCACATATTTTTTGTGTGCAGATCCAGGTTCATCTTACCAGCCTCATCACTAGTTGCAGTCGTTGCTGCTTATTGGAGACTTCAAGGTACATCTGCCCGCGCCCGCAGATCCTTGGAGTCCCCCCCCCCCTCTATCTCCCTATGTTCATTTTTCCTTCTTTCTGTAGCAATGATGTATAGAACGGTTAAGACTTCTTAGTAGCTTGTGACTTACGGTATTTCGGGTTTTGGGAAGAGTGAATATTGTATATGCCGAGTGGCACTATTTCTGCTATTTACTATATTTGTTAGCTATTGTCTTTGTGTTTTCATTTCATTTCCGCAATAAATAGGCTTACCTAGTCATAGAGACTAGGTACCGTCACGACGGTTCACGGAGGGAGAAATTGGGCCGTGACAAGTTATTATCAGAGCTGCTTAAGGATTATGACATCACTATTTTGTACCACCCGGGGAAGGCCAATGTGGTGGCCGATGGTTTGAGTCGCCGGGCAGAGAGTTTGGGGAGTTTAGCTTATCTACCAGCAGCAGAGAGGCCCATGGCGTTGGATGTTCAGGCCTTAGCAAGCCAGTTTGTGAGATTGGATATTTCTGAGCTGAGTCGAGTATTGGCTTGTGTGGTCTATTGATCTTCCCTTTATGAGCGTATCAGGGAGCGTCAGTATGATGACCCCCATCTGTTTGTCCTTAAGGACACGGTCCAGCACGGCGATGCTAAAGAGGTCACTATTGGGGAGGATGGTGCATTGAGGATGCAGGGCCAGTTATGTGTGCCCAATGTGGACGGTTTGCGTGAGTTGATTCTTCAGGAGGCTCACAGCTCGTGTTACTCCATTCATCCGGGTGCCGCGAAGATGTATCAGGACCTGAGGCAGCATTATTGGTGGAGGAGGATGAAGAAGAACATAGTAGAGTATGTGGCTAGATGTCTAAATTGCCAGCGGGTGAAGTATGAGCATCAGCGACCGGGTGGGTTGCTTCAGAAGATAGTGATTCTGGAGTGAAAATGGGAGCGGATCACTATGAACTTTGTTGTTGGACTCCCACAGACTCAGCGAAAGTTTGATGCAGTTTGGGTGATTGTGGACAGGTAGACCAAGTCAGCTCATTTCATTCCGGTGATGACTACCTATTCTTCCGAGCAGCTGGCTCGAATTTACATTCGTGAGATTGTCAGACTTCATGGAGTACCGGTATCTATCATCTCTGACCGGGGCACGCAGTTTGCATCGCGGTTCTGGAGAGCCGTACAGCAGGAGTTGGGTACTCGGGTGGAGTTGAGCACAACCTTTCACCCTCAGACAGACGGGCAGTCCGAGCGCACTATTCAGATTCTTGAGGATATGCTCCATGCGTGTGTGATGGAGTTTGGAGGTTCTTGGGATCAATTCTTGCCACTTGCGGAGTTTGCCTACAACAACAGTTATCAGTCCAGCATTCAGATGGCATGGTATGAGGCTCTGTATGGTAGGCGATGTTGGTCCCCAGTGGGTTGGTTTGAGCCGGGCGAGGCCAGATTATTGGGTACAGACTTGGTTTAGGATGCCTTGGAGAAGGTGAAGGTGATTCAGGATAGACTTCGCACAGCCCAGTCCAGACAGAAGAGTTAGGCGGACCGAAAGGTTCGCGATTTAGCATTTATGGTTGGAGAGTGGGTCTTGCTTCGAGTTTCGCCTATGAAAGGCGTTATGAGATTCGGAAAGAGAGGCAAGATGAGCCCAAGATTTATTGGCCCCTTTGAGGTGTTGCGCTGAGTTGGGGAGGTTGTTTATGAGCTTGCCTTACCTCCCAGCCTGCATATTTACTTTGGGATTACGGAACGGTATTTCGGGAGATCCCCCTGTACTGCATATATATTTTAGGACTGCGGAACGGTATTCCGGGAGATCACCCTGTCTTGCATATTTATTTTGGGACTACGGAAAGGTATTCCGGGAGATCCCCCTACACGTTTACGTTTGGCACTGCGAGACGGTATCTCGGGAGATCTCTTGTTGTTATCACTGTGTCTTGAGTTGTTGTCTTTCATTGATTCTATTCCTATTAGATTTTTGTATTTATTTTTAGTGCGATATTTCATTCTGTCCTATTTCATTATATTTATACCAGTATGGCCCTGACCGGATCTCGTCACTACTCGACCGAGGTTAGGCTTGGCACTTACTGGGTACCGTTGTGGTGTACTCACGCCTTTTCCTGCACATGTTTTTTGTGTGCAAATCCAGGTTCATCTTACCAGCCTCATCACTAGTTGCAGTCGTTGCTGCTTATTGGAGACTTCAAGGTACATCTGCTCGCGCTCGCAGATCCTCGGAGTCCCCCCCCCCTCCCCCGTCTCCCTATGTTCATTTTTCCTTCTTTCTGTAGAAATTATGTATAGAACGGTTAAGACTTCTTAAGAAATGATCCTCGGAGTCCCCCCCCCCTCCCTCAATAAACCGACAAACCCTCTCTCGAACTATGGCAACCAAGGCCGGTACATGTCGGGCCAAATCACTGAAATGAACTGCATACTCTGACACAGTCATAGCACCCTGGTACAGCTACTCAAACTCCGCGTGCCATGCGTCCCTGAGGCTCTGAGGGACATACTCTCTCAAAAACATGTCTAAGAATTGCGTCCATGTAAGTGAAGCTGCTTCAGCCGGACTACTCAACTCAGAAGCACGCCACCACTGATAGGTTGCTCCGCTAAGGTAGAATGTAATAAAAGAAACTCCACTCGACTCTGCTACACCCATAGTACGAAGAATACGGTGACACTCCTCCAAAAAACCCTGGGCATCATCTGTCGCCAATCCGCTGAAGATAGGAGGGTGGTACTTCTTGTACCTCTCAAGTCTGAGTTGCTCCACCTCAGAAGTTGCTGCCCTATCCTCGGGCTGAGTTGGAGCTACTGGCTGCATCGGTATAATCTCTAGAACCTGCTCGACCTGAGCCCACTGCTCTGGAGTACCGGCGATAGGAGTCTGTGCTCCTCCCCCGGCCTGAGATATGGCAGGAGCAAGTGGAATCAATCCAGCCTGAGCTAAGGCGCTGAACATGCTCAAAAACTGGGCTAGAGTCTCCTGGAGGGCTGGTGCAGGAACAGGTACCTCGGGTGCCTGCCCTCCAACTGGAGCTACTGGGGGCTCCTCTGTAGCAGCTCGTGCGGGTGCTCTGGCTGCACCGCGTGGACATCCTCGGCCTCTACCCCGGCCCCAGCCTCTCGCGGCTCTAGCAGGGGGCGCGGGTGCCTAGTCATCAAATCCGCTTGTATGTGTCCTCACTATCTGTGAGAGAAAAGAATACAGAAGTTCAGAATTTTTTTAAGTCAACAATTTTCGCACGATAAGGAATCAAAGTAGTGGAATTTTTTCCTAACAGTTCCATAGCCTCCCGAAGATAAGTACAGATATCTCCGTACCAATCCACGAGACTCTAATAAACCGGCTTGTGACTCACGACACCTATGAACCTAGAGCTCTAATACCAACTTGTCACGACCCAAAACTCCCTCTGTAAGACGTCGTGATGGCACCTAGTCTCTACGACTAGGTAAGCCTAAACAAATGCGGAAATAACAAAAATGGAAGTAAAACTTAACAATTACCTGCAACAGATAACTAAATAACTAGTAGCAATATCGCTCGGCATGTACAAAAAAAAAACTAACACTCTAGGAATACACAGTATTCCCAAAACCCGGAACATTATAAGTCACAAGCTACAAGAGGAAACTAGTATCTCTATACACTAGAGTCTATAAAATAAATACAAAAGGTAATTGACATAGGGAAGAATAGAAGGGGACTCCGAGGTCTACGGACGTGGCAAATGTACCTTGAAGTCTCTGTACAACAGCAAGCACTCTCAGCTAATAGCGGGGCTGATAAGAAGTACCTGGATCTGCACACAAGAACATGTGCAGAAGTGTAGCATGAGTACATCATAACGGTACCCAGTAAGTGCCAAGCCTAACCTCGGTCGAGTAGTGACGAGGTCAGGTTAGGCCCACTGGTATATAATAAATAAAGTAGGGGAATATAACAGTATATTAAGAGACTGGAATTTAAAAAAAGGAAAACACATCAAAAATAGCAGCACAACACAGGGGTAAACAATAGGGGATCTCCCGAGGTACCGACTTGTAGTCTCGAAAGTAAATGTGCAAGGAGAATTCCCGAGGTACCGCTTCGTAGTCACAAAAGTAAATATACAGGGAGAACTCCCGAGGTACCGCCTCGTAGTCTCAAAAGTAATTGTGCAGGGAGAATTCCCGAGGTACCGCCTCGTAGTCTCAAAAGTAAATATGCAGGGAGAACTCCTGAGGTACCGCCTCGTAGTCTCAAAAGTAAATGTGCAGGGAGAACTCCCTAGGAATCGCCTCGTAGTCTTAAAAGTAAACACACAGCTCAAACCGATAAATACAACAGTTAACAGCAAGGTTTCTACAGTTATACTGATAAGGAACAAGGAAAAGCAGGAAATCAACTAGGCATGCTTCACAAAGTTCAAATAAGCAGTTAAATCACGTAGACATGCTATATTAGACTAAACAGGATAACTACACATATTGGAATAGCTCAATTAAGAATGAAAACAGACTAATACTTATTTAAACGGTGTAACTCAAATTAAAGGAAAAATAGGTTACTACTTAGTAAAATAAATCGGGTTTTACAACAAATAGCCCGTGTACGTACTCGTCACTTCACGTACACGGTGCTCACATATCACAACAGTAGCAAATCCTAAGGGGATTTCTCCCACACAAGGTTAGGCAAGCCACTTACCTCTAATCAAGCTAAAACAATAGGTAGCAATGCCTTTTCCACGAATATCCGACTCTGAATGGCCCAAATCTAGCAAAAATCAATTACATACCATAAATACAACTATAAGAAACTAATCTAATTAATGAAATCAAAGCTAAAGCAAGAAATTAGAAAATTGCCCCAAAAGGTCGACCCGGGCCCACGTCTCGGAATCGGGAAAACGTCACAAAAGATGAACACTCATTCATACACGAGTTCACTCGTACCAAAACTATCCAAATCTGATATCAAAATCCCAATCAAACCCCCAAAACTTAGTTGAAGAACTTCTCCCATTTTTCCCAAATTTCTCAACCAAATTCCTTAATTAAATGATGAAATCAACTATAGATTAGTAGAATATAACCATAAACGAGTTAAGAATCATTACCCCAAAGTTCTCTCTGAAAAATCCTTGAATTATCGCTTCAATCCGAGCTCTCAAAGACCCAAAATGTAAATGAGATCAAACTATCGAAATTTCCCCTTTTCTGCCCAGCGAACTCGCACCTGCGGACCTCTAGTCACACCTGCGACGCCGCACCTGTGAAAATTCCATCACAGGTGCGGAAATAACTTAAGAGGGCTGGGTCCGCTTCTGCGATGAGGTGGTCGCACCTGCGAGTCCGCTTCTGCGAGACTCTGACAACTTCTGCGGTCCCAGCTGGTCAGGCCCATAATCGCTTCTGCGGCTCGATGGCCGCTTCTGCGATGCCGCACCTGCGGCCTAAAATGCGCAGCTGCGATTACACCAGGTGCAGCAACTTCAGCTAATCCAACACATTTCCAAATGATCCGTTAACCACCTGAAATCAACCCGAGGCCCCCGGGGCCTCAACCAAACATACCAACAAGTCCTAAAACATCATACGAACTTAGTCAAGCCCTCAAATCACATCAAACAACGCTAAAAATATGAATCACCCTCCGATTCAAACTTAATAAACTTTGAAACTTCAAACTTCTAAACCCGATGCCGAAACCTATCAAAAACACGTCCGATTGACCTCAAATTTTGCACACGAGTCATATTCAGCCTTACGGGGACCTACTCCAACTTCCGGAATTGGAATCCGACCCCGATATCAAAAAGTCCACTACTGGTCAAAATCTCCAAAAATTCGACTTTCGCCAATTCAAGCCTAAATCAGCTATAGACCTCCAAACCACAATCCGGACATGCCCCTAAGTCCAAAATCACCCAACGGAGCTAACAGAATCGATGAAACTCCATTCCAGAGTCGTCTTCACACATTTCTAACTACGATCAAAATCCTAAGACTTAAGCTTCCGTTTAGGGTCTAAGTGTCCCAAAACACTCCGAAAACACAACCAAAGCCTCCCGGCAAGTCACATAAGCAGAAAGAGATACGGGAAAAGCAGTAAATAGGGGATCGGGGCTATAACTCTCAAAACGACCGGCCGGGTCATTACAGGTCCGCATATGCGACCTCGCAGGTGCGAAAAAATGGTCCGCAAAAGCAGAAATAACAGCTGAAGCATCGCAGGTGCGGATTTTTGGGCGCAAAAGCGAAAATCCCTATGTATAAAAAATCAGACTACATTCTTTTGGTATTTTGAGCATATCATGAGTTCTAGAGCTCCGATTTAGGTGATTTTCACGATGTTCCTCTCGTATTTTTATGGGGGTCAGTATCTAACCTCAACTTTTGTATTTTAACATGATTTACAGTAGTTTACTTGAGAATTAATTTATATTTTGATTGGAAAATTGAGAGGTTTTATCAAAAATATTTTAAAAGTGAATAATTGAGTTTTGAACATCGATTCGGAGCCGGAATTGGATGAAATTAGTATGATTGGACTCGTATTCAATGGTTTATCAGAATTTGTGAGTTTTATCGAGTTCCGAAGTGCGGGCCTGGGTTGACTTTTGATTGGTTTTGAGTGTTTGATTAAAGATTCGACCTTTTCCATTTGGGTTTGTTTCCTATGGCGTTATTTGATGTTTTTCAGTTGATTTTGGTTAGTTTTGAGCCGTTCGGAGGTTGATTTGCTTAGGATGGCATTTCTAGAGTATTGTTTGGCTTGCTCGATATTTGATTTGACTTGTTTGAGTAAGTAACATTTCTAAACTTGGATTTGAGGGTAATTATCCCTGGAAACTGTGTTATTTGTGAAGTGTTGGGGTGACGCACATGCTAGGTGACGGGCATGTGAGCGTGCACCGGGATAATCATGATTCAAGTTGACTTTTAGACTATTGCCGGACTTGATTGCTATTATATCTTATTGTATTTGTGTTCTCCCTACTTGTTTGATTATCTGAGTTGTGATTCATGTTAGAAGTCATGTTTATGCTATGTAATTATTTGGGTGAGACCTATTGAGACTATTTCTGTTATTTTGAGTTATCTGATTTAACTGTGATTATTCACTCAGTCATGGTTCTTAATTTGCATATCATATCTTAGTATCTGTTCATCATTCATTGTTACATCGCATGTTATCATTATTTTTCCATATGTGGAGTTGTTAGGGTGAGTGATATGAGATTGTGAGCCCTTGAGACTTGAGAGGTTGATGACTGAGGTAGGCCTTAGAACCGTATTGTGAGTGTTGTTGTGGATCGGACTGCATGCCGCAGCAGGCCATACTAGCTTTATTATTATTATTATTATTATTATTATTATTATTATTATTATTATTATTATTATTATCATTATTATTATTATTATTATTATTATTATTATTATTATTATTATTGTGAATCGGGTTGCACGCCGTAACATACACTATTACCTTTATTATTATTATGGATCGGGTTGCACGTTGTAGCATGCCATATTGACTTTTGATTAGCACTTGGACAGGATCCACCCCTCCGAAGTCTAACATACCAGCAGTGAGTGCAGGCACAATGATATATATATATATATATATATATATATATATATATACGTGCTTTGGTGAGGGGCATTGATGCCAGGTACCCATACAGTGCTGAGTGATGGGGTGTGTGTGTGATGAAATGGGCATTTGAGATAGGCAGCTTGAGTATGTTGAGAGAGAGAGTACCTGGATATATCACCGTGAAATCGTTCATTTGACATGCATACTTGGCATATAGGCATAGAGATGCATTTTTCTCATGCTAGACGGTAATGTGACATTTATGATTTGACAGGTATATTTGACATGTAGGTGTAGAGATGTATATTTCTCATTCTAGGCGGTATATGATAATTGATGACTTGACATGTAGGCATAGAGATATACTTTTCTCATGCTAATTAGTAAACGAAAATTCTTATCTGGTGATGTGAATTGGCAATATAGTTCTTTGATAAACTCATATTTAGTTGTTTTTCAGTGGTGAGAATTGGAATTGATTGTTTCACTTGAAAAGCATGCTTACTTTTCCGTAATTGTACGAGCTGAGCATATATCTCTTGAGTTATTTACCTTTACTGTTCTCATTATATTATTACGAGTTGTAATTGGCTGTTGGTGTTGAACTCTGACTGTCTTTCGAGCTCGTCATTACTTTCAACCTGAGGCAAGATTTGTTACTTATTAAGTACATGTGGTCGGTTATACTCATACTACACTTCTGCACCTTGCGTTCAGATCTTGGAGCTGATGTTGTTGTGCATGACGGGAGCCGGCATTGAAGATGTACCTGCTCTTCGGATATAGCTGCCATTTGTCCTTACTAGCTTTAGTTCTTATAATCTGTTTGTGTATATTTCGAACAGATAATATATTTATTTCATACCAGCTTTGCAAAATCTAAGTCTTAGAAGCACATGATTCGTACTACCAATCCTTGAGATTTTGTATAGAAGTTCAGATGTTTCATTTGATGAGTTAATATTTATCTTCTTTAGAAATTGTGAAATTATTGTTTGGCTTACCTAGCGAGTTAGGTTAGGTGCCATCACTACTAGTAGATTTTGGGTCGTGACAAGTTGGTAACAGAGCTCTAGGTTCATAGGTTCATTGAGTCATGAGCAAATGTCTAGTAGAGTCTTGCGAATCGGTATGATGACGTCCATACCAATATTCTAGAGGCTACAAGGCCTCTAGGATAAACTTTCCATATTTCTTTCCTTATCGTGCGGTTTTGATTCAGCCTGAAGTGTATCTCTTTGAATTCCTTCCACTCACTTGTATGTTATGTGAGCGCTCGACATCAATCGTGCATCGACGACTTGTGATTCCATGGATGAGGTGCGAGATGTATTTTTTGTGATGGGCTAGTCTGGAGGACTTGAGGCCAGGTTTGGACCGTAGCTTGGGCTCGGTAGTTTTAGTTGTGTAAGCATGTGCTTTTAGACTTATATGTCTGGTAGTGTCCCTATGAGTGGGATTTATAGCTCGGTGAGTGGTTGGATGGCTATATGATAAGTATGATGTGACTGTGGGATGCATTTAGATGGCTTGGATGTGACGAGAAGAGTTTGCTTGGGATGTGAAAAGGACTATTGAGTGCTTTATTTCTGTCTTTATGTGAGGGATCTTTCATGTTGTCATTTGTGGGATGAAGTAGATTCTTATATCTTGTTGATGAGTTCAGATTCGGGAAGATTTAGTGATCATATAGTGGTTGTGGCCATGAAAGAGCATAGACTAAGAAGGTGGGTTATCTTCTGCGGGATGTTCTGAGGTTGTGTGAATCTTGTGATGATTATTTGGAGAGTTTCTTCCTACTGGTGGGTTACAAGTGTTGCAATTGGAGTTGGATCGCTCGGGAAAGTTGGCTTGACTACCACGAGGTGGATGTAAGCTTAGCAGATGATTTGAGGTATTTTACGATTTGTGTTACATGAGCTTATGAAGGATTCAACTGAATTATTGTACGGGATTATGGCAGTAATGGAGTAAGGGCATTTTGGGTTATCGGATGTTGTGCTCTATGGCTTTGAACTAAGTAGGGGAGTCTGCTATCAACGATTAGGTTGCATGGTTATGTGTACTTTAGTTTCATCCTAAGGCATGTTTATGGATCAATTATTACTTGAAGAGGTTGGTTTTAAGGATGACTTGAGTAAGAAAATTTCTGGGTGCATGATGCATTACGCTCTATGTATATATGGAGATCTTGGAATGGTTTAGGTTTGTTATTCGTGATGGATGTAATGTGCTAATAAAAAGGGAGTCACTCAGTTGTGTTGAGGTGAGGTTACTTCTTTGGGTATTGGTGTGCTAATGGAGCAAAGGTCGTTCGGCTCGTTTGGGCGGTACATTTGAGATTAGAATAGGGTGCATGACTCTCAAGAAGGTTCTAATGAGTTCAAGATTCATATTTTTGGATTTGTAAAAGGCTAAGATCTAAGATTTGCAATGGATGTTGTCGAGACTCGCGGTATTTCTGTACCATTGTAAATTCTATATTTTAGTATTAGAGAGGTTAAGGAAACAACTTTAGATTCACATAAGGTCTCTTCAGAGTGGGTATCTTGGATGTGGCATTTATGGGTGCTTAAGAGGGAACACAATGGCTTATGGGCCTCAGGACGACGTGATTTCATGCTAGGATCTCTTGTGGTAAGTGTTGGGTTAAGGGTCGTAGTGTACTGGCAAGGAGAAGTGTTAACTTTAAGGCAATTCAGAGGGAACTTAGAGAAATAGGACAACTTGGTAGTAGGTTGGATTAGCATGATAATGGATATGATCGGTTCTTTTGGTTCTTTTGATGTGGCGAGGCTTTGTAGGTATGATGTGGCAATACTCCTGTGTTTGGCGATCGGTGTAACTTTGCTGAGTTGGAGAAATTCGGTTATGATGGCTTGGTTATGTGCATATGGCTTCGGAAAGCTCTTGGTGGTATTGACCACGGCTTTGGATGGATACTTTCTACAGGCATAGGGAGTTTATTGTGCGTTGTGATTTTCTCCTAGACGGGGTCAAGCGGAAGATTTCGGGTTGATTGAGTATGTATTCTTCTTGTGACTCTGAGTTGATAATGGGATTCTTATTTTTTCATATGATGGCATGATAGATACGGTGCGATGTGTGGGATTGATATTTATATGTGCAAGTTTGCGGTTCAGTTTCGAAGGAAAGGTCCTGAGTTCTAGACAATATGGACGGTCTCTAATATTTAGAAGAATGGTGGCACTATTTTATTATCACCTGAGAAGAGTTTGTATTTCAGAAAGGCACACTGTGTTTTGACTTGCAGATACTTCATTGGGATTGCGGTACTCGTCTGGTTGATCGACTGCTGATGTTCAAATTTTCTATGTGGCACGGAAGAATTATGGAAGTATTTCTCATGGAATGATTGTGTATGAAGGATGTGTCAGTCACTTGAGTGGTTGAGTTGGGATCAGATATGGTGATTCTGGTATTCTAAGAATTTGGAGACTGGGAGTTCTCATATGTAGATTGTTCCTTGGTTGCGGACTATGGAGGTATGGCCAGAGTTAAAAAACTAGTAGTAGGTGTTATGGTTAGGTTATTATGTACTTTTAGAGGGTTATTTATCTATTTGTGGATGGTCGGAGTTGATTTGGGGCCCCATTGGTAGGCCTAATGAGGACATGTATTCTACAGTAGGTCGAATTTGTTGACTCCGTACTCTGTTGAGAGGTGTGTCATTTGGTTAGACTTGAGCTTGTTCGTATTTTGATATATTCTATGTGTTACTCTTCTATGCTACGATGGGTTGTGATCTGTTGGTTAATTGCACACATGATGCGTTTATGTTTGGTCTTTATGGCGAAATTCGAGCGAAATGGTTATTGGGGTGTTGAATGATTGATTACGCCTCGGTTATGGTCTTTCCTGTTAGTGGTATATTGTGCTATCCGTTTTCCATGGTTATGGTCATGCACTTTGCGTGGTTGTTGTAGATTTGCATATGGTTTTTGATTTTGAGCATTATGGCTTGAGGTATTTCATGTAGACTGGTGTCTAGATTGGGTCACACACTACGGCGGAGTTAGGTTGGATATGATCCTTTGTGTTGATTTCAAGTGTTTTGGTTCTCCCTTGTGTGATGGGTTTATAGAAATGCGCTTGTGATGGTACTTGTTGAGATTGAGGGACGGTTTTCACAGTTGGTTCTCTTTCCATTTTTGGGTACATTTGAGTTGTTGCTTATTGGTGCACGGATTGCACGGTTTGTGGCTTTAGGTAGTATTGGTGTGACATGTCAGTAGAGAAGCTTGCATTTGATGAGATGAGGTCACTGGACCTGGAATGAGTGCTATCAGGTTTGATTTTAGTATGTTTGAAAGAATAATATCGGAAGTCAGCTTATAATTTGGCAATGGTTCTTATTGGGTGAGAGAGCTTCACCATTAGTTGATCTAATGAGTGGTTATAAGTTTCTGCGTGTTTTGTTCATTGTTGGCAGTGTACGAAGGTTTAGAACAAGGTTTTATTTGATATGAGGTTGTTACCGGTACCAGATTTGTTATTGAGCAGTTATTGTGGCCAGAAGTTATTGCTATGAGTATTTGAGTTATGTGGCATATCATGTGATTATATATTGGGTTATGGTTATGGCTTGATACAACTTATTCAGACTTATACAATGTGTGGATGCGAGATTCGGGTCTTGTAATGGATTTAAGATGTTAGAGATTTGATTCTAAGGCTTATGGATTAAGGTTGAAGTAAGGATCTTCAGTTAGGTGGTATTGCCAGGCATATACGGATTGGGGTGACATGGGATCACCCATGGGTATGTGCATGGTAAGTATACATAGTGATTTAATGATTTTGGAATGACTCTTGGAACGTTCGAGGACGAACGTATGTTTAAGTGGGGGAGAATGTAACGACCTGACCGGTCGTTTTGAGCATTTACATCTAGTTTGGTGGTTTGAGGTCATGAGTAGCTTCACCTGGTGTATTATGACCTGTGTGCATCGTCGGTTTTGGTCTTCGAGTTGTTCAAAATTGATTTGGAATAATGATTCTTAAATAGGAAGTTTTAAGTTGGGAGATTTGATCAAGTTTGACTTTTATGTATTTGACCTCGGATCAAAGTTTTGATGGTTCCGTTAGGTCTGGATGGTGATTTTGGACTTGGGCGTATGCCCATATTTGCATTTGGAGGCTTTAAGAAGATCGTTGGCCATAATTGGCAAAAGTTGGCAATTCAAAGGTTTGGAAGGTCCATAAGTTTGATCGGGAGTTGACTTTGATGATATCGGGTTCAGATTATTGTTTCGGGAGTTGGAATAGGTTCGTTATGTCATTTGGAACTTGTGTGCAAAATTGGAGGTCATTCCAAGTTGATTTGATATGATTCGGCACGAGTTTTGAAAGTTGAAAGTTCAAAAGTTCATTAAGTTTGATTCGAAGTGAGATTCGTGATTTGATATTATTATGTGAGATTTAAGGCCTCAAGCAGGTCCGTATTATATTTTGGGACTTATTGGTATGTTCGGACGGGGTCCCGAGGGGCTCGGGTGAGTTTCGGATAGGTTTGGGTTGTGTTGCGCTCGTTTTTTATGTTTTCGACGTCATTTTTTCAAGTATAAATGGTACCACATTAAGAAAATTAGCTCCAAAATCTTTTTTGATTGAAGCATTAAATCCATATCGTAATTACGGAGCCATAGCAAAAAGAATCATCGAATTTGGACATCGTATGAGGGAGTTATGCTCATTTTAGTGTCGGAGAAGAAAGCTGATGCTAGTGCTTCACAGATGCGAAGTTGGGTCCGCATCTGCGACCCGGCAGGTGAGAAAAATGATCCGCAAAAGCGGAAATGACAGCTGAAAAGCCGCAGGTGTGGATTTTTGGGCTCAAAAGTGGAAATCCCTGTGTATAAAAAAAATCAGACTGCGTTCTTTTGGTATTTTGAGCATATCTTGAGTTCTCGAGTTCCGATTGAGGTGATTTATGCGACGTTCTTATCGTATTTTCATGGGGGTCAGTATCTAACCTCAATTTTTGTATTTTAACATGATTACAGTAGTTTACTTGTGAATTAATCCATATTTTGATTAGAGAATTGGGGATTTTTGTCAAAACTTTTTCTAAAGTGAATAATTGAGTTTTGAACATCGATTAGGAGTCGGAATTGAATGAAATTAGTAAGGTTGGAATCATATTCGAATGGGTTATCAGAATTTATGAGTTTTTTTGGGTTTCGAGGTATGGGCCCAGTTTGACTTTTTTGTTGATTTTGAGTATTTGATTAAAGATTCGGCCTTTTCGTTTGGGTTTGTTTCCTATGGCATTTTTTGATATTTTTGAGTTGCTTTTGGTTAGTTTTGTAACACCCCAGAAAATTTTAAAGTATTTCAGTATAAAGCCCCGTAAATTTCGCAAGTGAATTCAAGGTTTCGTGGTGTCGAAGTAGGCTTACGTGTTTGAGGATGGTATAAAATCTTCGCGGCGAGCTTGCGAGCGAACTTTTTGGGTTGAACAATGCACCGGAAAGAATCTAGGAAACGAAAGAGGGTTGTTGGTGCTAATGAACCAGATTGTGTGATTTGCAAGAAGCGACACTTGGGAACATATTGGATGACCCTTGATATATGTTATGGTTGTGGAAAGATGGGGCACAAGAAGAACAAATGCCCTAGGTTGGGTACACCCATCCAGTTATGTCCATCATGTGGGGAGGAACATTTGGCGTCGTGTTGTGAGTATGCTCAGCAGCGCGTTAGAGGTGGTATCTTTGGGCAATTCCAAAGGCCCACACAGCAATCTGGTGCTGGAATTGTTAATCCCGCATTGGAAGCTTGGATGAAGGATAAGGGGTAAGCTTATGATGTATGCAAAAAGGGTAAATATCAGGTCAGTGAGACGAGTCAGTTCAGCGGACCTCATCCCCGTTGTGTGAAGTATAGGAGATGCCATCTAGGAGTATGTCACTATGGTATAAAAGTATGCTACAAGTGTGGTATGACGGGCCACTTTCAAAGAGATTGTTATATGTCTCTCCAGAGCATGGGCAAGGGTATGGCACAGCCAGCCAATTCTATAGTTACTACATCCACAACGCCTCCCCCAGCTAGAGGCACTATAACGCCTGCAGGGCGTGGAACAGCTAGGGGTGGTATTCAGAGCTCGGGAGGGCCCAACCGGTTTTATGCTATGAGGAGACGTCAAAAGTTTGAGGCTTCTCTAGATGTGGTTACAGGTATATTGACTGTCCGATCTTATGATGCATATGCTCTTATTGATCCCGGTTCCACTTTGTCATATGTCACCTCTTATGCTACTATGGAAGTTGGGATAGAACCGAAACAAATTTATTGGTCGTTCTCTGTATCTACTCTTAGAACGAGACACAGTATTCTTGAAGCCTCTTTATCACAATTTCTTATATTTACAACCTCTTGAGAAATTGAGTTCTATAATGGGTTCCTTGAATTGCGTTATAACCCTAGTTTAATACTTCTCATTGCTTCCCTAAATTCTCAACAAGGGACAATACCTGATGAATTTCGTACAGAACCTTTTGATTCAAATGGATAACATCTACTCATTTGTGCCTATACATGCATCACCATAATATTTACCTATGCGGTATCATATCCAATGGAAAGCAGCATAGTGTTGAGATCTTTCTTGAGTCACTATTTTCCTCTCCGGTATATGTGACTTCTATGGTTGGAACAATTATTCTACTCCTTTATGAATAGTATCATGAATTTCATTGTCTAGTAACATGAGAGTATATCTTAGCACCTATCATGTGCGTACATGCCAATTGAAAGGGGCCACTTATCCGCATAAAGTTTCTGAGCAACTTGAGATTTATCACAAATTTGTTATAGGGAGGTCTTATTGTTTACCCATCTCAGTATGACTTTCATTTCCACCTAGATCATGCCTCAGTGAGTAACTCACCTTGTTCCCAGTATTGTGGTTGCCTGTGAATTGGCCTGATATGGCAACTTGAGAGTTGTTATGACAAAAACATGTCTAGCTCACGACAAAGTGTTCATTCTCTCTAATTAATACATGATTTCATCCCAACATTAAGATGTCCTAGCTACATGATTCCACTTGTGTGAGATTGAAAGTTAAGCAGCCTTATGATGAGCATATTGAATTGAAAGACAAACTCGTCGTATTTCTAGTCCTCTCACATAGGATCAAATATTGGCATAGGTTAAGCTGTGGGAATGATAATAATCTCACAAGTGTTCAACTTCTTTTCATCCTCGTAAGCTTGTGGCATAGATTCCTTGTGCTAGTTACTGTTAAGAGTGTAATGCAACTTTGTGTATCTTGAAACCCATATCATATTCAGGGTGCTAGAATATTCTCATTTCGAGTTAAACTGATTTTTCCCTACATACCAAGAGGCGACTGGTGTCACATAAGTGTTAGCTCTCTTTGAGGCTTACTATTGCCAAATAAGGCACGAATGGAATGAAGCAATTGTTGATGTCCTTTTCATGACTCATTTCTTTTAAATCTCAGAATCATGAACATTTTCCCTACGTTATCAATGCCTACTAGGCAACTCTATGACTCGTTTGTTGAACCGATGATGTCACCATAACGAATCACCATGTCAGCACTATTGGTAGTGACCTTCATGTCTCTTAGGATATAACCTCCTGAAATGCCGTGCTCAATACGTTGATGGATTCTTGAATATTTCCAGCGAAATCTCAAACCTCGTTGTTCCTGTTTGTAGCAAATCTATCGAGTATTGTAGGTTCAGGCATGTCAAACAAGAAGCATCATCCCGTGATCAAATATATGGGATAGGAAAGTTTATGGTCATAGTCAAGCTAGCACATCTTAGAGAAATTGTTGGAGGTTGCCAAAGGTTTAGTTTGGGTGTTCGACGTGGAGATTTAGAGTTGAAGAAAATGAATGGGTTATTCTAAATATTTTCTGCATGAGGATGCTATGAGAATTGTTAATAAAGGTAAAGTATGTGAAGTCACATTAGGCCTTGTGAAATTTTGAAAGGAAATAGGCTAAACTATGAGTATGATGTTTCCCTATTATTGTTCTCCGTATACCCGGTGTTTCATATGTCTATGTCTAATAAGGTGAAGATAAGGGATAATGGGATTGTGAGGAGCAACTATTTGCTATCCTTGTTAGAAAAGTCCGGGAGTTGAGATTGTCTCCGTTAACGTGTTATGGCGAAGTCTGTAAGTCGAGGAGACCACATGGAGGGGCAAAAGTGTTAAGGAAATAAAATGTTCCCACTTGAGTGTATAGTTAAATGATTGTGATTTGAAAGGTACTTCTGTGTGTTATGATTTAAATATGTGCAGCTCATGTCCAGACACCACTCTTGATAGTATAACGCCTGTAAAGATGAGATTAGTGACGTTGTTATACATGGTGATGTTTTGTCAAGTGGTGGATGTATTGTTAGGGATTGTTTTGGTGTTACTCTGGCAGGTGGATAGGCTCAGTTACAGGGGAGACTCTGGCAAAATTTTTGGAAATTTAGGGAGTTAGCCAAATTTTGAAACTACTGGTGTGTGTGAACCAACAGTTGAACCACATTGAATGCTAATGATGGATTTTGACCCTCATTCGAGGACGAATGATCCTAAGCGGGGGAGAATGTAACACCCCGGAAAATTTTGAAGTATTTCAGTGTAAAGCCCCGTAAATTTCGCAAGTGAATTCAAGGTTTCATGGTGTCAGAGTACGCTTACGTGTTTGAGGACCGCGGTTCGGACTTTTTGGGTTGAACAATGCACCGGAAAGTAAAGGAAATTTTTGGCGAAAAAGCGCATTTATACGGTCCATTATGCGACCGCATAATCATTCTGCGGGCCGCATAATCATTCTGCGGGCCGCATAATGGCCGCAGAAGTGGGCAGGAGAAGGGCCAGTCTGGGGGCAATTATGCGGTCGGCTATGCGACCGCATAACTGTTATGCGGTGCATTATGCGATCGCATAATAGTTATGCAGACCGCATAGTGACCGCATACACGGATAACTTTTTAATCGTTTTGGTCTGTAATTATGCGACCGATATACGGTCCGCATATCCATTCGCATATGCGACCACAGAACCTGTTCCGGAGCTCCATTTTTGAGTTTTTAAAACCCGACCCTACTTCGTTAAATACACGCTTTGGGTCATTTTTGAGCAAAAATCTGATGTTTTAGAGAGAAGGGAGAGTGTTTTAGAGAGAGGAAACCCCTAGGCTAATTATTCATCAAGTCTTGCTCAAATCTTGGAAGATTAACAAGGAAAACCCACAAGTTCTTCATCTAAGAGGTAAGGTTCCATACGCTAATTTTCAATTTCAAATTTCTGTAGAAGATGGTTGATTAGGAGTATGATTCATGGGTATGAGATTATTATTTATACATGTATGTACCAATAAGAATTGTGGAAAGATTGTTGAACTGAAATAAGTAAGGATTGGGTTGTGGAGTGAAGGAAATCTTGTAGGAGAACCTTGTGGTTAAATTTTCACACCTAGTATCTGATAAAATGCTCAAATGAGCTGAGACCATGAATATCTTCCTAATTATGGTTCAATTTTGTTATGTCTCAAAATAGATCGGGATTGCTAAGAATTTCGGATCATTCTAGAGTTAAGGAAGCTCGATTGAGGTATGTTGGCTAAACTTTCTCTCTTGGAATTGAATTCCACAATGTTTCCGTAAGTTTCAAAGTATGGGTTACGTATTAAAAGGTTATGGCTTTGAGTCGTGTTTCAATGAAAGATAGTATGCCAAATTGTATGAGAAAATCTCAATATTCTTAAGACTCTTAATTGCTCATATGTGTACCTAAAGTCTTGATTTAGAAATGTCTTATTGTTGATAATCTATAAAGATGGTTGGAAGTGAAATAAGTTAATTGGGGATATAGAGTGTGGCCAACGTGCCAAGAATTTAAGTTATGATTGTGTCTAGTAGTGCAAATGATTTGAGAAGATGCGATAAAGAATGTGAAATGAGCCTAGACTCAATTGTTTAAAAATGACTTTGAAGATAGAATTGTCTAAAAGCTTTTGTACTAAATTCATGCCCATTAGTGGCTGCTTTAACTAATGCTTTGCTTTATAAATATATCTAGTGTGATTCGAGTTCTATATACTCATGTGTTGAACTGGTACATTGTCATTGCTAGGGAAGAGCATTGTAAGAATAAATGGTGTATTGATTGTTTATGATTTTCATGTGTGTTTCTATTGTTAGATGGTATGCCTCATTCTTTGGGAAGAAACCATTTGTATTTGAAGTTTTCATTTCAAATGGACTTGAAGTATATAATTTCTGAAATATCCTATATGTTGATACTTAATGGTGATCTTTGAAATTGAAAGAGGTGAAAGTGTGGAATATGAAATACGGCCATCGTGCCAGGAATAAAGAATCTTGTGAATGGCCTAATGAGCCAAGGAAATATTGTCGTTGTGAATGACTGGAAATACTAATGAGAATTTATACAATTTGAAAGATGTTGAGGTGAGTACAATTTTATTTATGATATTTCTGTTTGCAAATCAAATCAAAAATATTTTTGGGAGCATCATTAGCAATACCGAGGAAGGGTGGATCATAAGGCCCGCACCTGAAACTACACGTGCCGGTATAGGGGTGGATTGTGATTATTCCTCTTATTTGGAATGAAATTGGAACCTTTGAGAAATTGTGATATTATTTCCCTTAATTGGGATGAAACTGGAACCTTTGTGGATTGGAAAAGTCAACCCGCACGGCATATGTGGGAAGGCGGCCTAACTGATCGGGTGGAGATCAGACGCCATATTGCGCATATGGTGGTACTACTCTTGGTAACAACTTTCTTTCGCATCACATGTCAAACCACATTGTTCGTGGGGAGATGGCCTAACCGATCGGGCGTGATCGGAATCCGTGCTAACAAAGACGGTGGTATATCGGTGTTAATGATCTCCCAACCAAAATTGTATATGAAGTTCGAATTTTGAAAAGTATTATGTTTTAACTTAACATTTGAATATTGTTGATTATGACTTGTTATTTCTATGTGTTGACTTTTCTTATATGGGTATTTTATTTTGAAAGAAGACTTTTAGCTATACATACTAGTGCTATTCGACAGTACTAACGTCCCTTTTGCCGGGGGCGCTGCATCTTTAATGGATGCAGGTGGTTCTTCAGCAGGCCACATTGATCAGTGATAACAGTACACTCTTTTCAGCTGATTTGGTGAGCCCCACTTCATTTTGAGGTCATGTATGTTTTGTTTCTCATGTACAGTGTTTTGAGGTATAGCCGGAGTCTTGTTGCCGGCATTTTCATATTACTCTTCTATTGTACTTAGATGCTCCGTAGACAGGTTGTGGGTTATGGTTGATGTTGGGAATTGAACTAGAAATGTTGGTACTTGGAAATTATATTTTTCATTAATTCTATAAACTCGTAATATTTTGGAAATTATGAATGAAGCTACTAATGGGAATGAAAAGGAAGTTGTTAATAAAATATTTTCAGTGATTGATTAATGGAGTACATCTCCCATTTATTCATGGATGAGTTTGGGTAGAAGTAAGTCTAATAGGCTTGCTCGGCCGGGTTCTCTCGGTTGAGCGCCGGTCGTGCTCCTTGAGTTTGGAGCGTGACAAGTTTTGAGCCGTTCGGAGGTTGATTCACGCGGGATAGCTTTTGTAGAGTATTGTTTGGCTTGCTCGATATTTGATTTAGCTTGTTTGAGTAAGTAACATTTCTAAACTTGGATTTGAGGGTAATTATTCCTGAAAATTGTGTTATTTGTGAAGTTTTGGGGGTGACACACATGCTAGGTGACGGGCGTGTGGGCGTGCACCGGGATAATTATGATTCGAGTTGACTTTTTAGACTATTACCGGACTTATTTTCTGTTATATCTTGTTATATCCGTGTTCTCCCTACTTGTTTGATTATCTGAGTTGTGATTCATGTTAGAAGCCATGTTTATGTTATGTGATTATTTGGGTGAGACCTAATGAGACTATTTTTATTATTTTGAGTTATCTGATTTAACTGTGATTATACACTCAGTCATGGTTCTTTATTTGCATATCATATCTCAGTCTCTGTTCATCATTCATTGTTACATCGTATGTTATCATTATTTTTCCATATGTGGAGTTGTTGGGCTGAGTGGTATGAGATTGTGATCCCTTGAGACTTGAGAGGTTGATGACTGAGGTGGGCCTTAGAGTCGTATTGTGAGTGTTGTTGTGGATCGGGTTGCACGCTGCAGCAGCCCATACTGGCTTTATTATTATTATTATTTTTATTGTTATTATTATTATTATTATTATTTCTATTATTATTATTATTATTATTGTGGATCGGATTGCACGCCGCAGCAAGCCTTATTGGCTTTATAATTATTGTGGATCAGGTTGCACGTCGCAGCAGGCCATATTGGCTTTTGATTAGCGCTTGGGGAGGATCTGCCCCTCCGGGGTTTGACATACCACCAGTGAGCACATGCACAATTATATACATATACGTGCTTTGGTGAAGGGCATTGATGCCAAGCACCCGTGCAGTGCTGAGTGGTGGTGTGTGATGAAGTGGGCATTTGTGACAGACAGCTTGAGTATGTTGAGAGAGAGAGAGTACCTGGGGATATCACCGTGAAATCATTCATTTGACATGCATACTTGGCATGTAGTCATAGAGATGCATTTTTCTCATGCTAGACGGTAATGTGACATTTATGATTTGACATGTATATTTGACATGTAGCCATAGAGATGTATATTTCTCATGCTAGGCGGTATATGATAATTGATTACTTGACATATAGGCATAGAGATGTAATTTTCTCATGCTAATTGATAAACATAAATTCTTATCTGGTGTTGTGAATCGAGAATAGTTCTTTGATAAACTCATGTTTAGTTATTTTTCAGTGGTGAGATTTGGAATTGATTGTTTTACTTGAAAAGTATGCTTACTTTTTCGTAACTATGAATGAGCTGAGCATATATCTCTTGAGTTATTTACCTTTACTGTTCTCATTATATTATTGCGAGTTGTTATTGGCTATTGGTGTTGGACTCTGACCGTCTTTCGAGCTCGTCACTTCTTTCAACCTGAGGTTAGATTTGTTATTTATTGAGTACATGGAGTCAGTTGTACTCATACTATACTTCTGCACCTTGCGTGCAGATCTTGGAGCTGATGTTATTGTGCATGGCGGGAGCCGGCGTTGAAGATGTACCTGCTCTCCGGATATAGCTGCCACTTGTCCTTGGTAGCTTTAGTTTTGATAATTTATTTATGTATATTTCGAACAGATAATGTATTTATTTTATAGCAGCTTTGTAAAATCTAAGTCTTAGAAGCTCATGATTCGTACTACCAATCCTTGGGATTTGTATAGTACAAGGGTGTTATGAACCATGATGAGTCAATGTACTTCGAAGTATGTATACCCATAATTTAATTTCACTTCCAAAAAAGATATTTTTTTAAATTTGTCCAAAAAAACATTTTTGGTACACTTGTGCTTGCACAAAGACTAACAATTGTAAATGTTAGACTGTTTTTGCCGAACATATTTTTTTACTAACGACAATTATATGTTGTATTTTTAAGATAATATCAATATCGAAGACACGAGTTTTGGTCATAATGAAGTAGTCAAAGTGTCAAAAGGGAACATACACCAAAATATCGTCTATAGAAAAGTCTCAAGTAAGATACGATCACATTGCATATTTTTAAATTATAAGTCCAATCATTTTAGATTCAAGTATTATGCTATGTAATAACATAATTTTAGAATTTAAATGATTGTGATATTTTTTCACATCAATTGCTTAACAATAATATTTTCCTTCTTGTGATATATTTATAATTTTATCATTAACTGAATTTGTTATTCCTTCATATAAACACTTGACTGAACATTCACATGCCATTAGTAAGGTGCAATGCACATTCTTAGAAATTAGTATAATCATACAATTATAAAATTTTAATATAAAATGTTGATGAATGTTTTTACTCTTTATCATTATACTAGTCGCAGTAAGCCCGTGCTAAGCACGAGCCCAATAATTTGAAGCAAATATTTAAACTCTAAGAGCTTGTTTGGAAGTATATATGTAATTGAATTTGAGTGTAATTTAATATAATTACACAATTTAATATATTTGTCTGTACATTTAATTACTTAGTCCACATAAATTTATGCATAATTAAAATGAGGTAACTATACTTTGCAATTATCAAAGGCGATAAAGAATTAATGGTAATAATATAGTATAATTACCATATGATATTTCAAAACTTATTTTTTTCTTTTTAATATATTTAAAAAAAAACTATTTTCTTCCTCAGATTTGTCTCTGAGAGCGTACTTCTTGCTCCTAATTCTAGCCCCAGTGCTCATTTTACCCTTTTTTCTACCTACTGCATACTTTCTCTTACTGTGAATCTTTTTAACCCTTTTTATTGTTTTATCTATAGAGTCTTCTTGCTGCTAGTGCAAGTGCTTGTACTACTTCTTCCCCCTTCTCCCTTCTTATTGCATACTTTTCTGCTTTCATTTTTCTTACTGCATGCGTATATTGTAGTAATTTGTGATTTATTGTATATTTTTCTTCTTTATTCCTACTTATGAAATCATTATTAATAAATATTGTGCTTTATTATAAATTTAAAATGCTCGTTTTATATGTCTTCTAGATAGACTAATAAATAATATTCATTTGTCTGATTGCTTGATCATGTAAGATTTCAATAATAAACTAAAAAATACAATGTTGACAGACAATATATTATGCAATGTAAGAGATAACTCAATAGAATTGATGCAAATAAATTTAATAGGGATTCTTTTAATGAGAAAGACTTTTTTAAACAAAAATAAATTATCAGCAAAAATAACTACAATTTCACAAGTTACATTAGCTTTAATTAAACTATAAATCTTTTTGTGTAAATTATTGTGAAAGAAAATAATATTTTAGTTGCCAAGAAAGAACCAACAAAGAAGTACACTTTTGAGATAATTAAAGTAAAAAATTCACATTTAGATATTAAAATTTATGAAGTATTATTTTTTTTAGTAAATAATACTAAATATTACATATTAGTTACTCTGATCAATCAACACTAAAACAATATAAATCAAACGAAGAAATGAGAAAGATAAATGGGACCTCTAGGTGTATAACTTAACTATTAGGAAGAAAGTTGGTTGGGGTGGGATGTTGGGGCCCACGTAGGGATTGGAGTGTAGAAGTGTGGCGATGTTTGATGAAATAAGCCCAAGGGCAATTTAGTCAAATCACTCAAAAGATTATGTTGAAACTATGATAAAGTAAAGCAATCATATTGCTACATTTTAACTGAAATTATCAAAACGCGCTTTATGTGCCAAGCATGTTGACCATTGCTTATCCTCTCTTATATATAAGTACTAGTAGTAGATTCATCCTTTTCAAATTCAAATAGTTAAGGAAACAGGATCTCGTTCCATTCAAAAACTAAAAAGGTCCACTTGGGTATAATCCAACAAATACAATATAACATTTTCACCTAACAAATTAAAAATAACGTAGTTAAAAATATCTAAATAAAATCAATTTAAATTATTCACCTTTACAAGTTAAGAGGTATTATTTTGAACTCAAGTATTCACAATAAAGTTTTTTGTGCACTTTAGCTTTAACTTTATAATCCAAACAATTATTTTTAAAGTGTTTATGCAGTTAAAAATTTATCTATTTTTATGCATTAGAGAGAGGGCGCCTACTTTTTGGGCCAGAACTTTTTTGAATTTCCTCTCTGTCGCTCTCTCTCTCTCTCTCTCTCTCTGGTAGGGTTCCAAATCAAACACCTAAAATAGAAATACAAAATGCAGAATTATACCACCAACTACTTCACTCTCACTTTCCCATTCATCTTCTAAAAATTCAAATCTAAAATTTTACGTACTAAAGATGGATTCGATAAAGAGCTTGTTGGCGGCAAGTGGGGGTGACACAGTGAAGCTATTTGACCTGTCATTGGAACCGCGTGATCCCTGCATTCTTAGCTACACTCCTTCTCCTGGCTTCCTTGTCAACTCCCTCAAGTGGAACTTTACTAGTCAGTTGATTCAATTTATTTAATTTCAAATATTTAACAGTTTTTGGTTTTTAATCTGGATGTTTTGATTGTTGTAGATTTAGTGGTGGCCAGCGCTGGAGACGACAAGAAGATATCTTTGTGGAGGAAAAATGGACAGAGTTTGGGGACTCTACCCACTGATGCTGGTGACAATATCGAGGTTCTTTTATTTTATTTACCTTTTTGACCTTTTGTTGCAAACTTGAAATTTAAGATTATTTAGTTTTACTAGCAACTGCAAAATATGCAAGTTTAAACCTTTTTTTTCTTCTTTTAAACATGATCAAGTTTAGTATTCGACTGCCAATTATTTCCATGGGTTTTGGCACAGCATTCTTTGTGAAATGGTGAATTTTGAGTGTAGAGATCTGCTGCATCGCCAGCAGTTTGGACCGACTTTTTTTTGTTTTTGTTTTTCCCTCTATTTGCTGCTGAAATTTGCAGGAGGATTGGTGCATTCATACGGTGAATTTTATTTTTGAATGCACAGGCACATATTAGGGATATTAAAATCAGGTTCCAAAACTTAATAGCATAAACTGACCAGGCTGCTTTTGCTATATACATTTTATGCAACATGGATCATTCTGTGCTGTACAGAAAAGTAGACTAAAGTTTTTAATAGAAAAAGATTTCAGTTGTTTTGCTGTAGTAGCTTCAATTGTTGATTTTTTTTCCAACGAAGTAACATCTAATATGATTATGATAAATTGTCCCACGGGCAGGGCTTTGGTCTAGTGGAAAGAGAGCAGTATGCAATGCATGGCTTAGGCAAACTTCACGTGTTACATGGTATTTACGTGGAGAAGGTTTGGCCCATTATCTACCAAGTTTTGAACCATTCACCACGGGTCCTTGGTGGTTTCTCGGTTATAAAAGATACTGATTATGACAAATTATGCATGTATCATCTAATACACTGATGGTGTCACTTTGATTAGTGGATGTTGCACTCAAACATTCTCCAATAATTAGTTTTCTTTAGGGTTTTCTCCATTTCAGGTGTTGAATGGTAAGTTTTTTAAATACTGTTAAAAGTGTTAACACGCCAACTGCAAGGCCGCAGGTTCAAGTTCACTAAAGAAAGACATCTAGATGAGATCGTTCGAACCACAATAATTTTGTTAAGTGGAAGTCAGAATGATGTCATTTTTGCTAAATCAAAACAGTGTTTTTGTTGTTGGCTTATCAAGAAATCCATAGTTTACTACTTTATTTACTGATAAAAAAAGAGTCTGTACTTTACATCTTTGTATATTGAATCTTCTGTCATAGAATTTGTGTTCGCCTCTGGGTTTGAATGGGACAAAGATAGGGTTTAGTAGGATAAAGAAATGGATCCCTGAAGGTTCGATTATCCTATATAGGTTTATGAAAATACGGATGCTGGATTAATGTGTGCTATATTGCTATTCGTGGCAAAAAGGTGAAGACAAGATGATTGGTTAGAATAAAGTTAGCTTCCTATCCCATCTGCTACAACCTAACATGGGTCTATAGTATAAGCCGTCAACATTTTTTCGGAGTCCACCTTGTTTAGTGGGCTATCAATCAATTATCCACAAGTAGTTACTTTATATCACTTGCAGGAGTCTATTTCAACAATTAACTTTAGCAGCAAAGCATCCAGATACATTTGTTCTGGAGGCAGTGGTCAAGTTGTACGAATATGGGATTTGCAGCGGAGGCGTTGCATCAAATGGTTGAAAGGTCATACTGATACTATTAGCGGTGTAATGTACAATTGCAAAGATGAGCACTTAGCTTCTATCAGTCTTAATGGGAATCTCATACTTCACAACCTGGCTTCTGGTGCGAAGGCTGCTGAACTCAAGGATCCAAATGAGCAGGTTAATTCATTCTTTCTAAGTCCTACTTTGCTGAAAGCTGCTTATAGCTGCAATTTGCTTTTGGTGCTTGCTATGATGCTTTGTTTTCTGATGCCATCTATCTTTGTCTGATTATCACAAGACCAGGTTTTGAGAGTCCTTGATTATTCCAAGATTAGCAGGCACTTATTGGTGACAGCTGGTGATGATGGATCGATCCACCTGTGGGATACTACTGGTCGCAGTCCCAAGGTTTGTTATATGTCATTTTGGTGTTTTGAGACGATAAAATTTGATCTCGTTACATCTCCTGCTAGTGCCTAGATCCGTCTTGGTTAAATGGGTTATCGGTTGAGAATTACTAGGGAATTCTTTTCTTTCTCCTCGACATCTGCATGTGCAAGTCAAATCTCATCTGGCTAATTTGGTATAGGCACTAGGCTATAGAACATTTCTGGTAGAGTGTTTTCTGAAACAAGCATCCACTATCCATTTGCAACTTACAACTGTTACATCTCAAAGGGCTTGACAGTTTTAAGAAACTCATCACTGCTCTTTGGGGGTCTCACAGTGTTTTACTCACGAAAAGAGAAATTCTTACTGCTATAGGTGCTGTGACTGTTTGAAGCACTATTCTTTGTAGCTTGCGGACTTCAAAGAAGGAATGTGAGCTTGCACGTGACACTGAATAACGGTTATGAATTTTCTGAAGTTTTCAGATAGATAATTATTTTGGAACCTCCAAGCCCGCCTCAATACTTATATTGCCTCCCCACCTGCCGAAGTTGAGAACATGTCATGGTTCTTCCTCTGATCCTTCTCCACTGCTCTTCCTTTTCCTACTCTTCCCTCCCTTTATTTATTTGAAAGATGAGACGTGGATGTCCTTTTTTTTTTGATAAGGTAAAAGTTTTATTAATAAAGGTACCAAGAAGGTACTCAAAAATATAACCAAACAAGACAGCCCCTACAACAATCTCTAGTTACATATTTCCAAGTGAGTCCAGAAATTCCAGATACTGATCAATACTCTCTAGTGTACTCCTTTTACACCAAAAAAAACAGATTTTGCAAACAAAGGTTCCTGACTCTAGAGATGTGGTTCTTTTTATTCTCGAAACAAGCACTGTTTCTCTCTGTCCAAATAGTCCAGAAGACGCATAAAGGGATAGTTCTCCAGATCTGCTTTTGTATCCTTCCAATCCTCTGCCCGTTCCAGTTCTCCAACAAATTGTTAACATCTGATGGCATAACCCAAGCCACACCATCATCAGACATGCTTTGATAGCCATAATGGTTGAATTTTCCAAGTTCCTGAAACTTTCTTGCTTTGCATTTTGTGTTAAATCTTTTATTATCCTTTAATTTAGTGGTTGACTTCTTTGGGGTTGTTGTCTCTCTCTTATACAGTTATATCTGTCTTGCCAGCTGTAAAATTTGTTTCGTTGGATAACTGGTAGTTAGTTTTACCTCTATAGGTTTCTTGGCTAAAGCAGCATTCTGCACCAACTTCTGGCGTTAGTTTCTCACCATCAAATGACAAGGTTTTCTCTATTATACTCATTAACTAGTACACCTATTGCATACCTGTTCTAGTGAAGAATTGTAAATCCTTCCTCAGGCCAAATGATTGTAAGCATTTTCTTAGGTATGGTTTTACTCTTATGATTGCAGATTGTTGCTAGTGTTGGTATGGATAAGAAGTTGTACACTTTTGACTCAGGGTCAAGAAGGCCATCATTTTGCATTCCTTATGAGGCACCTTTTTCTTCACTGGCATTTACTGATGATGGCTTCACTCTAACAGCTGGAACAAGTAGTGGCCGTGTGGTATTCTACGACGTTCGTGGAAAACCACAACCTTTGACTGTTTTACGTGCTTATGGAACTTCTGAGGTCTTTTATTCTTCTCTTCTTAATAAAGTATTTGTGTTGAGGATCAATTTCTCCTTACTGTGTACTTGACTCGTCATTTCATTACCTTGGTTGGCAAAACATGAGAAAAGAAAAGAAAATTAAAGAAAAGATTTAGTTCCCTATTACTAAAGGGTGGAGATACCAGTATTGTCAAAGGCTCATTTAAGGCGCGCTTAAGCCCTGAAGCTCAGAAAAGCTCAGGGAGGGCGCTTCGCCTTGCTTAAGCTGCGCTTCAATGTAGACAAAGCACTAAGGCGTACGCCTTATTGCCCATAAGCTCTATCTTGAATCGAGCGGTGCTAAACGACAAATATTATCAGCAAACAAGTTTATTAGTTGTTGACAAAGACATTAGGAATGGGTCTGTTTCTTTTTTCTTGAATTACATATGTATTTTATTTTTTTCCTTAGTTGCGCCTTTTTTAACCAAAGCCCGCACTTTAGTTGCGCTTTGCGCTTAAAGCCCCAATCTACCTGGAGCCCTTTTTAGAGCTTTTCGCTTTTGACAACACTGGGAGATACGTAACCATATAACAAATTCCATTTGGTGTGTGTATGCATATAGACTTTAGCCCACTTGTTGTCTTCAAATTATACCTTCCAGTGATGATTGAATTGGATATACATGCAATGGTAAATGGGGCAAGAGGAGATGAGGCGGACAGGTAGGTGATCCATGTGCCATTCTGCGGCTTCTGCCAATATATGGCATGTATTAAGAGGTTAAAGATAGCCAGCATTTGCTTTGGGGAATGGGTGGTCCACAAGCTGTTGACCACCTACCCTGATACACTCAGAATGCAGCAATAGGGTACAAAAGCAGCACCTCACTCAGTCAGGCATGACAACCAAATTTCTGCTCAGTCAAACGTGGAAAATAATTTAAGGCACTTATGAATTTCCTGAAATCGGAAAACATTGTTAGGATATCCTTATTCCTTGTTTCTTCCTTGGCTAGATGTTTCTTTGTGTCATTTGTGTATCAAGGTAGACCGATGTGTATAATCTGATTGATGAGCTGGAAGATGGTATGCAATGTTGGTTTTTGGGGTTTGGGTGGGGGAGCTGGTCTGAGAAGCTCTTCTTCTTTCTCTCGCACACACACACACACACTCTCTCTCTCTCGCTCAGCAGAACAACACAGCGTGGTGTTTCTTTATCTATTTGTATATCAGCATAAACAGACCAATGGCATCCACTCTGATATTCTGCAATTATCATGTTCTGGTTGTCTTATATTTATATATATTGTTTATCAGCTTGTAAAATCCAGTTCTGTTCCTATTCTTGACACTAGCCTTCTTACTCTTATTTATTTCCTCTTACTAGTAAAGTCTGATATGAATTAACAGGCTGTGACAAGTCTATGCTGGCAAAGAGCAAAACCTGTAATGGTCAATGAAAACAATTGCACAACAGAAATAGCTCTTCTGGGCAGTGCTGTGGAGGATTCGATTTTAATGCCTGACCCACTTCCTGCTACGACATCATCAAGCCTATCAACTTCCATGACAACATCAGGTTCCAGAACCACTGTTCGTTCAGGTTCTGTGGACTCATTTTCTTTTCCAGCAGGCAATACGGGATCTACATCTGGGACACTAGGTTTATCTCCATCCGAGGAAACACCCATACGAAGTAGTTTGTGGAAAGGTGGATCTTTGACACGATTACACGCTCCTCGTAACTTCAAGGATGATATGGAAGTCTTTTCTCCTCTTAATGAAGTTCAGCCAATTACACCTTCACTTGATAAGTTTTGGGATGATCAGGAAGGTTTTAAAAAGGATCTTGATAAGAGATCATCTTTGCTATTTCCTTCTTCTCGAAGGTTTCCACTTCCAGTTGAGGGTGGCAATGACAACCGCCTCATATTTGATTGGAAATCAAGTTCCTTGCCCAAACAGGTTTGCGTCTTGTCTGGTTGATGTACCTTGATTTATTTGCTTTTAGAGAGCAAATTATTTCATTGTTTGCTGGACACATAGTGAAGTTGTGAGTTTCTCTTCTACATGCAGAAACTTGTTTTGTTAAAATTTTCTAAGTTGATTTGCTGCAAATGGTGCTTTCGATATCCAGTGTTGTCAAAGGTGAAAAGCTCTAAGAAGCACTCCAAGTTTATTGATTGGGGCACTTTAAGCGCAAAGTGCAATTCAGGTGTGAGCTTTAGTAAAAAAGGCTCAATGACAAAAAAATAAAAAATATATGTAATTTAAGAAAAAGTAAAAATTTCATTCATATTATTTTCCTTAACAACTATTACACTTATTTGCCGATTATATTTGTTTAGTACAACTCGACTCAAGATAGAGCTCATGGGCAATGAGTGCGCATGCGTCAGTGCTTTGCACTACACTGAAGTGCAACTTAAGCAAGGTGAAGCGCTCTCCACGAGGTTTTCTGAGCATCAGGCTTACGTGCACCTTAAATGAGCCTTTGACAACACTGGCGATATGTAGTTGAAGTAAATAATTTCTTAACTCGCAACTTCTAACCAGATTCTTGGGTGCTAAATAATTTTGTGAAGTCGGTCCAAAAAGTGGCGTCAGCATTCTGATACTGAAGTCAATGACTGGATTAACATCAAATGCATGATTAATTTTCCTTTCTTGACAAGTATTTCATATCTTTGACATTCCTGCAGGAGGATACTTCTTCGGCACAGTTGTCTTCTACTCCTACATCTTTCCGTAGTGATGATTCTTCCTCCATAACTCCTCCAGAAGCTTGGGGTGGTGAGAGATTATCTGATAGATTATCTCACCTTCGGCAGTCAGGAAACATGCCTTCTCGTTTTGCAACATCGACATCTGGTCCTCTTGCACCAGGAACAATGTTCTCTGGATTACAGGATACTTTTCCAGCAACTCAGAGTATCAGCTCTTCGAGCAATTCTAGTCTGAGTTTGGCAAATTTGCGCATTAAAGAAAATTCAGATGAAGAAATTTCTCTAGGATCGTCAGAACATATCCCCTCTATTTCCACATCTTTTTCAGTTGGAATAAAAGGCATTACAGGGCAGGGTACTCTTGATTCTCTTGGTTCAACTATGACCCTTCCACGAAGATTTTCCAGTTATGCTGAGAGAATAAGCACCAAGCCGTCCTTCAGTGATGGAACCCTTTCTGTTGGTTCTCCAAAAACTAAGAAAACTGGAGCTGAAACAAGGGAGGAGCTTCTGAATAGCTTGTTGTCTAGGTCTGATACGTCATCTACTACAGCAGCTGGTGCTTTCCAAGCAATGAATGTATGAAACAGGAAAACCTGGCTGTTCCTCTTTATCTTAGGCGTCATCTGTTATGATTCATCACAGATTGTTTTCACCTTTGTGTTTTTCGAAGAGAATCTCGGAAGCATGAGCTGGTGAAAAGAGTCTTCATGTTGAATCCTTCCAAATGCCATAGGCTTATCTTTTCAATAGAAAGTTTTCATTTGACCTATGAATTTTTACAGGGTGAAGTCAGACAATCACAAACATCCACACTGCCTGAATTGCAGCAGGGAAGTTCCTTCCAACTCCAGCTGTTTGAACGTAAGCAGGAAGAAACTTTGTCTTTCATTCAAAGAACCGTTCATGAGCAAATGAGGAATCTTCATTTAGAATTGATAAGTCAAAATCATATGCTGCAGGTACATTTCTTAAGTTTGTACTATCTAGTTCTTTGGTTGTATATTATCTGTAACTTAGATTTGGAAACATATACAGATGGAAATGTCTAGTCGTTATAACTTGATCTTGGACAACCAAAAGGTTCTCTTCGATCGCCAGACTTTGATATTGGAAAACCTAGCAGAGCTGATGAAGAGGTTCAATTAGTTTGAAGAGAAACACGGAAGCTTGGTCAGTTATTATGACTAGAGTAGCCAGAGGTCCTGCTCTAAAATAAGTAGGTCATTATGTATTCCTTTAGTTTTAGCCATGTACTGCAATGTTGTTTTGAGAGACTTGTATTGACAGGCGTGTAGTAACTAGAGAGTGGAAAGAAGTGTTATTGTGTGTGTATCTAAACGTGGTAGAATTTTGGGGTTTATTTTGTCCTAATATAGTAAAAGAGAGAGAGCGAAGGCTGATCAATATTTGAGAATTAGAGCGTTGTATGGTTATGCACAGAAGTTGGATAGGCCAATTTAATTTAATGTACATATCATCTGATTCACTTTGATTAGCATACTTCCTTCTAAGTTGAGCATTGTCATCTTTGTACCCAGGTTATGCAGCTTTCTTTAGTTCATTACTGAGATGTTCACGAGCTACTTCTCAGTTTTAGATAATCCCCAAGTCTTAAAATGTCTAGTTTCATAAGCAATTAATTATAGTATGATAAGCAGGTAGTAGTAATTAATGCAAGTAAAATGAGCACGTATTACAAGAGAAAATGGACGCAAAACATTTTAAAGATGGAGAGCACTGAAGTAGCAGCCATGGTGCTTAAAGCTTCATGATCGCCGAGAGGTTGAGAGTGGAGAAATATACTTAGGATCTGTAAAACTAGAGTTTCTCCTTCTTTCTTTATTAACTACTTTATTGTAAAACTTACGGATAGTAATAACTAAAATGTAATTATATTTTTTATTGTTGTGATAAATCAAACTTGAAAACTCATTGGGAACAAGATTGCTTAAGTTCTACCGCCAGTTTTTTCTTTCCGTGTAATTTGTGGAATTGGCTAAGCTTAAAGTTTAGTGCTAAGCAATGTGCGTTGTGATTTTGTCGGCATATCTGGCGTCTTGTCATTCCTAAAGCACTTCGAAAGTAGTAGATTTCATCAAGAGCTACCGGTACAAGCCGATATTAGCACTATAGCAATTGCATTTTAGGCATTTTACTATCTTCAAAAAGAAAATTCTGGTTCTTTCTAAGAGTTCATCTTTTTCTTCGAAGAAACACGGCCTTTTAGGGTATTCATACAAGAATAATTTAAGAAGTGGGAGTGAATAAAATTGATATTTGACAACTAAGGGATGCTTTTGAATCCATCAATCCTCAACAATAGTATGAGACGACCGATAATCAGTCCCCATACTAGATGGAGAAACACCATGGTCCAGTCAAGCTTAGAACTGACAACTGAAGATGCAAGCCAGTACAAATTCCAAAAATCTGTATGCTAAGGGACTGATGAAGATCACCGGCATACATGTCTATACTGATTTGCGAAGGAAACAACCTAGGTAAGTAATAAGCTAGCGACGCTAATATAATCAACAAAAGAGAAGCACTAAGAACTGACGTCCTAAAGAGTAAATGAATATAAGACACCAAACTAGGGGCCTACTAAACGCCTAGATGTGATAACCGGAAAATTAGCGAATTTGACAAAGCAGGCCCTAAATCAAGGCAAGGCAGATGACAAAAGAAAAACATACCAAATGAGACGTAGAGAAGAACCCAATAGTCAAAGATGGTAAGAAAGGGAGTATAACATTAGAGATGATACTCTCTGGAAATTCCATGAGAATAACTTAAACACTATTTAGCAACAGATGCAAAAAAAAAGAAAAAAAAGAAGAAAGCAATCTCGTTAACAAGCAGCAAAATATGCAGGCAAAGAAGACAAAATTAAAACTAGCTGACAAAGCATAATGAAAAAAACTCCAAAAGGACAACTCTAATATATGGGTGTATAGAATTCACCAACATTTCTTCTTAACTTGCCAAAGACTTGGATATCTCATGGTAAAGTAACTTTATCAATGATAGACAGTAAGATTTAGCAAAAGTAACCTAAAGGACTTCGCAATCAAGGTATTGATCGATGACAGACAGTAAGATGTAGCCAAAATAACATTACCCTACTAAAACATCAAGAACTTATGGGACAATTGTTCACAGAAAGTAGAATCTATGCCTCAATGAATTTCTCTAGATTCTTAAGCCACATCACGTATTCCCTGCCGTCCTTGTTGATCATGTACTCGTGCAAGAAGTTAGTTGCGCTGGGTTTGATCCCCCTAATCTCCAGATACTTGTGGAAAGCCTTTTGGAGGTTTTCATCCAAATCCCTAATCGAGAAAGCACATCTTCTATTAGTATACAAAAAAAAGACTGATATGGATGTAAGCCAGCCATTTAAATAAAATTTCAAGACTTACGAGAAATCAGGTCCTTCATAAGCAATTTGATCCTCAGAAGCATTAGGATCTTTGATTGACAAAGTGTCGATAGCAATCTCATCAGCAAAAGCTGTGCAACCAAACTCCAAAGAAGGTCCATTCTTCTTAGACACCCTAACAACAAGAGGAATTTGAGACTGATTGGCCCTTTCTCTATCATCGTCATCGTTGTCATTCTCATCTTCATCACCAGTAACAAGGTCAGGCATGTGAACTTCGACATCAATAGATTCACCTTGATATTCTCTTGTCAATGTTACAGTCTGTTGTCCCGGATGGTCGTCAATCTTGAAGGGGAAACCCTTAGGAGCCTCCTCAACCTGCAATGATAACAAAAAATAATGATAATAGTCTTAAGTCTGCTAATGTAGTACTAGCACTTTTTTTATAAAATAAAAAACAGCATAAATTTAAAGCAGGGATGAGGGCTTGGAAAAGCTCCAAGAAAAGTTCAGAATAAGACCTGCCATTAAGCAGTAACAGCAAGTCACACACAGAAGTTCGTCCATATAAGAAAAAGGGGAAAAGGAGAAAAGGGCAAAATTTACCACTTCACAGAACTGTTAATATTTACCCTTAAGTTTTCGAATAAATTTGCCCTCGATATAGCTTTTTGATAACCAATGCTCCTTGCCTTATAGGAACAGTGGTAGCAAAAGGTAAATTTAACCTTTTCCATTTTAAAATTTTTCGAGTAAATTACACTCTAAATTTGCTTTTAAGGTAAAATTACTCCAAAACTGGGCGTTTTTCTTACGGGTGGAGGGAGTAAGATTAAAAGAGAGAAAAAAAAGTCCTTGAAATAAATAATTTTCTCCATAAATTAGTCTATAACAAGATACATATAGGAACTAAAAATCAGAGACAAATATTAGAATCCACAAATTACAGCGTAGCTATTACCAAACGAAATAAGGTCAATATGTACTACTAGACAATAACTCAAAACGTTCTTTTTACTCATTTACTTTCTATTCAGATAACAAAAAGAACAGAGAAGAAATATTAGAATTCAATTTTTCATTTAACATGAAGGTTAAAAAAAAACCTCGTCATGTTCGTCAGATTCCTCGGCACATAGGATTTCGGACTGAATGACTTTAAGGAGTGACTCATCAGAACTGGGCCGCTTGGTCGAATAGCAATGAAGGGTAGAGGGTAATGAGCTTCGGAAGAAGTTTCTAGACGTAGCGCCACGGTTAACTACGGTGGAGAACAGAGCAAAGGATCGATGGTTGTAGCTCTGAGTTCTACCGATGACTCGAACAGCTAAAGGTACAACTTGAGAAGCTGTTCGTCTAATTATGTTAGTGAAAGCCATTTTTGGGGATTGTCGGAGGGGTAAGAGCTTTCAGGGTTTAAGGAGAAAGGGAGGCTTGGGTTTTAGGGTTTTGGCGACATGTTATAATAGGCGGATTCGGGACTTTTTCAGAAATTTAGAACTTGAAGTCGGGGTAGAATGGGAAGTGCAAATTTAAAAAAACGTGCAAATACGAGCATAAGACTTTAAAAAATGGCAAATACATCGGCAGCCCTTTAACTTGTTTTCACTTTGCACTATACTTATTCTTAAGGTAGTTCTATTTAAACTGTAGCTGTTAATCGGATCGGGCTGATCCGTGTACAACCCGGTTCAACCCGATACTGTAGCGTGGGGGAGGGCTAGGACGGATTGGGTGGGGAGCGGGTTTCAAACGAACAGTTTTTTGATACCGGTGCACCGGAACCCGCTAAACCCGTTAACCCGTTAACGGGCTACAGCCCGGTTCAACTCGATTTTTAACGTTTTTTTTAATTTATATATATATATATATATATATATATAAATATTTTTTTTTAAAAATTTTCTGGACCGTTGCCAGCGGGCAAATTCAAAAATGACCGTTGGCCAACGACCCTTTTTTGCAGAAATGGCTATTTCGGCCTACCCCTTAAGAAAATAGCCCCACACCCCTAGTATTTAATAAATTATAATTTTAACCTTTTAAAAACTATAAATTGCCCCCATTCTTCTTCATTTTTCCTCACAATTCACTTTCTTGCTACTCTAATTCTCTCTTGATATTATTGATTATTGTTCTTAAATTCTCAATTACTTATTATTTCAAGTTTCATCAAATATTTAGTTTAGCCATTACAAAATTATTATTATCAAATATTAAGTATTCAAGTGAAGTGTGGTATCAACTATCAAGTATCGATCTATCAATTGAAGTTTGGTTTTTGATATCAAATTTAGTGCGGCATCCGGAATCCTGGTACACTCGTTCTATATCTTTCTCTTCTTTGGTGTACATTTATTTTATTATTTACAATTATTAATTTAATTTACATAATGGATATATTTAGATCAGCCAAAAAAGTGTGCACTAGTAGAGGTGGTAGTAAGAAAACTTCCAAAAGATCAAGAGGTGGTGCTTGTTCTTCTAGTAGCTTTACACATGTTCTAGTGTGCTTCAGAGATTGGATAAGATCAGAACGACGAAATCAAGGGCGTGACGAGGTAGATGAAGCGGGGGACCAAGAAATTGGAGATATAATGGTTTATTGTTCTGATTCAACCAATGCCGGAAACCAAGAACCTCATGTTGACATGGATGAACTTACAAAAATGATGCAAAGCATGTGATGTACTATTTTTTTTATATAATTGTTGTAAACTTTTAATTTGCAAGTTCAAAAATAACAAAAAAAAAAAAAAAAAAACTTGCAACTTAATTTGAAGTATTATATATTATTCAATAAAAATATCAAATGAAAGTCTTCGGAGCTTGATCCTTACATATTGCCTATTGGTTTTATTAAATAATTTTTTGTAGCCGCTTACTTTCAAATTTTAATTTTAAAATTATAAAATTCAAATTTAAAATTTAAAATTTTAAACTTCAAAGTTTAATTCTAAGCCTTAAAAGTTTGCAAACACTTAAATATCAATAACATTGAATAAGAAAAACAAAATTTACTTTAAAAAAAAATCCACGGTCCACTAACAATCCGCTAAGCCCGAACCCGGACGGACAAAAAAAAACCCGAAAAATATAGCCCGCTAACAGCCCGCAACGTTAAACCGACGGGCTGATTTTTTTTTTGTGTCCAACCCGTCCCAGCCCGCCCGTTAAACACCCATTTTAAACGCTCCAACCAATCCTTTAGTGTATCATCTAGACATAAAAAGCTGACATGGCAAGGCGAATGTTTCTCACATTTTTCAAGCGCGTGAATGGTCCAAAAAATAAACTCCCCATACTTATTGCCGGAAAATAAATAGTTTTTGCCAGAAAATTTTCCGCTAAAATTCTCTTTTAATTTTTCAGTGTAGATATAATACCATGTACACAAAGGAGTAATTTCAAGACCGAAGCTTCTGCTTTAAAACATATAATTTAATATTGATTATCTCGTTTTTAAGATCCAAGCTTCCGTTTCAAGACTTACTCAAAAACAACCATGACTAAGAATAGCGTTCTAGCTGAAAATAGCATTCATATATATATATATATATATATATATATATATATATGAACAAGAACTACTCGAATCGGTCAAACTATATTTTATCAAAAACTATATGGGGGGATTGTATTTGATGAGAAGAAGCATGTACAACATCTGAACCCTACTGAATTGGCATGAAATTGGAATTGGCATTTTGTCGAACACCTTGTATGCTTAACTTGCCAAATTCTCCATTTTTCAAATTTGTCGTAGCTGAGTGGATCAAATTTGAAGAAGAAGGGGTTAGAAACACTCCCCTAAATGCAAAAACTTTTTGGCATTGGTTTTGCTGCATTTGATTTACTTGAACACCATTTCCGACCAAATAGAGCTCGCCGGAGCTTGGAGCTTCATTGGAGTTGCCATTTTTGAAGTTGGAATGTTCCAAATTGTAGTGGGGAGATAGATTACGACCTGGGGAAGAATCTCCCCCGCTTGGATTGGCTCGAGTATGTTCAAACCTTCTAAATTTATTTATGTCCAAATTAATAATTTTTGTTTTGTTATATTTCAGATCTGTCGATGTTGAATAACTGAATGTATAACTTGGAGGTTTGTGGAAGAATTTGTTTAATTATTAAAAGGAAAGATGAAAGAATGGAGAAGAAGAGGCCAAGGTTTGTACTGAATGATTGTATTGGCAGAAGAAGTTTGGGGAATGAGGGCGGGGGGTTGTCGGGAAGATGACAGAGGGTTCTTATTTTTCTTTTTTTAACTTTTTTCTTTTTATAAAAGTTTATTTTTGAAGTTAAATCCACATGCATCCTTCTAGGTGACGGGCGTGTGGGCGTGCACCGTGTGAATTGGGATTCTGTAGTTTCCATTGCACTGAATAATGGCCCTATTTTATTTATATCTGTGTTTTCGCCATGTGATAAAGTAATTGAGATGTCAATCATGCTAGATATCATATTTAGGCTTTATACCGATATTGTTTGGACCCATAGTGGTTGTTTCTTACTGTCATCTCACTGATTTCATTGATATTTCGTACTCAGTCATATTCATGCATTCATACCTTATCTCAGTCTCAGATATTACTTATTGATACAACATATCATTGTTGTCGGGCTAGTTTCATGACAATGTGAGCCCGTTAGTGAGACTGGAGAGATTGATGACTGAGTGAGGCCGAGGGTCTGAGTGAGAGTGACATTTTAGGATCGGGCTGCACGCCACAACATATTATATTGATTATATTTTATATGGTTCGGGTTGCAAGTCGCAACGAGCCTTAGGTCTGTATATATATATATATATATATATATATATATATATATATATATATATATATATATATATATTGATCGGGTTACACGCCGCAACGAGCCTTATGGCTATTTATATATTATGGGATCGGCCTGTACGCCGCAGCGATATAGCACTTGGGCTGAAGGAGCCTCTCCGGAGTCTGCACACCCCCAGTGAGCGCAGTCGACTATATATATATAGATCGCGTTGTGCGCCGCAACGGGCCTTATGGTCATATATGGACCGGGCTGCACGCCGCAGCAGGTAGTGTACAACGCTTGGTGATTGAGTGTGCTGAGCCTTGAGCATAGTGAGAGAGAATTCGAGACAGTGAGATTGAGTACTCTGAGAGTGTGAGTACATGATTCATCTCTGAGATACATGGCATTGGCATGCACACATGACATACATGCATAGAGACACATTTTTTCTCATGTTGTACAGTATCACGTCATTCATGACTTTTTACACACATTGATATGTGGACATAGAGAGGTATTTCACACTTGCTATCTGGAAAGAAAATGAAATATCTTATTTATTGTGGAAATGATACTTGGAAAAATTACAGTTTTCAAACTTACTCGTATTTTTGGCATTTTCGGTAAAAGATTTGGGTTTTCACTAAGATACTTGAAAAACATGACTATTTTCTGGAACTGTGAACGAGCTGAGCATTTTACTTCTGGGATACATCTTTTATTACTTGTATTATGCTGTTATGAACTGTTGTGGGATATTGGTTTTGAACCCGACCTTGGTACAAGCCCGTCACTACTTTCAACCTAAGGTTAGGTTTGTTACTTAATGAGTACATGGGGTCGGTTGTACTCATACTACACTTCTGCACCTTGCGTGCAGATGTTGGTTGCTGATGTTGCTGTGTTCGATGGGAGCTGGATTGAAGATGTACCTGCGTCCCGACTGTAGCTGCCTTTCGTTCGTGGTAGCTTTAGATCTGTAAAACTTTGTTTATGTACTATTCAAACAGACTATCTATTTATTTCATTTTCGCTTTATAAACTCTATTCTTAGAAGCTCATGATTTGTACTACCAGTTCTTGGGGAATGTATTAGATTCAGATATTTCTTTACTTAATTGCTTTATTAATTGTTATTAGAATTGGTTAGTGGTTAATTGGCTTACCTAGCGGGTTGGGTTAGGTGTTATCACGACTAGTCGAATTTTGGATTGTGACAGGTGGTATCAGAGCTCTAGGTTCATAGGTTCTACAAGTCATGAGCAAGTGTCTAGTAGAGTCTTGCGGATCGGTATGATGACGTCCATACATATCTTCGAGAGGCTACAGGACATTTAGGATATACTTCCCATCTTTCTTTCCTTATCGTGCGGCATTGATTCATCTTGAAGCATAACTCTTTGAATTCCTTCCACTCATTCAAATGCGCATGTGAGAGCTCGATATCGGCTGTGCGCCGACTGCTTATGATTCCATGGTTGAGGTGCGAGATGTGATTTTGGTGTGCTGATGATGGGCCAGTCTAGAGGACTAGAGGCCAGGTTTTGACTGTAGCTCGAGCACATAGATTTTGATTGTGTGAGCACGTGCTTTTGGACTTATACGTCCGGTAGTGTTCCTATGAGTAGATGTAACGACATGACCGATCGTTTTGAGCTCTAGCGCGTCGTTCGGAGGTTTGAGGCCATGAGCAGTTTCACTTCAGGTATTATGACTTGTACGCGTGGTCGAGATTGAATTTTGGGAAGTTCGGAGTTAAATTGGAAAGAAAATTCTCATTTCAAAAGCTTTAAGTTGGAAGAATTGACTAAGATTGGATTTTAGAGTAGACGGCCTCAAAATCGAGATTTGAAAGTTCCAGCAGGTTCGTATGATGATTTCAGACTTGGGCGTATGTTCGGATCGGGTTTTGGATGCCCCGGGAGCATTTCGGCACCTATTGTGGAAGTTAGCATTTTGAAAGAATTCCATAAATTTGGGTTGAAGTGCATTTCAATGTTATCGATGTCCGTTTGGAATTTCAAGTCTGAGAATAGCTCCGTATGGTGATTCCGGTATTGGGAGCGCGTTCGAAAGTGGATTTGGAGGTCCGTAGGTCATTTTGGAGTCGTTTGGCGAAAGTTAGAAATTTGAAGGTTTTTGAGAAGTTTGACCGGAAGTGGACTTTTTGATATCGGGGTCGAAATTCGATTCCGGAAGTTGGAGTAGGTCCATAATGTCAAATGTGACTTGTGTGCAAAATCTGAGGGCAATCGGACGTGATTTGATAGGTTTCAGCATCGAATATAGAAGTTTTAAGTTCTAAAGTTCATTAAGCTTGAACTGGAGTACGATTCATGATTTTAGCATTGTTTGATATGATTCGAAGGCTCAACTAAGTTCGTAATGTGTTTTGGGATGTGTTGGTATGATTGGTGGAGGTCCCGAGGGCCTCGGATGGAATTTGGATGATTAACGGATTGAAATACGACTTGAGGGATCTGCTGAAGTTGTTGTCATGATTGTTGCTGGTTTCCTTATACGCGATCACATAGAGTTGTTTGGGGGCGACTGTGAAATGTGCTATGAGGTTGCGATGATGGACCTGTGATCGCGGTGTGGTAGGTAGTTGTGCTACGCGAACGCGGCTGTGGTAATGCGTCCGCGAAGAAGGAGTGAGGGATGGCCTGATGCTATGCGTTTGCTCATAGCGATCGCGTGAAGAGGAGTGCGATCGCAAAGTTTTGGGTTACAGAATGTTGCGTTCGTGTGAGCTTGTATGCGGTCGCGTAGAGGAAACGCGGAGGCAGTGTGCTTAGCCTTCGCGATCGCGAAGGCACTCTCGCGATCGCGAAGAAGGACGGACCTGGGCTGGGCAGAATATTTTAAAAGCGGGGTTTGAGTTTATTTCTTCCATTTTTCACACGGCTTGGGCGATTTTTGGAGCTTTTGAAGAGAGGATTTCATCATCAAGCATGAGGTAAGTGATTTCTACTAGTTGTGAGTTACATACAAAGTTTATACATGGATTTTGGGCATGCTAATTTGTAAAAATTTGGGGTTTTGAAGAAAAACCTAGAATCTTGTATATTTGGATTTTGACCACGAATTTTGGACATAGAATTGAGAATAAATTATATATTTGAGTCCGTGATGTCATGGGCAAGTTTATCTTCTAAAAGTTTTGAAATCCGGGCACGTGGGCCCGAGGGTGATTTTATCGACTTTTCAAGCGGAGTTGGAAATTGTTGTAAATGGGATTATAATGAGTATTTGAGTATGTATTAATGGGTTTGCATAATTATTTACTAGTTTTGGAGCGTTGGGCAACGGTTTGAGTCGTCGGAAGGGCTTGGGAGCCGGTTAAGGAACTTCAGAGCGAGGTAAGTCTCCTTTCTAACCTTGTAAGAGGGAATTAACCCTATATGTGAACTAAATTATTATGTGCTTCTATTTGTGGGGGGCTACGTACGCACGAGGTGACGTGAGTCCGTACGTAGCTACTAACTATGCCTATATCAGGGTAGTTTTAGGCTTACATCATGCCTTGTTGCTATTGTTGTTGAATTTACGTTTATTGTTTGTCTTGAAAGGAAGCGAGATTGAGTTAGCATATTAAATGTTTCGAAAGGAGTTGAAATTAAGGAAAAGTTGGGAACTTAAAGGTTCTCATTTGAACTTCGTATATTTGAAAAGAATTGAGGAACACCATAATAACTTAAGAATCTATGTGTAACCGCGTTGCAAGTATGATTCGCGAGCGGGGGAAATTTCCTTAAATTTATATTTGACCGCATCGCACGTATGATTCGCGAGCGGGGTATTTCCTTCTACTACTCTCATGGGAGCGGGCCGTTTGCCTCGGCAGGTTAATAAATACATCTATGGTTTGCGCCGTTCAACCCTCGGCAGTGCACAGTTTACTTTTATGTTGGATCGGGCCGTACGCCTCGGCATTTCCTATATATATATTATCCTCATGGAATCGTGCGTAACATTTGGCAAGAAGCCAGTGTATCTGAGGGTTTTTCCCTAATTTGAATTATGACAACCTCTTGATGAAATCCACTATATCTATATACATATGCTCCGGTTACGGAGGGAACTTGCTAGTTGAGAGCTTGAGTAAATTGTAAAGAGGGAAATCGTACCATGTATTTTATACTTGTTTGTTTCATATATTTACTTTGTCTCATATTCATTCACTTCTTTACTGTACCTGATATTATTGGACCACTAGTAAGTATCACAGTCGACCTCTCGTCACTACTTCTTCGAGGTTAGACGGGATACTTACTAGGTACGCGTTATTTTCGTACTCATACTACATTCGCTGTACATTTTGTTGTACAGGTACATGTATGGATAGTGGCCTTGTGAGCGTAGCAGCGTGGTCGATACGGGGACTTAGGTGAGCTGCATCTTGTGAGACGATCCGCAGCCAGCAGAGTCTCCTTCAGAGTATTTATATTTTCTTTTCTGTCCAAATTTGTATTCCGGACAGTTATTATATTTTATTTTATTCCCTAGTAAATGCTCATGCTCTTGTGACACCAGGTTCTGGGATAATTATGCGATTATTCAGTATTGAAATTTGCGAAAAACATTATTATTTACTCTGTGAAGTTCATCATTTATTATTTAATTGAAGGAAATTTACGATTTCAGAAAATATTAAAATGAGAATTTACTAATTATTGGTGTTGGCTTGCCTGACAGTAGTGTCCGGCGCCATCACGACCTTTCAAGGATTTTGGGTCGTGACAACGTGGTATTAGAGCACTAGGTTCACTTAGGTCTCACGAGTCATGAGCAAGTCTAGTAGAGTCTTGCGGATCGGTACAAAGATGTCTGTACTTATCTTCGAGAGACTACAAGGCTATTAGGAGCACTTCCCTTCTTGATTCCTCATCGTGCGATTTGATTCCTTGAGGCTTATGCCTTTATTTCTTTCCTATTCAATCTTATGCGACGTAAAACGTTTGTTATAAATTGAAAATTGAGGAATTGTTATGGTACTACAGATGCGGTGCGGGATGTTACTCCCTGCGTAGTTGATTGGGCTATCGTCATCGCCTTGCGGAAGGATATTCTGTCATTTCAGCTCAGTAGCTGTACTTCTGGGAGCTTTGAGGATATGCACAGGTTGCTATGATACTCATGAGTTGATATCGTACAACATTGATATGATGGTGGGATGCTTGCCTATGTGTCAGGACAGTGAATGACTTGAAAGGAGATTTACATAGTGCATGATTCAGAGATTCGGTATTTTACTTCCGACGGAGGAAAGGTAATTGAACTAAGAATGTTCACACTTGGGTTGATGGAGTAGCGGGACTCGATATTTTTTAGCATGGTGGAATCTTCGCTTGTGGTATGGCGTCGTCGTCCTTGATTGGTTATAATGTGTTAAGTTTGCCGGTGTTATGGTTTACTTCAATTTTCCTTGGGACAGAGTATTATAAATGGTGCCGAGAAAGCGGTTGTCAGAGGTCGCAGTATGCAGAGGTTCAGGATCGAATCGGCATTCCTGGTATTGATTGCTCGAGAAAGATGATTTCCAGAAATGTTTAAAGTTGGTAGCGATTTATCGGTTCAAGTGCTAAAGAGGTAGATTTTGATTTAAGGCAACAACTGGGCAGCGAAGGATGAGGAAGGACATGTGGGAGGTGCCTCGCGGTGGATAAACTTATAGAAGGCCAAGTGTGAGAAATAAGAGTCAGGTAGTTACTTAAAGGAGTGAGTTTGACCAGAGTGGGAGAGTGGCATGGTAGCATGTGGGTTCTGTGATAGGATAGCTACACTCCTTGAGGAAAGTTTAGAGTGATTTGGGAATTATGGTGGACGGTGATTGGGTCTACGGACTTAATTTGAAATATTGGCTATTATACGGCGGGAGATTTGATACAACAGAAAAAAGTTGCTTGATATAAAGAAGGTTACGACATGACTTTGGATTGGAATGTATTGTCACACCTTTAGTTGACGTCCATAGGGAGTGAACGGGCTTGTACAACTGGTGAATGGGCACGGACCCGAGATGGTTTGTTGGTTTCATAGTAATTGTGCTCGGTGCAGCATCGTTGAAAGATTTCAAGGAATTTGGCAGGTTGATAACGCGGGGTCATGTCAGAGAGGAAGGATGAAGGAACCTTGGTGGGTTTCAGAGTTATGCAGTGGTGGCTTCGAGCTAAGTGGGAGAGGTCCACCGCCTACGATTGGATTGCATGGTTATCTATTTGTGAGGTTCCTGGTTATCGGTGTATTGGTGGGTTATTACGACTAAGTAAAGAGAACATCAGTTGTGATTTGGGCAAAGGATTCGAAGAATGTGTGCTATAATTGGCCTTATCAATTTATGTTCAGGCTTTGGGAAGGCTCGGGATTTATGCTTCATCTAGAGGTGATCTGCAATGAAAGTGATTCAACCGGGTGCTTCTTTGAGAAAGCGTTCAGGTGCTAGCAGAGCCTTGGAGTCGATTATATTTGGGACCAAGTCAGAGTGGGCGACTCTCAGCCACGGTCCTAGTGTATTCAAAGGGTAAAGTGTGGTGCCTAAGGATTTCGAGTCCATAGTATGGTTGAGTATTGAGCTTTTGCAGCGGATTATGAAAATGGGGCTTGTAGTGTTCTATGTTATCTTCGGTCTGCGGTGTAGCATTGGAGAAATAGAAGAAAATAACTTCGGACTCATAGAGGAAGTATCAGAATGAGTGTACTAGTTAGCAACGGTTGAATTGGCATGATGGTGGTAGTGATCAGTTCCTTCAGCGTGTTAAGTATTACATGTGAATTGTGGCGGTGGTGCGAGGCTTGACGACTGCCGTAATTGATCTTATTTGGAAGCATTCGAATATTATGGCATGTTATGTGTAGACGGATCCCGGAAGGATTATGGTGGTTTAAACCACTACTCGAGGTTTGTATTTTCTGTGGTTATGGGAATTTGGCTGCGTGTTGCAATGGTTCTCTTGAAATGAGCTAAGTAAAATGTTTCTGTATGATGAAGTGGTTACCCTATTAGTGGTTCCAGAGTTTTGATGAAATTTTTGTGCTCTTGTTCATTGGCATGATTAAGTGCAGTGAGTAGCATGGGATTTGGAAGTTGAGGATAAAGGTTGCGGTTCGGTGTTGATAAGAATGTCACGAGCTCGGATGAGCAAGAAAATACTCAGATGGTTAGAGTCAGCTGGCATTGTTTTTGGCGTCACCTGAGATCGGTGTCTGGTGTGAAGAGGCTTTGCATACTGAATGCGGATTCTTAAATTTGCTTTACAGCATTGGTGTGGCTGGTAGTATGAATGTGCAGACTCATTGTCTAGTGCAGAAGGTCGGGGGAGCGTGTCCCACAAAAAGATTGTATAAGTGGGACAGGTAGTCACTTAATTGATTAAAGATGGAAACCAAGTATGGAGGTTGTGGTACTATCGTTGATGTGAAAATTTATGCCTAGAGGGCGCTCGGTTCATTTGGTTGTGGACTGTGGAGGTTTGTTCCGGATATGATGGTTATTCTTGTGTGTTATGGGAAAAAGGGGTTATTATGAACCCTTGAAAGGTTATTAGACTAGTACGGTGCGATCCGAATCAGCTTGAGGTCCGTGGATGGATCAAATTATGAATGTGGGCTCTATATCGGGCCGGATGTGTTCATTTCAGCATAAACGCTCCTTGTGGAGGAGTATTCGGACGTTGGATGTTATTTCGCCACCGACTATTTCATGTAATACTATATTGTGCCGTGTGAGTTGTGAAACGACTTGATAATTTCATATGTGTTGAGGTTCCACGTAGCGATGGTGTTATGTGAGCAGGATGGCTCTCAAGAGTTAGATCATATATCGCGGTCGGATTTCAATTTCGAAAGTTGGAGCAGGTCCGTAATGTCGAATGTGATTTGTGTGCAAAATTTGAGGTCAATCAGACGTGATTTGATAGGTTTCGGCGTCGGTTGTGGAAGTTTGAAGTTTTAAAGTTTATTGAATTCGAATTGAGGTGTGATTCGTCGTTCCGATGGTGTTTTGTGTGTTTTGAGGCCTCGAGTAGGTCCGTGTTATGTTATGGGACTTGTTGGTATGTTTGGACGAGGTCCCGAGGGCCTCGGGCATGTTTCAGATTGATTTCTGATCATTTTTCTGCATTTTTGGTACTGTTGTGTTCTGCTGTTTTCTGGTGTCTCAGTTCTTCATCGCGTTCACGTGGCAAGTGTCACGAGCGCGTAGTGTATTTTGATGGCAGAAGCAAATTGTTCTTCGCGATCGCGAAGTATGTCTCGCGTTCGCGTAGAGTTGGGGCAAGTCCTCTTCGCGTTCGCGTATGGAGGATCGCGTTCGCGTAGTGTTGAGGTTGGCAGCTGGGAATTTGATTGTTCTTCTATGCGATCGCGTAAAGTTAGTCGCGTTCGCGAAGCTTTGGCAGCAGTGTTCATCGCGTTCACTTGGGGTGCATCGCGAACGTGTAGAGACTTTTATGGCAGTGTGAGTTTTATTCATCGCGAATGCGATGGTTTTCCCGCGTTCGCGAAAGAGGACGTGTGGGCAGCGTATATAGTACTCTATTTCGAAGGTTTTAGACATTTTTATATTTTGGGAGCTATGCAGCTCGGATTGAGGCGATTCTTGAAGCAATTTTCACCATATGAATTGGGGTAAGTGTTCTCTACTCGGTTTTGGTTATATTTCATGAATCTATCTTCATTTTTGTGATTGGACTGTGAAGTTTAAAGAGGAAATTGGGGGGTTTTGGCTTAAAGTTTCATAATATGAATTTTTGAGTTTTGAACATCGAATTGGAGTCGGATTTGAGTGAAACTAGTTTGGTTGGACTCATAATTGAATAGATTGTTATATTTTGTAAGTTTTGTCGGGTTCCGAGGTGCGGGTCCGGGTTGGATTTTCGGCCGGTATTTGAATTTTTTGATTCAAGATTTGATCTTTTTCAATCAGGATTGGTTCCTTTAGCATTGTTTGATATACTTGAGTTGTTTTGGGTTAGTTTTGGGCCGTTCGGAGGTCGGAAGGCGCGTGATGGCATTTTGGAGCATCGCTTGGCTTGTTCGGTGTTGGAATTGGCTTGTTCGAGGTAAGTAACTCTTCTAATCTTAGTGCTGAGGGTATGAAACCCCGAAATACGTGTTATGTTATTTGTGTTGAGGTGACGCACATGCTAGGTGACAGGCGTGTGGGCGTGCACCGTGTGAATTGGGACTCTGTTGTTTCCATGGCACTGAATAATGTCCCTATTTTGTTGATATCCGTGTTTTCGCCATGTGATAAAGTAATTGAGCTGTCAATCATGCTAGATATCATGTTTAGGCTTTATGCCGATATTGTTTGGACCCATAGTGGTCGTTTCTTACTGTCATCTCACTGATTTCATTGATATTTCGTACTCAATCATATTCATGCATTCATACCATATCTCAGTCTCAGATATTACTTATTGATACATCATATCATTATTGTCGGGCTAATTTCATGACATTGTGAGCCCGTGAGTGAGACTGAAGAGATTGATGACTGAGTGAGGCCGAGGGTCTGAGTGAGAGTGGCATTTTTGGATCGGGCTGCACGCCGCAGCATATTATATTGATTATATTTTATATGGGTCGGGTTGCACGCCGCAATGAGCCTTAGGGCTATGTGTGTGTATATATATATATATATATATATATATATATATATAGATCGGGATACACGCCGCAACGAGCCTTATGGCTATTTATATGTTATGGGATCAGGCTGCACGCCGCAGCGATATAGCGCTTGGGCTGAAAGAGCCCCTCCGGAGTCTGCACACCCCCAGTGAGCGCAGTCGACTATATATATGTGGATCGGGTTGCGCGCCGCAACGGGCCTTTTGGTCATATATGGATCGGGTTGCATGCCGCAACAAGTATTTTACAGCGCTGAGTGATTGAGTGTGCTGAGCCTTGAGCATAGTGAGAGAGAATGCGAGACAGTGAGATTGAGTACTCTGAGAGTGTGAGTACATGATTCATCTCTGAGATATATGACATTGGCATACATACATGACATACAGGGATAGAGACACATTTTTCCTCATGCTGTATAGTATCACGTCATTCATGACTTTTTACACACATTGATATGTGGGCATAGAGAGGTATTTCACACTTGCTAGCTGGAAAGAAAATGAAACATCCTATTTATTGTGGAAAGGATATTTGGAAAAATTATAGTTTTCAAACTTACTCGTATTTTTGGCATTTTCGGTAAAAGATTTGGGTTTTCACTAAGATACTTGAAAAGCATGACTATTTCTGGAACTGTGAACGAGCTGAGCATTTTACTTCTGAGATACATCTTTTATTACTTGTATTTTGCTGTTATGAACTGTTGTGGGATATTGGTTTTGAACCCGACCTTGGTACAAGCCTGTCACTACTTTCAACCTAGGGTTAGGTTTGTTACTTATTGAGTATATGAGATCAGTTGTACTCATACTGTACTTCTGCACCTTGCGTGCAGATGTTGGCTGCTGATGTTGCTGTGTTCGATGGGAGCTGGATTGAAGATGTACCTGCGTCCCGGCTGTAGCTGCCTTTCGTTCATGGTAGCTTTAGATCTGTAAAACTCTGTTTATGTACTATTCAAATAGACTATGTATTTATTTCATTTCCTCTTTGTAAACTCTATTCTTAGAAGCTCATGATTTGTACTACCAGTTCTTGGGGAATGTATTAGATTCAGATATTTCTTTACTTAATTGCTTTATTAATTGTTATTAGAATTGGTTAGTGGTTAATTGGCTTACCTAGCGGGTTGGGTTAGGTGTTATCACGACTAGTCGAATTTTGGATTGTGACAGGTGGTATCAAAGCTCTAGGTTCATAGGTTTTAGAAGTCATGAACAAGTGTCTAGTAGAGTCTTGCGGATCGGTATGATGACGTCCATACCTATCTTTGAGAGGCTACAGGACATTTAGGATATACTTCCCATCTTTCTTTCCTTATCGTGCGACATTGATTCAGCTTGAAGCGTAACTCTTTGAATTCCTTCCACGCATTCGTATGCGCATGTGAGCGCTCGGTATCAGCTGTGCGCCTGTGGCTTGTGATTCCATGGTTGAGGTGCGAGATGTGATTTTGGTGTGCTGATGATGGGCAAGTTTGGAGGACTGGAGGCCAGGTTTTGACTGCAGCTCGAGCACGAAGATTTTGATTGTGTGAGTATGTGCTTTTAGACTTATACGTCCGGTAGTGTTCCTATGAGTGGAATTTGTGGCTCGATGAGCGGTAGAATGACTATGTGGTGAGTATGATGTGATTGCGAGATGTGTTCAGATCGTTCGAAGGTGACGATAAAAGTTTACTTGAGATGTATCAAGGACTATGGGGTGTTTGATTTCTGTCTTGATTTGGCATATGGTTTCGAGTTATGGGTGTGTTGAGGAATCTCTCATGTTGTTTAGTTGTGGAGTGAAGTAGATTCTCATGTCTTGTTGATGAGTTCAGAATCAAGAAGATTAAGTGATTGTGTAGTAGTCATGACTGTGGAAGGGTATAGAGAGATGTCAGTTTGAGGCAGAGTAGGTAGGTTATCTCCTGCGAGGTGTCCTGAGGTTGTGTGGTCCTTATGATGTTTTGTAGAGAGTTCTCTTTTACCAGTGAATGATATATGTTGCAATTTGAGTTTGGACCGCTTGTGGAAGTTAGCTTGACTATTACAAGGGTGAATGCGAGATTTGCAGATAATTTGAGGTATTATATGGGTTGTGTTACATGGGCTTGCGAAGGATTTAGTTGAATTTTAGGGCAGGATTCTAACAGTAATAGAGTATGGGTATCGTGATGTTATCGAGTGTTTTGTTCTATGGCTTTGAGCCAAGTGGGGGAGTCTGTTATCGATGCGTTGATTGCACGGTTTTGTGTTGTATTGGTTTCGGTTTGGGGTATAATGGTGAATCAATTATGACTTGCAGGGGTCGAGATCGAGGATGACCCGGTGTAAGGACCCGTAAAATTTTTAACCAAAATACTCGGGGTTTCATTTTGCCAAGTTAGATTCCTGCGTTACTATCGGTTCGGACCTTTTGGATTGAACAGTACCCTACGGACTGAGAGGTAAATGTTTCGCAGATGAAAGCATTTCTGCGGCCCATTATGCGGCCGCATAATCACTCTACGGACCGCATAATGGCTGCAGAGTGAAGCAGTAAGTTTGGCCAATTTGAGGTCAGTTTTGCGGTCGATTATGCGACCGCATAATCGATATGCGGACCGCATATCGGTCGTATAATTCCTATTGGGTTTCTGCGGAGGGAGTTCTGCGGTGCATTATGCGACCGCAGAACAAGTATGCGGACCGCATACTGGTCGCATACCTGAGCCGAAAGTTTAGGCCCCTGAGGGCCATTTCTGCGGTCACTTTGCGGACCGCATAACCATTATGCGGTCGTATATGTGACCACAAACCTGTGTCAGTGTATCATATTTCTTAATAAAAAACCCGACCCCCATTCCATTAAAACACCCATTTAGTCTATTTTTAAACTCATTTCTAATATTTCTAGAGTGAGAGAGAGAGGGTTCTAGAGGGAGGGCCTAATTTTCGTCAATTAATTTTCAACCATCACTCAAAGCTTGAAAATATTCAAGTAGAGCACCAAATTCTTCATCCAAAAAGGTAAGACTTCATCGCCCCAGCTCTTAATTTCAAACATAGCTATAGTGGGGTACTAGTGTGATACTTCATGGGTATAACGGTGGTTTATCTTGCATGCATGTATGATAAAGAGTGTGGGAAAAAGTGAGCTAGAACCATGAGCGTTTTCCTAATTCTGGGTTCAATTTGTATATTGCTAAAATAGTTTGAGGTTGCTAAGGGTTCCGGATAATTGTAGAGTCTAAAGAAGCACAATTGAGGTATGTATGGCTAACTCTCTTCTTCTTAGAATCGAACTCCCGGTGTCCGAATAATGGGTGTAAGTTCTAACTTGATCATACTAGAATTGTTTTCCTTAGTGTGTTGGATTGAAAGATTCATGTTCCCTAATTGTTTTAGATGGTTACCATGTTATCATGCTATTTGAGAATGTAATTATGATTTTCCAAGCTCCTTCCCTTATGTGTGAAATGCCTTATGTGATGGTACTTATCGACATGAATGATGATGTTGTTTGAACGAATAAAAAGGGAAAGACTTGAATTGTAAAATGTTCCCAAGTGCCAAGAACTAATTAATAAATGAGGCTGTTTGTGCCATGTAACGAAAGATGGGGAAGAAATGTGAATTGAGTGAACAATTGAAAGAGGTTATGTCTCAAGTAAGATGGCTTAGCCGATCGGGCCGAGATCGGATGCCATGTTGTACACATGGCGGCAATTGTGTTGGAATTATTGATTTACATTGTGGATATGGATATATCTCACTTGAGATGGCTTAGCCGGTCGGACCGAGACCGGACTCCGTGTAAAACACGGTGGCATTGTGAGTTGTGGCCTGGGCATTAAAGATTATTAATCTAAAAAGATGGAAAGATTGAATTGGAAACTATGTGATCCTTACTTGGTGTTTCTTTGTATTTCTATGAAGTACTTATTGATTATTATGACTGTCTTCTCCTTGTTTCACTATTCATTCTACTAAGATTGGTTTTCCCCTTACATATTAGTACTATTCGACAGTACTAACGTCACTTTTGCCGGGGGCGCTACATCTTTGAATGGATGTAAGTGGTTCCATCGCAGATAGTGCCGATAGCAGATAGTGGTGCTCTCTTTCTCTCCTCACAGCAGTCTTGGTGAGCCCCATTTCTCCCAGGGGTCATGCAGTCCTTCTTTTGTATAAGTTTTCATATTTTTGAGGTATAGCCGGGGCCTTGTTGCCGGCATTGTCATATTGCTCTTTTGTACTCTTAGAGGATCCGTAGACATTTATGTGGGTCATGTATGTATGTTGGGTTGGTCGTTGGATCGAGTTGTATTTTGGAAACTCAACTATGGCATAATGTATATAAGGAAGAATGAACTAGCAACGTTTATATATTGATATAACTGATCTCTCCCCTGTTTTACAAATGGTGATGTGATCCCTTTTTGGATTATGTATGAGACTGGTAGGAAAGGTTTAATAGGTTTGCTCGACCGGGTCCACTCGGTTGAGCACCGGTCGCGCTCCCCGAAGTTGGAGCATGATAAACTTGATATCAGAGCCTAAGGTTTTAAAGTGTCCTAGGATGTCTCGGAGCCGTGTCTAGTAGAGCCCTTCTTATTGGTGTGTTGTCGACCACATCTATAATTAGGGGGCTACTTGGACGTTTAAGAATGAAACCCTTCATTGTTGTTCTATATCGTACGATAGAGCAGAACGTGAGGTTGTTTTCCCCTAACTCGTGCATTGTTCTAACTTTTAGTAAATGGCATCTAAGAAGAGAGCGAGAATTGGCCAAGAAGCCAAAGCCACACTAGGAGTGGTTGTTGATCCCTTACTAGATAATGCGGGTGAGGATAATCCCCCTACTATCACACTGCCTGATTCGTCTACTCCAGAACAGACTACCCCAGTTCCTACGCCCGCGGAGGATGCCACAATCCCTCCCGCCGATATACCTGTTCCATCTCCAGCCCCAGCTTCTGGTCCCAGTATTTCCGATGGGGATCTTAGAGGAGCTATTCAGATGTTGACTCAATTAGTAGCTTCCCAGGCTCAAAGGTCAAATGTTGCACCCACCTCATTTAGCTTGCAAGGAGATTCTTCCAGTTCCAGGGTAAACATGTTCCTTCAGTTAGACCCTCCAGTGTTCACGGGTACTGATCCTGGGGCAGACCCTCAGGATTTTATTGATGAGATGCATAAGACTCTCTGAGTTATGCGTGCTACTGAGACGGAGGGAGTAGAGTTGGCCTCCTATCGTTTGAAAGGGGTGGCATATTCCTGGTTTGAGATGTGGGAGGATTCCCGTGAGGAGGGGAGCCCTCCGGCGAGATGGAGTGAGTTCGCAGATGCCTTCATAGACCATTTCTTGCCTGCCGATACTAAGGCAGACCGTGTTGTGGAGTTTGAGACCCTTAAACAGGGTAGTAGGAATGTGTGGGAGTATCACATGGAGTTCGTGCGCCTGTCTAAGTATGCTGTTCATATGATGCCGACTATGGAGGGAAGAGTGCGTCGATTTGTGTAGGGCCTTAACCCTTTGGTTATTAATGAGGCTGCCACAACTGCTCTAAATTCTGACATGAACTATGGAAAGATGGTGGCATTTGCCCAAGCTACAGAGGCTCGAAAATTAAAGCTCAGGATGGAACGAGAAGGTAGTAGTAGGGCCCGATCAACAGGCAACATTGGGGACTCATTCGGAGGTGGGAGATCAGCTTTTCGGGGAGGATCATCAGGGCCATCCCAGTCTTATGCTCAGTCTTCAGCTAGTGCCCCGCCATTAGGGCACGGTCAACAGCAAGGGAGTCACTTTAGGCCTGGTCAGGGCAGTAGGGGGTCCCACCATCAGGGCCGATCAGGAGGGAGATTCCAGCAGCAGCAGGGGCCCCCATGCCCTAAGTGTGGGAGGATACATTCGGGAGTCTGCTACCTGGACATGCCAGTATGTTACGGATGCGGAATGAGAGGCCATATTCAGAGGGAGTGTCGTGCATCCCGTCAGGGTGCAGGCAGGGGCACAACTCAGTTATCCAGTCCTAGAGCTGCCACATCTTCAGAACACCCTCCAGCTCGATGCTCTTTAGCACCCGCAGGGCGTGGTACAGATAGGGGTGGTGCACAGAGTTCGGGAGGACCCAGCTGATTCTATGCTATGAGTGGTCAATAGAGTGCAGAGGCCTCCCCAGATGTTATCACAGGTATATTGACTATTCAATCTCATGATGTGTATGCCCGTATTGATCCCGGATCTTTTTTGTCCTATGTTACTCCTTATATTGCTACGAGCTTCGGGATAGAACCGGAACAACTTCATGAGCCATTCTCTGTATCTACTCTGGTTGGCGAGTCTATTATGGCCGCACGGACTTATAGGGATTGTGTTGTCACGGTGCATGGTCGGGATACCATGGCCAATCTTATTGAACTAGGGATGATTGATTTTGATGTAATAATGGGAATGGATTGGCTCTATTCATGTTTTGCCAAACTTGACTATCGGACCAGAATTATGAGGCTTGAGTTTCCTAACGAGCCAACTATTGAGTGAGAGAGGAATAATGTTATGCCAAAAGGTAGGTTTATTTCTTACCTTAAAGCCACAAAGATAATCAGGAAGGGGTATATTTATCATTTGGTCCGAGTTACGGACACCACTACTGAGGTGGCTACCCTTGAATTTGTACCAATTGTGAATGATTTCCCCGATGTCTTTCCGGATGAGCTCCCTGGAATTCCTCCAGACAGGAAAATTGATTTTGGGATTGATATGATGCCAGACACGCAGCCTATATCCATTCCACCTTATAGAATGGCGCCGGCAGAATTAAAAGAGCTAAAGGAACAACTAAGGGATTTGCTAGAGAAAGGTTTCATCCGACCGAGTGTGTCACCTTGGGGCGCACCGGTTCTCTTTGTCAGAAAGAAAGATGGATCGCTGCGGATGTGTATTGATTATCGGCAACTCAACAAAGTCACAATAAAAAACAAATACCCATTGCCTAGAATAGATAATTTGTATGACCAATTACAAGGAGCTAATTTCTTCTCCAAAATTGATTTGCGGTACGGGTACCATCAATTGAAGGTAAGGGAGCAGGATATTCCGAAAACAGCTTTCAGAACCCGGTATGGGCACTTTGAATTTTTGGTAATGTCTTTCGGGCTAACAAATGCCCCGGCAGCTTTCATGGATCTTATGAATCGAGTCTTCAGGCCATTTCTTGACTCCTTTGTGATAGTATTCATTGATGACATCCTTGTATATTCACGAAGTCGAGAGGATCACGCTGACCACCCCAGGGCAGTTTTGCAGACTCTTCATCACCACCACTTGTATGCAAAGTTCTCGAAATGTGAATTTTGGCTTGAATCTGTTACATTCCTGGGTCATGTCATCTCCGGAGAAGGAATTAAGGTTGATCCTCAAAAGATTGCGGCGGTGAAGGATTGGCCAAAACCTACTGCTCCAACAGAGATTCGCAGTTTCTTGGGTTTGGCCGGGTATTATAGGAGGTTTGTAGAAGGGTTCTCCACTCTTGCCTCTCCATTGACTAAATTGACGCAGAAGGCGGTTAAGTTCCAGTGGTCCGATGCTTGTGAAAGGAGCTTTCAGGAATTGAAATCAAGATTGACTTCGGTGCCGGTATTGACCCTACCAGAGGGTACTGAGGGGTTTGTGGTGTATTGCGATGCTTCAAGGATCAGTCTTAGGTGTGTATTAATGCAACATGGTAAGGTCATAGCATATGCTTCAAGGCAACTTAAGAATCATGAAAAGAACTATCCAACTCATTATTTAGAGCTTGCGGCGGTAGTTTTTACATTAAAAATTTGGCGTCATTATTTGTATGGAGTCCATGGAGATGTATTCACGGACCACAAGAGTCTTCAATACATTTTCAAGTAGAAAGAATTGAACTTAAGGCAGAGAGGGTGGCTTGAGTTGCTCAAAGATTATGACATCGATATTATGTATCATCCGGGGAAAGCTAATGTGGTGGCAGATGCTCTTAGTCGGAAATCTATGGGTAGTTTGGCTCACTTGGAGGCATGTGAAAGGCCCTTAGCCCGGGAGGTTCACCAGTTGGCTGATTTGGGAGTTCAACTTACGGACTCTAGTGAAGGGGGAGTGATTGTGCGAAATAGGGCGGAATCATCGCTTGTGACGGAGTTCAAGGAGAAGAAATACAGTGATCCAGTGTTGGTGCAGCTGAAGGAATGGATTCATAAACATAAGACTATGGCTTTTCCTCTTGGCATGGATAACGGTACATTACGGTACCAAGGATGACTATGTGTTCCAAACGTAGATGGTCTTCGGGAAAGAATCATGGCAGAAGCTCATACTTCTAGATATTCCGTGTACCCAGGCTCTATAAAAATGTATCATGATCTCAAGGAAGTTTACTAGTGGAATGACATGAAGAGGGGTGTGGCGGACTTTGTGGCAAAATGTTCAAACTGTCAACAAGTGAAGGCCGAGCATCAAAGGCCCAGTGGGTTAGCTCAGAGTATAGAAATTCCAATGTGGAAATGGGAAATGATCAACATGGATTTTGTGGTAGAGTTACCGCACACTCCGCGTAGGTTTGACTCAATTTGGGCGATCGTGGATCGACTCACGAAATCAGCTCACTTTTTGCCGGTTAAATCCACCGACACTGCGGAACAATATGCTCAATTGTATATCAAGGAGATAGTCAGGCTTCATGGAACTCTAGTTTCCATCATTTCCAATCGAGGGGCCCAATTCACAGCTAATTTCTGGAAGAAATTTCAGCAAGGTTTGGGTACGCAGGTAAATCTTAGCACGACTTTCCATCCACAGACTGACGGGCAAGCAGAGCAGACTATTCAGACGCTTGAGGAAATATTGCGTGTGTGTGTGCTTGACTTCAAGGGTAGCTGGGATGATCATTTACCGATCATAGAATTTGCTTATAACAACAGCTTCCATGCCAGTATTCAGATGGCGCCATTTGAGGCCTTGTATGGTAGAAGATGTAGATCGCCGATTGGATGGTTCGATATTGGAGAAGCTGAACTAATAGGACCAGACCTTGTGCATCAGGCTATGGAAAAGGTTAAGATCATAAAAGAGCGGTTGAAAACTGCTCAGAGTCGTCAAAAATCCTACTTGGATGTTCGTCGCAGAGACTTAGAGTTCAAAGAAGATGATTGGGTGTTCTTGAAGGTATCTCCCATGAAGGGGATCATGCGGTTTGGAAAGAAAGGGGAATTAAGTCCGAGGTATGTCGGGCCGTATAGAATCATTCAAATGATAGGTCAGGTGGCGTACAAGCTTGAACTACCACCTGAGATTTCATTAGTACACCCGGTATTCCATGTGTCCATGTTGAAGAAGGTAGTTGGAGATCCGTCCGCTATTGTGCTGGTTGAGACCATCGAGGTTAGTGAAGAAGGTAGTTGGAGATCTGTCCGCTATGTCACCCATGAGGCTTCGGTTGGTTTTATTTTGTATTTTGTTGTGTCATTTAATTCTATATATGTTGCATAGGTGTGCTTCGGGGGCTCTTTGGCAGGTGGATAGGTCTAAATACAGAGGAAACTCTGGCGAATTTTTCAGGAAGTTAGGAAGTTAGGCAAATTTGGGGCTGATGGTATGTGGCATAACTGAAACTGTGTTAAGTGAACCTTGATCCTCATTCGAGAACGAATGATCTTAAGTGGGGGAGGATGTAAGGAACCGTAAATTTTTTAACCAAAATACTCGGGGTTTTGTGGTGCCAAGTTAGATTACTGCGTTACTATAGTAGTACCCTACAGACTGAGAGGTAAATATTTTGCAGAAGAACGCGTTTCTGCGGCCCATTATGCTGCCGCATAATCACTCTGCGGACCGCATAATGGCCGCAGAGTGAAGCAGTAAGTTTGGCCAATTTGAGGTCAGTTTTGCGGTCGATTATGTGACCGCATAATCGATATGCGGACCGCATATCGGTCGCATAATTCCTCTTGGGTTTCTGCGGAGGGAGTTTTGCGGTGCATTATGCGACCGCAGAATAAGTATGCGGACCGCATACTGGTCGCATACCTGAGCTGAAAGTTTAGGCCCCTGAGGGCCATTTCTGCGGTCACTTTGCGGACTGCATAACCATTATGCGGTCGCATATGCGACTGCAGACCTGTGTCGGGGTACCATTTTTCTTAATTTAAAACCCGACCCCCATTCCGTTAAAACACCCATTTAGTCTATTTTGAAGCTCATTTCTAATATTTCTAGAGTGAGAGAGAGAGGGTTCTAGAGGGAAGGCCTAATTTTCATCAATTAATCTTCAACCATCACTCAAAGCTTGGAAATATTCAAGTAGAACACCAAATTATTCATCCAAAAAGGTAAGACTTCATCATCCCAGCTCTTAATTTCAAACATAGCTATAGTGGGGTACTAGTGTGATACTTCATGGGTATAAGGGTGGTTTATCTTGCATGCATGTATGATAAAGAGTGTGGGAAAAAGTGAGCTAGAACCATGAGCGTTTTCCTAATTCTGGGTTCAATTTGTATATTGCTAAAATAGATTGAGGTTGCTAAGGGTTCCGGATAATTGTAGAGTCTAAAGAATCGCAATTGAGGTATGTATGGCTAACTCTCTTCTTCTTAGAATCGAACTCCTGGTGTTCGAATAATGGGTGTAAGTTCTAACTTGATCATACTAGAATTATTTTCCTTAGTGTGTTGGATTGAAAGATTCATGTTCCCTAATTATTTTTGATGGTTACCATGTTATCATGCTATTTGAGAATGTAATTATGATTTTTCATGCGCCTTCCCTTTTGTGTGAAATGCCTTATGTGATGGTACTTATCGACATGAATGATGATGTTGTTTGAACGAATAAAAAGGGAAAGACTTGAATTGTAAAATGTTCCCAAGTGCCAAGAACTAATTAATAAGTGAGGTTGTTTGTGCCATGTAACAAAATATGGGGAAGAAATGTGAATTGAGTGAACAATTGAAAGAGGTTATGTCTCAAGTGAGATGGCTTAGCCGATCGGGCCGAGATCGGACGCCATGTTATACACATGGCGGCAATTGTGTTGGAATTATTGATTTACATTGTGGATATGGATATGTATCACTTGAGATGGCTTAGCCGGTCGGGCTGAGATCGGACTCCGTGTAAAACACGGTGGCATTGTGAGTTGTGGCCTGGGCATTAAAGATTATTAATCTAAAAAGTTGGAAAGATTGAATTGGAAATTATGTGATCCTTACTTGGTGTTTCTTTGTATTTCTATGAAGTACTTAATGATTATTATGACTGTTTTCTCCTTGTTTCACTGTTCATTCTACTAAGATTGGTGTTTGCCTTACATACTAGTACTATTCGACAGTACTAACGTCCCTTTTGCCGGGGACGCTATATCTTCTAATGGATGTAGGTGGTTCCATCGCAGATAGTGCCGATCGCAGATAGTGGTGCTCTCTTTCTCTCCTCACAGTAGTCTTGGTGAGCCCCATTTCTCCCAGGGGTCATGCAGTCCTTCTTTTGTATAAGTTTTTATATTTTGAGGTATAGCCGGGGCCTTGTTGCCGGCATTGTCATGTTGCTCTTTTGTACTCTTAGAGACTCCGTAGACGTTTATGTGGGTCATATATGTATGTTGGGGTGGTCGTTGGATCGAGTTGTATTTTGAAAACTCAACTATGGCATAATATATATAAGGAAGAATGAACTAGCAACGTTTATATATTGATATAACTGATCTCTCCCCTGTTTTACAAATAGTGATGTGATCCCTTTTTGGATTATGTATGAGACGGGTAGGAAAGGTTTAATAGGCTTGCTTGACTGGGTCCACTCGGTTGGGCACCGGTCGCGCTACTCGAGGTTGGGGCGTGACACTCAGGTAAAGGAATTTCTGGATACAGGTTGTATTACACTCTATGGGTATATGGGAATCATAAAATAATTTAGTGGTTATTCGCGAAGGATGTAGTGTACATGGAGTAGGAATTTGCTCGGTTGCTTAGGAGTGTGAGTTACTCCTTTGGGAGTCGTCATGCCAATAGGGCACCAGTCGTTTGGCCCGTTTGGGGCGGTGTAATTGATATTTGAGTAGAGTGGATGACTCTCGAAAATGGTTCTAATGGATTCAAGAATTATATGTAGCGATTTGGAATTTTCAAGATTGGTACATGGCTAGAAACTGAGAGTTACATTGGATGGTGTCGAGACTTGTGGTATTTTTATACCATTGTGGATTATGCATTTCTGCGTCGAGAAGGTGAAGGAAATAATTTTAGGTTTACATAAGGTCTCTTTAGAGTGGGTATCTTGGTTGTGGTGCTTTGGGGTACTTACGAGGGAAGTCAGCGGCTTATGGGCCTTAGGGCATTGTGGTTTTATACTAGGGTCTCTTGTGTGGTGAATTTTGATTAAGGATCGTGGTGTTCCAGCAAGGAGAAGTATCAATTTGAAGGCAATTTGGAAGGGACTTGGAGAAATAGGATAGCGTAGTAGTAGGTTGGATCAGCATAGTAATGGATATAATCAGTTCTTTGGGTACTTATGATATGGCTAGTCTCTATATGTGTTTCGTGGCAATGCTCTTGGGTTTTGGCGACCTCTGCGGCTGGGTGAGTTAGAGAGATTCAGTTCTGATAGCTTGTTTATGTGCAAATGGGTTTCAAAGAGTTCCCACTAGGTTTTACCACGGTTCGAGGAGTATATTTCCTACCGGGTGAGGAATATGTTGCGTATTGGGATTTTCTCCGGGATGAGATCAATGGAAGGTTTCTGACTGATCAGGTATGTATTCTGGTTGTCACTCAGAGTTGATTATGAGATTCTTATACTCTTCACAGGATGGCATGGTAGATGCGGTGTGTTGTGTGGGATTGAGATTTGCATCTGCAAAGTCACCGTTAAGTTTTTTAGGGAATGACATAAATTCGTAGGCAGCATGGATGGTTTTAGATGACTAGGTAAATGATATTACTAATCAGTATGACCTGATGAGAGTATACATTTCAGAAGGGGCAATGTGTTTTGATTTATGGGTACTTCATTGGTATTGTGGCACTCTCCTAGTTGATCGACTGATGATATTTAAATTTTCCTACGTGGCACAGAAGAATTTTAGAAGTATTTCTCGTGGGAGGATCGTGTATGAGAGATGTGTTAGACATTCTGGCGGTGGAGATGGAATCAGATATGATGATTCGTGTGTTTTATGGATTTGGAGGCTGGGAGTTCTCAGGAGCAGATTGTTTCATGGTTGTGGACTGTGAGGTTGTGGCCGAAGCTAGCCAGATGATAGTATGTGTTATGATTTAGTCATTGTGGATTTTCGGAGGGTTATTTATCTATTTGTGGGTGACCAGAGTCAATTTGGGGGTCCATTGGTAGGCCCAATTAGGATGTGTATTCTACATCGAGCCGGATTGGTTTGCTCTATACTTCTATTATTGAGGGATGTGCCATTCAGTTGTTGTTGAGCTTATTCATATTCTGAGATGATCTATGAGTTTCTCTTCTATGCTACGAGGAGTTGTGATCTGTTGGTTTATAGCACACCTGGTGCGGTTATATTTGGGCTTTATAGCGAAATTTGAGCGAGATAAGTAATTGGGTATTGCATGGTTGATGACATATGGGTTATGTTCTTTCTGGTTTTGCATGGCATTGTGTCATCTGCTTCTCCGTGGTTATGTTAATGCACTTTGAGTACTTGATATCGGATTGAGCGTGGTTATTGATTTTAAGCATGGTGGCTGAGGTATTTCATATGGATCAGTCTTTGGATGGGGTCGCGCATTACAACAGAGTTATGTTGAGATATGATCCTTGGTGTTAGATCCGTGTTCTATGATTCTACGGTGTGTGATGGGTTCTTAGCATTGCATCGGGGTGGTACCCGTCGAGCTTGCGGGACGATTCTCTTGTTTGAGTCATTTTCGTAATTAAGTACATCTGGAATGTTGCTTATTGGTGCACGGATTGCACGGGTTGTGGCTTTAGATAGTATTGGTGTGGCATATCAGTAGAGTAGTTGGTATTTGATGAGATGAGGTCATTGTACCTAGAATGGATACTATTGGAATTGATGTCAGCATGGTTGGAAAGATAATATCGGAAGTCGGCTTAGAAATTTGCTATAGTCTTATCGAAGGAGATGGAGTACCATGACTTGTTGAATTGATGAATGGTTATGAGTTCTTCATATTTCTTTCATCATTGGCAGTGTACGAAGGTTTTATAATGGAGTCTTGTTTGACATGAGGTTTATTACCGGCATTGGGTTGATTTGAACAGCTACTGTGATTAGAAATCATTGCTTCGAGCATTTGAACTATGTGGTATTTGAATTTGAGTATTTGAGTTATGGTTACGACTTTTGGTACAGCTTGTTCATACTTATACGGTATGTAGATGCAAAATTTTGATCTTATAAGAAATTCCAGATGTTTGAAATTTGATTCGAAGGTTTGTGAGCTAGGTTGAATTGAGAAATTACAGTTATGTTGTGTTATCGGACCTGTATGGGATAGGGTGACGTGGGATCACCCCCGGATATGTGCATGGTAAGGTTATACGGCGGTTTGATGGCTTTGCGAACAACTCCGGACACGTTCGAGGACGAATGTATGTGGGGTAGGATGTAACGACCCGATCGGTCATTTTGAGCATTTACACTTCGCTCGGTTGTTTGAGGGCATGAGTAGCTCCGTATGATGTAATATTACTTATTTGAATTATCAGTTTTGGCTTTCAGGTTATTCGGAATTGATTTGAAAGAATGATTCTCAACTAGAAGCTTTAAATTTGAAAGAGTCGACCAAGTTTGACTTTTTGTGAATTTGAACCCGAAACAGAGTTTTGATTGTTCCATTAGCTCCGTTGGGTGATTTCGGACTTAGGAGCGCGTCTGGATTGTGATTGGGAGGTCCGTGGTTGAATTTGGCTCGAAATGGTGAAAGTTGAAATTTTGGAAAGTTTGACCGGGAGTGGACTTTTTGATATCGGGATCGGATTCCGATTCCGGAAGTTGGAGCAGGTCCGTAATATCGAATGTGACTTGTGTGCAAAATTTGAGGTCAATCAGACGTGATTTGATAGGTTTCGACATCGGTTGTGGAAGTTTGAAGTTTCAAAGTTCATTGAATTCGAATTGAGGTGTGATTCGTCGTTCCGATGTTGTTTTGTATGTTTTGAGGCCTCGAGTAGGTCCGTGTTATGTTATGGGACTTGTTGGTATGTTTGGACGGGGTGTCAAGGGGCTCGGGCGTGTTTCGGATTAATTTCTCATCATTTTTCTTCATTTTTGGTACTGTTGTGTTCTGCTATTTTCTGGTGTCTCAGTTCTTCATCGCGTGGCAAGTTTTGCGAACGCGTAGTGTATTTTGATGGCACCAGAAAATTGTTCTTCGCGATTGCGACGTATGTCTCGCGTTCGCGTAGAGTTGGGGCAAGTCCTCTTCGCGTTCGCGTAGTGTTGAGGTTGGCAGCTGGGAATTTGAGCGTTCTTCTATGCTATCGCGTAAGGTTAGTCGTGTTCGCGAAGCTTTGGCAGCAGTGTTCATCGCGTTCGCGTGGGGTGCATCGCGAACGTGTAGAGACTTTAGTGGCAGTGTGAGATTTATTCATCGCGAATGCGATGGTTTTCCCGCGTTCGCGAAAGAGGACGTCTGGGCAGTGTATATAGTACTCTATTTAGAAGGTTTCAGACATTTTTACATTTTGGGAGCTATGGAGCTCGGATTGAGGCGATTCTTGAAGCAATTTTCACCATATGAATTGGGGTAAGTGTTCTCTACTCGATTTTGGTTATATTTCATGAATCTATCTTCATTTTTGGTAATTGGATTGTGAATTTTAAAGAGGAAATTGGGGGTTTTGGCCTAAAGTTTCATAATATGAATTTTTGAGTTTTGAACATCGAATTGGAGTCGGATTTGAGTGAAATTAGTGTGATTGGACTCATAATTGAATGAGTTGTTGAATTTTGTAAATTTTATCGGGTTCCGAGTTGCGGGCCCGGGTTGGGCTTTTGGCCAGTTTTGGGCTTTTTGATTCAAGATTTGATCTTTTTCGATCGGGATTGGTTCACTACTAGAAATTAGACTTATGGTGACGGTTCCAAAACCGCTGCAGAAGGAATTAAAATCATTGCCATAGAGATATTGCGACGGTTTTATGGCCGTTACAACAGGTTTCGTCGTGATAGATCTATTGTGACGGTTCTGTGTAACGGTTTAATAACCGATGCAAAAGACGGTCTATTGCAACAGTTATTCTTTGAATGATGTTACGACGGGTTTTTTATTCAATAGAACGGTTACAAACCGTTGCAATAGAGTTCATTAGCAACTGTTGTTCAGGCTATTGCTATAGTTATTTTATACTATTGCAGTGGTTACTTAATGCTATTACGACGGTTACGTTATACTATTGCAACGGTCACTTTTGGCTTATGCGATTTGGGGCTCATGGTATTGCAACGGTTATATTGATATATTGCGACGGCTATTTTCTGGGCTACTGCAACGCCTATCATATCTCTATTGCAACAGTTAAACAAACCAACAATGTAACACACCTTGAAATATATATAATTTACGAGAAAAATCTATTTTTAAACAAAATCAGAATCCATAATAGGTGTAATATCCATAAAAGCAAAATATATAACAATATCTGCAGTGAATTGGAACACATAAGTTTCCAAAGTGTACAAAAATAAAATATTTCTACAGCATATGTAAAGTTTCATCATGAATCAACCTAATACTCCTAAGTAAGATCTTCATCACTTTTGTCGCCTACTTCAAGTTCTCCACCTACAAATAATCAAAAAACAAACAATTTAGCAAAAGTTTTATAAAAGGATTTCATTTAAAGATATATGTATATTAATGTCATGGCACGTAGTAAGATTAAACAAATTGACAAATACACAATCCCATACTTTCCAAAAAAGAAAAAGAACCCAAACACTACCCTACCTGATACACTTCAGAACATAAAAGGTGACATAGTGCAACATTAAATAATGAAATACATATACCTCAACAACCCAAAAAAACTTCTGCTGATCTAAGGAACCACATAAAATCCACAACCCACATCTTTAATCAAGAAAATGACAGATCAAGCAGCTTCTATTACAAAAAATTACATGAACAAGAAGCAGATTCTTTTACAAAAGATACATGAACGAAAGCCATCACAGGCAGAAACAACTGCTTCAGCACAAAAAACTAATGGGAGCATTTCCACCTCCAGAAAGCATATAGAAACAGTTATTTGGATGACCATCTAAGGCAGGTTTTTGGACATTATGGACAGCTGCTTCATGTGAAAATACCAGTAGGCAAACGTTGTGGTTTTGTTCAATTTACTGACAGGTAAACTAATGTGCCTTCTGATGTACAACACAACCATAGCATACACTTTGTTCAATTTGTTCACACAAAGGTTTGGATCTGATTCATGGATCCTCAAGTTTGTATTGGATGTAAAACACAACCATAGCATACACTTTATGATGAAGCGAGGTAAGGAAGTCATTGCTCGAAGGAGTGACTCAGCTATCAATACTGCCCAGTTTTATCAACCATAGCATACACTTCATCAATCAACACTGCCCAGTTTTATCAAAATTCTTGGCAGGATGAGTGACAACCACAATGGGACCTTTAACTTTCTGGAATCATTTGAAGAAGTAATAGAATCTATTGAAAAAGCCAAAACATCTAATAATAAAGGAAGCATCGTGATAATTTGCTTCTGTAAGGGGGTTTGAAATGATCAACATGCCATACATCTTGCCTTCTTGAACAGAAATAAGCTATTGTTCAACACGATTTTTAATTCAAAAGCCACCTGGTAATGCTTTATATCTACATCATCCATGATACATAAGAAATACACAGACGTGCGCCCCTCATTGTTATATGCAATGACTCCACGCAAAAAGGAAGGGCAATTTGATCGAGCAACATGGTGCTATTTACACTCACAAACAAAAGAGAAGCTGGAGCAAAAGCAGGAGAGCTACTGGAGAATAAAGCTGCCCAGATTTTGGGCAGACATGATGACATTTTTGACGATGCTGACTTTTCAAAGTAGGATGCTGTCTACATAGAAACTGTGATGAATTGATTTGGCAGTATGTTGACAGTAATGCATAGAAACTGTCTACATTACCAGGTGGCAGTATGTTGACACAATTGATAGTTTGTTTTTGACGATGCTGACAGTAATGCATAGAAACTGTGATGAATTGATTTGGCAGTAACAATTTTACTTTAAACCTAAATTAATCTCTATTTGGGTAATACATGTCAACATTATGAGAGAATACAACAAAATGTGGAGATTGAGTACCCTGGCATTTGGAACTAATATGGAGATTGTGTCAAACATATTGCCAAATCAATTCATCAAAGTAGGATGCTGTCTACATTAATTTTGCTGTCTACATTTTCTATGCATTACTGTCAGAAATGATGCTGTCTACATTAGTTTTTATAACTTGAATGATACTTTTCTCCTTTGGTACTTCGAAGTGTCATTTTGCTTTGGGTAAGTAGGAAGAGTTCGAGACTCAAATAACTTGAATGCAAAGCTATCAATTTCTATTCAGAATAATCAACAGCAATCTAGACTCCAATATGGAAAACTCAACCACAGTAAAATTTAATACACATATATTAACAAATATCAGCAGCTCTACAGTTGCTAAAATATGAAGTTTAGCCTGGGAATAAAGTGATACTAACCTTGATTGTTGCTACCTGTAGATGGTCGATAGATCAGTTGATTAGCAGCTTGTGGTGCAGAGGTAGCTTCTCCTAGTGACGAAACAGACAATGTTGCTAGTATGTTTGGATTAATTAATCCTGCACGCTGAAGTTGAGCAATTACATCTGCTGTAATTGCTTGTCACATAGTTCTCTTTTGTTCCTCCATCTTTCGAATCCTTTCTTGCATTTCTTGCACTGTATCATTTGTGGCATTTGAAGTCGGCTCGAAATGGCCCACTTTTCCTTTCAAAGTAGTCTTTGTAACCCCTCGTCCATATAATCTTAAACGTCCTGAATGTTCAGGACCCATGACAGATGAAAATGCATCAACAGACTGACTGCCATCTACACTTTGCTGTGTTTCAATTTTTTCCATTTCAGCCTAACAAAGAAAATTCAACAAAAGAATTAAAGTAAATAAAAAATAAGGAAGAAGAATAAATAAAATGATCTCATTTAAAACTTGCAAATAGATAATATTCGTACAATTTTACTAGTTGTATTTTCGTCTGAGTCCTTGTACAAACGCCCAGGTTTTCTTGCTCTTGTGGCCACAAACATCTCCTTAAGTGATATAGATTCCTTTATTTTTTCCTAGTCGCATGAAAATAGATATAAGAGATCTTTAAAAAATATAATAGATATAATAATAAATAAGAGTACACACCAATTCATTACGGATTACAGCAAAACTTATTTTGCCAGCTGTGTGTGGATCCGTCAACTTTTTCTGATTCTCCTTGTTGATTTCGGATGATATCTGCAAATAAAATGAGTCAATACAATATATCTAAATAACACAATTAGTAGCATTTTGAAGAAAAAAAACAGAGGAACAAAAGACTATATTTTCATCAAAATTCTCCAGTATTAACAGATTGTGAAGACTATTGTCAAGACCATGGTTTATATTTACCTGTAGTTTATCAGAACTCCAATATTTCAGGAGTTCTTTAAACTGAAATTCTGGTATATAACCAGGCCTTTTTGTCATTCGAACTTCATCATTTTGATAGGCATCATAATGATCTTTCTTCCGTTGACTTTTATGCCTTCTCCAAGCATTTCCAATTGAAAATAAAGTCCATGTTTTTGCAGCATCGGGAATATCATACTTCGACTACAATTTGATTTCATTTGATTAGCAGAAATTGTAACATACTTTTAACAAATAACTGAACATTTGTATCGGAACTTCAAACCTTGGTATATGTCCATAAATCGTCTTTTGTGTCCATTTTCCTCCAACAGTGGATCTTTTCTTGTAAGGTAGCTTTGATCATTCCCTCCTCAACACTACTTCTGTCCATTATCATAAGCTTGTTGCTTATTCAGAAAAACCTCGGACACGTCCCGTTGTACATCTATATATATACTATGTTGTTCAAGATAATCTTAACTTGCTTATTGACTTGCCAACATGGTTAACCAGGAGCAAAATTTTAGCTCTAAATTGCTTTTATTGGCTGCTAGTTGTCTACTTGTAGTATGTACAAAGTATGTAAATCGTGCTCCATTCGATGAAGCAGCAAATCAGTTTCATTTTCTTGTTATGTTTGTAAGATTGTTTGTTTCTCTAAGTTTAATTTTGCATTTCTGAATGGATATAATGACAGGGGAGAGATGGAAGATGGAGAGTGGACAATGGTGCAGAAGAGTGGGAACCAATTTGTGGTGAATGCCCAACCTTTTTATGTGAATGGATTAAATACTTACTGGTTAATGTTGTTTGCTGCTGATCAGTCCACAAGGGAAAAAGTTACTGAGACGTTTCAGCAGGCGTCTGCTGTCGGTCTATCAGTATGCCGGACTTGGGCTTTTAATGATGGCCAATGGCGAGCTCTTCAGAAAACTCCTGCTGTTTAAAAGTAATATAATTCATCAGTCAAAATTTAAAATAGTAATAAAGTAGCATTATTTAAGAACATTTATTTTGGTTATTTTTGATCGGTAAGAGTAAGATAGAGACACAGAACAGATTGAATTATAGAAAAAACTAAACTTCTCACAGTCCTCTTTACAATATGGAGATAACTATCCAGGAGAGGATGATTTGGCTATTGTACGGGCTATTTTGATGTGGGTATCTTGCAATATAGTGTTTAGTACCTTGTATTTGATGGTCCTAACTAAGTTATCCAACTTCTGTTGGTGGACATTCTGAACTTTACACTTCGACAAACTTATGTTCAGTCTCCCAAGTCTGTAATCTCCATAAAATTTCTGGGCATTGCTGCAATTCGCCCTAGTCTATTTGCTTAATCTGATTGAGGCACACATTTAAAACCAAGTTAAAGTTCAGGCTAAATGAAGGGATATTGACACATGTATACAACTTTAAAGAGTAAGTTTGGCGCAATTTAGCCAACAATCGACGTTAACGTACAATGGGAGCCTCCCTATTTTAGTCCAAAAACTGCAAGCATTCAGACTAAACTATTGAAGGTCTAGCCGTTCTGGGTGGTATAATTTTGTTAGAAAAGAGCACTAAGGTACAGCACGCGCGCGCACACACTCACATTGTACATGTACTTAATCAACATTAAGAAATTGAGTCAACTGTTACTATTAGCAGTTGTATACATCTCACTTTCTGCTATAACTACAAGGTTGCTAGCAGGGCAGCAACTATCTTATTTAGCGGGCTTTTGTTGTGGCTTCTTGTTAATCTTTTATTGCTCTTATTTATATGCTATATTGGGGATAATTTTTGTTTCTTTCCTGTTGGGCATAAAAAAAGAGCATTTTAGATCAGGTTATGCAAAAAAAAAAAAACAAACAGAAAACCAAACAAGAGCATTTTAGAACACCCATTGATAAAAAAAATTGACAAATTGATCAGGTTATGCATAAAAACCCATTGATAAAAAAATTGATCAGGTTATGCATGAAAAAACACCCATTTTAGAACACAAGAGCCAAACAACCAGAAAACCAACAAAAAAAGTAAAATCCCCATATATATATACAACAATTTTCTCCAACTCTCCCAACTTTAAATTTCTCTATTTAAGTTTTAGAACTTTGTCGACCTCAACAATGGAGTTTTGAAGGGTATTTGTCACTTTAATTCCTCCCAAACAGCAGTAAACTCATTATTCAGTACAAAATAAACTTCGAATAAAATTTTGGCTCAAAGAATTGAAACCTAGTTTCTCAAACTCCAATTTTACTAAAACCCAAAATTTAAGCAATCTTCTTTAATTTTTTATCATAGATATTTTTCACGAAAAACTCAAATCTTCACCAAATTTGAGATACAAACTTTAAACCACACTAAAATTAAAAACCAAACATAAATTAGAACAAAAGATAGTAACTTCATAGAAACCCATTTGTGTATTTTGTAATCTTTTCCAAAAATACTTGAATGGAAAATCTAGAGATAGGGAACTTATAAGCCATGGAGGAGAGCATGCAGACCTATTGTAGTAGAGAGCAATATTGGTCGAAGCCTTCGCTGGTCGAAATCCTTCACTGGTCGAAATCTCGCTGGATGTGGAGCCGTTTTTTGATCTTGAAGAAGCTTCACTGGAGGGTTTTTCTCAATGAACTGAATAGAAAAGAAGAAGGCCCCTCTTTTACTTTGACTGGTCAAAATCCTTCGCGTGGAGCCGTTTTTCGCTCTTGAAGAAGCTTCAGAGGGTTTTTCTCAATGAACTGAATAGAAAAGAAGAAGACCCCTCTTTTACTTTGATACGTGTAATTTTGGAATTATTTTTTAATTATAAAAGGAGCATTCGCGGGTTTAGTGAAATAATTGAAGGGAAATGAAATCCTCTTTTTTACACAGAACCATCTCCACAAAGTTATTTTTACCAAACTGTCTCCATAGAGAGGTATGTGGCAACGGTTGTGGTACTAATGCGTCGGTTTAGTTTTAATACTGTCTTAATAGGCTCAAGCGGCTATTGCGACGGTTGTAACCCTTGCAATAGACCATATATTGCAAGGGTTATGTAACCATTTCTAAATAACTGATGCAATAGGTTTATTTTCTAGTAGTGGTTCTTTTAGTATTGTTGATATACTTGAGTTGTTTTGGGTTAGTTTCGGGCCGTTCGGAGGTCAGAACGCGCGGGATGGCATTTTGGAGTATCGCTTGGCTTGCTCGGTGTTGGAATTGGCTTGTTCGAGGTAAGTAACTCTTCTAATCTTAGTGTTGAGGGTATGAAACCCCGAAATACGTGTTATGCGATTTGTGTTGAGGTGACACACATGCTAGGTGGCGGGCGTGTGGGCGTGCACCATGTGAATTGGGACTCTGTTGTTTTCATGGCACTGAATAGTGGCCCTATTTTGTTGATATCCGTGTTTTCGCCATGTGATAAAGTAATTGAACTGTCAATCATGCTAGATATCATGTTTAGGCTTTATGCCGATATTGTTTGGACCCATAGTGGTCGTTTCTTACTGTCATCTCACTGATTTCATTGATATTTCGTACTCAGTCATATTCATGCATTCATACCATATCTCAGTCTCAGATATTACTTATTGATACAGCATATCATTGTTGTCGGGCTAGTTTCATGACATTGTGAACCCGTGAGTGAGACTGGAGAGATTGATAACTGAGTGAGGCCGAGGGCCTGAGTGAGAGTGACATTTTGGGATCGGGCTACACGCCACAACATATTATATTGATTATATTTTATATGGGTCGGGTTGCACGCCGCAACGAGCCTTAGGGATGTATGTGTGTATATATATATATATATATATATATATATATATATATATATATGGATCGGGTTGCACGCCGCACGAGTCTTATGGTTGTTTATATGTTATGGGATCGGGCTGCACGCCGCATCGATATAGCACTTGGGCTGAAGGAGTCCCTCCGGAGTCTGCACACCCCCAGTGAGCGCAGTCGACTATATATATATGGATCGGGTTGCGCGCCACAACGGGCCTTATGGTCATATATGGATCGGGCTGCACGCCGCATCAGGTATTGTACAACGCTGAGTGATTGAGTGTGCTGAGCCTTGAGCATAGTGAGAGAGAATGTGAAACAGTGAGATTGAGTACTCTAAGAGTGTGAGAACATAATTCATCTCTGAGATACATGGCATTGGCATGCACATATGACATACAGGCATAGAGACATATTTTTTCTCATGCTGTACAATATCACGTCATTCATAACTTTTTACACATATTGATATGTGAGCATAGAGAGGTATTTCACACTTGCTATCTGGAAAGAAAATGAAACATCTTATTTATTGTGGAAAGGATATTTGAAAAAATTACAGTTTTCAAACTTACTCATATTTTTGGCATTTTCGATAAAAGATTTGGGTTTTCACTAAGATACTTGAAAATCATGACTATTTTCTGAAACTGTGAATGAAATGAGCATTTTACTTCTGAGATACATCTTTTATTACTTATATTATGCTGTTATGAACTGTTGTGGGATATTAGTTTTGAACCCGACCTTGGTACAAGCCCGTCACTACTTTCAACCTAAGGTTAGGTTTGTTACTTATTGAGTACATGGGGTCGGTTGTACTCATACTACACTTCTGCACCTTGCGTGCAGATGTTGGCTACTGATGTTGCTGTGTTCGATGGGAGCTGGATTGAAGATGTACCTCCATCCCGACTGTAGCTGCCTTTCGTTCGTGGTAGCTTTAGATCTGTAAAACTATGTTTATGTACTATTCAAACAGACTATGTATTTATTTCATTTCTGCTTTGTAAACTCTATTCTTAGAAGCTCATGATTTGTACTACCAGTTCTTGGGGAATGTATTGGATTCAGATATTTCTTTACTTAATTACTTTATTAATTGTTATTGGTATTGGTTAGTAGTTAATTGGCTTACCTAGCGGGTTGGGTTAGGTGCCATCACGACTAGTCGGATTTTGGGTCGTGATATTCTACTAATTGAACTCTTATTTGGTGTGTTGATATCTTTTAAAAAAATATTTCTTTTTTAAAATTTTAGTTTCTAAAACTTTATTTTTCAATAATAATTACTTTTATAATAATGTAAGTGAAAATATTATCCTTAATTCAAAACTCATTTTAATTGGCTATCTAAAATTTTAAAAAATTCTTTAGTCAATGAATATTGTTTCCCAGTATGACTCCATTTTGATATTTGATATTAACCGTATTAAATATCTGAGTTATTTGAATTATATCTTAATAACCTTAAAATTTAAACCTTCTAAATAATTATAGATAATCGTTAGATATTAATTAAGAAACAGTACATGAAAAAAGACTAACATTTTCTCAAATCTCGTAGTGATAATTTTATTTTTGCACTATTCTCATTGGTGTTATTGGAACCTAAAAATAGCCACAAAGCGAAATAATAACTCATATTTATGGCAAAGCATAAAGGTTGACACAATATAAACGATTCTTTGATTACGACGTGATTCTTTTACTACGACTTAAACTCTTATTTGGTATGATATTATCTTTCAAAAAATATTTCTATTTTGAAATTTCAATTTCTAAAACTTTATATATATTTCAATAATGATTATCTTTATAATGATGCAAGTGAGGATATTATCCTTAATTTAAAATTTACTTTAATCGGCTATCTAAAAAATTTAAATGATTCTTTAGCCGGAAAAACTTTATTTCGGTATGACTCCATTTTAAGTTTATCGATATCTCTAGCTAAAGATTTTAAATTTTTAATACCCTATACACACTAAAATTTTATTCTTTGAATCATTAAATGTTAAATTAGTTGATTGTTATTATATAACACTATATATATTATTTTAAAATTGCCAAGTAGTTTATTTTTCGACACTATACTTGGCTTAACCTCAATGCAAACTACTCAAATTACATTTAAATTCAAATTCGTATATCATATCAGTTTGTTAGTAATAGTGATTTTTTTAAAAACGGCACACAATGTAAATTAAAAAATAAAGAATATTCTATGATACCCTTATCTTATAATCTATGTATTTGAGTTGAAAATAATATTTGAAATCGATGAGATTAGCTTCCAAAATTTTTATACTAAACAAAGATAAAACATAAAAAGAAATTCGTTGTCATCTCTTATTTCTGGTTTTTAGATCTTTCATACATTCTTTTTCAATATTTATTTTCTTTATCTTATTTTTTATGTCATTCTTTCTTTTGTTATAAAAAATTATTTTATTTAACTATAAAAAGATGATTTTTAATAGAAATTGACTACATAAGAACTTTATTTATATTTTTAGTCTTTGGTTGAAATTTTTTCATATTTTTCTTTTGGCTTTATCTAATCAGCCTAAATAGGTGCTCGCCCGACCACTTAAATTAAAAAATTGAAGGATGTGTAATTTATATATAATCCATATATAATATATATAATCTTGTGTTGTCGGTATATCATCTATTTATATTGGCTATAAAAAGTAAAGAATAAATCTGGCCAGATATTTATGTAAATATTGCATAAGATTTCGGATTTTTGAGTTTATCCATGATATGACTTCTATTATAATAATTTTAAAAACTCTCTACTAATTTTCAAAAATATATTATCTTTTTATTATATTTGAAGTAGAAAAAAGTAAAGAGTTTTTTTAAAATAATTTGTTTACATTTTTAAAGAAAAAATATTTCACGTCATACCAATTTTGTTTTTTTAAAAATATACACTTTGTTACACTTGAAAATCACAATAGAAACTATCAATTACAAACCAATATCTCTCTTGTTGAGTTCGAGAAAACAAAACCTTTTATATAATCTAATGATTCAAAACTAATATTCTTCAACGAAAAAAATATTATACCCTTGCAATATTGACTTGACTGCAGCTAAATGAAGGGGTTTTACCTTATACCCTTCAATTCCTAGAATGTGCTAAATTGAAATTAATGATAGCAATTGTATAACCAAAGCTTTGTTAATTGTTTGATGTCCATTTATACAAATTGACTCTTCAAACAAATATTTTTTAAAAAGAAAAGAAAAAAACATTTTTTTTTAATATTGACTAATTTTTGTTATGTTTCTTTCTCTAGCATGTATGTTTACTTCATTATATATGTAAGTAAACTTTTATTCGATTTAAAACTCTTTTTTTATTATTTGGATAAAAATAGACGTGTACCCAATATATTACATTTATTTTAAAAGAAATTCGCTTTATTCAAATCTATCTACAATGTTTTAAAGAACTATTTATAGGGTTTTAAATGTGAAAGAGTTTTATAGTTACATGGAGTAGTTTTTTTTTGTTTTTTGTTTTGCCAGAGGCGAAGTAATATTTAAATAATTAGAAAAGATAACAAAAGTTTCTAACATTATTGCATATGATCATTAGCCAAATTAAGTATGATAACATGATAAAAAAAGACAAAATTTTATTTTTAGTTTAAATTCAAATTTTAAAACTTTATCAATAAATTCAAAATTATCTTTTAATTCAAATTCAGTTTTTATATATATATATATATATATATATATATATTATTTGTATTTGATATATATATATATTTGTATTTGACTAACTATACAAATGTAGAATAAAGTTACCATATAATATTGACATTTATTAGCTTGCTACGTGACTTAACCATAATGCCAATTATATATGGTAACTTTATTCCTTTAATATATATATATATAGATATAGATTTTTCTAATATTTCCTATTTAATAATATTTTATAGCATTATATTAAGAAAAAGTTATTTATGGGAGGGGGTGATGTTTTGGTCTAATAGAAATCATCTATAGTTGACAAATTAAAAGTTAATATCAAATTCTTATTGATATCACTATACGCATACTTTCAAGAATGAATACATGGACGTTACACATTGTCACAATTACAAGTGGGGGATACATGGACGTTACACACCATGAAGCTCTTTCTCTCTCTCTTTAATGTTTTCTTTAATTACTCAAAAGACTAAAAGTTGTAAGTAACATATTTTTATGATGGGAATCAAATGATCCTCTCCATTTAATATTTGTATGAGCAGGCTAAGCTCAAATAGTTAAACAATCTTGGCCAATATGAAATTTCAATGCACTTATTTCAAATTATATTATCATAAAATAAAATTATAAAATGTCAGTTAGTTTTTAGCGAAGAAAGACCAAACTTGATGAGGGTGGAAGGACTTTGTCCGAGCCTCAGCAAATACTATTGCTAAAGCAAAATAATTAGTGAATTATGATGCAATAAACAGATGGCTAAATAGTGTGTCGATTCACATGATTAGACAAAAGGACATATGTATCCCTCCCACTTGCAATTGTAATGGCATCATAGAGGAACTGTAATTTTTTAACTGGTCTTAAAATCTGAAAATGTATGGATTTCCACAAAATATTTTATATGATTGGCAATGTCAAGACCAAATAATTTGATTAAGAAAGGTCATCAGTTAAACTCTACTTGCAACTATAACCTCATCTAGAATATCTCTGAGGCGATACGAATTAAGCTTGGGCTAGAAGTACATTATGGAGCAAAATAGCACGTAGAAAGAATTCTAATTAAGTGGCAACCTAGAAATCAAAACACTAAAAAGGAAAGAGAGCACTTAAATCTGTCTTTGTGCTCTTCCCTTTGTATTTCACCCTTAAACTTCTTGTATAGATCAATCAAATATTTTCTCTCTGATTCGGATCCTCTATAATTTGCTGCATCAGCCTCCATGATCTGCAGAAAACATATAAGAGTTCCTCAAATAAATGTTAAGCATATCTAATACTCAATTTATAATATAAAATAGAGTAAATTGTTACCTTTGGATAATACATACTTTGAAAAATCTCACATAGAATAAAATTAAAATTTACGAGAAGGAAAATAAAGAAGGAAGTTGTAAAAAAAAGCAAAAAAGAAGAAGGAGGTAATACGTTAGTATATCTTTGTTCAAAATATAGATGTCCTTATATAGGTACATATGGAGAAAGACAATAATAAATTATCATAAACTTATACATTAATCATTTGGGGGTTATGGATATGAAATGTATGGGAGTTATTGAGATTATTAAATATATATATATATAGATGGATTGTTCAATCTTATCGTTCTCTATTGTATCATTGATTTTTACTTTATTTTCCTTTTCTGGACACTAATAATATTTATTGTATTATCTTTTACGTTGTATTAGTCATATGTGTACTGTACTTATAATTGCATTATTTTTAGCTACGTAATTATTTGTATCATAATCAGAGTTTGCTCGAAATTGCATTAAAAAGTCATTATTGAATCATTGATTTAACTTTGTTTCTTTTTCTTTTTCTCTGAAAATAATAATTTTTATTCGTATATTTTCTTTTGTATGTCAAAGCATGTGAAGCAAATATGGATATCTATCAAAGCAAACTTGAATTAAAGTACAATTATAAAAATATTTGTTTAATTGATTCATGTACGACACATACAATATTCGAAGAGAAAAAATATTTCTCTCATTTAAATACGTGTAAGGCAGATGTTGCTACAATTTTTGGTAGTAGTAATTTAATTGAAGGTTGTGGAAGAGCTACTATAACTCTGCCTAGGGGAACAATACTTATCATAGATAATGCAATATTCTCCTCCAAGTCCAGGAGGAACTTGTTGAGTTTTAAAGATATCGCTGAAATGGATATCATATTGAGACAATAGATGAAAATAATCTTGAATATTTCATCGTTACCAAGAATGTCTCTGGCCAGAAAATGATTATTGAGAAGTTTCCATCTTTGTCTTGTGGTCTGTATTGGACAAAAATTATTACAAGTGAGGGATATTTTATCGTAAACCAAAAGGTTACTGATTCTAATACTTTTGTACTTTGACATGATCGATTGGGACATCCTGGATCAATTATGATGAGACGAATTACATAAAACTCAAACGGGTATCCATTAAAAAATTTAAAGATTCTTTTAAATAATAAATTTTCTTGCGCTTCTTGTTATCAAGGCAAGTTAATTGTTAGACCATCACCAACAAAGGTTAGGATTGAGTCCCACACATTTTTTGAACGTATACAAGGGGATATTTGTGGACCTACCACCTAGTGAGTCGTTTAGATATTTTATGGTCTTAATAGATACATCTTCTAGATGGTATCATGTTGTTATCTTGCAACCTGAAGTTTGTAAAATTAATAGCACAAATAATTCGATTACGGGCACATTTTCCCGATAATCTGATTAAGTCTATTCGACTTGATAATGCTGCTGAGTTTTCATCCCAAGAATTTAATGATTATTGCTTATCAATTGAGATAAAAGTAGAATATCATGTAGCTTATGTTCACACTCAAAATGGCCTTGCAGAGTCTTTGATTAAATGTTTGCAATTGATAGCAAGACTGTTACTCATGAAAACGAGGTTGCCCACTTCTGTTTGGGGTCATGCTATTTTGCATCCAACAATGCTAGTTTGTCTCAGACTGACAAATTATCATAAATATTCTCCGTTGCAATTAACTTTGGGTCATGAACCTAATATATCTCATTTAAGAATTTTTGGATATGCAGTATATGTGCCTGTAGCACAGTTATATCGCACAAAGATGGGTCCCCCAAAAAGGTTAGGAATATATGTTGGTTTTGAATCGACCATCTATTATTCGCTACCTCGAAACATTAATAGAAAATTTATTCACTGCTCGATTTGCATATTATTATTTCGATGAGATATTTTTTCCAAAATTAGGAGGAGAAAATGGTGAGACCAAACAGAAAATTATGTGAAAAAATCAATCATTGTCTCATCTTGATCCACGTGCCTCTATTTATGAAAAAATATGCAAAAGATTATTCATTTATAGAAAATAATAAATCAAATACCAGATGCATTTACGGACCTGAAAAGGATAACAAAATCACATATCCCTGTAGAGAATGTTCCAACCCGTATTGATGTCCCTGTAGGAATACCTTCTAGTATCATAGCTAATGAGTCAAAAGCATACCTAAAGCGTGATAGACCATTATGTTCTAAGGATCGAAATTCTCTCCAAGGGTTCCTCCATGATTCTAGGGTGAAAACCTAAAATAAAAACATGAATCCAATGCTAGAAACCCAGTGGTGCTTGCTAGATCGTAGTTCTTCATCTTGTGGCTATTTTGGATCGTTCTTCAAAGTCACGTAACTGCAGGTTTCATGTTTTTCTTGTTGATTAAGGTAATAATTAGTCTCTCCTTCATATATATATTAGATTTTCAAGGTGAACTACAAGTATTTACACACCAACTTGAACACCAAAAGGTAATTCAAGAAGAGAATACAACACCTATAGCGTTATGGTGTCATTGAGGATAATTGTGGGCTATGTTTGCTGAAATTTCAAGTTGTTGCTATTGTCTAAGGTGAGTATAATAGCCTACTAATTGTGCTTAAGCTTTCTTATATGTTGGTTAAGTTGTTAGGATGATAAACTACAAGATAATACTTGGATTAGCTTGAGATGTTAGTGTTCTTGATGGATTGATTTGAAAGTTGCTCTTATGAACTTTAAGTGGCTGGAAATTATGGAAAACAAGTTTGCATTGATATTGTTAGTATGATTATGTTGGTTTACATGTCAATCTTATTGAGAAAATTGGTAACTAGAAAAGGAAATGGCTATAAAGCATTTGGAAGTGGTCGACAATGATATTATCTTGTGTTGGACTATTTTGGATAACTTTAAAATTGAGTACAAGGCTGAAAATCCTTTAAAAGGTATTGGTTATTATACTGAATATATTACTAAGTTCAAGAATGATTGATAATGGGGTTGAAGGACGCTAAAGGGATTCAATCCGAGGTTACCGCTCGTCGTGATATGTTGATGACTTGTTAATGAAATATTTTGTACCCTATTGTTGATGTTGTTCTTATTGTATTGCTCTGATACCCTGGGGAGGTGTGGCCAGCTCCCGGTGCCATATTTGGCCTGAGCATACCACTCTATAAGTGTAAATTCTGGAGGGGTAACCCTCAACTTAGGATGATGAGGCCATATTCCGAATCATCTGAAAATATCGTCTCTCTCATCTGAGGGGTAAACGTACCCAATATATATATATATAAAAAACTGTGCAGACTGATGAGGCCGCCATGAACATCTACTGATATACAAAATATACAAGACTCATCTACAAGCCTCTTGCGATAGCTGAACTGTATCATGGTCGCGACAGGGCCTCGACCTACCCATCAAACCTGTATATATAAAATGGACTCCAAGGTCTAGACCTGGTAACTCCGAGGAAGTGGAGCTTACCAACCGAGCTGATGTTTGACTTTGTCCACTAGGAAGGTCTATCCAGCTGTCTATCGGACCTGCAGGCATAAAATGCAGCATCCCCAGCAAAAAGGACATCAGTACGAAATAATGTACCGAGTATGTAAGGCAATAGAATAACTGAAAGCTGAAACTGAACTGATAATATAATAACTGAAAGTATCTGGGAGTCAAATATGATCTGAAGATATGCTTACCTGCTGATATTGACTAAACTCTCTCAATATAGTAAGTAAAATAGTTATCCGACCCTATAAGGCTCGGAATGTTTAACTTCTTTGTCGTAGTAGGCTCGCTCATAGGCGCTCGGTCATACTAGGCTTTGTATCTCGGCCATTTTGGGCTCGCTCATATGTGCTCGGCCACAGTAGGCTCGGTATATAACTTACCATCTGATCAGAGGTTGCCCAATAGGGGCCTGCCCACCGATTATAACTCGGTGGTGGTGAAAATACTGTAATCCTGTATATATATAGACCCACTACTCTCTTGACTGATATAAGACAATACTTAACTAAATAGAAAGTCCCAATAAGGGAGAATACTGTAACTTGTGAGATTAGGATAATGTTAATAAATTCAGGAATACGAACTTCTCTTTATGTCTCCTTATCAAACACATGCAATTACGAGATCATGCCAAAATGAAGGAAAGGTTTAGCCTTAACATACCTTAACCTAGTTGAGTCCTTAATAGCTTCCAAGAAACTCTTCAAACAACTCAACTTAGTCTACCATAGCATAAGGAGATTCAAAATCAGTGTTGAGTAAAGGCTAAGTCCGTAACTTAAGCTAGTTGCTCATTTATGTAAATTTGGGCAGCATCTCTCCTGTAACAAAGGCCTCCTCCAATACCATATACCAACAACAACAACCACAGTGGTATATAACTTACCATCTAATTAGAGGTTGCCCAATAGGGGCCTGCCCACCAATTATAGCTCGGTGGTGGTGAAAATACTGTAATACTGTATATATATAGACCCTCTACTCTCTTGATTGAAAGAAGACAATACTTAACTGAATAGAAAGTCCCAATAAGGGAGAATACTGTAACTTATGAGACTAGGATAATGTTAATAAATTCAGAAATACGAACTTCTCTTTATGTCTCCTTATCAAACATATGCAGTTATGAGATCATGCCAAAATGAAGGAAATGTTTAGCCTTACTAATAAACTGAAGTAAGTATTATGGTTTAGTATGACCTACCTAGAGTAAAGCCATAAGCATAGCTAACCGAGGCTATGAAACAAGATATAGCAATAGTCGTAAGTTCGACAAGTACCGAGTGAAGAATTTCAGTACACCTATAGATGCCTATAGGGACATCTTGTCATAGTTCTGTATAGGTTCACAAAGTGAGGCCTAGAGATTGGCTAAATGCTGGAGGACAAAGGAGAGAAGAATCACATAGGTGCACATATAAGGATAGAGTCATATAGGCTGCATGACATAAGGTAGCAACAATTACGAGATTGGAAGAAATCCAATCACAAGTCATGGTGTGAGAGAGAGGCCTAAAGGGGGGAATGCCCTGGCCTTTGGATTTATTCACAAAAAAGTCACCTAGATGGAAAGGAAAGTAGTAAAGTATTTGCAATACCTATAGGTTATGAGACTAATAAGCGCATCAGTCAACATTCGAGGACGAATGTTCCAAATGGGGGAATGATGTTACACCCCATATTTTCGTACATAAGAGTATGCCATAAGTCAATTGATATAAGCTCAGAAATAAGATCATCTTTGAAAAGTTTATAAAGTAAATTAATCATGTTACCGTGGAGGTTACAAATATTTATGATCATGAATTCCATGTACCAAGAGGGTTGGAAGGCTTAGAAGCTAAGTGAATTGAAGAAAATAAGTTTCGTCGAAAGTCGACAAGTTGGGAATGTTATAACATGTACTTTTGGGGTGAGACTAGGGTGCTTAAAATTATAAGGAGATTATTTTATGAGTTCTTTTAGTCATATGATGGTCATGTGTAATGTCTTGAAGTCAAGCAAGTTATGGAACAAAAGTTGGAAAATTCCATCACAAGTTACATTCATAAATGTGCCGAAACCTAGGTCAAATGTAGCTAAGCTTTTCTACCAATAAACTTGGATTTATGGGGTTATCTACCTATAAAATTGAATATCTACGAGTTTCATTTCTAACGCATTTAACTGTTCATCGATATGATATCGTAGTAGAGAGATATTCACATTTTTGCGAGACTGCGCAAGCAGCTCCCATGGGACCCGCAAAGTCGGTGTAAAACCCCAGCTTGTATTCAAGTCAATTCTAAATTGTTTTCACTCATTTTTCTTGTCCAAAACAGTTCCTAAACCCTCCTAAATGATCTCCAAGGGTTCCTCCATGATTCTAGGGTAAAAACCTAAGATAAAATCATGAATCCAACGCTAGGAACCCCGTGGTGCTTGATAGATCGTAGTTTATCATCTTGTGGCTGTTTTGGATGGTTTTTCAAAGTGAAGTAACCTCAGGTTTCGTATTTTTCTTGTTGATTAAGGTAATAGTCAGTCCCTCCTTCATATATATTAGAATTTCAAGGCGAACTACAAGTATTTACACACCAACTTGAACACCAAAAGGTAATTCAAGAAGAGAATACAACACCTATAGTATTATGGTGTCATTGAGGATAATTGTGGGTTGTGTTTGGCTGAAATTTAAAGTTGTTGCTACTGTCTAAGGTGAGAATAAAATCCTACTAATTGTGCTTAAGCTTGCTTGTATGTTGGTTAAGTTGTTAGGATGATAAACTACAAGATAATACTTGGATTAGCTTGAGATGTTGTTGTTCTTGATGGATTGATTTAAAAGTTGCTCTTATGAATTTTAAGTGGCTGGAAATTATGGAAACAAAGTTTGATATGATATTTTTAGTATTATTATGTTGGTTTACATGTCAATCTTGTTGAAGAAATTGGTAACTAGAAAAGGAAATGGCTATAAAGCACTTGGAAGTTGTCGACAATGATATTATCTTGTGTTGGGCAATTTTGGGTAACATTAAAATTGAGTGCAAGGCTGGAAATCCTTTAAAAGGTATTGGTTATTATACTGAATATATTACTAAGTTCAAGAATGAATGATAATGGGGTTGAAGGAAGCTAAAGGGATTCAATCTAAGGTTGTCGCTCGTCGTGATATGTTGATGACTTGTTAATGAAATATTTTGTACCCTATTGTTGATGTTGTTCTTATTGTATTGCTCTGGTTGTTGTTGTTGGTATATGGTATTGTAGGGGGCCCTTTTTATAGGGGAGATGCTGCCCAAATTTACATAAACGAGCTACTAGCTTAAGTTACGGACTTAGCCTTTACTCAGCACGGATTTTGAATCTCCTTATGCTATGGTAGACTGAGTTGAGTTGTTTGAAAAGTTTCTTGGAAGCTATTAAGGACTCAATGAGGTTAAGGTATGTTAAGTCTAAACCGTTCCTTCATTTTGGCATGATCTCGTAACTCCATGTGTTTGATAAGGAGACATAAAGAGAAGTTCCTATTCCTAAATTTATTAACATTATCCTAGTCTCATAAGTTACAGTATTCTCCCTTATTGGGACTTTCTATTCAGTTAAGTATTGTCTTCTTTCAGTCAAGAGAGTAGAGGGTCTATATATATATATACAGTATTACATTATTTTCACCTCCATCGAGCAATAGTCGGTGGGTAGGCCCCTATTAGGAAACCTCTGATGAGATGGTAAGTTATATACCGAGCTACTATGGCCGAGCGCCTATGAGCGAGCACATAATGGCCGAGATACAGAGCCTAGTATGGTCGAGCACCTATGAGCGAGCCTACTACGACAAAGAAGTTATACGTATCGAGCCTTATAGGACCGGACAACTATTTTACTTACTATATTGAGAGAGTTCAGTCAATATCAGCAGGAAAGCATATCTTCAGATCATCTTTGACTCCCAGTTACATTCGGTTATTATATTATCAGTTCAGTTTCAGCTTTCAGTTATTCTGTTGCCTTACATACTCGGTACATTATTTCATACTGACGTCCCTTTTACTCGGGATGCTGCATTTCATGCCTGCAGGTCCTGATAGACAGCTGGATAGACCTTCCCAATGGACAAAGTCAAACATCAGGTCGGTTGGTAAGCTTCAATTCCTCAGAGTTACCAGGTCTAGACCTTGGAGTCCATTTTATATATACAGGTTTGATAGGTAGGTGGAGGCCTTGTCCCGACCATGATACAGTTCAGCTATCGCTAGAGGCTTGTAGATGAGTCTTGTATATTTTGTATATTAGTAGATGTTCATGGCGGCCTCATGAGCCTGCACAGTTTATATATATATATATATATATATATATATATATATATATATATATATATATATATATATGAGCATTTGGGTATGTTTACCCCTCATATGAGAGAGACATAATCACATGATATACCGCATGACTCAAATATTCATAGCAATTACTTCCGACCACAATACTGCTCAATAACAAACTCGGTACCGGTAATAAAACTCATATCAAATAAAACCTTGTCCAAAACCTTCGTACATTGCCAATGATGAAAGAAATATGTAGAAACTCGTAACTGCTCATCACATCAACAAGTCGTGAAGCTCTCTCTCGTCCTACAAGAATCATAGCCAATTTCTATGCTGACTAGTGACATTATTCTTCCAAACACACTTTAATCAAGTCCGATAGCGCTCATTCCAGGTCCATTAACCTCATCTCATCCAGTACAAGTTGCTCGACCAACACGCAACACCTACACCATCTCGAGCCACATACCGTGTAATCCGTGCACCAAACAAGCAACAACTCCATGTACCCAATAAGGGGAAAGAGAATCAAATAAGAGGACCGTACCGCAAGCTCAACAAATACCACCGCAAGGAGCAATGCTAGGAACCCACCACACAATGAGAAAAAAAACACATGAAGTAAGCACAAAGAATCATATCTTAACATAACTCTGCCACAATGCGTGATCCAATCCAAACACCGGTCCACATGGGATACCTCGAGCCATGGCACTCACCACCAATAACCATATGCTTAACAACAACTACGTGAAGTGTATGACCATAACCATGGAGATACAGATAGCACAATATACGATAACCCGTAAAGGCCCCAACCAAGACACAGTCAACCATTCAACACCCGAAGAGTCATCTTGCTCAAATTTCGCTACAAGGCCCAAATAGAACCGCATCATGTGTGCAAATAGTCAACAGTCTCACAACCCATCATAGCCTAGAAGAGTAACACATAGAACATATCAGAACACGAACAACCTCAACTCTAACTGAATGATACACTCCTCAATAATAGCCGTGCCGAGTCAACAAATCTGACCCGGTGTAGAATACACGTCCTCATTAGGCCTACCAATGGGCCTCAAATCAACTCCAGTCATCCCCAAATAGAAAAATAACCCTCCAAAAGTCCACAACAACCTAACCATAACACATACTACCAGCTGGCTAACTTGGCCATATCTTCGCAATCTGCAATCAAGAAACAGTCTGCCTCTGAGACTCCTAGTTTCCAAATCACGAGAATATAAAATCTCCAAATATGATCCCAACTCAACCACTCAAGTGATTGACACATCCTTCATACACAACCATTCTACGAGAAATACTTCCATTATTCTTCCATGCCACATAGCAAAATTTGAACGTCAGCAATCGATCAACCATGAGATTACCATAATACCAGTCATGCACCGGTAAGTCAAAACATAGTGCTTCTTTCTGAAATACACACTCTTCTAAGGTAATATCAAAATAGTGCCAACATACTTTTAAATAATAGAAACCGTCTATGCTGTCTAGAACTCATGATCTCCCCTTTGAAACTTAAACACAAACTTGTACATGCACACTTCAATCCCACACGACGCACCACCTCTTTCATACCATCATATGAAAGCACGAGAATCCCATTATCAACTATGAGTCATAGGTAGGATACATACTCAATCAGCCAGAAACCTTTCACTTGATCCTATACAAGAAAATTACAATACACAACATACTCCTCATACCGATCAAAAATATCTATCTCAAACCGTGGTAGAAATCATCGAGAACTCTTTGAAACCCACTAGCACAAGACCAAGCCATCATAACCGAATCCATCTAACTCAACCAAGTTATGCAGGTTGCTCAATCCAAGAGTATTGCCACAAAACACTTGTAAAACCACACCACACCAAGAGAACCAAAAAAACCGATCATTTCCATTACCATGCCAATCTAAACCACTACCAAGCAGACCTATTTCTCTGAGTTTCTTCTAAATTACCTTCAAGTTAACACTTCTCCTTTCCAGCACATTATGATCTGCATGAAACCACATTGTCTTAAATTCCATAAGCCACTGTATTCCCTCTTAAGTACCCAGAAATACTGTACCCAAGATACCCACTCTGAAGAGACCTTATGTGAATTTGAAGCTGTTTTGCTTAACCTCTCTGATATTGAAATGTAGAATCCAATAATAATACCGAAATACCGCGAGTCCCGACACCATCCAATGCAAATCTCATATCTTAGCCCTTTACAAATTCAGAAATTCCTCAGATACCACATATGAATCGTGAGCTCATTGGAACTTTCTCGTGAGTCATCCACTCTGCTCTAATCTCTAATGTACCATCAAAACAGGCCGAATGGCTTGTGCTACATTAGCACACAAGTACCTTAAGAAGTAACCCACATCTCTAAGCAATTTAGTGAATCCCTACTCCATGCACACTACCTCCACCTCGAACAACACACCCGAATCATCCCAAGATTTCTATATATCCGCAAAGTGTAATACATCATGCATCTACCAATTTCCTTACTCGAGTTATCCTCGAAATCAACCTCTTCAAGTCATAACCGATCCACAAGTATGCCTCAGGCCAAAACTAATATAACACACAACCATGCAATCTGGTCATCGATAGCAGACTCCCCCACTTGGCTCGAAGCCATAGAACATAATATTCGATAACCCACAATACTCTTACTCCATAACTGCCATGAACTTTTACTGTAATTCAATTGAATCCTTCACAAAATCATGTATCACAAATCATAAAATATCTCAAATCACCCGCTAAGCGCATATCCATCCTTGTGACAGTCAAGCCGTCTTCCTCAAGCGATCCAAACTCAAATTGCAACACATATAACCCACTGGTAGAAAGAAACTCTCCACAAAACATCATAGAGATCATAACCTCAGAACATCCGGCATGATATGACCCACCTGCTTAGCCTCAAACAGGCATTTCTCTCTACCCTTTTATGGCAAAACCGCTATGCAATCACTAAATCTTCTTGAATCTAAGCTCGTCAACAATGCATAAGAATCCACTCATTCCACAATGAACATCATGAAATACCCCTAACATACTCATAACTTAAGACTGTGCAACATATCAAGACAGAAATCGAACATCCATTATCCTTTTGTATCCCAATCAAAATCCTTCTCGTCACATCCAACCCATCTAACCACATCCCGCAATCACATAATACTCATCATATAACTATCCAACCATTCATTGAGCCATCGGTCCCACTTCTAGGGACACCATCAGGCACATAAGTCTAAAAACACATACTCACCCAACCGAAACCACCGAACCCAAGATGCAGTTTGAACCTGGCCTCAAGTCCTCCAGACTAGCCCATTACCAAAACACAAAAAACTCATCTCGCACTTCATTCATGCACAGCTGATACCGAGCGCTCACATAACATACGAGTGAGTGGAAAGAATTCAAAGAGATATGCTTTAAGCTGAATCAATGCTGCACGATAAGGAAATAAAGATGGGAGGTTTATCCTAGATGCCCTGTAGCCTCTCCAAAATAGGTATGGACATCATCATACTAAGCCGCAACACTCTACTAGACACTTTCTCATGACCCGTGGAATCTATGAACCTAGAGCTTTGATACCAACTTGTCATGACCCAAAACCATCTAGTCGTGATGTCACCTAACCCAACCTGCTAGATAAGCTAAGTAACAGTCAACACAACTCAAATGAGAATAGTAAGAGTAAATAAGTAAAACAACTGAATTTCTATACAAATCCCAAGGATTGGTAGTACAAGTCATGAGCTATTAAGCCTTCAAATATAAAAAGCTAGTACGAAAAATAATTGCAACATCCGTTTGGATATACATAAATAGAACTCAAATCTAAAACTACCAGGAACAAGTGGTAACCATGTCTGGACAACGGGTACATCTTCAATGCCGACTTCCACCATGTGCAGCAATATCAGCTCCAGATCTACACCCAAGGTGCAGAAGTGTAGTATGAGTACAACTGACCACACATACTCAATAAGTAACAAACCTAACCTCAGGTTGAAAGAAGTGACGAGCTTAGAAAAAGTTCACAATCCAACAAAACAAATAGCTAATAACAACTTGTGATAATATAATGAAGAAAGTAAAAGTGGATAACTTAAAAGGCATTATGCTCCGCACATTCACAACTACGGAAAAACAGACATGCTTTTCAAGTATAACAGTCAAATACCAAATCTTACCACTAAATCGATTAAACATGTGTTTATCAAAAAGGATTGTGTTTTCCAATTCACAACATCAGATAAGTCTTTTCGTTTACAACATAGCACGAGAAAAATACATCTCTATGCCTATATGTCAAATATACATGTCAACTCATCAAATGTCATATTACTATCTAGCATGAGGAAAATACATCTCTATGCCTACATGACTGTTACGCACCGACCTCGGGGAGCACGACCGGCGCTCAACCGAGATACCCCGGTTAAGCAAGCCTGTTAGATGCCTTCTACCCAAACTTGCCCATTAACAATATAAGAACCAGTACATGTGATAGACATGAGAAGAGTCAAGTGTTCCACAATATTTTCCACTACTAAAGGATATTCATTTATGATTTCCAAAATATAACAAGTTTACTGATATGATAAAAACATGTTCGCCCAAATACCTACACTTACAATTTAATTCCCAACATCATATACCACCCACAACCTGTCTACGGAGCCTCTAAATACAACAGAAGAGTAGTATGGATGTGCCGGCGATAAGGCCCCAACTATACCTCAAAATGTAACGTACAACGTGGAATGACATGAAGCCCGGAACAGAGTAGGGCTTACCAAAATCTGCTGAATAGAGAGTAACTACTAACGAGGGTCAAAACCACCTATAGACAAATCACCTGTATCCATTGAAGATGCAGCGCCCTCGGCAAAAGAGACGTTAGTACATATGGAATAGTACTAGTATGTAAAGCTAAATGTCCACTTTCAAAATAGAATACCATTATAAGAAAGGGAAAACCATAGAAACAGCAAGTCACAATCAACAATATCCAAATGCCCAGTTAACATATATCAATTTTCAAAATATGAAAAATAATATATTTTTGGTTGGGAGATCATTAACACCGATATACCACCATGTTTTTAGCACGGAGTCCAATCATGCCCGATCGGCTAGGACATCTCCCCACGGACAATGTGGTTTAACATGTGATGCGCAAAAAGTGTGTTACCAACAGTAGTACCACCATGTGCGCAATATGGCGTCTGATCTCCACCCAATCGGCTAGGCCGCCTTCCCACATATGCCATGTGGGTTGACTTTCCAATTCACACTTATTATCAATCTCATAAAAAATAAGGGGAATAATCACAATCCATCACCATCCACCCCTACACTGGCACATGTAGTTTCGGGTGTCGGCCTTATGACCCATCCTTCCTCGGTTTGCTAATGATACTCCCAAAAATATTTCTTTTTTTTGCACACAAAGGTAGTATAATTACAAATGTATTCACCTCATCATCTTTAACATTGTATAAAACTTCATTAGTATTTTCAACCACTCACAACAACAATATTTCCTTGGCTCTTTTGGCCATTCACAAGATTCATTATTCATGGCACGACGACCGTACTTCATATTCCACACTTTCTTTTCTTTACATTCAAGGATTATTAACATAAGCATCAACATATAGAGTATTCCCGAAATCACAACTTTAAGTTATTAGCAGTGAAAACTTAAACACAATGAATTCCTTTCCAAGAAATGAAGTAAAAGGGTTGGCAATCAAAGTACAAGTTAGAAGCATATACGAGTAACACATAATTTAATATTGAAATACTTTTCCCAAAAAGAGAAATACACAATTTCAATTCATGAATATATATAAGAGCTAAAGACACATTGAAAACACTTACAAAGCATAGCATTAGTTAAAACAACCACGTTTGGGCACAAGTATAACTCTCATTATTAGCACGGTGGCCACACTATCCATCTCCAACCCCCTTCTTTCACTTTCAAGCATCCTTATAGATTATCAACAACAAGGCATTTTAATTCAAGACTTTAGATACACATTTGAGCAACTAACCAAATTAAGGGTCTTAGACACATGTGATTCCTTACACATTTCGACATGCTAGTTTTCATTAAAATCACGCTTCAAATCATGACATATTAACACACAATCCATGTTTAATCACCTTCTCAAATTGTAAATCAACAAAGAAGAATGTTTGGAATACAATTTGAACGTATATATCTTTTGACACAAGGTTTGTTCGGAATAATCAATTTATAATGAGCAACACGGGACTTACAAGGCCATTGCAGGGTTCAATTCTAAAAGAGGCGTTTAGCTAACATACCTTGTTTGAGCTTTCCTTAAGTTACTATATCGTCCCAACACTTCTAGCAATAACAATCTATAAGAAGGTAGCGAAAATCGGATAATAATTAGATGGAATCACATGGGGTAACTCTCTTAGGAATTTTGTCGAACACCTAGTATGCAAAATGGACTAGAAAGCTCTACAATGGTAATATCTTCCTCCCTTAACCAATTTCAACAAGAAACCACCCAAACTAGTTCATTAAACCCACACACTACAATATATTGTCACATGCATGGCCTATTTCCAACCCCCATAATCTAATTAAACCCATAACAATTGCATGAAGGTTTTAGGACAAGGTCTTACCCGGATAGATGATGATCTAGTGATTGGTTTCCTTGATTTATGAAGGTTGGTGCAAGATTGGATGATTAGAGTGTTAGGTTTCCTTCTTCTCTTTCTAAAATGCTCTTACCTCTCTCTAAAATCATCAGATAATTGGCCCAAAATGAGTCCCAAAGGCTATTTATCAAAATGGAGTCGGGTTATAAAAATAGAAAAATGGACCCTCCGAACTCAGGTCTGCGGTCGCAGAACAGGTATGCGGTCCGCATAATAGACCGCGAAAGTGATGACCAAGAACTGGGATGATCTGGACAGGTCTGCGACCGGTATGCGGTCCGCAGACCACTTATGCGGCCGCAGAATCGCCCAACAAAATTTCCTCGTGCAACTCAACGATAGAAGTTCGGACCACGAAACAGGTTTGCGATCACACAATGGACCGCGAAACAACCCTCAAATTCAACAACTCCCTGCTCAACTCTGTGACGCTTATGTGGCCTGCAGAATGGATCTGCGGCCGGGAATCTGACTGCATAATTGTCCCTTCAGCAAAACAATTTTCCACCAACACCTCGATGCATTCTTCAATCCAAAAAGTCCGTACCGCGACGAGCAAGATCGCAACGAAGAATTTCTACAACCCTCAAACACGTAAGCCTACTTCGACACCACGAACCCTTAAATTCCTTGGCAAAATTTTCGGGGCCTTACATCCTCCCCCACTTAGGATCATTCATCCTTGAATGAGGAGTAGAGTCCGCCCCAAAACACCCAGCATAATTCATCCCCTCCTTTCACACATCACAATCCCCCAAATTTGACTAACTCCCAAATTTTCCAAAACGTTCGGCATAGTCTCCTCTGTAATTGGGCCTATCCACCTGCCAGAGAATCACCAAAACCACCCTAACAACATATCCATAACTTAACAAAGCATCGCAGTATATATATCAACAACACTGATCTCAACATTAGGGCATTACATTAACAGAAATGGGATTTTGACATGAAATGTACACATTTAAACCATAACAAGTAGAAAGTACCCTTTGAACCACAACCATTTTGCTCTATAAACGAGTGAGAATATTCCCTTTCCACAACACTCTCGGCTATCGAGGCAACCTCCTCGACTCACAGACTTAGCCATAGCACTTGACGGAGGCAATCTCAATTTTCGGTCTTATCTAGCAAGGATGACAATTAGGTACCTCTAATAAGCCAATTACCTATTAACTTCACCTTCCATAGCTTCCCCCGGAATGATAGACAAACGACTCCCAACTACCCTTCCGGGCGTAGACACATGAAACACCTGGTGCATGGAGAACAACGATGGGAGACACACCATACTCATAGCTTGGCCCATTTTATTTTCTTCAAGATTCCATAAGGCCCAAATGTAAACTACACCTATCTTACCTTTATTAACAATTCACATAGTATCTTTATGGAAAAAATCTTGAGAATAACTTGTTCACTTTCTTCAACTCTAAATCTCTATGCCGAATACCCAAACTAAACCTTTGGCGACTTTCAACCATTATTCTACGATGTGCTAGAGTGAATATGACCATAGAGTTCCTACCCAATATGTTCGATCATGGAATGATGATTCTTTTTTGACATGTTTGAACCTACAACTCTCGATAGATTTGCCACAAATAGGAACAATGAGGTTCGAGATTGGGCTGGAATTGTTCAAGAATCCATCATTGTACTGAGAAGGGCATTTTAAGAGGTTATATTCTAAGAGACACGAGGGTGACCACCAATAGTGCTGCCATGGTTAGTCATTGTGATGGAATCATAGGTTCAACAAAGGAGGCATAGAGTTACCAGTACAGATTAATAATGTGGGAACCATATACATGATCCTAAGATGTATAACTAGTGAGTCATTTTAGACATGGGGATGTATGGGAGGCATGATCGGGAGGATAAAACATTAGCATAAGTTATTTTGGGAATATGATAAGTCACGAAAGTGATAGTAACAATTGTTTTACTCCATATGTGCCTTGTTCGGCAATTGTAAGCCTTATAGATAAATAGTAAAGTACATGACACCAGTTGCCTCCTTGAGTGTAGGGAAGATCAGTTTAATTCAAAATAAGAAGATTCTTGCACCATGAATATGATAGAGATTTCAAAAATACATGAAGTTGCGTCATGCCCTCAACATTAACTAACACAAGGAATCTCTGCCACAAGCCCACGAGGTTGAAAAAGAAGTTGAACACCTGTAAGATTATTATCATTCTGAAACCTTAACCCTTTCCAATAGTTGATCCTATATAAGAGTACTAGAGATACGACAAACTTATCTTTCAAATCAATATGCCCATGATATTTGCCGAAATCTGGAAGCATCTAATTTCAACCTTTCACGAGTGAAACCACATAGCTAGGACACCTTAATATTGGGATAAAATCATGTGTTGGTTTGAGAGAATGAACACTTCGCTATGAGCTAGACATGGTTTTTGCCATAATAACTCTCAAGCTGCAATACCAGGCCACTTAATGGGCAACTACAATACTAGGAACAAAGTGAGTTACTCACTAAGGCATGATTTAGGTAGACATGAACGTCATACTGAGATGGGCGAACAATAGATATTCCTATTGTGAATTTGTGAGAAATCCCAAATTTTCGAGAAACTTTATGTGGACGAGTGACCATTTCAATTGACATGTACACATATGATGGGTGCTGAGATATGCTCTAACGTTACAAGAAAGTGGAAAGGGTTTATGATAATGCTCACAAAAGGGAGTAAAGTGACTGTTCAAACCATATGAGTCACGTGCACAGGAGAAAGAGACAGGCTCAAGAAAGATCTCGGCACTAGGATGCCTTACATTAGATTCTATACCCTGTGGATAAACATTATGGTAGTGCGCGCACAAGTACAAGTGAGTAGGTGTTATCCATTTGAATCAGAAGGTTCTGTAAGAGATACATCAGGTGTAGTCCCTTGTTGAGCATTTAGGGAAGCAAGTGGGAAGTATTTGCCTAGGGTTATAACTCAATTTAAGGATATAACTATAGAACTCAGTTCCTCAAGAGGTTGTAAGTAAGATAACTGTGATAAAGAGGCTTTACAAGTGATACGTCTCGTTCAAAGAGTAGATACAGAGGATGGCTCATAAAGATGTTCCGATTCTATCCCAATTTCCATATCAACATGAGGAATGACATATGACAAAGTGGAACCGGGATCAATAAGGGCATATACATCATGAGATTGGACAGTCGATATACCTGTTACCACATTTGGAGAAGCCTCCGAATTTTGACGCCTCTTCATAACATAAAACCTGCTGGGCCCTCCTGAGCTCTCGATACCACTCCTAGCTGCTCCAAGCCCTACGGGCGCTATAGGGACTCGAGCTGGGTGAGGCGCTGTGGACGTAGCAACTACAGAACTGGATGGTTGTGTCACACTCCCGCCCATGCTCTGGCGAGACGAACGACAATATTCCTAAACGTGACCCCTCATACCACACTTGTAGCATACATTGGTGCCATAGTGACATACCCTTGAATGACATCTCCTACACTTCATATAACGAGGATGAGGACCGCTAAACTGACTCGCCCCATTGACTTGATATTCACCCTTTTTGCATACATCATAAGCATCCACCTTATCCTTCCTCCAGGCCTCTAATGCAGGAGTAACAAACCCCATACCAGTTTGCTATGTGGGCCTTTGGAATTTCTCAAACCTGCGACCCCTAACATGCTGCTGAGCATACTCACAACACGACGCCAAATGTTCATTCCCGCACATCGGGCAGACTGGGATAGGTGTACCCAACCTAAGGCATTTGTTCTTCTTGTGCCCCCTCTTTCCACAACCGTAACAGATTTCAAGAGTCATCCAACATCTCCCCAAGTGATGTTTCTTGAAAATCAAACAATCCGGTTCATTAGCACCAATAACCCTCTTTCGTTTCTTAGATTCTCTCACCACATAATTCGGTGATGCGGTGACAATGGTGGGAATAAGGACACTTCCCTTAGCAATAAGTTCTTCCAATCCCTCTACGGCTCGATGCATTCTCCCAACGAACTCTTCTGTAATCTCCCCCAGATTCAATGGCGGGGTCATTCCCTCATCGCTACTTCAAACTCGTGGATTACTCATCTGGAAAATGAGGCATAACGAGGAAATTAGCTTCCTATCTTGAGCTCTATCGCACGATCTAGAGTATCAAAGAAGTGTGAAATTCCTAAATGTCCAAGCAGCCTCCCTATTATAGATGTGGTCGACAACACACTGATAAGAAAGACTCTACTAGGCACGGCTCCGAGACTTCATAGGACACTTTAAAACCTTAGGCTCTGATACCAACTTTGTCACGCCCCGACCTCGGGGAGTGCGACCGGCGCTCAACCGAGATACCCCGTTTAAGCAAGCCTATTAGATGCTGCCCATTAACAATATAAGAACCAGTATAGGTGATAGACATGTGAAGAGTCAATTGTTCCACAATATTTTCCACTGCTAACGGATATTCATTTATGATTTTTAAAATATAACAAGTTTACTGATATGATAAACACATGTTCGCCCAAATGCCAACACTTACTAGTTTAATTCCCAACATCATATACCACCCACAACCTGTCTACGGAGCCTCTAAGTACAACAAAAGAGTAGTATGGATGCCGACGACAAGGCCCCGACTATACCTCAAAATATAACGTACAACGTCAAATGACATGAAGCCCGGAATAGAGTAGGTCTCACCAAAATCTGCTGAATAGAGAGTAACTGCTAGCGAGGGTCAAAACCACCTACTGACGAATCACCTGCATCCATTGAAGGTGGAGCGCCCCCGGCAAAAGAGACGTTAGTACATATGGAATAGTACTAGTATGTAAAGCTAAATGTCCACTTTCAGAATAGAATACCACTATAAGAAAGAGAAAACTATAGAAACAGCAAGTCACAATCAACAATATCCAAATGCCCAGTTAACACATACCAGTTTTCAAAATACAAAAAATAATATATATTTTTGGTTGGGAGATCAAGCACCAATATACCATCGTGTTATTAGCACAGAGTCCAATCACACCCGATCGGCTAGGCCATCTCTCCACGGATAATGTGGTTTGACATGTGATGCGAAAAAAGGTGTTACCAAGAGTAGTACCACCATGTGCGCAACATGGCATCCGATCTCCACCCGATCGGCTAGGCTGCCTTCCCACATATGCCGTGTGGGCTGACTTTTCAATTCACAGCTAATATCAATCTCATCCCAAATAAGGGGAATAATCAGAATCTATCACCATCCACCCCTACACCAGCACGTGTAGTTTCGGGTGTGGGCCTTATGACCCATCCTTCCTCGGTTTGCTAATGATACTCCTAAAAACATTTTTTTTTGTTTTTGCCCCACAAAGGTAGTATAATTACAAATGTATTCACCTCATCATCTTTCACATTGTATAAACTTTCATTAGTATTTTCAACCACTCACAACAACAATATTTCCTTGGCTCTTTTGGCCATTCACAAGATTCATTATTCATGGCACGCTGACCGTACTTCATATTCCAAACTTTCTTTTCTTTACCTTCAAGGATCATTAACATAATCATCAACATATAGAGTATTCTGGAAAATCACAACTTTAAGTTATGAGCATTCAAGACTTAAACACAATGAATTCCTTTCCAAGAAATAAAGTAGAAGGGTTGGCAATCAAAGCACAAGTTAGAAGCATATACGAGTAACACATCATTTAATCTTGAAATACTTTTCCCAAAAAGGGCAATACACAATTTCAACTCATGAATATATATAAGAGCTAAAGACACATTGGAAACACTTACAAAGTATAACATTAGTTAAAACAGCCACGTTTGGGCACAAGTATAACTCTCATTATTAGCACGGTGGCCACACTATCCATCTCCAACCCCCTTCTTTCACTTTCAAGCATCCTTATAGATTATCAACAACAAGGCATTTTAATTCAAGACTTTAGATACATATTTGAGCAACTAACCAAATTAAGGGTCTTAGACACATGTGATTTCTTACACAATTCGATATGCTAGTTTTCATTAAAATCACGCTTCAAATCATGACATATTAACACACAACCCATGTTTAATCACCTTCTCAAATAGTAACTCAACAAAGAAGAACGTGTGGAATACAATTTGAATGCATATATCTTTTGACACAAGGCTTGTTCGGAATAATCAATTTATAATGAGCAACACGAGACTTACAAGGCCATTGTGGGGTTCAATTCTAAAAGAAGATTTTATCCAACATACCTTGTTTGAGCTTTCCTTAAGTTACTACAATGCCCCAACACTTCTAGCAATAACAATCTATAAGAAGGTAGCGGAAATCGGATAATAATTAAAAGGATTCACATGGTGTAACTCTCTTAGGAATTTTGTCTAACACCTAGTATGTAAAATGGACTAGAAAGCTCTACAATGGTAATCTCTTCCTCCCTTAACCAATTTCAACAAGAAACCACCCAAACTAGTTCATTAAACCCACACACTACAACCTATTGTCACATGCATCACCTATTTCCAACCCACATAACCTAATTAAATCCATAACAATTGCATGAAAGTTTTAGGACAAGGTCTTACACGGATAGATGATAATCTTGTGATTGGTTTCCTTGATTCTTCAAGGTTGCTGCAAGATTGGATGATTAGAGTGTTAGGTTTCCTCCTTCTCTCACTAAAATGCTCTTACCTATCTCTAAAATCATCAGAAAATTGCCCCAAAATGAGCCCCAAAGGCTATTTATTAAAATGGGGTTGGGTTATTAAAATAGAAAAATGGACCCTCCGAACTTAGGTCTGCGGTTGCAGAACAGGTGTACGGTCCGCATAATGGACCACGAAAGTGATGCCCAAAAACTGGGATGATCTGGATAGGTCTGCAACCGGTATGCGGTCCACAGACCACTTATGCGGCTGCAGAATCGCCAAACAAACTTTCCTCGTGCAACTCAACGGCAGAAGTACGGACTGTGAAACAGGTTTGCGATCGCACAATGGACCGAGAAAAAACCCTCAAAATTCAACAACACCCTACTCAACTCTACGACGCTTATGCGGCCCGCAGAATGGATCTGGGGCCGCGAATCTGACCGCATAATTGGCCCTTAAGCAAAAGAAAGTTTCACCAACACCTAGATGCATTCGTCAACCTAAAAAGTCCGTACCGCGGCAAGCAAGCTCGTCGCGAAGAATTTCTATAACCCTCAAACACGTAAGCCTACTTCGACACCACGAACCCTTAAATTCCTTGGCAAAATTCGGGGCCTTACAAGGACAAATATACATGTCAGGTAATCAAATGTCATATCACTATCTAGCGTGAGGAAGGTACATCTCTATGCTCGCATGTCAAATATACATGTCAAGAAATCTGTTTCATCGTGAAATCATTAAGTACACACAATCTTAGCACACTCCAGGTGCCTGGCTCAAATGCCCCACTTCATCACACACATTATATACATGTTAAATCAACAATATCATCATGGATCCATCAAAAATAATCACACTTAGCAATGCATGAGTGCCTGGCATATCTGCCCATCATCAAAGCACGTATATAAAATATTGCACCTATGCCCACTACTGGAATGTCAGACTCTGTATAATCACAAAGCCAAAATAATGGGCCCTGGTGCACGCGTAGCCTTAAATCAATACATCTTAGTCTAAAGTGGGGCCTGGGATACGCGTCACCTCAATATCAATATAACCGTTGCGGTGTGCAACCCGACCCATATATCCATGTCAATATGGCTCTATGGCCCACATCAGTCATCAATCTGCTCAAGTCTCAATATACAAACATCTCACAAAAACACAATCCAATGATATAATACGAAATATCACAATATTTCTCAAATACAGTTCAAACTCGTGTCACGTACAACGACATCGATAACATGTGTGATAGAATATCAAAAGTGTACAGAGACAGAGTTATAACATGCAGAGGTAACTATCATGACTGTACAATATGACTACGGCTAAAGCAAATAGCTCAACATGGCAAAGATAGCCCTATCATGTCCCCAAAAAATGAGCCGGTAGCCTAGGCATGATTTATTGCATGAATAATATCCCACGTGGTCACATAAATGGAGAAAAATATGATATCAAAGAAGCATGATAGAAAAACAAGGCATATAATAGCCTAACAACTACTCGGATCATGAATACCTCGGTGCATGCACCCGCGCCCGTCATCTAGCACGTGCGTCACCCCCAACCCATCTCAAATATCATAGTTCTCACGGATATTTAACCTCAAATCCAATACCAAGAAAGCAAAACAATACCCTAGAAATGCCATCCTGCGTGAATCACCCTCCGAATGGCTCGAAACTAGCCAAAAGAAACTTAAGAACATCAAATAATGCATAGGAAACAAACCCAAACGATAAAGGTCAAATCTTTAATTAATTACTCAAAGTCAACCATAAAGTTAACTCGGGCCCGTACCTCAGAACCCGAAAAAAGTCAAAGATTTGACAACCCATTCGAATACGAGTCCAACCATACTAATTTCACTCAAATCCGACTTCGAATCGATGTTCAAAATTCAATAATTCACTTTAGGAAAATTTAGACAAAAAATCCCTATTTCTATTTTACATTAATAGTAAAAAATACCAAAATCAAAGATGGAATCTTATAATATAATCAAAACCGAGTAAAAAATACTTACCCCAATTCATATGGTGAAAATCCTCTCCAAATTCTCCCAAAACCGAGCTCCAAATCTCAAGTTGTGATAAAATGAACCAAAACCTCGATTTATAACTTCTGCCCAGCTCTTTCGCATTTGCGAACCAATAGCCACTTCTGCGACAAAATCTCCGCTCACGCGGTAAAACACTAAAGCCCCGACCTCTTGCACCTACGGAATATACTCTGCTTTTGCGACATCGCAGGTGCGAGGAAATCCGCCGCATCTGCGCCAAAGGACTGCTTCTGCGCTATCGCAGATGTGCTGAAGCTCCGCATCTATGGACTCCTGCCCCATATCCAGGTTGCACATATGCGCTTGAGTTCCGCACCTGCGCTCATCTCTCTGCAAGTGAGATCACACCAAGCCCACCTGCCAAAACCAGCAAAATAAATATGTTCCAAAATGATCTGAACCATGTTCGAAACTCATCCGAGCTCCACGGGACCCCGTCTGAATATACCAACAAGTCCCAAAATATAACACAGACCTGATCGAGGCCTCAAAGCACCCATAATAACATCAAAATGAAGAATCACATCTTAAATCAAACTTATCAAACTTTTAAACTTTCAATTTCAAAAACTTGTGCTGAACCACATCGAATCAGCTCGGAATGACCTCAAATTTTGCACAAAAGTTCAAAATCACATGACGAACCTATTCCAACTCCCAAAACTACAATCCGAATATGATATTATCAAAGTCAACTCCCGGTCAAACTTATGGATATTCCAAACCTTCAAATTGCAAACTTTTGCCAATTAACGGCAAAACCTTCTCAAAGCATCCACATGCAAAACTGGGCATACTCACAAGTCCAAAACCACCATCTGGACCTAATGGAACAATCAAAACTCCGAGCTAGGGTCAAGTACACAAAAGTCAAACTTGGTCAATTCTTCCGACTTAATATTTCCTAGTTGAGAATCATTCTTCAAAATAAAGCCCAAACTATTCAAAACCAAAATGACGATGCACATAAGTCATAATACATCATGTGAAGCTACTCATGAACTCAAACGACCGAACTGAACGCAAATTCTCAAAACGACCAATCGGGTCGTTACAGAATATATGGCATCTTAAAAAGGATTTAATGTGTTGTTTTCGGACAGTTTACATACTTAATAGACTGTAGCATCATGAACAACCATTTATGCCTATTATTGTCTTGCCGCCTGAGTTCCTTTATCCATAGTATGGGGGAGGATCGGGGCCTTAGGGCCATCTTTGGCATGAGGGTTAATTCCGTGCAGTTGATATGATGTTGGCACGATGAGTAATTCCGTGCAGTTTGAAATGAGATTGGTTTGTTCGTTATTATCGTGCGAAAGGAAGGGAAGTTGAGTTTCTTTTATGATTACTCATTCGTTAAGTACTTACATGCCCTGTACTTTGGTTTCTACTAATGCTTCCTGATTTTATGATACTTTCCATTCGAATTTCTTACGTAGTTACCTCCGTGATTTCTCTTTGGCATGTTACAGTTGTAGATATGTCTTTACCTTGTCTGCTACTGATACATCTACGGTTTACTTGATTTACTTATGCTACATGTCCTCTTCGAATTCATGCCTTTGCTTGTTATTAGCCCATACATGTTACATGCCTCTAATTGCCACATGATTTACTTGTTAGATGCATTAACATGCTACATATATTCACTCACTACATGCCTTTACTTATCACATGTCTTCACTTACCATATGCTTTTACTTACCATATACTTTTACTTGTTAATTGGCTTCACTTGTTACGTGTTTCTAATTGATACATGATTTGATATATATTGAATGCCTTCATTTGATCCCTATTCTTACTTGACAAACGTCTTCACTCGATTCATGTTTTGCACATCCTTGCTTAGCAGGTAAAACATCCTTGCTTATCAGGATTGTGTGACTTTTTGATTAGTTGTGTGTTTATGCTTCATGAAAGCTTTGGCTTTAAAATGTGGGAGATTAGCTCTAGGGTGTTATGTTGCTCACCTTACTTTGTTTGAGTTCATATTCCTAGTTGAATTTTGTGTGGTAGTTTCCTTGGTGTTATGTTGTGAACTTCCCTTGCTTGTTGATGTTGAATAGTTTCATATGAATCTATATTGATATTATTGTGTTGGATCGGGTTGCACGTCGCAACAGATATTGATATTATTGTGTGGGATCGGGTTGCATGCTGCAGCGGATATTGATATAATTATGTGGGATCGGGTTGAATGCCACAACGTGTATAGATATTATTGTGTGGGATCGAGTTCCATGCCGCAACAAATATTGGTATTACTTTTGGGGATTGGGTTGCACGCCGCAACAACATATATATATTGCGTGCCACAACAAAGAAGACATATTTTGGTTATTCTTATTAATTGTTTTCTGTTATCATACTGTGTTGTGAGACTTAGACGTGACGATATTATTGGGCCCTCTGTTATTTGTATTTTTGTTATGTTTACTACATGATTATTGTATCTCTTTCTCGTACTGCTATTTATGCTTATCATCTACACAGGTGAAATATTGAGTTAGTATCTTTTAACTTAAAGTCTCGTCACTACTTCTCCGAGGTTCGTTAAGATACTTACTGAGTACATGGGGTCGGTTGTGCTCATACACTTCTGCACCTTGTGTGAAGATCTTGGTGTTGTGTAGCTGTGGAAGGTGAAGCCCTGCACTGAAGACGTTCCATCATTCCAGCTTCAAGCTAGCTCTTGTTCATTGTAGTTTAGTACTTAAACTCTATTTATGTAAATTTCAAATAGATATTGTACTCATTATTCATTTCTGCTTGTAAATCCAAATCGTAGTGGCTCATGGCTTGTACTACCAGTCCTTGGGAGGTTGTTTAGAATTCAGTTATTTTATTTCTTGTTATTGGTAACCTGTAATAATTTGAGTTACCTTATTCTTCATTCGGCTTACATAGCATTAGAGTTAGGTGTCATCACGACTTGGTGGTTTTTGGGTCATGATAGAGTTGCTATCAGAGATAGGTTCATAGATTCTATGAGTCACAAGCAAGTGTCTAGTAGAGTCTTGCAGATCGGTATGATGACGTGGACCTATCTTTGAGAGGCTACAGGAAATTTAGGAAACTTCCCTTCTTTCATTCCTTATCATGCGATCTTGTTTAAGCTTGAAGCATGCAACTTTGATTTCTTTCCATTCGTCCGTAGGTGATGTTGAGCACAAAGTACCAACGTGCACAGACAACTTGTGATGTTGCGAGTGGGCTGCGTAGGGCTTGATAAAGTTGGTTAGATGGTCGCCAGGGTGAGCGTGTACTTGGCAGAGTCTTTGGAGTATTTTATAATGAGATTCATAGAGGTTTGTGAAGTATTCAACTTATTAACAGTGCGAGACTGGGGAAACTACGAAGGAAGGGTGCTATGGGTTATAGACGATGTGTTCTTCGGCTTCAAGCCAAGTGGGAGAGCATGTTACCGATGATCGGATTGTATGGTCATGTGTTATATTAGTTCTTGGACAGGGATGTAGTTGCGGATTAGCTATAATTTGAGAAAGGTTACATCGGGGGTGATTTAGAGCAAGGTGGATGACTATCAAAAAGGTTTTGATGAATTCAGGATCTATATGTGGCAATTGAGAAATTTTGGATTTATGTTTGGTTAGAGCTCAAGATCAGTAGATAATGGTGTCCAGAATTGCGATACTTCTATATCACGAATGATTCTTCATAGCAGTATTAGAGAGATGTAAGAAATGACTTTGGATTCGCAGAAGGTTCCTTCAAAGCGAGCATTTCTTATTGAGTTGTTTTTGGGTTCGACAGTCTGCGTGACTCGGTTGAGTGGGAGGAAATCAGTTCTGATGACTTGATTATGTGTTAGCGATTTCGAAGAATGCCCAATGGTTTTGGCCACGGATGGGGGTTGGTGTCTTCTACAGGTATAGGAGGTGTGTGGCGTGGTGATGTCCCCCTGGATTGAGTTAAGTGGAAGGTTCTCGGTTGATGAGGTGTTCTACTTGCTTGTGGTTCAAAGTTGGTAATGATATTTTTGTATTTTCACGAGTTAGCATGATTTTGGCGGTGCACCGTATGGGATTGAAAGTTGTGAGCATAAGGTTGCGGTATAATTTTGAAGGGAAGAACATGAGTTATAGATGGCACAGATGATTTCAAATGTTTAAGAGAATGTGTCATGCCCCAACCTCGGGGAGCACGACCGACGCTCAACCGAGATAATCTGGCAGAGCAAGCCTGTACAATACCTTCTACCTGAACTGACTCACGAATAAAGGAAATGTCCATTTCATTAATTAGACAATGGGGAGGATCATGTGATCAACACCGATTCCTTATCATTAGTTACATCATTTATAAAGTTCAAAATACATACACTTTCATAGTTTGAAGTGGAACGTGTGATACAAATACAACATTACTAATTTGACTTCCCCAACACCAATACACCTCCCACACTATGTCTACGGAACCTCTAATAAATATAAAAGAGTATGATGATATTTCCAGTAACAAGGCCCCGGCTATACCTCAAAACATAATACACAAGGAGCAAAAGATATACGACCCCGATATGATGTGGGGCTCACCAAGTCAGCTGGGAAGAGGGTATACCGCTATCAATGATCAAAGCCACCTGCTGTAGAACCACCTGCATCCATTAAAGATGCAGCGCCCCCGACAATAGGGACACTAGTACATATGGAATAGTACTAGTATGAATGACTAAACACCCTCTCAATAGAATGAATGATAACACAAGTAAGGACAATCATAAAATCAATGGGAGCCTCAAACAATACCAAAACATCAAGTTAAGAGCAAGAGAAGTTTTCAAGTAAATTTTCATATTTTAGGTTGGGAGATCTTAGCACCGATATACCACCGTGATTTTAGTACGGAGTCCGATCACTGCCCGATTGGCTAGGCCATCTCACCCAAAGACATGAACCATAATCACAATCATTATCTCAATCTCAATCATTGTTTCAATCATAATCTCAAGCACAATCACCACCATATGTGTGGCATGGCGTCCGATCACCACCCGGCCGGCTAGGCCGTCTCACCACAATGCCGTGTGGATCGACATCACCATTTTCTAGCAATAATCCCATCCCAATAAAGGGGAATACTCTCATCACATCAATGTCATCCCAATAAAGGTGTACAATCACAATTCACTTCTACACCGACACATGTAGTTTCAGGGTTAGGTTATTTCAACTTACCCTTCCTCGGCGACTAACGATACTCCGAGGGTGTTTATTTATTTAAAGGATTGACAACTCATTTCATTATCTTTTATATATCATTAATTTCATTGGCACCAATGTACATATCACAATGTCACTCTTGGCACGTTGGTCATATTTTATATTTCGTGTTCATTTCTTTCACTTCCAAACATCATCACGGATCATCAACAACAAAGCATTTCTATTCAAGACTTTAAGTTCACATGTGAGCAAATAAGAATGTTAAGCACATTGAGATTTCTTACATGATTTGGCATAATAGCTTTTATTTGAATCACGTCTTAAAATTATAACATTTAGATATGCAACCCATGCTTCGACCACATGTTTAAATAGAACATAACATAACGAGAACATTTGGAATACATATTAAATCCTTTGACACAAGGTTTATTCAGAATAATCAATTTACAATGAACAACTCAAGACTTACAAAGACATTGTGGGGTTCAATTCTAAGATAGAAGTTTAGCCAACATACCTCGCCTCGAGCTTTTTAAATTACTACAATGTTCTGGAATTCTTAGCCACTTCGATCTATTTAGTAATATAGCAAAATTAAACACAAATTAGGAAGGAATTTATGGTTCCAGCTCATTTGAGCATTGCATCAAACACTAGGTGTGCATTAAGGTTTCAAGGTCCTCATATGGTAGATCCCTTCATCCCACTACCTAACGTTTACCCAAATGAGCTCAACAATATTTCCACTACCCTTGATGGTACATGCATGCATAATGAACAACTCCCACACCCAAGAATTTGCTTTTCTCATTACCTACTTCCAATTAAATTCCGGAATTGAGGGCTAGGGAGTAGAATCTTACCTCTAAGATGAAGACCTAGTGAGTTTTTCTTGTGAATTCTTCAACTTTGAGCAAGAGTTGATGAACAATAACCTTAGGAACTTCCCTTCTCACTCTAGACCACTCCTCTCTCTCTAAATATTAATTAGTACCAACCAAAATAACCCACAAGTTGTTTTTATGAAAATGGGATCGGGTGAAAATTTTCAAACTTAAACTCTACGAAGCCGGGTCTACGGTCGCACACCAGACCGCAAATCAGGTATGCGGCCTGCAAAGGAGACCATAGAAAAGGTTCCCAAAACTGGGTTGTTTGGGTTGGGTCTACGACAGGTCTGCGATCCGCAGACTAGTTATGCGAGTCGCATAATGCGCTATAAAACTCCCCTCCAAAAATCTTCATGCTGGATCTGCAATGGATTGTACGGTCCATGAAATGGTTATGCGGCCGCATAATGGACCGCAAAACAACCTTCAAAAATGGGCCATTTCTCTGCTTCACTATGCAACGGTTCTGCGGTACATAGTGGACAACAGAAATACCCTACTCTGCCAAATATTTTTTTCAACTCTCCAACACACTATTCAACCCAACAATTTCGTACCGCGGCGAGCTTGTAGGTGAAATTTTACAATTGGCAACACATAAGTTTATCTTGGCACCACGAAACCCCGGGTTTTAGGTGAAATTTTACGGGGCCTTACGGAATGCTGGCATAATTTGATGTCGCATGAGAAGAGTGCACATTTTAGAAGGCGCATTTTGTTTTTGCTTGTGGATACTTGGCTGGTGTTATGGTGATCGCCTGGTTTTGGGTTGGTGAGGTTCGGGTTTTGCAATGTCACGCATGAGATGATGGAGTATGAGTGATTTATCAGCCATTTGAGTAGTAAAGTTGGGATCAGATATGGAGATTCCATTATTCTTGAGGTTCAGAGGCTCGATGTTCTCACAGGCAGACTATTCCTTAGTTACAAATAGTGAAGATATGATAAGAATTGGTTAGCTGATGGTATTTATTATGGATAGGTTGCTATGGACTTTTGGAAGGTTATATACCTGTTTGGGGATGATCGTAATTGTCTTGGAGGCTATTTGTAATCCTAATGAGAATGTGTATTTTATATCAGATCGAGTTTGCTTATCCCTACGCAGTTGCTACCATGGCTATATCATCGGGCAAAATGGATATTATTCATGCCCCTGTCTATGCAGTGTGTCTCTCTCTTATGCTATGATGGGTTGTGAGGTTGCATGATACACGCATGTTGTAATCCCGTTTAGGCCTTATGGCGATATGGGCGAGATGGACCTCGTGATGTTGATTTTCTTATTGCACCTTAGTTGTGCTTGTCTTTTCCGTATTGTATTTTATTTATTCATCTTCCCACATTTATATTTGCGCACTCTACCATGCTTGATGTTATCACACATGTAATTAGTGAGCCCGAGCATTATGTATCGATGGGTATCCCTATGTGGATTGATATATTTAGGATCGGGTTGCGCGCCACAATTGAGTTATGTGGGATACCCTTCATTGTGTTTTTTTCGTGTGTTTTGTTTTCCCCTTTTGGGGTAAGTTCATGTTGTTATATTAGTTGTACTTGTTGTTTAGTCCTCATAGTTTATTTTCTTTCCTTTCTTAGATATATCTGAGTTATTGATTATTTGGTATACATACCGCGTTGTGTGAGGTTACATGTGGCCCTTGGTGTGGCTTCTCGCTTGGGCTGTTTGTATTGGGTGAGATGAACTTTTTAGACCTGAGTTCTGCACTATCGTATTGGAAAAAAGAAAGTTCAGAAGCAAAATACCACAATACTGCTTAGATTTTGGCAATGGTCCTTATCGGATAAGGGAGCTCCTCGACTAGTTGACTTTATGGGTGGTTAGGAGTTTCTGCATGTTTCTTTTATCAGTAGTAGCATTGTGAAGGTCCAGAATGAGATTTCTTTTGATATGAGGTGTATTACCGGTACCGGGTTTGGGGATGAGGAACTATTTTAGTCAGAAGTTATTTCTATGAGTACATGAGTAATGTGGCACATCGTATGGTTTGACCTTAGCAGTGTATTTACGGTTTGATGCAGCTTGTTGTGATTGATACAGTGTGTACATATAAGGATCAAATCTCATAGGAGATTTCAGATGTTGGAATTTGGTTCCACATCCAGTGGGGCTAAGGCCGGAGGAAGAATCTTCCGTTGGGGTCATTTGCATGGACTTATATGGGCTGAGGTGGCAAGAGATCACTCATGGGTTCGGGTATGATCAGTTCATTTAGCTAGTTGATGGATTTGGAGCGACTCTTGGCTTGTTCGAGGACGAACGTATGCTTAAGTGGGGGAGAATGTAATGACCCGACCAGTTATTTTGAGTACTAGTTTTAATTTCAGTGTTCCGAGACCTCCCATAGCTTCATTTGATGTTTATTGATTGGGGTGCATGGCCCATGTCATTTTTCGGAAAGGTTTTATGTAAAATTTTGAGGAAAATGAAATTTTTGACTTAAAAGAGACTAGAGTTGACCACAGTCAACATTTTTAGTAAACGATCTCGAATCGGTGTTTTGATGATTCCGATAGGTTCGTATGATATTTTTGGACTTGCACGTATGTTTGGTTGGGGTCTCGGGTGACCCGAGCACATTTCGGCACATTATGTGAAAAATTAGAAAATTTAGTTTTAAACATGAAAATCTTGAGTTTTGATTTGTATGATGTTACTACACTTGTTTGAATGTTCAGATTGGAGAACGAGGGGTCGAGAGAGTTTTGGATGTGTTTTGGTAAGCTGATGCTAATCTGGTGCTGGGATGCCTGCAAGTCTCGCATTTACGATGACCTATTCGAAAATACGATCCTCGTATTTGTGATGTCAGGATCACATTTGTGATATGGGTCTGGGGGTTGTGGGTTTCTCTTTTGCGAAGAAGGAGTCGCATTTGCGAGATGGTGGTTTCCGCATTTGCGACTTTTGGGTCGCATTTACGACAATGGGAAATTATGGGTAACTTCGTGGACTGTCCAGGTTCACATTCGCGATGATTTTGTCGCTTTTGAGATATCATCAGGCTCAGATACTTTTTGCTTTTGCGAAGAGTTGATCGCTTTGCGATCGTCGCAATTGCGAAATAGTTTTCGCAATTGCGATACCTGTAGCTAGGTAAATTGTAGGGATAACGGGACTTAGCTCATTTTTCACCCTTTCTCAACCCTAAACACTCTAGAGGCTATTTTTGAAGAACGTTTTCTTCCTAGATTCATTGGTATGCAACTCTAATTCATTTTCTATCAATTCCTCATTACTTTTCATGAGTTTTTAGCATCAAATCAAGGAATTTCATGGTAGAAATTAGGGGTTTTGGATAGAATTTAGGGATTTTGTAAACTTGAGATTTAGACCTCAAATTGAGACCGGATTTCCAAATAAATTATAGATCTGGACACGAGGGTGAATGAGTAATCAGGTTTTGGTCCGAATCTCGAATTTCGACCACGTGGGCCCGGGTTGACTTTTGGGATTTTGGCCAAGATTGAACCTTTATTGATTGGGGATGTTTCCTTAGGCATTATTTGACTTCGTTAGATGATATTTAACTAGGTTTTGATCGTTTTGAGGAGTATTTCTAAGGAAGACAGTATTGGATTGTGGAAATTATTCCGAAATAAGGTAAGTGTCTTGCCTAGCTTTATTGATGAAATTCTTTCTACTAAATGATATTGTTTGCTAAATGCGGAGGTGATGCATATACCAGGTGACACGCGTATATGCATAGGGTTTCCATGCTTGGGAGGGGGAATTTATATGTTTTCTTTATTCTTTGATGAACTTAGTGATTATTTAACCTATGCTTTATTTAATTCTATGACTAATAAACTCAATCAATTATGTTAGAAATCATGTTAGAACATATGACATCTTAAAAAAGATTTAATGTGTTGTTTTAGGACGGTTTACTTACTTAATAGACCGTAGCTTCATGAACACCCATTTATGCCTATTATTGTCTTGTCGTCTGAGTTCCTTTATCCATAATATGTGGGAGGATTGGGGCCTTAGGGCCATGTTTGGCACGAGGGTTAATTCCGTGCGGTTGATATAATATTGGCACGATGAGTATTTTCGTGTATTTTGAAATGAGATTGGATTGTTGGTTATTACCGTGCGAAAGAAAGGGAAGTTGGATTTCTCCTAGGGTGTTTATTTATTTAAAGGATTGACACCTCCCAGGGTGTTTATTTATTTAAAGTGTTGACAACTCTTTTCATTATCATTTATATATTATTCATTTCATTGGCACCAATGGCCATACCACAATGTCACTCTTGGCACGTTGGTCTTATTTCATATTTCATGTTCATTTCTTTCACTTTCAAACATCATCACGGATCATCAACAACAAAGCATTTCTATTCAAGACTTTAAGTCCACATGTGAGCAAATAAGAATGTTAAGCACATTGAGATTTCATACACGATTTGGCATAATAGCTTTCATTTGAATCACGACTTGAAGTTATAACATTTAGATATGCAACCCATGCTTCGAGCACATTTTCAAATAGAACATAAAATAACGAGAACATTTGGAATAAATATTGAACATATATCTTTTGACACAAGGCTTATTCGGAATAATAAATTTATAATGAACAACTCGAAACTTACAAGGACATTGTAGGGTTCAATTATAAGAGAGAATTTTAGCCAACATACCTTGCCTCGAGCTTTTTAAATTACTATAATATTCCAGAATTCTTAGCCACTTCGATCTATTTAGAAATATAACAAAATTGAACACAAATTAGGAAGGAGTTTATGGTTCCAGCTCATTTGAGCATTGTATCAAATACTAGGTGTGCATTATGTTTTCAAGGTCCTCCTATGGTGGATCCCTTCATCCCACTACTCAAAGTTTACCCAAATGAGCTCAATAATCTTCCCACTACCCTTGATGGTAAATGCATGCATAATGAACAACTCCCACACCCAAGAATTTGCTTTTCTCATTATCTACTTCCAATTAAATCCTGGAATTGAGGGCTAGTGAGTAGAATCTTACCTCTAGGATGAAGACCTAGTGAGTTTTTCTTGTGAATTCTTCAACTTTGAGCAAGAGTTGATGAACAATACCCTTAGGAACTTCCCCTTTAACTCTAGAGCACTCCCCTCTCTCTAAATATCAGTTAGGACCAGCCAAAATAACCCACATGTTGTTTTTATGAAAATAGGATCGGATGTAATTTTTCAAACTTAAACTCTACGAAGATGGGTCTGCGGTCGCAGACCGGACCATAAAATAGGTATGCGGACCACAGAAAAGGGTCCCAAAACTGGGCTGTTCGGGTTGGGTTCTGCGGCAGGTCTGCGGTCGCATAATGCACCGCAGAACTCCCCTCCAAAAACTTTCATGTTGGATCTGCGATGGATTATGTGGCCCGCAAAATGGTTATGCGACCACATAATGGACCACAAAACAACCTCCTAAAATGGGCTATTTCTCTACTTTACTCTACGGCGGTTCTACGGCCCGCAGAGTGATTGTGTTGTTGCATAGTGGACCGCAGAAATGCCCTACTCTGCCAAAAATTTTCTTCAACTCCCCAACGCATTGTTCAACCCAACAAGTCCGTACCACGGCGAGCTTGTAGGTTAAATTTTACAATCGTCAACACATAAGTCTATATTGGCACCACGAAACCCCGGATGTTAGGTGAAATTTTATCGAGCCTTACATCCTCCGCCACTTAAGATCATTCATCCTCGAATGAGGGCCAAAATCCGCCATTAGAAACCAATGTGACTTAGCTGCTATATTACTCACCAATAGTTCCAAATTTCTGACTAACTCCCTAAATTTCCAAAAAGTTCGCCAGAGTTTCCCCTATAACTGGGCCTATCCACCTTTCAGAGAATCCCAAAAACCAACCCTAACAAAATATTTATGAACCAACGACGCAACATAACATAAAAACAATGCCAACCGTGGCCTCACGAGCAGTATATTACCAAAAAGGAATACCCTTAACATCAACTGTACAAATGATGCATAATTCACAGGGAACAATTTCATAAAATCGATTACATAACAATTCAAACAAATGAGGGTACTTCTTCTTCATCTCTTCCTCAGCCTCCCATATGGCCTCTTCAACCTGTTGGTTTCTCCATAGTACTTTCACGGAGGCAATTTCTTTATTTCTCAGCTTATGGGCTTGCCTATCAAGAATGGCAACTGGAGTTTCTTCATAAGTCAATTCCTCGTTAACCTTAATAGCCTCAACTGGAACAATAAGCGACGGATCTCCAACCACCTTCTTCAACATGGATACGTGGAACACCGGGTGGACTAAAGGCTTCTCTGGAGGTAGTTCAAGCTTGTAAGCCACCCGACCAATCCTCTGAATGATTCTGTACGGTCCGACATACCTCAGACTCAACTTCCCTTTCTTACCAAACCGCATTATACCCTTCATGGGGGAAATCTTCAAGAATACCCAATCATCCTCTTTAAACTCCAAATCCTTGAGATGCACATCCGAATAGGACTTTTGACGACTCTGAGTAGTTTTCAACCATTTCGTAATGATCTTAACCTTCTCCATAGTCTGATGCACGAGGTCTGGCCCTATCAACTCTGTTTCCCCAGTCTCAAACCATCTAATGAGAGATCTACATCTCCTACCATATAAAGCCTCGAACGGTGCCATCTGAATGCAAGCATGATAATTGTTGTTGTAGGCAAATTCTATCAGTGGAAAATGATCATCCCAGCTACCCTTGAAGTCAAGAACACAAGCGCGTACCGTATCCTCAAGCGTCTGAATAGTCCGCTCTGCCTGCTCGTCAGTCCGCGGGTGAAAGGTTGTACTAGTATTCACCTGATTACCAAAACCTTGCTGCAACTTTTTCCAAAAATTAGCTGAGAACTGTGCCCCTCGATCTGAGATAATAGAAATAGGAGTGCCATGCAACCTGACTATTTCCTTGATATACAACTCATCATACTGTTCTGCTGTATGGATAGCCTTAACAGGTAAGAAGTGAGCTGATTTTGTGAGTCGATCCACAATCGCCCCAATCGAGTCATACTTACAAGGCATTCAAGGTAGTCCCACCACAAAGTCCATATTGATTATCTCCCACTTCTACATTGGAATTTCTATGTTATGTGCCAACCCACTAGGCCTTTGGTGCTCGGCCTTCACTTGCTAACAATTTGGAAATCTTGCCACAAAGTCCGCTACAATCCTCTTTATATCATTACACCAGTAGACTTCCCTAAGATCATGATACATCTTTGTAGATCCTGGGTGCACGAAATACCTAGAAGTGTGAGCCTCGGTCATGATTCTTTCTTGGAGACCATCAATATTTGGAACACATAGTCGCCCTTGGTACCTTAGTGTTCCATCACCCATGCCAAGAGGAAAGGCCATGGTCTTATGTTTATGAATCCCCTCCTTCAATTGTACCAACAATGGATCATTGTATTGCTTCTCCTTGACCTCCACCACAAGCGATGATTCGGCCCTATTTTACACAATCACCCATCCTTCACTAGAATCTGCAAGACGAACTCCCAAACTAGCCAACCGATAAAGCTTCTTGGCCAACGGCCTTTGATATTCCTCCAAGTAAGCCAAACTTCCCATAGATTTTCGGCTAAGAGCTTCCGCCACAACATTAGCCTTTCCCGGATGATATAGAATGTCGATGTCATAATCCTTGATTAACTCAAGCCATCTTCTCTGCCTCAGATTCAATTCCCTCTGTTTGAAAATATATTGAAGGCTCTTATGGTCCGTGAATATATCCACATGGACCCCATAAAAATAATGACGCCAAATATTTAATGCAAATACCGCTGCAAGTTCTAAGTCATGTGTTGTATAATTTTTTTCATGATTTTTGAGTTACCTAGAATCATAAGCTATCACCTTGCCATGTTGCATTAATACACACCCAAGTCCGATCCTTGAAGCATCACAATATACCAAAACCCAATTGTGCTCTCTAGTAGGGTCAATAACGGTTCCGTAGTCAGTCTTAATTTCAACTTTTGAAAGCTTCTTTCACAAGCATCTGACCATTGGAACTTAACCGCCTTCTGCGTCAATTTAGTCAACAGAGAGGCAAGAGTAGAGTACCCCTCCATAAATTTCCTGTAATACCCCGCTAAGCCTAAGAAACGGTGAATTTCAGTTGGAGTTGTAGGTCTAGGCCAATTCTTCACAGCTGCATTCTTCTGAGGATCAACCTTAATTCCTTCTCTGGAGACGACATGACCCAAGAACGTGACAGATTCAAGCCAAAATTCATATTTTGAAAACTTCGCATACAACTTGTGCTGATATAGAGTCTGTAGAACTGTCCTGAGATGATCGACATAGTCCTCTCGACTTCACGAATATATAAGGATATCGTCAATAAACACTATCATGAAGGAGTCAAAAAAAGGCTTGAAGACTCGATTCATAAGATCCATGAAAGCTGAGGGGGCATTTGTTAGCCCAAAAGACATTACCAGGAATTCAAAGTGCCTAAACCGGGTCCTGAAAGCTATTTTCGTAATATCCTGCTCCCTAATCTTCAATTGGTGATACCCGGATCTTAAATCAATCTTGGAGAAGTACTTAGCACCCTGCAATTGATCAAACAAGTCATATATCTTTGGCAGTGGGTACTTATTTTTTATTGTGACCTTGTTGAGCTGCCGATAGTCAATACACATTCTTAGTGACCCATCCTTCTTTATTGCAAAGAGAATTGGTGCACCCCAAGGCGACACGCTCGGCTGAATGAAACCTTTCTATAACAAATGCTTCTATTGTTCCTTTAGCTCCTTCAATTCATTTAGGCTGCATGCCCGGCATCACATCAATCCAAAAATCAATCTCCCTATCTGGTGGAATCTCAGGGAGCTCATCCAGAAAGTCCTCCAAAAATTCATTCACAAGCAGCACAAACTCAAGTGTAGGTGCCTCAACATCGGTGTCTGTAACCCAGACCAAATGGTAAATACACCCCTTGTTAATCATCTTTGTGGCCTTAAGGTAAGCAATAAACCTACCCTTTGGCACCACATCATCCCTATTTCATTCAATTACTGACTCATTTGGAAATTCAAACCTAACAGTTCTGGTTCGACAGTCAATCTTGGCAAAACATGAATAAAGCCAGCCCATCCCCATTATTACATCAAAATCAACCATCCCCAATTCAATGAGATCGACCATGGTGTCTCGACCACACACCATGACAACACAATCCCTATAAACCCGCACGACCATAATAGACTCACCAACCAAAGTAGATACAGAGAACGGCTCATGAAGCTGTTCCAGTTCTATCCCAAATTCCATAGCAACATAAGGAGTGATATAGGACAAAGTGTAACCGGGATCAATAAGAGCATACACATCATGAGATTGGACAGTGAATATACCTGTGACAACATCTGGAGAAGCCTCTGAACTCTGGCGACACTTCATAGAATAGAAACGGCTGGGTCCTCCCGAACTCTGTGTACCACCCCCAGCTGCACCACGGGTGTTGGAGTGCCTCGAGCTGGAGGAGGTGCTGCGGATGTAGTAGCTACAAAACTGGTTGGCTATGCCGTACCCCTGCCCACACCCTGGCGGGACGAACGACAATCCCTCTGAATGTGATCCCTCAATCCGCACCCATAGCATATGGGTAGGTACATGTTTCCACACCTAGGGCATGGGGGCCTCCGCTACTGCTGGAATCTCCTACCAGGCCGATCCTGCTGGTAGGATCCCCTGTTGCCCTAACCGGGCCTAAAACGTCTCCACTACTGCTGACTGGGCCCTGATGGTGGTGCATTGACTGAAGACTGAGCAAAAAAATGGGATGGCCCTAACGACCCTCCCCTGAATGCTGACCTACCATCACCACCACCAAATGAACCACCAAAGTTGCCCGCAGACCGGGCCTTGCCGCTACCCTATCGCTCCATTCTATTCTTTAATTTATGGTTCTCTGTAGCTTGAGAAAACGCCACCATCTTCCTATAGTTCATATTAGAATTCAAGGTAGCTGTAGCGGCCTCATTGATAACCAAGAGGGTAAGGCCCTGCGCACAAACCGGCGCACTCTAGCCTCCATAGTGGGCAACATGTATATAACATACTTGGAGAGGCGCGCAAACCTCATATGATTCTCCCACACACTTAGACTACCTTGCCTTAAGCACTCAAAATCAGTGGCATTGGCTGCCTTAGTCTCGGCGGGCAAGAAATGATCAATGGAGGCATCGGCAAACTCACTCCACCTCACCGGAGGGCTCCCCTCCTCACGGGACTCCTCCCACAATTCAAACCAAGAATATGCCACCTCTTTCAAGTGGTAGGAAGCCAACTCCACTTCTTCCATCTCAGTAGAACGCGTAACCCGAAGAGTCTTGTGCATCTCATCAATAAAGTCCTGGGGGTCTTCCACGGGATTAGTACCCGTGAACACTGGAGGATCTAACAGAAGAAACATGTTCACCGTGGAACTAGCAGATTCCCCTGGCTGACTGGAAGAAGTAGGCATAACATTTGATCTCTAGACCTAAGAAGCCACTATCTAAGCCCACATCTGTATGGCTTCCCTAAGACCCCCTCAGAAATATCGGGACCGGAAGTTGGGGCTGGAGGTGGAACTGGAATATTAGTTGGAGGGATCATTGCACCCTCAGTAGGTGTAGGAACTGGCGCAGTCTGATCAGGTGTAGTGGAATCAGAGAGTGTAGTAGTCGGGGGGAATATTTCCACCCCTCGGGTGCTCACCCACAACATCAAGTAAAGAATCAACTGCCACTCGTTGGGTGGCATTGGCTCCTTGCCCAGTTCTTGCTTTCTTCATAGGTGCCATGTACTGAAAATTATAGTAATGCACGAGTTAGAGGAGGAACAATCTTACAATCAGCTTTATCGCACGATCTAGAACATCAAATAAGGGTGTTATTCCTAAATGCCCAAGTAGCCTCCTAATTATAGATGTGGTTGACAACACACAGATAAGAAGGACTCTAATACACATGGCTCTAAAACATCCTAGGACACTTTAAAACCATAGGCTCTGATACCAAGTTTGTCACGCCCCGACCTCGGGGAGCGCGACCGGCGCTCAACCGAGATAACCCGGCCGAGCAAGCCTATACAATACCTTCTACCCGAACTCACTCATGAATAAAGCAAACGTCCATTTCATTAATTAGACAATGGGGAGGATCATGTGACCAAACCCAATTCCTTATCATTAGTTACATCATTTATAAAGTTCAAAATACATAAACTTTCATAGTTTGAAGTGGAACGTGTGATACAAATCCAACATTACTAGTTTGACTTTCCCAATACTAACACACCACCCACACTATGTCTATGGAGCCTCTAATAGATACAAAAGAGTACGATGATAGTGCCGGTAATAAGGCCCCGGCTATACCTCAAAACATAATACACAAGGAACAAAAGATATACGACCCTGATATGAAGTGGGGCTCACCATGTCAGCTGGGAAGAGGGTGTACCGCTATCAATGATCAAAGCCGCCTTCTGTGGAACCACCTCCATCCATTAAAGATGCAGCACCCCCGGCAAAAGGGACGTTAGTACATATGGAATAATACTAGTATGAAAGACTAAACACCCTCTTAATAGAATGAATGATAACACAAGTAAGGACAATCATAAAATTAATGGGAGCCTCAAACAATAACAAAACATCAAGTTAGGAGCAACACAAGTTTTCAAGTAAATTTCCATATTTTAGGTTGGGAGATCTTAGCACCGATATACCATCATGATTTTAGCAGGGAGTCCGATCACTGCACGATCGGCTCGGCCGTCTCACCTAAAGACATCAACCACAATCACAATGATTATCTCAATCTCAATCATTGTTTCAATCATAATCTCAAGCACAATCACCACTATGTGTGCGGCATGGCATCCGATCACGACCCGACCGGCTAGGCCATCTCACCACAATGTCGTGTGGATTGACATCACCCTTTTCTAGAAATCATCTCGTACCAATAAAGGGAAATACTCCCACCACATCAATCTCATCCCAATAAAGGGGTACAATCACAATTCACTCCTACACCGGCAGGTGTAGTTTCGGCGTTAGAGTATTTCAACCTATCCTTCCTCAGTGACTAACGATACTCCCATGGTGTTTATTTATTTAAAGGATTGACAACACATTTCATTATCTTTTATATATTATTCACTTCATTGGTACCAATGGCCATAACACAATGTCACTCTTTGCACGTTGGTCGTATTTCATATTTCATGTTCATTTCTTTCACTTTCAAACATCATCACAGATCATCAACAACAAAGCATTTCTATTCAAGACTTTAAGTCAACATGTGAGCAAATAAGAATGTTAAGCACATTGAGATTTCTTACACGATTTGGCATAATTGTTTTCATTTGAATCGTGACTTGAAGTTATAACATTTAGATATGCAACCCATGCTTCGAGCACATTTTCAAATAGAACATAACAAACCGAGAACATTTGGAATACATATTGAACATATATCTTTTGACACAAGGCTTATTCGGAATAATAAATTTATAATGAACAACTCGAGACTTACAAGGACATTGTGGGGTTCAATTATAAGAGAGAATTTTAGCCAACATACCTTGCCTCGAGCTTTTTAAATTACTATAATATTCCAGAATTCTTAGCCACTTCGATCTATTTAGAAATATAACAAAATTGAACACAAATTAGGAAGGATTTTATCGTTCCAGCTCATTTGAGAATTGTATCAAATACTAGGTGTGCATTATGTTTTCAAGGTCCTCTTATGGTGGATCCCTTCATCTCACTACTCAAAGTTTACCCAAATGAGCTCAATAATCTTCCCACTACCCTTGATGGTACATGCATGCATAATGAACAACTCCCACACCCAAGAATTTGCTTTTTTCATTACCTACTTCCAATTAAATCCTGGAATTGAGGGCTAGTGAGTAGAATCTTACCTCTAGGATGAAGACCTAGTGAGTTTTTCTTGTGAATTCTTCAACTTTGAGCAAGAGTTGATGAACAATACCCTTAGGAACTTCCCCTTTCACTCTAGAGCACTCCCCTATCTCTAAATATCAGTTAGGACCAGCCAAAATAACCCACATGTTGTTTTTATGAAAATGGGATTAGGTAAAATTTTCTAAACATAAACTCTACGAAGTCGGGTTTGCGGTCGCAGACCGGACCGCAAAATAGGTATGCGGCCCGCAAAGGGGACCGCCGAAAAGGGTCCCAAAACTGGGTTGTTCGGGTTGGGTCTGCAGCAGGTGTGCGATCCGCAGACCAGTTCTGCAGTCGCATAATGTGCTGAAGAACTCCCCTACGAAAATCTTCATGCTAGATTTGCGATGGATTGTGCGGCCCGCAAAATAGTTATGCAGCCGTATAATGGACCGCAAAACAACCTCCAAAAATGGGCCCCCAGAGTGATTCTACGGTCGCATAGTGGACCGTAGAAATGCCCCACTTAGCCAAAAAGTTTCTTCAACTCCCCAACGCACTCTTCAACCCCACAAGTCCGTACCGCGGCAAGCTTATAGGTAAAATTTTACAATCGTCAACATATAAGTCTATCTTGGCACCACGAAACCTCGGGTTTTAGATAAACTTTTGTGGGGCCTTACAGAATACTGGCACAATTTGATGTCGCATGAGAAGAGTTCAAATTTTAGAAGGCGCATTTTGTTTTGACTTGCACATGCTTGGCTGGTATTACAGTGATCGTCTGGTTATGGGTTGGTGAGGTTCAGGTTTTGCAACATCGCGCATGAGATAAGTTTTTGAAAGATTATGGAGTATGAGTGATTTATGAGCCATTTGAGCAGTGAAGTTGGGATCAGATATGGAGATTCCATTATTCTTGAGGTTCAGAGGTTGGATGTTCTCACGGGTAGACTATTCCTTAGTTACAGACAGTAAAGATATGATAAGAATTATTTAGCTGATGGAATTTATTATGGATAGGTTGCTATGGACTTTTGGAAGGTTATATACCTATTTGGGGATGACCAGAATTGGTTTGGAGGCTATTTGTAAGTCTAATGAGAATGTGTATTCTATATCAGATCGGGTTTGCTTATCCTTACGCAGTTGCTACCATGGGTATGTCATCGGGAAAAATGGATATTATCCATGCCTTGGTCTATGCAGTGTGCCTCTCTCTTACGCTATGATGGGTTATGAGGTTGCATGATTATTTGCACGCATGTTGTAATCCCGTTTAGGCCTTATGGCGATATGGGCGAGATGGCCCTCGTGATATTGATTTGCTTATTGCACCTTAGCTGTGCTTGTCTTTTCTGTATTGTATTATGCCTATTCATCTTCCCACATTTATATTTGTGCACTCTACCCTACTTGATGTTGACACACATGTGATTAGTGAGCCCGAGCATTATGTCTCGATGGGTATCCCTATATGGGCCGAGGTGGCAAGATATCACTCATGGGTTCAGGTATGATCAATTCATTCAGCTAATTGATGGCTTTGGAGTGAGTCTTAGCCAAATGGCTCCCCAGAATCAGGCTCCAGCAGCCCCGCCAGTTGGGGTAGTTCAGCTAGTTGTTGCGGCACAGATCGGTGATAGGCCCGCCATGTCTTTTGATGCCTTATTGAGACTGGATAAGTTTACCAAGCTCTTTCTAGTTCACTTCAGTGGTACACCTTCTGAGGACCCACAGGATTATCTTGAACGCTGCCATGAGGTGCTGCGGAACATGGGTATAATTGAGACCAATGGGGTTGATTTTGCTGTATTTCAGATGACGAGTTCCGCCAAGAGGCGGTGGAGAGATTATACATTGAATCGACCAGTCGGATTGCCTGCACTTACATGGGAGCAGTTCTCTCAGCTATTTCTGGAAAAGTTCTTCCCTATCACACTGAGAGAGGAATTCCGCAAGCAATTTGAGCGTCTACAACAGGGCAGTATGACTGTTACTCAGTATGAGTCCTGTTTTGTAGATTTCGCCCGTCATGCTCTCCTTTTACTACCTACGGAGGGAAATAGAGTGAGGAAGTTTATTGAGGGACTTACTCACCCTATCAAACTTTAGATGGCCAAGGAGATCGGAAGTGAGATTTCTTTTCAGGCGGCTGCTAGTGTCGCAAGGAGGATCGAGATGGTTCTTGCACAGGAGAGAGGGTAGAGGTCCGATAAGAGGCCTCGTCAGTTTGGTGGTTTCAGTGGTGCCTCATCTGGAGGAAGAGGTAATTTTGGTAGGGGTCATCCTCCCAGACCATTTCATTCAGCACTTCATGTATCTCCCGGTGCTTCAGGGAGTCACGGTCCTATTATGCCTTACTCTAGGTAGCCAGTATTCAGTACACATTCAGCTCCTATCATTGCATCACCACTCCAGAGTTACTACAGTGGTTATCCGGCCCATTTGGGCCAGCTTCAGCAGCCACGACATCAGGATGGGTGTTATGAGTGTGGAAACATTGGTCACATCAGGAGGTATTGCCCTAGATTTGCGAGTAACAGAAAGGACGAACGCATGTTTAAGTGGGGAAGAATGTAATGACCCAATCGGTCACTTTGAGTACTAGCTTTAATTTTAGTGTTCCGACACCTCCCATAGCTTCATTTAATGTTTATCGATTGGCGTGCATGGTCCATGTCATTTTCCGGAAAGTTTTTACGTAAAATTTTGAGGAAAATGAAATTTTTGACTTAAAAGAGACTAGAGTTGACCACAGTCAACATTTTTTTATAAACGATCTCGAATCGATATTTTGACGATTCCGATAGGTTTGTATGATATTTTTGGACTTGCACGTATGTTTTGTTGGGGTCTCGGGTGACCCGAGCGCATTTCGGTACATTTTGTGAAAAATTAGAAAATTTAGTTTTAAACTTGAAAATCTTGAGTTTTGATGATCAATTATTGTTGTTTGATGATATTTTGGTGATTTGAATGAGGGAGCACGTTTGTATGATGTTAATACACTTGTGTGAATGTTCGGATTGGAGCACGAGGGGCTCGAGAGAGTTTCAGATATGTTTTGGTTGATTTTGGTAAGCTGATGCTAGTCTGGTGCTGGGATGCCTGCAAGTCTCGCATTTGCGATGACCTGTTCAAAAATGCGATCCTCGCATTTGTGATGTCAGGATCTTTGTGATATGGGACTGGGGGTTGTGGTCTTTGTTTTTGTGAAGAAGGAGTCGCATTTACGAGATGGTGGTTTCCGCATTTGCGACTTTTGGGTCGCATTTGCGAAACATTATCCGATGATTTCGTCGCTTATGAGATATCATCAGGCTCAGAGACTTTTTTCTTTTGCGAAGAGTTGATCGCTTTTGCAATCGTCGCAATTGCGAACTAGTTTTCGCAATTGCGATACCTGTAGCTAGGTAGATTGTAGGGATATTGGGACATAGCTCATTTTTCACCCTTTCTCAACCCTAAATACTCTAGAAGCGATTTTTGAAGAATGTTTACTTCCTAGATTCATTGGTAAGAAACTCTAATTCATTTTCTATCAATTCCCCATTACTTCTCATGAGTTTTTAGCATCAAATCTAGGAATTTCATAGTAGAAATTAGAGGTTTTGGGTCGAATTTAGGGATTTTAAAAAATTTAGATTTAGACCTCAAATTGAGGTCAGAATTCAAAATAAATTATATATCCGGACTCGAGGGTGAATGGGTAATCAGGTTTTGGTTTGAATCTTGGATTTCGACCACGTGGGCCCAGGTTGACTTTTGTTGACTTTTGGGATTTTATCCAAGATTGAACCTTTATTGATTGGGGATATTTCCTTAGGCATTATTTGACTTCATTAGATGATATTTGACTAGGTTTTGATCGTTTTTAGGAGTATTTCTAAGGAAGACAATATTGGATTGTGGAAATTGTTCCGGAATGAGGTACGTGTCTTTCCTAGATTTGTTAAGGAGATTTTTTCTACTAAATAATATTATTTGCAAAATGCGGGGGTGATGCATATACGAGGTGATGAGCGTATATGCATAGGGTTTCCATGCTTGGGAGGGGGAATTTATATGTTTTCTTTATTCTTTAATGAACTTAGTGATTCTTTGATCTGTGCTTTATTTAATTCTATGACTAATAAACTCAATCAATTATGTTAAAAATCATGTTAGAACATATGGAATCTTAAAAAGGATTTTATATGTTGTTTTTGGACAATTTACATACTTAATAGACCGTATCATCATGAACACCCATTTATGCCTATTATTGTCTTGCTGCCTGAGTTCCTTTCCTTAATATGTGGGAGGATTGGGGCCGTAGGGCCATGTTTGGAACGAGGGTTAATTCCGTGCGATTGATATGATGATGGCATGATGAGTAATTCCGTGTAGTTTGAAATGAGATTGGTTTGTCGGTTATTACCATGCGAAAGAACGGGAAGTTGGATTTCTATTATGATTACTCATTCACTAAGTACTGACATGCCCTTTACTTAGGTTTCTACTAATGTTTGCTTTTTTGTATGATATTTTCCATTCGAGTTCCTTTTGTAGTTACCTATGTGATTTCTCTTTCGCCTGTTACAGTTATAGCTATGTCTTTACCATGTTTGTTACTGATTCACCTACATTTTACTTGATTTACTTCCACTACATGTCCTCCTCTAATTCATGCCTTTGCTTGTTATTAGCCCATACCTGTTACATGCCTTTGATTGCCACATGATTTACTTGTTAGATGCCTTAACCTGCTACTTATCTTCACTCACTATATGCCTTCACTTACCACATGTCTTCACCTACCACATGTCTTCACTTACCATATGCTTTTACTTGTCAACTGCCTTCACTTGTTATGTGTTTCTACTTGCTACATGATTTCATATATCTTGAATGCCTTCATTTGATCCCTATTCTTACTTAACAAACATCTTTACTCGCTTCATGTTTTACACTTCCTTGCTTAGCTGGATTGGGTGACTTTTTGATTAGTTGTGTGTTTATTCTTCATGGAAGCTTTGGCTTCAAAATATGGAAGATTAGCTCTAGGGTGCTATGTTGCTCACCTTACTTTATTTGAGTTCGTATTCCTAGTTGAATTCCGTGTGTTAGTTTCCTTGGGGTTATGTTGTGAACTTCCCATGATTGTTATTGTTGGATAGTTTCATATGAATCTATATTGATATTATTGTGTGGGATCAGATTGCACACCGCAACGAATATTGATATTATTATGTGGGATCGGGTTGCAGGCTGCTATGAATATTGATACTATTTTGTGGAATCATGTTGCATGCCGCAACAAATATTGATATTATTGTGTGGGATTGGGTTGCACGCTGCAACAAACATGGATATTATTGTGTGGGATCGGGTTGCATGCCGCAATGGTTTTTCATATATATATATATTTGTGGATCAGGTTGTGCGTCGTAACAAATAGGACATATTTTGGTTATTCTTGTTGATTGTTTTCTGTTATCATACTGTGTTGTGAGACTGAGACGTGACGATATTCTGGGGCCCTCTGTTATTTGTATTTTTGTTCCATTTACTAGGTGATTATTTGTATCTTTTTCTCGTACTGCTCTTTCTACTTATTATCTGCACTAGTGAAATATTGAGTGAGTATCATTTAACTTAAAGCCTCATCACTACTTTAGCGAGGTTAGTTAAGATACTTATTGAGTACATGGGGTCGGTTGTACTCATGCTACACTTCTGCACCTTGAGTGTAGATCTGGGAGTTGCGTAGCTGTGGAAGGTGAAGCCCTGCACTGAAGATGTTCCAGCGTTCCACTTCAAGCTACCTCTTATTCATGATAGTTTAGCACTTAAAATCTGTGTATGTAAATTTCAAATAGATATTGTACTCATTCTTTATTTCGGTTTATAAATCTAAATATGAGTGGCTCAAGAGTTGTATTACCAGTCCTTGGGAGGTTGTTTAGAATTCAGTTATTTTATTTCTTGTTATTGGTAACCTGTCATTTGAGTTACCTTGTTCTTCGTTTGGATTACCTAGCATTCGGGTTAGGTTCCATCACGACTTTGTGGTTTTTGGGTCGTGACACCGAGATACATAATATAAACAATTTGCTTTTGTCTTTTTTCCGAGATTCAATATGAAATTCCAACCAAAATCACCTTGAATCTTCACCAAATTCTCTCAAAATTGAGATATAAACTCCAAAGGCTATTCCTAATCATTTGTAACAACACCCAATCCAAGAAAATAATAATTTCACCAAATTTGATTTTCGAATTCAAAGCTTCGAAACTTTTAATGGCTTTTAAATGAATTTCTTTCCACTACCACATGTCAATAGAGGTTCATCGTAGTATCTGACAACGAATAGAGAATACAATACTATAATAATAAAAATATATGACTAGCATAACTGAACATTACAAATTAACCCAGATCAGTAGTTACTGAAAGTTCCAGTGACACTACACAAAATTATCAAAACTTAAGCTTCCATTTGTGAGAAAGTTCATATAAAAATGGTACAACAACGCCAAGTACAGAAACATTTGTATCTAAAATTTAAGTATCAAGAAGATTTCTCTAGTGTTATTAAATAAGATAAAACTTCAGAAGAAGAAAAAAAAGTAACTTTATATAAGTGTAACGAACTGACCCGTCGTTTTACTTTCTAGATCCCATTTCCCCTATTTAAGACTTCATGTATGTGCTATTCCTATGTTATGACTTTTGGGGATGGGTGGTTTGATTTTGGAAGGGTCCGGGTTGAATTCGGAAAACTTAGTTCCATAATAGTGGCCTAAGGTTGCCAAGTTTAACTCGAGTCAACACTTTGAGTAAACAACCTTAGAAACTAGATTTGAAGGTTTCAATAGGTAGGTATAAAGATTTTGGACTTGGGCGTATGTTCAGATCGAGTTTCGGGTGAACCGGGAGCCTTTCGGCGGCTTATTGTTGGAAGTTGGCATCTTGAAAGGTTTTAGAGTTCTCAAAGTTTGATTTGAAGTAGACTTTGGTATTATCGATGTCCATTTGTAATTCGATCCTTGGAACATATTCGTATGGTGATTTGTGACTTGTGCAAACAATTTGGCATCATTCCGAGTTGTCTAAGTATGATTCATCGCGTTCAAGTGACTACGGTCGCGAATGCAATGAGTTAGGGGCGAGGACCAGGGGAGTTAGCTAGTCTGCACGATCACATCGGTGAGTACGCGATCGCGGAAGAGGAAATTTTGGGGGGCTGTAACGGAGCTTACGCATTCGTTTCACCCTTTCTCTTTTGGCTTGGGAGATTTTGGAGATCTTTGGAGGGGGATTTTCATCAAGCATTATAAGGTGAGTGATTTCTACCTAATGTGAGTTAAATACATGGATTATGGGTAGATTTTATGTAATGACCCGACCGGTCGTTTTGAGCTCTAGCGCGTCATTCGGCGATTTGAGGCATTGAGTAGCTTCACTTCATGTTCTATGACTTGTACGTGTGGTCAGAATTGAATTTCGGGAAGTTTGGAGTTGATTCGGTTGTAAAATTCTCAATTCGAAACTTTAAGTTGGAAGAGTTGATCAAGGTTTGACTTCTGAGTAAACGATCTCAGAATCGGGATTTGAAGGTTCTGATAGGTTTGTATGATAATTTCGGATTTGGGCATATGTTCAAGTTGAGTATCGGGTGGTCCGGGAGCATTTCGGCGCTTATTGCGAAAAGTTGGCAATTCAAAGGTTTTTGAATTTTCTAAGTTTGGTTTGAAGTGGACTTTGGTGTGATCGATGTCCGTTTGGGGTTCTGAGCCTTAGAATAGGTTCATATCGTGATTTATGACTTGTACGTAAAGTTTGGCATCATTCCGGAATATTTAAGTGTAATTCGGACGCGTTCGTCGAAGTTTGAATGTTTGAAAGTTAAAAGGAGGATTTGATTGTCGATTCATGGGTTTGACGTTGTTTGGTATGATTTGAGGCCTCGAGTAGGTTCGTGTTATGTTTTGGTACTGGTTTGTGTAATTGGAGAGGGCCCCGGGGCCTCGGGTGAGTTTCGGATGTGTTTGGGTTGTATCGCGCTCTTATTTGATGTTTCAACGTCGTTTCTTTGGACATAAAGGGTACCATATTGAGAAAATGACCTTTGATTTGTGATTGGATTGATCCATTATATCCGTATCGTAATTACGGAACTATAACAACAAGAATTGTCGAATTTATGAGAGAGTTACGCCCATTTCCGTGTCGGGAAAGATTGCTGGTTTCTGGTGCGGACATTGTTCTTCGCGAACGCAAAGGGGGTCCAGCGAATGAGAAGAAGAAAATTTGGGTTGACCGGTCAACGTGAAAAATTGCTCTTCGCGAACTTAAAGGTGTCCTGCGAAGGCGAAGAACAAAATTCGCTTGGATAGTGTTTTAAATGGACAGACCAAGCATTTTAGTATTTTTAGCAGATCTTGAGTTCTAGAGCTCCGTTTGAGGTGCTTTTTGCGGCGTTGTTCTCGTCCCAACAAGGGGTAAATATATGACCTTTATTGTTATGTTTTTCCATGATTATTTTCATTGGTTATCATTTTTATCCGTGTTTAGATTGTAGAAATTGGGGTTTTGAGCCCCAAAGTCATGAGATGGTAAATCCTTGATTTGAGGGTCAATTAATGGATGAAATTAGATGATTTTCGGAACATAAACTATATAATTTATGGGTAATAATTATTTTTGATAATTTTTGAAATCCGAAAGCGTGGGCCCGGGGGTTGACTTTGCTGACTTTTCTTGAGGAGTTGGGAATTTATTTCTAAATGTTAAATTACGAGTATTGGAGTATATTTTGATTTGTTTGCACATTGTTTGATTAGTTTCAGATCATTTTGCATCGGTTTGAGGTATTAGAAAGGCGTTGAAGTCGGTTATCGGATTTCGGAGCGAGGTAAGTCTCCTGTCTAACCTTGTGAGGGAAGAATTACCCCGTAGGTGTTATATTTGTTATGTGCTACATGTTGTGGTAGCTACACATGTATGAGGTGACGAGTGTCCGTACGTATACTAGAATTCCTGATTATGTCCGGGTAGACTTCGATTCACACCATGCGTTAATTGTATTATTTGCGTTATTCTTTCCTGTTCCACTGCTTTAATTCGCATTATGATATGAGACTAGAATCACGTAAAGTAATGGACTAGCTATTTTAGATACTTGACAAGCTACTTGTTCAACCGTAGAAATTGTACTTCCCATACTGATTTCTTCCGCATTGAGCGTATCCATCAGAATTATTTTTTGAATCTCATAACTCACATGTATATTCGTGAGTGGAGTCAAAGACCCGTAAAAGCTTCATATTCTAACGGGATCGGGCCGTTAGCCTGGGCAACTTCATGAAATACTCTTATGGGATCGAGCCGTTCGCTTTGGCAGTATCATGTAACACACTCTTATGGGATCGGGCCATTTGCCTTGGCAGTATCATATTCTTATGGGATCTGACTTTCGCCTTGGCAGTACCACACTCTTATGGGATCGGGCCGTTCGCCTCGACAGTATCATATTCTTATGGGATCGAGCCTTTTACCTCGGCAGTACCACAATCTTATGGGATCGGGCCGTTCGCCTCGACAGTATCATATTCTTATGGGATCGGGCCGTTTTCCTCGGCAGTACCACACTCTTATGGGATCAGGCCGTTCGCCTCGGCAGTACTACACTCTTATGGTATCATGTCGTTCGCCTCGGCAGTATCATATATCATATTCTTATGGGATCGGGCCATTCGCCTCGGTATTTCTATAAAACCACTCTTATAGGATCGGCCCGCTCGCCTCGGCAGAATTGTGTGAAATACTTGAAAAGAAGTCCGCGTATTCATGAATTTTCCAAAATTGAGATATGACCGTTGATTTGGTGTTGACCATTACTTACTCCATTTGAGAGGTATCTAGTGTTTGAGAACATTGTGTTCACTGTTTAGCCGTGGATCATATTATTTGCCTTTACCTGTACTTAGGGGTGGCAAACGGGTGGGTCGGGTCGGATATGAGCAGGTCAAAAATTGATAATTCAAAAAATGGATAGATTATCCGACCCGACCCATATTTTATACGGATAAAAAATGAGTTACCCGGCGGATAATATGGATATCCATATTATCCGTGACTTCTTGAATATGATCACTTTTAGGAGAATTTCTAGTCTCCTAAACTTGAGGAACCCCTAATTTGAGGCTTTACAAATGTAAAAGTTAAGCCCATTAGTTATCCATTGGTTATCTATTTGATTATCTATTTTCTAAGTGGATAATATGATTCTTATCCATATTCGACTCATTTTTAAAAAGTTCATTATCAACCCATTTTAATGGATAATATAGGTGGATAATTATTTTCTTTTGACCATTTTGCCACCTCTACCTGTACTCATTGTTACCTACCATGTTTCATATTTGCCTACTTTATTATATTTGATTTGCTGGACCACTAGTAAGTGTCAATGTCGACTCCTTGTCACTACCTCTTCGGGGTTAGGCTAGATATTTACTGGGTACACGTTGATTTATGTACTCATTTTGCACTTTTGCACTAAATGTGCAGGATTTGACAGGTTCATTTGCTGGTCGCTTGGGCACGAAGGCGCAGCTACTGTGGGGACTCTTTGGAGAGCTGTATTCCATGCCACGATTCGCATCACACAGAGTTTCCATCACAATTATTTACTTTATCCTTTCTACCTTGTTTTCAAGACAGATGATGTTTTGTTATTGTACTTCCTAGTAGATGCTCATGCACTTGTGACACTGGGTTTTGGGGTGTTCTAGAATTTGTTTATGATTTTGCTTACCATTGAGACACTTCTACTTTATATTTTACTTAAATCATACGTATGTACGAATTTTAATGCATCGATATCGCTATCTAATAAGATTCATGATTTGAAAAATAATAAAATGAACAATTAAGTTGGTAGTTCACCATTGGTTTGCCTAACAGCGACGTTGGGCGTCATCACGACCTATAGTGGGTTTTGGTTTGTGACAACTTGGTATTAGATCGTTAGGTTCACTTAGGTCTCACGAGTCATGAGAAAGTCTAGTAGAGTTTTGCGGATCGGTACGGTGACGTCTATACTTATCTTCGAGAGGCTACAGGGTTGTTAGGAGCACTTCCCTTCTTGATTCCTCGTCGTGCGATTTGATTCCATTGTAGCTTATTCCTTCATTTCCTTCTTACTCATTCTTATACGGTGTATGGTTCTTGTTATCAATTGGGCGCCAACGAGTTGTGAAGATGCTATAGATGCAGTACATGATGCCTTTCCCTATGAATGTGGTCGGACCATTAACGTCTCCTTGTGAAAGAATATTCTATTATTTTAGCCCAGTGTTGGTATTGCCTACGGTCGAGACTTGATACCGCCAAATTTAGTGGAATTCTTGTTAATATTGTGGTGACGCCTTCCTTGATTGAATTCATTGAGAATCATCGGCATGTCGGTCTTTATTTTTTGCCTCAGGGCGTGGTGTTATGAGATGGAACCTAAGAGGAAGGTAGCAGGGATGGTTGTGTGTTACAACTTCAGGATCAAGTCCGCGTTTCCAGTGTTGATGGTTCGAGGGAGATGATCTCTGAGGTGGTTTCTAGGCTTAGGAATTTTGAAAGTGATGAGGAGGGCTTGATTGAGTGTAGGAAAAAGTGAGGTATTCGATCATTGTCTTGGGTGCAATACGGCTTCGAGTTTCCAACAAGTTGTTGGACTTTCGTGTGATGTTAAGGATTGAAGGGATTCTTACGGCTGGCAGACTAGTGTGGACCTAGGAAGGTTAGTTGAGTTCATGATGGATGTAAACATAGCAATGACATTAGAGGAGGTTTATATGAGGTTACATAGGTGGGCTATCTCCTGTGAGCAGGTTAGCGGTTGCGTGGTTTTGAAGAGGTTCCTATGAAGAATTCTAATTTCGGCCCAACATGGTATGCATGTACTGTGATGTGATCTTGGATCCCTTGAAGAACATGGTATGACTATTAAAGGGTTGAGCGTGCGATGGAGGCTGATAATTCAGGATGTGTTATGATTGGTGCAACAAGAACTTATGGGAATTTTGGCCGAGCAACGGTGTGGGATCATGGTAAATGGGCAGAAGAGGTTGTTGTGGAGTCTGGATCTATGTGATTGTAGCGTAAAGCTAAGTGGGGGAGCCCACCATTTACGATTAGGTCACTTGGTGGTGCGCCTGTGTAGTTTTTGGTTGGGGTGCATTGGTAAACTAATTATGACTAAGGAAAGGAAATATCAGGGTAATTCGGGCAAAGGACTTGAGGAATGTGCTACCTCTCGCCTTATCGATTCATGTGCAGGTGTTGGGATGACTCAGAGTTTATACTTCTAGTGGATGTGATGTACCAGGAAAAGAATTCATCCAGTTGCTTCTTTGGAAGTGTTCATGTGCTAACGGAGCACCAGTGGTTGGTTATGTGCTCGGGATCATGTCAGAGTGGGTGACTCTTAACAATGGTCCTAGTGGGTTCAAGAATTAAAGTTCGGTGTTTAAAGATTTTGGGTTCGTTATGTGGCTGAGGACTGGGTTTTGCAGCGGAGTGTGAAGAATACTTGAGGAATTTCAATGGTATCATCGGGTCTATGGTGCAATGCTAGAGAAATGGGAGAAACAACTTCAGATTTGTTGGAGGTCTTTCAGAGCGGGTGTATCAGTTGGAGATACTATGGAGTGCACGAGGAGGGTTTGAGATGGCTTATGGGTATCGGGACGACTTGGTCTCGTGATTTGGATCACTCAAGATGAGTGTTGTTTGAGGTCCGTAATGTGTTTGAATAGGACTATCATTCCAAGGGCAAGTGAAGAGTAAATTGGGGAAAAGTTGAGTCAGTTAGTTATGTCTTGAATCAGCATAGTTCTGCGGTTATGGGAATTCAGTTGCATGTTACAATTGTTCTCCTGAAATGAGTTGGGTGAAATAGGTTCTAGGTGACGAAGTGGTTATTCTACTGGTGGTTCAGGGGTTATGATGAAATTAGCGTAGCGGCATGATAGGTACAGTGAGCGGCATGGAGATTGGAAGTTGATGATCAAGGTTACGGTTCGATTTTGATAAGAACGTCACGAGTTCGGAGGAGCGGGGGAAGGATTCAGATGTTCAGAGTAAGCTAGCATTATCTTAATGTCGCCTAAGGACAGAGTTTTGTGGAAGAGGCATTATGTATTGGTTTGTGGATTCTTAATTGGCATTACAGAAATAACATGGTCGATCGCCATTGATGTTCAGATTTTGCTACCCGGTACGGAAGGTTGTGGGAGTATATCCCACAGGAAGATCGTATAAGTGTGACGTGTTAGTCATTCGATTATTAGAGATTAAAATTAGGTATGTAGATTTTGGTACTGTCGGCAATGGGAGAGGTTATGATTGAGAGGCGCTCTGTTCCTTTGATTGCGGATTGTGGGAGTTGTTCCGAATTTGACGACTGCTCGTATGTGTCATGAATAGGGTCATTGTGGGTCCTTGAAAGGTTATTGGCCCAGTATGGGATGATCAGAATTGGCTTGAGGTCCGTTAGTAGATATAATGTGAATGTATACGTTACATTAGGTCGGATATGTTCATTAAGCGTAGCATTGCCTATAGAGGAGTCTTCGGGCGTTGGATGTTATCCCTGTCGTTAGCTATCCTATGTAATACTCTATTATGTTATGTGGGTTGTGAGACGGCTTGATTATTTGCACGTGTGTTGTGGTCTAGTGTAGCTTGTCATTACTGCACCTTAGTCGTGCTTCGATTTTTGTAGCGTGTGGCGCTGTCCGTCTCCCCAGGGTCGTATTTATGCACTTGGCGTGCTTGTGGTAGATATTCGGGCATTCCATAAGTATGAGCATTTTGGATCGATGGGTATCTCCTTATTGATTGTTGTGTGTGGATCGGGTGGCACGCTGCCACATGCATGATGTTTGGATCGGGTTGCATGCTGCAACGGTATCATGTGTGGATCGGGTTGTATACCGCAACAGTGAGATGTTGAGTGCGGTTCCCTATACTTATTTTTGTGCGTCTTGTTCCTCATATATGAGAAAGGTACATAGCATCTGTTGGCCATTTTATTCATTACGCGGGCTGGGTAGTTCTTTGCCAGAGTTTGTTCTCCCTTATGTGTCATGTTCGAGTTGTAGCTTGTTGGCGCATTGATGGTGTCATATAGGATTTTAGTCAGGTCTTGAGGTGACTCATTGCCTGAGCAGCTTGTACTGGGTGAGACGAGATTATTGGACCTAAAATCAGTGCGATCGGATTTATGTAAGGTATATTAAAGAGAAAATGTCACTATTTAGTTTAGAATGAGGTAATGGTTTTTGTTGAGTTGATAAACTCCGTGAGTTTTTTATTTGACGGGTGGTTATGAGTTCATACACATCTCTTTACTCGTTGTAGTATGGTGAGGGTTGAGACCGAGCTTATATATGTTGTGGGATATACTACGAGCATCTAGTTGGTGAATCTGCAGCTATTGTAGTCGGGGGATATTATCATAAACATATGAATTGTGTGGTGCATTGTGTGATCTCAGCATGGGTGCAAGATCCTATTTGTTATAGTGGGTTGAGATTGTTATGGTGTTCACATGTTGGAATCAGGTCTCGTGGAGAATTCCAGATGTTGGAATTTGGTTCTAAGGCTTGTTAGCTAAGGTTATAGGGATGATCTTTAGTCTTGCTCGAGCTAATGTGCTCACGTGGGTTGTGGTGGCACGGGTAGGTGCACGAGGTGTCAAACACTGATTTTGGAGAACTCTGGAACGGTTCTTGGCACGTTCGAGGACGAACGTATGTTTAAGCGGGGAGAATGTAATGACCCGACCGGTTGTTTTGAGCTCTAGCACGTCGTTCGGTGGTTTGAGGCCTTAAGTAGCTTCGCTTCATGTTCTATGACTTGTACGCGTGGTCAAAATTGAATTTCGGGAAGTTCAGAGTTGATTCGGATGGAAAATTCTCAATTCAGAACTTTAAGTTGGAAGAGTTGACAAAGTTTAACTTTTGAGTAAATGACCTCACAATCGGGATTTGAAGGTTCCAATAGGTTCGTATGATGATTTCGGACTTGGGCGTATGTTCGCATTGAGTATTGGGTGGTCCGGGAGCATTTAAGCGCTTATTGTGAAAAGTTGGCAATTCGAAGGTTTTAGAATTTCTTAAGTTTGGTTTGAAGTGGACTTTGGTGTTATCGATTTCCGTTTGAGGTTCTGAGCCTTATAATAGGTTCGTATCATCATTATTGTCCTGTACGTAAAGTTTAGCATCATTCCGGAATGTTTAAGTGTAATTCGGACGTGTTTGTTGAAGTCTGAATGTTTGAAAGTTAAAAGGAGGATTTGATCGTCTATTCATGGTTTTGATGTTGTTTGGTGTGATTTGAGGCCTCAAGTAGGTTCGTGTTATGTTGTGGGACTAGTTTGTGTAATTGGACGAGGTCCAGGGGCATCGGGTGTGTTTCAGATGTATTTGGGCTGTATCGCTCTCTTATTTGATGTTCCAACGTCGATTCTTTGGACATAAAGGATACTATATTGAGCAAACAACCTTTGATTTGTGATTGGATTGATCCATTATATCTGTATCATAATTACGGAACCTTAGAAACAAGAATCGTCGAATTCTTAGGTCGTATGAGAGTGTTATGCCTATTTCCGTGTCGGGAAAGATTGCTGGTTTCTGGTGTGGACTTTGTTCTTCGCGAACGCGAGGGAGGTCCCGCGAATGCGAAGATGGAAATTTGGGTTGACCGGTCAACACAAAAATTAGTTCTTTGCGAACGCGAAGGTGTCCCTCGAAGGCGAAGAACAAAAATTGTCTGGACAGTGTTTTAAATGGATAGAGCGTGCATTTTAGTATTTTGAGCATATCTTGAGTTCTAGAGCTCCATTTGAGGTGATGTCCACGGTGTTGTTCTCATATCAAAAAGGGGGTAAATATATGACCTTTAGTTTGATGTTTTTCCATGGTTATTTTCGTTGGTTATCATTTTTATCCATGTTTGGATTGTAGAAATTGGGGTTTTGAGCCCCAAAGTTATGAGATGGTAAATCCTTGATTTGAGGGTCAATTCATGGATGAAATTGGATGATTTTAGGAATATAAACTATATAAGTTATGGGTAAAAATTATTTTCGATAATTTTCGAAGACCGGATGCGTGTGCCCGGGGGTTGACTTTGTTGACTTTTCTTGAGGTGTTGGAAATTTATTTCTAATTGTTAAATTACGAGTATTGGAGTATATTTTGATTGGTTTTCACATTGTTAGATTAGTTTCAGATCATTTGGCATTAGTTTGAGGTGTTAGAAAGGCGTTGAAGCCGGTTATCGGATTTCGGAGCGAGGTAAGTCTCCCGTCTAACCTTGTGAAGGATAAATTAGCATGTAGGTGTTATATTTGTTATGTGCTACATGTTGTGGGAGCTACGCACGTATGAGGTGATGAGTGTCCGTGTGTTTGATAGAATTCCTTATTATGTCCGGGTAGACTTAGACTCACGCCATGCTTTAATTGTATTATTTGCGTTATTCTTTCTCGTTCAATTGCTTTAATTCACATTAAGACGTGAGACTAGACTCACGTACAGTAATGGACTTGCTATTTTAGATACTTGACAAACTACTTGTTCAGCCGTAGAAATTGTACTTCCCTTACTGATTTTTTCCACGTTGTGCGTTTCCATCAGAACTCACATGTATATTCGTGAGTGGAGTCAAAGACCCGTAAAAGCTTCATATTCTAATGAGATCGGGTTGTTTGTTGTAGGGTTCATCTTTTTGTTCACCATAGGAGGACTCATTGTTAGCCTCGGCAACTTCATGAAATACTCTTATAGGATCGGGTCGTTCGCCTCGTCTGCATCATGTAACACTCTTATGGGATTCGGCCGTTCGCCTCGGCAGTATACTATTCTTATGGGATCAGGACGCTCGCCTCAGCTGTACCACACTCTTATGGCATCAGGCCGTTCGCCTTGGTAGTATCATAATCTTATGGGATCGGGCCGTTCGCCTCGACAGTATCATGTATTATATTCTTATGGGATCGGGCCGTTCACCTCGGCATTTATATAAAACCACTCTTATCAGATCGGGCCGATCGTATCGGCAGAATCATGCGAAATACTTGATAAGAAGTCCACGTATTCATGAATTTTCCAAACTTGAGATGTAACTATTGATTTGGTGTTGACCATTACATACTCCATTTGAGAGGTATCTAGTGTTTGAGAACTTTATGTTCACTGTTCAGCCGTGGAACGTATTATTTGCCTTTACCTATACTCATTGTTACCTACCATGTTTCATATTTGCCTACTTTATTATATTTGATATGTTGGACCACTAGTAAGTGTCAATGTCGACCTCTCGTCACTACCTCTTTGGGGTTAGGCTAGATAGTTACTGGGTACACGTTGATTTACGTACTCATTCTGCACTTCTGCACTAATTGTGTAAGATTTGACAGGTTCATTTGGTGGTCACTTAGGCGCGGAGGCATAGCTACTGAGGGGATTCTATGGTGAGTTATATTCCACGCTATGATTCGTAGCACACAAAGTTTCCATCACAATTATTTACTTTATCTTGTCTACCTTGTATTCAAGACAAATGATGTTTTGTTATTGTACTTCCTAGTAGATGCTCTTGTACTTGTGACACCTGGTTTTGTGGTGTTCTAGAATTTGTTTATGATTTTGCTTACCATTGAGACACTTCTACTTTATATTTTACTTAAATCATACGTATGTACGATTTTTGGTGCATCGATATCTCAATCTAATAATTGTGATTTCAAAAATATTAAGATGAACAATTAAGTTGGTAGTTCATCGTTGTCTTGCCTAACGACGACATTGGGCTCCATCACGACCTATAGTGGGCTTTGGGTCATAACATTTTAACATAGAAATTAATAGATATATGGGTTTTTGTTGAAAAACCTAGGGTTTAGTAAAAATAGGATTTGACCACGAAATTTAGTATGGAATTGAGAACAAATTATATGTTTGGGTTCGTAATGCCATGGGTAACATTTATCATCAAATTTTTTTGAAATTCGAGCACGTGGACCGGAGGTTGACTTTTATGGACTTTCTGAGTCGGGTTGGGAAATTACTCTAATAGTTGAATTATGAACTTTTGAGCTTATATTGATTGATTTATGCGTCATTTGATTAGTTTCGAGTTGCTCGACATTGTTTTGAGGTGACTAGTGAGGTTTGAGAGCTGAGTTAAAGGCTCGGAAGTGATGTATGTCACTTGTCTAATCTTATAAGAGGGAAATTATCCTTGTAGGTATTCTAGTTGTTATGTGCTACTTGTTGTGGGGCTACGTACATACGAGGTGACGAGAGTCCGTGCGTAGCTAAAATCATGTTTATGGCCGGGTAGACATGGAACTTTACCATGCCTTATTTGTACTACTTGAACTAAACTTGTTAGTTTAATTACTTAAGTTCATAATTGAGATTGGATTAGAATTTATGTTAGACCGAGCCTTTTTACCTTGAGTTTCGGCGGGATACTTGATTGTAGGTAAAAATCATGTTTTTTTATATTCCTATCCTTCTGTTGTGCTTATGTGACCCGTAGCTCGGAAAGTTCCTCTATTCCTATGGATTGGGTCATACGCCTGAACAGTACTATGAAATAGCATTATGGATCAGATCGTACGACCTCGGCAATGTACACTATTATTATGGACCGGGCCGTACGACCTCGGCAGAATTCGTGCGTAATATTCGGTAGGATTTAGAATTTACATGAGATTTCCTTCTTGATTTGGGACTTGATATCTACTTGATTTTCCTTGTTTGTGAGATAGCATAAAGTACTTGAGTATTTCATCTTATTATTAAGTTGGACGATTATATTAGTTACAGTACTTATTTCATTTCTACGTGTTGTAATTCATGTCTGTCTACTTTCATGTACGTTAATTATTGGAATCGTTGTCGATCCCTCGTCACCACTTCTTCAATGTTAGACAAGATACTTACTGGGTGCGCGTTGATTTATGTAGTCATACTACACTTCTTCACAAATTGTGCATGCACTGAGGCAGGTACTTCAGGATGTCATATGCGCGCGCATATGAGGCAGGTACACAGTAGCTATAGCGGTTTGTATATTCTACTAGATTTCTTGTGCACTTGTGACACTGGATTTTGGGAGTGTCTAGTAGATGATTATGGTTGTACCTAATATTATAATCATTTTGCTTTATGTTTCATCAATACTTTATGGCTTAGTAAGAATGTAATTATGTCTCCATGGTTTCTACCCTTAATCTCATTTACTTAATGAAACCCATGATTTCAAAACTATAAGAATGGATAATTAGGGTGATGGTTCATCTTTGGCTTGTCTAGCGGTGGTATTGGGCGCCATCACGGCCTATGGTGGGAATTGGGTTGTGACAACTTGGTATTAGAGCACTAGGTTCACATAAGTTTCATGAGTCATGAGCAGACCTAGTACAGTCTTGTGGATTGGTGCGAAGATGTCTATACTTATCTTCGAGAGGCTATAGGGTATTAGGAAACTTCTCTTTCTTCATCTCCTATCGTGCAGTTGATGTTATGCAAAATATCTTTCTCTTATTCTCTCACAGATAGTGAGAATGCATGCGACGGCAATACCGATAGCAGAGGGGATGCTCCCCCAACCGTCAGAAATAGAGGCAGAGGTCGAGAGAGGGCCACATCTCCTACTAGAGGACGAGGGCATCCTAGAGTTGCTCCTGTAGTATCACTAGTGGATCCGGTGGAGGATCCTATTATTGAGTAGCAGGATGAGGTACCTACAGCTGAGCCAGACCTAGCAGATTTAATGACTGCACCAGGCTTTCAGGAGGTAATAGGCGGTGTACTGCGGTTCATGGATTCTATGACTCAGGCCGGGCTATTTCCAGCAGATCCGGCCACATCTCAGGCGAGAGGGGAGCACAGACCCCTACTGTTCATGCGCCAGGGCATGCTACTACTGTGTATCAAACCTCAGGTGCGCTACCTACGGGCGGGGTTTAGCAGGTTGTAAAGGTTAGGGCCGAGACTAGACCGACTGCGACCGTTGAGGAGCATAAGCAGTTGGACAGATGGATTAGGCTTCATCCTCATATCTTTCATGGTGAGTAGTCAGAGGACCCATAGGATTTCAATGACCGTTGCAGGGAGTGGATGAATAATATGAGGGTAGTGGAGTCCAACGAGGTTGACTTCACCACACTTCAGCTGGAGGGGAAGTCCCGCAGAAGGTGGCAGTCTTATCTCCAGAGCAGGCCGACAGATTCACCTCCCTTGACTAGGGACCAGTTCACACATCTCTTTTTGGAGAGGTATATTCCACCCTCACAAAGGGAAGAGTTACAAGGTCAGTTTGAGCGGCTCCAACAGGGTCAGATATTTGTGGCCGACTATGAGGCGAGATTCTCTGATTTGTCTCGTCATGCAACTATCATAATCCCTACAGATGGAGAAAAAGTGTGGAGGTTTATTGCAGGATTACAATATGGGATTCAGGTTTCTATGACCCGAGAGGATGATATGGGGACTCCTTACATCATGATGTAGAGATAGCTCGAAGGATCGAGCGTATCCGTAATCAGGGCAAAGAGTTCACATCAAGAGGCCTCAACATTTTGGTGGGGTCAGCGGCCCCGTCTGGGAGCAGAGGTTAGTTCATGAGGGACCAGCCTAGCAGGCTCATGTATTCAGTACCACCGCATTCTCGGGGTGCTCCAGCGCTTTCTTACTTCAGTGCCATTCAAGAGAGCACCTACCGTCCATAAGCTATTAAGGGTTCCTCTAGTGGGTATTCAGGGTTTCTGTATAAGTGTCCATGCTAGTGGGTAATTTTGTTGTTGTGGATCGGGTTTACCGGTCCTGTGTAGTATTTTTTTTGGACTGGTTGTCTCCATACCATGTCGTTCTTGATTGCCATTCCAAGATTGTTACCTTGGTGATGCCAGAGCTGCCTAGGTTGGAGTGGAGAGGCTAATCTATTAATACATCCAGTCGGGTTATCTCTTTCTTGATGGCTCAACATATGGTTGAGAAGGGTTGTTTGTGCCACGACCCAAAATTACGTGACCGGCACCCGGCACACTATCCAACCCGGGTGAACCAAACCATACAAAAATGTCCATCTATATGCAAAATAAATACAAGCGGAAGTCTTTTTGAAAACACAATCATTTTAATTGATTAAAACCATACATGAAACAAAATCTTTAAATCTTTTTTCTTTTTTCAATAATTGAAATATACAAAAGAATAACAATATTTCTTTCATGCATGCCATATGAATAACTATCGATTACAACTCCAAAAGAATAACAATCGTCTATGGAATCTCTAAGACACAAGATGAAATAAATACTTGGTACAAACCCCAACCAAAAGTAAGTAAGATCAACATGAAGGCTACCATGGAATAGAAGTGGTGCCTTGCTATATGCCTCGGAAAGACAGTCATCCTAGCCCCATCCGCTCATCACGTACCATGTCTCATCCTGAAAATATGTAAATTAAGTGGGACCATGGGGAAGGGCCCCTGAGGGCTGAGTACACCACAACGGTACTCAATAAGTGTCATAAACTCTCTCTAACTCAAGTTCATGGGACAAGACTTTACAAAAATAATGCAACCAACATTTGATATAAAGCGATAACAATTATATCAATTCTTTGTTCTTTGTCATTTCAAATGAAAAGACTTGAAATATGCAAATCATGATATAAACTTTTAAAACATTTATATTGACCCATGATTCTAATAAGAATCATGCAAAATCATTTCAACTTCATTAAGTCATTGAAATCCCTTTCGGATCCTTAGGCCTAATCATAACAAAATTATTTTTTATCTTTTCACCGGGAGTACTATACCATCATCGACACAAGAAGGTCAACTAGGTTATGTACCTAGTGGCAAGTATCATATACCCAACTTGCTCATGTCGTCACATCGCAGTGTCGTACGAATCGACTCAGTCATGCTATTAATAGCACAAAATAATACCTCTCAAGGAGGATACTCTGTCGTAGTCTATACCATGAAGTGGCCATCTATGCCTACACTGGCACGTATAGTTTCATGATGACGAACATGATATAGCCGATTTCAATCTCGGTTAATACAAGTAACTTCCAAAATATTTTATACCCAAAAATAGATTCCTAGCAAATAGCCCCAAGGTGTCTATTTTATCAAACCATGGCGTTTATAGTCAATCCAAACCTTATGAACAAAATCAAATGAAATCCTTTTTCATTTTATCTTAAGCAATTAACAAAATGAGATTTTTGTCCTTAAAGATTTAACAAGTGCTACTTCGAAATATAAAGATTTTAGAAATATTATATTTCTCATTATTAAAACAAGGTAACAATAGAACTCAAATGTTTAATCTCAATATCATCAATGTAATATTTGTTTTTAATAAAACGTATAACGTTAGTCTCAAGTGTCATTTTACCAACCATTATTTAAAATAAGGTGCTTAGAAAATAACATGACACTTCACATACAATATAATATTTTAGTACATGGAGATATCTGCACCCGCTTGTCCCCACAAATACGGACACACATATATAAATAACTCATGTCTTAACCCAAATCATGCTCTTAGAGAAACTTCCTCATGAAAAGTAAGTTTAATCAACTTACCTCAAGTCCAAGCTTCAAACTACTACTACGATGCTCCAATATGTTTAAAATGTCCAAATTCCATCAACAAGTAGATATCTACATTGAGTTCACATATATCATTAACGCGTCACAAAAATACCAATTAAACCAATTAAGCGCCTAGCATTTAGATCCAACTTCACAACTTTCACAAAAATCCTTATTTAACCATTTGAAGGTCAATCCTTGAATATTAACTCTAATTCATCCATTAAATATGTTATGAAATCTGGTCATTCCATTAGAAACTCAAAACGACGTCGTTCAAATAAATCCAACACTATTCATCTTCCCTACGAACAAGCTTTTCAATGTCAAAGTTAGGGTTCATCTATTTCACTCTTTCAACTACTATTCCAACTTATAAGTAATATTAAAACACTCATTTATACTCCATAAATAAGTTTCAAGTAGCGGGAATTACTTTTGGAAGCAAACCCTAGAAAATCCTTATTTTAGTTTTCTTGGTTGATTTGATGAAATCTAGCAAACTCAAGGATGTTGCAATGTTAATACTAGTGTTGCTCAAAATTAATTAGCATAAAACATGGATAAAAACTCACATTGGAGTATATTGAATGCCCATGGCCGAGAACGTTTCTCTCTAGAACCCCAAAACCTTCAAAATCTTCTTTCTTTTCTCTCTCCTCGAAACTCCCTCTATGTATAAAATAGGGGTCTGCGTAGGTGGCCTGCGCGGGCCACGCATCCTGGCCACGTATCTTGAGCCCTCTCTTCTCCTCTTTCTCCCTTCTTCTGGAATATGCCATGTAGCCTGCATGGGCCACACATCTTGGCCACGCAGGGCTTCATTGATTTTTCTATCTTCTATATGTAGTTCTCCAAAGTTATTTCCTTAGACACTTAACTTAGGGACCTCTGGCCTCATGACCTTCATGTCCAAGTATTGTGATGATCTTGATACCCTTGTGTGGGCCTGCACATACTTTGAGGTCTCACTAAATATCCTCTTAAGCTCGAACTAGGATTAATCTTGTTAGAAAAATTTTTGGGGCTTTACAATCTCCCCCACTTAGAAACATTCGTCTTTGAATGTTAAGCCGAAGCCGTAATCAAGTTTAAATTTCCAATCATAACCTTTCTAGACCTTTGCACCAAGTAGCCCCTTATTACTCATTTTTTTGACGAACTCTCCAAATTTTTAAAAATTAGACAGTGTCTCCTTTATAAATAGGACCATCCAAAAATATCCCCATGTCAGCCAACCACAGAAATACGATATACATAAAGCACGACGGCCCCATCCGGATCGCATTTAACACAATACACCTCTATATACTAGCAAAGGTTTAATACACTCCACCAAACAGCAGTGATAAATGCAAGTCTTAAAAGGAAATATAAGGAACATTAGTATATTATTCAATCCTAAGCTACATTTTCTTGACATACATAATGATATATTTTCTTTATGTCATCCTACGCTTCCCATGTTGCTTCTTCAACAACTCAACTTCAGCATAACACCTTAACCGATCCTATCTCTTTTGTCCTTAACTTTCGGACTTGTCTATCAAGGATAGCAATAGAAACCCCCTCATATGTTAGTAATTCATTTATTTCAATGGTTCACGGTGAAATGACATGTGAGAGATCTCATAGGCACTCCCAGTATAACAATAATAATGTATATACCCCGAGAAAGGTCCAACCACCATAAGCATAACATGAATCAACTACATCAATAATAAACTGAATCTCAACTCATAAGAAAGATAAACAATTTACTCTCTCGCTTCATGGAATAAACATGATACACATCAAACTAAAAGAAAATTCTAAGAAACAGTCATACTTGCAGTCATGAACAAGTGAGGACATCGTATTTTCACATCCCTCGTCGTCCCTCCAAGAGGCCTTCTCGACATCATCATTACACCATAATACTTTCACTGAATTTATGACAATAGTTCTCAACCCCCAAACTTGCATCACATGAGTCTCAACGATCCCATCTCGTAAATCAAACCATCATTATCAATATCTAAATATGCTACCAAGAATAGAAAATAGCATTACCTCTAAGGTTATCTAATTCACCGTATGAATCACACGTGTCCCATCGCCCATATACTCTCGTAGTTAGGAAATTACAAGATCAAATCCCCTAAAGGTAGTTCCGGTAGAAAAGTAAACTCAGGTGCTTACCTCCGCTATTGTTAGGAACCTCAAGCAACCTTATAACGACCCGGCCGGTCATTTTGAGAGTTGTAGCCCCGATCTCCCATTTACTACTCATTTTATACTTTATAGCTGTCATGTAACTTTCGGGGTAGTCGGTTCGAGTCCGATGTAATTTCAGAATGAAATGAGACACTTAGTCTCAAGGTTGAAAGCTTAAGTTGAAATGATTGACCGGATATTAATCTTTGAGTAAATGACTCCGGAATGGAGTTTTGATGGTTCCGTTAGCTCCGTTAGGTGATTTTGGACTTAGGAGCGTGTCCGGATGGTGATTTGAAAAGTTCGACCAGGAGTGGACTTTTTAATATCGGGGTCAGATTCTGATTCCAGATGTTGGAGTAGGTCCGTAATGTCATTTGTGACTTGTGTGCAAAATTTGGGGTCAATCGGATGTGATTTGATAGGTTTCGACATCGTTTATAGAATTTGGGAGTTTAAAGTTCATTAGGCTTGAATCTATATGCAATTCGTGTTTTTGATGTTGTTCGAGGTGGGTTGAAGGCTTGACTAAGTTTGTATGAGGTGTAAAAAATTGTTGGTATGTTTGGTTAGGGTCCTGGGGGCCTCGGGGTGATTTCGGATGGTTAACGGATTGAATTGAAGTTGGAGGACTACTGAAGTCTGTTGGTGTAATCGCACCTGCAGAGCTTTGATCGAAGGTGCGAGCTGAGGAGCGCAGATACGGCCAGATGTGGGGAGGGCAATGGTCATAGGTGCGAAGATTTTTCCGCACCTGCGTGGTCGTAGGAGCGGAGTGATAGGCGCAGAAGCGGAAGTTTGCGCGGGTGTGATGGGCAATTCCGCACCTACGATAGCGCATATGCGGGGGAAAGGACCGCAGAAGCGGAGGCCCAGTTCCAGTGGTTCACCACAGAAGTGGAATTTTGGTCGCTTCTGCGACACCGCAGATGCGGTTAAGTGTCCGTAGAAGCGGAAGTGCTGGACAGAATGTTTAAAAGTAAGGGTTCGCGATTTTGGCTTCACTTTTAACATTTTAAGCACGGTTTACGCAATTTTTGAGAGGGTTTTCGAGGGGATTCTTGAGGTAAGTCCCTTGTGCTTATTTTTGATCAATAATATTTCTTCCCCATTGATTTTACCACCCAATTAGTGTGTATTTAAGGTGTAGATTGGGAGTTTGAGGCTAGGGATTTGGAGAGTTTGATTTGGGGATTTGGGTGATGATTTCGTGTCGGATTTTGATAAATTTGCTATGGATAGACTCGTGGTTGAGTGGGCTTTCGGGTTTTGTAACTTTTATCGACTTTCGAGACGTGGGCCCGGGGGGCGGCTTTTGAGCCGATTTTTTTATTTTGATTAATAACTTAGCATTTTCTTATGGAGTTGATTTCTTTGGCCCATATTGATTATATCACATTGTTTATGCCTAGATTTGAGGCATTCGCAGGCCGTTTCGCGAGACAAGGGTGTGTTGGAATAGAGATTTGCTCGAACTGAGGTAAGTAACAGTTCTAAACTTGATTATGAGGGTATGAAACCCTGTATTACGTGTCATGTATTTGATTTTGAGGTGACGCACATGCTAGCTGACCGGCGTGTGGGCGTGCACCGTAGGAATTGCGTCTTGGTCAAATTCCGTAGAACCGTGTAGTTGTATAATCTGTTGTTATCTGTACATTCTCCATGTATTAGAGAAATTGAACCACAAATCATGTTTAGACTACATGTTGGCATTATATGGACCCACAAAGGTTGTGTACATATTGAATTATCTACTAAATTGCTGTTTTGTACTCAATCATAGTTTATTTGTATATTACATCTCAGTCTCCATTGTTCATTTTGATGTATCATATCATTGTTGTCTGGGCTGCTTATTATGATTCCTGAGAGTCCGAGAGACTAGAGAGGTTGATGACTGAGTGAGGTCGAGGGCCTGATTGTGAGGTATTATACTATAGCACGTTAGTTGTCGGTGCAGCATGTGAGTTGTCCATGCAGATCCAGATGTTATACTATAGCACGTGGTTGTCCGTGCAGATTAAAATATTATATTATAGCACGTGAGTTGTCCGTACAACACGTGAGTTGTCCGTGCGGATTATAGTGCTTGGGCTGAAGGAGCCCCTCCGGAGTCTGCACACACCCCAGTGAGCACAGGTACCTACTAAGTGCGAGTGCCGAGTGCTGAGTGAATGGGAAGGCTGAGTGATTGTGGCCCTGAGAGGATGCATTTGATCTCATTATTGTTGCACTTAGCTGCCATGTATCATTGCCTTGAAATTTCTGAAAGATATTACACTTTGTTTCACTTGAACTTGTCATGCAATAACTGTTTGACCTAATTTATTGATCTTGAGAGCATGCCTACTTTCCTATGTTAAAATCACTGTAATTGAACTATAACTCTAAAGCTCGTCACTACTTTCAGTTATTTATTTAGTATTGTTACTTGCTGAGTTGGTTGTACTCATACTACACCCTACACTTCGTGTGCAGATCCAGGTGTTCCCGGACACAATGGGTGTTGATTTCCGTTCTGGAGATTTTGAAGTAGCTGCTGATATTTCGCAGACCTTGTTTCTCCTTTCCTATCTTTTCACTTATTGTATTGAGTTTCAGATTTTCATAGACAGTAGTTTTTGGACTTGTGATGTATAGATGCTCATGTACTCAGTGACACCTCGATGTTGGGAATTTCAGTGCTGTATTTTGGATTTCTATCCTGTTTATGAGAAGTTATTATCATTTATTCTATTTTAAATCCGTTTTCTGTTAAGTGTTGGAGTTATTTCATAAATGTCTGCTTGCCTAGTACCACGATAGGCGCCATCACGACAGGTTAGAATTTTGGGTCGTGACAAACCTCGAAGAAGCATGCGCTTCCATCTAGGCCTTGCAACACCTTTCATTAACAATTCCCTTTTATGAATACTATATCAAATTTCTTAAACCCATTTTTTTGTGGAGTCCGACCAAATAAATTTATTTCCACTCCTACATCTCTTGTAGTTCTCTTATAACTAAAGTTTCACCATAAGGCTTAAAGTAACATTACATAATTCGCCCTTCATTTTCAAACTTTTTGACTAAATTCACACTTAGGAGTTTTTTTTATGGGTTAGGGTCCCATTTACTAACTTTCTCGCAGCAAAGATTTCAAAATAATGCAACTCCTCTATTCGGATCTTACTCATGATGTCATTCACCCATTCGAAACTCTAGCGACTTAAGGTCATTTGCATCCATTTGGAACATTACTTCATTTATTTGGAAGTCAAACACGACATTGTCTTACCTTGTTCACCAATAATATGTAATTTATCTCCTCGCCTTTATTTCGCAGCTAGAATTCCTTCAATCCCCAACTTGTTAATCATCATATTTAATATGCCCTTTTCGTAGAAAATATTCATTCCTCACTATTACTAAGCTTGTGACACACCGGCCATTGATTTTTTAACGTCGACGTTTGTGGTTCCATTTGCTAGGAATTTCTTATCATCATAATGTCACCACTACCTGTAGGCCTTCGACACTTGGCCTTCAATATGACCCCGATGGTATTTTCACCTCCTAAGGATTATCGCTCCCTTCTGACATATTGAATTCACTTGGGAATTATGTCTTAACTTACATAGCCCACTTCCTGTTTAGGAATATACTCGGAAAGATATTTCTCTATTTCATCCAACTAAGTTTGCACAATAACATTTTCATGTTTATTCATTTTTTTGAAATTGAATTCAAGTACTCAAGTCGGTTCATACCCAACCCAAACTTATAAGACTCATTTGAACCATTTGTTTGTTCATTGGAAACTTGTTCGAACAATGACAATCTATCTATTTAGTTTTTACAACAAAAATATTATATCTCTTTTATTTACAATAAACTCATAACACCAGTACAACCTCCTTTGTTTCTCTTATACTTTGCCTACTCTTGGAAGATATTTGATAAATTCAACTTGTTTTTTTCCTTTCCGGTAGGTAAGATCTCTCCTTTACCACCCATCACCTTAAGGTAAAATTATATGTCTGACTCTCCACTACTTAAGAGTGGGTCCATTCTCAAGCTTCTACTCTTTTTCCATAGACATTACAAAGTTTTATACCACAAGTGCACTTGCCCGGTATACTTACGTGCCCATCCTGATGTTAAGGGTCATTTATTTCCCAATCAAGAGTATCTTCTCAAAGTTTCCACTTCCGACTGAGTTTGACTCAAATCTCGTGATCATCATATTTGTATTATCTTCCGGTTATGATGATATGATAGAAACTTTACACTCATCAGAGATCTCTTGGTTTCTTTCCCTTCCTAAATACCACGATATTTCCAAACTGCAACTCGTGTTGCTAAGTATTATCTTTATCTACCCTTGCTACAATATCATGATTAACATATTTCTCTTTCCGTATCTGTACAAACCTCGTAACTTTACAATTGTGTACGCTCCTTGATCTTAGCTGAGATATACATTTGGAGTACAATTCTATTGCACTATTCATGAGTTCATATTCACATATAGTTTTCTACAAGTACGAATTCCTTATGCCTCTGAGTCCATGCCCGAATATGTCATTAGCAAGTACGACTCCCTCAGGCCTCTGAGCCGAAGCTCAACCATTTTGAACAAGTACGCTTGCTTCACATAAATTCGTATATCATAAATTTATGCAACTTTTAAGAATAAACCTTTTTTCACAATAATAATGCAAGCAACCCATGGTCTATCTTTACATGCCATATAGATTTTCAAACCACATCTTTGTACTTGTATATTTGTTTTCGGGCATACCCCTACTACCCATAAAATTTAACATGTGTTTACATAATGAGAACCTCCACATCTTATAAGATACCTTTAGTCACATTCCCAACACAACATCTTTAGGATGAATGAGACATCAATACATATCTTTGAAACACTTGCAATTTGTTGACCTTCAAAATATATTATTATTGTTCTCCAGCTCTTTAGCCTTAATTCGTTCTTGTAATATTTTCCAACTCATCAAAAGTATTAACCTAGCCTCGTACTTCATTCAACAAATACAGCCCCTTTACAATGTAAGAGTTTTAATCAATCCACACTCAGCTGCTCCGTTGGCTCATTTAAAGAGTTTTGGAGCATATTCTCGAAACATTACCTTTCACAAATTAATCAACATCAAATGGGAAACACCTCGTCTATACAAGTTTAATATTTTCCTTCCATGACGACCCGCGCTTTTAAACAATTTATGTTACTCCTTTAACCTCAACAGTTAAGCCTTTTGTACACGTCGTACCTTGGCATGTCCTCTATTTATCCATTCAAGTGTCTTTATATTATTGCCATGTATATCCAATTTTTTTATTAACAGTTAATGCCATTTATATTGCCTTGATCACTCAAAAATGCGCTTTGATACTCTAGACATGTCATTGCTAGCTCACGTGACATAATAATGACTACAACCTATCATACCAAGTGTCCATCTGGCCGACATCAACTTTCAGTATCCATCTATAAAAATCTCGGGATACGAACTCATTTAGTCGACTCGAAACTATCATATTCACTCGGTTGAACTTTACCTCTTCTTATTCTACTTGTCTTTCACAACTGGTAGCTGACATATTATATTCATGTCCTTTTTCCCGATCAGTCCCAACCCTATACTAGGGTCATGCCATCTCAAAGTGTGTTTATTCTTTTCGGTAGCACATACTTCCTGCGATTCTCGATGCTTCACGACAACAATTAATAAGATTCTCGTCTTATCTTCCTTCAAACAGTAATTAGCTCTTGGAAAAAAAACTATAATCCATTATTGCATCATCCGGTTTGAATTTATTTTATTTCATTACTTATCTTTGCCCTTTTATTCATATGGAGAGCCACCCATACTTTCTTGGCAACTCCTCCAGTTGGTAGTGTCGTTACTTAAATGTAACGACCAGACCGGTCATTTTACTTTTTAGAACCCCGTTCCCCTAAATAAGACTTTTCGTACATGCTTTTACTATTTTATGACTTGCGGGGATGGTTAGTTTGGGATTTGGAAGAGTCTAGGTTGGAATCAGAACCCTTGGTTCCTTAAGGTTGGCTTAAAAGGCCAAGTTTGACTTCGGTCAATATTTTTAGTAAACTACCTCGGAATCAGGATTTGACGGTTCCAATAGGTTTGTATGATAATTTTAGACTTGGGCATATATTCGAATCGGATTTTGGATGAACCGGGAGCATTTCGGCACCTAATAGTGAAAGTTGGTTCTTGAAAGTTTTAAACAATTCTTTAAATTTGGCTTGGAGTGGGTTTTGGTGATATCGAGGTCTAAATGAAATTCCTAGACCGGGAATAGTTTCGTAATGTTATTTAAGACTTGCACGTAAAATTTGGTGTCAATCCGAGTAGTCTAAGTATGATTCGACGCGTTCGAATCGATTTAGAAACTTGAAGTTCAAAGTTTGATCCAATTTGGTTTTGGGGTGTGATTCTTTAATTTGTTGTGTTTTTACACATTTCAAGAGTTCGAGTAGGTCTGTATTATGATTTCAGACTTGTTGGAGCCTTTGGACGGGATCCCGAGGGGCACAGGTGTGTTTCGGACCGCCCGAAGCTAAATCTGAGAAACTCGATTTTCCAGTTCTGGTTTCCTTCTTCGCGTTCGCGAGAGGGCCATCGCGTTTGCGAAGAAGGATTTGGGGCAGTGGGCAAATTGCCCTTCGCGTTCGCTGTCAGGCTCATGCGTTCGCGAAGCCATGTGATCCTAGGACTTCGCGTTCGCGAACCCCACTCGCGTTCGCGTAGGGGAAATGGGGCTAGGGAGGGCCAGTGAACTTTGCTCTTCACATTCACAAAAGAGCTGTTGCATTCACGATGCTCAGTCAGCCTAGGCCTTCGCGAACGCGAGGCTTCTTTCGCGTTCGCGAAGAAGGGCATCACAGATGGGCAGAAGCTTGTTTTAAATACGGGACTTAGGTATATTTCTCCCATTATTCACACACTTGGGCGATTTTAGAGCTTCAAAAAGGGAGATTTCAACCTAGCTATTGAGGGTAAGTAATTCCTACCAAATGTGAGTTTAATACATAGATTATGGGTAGATTTTAACATGTACATTTGTAGAATTCATGGGTTAGATGGAAAACCTAGGTTTTTGATAAAAATGAGATTTAACCATAAAATTTGTTATGGAATTTAGTAAAAACTATATATTTATGTTCCTAAGGTTATGGGTAACAACTTTCTTTGAAAATTTCCGGAATCTGAGCATCTGGGCCCGGGGGTGAATTTTAGGAATCTTGCAATTTAGGTTGGGTAATCACTTAAATGGTGGAATTATGAACTTTTGAGCATAGATTGATTAGTTTATGTAATGTTTGACTAGCTTCAAGTCGTTTGGCATTAAATTTGTAGGTTTGAGCGCCTTCTTGAATTGGGGAGTAGGCTTTGAGATGAGGTAAGTCTCCTTTCTAACCTTGTAAGAGGGAATTAACCCCATAGGTGAATTAAATAAATGTTTGTACCTAATTGTGGGGGCTACGTACGTACGAGGTGATGAGAGTCCGTACGTAGCTACTATTATGCTATTGTCCGGGTAGTTTAGGACCCGTATCATGCTATACTTGGAATGTTTGTGCCCTTAGTTGCTAATATAATCACTTAGTCATGATAGAAATTGATAAAAGAATTGTATAAGATTAAATTCACTTACTTGAAGGTTCATATGAGATACTTGACTGTAAATGAAAAACTTGTGTTTTCTTGAAAATAATTGTTATTTGTGGATCGGGCCGAGCGCCTCGGTAGTAAGTAGATGCATCTATGGTTCGCGCCGTTCGACCCTCCGACTGTGCACAGTTTAAATATTTTTATTGGATCAGGCCGTACGACCTCGGTATAATTGCGCATGCTAATTATTTGGAACTCTCCGTGATTTATACTGCTTAAATGCCTTGAAATGTAAGTGGATAAATGATATGACCGAAATTAAAATTTTAAATTTATGAAAGAAGTACTTATCTCTTCCTGTTATTGAAGAGGGGATATATGATCAGCTTGAGCAGGATCAGATGTTAGTGACCGACTCTGAGGCGAGGTTTTCTGAGTTGTCTCGCCATGCACTTATGATACTTCCTACAGACGCAAAGAGAGTGCAGAGGTATGTTGCCGGGTTGCACTCCGGTATTAGGGCCAATATGGGCCGAGAGGTTGAGATAGGGACTTCTTATCAGCTGGTAGTGGAGATTGCTCGGAGGATTGAGGGCTACCGTCAGAGGAGGAGAGAGCAGATGTAGCACGACAAGAGGGCCTATTTCTCTGGAGAGTTTAGAGGTGCCCCGGCTAGGGGCAGAGGTCAGTTTGGGAGGGGTCAGCATAGCAGGCCCCCATATTCATCACCACCACTTCCTCGAGGTGCTCCAGCGTGCCCCTATTTCAGCGCCATGCCAGAGAGTTCTTACCGCCCACCAGCCCTCTAGGTTCTTCCAGTGGGTACTCAGGTCACCAGGGTTATTCCAGCTCCTATTTTAGTGCCATGCCGGAGAGTTCATACCGCCTACCGGCTATTCAAGCTTCTTCCAATGGGTCGACAGGCCATCAGGGTCAGATCTCAGGGCAGCAGATCACCGCACCGAGGGGCTGTTTTGAGTGTGGAGATCTCGGTCACATAAGGAGATTCTTCCCCAGGCTTCAGGGTAAGGCAGTGCAGCAGGCCAACAGCCCATGATTTCAGCACCGGCTGTCCGACCGCCCAGAGGCGGAGGGTAGGCTGGTAGGGGTCATCCTAGAGGTGGAGGCCAGGCAGAGGGAGGCTAGTCAGCTACTGTTTAGTCAGGCGGGGGCCAGCAAGCCGATGCTCCAGCCAGATTCTATACTTTTTCGGCCAGACCAGATGCATTGGCCTCAGATGCCGTGATCACATGTATTATTTCTGTATGCGGCAGGGATTCTTCGGTATTATTTGATCCAGGGTCTACCTATTCGTATGTGTAATCTCTATTTGCTCATTTTTTGGATATTCCTCGTGAGTCCTTGGGGTACTCCTGTTTATGTGTCCACTCCTGTGGGCGATTCTGTGGTTGTGGATTAGATCTACCGGTCTTGTGTGGTCACATTCTGTGGTTACGAGACTAGGGCGGACCTTCTGTTTCTTGAGATGATCGACTTGAAGGTCATCCTGGGCATGGACTGGTTATCCCCATATCACCCCATCCTTGTGTCATGCCAAGACTATTACCTTAGCGATACCAAAATTACCGAGATTGGAGTGGAAGGGTTACTCAGTTAGTACCACTAGTCGGGTCATCTCTTTTATGAAAGCTCGACATATGGTTGATAAGGGTTGTTTGGCTTATCTAGCTTATGTTCGGGATACCACCGTAGAGTCTCCGACGATTGATTCAGTGCTAGTAGTCCGAGAGTTCGCCAATGTGTTTCCTTCTGACCTTCCAGGCATGCCGCCAGATCGTGATATTGATTTCTGTATTAATTTGGGTCCAGGTACCCAACCTATATATATCCCACCGTACCGTATGGCTCCGAAAGAGTTGAATGAGCTGAAGGAGCAGCTTGAGGAGTTATTAGCAAAGGGGTTTGTCAGACCAAGTGTATCACCTTGGGATGCACCAGTGTTATTTGTGAAGAAGAAAGATGGGACTATGCAGATGTGCATTGATTACCGCCAGTTGAACAAGGTTACCATCAAGAACAAGTACCCGCTGCCGCGTATCGATGATTTGTTTGACCAGTTGCAGGGTGCTAGTATGTTTTCTAAGATCGACTTGAGATCGGGGTACCATCAGTTGAAAATTCAGGACTCAGATGTTCCGAAGACTACTTTCCGTACTACATATGGTCATTATAAGTTTCTAGTGATGTCCTTCGGCTTGACTAATGCCCCAACGACATTCATGGATTTGATGAACAAAGTGTTTACCATAGTCGGTACCTAGTAAGTTTAGAGTCTAACCTCTAAGAAGTAGTGGCGAAGATAGATGCATCCAAATACTTACAATACACAAATAATAACAAGCCTGGAGTTGGAAAAATAAATATCCTCATAATCAACAGGTATCACAATGTAAAATAGTCAAAAGACATAAAGCATGATTTTCCAAATCAGCAGATAATTATAGTGATGCTCAAGTACGGCAAGTAAAGCTAGCATGCTTCAAACAACGGAATCGAGGCTCCCAACTAAAATGTATACATAGCATGTAACAGTTAGCATTTAAGTACAATAATAATACAACATCTGTCTACAATGTAAATAAGACCGGATAAAATAAATAGTACGATGGAGACTCTGTGGACTGCGATGCGTAGCCTGGAATGCAACTCATATGGTAAATCATAAACAGATAAGAGTACAACAATAGTAGTGAGGTAAATCTGTAACTAACACAATCTTCCAAAATTTCTTTTAACAATATCAGTTTCTCAATCTTGTATTCTATCTCGACAACTCGGAAATATAAAGTGCCAATAACAAACGGATAAGAATTCACATATAAAATGCAATGCATCAATGGAATGAAAATCTTGCGAATATTCAGACAGCTAGTGATATAATGAACGATTATGCTGAGGTCGTACGGCCAGATCTCAGAAAGAATATGATATTGACGGGGCGATCGGCACGATCCCATCATAACGTGTACATTGCTGAGGGTCGAGCGGTACGAACCATAGATGCATCTATTATACTGTCGAGGTGAACGGCCCTGTCACGCCCCAACCTCGGGGAGTGCGACCGGTGCTCAACCGAGATACCCCGGTTAAGCAAGCCTACTAGATGCCTTTTACCCAACCTTGCCCATTAACAATATAAGAACCAGTACAAGTGATAGACATGAGAAGAGTCAAGTGTTTCACAATCTTTTCCATTACTAAAGGATATTCATTTATGATTTCCAAAATATTACAAGTTTATAGATATGATGAAAAACCTGTTTGCCCAAATACCAACACTTACTAGTTTAATTCCCAACATCATACACCACCTACAACCTGTCTACGGAACCTCTAAGTACAACAGAAGAGTAGTATGGAAGTGTCGGCGACAAGGCCCCGGTTATACCTCAAAACATAAAGTACAACGTCAAATGACATGAAGCCCGGAACATAGTAGGACTCACCAAAATCTGCTGAATAGAGAGTAACTGCTAACGAGTATCAAAACCGCCCGCTGACGAACCACCTGCATCTATTGAAGATGTAGCGCCCCCGGAAAAAAGGGACGTTAGCACATATGGAATAGTACTAGTATGTAAAGCTAAATGTCCTCTTTCAAAATAGAATGCCAATATAAGAAAGAGAAAACCATAGAAACAACAAGTCACAATCAACAATATCTAAATGCCTAGTTAAAACATAACAATTTTCAAAATACAAAATAATATATATTTTTGGTTGGGAGATCATAAGCCTACCTCGGCACCATGAAACCTTAAATTCCTTGGTGAAATTTTACGGGGCCTTAGAGGCCCGCTCCCATGAGAGTGTGGTACATAATCCTGCCGAGGCGTTCGGCCCGCTCCACATGAAAGGAAAGGAATTATCGAATTACGAGACACGAGCTTACGATACAGTATATGAACACAAGGTGAGTATAACCTTTACCATTTCTCAAATAACTTGCCAAAAACTCAAGGTAATAAGGCTCAGTCTAATATATATGTATATATTTCTAAATCAAGTTCAAGTATTATTTCAATTAATTAAGCCAGCAGAATGAATTCAAATATACCAAATATTACATGGTAATGTCCTATGTGTACCAAGACATAAACATGCTTTAGCTACGTACGGACTCTCATCACCTCGTGTATATGTAGTACCCACAACTAATAGCACATAACAATTACATTACCTAGGGGGTAGTTTCCCCCTCACAAAGTTAGACAGGAGACTTACCTCGCTCCGAAGTTTTATAACCAGCTCCAACGCCACTTTAACGCTCAACTCCAAGCCAAACGTTCTGAAACTAGTCAAACAATCATGGAAGCCAATAAATATATACTCCAACATCATAATTAATTAATTCATAACACTTCCCAACCCCGCTCGAAAGGTCAATAAAGTCAACCCTCAGGCCCACGTGCCCGGATTCTAAAAATATTTGAAGATAAACGTCACCCATAACACCACGAACTCAAATATATAATTTATTCCTAATACTATGTCCAACTTCGTGGTAAAAAACCAAAAATATCAATTTCTAGGTTTTCTCTTAAAATCCCACAATTTTTCATGTATTTACAAGCCCAAATTCGTATATTTAACTCACAACTTGTAGAAATTACTTACCTCATGATTGACGATGAAAATGACACTCCAAAATCACTCCAAGGCTGGCTCCCATGGAAGAAATGAAATGAAAATGAGCCAAACCCACGTACTTAACAAGACCCTCTGCCCAGCGATCATCACACCTGCGGTCACTTGACCGCATTTGCGGTTTCGCAGATGCGGTCGAAACATCACATCTGCGAAAACCCCCTGACTCCCAGCACTTCGCTTTTGCGGACAAGAGTCTGCTTCCGCGGAATTCCTCCGCTTCTGCGCTCCTTCAGCCCAAGTCCCCTTCCCGCTTCTGCGACCATTAGCCCGCACCTGCGCAACCACAGCCTCTCACTATGCGAGCACGTTAGCTCGAGCCACACTGAAGATCCTTCCTATAACCTTAGCCAACAAGCTTTAGAACCAAATTCCAACATCCGGAATTCTCCACGAGACCCAATTCTAACATACAAACACCGCATCAATCACCACTCACTGTATCAACATGATCATGCTCCTCCATTGAAATCACGCCATGCACCACATAAGTCGTTTGACCATAATAGCATCCTCTGACCACAATAGCTAAAATTTCATGAATCTGATGCCTGTAATACCCCTCATAACACATGTAAGCCCGGCTCCAACTCTCGCATCACTGCCACGATGAAAGAGATGTGTAGAAACCATAACCACCTGCCGAATCAACAAATCATCGAGTCTCTCCTCCTGACAAGAACCATTACCTCATTCTGAACTGAATAACGATATTTACTCTTTAATATACCTTATATAAATCTAATTACACTGATTTCAGGTCGAATAATCTCGTCTCACCTAGTACAAGCTGCTCAGGCAATAAGCCACCTCAAACACTGACCAAGATCTCATATGATGCCATCAATGCGCCGACAAGCCACAACTTGAATATGACACATAAGGAGGAACGAACTTTGGAAAAGAATTACCTAGCTCGTGTAACGAATAAAACGGTCAAACAGATGCTATGAACCCTTCTCAGAGAATGAGAAACAAAATACACAAGAATAGATATAAGGAACCGTACTTAACATATCATTGTTGCGGCGTGCAACCCGATCCAATTAACATACCCGTAGTGGCGTGCCACCCGATCCACACATAACAATAAATAAGGAAATACCCATCAAGCCATAATGCTTATACCTACGAAATACCTGAATATCGACCACAAGAATGCCAAGTGCAAAAATATAACCCTGGGGAGACAGATAGCGCCATACGCTATAAAACGAAGGGACGACTAAGGTGCAATAAATGACATGCATCTCGAGAGCCATCCGAACTTCCTGACGGATAGCGCCATACGCTATGAAATCCAGAAACCGCACAAGCAGACAACTACGCGATCCAATCGTAGACGGTGGGGCTCCCCCTCTTAGCTTTAAGCTACAATTACATAAATCTAAAACCCACAAGGATTCCTCCTTCTCAATTACCATGATCTCGCACCTTTAACCCGCCAAATTTCTCGAAATCTTTTATTAAATGCTTTATGAACATTCTGAATCATCAGCCACAATCACATATTCGACCTCTTATCGGTAGCTAGTAGAATTCTTCGTAGAAGCTTCATCAACATCACATAACCGCTAACCTGCTCACATGAGATAACCCACATGTGGAATTCCATGTCGACATCTTCCAACGATGTTGCACTAGGTACAACCACCACGCATTCAGTAAACCCTCCTCAACCCATGCTCGTCCACCAGCTGTACAAGTCTGTTCCTTCCCCATTGACATCAACTGCAAGTCCAACAATACGTTCCAAACTCAGTCACGTTGCATCCAAAAATAGTAATCAAGTTTTCACACCCCTCTTCATTTCAAGCAAACTCCTTTTTACCATACTCAATCGTCCTCAGTGCAGTAGCTTCCATCTCAAATAAAATCCGTAGACCTAGTCGCTTCCCACCACGATTCCCAAATCGCTCTAAACTTTTCTCAAGGCATGTGGCTATCCTACCATATAATCCATATGCTACTCTGCCACTCTCACTTCGGTTAAACCATCTCCTTTAAGCAACTTCTTGACCTCTGCTTTTCATACTTGACCTGCTAGTAATTCAACCACCACGAGACATCTCCCGCCATGTCCTTCCTCATCCTTCGCTGCCCAAATGTTGCCTCGAATCAAATCCATACCCATAGCACATGAACTAATAAATTGCTACCAACTCTAAACCTCCTAGAAGATCATCTTTCTCGAGCCATCAACATTAGAAAAACCAATTTGATTTCGAAACTGCTACACACCGCTATCTCTGACAACTGCTTCTCAGGCACCATTTCACAACACCCTGCCCCGAAGGCAAATCAAAGAAGACCATAACACCGACAGGCCTTAATGCGTTCAAACAAGGACGACGACACCACCTCACAAATGAGAATTCCACCTCGCTCGAAAATATCAAGTCTCGTTACTCTATTACCCAAAGCCTGAGCATCCATAGTCTGATTGCCTTTCCTCTGCTGGATTTAAATGTCGAACCTCTAAATCATGCACGGATAAATTCTCCTTTCAAGTCATTCACTGCCTCGACGCATAAACAAGCACCCTACCATTACACCAACACTATGCGATAACAACGCATGAACCTCATAATAATCCGTGCATAGCCTCAAAACCATAGGAAATACAGATAGTAGGCTGAAATGACAGAACACCCTTCCGCAAAGTGACGATAATAGCCCACTCGAATACGCAGGGAAATATATCTTGCACCACATTTGCGGTACCATTTACAACTCCTCGATGCCCAATCGATAACAAGTGCCCCACATCGCATAAGATTGAGTGGGAAGGAAATAAAGGCATAAGCTTTAATAGAATCAAATCGCACGATGAGGAATCAAGAAGGAAACAAATTCCTAAATAACAAACGGATAAGAATTCCAAAATAAAATGCAAGGCATCAGTGAAAGGAAAATCTCGTGAATATTCGGATTGCTAGTGATATAACGCACGATTATGCCGAGGTTATACGGTCAGATCTCAAAAAGAATATGATAATGTCGAGGCAATCGGCCCGATCCCATCATTACGTGTACACTGCCGAGGGTCGAGCGGCACGAACCATAGATGCATCTATTACACTGTCGAGGCGAATGACCCGCTCTCATGAGAGTGGAACATAATCCTGCCGAGGCGTTCGGCCTGCTCCACAAGAAAGGAAAGGAATTATTGAATTATGAGACACGAGCTTACGATACAGTATATGGACACAATGTGAGTATAACCTTTACCGTTTCTCAAATAACTTGCCAACAACTCAAGGTAATAAGGCTCAGCCTAATATATATGTGTATATTTCTAAATCAAGTTTGATTATAATTTCAATTAATTAAGCTAGTAGAATGAATTCAAATATACCAAATATTACATGGTAATGTCCTAAGTCTACCCGGACATAAATATATTTTAGCTACGTACGGACTCTCGTCACCTCGTGCGTATGTAGCACCCAAACAAATAGCACATAACAATTACATCACCTAGGGGGGTAGTTTCCCCCTCACAAAGTTAGACAGAAGACTTATCTCGCTCCGAAGTTTCATAACTGGCTCCAACGCTACTCTGACACTCAACTCCAAGTCAAACATTCCGAAACTAGTCAAACAATCACGGAAGCCAATAAAACTATACTCCAGCGTCATAATTAATTAATTCATAACAATTCCCAACCCCGCTCGAAAAGTCAATAAAGTCAACCTTCGGGCCTACTTGCCCGGATTCTGAAACTTTTTGAAGATAAACTTTACCCATAACACCACGAACGCAAATATATAATTTATTCCTAATTCCATGTCTAATTTCGTGGTAAAAATCCAAAAATACCAATTTCTAGGTTTCCTCTTAAAATCCCACAATTTCCATAATTTTTCTTGTATTTACAAGACCAAATTCGTATATTTAACTCATAACTTGTAGAAATTACATAGCGCATGATTGACGATGAAAATGACGCTCTAAAATCTCTCCAAGGCCGGCTCCAAAAGAAGAAATGAAATGAAAATGGGCCAAACATCGCCTTTGCGAAAACCCCCTAACTCCCAGCACTTCGTTTTTGCGGACAAGAGTCCACTTCTGCGGAATTCCTTTGCTTCTGCGCTCCTTCAGCCCAAGGCCCCTTTCCGCTTTTGCAACCAATAGCCCACACCTGTGAACTCGCAGGTACGGAAATTCCCTTGCACCTGCGCAACCACAGCCTCTAACCCTTCTCCGCATCTGCGACCCCTTCTCCGCATCTGCGACTTCGCAGGTACTGAAATTTCCTCGCACCTGCGCCCCCAGACCTTCTTCACGAAACTCACACCTGGGATGACCCCCTACGCACATGCGTTACAGCACCTGCGGCCACTCCTTCTACAGGTGCGATTACACTAATCTTCAGCAGCAACAACATCTCCTCCAATACGAATTCCAATCCGTTTTCAATCCGTTTCAAACTCGAGGCCCCCGGGACCCTATCCAAATGTACCAACATATCCCAAAATTTGATACGGACTTAGTCGAAGCCTCAAATCACGTCAAACAATAACAAAATTATGAATCGACGGCCAAAAACCTTTCTTCCAACTTTCCAACCTTCAAACTTCGCCGAACGCGTCCGAATTACACTTAAACATTTTGGAATGACGCCAAACTTTACGCACAAGTCATAAATCAGGATACGAACCTATTCCAAAGCTCGAAAATGCAAACGGACATCGATAATATCAAAATCCACTTCAAACCAAAATTCTAGAACTTCCAAAATGCCAGCTTTCCATAATAGGCGCCGAAATGCTTCAGGATCACCCGATACTCAACCCGAACATACGCTCAAGTCTGAAATTATCATGCGAACCTATCGGAACCGTCAATTCCCGATTCCGAAGTCGTTTACTCAAAAGTCAAACCTTAGTCAACCCTTCCAACTTAAAGCTTCCGAATTTAGAATTTCTTTCCAAATCAACTCTAAACTTCTCGAAATTCAATTCCGACCACACTCACAAGTCATAATACCTGAAGTGAAGCTACTCAATGCCTCAAACCGCTAATCGACGCGCTAGAGCTTAAAATGACTAGTCGGATCGTTACACTTACCTCTTCTCGGGCTAGCTTCAACCACAAATCGCGTCAAAATCACGCTCCAGCCTTCCAATCACGTAAATCCTAGTGAAACATTATCCAATAAAGTCAAACAATACCATAGGAAGCGATCCCCAGCTATAAAACTTCAATCATTGAAGAATTCCCAAAAGGTCAACCCGGGCTCGCTTACTCGAAATTCAAAACCAATACCAAAATCTGAAGATCCATAATATGCCGAGTTCAAATACGTAATTAGTTTTTCAAATTCGATTTTAATTGATGGTAAAAATCGCAAAATACACCCTCTTAAAGTATAGACAAAAACCTAAAAAAATTCAAAATTCCATATTTAAGATGTAGAAATCCATGTAGATTCTTGAAATATAATCACAAATAGGTATAAATCACTTACCCTCTTGCCTTATATGAAAATCCCCATAAAGGATCATCCCTCTCCAAGTCTAGGACTTCAAAATATGAATGAATGGGTAAACATCTCGAAATATAACATATATGTATCTGCCCCAGAAGTACCCTTCGCGAACGCGGCTCAAGCCTCGTGTTCACGAAGCACAACACACTACTGCCATGGAATTACGCTATGCGATTGCGTCTGAGCCCCGCTATTGCATCCTATTTTTCACAAGACAAAACAAGCTACAACTTATAGTACTCTACAAGGTTACTAAATATTTAGCGTCGTCACCTAGTATTTAAGGTATACTAGGACACATATACTACACTATGTAATGAACATTTGATTATGGCCTACAAAACCGTTGAGATTCTGAGTAAGGGTTAAAGTTATCTCGAGGGAAAGGTGTTAGGTATCCCTTAAGATCCACAAAATGTGGTTCCTGCGGACTCGATCAAATAAGGGAGGGAAGGTTCAAAAGAATGATTAATTTTATATGTACAAAGAATAATGAAAATAGTTTGGAATGAAGAATGGTTGGATGTGAACATCATATGGTAAAACTAGGGATATTTGTGTGCAACAGAATATGTGCAAAGATGTGGATAAAGAAAGTATGTGAAAGAGTTAAAAAAAATGTAATGACTAAGTGAAGTGTATCATCAAGTAAAATATTTACAAATTAACCAAATGATTTTGAGTTGAAAGGAATAATCTCGAAAGAATTTAGTTGTAAACAAGATCAACTATTGTAAGAAAACGTGTCTAGAAAATAATTGATCAAGAGTGAAAAAGATTACCTTTGAATAGTTATTTTTTTATTTCTATGTAATGAATAGGGCAAGAAGAGAGTTGATTAATATTGACAAGAATAATTGAAAAGTCAAATTAAATAGAGGACAATCAGCTACAACAAGCAAATAATAGAATGTTTATATTCACATACACATGTAGTAAAAGTCAATAAATAAAGTGTATGAAATAATTTACATTCTTTGAAATCGGTGCACAAGACCTAAAAGAAGAATTTGGTATTTTAAAAGAATGGGTCAAGTAGATAAAAAATAGATAATGTATGTATTTGACTAAAGTATAAAAAATATAATAAAGAACAATAACAATAAACAAGACAAGGTTAAATGATGTATAAATACTATGTCATGCACTGTTAATTAAATGAGTTATGTATGGAAGCATTTGTTTTGCAATGAATGAACAAGTATAGGAGGTTGCTAAAGAAATAAAAATATAAGAGAATATGTAGTGATGAGTGGAATATGTGTAAATTGACTAAATGAATATTAATTAAAAATATAATTTAGAAAAATTTGCTTTATGCACAAACATTAACTATTTAAGTGAAAAGCGAAAAATGTAAAGATAGAAATTTACTCTAAATGATTGGTAAAAGTGAAAAAGAACGATGTTTGAGCAATCTTAATATATAATGGATAAACCTAAAGAATTGATTTGATGAATAGTGAGTGAATATGGTATAGAAAAGATGTTTCAAAATACTTATGACATAATCAATTATAGTATCAATATAAGAAAAAATATTTATGCTAACAATGAATTATCATTCAATGAGTAACTAAAAAATTATTTTTAGAGTCATGATCCCAGGACACAATTATGTGAGTCAAACCCGAATGACTACAAGGCATAAATTTCTTAAGGAATTGTATGATAGTCCAACCACAATTTCCTACTTAAGATGTGTCAATTAAAGAACAATTTTGTACATAAAGTGGTTCAAAAAGATATTCATATAATTTGAAGACAAAGACGAAATTATTTATTTTATTATTTACAAGAAGATGACATGTTTCATTATTATGTATATGATTAATTTAATTTGTTAACTATACATCGATTCTAAATTAATTAACCATATTACAAAATATATTCAACATCTCATTCAAATTTCAAGAATTACTCAATACATAATCTTGCAAGTTTGTCTGATTATTAACTTGATGCAATTCACCCTAAGTGTTTAGCAAGTAGATAATATCAAAGCAAGCAAGCAAGCACATCTATCTACGATTTTATTATATTTTACGATTTTTGGATACATCCTCGAATAGGAAGTGCGAAGCGGGGAGCTTGATGGGAATTTGTCTTTTCATCTTCGAGTGTCGTCTTCCGAAAGTAACTCCGTGTGATAGTACCTCGCAAGGCAAGAGAAGTAAAATTATTAATAAAATAACATAAAGTAAAAATGAGTTAAATGACATATTTTTGACATGATTTTTGTTTTAAAATGTTTTTTTGGAAAATTTCTCTTGAAATGATTTGAAAATGTTTTTGTTTTTTGAAAGATTGTTTGAAAAAATGTTTTCTGAGAAAATTGTTTTTGGAAAATAGTTTTAAAGAATAGTTTTAGAAAAAAGTTTAAAAATAATATAGGAGAACACTCTTTTAAAAATGATTTAAAAAATATTTTTGGTGGCTCGGATGGTGTATGCCATATAACAATAAGACATTAGAACGCGAACGCCGACTTGATAGCAACTCCGGTGGTCAACCGTGTTGCCTCCTGAAGTACGGACATTCACATTCTCGTCTTTTATTTTTTTTTGGCTTTCGTCAACACCTAAAAAATATATTTTTGTTTCGGATCCGTGGGACGATATAGTATCTTATCCTTTATCGGTCAAAAATCATCACAAGGCCTCAAAATCTATCCTCATTGGCCTGTATCATTTGTTCCGCGTCAGCAATGTCCAATAACAGAAGGCAACCAACGAACGGTGTAAACAACGTCTTCGGCAAGTCAAGGCAGTCAAGTATTTTAACTGAATAAAGTCATAGTCTCGCCGTCCGGCAGATGACCAAACGGAGCATTGCAGTAAAGAAAGCACATAGATGGCCTTAATTGCAAAGCAGAACGGAATGGAGCAGCAGCAAAATTTCCACATGAATAGCATCAAAATCAGCCACATAATGAAATTAGGACATAGTAAAACTTTTGTTTCAACAAAATTTAAAAATGAAATAACGAGCAGAGGCACAACATTGGACCAAAGTAACAACCAAAGCTTGGAAGACACAATCTGCTCTTTTAGAGCTTTAGATATAAAAGTTTTTTTAGACAAAGAAGTGAAAGGATCGCAAGGAGAGAGAGAGCAGTGATGACAGAGCTCGCCGGAAAGCATGGTCTCGCCGGGAAAATATTCCGGCCAGATCTCTTTAAACCACAAACAAAGATTTTTTCGACCAGATTTTTGTAGATCTGGCTTTACTAATACTGAGCATACATAAACCATGTATCAGAGAGGAAAGAAAGTCGCCGGAAATCTAAAAAATGGCCAAGATCTGATTCGTCCGGCGGGTTTGCAAACCTGCAAAATCAACAAACCATTAGAACAAATAGAGAAGGGGAAGTGAAGGGAAGAAGTGGAACAACAGTGTCATCACTCGCCGGTGATCAATTCCGGCGAGGCAACAACTCGAGGGAGGAGGGCTGGGAGGCCTTGGATGCCGTTGAACCATGGATGCCGTTGAGCCATAGTTGACCGTCCTCCATTGATGTCACGATCCAAAAGTCACTAAAGGTCGTGATGACGCCTAACGCCCCATCAGGCAAACCAACAGCAATAAATCAACTTAATTACTCATTTTATTACTTTTGAAATTAAAATCTCTATTAATTAAGTAGTATAAGATAGAATTTTATAGAGTAATAACTACGTGAACTACAATAACGAACAACCAGTAGGAATTCCCAAAATTCAGTGTCACAAGTGCATGAGCATTTATTAGAAAATATAATTAAATACAACATATGTCTGTAAAACAAGTTAGATAGGAGAATATAAATAACTCTGATGGAGACTTTGTATGTTGTGAATCATAACATGGAATGCAGCTCACCGTAAAGTCCCCGCAAATGCTGCGCCTCTGCGCCCAAATGACCACCAGAAACATGTATATATACCTGCATAATAAGTGCAGCAAGTGTAGCATGAGTACGTAAATCAATGCGTAACCAGTAAGTATCTAGCCTAACCCTAGAGAAGTAGTGACGAGAGGTCGACATCAACATTTACTAGTAGTCCAATAAGACAGGTACAGTAAGAAGTAAATAAATATGGGGCAGAGCAGATAAACGATATGAACAAATATAAATATGAGGTACAATCCTCCTGTGAACGGTAAACTCAAGCTCTCACTAAGCAGCTACCTCTTCAGTTGGAATATATATACAATGGACCTCACCAGATAGATCGTCACAGTTCAAATAAGGAAAACTCACAAATACACTCGCTTCTTGCCAAATATTACGCACGATTTCATAAGAGTATTGTATAGAAATGCTAAGGCGTACGACCCAATCCCATCATAATATGTGCATTGTCGAGGGTCGAACGGCACGAACCATAGATACATCTATTATATTGTCGAGGCCAACGGCCCGCTCCCATAAGAGAGTGATACATAATCCTACCGAGGCGAACGCCCCGATCCCATCATAATGTGCGAACTGCCGAGGGTCGAACGGCTCGAACCATAGATGTATCTATTATTCTGCCGAGGCGAACGACCCGATCTCATTAGAACAAGAAGCTTTAACGGCTCCTTGACCCCACTCACAAATGAACATATGAGTTATAGATTTTAAGGAAAAACTTTCGATGAAAACACATAACGCGAAAGAAATTCGTAAGAGAAGTACAATAATTTCGCGGTTAATCATGAAGCCCGTCGAGTCTCTACAATAGCAAGCTTATCACTCTGCACAAGTCTAGTCTCAAGTCGCAACGTAAAATAAAGGAATTTAATAGGCAAGAGACAACTCAAATAGTACAATTATAGCAGGGCGGGAACATAAGTCTACCCGGACATAACATGAATCTAGCTACGTACGGACTCTCATCACCTCATGCGTACGTAGCCCCCGCAACAAGTAGCACAGATCAAATACATCACCTAGGGGTAGTTTCCCCCTCACAGAGCTAGACAAGAGACTTACCTCGCTCCAAGTTCCATAACCAGCTCCACAGCCTCTATAGTACCTCAAACCGATGTCTGTCGATCCAATAATTAATCAAACAATGTGCAAATCCATAAATATATACTCTATTACCCATAATTAATCAATTTATAATAATTCCCAACTTCGTTCGAAAAGTCAATAAAATCAACCATCGGGCCCACGTGCCCCGAATCCAAAAATATTCGAAGATAAATTTTACCCATAACACTACGAACTTAAATATATGATTTATTCTCAATTCCATGTCCAATTTCGTGGTCAAAATCCAAAAATAACCAATTCTAGCTTTTTCTACCAAAATCCCAAATTTCTACTAATTTTCATGTTTAAATCCATATAAAAACCATATATTTAGCTCACAATATGTGAGAATTACTTACCTTGACATAGATGATGAAAATCTTCCCTCCAAGAGCTCCAAAAATCGCCCAACCAAATGAAAATGTGAGAGAAATGGGCTAAGTCTCACATTAAAAACACTTCACTGCCCAGCGACCTTCGCACCTGCGGTCTATTAGCCGTTTCTGCGGCTCCACACCTGCAGAAAATCCATCGCATGTGCGGCTCCAGCTCAACCCAACATTCCTCTCATCTACGCCCCAAGTAGCGCATCTGCGCTTCTGCTTCTGCGGGCCTCAAGCGCTTCTGCGCTCACGCACCTGCGCTTCCATGCTCGCTTCTGCGGCCCAGGCCTTTTGGCCAACCTCTGCTTCTGCGCTTCCCCACTCCGCAGGTGCAGTCCCGCTTCTGCGGCGAAATGACTGCATCTGCGATCCCAGCACTACCCAACCAGGATCTGCTCCTGCGCTTGCCTATCCGCTTTTGCGGCATCGCACCTGCGGCCCATTTTCCGCATGTGCGATTGCACCAGTACTTAGGCCCTTCAGTAATACAACAAAGCTTCAAATTGATCCGCGACTCGTCTGGAACACACCCGAGGCCCCCGGGACCCCGTCCAAACTTACCAACAAGTTCCATAACATAACACGGACCCACTCGGGGTCTCAAATCACACCAAACAATATCAAAATTGCGAATCGACGATCGAATCCTCTCTTTAAACTTTTAGACTTTTAAACTTCGACGAACGCGTCTGAATCATACCAAAACATTCTGGAATGACGCCAAACTTTGTGTACAAGTCATAAATTACAATACGAACCTATTCCAAGACTCAGAATACTAAACGGACATCGATTATACCAAAATCCACCGCAAACCAAATTTAGAAAATTCTAAAACCTTCAAAATGCCAACTTTCCACAATACGCGCCGAAATGCTCCCAGTTGGTCCGATACTCAACCCGAACATATGCCCAAGTCAGAAATCATCATATCAACCTATTGGGACCTTCAAATCCCGATTCTGAGGTCTTTTACTCAATAGTCGAACCTTAATCAATTCTTCCAACTTAAAGCTTCTGAAATTAGAATTTTCCTTCCAAATCAACTCCGAAATTCAATTCCGACCATGCGTGCAAGTCATAATACCTGAAGTGAAGCTACTCAAGGCCTTAAACCGCCGGACGACGCGCTAGTGCCCAAAATGACATGTTGGGTCGTTACATTCTCCCACACTTAAACATACGTTCGTCCTCGAACGTGCTAAGGACTGCTCCGGAGTTGTCCAAAATAATTGTTTAACACCTCGTGCACCTACCCGTGACACCACAACCCAGCTGAACACATTACCTCGAGCCAGACTGAAGATCCTCCATTTTATTTAGTCAAAATCCTTAGAACCAAATTCCAACCTCTGAATTTCCCTACAAGACCTGATTCTAACATTCGAACACCGTATCAATCACCACATACTATACCAAAACAAGATCATGCACCTATGCTAAAATCACACCATGCACCACATAGGTCGGTTGCCCATAAATCCTTCGACCACAATAGCTGGAATTTCATGAATCCGCTGCCCGCAATATACCTCATAACGCATATAATTCCTATTCCAACTCTCGAAATACTGCCACGATGGAAGATATGTGTAGAATCTAATAACCACCCGCCGAATCAAAAATTATGGAGTCTCTCCTTCTGACAAGGACCATTACCTCATTTTGAACCGAATAACAATATTTGCTCTTTAATATGCCCTACATAACTCCAATCATACTGATCCCATGTCCAATAACCTTGTCTCACCCAATACAAGCTGCTCAGGCAATAAGCCATCTCAAATACTGCTAAAAATCTCATATGACGCCCATAATGCGTCAACAAGCTACAAACCCGAATGTGATACATAAAAAATAAATTATGAAAAAAGAACTACCCTGCCCGCATAATGAATAAAACGGCTGAAGAGATGCTATGAACCTTTCTCAGAGAATGAGAAACAAATACACAAAATAAGTATAGGGGACCGTACTCAATATCTCAATGTTGCGGCGTGCAACCCGGTCCCCACATGATACCGTTGTGACGTGCAACCCGATCCAAACATGATACCATTGCGGCGTGTAACCCGATCCAAACATAACAATAAATAAGGACGTACCCATCAAGCCATAATGCTTATACCTACGGAATACTGAATATCGTCCACAAGCACGCCAAATGCAAAAATACAAATCTGGGGAGACGGATAGCGCAATACGCCACAAAACCCAAGCACAACTAAGGCGCGATAAATGACCTGCATCTCGAGAGCCATCCTGCTCATATAACACCACAAGCTATATGGGACCTCAACACGTGTGTGAATAATCAAGCCATCTCAATCCGGAACAACTCCCACAGTACACAACCAAAGGAATAGAGCGCTTTCCGGGCATAAACTCTCACATTAACGATAGTACAATAATCTCCCCGTGGGATACTTTCCCACGACCTTTCGCAGCAGGTAGCAAAGTCTGCACATCCATACCACCAATCGTTCTAATTCTGTAAAGCAAATCAAGAATCCACAAATCATTACACCAAGCCTCTTACATAGAACGTCGTTCTCAGGTGACACTAAAGAAAATGCCAGATTACTCTGAACATCTGAATTCTCCCATGCTCACTCGAACTCCTGACATTCATGTCAACACCGAACCGCAACCTTGATCCACAACTTTCAAATTCTCATGTCGCTCACTGCACCTATCATGCCGCTACGCGAGAATACACGAATTCATCATAACCCCTGAACTACCAGTAGAATAAACATTTCATTGGCTAGAAACCTTTTTTTTTCACTTAGCTCATTTCAGAAGAGCCAATGCAACACACAACTGAATTCCCAAATCGCAGAAAATACAAACCTCAAGTCGCGATCTAAACCGCTGTGACTCCCCCGGAATCCATTTACACCACAAGGCTATTTGAATCAAATACCTCCCAAATCAATCAAGTTGTGGTGGCTGTCAAGCCCACGCGTATAACCACAAACCACATGTATAACTTCACACACTGGAGGAACTGATCTTTGCCACAATCATGCTGATTCAGCCATTACTAACTGACCCAACTTTTTCCAATTTACTCTCGACTTGCCTTAGAAATAATAATAGCTCCATTCAAAATCTTAATGAACCAAATATGCACTCATCCCGAGTGACCCACATCACGAGACCACGTCATCTCAATACTCATAAACCATCTCATACTCTGTTTATGCGCACAATAGCACCTCCAACTGGTACACCCATTCAGCAAGACCTTCCGCGAATTCGAAGCTATTTCTTCCTTTCCTCCAATACTGCGCCGCATACCCTATGATAACATAGAACATTCCAAGTCCCATTCGTAATCCACTATGAAAACTCGATCCTTAACCACACAACGGACCCGAAATCCTTAGGCACTGTACTTAAATTCTTGAACCCACTAGGACCGTTGTTGAAAGTCACCCACTCTGACCTGATCCTGAATATAACCAAACTTCAACGCTCTGCTAGCATATGAACACCCTCTCAAAGAAGCAACCGGTTGAATTTGTTTCCTTGTACATCACATCTACAAGAAGCATAAACTCTGAGTCTTCCCAAAACCTACACATGAATCGATAAGGCGGACTATAGTACACATTTATCAATTTCTTTGCTCGAATTACCCCTGATATTTTCTTTCCTTAGTCATAATATCCCACAAATACACCAATAACCAGAAACCGCACAAGCAGACAACCACGTGACCCAATCGTAGACGGTGGGGCTCCCCCACTTAGCTTTAAGCTACAATTATATAAACCTACAACCCGCAAGGATTTCTCCTTCTCAATTACCATGATCTTGCACCATCGACCCACCAGATTTCTTGTAGTTCCTTATTAAACTTTTTATGAACATTCAGAATTATCAACCATAATGGTATACTCGACCTTCCTCTTCGTAGTAAGTAGAACTCTTTGTAGAAACTTCATCAAAATCACACAACCGCTGACCTGTCCACAAGAGATAGCCTACCTGTGAAATTCCATAACGACATCTCCCAATGACGCTGCACTGGGTACAACTACCATGAAATCAATAAACCCTCCTAAACCAGTGCTCATCCACCGGCTGTACAAGTCCATTCATTCCCCATTGGCATCGACTGAAAGTCCGACAATACATTCCAAACTCGAAGTCATGTTGCATCCCAACGATAATCAAGTTTTCACACCCCTCTTCATTTCAAGCAAACTCCTTTCTGCCATATTCAATATTCCTCAATACAATAGCCACCATCACAAATAAAATCCGTAGACCTAGTCACTTTTCCACCATGATTCCCAAACCGCTCTAAACTTTCTCAAGGCACGCGGCTATCCTACCATAGAATCCATATGCTAATCTGCCACTCTTACTTCGGTCAAACCATCTTCTTTAAGCAACTTCTCGACCTCTGCTTTTCATACTTGACCTGGCAGTAATTCAATCATCGCAAGAGACTTCCCGCCATGTCCTCCCTCATACTTCGCTGCCCAAATGTTTCCTCAAATCAAATCCATACCTGTAGCATCGGAACTAATGAATTGCTACCAACTCTAAACTTCCTAGAAGATCATCTTTCTCGAGCCATCAACATTAGAAATACCAATTTGATTATGAGCCGCTACACACTGCTATCTATGACAACCGCTTCTTAGGCGCCACTTCCCAACATCCTGCCCCGAAAGCAAATCGAAGAAGACCATAACATCGGAGAACCTTAATGTGTTCCAATAAGGACGACGAAACCGCATCACAAATGAGAATTCTACCACACTCGAAAATATCAAGTCTCGTTGCTTCATCAACCAAGGCTTGGACATCCATAGTCCGATTGCCTTTCCTTTGCTGGAATTAAATGTTGAACCTCTAATTCATGCACTGAGAAATCCTTCTTTCATGTCATTCACTGCCTCGACACATAAACAAGCACCCTACAATTACACCAACATTGTGTGATAACAACTCATAGACAACATACAAATCCGTGCACAGTCTCGAAACCATAGAAAATACAGATATTAAGCTGGAACAAAAGAACATCCTTCCGCAAGGTAACGATAATAGCCTACCCGAACATGCAGGGAAAAATATCCTGCACCACGTCTGCAGTACCACTACAACTCCTCGATGCCCAATTGATAACAACCGCCCCACGCCGCGTAAGATTGAGTAGAAAGGAAACAAAGGCATAAGCCTCAAAGGAATCAAATCGCACGATGAGGAATCAAGAAGGGAAGTGCTCCTAACAGCCCTGTAACCTCTCAAAGATAAGGACAGACGTCTCTGTACCGATCCACAAGACTCTACTATACTTGATCATGACTCGTGAGACCTAAATGAACCTAACGCTCTGATACCAAGTTGTCACGACCCAAAATCCACTAAAGGTTGTGATGGCACCTAACGCCACCGTCAGGCAAGCCAACAGTGATAGATCAGCTTAATTACTCATTTTATTACTTTCGAAATCATAATCTCTATTAATTAAGTAGTATAAGATAGAATTTATAGAGTAATAACTACGTGAACTATAATAACGAACAACCAGTAGGAATCCCCAAAACCTGGTATCACACGTGCATAAGCATTTACTAGGAAATATAATAAAATACAACATCTTTTTGTAATACAAGTTAGACTAGGAGAATATAAATAACTCTGACGGAGACTGTGGATGTTGCAAATCGTAACATGGAATGTACCTCACCGTAAAGTTCCCGCAAATGCCGTGCCTCTGCGCCCAAATGACCACCAGAAACATGTATATATACCTGCACAATAAGTGTAGCAAGTGTAGCATAAGTACGTAAATCAATGTGTACCCAGTAAGTATCTAGCCTAACCCCAGAGAAGTAGTGACAAGGGGTCGACATTGACACTTACTAGTGGTCCAATAAGATAGGTATAGTAAGAAGTAAATAAATATGGGGCAGAGCAGATAAACGGATGAACAAAAATAAATACGAGGTACAATCCTCCTCTGAACGCTAAACTCAAGCTCTCACTAAGCAACTACCTCCTCAGTCAGAATATATATATACAATGGACCTCACCAGATAGGCTGTCACAGTTCAAATCAGGAAAACTCACAGATACACTGGCTTCGTGCCAAATATTACGCACGATTTCATAAGAGTATTTTATAGAAATGCCAAGGCGTACGGACCGATCCCATCATAATATGTGCATTTCCAAGGGTCGAACGACACAAATCATAGATACATCTATTATATTACCGAGGCGAATAGCCAGCTCCCATAAAAGTGTGATACATAATCCTGCCAAGGCGAATGGCCCGATCCCATCATAATGTGCGCACTACCGAGGGTTGAACGGCACAAACCATAGATGTATCTATTATACTGTCAAGGCGAACAACCCAATCCCATTAGAATAAGAAGCTTTAACGGGTCCTTGACCCCACTCACGAATGAACGTGTGAGTTATAGATTTTAAGGAAAAACCTTTCGATGAAAACGCATAACGCGGAAGAAATTTGTAAGAGGAGTACAATTATTTCGCGGCTAATCATGAAGCCCATCGAGTCTCTACAATAGCAATTCTATCACTCTACACAAGTCTAGTCTCAAGTCGCAACGTAAAATAAAGGAATTTAATAGGCAAGAGACAACACAAATAGTACAGTTATAGCATGGCGGGAACGTAAGTCTACCCGGACATAACATGAATCTAGCTACGTATGGACTCTCGTCACCTCGTGCATATGTAGCCCCGCAATAAGTAGCACAAATCAAATACATTACCTAGGGGTAGTTTCCCCCTCATAGAGTTAGACATGAGACTTACCGTGCTCCGAAGTTCCATAACCGGCTCCACAACCTCTATAGCACCTCAAACCGATGCTCGACGCTCCAAAATTAGTCAAACAATGTGCAAATCTATAAATATATACTCTATTATCCATAATTAATCAATTTATAATAATTCCCAACTTCGTTCGAAAAGTCAATAAAATCAACCCTCGGGCCCATGTGCCCGGAATCCGAAACTCTTCAAAGATAAACTTTACCCTTAACACTATGAACTCAAATATATGCTTTATTCTCAATTCCATGTCTAATTTCGTGGTCAAAATCCAAAAATACCCAATTCTAGGTTTTCTACCAATATCCCAAATTTCTACTAATTTTCATGTTTAAATCCATATATAAACCATTGGCTAGATTTGAGCCGTCCGGAGGTTGTATCACTCGAGAAGGTCATTTTAGAGTATCGGTCTAGCTTCTTTGAGGTAAGTATATTGCCTAACTTTGTGTGAAAAACTACCCCTTAGGATTTGAGTCATTTGTGCTAATTGTGTCATGTGAAGGCCGTGTACGCGAGGTGACGAATACGTAATCATGCTTAATTGTGGAAATTTGACCGTTTAGTGCTCTTAGGTTTTTGTGTTCATTAGATATGAAGTTGTTTTGTCATGTTAAATCCTCAATTTACTAAATTCATCCTTACGTGTCTTATTTGAAATTAATTGATTCATGTTCTACCTTTATTGCCAATTAAACTCTTATGTGCTTTAATTGAAGTTGTTGCCTCTTTTATTGCCATGCTATCTCTTTCGTAATTGCTTAACCTTAATTGAAGTTATTATTAACTCTTCCGTAACTGCTTAACCTTAATTGAAGTTTTTATTATCTCTTCCGTAATTGCTTAACCTTAATTGAAGTTATTATTATCTCTTCCGTAATTGCTTAGCCTTAATTGAAGTTTTTTTTATCCCTTTCATTGTTGACGTATTCTTATTTGGGGTCATTTATTCATGCTCTCCTCTCTCTTATCGTTGAATTGTACTTTTGTAAAATCGTTGTTATACATTATCTCTCCCTTGTTGAGCTATTCTTGTTGAGACCATTATTCCATGTTGTGTCTTTCTTTGTGAGCTCGTTCTTCTATTTCTCTGTGTTCTGAAGTTCCTAAGTTGAGTTACTTGTCGTATTCTCGTGTTATTATTGTTGTTGCTGTTGTACTCAGTGTTGTTGAGCCGAGGGCTATGCATGGTTGTGGTATTGAAAATGTTTTGAGGAAATGTTGTGGCATATGGGCACATATTGTGAAAGTCATTTTATTGTGTTGTTATATTTTGGCACACGTGGTATTGTTGAGAGGATTGTCGGGGTGTTCGCACGTGAGTTGTCCGTGATGTTGTTACTATTGATATTTACACATGCAGCATGATAAGGCGGGCTATATATGTGAGTTCACACATGTGGCGAGACAAGGCGGGAATATTATTGTACGCGTGCGGCGAGACAAGGCGGGCATTTACTTTATTATTGTGCACGTGGCGTGACAAGGTGGGCTATGATTTGTGATGGCCTGGGGGCATTGTTATTGTTGATATTTGTGTAGTGGTGTGCCTACCTTGTGTGAGTTATACCGTGTATATTTTGGGGTGATCGTTTCTTATGTGCCCTTCATCGTCGCTACTCTTACTTATTGACTTGAATTGTGGTAGAACACTTACACGAGCATACACGTAAACAAATCATCCATATCGATTTAAGAAGATAAATCCTGATGTTATTGACCATTTACGTGTACTCCTGTGTACTTGCCTTATGTGTGAGAGTTACCCTATTGGCACATGAGTTGTCCGTACAGTCATGAGTCATTGTTATTGTTAGCACGTGAGTGATTCGTGCGGGTAGTAGATATTGTCATTCTCTTGGCACATGAGTCGTCCGTGCAGTTATGAATTGTAATGTGGGCACAAGATGCCAAGTGATTAGGCTGAATGAATTGGGACCCGTGATTTGTGATTATGAGGTTGGTACCTCGTGGAAATTCTTGAATAAATCTGGTGTAAAAGCGGTGGTTCTTAATGAGTTGTTACTTGTTTCCCTTTATTTGGTTTCACTGGACTTAGACTGTGTTCAACTTACTCTACATCATTGTTACATGTTTGATTCTTGTTTCTAATTATCGTTTCTAGTATTTCATTGCGAGTATTGTTTTGTCTTCCTTACTATGCTTAGCTTTATATTAACATTGTTTCCTCGTTAGTTCACCATTCATACTTGTTCAAGTTGTTTAATCCAGTAGGTGTCTTGACTGTCCTTCGTCACTACTCCACCGAGGTTAGTCTTGATACTTACTGGGTACCGCTGTGGTGTATTCATGCTACGCTTTCTGCACATTTTTGTGCAGATCCAGGTATTTCGGAGTTGGTTCATCAATAGCTAGATGTTCGGGTTTTGCTGTGGAGACTCAAGGTAAGCCTGCCATCGAGTTCGCAGGCCTTAGAGTTACCTTCTGATATTGTACCTCTACTGTTTATTTCTATTCTGAAACGGTTGTATTTAGGGATTTTTCTAGATAACTCAGTAGAGCTTATGACTTGTACTACCGATTTTGGGATTGTTGGCTTGTATGGAAATTTTAATTTCAAAGTTCATAGTTGTTGGTTAAATTTTGCCATTATTTCTGTAAGTGTTAGGCTTACCTAGTCCTAAGGACTTGGTGCCGTCATGATATCCTACGGAGGGAAATCGGGGTCGTGACAGCCCCAACGTCAGGCTGTGATGACACTAGATGTTATTTTGACCATGGGGGTTCGGATTCCCTACACACCCCATGTCAATGGGACGTGAAAATGATACTTAGGAACATGTCATCAATTGCTGTTGGAAAGCTCGACGTCCGTCCTCAAAATTTGCCCCAAATTATTTGCTAGAAAATAATTCTACATAGTGTTGCCTCTTTGATCAGTAGAGTTGACGAGGTATGGACTATGCTTATGTTTGACTTGAGAAGAAGTATATATGATTTTTTGAATGAAATAGAGTCCAGGTTGGAACTCGAATTCAAAAGGGATCCGGGCTAGATACCGATCCGAAGTGATCGAAACACTTTGATTTTTGAAGAAAATCAGGATTGTGTACCGGTCGAAGCGATATCGGAGCATTCGACATCTAAAATACCCGTATTAGAAGGTGGGCGCCTGTAAAATTTGAACTTGAAATGAAATGCCCATTGTTCAGGAGGGCGCCTAGAAAATTTGAACTTGAAATGAAATGCCCATTGTTCATGAGGGCGCCTGAAAATTTTACTTTGAAATAAAATGTCCATTGTTCAGGAGGGCGCCTTAAAAATTTGACATTGAAATGAAATTCCCATTGTTCAGGAGAGTGCCTAGAAAATTTGACTTAAAAATGAAATGCCCATTGTTCAGGAGGGCGCCTGAAAAAGCAAGAAGTTATCTTTTTTCTATGTCGGAAAATTGATGAAAAAGAGTCTTATTATTTATGACTCAGGCAGGAAATAGATGCAAAAAGAAAGGAATTTGAAATGATATGGCCGGGTCTAACTAAGACTGCCTATGTATCCCAATGGAATCAGGCCAAAGCATAGTTCGATTGCAAAAGATGAATGAATCCGATGTGGATTGCCTACGTATTTTTACCAAAGGAAATCAAGTCGTGTTGTAGTTCCGAATATATAGAAATGATTTTTTTGGTTTTTCATTATAAGAGTGGGACCGGACCCTACGTGGGTTGCCTACGTATACTCCGCGGGAAGTCAGGTCGGGCGTAGTTTTATTAGAACAAAATCTAACTATACCGTTAGCTAAGCTTGACTCACATTTCTTATCTTTTGTGTTTTTTTTTTGTTTTGTAGCTTTTGTAGAGAATATTGTAAGGAAAGATTGTGATTTTATTGATCGATCATCATCTCTTTTTTTTTTTACTTCACTTTGGTTGGTACCAACAATTAGTTTTGTGCATAAGAATTTCCACCATATACTTTATATCAAACCGAGATCAACTTATGGGTAATTCCTATAGCTTCGAGCGATACCTCATATATACCCAGATTCGACAAGATTTGTCCGTCTTGCTTCAATCATAGGTTTTGAATTCTGCCTAACTCATGTTTCGAGTGCCTCACTACAAGGAAAGTCCTAATTTTCACACATATTTGAAGTATTTTGTATTTTGACTTTAGGACGTTTTGAGAAGCACACTCACACTCAGAAAGATTTTCAATGCATGCAATTGAGATACCATATGCTTGGCCTTTATGTGAGTATCCACTAATGTTAGAACACTTGGAATAAGATCATGTAATATTATCGGCTTGTAATGTAGGCTTGCGGTTGGGTAGGATATTCATTTGGGTTGAAAGTGACTAATTCCTCCATAAGCACTGCACTGCATCCGTGTCTTCGAAGTTCAAACCATGCTTTGGCGCTTGATCTTGTTTGGCTCGATGTCCCTTTTTTGCTTTGACTTTTTTGAACTTGTAGGAGGTTCTTCTTCCATTATTGGAGAATTTTGTTTCTTTTGTTTTGAGGTTTCTCCGGCTTTGCAAGAGTTTTTCCCTTCTTTTTTTCGTGGGGGTTCCTCCTCTTTGAATTTGTGGAGTTTTTCCCCTTTTCTCCCCCTTTTTGTTTCTTTGAATTTGTGGAAGTTTTCTCCCTTTTGTTGGATCCTTCTTTTGAATGGTGGAGTTTCCGCCTTCTTTTCCTGAAATCATGTCTCTGATCGTCTTGGACTTTGCATCTTTTACCTTTTCATGCTTGTTGCTTTCACTTTGGTCTTCATCCGAAGTTACACATTTTCAGTGCACGCAGGGAGGTTGGGCCAAGAGAGGGGTCGTGCATTTGAGCATAAAAAGGGTATAAGCTAAGATGTGGTTGTCCAAGAAAAAGGCTTAAGGCGCAAAAAGGGAATGCTAGGTATTGATGTCATTTGGTAGGCGAGAAAGGCTCAAACGGGTCAAAGAAGGCCTATGATCATTTCCTAAACCAAGCGCTACTCAGGATTTTGCCTCAACAGATATTCGGGCCAAGTTCTAGATCTACAATGCAATGCAATAAATTTAAATCTAAAGCTCACCACACAATGCACATGAAACGATGAGATCGGATTTGTTCTCACCCAACTGTAAGCATGAGAATTTTTCAAGTGTCACTAAGGTATAATTGAGAGGTACCACAAGAGTCTATGGTTTACCCGAAGATGATCCTCTCCATCATATCACTTAAACACTTGTTCTTTCCCATGCACACTCCTAACTATGTTGGTAGCAAGCAAGTCAATATTTGATGATTTCTTCTTTCTTTTTTTTTCCTTTCTTTTTTTTTTTTTGATTTTTTGATAAATGGGATTAAACCCGCGGAAAGCTTCCCCTTATTTTGGATTTTTGGATTTTGAATTAACAACAATTTTTGTTTTTCTCTCTTTTTTTTACTTAATCAATTTTGTTTTGTGATTTTTGAAAAAATGAGACCGAACCTGAAGGTTGCCTACGTATCTCATTGAAATGAGAATCAGGTCAAGCGTAGTTCAGGAAGGGTGAGAAGAAAATATTTTTAGATTTTCATTTCATTTTAATTTTTTTGAATTTTTGAATTAATCAATTTTTGTGATTTTTGATAATGAGCAATGAAAGTTAGACGGGCTTTGTAGTTACCGTTTCGATGCGATATCTGAGCAATGAAAGTTAGACGGGCTTTGTAGTTACCGTTCCGAAGCGATATCGGAGCATTGAAGGTTAGACGGGCTTTGTAGTTACCTTTCTGTATAGGACCATGGACAGGAAAGTAAAATAACGGGTTGTGTACCATTCCGTATAGGAGCATTGTTAGTACGGGGTTGGGTAATGTTCTGTTTAGGAGCGCTGACAGGAAAGTAAAATGATGGGTTATGTACTATTCCGTATAGAAGCATTGTTAGTACGGGGCTGGGTGCCATTCCGTTTAGGAGCGCTGGCAGAAAAGTAAAATGACGGGATGTGTATCGTTTCATATAGGAGCATTGACAGGAAAGTAAAATCTCCACGCGATGGGAGGGACAAGAAAGTAAATCTCTGCATGATGGAAGTGACTGAAATGTAAGTCTTCGCACGATGGGAGCGACAAGAATTGAAGTCTCTGCACGATGGGAGCATTTTTTGATTTTTTGAAAAATGAGATCGAACCCGGGGAGGGTCCTTGATTGATATTTGTTTTTGATTTTTTTGTTTTGAAAATTAAGATCGAACCGGGGAAGGGTCCTTCATTGATGATTTTTTTTTCATTTTTTTGAAGAATAAGACCGAACCCGAAGGTTTCCTACGTATCTCGTCGAAATGAGAATCAGGTCAGGGAGATGTTTTGGATTTTTTTGAATTTCCTCAAGGAAAGAGAATGATATTTTTAGATTTTGATTTTGATGTCTCACGGAGAGACTTCTGGAGAAGAAACAGAGGAAGGTATATATATGTTTAATATTTTTTGATTTTTTGGAGATGATCCTTTCGTGGATTTTCGGTCAACCGTAACCCAAGTGGGCAGACTTGACCGACTCGTCCAGTTAAGGACGAAAAAAACCGGACCCATTACAGGTTGCCTACCTATCTGGACACGAGGTCAAGAATTAGACATGCGTAGTTCGTGAAGATTAGAGGAAGATGTTTCGGATTTTTTTTGAATTTCCTCAAGGAGAAATTATGGAGGAATATATTTTTGAATTTTGATTTTCCTTTGATGTCTACAAGAAAGACTTCAAAGAAATATGGGAAGATATATACATTTTTTTTATTTTTTAGAGATGACCCTTTCGCAAGGATCTTCGGTCAACTGTGACCCAAGTGACCAGACTTGACCGACTCGTCCAATTAAGGACGAGAAAGACCGGACCCATGATGGGTTGCCTACGTTTCTTGACACGAGGTCAAGAATCAAGCACGCGTAGTTCGTGAAGATTAGAGAGTATGAGATGTATGGGTTTCAACACTTCTTTTGCTCTCATATTTCAAAGTGTTGCAACTAAGTATATTAATTGCATCAAGGGTATATATGAAATGCAAGGGTATAGACAAACTCGGAGCGATGCCTCGTTGTACCCATGATTGGGTGTGGTATCTCCAGAGTTAAAGAGTGTCTCCCTCCAAAAGATGTGCCCCAGCTGCTCCTTCGAACAGTTGCCTCAATGCCCCATACTGTTGGCGAGACAGTTGTTGTTGTTGTTGTCTCCCAATTGACTACATGGATGTTTTGTGTCACGACCCAAAATTTTCACCTTCGGACCGTGATGGCGCCTAATATTTCACTTGCTAGGCAAGCCAACGTTAAAATAATATTAGCCATTTTTAAACAATTTTTAAATTTATAATAATAAAGAAACAAATGCGGAAGTAAGGTCTGAAATATAGTGAATAATCCATAAAAATAACGGCGTCTAAATACTATCCCAGAATTGGTGTCACAAGTGCACGAGCTTCTAGAATAATAAAAATAAAGGTCTGAATAAAATAAAGCTGTCTGGAAATAAACACACAACTAAGGTACAGTAGACGGGGACTTCAGAACTGCGAAGATTATTAGTACTAAAGTATAAGATTATTTCGGAAGCAGACATACCGCAAGTCCCAACCTTATTCTCTACAAGATCTCGGGCCTTAAACACATGTAAATTTTGGGAGAACCTTTTAGTACCACATATATACATTTCAGGCCAAAACTGATGTAACACATGACTCGCAATCCATTCATCGATAGTAGACTCCCCCACTCGGTGCGAAGTCATAGTTCACCTCGTCCGATGGTCCACAATATTAACCTTCACAACTCGCATAAATCAACCAGATGCCAAGGTACGTTGCACCCCCCACATTATTCACTGGGTGATCTCCTTATACGTCCGCATCTTCAGTCGGAATCACACGTTGAGGCAATATTTGAGCATCTCTGGCTCCCTCGTAGTTCATCTGCGGCATCACGAACCGTCGACGCACAAGTGATACCGAGAGCACAATGTCATACACGAGTAGATTCAAAGGAATGTGAGATATAGGTTTCAAGCAAGATCAATGTCGCACGATAAGGAATGAAAGAGGTGATATTGTTCCTAAACTTCATAGCCTCTGAGAGATAAGTACAGACGTCTCCGTACTGATCCTTCAGACTCTACTAAGCTTGCTCGTGACTCGTGAGACCTATGTAACCTAGTGCTCTGATACCAACTGTCACGACCCGAAATTTCCACCTTCGGACCGTGATGGCGCCTAACATTTCAGTTGCTAGGAAAGCCAACGTTAAAATAATATTAGCCATTTTTAAACAATTTTTAAATTTATAATAATAAAGAAACAAATGCAGAAGTAAGGTATGAAATATAGTGAATAATCCATAAAAATAATGGCGTCTAAATACCATCCCAGAATTGATGTCACAAGTGCACGAGCTTCTAGAATAATAAAAATAAAGGTCTGAATAAAATAAAGCTGTCTGGAAATAAACACACAGCTAAGGTACAGTAGACGGGGACTTCAGAACTGCGAACGTCGTGCAGTTATACCTCAAGTCTCCTCTGAGTAGCTGAAATCCGAGCAAGTCTATGGTACGCTGCTGGGACCAAATATGAAATCTGCACAAGAAGTGCAGAGTATAGTATCAGTACAACCGACCCCATGTACTGGTAAGTGCTGAGCCTAACCTCGACGAAGTAGTGACGAGGCTAAGGCGGTTCACTTACATTAACATGTACGCAATATTAGTAACAACATCAATAATAGAAATAAATTAGGTAACTCATTTATAATGGTTGAAGCCAACTCATCAGTTATAACCAATTATCATTTCCATAAATTCTGTTGCAGCGTGCAACCCGCTCTCACAATATATTCACATTCAATTATGTTGCAGCGTGCAACCCGCTCTCCCAATATTTTCCTTTTAATCAAGTATGTCATATATTTATTTCAATCAAGTATATATATAGACTTTTAAATAAGTCTGTTGCGGCGTGCAATCCGATCCCCCAATATTGACTTCTCTATAAGTCTATTGCAGCGTGCAACCCGATCCTCCAATATTAACTTTTTAACAAGTCTGTTGCGGCGTGCAACTCGATCCTCCAATATGGACTTTTAAACAAGTCTGTTGCGGCGTGCAACCCGATCCTCCAATATGGACTTTTAAACAAGTCTGTTGCGGCGTGCAACCCGATCCTCCAATATATTCATTTCAATCAACTCTGTTGCGGCGCGCAACCCGCTCCTCCAATATATTCATTTACCAATTCTTATAGAATAAATTGCCCCAATAAATGCAACAATTAATATAAAATTTTAAAACGACAAGCATTCAATAGTTATGATTTAATTATGAAACAAGCAATGACTATTAGCAATTTATTATGAAAAATCGGGGAGAAAATAGACAGTTTAATATTTAATATGCTAAATGTCAAGTAGCAATTAATACACATAAATCAAATAGCATGTAACAATTATTGTAGGAATTCAAGAATTAATATTTGTCAAGGAATAGGAAAGAAATAATTATTATAACAATTAATTCGTTTCTTAAAATAATTTATAATTTTTAAATAATTATGCAAATAATTAATTTAACGACGTATAGACACTTGTCACCTCGCCTATACGTCGTTCACATGCATTTCACATAACAAATAATTTAAGGGTTCTATTCCCTCAAGTCAAGGTTAACCACGACGCTTACCTCGCTATGCAAATTCTAATAAATTACTCGACCACAGCTTTTCCTTTTAAATTTGTCTCCAAAAGCTTTAAATCTATTCACAAATAATTCGATATACTCAATACAAATCGTAGGAATTAATTCCATATGAATTTACTAATTTTCCGGATAAAAATCCGAAATTCACTTTAAAAATTGACAGTGTGGCCCACATCTCAAATCTTGGAAAAACTTACGAAATCCAAACACCCATTCCGAGACGAGTCCAACCATACAAAAATTATCAAATTCCGACATCGGATTGACCTTCGAATCTTCGTTTTACATTTTTGGAAGGTTTTGTAAAAATCTGATTTTTCTTCTATAAATTCATGGATTCATGATGTAAATGAGTATGGAATCATGAAATATTATCAATATAGGATAAGGAACACTTACCCTAATTTTTCTCCGTGAAAATCGTCCAAAAATCGCCTAAATCGAGCTCCCCAAACTCAAAAATGAGTAAAATGGCTAAACTCCCAGTTTTATGGGGTTTCTGGCGTTTTTGAGCGCCACAGGTAGCGTGGGGCGCTGCTTGTGGCGCACTTTCCAGAACACCAATAATTCCCAGCGCCAGGGCTAGCGCCCCACGCTACCCTGGACGCTGGCGGCTACGAAAAATCTTCTCCGACACGAAAATGGGCATAACTCTCTCATACGATGTCCGAATTCGACGATTCTTTTTACTATGGCTCCAAAATTTCAATACGGATTTAATGCTTCCATCAAAACTGAATTTGGAATTAATTTGCTTAATGGGATACCACTTATTCCTGAACAAACGACGTCGAACGTTCTTGAAATGCCAAAATTAAATTCCGTTGACCACTCGAAATCCACCAGAGGTCCTCGCGATCTCAACCAAATATACCAACAAGTCCTAAAATATCATACGCACTTACTCGAGGTCTCATATCACGTCAAACGATGCTGAAATTACAATTCACACCATGATTCGGACTTTTGAGTTTTAAAACTTTTCAATTTACAAATCTTGTGCCAAAATATGTTAAATGAATCCGGAATGACTTTAAATTTGGCACACAAGTCATAAATGACATAACAGAGCTATTCCAATTTCCAGAATTGAATTCCGACCCCGATATCAAAAAGTCAACCCCGTGGTCAAACTTGGAAATCTTTAGCCTTTATATTACTAGTTTCCGTTAAATGGTCATAACTTGAGATTGGGACCTCCAAATTAAATTTCGGGCATACGTCCAAGTCCCAAATCACGATACGGAGCTACCGGAACTGTCAAAAAACTGATCCGAGTCCATTTTCTCAAAATATTGACCAAAGTCAACTCAATTGAGTTTTAAGGCTCTATTTCACATTTTAATCCATTTTTCACATAAAAACTTTTCGAAAAATTGTACGGATTGCGCGCATAATTCGAGAAATGATAAATAGTACTTTTCGAGGTCTTAGAACACATAACTAATAATTAATTTTAAAGATGACATTTTGGGTCATCACATTCTCCACCTCTAAAACAAACGTTCGTGCTCGAACGGAGTTAGACAAAAAATACCTAAGCTGGAGAAAAGGTATGGATATTTACTCCACATGTCCGACTCGGACTCTCAGGTAGATGCCTCTATCGGCTGATCTCTCCATTGCGCCCAAATTGACGGATAACTCTTAGACCTCAACTGTCGGACTTGCCGGGCTAGAAAAGCCACCGACTCCTCCTCATAAGTCAAATCTTTGTCCAATTGGACTGAGTTGAAATCTAACACATGGGACGGATCACCATGATATTTTCGGAGTATAAACACATGGAACACCGGATGAACCACTGATAATCTAGGTGGTAATGCAAGCATGTAGGCTACTTAACCCACCCTTTCAAGAATTTCAAAGGGTCCGATATACCTAGGGCTCAACTTGCCCTTCTTTCCGAACCTCATTACACCTTTCATAGGTGAAACCCGAAGGAATATTCATTCTCCAACTATGAATGCAATATCACGAACTTTACGGTCGGCATAACTCTTTTGCCTAGATTGAGCTGTGCGAAGTCAATCCTGAATAATCTTGACCTTATCCAAGGCATCCTGTACCAAAGCAGTACCCAACAACCGAGCCTCTCCTGGTTCAAACCAAGCAACTGGCGATCGGCATCGCCTTCCGTATAATGCCTCATATGGAGCCATCTGAATGCTCGACTGGTAGCTGTTATTATAAGCAAACTCCGCAAGTGGCAAGAAATGATCCCAAGAACCTCCAAAGTCTATAACACAAGCGCGGAGCATATCTTCCAATATCTGAATAGTGCGCTCTGACTGTCCGTCAGTCTGTGGATGAAATGCTAAACTCAACTCCACCCGCATGCCTAACTCACATTGTTCAACCCTCCGGAAATGTGAGGTAAACTGCGTACCTTAATCTGAAATAATAGACACGGGCACACCGTAAAGGCGGACAATCTCACGAATGTAAGTTTCAGCTAACCTCTCTGAAGAATAGGTAACTGCCACTGGAATGAAATGGGCTGACTTGGTCAACCTGTCCACAATGACCCAAACTGCATCAAATTTTCTCTGAGTCCGTGGGAGCCCAACAACAAAATCCATTGTGATACGCTCCCACTTCCACTCAGGAATTTCTAACTTCTGAAACAAACCACCATGTCTCTGATGATCGTACTTAACTTGCTGACAATTCAAACACCGAGTTACATGTGCAACTATATCCTTTTTCATTCTCCTCCACCAATAATGTTGCCGCAAATCTTGATACATTTTTGCGGTACCTGGATGAATAGAATACCTGGAACTGTGTGCCTCTTCAATAATTAATTCATGAAGCCCATCCACATTAGGCACATAAATACACCCCTGCATTCGCAGAACTCCATCTTCCCCTACAACAACATGTTTGGCATCACTGTGCCGCACCGTGTCCTTAAGGACAAGTAAGTGAGGATCATCATACTGCCTCTCTCTGATGTGCTCATATAAAGAAGACTGAGCGACTGTACAAGCTAGAACCCGACTGGGTTCTGAAACATCTAACCTCACGAACTGATTAGCCAAAGTCTGAACATCTGCAGCTAATGGCTTCTCACCAATCGGAATATACGCAAGACTGCCCATACTCACAGCCTTTCTACTCAAAGCATCGGCCACCACATTGGCCTTTCCGGGGTGATACAAAATGGTGATATCATAGTATTTCAACAACTCCAACCATTTCCTCTGCCTCAAATTAAGATCTTTTTGTTTGAACAGATACTGAAGGTTGCGATGATCAGTAAATACCTCACATGAGACACCGTAGAGGTAATGCCTCTAAATCTTTAGCGCATGAACAATGGCTGCCAATTCTAAGTCATAGACAGGATAATTCTTCTTATGAACTTTCAACTTCCGGCATATGCAATTACCTTGCCATCTTGCATTAATACTGCACCAAGCCCAATGTGATATGCGTCACAATATACCATATACGATCCTGAACATGTCAGAAATACCGACACTGGCGCCGTAGTCAAAGCGGTCTTGAGCTTCTGAAAGCTCAACTCACACTCGTCTGACCATCTGAATGGGACACCTTTCTGGGTTAATCTGGTCTTAATAGTTGTTCATAATCAATTACAGAATCGTCAATTAACTTCATGTTAACAAAAATCTCGTTTCAAACCTTCACAATACTAATAACGAGATGCGAGGCATGAAGACCTCATAATTATTTACCCGAATTAACGAGTCACATTTAACGCCACCTGGGCGGGCACCTACCTCGTAGGTTACAACTCAATATTACAATACGAATTTGGCAAGTATGCACAGAGAATTTCATACAAATATTTTAAAATAAGCCTAGAAGGCATGACTCCCTATTAGTACTATAGTACAAATTTAATTTCACAAGGGAGGATTTAAACACAAGGGTTTTCATCACAAGGATCTCGTCCTTATATAACTTCCACCGCAGCTCATAGCCCGGTTTAAACATATCATTTTATATTAAAATGCGATGATCTCATTCTCAGTTTTGAATCACAAGTAATATGCACATCGTGCCAATCGAAAATTTCCATTTTATCCTTTTAAATAACTTTCGTTAAACAAAATCACAACACATAATGAACCCCACATCGGTAGGGCATATAATTCACAATTTGTAATTAATTATCCAAAAATACATCAGACCATACCGAAATAAGTACCAGAAAGGCACCTTTATCCTCACAGATCTTATTAGAGTCCATTACGGAATGATAGGCGTAGTTATCTCCATAGAATCTCACAACATGAGTAAACACATAAGTAGATTATAGAATTACGAAGCTCACTCATAAGTGGAGCACAATATGAGGACTCGTCTTGATACTCCGAATCAAATCAAGTTAAGGAAATTATTCCTTTATATTAAATCGAGGTCGTACCTATAACGACACCATCTGATGTAACGACCTCCACCATACCATAAAACAAATATAACAACGACTGGGTCTCCACCTCTAGGACGCCTTCTACCCGCATGTCCTCCATCCTTAACTGATCGTGTGGGTGGTGTAGTAACTGCAATGGGGCACGTAGCCTGAATGCTTTGATGAAATATGCCTCTCCCAAGTTTGGGATAATTTTTCTCATGATGTGCCTAGTATCGCCGTATTCATAACAACCCCTTTGCGGGTTTGGCTGCTCATATTAAGTATGTGCCAGATAACTGGGATAACCATTGTAGGAAACTTATGTCAGTGGTGCATTAAAAGAACTTACTAGAGCACTCGATTAATCCTATGTGCGAACTGGGCTAGCCGACTGCCCGAGCCCCGCCATAATGATTTATACTCGCAGAGTAGAATCCACTGAATCCCTCAGAACCTCGAGACGTCTTGGTCTCCTTAGTTTCCTTTTTCCTCACCCCGAACACGTTCTAATATCTTGGCAATTTCTACCACTAGTGGAAATGAAATATCAGCTTGTAGCTCCTGATTCATACAAAATTTTACGATCATAATTGAGTCCTTTAATGATTATGTGGACTCGCTCTCTGGCCATAGAAAGCAAAGTAGGAATATGACAGGCTAACTTATTGTACCTGATGGCATATTATGACACCGTCATGGTGACCTGATGCAATCGTTCAAACCCTATGCGCCATGCATTACGGAGAGTCCGGGAAATAAACTCTTTCAAAAGTATTCCTGAGAACCGAGCCAAGTGGGCAGTGTTGTATAGGCTGGTCTGCCCTCTTCATAGGCTTGCCACAGACACCTGTGGAGAATTATCTCTCCCAAGGCCAATTTCTTCTTTTGTTTTGCTGACTCAACACTGTTGAGCTAACCCATTTCTTAACATACTCTTCGATTCTTCTTTGGGCTAGACTTTACCCTTATTTATATACAATGATCACAAAAGTAGAGCTCCATACAGACAATTCTTAGTCCAAAATCTCGTCAACCACTGTACTTCCTCCAAAGCACCCCAAAATCTGCAACCGTGACGTCCATGTCGAGTAGGCCTTCTGTAAATTTAATATTGTTTCTCTAACTCCTTTAGTACTGAAGTATAAGATTATTTCGGAAGCGGACATACCGCAAGTCCCAACCTTATTCTCTACAAGATCTCGGGCCTTAAACACATGTAAATTTTGGGAGAACCTTTTAGTACCACATATATACATTTCAGGCCAAAACTGATGTAACACACGACTCGCAATCCATTCATCGATAGTGGACTCCCCCACTCGGTGCGAAGTCATAGTTCACCTCGTCCGATGGTCCACAATATTAACCTTCACAACTCGCATAAATCAACCAGATACCAAGGTACGTTGCACCCCCCACATTATTCACTGGGTGATCTCCTTATACGTCCGCATCTTCAGTCGGAATCACACGTTGAGGCAATATTTGAGCATCTCTGGCTCCCTCGTAGTTCATCTGCGGCATCACGAACCGTCGACGCACAAGTGATACCGAGAGCACAATGTCATACACGAGTAGATTCAAAGGAATGTGAGATATAGGTTTCAAGCAAGATCAATGTCGCACGATAAGGAATGAAAGAGGTGATATTGTTCCTAAACTTCATAGCCTCTGAGAGATAAGTACAGACGTCTCCGTACTGATCCTTCAGACTCTACTAAGCTTGCTCGTGACTCGTGAGACCTATGTAACCTAGTGCTCTGATACCAACTGTCACGACCCAAAATTTCCACCTTCGGACCGTGATGGCGCCTAACATTTCACTTGCTAGGCAAGCCAACGTTAAAATAATATTAGCCATTTTTAAACAATTTTTAAATTTATAATAATAAAGAAACAAATGCAGAAGTAAGGTATGAAATATAGTGAATAATCCATAAAAATAATGGCATCTAAATACCATCCCAGAATTGGTGTCACAAGTGCACGAGCTTCTAGAATAATAAAAATAAAGGTCTGAATAAAATAAAGCTGTCTGAAAATAAACACACAGCTAAGGTACAGTAGACGGGGACTTCAGAATTGCGAACGTCGTGCAGTTATACCTCAAGTCTCCTCTGAGTAGCTGAAATCCGAGCCAGTCTATGGTACGCTGTTGGGACCAACTATGAAATCTGCACAAGAAGTGCAGAGTGTAGTATCAGTACAACCGACCCCATATACTGGTAAGTGCTGAGCCTAACCTCGACGAAGTAGTGACGAGGCTAAGGCGGTTCACTTGCATTAACCTGTACGCAATATTAGTAACAACATCAATAATAGAAATAAATCAGGTAACTCATTTATAATGGTTGAAGCCAACTCATCAGTTATAACCAATTATCATTTCCATAAATTCTGTTGCAGCGTGCAACCCACTCTCACAATATATTCACATTCAATTCTGTTGCAGCGTGCAACCCGCTCTCCCAATATTTTCCTTTTAATCACGTATGTCATATATTTATTTCAATCAAGTATATATATATAGACTTTTAAATAAGTCTGTTGCGGCGTGCAATCCGATCCCCCAATATTGACTTCTCTATAAGTCTATTGCGGCGTGCAACCTGATCCTCCAATATTAACTTTTTAACAAGTCTGTTGCGGCGTGTAACTCGATCCTCCAATATGGACTTTTAAACAAATCTGTTGCGGCGTGAAACCCGATCCTCCAATATAATTCTGTTGCGGCGTGCAACCCGATCCTCCAATATGGACTTTTAAACAAATCTGTTGCGGCGTGCAACCCAATCCTCCAATATATTCATTTCAATCAACTCTGTTGCGGCGCACAACCCGCTCCTCCAATATATTCATTTACCAATTCTTATAGAATAAATTGCCCCAATAAATGCAACAATTAATATAAAATTTTAAAAGAACAAGCATTCAATAGTTATGATTTAATTATGAAACAAGCAATGACTATTAGCAATTTATTATGAAAAATCGGGGAGAAAATAGACAGTTTAATATTTAATATGCTAAATGTCAAGTAGCAATTAATACACATAAATCAAATAGCATGTAACAATTATTGCAGGAATTCAAGAATTAATATTTGTCAAGGAATAGGAAAGAAATAATTATTATAACAATTAATTCGTGTCTTAAAATAATTTATAATTTTCAAATAATTATGCAAATAATTAATTTTATGACGTATAGACACTCGTCACCTCGCCTATACGTCGTTCACATGCATTTCACATAACAAATAATTTAAGGGTTCTATTCCCTCAAGTCAAGGTTAACCACGACACTTACCTCGCTATGCAAATTCCAATAAATTACTCGACCACAACTTTTCCTTTTAAATTTGTCTCCAAAAGCTTCAAATCTATTCACAAATAATTCGATATACTCAATACAAATCGTAGGAATTAATTCCATATGAATTTACTAATTTTCCGGATAAAAATCCGAAATTCACTTTAAAAATTGACAGTGTGGCCCACATCTCAAATCTCGGAAAAACTTACAAAATACAAACACCCATTCCGAGACGAGTCCAACCATACAAAAATTATCAAATTCCGACATCGGATTGACCTTCGAATCTTCGTTTTACATTTCTGGAAGGTTTTGTAAAAATCTGATTTTTCTTCCATAAATTCATGGATTTATGATGTAAATGAGTATGAAATCATGAAATATAATAAATGTAGGATAAGGAACACTTACCCCAATTTTTCTCCGTGAAAATCGCCCAAAAATCGCCTAAATCGAGCTCCCCAAACTCAAAAATGAGTAAAATGGCTAAACTCCCCGTTTTATGGGGTTTCTGGCGTTTTTGAGCGCCACAGGTAGCGTGGGGCACTGCCTGTGGTGCACTTTCCAGAACACCAATAATTCCCAGCGCCAGGGCTAGCGCCCCACGCTACCCTGGACGCTGGCGGCTACGAAAAATCTTTTCCGACACGAAAATGGGCATAACTCTCTCATACGGTGTCCGAATTCGACGATTCTTTTTGCTATGGCTCCAAAATTTCAATACGGATCTAATGCTTCCATCAAAACTGAATTTGGAATTAATTTGCTTAATGGGATACCACTTATTCTTGAAGAAACGACGTCGAACGTTCTTGAAATGCCAAAATTAAATTCCGTTGACCACTCGGAATCCACCAGAGGTCCTCGCGATCTCAACCAAATATACCAACAAGTCCTAAAATATCATACGTACTTACTCGAGGTCTCATATCACGTCAAACGACGCTGAAATTACAATTCACACCTTTATTCAGACTTTTGAGTTTTAAAACTTTTCAATTTACAAATCTTGTGCCAAAATATGTTAAATGAATCCGGAATGACTTTAAATTTGGCACACAAGTCATAAATGACATAACGGAGCTTTTTCAATTATCAGAATCAAATTCTGACCCCGATATCAAAAAGTCATCCCCGTGGTCAAACTTGAAAATCTTTAGCCTTTATATTACTAGTTTCCGTTAAATGGTCATAACTTGAGATAGGGACCTCCAAATTAAATTCCGGGCATATGTCCAAGCCCCAAATCACAATACGGAGATACCGAAACTGTCAAAACACTGATCCGAGTCCATTTGCTCAAAATGTTGACCAAAGTCAACTCAATTGAGTTTTAAGGCTCTATTTCACATTTTAATTCATTTTCACATAAAAACTTTCCGGAAAATTGTACGGATTGCGCGCACAATTCGAGAAATGATAAATAGTACTTTTTGAGGTCTTAGAACACATAACTAATAATTAATTTTAAATATGACATTTTGGGTCATCACATTTTGTTGCGACCTTCCAGCTGTCCACAGGAACCTTTTGGTGATCATCCCTGGCTATTAGCCGAGTCGATTATCTGATCAAGACATAGAAATATTGTGAGATAGTGCCGTCATGAAATGATGGAATCGAGAATTATAACTAACACTCCCCTGATTGTTCGGTTGATGTTCCGCAATGTCCGACCTCGGATGTTATTTCCCTTGCAATCCCAGGATGATGCACCTTTCAGCTGTCCACAAGAACCATTTGATGATCGTTCCTGGTTGACAACCGGGAACGATGTTCTGATCTAAATATAGAAAGGTATTGAGAACAGCGAATTCATGAAAAATTATGGAGTTCATTGTAAAACTACTACTCCCTTGATTATCTGACTGATGCTCCACCAACTCCAAGTCCAGATGATATCTCCCGTGATATGCCCGGGATGACGTACCTGCAAAACTCAGAGGAGAAAATATTAGAGTCCCTCTTAGGTGAATTATAAAACTAAGAGGGTGCAAAGTTAGGTCGTGCAGCCAGTGGTGTATCCGGTCGTGATCGAAAACGTGATGTTGGCATTTCATGATGGTTCCAGAAATTGTGCTGTCCCTCTTGAGTCCAAATAAAAACTCTTAGTTCGAGGGAGAGAAATCGATTCGTGATGACTTGAGGCTTTGCTCGTTCTTCTTTTTTTGTCTGAGTCGTACGGGAATGACACTCCTCGAAAACTGACTAACAACTTTCCCCTGCAACAAAATGGGTTGACTTGTGTTGAACCTTTGAACTTGGGAGGTGGGAGTGAACACCAAGACTCCATAGACAGATGTTTGAATAAAGGACTTGCATCCCATATGTTGGGATTTAAGTCGGGTGAGGGTCAGAGTAAGGTTGACATGGTATTTTGATGTTTGGATTTTTGGGTGATGTTTGGTTGACGCTCTCGAAGATTTCTGGGTTGAGAGCATCATTGCACTATTTCAAAAAAACTGCCCCAGTTTCCAGTACTGAGTAAATTATTTTAAAATAGTGGGGAGACCGAACCCTTATGTAGTTGCCTACGTATCTTGCCAAAGAAAGAATCAAGTCAAAACATAGTTCGGGCCAGCTACCGGAATTATGAGATCTACATGGTTGTCATGAATGGGTGATTGTTCTTTGAGAAGATATGATTGTGAATAAAAAACTTTGGGTGGGTGGGTGGAGACTGGTAGATCATGAATAAGAGGTAGATGGTAGCATAGCGCATGGATCTGTCTCAAATGACGGAAGCCAGTGAGAGTGTGATGTATGATTAAGAAGGATACGTCAAATGAGTGGGAGATGTATCAAGCTAGATTGACGTATATTTGATAAAGATGGTAGAGTCCAGATAATGGTATGGTTATGAGGATTGTCATAAAGACCGGAATGGATATGTATATTTGAAAGGTCAAGGTTCAACACAAGTCAACCAGAGTTTAATCAGACAAAGAGAACTTAATAGTAGATAACAAATAGAATATACATGTAATAGATAAAGTATGCATAACAATGACAGGCAAACAATATACAATAAATATACAAAGAATATGTAGCAAGCAAATGATATGCAAGGATTAATTTAGCTAAAGCAAGCTGCTAGATTGTGTGTACAGTGACCTAGGAATTCTAAGAGTAGATTTACCTAGATTCGGACATGAGTTAAGGACAACTACGAGATGGTACGTAGTTAACCTCGTCTACCAATCTCTGAAACTAAGGAGTTTTGAAAGAAGGTTTGGAGGGGTGAAAAGACAACCCTCGCATGACTTGTGTATTGTGTATGACCAAGTGTCGACAGAAAAGTGATGACAATTCAATAAGGAAACACCAAAGCATGTGACAAAGCATATACAGCATTGGCCCTGTGAAAGCATATACAACATAGCATGTGTAAAAGCATATCTAACATGAGCATCACAGAGAGTACGCCGCTTGAAGCGGATGACAAAAAATACACCACTTAAATCATATGAAAAAGAATATGCCACTTGAAACGCATAACAAGAACATACCGCTTGAAGCGCATGACAAAGAATAGACTACTTGAAGCATGCGATGAAGGATATACGACGTGAAACAAAGAATATACACCTTAAAGCAAGGAATATACAAGTTGAAACTAAGAGTATGCAACTTGAAACGGAGAATATACGACTTGGAGCATATGGCAGAAAGAATAGAAGTTGGAGTATTGGAGAACCTGTAATCCCTCAAATAATTGATCAAATTCGTTGTGGTTAGAACCTTATGTATCCCCAGCAGAGTTGCCATGTTGTTGCACCCTATTTTGCACAAGACGAAACAAACTACAACTTATAATACTCTACAAGGTTAATTAAAATTTAGAGTCGCCACCTAGTATTTAAGGTCTACTAGGACACCTATACTACACTATGTAATGTACATTTGATTATTGTCTATGAAACCGTTGATATTCTGAGTAAGGGTTCAAGTTATCTCAAGGGGAAGGTGTTAGGCATCCCTCAAGATCCACAAAATGTGGTTCATGCAGACTCGATCAAATAAGCGAGGGAAGGTTCAAAAAAATGATTAATTTTATATTTACAAAGAATTATAAAAATAAGAAGAGGCATAACATTGGACCACACTAGGGATTTTCATCGGTTAATACAGTACAATATTCAGACATTTTGGTTCGGTATTCGATTTCTTAAAATGCTATACCAATACCGTACCTAATTAAATTCGGTATAATTCGATTTTTCTCGTTTCAGTTTCGATTTATTCGGTTCGGTAACTTCGGTTTATTCGGTTTGAATACAATAAACCGAATTAAAGTACTATAAAGTACTCAAAAGTACAAAATTCAAAATGTTTGTTGACAAAAATTTTGTCCAAGACCAGCAAATATTAACCTAGAGAGAGAAAACTGCACATAAAGAAATAAATTTGATCATTAGAAATATCTTCTTATTTTCTTAGAAAATAAAGAAAGTAAAATTTTAGTTTTTTTATATTTATGTTATAATTAATAATATGTGTTTTGTGTAATATAATATATATTTTGATACGGTATCGATATTTCGGTGTTTCATTTTAAAATATCAAATATCATACCTAATACCATATTTTTTTAAAACTTAAACTAAATACCAGAATATCGAATACCAAATACAAAAAATTTTGATTTCGATACAGTAATTCAGTATTTACCAAATTATGCACAACCAAAGCTTGTAAGAGACAATCTGCTCTTTTAAAGCTTTAGATCTAAATGGGTTTTTTTGGACAAAGTAGTGAAAGGATCGCAAGGAGTGAGAGAGCAGTGATGACAGAGCTCGCCGGAAAGCATGGGGTCACCGAAAAAATATTCCGGCTAAATCTCTTTAAACCACAAACAAAGATTTTCGACCAGATTTTTATAGATCTGGCTTTACTAACACTGAGCATACATAAACAATGTAACAGAAAGGAAAGAAATTCGCCGAAAAACTAAAAAAATGGCCAAAATCTGATTCGTCCGGCGGGTTTTCAAACCTGCAAAATCAACGAACCATTAGAAAAAATAGAGAAGGGGAACAACAGTGACGTCGTCACTCGCCGGTGATCAATTCCGTCGAGTCAACAACTCGAGGGAGGAGACCATGGATGTCGTTGAGCCATGGCTGACCGTCCTCCATTGAAGAGGATGAAAGAGAGAGAGTCTTGGAGGGAGGAGATATGAGTGAGGCGATAGCGTACAAAATGGGAGGAGGAGGATTAGGGGGAACGGCTGTCTCTCTAAGAGATGAGAGAGTAATAGAGTGAGAGAGTTATTAGGGTTGTTGACTTAGAAAAACCTTATGGGTGTATGTAAAAGTGTGTGTATTTGTTTATTATAATGAGTGTATGTAAGGAAATATGTGGCCATTATTTTTTATTAAAAAGTAAATGCAAAATATGGGGAAAATATGTGGTCAAAAGTGAAAGAATAACCCTTTCGGGGTTGTCCAATTGGTTTGGAGGGCAGTCATCCATACGAATAACCTGGGATCGATTCCCCCCTCAATACCTTTTAGGTTGAGCCTGTCGCACATGGCTTGCCTAGTGTGATTTACATCCCCTGTGTGGTTTGCAGGCTATTACACAGGGGGAGGTTTACCCAGTGGGCACAAAGTACTCACCATAGAGTGCTCACCCGAAGGGCAGAGACTGTGGCAAAGATTGTAGCGGCTGCGGGTTTCTCCTCTTACCAAAAAAAAAAGTGAAAGAATGTCATGTCACATCATGTCAAATCAAATGACTTGTCATATCGTGATATCTTGTCACATCACATGTGTTGTCGCATCAGATGTTGACGAGACATTAGGTCTTACTGTATTTGATCCGTATTTTGAAGTAAATTCTACCGATTTCCATGTAATAGATAGATTGTGCTATGAATTAGAAAATAATTATTTAATTTAGAAATATGACTTGTAATATTTATTGAAAATGTCAAATACTACAATAATATGTAGTAATGATTATTTTATTTTTGAAAAGACAATAAATTGATAGAATATCCTAATATTTGAAAAATAGGACAATTATCAATAAATTGTTTGAAGTTTAGAAAAATACAAAAAAATGATAGTATTTAACCAATTGTAATAAAATAATAAAAATTCTTGTATTTTGTGAAAATGAGAATAATTATCAATAAATTGCATTGCAGTTAAAAAATGTGCAAAATACTACATTTTATCATTTTTTGACAAGGAAGCGTGCAGAATTTATTTTTTAAATACGGGGGGTCAAAATTGACTGTCAACACCCGCGATCACGAAAACCAACAAAATAACACATCACGAATGCGAGCTCCTCCTCACGAATCGGGAAGCCAATGAGCCCCCAACCTGCTCTGACTCTATGCGAACGTGATACCTGGCAGGCGAACGCATTGACCAAACTTCCCACAGCAATGTGTATGCGAAGCAGCCACGCGAACGCGAAGAATACAGCTCTAGCTCCTAAAACACATCGCGAACATGACACTTGAAGCGCGAATGTGAAGCAAAAATTCCCGGCTGGCCATAAATCCCTCTCACCGATCACGATCCTAGCTCCGTGATTGCGATGCACTGCAAAACACCAGCACATCAGCTATGCAAACGTCAACCGAAATGATCCAAAACCAACCTGAATTACACTCGAACCCCTCGGGACCCCATCCAATCATACCAACAAGTCCGAATACAATATCCAAACTAATCCAAAAGCTTGAAACACTGCAAATATCATCAAAACCATGAAATGAATCGAAGATCAAAACCATTCTCTTAACTTTCAAACACTCTAGCTTCGTCGGACTTGTCCGAATCACACTTAGATATTCTGGATCACAACCAAACTTTGCACACAAGTTCTAATCAACAAAATGAACCTATACAAGGTCTCAAAATCACAGTTTGAGTCCGATAACACCAAAGTCAACTTTCGGTCAAACTTACAAACTTTTCAATTCTTTAATTACTAACTTTCAACAAATAGACCCAAAACCTTGTAGGAACATCCAAATTCAAATCCGAACATACGTCGAAATCCAAAATCACCATACAAACTTACTGGAATCATCTAATCATGATTTTGAGGTCTTCAACTCTTCCAAGTTAAGGCTTCCAAACTTAGGGCCATTCTATCAAATAAATCCTGAACCCTGTGAACATCAAAACCAACCATATACGAAAGTCATAAAATATCATATGAAGCTACTCAAGATCTCAAACTACCGAATAAAATACTAATGCTCAAAACGACCGATCGGGTCATCACACTTTAATTGGTAAATCCAAAGCAAACTCAAAATATTCCATCCCACAATCAAATAATAAAGGATCAAGAGGCATAAAGATTAAAATTTCACAACTCAATTCACTTTCAAATAAACAATTATCATCAATTAAGAATGATCCTCAAAATAGAATGCATGAACAATGGGAATCAATGGATCAAACTCAATGAAATCACATAAAGATGCAACCTTTACATTTTTCCCAACCTCACTCGGCGTTTCTTCATAAGCAAATAGGTCATTCAAACCATCAAAATAGCTAGAATCACTATCTAGTGTGTCTTCACAACTCAAAGAATTATTAAAATCAATAAATGTATCATAACTAACACTTGAAATATCACTATGCTCTTCAAAAGAAGAAAGAGTGTTAGGCTTAGCAATCATATCTTGATGAGCTTCTAAAGATTCTATTTTACTTCCTTCAAGAAGGGAAGAATCATCACTTTGGACAATGATGGATTCGGCTACCTCGCCTAGAGCTCTTTCTTTAGGAAATCCACTTGAATATTTCTTCAAAAGGTCTACACAATAAACCAAACAACTAGTAATAAAAGCATTAGTCATGAAAGTATTATAAGAAGGATGTTCCTCACTTGAACGCTCTTGTTTTCTCTTTTTTTTTTCTTTTCATTCTTCTTTTCAATCTTTTCTTTTCCTTCTTTCTTGGCTTTCTCACTCAATTCTTTCATATACCTATAATCTTCAGTCACTTGAAATGGAGTCAAAGGGGTAAAAACTATCTTCTTTCCATTTTCCTCAAAGAATACTTATTAGTCCTTACATCATATAGAGCACCCTTGTCACATTGCCATGGATGTCCCAGCAATAAATGACGTGCTGCCATGGGAACCACATCACAAAGAATATCATCAACATACTTTCCAAATTTAAAACTCACCAAGACTTGTGTAGTCACTTTATGTTCACCACATTCATTAAGCCATTGAAGTGTATGAGGATGAGTATGTCTTTGAGTCTTCAAATTCAACTTGTCAATCGTAGAAGCACTAGCAATACAACTATCACTACCAATAATTAAAGAACATACTTGATCTTTAATCTTACACCTTCCATGGAACAAGTTCTCTCTATTATCATATCTTTCAACAATTGGTTACTAAATACTCTCCCAAAACCATACAAACGTAGATTAAGAGTGTCACATTCTACATTATCATCACATTCGGTGTGACGACCCAGTCGGTCATTTTGTGTATTGTAGCCCCGATCCCCTGTTTATTGCTTATTCTATGTTCACTTGTAGTTACGTGACTTGCCGGGGTGGTTGATTTGGTTCCGGGGGTGTTTCGGAGTGAATGGGACACTTAGTCTCAAGGTTGGAAGCTTAAGTTGAAAGAGTTAACCGGATATTAAATTTTATGTAGACGACTTCGGAATGAAGTTTGGATGGTTCTGATAGCTTCATATGGTGATTTTGGACTTGGGCGTATGTCCGAATTTGAATTTGAAGGTTTGTAGGTTGATGTGGTGCATTTTGGCAAAAATTAGAAAGTTGAAGGTTTAAAAGGTTGAGAAGTTTGACCGAGAGTTGACCTTGTGGGTATCGGGTTCGGATTTAGGTTTCGGAAGTTTAAATAGGTTTGTTTTGTCATTTATAACTTGTGTGCAAAATTTGAAGTCAATCGGAGCTGGTTTAGTACGATTCGACATTAGTTTTAGAAGTTGAAAGTTCAATTGTTCATTAGGCTTGAATCTATGTATGATTTGTGATTTTGGTATTGTTTGATGTGATTTGAGGTTTTGAGCAAGTTCATATTGTGTTTTAGGACCCGTTGGTATGTTTGGATGGGGCCCCGGGGGCCTCGGGTGTGATTCGGATGGTTGGCGGAGCATGGTTGCACTTTGGAGAAGTGCTGAAATTTCAGGCATCTGGTGCGTACGCACCTGCGGTGGGAGTGGCCGCAGATGCGGCACTGCAGTTGCGGCATTATGGGCACAGATGCGGAAGGGGCTGTAAGCAGTGGGATCACAGATGCGAAAATATCTCCGCAGAAGCGAAGTCGCTTCTGCGATGAAGGGAAGCACAGAAGCGGAAGGACCGCAGGTGCGGAACATTCCCAGCAGGCACGCATGCACAGATTCGGGTGCCCGACCGTAGAAGTTGAGGGTCAGGACTTAAGTGGTTTGTGCAGGTGCGCATTTGTTATCGCAGAAGCAGCTCCGCAGAAGCGGACTTCTGGGCCGCAAAAGCGGGATTGCTGGGCAGTTATTCAAAAATTGAGGGTTTGAGTTTTCTTTCATTTTGGGAATTTCGGAGTTCGGACTAGGACGATTTTTGGAGAGGTTTCCACCTAGATTTAAGAGGTAAGTAACTTTTAATCACTTTTGTCCATAAATATTGAATACTCATTGATTATTTTACCTATTCTTTATGAAACTAAGTTAGAATTTGGGGATTTTGGGACTATGTTATCGAAGAGTGAAATTTGAGGATTTGAGGGGCGATTTGTGGTTGGAATTGGATAATTTTGATATGGTTGGACTCGTAATTGAATGGATATTCGGAATGTATAAGTTTTGTCGGGTTCCGAGGTACGGGCATGGAGTTGAATTTTTGACTTGAGTAAAGATCTTAGTTTTACCTTTTGGAATCACTTTCTATGGTTTTTATTGATAGTATTACGTTATTTTGGCTAGATTCGAGCCTTCCAAAGGTTGATACGCGCGGGAAGGGCTTGTTAACAGAGTGATTTGGTTTGCTTGAGGTAAGTATCTTATCTAAACTTGGTTGAGGCACTAGCTGCCTGAATTATTTGCGATAACTATGTGCTATGGGTGCGCACATGTGTTGGGTTTAAGCCCATGTGCTAACACCGGGGGTATTTATCCATGCCCGGGTTGTGCTTAGGCTATTATATGCCTAGAATTGACTGTTAAGCTTTAAGCTATGATGTTTCTCATATTTGTAACATTGTTGTGAACTATTTGAGCCATGTTTGAGGCTACATAGAGGTTTATTCCCTTAATGAACTTGATAAATGCTATTATGTGATAAAATTGCCGATTTTAGCTATGATAGTACACTTTGCACATGCCTACACTTTAGCATGTCATTTATACCAGTCCAGGAGCATGAGATTTGTTATTCATTCATCATATATATGTATTCTTGTTTATTTGCTCATGTGTGATATGATTGGACTGTATGCATGTGACCACGCCGGGCGGATTGTGTTGATATGTCGTGACCATGCCAGGCGGATTATGATATTGAGCTTGTGACCACATCGGGCTGGTAGCACGTTGAATTGACCGTGCTTGCATGTGGAGATGGATCAATCCTCCTAGGGATACCCTCTCATGTTTCTCTCTTGATGGTGTACACGCGGATATTGAGGAAAGCTGATCAGTGGTTTGGTTCGTGTCATGCCCCAAACCTGGGGAGGCGTAGCTGGCACCCGGTGCCGTGCTGGCCCGAGCAAACTACTCTGTAACTCATGATCGTTCGACCAAAACTAGAACGTACATAGGTTGAGTTGGCTAGACTCATTCTTTTTGTAACTATCATGGGCCAACATGGCCACAACTCATAATGTACAACTTTAAGTAGGCAAACACTGTATCAGCGAACCATCGTACTTAAAACATGAATACGTATGGCCGTCAAGGCCTCTGACATACTGTACATAATGAACCTGTGTCTACAAAGCCTTTAAGAGTATTTGACATCAAAACATGGTCAGGACAGGGACCCGGCCTACCCATAAGTCTATAGCAAAACTCTGACATGATGACTTATAGACTCAGCTGCACTCCGAATGAAGTGGAGTCTTACCGATCCTTCGCTGAATGCTAACCTCGTCCTCTATGAGGGCTCGTCAAACTGATTATCTATACCTGCAGGCATGACTGCAGCGTCCATAACAAAAGGACGTTAGTACGAATAATGTACCGAGTATGTAAGGCATGTAAATCAGTATATAAACGACATGAAAGAAACATGGAGTAAAGGACTCAACCTGTAAGTCTGGATAGCTCTGTAAATCATGAAATATTTATAATGTCATGCATATGTGTATAAATATCATATAATGCATAGTTTTATGCGTACATAACATCATCAAGCCTCTGAGGGCATCCCAGCATATCATCTCAGCCTCTGTGGGCAAAATCATCAATGTATACCAACTGATCAGGTGGTGGTGCATATATAACGCAATAACCTTTCCCCATACCTCATATACATGTACTATACGCGTATATAATGTCATCTGGTCATGGGTCAATATACATGTATAAATGAATGCAATGCATAATGAAGTAAGTCAATAAGATCTCTCGGAATGTCATGAGATCAATATGCCTTCGGATAAACTTTATCAACTTACGTATTTTCTGAGACCCCTAGTACTTCTATGAATAGAATTATTTATAAAAACTGTGCGTTTGCTCGTTTCATTTATATCGTAGGGATCATGCCAAAAGGAAAGAAGGGATAGCCTTAACATACCTTAATTGTTAGTATGATCTCGTAGAAGATCGTAGACAACGGATCGAACCTAGATCAACTTATTAAAAGCTTTCCGACACCTTACTTCATTACAAAGTAATATTTGGCTTGCTAAGATTCAGAGGACATCGACGTGATAACCATGAAATCGACAGAGGAAGATTACAATGTTTGATCTTGGAAGGAGGAGTAGAACGTGAACTAAATTGATGTAAGTAGATATAGAGATGAAGAAGAGAACATTATTTCATATGGGTCTTTTATAAGGCAGAAACTTTTCCTTTCTAAAAGCCTTAGCTACTAATTCTCAAGAAGACACATCAACTAAACAACATGATGAGTCACATAGGTTATAAGCATATAAAGGTGGATCATTCGTTAAATTAAAGAAAATGGACTTTGATCTTATCTTGATTGACTCTTCTAACAATTTTATTAATATAATAATATATAGATGTCTAATTGAGTAGATACTATCATGTGAATTAGCATGGATAATGTCAAGAAAACCTAAAAATCTTGTCCTCATCCTAAAGTACTACTATTAAAATATTAAAATAATAAATCATGGTACCATATAAAATTAATACATATACTATTATTTCATTAAAACATCCATATAAAAATGCATATATTTTATCAACTTCTAATTTTGCTAATCTCGTATAAAGAGTACAATTTTTTGTGCGCTTAATTCTCAAAACGGCAAAAAGATAACCTTCTTTTCTTGTAAGAAAATAATTTATATCTTTACAATAAAGAATATCTCATAAACTTTCTCATATTATGTATATAATTTAACGCATATCCGGAAGTAGTAATATTAATAACTATATAAAATTATATTTTTCAAAATTTTACAAAAAATGTTCCACTCAAAATAAATACCATATCAAAATGTATTTAACGGTATCAAGGTTGTTAACTTATGGAATCTTACAATAACATTGTCATAAACCCTCTATAACCTCATGAATGACCTTAACCCCTTTTAAGCTCATATGGATTACTACGACTCATCCTAGTACTAAAGTACGGGATGTTATACTACAACATTAGAGACCCCTTTTCATTCTACACGTGTAATCCTCTAGGTGCAGACCTAATGACTCATCACCAAACTTTACACATGTAAATCATGTACTTTAACTGTTATGACTCATATATGCACACTTAGTGCCACCCTTGGCCAAATTAATGCAATGTGGCAGCCTACTAAAGTTCCTCTTTACATGTGTCATCCCTTGGTTAACCTTTCAATACATGATGACACCATATATTTTTGCATGTATGGATATATAACACTTATTTCCACTTATCCACATCCCACATGGCTTATGTCCACCTACTACTTATTCAATAGTCCTAATAAATTTCTAGTCTTACAATACAATCTTCCATTTAACCAACTACACATATAATTAATTCTATCACTCAATTCACTTAAATACTAATATACTTCATATACCTTACTATCATGGACTAGTGGGATACTATGTCAGAGGCCTTGACGGACGTGTGTATTCATGTTTTAAGTACGATGGATCGCTAATACAGCGTTTGTCCACTTACAGTTATACATTATGAGTTATGGCCTTGTTGGCCCATGATAGTTACAAAAAGAATGAGTTCAGCCAACTCGGCCTATGTATGTTCTGGTTTTCGTCGAACGATCATGAGTTACAGAGGGGTTCGCTAAGGCCAGTGCGGCACCGGGTGCCAGCCACGCCTCCCCAGGATTGGGGCGTGACAGTTAAGGAAAGGTTGAGGAAATCTGGCCAGTGTTTGTTTGGATTTTTCATTTCATCTTTACTTATAATTTTCGTGGCTAATTACCTGATTTAACTGCATATCATCTCTATGAGCTGAACATTGACTGAATAGAGTATTTCAGTAACTGTACACATACACATACAGATGATTCTTCCTATGCTTTATGACTTGATTTCATTATTGTTCTATAATTGTTAAAATGATGAAAATGTACAGGTTATTGCCAGTATCATTTAAAATTCGTGCTTATTTTACCTCACCGAGGTTAGTTACAATACTTATTGAATACATTGGGTCGGTTGTACTCATACTACACTCTGCACTTAATTGTGTAGGTCCAGGTATGCGGACCAGTTATCAGCAGTAGATTTATCTGTTGGACCCAGCTTCGAGAGGCGAGGTAGAGCTGTATCCTTGGCTGCAGTTTTCACTTGTCTTTTCTTATGTACTGTTGTTTCAGTTCAAACAGTATTGTTATTTAGTTTTTTAGACTTGTACTCCATTGTAGAGCTCATGACTCTGTATTTACCAGTTTCTGGGGGATTTATCTTGTATTGAAAGTATTTAGTTATATTGAGGTTTTGGACTTATGCTATTGCTATAATTTATGTTGTCTTGGCTCTTTATTGTTAAGTTACGATTTGCCTAGCCGGTATGTTAGGCGCCATCACAATGGGTTGGGATTTTTGGTCGTGACATTCGGCCTCCTCTTCTTCACATGGTTCTCCACTTTCTTCCCTTTCATAAGCTTCTTCCATAAGGATTATGATTCTTCTATTATGAAATTCACTCATTTTATGACCATAACCTTGACATTAAAAGCACCTATTACAACTAAGATTTTGGAAGTAAGGTTTAGAATTGTTACCTCCCTCCTTAGACTCCACCTTTGGTTTGCCTTTGTCATCGTCACGACCCAAAATCCATCTAGTCGTGATGGCACCTAACTCATCCCGCTAGGTAAGCCAAGTAACAGTCAACATAACTCAAATGAGAATAATAAGAGCAAACGAGTAAAATAACTAAATTTCTATACAAATTCCCAAGGATTGGTAGTACAAATCATGAGCTTCTAAGACTTAGAATTTATAAAACTGGTACGAATAAATACATCATCTGTTCGAAATATACATAAACAGATTTGAAAATCTAAAGCTACCAAGGACAAGTGGCAACTATATCCAAAAATGCATGTACATCTTCTATGCCAGCTCCCACTATACACAGCAACATCCGCTCAAAGATCTGCACGCAAGGTGCAGAAGTGTAGTATGAGTACAACCGACCCCATTTACTTAATAAGTATCAAACGTAACCTTAGGTTGAAAGCAGTGATGAGCTCGGAAGATAGTAGGAGTCCAACATCAATAGCCAATAACAGTTCATAATAGTATAATGAAGATAGTCAAGGTATATAACTCAGGAGATGTAATGCCCAGCTCGTTCACATATACGGAAAAGTAGATATGTTTTTCAAGTATAACAGTCCCAGTCTAAATCTTAACACTGAAATCAATTAAACATGAGTTTATCAAAAGAACTGTGTTTTTTCCCCAATTTTACAACATCAGATAAGAATTTTCATTTACCAGTTAACTCTATGCCTACATGTCAAATATACATGTCAAGTAATCAGATATCATGTCACAATCTAGCATGAGGAAGGTAAATCTCTATACCTACACGCCAAATATACATGTCAAGTAATCAGATGTCATGTCACAGTCTACCATGAGGAAGGTATATCTCTATGCCTACATGTCAGATATACATGTCAAGAACTCAGTTTCACAGTAAATGTCATGACTCTAATTTCCCTCCATAGGACGTCGTGACGGTACCTAGTCTCTAAGACTAGATAAGCCTAACAACATGTGGAATAATTAAAATAACAATAGATATAAGTCTCAAACTCATCAACTGTATAAAAAAATGTTACAACTCATCATATACAGATCCCGAGACCCGGCGTAATACAAGTCACAAGCTCTAAGTATGAATACTGGATAGTCCTATTCATCATGTCTAATATATATAAAGGATACTGAAATAAGAAATCTAGAGAGAGGGGGGACTCCGAGGCTTGCGGACGCCGGCAGGTATACCTTGAAGTCTTTGCAGTAGAATCCCAACTAATGCCTGGGCTGGTAAGAAGTGCCTGGATCTGCACAAAAAGATATGCAGAAGAGTAGCATGAGTACACCACAACGGTACCCAGTAAGTGCCAAGCCTAATCTCGGTAGAGTAGTGACGAGATCAGGTCAGGGCCCTACTGGAAATAATAAAAGACCGAACAAATGTAGGCAGTGTAATAAAGACAGTAATGAAATTTAAACAACGAATAGTATAACAATTTAGCTACACAGAACTAAGCAAATAGTGCAACACAGAGAAAGATAATTAATAGTATGTTAAGGAAACAACGATCAAAGACAAGTATAAACGAATGGGGAAATGTCAATAAGAGTCACTACCGAGGTACCGCCTCGTAGTCTCAAATCACAAAAATAAGTCACAATCTTTCCTTATATCACCGCGGGAGCCTTTACATTTAGTTTTGAAAATCATTTTTCCCGAAATAGCATCCCGCGTTTTAGACCACCTCATCATACCACATGGCTTCTGTAGTTCCCGTACTAGCCACGCGTATCAAGCTCACCTTATCTCACTGCATGCGTTTCAACACCCAGACCTTATACCACCACATGTGTATCAATATCACAACGTATCACAATTCGCACCTCAAATAGCCAATATCACAACTTGCAAGAAAAACCAAACAATAACAGAATTTCGCAATAAGGAGCCCACGGCTCAACCACAATGTACACAAAGTCTCAACAATAATAACCAGAAGAATAACTCAATGGAATGATATTTCACAACTTAACTCTTTGTCTCAATAGGAATCGCGGCCTTTGCAACTCAATACTAATTTCAACAACAAATATTCCAAGAAAATAGCAATTTCAAGTAAGAATTCAACAGTTAAATAATGAATACAAAATAAGGAAACAAGAATTTCAACTAAAGTTGTAGAGCAATTAGCAAGTAAGAGACAAGACAAGTAGATATGTGAAATTAGACTAAATATGATGACTATAACATGTTAAAGTAACTCAATTAAAGCATGAAAGGAATCTACATAGCTAAAAACCGATAATTTCCAAATTTATCCCGCGTACACACTCGTCACCTTGCGTACACGGCTCTTACACATCACAGTTATCACAAGCAACACCAATACTAAGGGGAAATTCCCCACACAAAGTTAGGCAAGCCACTTACCTCAAACCGCGCTAAATAAATCCACTAGAAGGCCTTTCCCTCGATTTTCCAACTCTGAACGGCTCGAATCTAGCCAAAACAATTTCATACAATAAATATAACTATAGGAAACTAATTCAAACAATGAAATTACAATCTTTGCAAAGAATTGAAAAATCGAACCAAAAAGTCAACCTGAGCCCGTGTCTCGGAACCAGACCAAAATTACAAAATCCGAACACCCATTCGATATTGAGTCCAACCATACAAGAATTATTCGAATCCGACCTCAATTCGCCTTTCAAAACTCAAAAGTTTAGTCTAAGAAGCTTCTACCATTTTCCCCCTTCAACTCCAAAACACTAATTAAATGATGAAATTAACATTAGATTCATGGGAATTAACCAAAAACGAGTTAGGATTCCTTACCCCAATGATCTCTCTGAAAAACCCTCGAATAATTGCCTCCCACCGAGCTCTCTATGTCCAAAACAAATTATGAATCAAAACCCTCGAAATTTCATATTTCTACCCAGCAATCCTCACATCTGCGACCCTTGTGCCGCTTCTGCGACGCCGCACCTGCGGAAAAACCATCGCATGTATGGATTCCACTTAAGCCCAGTGGTTTTGCTTTTGCGGACCAAGGCTCGCACCTACGAGCCCACTTCTGCGGAGAAGGAGACAGCACTTGCAGTCCTGTCCCAAACCCCTCCCCAAATTCCTCTTCTGCGGAGAAAGTGGTCGCGCCTGTGGAAGTGCATCTGCCCTCAGGCGTCCGCACCTGCGAACTCAGGCCTGGGTTGGGCTCCTCCGCTTCTTCGATGACCATGGAGCACCTGCAACCGAACCCTCCGCAAGTGCGATGACACCAGAACAGCAGCACTTCAGTAACACATTATGTCTAACAATGATCCGATTTCAATCTGATTTACACCCGGGGCGCCCGGGACCCCGTCCGAATATACCGACAAGTTCCAAAACACATAACGGACCTTCTCAAGGCCAAAAATCACATCAAACAACGTAAATGCCATGAATCGCAACCCAAATTCAAGACTATGAACTATGAACATCCAAATTCTGAATCTTAAACCGATGCCTATTTATACCAAATCAACTTTGATTGACTTCAAATTTTGCACACAAGTCCTAATCGACATTATGGACCTATTCCAACAGTCAAAATTGGGATCCGACCCCGATATTAATAAAGTCAACTCCCGGTCAAACTTTCCAAAATCTTCCATTTTTCCAACTTTTGCCAATTCGTGCCGAAACGACCTACGGACCTCCAAATCAACATCTGGGCACGCTTCTAAGACCAAAATTACCATACGAAGATATGGAACCGGCAAAACTCCATTCTGAGGTCATCTTCACACAAGTCAAACTATGGTAAACTTTTACAACCTAAACCTCCAGCTTAAGGACTATGTGTCCTATTTCACTCCGAAACGTACCCGAAACCAAAACCAAACACCCCGGCAAGTTACATAACCATAATATAACATAGAGGAGGCAAATAAATAAGGGATCAGGCTAATACACTCAATACGACCGGCCGAGTCGTTACATCCTCCCTTTCTTAAAACAAATGTTCATCCTCGAACGAGTACAGAGACACACTTGAAGTGGTGAAAAGATGAGGATAACGGATGCGCATATCATGCTCGGTCTCCCAAGTCGCCTCCTCGACTGGTTGACCTCTCCACTGAACTTTCACTGAAGCAATTTTCTTCGACCTCAACTTTTGAACCTGCCTATCCAAAATGGCCACCAGCTCCTCAACATAAGATAAATCCTTGTCCAACTGGACTGGGTCTAAAATCCAACACATGAGACAGATCGATGTGATATTTCCGGAGCATAGAAACACGGAACACTGGATGAACCATAGCTAGACTAGGTGGTAGTGCAAGTCTGTAGGCCACCTCTCCAATCCTCTCAAGAATCTCAAATGGCTGGATATACCTGGGGCTCAGCTTGCGCTTCTTCCTGAACTTCAAAACACCCTTCATGGGAGAAACTCGGAACAAGACCCGCTCCCCAACCATGAATGCAATGTTGCGAACCTTCCGATCCGCATAACTCTTCTGTCTAGATTGGGCCGTACGAAGTCGATCTTGAATCAATTTAACCTTCTCCAAAGCATACTGAACAAAGTCTGTACCCAATAGCCTAGCCTCACCCAGCTCAAACCAACCCACCATAGACCGACACCGTCTACCATACAAAGCCTCATACGGAACCATCTGAATGCTCGACTGGTAACTGTTGTTGTAGGCAAACTCCGCAAGCGGCAAGAACTAATCCCAAGAACCCCCAAACTCCATCACACATGCATGAAGCATATCCTCCAATATCTAAATAGTGCACTCGGACTGTCCGTCCGTCTGAGGGTGAAATGTTGTACTCAACCCCACCCGCGTGCCCAACTCATGTTGTACGACCCTCCAGAACTACGATATAAACTGCATACCCTGGTCAGAGATGATAGATACCGACACGCCATGAAGCCTGACAATCTCGCGAATATAGACCTAAGCCAGCTGCTCTGAAGAATAAGTAGTCACCACTGGAATAAAATAAGCTGACTTGGTCAATCTATCCACAATTACCCATACTACATCAAACTTCCTTCGAGTATGTGGGAGCCCAACAACATAATCTATAGTAACCCACTCCTATTTCCACTCTGGAATCTATAACCTCTGAAGCAATCCACCTGGCCGCCGATGCGCATACTTCACTTGCTGACAGTTTAGGCACCGAGCTACATATTTCACTATGCCCTTCTTTATCCGCCTCCACCAATAGTGTTGCCTCAAGCCCTGATACATCTTGGCGGCACCCGGATGAATGGAATACCGCAAACTGTGAGCCTCTTGAAGAATCAACTCACACAAACCATCTATATTAGGCACACATAGCCTGCCCTGCATCCGTAACACACTGTCATCCCCAATAGTGACCTCCTTGGCATCGCCGTGCTGAATTGTGTCCTTAAGGACAAGAAGATAGGGGTCGTCATACTGAAGCTCTCTGATTCGATCATAAAGAGAAGACCGGGAAACCACACAAACCAAAACTCGAGTCAGCTCAGAAACATCCAATCTAACAAACTGGTTGGCAAAGGCCTGAACATCCAAGGCTAATGGCCTTTCTGCTACCGTTAGATATGCTAAACTGCCCAAGCTCTCCGCCTTGCTACTCAAGGAATCAGCCACCACATTGGCCTTCACAGGATGATACAGAATGGTGATATCATAGTCCTTAAGCAACTCTAACCATCTCCGCTATCGCAAGTTAAGATCCTTCTATTTGAACAGATGTTGTAGAGTCTGGTAATCGGTGTAGACCTCACAAGGGACACCGTACAAATAGTGCCACAAAATCTTCAGGGCATGAACAATAGCTTCTAACTCAAGGTCATGGGCAAGATAGTTCTTCTCATGTACATTCAGTTGTCTAGACGCGTAGGCAATCACCCTACCGTCTTACATCAACACCGTACCGAAACCGATACGCGACGCATCACAGTACACAATATAAGACCCCAAACCCGAAGGCAACACCAACATAGGGGCTGTAGTCATAGTTGTCTCGAGCTTTTGGAAGCTCTTCTCACACTCCTCAGTCCACCTGAAATGGATATCGGTGCTCCGTTCAGGTGGACTGAGGAGTCTTCAACTGATGATAGCATGAATGCAAGTCAATCTTGAAGAACACTCTGGCACCCTGTAGCTGATCAAATAGGTCATCAATATGTGGCAATGGATACTTGTTCTTCACTGTAACCTTGTTCAATTGGCGATAATCAATGCACATGCGCATAGAACCATCCTTCTTCCTTATAATAATAGGCTGAGTGCATGGCAACAAATCAATACCAAAATCGATGTCCCTGCCGGGTGGCATGTCCGGAAGATCCGCGGGAAATACATCTGGATAATCCCTCACTACCGGAACTGACTCAATGGTAGGAGTATCAACATTGATATCTCTCACATATGCTAGATACGCATCACATCCCTTCTCAACCATCAACTGAGCCTTTAGAAATGAGATAACCCTGCTAGGAACATAATCTAAAGTACCTCTCCACTCTAACCATGGTAAACCTGGCATAGCCAGAATCACAGTCTTGATGTGACAGTCAAGAATAGCAAGATAGGGTCACAACAAGTCCATGCCCAAAAATAACATCGAAATCTACCATACTGAGCAATAATATATCGGCTCTGGTCTCAAAAAAACTAAAAACAACTAAACACGACCGATACACACGATCAATAATAAGGGAATCTCACACAGGTGTGGACACATAGACAGGAGAACTCAAAGAATCACAGGGTACACCCAAATATGGAGCAAAGTAAGATGATACATAGGAATAAGTGGATCCTGGGTCAAATAAGATTGATGCATCTCTATGAAAAATTGGAACAATACTTGTGATAACTGAGTCAGATGCAACTGCCTTCGTCCTAGTAGGAAGAGCATAATATCTGGCCTGGCCTGGCCTACCCCTCTAGGGCGACCTCTACCTACCCGACCTCCACCTCTAGCTAGTTGTGCAGGTTGAGTTGCAACTGGTGCGGTAACCATGATCTGAGGACTCGGTGGAATATGCGGAGCCTGAGTAGTCTGTGGAGGTGCACCCCTCCTGAGTCTGGGTAATCCCTCACCATATGACAAGTGTGACCACACACAAAACAAGCTCTTGGAGGACGTGCTTGTTGTGACTGGCTCGGGCCTGATCGGCTGGACTGAGTGCCGAAAGCACCCCGTGCAGGAGGTGCACTAGACAATGGCGGTGCATAATAGGGAATCTGAGGCCTAGGAGTGGCCGAAATACTGTTGGAAGCTGGAAGTGCTGAATTAACAGGGTGACTCACATAACGCCTACCATGACGAGCTGCAACTGGGGCATGGGCACCACTATATGTGCCAGAATCTCAAAGCCTCGTGGCCTCCCTCTCCTCTCTCTCCCGAGCCCACATACCCTCAAATCTCCTAGTGATCTCCACTACCTTCTGGTATGCGATGTCCATCTCCAACTCTCTGGCCATGCTAAATCTGATACCAAGGTTGAGCCACTCGATAAATCGACAGACTCGCTCTCTAACAGTAGCAACCAAGGATGGTGCAAGCCTGGACAAATCACTGAACTGGACTACATACTCTGATACAAGCATAGAACCCTAGCGCAACTGCTCAAACTCTGCGCGCCATGCATCTCTGAGACTCTAGGGAACAAATTCCCTCAAGAACATATCTGAGAACTAAGCCCAAGTGACTGAAGCTGCCTCGACTGGACTACCCAACTCATATGCTCGCCACCACTGATAAGCCGCTCCCTTAAGCTGGAACGTAGTGAAAGCAACTCCATTAGACTCCACAATACCCATAGTACGAAAGATACGGTGGCCCTCCTCAAGAAAACTCTAGGCATCCTCTAATGCCAAACCGCTGAAAGTAGGAGGGTGGTACTTCTTGTACCTCTCACGCCTGAGCTGCTCCCCCTCAGAAGCTGCATCCCTAACCTCGGGCTGAATTAGGATGACCGACTGCACTGGTATGACCTCTGGGACCTAGTCAACCTGGACCCGCTGCTCTAGGGTATGGGCGGCAGGAGTCTGTGCTCCTTCCCCAAACTAAGATATGGCTGGAGTAAGTGGAATCAACTCTGCCTGAGTCAAAGTGCCAAACATGCTCAGAAACTGGGCGAGGGTCTCCTGAAGTGCTAGGGCAGTAATAGGCATCTCAGGTGCCTGCTCTCTAGCTAGAGCTACTGGTGGCTCCTCTGTAGCAGCTCGTGCAGGTGCTCTAACTGCACCACATGGACGTCCTCGGCCTCTACCCCGGACCCAGTCTTTCATGGCTCTAGTAGGGGGTGCGGGTGTCTGGTCATCTGATCCAGCTGTACGTGTCCTCACCATCTGTGAGAGAATAGAAAGACAGAAATTTAGAATCCTGAAGTCAACAAATTCACACAATAAGGAATTAAAGAAGTGAAGCTTTTCCTAACAGTTCCATAGCCTCCCGAAGATAAGTACAGACGTCTCCGTACCGATCCGCGAGACTCTAGTAAATCTGCTTGTGACTCGTAACATATATGAATCTAGAGCTCTGATACCAACTTGTCACGACCCCAATTTCCCTCCATAGGACATCGTGACGGCACCTAGTCTCTAAGACTAGGTAACCCAGGCCCGCATCTCGGAACCCAAAGTATCTGAACACCCAAAGAATTGAAAAATCGACCCAAAAGGTCAACCCAATCCCGCATCTCGGAACCCGACCAAAATTACAAAATTCAAACACCCATTCGATATCGAGTCCAACCATACAAGAATTATTCAAATCCGACCTCAATTCGCCTATCAAAACTCAAAAAGTTTAGTCTAAGAAAGTTTCTACCATTTTTCCCCAATTTCCAACTCCAAAACATTAATTAAATGATGAAATTAACAATAGATTCATGGGAATTAACCAAAATTGAGTTAGGATTCTTTACCCCAATGATCTCTCTGAAAAACCCATCGCGGGTGCGGATTCCACTTAAGCCCAGGGGTTCCGCTTCTGCAGACCAAGGCTCGCACATGCGAGCCCGCATCTGCGGAGAAGGAGACCATACCTGCAGTCATGTCCCAGACCACTCCTCAAATTCCGCTTCTGCGGAGAAAATGGCCACGCCTGCGGAAGCGCATCTGCGCTAAGGCATCCGCACCTGCGAACTCATGCCTAAGTTGGGCTCCTCCGCTTCGGCGATGACCATGGCGCACATGCGTGTCTACACCTGCGGCCAAACCCTCCGCAAGTGCGATGACACCAGAACAGCAACACTTCAGCAACACACTAAGTCCAACAATGATCCGATTTTAATGTGATTCACACCCGGGGCCCCTAGGACCAGTCTGAATATACCGACAAGTTCCAAAACACATAGTGGACCTACTCGAGGCCAAAAATAACATCAAACAACGTAAATTTCATGAATCGCAACCCAAATGCAAGCCTATGAACTATGAACTTCCAAATTCTAAAACCGATGATGATTCATACCAAATCAATTCTGATTGACTTCACATTTTGCGCACAAGTCCTAATTGACATTATAGACCTATTCTAACTTCTAGAATTGGGATCCAACCCCGATATCAATAAAGTCAACTCCCAGTCAAACTTTCAAAAATCTTCCATTTTTTCAACTTTCGCCAATTCGCGCCCAAGCGACCTACGAACCTCCAAATCAACATCCGGAGACATTCCTAAGACCAAAATCACCATACGGAGCTAATGAAATAGGCAAAACTACATTCTGCGGTCATTTTCACATAAGTCAAACTATGGTCAACGTTTACAACCTAAACCTCCAACTTAGGGACTACGTGTCCCATTTCACTTCGAAACGCACCCGAAACCAAAACCAAACACCCCTGCAAGTTACATAACCATAATATAACATAGAGGAGGCAATAATAGGGGATCATGGCTAATACACTCAAAACGACCGGTCGGGTCATTGCAGTAAACTCATTAAATACACACAATCTTAGCACACTCCAGGTGCCTAGCTCAAATGCCCTGCTTCATCACCATGGATCTATTAAAATGATCACACTTAGCACTATACGGGTGTCTGGCATAACTGCCCATCATTGAGCATGTGTATATAACATTGTGCCTGCGCTCACTGTTGGCATATCAGACTCCGGAGGGGCGGATCCTACCCAAGCGCTAATCATAATCACATAGCACAATAGGTGGGCCTGGTGCACGGGTAGCCTCAAATCGGTACAGCTTAGCCTAATATGGGCCTTATCATACGCGTCACCTCAATATCAATATAACTATTAAAGCGTTCAACCCGATACAAATATCCATAACAATACGGCTTTATGGCCCACATTAGTCAACAATGCGCTCAAGTCTCAATATGTAAACATCTCACAGAATCACAATCCAATTATATAACACGGAATAACATAATATGTTTCAAATACAGTTCAAACTCATGTCACGTACAAGGTTACCAATAACATATGAGACAGCATATCTAAAGTGCACAGAGACCAAGATATAACATGTGGATGTAACTATCATGATTGTACAGTATGACTACGGCTAAGGCAAATAGTTTAACATGGAGAAAATAGCCCTATCATGTTACAGACAATTGAACAGGTAACCTATGTATGATTTCTAGAATCAATAATATCCCACGTAGTTACATAAATGGAGAAGACACAATATCAAAGAAGCATGGTGGCAAAATAAGGCATACAATAGCATAAGACTACCCGTATCATGAATACCTCGGTGCACGCACTCGCTCCCGTCACCTAACACGTGCGTCACTCCCAACCCATCTCAATTATCATAGTTCACATGGATATTAACCCTCAAATCCAAGTTTAGATATGTTACTTACCTCAAGCGAGCAAAATCAAATACCGAGCAGGCCAACCGATACTCTAAAAATGCCATCCATCACAAATCAACCTCTGAACGGCTCGAAACTACCCAAAAGCAACTCAAAAACATCAAATAATACCATAGGAAACAAACCCAAACGATAAAGATCGAATCTTTAATCAATATTTCAAAGTCAACTAAAAAGTCAAACCCGAGCTGGCATCTCGAAACCCGACAAAACTCATAAATTCTGACAACCCATTCAAATATGAGTCCAACCATACTAATTTCACTCAAATCCGACTCTGAATCGATGTTCAAAACTCAATTAATCACTTTAGGAAAGTTTTGACAAACCCCCTAATTGTTTTTGCAGAATCATTTATCAAATGCCAAAATCGAAGATAGAATCACGAAATAAAATCAAAACCGAGTAGAAAATACTTACCCCAATCTACCCCAATCTATGTAGTGAAAATTGCCTCAAAATCGCCCAAATTTGAGCTCCCCGACTCAAAATGTGAATAAATGAACAAACCCTTGAAATATATAACTTCTGCCCAGCATTTCCGCATTTGCGGACCCACACGCGCACCTGCGCCCCTGCATTTGCGAGCAAAAACACGCATCTGTGACTTCAGCTTAACAGAAACAAAACCGTACCTGCGCAAGAGTTACCGCATCTGCGGCACCGCAAAAGCACAATTACAACCGCAGAAGCGGACACTCAACTTATGCCCCATGCCAACAGAAGTGATCCCGCATCTACGCTAAAACCCCCGCAAAAGCGTAACTTCCCTGGACACCTCCTCTTCGCATAAGAGACCACTCCATCACATAAGCTTGTTCGTACCTGCTGCCAAACCTACGTAGGTGCGAAGAACCAGCATCAGATCTGCCCAACATGATCAAATTAATCTGAAACTCATCTGAAGCACGCCCAAGCCCCTTGGGACTCCGTCCGAACATGCCAACAAATCCCAAAATATAAAACGGACCTATTCGAGGCCTCAAATCACACATAAAAACATCATAACCACGAATAGTACCTCAAATTGAACTTAATAAACTTTAAAACTTTCAACTTTCAAAACTCGTGTCGAACCATAATAAATAAACTCGGAATGGCCTCAAATTTCGCACACAAGTTCCAAATGACATAACAAAACTATTCCAATTCTAGAAATCACAATCTGAACCCGATATCATCAAAGATAACTCCCGGTCAAACTTATGAACTTTCCAAATTGCCAACTTTTGCCAAATAGTGCCGAAACCTTCTAGAAATATCCAAATGAAATTCCATGTATACACCAAAGTCCAAAATTATCGTACGGACCTACCGAAACCAAAAAAAACTCCGATCTGAGGTCAAATTCATAAAAATCAAACTTGGTCAACTCTTCCAACTTAAAGCTTCCTAGTTGACAATCATTCTTTAAAATTAATCCTAAATCACCCGAAAATCAAAACTGACAATACACAAGTCATAATACATCATATGGAGCTACAGATGACCTCGAACCACTGAACAAATTGTAAATGCTCTAAATGACCGGTCAGGCCGTTACATTCTCCCCCACTTAAACATATGTTCTTCCTCGAACATGCCAAGAGTCATAACAAAGTCATCAAATCACAATATAAACTCATCACACACATGACCATGGGTGATCCCACATCACCCCAATTCAAATAATCCTTACAACACAACCTAACTGAAAATCTTTACTTCAACCTTAGTCTGTCTAATCTTAGAACCCAACACTCTAACGTCTGGAATCCATTACAAGGCCCGAATCTAGCATCTGCACACTGTTCAAGTCTGAACATGTTGTATCAAGCCATAACCATAACCCATGATATAATCACATGATATACTTCATAACTTAGGTACTCATAGCAATAACTTCTGATCACAGTAGTTTCCCAAAAAAATAAAACCCCGTACCGGTAACAATCCTCATATCAAATAACACTTCGTTCTGAACCTTAGTACACTACCACTGATGACAAAAACACGTAGATACCATAACTACCCATCATATCAACAAGTCGCGGAGCTCTCTTGCCCGCCAAGGACCATGGCCAAAATTTCAACTAACTAGCAACACTCTTCACCCAAATATACCTTAATCGAACTTGATAGCATTCATCCCAGGTACAACAATCTCATCTAATCTAGTACAAGATGTTCTACCGACATGCCACACCATGAAATCTGTGCACCAAACAATCAAACACTCTAATGTACCCAAACATGTGAAGAGAATCAAATGAGAGGACCATCCCACAAGATCACAATCGAATTATATAACATGGAATAACACAATATGTCTCAAATACAGACTAAACTCATGTCACGTACAAGGACACCAATAACATATGAGAAAACATATCTAAAGTGCACAGAGACCGAGATATAACATACGGATGTAACTATCATGAGTGTATAGTATGACTACGGCTAAGGCAAATAGCTCAACATGGCGAAAATAGTCCTATCATGTCATTGACAATTGAACAGGTAACCTAGGCATAATTTCTAACATGAATAATATCCTACGTAGTCCCATAAATGGAGAAGACACGATATCAAAGAAGCATGATAGCAAAACAAGGCATATAATAGCCTAAGAACTACATGTATCATGAATACCTTGGTGCACGGACCCGCGCCCATCACCTAGCACGTGCGTCACCCCCAACCCATCTCAATTATCATAGTTCTCAGGGAGATTCACTCTCAAATCACAGTTTAGATATGTTACTTACCTCAAGCGAGCCAAATCAAATACAGAGCAAGCCAATTGTTACTCTAGAAACGCCATCCCGCGCAAATCAACCTCCAAACGGCTCAAAACTAGCCAAAAGCAACTCAAAAATATCAAATAATATCATAGGAAACTAACCCAAACGATAAAGATCGAATCTATAATCAATTTCTCAAAGTCAACCAAAAGGTCAAACCCGAGCCCACACCTCGAAACCCGACAAAACTCACAAATTTTGATAACCCATTCAAATACGAGTCTAACCATACTAATTTCACTCAAATCCCACTCCGAATCGATGTTCAAAACTCGATTAATCACTTTAGGAAAGTTTAGACAAAAACCACCTAATTATTTTTTCAGAATCATCAATCAAATGCATAAATCGAAGATAGAATCACGGAATAAAATAAAAAAAAACCGAGTAGAAAACACTTACCCCAATCCATGTGGTGAGAATTACCTCAAAAATCGCCAAAATACAAGCTCCCCAACACAAAATGTGAATAAATGAACAAACCCTCAAAATATATAACTTCTGCCCGGCATTTCCACATTTGTGGACCCACACGTGCACCCGCGCCCCCGTATTTGCGAGCAAAAACACACATCTAGGACTTCAGCTTAACAGACCAAGAACTGCACCTGCGCAAGTACTACTGCATCTGCGGCATCGTAGAAGCACAATTACAACTGCAGAAGTGGACACTCAACTCATGCCTCATGCCCGCAGAAGCGACTCAAACCCCGTAAAAGTGATCCCGCATCTGCGCTAAAACCCCCGCAAAAGCGGAACTCCCTTGGACACTTCCTCTTCGCATAAGAGACCACTCCATCGCATAAGCGTGTCATTACCTGCAGCCAAATCTACGTAGGTGCGAAGAACCAGCACCAGATTTTCCCAACATGATCAAATTAATATGAAACTCATCTGAAACACGCCCGAGCCCCTTGGAACCCCGTCCGAACATCCCAACAAATCCCAAAACATAACACGGACCTATTCGAGGCCTCAAATCACACATAAAAATATCATAACCACGAATCGTACCTCAAATCGAACTTAATAATCTTTTGAACTTTCAACTTCCAAAACTCGTGCCGAACCATATCAAATCAACTCGCAATAACCTCAAATTTTGCACACAAGTTCCCAATGACATAATGAAACTATTCCAATTCCCGAAATCATAATCTGAACTCGACGTCATCAAAGTCAATTCCCGGTCAAACTTATGAACTTTCCAAACCTCTAAATTGCAACCTGTTGCCAAATAATGTCGAAACCTTCTAAAAATGTCCAAATAAAATTCTAGGCATACGCCTAAGTCCAAAATCATCGTCCAGACCTACCAAAACCATAAAAACTCCAATCCGAGGTCAAACTCATAAAAGCCAAACTTGGTCAACTCTTCTAACTTAAAGCTTCCTAGTTAAATATCATTCTTCCAAATCAATCCCGAATCACCTGAAAACCAAAACTGACGAGACACAAATCATAATATATCATACAGAGCTACTCATGCCCTAGAACCACCGAACGGAATGCAAATGCTCAAAATGACCGGTCGGGTCGTTATATTCTCCCTCACTTAAACATATGTTCATCCTCGAACGTGTCAAGAGTCATAACAAAGTCATCAAATCACTCTCATCACATACACGACCATGGGTGATCCCACATCATCCCAATCCAGATAAGCCTAACAACACAACCTAACTGAAAATCCTTACTTCAACCTTAGTCCGTAAATATTAGAACCCAACACTCTAAAATCCAGGATCCATTACAAGGCCTGAATCTGGCATCTGCACACTGTACAAGCCTGAACAAGCTGTATCAATGGATAACCATAACCCAAGATTGTCATGCCCCGACCTCGGGGAGCGTGACCGGCGCTGACAAGATACCCCGGCCGAGCAAGCCAGTACAATACCTTTACCCAACTCGCCCATGATTAAATAGAAGATACATTTATATCATTAATTAAACATCAAGAGGTCATGTGCATAAAACAAGTTCACTTCCATTAGTTACGTCATTAACAAGTCCTCAAAACAGTACACTATATATTTGTAGTTAAAGTGGGACAGATAATACAATTACAACAAGTTTTGTTCAACCTTCCCAAAATAGGATACAACCCTTACTATGTCTACGGGGCCTCTAACAAAAACAAAAGAGTACTACGACAGTGCCGACAACAAGGCCCCGACTATACCTCAAAACACTATGTACATGGAACAACAGATACAGGACCTCGAAATGAAGTGGGGCTCACCAAGTCAGCTGAGGAGAGGGTGTGCTGCTATTACTGATCAATACCACATATTATGGAACCACCTGCATCCATTAAAGATGCAGCGCCCCCCGCAAAAGGGACGTTAGTACATGTCGAATAGTACTAGTACGAAAACCAAACACCTATGCAAGGACTTGGAAATACAACATGAATATCATGAATCATGGTAACAATAAGAGGCTTAGTTAGCCGTTAAAGCCATAGCAAATTTATTAAGTGCTTTCCATAGCATTTATAAATTCATAAGTCGGGGATCCTCTACAACTACCTTTACACAAAGCGGCCATGCCGCCTCACCCCAACGTATGCGGGTGGAGGTGCAATCACAATACTAGAAACTCTACACAAGGCGGCCCTGCCGCCTCACCCCAATGTATGCGGGTGGAGGTGTATTCGCAATGCCACAAACTCCACACAAAGCGGCCCCGGTGCCTCACCCCGATGTATGCGGGTGGAGGTGTATTCATAATACCACAACTCTACATAAAGCGGCCCTTCCGCCTCACCCCAATGTATGTGGGTGGAGGTGTATTCACAATGCCACAACTCGGATTCCCAAAATAATATTAGTTTGTACAAAATAGTTCCCTTTTTAAATCAACCATTTGGCACCTTTGGCCTTAGCAAGTGTAAGTTCACAAGGACTCATCATATGAGAAATGAATGTTTAATCACATTGAGTTCATACAAGATCTTCTTCCCAAAAAGGGGTATAACATAATGAAGTCCAAAATTAGGGAATCATTAACACACGAGGGTTCCAACACGTTATGCCAATAGGGAATCAATTTTACTAGTTTGAATACCCCACGTCAAGAGCGTTTCAAGTTCGACTACACGTGATAGACTTTTACAAGGATTCGGGAATTCTAATAATAGAAGAAGAGTTTAGCCTTCATACCTCGAAAAAGCTTTTCGTAGTGCCACAATAATGTCCCAACACTCCTAATGATGCCAATCTATAGAGGAGGAGAGAATTATAACCATGATTAGAGGAATTTGCATGGCAAGGGCTGTTACGATTATGACCCGACCTTTCCCCCAACTAATTTAAGAACAACCTCCCCACAGTCTCTATTAGCTCATGCATATGATAAATCTTCCCTCATCAACCATAATCAACCCAAACCCGAAATTGAAGAATTGAGGGAAGAAATTCTTACCTTTTTGAAGCCCTAGCAAGTTCCTTTTGATGGAATTCCAAGGTTTGATCAAAGTAGAGTAGTGAAATCCTTAGTCCTCCTTTCCCTCTCTCTAAAATAGCTCTATCCTCTCTAAAATCTCAGGTCATCCCCCAAAAATGAACCCTTAGGCTATATAAATGAAATGGGGGTGTGGTTATAAAATTGGAAAAATGAAGCCCCAACACAGATCTGCAGTCGCATATGCGACCGCATAACGCTTCTGCGGTCTGCAAAATGGGCCGCATAATGGCCCTCCGGAACTGGGCACTCCTGCCTTACTTTGCAATCGGTCCGCGGTCCGCAGACCTATTCTGTGGTCGCATAATGCGCAGCAAAACTGTCCTCCGAAAATTTTTGTGTTGGGTCTGCGATGGGTTATGCGGCCGCATAATGGATCGTATAATGGTCCAAAAATTGCCCAGATTTTCTGCCTCAGCCTGCGGCAGATTTGCGGTCCACATAAGTCTACTTCAGCACCACGAAACCCCGGGTTTTAGGAAAAAATATTTGGGGCCTTACAAAGATATAATCACATGATATACTTCATAACTTAAGTACTCATAGCAATAACTTCTTACCACAGTAGTTGCACTAAAAAACCTAGAATCGGTAACAAACCTCATATCAAATAACAATTTGTTATGAACCTTAGCATAATGCCAATGATGACAAAAACACGTAGATACCATAACCACCCATCATACAACAAATCGCGGAGCTCTCTCGCCCGCCAAGGACCATGGCCAAATTCTCAACTGACTAGCATTACTCCTCACCCAAACATATCTTAATCGAACTCGATAGCACTCATCCCAGGTACAACAATATCATCTAATCAAGTACAAGCTGTTCTACCGACATGCCACACGATGCAATATGTGCACCAAACAAGCAAACACTTTAATGTATCCAAACATGGGAAGAGAATCAAATAAAAGGACCGTCCCGCAATATCAACACATATTACCATAAGCGCACTACTATGAACCCATCACACATAGTAGAACCAAGATACATGTATCTAACACAAAGGATCATTTCCCAACATAACTCTACCGTAGTGTGTGACCCAATCCAAACACCGGTCCACATGAAATACCTCGAACCATAATGCCCAAAATCAACAACCATATGCAAATCAACAACAACAAACGAAGTGCATTTCCATAACCATGGAGAAACGAATAGCTTAATATACCACAACTAGAAAAGACCATAACCAAGGCGCAATCAACCATTCAACACCCCCAAGAACTATCTCGCTCAAATTTTATCAGAAGATCCAGACAGAACGCACCATGTGTGCAAATAACCAGCAGATCACAACCCATCATAACGTAGAAGAGTAACACCTTGAACATATCAGAACACGAACTAGCTCGACTCTAACTAAATGACACACCCCTCAATAATTGCAGTGTTGAGTCAACTAATCTGACCTGATATAAGATACACATTCTCCTTAGGCCTACCAGTAGCCTCCAAATCGATTATGATCCTCCTAAAATAGGTAGATAACCTTCCCAAAGATCTACTGAAACCTATCCAAACCACATACCATCAGCTATCTAGATCCGGCTGTATCTTCATAGTACACAACAAAGGAATAGTCCACCTCCGAGTCTCCCAGTCTCCAAATCACCAGAATATAAAAATCTCTATATCTGATATCGACTCAACCACCCAAGTAACTGACACATCCCTCAGGCACATTCATATCACGAGAAATACTTCCTTAATTATTTTATGCCACATATTAAAATTTGAACATCAGTAGTTGACCAACAAGGCGATTACCATAATGCCAATGAAGCATCCGTAAGTCAAAACACAGTGCGCCTTCTGAAATGCGCACCCTTCTTAGGAAATACCAAGCAGTACTAGTATTCATCTAACATATGAGACCGCCCGTGCCGGCTATAATTCATGACCTTCCCTTCGATACTGAACCACAAACTTGTACATGCAAATCTCAATCCCACACGACATACTGCCTCTATCATACCATCATATTAAAACAAGAGAATCATGTTATCAACTTTGAGTCACTAGCAGAATATATACTCAATCAGCCAGAAACCTTCCACTTGATCCCCTCTAGGAGAAAATATCAACGCGCAACAAACTCCCTATGCCTATAGATAATATTCAGATTAAGTCGCGGTTGACACCATCGAGAACCCTTCGAAACCCATTAGCACAAGACCAGGCCATCAGAACTGAATCCCTCTAACTCTACCAAGTCACGCAGGTTGCCAAACCTAAGAGTATTGCCACAAAATACCGGTAAAACCACACCATACCAAGAGGACCCAAAAGAACCGTTCATTTCCATTTCCATGCCGATCTAAACCATTACCAAACAGACCTATTTCTCTGAGTTTCTTCTGAATTACCTTCAAGTTAACACTTCTCCTTGCGAGAACACTATGACCCTTACCCAAAGCATACCACAAGAGATCCTAGCATGAAACCACGTCGTCTCTAGGTCCATAAGTTGTTGTATACCCTCTTAAGCCCCCAATAGTACCGCAACCAAAATGTCCACTCTGAAGAGACCTTCCGCGAACCTAAAATTATTTCCTTAACCTCTCTGATACTAAAATGTAGAACCTCTAATGATACAGACATACCGCAAGTCTCGACACCTTTCAATGCCAATCTCAGACCCTAGCCTTTTACAAATCCCTAAATTCCTCAAATGCCACATATGAATCTTGAATCCATTAGAACCTTCACTAAAGTCATCCACTCTACTCTAATTTCTAATGCACCTCAAAAATGGGTCGAACGACTTGCGCTCCGTTAGCACACCAGCACCTAAAGAAGTAACCCACATCTCTAAGCAACTGAGTGACTCCCTTCTCTTAGCACATTACATCCGTCACGAATAATAAACCCGTATCACCCCAAGATTTCCATATATCCATATAGTGTAATACATCATGTATCCGGAAACTTTCTTACCTGAATCATCCTCAAAACTAACCTCTGTAAGTCATAACGGATCCTCAAATATGCCTCAGACTGAAACCAATACAACACATAACCATGCAATCAATTTGTCGATAGTAGACTCTCCCACTTGGCTCAAAGCCATATAACACAACATCTGATAACCCAAAATATCCTTACTCTATTACTGCCATAATCTCGTACTGTAATTCAATCAAATCCTTCATGAATTCATGTAGTACTAATCATGAAAATACCTCAAATCATTTGCTACGCTCACATTTATCCTCGTGACAATTAAGCCGACTACCTCCAACAATCCAAATTCAAATTACAACACATGTAACCTACTGGTGGAAAGAAACTCTCCACAAAAACATCAAGAGAATCACACATCCGTGGACTACCCCGCAGGTGATAACCTACCTACTCAGCCTCAAACCGGCATCTCTCTATGACCTCATCCTGGGCGCAACCACCGTGCAATCACTAAATCTCCCCGAGTCTAAACTTGTCAACAAGAAATAAGAATCTAATTCATTCCACAAATGAACAACATGAAAGATCCCTAACACACTCATAACTCAAGACTATATAACATACCAGGACAGAAATCAATAATTTATCATCCTTTCATATCCCAGGCAAAATCCTTCTCGTCACATCCAAACCATCTAAACACATTCCGCAGTCACATCATAATCATCATATAGCTATCCAACCACTCACTGAGCCACCTCTCCCACTCCTAGGGACACTGCTAGACATATGAGTCCAAAAGCACATACTCACACAACTAAAATCACCGAGCCCAAGCTGCGGTCAAAGTCCAGCCTCAAGTCCTCCAGACTAGCCTATCTCCACAACACAGAGAAGAATACATCTCACACCTCATACGTGGAATCATAAGTCGTCGATGCACAACTGATACCGAAAGCTCAACATAACATATGAGTGAGCGGAAGGAATTTAAAGAGGTACGCTCTAAGCTGAATCAATACCATGCGATAATGAAAGAAAGACGAGAAATTTTCCTACATGCCCTGTAGCCTCTCGAAGATAGGTATGGACGTCATCATACAAATTCGCAAGACTCTACTTGACACTTGCTCATTACTCGTAGAACCTATGAACCTAGAGATCTGATACCAACTCGTCACGATCCAAAATCCATCTAGTCGTGATGGCAACTAACCCAACCCGCTAGGTAAGCCAAGTAACAGTCAACACAAGTCAAATGAGAATAATAAGAGTAAACAAGTAAAATAACTGGATTTCTATACAAACTCCCAAGGATTAGTAGTACAAATCATAAGCTTTTAAGACATATAATTTACAAAGCTAGTATAAAATAAATACATCATCTACTCGAAATATACATAACAGATTTGCAAATTTAAAGCTACCAAGGACAAGTGGCACCTATATTCGGAAAAGCAGGTACATCTTCAATGCCAACTCCCACCATACACAGCAACATCAGCTCCAAGATCAGCACACAAGGTGCAAAAGTGTAGTATGAGTACAACCGACCCTATATACTGAATAAGTAACAAACCTAACCTTAGGTTGAAAGCACTGATGAGCTCGAAAGATAGTCGGAGTCCAACATCAATAGCCAATAATAGTTCATAATAGAATAGTGAAGACAGTAAAGGTATATAACTCAGGAGATATAATGCCCAGCTCGTTCACAAATACGGAAAATAGACATGCTTTTCAAGTATAACAGTCCCAGTCTAAATCTTACCACTAAAATCAATTAAACATAGGTTTATCAAAAGAATCGTGTTTTTCCCCATTTTACAACATCAGATAAGACTTTTCATTTACCAGTTAGCATGAAAGAAATGCATCTCTATGCCTATATATCAAATAAACAAGTCAAGTAATCAGATGTCATGTCACTATCTAGCATGAGGAAGGTACATCTCTATGCCTACACGTCAAATATACATGTCAAGTAATCAGATGGCATGTCACGATCTAGCATGAGGAAGGTACATCTCTATGCCTACATGTTAGATATACATGTCAATATCGCAATTTCACAGTGAACTCATTAAGTACACATAATCTTAGCACACTCCAAGTGCTTGGCTCAAATGCCCCGCTTCATCACTGTTGGTCCATTAAAATAACCACACTTAGCACTGTACGGGTGCCTGGCATAACTGTCCATCATCGAGCACGTGTATATGACACTGTGCATGCGCTCACCACTGGCATGTCAGACTCCGTATAGGCGTATCCTACCCAAGCGCTAATCATAATCACTTAGCCCAATAGTGGAGACTGGTGCACGTGTAGCCTCAAATTTGTACAGCTTATCCCAATGTGAGGTCTGGCATATGCGTCACCTCAATATCAATATAACCATTGGGGAATATAACCCGATCTAAATATCCATCCCAATACGGCTCTATGGTCCACATCATTCAACAATCCACTCAAGTCTCAATATGCAGATATCTCACATAATCTCAATCCAACTATGTAACACGAAATAACACAATATGTCTCAAATACAGTTCAAACTCGTGTCACGTACAAGGACACCAATGACATGTGAGACAGCATATCTAAAGTGTACAAAGACTGAGATATAACATGCCGATGTAAATATCATGACTATACAGTATGAACAACTAGCCTAGGCAAGATTTCTAGCATGAATAATATCCCACGTAGTCACATAAATGGAGAAGGCATGATATCAAAGAAGCATGATAGCAAAACAAGGCATATAATAGTCTAAGAACTACCTGTATCATGAATACCTCAATTCAAGCATCTGCGCCCGTCACCTAGCACGTGCGTCACCCTCAACTCATCTCAATTATCATAGTTTTCAAGGATATTTACCCTCAAATCCAAGTTTAGATATGTTACTTACCTCAAGCGAGCCAAATCAAATACTGACCAAGCCAACCGATACTCTAGAAATGACATCCCTCGCAAATCAACCTCCGAACAGCTTGAAACTAGCCAAAGGCAACTCAAAAACATCAAATAATGTCATAGGAAACAAACCCAAATGATAAAGATCGAATCTTTAATCAATATCTCAAAGTCAACCAAAATGTCAAACCTGGGCCCGTACCTCGGAACCCGACAAAACTCAAAATTTCCGACAACCCATTCGAATATGAGTCCAACCATACTAATTTCACTCAAATTCGACTCTGTATCAATGTTCAAAACTCAATTAATCACTTTAGGAAAGTTTAGACAAAAAACCCCTAATTAGTTTTTCAGGATCATCAATCAAATGCCAAAATCGAAGATAGAATCACGGAATAAAATAAAAAACCAAGTACAAAACACATACCCCAATCCATGTTGTGAAAATTGCCTCCACAATTTCGCAAATCTGAGCACCCCAACTCAAAATGTGAATAAATGAATAAACCCTCGAAATATATAACTTCTGCCCAGCATTTCCGCATTTGCAGACCCACACGCGCAGATGCGCCCCCTCATTTGCGAGCAAAAATACGCATCTGCGACTTCAGCTTAACAGACCAAGAACCGCACCTGTGCAACTGCTACCGCATCTGCGGCATCGCTGAAGCGCAATTACAACCGCAGAAGCGAACACTCAACTCATGCCTTTTGCCCGCAGAAGTGATCGCGCATCTGCACTCAAACCTCCGCAAAAGCGAAACTCCCATGCACACCTCCTCTTCGCATAAGTGACCACTCCATCGTATAAGTGTGTCCCCACCTGTGGCCAAATCTATGCAGGTGCGAAGAACCAGCACCAGATTTGCCCAACATGATCAAATTAATCTAAAACTCATCTGAAACACGCCCGAGCCCCTCGGGACCCCGTTCGAACATGCCAAACAGTCCCAAAACATAACACGGACCTAATCGAGACCTCAAATCACATATAAAATTATCAAAATCACGAATCGTACCTCAAATCAAACTTAATGAACTTTTAAACTTTCAACTTCCAAAACTTGTGCCGAACCATATCAAATCAAATTAGAATGATCTCAAATTTTGCACACGAGTTACAAATGACATAAAGAAACTATTCTAATTCCCAAAATCATAATCCAAATCCGATATCATCAAAGTCAACTCCCGGTTAGATTTATAAACTTTTCAAACCCCCAAATTGCCAACTTTCGCCAAATAGTGTCGAAACCTTCTAGACACATCCAAATAAAATTTAAGGCAAACGCCCAAGTCCAAAATCGCTGTCCGGACCTACCAGAACCATAAATACTCCGTTCCAAGATCAAACTCATAAAAGTCAAACTTGGTCAACTCTTTCAACTTAAAGCTTCCTAGTTGAGAATTATTCTTCTAAATCAATCCCGAATCACCCGAAAATAAAATATCCGATGATACACACAAGTCATAATACATTATACGGAGCTAATCATCTCTTTGAACCACTAAATAGAATTCAAATGCTCAAAACGACTAGTCGGATCGTTACATTTTGCAACTTAGAGTCAACTTTTGACTTGTTTTAATATGAAAGAGATTGCCAAGTTTCCTTATTTTTGCTCCATGAAGTGTTGTGGCTTTTGAATTTTCTCTCTTTGAGTTGCTTTTCATCTTGGAGTTTATTTTCAACCTTGATAACCTCTTGGAGTGCCTCATGTATAGTAGTAAATTTGTGGTAAGTCATTTGGCTAGAGATTTCATGCTTAAGCCCCGCCAAAAATATGAAATCATGAGTCTTCCATTATCATCAAGATTCACTCTAACCCTAATTATCTCCAACTCTTCATATCCCTACCTTCTACCATGTTCTTCATTACCAGCACTTCCATCATAACCATAATCATTATCAACATTCAAGCTTCTACCTTGATAATCCTTACCATGCCTTCCACCGCTCCTTCTAAAGCCTTCTTGTCCATTCATTCTCAGTTGGAATCCAACATGTTCATCATATTGCTCATCATAGTCCAAATCATCATCAAAGTCATTTTGTGGTTGTTGTGGCCTAAGACGTTGTTGATTCCCAACTCTTGCTTGTCTAACTTGTGGAAGTGGATCATGTCTTCGTACTTGATTGTTAGCAACTTGTGGTTGATTGATTAGCCTTGCAATGTGTGGTGTGGTGGGAGTAGAACTAGTTAGCAACTAGTGATTGATTGATTAGCCTTGTGGTTAAGAAGGTTATTATGGCACTAGATCATATGTTCCATGTTGTCAACTTTCATAATCAAAGTTGTAAAGCCTCCAAAATGGTCTCACTAGATACTCCTTCCTTTGAAGGTGAAGTACCTTCAATATTCAAAGACATAGTACCTACAAACAAAGAAAACAAGCTAAAAGTAAAAGGACCTCTCCAATTCACTCTCTTAATGTATCCCTCAAAGGTTGCACTCAAATTTTACCACTCGTGTATCACTCTTGTGAACTTGGCTTTTAGGCACAAACTCTAAGAATCTCACCACTCAAGCCTTTTTCACTCTTGGGTGAATATCTAAAGTTATTATAAAACTCAATCAAGGCACTTCCAAGTGGTTCTTCCAATATCGGGTTGAGAATAGAATTTATGTGACTCAACAAAGAAGCTAAAATAACTAATGGATGATGGAAACAAGAAATTAACAACGAAACTAAAGAGAAAAGCACAAAAAAATTAGCACGAAATAAAATAAAGCACACAAAAACTAATTTATCACTAAGTATGAACTAATACTTAAGTAAACTAGCTAGAATAAACAAGAAAAGAAAGAAAGAAATAAAGAAAAAAGAGACAAGCTGAAAAGGCTATTTTTTTAAATTGGGCAAAAATGGGTCACTGGACAAAAGTGGCCAATTTCGAAATTGTGCTAAAAGATGTGGTTATCTCTGTATAATCTGAAAATTTGCAGCATGTTCTTCCTCGTTGGATTTGGGACTGATAATCAGTCCAATACTAGTTCAAATCTTCATAATTCAGTCCCAAATTCGATATACAAGCTCCACAAGACGTATCGGATTTATTGGAACACCCACTAAAAACTGACTCGAACTTCATAAATCCGATTTTGAATTCGAAGTTTCGAGCTCCAACAATGGCTGCTAATGGAGTTTCTAATTCGCTCTTCATCCCAAATCAGTTTGGTAATCTCGTTTTTATCTTCATACAATGATATTCAGATGGTTGAAACAACCAAGAATCCATAACAATGAAAAATGCGATCCCACGAGCTCAACTTCGAAGAACTGAAGCAATAGTTTAATCCCTCTATAGTTCTCAAACCAATGGAGTTTCATCATTTTTTTCTCTTAATGCCTTAGACCTCAACACCCAATAATTAATTCTTTAATTTCTCAACAAAGGTTCGATTGCCAAAGATATTCAGCATCTTTAGGTGTTAAACTTTACCAACAATTTTCCATCAATCAATAGGATAATCAAATGCCCAACTCAAATAAACATCACTCGATCTGAACCCAAACTCTCAAAAATTCAATCAGATTTCTTTTCAAACAAGCATGAAAGCTTCATATTCAAAGTGAAGAACAGTGAAACTCCAACCAACACAATAATGATACTTTTTTGTGATTTTCAAATTTTGATGATAATCAAAGCATAAACAAGAATTTGTAAAAATAAATTCCCAACCTATGCTCTGATACCAAGATGATACAAACGCGAAAGCAATAACAAAAACATAAATAAAAGACTAGAAAGATAGAATTTAGAAAAGAACTAATTGAGAAAATTGAAGAACGCTTGAAATCAAATACAAATACCCTTCAATTTAAATCCTAATCAACCCTAAACTAGGAATAACCCTCAAGGGGAAGAACCCTATAAAATCCACCTTAAAAGTTTTCAAGCAACAATAAAATTAATCAATAATACTCACTTAAGGAGTTCATAATATCAATATCAAAATAAGCTAAGTAGGAAAGTTCCCTATCATTAACTATATATAGTAAGCCCTAATGGCCCTAGTTGCCTATTACATAAATGGCCAATGGCCCTAATTGAAAGTTTTATAAAAATAGTCGACTTGCATAAATAGCCACATGCAACTCCTCTTGGCCTTGATCCTTGACTTTTTGAAGCATTCTAATGCTTGAATGTCTTTATAAATGAGTCTCATGTTGTGTGTATTAAGCTGGATTGTATCACTTAGGGATATACGAAGCCCTTATCTTTGCCTGATGATAACATGATCTTAATTCAAACTTAGAGAACACTTAGCACCATGAAGCGATCAAACAAATTATCAATACGGGGTAATGGATACTTGTTCTTAATAGTAAACTTGTTCAACTACTTATAATCAATGCACACCGTCATAGTACCATCCTTCTTCTTCACAAAAAATACAGATGCACCCCAAGGAGAAACACTCGATCTAATGAACTACTTTCCCAGCAAATTTTACGACTGCTCCTTCAACTCGTTCAACCCAGCTAGAGTCATGCAATATGGTGGAATAGATATGGACTGAGTACTTGGGACCAAGTCAATACCAAAATTAATATCTCTATATGATGGCATACCTGTTTAGATTTATAGAAAATACCTTTGGGAACTCCCTCACAACCGGTACCGAATTCAAAGGAGGAACCTCTAAACTAGAATCCTAAAATAAAAGCCAAATATGCTAGATATCCCTTCTGCGCTGAGCCTTCAAGAATGAAATTATCTTAATTATAGAATGACTAAGAGACACACTCTTCTCTAATCTAGGCAACCATGGAATAGCTAAAGTTATAGTCTTGGCTTGAATGTCAAAGATAGCATGATACGGAGATAACCAATCCACACCAGGAATCACCTAAAAATCCACCATGTCCAACATAAGAGATTAATGATAGTATCGTATCCATTAATAGTAACCACACAAGACCAATAAACCGGATCCACTATAATAGAATCTCCAATAAGCATAGACATATAAATAGGAATATCCAAAGAATCACAAGAAAACCCCAAATATGATGGAAAGTAAGATAACATATATGAATAAATAGAACCCAGATCAAACAATACCAAAGTATCTCTATGACAGACTGGGATAATACCTATAATGACTACATCAAATGCCTTTGTGTCAAATCTAACTGGGAAAGTATAACAACGAGCCTGACCTTTGCTAGTATGTCCTCCTCCTCTAGAAAAACCTCTAACTGACAGACCTCCATCTCTAGCTGGCTGGCATCCACCACTAGTTGGCCGGGCGAGCAGTGTGGCGACTAGGAATAGGATCATAGCCTAAGCACCCTAAGACCCAACTCAAAACCTAGGGGAATTTCTCCTAAGATTCCTCAAATCTCCACACTCAAAGTAACCTCTCTGTTGGCGTGGCTGCTGGAGCTGAGTCTAACCTTGATGACCTGAATAACCACCGTACAAACCATAAGCTGAAGATGTATTATAGGATGCCTGCCGTAAATGAGCAACTGAATTACCATGAGAAGTTTGAAGTGTTGAGTGAATTTTCCTACCAGAATATCCTCTACCAAAATGACTTTTGCCTCCAGACGAGGCACCACTGAATCCTCCTGAATGACGAGGCCTCTTATCCTTCATTGCCTCTCCCCCCTGACCATGGATGCGCTCAATCCTCTGTGCTATCTCCATTGCCTGCTGAAAAGTAGTTCCTGTCTCGGTCTTCCTAGACAAGTTGAGATTAATTCCAAAATTAAGCACCTCAATGAACCTCCTCACCTTCTCAGTCTTGGAGGGAATCAAGAAAGCTGCATAACAAGACAACTCAGTAAACCTTATCTCACACTCAGTATTTGACATGCCTTCCTGACACATATGCTCAAACTGGCTACGTAATTCATCTCTCCTAGTAAATGGAATGAACTTCTCTAGGAAGAGAGGCGAAAATTAAGTCCAAGTGAGAGGGAATGATTCTGTTGGTCTACTCTACTCATAAGTCTCTCACCACTTCTTGACTGGTCTTCTCAACTAGAAAGTAGTGAAATCAACTCCATTGGAATTCACGAGTCCAAACTGCGCAAAATCTCATGCTATCTATCTAGTAAATCCTGAGCATCAGTTGTGCGATTGCCATCAAAACATGAAAAATCTAACTTCTAGAACCGATCTATCCTCTTTTGCTAATCAACGGACATAGGCCTAACCTCTAGCCTAGCTGCAACAATAGACTGAACCGTCCCAACTGGTGGGATAACATGAACTCTCGGAGTATGAAACATAATAGTGGCCTTCTCCGGAGTGTGAGTAGCTGTGATTTGTGCTCCCCCTCCCGCCTGATCTAGGACCATATGAATCATTCAGCCTTTGCCAAACTGTCGAAGTAACCCAAAATTTGAACCATATTGTCCTGAAGCACTAGAGTAGCAATGAAATCCTTAGGAACCTGAGGTGGACCCGGTGAGACAACCTGGTCCACCTCTATAGCTATAGTGGCTCCTCAGAAACAACTATAGCAAGAGCATGAATAGTTGCGAGTGCTCCACCTCTAGGTGTTGTTGCACGTGCCCAAGTCTGGGCTCTATCCCTACCTCTTGCCCGGCCTCTACCTCGAGTAGCGGCTGAAACATAGGGCCTAGATCCTACTCGGCCGCTACAGACGTACGTGTTCTCACCATCTATGAGAGAATAAAAGAGAAAAAAATTCAAAGTTTAGGAAACAGAGTCGCACGATAGAGAAAGAAGAAAGTGAAGTTTCCTAAATATCTCATAGCCTCTCGAAGATAAGTGTAGACATCTCCATACCAATCCATAATACTCTACTAGACATGCTCATGACTTGTAGAATAATAAACCTAGAGCTCTGATACCAACGTTGTCATGGCCCAAAATTCCACCAAAGGTCATGATGAAACCTAACCCAAATAGATAGGTAAGCCAACAATAGTAATCAACCAAATCAAGATAATAAAGGGCAATCTGTTGATATAACATAGATAAAGAATAAATACGTCTCAAATCAACAATACCAAAATCGGAAAAATCCAACAACAACTCATAAAATTCGGTAGTATGAAGTCATGAGCTTCTAAGATAAAATAAAACTGAGTCATAATACAAAAATACTATCTGGAATAAGATAACAATATGATAATAAAAAGAAAGGTGACTTCATGGGTTTGTGGTCGATCAAGCAGCACTATCTTGAGTCAGCTATTGGTCACCCTCCTGAAATTCACTAGTGTCAATGACAATATCTATACAAAACATGCAAAAGTATAATATACGTGCAAAAATAACGTGTACTTAGCAAGTATCGAGTCTAATCTCGAAGTAGTTGCGAGATTTTGACAAAAATATGATACTCACTTTTTCAGCCTAGCAGACCATAATAGCATGACATCATAGAAAATAACTAAGACCATGTATAGCAATGAGGTACAAAAACTAGAAATAGGATAAACATGCTTCTCAAATAGATAACCAGACACAATTCAATTTTTAAATTCGCACATAAAGATGATATGCACCAAGTAGCCCCTATATGAATACTTTTACATAAGTCTAGGATGATTATGCATGCTCAAGATCCAATCATAACCAATATCTAGTATCTCTCATGTGCTCCATAATCCAGCACGTCCCACGTGCTCAACGCGATACGCGCATCACCTGTGCTCAGAGGGCCCAATGTAGTATGGGTAATCACCTGACTCCGGAGAGATAAATCCATATCCAAGCACTGCATGAAAATTCATCGTGCCATAACTAATCAATATAACAATAACCTCACGAAATAATCCATTGTGGCATAATAATATCAATCCGCTCAAATGTTCAAATGTGCCATAATCATATCAATCTGTTTCAACATCGCCATATCTAAGAATGTATGTATATGTTCAAGAAATTATAGATAAAATGTACAAGGACATAATAAATAAAAATATGGATGTGTGCTCATGATATAGAGTATGACTACGGCTAAATCAAGTATATCAACAATCTCAAAAATAGCCCATCATGCCCAAATATGATGTCATAAGCTAAAATATAATTATTATTTTTTAGCATGATAATAGAGCTCACTTACTCATACAATCAAATAAAGCATAAGTCAAGGAATCAAACAAGGCATAAAGAAGTCTAAAACTACCCAAATATGGTAGTACACTAGTCACATCACATACACGTCACCCCTAAATCAAGTAGCATGTAGCACATGAGTCCGATTTGTAGAAAATTCTCTCGGAACAAGGTTAGACAAGAGACTTACCTCATCGCGGAACTGTTTCAACCCTCAAATACCTCTTTTTCTTTGTAATTTTCCCCAAATGACTCAAATCTAACCGAATAATACTTAACGGGATCAAATAAAATCATAGAAATCAATTTCAAACAATAAAACTTCAACTTTTAACCAAATCTCAAAAGTCAACAAAAAGTCAACCTATGCTCACACGGTCAAAACCCGATTCCAAAGTCTAGGTAAATTCTGAAAACTGGATATTAAATACCCCTGGGCCAAAATCCTTAATCGCGACAGGCCCCTTGCAATCACAATTCACCAGCTACCTCAAGCTACATGATCGCGAAGAGCAATACCCTAGCCCTAGAATATTCCTATGTGATCGCGGACAACCTCACGCGATCGCAATGCTTCACCAGCCAACACTATGTGATCGCGGACCTTCCCACGCAATTACGAACCTTCCCATGCGATCACGAAAAACAAAGCATTCGTCCACCGGCACATGCCTCATGATCACATCTTACACCCCTGGCATTAGAAAACCATCAATCCAATCTTAGCTCAAAATGATTCGAGGACACCCTAAAACTCACCTGAGCCCTTCGGGACTCTGTCCAATCATCCTTACAAGTCCATATACCTTATAAAAACTTGTCCAAATGCTTAAAATACGAAAAATAATATCAAAACCAAGAAACACGCATCAAACCAAGAATCTCAAATTCTCTGAAGTTCAAAATTCAAACTATCGAATAGAAGCGATGAATCAACCCCGTGCCACCCAAAACCCGAACCGAACAAATGTACAAGTCCAAAATTATCATATGAACCTAGTAGAACCTTGAAAATATCAATTCGGGGTCGTTAACCCACAATGTTGATTTTGGTCAACTCTTCCAACTTTAAGCTTCAACTTACGAACTAAGTATTCCAAATCAATCCCAAACCTCTCGGAAACCAAACCACTCATCCCGACATGTCATAAATTATCAAACCAATCTGATGGAAGTCTAAAAGGGAATGGGGTTCTATAACTCCAAACGACCGGTCAGGTCATTAAAATCAATATTTCTTCGTGGAATTATCCCATATTGACCTAGTTCCTAGCAAGGATTTTAGCTTCAATTTAGGAACTATGTGTTCTAAATCACTCTCGAACCTTTCGAAAACTAAATTACGTTTTCCCACAAGTCATAGATCATCAAACCAACCTACCAGAAGTCTCAAATAAGAGAATGAGGTTCTAGAACTCAAAGCCATTGATCAGGTCGTTACAGACAAAATCAATATTTCTTCGGGGAAGGGGTTTGTCCCGCATTGACCTAGTTCCTATCGACCCCGACCTCTTTTTGTTTGTTATGGATATTACCAAACCTATCCTAGCAAGGATTTTAATTAAAATAAGATCAATGTGGGACCAAATAACTATTTTATACTCCAATTTCTTGATTATTAATAAAATATTGCAGGCACGATATGCTACTTTCTTATCTTATACTTAAGGAGTTGGTGGAACAGCAAAATCGAGCTGTCAATTGGCCCTCCCTCTTTTATTTTTATCTTACCTAGATCTCATCTTGCCCTAACTGAGAAGATCGCCGACGGATGCTAGATACAAACAGGACTATTAAAAAATGAAATTTTTATATTTCTATACGCTATTTGAAACTTTATTACCCTCCCTACTCAAGTTTCAATTTAATTATATTCTATATATAAATTTACCAATTATATACACTTTAAAAATTAAATGAGTATCTATTTATATTAGGAATCAATTATTTGTCATCCTTATTCTCTCTCCCTCCTATATACAAATTTACCAATTATTTTAATTTAGTTCTGCGAAAAGGGAGTCGTGTTGAAACTTTTGGGTTGTTGCCTTGATGGAACTGGTTTTGATTCGTCCTTTCTTCATTCTATTGTCTTTCCTTGTAGCATAGTGAGTCCCTTCTGTACTCTACCCTATAATATTTTTGACTCTGAAAGAATACACAAGCACAACGAAGAGCAAAGGAAAAGAGAGCAGCAATTCCATGCTTATTGAAATTCCAGTAATGTAGAGTTGAAGGTGTTGCACAATTGGTGTTCAAATTCCAGTAATGTTGCACAATTGGTGTTCAAATTGAAATTGTCAATCAATAAATTTTGAAGGTGTTTGACTCTCCACCATTGACAGCCATTAAAAAGCCTTGAAGCTTTGAATTCGAATTTGGGTTTTCAAAAACTATTATTTTTTAGACTGGGTGTTATTGCAAACAATTGGGAATATTGTTTGGATTTTATATCTCAATTTTGAGGGTGTTTTGGTAAAGATTAGACTCGATTTTGGTTGAATTTCAGATTGAAACTCGAAGAAGAAGAAGAAGACATGACATACATTATACTTACGAAATTGTAGTAAAGTTGTAGTACAGTTGTAGAAAAATTATATTCTGTTGTTTATATATATTTTTTTAATTAAATATTGTATGAAAGTTGAACAATATTGTATAAAAATTGTATTTAAGTTGTATGATATTGTAGTTGCATATAACTGGGTAGAAATAATGTATAAAAGTTGTAGATAAGTTGTATAATATATAATTAGTTGTATGAAATTTGTTTTTACTATGTATAAATCAGATACAAAATATACAAAAGACATATTGTATAAAAATTATATTTAAGTGGTATGATATTGTAGTTGTATATAACTAGGTAGAAAAAATATATGAAAATTGTAGATAAGTTGTATAATATATAATTAGTTGTATGAAATTTATTTTTACTACATATAAATCAAATACAAAATATACAAAAGACATATTATATAAAAATTATATTTAAGTTGTATGATATTGTAGTTGTATTTAACTGGGTAGAAATAATGTATGAAAGTTGTAGATAAGTTATAGTGTCACATGCAATTCAAAGCACCACCCATGGCTTTCTGGTAGTAACTTGAATCACTTCCATTTGGAAAGATTTTACTGGCCAATGTGCATACTCAGTGCATTAAATTTCATACGCTATCTGTATCGAAAATATTTAGGAAGGAAGAGTCACTTTTTATTTGTAGAGTTGTTAGTAATAAGATATTATAATCAGAAGCAAGAGGTATAAAATGGACCTCAGAAGTTGGAATATATACAGAGAAAGATAGGATGAGGTGAGTGAAATGATTAAAGTTTTGATTTTTTTGATAGTATTTGGTTTGGTTGATAAAGGAAAGCTTCCAAATTTGTGAGGTAACGTGGCTGACTAGCTAAGCCCATCCCTTTGCTCCTTTCCAAAATTTTAGATTTCGATCACCACTGAAATATTGGAAAATAAAATACTGAATACACGTAGGAAAAAAAATCTAAATTGCATTTGTTTGGAGAGAAGAGGGACAGAGGAGAGAAAAAAGGAAAAGGGTATAACTAAATCCCTTGATTGAAAGCACAAATAATTGATTGGGAGCCTTTTAAGGTGGATTGTATATATTTTATAACTAAAATGTGTTTAGGTTGGGTAAATACTAAAACATGGATATTTTTCATAATAAGATTTTAAATAGTGGATAGGAATGAAAATATCCCTTAAACAATCGTGGAGATAATATTCTTTAAAGCATAATTATTTCCTATTGATGATTAGAGAGGATTCATATAGTATGTACATAATTATTGTTATTGTGTAACTAGATCGGCAATAAAACACACCCTTATTTGAAGTCTCGTAGAGTTAGAAATAGAGGGAAAATAAAAGAACGAAAACTAACAAGTTGTGCATGATTAGTCCAAACAAGTATAGAAAATCATATGGAGAACTTTTATTTCTATGTACACAAAAATAAATTTCTCATTTCCTAATCTCTACATCATACCTTTCATAACAAAGCAACAATTCAACAGAAAAGTTTGCATCGCTCAGATTTCCAGTACTGACTTTTATACTTGAAGAATAGGAAACTGAAAAGCAACCAAAAAAGGAATAGCAAAAGAAAAACACATTTTAAAGAAGGTGAATACTGTTGCGGAAATCGAATATATAGAGTGTGATTAAATCACAACTACTATATCTAAATGTAGCTAATAAATAGTAAATGAGACAATAATAAAAAGAACACCAGAAATTAACGATGTTCGGCAAAATTTGATTTTTGCCTAGTCCTCGGACACAATCAACTTGAACTTTATTTCACTCCAAAAAATACAAGTGAAATACTACAAGAGAGAAAGAAGATTCAAATGCCTTAGGAGATAAGAAGGCAAGCGAGAGATGTTTTCAAATGAACAAAACCCTTGTTATTTATAGAAGGGAAATGGCCTTAATAATGTCATGCATGACATTATATTAAGTGTGATCATGCAATGTAAATGCATGAAAAATGCATCTACCAATTTTTTCCTAAAGGAGGCTTCAAATGTTCACACTGGAGATGGTGCAAAGATGCAGGAAACATTACTGTAATTATGCCCTTCCTTTGGCCCAACTTCCAAGTGGTGGTATTAGTACTTCGTACTCATTCTACTGGAGGGCAAGCTGGGGAAGGCACAAGCATGATAATGAAGGTCACAAGAGCTGGAAATAGTCATAAAGAGTCCAGTTATTCATTATCGAGGCAGCAATTTCCAACTGGATATTTGGAGGCTATGCATTATGATACATCAAGAAGCTCATCTCATACAACTAGTAAGATACACAAGGAACACAACAGAGTGGAAAAATCACAGTTCACTCATGGATCACTCTTGAACTATGGACGAGAAAAGGAAAGGTCAGCACAGAAGTTTGGCACTAGACAGTATGCACAGCAGGAGCAGATAGCCATATTTGGAATCTTGAAGATGCAAAGATCAATGAATGTAGATCATGTAATCAGCCAACACATGCAAATACAAAGGAAATCATCACATTTGAAAACCAGAACAGAACAGGCAACAATGGAGAACAAATGCATGACAATGCAGTACATGGCTATGTTTGTAATAGGCTAGTTTTTATACATATTTTAGTCCTTATTTTTCATATTCTTATTAGATCATATTGTAATATCAATTTTGGGCCTCACAAGCTCAAAGTTGATAATAGGATCTATGTAGTGCACATATACTATCGTCTTACTCATCGTAAGACACCATGCTACTTGATTTTATTTTATTATATATATATATATATATATATATAAACTAGCCCTAGGCACACTGCCTAGTGGATTTACTAAAAAAAAAAATATTCATACTAGTTCACATTAATCTTGTCAAACTCAACAAATCTCTACCTTGGCAAGATTTCATTTTTTTTTTCAATTTTTTCTCACTGATAAATTTTGATTGTGCCTTCAACTTTAATCTTCAAAGTTCAACAATGTTGATCAAGTTCAAACAATGTTGAAACTTGATCGCAGTCACTACTTTTGTTAGCATATCAGCAGGGTTGTCTATAGTACGAATTTTCTACACCGTGACTCCACCTTCTTCTCTAATATCTCGTATAAAGTGATATCGAACATCAATGTGCTTCGTCCTTGCATGATAAACTTGATTCTTTGCTAATTGGATAGCACTCTGACTATCACAAAATAGTGTGATGCTTTCTTGATCAATACCAAGCTCTCTAAGCAATCCTAGAAGCCAAATTGCCTCCTTTACAGCCTCCGTAATTCCCATGTACTCTGCCTCAGTAGTAGACAAAGCAACCGTTGACTGCAAACTAGACTTCCAACTAACTGGTGCATTTGCAAAAGTGAAAACATAACCAGTAGTTGATCTACGCTTGTCCAAATCACCCGCATAATCCGAGTCACAATATCCAACTAGATACTGACTATCTTTCAGCTCAAAAATCAATCCAACATCTACAGTATTACGAATATACCGTAGAATCCATTTCACAGTTTGCCAATGCTCCTTTCCTGGATCATGCATATACCTGCTTACAACTCCGATAGCATATGAAATATCAGGTCTTGTGCAAACCATTGCATACATCAAGCTACCAACCGCATTTGCATATGGCACTCTTGACATATACTCTCATTCAGCTTCATTCTTCGGCAACATAGCAGCAATAAGCTTAAAGTGAGGAGCAAGAGGAGTGCTAATCGACTTCGTGTTCTCATTCATGCCAAATCGATCTATTACTCTCTTCAAGTATTCTTTCTGAGATAAATAGAGTTTCTTTGAATGTCTATCTCTTTTTATCCCCCATGCCAAGAATTTTCTTCGTCTCACCCAAATCCTTCATCTCAAACTCCTTTCTTAGTTGAATCTTCAACTTCTCAATTTCCTCTTGACTTTTGGAAGCTATCAACATATCATCAACATATAGGAGAAAATATATGAAGGATCCTTCTTCAAGCTTGCACAAATACACACAATGATCATATTTGCTTCTTTTGTACTTCTGCCGCAATATAAACTTGTCAAATCGTTTGTACCATTGTCTAGAAGATTGTTTCAATCCGTACAATGATTTTTTTAGTTTGCACACCATATTTTCCTTTTCAGCAACTTTGAATCCTTCTGGCTGAGTCATATAGATTTCCTCTTCCAAGTCTCCATGTAAAAATACAGTTTTTACATCTAACTGAACTAGTTCCAAATTCAATTGTGCTACCAAAGCCAACAAAACTCAAATGGAGGAGTGTTTCACGACCGGAAAAAACACCTCATTGTAATCAATTCCCTTCTTTTGAGCGTACCCTTTGGCCACCAATCTTGCTTTGTAGTGAACATCTTCTTGGTTAGAAAATCCTTCTTTCTTTGCAAATACCCATTTGCACCCAATTGTTTTCTTGCCATAAAGGAGATTGGCCAATTTCCATGTGCAATTCTGATGAAGGTACTGCATTTCTTCATTCATGACAATCCTCCACTTATCTTCTTCTGAACTTTGGACTGCGTCTTTATAAGTGGTAGGAACACCATCAGCTACAATTGATGCTGCACAAGCCACCGTCTCTATGAGACGAACAGGTTTCTTTATTGTTCTTTTTGGCTTACTGGTTGCTATTGATTCAAGTTGTTGTTGGGGTTCCTGAGTTGGAATCTCCCCTTCCACTAACTCTTCTTCCAGGGGAAAATCTTCTATTGTTTCCTCATTTTCTCCCTGTGTTGGGAAAATTAATTTTTCCTCAAACTCCACCTGCTTTGAAGCACCATCGGTTTGTTTGACATCTTCAACTATCACCTTATCTGTTATGGCAGATTCATCAAAGGTAACATCTCTGCTGAATATAATTTTTCTTGTCTCTGGACACCATAATCGGTATCCTTTGACTCCAGAAGTAATCCCCATAAATATAGCTTTCTTTGCCCTCGGATCCAATTTTGACTCTTTCACATGATAGTATGCAATTGAGCCAAACACATGCAAAAAATTATAATCTTCAGTATGTTTTCCATACCATTTTTCAAATGGTGTCTTGCCACCAATAGCGGCAGATGGTAGATGATTAATGAGGTGGCATGCATATATTATTGTCTCAGCCCAAAATTCTTTGCCCAAGCCAGCATTAGACAACATACACCGAACCTTCTCCAGCAAAGTCTGGTTCATACGTTCTGCCACTCCATTCTGTTGTGGTGTATTTCTGACGGTGAAATGTCTCAAAATGCCATCATCTTCACAAATCTTATTATAAAGATCATTTTTGTATTCTCCACCGTTATCTGTGCGAAAACACTTTATCTTTCTGCTTGTTTGAGTCTCTATCATCGCCTTCCATTTGAGAAAAATTTCCAACACCTCATCTTTGGTTTTCATAGTATACACCCACACTCTTCGGGAAAAGTCATCAATAAAGGTTACAAAATAGTGTTTCCTACCTAATGAAGGTGTTTTGGAAGCACCCCAAACATCAAAGTGAACATAATCCAAAATACCTTTAGTATTATGGATAGCTGTTCCAAATTTAACCCTTGTCTATTTTTCCTTGACACAATGCTCACAAAACACCAAATTGCAAGTCTTTACTCCTTTTAACAATCCTTGATCTGATAAAATTTTCAAGAATTTTCCTCCAGCATGTCCCAAGTGCATGTGCCATAACTTGGTTGCTTCTGCCTCCTTGTCATCACTGGATGTCACTATTGTTATCCCAATAACTGTACTACCGTGATAGTGGTACATATTATTATTTTGCCGAATTCCCTTCATTATTACTAGTGTACCGGAGCATATTCTTATTATCATATTTTCTGCAATGACTTTGAGTCCCTTTGACTCTAGGGCTCCTACAGAAATGAGATTTTTCTTCAATTCTGGTACGTATCGAACATCTGTTAATGTTCTTATCAATCCATCATGGTTCCATAATCGGATTGAACCAATACCATATGCGGTAAGAGGATTGTTATTCGCGGTGTGAATAACTCCACATTCTCCTTCTTGAAAAGCAATGAATCAGTCCCTGTTGGGACACATATGATAGCTACAAGCTGAATCCATCAGCCATATGTCAGATGGTTTGAATGGCTCAGTTGTAACTAGTGAGAAATCAAAGTCGTCACAATCAGCTACATTTGAATCCATGACAACCTTCCCATTGTTAGGTTTGGCCTTGTTTTTCAACTTTGGACAGTCTTTCTTCTAGTGCCCTCTTCTCGGCAAAAGGCGCATTCATCTTTGCTGGGTCTGGATCTTGACTTGGATCTTCCTTTCTTCGTTCTCATATGATTTTGAGAACGACCTCTCACAACCAGTTCTTCTCCTTCTCTACTCTTTTGCTTTTCTCTCTTTCTTTGTTCATAGTTGTATAAGGCAGAACAAACTTCTTTGAGAGATACTTCATCATTCCCATGAAGTAAAGTTGTTTCGAGGTGCTCGTACTAATCGGGAAGTGAACTTAATAACATGAAGGCCATATCTCCATCACTAAAGGTCACGTCCATATTCTGCAAATTTGTCGCCAACTTATTAAAGCTGGTGATATGATCATTCATTGTAGTACCAGGAACATATGTGAAGCGCAACAGTCTTTTTTTCATGTAAAGTTTATTTTGACTATTTTTCTTCAAGAATTTATCCTCCAATGCATTTCACAATTTACTTGCAAAAGATTCTTTTGTGTATGGATACTTCTGTTCTCTTGCGAGATAAGATCGAATGGTACCACAAGCAACGCGGTTGATAATCTTCTAATCTCTTTCTCCGATATTATCTGGTTTCTTTTCTTCTATGACAATATCTAGCCCTTGTTGAAAAAGGATATCAAGAACCTCAGCTTGCCACATCCCGAAATGTCCTGACCCGTCAAAAATTTCAACTGCAAATTTCTCATTTGACATAATTATTATCATAAGCGAAGATGCCAACGACGTATTACTGACACCCGATGTGGACTCTTCATTTTTATTATCTCTCATTTTTTGCTACAGATACTATTTATTTGCTGACAGTACAGAACACCAAAGTAATTCTTTTCTGATGTGGAAGTTCAGACTATGCTGCAACCACAGAGCATACTAAGATAGAACCTTGGCTCTGATACTAATTGTTGCGGAAGCCGAATATATAGAGAGTGATTAAATCACAACTATTATATCTAAAGGTAACTAATAAATAGTAAATGAGACAATAATAAAAAGAACACCAGAAATTAACGAGGTTCGGCAAAATTTGATTTTTGCCTAGTCCTCGGACACAATCAACTCAAACTTTATTTCACTCCAATAAATACAAGTGAAATACTACAAGAGAGAAAGAAGATTCAAATGCCTTAGGGGATAAGAAGGCAAGTGAGAAATGTTTTCAAATGAACAAAACCCTTGCTATTTACAGAAGGGAAATGGTCTTAATAATGTCATGCATGATATCATATTAAGTGTGATCATGCAATGTAAATGCATGAAAAATGCATCTGCCAATTTCTTCCTAAAAGGAGGCTTCAAATGTTTACACTGGTTAACATTAATCTTGTCAAATTCAACAAATACATAATATCTCACTAGTGCTAACAATCATATCCTCACATAACTATTTCAGGTTTCAATATGCTAGATTTGATCTCCTTGTGGGGCAAAACTACACCTCCGTTGCTGTAAATTTCATCACAGACATGGACATCTTCTCCAAGAATGGTCATGTTCTCTACACGAGCCCATTGTCCAACCGTAGAATGCCAGCCAATGATGCTACTTGAGATGCAGGCATGTTTCTTGATGCGGACTCCTCGCATCACGGTGCAGCGGGAGAGTCTAACTCCAGACTCAATAACACAACCAGAACCAATTGCAACATCTGGTCCTATCAAACAACCCTCTCCAATCTTGGCAGACTCATCCACTATGACATTTCCAACAATGTGAGATCCTGAAGCCAATTTAGGTGAAGAATTCTTCTTTAAAGAATCCAGGTAGAGTCTGAGGCCAGCAATGTAATCTCTTGGCTGACCAATGTCCATCCAAAATCCTGGTAAGACCATAGCATATAGTTTTTCCTCTGCTGCAATTTTTGGGAAAACCTCTTTCTCGATTGATGTTGGCCGTAATTGAATTCTATCTAGGACAGAAGGATTCAGCAGGTAAAATCCAGCATTGATCTTGTTGCCAACAAATAACTTTGGCTTCTCTACAAATCTCTCTACTTGCCCTGTCGATTCTTCCATGACGACAACACCATATTTAGAAGGCTCATCCACCTACATCAACCGGAGAACTTTTACCTTTTGCCTCAGAGATGTTGGAATATCCAAAAATTAAGTTTAATTCCAACAGAATTAAAGCTAGGAATTTTACCTTGGTCACCATCAAGGAAGCCTCACCTCCATGGGATTTGTGGAAAGCAATCATCTCCTTGAAAGGATATTCACTGATAACATCACTATTAAGAACAAAAAAAGGTTCACCAGAGTCATCAATCAGCTTATCTCTAGCCAAAGCAAGGGGACCTGCAGTGCCAAGTGGTTCAGTTTCTTGAGAACAGGTGATCTTGATTTCAAGGTTTGCCTCGAATTCTTTCAAGAAGTTGAGCATTACCTGCACCAAAAGACGCTTCTATTCTGTTAAGTTTACAACTATCTAGACTTGGAATATAGCAAATTTGTAATGGATAAGAAAATGACCTCAGGTTGGTAATTAATAGCCAGTACAACTTCAGTTACTCCGACTGCCTTGAGAGCCTCAATCTGAAGAAAAAAGCTTAAGTCAAGATGAATCGTTTAACCACAAAATATTCTAGACTAACAAAGACATTGTACTACATATGCTTTGCTTGCTTCTATTTTAGTTCACTTTTTGAGATCATAATAGAACAGATGCAGGGGGAAGGAAAGCTCAGTACAATAAATTCTGAACATAACACATATTTAAGGATTTTATAGCAATGAGAGGCTTAACTATAACACAAATATAACAAATTTGATGATATACTTAGCTAGAGCAATAAGACAAGTCAAATTGTCTGATACAATTCCAAACCAGAACAAGTAGTTTGTAGTAATAACAATCCAACAACCAAATATATTGATTAGTAAAAACAAATAAAATACGCATATTTGGTGGAATAGGATTGTAAATTGAATAAGCATATTAATGAAACTAGAGGGTATTGTGGAAAAGTACCTGATGCAAAATCATGGGTTTGTTGGCAAATTCAACTAATGGCTTTGGGACACTGAGCGTCAATGGCCTCAACCGAGTACCGAACCCTCCAACAAGAATAAGCGCCTTCATTCTGATATATCAAAGCTCCTGCTAATATAATAAGGCAGAATTTCAGCACAAGAGCCTCACGCATCAGATCCAACGAGTAAAGCTTCCAAGTTATCATGCAGTTCTAACAGAAATATGCCATTAATTAGAGAAACTACATTATCAAATTAACCATAATAACAGAGGAAGACAGAGATGAGGCGTTGAAATATAGAAATTATAAATGAAAATCGAGATCCAGATGAAAACTCAAATTAAAGAATGAGTAGCAGGATTCACCTTAGATCTAGAAAATCCAAAGACTGAGTTGCAGAAAACGGATGGACTAAAGCAACGACGGAGTCAGAGAATTTTCAGAACCAAACAACAACAACGTTGGGAAGTGTCTTTAGGAAGTTTCTGTGGTGTTAGAAGATCGTTGGATAATGGAGGGATATATATACACACAGCTTTGTTAAGTAAGGTATATGTAACTAACAATGACTTTTTATTTTTGAAACTCGGATTACATTTGAAATCGGTTGGCGTTCGATTGCGTTTCTTTTTCTTCTGATGGACTAAGATTTTAATTGTCCTTTTTTTTAATAAAAAAGGAATGTTAATTTCTGAGCTGACATTATGGGGAACGGTGATTGGGTTGCTTCTAAATCACGGGTTAATCATGAGGCTGGCGTATACTCTGCCTTGTTGGCAAATCAGCGATAAATTGAAGTCCAGTAGGTGGAAAGGCCCCTAGGAATTAGGATTATAGAATATACATTTACAGTTTAGTCACACTTTCGATTTCTCATAGTTGCAGAGTATCACTGGATTTCAGTATTTTAAATACCAGTAAAATGTTACTTAATAAAGAACCATTGTTTGAGCAAAATTACAAGTGAAATAATAATTTTTCTCACAAATATTCAATTTGTATTTAGAGAAAACACAACTATAACTTCCAAATAGTATTTCTTTTCAACTTCAACTCAAAATAATTTTTTTAACTTCGACCAAATATTGTACAAAAGCTTACTCTCTGTATACGGTCGAAATAGGTTTCGGCCTTAGCACGTCCGATCGAGTTCAAATGATGATTTATCGAAGTGAGATCCCGAAGGTGGAGCAAACTATCCTCGAACCTGGGAGGCCGATCCGTGTCAAAGTTCGATATCATTACCAAGCTCGAATCAAAATCTACCATGCTGACAATTCAGAGACCAACCGACATTGACCTCGAATCAATTCGAGGGCTCGATCCAGGATCGGGCTCGAACCAAGATCATGAGTTTGAGAGCCGAATTCAAGCTCAAACCAAAATCGAGGGTCCTAAGCAAGATCGAGCTCACAGACAAAAGCCGTTGCAATCCCACTAGAGAGAATCTTGGCAGAAATTATGGAAAAGATGACTTATCATGGGTCTCTCACTGAATGTTTATCTTATTATGCTTAGAGCAAAATCCCTCCACTATAAAAGGGCTTGGTTACTATTTCTGTAGGACAAGTTTTTGAGGGTTTACATTGTAATAAAAGTGTTATATTCTTCTACAATAAAGAATTGTTCATTCAGATTTCTTACATTGATTCTATTTGTTGAATCCTAAGATTCTTTGTTCCTGGCAACCTTACCTATTTCGGATTCTCTCTAATCTATATTTATATTTCTATTAATCCTTACATTTTGTGTCAAGTTACGCCACATATCCTCAGAACTCCGTATAAATTCAATTCTATCCATTTTTCGGGTAAACAGTTTGGCGCCCACCGTGGGGTCCGAGGATAACAGTGGTTATTTGATACAAATCTGAAAAAACACGCCATTGTGCCTTGCACTCATTTCCGAAAACATCTTGAATTTCGGATCAGCTGCGAATAACCACCAATCAAATGGCTTCACCAATCGATTACGAAGCCGGCCTTCAAGATGAAACCAACAACTTGGCACCTGGTGCCGGAAGGCCAATTAACGATGGCACCGAGGCTCAAATCGAAGTACCCAAAATTCGAGCCGAAATACCACTGGATGTCAATTCACAAATAGCTTTGGAGGCAAATCAGCGCTCCGAACCGGAAAGATGCATTCAGGGCGGTACTCGATCTGTAGCCCGAGATACCCAAAATGCGGGAGAAATCGGGGCCAGCTTACATATGATCTTCGAGAGGCTACAAGCCCAACAAGTAGCGATAGCTTAGCTACAGAGCCAAACTCGCGCACAAAGCAGGCCGGATTCCAATCCACTTCGGGAAGTCACCCCCAGAACAGAGCCCGCCATAGTGAAATATAACGAGCAAGAATCGGGGACTACTCCCGGAATTACTAAATTACTCGAGGAACTCACAAAATGAATCGAAGCCAACGACAAGAGGGTGGAAACGTACAATGCCAGGGTCGACCAAATCCCTGGGGCTCCACCAATGATAAGGGGGCTTGATTCGAAAAATTCATACAAAAGCCTTTTTCATCGAGTGCGGCACCAAAGCGAATCCCCAAAAAATTCCGTATGCCCGAAATTAACAAATACAACGGTACGACCGATCCTAATGAACATGTCACCTCTTACACATGTGCCATAAAAAGCAACGATTTGGAAGATGATGAGATCGAATTCGTGTTGTTGAAAAAGTTCGGGAAGACCTTCTCGAAGGGAGCAATGATCTGGTACCACAATTTACCACTGAATTCCATCGATTCTTTTGCCATGTTAGCAGATTCGTTCGTAAAGGCACATGCTGGTGCCATAAAGGTTGCAACAAGGAAATCAGACCTCTTCAAAGTAAAGCAAAGGGAGGATGAAATGCTGAGGGAATTCGTATCCCGATTTCAAATGGAACGTATGGAATTACCCTCGGTGACAGACGATTGGGCCGTACAAGCTTTCACCCAAGGGTTGAACGAGCTAAGTTCGACAGCATCACATGGGCTGAAATAAAATTTGATCGAGTATCCGGCAATAACGTGGGCAGATGTACATAATCGACACCAATCGAAAATTAGGATCAAGGATGATCAGTTGGCAGCTCCGTACGGACACGTTTATCAGAACAGGACAGTTACTAAAAACCAAAAGGAGATCGACAGAGAACAAAGGTCGAACAGAGACCGATATCGACCGTATGTCGTAGATCGGGTGAACAACGGTTCAGCACGCAATGCAGTTCGGAATAGTCGAAGGATCGATCGAGGACAAAATTCTGGGGGCTTATGAGTAAGAGCGGCATCGATAAATATGCCGATCCTATAGAAGCACCTCGATTATCAGAATATAACTTCAGCGTTGGTGCATCCGCTCTCGTGTCAGCCATCGGACGCATCAAAGACACTAAATGGACTCGACCCATGCAGACCGATCCTGCCCGAATAAATCCCAATCAAACGTGCGAATATCATGGTATCCATGGCCACAGAACGGAATATTGTAAGCAACTAAGGGAGGAAATAGCTCGCTTGTTTAACAAAGGGCACCTTCAGAAATTTCTAAGTGATAGGGCGAAGAATCATTTTAAAAGCAGGGATTTCAGCAAGCAAAACGAGCAAGAAGAACCGCAACACGTCATCCACATGATCATCGGAGGTATCGATACCCCTCAGGGACCAGTACTTAAACGCACTAAAACATCGACGGTGAGGGAAAAACGATCTCGGACTCAAGATTACGCACCCATGGGGACTTTGTCCTTTGATGATGAAGATGCAGAGGGGGGTCATCCAACCTCATAACGATGCACTGGTAATATCCGTACTCATGAATAAAACTAAAATTAAGCGTGTGTTAATCGATCCAGGTAGCTCGGCCAACATCATCCGATTGAAGGTAGTAGAGCAGCTCGGCCTACAGGATCAGATCGTACCCACAACTCTGGTCCTAAACGGGTTCAATATGACATGCGAAACCACCAAGGGTGAGATAATCCTACCAATAAACGTGGCCGGAACCATCCAGGAAATAAAGTTTCATGTGATCGAAGGCGATATGAGATATAACGTCCTTTTCGGAAGGCCATGGATCCATAACATGAGAGTTGTACCTTCGACCCTACACCAGGCCCTCAAATTCCCGACATCGGGAGGTGTCAAAATGGTGTACGGAGAACAGCCAGCCACAAAGGAAATGTTCGCCGTCGATGAAGCTAAACCAATGTCCTCACTTTCTCTGATAAAAGGATTGGGCCCGGAAGGAGAATGAGACACCAAATAGCAATCACAGACATCGGCTTCGACCCAGCCAGACAACCAGAAGATCGAAGAGGATGATGATCAAAGGGTCCCTCGATCTTTCGTGATTCCTGATGACTCCGACGCCACCAAATCAACAATCGAGGAACTAGAGCAAGTCATATTAATCGAACATTGGCCCGAGCGAAAGGTATACTTAGGAACGGGGTTGAGCCCCGAACTCAGGAAGAAACTCGTTCAATTTCTTATCGATAACATCGATTGTTTTACCTGGTCCCATTTAGATATAACAGGGATCCCGCCGGATATAACGACGCATCGGCTAAGTTTGGACCCCAGGTTCAGACCGGTGAAGCAAAAGAGAAGACCCCAGTCCGAGAGAAAGCACGCGTTCATAAAAGGCGAGGTAACCAAGCTTCTCAAAGTAGGGTCCATTCGGGAGGTGAAATATCCCGAATGTCTAGCCAACGTAGTTATAGTCCATAAAAAAGGGGAATAAACTTAGAATGTGTGTGGACTATAAGAATTTGAACAAAGCATGCCCCAAAGATTCCTTTCCGCTGCCCAACATCGATCGCATGATCGATGCCACGGCCGGCCACGAGATCCTCACTTTTCTCGATGCCTATTCCGGGTATAATCAAATCTAGATGAACCCAGAGGACCAGGAAAAAGACTTCATTTGTCACCAAATATGGAACGTATTGTTATAATGTAATGCCCTTCGGGCTAAAAAATGCAGGGGCTACTTACCAACGCCTAGTAAATAAAATATTTGAAGAACAAATAGGAAAATAAATGGAAGTTTATTGATGACATGTTAGTTAAAGTCCCTGCGCGCAGAGGACCATTTGACTCATTTACAGGAAACGTTCGAGATTTTAAGGAAATACAACATGAACCTCAACCCCGAGAAATGTGCTTTCGGGGTCGGTTCGGGCAAGTTCCCCGGCTTCATGGTGTCACATCGGGGAATAGAGTTTAACCCCGATAAAATCAATGCCATCGAAGACATCGTCGTTCTGAACAGCGTGAAGGCCGTACAAAGGCTAACGGGTCGGATTGCAGCCTTAAGCCGGTTCATCTCAAGATCATCTGACCGAAGTCACAAATTCTTCTCTCTACTCAAAAAGAAGAACGAATTTGCTTGGATCCCGGAGTGCCAATAAGCATTAGAGGAACTGAAGCGATATCTATGAAGCCCACCGCTACTCTACACTCCAAAAATAGACGAAAAACTTTGTTTGTACTTGGCAGTATCGGAAGTCTCCGTAAGCGGTGTCCTGGTTTGAGAGGAGCAAGGTACGCAATTCCCCGTTTATTATGCGAGTCGAACCTTAGGAGAAGCGAAAACTAGATATCCGCTCCTAGAAAAATTGGCACTTGCACTGATAAGCACCTCAAGAAAGTTAAGGTCGTACTTTCAATGTCATCCCATATGTGTGTTAACCACTTACCCGCTTCGTAATATTTTGCACAAACCCGAGTTATCAGGCCGACTGACCAAATGGGCCGTCGAACTCAGTGGGTACGATATCAAATATCAACCCCGCACGGCCATCAAGTCTCAAATTTTAGCAAACTTCGTGGCCGATTTCACTCCAGCCCTCGTACCCGAAGTCGAAAAAGAACTATTGAAATCATATACATCATCAGGGGTATGGATCCTTTTTACGGACGGGGCTACGAACGTAAAAGGGTCCGGGCTGGGCATAGTTTTGAAACCACCCACGGGTAGTACTATTAGGCAATCTATTAAAACTATCAGGTTGGCTAACAACGAGGCCGAGTATGAAACCATGATTGCAGGTCTCGAGCTAGCTAGAAACTTGGGAGCAAAAGTCATTGAAGCCAATTGCGACTCCTTGCTGGTGGTGAGTCAAGTAAACAAAACCTTCGAAGTTCGAGAAGGTAGAATGCAAAGGTATTTAGATAAACTGCTTGTCACTTTGCACCATTTCAAACGATGGACTTTACGGCATGTACCGAGGGAACAGAATAATAAGGTCGATGCGCTTGCGAATTTGGGGTCGTCGGTCGAGGTAGATGATTCGGGCTCGGGGAATGTTGTTCAACTTTCGAGATCGGTAATCCAAGAAGGTCACGCCAAAATAAATTCTACAAGCTTAACCTGGGATTGGAGAAACAAGTATATTGAATACTTGAAGAGCGGAAAACTCCCATCGGACCCTAAAGATTCCAGAACCCTACGGACTAAAGCTGCTCGATTCACGTTGGTTTCGGACGGAACGCTGTATCGAAGAACGTTCGATGGACCGTTGGCAGTATGCTTGGGTCCGGGAGATACCGATTATATCCTACGGGAAGTGCACGAGGGTACTTGCGGGAATCACTCTAGAGCCGATACATTAGTTCGAAAAATAATCATAGCAGGGTATTATTTGATCGATATGGGCAAAGATGCGAAGGAATTTGTTCGCAAGTGTGACAAATGTCAAAGGTTTGCACCGATGATCTACCAACCCGGAGAGCAACTCCACTCAGTCCTATCCCCATAGCCGTTCATGAAGTGGGGAATGGATATCGTCGGCCCTCTGCCATCGACCCCAGGTAAAGCCAAATTCATTTTATTTATGACTGACTATTTTTCTAAATAGGTTGAAGCGCAGGCGTTCGAAAAAATAAGAGAGAAAGAAGTTATAAACTTTATTTGGGATCATATCATATGCCGATTCGGGATACCCGCCGAAATAATGTGTGACAACAGAAAACAATTCGTTGGCAGCAAAGTAACGAGATTCCTCGAAGACCACAAGATAAGAAGGATACTATCGACTCCATACTACCCCAATGGGAATGGACAGGCCGAATCAACGAACAAAACTGTCATTCAAAACTTAAATAAGAGATTGAACGACGCTAAAGGGAAATGGAGAGAAATCCTGCCCGAAGTCCTTTGGGCATATCGTACGACGTCAAAATCCAGTATGGGGGCGTCCCCATTCTCCTTAGTATATGGGTTCGAAGCATTGATACCAGTCGAAGTTGGTGATCCCAGTGCCAGATTTCAATTCGCGATGGAAGAATCAAATAACGAGGCCATAAATACCAGCCTCGAACTATCGGACGAAACACGAGAAGCTGCTCTCGTCCAATTGGCCGCCCAAAAGCAGCGAATCGAAAGATATTATAACCGAAGAACCAAGCTCCGCCATTTCAAACCTGGGGACTTAGTGTTAAGAAAAATTACCATCAATACCCAAAATCCGAACGAAGGAAAACTAGGACCAAATTGGGAAGGACTATATCAGGTGCTCGAGAACATCGGAAAAGGATCGTACAGGCTCAGCATTATAAACGGCAAACAGCTATCAAGCAGCTGAAATGTATCACATCTAAAATGGTACTATTGATAAAGTACAACCTTTCTATATTCGTTATATCTCAAAACTGGCCCCTGTAGAAATCCGAACAAGGGCTAAGATGGCTCTCTCGCTTGAAAGTACGTGTTGCACTCTTTTTCCCTTAGACCGGTTTTATCCCAAATGGATTTTTCGGCAAGGTTTTTAATGAGGCAATCGTTGATCGTACAACATTTACAACAATATCCGAGCCTCACAGGGAAGTTATTTCACAACAACAGGGTTCCAATAGGAAATATTGTAAGAGCCAAATGGTCGAAGCGAACCATGCTCATATAGATTGGCCTGAACCCAGGCGTGTAATAACGTGCGAAGAAAGTTCTCTTCTTTATTGGTTTATTATATCCAAGGAAAATTCCTCTATTTTGAGATTTATTATGCAATCAGAAAATAAACTCGACCATTACGCCTACGGGCTACACTACTTCGAGTTTGAATCATTCACTCGACTAAGCCTACGGGCTATTTTTATTTCGAGTTCGAGCACGCTCACTCGACCATTAAGCCTACGGGCTACTTTTATTTCGAGTTCGAGTTCGAGCTAACACTCACTCGATCATTACGCCTACGGGCTACACTACTCCGAGTTTGAATCATTCACTCGACTAAGCCTACGGGCTATTTTTATTTTGAGTTCGAGCACACTCACTCGACCATTAAGCCTACGGGATACTTTTATTTTGAGTTCGAGCTAACACTCACTCGACCATTATGCCTACGGGCTACACTACTTCGAGTTTGAATCATTCACTTGACTAAGCCTACGGGCTATTTTTATTTCGAGTTCGAGCACGCTCACTCGACCATTAAACCTACGAGCTACTTTTATTTCGAGTTTGATCTAACACTCACTCGACCATTATGCCTACGGGCTACACTACTTCGAGTTCGAATCGCTCACTCCATTAAGCCTACGGGCTATTTTTATTTCGAGTTCGAGCAAATACTCACTCGACCATTACGCCTAGGGGATATGTTTCTTCAAGATCAAACCATTGACAACTAATAAGCCTAAATGTGATCCGGTTTGATCCAGTTTTTTAAATCATTGTGAAAACATTCATAAGGCGTGAGTAAAGTCCTCACAAGACAGGAAACAAAAACAGAAGCAATTCGGCAAAAAGGGAGATATGTCTATACACAAATTTATCTGCATTACAACGTAAACACTAAGAAATAAACTTCTCGGTCAGGAGCGATCTCTTCTTTATCAGCCCCCCCCCCATTTTCGGATCCACTCTCGCTCCCATCATCATCGTCATCGCCATCAAAAACCAGAGCTTCAGCATCAGCTTCGAGTTCTTTGGCCCTTTTTATCTCTTCAGCGAAATCGAAGCCACGAGCATGGATCTCCTCTAGAGTTTCCCTTCTGGATCGGCACTTAGCAAGTTCGGCGACCCAATGCGCCCGAATATCGGCGGACTCGGCTGCCTCTCTTGCCTGGACTTGGGCAGCTTCAGCATCGGCCCGATAGACGGCCACGAGCGCATCCGCATCTACTTTTGCCTTTTCGACATCGGATTCAACCTTGGCAAGTACAGAGGCCAATCGAGCCTCAAGCTCCTCAATTCTTCTTTCTTGAACCAGGCCTTTATCCTTCATTTTCTGAAGTTGGGTTTCGTACGATGATAACTAGGCTCGAGCAGTCTCTTTTTCCACAGCAAAGCGGTCCATACCTTCTTTCCACCGCAAAGACTCCGTCTTATCATGTCGGCCTCCTCACGAAGCTTCCCGATCATCTCGATTTTTTGCTGCAGCTGTGAGACCGAAATGTTAGCAATCATTTTGGTATCAAGCCTATAGGCTTTCAAAAGCATCATTACCTGCTCAGACAAATCGGTCTGATCTCGATAAGCCTTGGCCAGCTCAGCTCGTAGGTCTTTTATTTCATGTTCTCTCTGCCCTAGGGAAAGTTTAAGAGAGTTCCTCTCGTCAGTAGCCCGTTAAAGGTCGGCCGCGTATCGATGCAGCTCATTCTGGGATCGAGAACATTGTTCTCGATGAACTGCCACTACCTACAAAGAAACAAGAAACAGAGTTAATGAAAAACAAACATAAAGATAGTACCGACAAAATAATTTTAAAACCTCACCTGATTCAAAGCTTGCCGCAATCCATGAAAAAGATCTGATTCATCACCAGCACCGGCAACGTCCTCAATACCAGTAAATAAGTTACGAAAGGGATCTTCTTCATCGTGAGGCATGTCTAGATCGAGGGCTCCCAGAGCCTGAGCTTCCCGAATCACCCCTGCGGAAAAAGAGGGAAAGGTAAGAGAATCCTCGATTGCTGTTGCCCCAAATGAATCGCCTGGAGCGTCCTCCTCGGTTCGAAGGGGTTCGAGGGTCTCTACGGTTATATCCTCTGCTGGTTGAACCCGATGAGATGCATCTTCGATATCTGATAGTTCGGGGACTCTACCCGAATCCTTCTCCGGTATACCTTCAGTTCGAGGCAGAGCCTCATGGAGCATCATCGATCCAGCCGGCGATGCATCGGTGGTTCTCTTCGTTCGGACCGCCAGCGCAGACTCATCGTTCTCTTCTCCTGCTTCTTCATCTTCATCCCTTAGACGCAGAACGAATTCCATGGTCAAAGGGATGACATTCTTGTTCGGCTTACGAGCCATCCTCTTCTTCGGTTTTAGACCTTCGGAAACCGAGGCTCTTTTCCTTTTATTTTCCTTCACCAACTTTGGGACAGAGGCCAAAATTTCCTCCTCATTGGATAAGGGCCTCAAAACCTCGTCTTTACCCAAACCTTCATATGGAAAACCTTAATGAAATATTTTGAAAACTACCTCATTTGGATCATCTAAGAGTCCGAGAAATGAGCTTACCGTGATTTTTGGCCTCTCACCGACCCTTTGACAAATCACGCCATGAGCGCTCGGCGTATTTGGAGGTCGAAACAAGGGCTTGTACCCAGTTCTTGAGATCGGGGATTGCTCCGGGCATCCAGGGAACTGCTACATCAAGAAGAAGAGGGAGTGTTGATGAGAGAATAAATGAAAGAAGAAAATAGAAGTAACAGCAAGATCACACTTACGTTTCATGTTCCACTCCTCGGGAAAGGGCATCTTTTCAGTCGGGATCAAGTTCGAAGTCCTTACTCGAACGAACCTGCCCATCCAAACCCGGTCCCTGTCCTCGTCAATACTCGAGAACAGAGCCTTGGTAGCCCGACACTGGAGTTTTATTAACTCCCCTCGAAAAAGTCGAGGATGGTACAATCGGATAAGATGATCGAGGGTGAAGACATCCCCTCGATCTTGCTCACAAAATATCGGATCAAGATAACGATCCGCCACAAAGAAGGATGGACCTGGCCTAGGGTTACTTGGTATTATCGACAGAAGTCAATAATAACGGAATCAAAGGGACCTAAAGTGAAAGGGTAAGTATACACATTCAAAAACCCTTTCACGTAAGAAGTGATATCTTCGTCGGGCGTAGGAATTATTATTTCTTTCTCACCCCAATTGCAATCTTTCTTTAGCTGTTCGAGGTACTTTTCGGTTATCGAACACATGTACCTCGATACAGGCTCACACCGGCCAGGGACCGATGAACCTTTATCGACCTTAAAATCTGAAGAAAGGACACACGCCCCGGGAACACACTCCTCAGGCCGTGGTTCTGCCGGTGTCTCATCGGCGGCACACTGTGAAGATGAAGCTTTCTCTTTCTGAGGAATGGTTTGCGATGTTTTTGCCATTTTAGAATTCAAAGGTGGGGAGTAGAAGAAAGGGACAAAGATTTGGTAGAATTGAAGAGGGATTTTTGCAGAAAGATAAAAGATGTAAAAATGGTAAAAGATAAAAGATAGGGTTATTTATAGGTCCAAGCGATGGCGGTTCAATATCAACAATGGCCGACCACCGCCTGACATGCGTTAAATGCCTTGAAAGACTAAACTGACGGGACAGCTACCAGATGCATCATGGTCGAACCCGATGAAAATGACAGGATATAATCCGATCGAGCTGTTAAAAAATCGTATCATTTCTCGCCACATTCTTTCTGAAAAACGAGGGGACTATCTGTATACGGTCGAAATAGGTTACGGCCTTAGCACGTCCGATTGAGTTCAAATAATGATTTATCGAAGTGAGATCCCAAAGGTGGAGCAAACTATCCTCGAACCTGGGAGGCCGATCCGTGTCAAAGTTCGATATCATTACCAAGCTCGAATCAAAATCCACAATGCTGACAATCCAGAGACCAACCGACATTGACCTCGAATCAATTCGAGGGCTCGATCCAGGATCGGGCTTGAACCAAGATCATGAGTTCGAGCCGAAATCAAGCTCAAACCAAAATCGAGGGTCCTAAGCAAGATCGAGCTCATAGACAAAAGCCGTTGCAATCCCACTAGAGAGAATCTTGGCAGAAATTATGGAAAAGCTGACTTATCATGGGTCTCCCACTGAATGTTTATTTTATTATGCTTAGAGCAAAATCCCTCCACTATAAAAGGGCTTGATTACTATTTCTGTAGGACAAGTTTTTGAGGGCTTACATTTTAATAAAAGTGTTATATTCTTCTACAGTAAAGAATTGTTCATTCAGATTTCTTACATTGATTCTATTTGTTGAATCCTAAGATTCTTTGTTCCTAGCAACCTTACCTATTTCGGATTCTGTCTAATCTATATTTACATTTCTATTAATCCTTATATTTTGTGTCAAGTTACGCCACATATCCTCGGAACTGCGTATAAATTCAACTCTATCCATTTTTCGGGTAAACACTCTCCTTTACTCAAACATATGGTACCGAGATGTTCATCAGATTACTTTTCTTTTGCATGTAAAGTAATGTTTAAGAAAAGAAAAAAATGTTGAACTAAATTATCTGGTAAGTGTATATGAATGTCACAATCAAAAAACAATGTTTCTAAGTTTGACTTCACGTAATGTTATTTTCTTTAGTGATAAATAATTATGCAAAAAGGTCTGGTATTATAGAGAACATTCAATGGCGTTATTACAATACATTTTTGTACAAAATAGTTATACAAGAATGCAATCAAATAGAACCTTTCTAAACATTTTTACTTTACAATTGTCTACATTAAAATACAAAAAAGGTCATGAAATAAGGAGGAGTGTAACAACCCAACCGGTCGTTTTGAGTGTATTATCCCCGACCCCCCCTAATTATTGCCTTCTCTGTGTAATACGTGACTTGCTGGGAGGTTTGGTTTTTGGTTTTAGAGTGAAATGGGACACATAATCCCTAAATTGAAAGTTTAAGTTGAAAAGGTTGACTGGATATTGACTTATGTGTAGATGACTCCGGAATAGAGTTTTGATGGTTTCGTTAGCTCCGTTGGGTGATTTGGACTTCGGAACGTGTCCGGATTGTGAATTGGAGGTCCGTAGTTGAATTAGGCTTGAAATGGCGAAAGTTAGAAATTTAGAAGTTTGACCGAGAGTGGACTTTGTGGATACCGGGCTCGGATTGGGGTTCCAGCAGTTGGAGTAGGTATGTGGTGTCATTTGTGACTTGTGTGAAAAATTTGAGGTCAATCGAATGTGATTTGATAGGTTTCGACATCGAATGTAGAAGTTAGAAGTTAAAAAGTTTATTAGGCATGAATCGATGCGCGATTCATGGTTTTAGCGTTGTTTGATATGATTCGAAGGCTCGACTAAGTTCGTATCGTGTTTAAGGACTTGTTTGAATATTTGATTGAGGTCCCGGGGGCCTTGGGTAAAGTTCGGATGATTATCGGATTAAGTTTTAAGTTAAAAGGGGTGTTGTAGCTAGAGTCTTCTGGTGCAATCGCACCTGCGGAGCTTTTGTGTAATGAACCCGGCCAGTCATTTAGAGAGTTGTAGCCACGTTCCCCTATTTACTGCTCATTTTGTACTTTATAGCTGTTATGTGACTTGCTGGGGTAGTCAGTTCGGGTCCAGGGAATTTCAGAATGAAATGAGACACTTAGTCTCAAGGTTGAAGCTTAAGTTGAAATGTTGATCGGATGTTGACTTATATATAAATGACTCCGGAATGAAGTTTTGATGGTTCTGTTAGCTCCGTTGGGTGATTTTGGACTTAGGAGCATGTCCAGATTTTGATTTGGAGTTTCGTAGTGGAATTAGGCTTGAAATGGCAAAAATTAGATTTTTTGAAAAGTTTGACCGGGAGTGGAATTTTTTATATCGGGGTCGGATTCCGATTCCGGAAGTTGGAATAGGTCCGTAATGTCAAATGTGACTTGTGTACAAAATTTAGGGTCAATCGAACATGATTTGATAGTTTTAGGCGTCGTTTGTAGAAGTTGAAATTCCTTAGCTTCAATAGGCTTGAATTGGGGTGTGATTCGTGTTTTCGATGTTGTTTGATGTGATTTGAGGGTTCTTCTAAGTTCGTATCGTATTTTAGGACTTGTTGGTATGTTTGGTTGAGGTCCCGAGGGGGCCTCGGGTTGATTTTGAATGGTTAACAAATGAAAAATAGGACTTGGTGCATGGCTGAAGGAGGGAGTCTACTGGTGTAATCGCACCTGCGGAGCTTTGATCGTAGGTGCGAGCTGAGGAGCGCAGATGCGGACAAGATTGGGGAGGACTGTGGTCGCAGGTGCGGCGTGATGGGCGGAGAAGCGAAGTGTGTGCAGGTGCGATGGGAATTCCGCACCTGCGATTGCGCAGATGCGAGGGAGAGGACCGCAGAAGCGGAGGCCTAGCTCCAGTGGTTAACTGCAGAAGCGGGTGGAATGTCGCTTCTGCGACGCCGCAGATGCGGTTAAGTTTTCGCAGAAGCGGAAGGGCTGGACAGAACACTTAAATTCAAGGGTTCGCGATTTTTCTTCATTTTAAACATTTCAAGCTCGGGTTTGGGCGATTCTTGAGAGGATTTTCGAGTGGTTTCTTTAGATAAGTCCCTTGTGCTCATTTCTTATCAATAATTTTGTTTCCCCGGTGAATTTTCCACCTAGTTTGTGTGTATTTAAGGTGGAATTTGGGAGTTTGAGGCTAGGGATTTGGAGAGTTTGATCTGGGGATTTGAGTGATGATTTGGTGTCGGATTTTGGTAAGTTTGGTATGGTTGGACTCATGCTCGAATGGGCTTTCGGGTTTTGTGACTTTTAACGGATTTTGAGACGTGGGCTCGGAGGCCGGCTTTTGAGTCGATTTTTGACTTTTGATTAATAACTTAGTATTTTTTTGGAATTGATTCCTTTAGCCCGTGTTGATTATATCGAATTGTTTATGTCTAGATTCGAGGCATTCGGAGGCCGTTTCGCGAGGCAGGGGTGTGTATTAGTAGAGATTTGCTCAGATTGAGATAAGTAATAGTTCTAAATTTAGTTGTGAGGGTATGAAACCCCGTATTATGTGTCATGTGTTTGGTTTTGAAATGACGCACATGCTAGGTGACGGGCGTGTGGGCGTGCACCGTAGGAATTGTGACTTGGTAAATTAAATAGAACTGTGTAGTTGAATAATCTGTTATTTTCCGTACATTCTCCACGTATTAGAGAAATTGAACTGCAACTCATATTAGAAATCATGGTTAGACCATGTGTTGACACTGTAGGGACCCACAGAGGTCGTGTACATGTTGAATTATTTGCTAAATTATTATTTTGTACTCAGTCACAGTTTTATTTGCATATCATATCTCAGTCTCTATTGTTCCTTGTTGATACATTGTATCATTTATGTTTGGGCTGATTTTCATGATTTCTGATATCCCGAGAGACTGGAGAGGTTGATGAATGAGTGAGGCCGAGAGCCTGATTGTGAGGATAATTATGGGATCGGGCTGCACGTCGCAACATATTTCATTGATGTATGCCATGATTGGCTTGTTATAGCGCTTGGGCTGAAGGAGCCCATCCGGAGTCTGTACACACCCCCAGTGAGCGCATGTACCTATTGAGTACCGAGTGTCAAGTGCCGAGTGCTGAGTGTCGAGTGCTGAGCGATTGGGTGGAATGAGTGACTGTGAGGAATGAGTGATTGTGAGGTTGGAGTGAATGGGAGGACTGAGTGACTGTTGCTCTGAGAGGATGCATTTGACTTTCATTTCTGTTGCACTTCAGCTGTCATGTGTCACAGTCTTGTAATTTCTGAGAGAAAATATATTCTGTTTCACCTGAACTTGACATGGATTAACTGTTGTGGCCTAAATTTTCGAACTTGAAAGCATGCCTACCTTCCTATGTTGAAATTAGTGTAACTGAATTATAACTGTGAAGCTCGTCACTACTTTCAGTCCTTTATTTAGTCTTGTTACTTACTGAGTTGGTTGTACTCACGCTACACTCTGCACTTCGTGTGCAGATCCAAGTGTTTCCGGACATGGTGGGTATTGATTCCTTTGCACAGTTGATCGTGTGGAGACCTCAAGGTAGCTGCCTGGCATTTCGCATACCTTGTCTCTCCTTCCCTATCTTTCCGCCTTATGTATTTAGTTTCAAACTATTATAGACAGTACTCCCAGATTTGAGATGTTAGGCGCTCATGTACTTAGTGACACCCCGATGTTGGGAATTTCTATCCATTTTCAGAGTTTTGTTGATTAAAACCTGTGCTATTCTTATTTTTCATTTAAAATTCTGGAAGTATTTTGAAGTGTCAGCTTGCCTAGTACCACGTTAGGTGCCATCACGACAAGCTAAGTTTTGGGTCATGACATTTGGTCGCAAGTGCGAGCTGGGAAGCACAGATGCGGCCAGGAGTGAGGAAGGTTGTGGTCGCAAGTGCGAAGGATTGTCTGCACCTGCGTGGTCGCAGATGCAGAGAGGTTAAGCGTAGAAGCAAGGGGTTAGCGCAGGAGCGGGAAGATGGTCGTACCTGCATCTGCGCAGAAGCGGAGTATTTTCCGCAGGCGCAAAAGCTTTGTTCCAGTGGTTCACCGCAGAAGCGGAAGAATTGTCGCTTCTGCAACACCGCAGATGCGGTTAAGTTGTCGCAGGTGCGGAAAGCCTGGGCAGAAAAGGGAAAAAATCGAGGGTTTGATTTCATTTTCATTTTGGGACTTTGAGAGCTCAGATTGAGGCGAGATTTTGAGGGAATTTCAGAGGAAGCATTTGGGTAAGAATTCTTGACTCGTTTTTGATTAATTCCCATGAATCTACTGTTAATTATACCTTTTAATTATAGTTTTGGAGTTTACAATTTGGGAAAAAATATAGAAGTTCTTAGACCAAGTTTTTGGGTTTTGGAAGGTTAAATGAGGTCGGATTTGGATAATTCTTGTATGGTTGGATTCGATATCGATTGAGTATTCGGATTTTATTATTTTAGTCGGGTTCCGTGACGCGGGCCCGGGTTGACTTTTTGGGGCGATTTTCTAATTCTTGCCAAAATCATAATTTCATTATTTAGATTAGTTTCCATAGTTATATTTATAGTGTGTAATTATTTTTGGCTAGATTTGAGCCGTTCGGAGTCGGAAAGTCGAGGGAAAGGCCTTCTTATTAATTGATTGAGCGAGGTTTGAGCTAAGTGACTTGTCTAACCTTGTGTGAAAAAAAATTTTCTTAGGATTTGGTACTGTTATGGTAATTTGAAATATGTGAAGGTCGTGTACGCGAGGTGACGAGTGCGTACACGGGCTAGATATTGAAAATCCGATTTTGCTAAGTAGTTTCCTTTTATTTCCTTAATTGAGTTACTTTAGCATGTGTAGTCATTATGTTTAGCCTAATTTCACATGTTTACGTGTCTTATTTCTTATTTATAACTTGTACAACATGCTTAGTTGAATTAACTGCTTCCTTGATTCCGTATTCATTATTTAACTGTGGGATTCTTTACTTGAAATTGCTATCCTTGGAATATCATTGTTTCAATTGTTATGTTTTGGTTTTCGTGATTTTTGTTGAGGTGATTGGTTGTTATTGTGGCACGAGGTTTCTGCCGTACGGTTGTTATTGTGGCACGAGGTTTCTGCCGTGCGGTTGTTATTGTGGCACGAGTTTTCTATCGTGCGGTTGTTATTGTGGCACGAGGTTTCTGTCGTGCGATTGTTTATTGTGGCACGAGGTATCTTTCGTGCGGTTGTTATTGTGGCACGAGGTTTCTGCCGTGCAGTTGTTATTGTGGCACGAGGTTTCTGTCATGCCGTTGTGATTATTGATACGCATGGGTGGTATAAGGAAAGATTGTGAGATATTTACTTTTGGGACTACAATGCGGTACCTCGGGAGTACCCCTGTTGATTTTCTCTATTTGTTGTATTGTTTATTGTTGTTGTTGTTCCTTAACTTGTAAGATTCTTTCTTCCTTACGTATTGTATATGTCTTCTTTGATTCCGTTTTGTTACCTTCCGTAAATTCTTATTGTTACACTTCCCTGTCATTTTATTATATCATTATATCTTCTGCCTTGTTTCTTATTATTTCCAGTAGGGCCCTGACCTGACCTCGTCACTACTCTACCGAGGTTAGGCTTGGCACTTATTGGGTACCGTTGTGGTGTACTCATACTACGCTTCTACACATGTTTTTGTGCAGATCCAGGTACATCCTATCAGCCTCCATATTAGAGTGTTGTGCTGCTGCTTGGAGACTTCAAGATACATCTGCCCGCGTCCGCAGACCTCAGAGTCCCCTTTTATCCCGTCTTTTCCTTGTTTCATTATGTTTTGATAGAGAGTGATGTGAGGATATTTGCAACATTGTATTTAGAGTTTGTGACTTATATCTACCGGGTTTTGGGAGTTGTATATACTTTGAGTTACAGTTTTTGTTTCATATAGTTGCTGACGTTTGAGCTTTTAGATTATTTATTTTTTAATCATTTTGCATGCTTGTTAAGCTTACCCCGTCTTAAAGACTAGGTACCGTCACGACATCCTAGAAAGGATAATTGGGATTGTGACAAGGAGACGGGCCTTTCTGGCTTCCCAGTGAGAAAATGACTTCGAATCTTGGAACCTAGAGAATGAGCAAGTTGAATTGCTGACTCTTGCTTCCCATTGATCCCGCTAAAGGTATGATAAATAAGGGCGATATAAACGCTTTTAACGCCAAATCTTTGACAATTCTTGTTTCTTCCTATTTTATTTCGTTACTTTGGAAAACATCATCTGCAATAAATTGTATGTTGCAAGTACTCGCTCTGTCTCATATTAACAGCCGTGGTTAATAAAAATAGTTGTATCAAATTATTTATCATTTTAGAAGTTCAAGACAAAACTAATTATTTTTTTCTTTTTTTACTCTTAGTAATAATTGTTCTTGAAAATGGAGATAACACATAAATAGAATAAATATTCAATTAAGAGAGATTATATCTTGAGACATAAATAAGGGTAGAATTGTTTAATCACTTTCCTAATTAATACTCCCTCCGTTCACTTTTACTTGGCACGTTTTGACTTTTTACGCCCCTTAAGAAATAATAAATGAAGTGCATAATTTACCATGATACCCATATTAATTTATTTTATTGAATTTGAGAAAATGATTTGAAATGAGTAATAAATAATGTGGGTATAACAGGAAAAAAAAATTGTTTTCTCTTGATATGCGTAAGGTGACAAGTAAAAATAAAAATTTATTTTTAGTATATCTGCCAAGTAAAAGTGAACGGAGGGAGAATTTATTAAGGGGCGTGTAAAAGAGAAACATGATATAATATGAGACGGAGGGAGTAATATATTTGCCATTAAAGCCTAATTAGACGTTAAGAGTCAAAGACAGAATTCCAATGGAAGTTAAACCCTGCTACTAATAAATTAGAACCATACTTTGTTCTTGGAAGTATGAACTAAAATTTGAAATTCAAGGCCCCTAGTAAATTACATCTTCTTCAATTTTCGTGAAACTTCATTAATTTCTAACTTCCGTCCTGCGTAGTACAGCTAGTAAAGAAGAATAAACCTAAAGTTACTTAATCCTGAAATAATTTAAGAATAGATTTTGAGATTGATGTCTCTTATTACATTGTGGGAGTAACTGTATAACTTGAGGACTGTTGGTTTGAAAGCTAAAAATCCGAAGGATCTTGTTATAGGATATTCAAAACAGTTTAATATCAGCCGAACTGTGAGATCTAAAGCACATGTAGGAATATTAATAAAACTAAACCTTGAAAGTCAAAAAAACATTAACAAAATTTAAATGGAATAGAATATTCAGTCATTTTATTAAACTCCTCGTGTTGATAAGAAACCATGTTCCAAATCTGACAAATTAAATTTAGGCATTGGATTCTAACTCAACAGCCCACCACACACTCCCAAGTCCCAAATCAGATGCATCTGAGACAACCTCTCTACTCTCACGTACACATGTTGCACTGAGACAAGCCATTTATATCCTTATACTATATATAATATAAGTAAGGAAATCTTACATAAATGTCCCAACGTACTGGCCTCTAGCCATTAATCATAAATTTATTAAAACTAGTCAAGCACATATAAAAATTAAAAACTCAAATAAATAAGGTTCTTTTTCTTCAAGAATCATACGCAAAGATCTCCTTCCATATTTTTAAGTGTGATCATCAACATTAGATGCAAGACGAAAAGAAAATTTCAAGGATGAGATATCAAATAAGGTGATGCAATACAAATATATATATATATATATATATATATATATATATATATATATATATAAGATTTCACAAATCTAAGCAAAAAAGGATATTTTTCAATGGGTATGGTTGGAATTCATTGAAAACATATAGATGGGTCAATATACAAAATTTGAGGAAGATTAGAAGTGACTTAGACTGATTTGGTATCAAAATTTGTAGTTAAAATCGAGTTCAAAAAATTCTTCTGCGACACATGTATCAAACATGCATCACGTATGTATCTCACACACATGTATACATGGATATACATGTGATACACATCTAATACAAATATGATACATATGTGAAACACAAATGATACACAGTGTGATACACATATCATTTTTTTCATGTTCGTCTTCTACTTCAAATTTTCAATTCAAACCACCTTAAAACTCCACCAAATTATCCCAAAACTAATATTTAAGCTCCTTAAGATGTATCTAATCTATTCTAATAACACCCACTCAAAAAACAAAAAGGCAAAAAATTGATATTTTTTGTTACAAATAGCTAATTAGCTAATATTGGTAGTATTTGGCTAATATTAGCAATATCTTATGAATTGGCCAATTTTTGTAATAAGCTAATTATAAATGGACATAGCTGGTAGTTTCCCTATAAGTAATACTAGATGAAGGGATGGCCCATGCTGAGCATGAGCCCAACACTTAATTACAAAAATAATTTTTTTAATTGTATTACTCCAATAGTTTAGTAAAGTTCATTCATATAAATTTATATAATATAGTTAAAGATGAAAATTTCATATGCGCCTTTATTCAATAAAACTATTGCGTTTTCGAGTTAGTTATCTAATTTTAAATTATTTTGCTGGAGTTAAATGTCAATGAAAAAGCAATAAAAATATTATCAATATTTCATCAACTTGTTTTTTCTTTGTGTGTTGTTTTTTTCTCATATTCTAATTTGAAATTTATAATAGATGTTTTTTTTTTTTAAAAAGAAAGAAAAACAATAAGTAGGCCATTTGTAGCACAAAAATTCACAGGCAAATACATTTTGGTAATTTCTTAATGCGTTAAATTTAAGGAAAAAAGTCCCTAATCTATTTAAACCTCATCAACTTGTGAATAACCGAAGAGATTGCATTTTTCTTCGTTGATAATATATTTGTTTATAGTATTAATAAGATGAGATGTCTTTTTTTAACATAAGAAAAAACATATGTTACGTTGGAAGTGGACCTGAAAATATAGAAATAAATATTTTTAAAGGAGTACCAATTTAACTCTTTTTTTATGTAGACTTTTCTCATTAAGTACTTGAATTAAAGATAGTTTTTTGAGCAATTGCACCTTAAAATTTACTTAACACATAAAATAATCATAAAGATTCAAATGGTAAAGTTGTTACAGTTTTAAAAGTAATACTATAAGTTCTAATTTGAGTCCATGTCATTTTTTAATCATATTATTCTTTTCTTGTTATATATACCAAAAATATAAATTTACTATTACTATTTTAAATTAAGCCGGAGCAAGTTATTTTCTAAGTGACAATAGCTTAATTAATGATTAATCAGATAGACTACTAAGACAAAAAAGTTACTCACTTTTAAGTATTAAAGTATGAGGAGAAAAATGGTTGCATACGTTAAACATTATATAATTACTACCTCTATTCCAGTTTAGGTGAACCTATTTCCTTTTTGGTCCGTTCCAAAAAGAATGACCTTGTTACGACCCAAATACCTAACTAGTCGTGATGGCGCCTATCGTGGAATTAGGCAAACCGACATTATTAATATGCTTTCAATATATAACAGAAGTGAGCTAAAGCAATTAGACTAACTGAAGGTTTACATAATAACGGGATAAAAATCCAAAGCACAAGTGTGGAATGATAGCCCGACATCGGGGTGTCACTAAGTCATGAGCATCTAATAACCAATCTAGAAACAAAGTCTACTACAGTCTGTGCCAAATGCTAATACAAGAGAGAAAAGATAATAAGAAAGGAGAAACAAGGACTGCGGACGCCGGCAACTACCTCGTAAGTCTCCGATATTCATCTCGCGCACGAACTCAGCAACCGCTAGAACTATACACACCCGGATCTGCACATGAAGTGCAGGGTATAGCATGAGTACAATCAACTCAGCAAGTAACAGAATTAAATAAGGAACTGAGAAGCAGTGACGAACTATAATAATACAGATCATTTCAAAAGTTTTTAGTAAAGAGTGAACATGCTTTCAAATCCGGTGGTATAAGTCAAATCAGTTCGAGCTCAAGTAAAACATATATGAATCTTCCAGAAATTTTACAACAACATCAGATAGCAACTAAGTGCAACAATAAATAAAAGCAAGTACCACCTCTCAAGGCAGCAGTCACTCAACTCATCTCAACAACTCATACTCTCGGCTCTCAGGCCTCAATACACACTCTCAATAGGTACATGCATTCACTAGGGGTGTACAGACTCCGGAGGGGCTCTTTTAGCCCAAGCACTATATTGCTGCGGCGTGCAGCCCGATCCAATATTTTTGCGGCGTGAAACCCGATATAATATTATTGCGGCGTGCAACCCGATCCAATAATGTATATATATAGCCCGAAGGCTTGTTGCGACATGCAACACGATCCAATAATATATATATATATATATATATAGCCTGAAGGCTTGTTGCAGTGTGCAACCCGATCCATATACTTCACAGCTCGCAACTCGGCACTCAGGCCATATCTCAGTCAGTAACCTCTCCAGCCCCTCGGGCTCACAGAATATCATAATAATTAGCCCAAACAGAGAATATAACATGTATCAACAAGAAATGAGAGAGGACAGAGATATAACACACAAGTATGACTGTGACTGAGTACAAGATAGCAATTAGAAATTAATTCAACAAGTATTCGACCGTTGCGGGTCCCAACAGTGATATCATATGGCCTAAGCATGGTTTCTAACATGAAAGGCAGTCAATTGCTCAAAGACAAGGAAAAATAAGTAATAACAATGGCTATTCGACTTTACAGTCTTACGGGACAGACCAAGTCACAATCTCTCACGGTGCACGCTAACACGCCAGTCACCTAGCATGTGTGTCACCTCCAAATATTCATATCATACCAATTCTCGATGTTTCATACCCTCAAAACCCGATTTAAGACTGTTACTTACCTCAACCGCGTAGAAATCCTACTCCGAAATGCCTTTGCCTCTCGAATCGGCCCCCAAATACCCCGAATCTAGCCACAAACAGTACGAGATAATCAATATTTTCTAAAAGGATCAATTCCATAAGAAAACTACTAAAATATAGTCTAAAATCCGAAATCGGCTCAACCCGGCCCCCCGGGCCCACATCTCAAAACCCGACGAAAGTCACAAAATCCGAAAGTACATTCACTCACGAGTCTAACCATACCAAATTTATCAAAATACGACCTCAATTGCCCCTCCAAAACCCCAAAATTCACTCTCCAATTCCCAAGCCCTAATCTCCCAAATGTCACCTCAAACACTCACCAACTAGGTGTAAAATCAGTGGAGAAATACCATTATTGAAGATAAATAGGCACAAGGAACTTACCTTAGTGATTACTCCGAAATCTCTCTCAAAATCCCCAAAATCCAAGCTCAAAAATGATGAAAATGGTGAAAAATCTCGCAGTGTTCTATTTATAGGTTCAGCCAAGACTTCTCACACCTGCGGCTCCATTTTCACATCTGCGGAGCTACATCTGTGGGCAAAGACCCGCTTTTGCGGAAAAATCCCTAAACACTGCCTTCGCTCCTGCGATCAAGTGACCGCATCTGCGCTCTTCGCGGGTGCGGGAACTACATCGCACCTGTGGTCCAAACTGACACATGCGCCCCTAAATCCGCTACTGCGACTATCGCAGGTGTGGGAATGCCATCGCACCTACGTCCTCTTCTCAGGTCCTCCTTAGCCGCATCTACGGCTCCTCCTTCGCTTCTGCGGGCTCACACTGTAACGACCCGACCGGTCATTTTGAGAATTTACACTTTGCTCAGTTGTTTGAGGGCATGAGTGGCCCTGTATGATATAATATGACTTATGTGAATCGTCGGTTTTGGTTTTCAGGTTATTCAGAATTGATTTGAAAGAATGATTCTCAACTAGAAGCTTTAAATTGGGAGAGTTGACCAAGTTTGACTTTTTGTGAATTTGAACCTGGAATAGAGTTCTGATTGTTCCATTAGCTCCGTTGGATGATTTCTAACTTAGGAGCGTGTCCGGATTGTGATTCGGAGGTCTGTAGTTGAATTTGGCTCGAAATGGCAAAAGTTAAAATTTTAGAAAGTTTGACCGGGAGTGAACCTTTTGATATCGGATTCGGATTGTGATTCCGAGAACTGGAATAACTTCGTTATGTTAGTTGGGACTTGTGCGCAAAATTTGAAGTCATTCCAGATTAATTTACTATGTTTCGGCACGAGTTATTGAATTTGAAAGTTCAAAGTTCATAGATTTCGATTTGAGGTGTGATTCATCGTTTTGATGTTGTTATGTGTGTTGTGAGGCCTCGAGTAGGTCCGTAATGTGTTATGTAACTTGTTGGTATATTCGGACGGGATCTTGAGAGGCTCGGGTGAGTTTCGGACGAGTTTCAGATCATTTTATTGCATTTTTGGATTTTTGCTAAGATTGTTGATTCTAGTGTGACCGCACCTGCGGCTGGTTTGCGAGGGTCGCAGGAGCGGAAATATGGCTGGGAGCACGGTTCCGCAGAAGCGGAGATTGCTTCGCATCTGCGAAGTCGCAGATGCGGTGAGTTGAGTGCAGAAGCGGATTGGAAGCGCAAAAGCGACAAGTAGGCGCGCACCTGCAAGTGCGCAGATGCGGGTATTTTACCGTAGGTGTGAAGGCAGATCTCCTGTGATTCTCCACAGAAGCGTGTTTTTGGTCGTAAATGCGACGCCGCAGAAGCGGCTATTATGCCGCAGGTGCGAAAGTGCTGGGCAGACTGTTAAATACAAGGGTTCACGATTTTGGCTTCATTTTAACATTTCCAAGCTCGAATTGAGGCGATTCTTGGAGCAATTTTAATCTTCTGGGCTGGGGTAAGTGTTCTCTACTCATTTTTTTATCTTATATCATGAATCTACCTTCGTTTTTGGTTATTGGATTGTGAATTATATAGAGGAAATTGGGGGTATTGGCCTAAAGTTTCATAATATGAATTTTTGAGTTTTGAACATAGATTTGGAGTCGGATTTGAGTGAAACTAGTATGGTTGAACTCGTAATTGAATGAGTTGTTGGATTTTTTAAATTTTGTCGGGTTCCGAGGTGCGGGCCCGGATTGGGCTTTCGGCCGATTTTGGGATTTTGATTCAAGAAATGATCTTTTTTTATCGGGATTGGTTCATTTAGCATTGTTTAATGTATTTGAGTTGTTTTTAATTAGTTTCGAGCCGTTCGGAGGTCGGAACGCGCGGGGTGGCATTTTGGAGCATCGCTTGGCTTGTTCGGTGTTGGAATTGACTTGTTCGAGGTAAGTAACTCTTCTAATCTTGGAGCTGAGGGTATGAAATCCCGAAATACGCGTTATGTGATTTGTGTTGAGGTGACACACATGCTAGGTGACAGGCGTGTAGGCGTGCACCATGTGAATTGGGACTCTGTTGTTTCCACGGAACTGAATAGTGGCCCTATTTTTTTGATATCCATGTTTTCACCATGTGATAAAGTAATTGAGCTGTCAATCATGCTAGATATCATGTTTAGGATTTATGCCGATACTGTTGGGACCCATAGTGGTCATTTCTTGCTGTCATCTCACTGATTTCATTGATATTTCGTACTTAGTCATATTCATGCATTCATATCATATCTCAGTCTCAGTTGTTATTTATTGATACATCATATCATTGTTGTCGGGCTAGTTTCATGACACTATGAGCCCGTGAGTAAGACTGGAGAGATTGATGACTGAGTGAGGCCAAGAGCCTGACTATGAGTGATAGATATGGGATCGGTTTGCACGCCACATCATGATATATTGATTTATGCCTAGATCTGGCTTATGATAGCGCTTTGGCTGTAGGAGCCCCTCCGGAGTCTGCACATCCCCAGTGAGCGCAGTTGATTATATTGAGGGATGGATCTTCCCTGGACTTGGATCTTATCCGAAGCATTTATATACCTGGAGATAGATCTTCTCCATGGGGCCGGATTTGCCTTCCTCGGTACTGAGTGACAGATGGTCAGTGATGTATATATTCCGGGATGGATCTTCCCTGGGCCGTATGGGCCATATACAGTACCGAGTGGTTGAGCATGATGAGTGGAAAATATGAGACAGTGAGATTGAGTACTCTGAGAGTATGAGTACATGATTCATCTCTGAGATACATTGCATTGACATGCACACATGACATACAAGCAAAGAGATGTATTTTCCTCAAGCTGTACGGTATCACATCATTCATGATTTCTCACACATGTTGACAGATGGGCATAGTGATGCATTTGTGTTACACTAGTTATGTGAAAAGAAAATGAAACATCTTATTTATTATGGAAAGGATTTTGGAAAAATTATTGTTTTCAAACCTATTCATATTTTTGTTAACTCTGGTAAACGAATTGGGTTTTCATTGAAGTACTTGGAAGGCAGAACTATTTTCAGAAATCATGTTTTTGTTGAGCATTTGATTGTGGAGTTACTTCTGGTAATACTTGTTTTATGTTGTTATGAACTATTGTTGGTTATTGAAGTTTGGACCTGACCTTGGTACAAGCTCGTCACTACTTTCAACCTAAGGTTAGGTTTGTTACTTATTGAGTACATGGGATCGGTTGTACTCATACTACACTTCTGCACCTTGCATGCAGATGTTGGTTATTGATGTTGTTGTGATCGATGGGAGCTGGATTGAAGATGTACCTGCATCCCGGCTATAGCTGCCTCTCGTTCGTGGTAGCTTTAGATATGTAAAACTCTGTTTATATACTATTCAAACAGACTGTGTATTTATTTCATTTCTGCTTTGTAAACTCTATTCTTAGAAGCTCATGATTTGTACTACCAGTTATTGGGGAATGTATTAGATTCAGATATTTCTTTACTTAATTACTTTATTAACTGTTATTAGAATTGGTTAGTGGTTAATTGGCTTACCTAGCAGTTTGTGTTAGGTGTCGTCACGACTAGTCAGATTTTGGGTCGTGACAGGTAGTATCATAGCTCCAGATTCATAGGTTCTACAAGTCATGAGCAAGTGTCTAGTAGAGTCTTGCGGATCGGTATGATGACGTACAAACCTATCTTCGAGAGGCTACAGGACATTTAGGATATACTTCCCATCTTTCTTTCCTTATCATGCGGCATTGATTCAGCTTGGAGCGTAACTCTTTGAATTCCTTCCATGCATTCGTATGCGCATGTGAGCGCTCGGTATCGGATGTGCGCCGACGGCTTGTGATTCCATGAATGAGGTGCGAGATGTGATTTCCGTGTGCTGATGAAGGGTCAGTCTGGAGGACTTAAGGCCGGGTTTTGACTGTAGCTTGAGCATGGAGATTGCGATTGTGTGAGCACGTGCTTTTTGGACTTATATGTTTGATGGTGTCCCTATTAGTGGAATTTGTGATTGGATGACTATATGGTGAGTATGATGTGACTGCGGGATGTGTTCAGAGTGTTCGAATGTGACGAGAAGAGTCTACTTGAGATGTAGCAAGGACTATGAGGTGTTTGATTTTTGTCTTGATTTGGCGTATGGTCTCGAGTTATGGGTGTGTGGAGGGATCTCTCATGTTGTTTAGTTGTGGAGTGAAGTAGATTCTCATGTCTTGTTGATGAGTTCAGAATCAAGAAGATTAAGTGATTGCGTAGTAGTTGTGACTGTGGAAGGGTTTAGAGAGATGTCGGTTGAGGCAGACATGCGGGTAATCTCCTGCAAGGTGTCCTGAGGTTGTGTGGTCCTTATGATGTTTTATAGAGAGTTCTCTTTTACCAGTGAATGATATATGTTGCAATTTAAGTTTGGATCGCTTGTGGAAGTTGGCTTGACTATTACAAGGGTGAATGCGAGATTTGCAGACGATTTGAGGTATTATATGGTTTGTGTTACATGGGCTTGTGAACGATTTAGTTGAATTTTAGTGCGGGATTCTAGCAGTAATAAAGTATGGGTATCGTAATGTTATCGACTGTTTTGTTCTATGGCTTTAAGCCAAGTGGGGGAGTTTTCTATCGACGAGTTATTTGCACAGTTATGTATCGTATTGGTTTCGGTTCGGGGTATACTGGTGATTCAGTTATGACTTGTAGAGGTCGAGATCGAGGATGACTCGGGTAAAGAAATTTCTGGATACAGGTTGTATTACGCTCTATGGGTATATGGGAATCATAAAATAATTGAGTGGTTATTCACGAAGGATATAGGGTACATGGAGTAGGAATTTGCTCGATTGCTTAGGAGTGTGGACTACTCCCTTGGGTGTTGGTGTACTAATGGGGCGCAGGTCGTTCGGTCCGTTTGGTCGGTTCAATTGAGATTTGAGTAGAGTGGATGACTCTCAAGAATGGTTCTAATGGATTCAAGAATTATATGTAGAAATTGAGAATTTCGGATTGGTATATGGCTAGGATCTGATATTTGCATGGGATGGTGTCGAGACTTGTGGCATTTTTATATCATTGTGGATTATGCATTTCAGTAGCTCAGTTGTGGTGCTTTGGGGTGCTTAAGAGGGAAGTCAACGGCTTATAGGACTTAGGGCGTTATGGTTTTATATTAGGGTCTCTTGTGTGGTGAATTTTGGTTAAGGATCGTGGTGTTCCAGCAAGGAGAAGTATCAATTTGAAGGCAATTTGGAAGGGACTTGGAGAAATAGGACAGCGTGGTAGTAGGTTGGATCAGTACGGTAATGGATATAATCAGTTCTTTGGGTACTTATGATGTGGCTAGTCTCCACAGGTGTTTCGTGGCAATGCTCTTGGGTTTTGGCGACCTGCGTGGCTGGGTGAGTTAGAAAGATTCAGTTCTGATAGCTTGGTTATGTGAAAATAGGTTTCAAAGAGTTCCCACTGGGTTTTACCACGGTTCGAGGAGTATATTTCCTACCGGCGTGAGGAAAATGTTGCGTATTGGGATTTTCTTCGGGATGAGATCAATGGAAGGTTTCTGACTAATCAGGCATGTATTCTGCTTGTGACTCAGAGTTGATTATGAGATTCTTGTACTCTTCACACGATGGCATGGTAGATGCGGTGTGTGGTGTGGGATTGAGATTTTCATGTGCAAGGTCATTGTTCAGTTTTGAAGGGAAGGACATAAATTCGTAGGTAGCATGGACGGTTTCAGATGACTAGGTAAATGATATTACTAATCGGTATGGCCTGATGAGAGTATATATTTCAGAAGAGGCAATGTGTTTTGATTTATGGGAACTTCATTGGTATTGCGGCACTCTCCTGGTTGATCGACTGCTGATATTCAAATTTTGCTATGTGGCACGGAAGAATTTTAGAAGTATTTCTCGTGGGATGATCATGTATGAGAGATGTGTTAGATATTCTAGCGGTGGAGATGGAATCAGATATGGTGATTCCTGTGTTTTATAGATTTGGAGGCTTGGAGTTCTGAGGAGCAGATTATTTCATGATTATGGACTGTGAGGTTGTGGCCGAAGCTATCCAAATGATAGTATGTGTTATGATTCAGCCATTGTGGATATTCGGAGGGTTATTTATCTATTTGTGGGTGACCAGAGTCGATTTGGGGGTCCATTGGTAGGCCCAATTAGGATGTGTATTCTACACCGAACCGGATTGGTTGGCTCCATACTGTTATGGTTGAGGGATGTTCCATTCGGTTGTTGTTGAGCTTATTCGTGTTCTGAGATGACATGTGAGTTACTCTTCTATGCTACGAGGAGTTGTGATTTGTTGGTTATATGCACATATGGTGCGATTCTATTTGGGCTTTATAGCGGAATTTGAGCGAGATGAGTATTTGGGTATTGCATGATTGATTGCGCGTTGGCTATATTCTTTCCAGATTGTGGTATTGTGTTATTTGCTCTCCGTGGTTACGGTGATGCACCTTGGGTACTTAATGTCAAATTTCGCGTGGTTATTGATTTTGAGCATGGTGGCTGAGGTATTTCATATGGACCAGTGTTTGGATGGGGTCACGCATTGCAGCGGAGTTATGTTGAGATATGATCCCTTGTTTTAGATTCGTGTGTTTTGGTTCTACGGTGTGTGATAGGTTCTTAGCATTGCGTTGTGGTGGTACTTGTTGAGCTTGCGGGACAGTTCTCCCGTCTGAGTCAGTTTTCCATGATTTGAGTATATTTGGAATATTGCTTATTGGTGCACAGATTGCACAGGTTATGGCTTTAGATTGTATTGATGTGGCATGTCACTAGAGTGGTCGTGTTGGATGAGATGAGATCATTGGACCTAGGATGGATACTATCCGAATTGATTACAACATGCTTGGAAGGATAATATCGAAAGTCGGCTTAAAATTTGCTATAGTTCTTGTCGAAGGAGAGGGAATTCCATGACTGGTTGATATGATGAATGGATATGAGTTCTATGTGTTTCTTTCATCATCGACAGTGTACGAAGGCTTTAGAATGAGGTTTTGTTTGATATGGGGTTTATTACTGGCATTGGGTTGATTTGAACAGCTACTGTGATTAGAAATCATTGCTTCGAGCATTTGAGCTATGTGGTATTTAAATTTGAGTATTTGAGTTATGGTTAAGGCTTTTGGTACAGCTTGTTCAGACTTATACGGTATATAGATGCGAAATTTTGATCTTATAAGAAATTCCGGATGTTGGAAATTTGATTCGAAGGCTTGTGGGCTAGGTTGAATTGAGAAATTTCAGTTATGTTATGTTATCGGACCTGTATGGGATAGGGTGACATGGGATCACCCCCGGGTATGTGCATGGCAAGGTTATACGGCGGTTTGATGGTTTTGAGAACAACTCTGGACACGTTCGAGGACGAACGTATGTTTAAGTGGGGAAGGATGTAACGACCGACCGGTCATTTTGAGCATTAACACTTCGCTCAGTTGTTTGAGGGCATGAGTAGCCCCGTATGATGTAATATGACTTATGTGAATCGTCGGTTTTAGTTTTGAGGTTATTCAGAATTAATTTGAAGGAATGATTCTCAACTAGAAGCTTTAAATTGGGAGAGTTGATCAAGTTTGACTTTTTGTAAATTTGAATCTGGAACGGAGTTCTGATTGTTCAATTAGCTCCGTTGGGTGATTTCGGACTTAGGAGCGCGTCCGGATTGTGATTCGGAGGTCTGTAGTTGAATTTGGCTTGAAATGGCGAAAGTTAAAATTTTGAAAAGTTTGACCGGGTGTGGACCTTTTGATATCGGATTTAGATTGTGATTCCGGGAATTAGAATAGCTTCGTTATGTTAGTTGGTACTTGTGCGCAAAATTTGAAGTCATTCCGGATTGATTTGCTATGTTTCGGCACGAGTTATTGAATTTGAAAGTTAAAAGTTCATAGATTTTGATTTGAGGTGTGATTCGTTGTTTTGATGTTGTTATGTGTGTTGTGAGGCCTCCAGTAGGTCCGTATTGTGTTATGGAACTTGTTGGTAGATTCGGACGGGTCCCGAAAGGCTCGGGTGAGTTTCAGATGAGTTTCGGATCATTTCATTACATTTTTGGATTTTTGCTAAGATTGATAGTTCTGGTGTGACCGCACTTGCGGCTGGTTTGCGCAAGTGCAAGAGTCGCAGAAGCGACGAAGGGGTCGCAAGAGCAGAAATATCGCTGGGAGCAGGGTTCCACAGAAGTGGAGATTGCTTCGCATCTGCGAAGGCGCATATACGGTGAGTTGAGCGCAGAAGCGGATTGGAAGCGCAGAAGCGACAAGTGGGCGCGCACCTGCGAGTGCGCAGATGCGGGTATTTTACCGCAGGTGTGTAGGTAGATCTCCTGTGATTCTCCGCAGAAGCGTATTTTTGGTCGTAAATGCGACGCCGCAGAAGCGGCTATTGTGCCGCAGGTGCGAAAGTGCTGGGCAGACTGTTAAATACAAGGGTCCGCGATTTTGGCTTCATTTTAACATTTCCAAGCTCGGATTGAGACGATTCTTGGAGCAATTTTTATCTTGTGGACTAGGGTAAGTGTTCTCTACTCATTTTTGGTAATTGGATTGCGAATTTTATAGAGAAAATTGGGGGTTTTGGCCTAAAGTTTTATAATATGAATTTTTGAGTTTTGAACATCGAATTGGAGTTGGATTTGAGTGAAACTAGTGTGGTTGGACTCGTAATTGAATGAGTTATCAGATTTTGTAAATTTTATTAGGTTCCGAGGTGCGGGCCCGGGTTGAGCTTTTGGCCGATTTTGGGCTTTTGATTCAAGAATTGATCTTGTTTTATCGGGATTGGTTCCTTTAGCATTGTTTGATGTATTTGAGTTATTTTTGGTTAGTTTAGAGCCGTTCGGAGGTCGGAACGCGCGGGATGAAATTTTGGAGCATCGCTTGGCTTGCTCGGTGTTAGAATTGGCTTGTTCGAGGTAAGTAACTCTTCTAATCTTGGAGCTGAGGGTATGAAACCCCGAAATACGTGTTATGTGATTTGTGTTGAGGTGACGCACATGCTAGGTGACGGGCGTGTGGGCGTGCACCATGTGAATTGGGACTCTGTTGTTTTCATGGAACTAAATAGTGGCCCTATTTTGTTGATATCCGTGTTTTCACCATGTGATAAAATTATTGAGATGTCAATCATGCTAGATATCATATTTAGGCTTTATGTCGATACTGTTGGGACCCATAGTGGTCGTTTCTTGCTGTCATCTCACTGATTTCATTGATATTTCATACTCAGTCATATTCTTGCATTCATATCATATCTCAGTCTCAGTTGTTATTTATTGATACATCATATCATTGTTGACGGGCTAGTTTCATGACACTGTAAGCCCATGAGTGAGACAGGAGAGATTGATAACTGAGTGAGGCCGAGAACCTGATTATGAGTGACAGATATGGGATCGGGTTGTACGCCATAGCATGATATATTAATTTATTTCTGGATCTGGCTTATGATAGCGCTTTGGCTGTAGGAGCCCCTCCGGAGTCTGTACACCCATAGTGAGCGCGGTTGATTATATTGAAGGATGGATTTTTCCTGGACATGGATCTTGTCCGAAGCATTTATATACCTGGAGATGGATCTTCTCCATGGGGCCAGATTGGCCTTCCTCGGTACTGAGTGACTGATGGTCAATGATGTATATATTCTGGGATGGATCTTTCCTGGGCCGTATGGGCCATATACAGTACCGAGTGGTTGAGCATGATGAGTGAAAAATGTGAGATAGTGAGATTGAGTACTCTGAGAGTGTGAGTACATGATTCATCTCTCAGATACATTGCATTGACATGCACACATGACATACAGGCATAGAGATGTATTTTCCTCATGCTGTACGGTATCACATCATTCATAATTTCTCACACATATTGACAGATGGGCATAGTGATGCATTTGTTTTACACTAGTTATCTGAAAAGAAAATGAAACATCTTATTTATTATGGAAAGATTTTGAAAAAATTATTGTTTTCAAACTTATTCATATTTTTGGTAACTCTGGTAAACGATTTGGGTTTTCATTGAAGTACTTGAAAGGCGGAACTATTTTCAGAAATCATGTTTTTGTTGAGCATTTGATTGTGGAGTTACTTCTGGTATTACTTGTTTTATGTTGTTATGAACTATTGTTGGTTATTGAAGTTTGGACCCGACCTTGGTACAAGCTTGTCACTACTTTCAACCTAAGGTTAGGTTTGTTACTTATTGAGTACATGGAGTCGGTTGTACTCATACTACACTTCTGCACCTTGCGTGCAGATGTTGGCTGTTGATGTTGCTGTGATCGATGGAAGCTGGATTGAAGATGTACCTGTGTCCCGACTATAGCTGCCTATTGTTCGTGGTAGCTTTAGATCTGTAAAACTCTGTTTATGTACTATTCGAACAGACTATGTATTTATTTTATTTTCGCTTTGTAAACTCTATTCTTAGAAGCTCATGATTTGTACTATCAGTTCTTGGGGAATGTATTAGATTCAGATATTTCTTTACTTAATTGCTTTATTAACTGTTATTGGAATTGATTAGTGGTTAATTGGTTTACCTAGCGGGTTGGGTTAGGTGTCATCACGACTAGTCGGATTTTGGGTCGTGACACGCACCTGTGGTTCCCACTCCGCAGGTGCGGTTACACCAGTAGCAACAACTTCAGCTACAATTCCTCAACTACCATCAAGCCGTTTACCACCCGAAATCATCCCGAGGCCTCCGGGACCTCAACCGATCATACCAACAAGTCATGTAATCCCATGCGAACTTAGTCGAACCTTGGAATCATTCAGGACAACATCAAAACACCAATTACACCTGAATTCAAGCATAAAGAACTTCTAACGCCGAAACCTACCAAACCACGTCCGATTGACCTTACACACAAGTCAAAAATGACACCATGAACCTATTTCAACTTCCGAAAATCCAATCCGACCCCGATATCAAAATTTTCACTGCCGACCAAAATCGCCAAAATTTCAACTTTCGCCAATTCAAGCCTAATTCTACTACGGGCCTCCAAATCACATTACGGACGCGCTCCTAAGTCCAAAATCACCTAACAGGGCTAACGGAACCATAAAAATTCAAATCCGAGGTCGTTTTCCCACAAGTCGACATCCGGTCGACTTTTCCAACTTAAGCTTCCAATTAAGAGACTAAGTGTCTCAATTCACTCGAAAATCACTCCGGACCCGAACCAACCAATCCGGTAAGACATAATACAGCTGTAAAGCACAAAAGAAGCAAAAATGGGGGAAACATGGCTATAACTCTCGAAACGACCGGTCGGATCGTTATAGATCCCTTTCTAAATTTGGTAATAATTTAATTTAAACTTATAATTGTACCCTTAATGAGAAACTTTTATAACCACACAAATACTATGTGTCCCTTTTTGATTTATTTAGGACCACAAATTCCAAAAGTCTTCATTTTTTTAAATTACGTGCACAGTCAAACAGGTTCACATAAATTGAAACGGATGGAGTAATATAATATTTAATTAGTGTAGGAATAACAAATGATAGTCCAAGGAACGTAAATATGTGCATAGGAATAACAAATTTAAGTGGGCCCCATGACATGATCGCCTTCATCATTGCTGGTACGTGTAAATGGTAAATTAATGAGGGCCCACTGTTTCAGGACATTACAATACCAAATATGCCCCAGGTCGACATAGAGGACAGCAGAAATAAAGTTTGAAAATTGAAATGAATTGGGTTTTTTTTGTCAATTCACTTTGACCAGAAGCTGCTCTCATTCCCCCTTATTAATAGCAGTAATATTACTCCGATCCCTTTTGAATATCTTTCCACTCTTTTAAAAACTAGTTTTAGATTACGTGAGTTGCACATGTATATCGTGTCTATTAATTAAATTTGTATAGAAGGAGAAGAAATTATGTAAAACGACAATGTACGTTAAAGAAGATATAATATTAATTTATCATATTAACGCAAGAGTTGAATTCAAAATAATCGAGTATCTTCTGGACTTGTAAAAGTGAACTATTTAATATGAACATGCAAGTTTGTCCCGTGTTAGCAATAGCAATACTCAAGCAAGTCTTACATGGACAACTTTGCAACTAATTGCAGTTGGTTTGGAAATACTTGATAGCCTATTATTTAGGATAAGAACTCTTAATGATTTACAAATCCTATGTTTTTTATTAACATATCCTATGGTGATTTGTGTTTTTAGTGCTAGTTACAACTTAAACCTACATTAAATATACTTTTAAAGATTAACAAAGTCGATCAACATTTTAATATTTTATTATTATACACACACGTAAACATGCTCGAGCATATAATACAATAGATGTATAATAAACACATTGAAATAAAATATGCATTAAATTTGACATCCTAGGTTCAATCAAATTTTACTCGCATATTGTAGACTTTATCCTTTTGTAATTGTTGCAAATTTCTTATAAAATTGATTATATATATTTTAATCAAACATATATATACACTTCCAAATAATAAAATATAATGACAACAAAACAATCAAGCACAAAAAATGCCTATAACAAATAAAAATTACAACATACTTTTACCCTGATTCAAATCTTCAAACACTATGCCAGACACCATAATCCTTCTGGATATAGGATAAAAATTTAAAGTGATTTTTTACCAATTACTATTTCATAAATTGTTCAAATACAAAATATGATATTTTAATTATTCCCAACTTTTTGAGCCTCCTATAACTAATCAATATAAAAAAATAATTTATCGATTAAGACTAAAGCAAAAAATATTACCGATTTGAGTTACAATAAAAAGTTTTATATCACGTTATGGTATTGTGAATTACTCTAACTTCCTAGTTCTTGGGTTCTAGCTTTTCTTGGCTCTCTGAATCTTCAAAACCTATATTTGATAAAGCCATAACATACACTAATGCTCCAATGCAAAGTGCTTCTAAAACTCCTTAACTTGGTCTACGGTAAAATTTCTTCTAAAACAAAAGCGACTATCAACTTCTAATCGTTGAACAAATAATTCATCTCCAATAAAGGATTTTAACAATAAATATGAAATAAGAAGTCTATTTCTAGTTAAATAACCAACAATATCCCAAACATTTATGAAATCAATATATGACTGCATTACAATTTGATCCCAAAATGCAAAAATAAAATTGCATCTCTATTATAGAGTAAAAATAATGCATCATCAATTACTAACCGATTTTACTAACACGAGAATCTAATTCTCTTCCACAAAGTAAAACTCAATGTCACCGTCAATTATTTAAGAATTTGAATTATATTCCAACAACTGAGTAAGAAACTATATAATTGTGGGGGGAGGGGGGCCAACCCTAAAAGTTTACTTCTCATAAAAGGCTATTAGAAAGGAAAGGATACATAAAAAGAAGAGCAAAGAGAGATCGGAGAAGAGAGAAAAAGTATATGAATTTATTAGAAGTACTTTTACTTATTAGAGGTAAGAGAGTTCTAGACTGATTTGGATACCATATTAGAGTTATTACCGATATAAAAATCCTTGGTTATGTTAATTAAATTTCTAAATATTAGGAGTTTTACATATTTCAAGTTATAAGAAAATGTTTAATAGGCAAAGTTAAATTAATTTTAAAATCCTATATATTAGGAAAAATAGTAAAATGACTATTTTGTCTAATGTAAAATTATTTTTAAAGGGTAAAAAAGGCGAACGACATTTCGATAGGGCTTTCGTGCTTTTAATATAGTATAGATAGTTCAAAATAATTTTTATTTTTTAAAAATTAAGAAAGCAAGCCTTAATTCTTCTTTTTCAAGCTTACCCTTGCTATAATAAATTCGTGTACAACTTTTCTAAAAGGTCTTTTGTTATAAGAAAAATAAAATTATGGTGGATGTCTACTCTTCTTCCATGATCTTCTCAAATGCTTAATGACATATTCAATGACATATTTATATGCTTAATGACATATTCAATGACATATTTTTCTTCACTTTTCATGCATATATAAAAGCCTTGTAATAGATAGAAAAATATACACAATTGAAGAAGAAAATCTCTTCTTTCTCTCTATCTCCATTTCTTGTTCATGTTTTACTAAATTGCTTTTATTTCATAACAACATGTCTTGTTCATATTTTACTAAGTTGCTTTTATTTTATAACACGTTATCAGCACGAATTGCTCATTTCATGATCTTCTATGTCAAGACTATGTAAATTATAAGCAGGCAATGAAATCAAGTACAATAAAAAAATATCTTGGATGATAATACAAAGATAAGTTTTACATCCATCTAAACTCATTCATACTTTCATATCTTTGCATTAACTTTATGTGCAATGTTTAGTAAAAATATTTTTTTCAATTGTATCCAGTGAAATAAAGAACTGGAAAGGTATGTCTTTATTTGCTACATCTCTTATAGGACAAAGATAATATTCCAATGTATATATATGTTCTGACCTTTTACATATATGATAGATAATTATTAAGGTAATTTAGTAATAATATTTTTACCATAACATGATGTATTTCATTGAAAGCAAAATTGGCATATATCCTAATGAAATACATCATGTTATGCCAACGCATTATCTATCAACGCATTATGGCCTAACATGCCTTTATATGGGTAAAGCATTGGGTTTGAGTCCTAATGCACCATATTGATAATAATAATAATAATAATAATAACTAAAGAAAAAATAATATAATTTTCATAAAAAAGCATGAAGCTTGTCCCACTTGATTTGCTCCATTCTTGAAGTGAATGTGATAGCAGTGCATGATAAGTCTAAATAAAGACAAGTGGTTGACCAATGAATGCGGGCGTGCGAAAGGCCAAAATAATAATAGTTATCACTATGGTAATTATAAAAGGGAAAAATTCTTTGAAGAGAATGTGACTTGTGATAAACATTGAGATTGCATACTCATTCCTGAAAGCGAATGTGAAAATATATATATGATAAAGATTATGCATAATAATGTACTTGTGCATAGTTGAATAAATACTACAACTCACCTCTAAGGGAGGTTTGAGACAAAGAAAGATAATGAATATTATTGTGTAGTTAAATGAATATATCATTGGTCGCATGCATGTGATACACCAAAAAATATTTTGTCATGCCTTATGAAAGTTATTAAAAGCAAAATTAAAGCAAGAAATTATTTTGCTTGTGATGATTTTGAACATGACAATTATTATGATATGATTCTCTTTGTGAAGGAGACATTCATTATATGGATGGTGTGACAAAAGATCTTATAGTACAAAAGTAGTTAAGAGTTCTGAAAGAACTAATTTGTTACTACCCGGATAAATGAAATTGTTCATGACATTAATATTGTAGTAAGTATCAAAAGAAATATTTTGATTTACAAATATATTAGCCAAAGTGGTTGGCATATTGAGACTATAAATGAAAAGAAAATTGAATATCTCTATAATCATACCGGGTAAATATGAAAGGTTACATGACTTTTCATCTATTTGTACTACACAAGTATAAGCATGATGATGCAATCACAAGCCACAAGTAAACTAGAGGTTTACTGAAATAAATATTAGTTGACATGACCGGTTGACCATCTCGGTTCAATTATGATGCGAAAAAATTAATTGAGAATTATATTGGCATATATTGAAGAAATATAAGATTCTTCAAGAATTTTTTTGTGCTGCTTATTCTCATGATATACCAGTTAAGGTTGGGATTGAATCCTTTGAAATCTGGAACGAATAAAAGGTGATAAATATATGGGCCGAGTCACCTTCCATGTGGACCGTTTACTATTATATGATTTTAATAGATGCATTTATTATATGGTCACATGTGCATTTGTTATTAACTTGTAGTTTGGCTTTTGCAAGATTGATTGCTCAAATTATTAGAGCACAGTTCCACAATATAAATTATGATGATTTATCTTGATAATACTGGTTTAAATCCAAGTTGGTTTAGCAGAAATTGTATGCCTCCAATTATATCTAAACTATTGGTTATGAGAACAAAATTGCCAAAATAAAATTTGGTATGTGATGTATTATTTAATATACAACAGCACTTATACGCATCTAGCCAAGTTATGATAAGTTCTCCCTATCACAATCGTTTCAGGATCAGGAACCAAATAATTTCCATCTAAAAATATGAATGTGCTATATGATTTAATTATTCCACCACAATGCAAAAAGATGGATCCCCAAATAAGGTTAGGAATATGTGTTGGTGATCTTAACAATAAGGGGAGAAAATGGGAAGCTAAAAAAGTAATGCATGTAATGAATTATTATGAGTACATCGAGATCCTCGTACGAGAAAATGTGAACTTGAAGTTCAAGTGATAATTCATTTGTAAAATATTGCCAGACGTATTTGCTGACCCAAAGCTAAATGTCATATTCAGCTGCTAATACTCCAAATAAAATAAAGTTCATAATGAATAGAGTCCATGGCATGCATAAAGCATAATAGACTAATCGGTTCCAAAGATAAAACTCCTTGAAGAAGGAGAGGAGCAAATGTTCAAGATGGTCATAATAAGGAGTCAAGTGCTCTAGAAGAGTATCACGACATAATACTTCATAAGACCTCATGGGAGAGGCTCGGGTACCTGAAAATAATAAGATAAAGAGATCTAAATAAGTTATGTCTTTATTGGGTAATATTAGAACCGATATAAAATGATCGTCGACGATATTGTTAATATAATGTAGCGCTCAATATTATTAATATTGACGAGGATCTTGAACTCAAATCTATCATGAAATTTGGACAGATAAATGATTGGCCAAATGAAAAATACGTAATGAAAATTGATTTCACCTGAAAAATATGAAGTTGGACGGATAGTCCCAACACCTGAAAGTATAAAGCCAGTGGAGGTATAAATGTATTCTTGTGCGGAAAAAAAAGGTCAAGTCGATAGACATAAAGACGACTTGTGTCACAAGAAGATTTGTAAATATCCTGGCATTGATTATATAGAGACATGTTCTCTTGTGGTGGATGTCGCCATTTCAAGTTTTAATCTGGCAATACAAGAAAAACGTGATATGCGTATAATGAAAATCATTGAAGGATTTAAATTGTTCTGAAGCATATTAAGGTTTCCAAGAAATTTATTAAATAAAGTTTCAAAAATCCTTATACGGATTGAAACAATCAGGGCGCATGTGATATAATCGCCTGAGTGAGTACCTGTTGAAAGAAGGGTACAAGAATGATTCAATTTATCCTTGTGTCTTTATAAAAAGATCTGGATCTAAATTTGTTATAATCACCGTGTATGTTGATGATTTAAATATCATTGGAACTCCTAGGGAGCTTCCTAAAGCAGTAGAGCTTCCTAAAGTAGTAGACTATTTAAAGAAAGAATTTGAAATGAAAGATCTTGGAAAGACAAAATTTTGTCTTGGTCTATAAATTGAGTATATGAAATATGAAATTTTTGTCCATCAATCAACATACACTAAAATGATTTTAAAGCGATTTTAAATGGATAAAGCACATCCATTCCGACCTCATGAAAATAATGAAGAGCTTCTTGGTCCCGATATACCATATCTTAGTGCAATTGGTGCACTAATATATCTTTCTAACATTACAAGGTCTGACATAAACAGAGTCACTAATCAAAAAAACATGTATTCTACTCTTGTTTACACTTTACGCCATAAACATATAGACTTACATATCCTGATTGAATGCCATCTACTGTATTGCAACGACTTTGTACTATTGAAAAATGTTGGCTCCCTCGTATTTGTGCTCAAGAATCAAAAGAAGTTACATTATAAAACATCGTCAACGAAAGAAGTTTCAATCAAAATAGACATGTGCAATTGTTTTCAACAGATGTTGTCCAGTCTCTTTCACGCAATTTCCTTGAAGCATCATCTCTTGGGTTCTCTGATTCTTCAGTTTTGTCATAACAAAGAGAATCACGTTAGAATTCACTAAGGTAGATTATACAGAAATTATACAAGTCCAAATTAAATTTGAGTAACAATGCTGATAGCTACTATAGATCAGTAAGCCAGAGTTGAAAAGGTAACCACTAATCTTACTGCAATGCGATAAAAGCTACAGACTATCTATTATGTTGCTCTTTTACCTGTTAAAGTGTGAAATATGAGATATCACCTATACCCATAGCACATTAATAAATTGAATTTTTTATTTTTATTTTATATTTTTATTAGTAATAAATAAACGAAGGGGAACTACACTATTTTTTACCTCTTCAGAGAGGTAGATATCCTACGATTGCAATAGATTCTAATTTCTTATGAAATAAGAAGATGCAATCGAGGCAATTTATCCATCTAAATAGTACTGCCAAAGCAAGATTCTTTTTGGCATGATCCTCTTTATGTTTACTTCTTGAGTAATGATTTACTACAGGAGCCATCTGTTTCTATATATCGCGTTTCAATGCTACTCATGAGAATACAAAAGAAGAAGGAACATATAAGCTTCCAACAATACATAACCTTGATAAGCACATCAGGAATAAATGAAATAAAGTCATAATTAATTACTTGAACAGAGAAATCCAAATTAGAAGCACCAACGATCCTTAGATAAAGTTACCAAATGAAGGGATACAAGCCTGACTCAGATACCAACAACAAAATTGAAGAGATGCCGAGTAATGAAATAATTTGTAATTTTCAGAAAAGAAACTATCAGATATCTAAAATTTTATTCTACAAATTAATGCCAAAAATTCCTAAAGCATCTAGATGGCACAAGATACACCTAAATGCAGCAATAATAAAGCTGTAAATGCCAGCACATATATTTGCCGAAAGAATTGCATATATAAATCTCATCTTTGCAATTGTTAAAATAAATGATCGTGGTCCTAAATGCAGCACATAAAGGCAGCAGTGTAGACAGCTAATCAACAAATGGGAGAATGAGAAGTTGTTCTATTTACTTGCTGTGTATTTGTTGACGTTTGGTTGATGTTTGGTCAATTCATTGGATGACAATAGCTGATGTATTATGCGGCAACTCATGATGGATCAACTCAGTGGCACGAAAAGTAAGAGTTGACATGTCCATATAAATGACTAAAGTTGAGTCTTTCTCAGCTGCATTCTCCACACAAAAGTGAGTTTCTTCTGTTTAAATGTCCTATGAGAAAGCTAACACTATCAGCAAAACATGATGATGATGATGGGTTAATGAATCCCAATACAATTGATATCCCATAAACTATAGCAGTACCAGAAATGACCACAGTGAAGCCTAGAACAAGATGTATGCATGTAGAATCAGATTTTGCACTGAAAAGAAGGTACCATTTCTTCCAATGATGTCCTCTTCAAGATTGGATAAATCATAATCTTGAGCAATTAGAAATATGTAAAATTTTGGGAAGAAACTGATGTCCTTCTATTCTAGTACAATAAATGTTCCTCTTCAAATGAGACCAAGATATAAATTTTAGGAATCTAAATTGAAAGGTTAACGTTAGGTAATCTCATAACTTAGGAGAAAATAGATCCTTCGAGCAGAATAAGTCATTTCCTCTTCAATCAACGCTAAAATAGCATTGTTGACATCGAAAGTGAAAGAAAATCTTAAATTGATAAATTATAGTTCTAAAAAATAAGACATTATTTCTTTAGTAGTTAAGAGAGCCTTGGTTTTGTTCCACACAATTAATGCTGCAGAAAATATGCTTTGTCCAAATGCCCATCTTAATTAAAACTTACCTTAGTCATTAAAGTACATATTTGGTGTAATCAAAATGAAATGGCAGACAACCAAATGACATGCGAAGATAAATTTATAGTTTGCAATTCTGTAACACATGAAAGTTCTTTGAGGGATTCACCTACTTATCATACCTAGAATTATGTGACGTGAATCCTTACTTTATTGAGGCGAACAGAGCAGAGCAACATTAAAACATGATCGATAAGAGATGGCTGGACTTAGCTGCTGCATTAGATAAAACAGGTGATAGAGTGCAAATTGTTTTTTACCATAACAGGAAGATTAATTTCTTGCCTCAGAGAATCACCATTTTTCTCAATTTCAATTGAACTTCTAAACTTATTTGTATAACAGTAAAGAGGGGAAACTATATTTGTATAACAAAGACAAAGAAATAACCAGAAAAGTTATGAAGAGGAATGCTATAATAAACTAAAGTTTGTCATAAATCAACAATAGGCATACCAACATAAAACAAACAAAAGAAAATCACCACATTTCACAGTTTTAGAATTCAGGGTGTCAAATAATTTTGGCTGCATTAAAGTTCTTCTCCTCCCCATTACTATTTTTGTCTTGATGGCACTTAGTGTTCCCTATACTGTAATAATGTGCGTATCCATGTAGAACATACAGACATATGTGATGAAATAATCAAATACATGCTAAGAGTACAACGCGAAAATATGAATGAAAATAAAAAAAATCAGATCTGTGTCCATCAAATATTCAAAATTATACAGAGCGAAATAAAAAGCCAAAAAAGGTGTAATAAGAGAGCAAAGCACAAGCACATAGAGAACTTCAATAGCTAAATGAAAACAACTAATCAGTAAATCTCGGAGAAGAATGGAATCATAAATTTACATGCTCAAAGAGAACACAAAGGAGGGTGCAGCAGCAAAAACAATTGGCAATTGAAATTTTGCATCAAATAATCAGTTTCACCAGTAGTTCCTCCCCCCAACCAGAAGGATAATTCAATATTATCCCATAACCTACTTCACAATAGAAATCATGCAATTTCATGCACTCTTTTACACCAGTTACTAAACAAGTATTCTTCAAGGGTAGGCTTAAATTAATGAACTATTCCGAAGACCTCAGAAAATCTTGACAACTATGCAACAACATTAAGACATTTTTTACGGCATCTGTACAGAGGTAATTTTCATACGCACTCATAATACTCTGTTAATTTTCATATGTATCTTAGGAAGGTAAGATTTATGTTCCCTCCTATCTTTGGAATCAGCTAACCATCTTTTTGTTCACTGCAAAGTTGCTAAGCAATGTTGGGCGCTCTTTCTGAATCTTTGTGGTGTCACTATAACTATGCCTTCATATATCAGGAACCTAATGGATAGCTGGCAGGAACAAACGATAGTAACGTTCCAAAAGCAGCTTGGGAGGACCACTCCTTTGTGCATTTTCCGGACCATTTAGAGTGAAATAAATAGTGCTCGTTTTGAGAATAAACAGAGTCACATTTCTAGAACTAAGAAATGACTACGTGATCTATGTTTCTAGTGTAATACGTGTTTATCAGATAGTAAGGATCAGTACTTAGAATTTTTGAATCTGCTACGAAATATGTAATAGGGGACTATTTATAGGTGATGTCTGCTCTGTTTGTACTCTTGTGTACCTTCTTGGTACATTCTTGTTAATAATACTTTACCTTATTAAAAAAAGAAAATTAGTAGCACCAGCAGTTCCCCACTAACCAGAAGGATAACTCAAGATTATCCGATAACCTACATCGGAATAGAAATCATGCAATTTTATCGCATTCTTTTTACACCATTGCTAAACAAGTATTTTTCAAGGGCAGTCTTAAAATTATATCTAAATGAAAGAGTTGCACTTTTTAGTATTTCAGAATCTCCTCAACCAATAAAAGGCGGCGATAGAGATTATGCACTAAGTTTGAAAAGAGAGATTAGCAAATAAGCAAAATAGTTACCTTAAGTTATAGCTCAGCAGTATGTACAAGCCAAAAAGCCAAAAGTGAGCTGCAGCAGAGACTTGCTTTACCTGTAAATATTTTTACAAACAAGACAGTAAATCAAAGCCATTTAAACCTAGAAGTTTCTATGATACTAATGTCAAGACTCAAGAGTTGCATCTTATACGTAATATCGCATAACAGAGTGATTGAGAAAAAGCTGTAAAATATATTTATTTATAGAAAGAGTAACAAACGGCAATTTATTGGTAACCATTTCATTTCCATCATTGGCTCCAGTTTTGTTTTCATCTTCAATGATTTACCTTGTTCAGTTGGTAATTCCACTTCTTCATTGGAGCAACAAAAGAATTTTCTTCATCAGCACAACTAAAGGGTTCTTTCTTTTGCTGCCTTCGCCAATGTCAGTTGAGGTTGGTGCTGTGAGAGAATGAAGAATGTTTCAATTCACCACATGACAGAATATACAGTATTCCAGATGTTCGCGCAAATAATTATTTAGCTTAGGTTTTGAGCAGTTCATGAGAAAGCCAACTTTGAATATTCAGTATTGGCCGGGGCTCCTTTGGGAAAGAAACTTTTTGCAAGTTCAATCTTGTAGTAAACATGTAGAAATTTGTTAACTTTAACGATAGCATAACCATTAGATGTTGTTAGTTTGAATTTTATTTACAGCAAGAGTTTGTACCTAAATTAAAGTTATATCATAAATCTCCTCTGCAGTAAAGGATAATATTTTTCTCCGTGTTCACCCATATCTTCCCAGTTGTTGAGCCAAAGGCAGGTTGAAGATCAACATCAAACAATAGCAGTTCATGATTAAAGCACTATTTTGGTAAGAAGAGAAGATTCTGCTAAAAAGTTAGTATTAAGACTAAGATTAAATCAAAAAGTACCTTAAGAGTCAACCCCGTTTGTTGACTACATTTGACACAATACTTTGCTCTTCTGATTGAAATTCTCACTTCGTCTATTGCTACATATTTAAATGCAGAAACATTGTAGCTCATTTGAAATTGATAGTTTTACGTCAATGGAGAAGGCCCTGTGTATGGAGGATGAGAGTCATGAGACTAATCATTATCACAATAAATACTTAATGTCAGATTGTAAATTATGTGAATATAAATTGTACATTTGCAATTGGTACTGTTAGTTTCTTCATCTGGGACAAGGATGAGAGATCCGGATTCGGATGTACTCCTCATGGTGAAAGAGAAGCATTTCTTTATTTTTCATGACATGTCCATGGCAAAAACCACAATTCTTATGAAGATTAACAATAACCTCATAAGAAAGAAACAAGCACAAAATACACATGAGTAATTAATGTAATATTATGCATGTAGTTGCAGCCATTATAAATTTATATTTTTTATTTCATAAAGGAAGAAGAAAGGTCATTTAAATCCTTACATATGATCGACTGTTAAGTTAATGCAAAATTAATTTTCAGCTAAGAAACAAAAGCACATGTAATGTAAGAAGCCTTTTGCAAAGAAGACATCAAAATATAACTAAAGTTCTGCTATTTAATGGTTTAAGCTTACAAGAATAGGTCAATTTCTGAAACAAAATTGACAAAACTGTAGTTATTAAACAATAGGTGCATGTACAAAATGCGGTCAACTGATCTACTCAGACTCAAAAGATCCAAAATTTAAAATAAAACAGTAAAAAAAATTCTAAAAGTAAGAAAATTAGCATATACTCCTAGTATTCATCCAAATCAAGAAAATAACTTTCTAGGTTGATATCTATAATTAAATAATGGAAATAAAAGGCATGACTAACAACCTATAACAGCAATCAAACGGTATGTGAAATGCAACTTGCATGAATTGAATGCCTGTTGGCATATGTGGATGCAGACTATACATTTTTTGAAGATTAAACTATTAAAAGAATGCGTTTTTCCGAAACGAAAAAATCAACAAAGTTGGTCGATTATTTAAAAAAAATTTATTTTTAATTTTTTTACGAAACCGATCGAATTTGATTGCGCAATTTTTTCGACCGATTCGGTCGGTAATGCTTACCGAAAAATTTATGTTTCAAGAAATCGACTAACTTCAGTTGGTTTTTCATTTAAAATAATTTAAAATCAATATTCAAAAATCAACCGAAATTAATTGATTCTTTTGGTCAACACATTCAAAATATCGACTAAAGTCGGTCAATAAATTTATTTTTAAATAAAATTGACTGAAACAAATAGTTATTGTCGTGCAAAAATGCGATTAAAGAGTTTAAATAAATAAATAAAAAAAGTCTTAAACCAACAAGCACTAATGGCCTAGTGAAAGAATAGTATCCTTCTCTGGTACAGACCACGTTTTGCCCCAAATAATGTATTTTTTAATTGCATACTTTTGAAAAATTGACGGATTTCAATAGATTTTTCGGTCAATTTTTTTGGTCGAGTTTGGAATTCAATTGACCGATCAAAATGGGTCTATTTTTGTTACCGTCCAATACTTTTTCGACCCACTATATTCGATCGAGTTTTGGTTCGTAATCGTTCAAAATTGACCACATCCGGTCGATTTTTATGGACGGAAAAGAGCTATATTGATTTGATCTGACATCCATAAAAAGCTATATTCCTGTAGAGCTCATTTGGGTTCCCTCAGCACCATATAAGGTCAAATTGGCTTCAGGTTTTATTAGCAAGAACAAACTCCCAGAAAACATGCATCGTCTTCTTAATAATTTCTGCCAACTACAGTATGTGAAAATGACAATATTGTTTCCCCTTCGTGGTTTCTTTTATTTTCCTTGAAATAATCATCTGTTACATGGTCAAACCTCTAGATACTTATGAATCAAGTTATTAAGTAAAATGTACATCTTCTGCTAGGAACTTTGAATAAGCATAACACTACCGATAGGACAATAAAACCAAATTGAAGACTCCCACGGACAAAGGAAAGCTATTACGGTCATTATATTTGTAGCAAACAGTTACAATACTTTGAAAGTTAATCATAAAAACAAACTTTGAGGAGGATATAAGAAGCTATAATATTATGACTATACTAACACATAGAGTTATAGTTGTGTTTCTACTACCAATGCCATTTGAGGTGTTAAGGCCAGCATCTTCATCAAAACAACAACATTAGAAGGATCACTTGTAACATGAGGCGGAGCCATGATTTGAAATTTGTGGGTTCAGTATTCTAATTCTTTTAAGTTACTAGGTTCTAAATTAATAATTTATGCATAATTTAATAAATTTGTAAGACAAATATAGAGTTTGGACAAAAATTATTGGGTTCAGCCGAACCCGTGTCGAAAGGGCTAACTCCGCCCCTACCTGTAAGGCCATCTCCAACCCTTACCTCCATTTTCTCCTCCAAAATACAGTAAACTTACTCCAACCATTACTTCATTTTTTACTCCAAAAAAGAGTATTTCATTTTATATTCTTCTCTCTCTTCAATATTATATTATTATTATCTTTATTTTCTTATTTCTATTAAAGAAATTCTATCTTTTTTTCTTTTTTACATATTCATCACATACAATTTAATATAAAATTATTTTATACCATAAATTTTTAAATAATATAATTTGTAAGCAAATATTATAGATTATATATATTAAATGATAATTCAAATAAAAGTGAAATCATTGAGATACAAGATAATTCAATACATATTACATTATGGTAAAATTCATATTAAATATTACATAAATATTCAACTTTCACCTCTAGTATGCTCTCATAAATGATCTATTAATGTATTACGAAGTGCAAAATGAGCATCTTTGTCCTTAATGTTTTTGTGTCGAGCTAAAAATTGCTCAAATTGATGATTTTCATCTACTACTATTTCTACCGTTGGAGGTGGACATTCTCAATCATCTTGAATTAGTGCATTAAGATCACGTTCATCCTCTATTATCATGTTGTGCAGTATAATACATGTAGTTATTATATCATGTAACACTTCTTTTCTTCAAAAAACGTGATGGTCCTGCAACAATTGCGAAACGAGCTTGCAAAACTCCGAATGCACGTTCAACATCTTTTCGACATGATTCTTGTTTCATCGCGAAATATTTCTTCTGTGGCGAACGTGGGTCACGAATAGTTTGCACAAGGGTTGACATAAAAATAATAAATGCACGGAAATTAATTTATCAAAATTATACGCCAAAGTTAAGATGTAAAATTAATATTATAAAGATATTACATAAATATAATTAGGTATATATAAAGATATAAATTAAAAGAGTTAAATAATAAAAATAATAATAAAATAATCATGAATAGTAACGGAGGCGATGAATAGTGTCACTCCATATTTACATAAATTCACCCCCCATTTTGGAGGCAAAAATGGGGGAGCATTGGAGCTTCATTATGACAAAAATTGCCCCCATTACGGAGAAATGGGGAGGGTTGGAGATGCTCTAACCCCTCTGATTGAACAGTAAACTCTCAACAAAGATGCTCGAGAAGAATAATTTCCCAGAGTTCGTACTGTTTAATTTCCTTACTCAAATTACACGAATCAAATTCCCCATTATAGTGCTCCAATGGACATTGACTACTTTTTCTTGATCTCAATAGCATTTAAAATCCTATAAGATTCTCAGTCGGAGACACTATTTTCTATAATGGTTTATCATCTAAAAAAAGAACATTGGATTATAACAATCATAACCCAAACTCGTTAAATAACAACATCAGTGTAAGAGATTTAGCATTTGGGAAAGAAAATATAAACCTTGGGCATTTATTAGCTTCGGCAATTTAAGTTGTGGTGGTGGGGAAATCAACCATTTCTTTGCAAAGCGACTACCGCTTCCTAAGAGCAATATAAAGGATAAATCTGAGTTAGAATTGTTTTTGATATTATTTGTTAAGAACATGTGTAGACATCTAAATTTTAATGGATCAAGCCAATATGAAATTTAGGCTAAATCCAAGTCTATTAGTGTTTCTTTGGAGGTTACTTTATCCTAACCCTAGGTCACTCCTATAAAAAAGATTACATATCCCCTTAAGAGGGAGATCTCAAAAATGGAGATCATCTCGAATATCCCATCGGATAATTCTTGATAATTAAATACTTCAAGAAGAAGATCTACACCATACTTTTATGGATATTATATACATCCAAGAAAGTCTAAATCATCCTACGTTCGAAAAATACGCCGCTAAGGCCCTCGAATTACGGATAATAAATGGGAGGGAAGAATCAAGGGATAACAGAGTTGTAACCCGCAATGTTTATCAATAAAATTCTTTTTTTCTTTATAGTTGTTTGTGATTGCAGTTTTATTTTTCTGCACAAATTTATTGCAAACAAATAGGCACGCCCAGTGGAACCAATTTTGCCCTTCAGCTCTTCATCCTGCAAGTCAAAAAACTACAAGTTTCAAATTCATAGATCCGAACACTTCATTTTCTTGGATATGCCGGGAAAAAAAAGTAGATTTCAAATGAGGACTGCAATCCAGGGGCAACGTCTCTTGTTCTCTATCAAAGCCACAAAACTGTAAGAAGGACGTCCAAGTAGTCTTTCGCCGAAGCCGCAAGTTAACGGAGAGGATCCTCCAAATAATCTCACCATAGCCATGAAACTTCAAAGTGGAGTAAAGAATATTATTTCATCCATTGAAGGCTCAAATTCTGAGATTGCTGTCAAAATCAAGTACCACCTCGTGAGAATTAGTTTGTATAAAGTTTTAATATAGCACGTCAAACTGGTGGTTGGAAACCTCATTTTGTTAGAGTCAAAATTCAACTGCAATAGTGACTGAGCTATAGTGTTTGCTTGGTCACGTGGATTTGTTAGTGTTTGCTTGGTCACGTGATTTGCCAAAGATAAAAATTGCAATTGACATGCCATTTCTTTGCGAGGAGGAAAACTGATCCAAGTGGCAAAGTTCATGTACAACAAGGAATCAAGTTCCTATAATTTGGTGACACGCAAAGGATTGCGTATATCATGGAATTATTACTCAAAAATATAATTTTGGAGAATAATCAAAGAAAGATTGCTTCTTCATTAAAAAAAAAAGAAGAAAAAAAGAAAACAAAATCCACGGGAACAAGAAGTGACCCAATGCAAAGAAGTCTACTACCGTGGTATTTCAAGTCTTGTCTCTCATTTCGACAAGTCCATGCCGACAAGACTTGAAGTAGGGGGCATGTGTAGACATCAAAATTTTAATGGATCAAGCATATATGAAATTTGGGCTAAATCCAAGTCTATTAGTGTTTTTTTAGAGGCTACTCTATCCTAACCCTAGGTCACTCCTATAAAAAGGGTTACATATGGAGATCATCTCGAATATCCCATCGGATAATTCTTGATAATTAAATACTTCAAGAAGAAGATCTACACCATACTTTCATGGATATTATATACATCCAAGAAAGTCTAAATCATCCTACATTCGAAAAATACGCCGCTAAGACCCTCGAATTACGGATAATAAATGGAAGGGAAGAATCAAGGGATAACAGAGTTGTAACCCGCAATATTTATCAATAAAATTCTTTTTTTCTTTATAGTTGTTTGTGATTGCAGTTTTATTTTTCTGCACAAATTTATTGCAAACAAATTGGCACGCCCAGTGGGACCAATTTTGCCCTTCATCTCTTCATCCTGCAAGTCAAAAAACTACAAGTTTCAAATTCATAGATCCGAACACTTCATTTTCTTGGATATGCCGGGAAAAAAAAGTAGATTTCAAATGAGGACTGCAATCCAGGGGCAACGTCTCTTGTTCTCTATCAAAGCCACAAAACTGTAAGAAGGACGTCCAAGTAGTCTTTCGCCGAAGCCGCAAGTTAACAGAGAGGATCCTCCAAATAATCTCACCATAGCCATGAAACTTCAAAGTGGAGTAAAGAATATTATTTCATCCATTGAAGGCTCAAATTCTGAGATTGCTGTAAAAATCAAGTACCACCTCGTGAGAATTAATTTGTATAAAGTTTTAATATAGCACGTCAAACTGGTGGTTGGAGACCTCATTTTGTTAGAGTCAAAATTCAACTGCAATAGTGACTGAGCTATATTGTTTGCTTGGTCACGTGGATTTGTCAGTGTTTGCTTGGTCACGTGATTTGCCAAAGATAAAAATTGCAATTGACATGCCATTTCTTTGCGAGGAGGAAAACTGATCCAAGTGGCAAAGTTCATGTACAACAAGGAATCAAGTTCCTATAATTTGGTGACACGCAAAGGATTGCGTATATCATGGAATTATTACTCAAAAATATAATTTTGGAGAATAATCAAAGAAAGATTGCTTCTTCAATTAAAAAAAAGAAAGAAAAAAAGAAAAAAAATCCATGGGAACAAGAAGTGACCCAATGCAAAGAAGTCTACTACCGTGGTATTTCAAGTCTTGTCTCTCATTTCGACAAGTCCATGCCGACAAGCCTTGAAGTAGGGGCATTTGTAGACATCGAAATTTTAACGGATCAAACCCATATGAAATTTGGGCTAAATTCAAGTCTATTAGGGTTTCTTTGGAGGCTACTCTATCCTAACCCTAGGTCACTCCTATAAAAAGGGTTACATATCCCCTTAAGAGGGAGATCTCGAAAATGGAGATCATCTCGAATATTCCATCGGATAATTCTTGATAATCAAATACTTCAAGAAGAAGATCTACACCATACTTTCATGAATATTATATACATCCAAGAAAGTCTGAATCATCCTACGTTCGAGAAACACGCTGATCCAGCCCTCGAATCACGGAGATAATCAGGAGAGAGGAATCAAGGGAACAGACAGAATTGTATCCGCATCATTTTATCAATAAAATTATGTTTTTTCATATTTATATTATGATTACAATTTATTTTTGTATCACAAATATTTTGTTACAAACAACATGTTCTTGAGATGAATTGGGAGTGAGAACTGTGTGCAGAGAGGCGTCGCTTATAAGAAGTTGAGTGAAAACTGAACATCAATCATGGATTTCGGATCAATTGAAGCGTCGCTCTTATTTCAGCGAGACAGTGAATAATATTACAGACTTCTCAAAATAACTGTTTCAAAGGAAGAGAAAGAGTCGTATCTCTTGGAGAAAGAGAAAAAAGACATAGTTAAGAGGGCGAAAAAGACAAAAATCTAAGAATTTAGGAAAATGGATTTTATGGGTTGTGAGACATGCCACGTCACCTAACAAATATCTTTTTTTTTGTGGGACCCTTTAAAATTGCTGACATGAATCATTTAATTGAAGGGTCGCGTGATAGTGGACAACCTTTTTCCCTAGAATTAAACTAGTTATCCACTATTGTCCTCTACAGATCATTCCCCAAACACTCCGACAATGGTTTCGGATGGACCCGGTTTAGCTCCGGATTCATCATTGGCAAAACTAGCAAGTAAGCTCCGATGTGGGGAGCTAGAGGAAGATGACATAGAGGAAATCGATTTTCTCCTTCCAGCAAAACAAATAATCGGACCTGATAAAAACAGAATTAAAAAAATTATTGAGTACAAATTTAATAACGATGGAACAGGGTTAAGATAATGTCACGATCCAAAATACTGCCATAGGGGTCGTGATGACACAAAGTCTCTAAGACTAAGTAAGCCTATCACACATCGATGTCAATCAAAATATATTAACTTCAAATTTAACAAAAACTGCGAAGAATGATAATATGGCCAAACACGAGTACAATAAATAGTTTTTCAAAATTCGGTAATACTGCGTCGTAAGTTCTACATGGAATAACATAACCAGTCTTAAAGAATACAATATTGTTTGGAATACATAAACAATAGAAAATAAAGTAAATAAGGTGACTCTGAGGCTTTCGAACGGAACAACAGGGATACCTTGAAGTCTCCAACCAGCTCTAGCACGCCTCCTAACGATCGGCTCGATCTGAAGCACCTGGATCTGCACAAAGAATGTGCAGAAGTATAGTATGAGTACACCACAATCGGCGTCTAGTAAATATCAAGACTAACCTCAGTGGAGTAGTTACGAGGTTTAATTCAAGACACTCACTAGTCAAATAACATGCGCAAAATATTAAAGAAAACTAACAACAAGGTGCATAACGGAATAAATATCCACAACCTCGTAAAATGTGTAATAACAACTCAATGTGAAATAACCCATCTTTGCCAACAAAATATCAAATAGGAGTGGGGTATGAGATAAAATGCCAAAATCAACCAACATCTCATAAGACACAAGATGGAAGCATTTAAAAAATAAGTATATGATCACAACATCAACCTCGTTCCAACACATGAACAACATCAAAGGAACACACCGAAATATCACATAACATCATCAACAAAGCCACCCTTATGTCTCCACATGCACATAATCAATAGAATGCCTCCCTTATGTCATCGCATGCACATGTATTGTCATGACCCAAACCGATGGGCCGCGACGGGCACCCGGTACCTTACTCAACTGAGTACCAATGTAACGTATCTTTTTTATTACATCATCATATACATGTGACATACGGGCCTAATAGACCAACATCATCATTTATAAACTCAAAACATAGGCCGACAAGGCCGTACAATCTTTCACGCACACGACATATGTCTACAAGCCTCTAAGAGTACATAAATATCATAAAGGTCGGGACAGGGCCCCGCCATACTAATAAGTACATGTCCTAATCATACTGATCACATAAATAACTCCGGAACAAATGGAGTGTACCAACATCTCCCGCTGAGCTGATCGCCTACTTGGAGAACTCTCGACCTGTCTATCGAGACCTGCGGGCATGAAACGCAGTGTCCCCAGGCAAAAGGGATGTCAGTACAAATAATATACCAAGTATGTAAGGAATGAAAATCAGTAAATAATAGACATGAGAGAAACATGGAGTAAAAGACTCGACATGTACGTCTGCATAGCTCTGTGAATCATTTCATTTTTATAACATCATGCATATGCGTATAAATACCATACCATGCATAGGTATATATGTTCATAATATCATCAAGCCTCTGAGGGAATCCCATCATATCATTTCGGCCACTGTGAAAAAATCATCAACGTATACCAGCTAATCAGGTGGTGGTGCGTATATAACGCCGTAATCTTTTTTCCATATCCCATATAAATATAATATACATATATACGTGTATATAACGCCATTTGATCATGGGTCAATGTACATGTATAAATACATGAAATGCATAAGAAATACGTTAATAATATTTTCTCGGAATGTCATAAAAATAATATGCCTATCGGATAAATTTTATCAAATACGTATTTTTCTGAGACCCATGAACAGAAGATATAATAATAATTCACATGGGGAATCAAGAATATAGACACCCCTAATATTTTTATGAATAGAGTCATTTATAAAAATTGTGCATTTGCTCGTTTCGTTTGTATCATATTGATCATGCCAAAAAGAAAGAAGGGATAGCCTTAACATACCTGAGCCGGTTCTCCAGACAATCCCTCTAACATACGAAAATTGTGACAAAACACGTGACGACAAGACCGGAGTAGGAAAAATTCGTATGATATTCTTGAGAAAGATTGCACCGTACTCCCTTATAATTGCAAGATCTCACATTGCTTTAAATTATTGAAGATCTTATCTTGCATATGTGACTTACTTTCATGACTTATGTCTGTAACATACAAACACTTACGTTTGAATGCATATAAGAATGGATATTTGACTTCTGTTTCTTAAGGATGGATATGACTTCATGTTATATGTGTCTTTCCTTTATTAAAATGGAAATGACTCATATTGTTAAGACTTGCCACCTAACATAGTGATTTATGAGTCACAACTCTTGAATTGGGTTGCTTCCACGTGATGATCTTATCCAATAATTAACCACCAATTATCTTAATTTATTGTTAATCTTTTATTAAAATCAATAATTACCCACTTATCCATATAATTAAAAATTATCTCAAATTACATAAAATACTATTCACTTTTAATATACTTTTTACACCTTACTATTATGGTCATGTGATACCTTGTATGACACTAGTCCATAAATACCGGGTATCATAACTTGGACCGTATTTTATCCCAAAATATCAAACTTTGATGAAATTCCTTTTCTTCGATTTGCTTACCCTTTTTCCTTCACAAATTTACTCATCACGTGTTTGAAATAGCATAATACTTATAATTTTAAAATAACCTCATTCCCGAATTTTACGTCGATTAACTTACGACGAAACTTTAACTTACGAAAATGTGGGATATAACATCTCATTTACGATCTTTCATCAATTTACTTATGGCATAATTTTACGTACGAAAATATGGGTGTAACATATATAGCCACACTTATCTCGCCACATGCACATCACAATAAAATGCCTCCCTTATGTTGTCGCACGCGCATCTCACCACCCTTATACTCCACACATCAAAAAATCAACTCGCGCAAGATGTTCACATGTGCCACAATATCATAACAACAACAATAATACCCGAAGTCTCTTTAAGATATAACCTCATAGCTCAACAACAATGTGCACAAGAACGAGACGATAACATAAAAGTGTGGGGGAGCTTCCAACAATAAAGCATGTTTCACATAGCAAACAATCCCAATTCAAGGCATATTAATAGCCTAAGCTCTAATCCGATCATAAACCACACATATGCCTGTGTGGACACTTGTCACCTCATGTGCACATCGTTTGACATAAAACAAATTTGCAATGAGACCCAAATCCTAAGGGGTATTTCCCTCACAAAAGGTTAGACAAGATACTTACCTCAAATAGCCCTAACCAATACTCTAAAAATGCCTTTTCTTTAAAATTCACCTCTGTTCGGCTCAAATCTAGACAAAAATGACTCAATAATATCAAATAATGCAAAAAAATCAATTTTGATTAATAAAAATGCAATCTTTACCGGTAAGGCCCCGTAAAATTTTACCTAAGACCCGAAGTAGGCTTATGTGTTGGCGATTGTAGGAGCTCGCTGCAGTTCGGACTTTTTGGGTTGAACTGTGCATTGGGGAGTTGAAGAAAAAATTTAGAAATGTAGGGCATTTTCTACGGTCACAGAACTGATCCGCGGACCGCATATCTGCCGCAGACCTAGGTAGAAATTTGGGCAAAAGTTTTGGACCATTATGCGGCCACATAATCATTTTGCGGCCGCATAACCCTTCGCAGATCCAACACAAAAGAATTCCGGTGGAACGTTCTGTGGCGCATTATGCGACCGCAGAATAGGTCTGCGGATCGTATACCGGTCGCAGAGTGAGACATGGGTTCCCAGTTCCGGAGGGCCATTATGGGGCCCAATTTTCGGACCACAGAAGCGTTATGCGGTTGCATATGCGACCGCAGACCTGTATCAGTGCTTCATTTGTTCTAATTTTTGAACCCGACCCCATTCTTATAAAATACCCTTGGGGATCATTTTAAAAGGGAAAAATATATATTTCTAGAGAGAGGGAGTGCCATAGAATGAGAGGGGAAGTTTTTAAGATCATCATTCATCAATTCTTGCTCAAAGTTGAAGAATTTGCAAGAAGAATTCACTAGGCCTTCATCCTAGAGGTAAGGTTCTACTCCATAGCCTTCAATTTCGTGATTTTAATTGAAAATAGGTATAAGCCAAGCAATTCTTGGGATTGGGAGTTGTTTATTTTACATGCATGTACCATCAAGGGTAGTTGGAGGATTGTTGAGCTCTTTTGGGTAAACTTTGGGTAGTGGGGTGAAAGAATCCACCATAGGAGGACCTTGAAACCTTAATGCTCGCCTAGTATTTGATAAAATGCTCAAGTGAGCTGAAACTATGAACTCCTTCCTAATTTATGTTAAATTTTGCGATATCTTTAAATAGATCAAAGTGGATAAGATTTCCGTAACGTTGTAGTAATTTAAAAAGCTCGAGGCAAGGTATGTTGGCTAAACTCTTCTCTTAGAATTGAACCCCTAAATATCCTTGTAAGTCCCGTGTTGCTCAGTATAAATTGATTATTTATAATAAGCCTTGTGTCGAAAGATATATGCGTTCAATTGTATTCCAAATGTTCTTGTCATGTTGAGTTACTACTTGAGAAGGTGATTAATCATGGGATGTGTGTTAATATGTTATGATTTGAAAACGTGATTCCAATGAAAACTAGCATGTCAAATTGTGTAAGAAATCACATGTGCCTAATATCCTTAATTTGGTTAGTTGTTCAAATTTGTATTTAAAGTCTTGAATAGAAATGTTTGTTGTTGACGATTCGTGATGATGTTCGAAAGTGAAGCAGTAAAAATAGAATATGAAATACGGCCAATGTGCCAACAATGACTTTATATTTGGAACCATTAGTGCCAATGAAACAAAGAAGTGAGAACAAGATGTCGAAATAAGTGGTAAATCCTTTTAATAATAAATACCTTGGGAGTATCGTTATCCGCCGAGGAAGGATAGGTTAGAACAACCTCACTCCGAAACTACACGTGCCGGTGTAGGAGTGATTGAGTGGTAAATCCCCGTGTTAATGTGATGAGATTGTTACCTCTTATATGGGATGAGATTAGTGTGTTGAGATATTTCCTCTTAAATAGGATGAGATTATTGCTAGCGTGATGTGATGTGATGTTGACCCACACGACATTGTGGTAAGATGACTTAGCTAATCGGGCTGAGATCGAACGCCATGCCGCGCACATGGTGGTATTGTGAGTGTATGTCTCGGGGTGAGACGGCTTAGCCGGTCGGGCTGAGATCGGACTTCGTGCTAAAATACTGTGGTGTATCGGTGCTAAAGATCTTCCAACTTAAATTACTAAAACTTACTTGAAATTTACCTTTCCCCTAACTTGACACCTTGTTACTGTCTGAGTCTATTATTGATTTCATGTTTTATTCTCCGTTTACTGTTTCTCGTTCTATTGAGATGGTGTTTAGTTTTACATACTAGTACTATTCCATATGTACTAACGTCCCTTTTGCTGGGGGAACTACATCTTTAATGGACGCAGGTGGTTCCATAGCAGGTGGTATTGATCAGTGATAGCAGCACACCCTCTCCTCAGCTGACTTGGTAGCCCCATTTCATTTTAGGGTCCTGTGTCTCTTATCCTTTGTACATATCGTTTTGAGGTATAGCCGGGGCCTTGTTGCCGGCACTGTCATAGCACTCTTTTGTTCCTGTTAGAGGCTGCGTAGACATAGTGTGGGTTGTATTTATTTTTGGGAAGGTTAAACTAAAAATGTTGTAATCGTATCATCTGTTCCACTTTAAATATGATTGTACAATGTATTGTTTTGGAGACTTGTTAATGACATAACCAATGGAAATGAACTGGTGTTATTCACATGACCTCTTACTGTCTAATTAATGAAATGTATTCTTCTCTTTATTCATGGGTTAGTTGGGTAGAAGGTATTGTAAAGGCTTGCTTGACCGAGGTATCTCGGTTGAGCGCCGGTCGCACTCCCCGAGGTCGGGGCGTGACATTACCAAATTCCTAAAAAGTCAACTCTAGGCCCACCCGATCAAAACCCGAGTCGAGGGGTAGATATCGAGTATCCATAATCTCACGAGTCCAAATATGTTATTGGTTTTAAAAACTGAGTCCAAATCGACGCTCAAATCTCAAATTTTTGTTTTTAGAAACGTTTTGTCAAAACCCCCAATTTTTACTCTTGGATTCATCAATTAAATGCTCAATCAAAGATGAAATCAATGAAAAATAACTAAATCTGAGTATACAACACTTACCCAATCCAAGTGGGTGAAAAATACCTCAAACATCGCCTCAAACCGAGCTCCCAATATGAAAATATGAAATAATGAGTCTAAGTCTCGAAATCCCACTTATTAACCCAGCTGCAGATGTTTCATTTGCGACCAGAGGTTCACAAATGCAACCCATATTTCACAAATGTGTATCCAGAAAGCATTGCAAAAGTGACCATGTGATCGCAAATGCAACCACCCTGCCCAAATCCTCCATCGCAATTGCGAGTGAGGCTTCGCACCCTTGCCAACCTCCGTAATTTCAACCAAGTCCTCCACAAATGCGAGGATCGCAAATGCGAACTGGTGCTCGCATTTGTGGGACCTACAGTACTAGCCAAAAACCAGCAACACTGAACCTTAATCTAAATGGTCCGAAACTCACCCGAGCCCCCGTGGCTCCACACCAAATACCCACACAAGTCTATAAACATCATATAAACTCGCTTTCGAGCTCAAAAGACTAAAATAACATTCAGAACCACGAATCGAACACCAAAATGCATTAAATTTACATTGAAAACTCAAGAACTTCTAAAATCACAACCAAACCTCCGATTCCTATCAAACAAACTTGATCAACATTTCCAACTTAAACTATTGGGACCATCAAAATACTAAACCCTAAGTCCAAACTCACAATACGAACCTATTGGGACCATCAAAATACTGTTGCGGAGTCATTTTCCACAAAGTCAAACTTGATCAATATTTCCAACTTATCCAAAATAGGAACTAACTGTTCCAAAACAATTCAAAACCTTCCTTAAACCCAAACAACCATCCCCACAAGTAACATAACCACAAATACACATACGAGAAGCTTTAAAAGGAGAAACAGACCTCAAATATACAACACGACCGGTCGAGTCGTCACATTTCCCCCCACTTAAACAAACATGCGTCCTCGAACGAGTGTAGAGACATACCCGAAGTGCCAAAAAGGTGAGGATATCGGCTCCGCATATCATGCTCGGTCTCCTAAGTCGCCTCCTCGACCGGATGACCCCTTCATTGAAACCTCACCGATGCAATATTCTTTGACCTCAATGTTCGGATCTGCCTATCCAAAATAGCTACCGACTCCTCAACATATGTCAATTCCTTGTCCAACTACACCGAGATGAAATCTACCACATGTGACAAATCCTCATAGTACTTCCGCAGCATGGAAACGTGAAACAATGAGTGAACTCCCGATAGGCTATGTGGCAAAGCAAGTCTATAGGCCACCTCACCAACTCTCTCTTGAATCTCAAAAGGACCAATATACCGAGGCCTCAACTTGCCCTTCTTCCCGAACCTCATCACACCCTTCATGGGCAAAACTCTAAGTAGAACCCTCTCACCCATGAATGCGACATCACGAGCCCTCCTATCAGCATAACTCTTCTGCCTGGACTATGCTGTACGAAGCCGCTTTTGAATGAATTTCACCTTCTCCAAAGCATCAAAAACCAAATCAATGCCCAATAGCCTTGTCTCCCAGGCTCAAACCAACCAACTAGAGAATGACATCGCTTCCCATATACGGCCTCATATGGAGCCATTTGGATGCTCGACTGATAGTTATTATTGTAGGTGAACTATGCTAGCTATCAAAACTGATCCCACTAATCTCGAAATCATTGGCACATGCTTGTAACAAGTCCTCCAAAATCTGAATAACGTGCTCGGACTGTCCGTCCATTTGGGGATAAAATGTCATACTCAGCTTGACTTTTGTGCCTAATTCACGCTTCAAGGCTCTCTAAAAATATGATATGAATTGCGTGCCTCAATCCGAGATAATAGACAAGGGCACACCGTACATGGGGTAATCTCTCTAAGATAAATCCGAGCCAGCTTGTCTGAAGAGTAAGTCATAACTGGAATAAAGTGTGCATACTTGGTCAGTCTGTCCACAGTGACCCGCACATTGTCAAATCTCCTCAAGGTCTGTGGTAGCCCCTCCAAAAAATCTATAGGGATACACTCACACTTCTACTTTCTTCATTCTTCTCCATCGGTAGTGCTGCTTCAAATCATGGTACATCATCGCGGCACCCAGATGAATGGAATACCGCGATATGGGCCTCCTCAAGAATCAGCTCCCTCAACCCATCCACATTGGGTACACAAATACGGCCCTGAAGTCTCAATACCCCTTCATCACCAATAGTCACCTCCTTAGCATCACCGTGCTGCACCGTTTCCTTAAGGAAAAGCAAGTGGGGATCATCATACTGACGTACCTTGATGCGCTCAAACAAAGATGACTATAGTACAATGCAAGAAAGAACTATGTTGGGCTCTGAAATGTCCAACCTCACGAACTTGTTGTCCAAAGCCTGGACATCCAAAGCTAACAGTTTCTTCCCAACTGGAATAAAAGCAAGACTGTCCATGCTCTCAGCCTGCCTACTCAAAGCGTCGGCCACCACATTAGCCTTCCCGTGATGATAAAGAATGGTGATATCATAGTCCTTTAGTAGCTCTAACAACCTTCGTTGCCTCAAGTTCTAGTCCTTTTGTTTGAATAGGTGCTGAAGACTTAGGTGATCTGTGAACACCTCACAAGAAACACCATAAAGATAGTGCCTCCAAATCTTGAGTGCGTGAATAATGACTGCTAACTCCAAATCGTGCACTGGGTAGTTCTTCTCATGGGGCTTCAACTAACGCGAAGCATAAGTAATCACTCTACCCTCTTGTATTAACACACATCCAATGCCAACTGGTGAAGCATCACAATAGACTGTATATGAACCCGATGCTGAAGGCAAAACCAGAACTAGAGTTGTAGTCAAGGCAATCTTGGGCTTCTGAAAGCTCTCTTCACACTCGTCAGACCACCTGAATGGGGCACCCTTCTGAGTCAATATAGTCAAGGGAGCTGTAATGGATGAGAAACCCTCCACAAAGCGGCAATAATACCTAGCCAAACATAGAAAACTCCAGATCTCAGTAGCGGTATAAGGTCGGGGCTAACTCTGAACTACCTCAATCTTCTTCGGATCCACCTTAATCCCCTCACTAAACACCACATGACCCAAGAATACCATTGAGTCTAACCAAAACTCACACTTGGAGAATTTAGCATATAACTTCTTCTCCCTCAAAGTCTGGAGCACGATCCTCAAGTGCTGCTCAAGCTCCTCTTGGCTGTGAGAATACACCAATATATCATCAATTAACATAATGATGAAAGAATCTAGATACGGCTGAAACACGTTGTTCATCAAGTTCATGAAAGTTATTGGAGTATTGGTCTGCCCAAAAGACATCACCAAGAATTCATAATGCCCATAACGGATTCTGAAAGCCGTCTTAGAAATATCTGAAGCCCGGATCTTCAATTGATGGTATCCTGATCTCAGTTCAATCTTCGAGAATATCCTGGCACCCTAAAGCTGATCAAATAAATCATCAATACACGGTAGAGGGTACTTGTTCTTGATAGTAACCTTGTTCAACTGCATGTACTAAATACACATCTTTATAGAGCTGACTTTCTTATTCACAAATAGTACTGGAGCACCCAAAGGTGAAACACTCGGTCTAATGAAACCTTTATCAAGCAACTCATGAAGCTATTCCTATATTTCATTCAACTCTGCTAAAGCCATGCTGTACAGTAGAATAGAAATGGGCTGAGTGCCCGACACCAAGTCAGTACCAAAATAAATATCCCTATGGGGTGGCATGCTTGGTAGGTCTCCTGGAAACATATATGGTAACTACCTCACTACTAGAATTGACTCAACGGTAGGAGTATCAACACTAACATCCCTCACAAAGGCTAAGCATGTCAATCACCCCTTCTCAACCATCAGTTGTGCCTTCAGAAAGGACACCACCCTACTAAGAACATGACCCAGGGAACCTCTCCACTCCAACCTCGGCAACCCTGGCATTGCCAATGACACAATCTTAGCATGAAAATCAAGAATACCGTGATATGGTGACAACCAATCCATGCCCAAAATCACATCAAAGTCGACCGTATTAAGTAACAGAAGGTCAACCCTAGTCTTAAATCCCCCAATATTGACCAAACAAGGATGATAGACACAGTCCACCATAATAGAATCCCCAATAGGTATAGATACATAAACATGAATATCTAAAAAATCATGAAACATATCGAAATATGAAGCAAAATAGGATGACACATGCATGTGAATAAGTGGAAGCTGGATCAAATAAAACTGATGTATCTCTATGACAGACCGGAACAATACCTATGATGATGACATCATATGCAACTGCCTCAGTCCTATCAGGGAAAGCATAACGAGCCTGGACTCCCCCTCTAGGACGTCCTCTACCCGCCTATCCTCCACCTCTAGCTGGTTGTGCATGTGAAGTAGCAACTAGAGAGGAAATCATTGCCTGGTGCCTAGTATCGCCACACTCAAAATAATCCCTCTGCGGGCGTAGTTGCCGGTATTAAGTCTGCCCTGGACGACTGGAATAACCATTGTAGGAACCCCATTCAGAAGGTGCACTAAAATGATGGTTGTCCAATATGAGTACCCTGAGATCCCTGATTAGCTGGAGCACTACCAGTAACTTGAAGTGCAGACTGAACTGGTCGACTGACAAAGCCTCTGCCTTGACAAGCTTTAACCGAACAGTGGGAACCGCTAAATCCTCCAAAACCTCGATGCCTTTTGTCCTACATTCCCCCCTCCTGCCCGTGGATACGCTTCAATCTCTTAGCAATCTCCACAACCTGGTGGAATGGAATCTCAGTCTTCAACTCCCGTGTCATCCCAAATCCGAGGCTATAAGCGAGTCCCTTAGTAGATATGTGGACTCTCTCTCTAACAGTGGAAATCAAAGCAGGTGAATGACAAGATAGATCTGTAAACCTCACAGCATACTCAGACACAGTCATACTCTCCTAGAACAACGTCTCGAACTCGATGCGTAACTCGTTCCTGTGGGTCTTTGGAATGAACTCCCTCAAGAAGAGATCCATGAACTGGGACCAAGAATGGCATTGCGCCAGCTGGCCTACTCGCCTCAAAAGTCTGCCACCATCTGTATGCCGCCCCATCAGTTGGAAAGTAGTAAGGTCAACCCCGCTCAACTTTACCAAATGCATACCACGCAAGATACAGTTACACTAGTCAAAGAAATCTTGTGCATCCTCAGAAGCCCCGCCACTGAAATGAGGAGGATGATATTTTTGGAACCTCTCTAACCTTTTCTGCTCCTCAAGCGACGGAACTGGCCCAACCTCGGGCTAAGCCACATTTACGGGTTGCACCGGTATAACACCTGGAGTCTGATCAACATGAGTCCGCTGCTCTGGAGTACATGTGATGAGATTCTGAGCTCCTCCCCCAGCCTGTGAAGTAGCTGGTGAAACCGCGATCAACCCCTCATGAGCCAATGTCCTAACCATGCTTAGAAAGTGCTCCAAAGTCTCCTAGAGTCTAGGGATAGCAACTTGTGCCATGGGTGCCTGCTCCCCAACCGGAGTTATTGGTGGCTCCTTAGTCGCGGCCCTAGCATGGCCCCTCGTTGCAGCACATGCCACACCTCTGCCTCTGCCCCGACCTCTAACAACACCGGCCCTGGGGGAAGTATCATCAGTAACTGATGCTCGTGTCCTCACCATCTATTGGGGAATAGAAAGACAAAGGTTCAAACTCGAAAATCAATAAATCTGAAACGATAAAGAATGAAAAAGTGAAATTTCCTAATAGTTTCATAGCCTCTCGAAGATAAATACAGACGTCTCTGTACCGATCTGCAAGACGCTACTAAACTTGCTTATGACTCGTAGAACCTATGAACCTAAGGCTCTGATACCAACTTGTCACGACCCAAACTTTTGCCATAGGGGTCATGATGGCACCTAATCTCTACGACTATGTAAGCATATCACACATTGATGTCAATCAAAATATAATAACTTCAAATTTAATAAAAACTGCGAAGTATGATAATATTACCAAACATGAGTACAATAAAAAACTTCCTAAAATCCGGTAATAGTGAGTCATAAGCTCTACATGGAATAACATACCCAGTCTCGAAGAATACAAACTGTAGAAAATAAATTGAAGAAGGTGACTCCGAGGCCTACGAACGGAACAACAGGGATACCTTGAAGTCTCCAACCAGCTCTAGCACGCCTCCTAACGATCAGCTCGATCCGAAGTACCAGATCTGCACAAAGAATTTGCAGAAGCCTAGTATGAGTACACCACAATCGATACCCAGTAAGTATCAAGACTAACCTCAGTGGAGTAGTTACGAGGTTCAAGTCAAGACATTCACTAGTCAAATAACCTATACAAGATATCAAAGAAAACTGACAACAAGGTGCATAATAGAACAAATATCAACAACCTCGTAAAGCATGTAACGAACAACTCAATGTAGAATAACTCATCTTTGCCAACAGAATATCAAATATGAGGGGTAATGAGATAGCATATCAAAATCAACCAACATCTCATAAGAAACAAGACAGAACCATTTAGAAAATAAGTATATGATCAAAACATCAACCCCGTTCCAAGACATGAATAACATCAAAGGAACACCCCCGAAATGTCACATAACGTCCCCAACAAAGCCACCCGTATATCGCCGCATGCACATAATCCATGGAATGCCCTCCCTTATATCGTTGCATGCACATATATAGCAACCCTTATCTTACCGCATGCACATCATAATGAGATGTCTCCCTTATGTCGTCGCATGTGCATCTCGCCACCCTTATACTCCACACAACAACAAATCAACCAACACAATATGTTCACATGTGCCACAATATCACGATAACGACAACAACAACAATACCCGAAATCACTTTAAGACATAAGCTCACGGCTCAACAACAATGTGCACAAGAACAAGATAATAACATAAAAGTGCGGGGAGTTTCCAACAATAAAGCATGTTTCATATAGAAAACAATCTCAATTCAAGGCATATTAATAGCCTAAATTCTAATCCGGTTATAAGCCATACATAAGCCCATGTACACACTCATCACCTCGTGTACACATCATTTCACATAACATAAATATGAAATTAGACCCAAATCCTAAGTGGATATTTCCCATGTTGCACCCTAATTTACACTAGTCAAAATAAAATACAACTAATAGTTTATCTGAAGTTGATAAAGAGAGTTGCCACCTAATATTTTAAGATATATTAGAGTACTTATGGGTTTGTAAGATTATTATCCTTATAGTCTGCTAACCTGTGAGATTTGGGTAAGGGTTCTAGTTATTCTAAAGAAAAGGTGTTAGGCACCCCTCAGAATCTACCTGAGGTAGCTCCTTATAATTATGCTATATTTTGAGAAAGAAGGGTCTATATTCGTGTCGCTTTTGAGGTCTGTCAAAAATTCAAACTTATTGAAAATCATTAGTAACAACATAAAACTCTTTGATTTTGCTAAAAGTTTACAATTAAGATTAGCGATCAAAACTAAGGCGAGTACGATTTTTATTCAGGTTTTACCTACTGGTTATGGCTTGCCTATGTCCCTAGATAATCAAAGCATAAAAAATTATCCAATAGATAAGTTAGTCATGTATAGATATTTATACATGTGAAGTAGCGAACAACAGTAAATATTTTCTAAGGTAGAGAAAAGAAAGAAACTGGACTCTTGATAATTTGGTCCGAGCAAGCTTAATCAGGCCCAACAGCACTTGGGCTATGCAACAAACTTCTATGCGCGAGAGGGAAGAAGGCTGGATTGGACTTTGGGCCTGAGTTCCCAATGCAACTCATTAGGCCGAAGACGAAACATGCACAAAAAAATAAACAAAAATCATTATTGTATATCAAATACAAAAATGAAATAAGATAGAAACTATGACAAAATAATAATAAAGAGCTAAATAATATAGTGAGGCAGATTTTATTTGTGTTAATCCTATGAAGATTAATAGGAGTTAATGATTAAAGGCTTGGTATAAATCCTCATTTATGGATATAATCTCCCTTTTGAGCCCTTGGAACTTCAGAGTTTACAAGGGTCTCACGAACCTCGAGCAGTGCTTGTGTCAAGGAGAGAGATCATAATCATAACAAATTTTCACATCTAAATACCATTAATCACATACTTCTAATCTTCCTCAAATGTTTAAACACTAATAAAAGAAATAACAGAGTAACTCATACTATTAAAACGCAGTGGGCACAAGAGTTCAGGTGAACCTTTTAAAAGTTCCAACACACAAACACAAAACCTATGAAACAAATAAGGGCACTATAATTCATCAAAATACAGAAACAATCAAGGGTACAACACTGACTTAAGAGAATTCATATTAGATTAGTAAGATCACTGTGAGGATATAGTCACACAGGGGAACAAAGTTCAAGCATTAAACATGTTTCATTTCTCATAGATATCCGACTTAGGAGTATTACAGATAAGCATCATACAAAGGTAGACATGGGTGTAGGTTCCATTAATTTCACTGCAGGCTTGACATTTAAGAAATCTTCTAAGTGACTTCAGGTCATAGGGGCTGTTTACAGGTTTTAAAAAAAGTTTTAGCATGGTTAAGAGCAGGCCTAATAGGTGAGAGACATTAAACATGTCACATTAAGCTGACAGTTAGGCATACAAATAGGTTCAGGTTCACTAGCATAGTATAGAAACATGACTTAATGCATGATTTGTATCTAAACTAATATGACATACGTGTAAGGATCAAGATAGTATAGAATTAAAGCTAAGTCTTATCAGTTAAAATCATGAGAACAAATCAATATCAGCAATGAGAACAGGTCCCTTAATGGAAAATGTTCACATATTCAAACCAAGTAAACCACCACAGCAGAGCCAGGACCAGGGCAAGTAAAAGTTAACACATAAGTGCAAATATATAGCCCCCCCAAACTAATGTCATACCACAATTTGAGAACATAGTAAGGATTAATATAACATAGGTAAATTCAGGTGCAAAGGTCATTAATGTAGTAGCAGGAAGCTTACAAAGACTCAAATAGTCATGAGAGAGTGAATATTAAGCTTACTGTAGGGATCAACGAAGAACAATCCTCCGAAGATACTTAGCAAGGTTCATTGTATGGTTTCCTTAGTTATCAAATCATTACAAATGACACACAAAGGTTTATTCTATTACGACCATATAAGCAGGATGCTAATCAGAATCAACATGTCAGCATGAAGGTGGGAACTGAATCAAACAACAGAACATTACAGATTTTAAGATGATTTAATGTTAGCAAGTGTCAACAGTGTTCTCAAGAAGAGCTTATGAGTCTAAGTATAAAACTACTTACTTAACTAACATGTCATATACAACATAGAATAAAGCCTTAATAGAGTCTGAGAATAACAGCTATACAGATTGCTGGGCATATAGAACAAGCATGTTATTACATTTCTCATCATAGACTGTTAAAGTAGACAGTCTGGATGTAAGTCATAAAATACAATGAATCCACTTATAAGACTAACATGATGTTATAAGTAAGAGGGTCAGCTAACCTAGAGGTGCAGAAACATAAAGATAAGTTTAGGAGCATGATTTTGATTAGCTTTACTGCCCTAACATTACTGTTTAACTAAGGGGGTAGACTACATAAAATTAGCACAAAGATTTCTTAGCTTAATCACAGAGGTTTAGTGAAGTTAATCATTAGAATACTACTTAGTTGGAGTCATTTTTACTAATTGAATCATGAAAGATATGGTTCAATTACACAGATTTGATAACAACATCAATATAGCATTCTCAATCAGATAATCCCTAAGTTAACAGTGAAAATAACATGCAAAGTTTGGTTATAACAAACACAATTTTATACCATCAACCGCTAACACAAAAGATAGAAAATCAGTTAAGAAATAATCAGAACACAAAGTTATACGACTAATTTGAAGTAAAAGAGAGGGGCCAAGAGACACTGACCTTCTGCATGGCAGCAAACCAAGTAGAGGCAATTCAATAGCCGTTTAAGGATCCAAACTCAAGACCAACAACGGTTGAACTCACACTAAAGAACGAAAGAGAAAGGTAACAGAAAAATGAGAAAGTATTATTGGACTAGTGAAAAAAAACCTCAAATCGTAATCCTTTTCTTTCTTTTCTTTTTTTGTTTCTGATTGTGTTAGATGTCTATTAGGTGAGGACATTGAATGCCTCTTTTATAGTGGCATTCAAGCCTTAGGGTTCCGGTCAAATTTCAAATTGAGAATGGAAGGTGACGACAGTCGAGTGATGATAGCGAATAGAGGTAAAATTGGTGAAGGATAGAGGGAGAAAGTAAAATAGATTTACCTGGGCATGAGGATTTGGCCGTTTAAGGCAAAGACTTATTGGAAAAAACTCCAATGTCCAAAGGTCACTGCGTTTGACCTCTGGAAAAAGAATAATGATAATGGAGTCGAATACACGGTCATGCATGCCATGGATTTGAAAGAACGATAGAAGTACAAACGGTTCTCAGTAGCACAATTTAGGTCTAGGGTTCAAATTGAGGGTTTTGAAATTTAGTGATGATAATGAAAATAATCGGCTAGATTCGCGGATTATAGGGACAAATAGATATTTCAGTGTTCTATTGGATTGACCTTGCACAAATTTGTGCAAGGTTTCAGATTGATGGGGTTGAAATAAATGAGAGAGAATGGGGAAAGAAGGGCGGCAAGTTGGGTCGAAATGATTTAGGGTTTAAGGGTGTTTGGTATGTTTAAAGTGAGAGATGGGATCTGAGCCATTGGATCATTTGATCAATGGCCCTGATATTTCTGAGTATAACAATTAAATAATATTTTATTATGGAAAAAAGTACGATCGTTGGATCTCTGTAATCCAATAGTGGAGATGAGGTCAGGCAAAGGCAAAAAATAAAGAGGGGCAATGGGAATTAATGTGGACCGTTGATGATCTAGGCCAACAGTCTAGATTCTTTGTGTTTGTTTTGTGAGTGGGAGATAGGCGACGTGGCACGATGTTATTGGCTGAGAGGAAGTGTCATGAATTGCCAACATGGGGTAGAAGAGGTGGGTTTGGACCGGGTCAAGGCGTTTGGACTTGTTTATTTTGGGCCAAAATGGTTGAAATAGACTTTAATACATAGCCACATTGAGTTTGATCGATTAATTGCTATTGTAGCCTTTTGAGGTTTTAACCCCTTTTGAAAACTGACTTAATTAGACTTAATTAATTATAATTAAATACAATAAAATACATTCATCAAATATATTATAAAATGCTGTAAATAATTAATAATCAATTAATTACTTATTAAAATATTTCATTTATTGAATTGTGAAACTAATTTTGGTTAATTAAAATAATAAAGGTAGTATAGTTATAAGTTAAAGACTAATTCACTCAATAGATGGTAAAACTTGTTTACTAAAATCTAAAGGTTATTTTAATAGTTCAAAATGGTAAGAGTAATTTACTTAATAATATTTAATATTCAATTGCTATTAATTCAGCAATGTTAACTATTACTACCTATTATATATTAGAAAATATTTTGATTAGAAAATATTTTATCACATTTATTTCTAATTAATAAGCATAACTAATTTAATTTTAAAAGGGAGAGTCAAAATTGGTCGTCAACATCCCCACACAAGGTTAGACAAAATACTTATCTCAAATAGCCCAATCAATACTCTAAAAGCTTCTAATTCACAAAACGCATCGAATTCACAATAAAAACTCAAGAACTTCTAAAATCACAATCAAACGTCCGATTCCTATCAAACTAACTCGGAATGACACCAAACTTTGCACACAAGTTTCAAATGACAAAACCGACTTATTCTAAGTTCCGAAATTAAAATCTGAACCCGATAGCCACAAGTCAACCAATGGTCAAACTTAGAAAAATTATAAACCTTTAAATTGTCAACTTTCAGCAAAAAGAGCAAGTTCATCCTAGGAATCTCCAAAATCAGTTTTGGGCATACGCCTAAGTCCAAAATCACCATACAAACCTATTGGGACTGTTAAAACACCGTTCCGATGTCGTTTTTCACAAAAGTCAAACTTTGTCAACATTTCCAACTCAAACTTCCAAACTAGGAACTAAGTGTTTTAAATCAATCCAAAATCTTTCCGAAACCGAACTAACTATCCCCGCAAGTCATATAACCACAAATACACATACGAGATGCTTCGAAAGGAGAAACAGGACTCAAATACATAAAAAGACCGATCGGGTCGTCATAGATAACTACCACTACCCGGGTCCGGAAGCTCGCCAAGGCCCGTCTTAGCAAACGGGCTATTGAACGTCGGGCCTGGCCGAAATTCGGCGACGCTTTTCATGAGGATGTTGGAAGTAGACTCACCATGGTTTCCACTGAAGAGATCGTAAAAATTGCATGGGGCGCCCTATTTGATCTCCCCTTTTTAACTTACACCCATTTTATATTTTCGTGTGCATCCATACCCATTTTTTTGTTAAAAGCATTTTAAAAAGACGATTTTGCCATTCTTTAATAAAATACTATTGACAAACTGCAGAACAAAAACTTAAGCATGTTTAGGTTAAAGTTTTAGCAAATAAACTAAAAAATTTCAGCTTGTTTAGACTGAAGTTTCGGATAAAACTCAGGACAAAACTGTAGACTTCGTTATAAAACTTCAGTATGTTTTGGTATGAAGTTTTAGAAAATGAACTAAATAACTTCAGCATGCATTAACAAAATCCCTTTAGAAAATTACATACTGCAAGACAAATACTTAAGCATGTTTAGTCTGAAATTTTAGCAAATGAACTAAAAAACTTCAGCATGTTTAGTCTGAAGTTTTAGCAAATGAACTAAATAACTTCAGCATGCATTAGCAAAATTTCATTAGAAAATTATATATTACAAGACAAAAACTTAAGCATGTTTAATCTGAAGTTTTAGCAAATGAACTAAAAAACTTAAGCATGTTTAGTCTGAAGTTTTAGCAAATAAACTAACTAACTTAAGCATGTTTAGTCTGATATTTTAGCAAATGAACTAAATAACTTAAGCATGTTTAGTTTGAAGTTTTAGTAAATGAACTAAATAACTTCAGCATGTTTAGTCTGAAATTTTAGCAAATAAACTAAATAACTTCAGCATGTTTAGACTAAAGTTTCGGATAAAATTCATGATAAAACTGTAGACTGCAGAATAAATAACTTTAGCATGCATTAGCATGAAATTTTAACTTCAATGTGAAACAACTTCATGCTATATTAGCATGAGATTTTAGCTTCAACATGAAACAACTTTATGCTACATTAACATGAAGTTTTAGCTTCAAGATGAAACAACTTCATGCAAGTGTGATTCTGAAGATGAATCTGGACAAGTTTCTGATTTTTTTATAAAGTTGCTGAGAGGAGAGGAGGAGATCGTTTTATATCTTTTGTCAGGAGTGTAATTGTCATATTATTACGGATTTTTTGTGAGATGACTACCAAATCAATAATTTTAAAAAATAGGGTACAAGTTAAAAGGTGACACAAATATAGGGTACGGCTGCAAATCCCCCCGAGATCTTGCTTGAAAGGCCCAGAGCCCCAGGTCACATTCTGGCCGATTACATTTGGATGTATATATATATATATATATATATATATATATATATATATATATATATATATATATATATATATTCTTATTTATGGTTGTGCAATTGTGGATATTTTGTCTGCTATATAATCAAAGATGTAATCTTTATGGTTCGCATAAACATTGCTTAATAATTTTATATGCTTAATCATCTTAAATATTGAAATGTGCTTATTAAATTTTAGAAAAATAGTTGATTATTATTTTTTGATAACCGTGGTGTCTGGGCCTACTTGTGTGCGTCATTAATTTTATTGGGTACATGCTATCTTCCACCAGCATAAATATCGAATAGCTTAGTTCACCAAGGCTTGGACGGATAAGAAAAAATCACCTAGTATTTTGCCTCATCTAGGATTTGAACCCGAGAGCTTATGGTTCTCAATCCACTTCATTGATTGCTAGGCCACATCGTGGATGCTAGTTATTTTGTACATTTAAAATGCCAAACTGAACTTTTAACAATTTATATATAGACTATATTGGTTAAGAGGTTCATGTTTATATAGACTGTATTAGTTAAGTGGATGATACTTAAATTAGAGTTTATTCTAAAACAGTCAAAGATACGGTGTTGATTAGTATATGATGTTCTATATTTCTGTTATTTGAACCATTTTGTCGTTGATTCCTTCTCTAAAATTTGAAGAATTTTATTGCTAGCAGGGTTATATTTAGAGAACTAGTCTGAACTAAGTTTGTGTTATATTATGACCTGTTCTGTTTAGCAGCGTAAGTGTAAGAGTTCTCCAAGTATCCATGGTGTAGACTAGTCAACCTTGACACGTAGGAAAGTCCTGAACTGAATTGTATGCAGATCTGTATGTTTGTGATGTTAACTTCAATATCACACAATAGGGGTGATTTGTGTGGTGTCCAATTTTTCGCGTGCATAAATTAAAGAAGGACTTGGTTCTTCTATGTGTTCCTTATACTACTATTGCGAAATAATAAATGCAGAAATGAAAAAACACAAGAATTTTTACGAGGAAAACACCTGGCTCAAAAGGTAAAAAAAACCACGACCTACTTCCCAGTAGGATTTTTCCAAACTCTCCACTAAATCACTGAGCCAAAAACTGTATTTACAAAATACTTTTGTAAATCTAGGATTAACTCTAATCCCGTTGTGGCAACCAGCCTCTAACTGCCGCGACAACTTCAAATTAACTCTAACTTGAATACTCTGAGTACCTATTACAATTGCCTCTAGATAAAGCTGAAAGGTACAATATGAAAATACCTACTACAATTGAACTAGAATAGAAGACATACACTTGGAGCTGGTTCTTCTATCTGGTTCATGTAGTTTCAGGTTCGCACACTTGAATCACACATGAACTGCTTGCAAAATGCCTTGCTATTTTCCTCTCAATTCACTTTTAACTTCTGCTTTTGTGCGTTACCTGTAGAATGAGAACATCCTGCGATTTATAGAGTTAGTAGAGTAGAAAATAACTAGAGTTCTAATGCTACTCTTCCTTAGTGGAAGAGTTCTAGTTAATCTCAACTCCTAACTCCTTCCTTATCTTAGATAATGTTCTCGTTGAGTAAGGAGTCCTTCTCCTTATCATTTATGCAATCTTTTCGATCAGGAGATATCTATTATTATGCTAGATTTTATTTATCTCCTGCATGTGCATCTCACGTGCTTTGAATCTGCCCGTGTCTATGACTACCAGTGATGGACCTGGTTCATCCCTGAGTTCCTTTGTCAATCTTCAAAACTATCCTTTACTTGAGCTAACAAATTCTCCCTTTTTGATGATGACAAACTCTGTGCTTCCATAAGCTTGGGGCCTGTTTCAACTTAGCCGAATATCAATACAATGTTAGAATAATTTTCACTTATCATCAAGGACCAAGTTCATCAGGTTATAAATATCACTGTTCAGAATACAAAGCACACTTTTTCCCCTTTTGGCATCATCGAAAAATTTCATAAATAAGTAAGATAACCAAATTTTAAAAATTACTCATGGCCACTGGGGCTACTTCAAATGCAATCATGGGTTAATCATCATAGATCAAGCTAAGAATTTTAACCATCAAAGAAATATAAACAAACAGTTAGAGCAAAAGATAGTAAATTTCATTGATGATTGATAAGATTCTACCACAAAGTATAAGAAGAAATAAAAGCACTGAAAACATGAGCAAACAAAAAAATAACCCAAACTGGGTCACTGGTTGATCTACACTAGTCTAGGAGGCTTAAGGCTGGGAAGGACTAGGTGCTTGGTTTTTGTCTTGGAGGAGTTTCAGCATATTTTGAAAAATGCCATCATTCTTCTCCTTTTCTCTTGCCAGCTCAGTTCTGAGAGCATCTCTCTCAGTCTCCACCTCTGTCAACGTCTTCTTCAGCCTCTTAATCTCAGCATCCTTAGCCCAACTTTCTTACACCAAGGCTCGCATCTTGCTATTCACTGGTACCTTCTTAGATGAACCAGGTTCTTTAGGAGTGACGTGGACTTCATAGTCACAAGCAGGCAGCGTATTTGCCCTAAAATGATCCTTGCTTGTACCAACCTTCCTTTCTTCTTTGGATTATAACTTTCAATCACTCTCTTCAGTAGGTCTGCGAGGGTTTCCTGTTCAGATGAAACAGGTTCATCTATATTTTTTCCAAGTTGAACTAGCCATTCAGCAGCTTCGCCAGACCCACTTCCCCCTATTTTTTTTACACTCTCCTCTACTTCAGCAGATTTTTCTCCCCAAACAACCATTGCACCTGTGTCTTTGGTTAAACTCACAGGAGTGGGTGAAGAATCAACCACTCTTTTACCCATTTCCCTCACAGCACTTCGAACACCCTTGCTCTCTTTTTCTTTTTTTATTTTTACCATCAATTCCTCTAGACTCTGTAGTTTCATCACCTGCTTTAGACCCTACTAGTACAAACCTATTCTCCAAATTTATACCTGTTCAATTTCATAAGAAACAGTTTCTTCCCCCTCAGTAGCTGATTTGAATGATTCATCAGATTTCTGGGGTTCTTCTTCCTTACCCGCTTTCAATTTTTTATTTATTTTCTTGATTTGTTCTCTACCCGCAACAACCTTGCGAGAAAGCATCTTTACTCTTTTCTTAGAGGTTGGGGTGGTGGAAGGGATGATAGTGGGTGTGGAAGTCTAATAAAACTGAATTTTAGTTTTGAAAACACTTTGGAGTGTATCCCTAGAATCTAGGTACTTCAATTCGGTTGGGACTCTTTTGAACAGAACTGGTTCACTTGTAACGGATAATTCCAAAAGGAGTTTGGAATTAATTAGGACTCTGCTTATGATCCAAATATTATTATTTTAAATTATGTAGAGTATAGAAAGCATACCGTGTTATCTTGATAAACCAGGTTCTTCACTGATAATTCTCTTGTGTAAGTCTAAATTTGCCAAAATAGAGAAAATATCATTCGAGATTAATGAGTCATTTTAACACATGGCACAAGAGTATACTATTGAAAGTAGGAGTATGAGCAAAACTTAATCTAATTATATACACATTTTCAGATTTTCTAACCAAAAACATTAATGTTTTTTCAATTTTTTTTTCATTGTGAATTCTGAACTGATCCTTTTAAGTGATCTTAATCATCCCTAATTCTAACCTGTTTCTTTCAAAGTGATCTCTACTTAGGACTTTTGTGAAGATATCAGCTATTTGCTTGTCAGTAGCATAAAATTCCACAGTGATCAACCCTTTTTCATAATTATCCCTCAAAAAGTGATGCCTAATATCTATGTGCTTAGTTCTCTTGTGATGAACCAGGTTCTTGGTCATACTAATAACACTAGTGTTATCACAAAAAATGGGGATACAACCAACATCAATTCCAAAGTCCATTAATTGCTGTTTGATCCACAACAATTGAGCACAACATGAAGCAGCAACAACATACTCAGCTTCAGCAGTAGATAAGGCTACTGAATTTTGCTTTTTGGTGGCCTAAGACAAAAGACATGCGCCAAGAAATTGTGTCATACCTGAGGTACTCTTTCTATCTACTAGAAAACCTGCATAATCAACATCAGCATATCCCACTAGATTAAAATTACTACCTTTTGGATACCATAGACAGAGATCAGTAGTGCCTTTTAGATATCTCAAAATTCTTTTGACAACAGTCAAGTGAGACTCCTTTGGATTTGCCTGAAATCTTGCACAAAGGCCTACACTGAAAATAATATCAGGTCTACTAGTAGTGAGATACAACAATGAGCCAATCATTCCCCTTATACAACTACTGATCAACAGATGAACCAGGTTCATCTATATCCAACATTATAGTTGTTGCAATGAGAGTGTCAATTTCTTTGGAATATTCAATTTTAAACCTTTTAAGCAACTCTTTTACATACTTCTGCTGATGGATCATAGTTCCATTTGAATTTTGTTTAATTTGTAAGCCTAAAAAGAAATTAAGCTCACCCATCATGCTCATTTCAAATTCACTCCTCCATTAGTTTAGCAAATTCTTTACTTAACTTATTAGTAGTTGCTCCAAAGATTATATCATCAACATATATCTGAACTACCAAGATATCTTTACCTTTTTCTTTCAAGAATAAAGTATTGTCAATTGAACCTCTCTTGTAGTCATGCTCAAGCAACAACTTTGATAATCTTTCATACTATGCTCTTGGAGCCTGCTTGAGCCCATAAAGTGCTTTACCAAGTTTGTACACATGATCAGGACTCTCCTTGATTTCAAACCCCAGAGGTTGCTTGACAAACACTTCTTTCTTTAGATAGCCATTGAGGAAGGCACTCTTGACATTCATCTAGTGGAGGGTGAATTCCATGTAAGCAGCAAAGGCTATAAGGAGTCTTATTGCTTCCAACCTTGCAACTGGAGCAAAGGTTTCATCATAGTCTATGCCCTCCTCTTGGCTATATCCTTGAACCACCAATCTTGTCTTGTTCCTTGTAACTGTTCCATCTTCATCAAGTTTGTTTCTGAAGACCCATTTTGTGCCAATTACTGATCTGTCCAAGGGTCTTGGTACCAGATGCCAAACTTGACTTCTTTCAAATTGATTGAGTTCATCTTACATTGCATTTACCCAGTCTGCATCCTGCAAAGCCTCAGCAACATTTTTAGGTTCAATAAGAGATAAGAAAGCAACAAAAGCACAAAGATTCTTTAATGAAGATCTGGTTTTGATTCCAGAGGTTGGATAAGTAATTATGTTCTCAATGGGATGAGAACTTTGATACTTGTAAGGTTTCACAACCAACTGGTTTCCCCTTAATGTTCCTTCAGTGTTTTGTTGCTGTGGAACAAGTTCATGGACAAGTTCCATTGAGGTTTGGGGATCATTTCCTCTTAGTTCTGTCCCCCTTGTCAGGTTGCCCTGGGTAGAAGGACCTGTTCCATCACTTGTTCCTTCTTCCAGTGCAGCTTTAGTCTGGGCTGTGGTTTCATTTAAGTTTCTCACCAGCCCAATTTCTTCATCATCAAGTTCATGTCTCTCAGAAAGAATGTTAGTTTCATCAAAAATCACATGAACACTTTCTTCAACACACATAGTTCTTTTGTTATAGACCTTATAAGCTTTACTATGTGAATAATATCCCAAGAATACTCCCTCATCACTTCTGGGATCAAACTTACCTAGGGAGTCTTTACCATTATTGTGCACAAAGCACTTGTATACGAATGCCCTAAGATGGGATATATTTGGTTTTCTCCCTTTAAGTAACTCATAGGGAGTCTTCTCTACAAGAGGTCTAGTCATGCACATATTTATGATGTAGCATGCAGTATTTACAGCTTCTGCCCAGAAGCTATGAGGCAGTTTACTAGAAAGAAGCATAGTCCTAGCCATATCTTCAAGTGTCCTATTCTTTCTTTCAACTACTCCATTTTGTTGTGGAGTCCTAAGAGCAAAAAAATTATGATCTATGCCATGCTCATCACAAAATTCAGCAAATTTAGCATTTTCAAATTCAGTGCCATGATGAGACCTGATTGATGGAAGTTGATTATCTAGTTGTTTTTGAGTTTTTCTAACAAAAGAAGTGAACATGTCAAATGCTTCATCTTTAGATGTTAAAAATAATGTCCAAGTAAACCTAGAGTAATCATCAACAAGCACCATCACGTATCTTTTACCACATCTGCTTAATGTTCTCATTAGACCACAAAGATCTATATGGACCAGTTCCATCGTTCTGGTGGTACTTACCACTTTCTTGTATTTAAAGGAGGATCTTACCTGCTTCCCCCTTGCACAAGCCTCACAAACGTTTTCTTCCTTGAACTTGATGTTAGGAAGTCCTATCACCAAGTCCTTGGAGACTAATTTGTTGAGTTGACTCAGACTTGCATGTCCAAGTCTCTTGTGCCAAATGAGGGGATCATTGTCCAACACACTTAAGCAAGTGAGTTCATTTTCTGACAGTGGACAGATCTACAATATATATATTGTTCACTCTTTTTTCTTGCAAAACAATCTTGTCAGTGGTAAGATTAATCCCAAAGCATTTAGTAGAGGTGAATGCTACCAAGTTACCTCTATCACACAGTTGTGATACACTAATTAGACTGTATTTTAGGCCGTCTATCAAATAGACATTCTCAATCGAGTGAGAGTCAGTCTTACCTACCTTACCAACCCCAATGATCTCACCTTTCTTCCTATTTCTAAAGGAGACATTACCTCCTTTGAGGTCCTCAAGTGAAAGGAATTAGTTCTTACTTCCTGTCATGTGCTTTGAGCAGCCACTATCCATGTACCATATTTGGCTGCTCCCCTTTACTTGGACTTGCAAAAGGAAATCAGGGGTTAGTCTTAGGAACCCAAACTAGTTTGGGTCCCTTTCTATAGGCAAAAGGATGAATCAAATTCTTTTTAGCCCAACCTGGCAGCTATTTTTCCCTTGAACAAACTTTTTATTCTTTTGACTAGCCTTTTCTTTTGCAGTGCATTCACTTTTATAGTGACCAGTCTTTACCATAGTGTGTGCAAATTTTGTTCTCAGGAAGTGTGAGATACTTGCTTTTGGGATCCCATTTAGGTGGCAGATTCCCAAAGCCAATTCCTCTTCTATTGCTACCGTGATGTTCCTGTAGCCATGCCAGTGCATCGGAGGACCTATTCCATTTACAAGTTCTGTCTAGTTCATGCTTGAACTTGCCTAGATCCTTTGTTAAAATTCTTACCTGCTCATCCTTCTTATATAACTCATCTTTTAGTTTACCTACATTTTCTTCTAGAGTGAGTTGTGTGCAATTAGCTGTCTTCTTACTCGTTCCTAATTTCAGTTTTAGGTTTTCAGATCTAAGTTCTAGGACTTTTGATTCAAATGCATGAACCTGGTTCTTTAGTGCAGTATTTTCACTTACAGTCTCATTAACTCTAAGTTCCAGGTTCTTACACTTTGCTTTTAAAATCACACATTCCTTAGACAGCTATTTCTTTTCATTATTTATATCCTCAGATTCATCAATGAAATCTAGAAGTAACTCAGATAGCCTTTCTTTAGACAAAAACTTAATCTTGTCTTTTAGATGGATTATACTTACTTCAGATTCCTCATCGGATTCTCCAACTACCATAAGTGCTTGTTCATCTTCATCATCTGAGTCCTCATCTGAGCTTTCTCCCCAAGCAGCAACCATATCCTTTGTTGACCCTTTGTTCTTCTTCGGATGAACCTGTTCCTTCTTTCTGTTTCTTCGTTCAGCTCTTTCCTTCTTTCATTCAATTTCCCATTGAGGGCAGTTTTTGATTTGGTGATCAGTCTTCCCACACTTGTAGAAGCCCTCATTGGTCTATTTTTCAGGAATCCTTGGTTTGCTGTAGCCTTCACTTCTTGAAGAACCCTTTCCTCTTATTAGGTACTTTTTGAATTCCTTTGTGATCATAGCCATTTCATCATCTTCTAGATCGGAACCTTCAGCGATTCTGAGTGCCTGGCTCCTTTCCTTCTTGGGTATATCCATCTTCATGGTTTGCCTTCTAAGTTCTTAAGCAGTGAGATTTACAATTAGCTCATCCAACCTAAGAGTGGCAATGTTCTTTGATTCCTGAATAGCAGTGATTTTGCTCTCCCATGAGACTGGCAGAACCCTTGTCAAAATCTTCTCAACTTTGTCTTCTTCAAGAATAACCCTTCCAGGAGACTTAAGTTCATTTGTTAGTGTGGTGAACCTTGTAACCATCTCTTGGATGGTTTCCCCTTGCTTCATGGTGAAATTCTCATATTGCGAATATAGTAGTGTTCCTCTGGACCTCTTTACTTGAGGTGTTCCTTCATGGGCCACTTGCAAAGTGTCTCAGATTTCCTTAGCAGTGGTACAACTTTGGCTTCTACTGTGCTCATCTGGACCGAGTCCACAAACAAGCCATTTTTTGGCTTTAGCATTCTTCTCCCATTTCCTCAAGTCGTCAGCAGTGGAGTCAGCTCTTGTTTTTGGCACCTCTTCTCCTTCGGCATTTATCTTCTTGGTAGCCAGTGGACCATCTGTGACAATGTCCCATAGCTTATAGTCTTCTCCTATGATGTGATCTCTCATCCTGATTTTCCACCAAGAGTAATACTAGACGTTGAAGAGTGGTGGCCTAGCAGTGGATTGACCTTCCCAGTTTCCAGGTGGTGCACTCATCTTGATTTTCTCCTAAGGTGTTAGCCTCTTCAAGGATAACCTGCTCTGATACCAATTGATGTTTTAACTTCAATACCACACAAGAGGGGGGAGGAGTGATTTGATTTGTGTGGTGTCCAATTTTTCGCGTGCACAGATTATAGAAAGACTTGGTTCTTCTATGTGTTCCTTATACTACTGTTGCGGAATAATAAATGCAAAAATTAAAGAACACAGGGATTTTTACGTGGAAAAAACCTGGCTCAAAAGATGAAAAAAACTACACGACCTACTTCCCAGTAGGATTTTTCCAAACTCTCCACTAAATCACTGAGCCAAAAACTGCATTTACAAAATACTTTTGTAAATCTTGGATTAACTCTAATCCCGTTGTGGCAACCAGCATCTAACTGCTACGACAACTTCAAGTTAACTCTAACTTGAATACTCTGAGTACCTATTACAATTGCCTCTAGATAAAGCTGAAAGGAACAATATGAAAACACCTACTACAATTAAACTAGAATAGAAGACAGACACTTGGAGCTGGTTCTTCTATCTGGTTTATGTAGCTTCAGGTTCACACATGAACCGCTTGCAAAATGCCTTGCTATTTTGCTCTCAATTCACATTTAACTTCTGCTTTTGTGCGTCACCTGTAGAATGAGAACATCATGCGATTTATAGAGTTAGTAGAGTAGAAAATAACTAGAGTTCTAATGCTACTCTTCTTTGGAGGAAGAGTTCTAGTTAATCTCAACTCCTAACTCCTTCCTTATCTTGGATAATGTTCTCGTTGAGTAAGGAGTTCTTCTCCTTATCATTTATGTAATCTTTTCAATCAGGAGATATCTATTATTATGCCAGATTTTGTTTATCTCCTGCATGTGCATCTCACGTGCTTTGAATCTACCCGTGTCTATGCCTACCAGTGATGGACCTGGTTCATCCCTGAGTTCCTTTGTCAATCTTTAAAACTATCCTTTACTTGGGCCAATAGTATGTTAACTAGCTTGTGGCTCTTTGCTTCAATCATATGATATTTTATGTGTATGGTGGAGCCATCAAGAGCATTGCTTGTTTCCTAAATGCTCAGCACACGGCTGATTATGTTACACCCCAGGTTTTTGTACATGGAAGTACGCCACAAGGTAATTGATATAAGCTTAGAAATGAGATGTTATATTCCGCATTTTCGTACGTTAAGGTTTCGTCGTAAAGTTAATCTACGCAAGCTCGGGAATGAGATTATTTTGAGGTTACAAATATTATGCTATTTCAAACAAGGGATAAGTAAATTCATGAAGGTGAGAGGGTAAGGTAATCGAAGAAAATAAATTTCGTCGAAGTTTGATATTTTGGGATAAAATATGGCCCGAGCTAAAATACCTGGTATTTATGGACTAGTACCATACAAGGTATCCCATGACCATGATAGTAAGGTGTATAAGGTGTGTTAAAAGAGAGTAGTATTCTAAGTAATTTGAGATAATTCTTAATTATGTGAGTAATTGGTTAATTATTAGTTTAATAAGAGATTAACCATGTAATTAAGGATTTGTAGATAATTAATAAGTGGGGACAAATGACCCCACATGGCAGCCCATGAAATGATTAATAAAGTCACCAAGTGACTCATACGATATGAAGATAGGTGGTACATATTTGAGGGGTTCTTGGCTAAGTCATCACCCACTAAGATAAGTTCTCTTTTGTTATATAAATACAAGCTGTCATAACCAATTGCTACTATTTTCATTCGTTATCCAAAAGAGCTAGCTGCTAATACTTTAGTGTTAAAGACATTAGATGGATTTCCAAAAGTATCGTTTCCCTACTTTTAAAGAAGAATTTCATTTCAGAATCGTGTGTCATACTTTTGGTTGGTAATACTATGTTATTGAAGATATTTTTGCCTAGATGTTCCTATCAATTGAGAGATTGGAGGATACATATTTTTCCCTACTTCGATCCGCCGATTACATGTTATCGCAATTGTCGTGTGTTAGAGGGATTGTCAAGAGAATCGGCTAAGGCATGTTGAGGATATCCCTTCTTTCTTTTTGGCATGATCTATACGACACGAACGAAACGAGCAAATACACAACTTCCATAAATGACTCTATTCATAGAAATACTAGAGATGCTTTTGTTCTGGATTCCCCATGTGTCATATTATTTTATCATCTATTCATGGGTCTCAAAATACGTAAGTTGGTAAAGTTTATTTCATGATATTAATCAGAGGCATAATGGTCTTATGACGTACCGAGAGATTTTATTAAAGTATTTCATATGCATTTCATGCATTTATACATACACATTGACTCATGACCAGATGGCGTTATATACGTATATATAAATGTATGTATATGTATATGGGATATGGGAGCGGTTATGGCGTTATATACGCACCACCACCTGATCATCTGGTATACATTGATGATTTTACCCACATTGGCTGAGATGATATGATGGGATGCCCTCAGAGACTTGATGATGTTATGAAACATGTACCTATGCACGACATGACATTCATACGCATATGCATGACACTATAATTATTTCATGATTTACAGAGTTATCCAGACTTAGAGGTTGAGTCATTTACTTTATATTTCTTCCATGTCTGTTATGTACTTATTTATGTGACTTACATACTCGGTACATTATTCATACTGACGTCCCTTTTGCCTGGGGACACTGCGTTTCATGCCCGCAGGTCCCAATAGACAGGTCGAGAGCCCTCCAAGTAGGCTATCAGCTCAGCGGATGATGTTGGTGCGCTCCATTTGCTTCAGAGTTGCTTGTTTGATTAGTATGATTTAGACGTGTATTATTTGGTATGGCGGGACTCTGTCCTGACCTTTATGAAAATTATGGATTCTTAGTTGCTTGTAGACAGATGTCGTGTACGTGAAAGATTGTACGGCCTTGTCAGCCTATGTTTTGAGTTTATAAATGATCATGTTGGCCTATTAGGCCCGTATGTCACATGTATATGATGATGTAATAAGAAAGATACGTTATATTGGTACTCACTTGAGTAAGGTACCGAGTGCCCATCGCGGCTCATCAGTTTGGGTCATGACAAAAGTGGTATCAAAGCAGTTTTAACCTAGGGAGTCTACAAGCCATGTCTAGTAGAGTCTTGTTTATGGGTGTGTTGTGCACCACACTTATAAGCAGAAGGCTACGGGACATTTAGGAATGTCACTCTTTCTTCTTACTCTAGATCGTGTGGTAGAGCTCACTTATAAGAATTCAAACTCCTAGCTTCTATTTCATTCATAATAAGATGATACCTACAGTTGGTATGAGATTGAATGTGGCTATGGAAGAGTTAAGTCAGAGGGACTCAATTTTTTTTATGATGTTTATGATGAGTAAATGTAAGGTCTTCAGTAGATCATGTGTGTACTAAGACGTGTAAGCCTCTTGATAAGGAGCCTTAAGTCAAGAATATTTATCCACCTTTATGGTGAAAGACAATGAGAGATTTAGAAGATAAATACAAGTTTCAAGAAGTAAAAGAAGCAAGATGAAGAAAGGTACGAGATACCCAGTTAATAAAGATTATCATTATTTACCATTCATGGAGGGAGATATAAGCATTTTTAGTTACCTTCAACATTGACAGATGTATGTACAATCGGCCACACCGATCTCAGTTATGCCCTATGGGAGCTGTCACGCCCCAACCTCGAGGAGCACGACCGGCGCTTAACTGAGTGAACCCGGTCGAGCAAGCCTATTAAACCTTTCCTACCCGACTTATTCATAATCCAAAACGGGATCACATCACCATTTGTAAAACAGGGGAGAGATCAATTAAAAAAAATATATAAACATTGCTAGTTCATTTTTCCCTATACACATTGTGCCATAGTTGAGTTCCCAAAATACAACTCTATCCAACTACCACCCCAACATACATACATGACCCACATAAACATCTACGGAGCCTCTAAGAGTACAAAAGAGCAACATGACAATGCCGACAACAAGGCCCCGACTATACCTCAAAATATGAAAACTTATACAAAATAAGGACTACATGACCCCTGGGAGAAATGGGGCTCACCAAGACTGCTGTGAGGAGAGAAAGAGATCACCACTATCTGTGATCGGCACTATCTGCGATGGAACCACCTACATCCATTCAAAGATGTAGCGCCCCTGGCAAAAGAGACGTTAGTACTGTTGAATAGTACTAGTATGTAAGGCAAACACCAATCTTAGTAGAATGAACAGTGAAACAAAGAGAAGGCAGTCATAAAAATCAATAAGAGTTTCATAGAAATACAAAGAAAACACCAAGTAAGGGTCACATAGTTTCCAATTCAATCTTTCCATCTTTTTAGATTAATAATCTTTAGTGCCAAAGCCACAACTCACAATGCCACCGTATTTTTACATAGAGTCCGGTCTCGGCCCGACCGGCTAAGCCATCTCAAGTGAGACATATCCATGTCCACAATGTAAATCAATAATTCCAACACAAATGCCACCATGTGTATAGCATGGCGTCCGATCTCGGCCCGATCGGCTAAGCTATCTCACTTGAGAGATAAACTCTTTCAATTGTTCACTCAATTCACAACTCTTTCCCATCTTTCGTTACATGGCACAAACAGCCTAGTTTATTAAGTAGTTCTTGGCACTTGAGAACATTTTACAGTTCAAGTCTTTCCCTTTATATTAGTTCAAATAATATCATCATTCATGTTGATAAGTACCATCTAAAATAATTAGGGAACATGAATCTTTCAATCCAACATACTAAGGCAAACAATTCTAGTGTGATCAAGTTGGAACTTACACCAATTATTCGGATAGCAGGAGTTCGATTATAAGAAGAAAAGAGTTAGCCATACATACCTCAATTGCGCTTCTTTAGACTCTACAATTATTCGGAACCCTTAGCAACCTCAATCTATTTTTGCAATATACAAATTGAACCCAAAATTAGGAAAATGTTCATAGTTCTAATTCACCTTTTTTTTTATTTTTTATTTTCCCACACTCTTTATCACATGCATGCAAGATGAACCACTCTCACACCAATGAAGTATTACCCTAGTACCCCATTATAGCTATGTTTGAAATTAAGAGCTGGGGTGATGAAATCTTACCTTTTTGGATGAAGAATTTGGTGCTCTACTTGAGTATTTCCAAGCTTTGAGTGATGGTTGAAGATTAATTGATGAAAATTAGGTCCTCTCTCTAGAACCCTCTCTCTCTCTCTCTCACTATAAATATGAGAAATGAGCTTCAAAATGGACTAAAGGGGTGTTTTAACGGAATGGGGGTCACGTTTTAAATTAAGAAAATGGGTGTCCCGACACAGGTCTGCGGTTGCATATGCGACCGCATAACAGTTATGCGGTCTGCAAAGTGATCGCAGAAATGGCCCTTAGGGGCTTGAACTTACGGCCCAGGTATGCGACCAGTATGCGGTCCACATATTCGTTCTGCGGTCGCATAATGCACTGCAGAACTCCCTCCGCAAAAACTAAAGAGGGATTATACGATCGATATGCGGTCTGCATAGTGGTTATGCGGTCGCATAATCGACTGCAAAGCTGACCTCAAATTGGCCAATGTACTGCTTCACTATGCGGCCATTATGCGGCCGCATAATGGGCCGCAGAAATGCGTCCTTCTGCGAAATATTTTCCTCTAAGTCCGTGGGGTACTGTTCAATCCAGGAATCTATCTTTGCACCACGAACCCCCGAGTTTTTGGTTTAAATTATTACGGGTCCTTACAGGAGCTCAAACATAGTTTAAGAGAAGGACGAGTTATCAGGACACGGCTGGGGACAGAGTAACCCAAAATAGTGGATGGATTGGTAAAGTTAGTAGACATTTCTGAAGGATAGTGCAAACGTGGTAATGGATCTCCTTGTGAGACACCTCGATGGTGCACCCTAAAATAGTACAGCTAGATATGAGTACTACAAAGATAAGCACTGGAAGCCTGGAAGGGATAAATATTATCTTAGTGTGGCTCCCATCTCTGGAAGAAAGAGAATGTTAGACAATTCGAGGAGCCAATGGATGGAGAAAGAGGGTCTAAAAGCAAAAGAATATTTTGTTCGAGTTTTCGGAATAAAGTGATTGACAGAAATGTTAGCAAGAAATAAGAAGAGAATTAATGGAGCATTATGAGTAAGACGTGATACATGGATGACAACGGTATATCAAAAAAATAATACTATTACAGAGTCTATAGTCAAGTGAAGGGAAATACGAGAAGTGACAAGCCTTGAGACAACAAAAGAGTATAGGCCATAACGTCATATCCTCACTTTGAGAAATAAGTTCGTGACTCTAACAAGACTACCAGAAGGAAAAGTTAGACCTCAGAATAATAACAATCAGTATGTGCTGGTGAACAAGATAAACTAAACATGAATTAGGGGCTGAGTGATTTGATAGTGGTCAGCATCATGAGAATTTCAGATTTGCGTTGCGGCGATAATAGAATGGACAACAGAAGACGATTCATGAGAAATTCAGAGAATGGTCATTCAGGAAGACGCTTCCCTAAAGCAAGCAATATGAACAAAGTTAAGCTTAAGGGATTGTATGTGCCAGTTGCACTAAGTGTCACCGTTGCGAGTAAGGGAATTTGTTATCCTTGGTACAGAAGGATTGCCACAAGGCGAGTAAGGGTCATTGATGTTGTGAAACGACGCCAAAGATGAAGAGGTAAAACATCTATAGGTAGATCCTCGTGGCTTCAGCTCTTAGTACTCCTCTAAAGGGGGGAATATGGAGTGATGTGGCATTAAGTCAGAATTAAGTGGTTCTAGCAATTTTGAAATGTTAAAGGAAGAATACGATAAAAATGAAAAGGGGATGAGATTGAAATTATCCAAAGCCTACAGATATGCTACGATTCCAGAACATTATGCAAATACGACGTTAAGGAGATGAAGTAAGGGTTCCTGTCCGAAATGTTATTAATAGATAAGGAGCCAGTACGAGAGTTAAGTTAAGATAAAGGAAATAATCCAATAAAGATTACGCAGAATATTGATATGAGAATGGTCCAACAAGTAGTTAGCAGTTGATTCAGGAAGAGCCTAGTTATAGCTATACAGGAGGTTACAAATGAATCAATAGATCGATCATATGAGTTGTATGGAACTCCAATATGTATGGGCACTAAGATAAGCTAAATATGCACACAAAAGGGGGAAGAAAGACCATGACAAGTAAAAGCTTACGTTTAAAGAAAACTGAGAAGGAACAAAAGGAATTATTCGATCAATGATCCAGAGTTAGTTATGTTATGGACACACTTAAGAGTTTGGAGTGTTATACATGCAACATATACAGCCGTGGAAGATTCTGGTATAAGTTAAAAGAAAGAATTGAGCCCAGGTCATAGATCGAATTATTAAAGGATTATATCATGGATATTCCATAGCGCCTATGAAAGGCTAAAGTAATAACTAATACCATGAGTCATAGATCGGAAGATAGCTTAAGCCTACATAAAGGTTGATCAGAGGGAAGAGGAAACTAAAGAGTTGCATCATCTAAGTAAATCAGGAGTCTAATTATTGAACCCAAAAAATTATAGAAATCGTGATTGAGAACATTGGAGAATTACTCTTAATATCAGAGGTCCAAGAGAGATAGTATAACAACCCTATTCTATAGTGGCTTTACGATAAATCCAGTTAGAAAAGTACCAGCCTCATAAGAAATCAGTACGAAGCTCCCACCGGATTGTGTATTCACCAGAGGTGAAAGTATAATAATAGAGCTTCAAGTAGTGGATGTGAATTATACCTATGTGGAAGGGAGGTCGTAAAAGAAATAGAAGATGTGATGCAAGATTTTAAGGTAAGTAAGGTAAAAGTGAACAACGTACAAGATACTCATATGCAGAAGGTTGGAAATAGTCCATACTTCGTATAGAAGGCTAGAAGCGCTAGAGTTCGGTATCAATAGCAACGTCGACAGTGGCATATCTTCCAGCCTATGGGTTCCAATTACCGAGAGATCTACTTAAGAGAGTAAATAAGAGTTAGAGACGATGCGATGTCTCGCTTGATGTTCCAAAATAACACAAAGAAATCTATGATGCAAGCAAGCTGAAGGAAGATTGTGAGTAGTATAAATAGATATGTGTGGGTCACAAGCTAAAGTATGGTAAAGCGATAAGGCTTTAGGAAGACAGGAGTAAGGATAAGAAAGGGCGAGTGAGAAGGTGATAAGAATGGATAAGTCCTCGGGATTAATCTCATGAAAATAAGAAAGCTGATGGTTTCTTTAAGTTATAGAAAGCTCAGTATAGCTTGAATGAACTCAAAGGAGTCTAAGACTAATAGCATTTACACGAGATGGAATTCTTCCCTGATAATAGAATGAGGGTGTAATTATGATGGATAAAGGATGATGTTTGGGCCTTCAATTGAGTAATGACTTGAAGAATATTTCACAAATTATACGGGATTAAATTACCCACATAAGGTGAATCACATTGGGATACTATAAAATACGGTTATGGAAGCATGGTATCGCCCCCAGGTGGATCAGTCTAATCATTTTAGATGTTCCCCGATAAGACGTGAGCCCTAGAGGCCGTGTTACATAAGAGCTCAAGTTATCAGTTGTAGATCATAGATCAATATTGAGGTGAATCAACAAGGGATGGATAAAAGTTACAAAGTATGAGATGAGATTAGGCCATCAGTCTTAAAGATAAGCAACGAGAGTAACCTAGAGTTGGTAGCAGATCTCAATAACGATAAATCGAAGTAAGAGTTATGGTATAGTATCACCTACCTAGATGCAGTAAAGTCATACGAATGGATAAGCGAATCTATGAAATAAGGTATAACAATATTCGTAAATTCGATAAAGAACCGAGCGAAGAACTTCAGTATACCTACAGATGCCCAGAGGGACATTTTATCAAGCTCTGTGTATGTTTGCAAAGTGCAACCTAGAGATTGGCTAAAAGCTGGAGGAAAGAGGAGAGAAGACACTACTAGAAATACAGCATTTTTCCACTGAAATTTCTCACGGATAAATTGTCAGTGGAAATTTCCACCGAAACTCAGTGGAAAAAGTGAAATTTCTTTTCCATCAAAAAATAATAACGTTTCCCATTGAGTATCCGTGGGAACGTTTTGGTGCAAAAATGCGTGCAATTTACTTCCCTCTGATTATGTGGAAAAAGTCATTAAAATATAATTATATAAAACTAAAAAACTTTCCCAGGAAAAATAGTGGAAAAATATAAAAAAACAGTTTTAAATATTCCCACAAATTCCGCGTGAACGAAAAATTTTGAATTTTGAATTTTTATGTTTTATTGAAAAGGTTTTCCCACAGAGATTTCCTAGGGATGTTGTGGGAAAGTTTTATTGTGAATCTCGGTATATTTCATGTTTTCTGCCTTTATGCCTCTGCCTCTCCGCTCCAAGACCAATTCTTCACCTCGAGCTCACTCCCTTCCCAGGTAACACTCTCTATCTTTCTCTCTCTCTCCCTCTCACCCTTCTCTCTCTCACCCTTTCTCTCTCTCACCCTCTCCTTTTTCGATTTTGATTTTTCGAAATTTAGGAATTTTCTGCTATTTCAAACCCTAAGTTTGAAAAAATTATTGTTGTTAAACCTAAGTCTTTTATGTCTTATAGAGCACAATTTAGGGATTTTCTGTCAAAATTTAGGGATTTAGAGACATAAACCTAAGTCTTTTATATCAAAATTTAGGAATTTTCTGCTATTTCAAACCCTAGGTTTGAAAAAATGTGATGGTAATTATGAGAGTACAACAACAACGGTTTGTTCAACTAAATGCATACAGGTTTAATCAAAATAATATTGTTGTTTTACATCTGAATTGCCATTTTGATTTTCATGGCATGTGAAAACAGAGAGGCAAAAGAAGTTTGTGCATGTGCATTCATCCAATTTTTCAGTATCTCAGTGTGAGCTTGGCTTCTACCATCATATTAGCTAAAATGTGTTTTTAGCTTTTGCAACTGTCATTTAACTTGAAACTACCATGAAAGTCAAATTTTCAATTATATTCTTTAGTTACGCTGGAGTTCTACTAAAAACAATTAGATCTAAGACTATGATCGTTTGACAAATGTGCCAAGTAATGTGCTAGCATAACTTTCAGAAGTGATTGTTAGTTTTGATTCCATGCAAACACGATGTTTTCCATTTTCCATCGTTGGTCTGTGATGAGTTGGTATTGGAGAAAGGGTTAAAGATGTAAGCTATCTTGAGGATCTAATATACACATATAAATATAATCTGTCTGTCAACTATTCAACTAGAATGGTAATATAATGGTAAAATATGATTTATTATTTGTGTACATGGGTTTATTGCAGTAGTTCACATGCACTTTGTGATCGACCTAAGCAAGAAATCATAAACCTTGTTTTTTCCTTGAATCAAATTTGTTTATTTTGTGGATAAAGGAATATACTAAATGATGAGTAATTCAAGTAAGCTATTGATTAACGTCCAAGGAATATACTAATTTATTTATGTAGATTGTAAGGAGTTGTGTGAAATTCCATAAAGTTGAGATTACATCTTTACCAAGTTCTGGTCACATTAGGGACAGAATGTTTGCTGAATTTAGGGTAAAATTAATCATTACTTTATTTTAGCTCACTTTATTCAATCTAACATGTTTTATTTGCAGATAAAGTGTGCATGGTCACGTGATCTTGAGGCAGAAGTACGAACCTTTTTTTTTAAGAAATATTCTGATAGGTTGTCTGATATGCTTCAGACTGCTCGAGAAAATAATGTGAGGCCAACTTGGATTCTTGATGATATATGGGTTAAACTTCTTGAATATTGGAAATCTCCGAAATTTGAGAAGAAGAGTCGCCAGGGAAGGGCAGCCCGTATGTCCGACAAGGGTGGCTCTGTGCACACGGGGGGGGGGGGAGTTCAATTAGTATGGCGGCTCATTGAAGAAGATTGGTAATGTGTTTATTATATTTTTCTTGATTTATAACTACTTTAATTATCATTTTTTAATATATTTTATTTTGTAGGAAAAGGCTAAAGGAAGACCAGTTACTAATGATGAGGTGTTTGAGGAGACCCACATGAAGAAGTTGAAGGATGGAACAAAAACAACTTGGGTCGAGATGCGCGCTGAGACAACCTATGTAAGATTAACAATATTATTCACATATATTTGTTAACATAATAAACAAAAGAATTATAAAAGCTAGGCAGAAAGTTCAGCACAAAATACTCGTGAATGTGGATTTTTCATTGTATTCACTAATCTTAAAAATAATTATGACTTATGTAACATAGTGGCTAAACAAGGCCGTCCAAATTTACAAGGGTTCTGTAGGTTGTTGGTTCTTAAACTATTTCTTTTGCTTTTTTAATATGCCTTGCTATCCGCTAGTATCATGCATTTTAAGGGCTTAAGTTGATATTTTTGAGTTTCTCAAATTGTAATTCTTACTTCCCTATGAGTCTAGAAATTCAATATTTGCATTTTGTTCATCAGTAAATGATTTATGTACTATGCACCTGTTCTTTTTGAGTCTTGGTTCTGCAATTGCATGTACTTAGTAACTTAGAGAAAAGGATCTGTTATTAATAAAAGCACTAGGCTTCATATCATGAGTGTGACTCTGAGTGGTCATGAAAAAGCTTCTACACAGAGTAAAATAACTAGTATCATCAAAATGGACGGGTGTGGCTCTTGAGAGACCAAGATATTCCCTTAACATCTTAGTTCTTACTAACAAAGAGCAATCTTGTATTCCTCAAAACTTGCCTTCTCCTTAAGGTTCTCGCAACAGAAAACCAACACCTTACCTTAGTAGGTACTATCTGTTACAGTGAAATCAGACCAAAATATGACATATCAACAAAAAAAGTTAGATCAAAGAGAATTGTTAAAATGCCATATCCAAGCCTAGTAACGAGAAAATGTCTTGCAAGTTAGTGGTTATATGTGCTTCAAACTGATAAAACTTAACCCCTACCTTATATTATTTTTGGCAAAGTTTGTTGGCCATGGAGTCTAGATACTTAGCTTCAGTTGGGCAATACCTATTACTGGTCAATTAATATTATTATCAATTTTGGATTTTGTATGAAGTTTGCTTGATAGTGTTGCTAGTATATCATAATTGGGTTTCTGTTTGCTTATTGATCTCAGATATGATTATTCTTATGGTTTATAGATTGTGTATAGTGTGTTCTGCCTATCACTGGTTAAAGAGTTCAGAGAAAGAAATCAATAGTACACACCTACTGTTTCACCTTTCTTCAGTAAATCAGAGCAAAATCAGACAGAAATAAATTTCTTGTCATCTTCCTCTGATTAAATAAACACCCCCCCTACAATTTTACTTTTTTTGTACATTTTAGTCCTGCTTCAATAACTTTGTGTATTACTATTGTAGCCACACTAGAAGGAACAAGAAAAGGGAAAGTTCATTTTTATCATTTCCAAGATTACAATTTCAATGTCTTCTGAATTATTTGTATTTGACAACACTTTATTTTCTGACTCTTTTTCTCCATCTTTTATTGATACTAATAATATCTTTCAAAATAATATCCAAGATAACAACGCTGTAGATTACACTTGCATAAGTTTCTTTAATAAAATTTACTTTTATAATAATTGTAATATTTTTACAAAATAATTTCAAACAAATCTTGGAGGAGTTTATTCAAAGTCAGTCGACTGATGATCAAGGTAGGCCAATCAAACCAACCCAAGAAGAGCTCATGAAAATGTGGATTAAGGCAGTTGGTGGCGTGCATAAGGGGAGAGTCTACTGCCTTGGATCAGAGTTTAGTCTCAGTCGTCGTACTTCTGGATTATGTGATTCTTATTTTTCCTCACATTGCTCGGTTGATGTGGATGAGTTTGAGCAATTGAATAACAAGGTGGCGAATATTACTGAGTTGTATATGCAAGAAAGGGTTGCAAGGGAGGAAGAGGCGAAGCGGAGGGAGGAAGAAGATAGGCGAAGAGAGGAAGAGGAAAGGCAAAGGGAGGAAGAAATGAGGCGAAAGGACGAGACATTAAGACTTGTCACTAGTGACGTTGAAAGCCTCAAGTCTCAGATAAACTCTCTCTTAGCATCTAGTGCATTTCCTCTGCCTCGTTCTCCGGCACCATCTGATGATAATTAAGGAGTAGTTGCTTGTATTAATTTATCTTGGATGGTACTTTGGATGTTGAATATTGAATTTTGAATTTTTTGAGTTTTTGTTCTACTCTGTTTAGTTGAATATTGTTTATGAAATGGATTGAATTAGATATTGTTTATGAAATGAATTGGATTGAATGTTGAGTTTGGTATTTGAATGCTTAATTGTATTTAGTCTTGTATTGTTGGTTGTATATTCAGTTTAGCAGGTGGTGTACATTCAGTTTGGCAGGTAGTTCTAAAAACAGAATTGGCCATGAAAATATTTTCCAGATTTCCCACCAATGCTGTGAAAATTTTTGTTCATTTTCCCCAGAATTTCAATGTTTCCCACTGAATCTCGTGGGAATGTTCATATATTTATTTTCGGGTTATGCATATTTTCCACTACTATCATGGATAAATTAAAAAATTGCTAAATTAATTTTAATACTTCCCACAGAGATGGTGGGAAATTTAAGAAAATTAAATTATTATTTTTTCTTACTTTTTTCAATATTGTCATGGAAAATTCCACTATGTGACCCCACCAAGTGCACGTGAAATGCTTCCTGGGAAATTCTGTGGGAATTACCCACGACATTCCTGGAAAACTATTTACCCACCAGCCCTTTTTCCACTGAGCGTCTCCCCTCGGAATGTCGTGGGAATAGTCAAATTTCACACGGGTTTCCCACCGATATGTCCGTGGGAAAAGACTATATTTCTAGTAGTGAGAGTTTCATAGGCGCACATACAAGGATAAAGTAATACAGACTGCATGACAGAAGGTAGTAAGAGTTACGAGATTGGAAGAATTTCGACCACAAATCGTGGTGCGAGAAAGAGGCCTAGGGGGGGGGGGATGCCCTTGCCTTTGGGTTTATTCAAAGAACAGTTGCCTAAATGGCAAGAAGAGTATTAAAGTATTCGCAAGAGTTATGAGTTATGAGAATGATAAGTGCATCAATCAACATTCGAGGACGAATGTTCCAAAGGGGGGAGGAGGGGAGGAATGATGTTACACCCCATGTTTTCGTACATGGAAGTAAGCCATAAGTAAATTGATATACACTCGGAAATGAGATGTTACATTCTGCATTTTCGTACGTTAAGGTTTCGTCGTAAAGTTAATCGACGCAAGCTCGGGAATGAGATTATTTTGAGGTTACAAGTATTATGCTATTTCAAATAAGGGATAAGTAAATTCGTGAAGGTGAGAGGGTAAGCAAATCGAAGAAAATGAATTTCGTCGAAGTTTGACATTTTGTGATAAAATATGGCCCGAGCTAAAATACCTGGTATTTATGGACTAGTACCATACAAGGTACCCCATGACCATGATACTAAGGTGTATAAGGTGTGTTAAAAGGGAGTAGTATTCTAAGTAATTTAAGATAATTCTTAATTATGTGGATAATTGATTAATTATTGATTTAATGGGAGATTAACTATGTAATTAAGGATTTGTGGATAATTAAAAAGTGAGGACAAAGGCCCCCACATGGCAGCCCATGAAATGATTAATAAAGTCACCAAGTGACTCATATGATATGAAGAAAGGTGGCATATATTTTAGGGGTTCTTGGCTAAGTCACAACCCACTAAGATAAATTCTCTTTTGTTTTATAACTATACAAGCTCTCATAACCAATTGCTACTGTTTTCATTCGTTATCCAAAAGAGCTAGCTGCTAATACTTTAGTGTTAAAGACATTAGATGGATTTCCAAAAGTATCGTTTCCCTACTTTTAAAGAAGAATTTCATTTCAGAATCGTGTGTCATACTTTTGGTTAGTAATACTATGTTATTGAAGATATCTTTGCCTAGATGTTCCTATCAATTGAGTGACTGGAGGATACAAATTTTTTCCTACTTCGATTCGCCAATTACGTAATGTTGCAATTATCGTGTGTTAGAGGGATTGTCAAGAGAATCGGCTCAGGTATGTTGAGGCTATCCCTTCTTTCTTTTTGGCATGATCTATGCGACACGAACGAAACGAGAAAATACACAACTCCCATAAATGAATCTATTCATAGAAATACTAGAGATGCTTATGTTCTTGATTCCCCATGTGTCATATTATTTTATCATCTGTTCATGGGTCTCAAAAATAAGTAAGTTGGTAAAGTTTATTTCATGATATTAATAATAGGCATAATGGTCTTATGACGTACCGAGAGATTTTATTAACGTATTTCATATGCATTTCATGCATTTATACATGCACATTGACCCATAACCAGATCGCGTTATATACACGCATATATATATATATATATATATATATGTGTGTGTGTATATGGGATATGGGAACGGTTATGGCGTTTTATATGCCCCACCACCTGATCACCTGGTATACGTTGATGATTTTGCCTACGGTGGCCGAGATGATATGATGGGATGCCCTCAGAGGCCTGATGATGTTATGAAACATGTACCTATGCACGACATGAGATTCATACACATATGCATGATACTATAATTATTTCATGATTTACAGAGTTATCCATACTTACAGGTTGAGTCATTTACTCTATATTTCTTCCATGTCTGTTATGTACTTATTTATGTGTCTTACATACTCGGTACATTATTCGTACTGACGTCCCTTTTGCCTGGGGACGCTGCGTTTCATGCCTGTAGGTTCCGATAGACAGGTCGAGAGCCCTCCAAGTAGGCTATAAGCTCAGCAGAAGATGTTGGTGCGCTCCATTTGCGTCGGAGTTGCTTGTTTGGTTAGTATGATTTAGACGTGTATTGTTTGGTATGGCGGGACTCTGTCCCGACTTTTATGAAAATTATGTATTCTTAGAGGCTTGTAGACAGATGTTGTGTACGTGATAGATTGTACGACCTTGTCGGTCTATGTTTTAAGTTTATAAATGATCATGTTGGCCTATTAGGCCCGTATGTCACGTGTATATGATGATGTAATAAGAAAGATACGTTACATTGATACTCGGTTGAGTAAGGTACCGGGTGCCCATCGCGGTCCATCGGTTTGGGTCGTGACAGATTAGCTCTCGTAAATGGATCCAGTTAAGTTATTGCACCTATATACAGTAGAAACTTTTGCTGTAGTATGTGGAGTTCTTGTTAATGACTTTCTCAAATATATGTAATTCTTATGTGGTGTTTGTTTTGATGTTTTAAAAAATTGAGTTAGCAATTTTGGTTTTAGAGTTTCTGCAAGAAGTGACACACACACTTTTCGCTACCTCCTCCTCACTTTCGAAATGTCGCTGCATTGACGCTCTAAAATGAAATTCCATCTATAATTGGTCTCCAACTCTCCCATCCTATGTAGTGTTTCTTATAACAAATTAAAGAGACTATTCCTTTAATTTCTTTCTTCCCCTTGTATTCTCGTTTGTCTATTTGTAATTCCTTGATAAAGTTATATTTCGTATAAGCATCGACCATTGTGTGAAAATATCTCGTAAATGTTCTCTCTTTCCTTCAACCATAATACTTTAGAATTTAGATTGTTGTCTCTAACTTATTTGACGTGCCACAGAGGCTCTACCTTGTTTCCCCTTTAATTCTTTCCTCCATAGCTCCACTTCTGATGTTATCCCTTCTTTCTCTAACTTATGTAGCTCTTGAAGAGCTTAATCTTCATTCTTTAGTAAGTTCGATTTGTTTGTCTTTTTGTTGTCTGATTTTCTTGATACCGAATAACTCTCCAACCATGTTTTGATCATTTCCTTAAACCCCATATCTTTATTTATAACTGCATATTATTAAATTGCATAGGTGTCAACCCTCTATGTATACCCATAATATCAAGCACTATCGGATTATGATCTGAGATTAGCCTTGGCATTGACTATTGTAGTGTGTCGGGAAACTTTCCATTCAATTGAAAATAAAAATTCATCAAGTCGTGAGGTACTAATTCTATTGCTCCAATTAAATTGTGCACTTGATAATGGCAGAACTATTAATTCATTACAATTAATAAAGTGCAAAAGTCTGGTCTTGAGGTCCCTCTTCTAGTGGTGAATCACTAAGTTGATGTCCCGGAAATAACTCAAGGTCTTGGCCACCTCGTTCTAACTCCCCCAACCCCTCCCATAAAAACTCCGTTGGGTTAATATAGCCCAAATACACTCTTATAGCATGGTGTGCTACTGTCCGCTTTGGGGCAAGCTTGCACAGTTTTTTTCCAAATGGCCTCATATCATTAAGAAATTCCTACACCTTATATGTGGCTCCCAATCTTTTCAGCTACCAATGTGGGACTTTGTTCGCACACTCAACAATCTCCCCCTCGAACTAATTTTCACGTGGCTCACTACCACGATTCACGAGTCTCCCCTTCAAACTAAGTTCCATGTGACCCATTGCCACGATCCACGAGTCAATTCCTAGATTCACTGTGTGCCACCAACATTGTTAGAGTATTATGGCAATCGAAGACCGCAACTAGCTTCTTCTTGTGTGCGCACCACCCCGCATCATCACTTTGCTATCTCCATACTCGTCCCGTCGAACCTGGGCTCTGATACCAGTTGTTGTGTTAATCTTGTCCAAATGCACTCTTAGCATGGTGTGATATTGTTCGCTTTGGGCCAAGCGCGCACGGTTTTTCACCAAAAGACCTCACACCATTAAGAAATCTCTACACCTTATATGTATGCTCCCAATCTTTCAAGCTACCAACCTGGGATTTTGTTCGCACATTCAACAAAATCATTATTGTTCTACAATGTTCATACACTCCCGAAGATAAAAGTTCAAAATCCTTAAAACTACCTCTAAATTTGCATGATATGGACTAAGAAAAGCCTGATACCTCCATCATCAAGTTAAATAATCGACTATTCCACATACTAAAATACCCTCTACTGCTCCCTAGGCGCAAGATTTATTCCCCAACTGTTTCACCAAATGTGAATTACCTCATCCATTTCTGTCCTACTTCTGCTCGTTGCCTTTCATTAAAGTCAAAGTTTCCTTCCAAACTGAGAAAGGGAAGGATAGCCTAGTGGTTAGGATCCAACACCCGATCTATAATATCAGTGATTTGAGTTGCCAGGAGAGCAAGTGAGGAAGAGTCGTAGTCGGATTCCATAGCTGGGGAGTTTGGGTGGTGTGGTTTACCGTATAAACAAAGGAACCCTTAAAACCCATTGCCTAAATCCATTATGCTAATCGTTCGTTTCTGACCTAAGGAACAATTGTCCAGTTGGAAATTATCATTACTAATCACAATCTCGAATAGGGTGGAGATTATCCCTGAACTAAAACGTACCTGTTGGGCATCTGGTGGTGCTTTTTGAATAGCCTTTTTGTCTATAATTTGACAAACCGTCAGTTGGAATTAGAGCAGCGAACTGGAGTTGACACAAGCAATTTTTTGGTCTAGCATCAGATACTTATCTATCTAATTTTCAAAAAATAATTTTTTTATATTTTATGTAAAAAAACACTACTAACCACTGAAATGCGAAAGAACATTGATAAAAGGTAGGTAAAATGGTATATTTCTCTAAATGGTACTTGAGGTTGAGGTAAACAAAGTGGACATGAGGAGTAATCACTAAATTTGAAGCGATAAATCTCATCGTCATGTGCCAACTCCCCTCTTCCACCCTCTCCCAAAAACCAAACTATCCTTTTAAAACAAAGCAACCAAGGCAGGTAGCTCACTTGGTGGCCCACTCAATGTATAGGGTAAAATCGGTTCATATTAAATGCTCGTATAATAGAGTGACACATGAAACCAGAAACAGATGGAAAGCAAGACAGGTAGAAGCCAAAACCGGGGCAACAGTCTCAATTGCCACCGGAAAGCCCCCGAAGGGAATGTTGCTCATATAGACAGGTGAATACCTATCAACCAATAGTATTCGATGGAGAATATTTTGCAGTATTAAATATATAATCCGTTATAGAGAATATGGCATCGATAGTCTGCCATTACACATTCTTCAATGGCCTCCATAATTATCATTTAAGAGGGGTTTGATTCTAGAACCTTGTTCCTAGGTGCCACTATAAATAAGGATTCCAACAACCATTGTAAGGACACGAATTTTCTGACAAACTTATACTATATACTGTTCAAAGTTCAATAGCACTTTACTCTCTCGCTTCTTAATATTGTTGTTACTGCCTTCGGAAGCTCTGTTCCCGGAGCCAAGCTCTCTACTGTCTTATCTCGATTTCAACGCTAAGTTTTACATTCTTATGTAATTTATTTATCATTTTGGGATTAAATCAATTAGCTTGTCTATAAACCACATATAAATTCAATTGTACCATTTTACAGGTAAACAGTTTGGCGCCCACCATGGGGTTTAGACAATTGCGTAATTGAGCTGATCCTTGCATCTATTACTAACCTGTTTGATTCTTTGTTCTTAGAAAAAATCATAAAATGGCAAATAACAATGTCAACGTCACACACAATGTTGAGGCCCAAGGAAATTAGCCTCAGTACGAAGACTCGATCAGTGATACCCTGCAACGAGGGGGATGAGTCCACGCCGGTCCATGGCGGGAAATATCCACGACATGTTCGAGAGGCAACTCCTAATGATGTTGAGGGAGCAACAAAGGCTATTATGGGCCACCTCTCACAACAGGATCACGTCATAACGGAGTTGAAGCAGGCGTTGTCGGGTGCTTCCAACAACATGAATGGACGGGGTTCAGTTCCTCCTGGTGCTCCCGCAAATGAAACAACTCCGAGGGTTGAAAATAATACCCCGAGGGGCGAAGTCGATTTCGACAGGGCCTGGGGGAACGGTAGCGGATCCGGTAACAACAATGAGAATGACCCCTTTAAAACCGAACTCATTCGGTTCATGAGGGAAATAAACGCCCCAATGGATCAAATTACGGGTGCACTGCCAGTATTCAAAGGACCGGATTCAAAGAAATACACCTAGTTGTCGTTCAAACAAAGCGCGGCACCAGAGTTGATTCTGAAGCGGTTCAAGATGCCAGACGTGCCGAAATATGATAGGACTTCGGATTCTTAGGAGCACATCACCACCTACACAATGAAGGTCAAGGGGAACGACTTAGCTCTAAACGAGATCGAGTCAGTCTTACTGAAGAAATTTGGGGAGACCCACATAAAAGGGACCCTGATATGGTATTCGCTTTTATCCGAGCATTTAATAGATTCCTTCGAGATGCTCGTGGATTCTTTTATCAAGGCCCATGCCGGGGCCAGAAAGGTACATGCCCGAAAGGCCAACATATTCAGGATTGCACAAGGAGAATCCAAATTACTACGGGAGTCCGTGACCAGATTCCAAAAAGAAAGGATGTTGCTACCGATCGTACCAGACAAATGGGCAGCTGAAGCATTTACTAAAGGGTTTAATCCGAGAAGTTCCGATGCTTCCCCAAAATTGAAGGAACGTCTGCTCAAATTTTAGGTAACAATATGGGCGGATGTTCACAATCGGTACAAGTCAAAGATAAGAATTGAGGACGACCAGCTCGATTTCCCGGCAAAACCAAGGGTCGGGACCGGTAGAACAATAAGGATAAATTAAAGGATGATTTCGACACAGATCGACGGTCCTCTAGCAGTCAGTTTTTGCCCTATGAAAGGGCCGAATGACGCGATAGAGGTTTCCGTTTGGCGGATAGATTCGCTACAGATATGAGAGCTGATCACGGTCGGAAATGTTTTTTTGATTGTTCCTCGATATGGTCCATTTAACAAAGGATAATACATTTTAGGCACGTATTCTTTTTTAGTATCATCATTACACAACCTAGTCCTTGTTTTGAGTATATCGAGAGAAAAAGATTCCTTGTCTAGAACTTCAAGTCGATTTAAAAATTCCTTATTCAGATTATTACTTTTTTCTTTGTTGGTAGAAATCCACTGATTGTCTAGTTCTTTAGGGAGCATTTTTTGGAGTGACAAAAGGGGTATCCTTCTTTTTATCATTTTCCAAAAAGTTGATAAACTTGGCGGGTATGTAAAAGATACTCTTTATTTTCCATCACTTTTACATGTGTCAAAAAAATATTGTTACATTTCCGTTCTTACGACCTGTTCAAATCGATTATTCTTTATGTAGCAAAATGGTCGATTCCAACGATTATAATTGAAAAGAAGACTCACAAGAGGTTGTTGAAACCAGAAGAGTTCTTTATTTTCATTTTTTTATCAAGCAGTTGCAATTTAAAAATTTCTGGATTCCCTCTGTTATTATTATTCAGATAAGAATCCTCATAATCATAAATTGGACAATTACTAGTGTTATAGCCTGTCTCTATAAGGTGAGAGTTGAATTTATCCTTTATTTTGTCCTTTCCATTCACTCGGATTTCTTCCGTTTCATCAATTTTGTCCGGATCCCACCTTTCTTCCAAAAAAAGGGAAGGAGAAGGATAAGGATCTTCTTCAGTGGATCCCTCTTGTTCCTGTTTAGTCCCCTTCATTTCGGAAGCTGTTTCTATTTATACATCTCTTTCTTCCTCACTTTCCTCCCTTTCTTCTATTTTTGAGGCTTCTTTCAGTTTCTTAGTAAGAATGGGTGAGGGTATTCTGCCTAAATAGTAGACACAGGTAATAAATAAGAGAATACTAAAGATCCGAGCCATATAATTTCTCAATTCTAACACAAGGTACTTATTAGATCGAATGTACTTATTCGATCTAATAGAATGATTTTGCCGTTTCCAGACTAATACCAATCCAAGCCATTACATGAATAAAATATGACCAATTAACCAACCAACAAAACCACTTGTTACAAATAAGATCTTCCTGTTGCATCGAAAGAGATAAATGTTGACTAATCTGGGTAACATTGAACTTGGTAAAATGAAATGGTTGAATAATTGAAATATGAGATTATTCAGGAATACACATTAAATGCTGAGATTACGCATTGACTTTCTAGTAGTAGATCCATAATCAAAAAAGTGTTTGTGATTGTTCCAGAAGAAATGAAAAAAAAGATATGGTAGAGCTAGGACAATTATTGTATGAGGTCTACCCAATGCTAGATGCAGAGGCGCATAATAGATCGATATGAACATCATGAGCTGTCCCGTAATAAAACCAGTTGTTGCTGATACCTTTTTCTCGGTTCCTTCTTCCATAACCAGAGCTCAGACAAGGAAGAGATAAGAGGGCCTCATGGAGAATGTGGTCAGAAATCCATAATAGAGTCCGACCACAACGACCGATGATTTTTTGAAAAAACATTGTAGGATAAGAAGTATCGGGCTCCCGAGACTCTGCCTACCCCAGGTTATCCGAATACAACTTTAACGTCAGTGTGGTGGAATTAGTGGCAGCTATGAGGAACATTAAGGAAGCACGATTCCTGAAGCCAATGAGATCCGACCCCAGTCAAAGGGATCCTAATTTAAGGTGCGAGTACCATAGGATCAATGCCCATCGGACTGGGGACTGCCGGCATCTACGCGAGGAGGTGGCGACGTTTTTGAAAAATGGCCATCTTAGAAAATTCTTAAGCAACCGGGCCAAGAACAACTATGGTTGCAACCGGGATAACGCGGAACCCTCGAAAGCGGGAGAAGATCCCCCCCCCCCCCCCCCCGTCTGATGATCAACATGAGTTTTTCGGGGGAAACGAGATTAATGGTGTAACTTTCTCGATAGAAAAAAAGACGAAGGTATCGGTAACCCATAGCAACAAACTCCGGGAAGTCGCTGAAGACGACATCACCTTCACGGAGGAGGACACAGATGGACTCTTACTTCCACATAACGATGCCCTGATAATCTCTCTTAATGTCTTAGATTTTAAGATTAATCGCGTTTTGGTGGACCAGGGAGTTTAGACAACATTATCCAATGGAGAGTACTAGAACAAGCCAAACTAACCAGAAGCAAAATTCCGGCTACAAAGCTCCTCGCCGAGTTCAATTTAGCTAGTGTAAAAACCCGAGGGGAAATCCTGCTGCCCACAAATGTCGAAAGTGGTAATGAAGACAACCCTTTTCAAAGTAGTAGATGGCGATATGGGTTACAATATCATTCTTGGGAGACTATGGCTGTACGAGATGAAGGTTGTACCATCAACATACCATCAACTCTTGAAATTCCCAAAGCCAGAGGGAATTAAACACATAAGGGGTGACCAACCGGCGGCAAGGGAGATGAACGCGATATCAGTATCCAGTAGCAAAGGGAAGGAGCATGCGACATAGCAATTACAAGAATCAATGGTTGCTCCCAAGCAAAACGAAGTCAACAGAGGGGAGGAGTCATCAGAATCCTATCAGGTACCAAGATATTTTCAGGTACCAAAAGAGACAGACGCAACCAAATCCACAACGGAAGATTTCAAGCAAGTCGCATCGAGCCGGTATCGAGCTCACAGACAAGAGTCGTTGCAATCGCACTAGGGGAGAGAATCTTGACAGGAATCGAGAAAAAGACAATTCATCATGGGTTTTCCATTATATATTTTTTATATAGATAAAGTAGGATCCCTCTACTATAAAGGGGAGAATTCTTGTAAGCATAAAGATAGACGATAAAAAAGACAACTTAAGAGAGATTAACACTTTTGGGCTCATTTACTTTGCCTTGTTCATCAACATTTTCTTTTTCTCTGCCTTATACTTCATTCCATCTGTCAAAGAATATATATATTTCTATTTCACTCTGCAATTTATACCAAGTTATATCATGTATCCTTACAACCATATACAAATTTAACTCTATCCAATTTTTCGGGTAAATAGTTTGCCACCCACCGTGAGGCTAAGGATAACAGTGGTTATTTGATACGAATCTGCAAAAACACACCGTTGTGTTTTGCGCTTATTTCCGAAAATATCTTGAATTTCGGATTAGCAACGACTAACTACCAGTCAAATGGCCACGCCGATCGACAACGAAGCCGGTCTTCAAGATGAGAACAATAACTTGGCACCCAGTACCGAAAGACCACTTGTCGATGCCGTTGGAGCCCGAATCGGAGCACCGATAGATATCAATTCGCATGTGGCCCTTGAGGCGAACCTACATTCTGAACCCGAAAATAGCATTCATGGAGGCACTTGATTTGCAGTTCGAGATACCCATAACGTTGAGGAAAACGGTGTTAACTTGCGTATGATTTTCGAAATGTTGCAAGCTCAACAGGCAGCAATAGCTCAGTTGTAGAGCCAAACCCAGCTACAAAGCAGGCCGGAGCCCAACCCATCTCGAGAAATCACCCACATAACGGAGCCAGCCATAGTGAAGTCAAATGAGCAAGAATCAGGGACTGCTCCCGAAATTACTAAATTGCTCGAGGAACTCACAAAGCGAGTCGAAGCCAACAATAAAAAAGTAGAAACATATAACTCTAGGGTCGATCAGATCCCGGGAGCTCCACCAATGATAAAAGGGTTGGATTCAAAACAAATTTGTGCAAAAGTCTTTCCCCCCAAGCGCGGCTCCTAAACCAATCCCAAAGAAGTTTTGCATGCCCGATATTCCTAAATATAATGGAACGAACGATCACAATGAACATGTCACCTCTTACACATGTGCCATCAAATGGAACGATCTAGAGAACGATGAGATCGAATTTGTATTATTGAAAATATTCGGTGAAACCCTGACAAAGGGAGCAATGATATGGTATCATAATTTACCGTCTAACTTTATCGATTCTTTTGCTTTGCTTGCAGATTCTTTCATAAAAGTACATGCTGGGGCCATAAAGGTCAAGACCAGGAAGTCAGACCTATTCAAGGTAAGACAAAAGGATAACGAGACGCTAAGAGAATTTGTATCTCGTTTCCAAATGGAATGAATGGATCTACCTCCAGTCACATACGATTGGGTTGTTCAAGCTTTCACTCAAGGACTAAACGAACGAAGCTCGACGGCTTCACGGCGGCTGAAGCATAACCTGATCGAGTACCCATCTATTACTTGGGCCGATACGCATAATCGGTATCAATCCAAAATAAGAATCGAAGACGATCAGTTCGGTGCTGAGTCCGTTATTAAAAGGGTTGCCAACCGAGAACAGAGATCGATCAAAAATCGATACCGACCGTATAATGGAAATCCTACGAGCTCGGTGTGATAAACGGCTAAAATGATACTACTGCTAAAGTACGACTCCCCCTCCCCCTATTCAATTATATTCAAAACTAACCAATGCAGGTGTTCGACCAAATACGAGGATTAATGAATTCGATCAGGAACAAAGATGCATTATTCAACACGAAGCCTTAGGTCTGAAAGCACGCGTTGCACTCTTTTTTCCCTTAGATCGGTTTTGTCCCAAAAGGGTTTTTCGGCAAGGTTTTTTAATGAGGCAACCATTGATCGTGCTAACTCGGAACAATTCAACAATATTCGAGGCCTCCTTACATCAACCTCGAATACTGGGGGGCATACCATCGTCATCAAACATATCAACGACAATTATCAAGTACGGTGCAAAGGAAGTTACTTCGTTATTTCATGACAAGCAATGTCTCGACAAGAAACATTGTAAGAGCCAAATAGTCAAAACGAACCATGCTCATGTAATTGGCCCGAGCCCTGACGCAAAACATGAACACATGTATAATGACTTACAAAGAAAGCTCACTTCTTTACCGATATCTTATATCCAAGATTTGCTATGCAAACAGGATCGAGTTCGAGCAAGCACTCACTCGACCATTAAGCGTACGGGCTACTTTTATTTCAAGTTCGAGCAAGCACTCACTCGACCATTAAGCCTACGGGTTACATTACTTCGAGTTCGAATCATTCACTCGACTACTAAGCCTACGAGCTACTTTTATTTCGAGTTCGAGCAAGCACTCACTCGACCATTATGCCTACGGGCTACATTACTTCGAGTTCAAATCATTCACTCGACTACTGAGCCTACGGGCTACTTTTATTTCGAGTTCAAGCAAGCACTCACTCGACCATTACGCCTACGGGCTAACAGGCTACTTTTATTTCGAGTTTGAGCAAGCACTCACTCGACCATTATGCCTAAGGGCTACATTACTCTGAGTTCGAATCATTCACTCGACTACTAAGCCTACGAGCTACTTTTATTTTGAGTTCGAGCAAGCCCTCACTCGATGATTACGCCTACGGGCTACCTTACTTTGAGTTCGAATCATTCACTTGACTACTAAGCCTACGGGCTACTTTTATTTCGAGTTCGATCAAGCACTCACTCGACCATTACGCCTACGGGCTATATTACTTCGAGTTCAAATCATTCACTTGACTACTAAGCCTACGGGCTACTTTTATTTCGAGTTCAAACAAGCACTCGCTCGACCATTATGCCTACGGGCTAACAGGCTACTTTTATTTCAAGTTCGAGCAAGCACTCACTCGACCATTATGCCTAAGGGCTACATTACTTCGAGTTCGAATCATTCACTCGACTACTAAGCCTATGGGCTACTTTTATTTTGAGTTCGAGCAAGCACTCACTCGACCATTATGCCTACGGGCTACATTACTTCGACTTCGAATCATTCACTCGACTACTAAGCCTACGGGCTACTTTTATTTCGAGTTCGAGCAAGCAAGCACTCGACCATTATGCCTACGGGATACATTACTTCGAGTTCAAATCATTCACTCGACTACTAAGCCTACGGGCTACTTTTATTTCGAGTTCGTGCAAGCACTCGCTCGACCATTATGCCTACGGGCTAACAGGCTACTTTTATTTCGAGTTCGAGCAAGCACTCACTCGACCATTACGCCTAAGGGCTATATTACTTCGAGTTCGAATCATTCACTCGACTACTAAGCCTACATGCTACTTTTATTTTGAGTTCGAGCAAGCACTCACTCGAGCATTACGCCTACGGGCTACATTACTTCGAGTTCAAATCATTCACTCGACTACTAAGCCTATAGGCTACTTTTATTTCGAGTTCGAGCAAGTACTCACTCGACCATTACGCCTACGGGCTACATTACTTCAAGTTCGAATCATTCACTCAGCTACTAAGCCTACGGGCTACTTTTATTTCGAGCTCGAGCAAGCACTCACTCGACCATTACGTCTACGGGCTACATTACTTCGAGTTTGAATCATTCACTCGACTACTAAGCCTACGGGCTACTTTTATTTCGAGTTCGAGCAAGCACTCACTCGACCATTACGCCTACGGGCTACATTACTTCGAGTTCGAATCATTCACTTGACTACTAAGCCTATGGGCTACTTTTATTTCGAGTTCGAGCAAGCACTCACTCGACCATTACGCCTACGGGCTACATTACTTCGAGTAACATTACTCATCATTTCGAGTTCAAACGAACACTTGACTATTTAAAGGCTGAAGGCTGTTCGAGCCCGATAAAGCAAAGGGGACTACCCACAAGGCCCGAAGGCAAGAGAGATTAAAATTCAAACTATCTATTTAGCTTAATAAAAGGCTATTTTGATTCAAAAGGAAGAAAGATTTATATTTACAAATTTTTGTACAAAGGCGGAACTCAGCCAAAAGGAAGTTCTTTATACAAAAACCGAAAGCGGTATCAAAAGAACGCAGCAAACGACCTAAGGCCCTAAATGATTCAATATTCATCAGAGGCCGTGTTCTCGGCATCTTCCTCATCTTCAGACTCCCCCGAGTCATCGGAGTCCTCCTTAGGAAAGGCCAACCTTTGAGCTTTGTTCTCCTCCGCCCTGGCGACTTCAATCTCGGCCCCAATATCGAAGCCCTGAGCTCTGACCTCCTCGAGAGCGTCTCTCTGAGCTTGCCATTTTGCATGTTCGACCATGCTCTTAGCTTTGGCTTGGTTAACCTCAACATCGATCCTGAAATGAGCCACTTTTGCATCGGCTCTTTTATTGGCCCCGATCACCTCAGATCTTGCCACTTCAAGTTCTTTAGCCAAATCTGCTTTATTTGAAGTGGCAAAATCCAACTGATGCTAAAGCTCATTCATCTTTTCGATCAGCCCCGAAGAATTTTCTTTCGCAAATCGGAGTTGGGCATCAGACAGCTCCAACTGAGCTTGAACGGATTCCTTTTTCGAGGCAAGGGCATCCATACAGTTTTTAAATTCTTCTGCCTCGGCCAGTAGCGCATCTACCTGTGAGTTAAGCCGTCCAATCTGCTCGATCCTCTGCCGAACCTATAGAATCGGATCGTTAGTGGTTATCTATTTTTCATCTTCACTATCATGGAACATTCGGAATACCTGCTCAGCTATCTCTTCATGCTCCTCCCGAGCCGCTGTCAAATCTGCTCGAAGTTTTTCATGAAGGAGCTTGCACGAGTCACTCTTCTCAGTGAGGCTCCGAACCTCGGCATCATGCTCCTCCTGGATTCGAAGAAAGTCCTCGTGATGCAACACTGAAGCCTATAAACAGAACGAGAAACATTAGAATTACCTACAATTCTAAGTTTGAAAGAAGTGGCAAAAACGCCATCAGAGTTACTCGATTCAAAGCATGTTGGGCCTCGTTGAAGAGACAAGTGGGCCTCACCGCATTCATCACTGATTGGTCTTCTTCGGTCACCAAGGACCGAAGATAACTGGAAATCCCCACAGGGGGAGAAAAAATTCAGGTATCCTCATGTACGGAGAGCACTATCTTCCGCCTTCGGTCGGGATCGATACTCGGGGCTGGGAATCGGTCCACCAGTTTGTGAATCGATGAAGGCTCGGTAGAACCCGACCACGATGCTTTTTTGGGTACCGTCATTCCACCAAAACCGGTAACCTCCTCCGAGGCACCTGACTCAAGCCCCTCCAGAAAATCGTGGATATCCGCCGACTCCTGAATACCCTCATAGGACCGATCCTCCAACATGCTGGCCTCTTGAATCATGGCATCCGAAATCTGAGGGGATCCGCTAATGTCAACTATCCCAAACTCATCCCTTGAAATATCTTCTACTGCCCGAGAAGATCCACCCTCGGTATCCCTTTCAATCATCTTAGCTCGAGAAGGGATAATCTCGACTTCTTCTTGTTCTGGGATTATGGCCAGGGTTCCCTGATTTGCTTCCACCAAAAGGAAGACTGTTGAATCACAACATTAGCCTGTACGCAGGCTAAATTCTCCTCTCCTTCTTCGGGCTCATCCCTTAAATGGCGGGCCACTTCCGAAGACATAACACCAGAGCCCCTCTTCGGCTTTCGAGATCTCTTAGCCGTTTTTTTCTTTTCCGAGCTCGGGGAGCCCGATACGTCTTTTCTCTTCCTTTCTTTTACCTGCTTCAGGGCAGGAACTTTTTCACCACCAGATGGAGGCCTCATGACTACATCTTTCGCGAGTCCTACAAAGGGGAAAAAGGGAGATTTACCATACAAATCGATAAAGAGACAAATCGATAAAAAGATTTACCATGACTGCGGACCTCCCATCGACCCTTTGATAATTCGACCCAAGCACGCTCAGAGTACGGTCTCTGTAACACCATACCTTCGACCCATTGTTTAAGATTTGGGATCGGTTCCGGCATCCGAGCTACGGTTGTGATAAGAAAAGAAAAATAGATCAACAAAATGAAAGGAAATCACAAAATCAAAACGGGCAAAAAGAAATATTTACTCACGACTCATATTCCATTTCTCGGGAAATGGTAAGTCATCGGCAGGGATCAGGTCTGAGGTTTTGATTCAAACAAAACGGCCCATCCAACCCCGATGTCGAGTCTCGTCTATGCTCGAGAATGGCGCTTTGGTTGCTCGGCGAGCAAGCTTGATCAACCCTCCTCGATAAAGTCGGGAACTGTAGAGGCACATAAGATGATCGAGGGTGAAGATACGCCCTCGACTTTGCTCGAGAAAAGTTGAAGAAGAATCACTATCCTCCAAAAGGAAGGGTGGATCTGGCCGAGGGTCACATCGCACCTCTTACAGAAGGCAACGATGACAGGGTCTAGAGGACCCAACGTGAAAGGATAAGTGTAAACACTTAAGAACCCTTCGACGTGAGTAGTAATTGATTCATCATGCGATGGGATTACTACGAGATTATTATGCCAGTTGCATTCTTGTATGACTTTATCGAGAACTTTCTCGGTAATTGAATATTGGTACCTCGACATCGGCTCACACCGACCCGGTATCGGTGAAGGCTTTTCAATTTTAAAATCACCTACATTCGAGCACCCTACCGAAACGAATTTCTCAGGGCGGGGTTCTTCCACATCCTCGCCACCAGCAAGTCGAGATGAAGAAGCAGTCTCTTTTTGCGGAACAGTTTTAGACGTTTTTGCCATTTAAAATTTCGTGAACAAAGAACGAGAGTATTTGGTGTTTTAAGAAAGAATGTGCAATAAAACTCACAGATTTGCAGACAGAAAACTCAGAAAAGACGAAAGGGAACTTAGAAAATTTGGAAGATTGAAGACGCAAAAGTGATGAATGGTAAAGGGAAGGGTTATTTATAGATTGAAGCAATGACGATTCAATATCAGCGGTGACCGACCACCGTCTGACACACATTAAATGCCTTGGTAAAACTGAACCGATGGGACAGCTATCACGTATGTCATGGTCGGGATCGATGCAGACGTCAGCATATATCTGATCGAGCTGTTGGGAAATCATATCGTTTCTCGCCACATCCTTTTCCGAGAAACGAGGGGACTATCTTTGTACGGTCAAAATCGATTAAGTCAGTCTTATGGACTGGTCGAGGTGATAATACTTCGATCAAAGGGTATCTGCGTGACGACGGGTCGAGATCCGAAGTAAGGGCGTCGAGCTTCGAGCTCTAAGACCAATCAACGACAAGCTCGGTATCATTATCGAGCTCATATCCAAATCGAACTACGAGGCAAAACGGAGATTATCGAAGATGCATAGACTATCCAACACTCACCCCGAATATCGAAACTCCGAGTCAGAGTCGAGCTCGAACCAAGGCCGAGGGCTCGATCCAATACTGAGATCGAGCTGGTATCGAGCTCACAGACAAGAGTCGTTGCAACCGCACTAGGGGAGAGAATCTTGGCAGGAATCGAGGAAAAGACAATTCATCATGGGTTCTCCACTATATATTTTTTATATAGATAAAGTAGGATCCCTATAATATAAAGGAGGAAATTCTTGTAAGCATAAAGATAGACGGTAAAAAAGACAACTTGAGAGAGATTAACACTTTTGGGCTCATTTACTTTGCCTTGTTCATCAACATTTCCTTTTTCTTTGTCTTATACTTCATTCCATCTGTTAAAGAATATATATATTTCTATTTCACTCTGCAATTTGTACCAAGTTATATCACGTATCCTTAAAACCATATACGAATTTAACTCTATCTAATTTTTCGGGTAAACATAAAGCAAAGACAAGAAAAATAATGTTCTTGTCATTGTTTGTTACGAAAGAAAAGTTCAAAGGGAAGTAAAATGTTTATGTTACAACTTAAAAATCCTTGTAGATTTGCCAGGAAAAATTTTCCTGCAGGGAAATTTGAAAGGACGGATTGCGCAATATTCCAATTATCCGAAGGCTAGGAAATGTTGAAAAACTGACTCTTCAATCCAGCATTTTTGGAATAAATTGCACAGGTTATGATTATGAAACTCTTCTACAGTTATGCCTGTATGGTATAAGATGTGATTCTCTTTTGCGCAGAAATAGCAGAACTTTCCTTTAGCTGTTTCTATTTGTTCTCGCTTTCTCAAGTCTTTTGCTTGATTGGTATGACCAACTGGATAATTTATCAGAAATGATTTCTATACAGAGCAGGGCACATTAGTTCACCAGAAAGTTTTGAGTCAGCAATAGAGTATTTTCTTTGTCTTTCGTTTTGCGCCTGTGCTGCACTGCTATTGTGTCCTGGAATTTAGAGGGTACTGAACTATCTGAGAGTATCATCCTTCGCTCCATAATACAATCAGGAATTCAAGGCAGATTGAATTGTATATAGTAAAGTACAAAATGGTTTTGTACATAGCTTTATTCAAGGTGATGATGAAATACCCAATGATTACCTGAACTCCTGTCCGCAAAGCAGAAGTTGAATATATAAGCATGCTTAAATAATCTGATGGCTTAGATGTAAACTTGATTTGTATAAGCATCTGTCTATTGAGTAATTGTACTTGATTTTTTATGGATTTTCCCGTTCTAAATGTTCAATTAGTGAAGAATCAGCAAGCTGAGTATGATATATACAATAAATCTGATATGGCTCCGAGTTAACTGGTCTTTGGCTCTGTGCAGCGGAGGAGAAACTTACTCATCAGAGACTTCTCCATCTGCGACTGAGATTGCAAAATTTAGCCATTGGAAGCCTATAAGCAATTAGGCCTATATTGCCTTCTATTGTTTCTAATACCTCATTAGTCATTTGCTCTTCTCTTCAGGTCTTGGACAAACACAACCAGGGAAAGGATTTGCATAGAAATTTTCCTCCAATTTTGGTGAATCACCAACAACTCTAGCATTTGGTGCTCCTGTCCTGTTTACATGTAAGCCCCTAACTTGAGTCGCAAATTCTTCCCAAGTTAGCTTCTTGTTGTTCATTTCATCAATAAGTCTAACAATATTTTTCCTGAAAGAAGTCTAACATGTCAAAGAAAGAACAGAAAAGAAGTGAACAAAACTATTTACCTATAACCCAAGCAAGCAAGAAAATAAATTGTACAAATTGACCATTGATTTTACGTACTTGTCAGGATTGATGGTTTTCCGAAAGCCTTCAAATAGACGATGACCACGAACAGCTTTGGCCATATTCCCGTCATAGGTGTAGAGGAAAACATCACTGTGAAGAGCTATAATATAGTCTAGTGCAGCAAGCTGATTATGCCTTTGCGTAAAAGGTTCCAACTCTTGCTCTGTTGCCAAATTGGAATGGGAATATATATTTGGATATCTTTCTTGAAGAGCCTTTAATCCATTTTGACCAAAAATCTCTCCTGCAACTATGCAGATTTTAGTGTTGGATGGATATCCCATTGCCTCGAGAAACAAGGCAGCCTCTCGCGGTGTCATGGGGCACCCCCCTTGAAGCCGCTTTTCTGTTCCATTTATCCTTTTCTCTTTCCAGTGCTTGGTTTTGTACCTTAATTTTCGAAGCTCCTCAGATTCCTTTCTAGTAAGGTTGTAATTGCAGCCTGTGAAAGCCAGCATATCTTTCTCATATCTGTCATGAATGTAACTCTCTAGTTACTAACGAAGATCCATAGTATATATGTACCCTTACAACTTGTGCTCTTAAAGGTGTCATGACATTTCTATGGCTATAAGAGCTCAATTAAAGACTTTTCAAAATATAGAAATGTGTCATTCTTGGAATAGACTAACTAGACAGAAAAGAATATCATATAAAATGGAAAAGAGGCGTGTGAATTTTCAAGATTCTTGTTTTTGTACCTCAAATGGAGAGCTATATACGGTTCACCATTTTCCCCGAGTCTGTTTACTAACTTTTTTCCAAGTTCTTCAATTTCCTCAGTAAAACTAAGTGCTTCATACATGGCATGGCACCGGAGTTTTTGGATAAAATCTGGGATGCCATTGTTAGCGAGTCGTGAATCAGTATGAGTGAATTCTATTACTTTGTGTCTCTTTAATAGCTTCAGAATCTCTCTGCTGTAGTAACTGGCCTGCACAAAATCAACAATTTTTTAGATATCAGCCAAGCAGAAACACACCTTCCATTAATTTTTCTGAAGCGTGCCTTTGACCAAGAAACAGGTGCCTTCATAAGAGGTTCCACATTTGCAAGACTTGGAGGAAGAGACTCCAGTACTTCAATGTCATCTTCCAAAGCTCTTATGAAATGCTTCCGGTTAAATATATCTTTGAATTCACTATAAAAACAGGATCAGTTTTAAAAGTGGTGAGATGCAATTCTCTTCATTTGAGATGCAGTAGAATGGAAGTACATTTTTCACCTAGGATCTGTCCAAAAGGATTTGTGATCTAACAAGGGAAGAACCATGCTGGCATTCATTAGTTTTGCTACCGCTACCATATCGCTTATCTGCAACAAAGTTTAGCAAATTAATTAGTAGTTTTCACAGATAAACTAAAGGGTTTAAGTTATAAATATTGACAAATGATAGATTTTTTTTACACTAGCAATGTAGTTTAACCTATGATAGTAGATTTAGCTTGCATCAAAGTTACGCTTGATTCAATTAAGGTGACCTAATTCGTATATGCATGAAAAAATTCAGTATGTATGCGGATTAGCTTAGAAAGTTCTAAACTATTTATCCTCTGAATAATTCATGATAAAACTCATAGCCTATAATTTACCACTTTTGAGCTCTTTTCACTTCAAAAGTACTACTCATACAGTTGATTTTGCAAAGTGCTTAGGCATGTTTGATTTAATTGATTTTCACTCTCGACTCACGGCATAAACGAGCACCCAGGTGCGGACTATAAATAAATAAAAGATGAATTTTATTTATATCCACTGTACAAAGAATTTTTAAGAGCTCTAATATGACTGGTTGTAGCTGCAGGTTATCTATCCTCTTTTCTTGGTCATAAGCTCAATGTCGATGGTTAACAATAGTTAATTTAAAACATACATAGATATTGCCTATAAGTGGAGAAATATTAAACTCATATAGAAGCACCAATAACTCAAAAACCAAAACCCTATTAAACTAAAAGCTGGCAATAATGTCTTACCCCGGTTCTCATTTGGTTTAATCCGCCATTTGCATGAACTAGAATATAACCATTGCTGATAGTTTTGTCTCCTGAGGGAGTTTCAAAACTTACAGAAATCGCATAAATGAAAAGGTGTAAAATCCAATAAGCAAAGCCAAAATATTTAAGTACTTTTAAGTATACATACTTATCTCTTTACTTGATCGAGCAATGCATTTATAATACTTGTCAGTTCCAGGGTTCGTCCAGATTTCATTATTCTGAGGAGAGACATCGAGCATAATCCATAATGAGAGTACAATATCATTCACAACATAAAGATACTTTATAGTTCAAGAAAAGGTCAAATACGCCGAAAGAACTCCCATATTTGCTACAAGTCTAACTTTTATACAATATTAATCTAAAAGAATTTTTACACCGTAAGAATATCTCCTACAAAATAACTACAGATGACCACTCAAAATAAGTGGCATTAGTAACATGAAAAATTAAACAGACATAAATTAAATTATATTGATATTGTAAAAAAAATTTATGCTGCATTCTATAAACTTAAACCTCTGCTGCAAATATAACCGTCTTCAAATTACCAAAGTTCGTGAATCACAAAAGAATCCAGGCAATATTCTGGGGTTGACTTCTGTAAAAGATTTCCTCTTTTTTCTTTTATGCATGCATTTGATAACGGTGGGGAAAATATAATCATAAATTTGAATTTTTTGACAACAAAGAAAATGGAAATTAATATTTGTCATATGCACAAACAGGAAACTTTGGATTACATTGTGATTATAGCCTGCAAATATAGGAGTACATATTATAATCAATTTTTCAAGAAGTTATTTTACAGTAAGTAAACAAAAGGTATAACCTTTGCATGCATGAGGTCTCGTGCTTCAAGAGAAGTACGTGGAAGTTGCAAGAAATCACGGGAACTCATCGAGGCATTGACTCTAAGAAAGAAGTGTATCAGCATAATCTTCACAAACATGGTTGAAACCATTAATAACATTAATGCTCCAAAAATCCAACGGCCCAGATATCTTCCTGATCTCATATATCTCATTAGGGAAACCGTTCTAATTCTATGCTGATGATGGCCAAGCTGGTGGTGGTTTTGTGCGGTAAAATCAACTTTTCCATTGCCATTTTCCTCTGCGTATTCGACAAAATCCATTGGTTTCCGACGAGTCTTGATGGTGGCAGCCAACGGGCTGGTACGACAATTTTCACCACCAGCCATCATTAATTAATATATTTATGGGGGGGGGGGGGGGGGGAGGAAAAGAGAGTTAATTATATATCAGAGTGAAAATGTCAGGGGAAATGTCAGAAGAGAGACATGGAAATGGAGAGGAGAATAAGCTTCTGCATGTTGAGAAGGGACGTGAAGGCCAACATTTCCATGTTGCTTACTCTGACATTTCCCCACTTTTGGTTAGTTTTTTCATATCTTCTCTTTTGTGAGTAATGGCTCCGCTTTATGAGGCAAAGCAACCAATGTTAAAATCTAATAAACGGTAATTAAGAATTCATGTTGAGTAGTGGAGTAAGTAGTTTCTTCTTGCATTACTTTATTTTATTTATTTATTTTTGTTTTGCGAGAAATTAAAGTACAAATGGAACGTAATTTCTTATAAGGAGGAGAAGATGGAAACTTAAAAAAGAAAACTCATGTAAAATTGGAAGAGACAAAAAAAGTGAAGACCACCAAGAGCCAAGACATGATAATTAAGAAAATTGAATCCGGATTAATTTGCCCAAAACTGAGTATGAATACTGGGTGAGGATCAAGAAAATCGAACAAAGCCCTCTGATATGGAAAAAATTAGAGTGTTTATCCGTAAAACGGTACAGTTGAATTTGTTACGTGGTTTATACACAAGCGAACTAATTTGATCCAAAAATGATAAAGAAACTAGATTAAAAATAAGACTTCGCGGTTAAAATCAAAGGAAATGACAAGCTTGGCTCCGGGAGCAGTATCTTCGGGGACAGAAATAAGAATAATATAAAGAGCAAGTAAAGTTATTTTATTTAGCTTGAGAATAGAATGTAGCATTAGTTTTGCCCAGAATTTCGTGTGTTACAATGGCTATTGCTATACCTAGGGAACCAACAAGTCCCTCTTAAATGACAATAAAGAGGGCCATTGATGAATATGTAACGGCAGGCCATGAATGCAAATATTCTCTGCAACGGCTGCCCATTTAATGCCAAGCATTTGATTCTGCTCACGTTGATCATATTCCCTTCGGGGTCAGCCCGATGTCAATTGCAGTTATTGTTCCCGGTACTAGTTACTACGCAATTTACTTTCTACCTGTCTTCGGTTCTATGTGTCATGTTTTCATTCGATCATTTAATGTAAATCAATTTTACCCTATACAGATAGCCCCCCTGCTTTCTGGTGGCATATCTTTGTGTCACCGGGAAGTTGGTAAAGATCCCTTTCTTGGCGGAAAATCTTCTAAAAACCTTCTGAACAGTCTCTGACGCTTGAAAGGACGCACGTCTTCTCGCTTTTAATACTTCGAACACGTGTTGCCCCATAATTTAGCAATATTTTTTCCGGTTCTCGAGGTAATCATGACCACGATTTTTGTCGTCTATATCTATACTTATACTCATCATCTTGCCTCTTTCACTTCCAAAATTTTTATAAGTTTCTTACCTTCTTTGCACTTAACATTTTTCTGCTTTCATCTCTTTCCGATTTTTTTCAAAAGACTTCATCATCTTCTTATTATTATGACTTCTTTTACTGAGTCTTTTGAGAACTCCGATCTTCTCTTTGGTGGAGGCCCGAAGAGAAACAAAGATAAAGAGGTTGATGACGATGTTGATCCTCCCACGGTAAGCACCATCATACCCAAATACTTGAGCACCGTTAATGACTTCCAAGAGAAGTTTCCCTCTGTGCATCTACGGACTTGGGTTGTTAGTAGGTATCCTTCTTCTATTCGTCCTTCCAGTATTCCTACTGTGAAGGAAGACTGTAACTGCCCAAACCTTAACATCATTGCTCCTGACCTGATAGAGCGGGTTACCTTCACCGAGGAAGGTTTTACGTATGTCTATATGTACCCCTTCATCTTGGTTCCCTTTTCTTTGAGCGGGGGGCTCGACCTCATGATCTTAGAGCTCTGCCATCGGTACCAGGTTTGGTAGGCACAAGTAGGCCCATCTATATGGAAAACGGTAGCTTGCCTACGCCAGCTGTGCACGGAGACGGGAAAAACCCTAACCCTGGCACATATGATGAACCTCTACTCCCCCAAAATCTTGTGTGGGGGAGTAATAAATTTCAGTAAACGTGGCCAGCATGCCCTTCTTACCATCGTGGATGATGACAATGATCGTGGATGAATCATCCCGACAACAATTCTGTCCTTTCCTGAATCATGGAACCACTCACATAAGTTTGTAATTTATTCATCTCTTTTCTCCGTAAAAAGGTTGTTCCCTGTCATTGTTGACCCTTTTGTCTCCATTATTTCAGTTACACGGTGGACACCACCAAGGGTTGAAGGCCTGAACCAATGTGTTTAGAAGATTCTTGATATTACAATGCCAGAAACCCGTCGGTGGAAGGAAATGGCCCCCAAATATAGATGGATGGCCAAGAACTACGGTAAACTGAGTTCTTCTATTTTCTACCTCTGTATGTGCATAAGTAAATTTTCTAACCATATCTTTTTATTTGATTCAAGACTCCCATAGGGCTCTATCACCTGCCAGGAGGTCGAAGTTTTGGCCGACCCCGTGGAGGATGTGAGACTGTTACAAAGTGCCCTCGCTCGAAGTGGTGCCCTCGGGTCTACTTCTGGTGGGAGTACTTCCTCCTGGAGTCCCCAGCCAGAGAACAAGCGACCAAAAAGGCGGCATTCTTCCTCGGCTGGGAATAAAATTAAGAAAATAAAGAAGGCCACAACTGATTCATCCATGGCTGAAGTGGTCATTGAAGATGACGGGGAAGCTAGTGATGAAGAGGTTTCCCTTCAACAGAGACAACGATCTTCATCAGCTCAATCGAATGCTTAATCGGGAGAGCTTTTAGAACCGACCGATGAAGAGGTCCAAGGACTATGGGGCAAGATGGATCTGGTAGATAATGCCAACTCCCGTTGTCCTGTCCCCATTGTTGTTTTTGGTCCAAGGAGTTCGGACCCCCGGCCTTTTCTGCCTTCGGTTGATGAGCAACCAATAATCAGCGCTGCTCTCATTGCAGCTGCTTCTCATCTTACAACACCAACAACTTCACGCCCCTTTACGCCAGCTGCACCTTTGCCATCAGCATCTACTGCATCTCCTTCGCCGGCCACGGACGCCCGAGAGAAGGGTGCTTCTCATCCCCAATTCCTCGACCACGAGAATTTAGGGTACAATTACTCACCCCCTTCTCCAGATCCCCGAGAGAGGAGGAGTGTCACTCTCTCGGTTTCAAAGGGGTGCCATCTACTGTCCAAGCCGGTGGAGCTTGCCAACTACCTGAAGTCGTTGGCTTCGGAGAAAGATAAGAAGAAGATACACTCCCTTTCAGGGGATTGCATGTTGAATAACGCCATGCACAATGCGCCAGCGGTACCGTACTTGTTCTTTTACTTCTTGTTTTCTTACTTATCTATTATAACAGGGTTTCTAATTTTGATACATGTTTTGTAAGCCAATTCCTTGATTCTGAGGGCCTTCAGAGATTAATTCTCGACAAAGAAGGACTTATGTCCGAACGAGATCAGCGGTTGGCTGAGAGGAATCAGCTTGCTACACGTCTCCCAGTGTTGGAGGCAAAGGTTGCTGAAGCGGGCGAGCTTGAGGCCCAGTTGTAGAAACGTGAGGAGGAAGTGATGACCTACAACCAAGAAGCCACTCAGCTACATCCACAACTTCAAGATGCTAAGGCTAGGTGGTTTGAGCTTCAGGATGTTGTTCTTGCTGCTGCCAAGCGCGAGTCTACCTCCGTTGAGCAAGTGAATAATTTGGAGGCAGCCTTGAACTCCAAAATCGAGGAGGTTAATGCCGTCAAGGAGAGGCGAGCCCGAATGGATGAGAGATTCAAGAAAATCATGGATCAAAACCGGCTTCACTTTTCCACAATTTGTATCCTTGATTCTAGCCTTGTTGCCACGAGATCCGAGAGGGATGGCCTTTTGGCCGAGGTTGACATACTTAAGGCAAAGCTCCAACACCAAGGGGATTCCTCATCTTTGAAATGACATACGCTATGTATCATATGAGGAGAAAAATCTTGGAGGAGGCCAAAGTGGGCATCGTTGATATTGATGATGAAATCGCCAAGGCCCGAGCACTGGAGTTAATTGTCGAGAATGTCTCCCAACTTAGCCTGACACAACTAACTCTTCGAGTACCTGTTCTGAGTATTCGAGAACCGAAGAGGAACTTGAAGAGAATGATGATGAAGGCCCAGGTCCCGCACCGGCGGTTGATCCACCCACTTCTTTCGGGGGCGTAGATGCCTCTCTCCCCCCGAGTTACGGTGGCGATAATATTTAGATTTTTCCTCTTTTCTTTTGTTATTTTCCTTTGTACTTTTGTACTTATGCCGTTTGGCATTTTTTATAAATAAATAAGACTTTTGCTTAAGTATTGCGCACAATTTTCTTCTTTTTGCGTCGAATTAGATAAGGCTTCGAGTGTATTTTTGTCCGATAGCTTTTTGTTCCGGGCATAAGCTCTTTCGAAACCAACCCTTTACTATGAGAGTTTCATAAGAGAGGTCCCTCTTATGTTAACGGTTCTCTTGAAGAGGACGTCTCTTGTTCATTCCGGCACAAGCATTTGAAGTTTTCTGTTAACTTTCAAATGATAAAATTAGCTCATCGTTTGGACAAGAAACAAGATAAAAACAAAAGGACTTTATTTTATTCCTTCCATCTTTTAAAGCATATAGGCATTTGATTGATAAAGAAAAGAAATTTCCAATACACGTGGCTAACTCGTACAACTTGTTTCTACGGGGCTAGCCATGCAGTCCCCGATCTCGATGAGACATTGTTGTTCCCGGGTCTTATAGTCCCGATTTTTGTGGCATCCTTGCTGCCGTATCCAATACTATTCCCCCCTAGTGTTCGAATGCGAAGTATGAGAATCGAAACATTTGAAGTCTTGCTATGTTAGTTAAACACTTGTGAGCAGTTTGATAGTCTTTGGTTCGATGGAAAGTTTTGTTTCCCATTAGGAACTTGCCATCGAGCCAAAGATTATCTAGCCATCCCACAGTGGTTTATGATCTCAATGCCTTGTTATTTAAGGTCTTAACTTTGCTGATGACGCTCCCTTCGTAGTATGTTTTTCGTTGTTGCCTCATTAAAAACCTTGCCAGAAAAACCCGATTGGGATAAAAACTGGTCGAAAGGAAAAAGAGTACAGCACATACTTCCAGTATAGGCAGGATCCATCAGCAATAATACCTTTTGAGGTGAGTCACATTCCAATTGTTCGGCAGTTTGATTCCATCTTGATTCTCCAGCTCGTATGATCCCTTACCGGTGATACCTAAAACCCGGTAGGGGCCTTCCCACGTCAGACTCAGCTTCCCAGCATTGATTTTTCGGGTGTTCTTAGTCACTTTCCTCAAAATCAAGTCTCCTACTTTAAAGTAGAGGAGATTGGCCCTTCGGTTATACTATCTTTCCATCCTTTACTTCTGAGCCACCATCCTCACGTGTGCCAAGTCCCTACGTTCATCGAGCTATTCCAGCTTCACTAGCAATGCCTCATTATTTGCTTCTTTATCTTTTTGGGAGAACCGTAAGGTTGGCTCTCTTACTTCCACCGGGATCTGAGCTTTCGCACTGTATATGAGAGAGAAAGGTGTCTCTCCCGTGCTTTATTTTTCCGTCGTCCGGTACACCCACAACACGCCCGGTAACTCTTCAGGCCACTTGCCTTTAGCCGCCTCTTTTTGAGGTTTTGAATAATCACCTTATTAGTCGATGTCGCCTGCCCATTAGCGCTCGGATGGTATGGTGAGGATGTAATCCTTTTGATTGTCAGGTCTTTAAGAAATTTTATGACTTTGGAGCCTATGAACTGTGGTCCGTTATCGCATGCAATCTCCTTCGGTATTCTGAACCAGCAAATTATGTGTTCCCATAGGAAGTCAATCACTTCGCGCTCACCGATCCTTTGGTAAGGACCTGTTTCAACCTATTTAGTAAAGTAATCGGTTAAAATTAAAAGGAATCTTACCTTTTCAGGACCCAGTGGCAACAACCCAACTATATCCATCCCCCATTTCATGAATGGCCATGTGGATAGTACCTAATGCAAGAGCTTCACCGGTTGGTGCACCAATTGTGCGTGACGCTGACACTTATCGCATTTCTGAATGAACGCCTTTGCGTCTTGCTCCATCGGGGGCCAGTAGTATCCTGCCCTAATCAACTTTAGCACCAACGAATCTGCACCAGAATAGTTCCCACAAATTCTTTCATGGACCTCTCTTATCACGTAGTCCGCCTCCGAAGCTCCTAAATAACGGGCCAACGGGCCTTGGAATGATCTCCTCTATAATTGTCCACCCAAGAGGCTGTAGCGAGCCATTTTGGTGCGTAGTGCCCGAGACGCCTCAGGTCTTCAGGCAACTTTCCGTGCCGAAGATACTCGATGAACTCATTCCTTCAGTCCCAGACTATGTTGGTTGTATTTACTTTGCAATATCCGTCCACATCTAGTACCGAATGTAGAAGTTGAACGACAGTACCTGAGTCGGATCCTTTCATCTCCATAGACGACCCCAAATCAGCCAATGCAGATTGCTTCCACATTATCTTCTCTCGGAATGTGTGTCATTGACCATTCCCGGAATTGTGCAAGCAATACTTGGACTTTGTTCACGTACTACTGCATGTGTTCCTCCTTTATGTCAAAAATCGCATACACTTGGTTTACTACGAGCTGCGAATCACATTTGATCTCTATGACCTCGAAGCCAAGTCCCCGAGCTAGTTTGAGTCCTGCAACCAAAGCCTCATACTCGGCTTCATTGTTAGTCAACGAAACAGTTTTAATGGCCTACCTCAGGGTTTTCCCCGAGGGCATGATTAGAACCACCCTGAGCCCGGATCCTTTCACATTGGAAGCTCTATCTGTGAACAAAGTCCAAGCTCCTGATTTCATTTCTGACACCAGCGCTACTTCTTTAGCAGCCAGGGGCAATAACCCGGGACTGAAATCAGCCACAAAGTCTGCCAAAACTTGTGATTTGATCACAGTCCTAGGCTTGTATTCAATATCAAACTCGCTAATTTTGACTGCCCATTTGGCCAATCGGCCTGACAACTCAGGCTTGTGAAGAACATTCCGCACGGGGAAGGTTGACACAGCAGCTATTGGGTGGCACTGAAAATAAAGCCTGAGCTTTCGAGAGGCGACCACGAGAGCTAAGGCCAACTTTTCGAGGTGTGGATAACAAGTCTCCGCTTCTGACAAAATTTTGCTAATATAATAGACAGGAAATTGCGTACCTTCGTCTTCCTTGACTAAAACGACACTTGTCGCTACCTCCGAGACCGCTAGGTATATTAGTAATTGTTCACCTTCCCCTGGTTTTGATAGTAGCGGGGGGCTTAATAGATAACATTTCAGGTCTTTCAAGGCCTGCTGACATTCCAGAGTTCATTCGAAATTGTTCTTCTTCTTCAGAAGTGAGAAGAAGTGATGACATTTTTTTGAGGATCGAGAGATGAACCTACTTAATGCGGCCAATCTTCCGGTTAGCCTCTGTACTTCTTTTACACTTCTCAGCTGGTTCGGAACATTCGCAATGGCTTTATCTTATGGGGATTTACCACGATCCCTCTTTGTGAAACCAAGAAACCCAAAAACTTACAGGAGCCAACCCCGAAAGCGCATTTTTCTGGGTTGAGCTACATGTTGTGCTTCCTCAAGATATCGAAGGTTTCTTGGAGGTGCTTTAAATGATCACCTGTATTCAAAGACTCGACCAACATGTCATCTATATACACTTCCATAGTTTTATCTAATTGCTTCTCGAACATCTTGTTCACGAACCTCTGATAAGTGGCTCCAGCGTTTTTAAGCCTGAAGGGCATCACATTATAACAACATGTGCCAAAGTTTGTTATGAACGAAGTTTTTTCCTGATCCTCCAGGTTCATGTCGATTTGATTGTACCCGGAATAGGCATCAAGGAAACTCATTAACTCGTGCCCGGCCGTTGCATCAATCATTTGTTCAATGTTTGGCAATATGAATGAGTCTTTAGGGCACGCCTTATTCAAGTCTTTATAATCTACGCACATTTGAAACATGTTATTCTTTTTCGGAACCACAACTACATTATCTAACCATTCAGGATACTTTACCTCCCGGATTGAACCGATGTCAAGTAGTCGGGTTACCTCTTCCTTAACAAACATGTTTCTGACCTTGGCTATCGGGCATTTCTTTTGCCTTACCGGAAGGACGCTCGGGTCCAGGCTTAGTTTGTGCACAACCTCCTTTATTGGGATACCTATCATATCCGAGTGTGACCATGCAAAACAATCAACGTTAGCTTTAAGGAAATTAATAAATCCTGACCTGAGTTTGGGATCGAGTCATGTTCCCAAGTAAAACTTCCTCTCCAAGAATTCTTAGAACAAAGCCACTTGCTCGAGTTCTTCTGCTGTGGATTTGGTCGAATCTGTCTCTTCCGGTACCTGGAAGTATTTCGGTACCTGGTGGGATTCCGATGACTCCTCGCCTTTATCGTCTTCACTTAGCATGGGAACAGGCGTTGGTTCCTGTAAGTGCTATTTTCTGGGCTCCTTCTCTTTACTGCTGGAAATTGATATTGCATTCAATTCTCTTGCTGCTGGTTGATCTCCTCTTATCTTCTTGATTCCCTCTGGGGTCGGGAATTTCAGCAGTTGGTGATACGTTGACGGTACGACCTTCATCTCATGTAGCCATGGCCTACCGAGAATTATGTTGTAGCTCATGTCGTCGTCCACCACTTCAAATAATGTGGTCTTTATTACCCCTTCGGCGTTCGTGGGTAATAGGATCTCTCCTCAGATTGTCACACTTGCCAAGTTGAACCCGGCGAGGAGCTTTGTTGCCGGAATGATACTTCTGGTTAATTTGTCTTGTTCCAGCACTCTCCATTGAATTGTGTTGGCTGAGCTTCCTTGGTCAATCAAAACATGCTTAATCTTAAAATCTTGAACATTAAGAGAAATTACCAGGGCGTCATTATATGGTAGAAGGAGTTCGTCGGGGTCTTCCTTCGTGAAGGTGATGTCGTCTTCGGTGACTTCCCATTATCTCTTATTGTGGTTCACTGATACCTTTGTCTTCTTGGCCGCCGAGAAGGTTACACCATTGATTTCATTCCCTCAGAAAATCATGTTGATAGTCAACCGAGGAGGATCTTCTCCTATCTTCGAGGGTTCTGCGTCATCGCGGCTGCGACCATAATTGTTCTTGGCTCGGTCGCTCAAGAACTCTGAGATGGCTGTTCTTCAAAAGCATTGCCACCTCCTCACACAGATGCCGACAGTCCCCAATTCTCTGGTCGTGAGTCCTATGATATTCGCACCATAAGTTAGGATCCCTCTGGCTAGGGTTGGACATGATTGGCTTCGGGAATCGTGCTTCTTTGATATTCCTCATCTCCGATACCAACTCCACTACGCTGATGTTGAAATTGTAATCTGACAACCTGGGATAAGTGGAATCTCGGGTCCCCCATACCTATTTTTCTTGCAACGACCTATTATTCCGGCTACGGTCATTTTTCCTCACCGGAGTGAACCTATCTGAGGACCGGAACCCTCTACTGCCGCATCCCTTGGCTCTCTCGTAAGGCAAGAAGCGGCCTTTAGAAGATCGATGGTCTACATCAAAATCATCCTTGAACGTATCCCAGTTCTTGTCTCGGTCTCGTCCCTTAGTTGATGGCGGGAACCTGAGCTGATCATCTTCTATCTTTATTTTCGATTCATAGCGGTTATGGACATCCGGCTATGTGGTCGCTTCGAATTCGAGCAAGCTTTCCTTCAACTTCCGAGAGGCGTCGGAGCTCCTCGGGTTCAAACCCTTTGTGAATGCCTCCGCTGCCCATTTATCTGGTACGACCGGCAGCAACATCCTGATGTGATTCTTTGAGTTTACAAAGAACCAACCAACCAAGATCACGATCTTGAAACAAAAATATGGTTTGTGGGCCAATTTCAAGAAACAATGTATCTTAAGTTTTAGGACTCGGAATATAATGATTCAAAAACAAGGTGAAAGATGACAATCTGAACTATAAGATAGACTTACTCTTTCAAAATAAGTAAATATTGATGATGTACCGGTTCAATGAAAGTTCTGATTTTAGGATATCAAAAGAACGAATTTAGATAAAAAAACGTGTTCTTGAATGATCAAGAACTAAAAAGTTCCTAAAGTCACCACTTGGAATCAATTAACGTGATAAAAAAACACCACACACAATTGAAAATAAGATAAAGACTATCACCACCTTGCTTGGAACAAAAAACAAAGATAAAGAAGACAAAATAGAGAAAAATACTCCATTGCAAATTAGGGCAAACCTCAAAAACGTGAATTCTTTTTATTCTACAAGGTATGAGAACCCTTTATATAGGTCTAGGGTCTCTTCTTTGATGACTACAATTCCTATTCTAATAAGGAAATAAAATATCTAAAGAGAAAAAAAGTAAAATCCTTATTCTACAAGGAAAAGAAACTAGAATCCTACTAAAAGAAAAATCCTTATTATAAAAGAAAGACAATAAATAAAGTCTAAACCTACCAAGAAAAGGAAATAAGAAATCCTTTCTTGTAAAGAAATAATAAATTCTATTTTAAGAAGGAAAGAATCTTGGCTTCTTGAAATCAATCTTGAGCTTCTTGGACTTCTTGCGCTTCTTAAAAATAAGTCTATATGTCTGTACTTGAGCTCTAAAATATGATCTTGACCAAAATTAATAAAATTTAACATAGATTCTTCATTTTTATCATTCTCCCCTGGTTGAGAAAGACTCATCCTCGAATCTAAAGGCTCCACAAATGGCACGAAATTGGCAACTTTCATGATTTGATTGAACTCATATTCACCAAGCTCTAAGTTGCAATTTTCTAACCTATCAAAGAGCTTCATCGTGTTGTAACAAAGTTTACCATGTGGCCAAACTAAATTCCACTTTGTCAATTGTAACTTTATACCAATATTTCTACAACGAGTCCTCTTAAATCGATTTTTAAACACTAATCCATAACCATAAGTTAATTTTTTTTATCTTCAAGAATCTTGAACTTCTGTATGTCAATGTGGTGCTTATGGGATATGCCCAAAAAGTCGATTTAGTACCACGAAAACTCTTAGAAGAATCAAATTCAAGTACCTTTGAATCTAGCTTGGAAATCGAAGTATATCTTCTTGAGAATTCATCAGCAACAACGCTCTCATATTTAACTAGATCATAACCATTAATGGAATTTGTGTTGAGATCTCATGTTCCTACATACTCTTGAAAATATTCGTCCTTTGAGGGCAAGAAAAAAGTTGGAACAAAATATGAACTCAAGCCCTCAATTATGGACTCATTTTTAAGCAACCCTTTCTCTTGTGTTTGCAAATTTTCATGAACTTCTGGATTAATGCAATATGTTATCTCATTTGGAAGGATAGAATCAATAATCAAATTAATATTATGTTGAGCATCTCTATTAGGTGAAAAGTTAAGCTCACATATGGGATGCTCCAACGGGTCATCATCAAACTTCGGAGGTAAATTCTCAACTTGTAGATGCAGTTCATGCTCCTCCTCCTTGATTGGACCAACGTTCAAAGACTTTTATCTATTGATTGGACCAAATATTTGTAATTTGGTTAGAAAAGAATCATCATTGAGCTTCATATTTTTAGTAATTTCTTCGAGATTCGACAATACTAAAATAATCTTACGTTCATCCTTTGTAAAAGAATAGGTGTTAAGGTCTTCATTAAATTTAGCACACCTATCATACACCCATGGTCTTTCAAGTAATGAGTGACAAGAATCCATCTTCACTACGTCACCCCAAATATGGTCTTTATAGATCTTACCAAAAGAAAAAGATATTAGGTATTGACGAGTTACCTCTAAACCATCACTATCTTGAATGTCGATGCTATAAAGATATGGATGAAGTTTGGTTGACAAGCCGAGTTTAGTAGCCATCTCTTCAGAAATAAAATTTATGTGACTCCCATGATCGATGATCAACAAACAAACTTTTTCATAGAAGGTACATCTAGTGTGGAAAAGAGATTTAAGTTGCCTCGTTTCATCTTCTTGAACCAAGAATCCTCCTCTTGGTTGAATCTTGGACATGATAAATTCGTCAACGTAGACATGTGAGTTATAGCTCTGATACCAAATTGATGTGATTCTTCGAGTTTACAAAGAACTAACCGACCAGGATCAAGATCTTGAAACGAAAACGTGGTTTGTGTGCCAATTTCAAGAAATAACGTATTTTAAGTTTTAGGACTCGAAATATAATGATTTAAAAATGAGGTGAAAGATAACAATCTGAACTATAAGATAGACTATTTACTCATTCAAAATAAGTAAATATTGATGCTCTACCGGTTCAATAAAAGTTCTGATTCTAGGATATCAAAAGAACGAATTTAGATCAAGAAATGTGTTCTTGAATGATGAAGAACTAAAAGGTTCCTAAAGTCACCACTTGGAATCAATTAACGTGATAAAGAAACACTACAGACAATTGAAAATAAGATAAATACTATCACCACCTTACTTGGAACCAAAAATAAGGATAAAGAAGACAAAATAGAGAAAACACTCTATTGGGCAAACCTCAAAAACATGAATTCTTTTTATTCCACAAGGTATGAGAACCCTTTATATAGGCCTAGAGTCTCTTGTTTGATGACTACAATTTCTATTCTAATAAGAAAATAAAATATTTAAAGACAAAAAAATTAAAATCATTATTCTACAAGGAAAAGAAACTAGAATCCTACTAAAAGAAAAATCCTTATCTAAAAGGAAGACAATAAATAAAGTCTAAACCTACCAAGAAAAGGAAACAAGAAATTCTTTCTTGTAAAGAAATAATAAATCCTATTTTAAGAAGGAAAGATTCTTGGCTTCTTAAAATCAATCTTGAGCTTCTTAGACTTCACGCTTCTTGAAAATAGTCCATATGTTTGGACTTGAGCTCTAAAATATGATATTGGCCAAAATTAATAAAATTTAACATAGATTCTTCAGTTTCATCACATCCTCTCTTTCTGGAATCTAATCACGAACTCCCGCATCAATTCAGACTCACTATGTGAGATTCTGAATAATACCATGTCAAGGCCCCTTTCGTGAGGGTTTCTCAAACTTTTTTAGTAGAACCGATTCGATCTTATGTTTAGCCAAATCGTTCCCTTTCACAGCCGTTGTATAAGTTATGATGTGCTCCTGAGGGTCTGAAGTCCCATCGTATTTTGATATGTCCGGCATCTTGAACCTCTTTGGGATTAACTCCGGTGCTACGCTTGGTTTGAATGGCAACTGAGTATATTTTTTTGAATCCGGGCCCTTCAAAACTGGTGGTGCGCCCGGAATCTGGTCCATTCGGGCGTGAAACTCCCTTGCATTCTGATCCATCCGCTCGTTCATCTCCCTCATGAATATCATGAGTTTGGTTTTGAAGGGATCATTACTGTTGTCGTTACCGGATCCGCTACCGGTCCCCCCGGCACCGTCGAAGCCGACCTCAACCCTCGGGGTATTGTTATCAACTCTTTAAGTCGTCTAATTTGCAGGAACACCGGGAGGAGCCGGGTCTCTTCCATTTGTGTTGTTGGAAGCGCCTGACAATGCTTGCTTCAATTCTGTCATTACTTGGTCCTACCTTGAGAGGTGGGCCATGATGGCCTTACTGTTTCCGAAACACGTTTGTCTTCTGCGTCATCAGGAGTTGGCTCCCGTATATATTGCGGGTACTGTCCTCCACGGACTGGGGTTGCCTCATCCCCCTCGTTGCGGGTGTCGCTGATTAAATCCTCTTGTTGAGATAGATTTTTATGTCCCTCAACGTTGTGTGCGATGTTGACATCGTTAGCTGCCATTTTTGATTTTTTGCTAAGAAACAAAGAATCAAACAAGTTAGTAATAGACGCAAAGACCAACTCAATTACGCAACTGTCTAAGCCCCATGGTGGGCGCCAAATAGTTTATTCATAAAATGGTACAGTTGAATTTGTTACGTGATTTATAGACAAGCGAACTGATTTGATCCAAAAATAATAAAGAAACTAGATTAAAAATAAGACTTAGCAGTTAAAATCAAAGGAAATGACAAGCTTGGCTCCGAGAGTAGTGCCTCCGGGGACAGAAATAAGAATAATATAAAGAGCAAGTAAAGTTATTTTATTTAGCTTGAGAATAGAATGTAGCATCAGTTTTGTCCAGAATTTTGTGTGTTACAATGCTGTTGAGTTTACTATTTATAGCTATACCTAGGGAAACAAGATCCTACAATCACTCCCCTCTTAAATGACAATAAAGAGGGCCATTGATGATTATGTAACGATAAACCATGAATGCAAATATTCTCTACAACGGCTGCCCATTTAATGTCAGGAGATGTTCTTCAAATGCTATCCGATGGCAAGCATTTGATTTTGCTCACGTTGATCATATTCCCTTCGGGATCAGTTCGATGTCAATTGCAGTTGTTGTTCCCGGTACTGGTTACTACGCAATTTACTTTCTACATGTCTTCGGTTCCACGTGTCATGTTGTCATTCGATCATTTAATGTAAACCAATCTTACCTTATACATAGAGGCCATCTGTTATTTGAATACATGTTTGAATATATATTAAGATGTTATCTTTGGATTTGAACACTCAATGGTTATAATTAGTTTTTTTCAGTATTTGAATATGTATAATAACAACAACAAATCCAATATAATCCCACAAGTCGGGTCTAGAAATGGTAGTGTATACACAGACTTTACCCCTACCTTGAGAAGGTAAAGAGATTATTTTCGATAGACCCTCAGCTCAGGAAAGATATAAAGAAAAGAGCAACAACAAGCAATAACACCAGTAAACGAATCAGAAAACCGAAGCAAAAGAAACAAGTAATAACAGAAAATTTAAGAATAATAAAATACAAGACTAACACTAGCTAGTGCACTAAACTACTAGTATGAACAAGAAAAACGCTCGGCTGTCTAACCTTTTACCTTAATTCTCAACCTCCACAACTTCCTATTATGTATAATTTAATTATATAAATTAATATACAGAGAAGGTATATTTGATTGGGAATTAGCGTGACTCTCCACTATGTACATGTTCTATTTTTCCTCGTCTCCGGCCCAAATCTAATTTAAAGCCCAACCACACATCCACTAGTCACAATATCCAATATCCACCCAATCATATAAATAAATATATTTTGCATAAAAAACTTGTCTAGGGTTTAGGTTTCTCCATCACAGGCATTTTCGCAGCCCCAATCCCCTTGATTCGAAAATGGTGAAGGGACGCCAAGGAAAACGTGTCAGGCTATAGGTCAGGGGAACAATTCTTCGATATAAAAGGTGAACTTCTCTCTGATTTTTAGATATAGTAATTTGTCAAAATTACTGTTGTGCGTGTTAAATTTTTGTTTTGTTGATGTAGGTCGAAATCGAACCAGTATCCACGCACTTCACTGATTCAGATTGAGGGAGTGAATACTAAGGAAGAGGTGGACTGGTACCTAGGAAAGCGAATGACCTACATTTACAAGGCAAAGACAAAGAAGAACAACTCACACTATCGTTGCATTTGGGGTAAAGTTTGCACGCCCCATCGAAACAGTGGCGTTGTTAGAGCTAAGTTCAAGTCCAATTTGCCTCCTAAGTCCATGGTACATTTTCATAATATATGTTATTCCTTAATGTAATCGTGTTATTGAGCTGTTTTATTGTAATAGGGTAGGAAAACAATTATTTTTTTTTCTAACTGTTGTTTAATTTTGGTTGCCTAATTCTTGCAGGGCGCTAAGGTTAGGGTTTTCATGTACCCAAGCAACATTTAAGGTAACTTCTTTAGCTGTTTGCGTCATATGTATTTATCCTAATGCTTACAAATTTGTTAAATCATGGATTCATTGAGTTTTTTGCTTCTATGTTCTATATTTTGACACAACTTAGGCTTGCTATAGTACATTATTATTTTTATAAACATAGGGTAGTTTAGAAAATTCCCAGCATCAATGATTATCTTTGCATCAGAAAATTTCTAGATATGTTTTGGATATAACCTTTTGTCTTTTGGGTGTCTAACACAAATGTCTCAATGTCCAAGATACAATAGGATTTGAAGAATCTCTTATAGAACAGTTAGTGAAGTATGCTTAAATCCTAAACTTTGTTGTTGTTGTTGTTGTAGTCTTACTACTAATTTGTGAAAATTGTATGTATTTTAGGTTTATCTGGTAGCATCAGTTGATTCCTTGTGAAGCTATTAGTTGGTATTTAATAAATTATTTACTTGATTGCATACCTTGGCTATGACAAATTAAGCTCCTAGATACAGGGAATGATACATATCATTGTTATTCTGAACTAGTTCTAGCATTCTTTATGGGCATATTTTCCATCCAAAATAGTTCCAATTTGTTTTGTGGGAAAAGAGGCTTTAAGTGGAAGACCCCATTTTCAATACCATGCTTGACTGTGTACAGAAATTTATTTGTAACTGTTAATTCTTGATGCCAGTAGGAGGTAATATCTTGTTGTTGAAACATGTTGTTCATAGTAATCTGTTGCATATGCAAATAAACTTGAGCCTTTTTTTTCTCTTAATGACGGTGTTGTCTCGAACTAGCTTTTGCCGACCTCAACCATTCCACTGGGTCCGGCTATCCCTCACTAGTATAGGTACTGTGTAACTCCTTACCCCAAGGTTTAGGCATTTGTAAAGAAATCACCTAGTGTTTCTCTCCCTATCATTTGAACTGGAGACACGGTTCTCCTCCCACTTCTTTCATGATTTTTTTATTTTGTCGTATGGTTGTGAGTAATGTCTATTTATTTGAAGGGGAAGTAGTTTAGCTGTTATTTTGGTGATTGAAGTCTTGATCTCGTGACTTTGCATTGGCTTTTTATTACATCTTACATCTTACATCTTGATATTATTTGAAGCTGCTAAACCTGATCTCTTACTTCTGTAGTGGGGCGCTTAGAAGTCATGGATGTGGATTGAAGTCATTGGTTGCTTTGGGAGGCCTCAGTGTCTCATATCAAAGTGTTCAATGATGTAGCATCTTCATCTTTAAAAGTAGTTAGTTAAGCTGCAATGTGCTTTGTGGAAATCCTTATATTTATTTTTATCTTTTTCGGGTAATACCAGGGACTAAACATCTGATTAGACGTGGCTGATTTTGCTCATGGAACCTTTTTTTTGTACGACTATTCAGTTGTCTTTGCTTTAAATATTTTTACTTTCTACCAAATTTTAATTGATTTACTTTTTCCAAATGAATGGCTACGCTTGCTAAAAATTCGTTCATTAAGCTGAAATCATCTTTAAATTGCCCAGTGTTGGTCTATTCATTAAAGAACTTTGGTTCAGTTTGTCTCTGACTTGCTTGAATTTTGTTGCAAAGCTCTTAGTCCTCGAGGGGTTTGAGGGATACCTAACATATAAATGAAATGCGGGGTAAGTGAGGGTGTCTTCTATTTTGTCCAATTAATGATTCTATGATTATCGGACTCCTTGAGAGTTTACAGAAGTTGCCTTTGTGCCTTGAGGCTTAAATGCAGTTGAATTGACATCCCACAAGCAGGATTCTGGAAAATAAACTTGTATGAGTGGTTATACAGAACAATTCCATAAGTCTACATAGGCAATGAACCTAGAAGCCATTACTTTTGTATTGGTAACTAATGCAATTTTGATCACTTTGGAATTATGAAGAGACGTAAAAGCTCCCAGCTATTTGTGGAGGGAGCTTACTTCAAATATAAAAAGGACGGCTAATAAATAAACTGCAAATAGAAAACAATACCTCCAACTCCAAGCAACCGATCTACTACCACCGCGTAAGCTGGCACATTGGCCTAATCATTTTATTTTCTGTTTACTTTGGCGTTTACTAAAATACATGTTCTGGTACGCACATAAAATCTGGCAGACTCCCATTGTTTGTATAGAAACAACTGGAAAAGCAAATTTGGTTTAACTTTTAGAATTAACTTTGGAAGGCTCGGTATTTGGACCAAGTGAGATGCATCAAGGACGAAGATGGTAGAGTATTGATGGAAGATGCCCAGATTAAGAGGAGATAGCAGACTTACTTTCATAAACTTCTGAATGAAGAAGGGGATCGGGATATTATGCTAGGCGAATTGGAGCATTCCGAGAGTCACCGTGACTTTGGGTACTGCAGGCGTATCGAGGTTAAGGAGGTCGTGGGAGCTATGCGTAAGATGAGTAGGGGCAGAGCGACTGGGCCAGATGAGATTCCGGTGGAATTTTGGAAGTGTGTGGAGAGAGCTGGTTTGGAGTGGTTGACTAGGTTGTTTAATATTATTTTTAAGGGAAAAAGGATGCCGGATGAGTGGAGGTGGAGTACGGTGGTTCCATTGTATAAGAACAAAGGTGATATCCAGAGTTGTAACAATTATAGGGGTATCAAATTACTGAGTCATACCATGAAAGTGTGGGAGAGGGTGGTTGAAGCGAGGGTGAGGATGACAGTGTCTGTATCCGACAACCAGTTCGGGTTCATGCCGGGTCGTTCGACTACAGAAGCTATACACCTTGTTAGAAGGTTGGTGGAACTATACAGAAAAAGGAAGAAGGATCTGCACATAGTGTTTATTGACCTAGAGAAAGCGTATGAAAAGGTTCCTAGAGAAATTCTCTGGAGATGCATGGAGGCAAAAGGTGTGTCGGTTCCCTACATTATGGCGATTAAGGACATGTATGATGGGGCTAAGACTCGGGTTAGGACAGTAGGAGGCGACTCTGAGCATTTTTCGGTTGTAATGGGGTTACACCAAGGTTCCGCGCTCAGTCCGTTCTTATTCACCCTGGTGATGGACGCGTTAACACACCATATTCAAGGGGATATGCCATGGTGCATGCTATTCGCCGATGACATAGTTCTGATTGATGAGTCGCGAGCCGGTATTAACGAGAGGCTGGAGGTTTGGAGACAAGCTCTTGAGTCTAAGGGTTTCAAGCTGAGCAGGACGAAGACGGAATACCTGGAGTGTAAGTTCAGCGCTGAGCCAGGGGAAGTGGGCTTGGATGTGAGGCTTGATTTGTAGGTCATCCCGAGTAGAGGCAGCTTCAAGTACCTTGGTTCGGTTATCCAGGGGGGAGGGGAGATCGACGAGGATGTCACACACCGTATTGGGGTAGGATGGATGAAGTGGAGGTTAGCATCTGGAATCCTGTGTGAGAAGAGAGTGCCACCGATACTCAAAGGTAAGTTTTATAAAATGATGGTTAGACCGGCCATGATGTATGGGGCTGAGTGTTGGCCCGTTAAGAACTCACATATCCAGAAGATGAAAGTAGCAGAAATGAGGATGTTACGGTGGATGTGTGGGCACACTAGGATAGATAAGATTAGGAATGATGATATTCGGGAGAAGGTGCATGTGGCTCCCATTGATGACAAGATGCGGGAAGCGAGACTTAGATAGTTCGGACATGTTCAGAGGAGAAACCCAGATGCTCTGGTACGGAGGTGTGAGCAGATGTTTACGGAGGGCACGAGAAGAGGTAGATGGCGGCCTAAGAAGTATTGGGGAGAGGTGATCAGGCAGGATATGGCGAGGCTCCAAATTTCTGAGGACATGACACTTGATAGGAAGATGTGGAGGTCGAGTATTAGGGTTGTAGGTTAGGAGGTAGTTGAGTCGTGCCTTACTTCGTAATATGGTTGGACTAGCCATGTAGGGTTTTTGTCTAAGATAACTAGTGGGAATGTTGTGGCTTACTATTTCGCTTTTCAGTGCAGGTCCTATTTACTAGCTATCGCTTTTGCTTTACATCTTTCTTCTAGATTTTATGGTGTTCCTATTTTTCTTATGACTGTTGTAGTGATACTAATATTTACTAATATTGTCTCCCTTTACTTTACATCTTTCTTCTGGATTTCATGGTGTTCCTATTTATCATATGATTGTTGTTGTGATACTAATATTGTCTCCCTTTTTGCCCTTTTGTCTTTTTTTTTTGAGCCGAGGATCTTTCGGAAACAACCTCTCTATTCCTTCGGGGTAGGGGTAAGGTCTGCATATACACTACCCTCTCCAGACTCCATTAATGGGATTTTACTGGGTTGTTGTTGTTGTTGTTTTAGAATTAACTCCCTCCAATCCACTTTAATTGATTTTTTGGCCCTTTTATTTGTAGTCCATAATATTTAATTTTTTCAAATATCAAGATCGAATTAACTTCTTTTTTATAAAGTTACCTTTGGAGTAAAGAGTCCAGGAGTATTTGTTGTATTTTCAATGAATAAATTAAGGTTAATATGGTCAATTTTATTATTAACTAATGCTAAAAGATGGGCTCCTTAATATGTGTAAAAACAACCAAAAATCAATTAAAATGGATCGGAGAGAGTACTAGTGATATATATGATATATAGTGGTAAAACTTAAGGGTGTGTTTGGTATGATGAAAAATATTTTCCATGAAAAAGGTTTTCCATAGAAATTGTTTTCCTGAAAAATGAGTGATTTTATCACTTATTTTTCCATATTTGGTTGGTAAGTGAAAACAAAATTTAAAACATATTTTCTAGTGTTTGGTTAGAGAATAAAAAAATATTTTTTAGGAAAATAAATTTTATGCTACTCTCCTCACCCCCTCCTCCCAAATCCCCACGTTTCCTGTGCTCTTCCCCCTCCCCCAAACCCCAAATACCCAATATTTTTAGGACTCTATTTTCTTCAAGAATTTAATTATTCTTTTAAAAATTCACAAAAATTCAAAGAAACTAATGTGCTGCTTTATTTTTTTACGCAAAAATAATATTAAAATTTGTGCTCAATAAGTAAAAAAGAAAATGCTCTTTTTTTTGGTTGAAAAAGAAAGTACTCTTTCTACAACATGAAAAGAAACTACTCATTTTGTTAAAATAAAAGAAAATACTTTTTATTATATCATTTTGTTGAAATGAAAGAAAATACTTTTTCTAAATCATGAAAAGAAAATACTTTTTTTTAGAGGAAATGACACTTAGAGTCTCTTTTAAAGACTTAATGACCAAAATGCTCACCTTTTTAAAGAAAAACAAAACATGCCCATTTTGAAGATTTTAAGACTCTGCCCCCTACTTTCTATGTCTAGGATTTATCAAAGGTCCTTTGTTTGGCCAATATACCACTAAGTTGTGTGCTTAGTGGTAGTTTTTATTAATAATATGAACAAAATACAAAAATTGTCATGAGGTCTCACAAAATGAAGAAAGATAAAACATGAATATACATCTAACCTATTACCAAAGCTGAGCATTACTCTCAACTTTAGTAGTACATAATGAGCTATGAACACTTGCATATGGAAAACCAAGCTTAACCAATTGATTGCATGATTAATGATCGTCCAGTGGATGCCTAATTTGTTGGAATACTGCATTAGTGATGTTGAAGTTGAGCACTGGAAATTCAAGCAATCTAGCTACTTCAATTGGCACCTGGAACTGAAATTCAAAGTAGGCAAAGCCAGAATGATCGCTAGTCCATACGCAAATATGCATAAGAACACTGTCCAGCTCTATGCCTTCCTATTGTTCTTGTTACTTTATTTCCTCAATTCGTGATTGTGCGTGGTAGTTATGAGTGGAAACCACTTGAGTTTGTCTTCCTCAAGTATAGGGCTTGCAGAAAATACCTGGGAGATCTTCCAAGCAATACTCAAACATCCTGCAAACTGAGCTCAAATCAAATGTCCCAAGTTGACACTTCTGGGTAGTGAGAGTCTCCTGCGTGTTTCAGTAGCCAATAGGCTTTCATGTACCTTGCTATTACATGTTTGTGGAGCCTCTAGGAAGCAGAGAAAGCTAAGTCAATTATGCCTTTTAGTGTATTGTTTCCCATACGAACCAAACTAATACACAATGCAGTATTCCAGTTTGGCTGACTTGTGTAAGGCTTATTGCACTTCTTGCTTGTTAAATTTTTGATCTGGTCTATACTGTGGTTGCACCTACTAGGAATGAGCATCGAGGATACTAATATCACCCATGCAAGCTTGACCACAACATAAAATCCAGCTCTATTTACTGTACCTGCAAAACAAAAAATAACGTTAGTATAAACAGTCTTCCTACTCTCCTCCATATGGGTTTGAGTAGGAAGTAGAATGTGTACTCCTTTTCCTATGATATCCTCATATACTCCTTCACGACACTTAATCCTCCACCTTATTACAGTCAGATTCCACATCATCTTCATATAATCACTTTTACTCATCATCTAAGACATTGTCTTGGCTGTCCTTACCCTTATGTAGGGTATCTGTAATTTGTCATTGTTTAATATCTTCCTCCCTTGAATGTCCATTTCCACAAATGAATTCACCTGTGCCTTTGCATGTTGTTTTATAGTTAAAATAGGCAGGTGATCTGCCTGTTTATTACCCTCTCTCCGCACATGTATAATTTGAAACACCCCTCTGGCCATTAGAGTTTTAATCTCCTCCGTCTGATTGACAATGTTCCAAGGTGGTTCCCAGACCTCCTCCAGAATATTTTCCATTAATAAAGAATCTGTTTTAATCATACAGGGAGGAAACTGTTCTTGAACTACATACCTTATTGCCTCAAGTATTTCCTGAGCTTCAGCTATATTGTTGGTAGTATCTTCTAGCTCATCTGCCTGTGTAAATATAAGATCTCCAACTCCATCTCTAATACAAAAGGTATGACGCTCCCCCATTTTCCCCTCTACATGCACCATCTGTGTTGTATTTAATCCACCCCACAGGAGGAAGCTGCCACAACACTTTTGTATACTTCAATTTAGGGACATGATGCATCGGTTTTTCATGCAAATCTGGCCAATTTGTTGTGACTCCTGCGAAGCTTGGCCTTCTCACCTTTAACAACTTATGTATATCTGTTGAGATTAGAAATATCAACATGTTGATGGACACACTCTTTCCATGCATTCCTGAATTCCCGCTCTTCTATAAATGCCATACAATCAAATCAGGCATGGCATGATACACTGGCTTCAAGCTTGCATTCACTGGCCTTCTCCACCATTCATTAATAACTTACACAAGTTGCTTCTCTTCTATATTAATCCCTGCTGGACCACCAAAGTATTTCCAAATAAATTTGCCTACTGGAGACTTTAGGAAGACATGTGGTAGTGTTTCTTCCTTAGGATTTCTACAAAACCAACATCTTGAGGTTCTGAAGTATCCCAACCTAAAAAAGAAATCATCTAGGGGCAGTTTAGATTCCATAACCTCCACATAAAGAAGCTTACTTTGAATGGTAACCCCTTGATCCAGATAAACTTGTATAATTTGCTTTCCCTTCTTCTTCTCCTTGTATATTGCCAAGCAGACTTTACTGTGAATTGCCCTTTGGTTTTCAGCTTCCACCATGGCTTATCATTCAGATTGTAACATGAATGTGGTGCAATGGTTTCAATAATATGGTTAGCTAGCTCATATGGCAACAGTTCTCTCAACATGACTTCATTCCATACCCCGTCTTCCATTACTTCATCCACATGAACCATGGATTCATCACACAAATGTTCTGGACCTAAAGTATGATAAAGAGCTCCAAGTCTAGTCCAATTGTCATACTAGAAGTGAGAATTACCACTTTTCAATGGCCACCAAATCTAATGCTCTACAATGTCTCTCATTTGCAGCATTTTCTTCCATACATGTGATCCATTTCTCCAAGGAACCACAACCTCATTGATCTTCTTGCAGTACTTGTTCCTCATGAATGTAATCCACAATGTATCCTTAGTTCTATAATTCTACCACAACTTTACAAATAGTGCTTTAGACAGATCATGAAGTGATCTGAATCTAGCACCACCCTCATCTTTAGGGAGACACAAAGAATCCCAAGAAGCCCAATGTCTTGCACTACCATTTCCTGAATTGCTCCAGTAAAACCTAGCAAACATCTTATGTAATTGAGTAATTGCATATGCAGGTGGATTCACAGCTGACAGGAGGTGAATTGGCATGCTTTCAAGCACATGTGAGATTAAAATTGCCCTACCACCTATAGATAAAAGGTTGCCCTTCCATGATTGTAACCTGCCCTGCACTTTGAATATGATGGCCTTGTAAAAATCCTTTTTATTTCTACTATAAAAGATTTGACAACCCAAATATGTGAAGGGGAATTGATGTCTTTGAAATTCAGTTATAAGGTGTACTGTATTAGCTTCATCTTCTGGAGCACTTTCATACATATAAAAGGCTGACTTCTTCTTGTTAACTTTCTGACCGGATGCTGCTTCATACTCCTCCAATACATTCATGATCAACTAGATTTCCCCATAATGTGAAGAACCGAAGATGATAGTGTCATCAGCATATGAGAGATAATTAATATTTTGACTCTATTTTGGCATCCCAAACCCTATGAAATTAGGGTTGTCAAACAAAGCATCCAAAGCCCTGCCTAGCACTTCAACAACCAATATAAACAATGTAGGAGATACTGAATCTCCTTGTTTTATACCTCTTGATGATTTAAAGAAACCATTTGGTTGTCCATTCAACAACACTAAATACCAATTGCTTGAAACTAGCCTGAATACCATGTCAATAAATATCTCACCAAATCCCATCTTCCTCAGTACTTTGGTCAGAAACAACCATGAAACTCTATCATATGCCTTTGCCATTTCCAACTTGATCACAACATTGGATGGTTTGCCTCTCTTCCTTATATCAGTGATAATCTCTTGTGTTAATAAGATGTTCTCCACTATGCTCCTTCTCTTAAAAAAGCCTGCTTGGATTGGAGAAATAAGAGTAGGTAATAAGAACATCAACCTCTCATGAATCACCCTGTAGATGATCTTGTTTGAGAAATTGCTCAAAGTAATTGGCCTCATATCAGAGAAGGTTGCAACATTTTTTTTCTTAGGTAACAACACAAGATTTGTGTGTGTAATGTACTTAGGAAGCTCTGCACCACAGAAGAATGCCCTAACCATGTTCAGCACATCATCTCCAATAATATCCCAGCTAGTTTGATAAAATTTGCTAGTGAATCCATCTCCATTTAAGCCAAAAACTACATGCTTGACCTACTCCAATGTTGGTTCAGCCCACAATCTATTATTTTGTTCATCAATGATCATTTTAGGGACATGATTCACTATGTCAATAAGGCGGTCTGAAACTCACCCCAGCCACTCGAGACCCCGTCCTAACATACCAACAAGTCCATAACATAATTCAAACCTACACGAGGCCTCAAAATACCTAAAATAACATCACAACCAAGAATCACACCCCAAACCAAACCAAGAATCACACCCCAAACCAAACTAATCAACCTTCCAAACTCCAACTTCTCTTAACTAACTCCGAACGCGAAGAATCATACTTAGATAACTCGAATGGAACAAAATTTCACACATAAGTCCAATATGATAATACGAACCTATATCTAGGCTCTGAATATCAAACACGATCCGACATCACCAAAGTCCACTCCAAGTCAAAATTAACAAGCTCTAAAACCTTCAAAATGCCAAATTCCAATAATAAGCGTTGAATCACTCTCGGACCATCCGAAACTCGACCCGAACATACGCCCATGTCCCAAATCACCATATGAACATATTTAAATCTTCAAATTCCGATTTCGAGGTTGTTTACTCAAAGTATTGACCTAAATCAAACATGGCCACCTTAGGCCACTACTATAGAACTAAGTTCTCTGAATTCAACCGAACCCTTTCAAAACCAAACCAATCGTCCTCATAAGTCATAAAATAGGAAAAGCATATTTTAAAAGTATTAATAGGGGAACGAAATTCTAGAAAATAAAACAAGCGGTCTGATCGTTACAATTATATAGGGGTATAATTGAATCTTTGTTATATCTAACTGTATGTAGACCAGATATTGTATTTAGTGTTGGACTTTGTGTTAGGATATGGTCAAATACCAAAGAGTTGCATTTGAAGGCTATGAAGAGGATCTTGAGGTATCTGATAGTACTCAAGACCTGGTTCTTTGTAATTTGACTATTAGTACTTTTGACTTAGTAGGATATATGGACACTAATTATTCTAGATACCTATTAGATAGAAAAAGTCCTCAGGGAATTGAGACTAAAAGAAATCCACTGCCTCTTTAGATATCTCTTCCTGTGAATCAATCCAATTACCATTGTTGTCAAGTATCCTAGACACCTGCAGCCTCTTCCTCTTTCCTTTGACATGTGTATGAAAGAACTTTGTATTTCTATCACCATCTTTGAACCATTGCAAACCTGCTTTTTGTCTCCAGAATTCTTCTTCTAGATGATAATACTTAGTAAGGTCAGCCTCTACTTTGTGTAACTTTGCTCTATTTTGAGTTGTTGAATGAAGCTCAAACTCAATCTAATGAACCTTAATCACATCTTCCAAGGCTGCTATTTGTTTGAATATATCCTCAAATATTTCTCTACTCCAAGCTGCCAGTGCTATCTTTATCTTCTTCATCTTGCTTTGAAAAACTATGAATGGGTTGCCCATACAATCAGTGTGCCAATTCTCTTTTACCACCTTCAAGAAAGTTCATGCTATGTCTAGAAGTTGAGAAACTTGAAAGATTTCTTAACTTGGACATTGTTAACATTGCAGGATAATAATCAAGTGCTCAACCTCCAATGCTGGGAATAAATCTTGAAATTGTTGATTTGTCAAGAACCTGTCAAGCTTTTTGAATATACAGTCATCATCCGACCTCCCATCCCACCATGTGTAAAGACTTCCTTTAAAGCCTCGATCGTATAAAGCACAAGTGTCCACACAATGACCAAAGTCTTGAACTTCACTCAAGTAAACTGGAAGACCACCATACTTCTCTTCTTCATATAGAATGACGTTGAAATCTCCTCCAACAAGACAAGGAGATTCCATGTCAGAAGCTAGATGATACATGTAATCCCACAATTCAATTCTCTCTACTGCATTACATTTAACATATACAAGTGTAACAACTAGTTCCTTGCCCAAACTTCTAAGTAGCAACTTCAGAGTCAATTGTTGTTCCATATCCATAAGAATGTCTACATCAATATCCTCATCAACAAAAGCCCAAATCTTTCCATTCAAGTTTGCATAGGCAGAGTGGATCCCTAACTTTCTTCTATACTCTTCTAGCTTGTTAATATCTTGCCAAGGCTCCATCAATCCAATCAAATAAAAATTGTACTTTCTATGAAGGTTAAGCAACCTTTGGAAAGCTTTTTGTGTGCTTATAGACCTCACATTCCAAACTAAAGCAATTATCCATAAGGTTACTTGGTAATAGAGAGCCCATTTCTCTTTGGTTGCACCCTTACAGGCACAGTCTTCTCCTTTTGCTTTCTATGTTTTCCTGCTGATTTCTTCTTGTCAACACTCGTAGGTGAAATGCCTCCGTATCTAGGAACTTGTTGAAAGTTAGCTGCTATTGATTCTTCCTCAATATCTTCACCTAGATCCTCCTGTTCTTCTTTGTCATCATCTATCTCATAGAGAGCCAAAAGATTTGGTTCATGGTTCTTAGCTACCATTCCCAACTCCTTCTGACCCCTATTATTAATAAGAATACCCTTTGCCAAAATACCACTTGTAACACTAAAAGTCTTCCCAGCTAGGATTCCAGGATAATCAACTGCAGGAGTAACAATTTGAATTGCATTGATACTTTGCCAGTTTCAAACTTACCAGCCTTGGTAGCAAGTTCAATTTGATCATATGTCTGCCTTGTAGCCTCCTTTAACACCATATCTTTCTGTTCCCTATCACTCTTTGCCTCTTGTGCCAACTTGAACTGAAGATTATAGACATTACCCAAACTAGGGTTCACTGTAGCAAGAACCGTAAGAGTTACTGTTCCATTGCCTTTTGATGCCTTGCCTGTAGCTGTTTGGTGAGGTGACCTCACTGTATTATCTAGAAACCCAACCTGAACATACCCTGCTTGATCTCCACTTGAAAACTTCACCAGATCACCTCCAACCTTAGCCAACAACTAGACAGTACCACTAGGGTTTATTGTTCCATTGGCTTTCTTCTTAGCTAAAGCCTCAATTGCTGATCAACCAATGATATTAGCCTCATTATGTGATCCTTTATCAGTTCCAAGCGATGTATTAGCTTGAAGTTTGCTAGCCCCTTCATAAACTTCAACCCTAGTCTGTGGAGCCTTAGGGTTTTACTGTAGCATTAGGGCTCAAAGTAGCTGCCAATTACTCCTGTGTGGTATCTCTTTCCTCCTTACTCCTGGGACTAAATTTTGTAGCTATATTACCCTCAATCTTCTCTACTTCATCACTCTATAAGGCTCTACCAGACATTATTTCATTATTTTCACCCTTTTCTTCTGAATCATCAAATGTTTGCGATGAAATTTCATGGCATGAGTGATCAACAGTGACATTGAGTTCCCTCAACTCTTCTTTGTTTGTACCAAATCTCCTATGAACCCATTCAATTGTGGACTCCTTTTTATTTGCCTCATTGATGGTAGGCTAGGAATTCGTGTTTTAGCCGCATTCTACACTCTAATTACTGCACTTTGAGCGTGTTTGAGCTTAAATGATAGTGATTTGCACTATTATATGTTTTATACTTTGTAGGAGATGATTCCAAGTTAAAAAGATAAACGGAGCTAAATAGAATAATCTAGAGCTTTGAAGTCAGGGTAAAAGCCAAGGAATTAAATCGGGATCGCGTTCGGGGCTCGTGGACCGGCGTTGCATATGAAAGTTGGAATAAAGCACAAGGGTTGTAACATTTGAACTAATGCTTCGCACCATGCGACGCATCAGTACAAATGTACGTCAAAAATTTGAGAAGTTCAGAGGGTTGTAGTTTTTGGGTCTGACTGAAAAATACACATTAGCTAGGCATAATGCGTGGCATCAGAATAAAATTTTGTCAGACAAGCTAAGTTCAGAGAGTTTACAACCGATCAAATTGCACTAATGCTACGCACCCTGTGTGGCATAGTGCAACGTAGGAAGTGTAAAAAGTTTGTAGGTTTTCCCACTTCGGCTCAAAGAGGGTAGTTTCGTCCGGGTTCGTTCCTACTTGGTATAAGTACACTAAAAACATATTTTTGAGGGGACTTTTGATCTTGGAAGCTTTGGGAGAGCATTGGAGGCTACAAGACTCAGGATTTCATCATCTTCCCATCAATTCCATACGGAAGTTTGGATTGTAATGTTAGATTGATGCTTTCTTATTCTTTAACTCTTTTTGTGATGACTTCCTCCATAATTATGGAGTAGTTTACCTTAGGGTTTGACGTGATTTGGTGACCTGGTTATTGTTTATGGATTTGATTACTTTTAATTGCTTGAATTTATTGGAAGAGCTTTAACTCTAGTTGTGATTTTATTCATTATCTTGTTTAATCGGAAAAGGAGCATAATATTAAATATTGTTGCAACGCATGCCTTAATTTATTTTTGTACTTCTTTAAAGTAATCGAAAGAGCTTTGTGATCTACCTTTTAAATTAAGATTGAGAAATATTCGAGAGAAGTTTCTCTTAGACTATTCTCACCAATATATTCTTGCAAGTTTCACCGCACTTCACATTAGTATTTTTGAAAGATTTAGATTTAATCGAGAGAGGAGTCTGAATTGGAAGCATAAGCTAATCATCTATTGAATTCATGAGAATCGATAGAACCCCAAGAGTGAAATATAACAGTATCATATCCAAAATCAAAACCTTACATCTATCACGTCAAAACCCTTGTTCCTCAAATTGATAAGATATCAACCTTGCTAATCTCTAATTTGTTGAAGTCAATCATCAATTGCTTTACTTTATAGTTAATCCTAGTATATAACTAGTACAAATCAAGTTTTGATCATCCTGAATAGCGTTAAGTTAGAAATTACTTGAGCATTGTTTAAATTCAATCCTCGTGGAGACGATAATTAAACTATACTATCTTTGGCTAGCGAGCATAAATTTCGTGATGTGTTTTACGCTCGTCAAATTTTGGCGCCGTTGCCGGGGATTGGTAATCAATAGTGTTCAAAATAGTTTTTGGTACTAATTTAGGAATTTTTTATTTTATTTTTTTTATTTTTTTATATTCTTCACGGGTTTCCTCTTCCGTGTGTAGGCAACAAATTGACGTCTTTGGTGTATGACTCAATCTTCTTCAAAGGAATTGATTCCATATAGTCTAGTGGTAGAAAAGAGTCTGCGACAACTAAGGAAAGAGAAAGAGTTCACCGGAAAGTTCTTGGGACAACCTTCAACCCAAGAACACACATGTCTAATAATAATTCGGGATCGCGTCCGGGGCTCGTGGACTGGCGTTGCATACGAAAGTTGGAAGAAAGCACAAGGCTTATGACATTTGAACTAATGTTTCGCACCATGCATAGCACATTGCGATGCATCAGTGCAAATGTGCGTCAGAAATTTGAGAAGTTTAGAGACTTGTAGTTTTTGGGTCTGATAGAAAAATACACTAATGCTAGGCATAATGCGTGACATCAGTACAAAATTTTGTCAGACAAGCTAAGTTCAGAGAGTTTACAACCGAGCAAATTGCACTAATGCTATGCACCCTGTGTGGCATAGTGCGACGTATGAAGTGTAAAATATTTGTAAGTTTTCCCACTTCAGCTCAAAGAGGGTAGTTTCGTCCGGGTTAGTTCCTACTTGGTATAAATACACTAGAAATATATTTTTGAGGGGACTTTTGACCTTGGAAGCTTTGGGAGAGCATTGGAGGCTACAAGACTCAGGATTTCATCATCTTCCCATCAATTCAATAAGGAAGTTTGGATTGTAACTTAGATTGATGCTTTCTTATTCTTTAACTCTTTTTGTGAAGACTTCCTCCATAATTATGGAGTAGTTTGCCTTAGGGTTTGACTTGATTTGGTGACTTGGTTATTGTTTATGGATTTGATTACTTTTAATTGCTTGAAATTATTGGAAGAGCTTTAACTCTAGTTGTGATTTTATTCATTATCTTGTTTAATCGGAAGAGGAGCATAATATTGAATATTGTTGCAACACATGCTTTAAAGTAATCGAAAGAGCTTTGTGATCTACCTCTTAAATTAAGATTGAGAAATATTCGAGAGAAGTTTCTCTTAGACCATTCACACCAATATATTCTTGCAAGTTTCACTGCACTTCACATTAGTTTATTTGAAAGATTTAGATTTAATCGAGAGAGGAGTCGGAATCGGAAGCATAAGCTAATCACCTATTGAATTCGTGAGAATTGATAGAACCCCAAGAGTGAAATATAACAGTATCATATCTAAAATCAAAACCTTACATCTATCACGTCAAAACCCTTGTTCCTCACATTGATAAGAAATCGACCTTGCTAATCTCTGGTTTGTTGAAGTTAATCGTCAATTGCTTTACTTTATAGTTAATCGTAGTATATAACCAGTACAAATCAAGTTTTGATCATCCTGAATAGCGTTAAGCTAGAAATTACTTTAGCATTATTTAAATCTAATCCCTGTGGAGACGATAATTAAACTATACTATCTTTGGCTAGCGAGCATCAATATCGTGTTGTGTTTTTCGCTCGTCACTCATCAATCTCAACTTCATTATTATTAGGGATTTGTGTAGCCGCAATTTGTGTCTCAATCTTCTTTGGAGTAGCTTTCCATCTAGAAGTGGGATTTGCATCTGTTGCCTTCTTTGCCTCAACTAGGGGTGGTATGTGGGCCGGTTCGGGCCCTAAACGGGCCAAGTGGGCAAGTTTCATGGGCCGCGATCCTGAGTCGGTCCTTAAATAAACGGGTTTAGCGGTCCCGGGCTAAACGGTCTTTTTGTAAGAACCGGCCCGGGACCGGACCCACGAACTCATGGTCCCGGGCTAAACGGGTCGGGCCCACAGGCTAAGTGGGCCCAACGGCTAAATATTGATTTGTTTTTTAAAAATTAAATAGAAATTAGACAAAAAGATGTTAAAAAAATATCTAAGGCAATGCCTTATAAATTTATTTTAGGATTGTGACCTAAAGTTTTTAATTCAAATTTAAAGACAAAAATATTGTAAAGAGATATTCAAAGTAATGCCTTGTAATTTTATTATAGCATTAGAAAAATATGGCAATATCTTTCTTAGTTTTCCTCTCCCCTATGGAATGAGCACAACAAGGTGCTAATACCACCATTGAGAAGAAAAAGAAACTAATCAAGATGTGCCAAAATACAAGCTACATAATACATACTAATGTTTTATCATACAAGTTATATGGTATCTCTTACAAACTTCATAAATCCTTCAAGGTCTAGAGGAATTTCCGTTGGTGGTGGCAGAAAAGTAGCTTGGTCATCGCCGCTTCCATTGTCGGGCGAAGCAGCATCCTCCGCAAGTTCAGCTAGCATTTCTTCATAAGCTTCGTCTTCCTCTGGTTGTGATTCAACAAGTCCAAAATTTCTTCTTTCCGAACGGATTCAATCTCTGAAAAGTACTTATTTTTCCAAGCTCTCCCTCATAGACGCTCTATAATCACCGATTTGAAGTCTTGCTTGACTGGAAGCGCTCTCTGATGCCACTGTTGAAGCTTGAATAGTTAAAATGTCTCGATCCATCCTTGAAAGAACCGGAAAGTATTTTTCTTTGTCCTTCCACCATTGCAAAAGATTAAAGGAGCCGTCGGGATTCACTTCCTCAATTTATGCGATAAATAAACTTCAAGCTCATTTAGTTGTGAAAAATCATTACTACTAGAACCAAAAGAACCCCTAAACCCCGCCCAAGCACTAAGTGCTCTTACTCCCGCAGTTCTTTTAAAAGATTGAGAATCAGAAGAAGAAGGAGGTGGAACATTTGGTCTAGCATTATTTAATGCAACTTGATAAGCATTATAAATAGTTTGAGCATTTATTCTAATTGAGGCTATTTATTCTAATTAAGACTTAAGAGTTGGAACGAGTTTACCGAATTGACGAACAACTTGTTAAAAATTGATTATCGTTAAAGACTTGAAGATAACAACCTCAATATTTTTTTACTATTTTTTGGAATAAAGTAAGCAATAGTAGCAAGTATAGAAGAAAATTAGAGAGAGATTGTAATAGATTGATATTGATTTTGTAAGAAAAATAAAAGAATGAGGGGGTATTTATAGTTGAAAATAGAGAAAAAGTGTAATTATAAAAAGTTTGGGTTAAAACAAAGTTGGGAGGGGGAGGGGTTTAAATGACTATTTTCTAAATAGCCAACGACTATTTTTTAAAGCCCACGGCTATTTTTTTAAATAACCAAACGACTACTTTTTTATTAAAAAAAATATTACCTTAGGGCCCGTTTGGCCCGCCAAGGGACTGGTCCGGTCCGGTCCCGGTCCCTTGGCGGGCCAAACGGTCCCGGTCCTAACGGTTCAAAAGCAAAAACCGGCCCACGAGACCAGCCCAAGTCCACCTCTGACGGTCCTACCGGTCCCGGCCCACTTGCCACCCTTAGCCTCAACATTCTCCTTATTTAGAACATTCTCCACAGCTTCTTTCTTTATTTGTTTTTGTGTTTCGATCTCACCCGCTTCCAATAGTGCAAACTTGTTACTAGTTTGCACTTGCACGTCACCAAAGGTCCTTCTCCTTCTTTTCTTTATTTTTTTAAGTTTATTTTGTCTTTTATTTTTTTATTTTTTCGGATTTTGTTGTTAATTTTTACACTTTTTTTTTCTTTCTAATAAAATTATGCACTTTTATTCTTTTTTTTGTAGTTATTTTCTTATTTTTTTAAATATTTTTTATTCTTTTTTATTATTTCAATTAGTAACCCCCTCACCTTTTTTTTTTATCTTTAATTTTTTTTTTTCGTTGTATTTATTATTTTTCTTAATTTTATTCTTTCTACTAAAATCTTTCCATCCAAAATATTTTTTCACTTGTTTTTTTTCTTTTTTTATTATATTTTTCATCTTAATTTCTTTCGTTATTTTTCAGTAAAATTCTTTCGCATTATCACTTTCTTTCTCTTTTGTTTTATTTATTTTTTAAATAAATAATCGAATCTTAAAATTTGTGTTGGGATTCTTTTTATACATTCACTAATCGATTATGATTATCGAGAGTGCCATCTTACTATTTTTGATTCTTTTAATTTTTTATTTAATATTGTAGATTTGTTTTGTTGCAATTTTCTAAGAAATTTTAGATTTTTTAAATAAAACATTTATCACTCTTTTTACCTTTTTTGCTCTTTCTAATAAAATCAGTAATCCTAAAATTTTATATACTAAGCTAATCATGTATATCAATGTGTAGTATCCCAAGAATATTAAGAATATAATCACTCAACAACAATTATTCTATACCAAGAATATTGTGGATGCAATTTAACATACCAGTAATATCATGGTATACTAAGTATACTAATGTTTAGTATACCAATTATATTTTAGTATACCAAGAATCTTGGGTATACCATTTAACATACTCTAACAAAATATACCATCATTCAACACTAATTATGGTATACTAGTGTGTATTATACAAAAAATATTGAGAATACCATAATTTAAAACTAATCATGGTATACCAATGTGCAGTATACTAAGAATATTGGGTATATCATTTAACATACTCAAACAAGGTATACCATGATTCAAAATTAATCATGATATACTAATGTATAGTATATCAAGAATTTTGAGAATACCATAATTCACCACTAATCATGGTATACCAATGTTGTAGTATACCATCATTCAACTTTAATCATGGTATACTGGTATACTATGAAGTATACCAGGAATATTATTAATTTCATTAATATACCAGTAATTACAATATACCATTATACTATAATTCAATTATAATTGTGGTATACGATGCAGTATACCAACAAAATTATGAATACAATCTAACATACTAGTAATCACAATACACCATCATTTAATAGTAATCACAGTATATCACGGTTCAATTGTAACCATGTTATACTGGTGTATTATGCAATATACCATCATTTGATAGTAATATGCTTTGTATCCACAACTCATATTTGGTTTTTCATAAATTTGCATGAAACCCACCTGGATCAGTAAATTTTTTCTTTTTCACTTCATCTTCAAATATAATTATAATTTTTATCTTTGACCAAATATTATTCATATAGTCAAATAACTTTTTCTTTAACTATGATTTAACAAAGTACTTTTAAATATTACTGATTTATGAAAAAATGTTGTTAATAAAAGTTTTATGTAACTCTAAAATAGGTAATCTCTCTAAATTTACAGCACGAAGTTAGATTATTAAGTAAAAATTGCATGGGATGCCCTATTTGGTCGCCCCCTTTTAACTTATACCCGTTTTGTTTTTCTGTTTGCATCCGTACCCATTTTTTTGTTAAAAGCATTTTAAAAAGACGTTTTTGCCCTTCAGGACTATTGACAAAACTGTAGACTGCAGGACAATACTTCAGTATGTTTTGGCATGAAATTTTAGCAAATGAACTAAATAACTTACGCATGTTTAGTCTGAAATTTTAGCAAATGAACCAAATAGCTTCAGCATGTATTAGCAAAAACTTATTAAAAAATTACATATTGCAAGACAAAAACTTAAGCATGTTTAATCTGAAATTTTCGCAAATGAACTAAATAACTTCAGCATGTTTAGTCTGAAATCTTAGCAAATGAACTAAATAACTTAAGTATGTTTAGTTTGAAATTTTAGCAAATGAACTAAATAACTTAAGCATGTTTAGTCTGAAATTTTAGCAAATGAACTAAATAGCTTCAGCATGCATTAGCAAAAATTCATTAGAAAATTACATATTGCAAGACAAAAACTTAAGCATGTTTAGTCTGAAGTTTTCGAAAATGAACTAAATAACTTCAGCATGTTTAGTCTGAAATTTTAGCAAATGAACTAAATAACTTAAGCATGTTTAGTATGAAGTTTTAGCAAATGAACTAAATAACTTAAGCATGTTTAGTATGAAGATTTAGCAAATGAACTAAATAACTTAAGCATGTTTAGTCTGAAATTTTAGCAAATGAACTAAATAGCTTAAGCATGTTTAGTATGAAGTTTTAGCAAATGAACTAAATAATTTCAGCATGCATTGGCAAAAACTCATTAGAAAATTACATATTGCAAGACAAAAACTTAAGCATGTTTAGTCAGATATTTTCAAAAATGAACTAAATAATTTCAGCATGTTTAAATTGAAGTTTTAGCAAATGAACTAAATAACTTCAGCATGTTTAGTCTGAAATTTTAGCAAATGAACTAAATAACTTCAGCATGTTTAGACTGAAGTTTTGGATAAAACTCATGACAAAACTGTTGACTGCATGATAAATAACTTCAGCAGGCATTAACATGAAGTTTTAGGTTCAATGTAAAACAACTTCAGCTGCTACTGTAATTGGCTGAAGTTTTACACCATCTCGCATGCTAATAAATAACTCCTGGTACTGTAAAACAACGTCATCTCCAAACGTTAGCATGCTGCTACGTTTATCAGGGCTTGTTTTACAGTATGCTAATGCGAATGAGGTCATCTCCAAAGTAGCATGCTAATGCTAATACTATCAAGGGTGTAATTGTTATATTATTATAGATTTTTTATCAACTGGCTACCAAATTAATAATTTTTAAAAATAAGGTACATATTAAAATATAACATAAATATAGAGTACGATTGCAAATCACTAGTTTGGTACTCCAACTAAACTAGTTTATACTACGCAATACTTCGCCTACGCGTTTCGCTCGCGTTTACCTTTCTCTTTTGTAAATATTTCTTTTGTATTCTCTGCAAATTCTGCGTCCGCCCACCGTGTTCTCAAACTCCACCTTATTTCTCTCTCCTCATTTACCCTATTCCGGTTTTTATTAGCTTCCTACCTCTCTCCGAATATACTTGTCAAAAAACATCTTCTTTTCCCTTTAGTTATTTATTAGGGTCTAGGTAATTGTGTAGGATACATTGATGTCAAAAATTCACCTCTTCTTCATTCTTTTATAGTCTTAGGCTTTATGGTTTAATTTGGTGAATTATTTGGGATCAATTTATAATGAAAACATCCGGCAAATTCTTCACGATAGCGCTGGTAGCAGCATGGTATTCATCAAACATTGGGGTTTTATTACTGAACAAGTATTTGCTAAGCAATTATGGTTTCAAATACCCAATTTTCCTCACAATGTGTCATATGACTACTTGCTCTTTATTCAGCTACATAGCCATTGCTTTGATGAAAATTGTTCCAATGCAGACTATAAGATTTAGGGTTCAGTTTATGAAGATCTCTGCTTTGAGCCTCGTCTTCTGTGGCTCTGTGGTTAGTGGCAATATTTCACTTAGGTACTTGCCTGTTTCATTCAATCAGGCTATTGGTGCTACTACGCCATTTTTTACTGCTGTTTTTGCCTATTTGATGACACTGAGGAGGGAATCCTGGTTGACTTATGCTACTCTCCTTCCTGTTGTCGCCGGCGTTATCATTGCGGCGGGGTATGTATTTTTCTTATGCATATTTCGTATAACTCTTAGCTTGAATTATGTCTAATGAATTGGGTCAGCTTAATTTGTTTTTAATCAATTAGAGTTCATAGCTTTGTTCTAGTGGTAAGAGCACGTGAAGTGTGCGTTAGGCAAACCGTGCGCCACTGGCCTATGGGATTTCTCGATTGGTGGTACAATGCTGTGGGCTAGACATGTTACAACAATTGTTGTGAGCAAGGATCAACTTGACAACCTGTGCTTATGGGCTAGACATGTTACCTATTGGATTAGTCGAGATGCATACTAACTGGTCTAGATACCCAAAAAAACAAGGAATAGTTAAAATTTGTATGATTTCTTTTGCAATGTAGCCCCCCTCCTTCCACCCTTGTTGTTGGGAGGATGTATTAAGAGAGAGGACCGTTGTGTTTGAGCTATGTGAAGATATAAATCATGTCTACGTTACAACCATCAGATAGCCGGCTTTAAGATGAATGAACTTTTTAAAGATAAATGCTTTGAGTATTATTCCTTTCAGATTTAGTTGAATATTTGGGTAAGAACAAATTTTTGTTGTAGATTAGATTTGTCAATTGCAACCCAATATTTAAGCTTGTGTAAGTTGTGTTAAAGGATGCAGTTGTGAAGCTAGGCTATGGAAAGGGCTCACTAATACTCAAGATGATGAAATTGTATTGGCAATTAGTTTTGGTGGTACAATGCTGTGGGCTAGACATGTTACAACAATTGTTGTGAGCAAGGATCAACTTGACAACCTGTGCTTATGGGCTAGACATGTTACCTATTGGATTAGTCAGATGCATACTAACTGGTCTAGATACCCAAAAAAAAAAGGAATAGTTAAAATTTGTATGATTTCTTTTGCAATGTAGCCCCCCTCCTTCCACCCTTGTTGTTGGGAGGATGTATTAAGAGAGAGGACCGTTGTGTTTGAGCTATGTGAAGATATAAATCATGTCTACGTTATAACCATCAGATAGCCGGCTTTAAGATGAATGAACTTTTTAAAGATAAATGCTTTGAGTATTATTCCTTTCAGATTTAGTTGAATATTTGGGTAAGAACAAATTTTTGTTGTAGATTAGATTTGTCAATTGCAACCCAATATTTAAGCTTGTGTAAGTTGTGTTAAAGGATGCAGCTGTGAAGCTAGGCTATGGAAAGGGCTCACTAATACTCAAGATGATGAAATTGTATTGGTAATTAGTTTTGGTGGTACAATGCTGTGGGCTAGACATGTTACAACAATTGTTGTGAGCAAGGATCAACTTGACAACCTGTGCTTATGGGCTAGACATGTTACCTATTGGATTAGTCAGATGCATACTAACTGGTCTAGATACCCAAAAAAAAAAAAGGAATAGTTAAAATTTGTATGATTTCTTTTGCAATGTAGCCCCCCTCCTTCCACCCTTGTTGTTGGGAGGATGTATTAAGAGAGAGGACCGTTGTGTTTGAGCTATGTGAAGATATAAATCATGTCTACGTTATAACCATCAGATAGCCGGCTTTAAGATGAATGAACTTTTTAAAGATAAATGCTTTGAGTATTATTCCTTTCAGATTTAGTTGAATATTTGGGTAAGAACAAATTTTTGTTGTAGATTAGATTTGTCAATTGCAACCCAATATTTAAGCTTGTGTAAGTTGTGTTAAAGGATGCAGCTGTGAAGCTAGGCTATGGAAAGGGCTCACTAATACTCAAGATGATGAAATTGTATTGGCAATTAGTTTTGGTGGTACAATGCTGTGGGAATAAATTCATCTTGCTTCTGATTCATATTTGTATTTCTTTTTAGGGTGAGCCAAGTTTTCACTTATTTGGTTTCATCATGTGTATTGGTGCAACAGCTGCTAGGGCACTCAAATCTGTGCTTCAAGGGATTTTGCTGTCATCGGAAGGGTAACGGTTACATGCATTTAATGTGTTCTATATTTCCGTCAATCTGTTGCCAAATTTTGCACATTTGGACATAGGATAGGATTCTGATATATATTCTGTTTATCAAGGGAGAAGCTGAATTCCATGAACCTTCTACTCTACATGGCTCCTATAGCAGTTGTACTTCTATTACCCGTGACACTAATGATGGAAGAAAATGTAGTTGGTATCACTTTGGCACATGCAAGAGATGATATTACAATCATCTGGTTGTTGCTATTCAATTCAGCCCTTGCATATTTTGTAAACTTGACCAACTTTCTCGTCACTAGTGCTCTGACACTTCAAGTATTCTTTCTTCATTCTCTACTCAAGATACTCACTACATATTTTTATAGTCTTTGATTTTGTCGGAAGAGATGAGTTGTGCTTGTATTGAATTCAGAAATCAGTGGTGTTATCACATAATCCCTATGTTCTTTTATCTATAGTCTGGATATGTTCATGTCTTGATTTTGTAACAAGTCCACAAAGTATGTACAAAATATGAAGATCCTATTTTACTTATTTGAATTTCCTGGCTTTTCCTGCTCTTCATCAAATATATAGCTGTCTTAGTTTGTCATTTGCTTTTCGAGGAAGCACTTTCATTCTTTTCCATTTACTTTTGAGAAAAAGGTTCTGGAAGATGATTTGTCTACATTTAAAAGCTTTTACCCCCCCCCCCCCCCTTGTTTTTGAAATGATTTAGTATGCTTGGAAAGTGTATGGATCTCGCCGTCTTTGGTCTACGTGTAAGAACGAATCGCATAATGTATAGGTTAGGAGTGCGTCACGGGTTCGAGCCCTGCTGTAGAAAAACCTGGTATTTAAGTGGAGAAGGATAGAGCGCAGGCCCATCATCCACTGAGTTTCGAACCTTGTGCCACTGCACCTCGAGATTTCTCAGTTATAAAAAAATTGTATGGATCTCCTACTATGCAGTTGCTGGTGCCTGGTAGTCTCAACTTTTACAGCTATGATGTTTTTCAGATATTTCGTATTGATTCTCATCCATCTGTAATCTACACATTATGGATTGATTCTCTATGTTCTGACTTTTGTTGACTGATCTGGACTCTAGTGCGAGTAGTTCATTTTTTAACTCAATGGATATGTGCAACTGTACGGAATTTTCATGTGTCCTGATCCTCATGGAGACCAATGAATTGTATGAGGCTGTTTAATTGTACTTTGGAGAGTTACACAAATAGCTAAGTAAAAATTGAACCTTGTAAGAAGTACAAGGTTTCACTTGAAGTTTAGGGAGGATTATATACGTAGATGTGCTCAAAGCCATACATAGGAGATTTCTTTTAATTTGAGCAGCTGTTTGATGAACAGAAGAACCAAATAAGACGTGCCCCTCTGGTTAGAACATAGATTCCATACGAAAGAACATGATCCCCTTTGATTAGCACATAGGACAGGTTAAGCAAATAAAGTTTGAATTATTCATCAAATTATGGGTTGAGATATGTTGGAAAGAGCAGCCATAATGTGTGTAAGCATACAGTTTGTAATTATTTTTCCTGTTTAAAAATATAGATATCTTATCGCTTGTTATGAAGAAGTGGCATCAAGGCTTAAACTATTATAGAGTATTATAGTTTTCGTTCCGAATCTGGGTGTCCATGTTGGACTTTGATCTAAGCCAAAAATGGTTATTGGTTAATAGTAATTGGGGAAACATAAGTTATATTGTCGTGTTGCTTGTATTGCCTTTTGTGGTTATGTAGTATGTTGTCTTGGGAAGTAGACATTACTATGGTATAGATGGAAGAGTTGAAAGTTGATTTACAGAGGGTTTAACATTATTGTACAATCACTTACACTTTTGGAGATGGAGAGGTTTTTCATTTATGGTGAGGAGATAGGTTATAGTAACTCCTTGAGTTGTAGTCTACTTATAGTATGTTCCCTCTATTTTTATGTGTTCCTTTTGTTCTTTCATTGGCCTTTTGATGCATATTGCTTTACATTTTTTTTTTTGGGGTGGTTTGAGTGAGGAGAGATGATATCTCTTCTGTTGTTGCTGTTTTCTTTAACAAGCTCTCTTGCCTTTACAGGTCCTGGGAAATGCAAAAGGAGCTGTAGCTGTTGTTGTCTCCATCTTAATATTTAGAAATCCGGTATCAGTAACGGGAATGCTTGGCTATACATTCACAGTTTTTGGGGTCATACTGTATAGTGAAGTAAAGAAACACAGTAAATGAACTATGGACATGGAAATTCCACTGTGACTTGTGATTAGAATTGATTGTTGTTCAAGGGGAGATTCAGCCTTCAAGAGGCAAGTCAGATCATGCTCTTGTTGATGGGATCTTGGATTTTTCCAGGAAACGGGCTTCCATCTGTATCGGACAAGAGCCACAATATATCATATAATAGAAAATCGTAACAAGTAACATGATTTGTCTATCCATTCTCTACCCTACATGAGGTTATAGAGAGAAAGATCTTTATTTTTGCAGGAAATATTGTACAATTAAGACCGCAATATGTTATACTACAGTGTTCTTATTGATTTGTCAGACAAAAGGAACTGAAAGTTACAGATCTGCAAATGACTTGTACAAATCCAGATTTGGTTTAGCTGCATTGAAATTGTTTACCCTAAAATTCGAGTAACAATTAAACTTATTTAGTGATTTTAAGGATACGTGATTTAATCCAATACCAATTGATAAACAAGGAATTGAATAGATAATCTGAATAATAAAATAAATCAAACCATTGTTCTAGCAGTGCTTTCGACCTCGATTCGAGTGGTCTCGAGGTTGGGTAACAAGAACAGTAAAGAACAGAAAATTAACAATGATGAACAGTAATGGATAGTAAGTGAAATAGAGAGCAGCATTTGTGTATATTCTTATCAGTCAAAAAATCTCCCTTACAAATGAATGGGGTCCCTCTTTATATAGTAGAGAAATCCTAAATAAGGTACAATTCTAATAACAGAAACAAAATCCCTTGATTCGATCTGTTCCGGGATTTTCGTCGAGATCTTCGATCGGTTGCTAATATCTCACAATTCCGTTATTATGTTCGATCTCGATCTTCAGTGAGCACTTCGATCTTCATGCTCCATACTCTGCCATTGAGTTCGAGCCTGGTCTATTACGAGCTTACTTTCGAGGCAGCTCTTCGTGCCTACGAAATCGGACATGCCCGATTTCGACCGTATACATCGTCCCCGCATTTCTTGGAATAAAATGATAAGAAACGGTTTGACCCTCGATTTTCTGAAACCTCGATCATGACGTCGTCCTCATGACGTAAGCGACGGATGTGACCGAAACGTCCCGTCGGTTCAGTTCCACAAATCATTAATGCATGTTAGTTAGTGGTCGCCACTAGCGCTACCGAACCATCGCCGTGAGCCTATAAATACCCGCTCCTTCATTGAATCAAACTTTACTTTTGCTCTAATCAAACCTCTAAGTCTTGTCACTCTTTTCGTCTCCTCCTTTTCGTCGTCTGTAGAGCCACCTTCGTTAGCACCGAAACCACCAGCTTTTCATCTTCCTTCGCCCTTCTTTACTTATACCAATGGCAAAAACCTCAAAAACCGTACCGCAGAAGGAGAAAGCTTCTTGCTCCTCTTCCTGGCCGTCCGGCGATAAGGCACCGGTGGAGCCGCTTCCCCACGAGTACGTTCCCGGCCCGTGTACTCTAAAATCAGACTTCCAGGTCGAAAACCCTTCATCGATCCCAGGCCGATGCGAGCATGTGTCGATGTACATGTGCTCGATAATGAAGAGCCACCTCGAGGCCATGAAGAGGGATTGCAACTGGGGTCCCGAGGTCGTGGTGCAAATTCCTGCTCCCGAAGAGAGCATCACCGCTTATGTGGAGGGGTTCCTAAGTGTTTACACGTACCCCTTCACATTGGATCCCCTCGACCCAGTGATTATTGATCTCTGTAAACGATATCAGGTCACCCTCGGCCAAATCCACCCTTCTCTATGGCGCATAGTAATCATGTTGTGCTTCTTTTCTAGCAAGGCCGAGGGGCTGGAGTTTACTTTAAATCACCTCATGCGGTTGTACCGGCCTCGAATCTATCGAGGACTAATCAGGCTCCAACACTGGGCAACGAAGGCCTTATTCTCGAGCATCGACGATGACAAGGATCGGGGTTGGATGAGCCGTTTTATACGGGTGAGGACCCGCGACATTATCCCGGAGGAGAAGATGCCGTTCCCTAAGGAGTGGAACTTCAACCGTAAGTGATCTTTTAAACTTTGTTCTTCGTACCTTCTTCGACTTCGCCTAATATCCCCTTTCGACATGCAACTATTCCTTAGATGCCTCAAGCGGTGCCTGACCTCGAAGATTGGGTTCGAAAGTTAGCCTTATCTTCCACTTATGCCGAACGCGCATGGCGTGATTTGGCAAGGGGCAGATGGGAGGCCAAGAACCACGGTAAGGATCTCATTTTTCATGTTCTGAAAGACTTTTTGTACTTCATTCATCACTAATTTTCTTTCATGCAGGCCTGACCAAGTATGCCATTTTGAGGCCCTCGAGTGGCGAGGAAGAAACCAAGTCCCCGATTCCGAAGCCGGGGAAAGACAAGAAGCGAAAGAGTGCCTCGCAGTCCGAGGACCCCTAGCTCAAACCTCGAAGGGTGAGGAGGAAAGTAATCGCTCTCATGATGGACTCGGTCCAAAAACTGAGAGACGAAGAAGAGGAAGAAAAGGAAAATTCCTCGGCACTGACGGTCCGACCCAGGAAAGCCGTCGAGGTCACCAAACCTTCTGAGTCGACGACGGCTGCTAAAATCAAGCCTCGTGTCGAGGAGGCTTCCAAAAAGAAATCGGGTGAGGATCCCGAACTATCAGAGGTCGAGATTGTTTCTCGGCCATCTGCAACTACATCGGGCGGGGCCGGTTCTGAGACCCCGAAGATCCATCAGAGCATCCCGAGCGACTTGCTCGGGACCATGACAGCAGGTCACTTGCCTTCTCTTCCGACTTTTTCTGAGGAGGCACTAAGGGAGGCTCGAGAGTTGAAGACCCCTGATATAGGCGGAGGCTCTAGTGTAGGGGATCCCTTTCGGGATTTCTTTACTGGAGTCGATGATGCCTCTGATATCAGTGATGCTTCTATTCTTTTAGAAGAGGCCTAACGTCTCTTATCTCGGGTAAGAATCAATTACTGCACTTCTTTCCTTTACTATTTTTTCTCTAAATCTGACTTGTGTTTTCCTTTTTCTTTTTCTATTTGTGTACAGGCCTTCGACAAGTTTCGAGCTGACCATAGCCAGTATGAAATCGAGCTCCAAAAGGTCTCGGAGGAGAGGAACGCTCTTAAGCATCTTTGTGGCCAAAAGGACGAAACTATAAAGGACCTTCAAGCGGATTTGGCCAAGGCTCGTGAGGAAGAGGCCGAGCTAGATAAGCAGGTAACCATCCGAACTCGACCCAACTGCGGAGGCTAATACTTCACTATCTCAGCTGCAACAAAAGGTCAAAAGGATCGAGCTACTTCGGGGAGAAGTCGATCAGGTCAAGGCTGATTGTGATCGGTGGAAGGAGAATATGGACCGCCTGGCTGCGGAAAAAAGAACTACCTTGACCAAACTGTCATCGGCCGAGGTTCAACTTCGGGGCATCAAAGAGAAAAGTTCGGTCCAAGCCAAGAGGATCGAGGAGCTTAAAACCGGGCTTGCTGAGGCCAAGGTGGAGATCGAGAAGACCAAGGTCATGGCGGACAAGTCCATTGCCATGTACCGGGCCGATGCCGAGGCTGCTCAAATGTAGCTAAGGGAGGCTTCTGATCGAGAGCGATGGATCATTGACTCGGCAAAGTTTCAATCCCGGAGGAAAACCCTCAAGGAAATCCATGCTCGAGGTTTTGACCTCTCTGAGGAGATAGCCCGAGCCAAGGTGCTTGAAGCTGAAGCCAGGCAGCTTGTCTCCTTCGATGACGAAGACGATGATGAAGAAGGCAGTCGAGGCGGATCCGATGAGGGGCCTGAAGGAGAAGTTGCTCCCGGAGAAGAGGTCGAAACCATCCGTAGTTAGGACTTAGTTTCTCTTTTTATAAGACCTTGATCGGTCTCTTGTACATAACCTTTTTTATTTATATAATAGAAAAACTTCTTTTGAATGTCTTCTTAGTTTATGTTCAAACATGTTTTATGCTTTTGCCTTGTGAAAATTTTATTGTTGCAGCCTCTGTAATCGAGTGAACACTAGCTCGAACTTAAAACAAACCCTTAAGGTTTTTAGACACGCAAGTGCGAGTCCCCGAGCTCAATAATATGTTCGAGATTTTGGATGGCTTGATCGATGCCATGACTGCACTGTTTTTATAACTAAGTTCGAGTAAGTTTTGAACTTAGAATAGAACAAACCCTTAGGTTTTTTTATCAAATAATGGGTAATTTTCGAACTTACAGTAACATATCCCTTAAGGTTTTATGGCGGATCTTTGAGCTAAATTCACGTCAGCTTTATTTGAACTCGGAATAGTGGAACCCTTAGGTCCGAGTTGAGTGAGAACAAGGTCTCGAACTCTAAATGTATTAGCCCTTAGGTCCTTTTAGGTTGGGCCCATATGGCCTCTAAAAGATGGCTATTATTTCCCCCTTTCGGCTTAAAAGACTTAGTAAAAATTTCTTTATGCCTTAGCATGTATTTTTTACCCATTGGGTTTTTTGAAGGTCCGATGTCGGTTGAAACCTTTTTGCTTTGTGTGCCTTAGCACGTTTGTGTTAAGATAATTTGATACCTCTTAAGGTTTTTCGAGGGCTGTTTTTATCGAAGCCCTTTTGATTAGTTGCCGAGGGTAGCCTTTTAACCGTTTTTTCAAAGAATTTGAAGGCCTATCGTTATTGCGGAATTCGGACGTCTCCGAGCCGCGTTATTTAGGGCGTAGCCTTTAGTTTGGCCGTAGCCTTCGGGTATGTATTTTGGCCGTAGCCTTTAGTTTGGTCGTAGCCTTCGGGTATGCCTCTTGGACTTATTTCCCAATAACATTTCGAATTTGTTTGAAATGTCAGTCCCCGAGAACGGTGGCCTTGGCCTATAGATCGAGGGGTGCCTCTTTGAGCTCTTATGAATTTGAGTTTAGATAAGTCGAATATGCCTATCATCGATGGCAGTCCCCGAGTGTATATTTGCACTTTGGCTCTTGAGCCGTTTCTCACAATATCATAAGCATGAGGTTTGTATAGTAGAGAATTTTCTCCGAGACACAAAATGTTTAATGAAGAGAGAATGCTTCTTTGAATAATTTATACATGCGCACATGTTTTGCCATCGGGGCTCGATTAATCTATATGGACACAGTTTACTTGACCGTTTGGCCCATTACAAAGCTTCCCTATCGAGGCCCTTTGATATGAAATACTATTCTCGAGAATATAACATCTGAGGGTAATGCCCTCCAGTATTCGAGATTGATTGCAAAGAAGCCTTGGATACTATTGAATTGTCCTCAGGTAACACATAATTGTTGCCTCGCCGGAAAAACCCAGTTGGGATAAAAATCGATCTAAGGGAAAAAGAGTGCAACGCGTACTTTAAAACCTGAGGTCTCGATGCCTTTGGTCGGACTCCTGCAATGAGTTAGCATCGAATATATATAAACGAATGAAAGGAGAAAGTCATACCTTAACAGTAATATCATTTGAGAAGTGATATGTTCCAGTTGTTTGGCAGTGGTTCGCCGTCCATCGTTCCGAGTTTATAAGACCCTTTTCCGACTATATCGAGGACTTAATAGGGTCCTTCCCAATTCGGGCCGAGCTTTCCTTCATTAGGATCTCGAGTGTTGATGGTGACCTACCTTAAGACTAAGTCCCTGACCTTGAAGTGGCGAAGGTTGGTTCTTCTATTGTAGTACCTTTCGATTCGTTGCTTTTGTGCAGCCATTCGAACGAGTGCCGCTTCTCGTTTTTCATCTAATAATTTGAGGCTAGTATTCTTAGCCTCGTGGTTCGATTCTTCCGATGCATGTCGAAACCTTGCGCTAGGTTCTCCGACTTTGACTGGAATTAAGGCTTCGGAGCCATACACTAAGGAAAATGGAGTTGCCCCTGTACTGGACTTCGATGTTGTCCGATATGCCCAAAGGACTTCGGGCATAATTTCTCTCCATTTCCCTTTAGCTTCGTTCAACCTTTTCTTCAGGTTTTGGATGATAGTCTTGTTCGTCGAATTCGGCCTGTCCGTTCCCACTAGGGTGATACGGTGTTGACAATATCCTTTTTATTTTATGGTCTTCGAGAAATTTCGTCACTTTACTGTCGATAAATTGTTTACCATTGTCGCATACTATTTTTGCGAGTATGCCAGATCGACACACGATGTGATCCCAGATGAAGTCTATAACCTCTTTTTCTCTCACTTTCTCGAACGCCTTTGCTTTAACCCATTTAGAGAAATAGTCAGTCATAAATAAAATGAACTTAGCTTTACCTAGGGCCGATGGAAGAGGGCCGATGATATCCATCCCCCATTTCATGAATGGCCATGAGGATAGGACTGAATGAAGTTGTTCTCCGGGCTGATGGATCATCGGTGCAAACCTTTGACATTTATCACATTTTCGAACAAACTCCTTAGTATCTTTTTCCATGCTATCCCAGTAGTATTCTGCTCTAATGATTTTGTGAATCAGTGATTCAGCGCCGGAGTGGTTCCCATAAGTGCCTTCATGGACCTCTCGTAAAACATAATCGGTGCCTCCTGGTCCTAAGCACACTGCCAATGGTCCATCGAATGTTCTTATGTATAATGTTCCATCTTCAGCCAATGTGAATCGAGCAGCTTTGGTTCGTAGGGTCCTTGACTCTTTAGGGTCCGATGGGAGCTTTCCATTCTTCAGGTATTCAATATATTTATTCCTCCAATCCCAGGTTAAGCATGTAGAGTTTATCTCGGCATGACCTTCCTCGATCACAGATCTCGAGAGTTGAACGACAGTCCCCGAGCTGATCTCATCTTCCTCGACCGATGACCCCAAGTTTGCAAGTGCACCGGCCTCACTGTTTTGTTCTCGAGGTACATGCTGTAAAGTCCATTCCTTGAAACGATGCAAAGTTACCTGCAACTTGTCCAAATACCTTTTCATTCTATCCTCTCGAACTTCGAAGGTTTTGTTTACATGGTTCACCACCAGTAAAGAGTCACACTTGGATTCAATGACTTCTGCCCCTAAGCTTTTAGCTAGCTCGAGACCTGCAATCATGGCCTCGTACTCAGCCTCTTTGTTAGTCAACCTAGAAGTTTTGATAGATTGCCTAATAGTGCTACCCGTGGGCGGCTTCAATACGATGCCTAGCCCGTACCCCTTCACATTTGAAGCACCATCTGTGAAAAGGGTCCATATCCCCGATGATGTACCCGATTTGAGTTCCTTCTCAACTTTGGGTACGGGGGTTGGTACGCAACCCCCGTACCTTGTTTATCTTTGATGCTCGACCTTTCCGAGGTTGATAGTGTCGATATCGGTGTTACTTCATCGATTGTAAATATTTCCTTTGCATTCCTTGCTCTTCTCGAACTAGGACACCACTTACCGCAATTTCCGATACTGCCAAGTACAAGTAAAGTTTCTCATCTGCCTTTGGAGTGTGAAGCAGTGGTGGCCTCGATAGGTATCGCTTCAACTCTTCCAGTGCCTGTTGGCATTTCGGGGTCCAGGCGAAATCGTTCTTCTTTTTGAGTAAAGAGAAAAATATGTGACTTCGATCTGATGACCTCGAAATGAATCGACCTAAGGAAGCTATTTGTCTAGTTAGCCTCTGTACGGCTTTTACACTATCCACGACGGTGATGTCTTCGATGGTCTTGATTTTATCGGGGTTGATCTCGATCCCCCGATTTAATACCATGAAGCCAAGGAACTTGCCCGAACCAACCCCGAAAGCACAATTCTCGGGGTTGAGCTTCATGTTGTATTTCCTTAAAATCTCGAACGTTTCCTGCAAATGAGCCAAATGGTCCTCTGCGCACAGGGACTTAACTAGCATGTCATCAATATAAACCTCCATTGATTTACCTATTTGTTCTTCGAACATTTTATTGACTAGGGGTTAGTAAGTAGCTCATGCATTTTTTAGCCCGAAGGGCATTACATTATAACAATATGTTCCATACTTGGTGATAAATGAAGTCTTTTCTTGGTCTTCCGGGTTCATTTGAATTTGATTGTACCCGGAATAGGCATCGAGTAAAGTAAGGATCTCGTGGCCGGCCGTGGCATCGATCATGCGATCGATGTTAGGAAGTGGAAAAGAATCTTTGGGGCACGCCTTGTTTAAATCCTTATAAGCTACACACATTCTAAGTTTATCCCCTTTTTAAGGTCTACAATTACATTGGCTAACCATTCGGGATATTTCACCTCTCGAATGGATCCTATTTTGAGAAGTTTAGTTACCTCGTCCTTTATGAATGCGTGCTTTACTTCGGACTGGGGTCTTCTCTTTTGCTTCACCGGTTTGAATATAGGGTCCAGGCTTAGCTGATGTGTCGTTACCTCCGGTGGAATCCATGTCATGCCTAAATGGGACCAAGCAAAACAATCTATGTTATTAACAAGAAATTGAATAAAAATTTTCCTGAGTTCGGGGGTTAATCCCGTTCCCAGGTATACCATTTGCTCGGGCAGGTACTCGATCAATATAACCTGTTCCAGCTCTTCGACCGTTGATTTGGTGGCGTCAGTAACTTCGGGAACAACAAAAGTTCGAGGGGTCAGAAAATCCTCTTCTTCTTCTATCTCCCGCTTCCCCGATTCGGTCGAGGCTGGTGGCTATGATTGCTATTTGACTTCCTGTTTATCTTTGATGCTCGACCTTTACGAGGTTGATAGTGTCGATATCGGTGTTACTTCATCGACTGTAAATATTTCCTTTGCAGCATACTGCTCCCCGTATACTATTTTTACACCGTCTGATGTCGGAAATTTTATCATTTGGTGGAGAGTCGAAGGGACTGGTCTCATATTGTGGATCCAAAGCCTTCCGAGTAGGGCATTGTACCTCATGTCGTCCTCGATCACGTGGAACTTAGTATCTTGAATGGTTCCAGCCACGCTCACCGGTAGAATAATCTCTTATTTAGTTGTTTCACTAGCCATATTGAAGCCGTTTAGGACCCGAGCTGCGGGCACGATTTCATTTTGTAGGCCGAGCTGCTCCACGACCCTCGATCGGATGATATTCGTTGAGCTACCAGGATCCACTAAAACACGCTTAACTTGAACTTTATTTAATAATATAGAAATTACCAGAGCATCGTTGCGGGGCTGAGAAACGCCTTCTGCTTCTTCATCATTGAATGATAAAGTACTTTCGGGGACATAATCTCGAGTTCGTTTTTCCTTAGTAATTGATACCTTAGTGCGTTTGAATATGGGCCCCTGTGGAATGTCGACCCCACCGACGATCATATGAATGACATGTTAGGGTTCCTCCTATTCATTTTCATGTTGGCATCTCTTTCTCTGAAATGATTCTTGGCTCGATTGCTGAGGAACTCTCGAAGGTGGATCTCATTGAATAGATGGGCTACCTCCTCCCTTAATTGCCTACAATCCTCGGTTTTGTGACCATGCGTGCCATGATACTTGCATATCAAATTTGGGTTTCTTTGAGAAGGATCAGTTTGTATGGGTGTGGGCCACCTAGTATCTTTGATCCTTCCAATTGCCGATACAATGCCTGATGCATCAATGCTAAAGTTATATTTCAATAACCGAGGTGCTTCTGTGGGATCAACGTACTTGTCAAAACCACTCTTGCTCATATGTCCCCGAGAATTCTGTCCTCGATCACTTCTCCGATCGTTCTGGGCGGAATTGCATCCTGAACCATTATCCTTATTGTTCCTTCGATCTGTGGTATATGGTTGATATCGGTCTCTGTTCGACCTTGGCTCCCTGTCGATGTCCCTCCGGTTTTTAACTGCCGACCTGTTTGGGTGTGCTGAACTGGAAGTGGCTCCCAATTGATCGTCCTCGACCCTGATCTTCGATTGGTATCGATTGTGCACATCTGCCCAAGTTACAGATGGATATTCGATCAAATTTTGTTTCAACTGACGTGATGCTATCTAACTCCGCTCGTTCAACCCTTGGGTGAAAGCTTGAACGGCCCAATCGTCTATGACCGGTGGCAACTCCATGCGTTCCATTTGAAATCGGGACACGAACTCCCTCAGCATTTCATTATCCCTTTGTCTTACCTTGAAAAGGTCCGATTTCCTCGTTGCGACCTTTATGGCCCCGACATGTGCCTTTACAAAAGAATCTGCTAACATGGTAAATGAGTCGATGGAATTTGGTGGCAGGTTGTGATACCAAATCACTGATCCCTTCGAAAGGGTCTCTTAGAATATTTTCAACAACACAGATTCGATTTCACCATCCTCTAAATTGTTACCCTTGATGGCGCATGTATATGAAGTAACATGCTCGTTGGGATCGGTGGTACCATTATATTTGGGTATGTTTGGCATACGAAACTTCTTTGGAATAGGCTTCGGAGCCACACTTGGAGGAAAGGGCTTTTGTACAAACTTCTTTGAATCCATCCCTTTCAAGATTGACGGTGCCCCCAGTATCTGATCAACTCGAGAGTTGTATGTCTCCACTTTTTTATTGTTGGCTTCGATTCTCTTCTCCCCTGATTCAATTCTTTTGGTAAGCTCCTCGAGCATTTTAATTATCGCAGGATCAGTCCTTGATTCGTTACCATTCGTCCTCTCCGGTACTGGCTCGATACGGCGAGTAATTTCCGGCTCGACCCTATTCGGAGCTCCATGTTGATTTTGTAACTGAACAATAGGGGCTTGCTGAGCCTGAAACATCTCAAATATTACTTGGAGTTTGACTCCCTCGTCTCTTCTGCCCTGTGTTCCTTGGCCACTAGATCAGCCTTCTTTGCATACACTCCTATTGAGATCTGTGCCTAGGTCCGCATTTAGAGCAACGTGCGAACTGACATCGACGAGGTTGGCAACTGGTACTCCCCCATGATTAGCCTGTGGCACTTCGATTCTTGGAGAAATCACATTTTCGTTTTCACCATGGAATCCAAGGCCATTGTTACCGTGTGTGGATGCGTTTTGTGAGTTTGACATGTTTTAACCTGAAAGCAAAGATACTTGACAAGAACAAGCGTAAAATAGTGTGTTTCACCAGAATCAGTACTGAAAAATCACTATTATCCTTAGCCCCACGGTGGGCGCCAAACTGTTTACCCTAAAATTCGAGTAACAATTAAACTTATTTAGTGGTTTTAAAGATACGTGATTTAATCCAATACCAATTGATAAACAAGGAATTGAATAGATAATCTGAATAGTAAAATAAATCAAACCAGTGTTCTAGCAGTGCTTTCGACCTCGATTCGAGATGGTCTCGAGGTTGGGTAACAAGAACAGTAAAGAACAAAAAATAAACAATGATGAACAATAATGGATAGTAAGTGAAATAGAGAGCAGCGTTTGTGTATATTCTTATCAGTCAAAAAATCTCCCTTACTAAATGAATGGGGTCCCTCTTTATATAGTAGAGGAATCCTAAATAAGGTACAATTCTAATAACGGAAACAAATCCCATGATTTGTGTCAATAACCGCTTGATTTGATCTGTTCCAGGATTTCCGCCAAGATCTTCAGTCGGTTGCTAATATCTCGCCATTCCGTTATTATGCCCGGTCTTGATCTTCAGTGAGCACTTTGATCTTCATGCTCCATACTCTGCCATTGAGCTCGATCCTGGTCTATTACGAGCTTACTGTCATGGGCGGATTTCCAACCCTGCCCCATGACCCCTTGGACGCGCCCCGTGGCGTCCTGGCCAGCCTCCTAACGCCCGTCGCCACGGTCGGCCCCGTGGTCTCGGTAGCTCCAAGTGACAAGCGCGCATGTGCCTCTGTCGCCCCACCGATAGACATCGCCAGCGCCCAGCCACAGGCAGATGCCAACAGCGCCGCGCGCGTAGACAATGCCGCGCGCACAGACCTTGATGCTAAAGACAAAGTTGCTGCCAACGGACTTGTTGCTGCTTTGTAGAAGACTAAGTCCTTTTCATTGTAAATATAGAGTAGTTTTGTTGCATTTTCTTTAAGTGTGATTTTCCAGCTTTCATAGATCTAGACATGTAACTTTGGTTTATTTTTTTAAGCATTATTAAGGGGGATCAAGCAATCAAAACTTTCAAGCAAGCAAACAATTCTCTGTACTGGTGTCTCTCCTCCCCGACACCGTCTTGTTTTCTGTAATAGCTTTCATTCAATGCAATCAAGCTTTCTTTCATTCTCAATTCTCTTTTCTGCTCTCTTTCAATTGCTCATGATATTGGTTTTCCCGTACGGCACTGACAATCTAGTCTAGCGTACCGAGGGGACCTCAGTTGGCGGACAAAAACCGTACTGACATCGGTTGCTTAGCCTTACGTCGCCCTTCCAAGGAACTTCAGGAAGGCGCCGCGTAACAGTTGGTATCAAAGCCTAGGCTCGACATCGGACGAGGGATTACATTGCAATTACCACCATTTCTGACCATGGTGAATTATGGGGATCGCATCGCGACCCTTGAGGGAATGGTTGACGCATTACGGCCCATCGTGGAAATGGTGCCCGATCTAAAGACCAGCCTAGTGCAAAGGTTGGACGACCTAGACCGCAGACTCATCCAGGCCGAAGTTGACATAGAAAACATCAGTCGCGACTCTGAAGGAGACCGGCAAACAACAGCCACAGAGGCAGCTAAAATGTTTGGTAAATTTGAGGTCCTCCAGCAGGAGCGTGCTGAGGATTTAGCCAACAGGGAACAAGAGGCAGACAGAGTGACTGCCATGCAACAAATTATAGACAACTTGACAGGCCAGCTCAATGTTGTCAATGCTGCTTTACAAGGCCTACTTCGAGGAGGCGGAAACCAATTTGGGGGTGGTGTGAACCTCGCCCCTATGGCACAAAAGCTGAAAATTCCTGAGCCAAAGCCATACAGTGGAGCTCGGAATGCCAAAGAAGTGGAAAATTTCATTTTCGACATCGAGCAATACTTCGATGCCGTGGGAGGCCTAGAAAAAGCTAAGAAGGTAGCAACTGCTGCCATGTATCTTCAGGGTGATGCCAAACTCTGGTGGCGGGTGAAGTACAAAGCCATCAAGGCTGGTGAAGATGCCCTCGAGACATGGGCGGAACTGAAGGCAGCCATACGCCTACAGTTCTTCCCCGAAAATGTTGAGTACAATGCCAGGAGAAAGTTGCGGGAGCTCCGCCAGACCAAATCAGTGCGAGATTACGTGCGGGAATTCTCCGCGCTCATGCTGAACATCCGTGACATGGGGGACAAAGACAAACTCTTCACCTTCCTGGAAGGGTTGAAACCTTATGCCCGGATGGAGTTGCAGAGACAAAGGGTAGACACGTTGCCTAAGGCAATCCAAGCAGCAGAGTGCCTTGGGGATTACCAAGTGGAAGCCCGGAAGGATAGGCCTCAACAGCCTGTCCGAGGAGGATACAAAGGGGGCCAACCAAACACTAGTGGCCCTAGCAGAAGTGGAGGAGACCGGAGTGCACCCAAATCTAAGGCTCCCTCTTCCGGCAGTACTAGTGCTGCATCTAACAACAATGATCGAGGGAGGAAGCCCTCCTCAGGATGTCATCATTGCGGCGGACCACATTGGAATAATGAATGCCCACATGCACAAATGAACTCCCATCAAGCTTTTGAGGATGGGACGGATGACGACGCCGATGATGCGGACCAGACCGAGCCAGTAGGTGCATTCAATGCAATTGTTGGCTCCATTTCTGAGCCCTTAGCGGGAACCAGTGCCGGTATCCGCAAGAAGAAGGACCCATGTCCAATTGCCAGGAAAGGAAATAAGAAGGCGAATTTGAGGACTCTTCCTCATCAAGAGAGGACCTTAATGTTCGTTGACATGAAGGTAAATGGCAAGCCCATTCGGGCAATGATAGACACGGGTGCCACCCACAACTACTTAGCCTTGACTCAGGTGGAGCGTCTTGGACTAGTTGTAGGAAAGGGCAAAGGTCGTGTGAAGGCTATCAACTCACCACCTCAACCAGTGGGTGGAATAGCCAAAGAAGTACTAGTGAAGATTGGCCCTTATGAAGGAAAGTTCAACCTGCGTGTAGTGATCATAGATGACTTTGAGTTAATAGTGGGGTTGGAATTCCTGAGACAGACCAATACCATGCCCGCACCGTATGCAGACATGCTACTGATGATGGGAGCAAATGGGGCCAAGCCCTGCCTTATTCCGTGCATTCCCATGAAGATGGCAGCCGAGAACATCTCGGCCTTGCAGTTGAAGAAGGGGGTAAAAAGACATGAACCCACATTCCTGGCTACCCTCTGCATGGAAGATATAGAACGCTCATCGGGTCCCATTCCTGCACTCGTGAAGGAGTTGCTTCTGGAATTTGAAGACATCATGCCACAAGACATGCCAAAGCGCCTTCCACCTAGGCGAACTGTGGACCATGAGATTGAGTTGGTGCCGGGTGCGAAGCTACCTGCCGGGCGCCGTACAGAATGTCACAACCCGAACTCTCTGAGCTTCGGAGACAATTGACGGAAATGCTAGACACAGGGATCATCGTGCCCTCCAAGTCCCCATACGGGTCCCCTGTGCTATTCTAAAAGAAACATGATGGTAGTTTACGACTCTGTGTGGATTACCGGGCTCTAAACAAAATCACCGTGAAAAATAAGTATCCTATTCCGCTAATGGCAGACTTGTTTGATAGACTGGGTGGTGCGACGGTATTCACCAAAATAGACCTGAGGACAGGTTATTGGCAAGTTCGGATTGCAGATGGTGATGAGCACAAGACGACCTGTGTGACAAGATATGGGTCGTACGACTTCCTGGTTATGCCCTTTGGCTTGACTAACGCGCCAGCCACATTTTGCACCTTGATGAACCAAGTCTTCCGAGAATACATTGATGAATTTGTCGTGGTTTATTTGGATGACATTGTGGTATATAGCCAGACACTGGAAGAAAACCTGGAGCATTTGCGGAAGGTCCTAGCCCGATTGCGGGAGCACGAATTATATGCGAAACTATCCAAGTGATCCTTTGCTTAGAAACAAATTGACTTCCTTGGACATGTCATCGAGGAAGGGAGGATCAAGATGGACCAGCAGAAGATTCATGCCATTACAGAATGGCCGCCTCCTAAGGATATACATGCCTTGAGGTCGTTCCTTGGTCTATGCAACTTCTATCGGCGTTTTGTGAAAAGTTACTCCCTCATTGCAGTGCCGCTGACAGAACTTCTCAAGAAGGCCACTCCGTGGGATTGGGGCCCCAAGTGGGCAGATGCCTTCGACGCATTGAAGATGGCTATGTCTAGTAGCCCAGTCTTGGCCCTCCCTGACTTGTCCAAGCCATTCGAAGTGCAAACGGATGCCTCCGACTATGCACTTGGTGGAGTGTTGCTACAAGAAGGGCATCCCGTAGCGTACGAGAGCCGGAAACTGAAGGATGCAGAGTGGCGCTATGTCGCCCATGAGAAAGAATTATTGGCTGTCGTTCATTGCTTACGCCTTTGGAGGCATTATCTACTGGGAGCCCCATTCGTGGTCAAGACAGACAACACAGCCGTTAGCCATTTCATGACCCAGCCAAAGCTGAACGGTCGACAGGCTAGGTGGCAGGAACTCCTAGCGGAATTTCACTTCAACCTGGAGTACCGAAGTGGAAAGGCCAATCATGTTGCTGATTCACTCAGTCGGAGAGCTGATCTAGCATCGATGTGTGTACTCGCCGCCCTAAAGGGAAGTGAAGTAACCACCACCATAAAAGACCAGATACAGGATCTACTCATCAAGGATCCTGCTGCACAGTATTTGGTTGATTTGGTAGGACAGGGAAAGACTCGCCAGTTCTACACCGAAGACAGTTTCCTGAAGGTGAAAGGGAACCGACTTTATGTTCCTAAAGGAGGAGATCTGCGACGGGCTCTTCTTGCAAAATGCCACGATACTTTGTGGGCCAGTCATCCCGGCGAGGAACGCACCATGGCATTACTTCGCCGTGCATATTATTGGCCTCAAATGGTCGATGACGTTGCTTAGTATGTGAAGACTTGTCTTGTATGCCAGAAAGATAAGTCAGACCGCTTGACACAGGCAGGGCTCTTGGAACCACTAGCTGTACCAAAATGACCTTGGGAAAGCGTTTCCCTGGACTTCATCACCGGATTGCCCAAGGTCGGAGATCTCACAACTATCTTGGTTGTGGTGGATCTGTTTTCCAAGTATGCTACCTTTATAGCAGCCCCACAATATATATCAGCAGAAGATACAGCTCGACTATTCTTCTCTCATGTCGTCAAATATTGGGGCTTACCTAAAGACATTGTTAGTGATCGCGACTCACGCTTCACTAGCAATTTTTGGACCCAACTCTTTAAGTGCCTCGGGTCAAAATTGAGTCATAGCTCAAGTTTTCATCCGCAATCTGATGGCCAGACGGAGCGATTCAATGGCATGCTAGAGGAATATCTCCGGCACTTTGTGACCGGATCGCAGAAGAATTGGGTAAAGCTTCTGGATGCTGCTCAACTGTGTTTCAATTCACAAAAGATCTCAAGTACCAACAAAAGCACTTTTGAAATTGTTACCGGACAGCAACCGCTACTCCCACACACAGTGAACGCACCAAACATGTCAAAATCTCCTCGGGCTGCTAGCTTCTCAAAAGAATGGAAGCAAAATTTGGAGATAGTGCGGAGCTATCTTGTCAAAGCCCAAAAGCGGATGAAGAGGCATGCTGATCAGAATCGCCGCTTTGTTGAATACCAGGTGGGAGACAAAGTGATGGTCAAAATCCCAAAGCGGTACTTGTTTGCAGGGATCCATGACCCTCGCTTATTGTAAAAATATATTGGACCCTTGTCCATTGAAAGGCGCATTGGGAAAGTTGCATACCGGGTGGATACCCTAGCTTGGTGGAAAATCCATCTTATTTTCCATGTCAGTCTCCTGAAATCTTTTCGGGAAGATATGGAGGATCCTTCACGAAGCCAACTCACAATACCAAGGATTCGAGGCCCCAATTCAACCGGGAAAAGGCGTGCAGAAGCTATTCTTGATGATCGAGTGATTCATGCCTCAAGAAAAGATCACCAGGAGTTCTTGGTGAAATAGCAGGGATGTGATGCAGAGGAGAATACTTGGGAGAGGGGAACAAACCTCAAAGCCTACAAGAGCCTGATTGATGATTACCTTGCAAGGAAGGCGCCGAGGACGTCGCCAACTCAGGTGGGGGAGAATGTCATGGGTGGCTTTCCAACCATGCCCCATGACCCCTTGGACGTGCCCCGTGGCGTCCTGGCCAGCCTCCCAACGCCCGTCGCCACGGTCGGCTCCGTGGTCTCGGCAGCTCCAAGTGACAAGCGCGCATGTGCCTCTGTCGCCCCACCGATAGCCATCGCCAGCGCCCAGCCACAGGCAGATGCCAACAGCGCCGCGCGCGCAGACCTTGATGCTAAAGACAAAGTTGCTGCCAACGGACTTGTTGCTGCTTTGTAGAAGACTAAGTCCTTTTCATTATAAATATAGAGTAGTTTTGCTGCATTTTCTTTAAGTGTGATTTTCCAGCTTTCATAGATCTAGTCATGTAACTTTGGTTTATTTTTTTTAAGCATTATTAAGGGGGACCAAGCAATCAAAACTTTCAAGCAAGTAAACAATTCTCTGTACTGGTGTCTCTCCCCCTCGACACCGTCTTGTTTTCTGCAATAGCTTTCATTCAATGCAATCAAGTTTTCTTTCATTCTCAATTCTCTTTTCTGCTCTCTTTCAATTGCTCATGACATTGGTTTTCCCGTACGACACTGACAATCTAGTCTAGCATACCGAGGGGACCTCAGTTGGCGGACAGCAACCGTACTGACATCGGTTAGTTAGCCTTACGTCGCCCTTCCAAGGAACTTCAGGAAGGCACCGCGTAACATTACTCTCGCGGCAGCTCCTCGTGCCTACGAAATCGGACATGCCCGATTTCGACCGTATACAGAAATGTTCTTACTTTTGTGAAGTCTTTAAAGTTTCTTATGTCTCTATGTTTTAGCATCGCCTCTATGCTTCTTGTCGCTGATCTGAAATGTGTCACGCAGAAGATTAGCTATTACTGAAGTCCACCAAAAGCAACAATTGCTTGAACTCAAAATGCTCAGACATTTCAGTGTGTTGCTAAATGAAACTATACTAACTACGAACCTACACATGGAAGTCTTAGTTTGTTAACTACTACTACATGTTCTACTAAATATTGTCAAATATGCATGTGGCGCTCCTTTAGTCATTGAGCATCTGAACTCTAGCTTACTACAAAACAAATGGAAACCAAACATGAGTTAAGATAAGCCTTTGCTGGTGTGAATTTCTGTAATAGAATCATGTACCTTCGAAATGAAAATGTCGGGAAACTAAATTAACTAATGCATGCATTTAAAAAAAAACAAAAGATCGAGGAAATGTGAACATAGAAGGACTTTTCGGGACCAAAAATACAGTTAATAACAAAAGAATGTTTTTATGTAAAATACTTGTGTCTTACAGAAAGAAGAGATAATAAAAACTTTCAAAATAAGTTGTCTAAAGGATCAAAGAGTAGAAGATGATGTAAAATTTGAATGAAACCTTGTCCATTGAAATATGAAAAAGAAGACAAACCTTGTCCGCTGAATGTAATGACTCGACTGATCGTTTTGAGCTCTAGTGCGTCGTTCAGTAGTTTAAGGTATTGAGTAGCTTTACTTCATGTATTATAACTTGTACGTGTGGTCGGAATTCAATTTTGGGAAGTTCGGAGTTGGCTTGGAAGGAAAATTCTCAATTTGGAAGCTTTAAGTTGGAAGAGTTGACCAAAGTTTGACTTTTGAGTAAACGACCTTGGAATCGAAATTTGAAGGTTCTAATAGGTTTGTATGATAATTTTAGACTTGGGAGTATGTTCAGGTTGAGTATCGGATGGTCCGGTAGCATTTTGGCACTCATTGGAAAGTTGGCATTTTGAAGATTTTTGAATTTCCTAAGTTTTATTTGAAGTGGACTTTGGTGTTATTGATGTATGTTTGGGATTCTGAGCCTTGGACTAGGTTCATATCATGATTTGTGACTTGTACGTAAAGTTTGCATTGTTCCGAAATGTTTAAATATGATTCAGATGCGTTTGGCGAAATTTAAATGTTCAAAAGTTAAAAGAAGGATTTTTATCATCGATTTGAGATTTTGATGTTATTCATGGCATTTCGAGCCTTTGGATAGGTTTGAATAAGGTATTGGGACTTGTTGGTGTGATTGGATGGGGTCCCAGGGGCCTCGGGTGTGTTTCAGGATGATTTCAGACCATTTCTCTATGTGTTGCAGCTGCTGGTTTCTGGTGTTGTTTGGTATACATCGCGATGGCGGAAGAAGGGTAGCGATCGGGAAGAGTAAAGTGGACTGGTGGAGACTTTGTTCAACGCGATCGCGGAAGGTGTCTTGCGATCGTGAAGCTTGAGCAGGAGGTTCTTCGCGTTCGCTTGGGTGAAATCGCGAATGTGTAGGGTTGTTAAGGCTAGACTGTTGTGGGAGAGTTGTTCTACGCGATCACGTATGAGGAAGTGCTGAGGTTGGAAGTTTATACCTTTGCGTTCGCCACGGCTGGCACGCGATCGCGAAGCTTTGGATGACTGTGAATTGCAATCGTGAGGTGGAGCTAGCATTCGTGTAGAAGGAATTCTGGGGCAAGTTTGTTTGGCCTTCGCGATCGCGAGTTGATTTCCGCGATCGTGAAGAAGACAGGCTTGGGCAGACTTCAGTTTATTTCGGGTTTTGGCTAATTTCTTCCACTTTGCACATGGTTTGGGCGAATCTTGGAGCTTTTTAAGGGAAGATTTTCACCATCGTTTGCAAGGTAAGTGATTCCTACTTATTGTGAGTTAAATACATGGATTATATATGGAGTTTAACATGAAAATTTATAGAAATTGTGGGATTTTGGAAGAAACCCTAAAATTTGATATTTTTGGATTTTGACCATGAAATTGGACATGTAATTAGGAATAAATTATATATTTGAGTTCGTGGTGTCATGGGTAATGTTTATCTTCGAAAACTTTCGGATCCGGACACGTGGACCCGAGAGTTGACTTTGTTGACTTTTCGAGCGAAGTTGGGAATTATTATAAATAAATTAATTAAGAGTATTGGAATGTATTTTTATTGGTTTGCATGTTGTTTGACTAGTTTTGAATCGATGGGCATAGGTATGATGTGTTAGGGAGGCGTTGGAGCCAGTTATGGAACTTCAGAGCGAGGTAAGTCTATTGTCTAACCTTGTGAGGGGGAAACTACCCCGTAGGTATTGTATTTGTCACGCGCTACTTGTTGTGGGAGACACGTACGCACGAGGTGACGAGAGTCCGTACGTGGCTAATATCAGTAGACTTAGGACTTTATCATGCAATATTTGTATTATCTAAACTCAACTTGTTAGTTTAATTACCTAAGATTTATAAATGAAGTGTGATTAGAGATCATGTTAGATCGAACCTCATCACCTTGAGCTGTTTGGCGAGATATTCGAATGTTGGTGAAAGTCATGATTACTTTACGTTCCTGTTTTTATGTTGCAAACACGTAGCCTATAATTCGATAAGTTTCTTCTCTTCCTGGGGATCGGGCTGAACGACCTCAGCATATTTTTTGCGTAAAATCGCTAGGAGTCCGAAAACCCACGAGATTACCCTCTTGATTGAACTTGGAAATTACATGATATTCTCTTTATGATCCAAGATCGGATATTTACTTGATAGTTCTTATTTATTGAGATGACATGTGGCACTTGGGGATTTTTTTTTAAACTGATGATATTTTGTTAAAGGATTCCGTTATCTAATATTTCTTATTTTATTGATCCTGTTGTATTTCATGCCTGCTTATAATTCCTGCATTTTATTTATTGGACCACTAGTAAGTGTCAATGTCGACTTCTCGTCACTACTTCTCCGGGATTAGGCTAGATACTTACTGTGTACACATTGATTTACGTACTCATGCTGCACTTCTGCACTCATTGTGCAGGTATATTTCTGATGGTCATTTGGGCGCGTAGGCGCAGTTACCGAGAGGACTTTTGGTGAGCTATATTCCATGTCACGATCCACAACACACAGAGTCTTCATCATGTTTATTTACTTTATCCTGTCTATCTTGTATTCCAGACAGATGTTTTATTATTATTGTACTGCCTTGTAGTTGCTCATGCACTTGTGACACCAGGTTTTGGGAATTTTTACTAGATGTTTATAGTTTTTATCTAATATCGTTAATCTTTTCTTTTATGTATTATTAATGCTTCATACTTTTATGGTTTTCTACGTCTAATTTTCTTTACTTAATAAAACCCATAATTTTTCAAAAGCAATAGAACGAGTAATTAAGGTGATAGTTCACCGTTGGCTTGCCTAACGGTGATGTTGGGCACCATCAAGACCTATAGCGGGGATTGTGTCGTGATATCTTGGTATCAGAGCTCTAGGTTCACTTAGGTCTCACGAGTCTTGAGCTTGTCTACTAGAGTCTTGCGGATTGGTACAGAGACATCTGTACTTATCTTCGAGAGGCTACGAGACTATTAATAGAACTTCCCTTCTTGATTCCTTGTCATGCGATTTGATTCCATTGAAGCTTATGTCTTTATTTCTTCCTACTCATTCTTATACGATGTTGAGCTCTTGTTATTAATTGGGCATCGAGGAGTTGTAGTGGTGCTGCAGATATGGTACATGGTATTTCTCCCTGTGTATTTGGGCAGACTATTATCGTCGCCTTGTGAACAAGTTTCTATCGTTTCAGACCAGTGTTAGCGTTGCCCATGGTTTCGAGGTTATACGCAGCATATTATGATCATCAGGCATTGTTATCGCGCAGTGTTAGCGTGAATAGTAGGGTGCTTGCTTAGGTGTCACGGCAGTGAATGATTTAAAAGGAGGGTTCTTCGGTTCATGATGAGGAAAGTTTGGTATTCGTTCGATCACTGGGGAGGCATTTGGGCTACGGATGTTCAAGTTTTGGTTGACGGAGCGATGAGATTTGATGTCTCCAAACTTGGTTGAATTCTTGTTTGCGTTGTGGTGGTGTCATCCTTGTTTGCACGCATTGGAGTTCGTCGGTATGATGGTCTTCATTTGTTTGCATCTGGGATATAGCATTGTGAAATGGTACCTAAGAAGCAGTTATTGGAGATGACGGTGTATTGCAGCTGCAGGGCCGGATCAGTGTCTCCAGTGTTGATGACTCGAGGAAGATGATCTTTAAGGAGGACTAGAGTTGGTCGCAATTTATTAGTTCGGGTGCTACAGAGATGGATTATGATTTGAGGCAGTGTTATGGCAGCAAATGATGATGGACATGGTAGGAGGTGTCTCGCGATGGTTGAAATGCTAGCGGGTCGAGTATGAGCAGCATAGGTCGAGTAGTTTGCTTCAGAAGATGGTTAAGTCAGAGTAAAAATGTTAGCATATCGTATGGGTTTTGTGGTAGGATAGCCACATGCTTTGAGCAAGCTCGGTGCGATTATGATCATGGTGAGCAAGGGTCTAAGTCTGTGTATTTCGTTAGAGATAGTGGCTTCAGTGCTTTGGAAGTTTGGATATGACCGAAGGAGTTTGCGTGGGATGTAATATGGATTCGAGTTTTAAATGCATCGCTAGATTTTCAGTTGATGTTAATGAAAACGAATGGGCGCTTAAAGCTGGTGGACGAGTATGAGCTCAAGAGGGTTTTCTAATTTCATGGTAGTTGTAACCAGGGCGATGCTGTTGGAAGATGTCGAGATAGAATTACATAGGTGGGCTATCTCCTGTGAGAAGGTTAGCGGTTGTGTGATTTTTTTTATTTATGAAGTTCCTACGAAGAGTTCTACTTTCTACCCAGCAGGAGGCATGTACTGTGATGTGAGCTTGGATCGCTTGAAGAAGATGGTATGACTGTTAGGAGATCGAATGTGTGATTATGGCTGATAATTTAGAATGTTTTATGAAAGGTTTAACAAGAATTTATGAGAAATTTGACTGAGTAACGGTGCAAGATCTTGGTAGCAGAGAAGGAGGAGTCACTGTGGGTTCCGGATGTTTGTGATTGTAGCTTAAAGCTAAGTGGGGGAGCTTACCACCTCCGATTGGGTCACGTGGTTATGTGCCTTGGCAGTATCGGGTTATCGGTATATTGGTGGATTAGTTATTACTAAGGGAGGAAAACATTAACGGTAATTCGGGCAAGGAATATGATGAATGTGTGTTATATTTCGTCTTATCGATTCATGTGTAGATTTTGAGGTGACTCAAAGTTTATGCTTCCTATGGATGTGATGTACAAGGGAAGTGACTCATGCAGTTGCTTCCTTGGAGTGTTCATGTGATAACAGGGCACTAGTTGTTTGGTTATATAATTAGGACTGGGATAGAGTAAGCGAATCTCAACAATGGTTCTATTAGGTTCAAGAATTTAAGTGCGGTGCCTAAGAGTTTTTGGGCTCATTGTGAGGTTAAGGATTGAGTTTTGCAGCGGATTATAAAGGGACTTAGAGTGTTTCTATGCTAGCACCAGGGTTTGCGGTGCGGTGTTAGAAAGATGGAAGAAAACAACTTCGGATTCGAAGAAGATCTTTTAGAACGAGTGTATCAGTTGGAGATACTATTGAGTGCATGAAGAGGATATGAGATGGCTTATTGGTATTGGGACGACGTGGTCTCGTGATTTGGGTCACTCGGGATGAGTGTTGTTTGAGGTCCGTTATGTGTTTGCATAGAGCTATTATTTTGAAGGCGAGTCAAGAGTAAATCGGGAGAAGTTGAGTTAGTTAGTAGTGGTTTGATTCAGCATGGTTGTGAAAATGATCGGTTCCTTCGGTATGGTAAGGCTACACAGGTGATTCGTGGCTGTACATGCGGGCTTGACAACCGCCACAATTTGATTGATTTGGAGGTATTTGATTCTGATGGCTTTGTTATGTGTAAATGGATTTTGAAAGAGTTATGGCGGTTTAGACCACGACTTGAGGTTTGTATTTTCTGCAGTTATGGGAATTTGGTTGCGTGTTGTAATTTTTCTTCGGAAGTGAGTTAAGTGAAAGGTTTCTAGCCAATGAAGTGTTTACTCTACTGGTAGTTCTGAAGTTATGATGAAATTCTTATACTCTCGCGTAGTAGCATGATAGATGCAGTAAGCAGTATGAAAATTGGAAGTTGAGGATCAAGGTTGCGGTTTTTTTTATTTTATAAGAATGTCACGAGCTCGGAGGAGCAAGGGAATAATTTAGATGTTCAGAGTATGCTAGCGCTATCTTAAAGTTGCCGGAGAATGGTGTTCTGTGGAAGAGGCATTGTGTATTAGTTTGTGGATTCTTAATTGGCATTACAGAAATAGTATGGTTGTTAGCCATGGATGTGCTGATTTTGCTACCTGGTGTGGTAGGTTGTGGGAGTAACTTCCATTGGATGATTGTGTAAGTGTGGTGTGCTTGTCATTTAAGTGGTAAAGATTGAGATCAAGTATGAAGATTTTGGTACTGTCGCTGATTCGAGAGTTTATGTCTAAGAGACGCTCTATTTCTTTGGTTGCGGACTATAAAAGTTGTTCCGGATTTGACTGTCGATCATATATGTCATGAATAGGGACATTGTGGATCTTTGGAGGATTATTGGCCCATTTTGGGATCATCAGAATCGGCTCGAGGTCCGTTGGTAGGCCTAATATGAATGTATATTTTACACCAAATCAAATATGCTTAGTCAGCATAACATTGCTTACGGATGATTCTTCGGGCATAGTGGGTGATATTCCTAGCGTCGTCTATTTCATGTGCTGCTCTTTTATTCCATATGGGTTGTGGGATGACTTGATTAATCACGGCTCTCGAGATGCTGGTTGTTTATTGCACCTTAGTCTTACTTGGATTTTGTAGAGCATGATGCTATCCGTCTCCCCAGGGTTGTATTTATACACTTGGCGTGTTGTGGTCGATATTCAGGTATATCATGGGTATGAGAATTATGGCTTGACGGGTATTTCCTTATTGATTGTTAGGTGTGGATCGGGTGGCACGCCATCACGGGTATGATGTTCGGATCGGTTTGCACACCGCATTGGTATCATGTTGGGTACGGTTCCTTGTACGTACCTTGTGTGTTCTGTTTCTCACCTTTGAAATAGGTACGTAGTATTTGTTTGGTTGTCCTATTCATTATACGGGTTGTGTAGTTCTTTGCCAGAGTTTGTTCTTTCGTATGGATCATATTCGAGCTATAGCTTGTTGGCGCATTGATGGCGTTATATAAGATTTTAGACGGTGTTTAAGGTGGATTATTGCTCGAGCAACTTGTACTGGGTGAGACGAGGTTATTGGACCTGAATCAGTGCGATCAGATTTATGTAAGGTATATTAAAGAGAAAATGTCATTAATCAGTTCAGAGTGAGGCAATGGTTCTTGTCAAGTAGAGAGACTCTATGAATTATTGATTTGGCAAGTGGTTATGAGTTTCTACACATCTCTTTCATCATTGCAGTATTGCAAGGGTCGTAACCAGACTTATATGTGTTATGAGGTATACTACGGGCATCGGGTTCGTGAAGTTGCAGCTTGTCACGACCCAACTGGAGGGTCATGACTAGCACCCGGGCCATACTTGCCGAGCACCAACGTACATTTTATCTAACCTTCCTTATTATCTTTAAGGGCCGACAAGACCAATATAAATGAAAGACATGGATCATGAACATCCAACAATGAAAGATAATGTCATGAACATACGTAACATGGGACGACAAGACTATCAAGAAACTATATATAAGGTACGAGCTACCATGGTGCCATGAAAGACTATACAACAAAAATCAGCCGACAAGGCATTGCAAACCATACATGAGTCGACACCTGTCTATGAGCCTCTAAAAGAACATAAGTGCTACAACATTGCCGGAACAGGGCCCCGACATACCCATAATGTCTATAACAAAAATGCATACCAAGACCACGGCAAGTCCGGAGAAAGGATCTTGCCAATAACGCTGAACCGGATAGCCTACTGTGATGGGGGAGCTGCGTCTACCCGTCTATCAGGACCTGCAGCACGACATGCAGCGTCCACAAATAAAAAGGATGTCAGTACGAATAAAGTACTGAGTATGTAAGGCAGAATAGCATAAGTAAGAACAATAATGTAAACAGTGATAGGGAATATACAACCTGTGACATCTGGGTACCTCTGAGGGCTACTGACATGAAATACATGATACGTACATATATATATACATAAACGTTTAAAACATATGCCTTTGTGGGCATCATCATCATCATATCGTACCCGGCCATAATAGGCTCGGTAAAACGTACCCGGCCATCATAGGGCTCGGTAGAATCGTACCCGGCCACGTGGAGCTCGGTAAAACCCAACTGATCAGTGGTTGCACAATAGGTGCCATACCCGGCCGACTATAGCGCGGCTCGGTAGAGTAAAATAGATACATATATATGATGCATGCTGGACTCGTTGGAATCATAATTTGAACCTTTCGGAGTGACGTAAGGTCGGTATCCTTCGTACACGTTATTAGGATTAACTCTTCATCAAGAATCTTATAAGAATCAGGAACTACCAACAACATTGATAATATAAGAATAAGAGAAGTAACATCAATATCAATCGTTTCATAAGAAGGGCAGCAATGTAAGTACTGCTAGCTTCTAAGAGTAGAGTATCTTTGGGAGCTCGTTCATTACATTATGTACAATTGGAGTCGTGCAAAAGAATGAAGGGGATAGCCTCACATACCTTGTATATACTGCCCAACCTCAAGCTATGCAAATATCACGACTCCTTAGTCTACAATAAGACAAATGACACTATCATTATCGTTTAAGCGTCGTAACTATTATGTATCGACCACAACCTATTTTACGATGAAACGGACAGCACCTCCCCTATTTATATGACTTCCCACAAGTCAATACAATCACCAAACAGCCCAAACAACATCATTAATAATCATATTGAGCCTCCAAAATAGTCCACCAACCAACAACATTACTACCAAGCTTTTCGATATATATTTCACAAGTTCTAGCTTCAACGACTTAGCTGCAACTTGGATAATCTTAAATATATATAGAGTAAGAGGTTCCTTACCTTTAAACAGAAATAACAACTCCAATTTGACCTTAATTTTCCACGAAATATCCCTTCAATTCTGCCACAAGAACAAGGAAGCGAAACTAGCAATTAATTCGGGTTTTTCGGCACTAGAATTACTTTAGAAGACTTGAAATCACCTAGGGTTGATATTAAAAACTTGAAGGTGTATTTACAGAACATAAAGCACTTAAAACAACCTCCCACACGAGCTGGAACAACACAAAAATCAGCAACAACATGAAGAACAAGAAACTTACTAGCGCCACGGGATTCCCGACATTTGATTTGTGTTGTTTGCCCTTTGTTTGGGTCTTGGATCATGAGAGAACCTTGAGAGAATGTTTTTAGGGTTATAAGGTCTGAATATACTGAAAAATAATGACTTAAAACGGGGTTGAGTTATCTTATATATGTCCAAATGTCTTAAACCGCCTTTGTGGGCCCCATAGAGAGCAGCTTGGCGCACTCTCGCAAAAACGCGAATATCTCTCTATTCCGAGATCGTATCGACGAACGGTTTAATGCGTTGGAAACTAGACTCATAGATATTCAATTTTATAGGTAGATCACCCCATAATTCCAAGCACATTGGGAGTAAAATGCAGTAACATTTGACCTAAAGTTTAAGTAAAATTATAAACCTAAGTTGCGACAACTTTTATCGACTTTTATTTCATAACTCGCTTGACTTCAAGACTTATGATGCGGATATTATATGATTCAAATACATTAAAACAAGACCTCTTGGGACAGTTAATCACCTCTAGTGTTACCCGAAAATACGGGTTACAACATCCTTGATTCGTTTAACTTCTAATATTTGTTAACCACTCTTATACACCCTTGTATCGTTTAAGACCAATAGGATTAACTTCTTATCATCTCAAAGATAATCTCTTCTTGGATTTACGTCGACTACCTTACGGCGTGATCTATGATATGCGAATTTGGGTTGTAACACAGCTATTGTGGTTGGAGGATGTCAATATAGGCATACAAATTATGCGGTGCAAGTGTGATTACAACATGGGTGGATGATCGTGTTTTGGGTTCAGCGTGTTGAGATTGATACGGTGTTCGTATGTTAGAATCGGACCTTATAGAAAATTTCGGATGTTGGAATTTGGTTCTAAGGCTCGTGGGCTAAGGTAGCAGGAAGGATCTTGAGTCTGGCTTTAGCTAATGTGCTCATATGGATTGTGGTGGCACGGGTAGACGCGCATGGTGCCAAACAGTGATTTTGGGCAATTCCGGAGCGGTTCTTGGCACGTTCGAGAATGAACGTATGTTTAAGTGGGTGAGAATGTAACGACCCGACCGGTCATTTTTAGCTCTAGCACGTTGTTCGACATTTTGAGGCTTGAGTAACTTTACTTCATGTATTATGACTTATACGTGTAGTCGGAATTGAATTTCGGGTAGTTCGGAGTTGATTTGGAAGGAAAATTCTCAATTCGGAAGCTTTAAGTTGGAAGAGTTGACCAAGGTTTGACTTTTGAGTAAACGACCTCGGAATCGGGATTTGAAGGTTCCAATAGGTTCGTATGATAATTTTGGACTTGGTGTATGTTTGGGTTGAGTATCGGATGGTCCGGGAGCATTTAAGCGCTCATTGTGGAAAGTTGGCATTTTGAAGATTTTCGAATTTCCTAAGTTTAATTTGAAGTGGACTTTAGTGTTATTGATGTCCTTTTGGGATTACGAGCCTTAGAATAGGTTCGTATTGTGATTTGTGACTTGTACGTAAAGTTTGGTGTCATTTCGAAATGTTTAAGTATGATTCGGACGCGTTCGGCGAAGTTTGAATTTTTGAAAGATAAAAGAAAGATTTTGATCGTCAATTTGGAATTTTAATATTATTCGTGGCGTTTCGAGCCTTTGGATAAGTTTGAATAAGGTATTAGGACTTGTTAGTGTGATTGGACGGGGTCCCGAGGGCCTCGGTTGTGCTTCGGGATGGTTTCAAACCAGTTCTCTATGTGTTGCAGCTGCTGGTTTCTGATGTGTTTGGTATGCATCGCGATCGCAGAAGAAGGGTCGCGATCACGAAGAGTAAAGTGTACTGGTGGAGACTTTATTCAATGCGGTCACGGAAGGTGTCTCGCGATCGCGAAGCTTGAGTAGGAGGTTCCTCACGTTCACGTGGGTGAAGTCGTGAATGCATAGGGTTGTTGAGGATGGACTGTTGTGGGAGAGTTCTTCTACGCGATCGCGTGAGGCTTTCCGTGATCGCGTTTGAGGAAGTGCTGAGGCTGGGAGTTTATACCTTCGCGTTCGCGACGGGTGGCACACGATCGCGAAGGTTTGGATGACTGTGAATTACGATCGCGAGGTGGAGCTCGCATTCGCGTAGAAGGAATTCTGGGGTAAGTTGGTTTGGCATTCGCGATCGCGAGGTGATTTTCGCGACCGCGAAGAGGAAAGGCCTAGGTAGAATTCAATTTATTTCGGGTTTTAGCTCATTTCTTCTACTTCTCACATGGTTTGGGCGATTTTTAGAGCTGAGGTTTTCATCATCTATTGCAAGGTAAGTGATACCCACTTATTGTGAGTTAAATACATGGATTATATATGGATTTTAACATGAAAATTTGTAGAAATTATGAGATTTTGGAAGAAAACCTAAAATTTGATATTTTTGAATTTCGACCATGAAATTGGACATGGAATTAGGAATATATTATATATTTGAGTTCATGGTGTCATGGGTAATGTTTATCTTCAAAAATATTCGAAATCTGGGCATGTGAGCCACAGAGTTGACTTTGTTGACTTTTCGAGCGGAGTTGAGAATTGTTATAAATTGATTGATTAAGAGTATTGGAGTATATTTTGATTGGTTTGCATGTTGTTTGACTAATTTTGGATCGATGGGCATCGGTTTGAGGTGTTAGGGAGGCGTTGGAGCCAGTTATGGAACTTCCGAGCGAGGTAAGTCTCATATCTAACCTTGTGAGGGGGAAACTACCCCGTAGGTATTGTATTTGTTACGTGCTACCTGTTGTGGGATCCACGTACGCACGAGGTGAGGAGAGTCCGTACATGACTAATATCATGCTTATGTCCGGGTAGACTTAGGACTTTATCATGCAATATTTGTATAATCTGAACTCAACTTCTTAGTTTAATTACATAAGATTTATAAATGAAATGTGATTAGAGATCATGTTAGATCGAACCTCATCACCTTGAGCTGTTTGGCGAGATATTCGAATGTTGGTGAAAGTTATGATTACTTTATGTTCCTATTTTTATGTTGTAAACACGTAGCCCGTAATTCAATAAGTTTCTTATCTTCCTGGGGATCGGGCTGAACGCCTCGACAATATATATATATATATATATATATATATATATATATATATATATATATATATATATATATATATATATATATATATATATATATATATATATATATATATCAGGACCCAACTCCCCCTGGAGCCGCGATTACTATTTGCTACGCTATATATATATATATATATATATATATATATATATTAGATGCATCAAGGATCAGGCCGTACGACCTCGACAGTGTATGTACATGACTATATGGATCGGGCCGAACGACCTCGGCATAATTCGTGCGTAAAATCGCTAGGTGTCCGAAAATCCACGAGATTACCCTCTTAATTGAACCTGGAAATTTCATGATATTCTCTTTATAACCCGAGATCAGATATTTACTTGATGGTTCTTATTTGTTGAGATGGCATGTGGCGCTTGGGGATTTTTTTTAAACTGATGATATTTTATTAATGAATTTCGCTATCTACTGTTTCCAATTTTATTGATCCTATTGTATTTCACGCGTGCTTAAAATTCCTGCATCTTATTTATTGGACAACTAGTAAGTGTCGATATTGACCCCCTCGTCACTACTTCTCCGGGGTTAGGCTAGATACTTACTGGGTACGTGTTGATTTACATACTCATGCTGCATGTTACATCTCGTATTTTCGTACGTTAAAGTTTCGTTTTCAGTTAATCGACGTAGACTCGGGGATGAGATTATCTTGAGGTTATAAGTATTTATGCTATTTATAACAAGTGATAAGTAAGTGCCGTGAAGGATAAAGTGGAAACAAATCAAAGAAAATACGTTTCATTGAAGGTTGTCGATTTGGGATATAATACGATTCGAGCCATAATTTCCGGTATTTTTGGACTAGTGCCATACAAGGTACCCCATAACCACGATAAGTAGGGTACATAAAGTATGTTAAAAGAGAGTAGTATTTTAAGTAATTGGAGAATTCTTAATTATGTGAGTAATTGGTTAATTATTAGGTAATGGGATATTACCTAAATAATTAAGGAATTATTGGATAATGATTAAACCCCCCAACTAAGGAATTATGTGGCAACACCCCAATCCCATTTTAAGTGACTCATTATGTCTTGCATAGATGGCATATTTGGAGGGATTAGGAAGGCTTAGTCATCCAACAAGTTGGCCACACCCAAAAGCTTTCTATAATTAATAAGACTATCAACTTACTTCACATTTTTGGCAACGTAAATTCATGTGTCTTACAAACCAAATTGAATCTCTTATAGAAGAGTGTCTGATCGTGAGCTCTTTAAAGAGCAAAACAAATCCGTACCAAGAATTGATAACGTTGGTTGATTGATTTTGTAAAGCGTGAATTGCAAATTCTACGAGAATCGGTTCAGGTATGTTAAGGTTATCCCTTCTTTCTTTTGGCATGATCTATACTACACAAACGAAACGAGCAAATGCACAATTTCCATAAATAACTCTATTCATAGAAATATTAGGGGTGTCTATATTTTTGATTCCCTATGTGAATTATTATTATATCTTCTGTTCATGGGTCTCAGAAAAATACGTATTTGATAAAATTTATCCGACAAGCATGTTATTTTTATGACATTCTGAGAAACTTTTATTAACGTATTTCTTATGCATTTCATGCATTTATAGATGTACATTGACCCATGACCAGATGGCGTTATATACGTGTATATTTTATGTATATGGGATATGGGAAAAGGTTATGGCGTTATATACGCTCCACTACCTGATCAGCTGGTACATGTTGATGATTTTACCCACAGTTGCTGAGATGATATGATGGGATGCCCTCAGATGCTTGATGACGTTATGTACACCTATACACACGCATGACACGTCAATTGTATGCACGTGCATGACATTATAATGTTTCAGGATTTACAAGTCATTTAGACTTACAGGCGGAATTCTTTATTCCATGTTTCATCTATGTCTTTTGTGTACTGATTTTTATGCCTTACATACTCAGTACATTATTCGTACTGACGTCCCTTTTTGCCTAGGGATGCAGCATTTCATTCCCGCAGGTGTAGGTAAGCAAGCTGACGGTCCCCCTTCTTAGGATCCTTGATCAACGAGAGTTGGCGTGTTCCATTTGATCCAGAGCTGCTTTTGATTTTGGTACAATATGCTTGTATACATATATGGGTATGACGTGGCCCAGTCCCGTCCTTGTACAGTTGTATATTCTAATAGAGGTCTGTAGACAATATGTATAGTTAGATAGTATGTGGCCTTGCTGGCTTCCAGTTTTGGGTATATATTTGTCTATAGCAGCCTTGTCGGCTCGCCCTACGTATTCTGCACGTATATGTACATATGCCTTTTGGGCAGGTTTCCTTCATGTATATTATTCTTGTAATTCAGCAGATGTTATTCAGGTTTATATCTTAGATGAATACTTAGGGGTGTTCGACAGGTAGGGCTCAGGCACCCGTCGTGGCCCATCAGTTTGGGTCGTGACAAAAGTGGTATCAGAGCAGTTCTTTCCTAGGGTTATCTGCAGACCGTGTCTAGTAGAGTCTTGTCTATGGGTGTGTTGTGCACCACACTTATAAACAGGAGGCTACAGGACATATAGGATATTATCCTCTCTTCTTATCTTAGATTGTGCGATATAAGAATTCATGTTCCTAAAGATATGTTATATTTTCAACGATGCCTCCAAAGACTACAGCCGCCCAGAAGGGAAAGTCCGTGGCTGGTGAGACTACTAGTTGAGTGCCACGAGTTATCAGTGCTCGGGGAGAGTCTCATAGTGAGATTCTATCTCAGACTTCACATACCCCGCCCTCTCTAGAAGAGCTCCGAGGGGCACCAGCTCCAGCGCCCGCCCCTGTACGTTCAGCAGCCGAGCTAGATGCACCGGGTCAGGAGATGAGAGATTTTATTCAGCTGTTAACTCGATTAGTAGCCGCACAGGCTCGGCGTCAGGAAGTAGGTATTGGTCATGCAGATAGGTCCGTTAGTGCGAGGGTTCGTGATTTCATTAATTTGGACCCTCCGGTATTCACTGGGGCAGATCCAAGTGAGGACCCTCAGGTATTTATTGATAGAATGCAGAGGACTTTGAGGGTAATGAAGGCCACTGCGACTGACTCAGTTGAGCTAGCTTCCTATAGACTCCAAGACATTGCATTTAATTGGTACGAGTCTTGGGAATTATCCAGAGGGGAGGAAGCCCCTCCAATGGTATGGCAGGAGTTTACAGAAGTTTTTCTTCGTGATTATCTACCACCAGAGCTTAGATGGGATAGAGTTGATAGGTTCTTGACCCTTCGGCAGGGTAACATGAGTGTGCAGGAGTACAGTCTTCAGTTTGATTCGTTGGCTAGGTATGCTCCCATTATTGTATCTAAGATGGAGGATCGGGTTCACCGGTTCATGATGGGGTTAGAGCCGCACTTGCTTAACGATTGTATATCGGTCTCACTTCAGGTAGACATGGATATTTCTCGTATTCAGGCATATGCTCAGGGTGTTGAGGAGCGTAAGCAGAAATAGAGGGCCGATCGTGAGCATGATAGGGCCCAGAATAAGAGAGCGAGGTCTTCGAGTTTTTCGGGTGAGTTTCGAGGTGGTCAGCGACAACAGTACCCGAGGTATCCAGCCCAGCCATCGGCTAGCACACCCCCTCAGTTTAGCGAAAAGTGATTTGATCGTTCCACATATTCAGGGCCTGGTCAGAATTACAGGGCCTCAGGTTCTCAGTATAGGGGTGAGTCAAGTCAGATGAGGCCGCCCTTGCCACGATGTGCTTAGTGTGGTAAGCAGTATGTCAGGAAGTGCCGTATGGGGTTGGGTATTTGTTATACTTGTGGTTATCCGGTCCACGTTATGAGGGATTGTCCAACGAGAGGTGATGTAAGCATAGCTCAGCCAGCGAGATATGTAGCTAGTTCGTCATCATTAGTATGCTCCCTGGGCAAGGTTCACAAGAACCAATGAGTCGTGGTAGAGGCAGAGGCGGAGCATCTAGCTCGAGCGGTCCTCAGAACCGTATTTATGCATTAGCAGGACAACAGGATCAGGAGTCATCGCCTGATGCTGTTACAAGTATATTATCAGTCTCCTCATATGATGTATATGCACTGATTGACCCAAGTTCCACCTTATCATATGTTACTCCGTTGGTTTCTAGTAAGTTTGGAATAAAACCTGAATTGGTTAAACCTTTTGAGGTGTCTACACCTATTGGGGACTCAGTGATAGCTAAGCGAGTATATAGAGGTTGTATAATAGTAGTTCATAGTCGATCTACAGTAGCAGACCTAATTGAGTTAGATATGGTAGAATTTGATGTTATAATGGGTATGGATTGGTTGGCTTCTTGTCATGCTAACGTTGATTGTAGATCAAAGATGGCCCGATTTCAATTTCCTGGGGAACCTGTTTTGGAGTGGAAAGATAATACGGCATCGCCGAGAGGTAGATTTATTTCCTATCTCAAGGCAATGAAGATGATCGGAAAGGGCTATATTTATCACTTAGTTCAGGTTTAGGATATGAAAGTAGAGTCACCAACCATTCAGTCCATCCTTGTGGTTAATGAGTTTCTCGATGTTTTTCCCGATGAGCTTCCGGGTCTTCCGCCAGAGCGAGAAATTGAGTTTGCTATTGACCTACTACCAGATACTCATCCAATATCTATTCCTCCCTATAGAATGGCCCCCATAGAGCTAAAAGAGTTGAAGGAACAACTAAAGGACTTGCTTGAAAAAGGCTTTATCAGACCTAGTACATCACTGTGGGGAGCACCTGTGTTATTTGTGAGGAAGAAAGATGGTTCCTTACGGATGTGAATTGATTATAGACAGTTGAATAAGGTGACGATCAAGAATAAGTACCCGCTCCCAAGGATTGAGAATTTATTTGATCAGTTGCAAGGTGCCAAGTGTTTCTCAAAGATAGACTTGAGGTCCGGGTACCATCAGGTAAGGGTTAAGGAGAAAGATATTCCGAAGACAGCATTCGGGACTAGATACGGGCACTTTGAGTTTCGTGTTATGTCGTTCGATTTGACCAATGCCCTAGCAGTATTCATAGATTTGATGAACCGTGTGTTCAGACCCTTTTTAGATCTGTTTGTAATTGTATTTATTGATGATATATTGGTGTATTCTCGTTCAGAGGCTGAGAATGCAGATCATTTGCGTACTGTGCTCAGAGTTCTACAAAAAGGGAAGTTGTATGCAAAATTCTCTAAATGTGAATTCTGGTTGAACTCTGTAGCTTTCCTTGGGCATATCATTTCGGGGGAAGGTATCCGGGTTGATACACAAAAGATTGAGGCAGTAAAAACTTGGCCTATACCCACGACACCGACGGAGGTTCGTAGCTTTCTCGGTTTGGCAGGTTATTAGAGGAGATTTGTAGAGGGATTTTCTTCCCTTTCAGCACCTTTGACAAAGTTGACTCAGAAGGGAACAAAGTTTCAATGGACTGATGCTTGCGAACAGAGTTTTCAGGCATTGAAGGACAAATTAACTTCAGCACCGGTTCTAACACTCCCAGAAGGCACCGATGGTTATGTTATCTATTGTGACTCTTTGGGCATTGGATTGGGTTGTGTACTGATGCAACATGGTAAGGTTGTAGCTTATGCTTCTAGACAACTAAGAAAGCACGAGAAGAATTACCCGGCCCATGATTTAGAATTAGCTGCAGTGATTCATGCACTGAAGATGTGGAGGCATTACTTGTATAACATTCATGTTGATATCTATACGGATCATAAGAGCCTCCAGTATATCTTCAAGCAAAAGGAATTGAATTTACGTCAAAGGAGATGGTTGGAGCTACTTAAAGATTATGACGTTGATATTTTATACCATCCGGGGAAGGCGAACGTGGTAGCCGATGCCCTCAGCCGTAGATCTATGGGTAGCATGTCATATTTACAGCTAGAGAAGAGGGGAATAGCCCATGAGCTTCATCAGCTAGCTAGTCTTGGAGTTCGGTTACTGGACTCAGGAGATATTAGAATTACTATTCAGGATACGGCAACATCCTCGTTAGTAACTGAAGTGAAGGAATGCCAGTACGAGGATCCTGTGTTAGTTCATTATAAGGATACCACCACTCAGAAAGAGAAGACACCATTTGAGATTACAGAAGATGGGGTCCTCAGATATCGAGGATGATTATGTGTCCTTAATGTTGCAGGGCTGTGTCGGCAGGTTATGGGAGAAACTCACTATTCTCGTTATTCTATCCATCCAAGAGCAACAAAGATGTATCATGATATCAGGGAAGTATATTGGTGGAACAGAATGAAAAAGGATATAGCGGAGTTTGTTGCTTAGTACCCTAACTGTCAGCAGGTTAAGATTGAGCATCAAAAACCCGGTGGATTATTGCAGGCTATAGAGATTTCGACTTGGAAGTGGGAAGTAATCAATATGGATTTCATCGTAGGCCTACCTCGTACCCAGCATAAGTTCGATTCTATATGGGTGATTGTTGATAGGCTTACAAAATCAGCCCATTTTCTGCTCGTTAGGACTATATATTTCGTAGAGGCTTATGCAAGGCTTTATATTAAGGAGATAGTACGACTGCATGGTGTCCCTGTATCTATTATCTCGGATAGAGGAGCTCAATTTATAGCTACCTTTTGGAGGTCCTTCCAAAAAGGATTGGGGACTCAGGTAAGTCTTAGTACAACATTTCATCCCCAGACAGATAGTCAGGTTGAGCGTACTATTCAGACACTTGAGGATATGTTAGGGGCTTGTGTGATAGACTTCAAGGGTAGCTGGGATGATCATCTGCCGCTCGTTCATGAATAGTAAGAGTCAAGAGTCAGATTCATGAACAGTAAAGGTCGTTCATGAATAGTAAAAGTCATTTTGTAATATTATAAATAAGTCTTTCGATTATGAAATAAGAGAGGCTACATCTTCAGGCCAAGGGCTTCTCTCTCCTCTCTCTTCTCTCCTCTTCTCACAAGAAATACTTACAGATAAAATACTTAAAGATAAAATAGGCCACCCTGCACTGGTTACGATACCAGGTGGGACACCTGGTGCAAGCTTTCGGAATCGTGTAATCCCCTTTCCCTTCACATATGTCGCTGGCTGACTGGCCATGTTTGAGACCAAACTTACCAAGATTTATTTAGGTGTGAGGTGTAACATCATCTCCCCCTTTGGAATAGTCATCCTCGAATGTTGGATCACAACCCATCATGATTACCTCATTATTGCCTCTCATAGCTTGGAAAAATCTGGTTATGTAGATTTCATTTGTTCTTTCATTTCCCACGTCATTTCTTCCTTACTATTGTTCCTACAAAGCACTTTAATTGAAGCCACTTCTTTAGTTCACAACTTTCGGACTTGACGATCTAGAATGGCCACCAGAACTTCTTCGTAGGATAGATCTCATGTAACATTAATAACTTCAAGAGGGGTAGCTTCTTGTAAGATTCGATATGGTCTGATATATCAGGGGATGAGTTTGCCTCTTTTACCAAACCTCATCAACTTTAATAGGTGACACCTTCAAGAACACCTAGTCTCCTATAGCGAACTCCAAATCTCGTCGCCGACTATCTGAGTAAGATTTTTTCCTGCTCTGAGCGGTCAATAATCGATTTTGAATTGTTTTCACCCTTTTCCCCAGCTTGTTGCACAAACTCAGGGCCTGATAACTTTGTTTAACTAACCTCTAACCGTCCTATAGGCGATATGCATGTTCGTCTATGTAAGGCCTCATATGGTGCCACCCGAATGCTGGAATGGTAGCTGTTTTGTAAGAAAATTTGATGAGTGATATACGATCATCCTAATCACTCTCGAAGTCTAGAACATTGGCCCGTAACATGTTCTCGAGTGTTTGAATAGTTTGCTCGGCCTGGCCATGGGTATAATCTATGAAAAAATATTAGCCTTTGAAATAACAGAAATAATAGACCAAAATTGGACAGAACTAATCATACCAGAAACAGATTTATATGAACTAGACCTATATTTTGATAGCATATAATGAATCATACATATCTACAATACTGGCAACAAACTACAGAAAATATAAATTTACTAAAAAATCTAATAGAAAATAATATAGAAGACTATCAAAGAACCCAAGATATAGAATATATAGAATATGTATTAGAATGCATATCAGAAATAATTAGACTAATTCCACTACAAAGAGAATTTTATGAAAAAGCTCTTAGATCAGACTAACTAACAAATGAAACCAATTAACAACGAAAGAGACACTAAAAATGGTAAAGAAGAAACAAAAATGGAACAAATATTAATAAAAAACTTAAGATGTTGTAAAAATAAAACAGCACCACAATTTGGATGTACAGATAAATATTATAATAAAAAATGGAAAACAAAGAAATATAATAAATACAAGTCAAAATATAAAAATAAAAAACCAAGAAAAAGATATTATGTAAAAAATTATCAGAATAAAAGACCATTTAGACCAAAAAAGAAATTAACAGAATGTACTTGTTATAACTGTGGAAAATTAGGACATATAGCTAAAGACTGTAAAGCACCTAGAAACTTAAAGAAAAAACAAATAACTGAAATCATAATTGATGATGAAGAATATATGCAAATGGAATATATAGACTATGAACTAGATAGTGAAGATAGTGTATATGAAATATCAGATATAGAAGATGAAATAGGAGATGAAATAACTAAAGAAGATGATGAAACCTAATGACTGAAAAAGAAATAAAAATAATAACACGAGAAGAATATAAAGATGAAGAATCCTCAGAACAAAAGTATCTGCTAATCCTGCTTCATTCCATTCTTTTATGTTCATAGTCTATATATTCCATTTGCATATATTCTTCATCATCAATTATGATTTCAGTTATTTATTTTTTTTTAAGTTTCTAGGTGCTTTACAGTCTTTAGCTATATGTCCTAATTTTCCACAGTTATAACAATTACATTCTGTTAATTTCTTTTTTGGTCTAAATGGTCTTTTATTCTGATAATTTTTTACATAATATCTTTTTCTTGGTTTTTTATTTTTATATTTTGACTTGTATTTATTATATTTCTTTGTTTTCAATTAGAAATTATTATATTTACAATAGACAAAGTAAAAATAATCCAGAATGAATTAGAAAAATTATATAATGATAACCCTCTAAAAGGTTGGAATAAACATAAAACAAAAATAAAAATAGAATTAATAGAAGAAAACAGCATAATAACACAAAAACCTTTAAAATATAACTTTGATGACTTAGCAGAATTCAAAATGCATATAAATAATTAGATAACAATTACATACAAGAAAGTAATAGTAAACATACAAGTCCAGTCTCTTTGTCTTTTGAACCAATTTTTTTATTGTAGGTACTTCAAATATTTTTTCGACACTGAGGTCTAATTCTTTTCCTTTTATTTGTTCAAATATACTATTATCAAATATAATCTTTTGTTCTGAGGATTCTTCATCTTTATATTCTTCTCGTGTTATTATTTTTATTTCTTTTTCAGTCATTAGGTTTCATCATCTTCTTTAGTTATTTCATCTCCTATTTCATCTTCTATATCTGATATTTCATATACACTATCTTCACTATCTAGTTCATAGTCTATATATTCCATTTGCATATATTCTTCATCATCAATTATGATTTCAGTTATTTACAGAATGGATAAAAGGAAGTGAAAAAATCACACAAAAATTAGAAAATATAAGTAAAAATACAACTACTCAATTAGAAATTATTATATTTACAATAGACAAAGTAAAAATAATCCAGAATGAATTAGAAAAATTATATAATGATAACCCTCTAAAAGGTTGGAATAAACATAAAACAAAAATAAAAATAGAATTAATAGAAGAAAACAGCATAATAACACAAAAACCTTTAAAATATAACTTTGATGACTTAGTAGAATTCAAAATGCATATAAAAGAATTATTAGATAACAATTATATACAAGAAAGTAATAGTAAACATACAAGTCCAGCATTTATAGTAAATAAAGAGAAACGGAAACAAAGAAGCAATACTACAAAAGTGTTTGACGTAAGGCTGGAGCAAGGAAATTTGCTGAAGAAAGTAGTTGAATCAATCAAATGAAGCCAACTTCTTTTACTTGCCACATATGTTTTGCCTTCAAGGCTTGGACTCCACCAGATTCGCCCTGGTATATATCCTTCCGCCTCCTCGAAGGCTTTCAGTACTACCACTGCGATTGCAACTTGCCGAGGGGCATAAACCTTAGCAACATGTCCCAGATTGCTATGATGTTCGACATTGTCACCAGCAAGATTGATGACCAGACGGGTTCGGTTAATTTCATGTGTGAATGCCCTCATATGCTATTCTTATCCGTCTTTCACCTTCTTCTGTTTCTATGCATTTTTTATTGAATCACAGTGGTCCAAGCTCCATTGGGGATACATGTACCACTAACATACATGGTCTAGTTAATTTCTGCTTTCCTTCAGATATTTGTGTATTTTCTTAATTTTTATGGTCCTTTGTATGCATTTTCATGTAGTTGCTACATCTGTGACCGAAGAAGGTGTGAGATTCTCCACAAGAGGTGCCATTGATACAGCAAGTTCTTTGCACGCAGAATACTTCAGTGTCACAATCCAATCTCCGCTATATGTCGTGATGGCGTCCAACATCGCCATTAGGCAAGTCAACGGTGAACTATTAAACTTAATTACTCATTCTATTGCTTTTGAAAAATTATGGATTTTATTAAGTAAAGAAAATTAGACATAGAAAACCATAAAAGTATGAAGCATTAATAATACATAAAAGAAAAGATTAACGATATTAGATAAAAACTATAAACATCTAGTAAAAACTCCGAAAATTCGGTGTCACAAGTGTGTGCGCAACTACAAGGGAGTACAATAATAATACAACATCTATCTGAAATACAAGATAGACAAGATAAAGTAAATAAACATGATGAAGACTCTGTGTGTTGCGGATCGTGACATGAAATACAACTCACCAAATGTCCTCTTGGCAACTGCGCCTACGCGCCCAAATGACCATCAGAAATATACCTGCACGATGAGTGCAGAAGTGCAGTATCACGACCCAAACCGATGAGCCGCGACGGGTGCCCGAGTCCTACATGTCGAACACTCCTAAGCATTCGTCTAAGATAAAAACCTGAATAACATCTGCTGAATTACGAGAATAACATACATGAAGGAAACTTGCCCAAAAGGCATATGTACATATACGTGCAGAATACGTAGGGCGAGCCGACAAGGCTGCTATAGACAACTATATACCCAAAACTGGAAGCCGGCAAGGCCACATACTATCCAATTATACATACGGTCTACAGACCTCTATTAGAATATACAACTGTACAAGGACGGGACTGGGCCACGTCATACCCATATATGTATACAAGCATATTGTACCAAAATCAAAAGCAGCTCCGGATCAAATGGAGCACGCCAACTCTTGTTGATCAAGGATCCTAAGAAGGGGGACCGCCAGCTTGCCTACCAGCACCTGTGGGCATCAAACGCAGCGTCCCCAAGCAAAAAAGGACGTCAGTACGAATAATGTACTGAGTATGTAAGGCATAAAAATCAGTACACAAAAGACATAGATGAAACATGGAATAAAGAATTGCGCTTGTAAGTCTAAATGACTTGTAAATACTGAAACATTTATAACGTCATGCACGTGCATACAATTGTCGTGTCATGCATGGGTATAGGTGTACATAACGTCATCAAGCCTCTGAGGGCATCCCATCATATCATCTCGACCACTATGGGTAAAATCATCAACATGTACCAGCTGATCAGGTGGTGGTGCGTATATAACGCCATAACCTTTTCCCATATCCCATATCCCATATCCCATATACGTATAATATATGCGTATATAATGCCATCTGGTCATGGGTCAATGTACATGTATAAATGCATGAAATGCATAAGAAATACATTAATAAGATTTTCTCAGAATGTCATAAAAATAATATGCCTGTCGGATAAATTTTATCAAATACGTATTTTTCTGAGACCTGTGAACAGAAGATATAATAATAATTCACATAGGGAGTCAAGAATATAGACACCTCTAATATTTCTATGAATAGAGTCATTTATGGAAATTGTGCATTTGCTCGTTTCGTTCGTGTCGTATAGATCATGCCAAAAGAAAGAAGGAATAACATTAACATACCTGAACCGATTCTCGTAGAATTTGCAATTCACGCTTTACAAAATCAATCAACCAACGTTACCAATTCTTGGTACGGATGTATTTTGCTCTTTAAAGAGCTCACGATCAGCCAATCTTCTATAAGAGATTCAATTTGGTTTGTAAGACACATGAATTTACGTTGCCAAAAATGTGAAGTAAGTTGATAGTCTTATTAATTATAGAAAGCTTTTGGGTGTGGCCCACTTGTTGGATGACTAAGCCTTCCTAATCCCTCCAAATATGCCATCTATGCAAGACATAATGAGTCACTTAAAATGGGATTGGGGTGCTGCCACATAATTCCTTAGTTGGGGGTTTAATCATTATCCAATAATTTCTTAATTATTTAGGTAATATTTCATTACCCAATAATTAACCAATTATCCACATAATTAAGAATTATCTCCAATTACTTAAAATACTACTCTCTTTTAACATACTTTATGTACCCTACTTATCGTGGTTATGGAGTTCCTTGTATGGCACTAGTCCATAAATACCAGGTATTATGGCTTGGATCGTATTATATCACAAATCGACAACCTTCAATGAAACTTATTTTCTTTGATTCATTTCCACTTTATCCTTCACGACACTTATTTATCGCTTGTTATAAATAGCATAAATGCTTATAACCTCAAGATAATATCATCCCCGAGTCTACGTCGATTAACTGAAGACAAAACTTTAACGTACGAAAATGCGAGATATAACATCCTTCCCCCCTTAGAAACATTCGTCCTCGAATGTTTTAACTCCCCGGGATCTATATAAACTTCGGCAGAGTCACCTTTGTAACAATACTACTACCAATTATTCTTGTAGAAACTCAATAATTCAACGTCACATAGGACAACAATCATCAGTAACGACAATGACCTCACACGACCAATGACAATAACTACCACAAGAATCCATACACGTACCTTAAGGTTGTGATGTCTCGGTCGGATCCTTCTCTAGAAGAGGAAATAAGTGAGGATATCTAGACTTCATCTCTTCTTCGGCCTCCCAAGTCATTTCTTCCACATTGTTGTTTCTCCAAAGTACTTTTACCAAAGCTATGTCTTTAGTTCTCAATCTCCGAACCTGTCTGTCTAATATAGCAATGGGAGCTTCTTCATATGATAGCTGCTCTGTGACCTGAATGTCGTCAACTGACACGATTCTGGAAGGATCTCTGATACATTCATGGAGCATAGACACATGAAAGACTGGATGTACAGACTCCAAGTCCGAAGGCAAGTCTAACTCATATGCTACCTGGCCTACCTTGCGTATGATCCTATATAGTCCAATGTACCGAGGGCTAAGTTTTCCTTTCTTACCGAACCTCATAACACCTTTCATCGGCGATACCTTTAGGAATACCCAGTCATCAACCTGAAACTCCAAGTCTCGCCGTCGATTATCCGCATAAGACTTCTGACGGCTTTGAGCTGCTAATAGCCTTTCCTGTATAAGCTTAATTTTCTCGATTGCCTGTTGTACCAATTCTAGTCCTACTAACGTAGTTTCCCCAACATCGAACCACCCTATAGGCGACCTACACTTCCGTCCATAAAGAGCTTCCTATGGAGCCATCTGAATACTTGAATGGTAGCTATTACTTTATTAGTTTATTCCCGCCAATAGATGTTCAGCCAATTGCGTTTGTTGACTGTGGTGACCCACCCATTTAGCGCGTGTAGTATTTAACGGTAAATATGACTTTTAAATTTGATCTTTTGATGTTTATATAGGCTATTATTAGAGTTTTAGATATAGGATAAGTTAATGCGCTTATGAGCTATCTAGCACCGACTCAACCTAATAATATTTCCCAACACCTCGAAAGCCCTATGATTGAACTATGATGTGGATGATTATTCGATGCTAATTACCCAATTCTAGCTAGGAAAGTGCATAGATACCTTATTTTTATGTCACCATTTAACATATACCTTAATTTTATTCGGACGTATTTTTACAAATTATTTAACTGCTACCCATCTAATAGTAAATTAATAATATTTGAATAAAAATACCCCCAACTTAAACAAGGAAAAGAGTCTTCTTTCATAGTGTAGTACAATTGAGTTTCTTTTATCTCTATTCTTTGGATAACAGTACGATCAGGTATTTGTGTTTTATTTTTCTATTAATGGACATAAACTTCAGACCAGACTTGAAAATATGAACTTAAAGAAATATAGTTTAATTGCATATGTGCTTCCTCCCTTTCTGCTTTGTTGAGACGAGACGTCACTCCATTTTTAATGGCGCACTTCATTTCTTCTTTTCCGTTTTTTAACATGAAAACTTGAACTTATTATCGGTCTAAATTTCTCTTTTATTTTTTATCTTACATTAAAATTCTTCTAAGTATACATTATTCATTTTCGATCAAACATTTAGGATGTCTGAAGTAAGGCTTGGAAGTTCTTAACTTCATACATATTTGAAGTTAGGCTTGAAAATTCTCAACTTCGGACATAAATGACTGAAGTTAGGTTTGAAATATCCCAACTTCGAACATAAATATATAAAGTTAGGCTTAGAATTTGTCAGCTTCACGTAAATGTCTGAAGTTTGGCTTAGAATTTCTCAACTTCTGTAGGGGTAAAACTGATTTATAACGGATGGTTAAATGGTAACATGACACGTGGAATCGATGATAGGCAAATGACGAATCGGGGAACAACCAATACTGGATACAACGAGTGTAACCGATTTCGGGTAAATCCCGAAAAGAGCGTAGTAGGTGGTAGAAGTTCAAAGGTTTGCCGTCGGAGAGCATTCAATGAGAGAATATTCACTAATAATAAATAAGAGACCGTTGCAGAGAATATTTGCATTCAAGGCCTGCTGTTACATGTTCATCAATGACTCTTTTATTATCATTTAAGAGGAGCTTCATCCTAAGATCTTATTTTTCTAGGTAGAGCAATAAATAGCAGGGTCAGCAGCCATTGCACATGAAACTTTCTACATACAACAACTTTATTTTACTACTTTTGCTCTCAATTCAATAACTTTCTTTGCACTTTATCGTTATTTTCACTTTTGCTCTTGGAGACGTTGAGTTCGGAGCCAGGCTTGTTATCTTCTTTAATTTCAATTGCTAAATCTTAACTTTAGTCCTATCTTTTTATTATTTTTAGATCAAATCAATTCGCTTGTGTATAAACCACGTAATAAATTTAAATGTACTGTTTTACGGGTAAATATTTGGCGCCCACCGTGGGGCATAGACACCTGCGCAATTGCTTTGATTCTTTCATTTATTACTAACTAGTTTTGTTTTTTACCTTAGTAAAAATCAGATATGGCAGCTAATGATGTCAACAACACACACAACATTAAGACACACGAGGACTTATCCTAACGGGATGACTCAATCAGTGAGACTCACAATGAAGGGGATGAGACGACCCTGGTTCGAGAAGATTAGTACCCTTGGCATGTGCGGGAATCTACTCCCGATGATGCGGAGGAGGAACATGTCGTGGAAACGGTTAAACTCCTGAGAGAACAGTAGAAAGTGATCATGAATCACCTCTCAAGGTAGAATCGGGTGATGACGGAGTTAAAACAAGCATTGTCAGGCGCCTCCAATAACTCAAACGGAAGGGGCCCGATTCTTCCTAGTGTTCCTGCAAACCAAACGGCTCAGAGAGTCGATAACAGCACCCAAAGGGGTGAAGTCAGTTTCGACGAAGCCGGAGGGACCGATAGCGGATCTGGGAATAACAACGGGAATGAACCCTTCAAAACCGAGCTCATGAGGTTTATGAGGGAGATGAACGAACAAGTGGATCAGAATGCGAAGGAGTTTCACGCTCGGATAGATCAGATTTCGGGCGCACCACTAGTGCTAAAGGGTCCAGATTAGAAAAAATACACACAGTTGCCATTTAAACCAAGCGCAGCACTAGAACGAATTCCAAAGAGGTTCAAGATGCCGGACATACCAAAATAAAATGGGACTTCGGATCCACAGGAGCACATCACAGCCTACACCATGGTTGTGAAAGAAAACGATTTGGCTCAACATGAGATCGAGTTGGTCTTCTTGAAGAAGTTTGGTGAAACCCACCCTCACAAAGGGGGACCTGACATGATATTCTCTCTTACCTAAGCATTCAATTGACTCTTTTGAGATACTTGTAGACTCGTTCATTAAGGCTCATGCCGGAGTAAGGAAGGTTCAGGTCAGAAAGGCGGACATATTCAGGATTGCGCAGGGCATATCCGAACTACTATGGGAATTTGTGATCCGGTTCCAGAAAGGAAAGATGCCACTACTGGTGGTTCCAGATGAGTGGCCAGCGGGGGCATTCACATAGGGTCTCAATCCGCTGAGTTCCGATGCCTCCTGGAAACTGAAAGAGAGCTTGCTCGACTTTCAAGAAACCACTTGGGCAGATGTCCAAAGCCGCTATGAGTCGAAAATCAGGATAGAAGACGATCAGCTTGGGTTTTCGGTTTCAACCAAGGGACGGGGCCGAGAAATAAATCAGGACAAATTTAAAAACAACTTTGATGCGGGTCCGTTGTTCTCTAGAGGTCATTTTCTGCCATACAAAAGAATTGATGGGCGTAGGAGCGAAGGGTTCCAGTCATCAGATAGGTTTACTTCCGACAGAATAGCCGATTGTAACCAGAATAACATGTCGCTAGAGGAGAAGGAGGTGACAGGGGCTCGAGACTCCACATACCCCAGGTTGTCAGATTACAACTTTAACATCAGCTTGGTAGAGTTGGTATCGACAATCACTATTAGAAATCTGAGAAAATCCGACCGAGGCGTACCGACCAACGTTGGTCGGTCAACAAAAGCGACCAGAAAACTGTCCAAAGTGGACGGAAACTACCAAAAAAATATTTTATATTTTTTTAAAATTACATACTGACCGATATCGGTCGGTATATTGGTCAAATATTTGACCGCAATGGTCAGACTTGCTTAGTCAAAGCACTTTTTTGATAATCGACCAACATCGGTCAGTTAGGTGGACCCATATTTCTAAATTTTAATAATTATATTATTATTTAAAATATTTTATAAAATTTATATTTGAAGTTACCGACCAACGTAGGTCGGTTATTACAGGAGAAGATTTTACCGACCAACTTTGGTCGGTAGCTGTAATTTTTGGAAAATAACCGATTAACTTCGGTCGGTTCATAGGTCAAACATGGTCAAACTTTTGAATCACATTAAAATTTACTTTCTAAATAATATAAATATAACCATTAACACTTTATTTTGTAATACAAATAATGAATACACTAACATATACTATAACAAGCTATATATAGTTAAAGTAGTACAACGAAGTGTGTGTGTGTGTGTGTGTATATATATATATATATATATATATATATATATATATATATAGTATTACAGTAGTACAACGAAGTGTGTATATATATATATATATATATATATATATATATATATATATATATACATACACACACTTCGTTGTACTACTTTAACTATATATGTATAGCCGTATCTAAGAATGCGAAGCGCTAGGGCTACAGGGTCGGGTTTTTTTGGGGATAGACTTGTGAAGAAGCAATAATCTAATTAGTATAATTGATCATCATCAAATATATATATTTATAAATTGATTCATCGATTTATAACTTAGATGCATCGATGAATATTAAAAACAAAACGTCTCGACCTATATCAATGGATATTAAAAACAAAACGTCTCGACCTATATCGATTAATCTATGACATGCATTATTAGTGATGAATGAAAAAATTAAAGAACAATACTAAACTTCTTTGACATGTATATATGTATCACAAATTAAATAAACAAAAGAAGCTATTAGATAACGAGTTAATACAAATGTCACGACCCAATTCTCCCTCTGTAAGACGTCGTGACGGCACCTAGTCCCTACGACTAGGTAAGCCTAACAAAATGCGGAGATAACAAAAATGGAAGTAAAACTTAACAACTAACTGCAACAGATAACTAAATAACTGGTAACAATGCCGCTCGACATGTACAATAACCAACACTCTAGTAATACACAGTATTCCCAAAACCCGGAACATCAAAAGTCATAAGCTACAGAAGGAAACTAGTATCTCTATACACTAGAGTCTAATAAAAGAAGTACGCTAGGTAAATGACATAGGAGAGAATAGAGGGAGACTTCGAGGTCTGCGGACGCGAGCAGATGTACCTTGAAGTCTCCGGAACAGCAGCAAATGCACAACTAATAGCGGGGCTGGTATGATGAACCTGGATCTCACAAAAACATGTGCAGAAGAGTAGCATGAGTACACCACAATGGTACCCAGTAAGTGACAAGCCTAACCTCGGTCGGGTAGTGACGAAGTCAGGTCAGGCCCACTAGTAAATAATAAATAAGGCAGGAGAATATACAGTATAATGAGAGACTAGAATTTAACAAAATGAAACACAGCAAGGCAACAGTACAACACACAGGGGTAAACAGCAGGGGATCTCCCGAGATACTGTCTCGTAGTCCCAAAATAAATATATAGGGAGAACTCCCGAGGTATCGCCTCTTAGTCTCAAAAGTAAATATGCAGGGAGAACTCCTGAGGTACCGCCTCGTAGTCTCAAAAGTAAATGTGTAGGGAGAACTCCCAAGGAACCGCCTCGTAGTCTCAAAAGTAAATGTGGAGGGAGAACTCTTGAGGAAACCGCCTCGTAGTCTCAAAAATAAATATGCAGGGAGAACTCCCGAGGTACCGCCTCGTAGTCTCAAAATAAATGTGCAGGGAGAACTCCCGAGGTACCGCCTTGTAGTCTCAAAAGTAAATGTGCAGGGAGAACTCCTAAGGAACCGCCTCATAGTCTCAAAAGTAAATGTGCAGGGAGAACTCCCGAGGAACCGCCTCGTAGTCTCAAAAGTAAACACACAGCTCAAACCGATAAATACAACAGTTAACAACAAGATTTCTACAGTTATACTGATAAAGAAAAAGGAAAAACAAGAAATCAACTAGGCATGCTTCACAAAGTTCAAATAAGCAGTTAAAGCACATAGACATGCGATATTAGACTAAACAGGATAACTACACATATTGAAATAACTCAATTAAGAATGAAAAACAAACTAATACTCATTTAAACAGTATAACTCAAATTGAAGGAAAAACATGTTGCTACTTAGTAAAATAAATCGGGTTTTACAACAAATAGCCTGTGTACGTACTCGTCACCTCACGTACACGGCGCTCACATATCAAAATAGTACCAAATCCTAAGGGGATTTCCCCCACACAAGGTTAGGCAAGCCACTTACCTCGAACCAAGCTCAATCAATCGGTAACAATGCCTTTTTCACGAATATCCGACTCCGAATGGCCCAAATCTAGCCAAAATCAATTACATACCATAATTACAACTATAAGAAACTAATCTAATTAATCAAATCAAAGCTAAAGCAAGAAATTAGAAAATCGCCCCCAAAAGCCTCCCCGGGCCCACGTCTCGGAATCGGGTAAGAGTCACAAAATTTGAACACCCATTCACTCACGAGCCCGGTTATGTAATTTGTTTTGGAATACGACCTCAATTTGAGGTCTAAATCCCCATTTTACAAAAATCCCTAATTCTACCCAAACCCCTCAATTTCCACTATGAAAACGCAAGATTTTTGGTTGAAATCTTAGGAAATGTAGTGAAAGATTGAAAGAAACTAGTTTAGAATCACTTACCAATGATTTGGGGAAGAAAGCTTCTTTGAAAAATCGCCTCTAGGGTTTCTTGTTTTGAAATTTTGAGAGAATAACCAAAATCCTGTCTAAGTCCCATTTTGATCAGTTGCAAATGTCGCATTTGTGACCTCGGATTCGCAAATGCGAAGAAACAGTTACAAAAGTGAAGTCCTCCCATCTATGCTTTCATCGCATTTGCAATGACTTGTTCACAAATGCGAACATTGATCTTCCGCATTTGCGACCAAATTGATCGCAAATGCGACCAAGCCTGCCCCAGCCCACCTTCGCAAATGCGAACTCTGGCCTCCCCGCAGTTGCGACCTCTTGATCGCAAATGCGAACTTATGCTGACCCAGGTACTCTTCGCAAATGCGAAGAATTTGCTAGCAAATGCGAGCCTGTCAAGATTGGGGAATGTTCGCAAATGCAAACACTGATCTCGCAATTGCGAGATCAAACACCAGTTACCAGAAATTGCAGAACCAGCTGAGTTTTCTAAGTCTAAACCACTCCGTAGCCTATCCGAAACTCAGCCGAGCCCTCGGGGCTCCAAACCAAACATGCACACAAGTCTAAAAATATCATACGAACTTGCTCGCGCGATCAAATCGCCAAAATAATACCTAGAACTATGAATCGGACCCCAAAATCAAATGAAATTTTCAAGAAACTTTAGAATTGCTATATTGACAACCGGACGTCCGAATCACGTCAAATCAACTCTGTTACACACCAAATTTGACAGATAAGTCATAAATGTAGTATTGGACTTATACCGGGTTCCGAAACTAAAATACGGACCCGATATCAATAAAGTCAAATATTGATCAAACATTTTAAAGTCATTAAGCCTTTAACTTTCAAATTTCAACAAAGTATGATAACTCGAGCTAGGGACTTCCGAATTCGATTTCGGGCATTCGCCTAAGTCCCAAATCACATACGGACCCACCGAGACCATCAAAATACGCATTCGGGTCTGTTTGCTCAAAATATTGACCGAAGTCAACTCAAATAGATTTTAAGGCAAATATTTCATATTTTCTCAATTTTTAACATAAAAGCTTTGCGAAAAAATACCCGGACTGTGCACGTAAATCGAGGAAGGCTAAAATGAGGTATTTAAGGTTTTAAAGCGCAAAATTAGGTTCTAAAACATAAGATGACCTTTCGGGTCATCACGTTCTCCACCTCTAAAATAACCGTTTGTCCTCGAACGAACATACAAAAGTACTTGAGGTGGTGAAAAGGTGGGGATATCTACTCCGCATGTCTGACTCGGACTCCCAAGTGGCTGCCTCGATGGGCTAACCTCTCCACTGCACTCGGATTGAAGGATAAATTTTCGACCTCGACTGACAAACCTACCGGGCTAGAATAGTCACCATCTCCTCCTCGTAAGTCAAATCCATGTCCAACTGGACAGAGCTGAAATCTAACACGTGAGATGGATTGTCGTGATATTGTTACCTCCCATGTTTTCGTACGTGAAATTACGCCATAAGTAAATTAATGAAAGCTCGAAAATGAGATGTTACATCCCGCATTTTCGTATGTTAAAGTTTCGTCGTAAGTTAATTCACGTAAGTTCGGGAATGAGATTATTTTGAGATTATAAGCATTATGCTATTTCAAACAAGTATTGAGTAAATTCATGAAGGTGAAAGGGTAAGAAAATCGAAGGAAATGAATTTCGTCAAAATTTGACATTTTGGGACAAAATACGGTCTAAGCTATAATACCCAGAAATTATGGACTAGTGCCATACAAGGTATCACATGACCATGATAGTGAGGTGTATAAGGTGTGCTAAAAATGAGCAATATTTTAAGTAATTTGAAATAATTCTTAATTATGTGAATAATTGGGTATTATTGGTTAATGGGAGATTAACGAGTTAATTAAGGAATTGGTGGATAAGTCCTTAACCTTAGCGTGGCAGCCCACCAATCCAACATTATGACTCTTATATTATAAGTGAAAGGTGGCATAATTGAGTAGATTATGTGACATTAATCATCCTAGTGGGGCCCACACCTAAAAGGTTAAAGGCAACCATTCAAATTCACAAAATTATTTGCTTTCATCTACTAAATGAAGAAGGAAAGCTTCAGCAAAGCTAATGGTTTGTAATAGCAACGTAGTTGCTCCAAACATTCCATACGAAGACCATATAATACTGTAACAACTCATTCAAAAATGTTAGCAACGTGAATTTTGCTACAAAAACCATACGAGACTACGTAATGTTATGGCAACGGGATTTTGCGATTCTAAGGGAGTACGGTGCAATCGTTATAAAGAATATCATACGGATTTTCCCTGTAACACCCCCAAAATTTTTGAAGTATTGAAGTGTACAACCGCGTAAAATTTCGTAAATGAATTCAAGGTTTCGTGGTGCCGGAGTAGGTATACGTGGCTCGGATCTTTTGGGTTGAACAATGCATCGAAAAGTAAAGGAAAATATTTGGCGGAAAAGCGCATTTATGCGGTCCATTATGCGACCGCATAATCATTCTGCGGGCCGCATAATGGCCGCAGAAGTGAGGCAGGAGAGGGTTAATCTGGGAGCAATTATGCGGTCGACTATGCGACCGCATAACTGTTCTGCGGTGCATTATGTGACCGCATAACAGTTATGCGGACCTCATAGTGATCGCAGACTCAGACAGATTTTTTGGTCATTTTGGACACCAATTATGCGACCAATATGCGGTCCGCATAACCATCATGCGGTCGCATATGCGACCGCAAAATCTGTTCCGGAGCTCCATTTTTGAGTTTTTAAAATCCGACCCTACTTCATTAAATACACTCTTTGGGCCATTTTTGAGCAAAAATCTGATGTTTTAGAGAGAAGGGAGAGTGTTTTAGAGATAGTGGAAACCCTAGGCTAATTATTCATCAAGTCTTGCTCAGATCTTGGAATATTAACAAGGAAAACCCACAAGATCTTCATCTAAAAGATAAGGTTCCATACCCTAGTTTTCAATTTCGAATTTGGATAAAAGATGGTTGATTTGGAGTATGATTCTTGGGTATAAGAGCATTATTTATACATGCTTTTACTAATAAGGTTTGTGGGAAGATTGTTGAGCTCAAATAAGTAAAGATTGAGTTGTGGAGTGAAGGAAATCTTGTAGAAGAACCTTGTAGTTAGATTTGCACACCTAGTGTTTGATAAAATATTCAAATGAGCTGAGATCATGAATATCTTCCTAATAATGGTTCAATTTTTGTTATGTCTCAAAATAGATTGGGATTGCTAGAATTTCCGGAACGTTGTAGTAATTTAAGGAAAGATCCAAGCAAGGTATGTTGGCTAAACTTTCTCTCTTGGAATTGAATTCCATAATGTTTCCGTAAGTTTCAAAGTATGGGTTGCGTATTAAAAGATTATGGCCTTGAGTCGCGTTTCAATGAAATATAGTATGCCAAATTGTGTGAGAAAATCTCAATATTCTTAAGACTCTTAGTTGCTCATATGTGTACCTAAAGTCTTGATTTGGAAATGTCTTATTGTTGATAATCTATAAAGATGGTTGGAAGTGAAATAAGTTAATTGGGAATATAGAGTGTGGCCAACATGCCAAGAATTTAAGTTATGATTATGGCTAGTAGTGCAAATGATTTGAGAAGATGCGATAAAGAATATGAAATGAGCCTCGACTCAATTGTTTTTAAAAAAATGACTTCGAAGCTAGAATTGCCTAAAAGCTTTTGTACTCAATTCATGCCCATCAGTGGCTGCTTTAACTAATGCTTTACTTTATAAATATATCCGGTGTGATTTGAGTTCTATATACTCATGTGTTGAAATTGTACATTGTCAATTTTGGGGAAGAGTATTGCAAGAATAAATGGTGTATTGATTGTTTATGATTTTTCATGTGTGTTTATATTGTTGGTTGGTATGCCTTATTCTTTGGGAAGAAACTATTCGTGTTTGAAGTTCCCATTTCAAATAGATTTGAAGTTTATGATTTCTGAAATATTCTATATGTTGATATTTGATGGTGATCTTTGAAATTGAAAGAGGTGAAAGTATGAAATATGAAATACGACCATCGTGCCAGGAATAAAGAATCTTGTGAATGGCCTAATGAACCAAGGAAATATTGTCGTTGTGAATGACTGGAAATACTAATGAGAATTTATACAATGTGAAAGATGTTGAGGTGAGTACAATGGTATTTATGATATTTTTGTTTGCAAATCAAATCAAAAATATTTTTGGGAGCATCATTAGCAATACCGAGGAAGGGTGGGTCATAAGGCCTACACTTGAAACTACACGTGCCGGTGTAGGGGTGGATTTGGGATGAAATTGGAACCTTTGGAAAATTGTGATATTATTCCTCTTAATTGGGATGAAACTGTACTTTTGTGGATTGGAAAAGTCAACCCGCACGACATATGTGGGAAGGCGGCCTAGCTGATCGGGTGGAGATCAGACGCCATATTGCGCATATGGTAGTACTACTCTTGGTAACAACTTTCTTTCGCATCACATGTCAAACCACATTGTTCGTGGGTAGATGGCCTAGCCGATCGGGCGTGATCAGACTCTATGCTAACAAAGACGGTGGTATATCGGTGCTAATGATCTCCCAACAAAAATTGTATACGAAGTTCGTATTTTGAAAATTATTATGTTTTAACTGAACATTTGGATATTGTTGATTATGACTTGATGTTTCTATGTGTTGCCTTTTCTTATATGGGCATTCTATTTTGAAAGAGGACTTTTAGCTATGCACACAAGTGCTATTCGACAGTACTAACATCTTTTTTGCCGGGGGCGCTGCATCTTTAATGGATGCAGGTAGTTCTACAGCAAGCGACATTGATCAGTGATAGCAGTGCACTCTTTTCACCTGATTTGGTGAGCCCCACTTCATTTTGAGGTATAGCCGGGGCCTTGTTGTCGGGCTCCGTAGACAGATTGTTGGTTATGGTTGATGTTGGGAATTGAACTAGAAATGTTGGTACTTGGAAATCATGTTTTTCATTAATTCTATAAACTCGTAATATTTTGAAATTTATAAATGAAGCTGCTAATGGGAATCAAATGGAAGTTATTAATGAAATCTTTTCAGTGTTGATTAATGGAGTACATCTCCTCTTTATTCATGGATGAGTTTGGGTAGAAGGAAATCTAACAGGCTTGCTCGGCCGGGTTCTCTCGGTTGAGCACCGGTCGCGCTCCCCGAGTTTAGGGCGTGACATCCCCCTACTTCGATCTGCCGTTACGTGATGTCGCAATTGACGTATGTTAGAGAGATTGTCAAGAGAATCGGCTCAGGTATGTTAAGGCTATCCCTTCTCTCCTTTTGGCATGATCAATACGATAAAACGAAACGAGCCAATGCACAATTTCCATAACTGACTATATTCATAGAAGTACTTGGGGTGTCTATATTCTTGATTCCCCATGTGAATTATTATTATATCTTCTGTTCATGGGTCTCAGAAAAATACGTATTTGATAATGTTTATCCGTAATGCATATTAATTTTATGACATTCCGATAAATCTTATTAACGTAATTCTTATGCATTTCATGCATTTATACATGCACATTGACCGATGACCAGATGGCATTATATACATGTATATATATGTATATATATATGTATATGGGATATGAGAAATGTTACGGCGTTATATACACACCACCACCTGATCAGCTGGTATACGTTGATGATTTGCCCACTGTGGCAGAGATGATATGATGGGATGCCCTCAGAGGCTTGATGATGTTATGACATATACCTAAGCATAGTATGACATTTATACGCATATGCATGACATTGTAAATATTAATGATTCACAGAGTTATTCAGACTTACATATTAAGTCTCTTACTCCATGTTTCTCTCATGACTATTATTTACTGATTTTCATTCCTTACATACTTGGTACATTATTTGTACTGATGTCCCTTTTACCTGGGGATGTTGGTTTAATGCCCACAGGTCCCAATAGACAGGTCAAGAGTCCTCCAAGTAGTCTATTAGCTCAGCGGAAGATGTTGGTGCGCTTCATTTGCTCCGGAGTTGCTTGTTTGGTCAGTTTGATTTAGACATGTATTGTTTGGTATGGTGGGGCTCTGTCCCGACCTTTATGACAATTATGTATTCTTCGAGGTTTGTAGACAGATGTCATGTACGTAAAAGATTGTATGGACTTGTCAGCCAATGTCCAATGTCTTATGTATAAGTTGCTATTACATGTTGTATTCTACTTATTTTACAGTAGCCTCTTCGGCTCAGTTATCTGTGATAGTATGATACGAAAAGAAACATTATGTTGGTACTCGGTTGTGTAAGGTACCGGGTGTCCATCGCGGCCCATCGGTTTGGGTCGTGACAAAAGTGGTATCAGAGCAGTTCTGTCCTAGGGAGTCTACAAGCCGTGTCTAGTAGAGTCTTGTTTATGGGTGTTTTGTGCACCACACTTATAAGCAGGAGGCTACAGGGCATTTAGGACTATCACTCTTTCTTCTTACTCTAGATCTTGTGGTAGAGCTCAGTTGTAAGAACTCAATTTCCTAAACTCTATCTTATTCGTAATACAACGATACCTACATCCAGAAAGACGGTTGGTAAGAGATATAGCTGTGGAAGAGTTGAGTCAGAGGAACTCGATTTTGCATCATGCTTATGATGAGTAAATGTGAGATTTTCAGCAAATCATGTGTGTACTAAAATGTGTAAGCTTCTTGATAAGGAACCTTAAGGCAAGAATATCTACCCATATGGTGAAAAACAATGAGAGATTCAAGAGGTAGTTACAAGTTTCAACAAGTAAAAGAAGCAAGATGAAGCGTACGAGGCACCCAGATGGTGCACTCTAAAATATTACAATTTGATGTGAATACTAGCATGATCAAAAAAAAAAATTCAGAAGATATGCACTGAAAGCCTGGAAGGGATAAATGTTACCTTAGTATGGCTCGCATCCCTAGTAGAGCGAGAATGTTAAGCAACCTGAAGAGCCACTGGATGGAGCAAAGGGGAGCCAAAAGCAAAAGAATGTCTTGTTCGAGTTTTCAGAATAAAGTGATAGACATAAATGTTAGCGGAAAATAAGAAAAGAGTTAGTGAAGCATTATGAGTAAGATATGATACATGGATGACAATGGTAGATCAAAAGATGGCAGTATTACAGAGTCTATAGTCAGTGAAGGAAAAGAGTAAAGGTCACAGGCCTTGAGACAACAAGAGAGTATAGGCCATAAAGTCATATCCTCATTTCAAGAAATAAGTTTGTGACTCCAACGCTACTATCAGAAGGAAAGGTTAGACCCTAGAGTAATAGAAATCAGTATGGGCTTGTGAATAAGATAAACTAAACATGAATTAGGGATTGAATGATTTGATAATGGTCGACATCATGAAAATTTCAGATTGCGTTCTGGCGATAATAGAATGGATAACAAAAGAAGATTCATGAGAAATTCAGAGAAGGTCATTCAGGAAGACGCCTCCCTAAAGCAAGCAATGTGAGAAAAGTTAAGCTTAAGGGACTGTATGTGCTAGTTGTACTAAGTATCACCATCGCGAGTAAGGAATTTTGTTATCCTTGGTACAAAAGGATTACCGCAAGGCGAGTAAAGGTTATCGATGATGTGAAAGGACGCCAAAGATGAAGAGGTAAAACATTTATAGGTAGGTTTTCGTAGATCCAACTCTTAGTACTCCCCTAAAGGGGGGAATATGGAGTGATGTGGTATTAAGTCAGAATTAAATGGTTCTAGTAATTATGGAATGGTAAAGGAAGAATGCGATAAAAAATGAAAAAGGAATGAGCTTGCAATTACCCAAATCCTACAGATATGCTACGATTCCAGAACATTATGCAAGCACGATGTCAAGGAGAGGAAGTAAGGGTTTCTGCCCAAGATGTTATTGATAAATAAGGAGCCAGTGCGAGACGTAAGTTAAGACAAAGAAAATAACCCAAGATAGATTACGCGGAATATTGATATGAGAATGGGCCAACGAGTAGTTAGTAGTTGATTCAGGAAGAGCCCAGTTATGGCTAGACAACAGGATACAGACAAATCAGCAGATCCTGCAATATAAACATAGTGAACCCCAACATAGCGAACCCAGTCTCATAGATAATAATATCGTGATCCTTGAGAAATATTCAGATAGGAGTTGGGGTAGTTAAAGGTACCGTATGAGTAATACGGAGATAAAAGAGGGTGCCACAGGGAAGACAGTCAAAATATCAGTTTAGAAGCAACCCTACAAGCACACGGGCGTGGAAATAAGTAAGTACGGATAATTATAGGCGGGGAAGAACATCAAAAATTCCGTCAAGTATACGATGTAATAAGTTTGTAACTTTACAAGAGTCAGAAGGTCTCCCTAAGTACTACAACGAAAGACTAGCTGAGGAAATAAGAAAGAAGGCTTCAATCTAAGCACCGTGACCTAAAGAGGAAATGGTGTTGTAACAACAGTCTCACAACAACATTGTATGCACTCCATAAGAAAGTGGCACCTAGTGTGGCTAATGAGCGGGAAATGAAACCAAAAGTAATATTCGAGACCATATGAATTGTGCAAAATTCTGACATGCATGTGGACTAAGATAACCTAAGTATGCACGCAACAAGGGGGCAGAAAGACCAGAAAAAGTAATTGCTTACGTTTAAAGAAAGTTGAGATGGAATGAATTTGATCTATGATCTAGAGTTAGTTACGTTATGAATGCACTTAAAATTTCGGAGTATTATCCATGCAGCATATATGTTAACATTCATACAGCCGTAGAAGACTCCGGTATAAGTTAAAAGAAAGAATTGATCCTAGGGCATAAACAAAGGATTGAATTGTCAGAAGATTGTATCATGGATATTCCATAGCGCCCATGAAAGGCTAAAGTAATAACTAATACCATGAGCCGCAGATCGGGAGATAGCTTAAGCCTACATAAAGGCTGATCATAAGCAGGAGAAAACTAAAGAGTTACATCAACGAAGTAAATCAGGAATCTGATTATTGGACCCAGAAAATTATAGACCTTATGATTGAGAACATTCCAGGATTACTCTTAGATATCAGAGGTACAAGAGAGAGATAGAGTACAGTAGCCATATCCTAAAATGGCTCTACGATAAAGCCAGTTAGAAAAAGTACCAGCCTCATAAGAAGTCAGTATGAAGCTCCCACCGGGTTGTGTATGCACCAGAGGTGCAAGTATTATAATAGAGCTTTAAGTCGTAGATGTGAATTATACCTATGTGGAAGAGAGGTCATGAAAGATATAGAAGATGTGATGTGAGATTTTAAGGTAAGTAAGGTAAATATGAACAACATATGAGATACTCAAATACATAAGGTTGTGAATAATCTATATGTTAGATAGAGGGCTAGAAGCGCTGGAATTCAGTATCCAGGATTGATAGAGACGTCATTGGTGGCATATCTTCTAGCCTATGGTTTCTAGGTATCGAGAGGCCTAGTCAAGAGAGTAAAGAAGAGTTAGAGATGATGTGATGTCTCGCTTGATGTTCCAGAATAACACAAGGAAATCTATGGTGCAAGCAAGTTGAAGGAAGGTTGCGAGTAATATAAATAGATATGTGTAGGTCACAAGCTAAAGTATGGTAAAGCGAGAAAGGTTTAGGAAGACACGAGTAAGGATAAGAAAGGGCAAGTGAGAAGGTGACGAGAATGGATAAGTTCTCAGGATTAAGCCCATGAAAACAAGAAGAGCTGATGGTTTCTCTAAGTTATACAAAGCTCGGTATAGAGTGAGTGAACTCAAAGGAGTCTAAGACTAATATCATTTATAAGAGATGGAATGATGCCCTGGTAGTAGAATGAGAGTGTAATTGTGATAGATAAAGGATGACGTTTGGGCCTTCGATTGAGTAATGATTTGAAAAAAAAAGAGAAGAAGAAAAGATTTCACGGACAACACGGGATTAGAATACCCCCATAAGATGAATCACATTGGGATGCTATGAAATACGATCATGGAAGTATAGTATCATATCGCCCCAGGTAGATCAGGATAATCACTTCAACTATTCCACGATGCAACGTGAGCCCTAGTGATTACGTAAGAGGTTTCAAGTTATTAGTAAGTAGACTGTAGATCAATATTGAGGTGAATCAATTATAGATGGATAAAGTTCCAACATATGAGAGGAAATAAGGATTCCATCCTTTAGATGAACAGTAATAAGGAAGCAGTGAAGGACTTGGACTTATACCTCTATGATAAGAAGCAACGAGAGTAACCTGGAGTTTGGTAGCAAACCTCAGTACGATAAATCGAAGTAAGAGTTATGGCAGCAAAGTCATGCGAATAGATAATCGGGTATATGAAATAAGATATAACAATATTCGTAAGTTCAACAAAGTACCGAGCGAAGAACTTCAGTATACCTATAGATGCCCAGAGGGATATCTTGTCAAGCTCTGTAGATGTTTACAAAGTGAGGCCTAGAGATTGGCTAAAACCAGGAAGGAAAAGGAAAGAAGAGTCACATAGGCGCACTTACAAGGTTGGAGTCGTACAGGCTGCATGATAGAAGGTAGCAGCAGTTACAAGATTGGAAGGATTCCGACTGCAAGTCGTGGTGTGAGAAAGAGGCCTAAAGGGGGGGGGGAGGGGAGGGGATGCCCTGGTCCTTGGATTTATTCACAGAACAGTTGCCTAGATGGAAAGAAAAGTACTAAAGCATTCGCAAGAACTATAGGTTATGATAATGATAAGTGCATCAGTCCACATTCGAGGACGAATGTTCCAAAGGGGGGAATGATGTTACACCCCATGTTTTCGTACGTGAAAGTACGCCATAAGTAAATGAATGAACGCTCGATAATGAGATTTTATATCCCACATTTTCGTATGTTAAAGTTTCGTCGTAAGTTAATCGACGTAAGTTCAGAAATGAGATTATTTTGATATTATAAGCATTATGCTATTTCAAACAAGTGATGAGTAAATTCGTGAAGGTGAGAGGGTAAGCAAATTGAAGAAAATTTTTTTTGTCAAAATTTGACATTTTGGGACAAAATACGGTCTAAGCTATAATACCCAGAAATTACGGACTAGTGCCATACAAGGTACCACATGACCATGATAGTGAGGTGTATAAGGTGTGCTAAAAATGAGCAATATTTTAAGTAATTTGAGATAATTCTTAATTATGTGGATAATTGGATATTATTGATTAATGGGAGATTAACGAGTTAATTATGGAATTGGTGGATAAATCTTTTGGATAAGCCCTTAACCTTAGCGTGGCAGCCCACCAATCCAACATTATGACTCTTATATTATAAGTGAAAGGTGGCATAATTGAGTAGATTATGAGACATTAGTCATTCTAGTGGGGACCACACCTAAAAGGTTAAAGGTAACCCTTCAAATTCACAAAATCATTTGCTTTCATCTACTAAATGAAGAAGGAAAGCTTCAGCAAAGCTAATGGTTTGCAATAGCAACGTAGTTGCTCCAAACATTCTATACGAAGGCCATTTAATACTATAACAACTAATTCAAAAATGTTAGCAACGTGAATTTTTCTACAAAAACCATACGAGACTACGTAATGTGATGGCAATAGGATTTTGTGATTTTAAGGGAGTACAGTGCAATCTTTCTCAAGAATATCATACGGATTTTTCCCTAATTTGATCTGCCAATATGTGATGTCGCAATTGACGTATGTTAGAGGAATTTTCAAGAGAATCGGCTCAAGTATATTAAGGCTATCCCTTCTCTCTTTATTTGGCATGATCAATACGATACAAACAAAACGAGCAAATGCACAATTTCCATAACTGACTCTATTCATAGAAGTACTAGGGGTGTCTATATTCTTGATTCCCTATGTGAATTATTATTATATCTTCTGTTCATGGGTCTCAGAAAAATATGTATTTGATAATGTTTATCCGTAATGCATATTAATTTTATGACATTCCGATAAATCTTATTAACATAATTCTTATGCATTTCATGCATTTATACATGCACATTGACCGATGACCAGATGGCGTTATATACATGTATATATATATATATATATATATATATATATATATATATATATATATATATATATATATATATATATATGTATATATATGTATATGGGATATGAGAAATGTTACGGCGTTATATACGCACCACCACCTGATCAGCTGGTATACGTTGATGATTTGCCCACAGTGGCAGAGATGATATGATGGGATGCCCTCAGAGGCTTGATGATGTTATGACATATACCTAAGCATAGTATGACATTTATACGCATATGCATGATATTGTAAATATTAATGATTCACAGAGTTATTCAGACTTACATATTAAGTCTCTTACTCCATGTTTCTCTCATGACTATTATTTACTGATTTTCATTCCTTACATACTCGGTACATTATTTGTACTGACGTCCCTTTTGCCCGGGGACGCTGCGTTTCATGCCCGCAGGTCCCAATAGACAGGTCGAGAGTCCTCTAAGTAGTCTATCAGCTTAGCGGAAGATGTTGGTGCGCTCCATTTGCTCCGGAGTTGCTTGTTTGGTCAGTATGATTTAGACGTGTATTGTTTGGTATAGCGGGGCTCTGTCCCGACCTTTATGACAATTATGTATTCTTAGGGGCTTGTAGACAGATGTTATGTACGTAAAAGATTGTATGGCCTTGTCAGCCTATGTTCAATGTACGAGTGGTTATTTTGGTCTTAATGTCTTATGTATAAGTTGCTATTACATGTTGTATTCTACTTATTTCACGGCAGCCTTTCCGGCTCAGTTATCTATGATAGTATGATACGAAAAGATACGTTATGTTGGTACTCGGTTGAGTAAGGTACGGGGTGCCCGTCGCGGCCCATCGGTTTGGGTCGTGGCAAAAGTGGTATCAGAGTAGTTCTGTCCTAGGGAGTCTACAAGCTGTGTCTAGTAGAGTCTTGTTTATGGGTGTGTTGTGCACCATACTTATAAGTAGGAGGAAACAGGGCATTTAGGACTATCACTCTTTCTTCTTACTCTAGATCGTGTGGTAAAGCTCAGTTGTATGAACTCAATTTCCTAAACTCTATCTTATTCGTAATACAACGATACCTACATCCAGAAAGACGGTTGGTAAGAGATATAGCTGTGGAAGAGTTGAGTCAGAGGAACTCGATTTTGCATCATGCTTATGATGAGTAAATATGAGGTTTTCAGCAGATCATGTGTGTACTAAAATGTGTAAGCTTCTTGATAAGGAACCTTAAGGAAAGAATATCTACCATATGGTGAAAAGCAATGAGAGATTCATGAGGTAGATACAAGTTTCAACAAGTAAAAGAAGCAAGATGAAGAAGTGTACGAGGTACCCAGATGGTGCGCTCTAGAATATTACAATTAGATGTGAATACTAGCATGATAAAAAAAAATTCAGAAGATAGGACCTGAAAGCCTAGAATGGATAAATATTACCTTAGTGTGGCTCGCGTCCCTAGTAGAGCGAGAACGTTAAGAAAACCGAAGAGCCACTGGATGGAGCAAAGGGGATCTAAAAGCAAAAGAATATCTTGTTCGAGTTTTCAGAATAAAGTGATAGACATAAATGTTAGCGGAAAATAAGAAAAGAGTTAATGAAGCATTATGAGTAAGATATGATACATGGATGACAACGGTAGATCAAAAGATGGCAGTATTACAGAGTCTATAGTCAAGTGAAGGAAAAGATGAGAGGTGACAGGCCTTGAGACAACAAAAGAGTATAGGCCATAAAGTCATATCCTCATTTCAAAAAATAAGTTTGTGACTCCAACGCGACTACCAGAAGGAAAGGTTAGACCCCAGAGTAATAGAAATCAGTATAGGCTGGTGAACAAGATAAACTAAACATGAATTAGAGACTGAATGATTTGATAATGGTCAACATCATGAGAATTTCAGATTGCGTTTTGGCTATAATAGAATGGACAACAGAAGAAGATTCATGAGAAATTCATAGAATGGTCATTTAGGAAGACGCCTCCCTAAAGCAAGCAATGTGAGCAAAGTTAAGCTTAAGGGACTGTATGTGCCAGTTACACTAAGTGTCACCATCATGAGTAAGGAATTTTGTTATCCTTTGTACAGAAGGATTACCGCAAGGCAAGTAAGGGTCATCGATGATGTGAAAGAATGCCAAAGATGAAAAGGTAAAACATCTATAGGCAGGTCTTCTTAGCTCCAACTCTTATTACTCCCCTAAATGGGGGAATATGAAGTGATGTGGTATTAAGTCAGAATTAAATGGTTCTAGTAATTATGGAATGGTAAAGAAAGAATGCGATAAAAAATGAAAAATGAATGATCTTGCACTAACCCAAATCCTACAGATATGCTACGATTCCAGAACATTATGCAAGCACGACGACAAGGAGAGGAAGTAGGGGTTTCTGCCCGAGATTTTATTGATAAATAAGGAGCTAGTGCGAGACGTAAGTTAAGACAAAGGAAATAACCCAAGATAGATTACGCGGAATATTGATATGAGAATGGGCCAACGAGTAGTTAGTAGTTGATTCAGGAAGAGCCTAGTTATGGCGAGACAAGAGGATACAGACAAATCAGCAGATTGTGCAAGATAAACATTGTAAACCCCAACATAGTGAACCCAGTCTCGCAGATAATGATATCGTGATCCTTGAGAAATATTCAGATAGGAGTCGAGGTATTTAAAGGTACCGTATGATTAATACGGAGATAAAAGAGGGTGTCACAGGGAAGACAGTCAAAATATCAGTTTAGAAGAAACCCTACAAGAACAAGGGCGTGGAAATAAGTAACTACGGATAATTATAGGCGGGGAAGAACATCAAAAATTGCGTCAAGTATACGATGTAATAAGCTTGTAACTTTACAACGAAAGTCTCCCTAAGTACTACAACGAAAGACTAGCTGAGGAAATAAGTAATAAGGCTTCAACCTATCACGCTGCTCCTCTAAAATTAAAAACGCTCTCCGTACGGGCGATTTTGGTGAACAGTACCAGAGTCGAGCAAAATGTCCACCGTTTCTCCGTCCGGTGGTGAAAAGCCACCGGACCAGTCACAAAAGATGCGTAAATCCCAAACGTATAAACCCCTACTGGGCACTTCCATTTATCTTTCCCCAGCTGCTGCAAATTTCAAATTAGGTGGCGAAACCACTGTAGCGAAAAATCGCCTAGGTCCTTCAAAAACTACCCAAATCAATTCTGGACCAAATTGCGAGATTCCAAGCCAAGTAAATTGTTCTCCAAGTCAAATACTAGATCTCCACCAAAATTCAGACCATTATACCATCCCGATCATCGACCCCGATGTCACACCCCAAAATCGAGGAGCGCGACCAGCGCTCACCTGAGTGAACCCGACCGAGCAAGCCCATTAGATTTCATTCTACCCAAACTCATCCATGAATGGAGATAAGGCATATTTTCATTAATTAGACAAAAAGGTGTTCATGTCTACAATACCAATTCATTTCCAATAGTTTAATTATTTTTAAAGTCTCAAATGGACAAATAATAGAATCACAACATAACATATTTTGTCTTTCCCAGCACCAATACACAACCCACACTATGTCTACGGAGCCTCTACAGATAAAGGAGAGTAAAATGATAATGCCGACTATAAGGCCCCGGCTATACCTCAAACAGAATACACAAAGAACAGAAGATTCATGACCCCGGGATGAAGTGGGGCTCACCAAGTCAGCTGGGAAGAAGGTGTGCTGCTATCACTGATCAATATCTCCTGCTGTGGAACCACCTACATCCATTTAAAGATGCAGCGCCCCCGACAAAAATGACGTTAGTACTGTCGAATAGCACTAGTATGTATAACTAAACACCCTCTCAATAGAATGACAAATAATACAAACAAGATTATCATAATGTTAATGGAAGCTTTAATCAACATCAAACCTCAATTTAGGATCAAGACAGTGTTTCAATCAATTTCCATATCTCATATTGGGAGATTATTAGTATAAATATACCATTGTCCACAATACCATTATTCACAATACAAGTACCATTATTCACAATTACAATACCATTATGCACAATACCAATACCATTATTCACAATACTAATACCACCATACTCTCAGCATGGAGTTCGATCACGACCTGATCGGCTAGGCTATCTCATTTGAGACATCAACCGAAATTACTTTCAGTATCAGTACCACTGTCTTTAACACGGAGTCCGATCACGACCCGATTGTTAGGCTATCCGTTAGGGACATCAACCACAATCACAATTTCAATTACAATTTCCAGCACAATCACCACCATGTGTGCGACATGGTGTCCGATCACAACCCGACCGGCTAGGCTGTCTTATTTGAGACATCAACCTTTTTATATCAATCACCGCATTTCATATTACTTTCATATCTTTTCGTTTCATTGGCACTAATGGCCATAATTTATAAGATCATTCTTGGCACGTTGGCCATATTCTGTATTTCATGCTCACCTTATCAATTTCAAATATCATCATCATCATTAACAACCAATACAATGCAAATCAAGGTGTGTAGTACACATGTGAGCAATTTAGAGTCTAAGGCACATTGAGATATTTCACAAAATTTGGCATAATAACCTTCGTTTGAACTTGACTTAAAGTCGAAACATTATTAATGCATAACCCATATTTTAACACATCCTCAATTGGTAACATAACATGAATAAAGCATTTAGAATGCTTGTTGAACATATATCTTTCAACCCAATCTTACTCGGAATAGCCAATTTCATAATGAATCACTCGAGACTAACATAATTTACATGAATATCGTTGGATTCAATTCTAAGAGAAGGGTTTAGCCAACATACCTCAATTGAGCTTCCTTAAACTCTAACATGTTTCGGAAATTCTTAGCAACTTCAATCTATTGTAGAAATATAACAAATTGAATCAAAATTAGGAAGATGATTATGGTGTAGCTCATTTGAGCATTTTATCAAACACTAGATGTGCATTAAGGTTTCAATGTCCTTTTATGGAGAATTCCATCATCCCACAACCCAATCCTTACCATGCTTATGTCACGCCCCAAAACCGAGGAGCACGACCGGCGCTCAACCGAATGAACCCGGCCGAGCAAGCCTATTACATTTCCTTCTACCTAAACTCATTCATGAATAAAGAGAATATATATGTTTTCGTTAATCAACCAATAAAATGATCATGTTGCAATACCAATTTATTACCATCAGTTACTTTATTTTAAAGTCTCAATTCCAAACACATTTTTCATAATCTGAAGTGGAAATAGTAATTCAAGCACAACACACGAGTTTGACTTCCCCAGCACCATTATACAACCCACACTATGTCTACAAAGCCTCTATAGATAAAGATGAGTACAATGATAATGCCGGCAACAAGGTCCCGGCTATACCTCAAGCAGAATACACAAACTACTAAAGATACATGACCCCGGGATGAAGTGGGGCTCACCGAGTTAGCTGGGAAGAAGGTGTGCTGCTATCACTGATCAATATCTCCTGCTGTGGAACCACCTGCATCCATTTACAGATGCAGCGCCCCTGGCAAAAAGGGACGTTAGTACCGTCGAATAGTGCTAGTATGAAAACTAAACACTAATTTAAGAATTCAGAAATACAAGATGAATATAATGAACCAGTGGAGCAATAGAATAATAAAGATAACTGTTTAAACCATAGCAAGCTCATTAAAAGCTATCAATAACATTTATAGGATTTAAGATGAGATCCTCTGTAACCATCTTCACACAAAGCGGCCCCGCCGCCTCACCCGATGTATGCAGGTGGAGGTGTACGTATAATACTGTAACTCTAATCAAGCGGCCCTGCCGTCTCACCCCAATGTATGCAAGTGGATGTATAACCACAATACCAAGAACCTACACAAAGCGGCTATGCCGCCTCACCCTAATGTATGCGGGTGGAAATGCATCAACGATACCAATACCAACACAAAGCGGCTATGCCGCCTCACCCCTATATATGAGGGTGGTGGTGCCACAACAATACCAAAACTATACATAAAGCGGTCGTACCACCTCACCCCAATGTAAGCGGGTGGAGGTGCAGTCCCACAATACCATAATCCCTACACAAAGCGGTCATGCCGCCTCACCTCAATATAAATATACCGGTGGAGGTGTATCACAATCACAATATCTATACCCTAATCCCCACACAAAGCGGTCATGCCACCTCACCCCAACGTATGCGGGTGGAGGTGTATCACAATCACAATATCTACATAACTTGGCATAATAACTTTCACATAAATCACGACTAGAAATTATAACATGTGGATACATAATCCATAGTTTAGGACACATCCTCAATTTATAATGCAATGTGATAAGAGCATTTGAAACATGAATTGAACATATATCTTCATCACAAAACTTATCGGAATATTCCATTTATAATCAACATCTCGGATCTTACAAGGATATAGGGAATTCCAATTCTTAAAGAAGAGTTTAGCCAACATACCTCACTTGAGCTTCCTTACCCTCTAAATGTTCCGAAATTCTTAGCAACTTCAATCTATTTTAGAAATATAACAAATTGAACCAAAATTAGGAAGATGATCATGGTTCTAGCTCATTTGAGCATTTTATCAAACACAAGGTGTGCATAAGGTTTCAAGGCCCTTTTATGGAGAATTCCATCTTGCCCCAACCCAATATTTACCATGCCTAGTTCAACAATCTTCCTACACACCTTGATATTACATGCATGTAAATAAACAACCCTCCTGCCCAGAAATTATCTTGCTAATTATCCAATTCTACACAAAATTGGAAAGTGAGGGTTAGGGTGTAGAATCTTACCTCTAGGATGAAGACCTAGTGAGTTTCCCTTCTTAATCTTCCAAAACTTGGGCAAGAATTGAAGAACACCTTCTCACTCTAGGTCACTCTCTCTCACTCTAAAATTTTAGATTATAGTTCAAAAATGTCCAAAAGAGTGTATTTAACAAAATAGGGTCGGATTTTAAAAACCCAAAAATGGAGCTCCGGAATGGTTCTGCGGTCCGCATAATGGATATGTGGACCGCATATCGGTCGCATAATCGCTGACAAAAATGATCAAAAATCTGTCTGTGTATGCGGTCACTATGCGGTCCGCATAAATGTTATGCGGTCGCATAATGCACCGCATAACAGTTATGCGATCGCATAGTCGACCGCATAGATGCTTCCAGAATGGCCCTCTCCTGCTCACTTTTGCGGCCATTATGCGGCCCGCAGAGTGATTATATGGTCGCATAATGGACCACATAAACGCGCTTTTCCGCCAAATATTTTCCTTTACTTTCCGGTGCATTGTTCAACCCAACTGTGGCCTCATAAGAAATATATTTCCAGAAAGGAACACCCTTAACGCCAATTGTTCAAATGATTCACAATTCATAAAAAGTAAGTCTTATAATTTTTTTTCCTAGATCACAACTTTATAAATACATGTTCATTCAAACAAATAAGGATACCTTTTCTTCATTTCTTCCTCAGCCTTCCAAGTAGCCTCTTCAACCTGTTGGTTTCGCCACAACACTTTCACGGAGGCAATTTCTTTATTTCTCAATTTCCGGATTTGCCGATCAATATTAGAAACCGGAATCTCTTCGTAAGTCAATTTCTCATTTACCTTAATAGTCTCAACCGGAACAATGAGTGTCGGATCTCCAACTACTTTCTTCAACATAGACACATAAAACTCCGGGTGTACTAATGATATCTCATGTGGTAGCTCAAGCTTGTACGCCACCTCACCGATCCTCTGAATGATTTTGTACGGTCTGACATACCTCGGACTCAATTTCCCTTTCTTACCAAATCACATTACCCCTTTCATGGGGAAAATTTTCAAGAATACCCAATCATCTTCTTTGAACCCAAAATCCCTACGACGAACATCCGAATAGGATTTCTGACGAATCTGAGCAGTCTTTAACCGCTCCTTAATGATTTTAACCTTTTCCATAGCCTGATGCACGAGGTCTGGCCCTAGTAACTCTGCTTCCCAAATTTTGAACCACCCAATGGGAGATCTACATCTCCTACCATATAAAGCCTCGAACAGTGCCATCTGAATGCTTGCATGATAGCTATTGTTGTATCCAAATTCTATGAGTGGTAAATGATCATCCCGGCTACCTTTGAAATCTATAACACAAGTGCGCAACATATCCTCAAGCGTCTGAATAGTCCGCTCTGCCTGCCCGACAGTCTGCGGGTGAAAGGCTGTACTAAGATTCACCTAAGTACCCAAACCTTGCTGAAATTTCATCCAAAAATTAGCTATTGAATTGTGCTCCCCGATCAGAAATGATGGAAACTGGGGTGCCATGCAACCTGACTATTTCTTTGATATACAACTGAGCATACTGCTCTACTGTGTCGGTAGACTTAACCAGCAAAAAGTGTGCTGATTTCGTGAGTCGATCCACAATCACCCAAATTGAGTCAAACTTGCGCGGAGTGCGCGGTAATCCTACCACAAAGTCCATTTTAATCATTTCCCACTTCCACATTGGAATTTTTATATTCTGTGCCAACCCACCGGGCCTTTGGTGTTCGGCCTTCACTTGCTGACAATCTGGACATCTTGCCACAAAATCTGCAACATTACTCTTCATATCATTCCACCAATAAACTTCCTTAAGATCATGATACATTTTCGTAGAACCTGGGTGCACGAAATACCTAGAAGTGTGAGCTTCAGTCATAATTCTTTCCCGGAGACCATCCACAATTGGAACACAGAGTCGCCCTTGGTACCTTAGTGTACCATCATCCATGCCAAGAGAAAAGGCCATGGTCTTATGTTTATGAATCCCCTCTTTCAACTGCACCAACAATGGATCGTTGTATTGCTTCTCTTTGACTTCCACAACAAGCGATGATTCAGCCCTATTTTGCACAATTACCCATCCTTCACTAGAGTCCGCAAGACGAACTCCCAAACTAACCAATCAGTGAACTTCCTTGCCTAATGGCCTCTCATATGCCTCCAAATGAGCCAAACTACCCATAGATTTCTAGCTAAGCGCATCAGCCACAACATTGGCCTTTCCCGGATGATATAGAATATCAATGTCGTAGTCCTTGAGTAACTCAAGCCATCTTCTCTGCCTCAGATTCAATTCCTTCTGCTTGAAAATATATTGAAGGCTCTTATGGTCCGTGAATATATCAACATGGACCCCATATAAATAATGATGCCAAATTTTCAATGCAAATACCACTGTCGCAAGTTCTAAATCATGTGTTGGATAGTTCTTCCCATGATTCATTAGTTGCCTAGAAGCATAAGCTATCACCTTCCCATGTTGCATTAATATACACCCAAGCCTGATTCTTGAAGCATCATAATATACCACAAATCCAGTAGAGCGGCCATTAGGCAATCCAGTAGAGAAGATGGCTTGAGTTACTCAAGGACTACGACATTGATATTCTATATCATCCGGGAAAGGCCAATGTTGTGGCTGATGCGCTTAGCCGAAAATCTATAGGTAGTTTGGCTCACTTGGAGGCATATGAGAGGCCATTAGGCAAGGAAGTTCACTGATTGGCTAGTTTGGGAGTTCGTCTTGCGGACTCTAGTGAAGGATGGGTAATTGTGCAAAATAGGGCTGAATCATCGCTTGTTGTGGAAGTCAAAGAGAAGCAATACAACGATCCATTATTGGTGCAGTTGAAAGGGGGGATTCATAAACATAAGACCATGGCCTTTTCTCTTGGCATGGATGATGGTACACTAAGGTACCAAGGGAGACTCTGTGTTCCAATTGTGGATGGTCTCCGGGAAAGAATTATGACTGAAGCTCACACTTCTAGGTATTTCGTGCACCCAGGTTCTACGAAAATGTATCATGATCTTAAGGAAGTCTATTGGTGGAATGATATGAAGAGGAATGTTGTAGATTTTGTGGCAAGATGTCCAAATTGTCAGCAAGTGAAGGCCGAACACCAAAGGCCCGGTGGGTTGGCACAGAATACAAAAATTCCAATGTGGAAGTGGAAAATGATTAATATGGACTTTGTGGTAGGATTACCGCGCACTCCGCGCAAGTTTGACTCAATTTGGGTGATTGTGGATCGACTCACAAAATCAGCACACTTTTTGCCGGTTAAGTCTACTGACACAGTGGAGCAGTAAGCTCAGTTGTATATTAATGAAATAGTCAGGTTGCATGGCACCCTAGTTTCCATCATTTTTGATCGGGGAGCACAATTCACTGCTAATTTTTGGATGAAAATTCAGCAAGGTTTGGGTACTCAGGTGAATCTTAGTACAACCTTTCACCCGCAGACTGACGGGTAGGCAGAGCGGACTATTCAGACGCTTGAGGATATGTTGCGCGCTTGTGTTATAGACTTCAAAGGTAGCTGAGATGATCATTTACCACTCATAGAATTTGCATACAACAATAGCTATCATGCTAACATTTAGATGGCACCGTTCGAGGCTTTATATGGTAGGAGATGTAGATCTCCCATTGCGTGGTTCAAAATTGGGGAAGCAGAGTTGATAGGGCCAGACCTCGTGCATCAGGCTATGGAAAATGTTAAAATCATTAAGGAGCGGTTAAAGACTGCTCAGATTCGTCAGAAATCATATTCGGATGTTTGTCGTAGGGATTTGGAGTTCAAAGAAGATGATTGGGTATTCTTGCAAATTCCCCCATAAAAGAGGTAATGCGATTTGGTAAGAAAGGGAAATTGAGTCCGAGGTATGTCGGACCTTAAAAAATCATTAAGAGGATTGGTGAGGTGGCGTACAAGCTTGAGCTACCACCTGAGATGTCATTAGTACATCCGGTGTTTCATGTGTCTATGTTGAAGAAAGTAGTTGGAGATCCGATACTCATTGTTCCGGTTGAGACTATTGAGATAAATGAGAAATTAACTTACGAAGAGATTCCGGATTCTATTATTGATCGGCAAGTCAGAAAATTGAGAAATAAAGAAATTGCCTCCGTGAAAGTGTTGTGGAGAAACCAACAGGTTGAAGAGGCTACTTGGGAGGCTGAGGAAGAAATGAAGAATAAGTATCCTTATTTGTTTGAATGACCATGTATTTATAAAGTTGTGATCTAGGAAAAAAAAATTATAAGACTTACTTTTTATGAATTTTGAATCATTTGAACAATTGGCGTTAAGGGTGTTCCTTTATGGAAATATATTGCTTATGAGGCCACAGTTGGGTTGAACAATGCACCGGAAAGTAAAGGAAAGTTTTTGGTGGAAATGCGCATTTATACGGTCCATTATGCGACCGCATAATCACTCTGCGGGCCACATATGCGGTCGCATAGTGGCCGCAGAAGTAAGCAGGAGAGGGCCATTCTGGAAGCAGCTATGCGGTCGACTATGCGACCGCATACACAGATAGATTTTTGATCATTTTTGTTAGCGATTATGCGACTGCAGAACCGTTTCGGAGCTCCAATTTTGGGTATTTAAAACACGATCCTATTTTGTTAAATACACTCTTTGGGCCATTTTTGAATTATAATCTAATATTTTAGATTGAGAGAGAGTGCCCTAGAGTGAGAAGGTGTTCTTCAATTCTTGCCCAAGTTTTGGAAGATTAAGAAGGGAAACTAACTAGCTCTTCATCCTAGAGGTAAGATTCTACACCCTAACCCTCACTTTCGAATTTTGTGTAGAATTGGATAATTAGCAAGATAATTTATGGGCAGGAGGGTTGTTTATTTACATGCATGTGATATCAAGGGGTGTAGGAAGATTGTTGAACTAGGCATGGTAAATATTGGGTTGGGGGATGATGGAATCCTCCATAAAAGGGCCTTGAAACCTTATGCACACCTTGTGTTTGATAAAATGCTCAAATGAGCTAGAACCATGATCATCTTCCTAATTTGTTTTAATTTGTTATATTTCTAAAATAGATTGAAGTTGCTAAGAATTCCGGAACATTTAGAGTCTAAGGAAGCTCAAGCGAGATATGTTGGCTAAACTCTTCTTTAAGAATTGGAATTCTCTATATCTTTGTAAGTTCTAAGATGTTGATTATAAATGGAGTATTCCGATAAGTTTTGTGATGAAGATATATGTTCAATTCGTGTTTCAAATGCTCTTATCACGTTGCATTATAAAATGAGGATGTGTCCCAAACTATGGATTATGTATCCATATGTTATAATTCTAGTCGTGATTTATGTGAAAGTTATTATGCCAAGTTATGTAGAGATTATGATTGTGATACACCTCCACCCGTATACATTGGGGAGAGGCGGTGTGACCGCTTTGTGTGGGGATTATGGTATAGAGATTGTGATTGTGATACACCTCCACCGGCATATTTATATTGGGGTGAGGCGGCATGACCGCTTTGTGTAGGGATTATGGTATTGTGGGACTACACCTCCACCCGCTTACATTGGGGTGAGGCGGTACGACCGCTTTGTGTATAGTTTTGGTATTGTTGTGGCACCACCATCCGCATACATTGGGTGAGGCGGCATAGCCGCTTTGTGTTGGTATTGGTATCGTTGATGCATTTCCACCCGCATATATTGGAGTGAGGCGGTATAGCCGCTTTATGTAGGTTCTTGGTACTGTGGTTATACATCCACCCGCATACATTGGGGTGAGGCGGTAGGGCCGCTTGATTAGAGTTGTGGTATTGTACGTACACCTCCACCTGCATACATCGGATATGGCGGCGGGGCTGCTTTGTGTAAAGATGGTTTCGGAGGATCTCATCTTAAATCCTATAAATGTTATTGATAGCTTTTAATAAGCTTGCTATGGTTTAATAGATTATCTATATTATTCTATTGCTGCACTGGTTCATTATATTCATATTGTATTTCTAAATTCTTAAATTCGTGTTTAGTTTTCATAATAGTACTATTCGACGGTACTAACGTCCCTTTTTGCCGGGGGTGCTGTATCTTTAAATGGATAAAGGTGGTTCCACAGCAGGAGATATTGATCAGTGATAGCAGCACACCTTCTTCCCAGCTGACTTGGTGAGCCCCACTTCATCCGGGGGTCATGTATCTTTTGTTCTTTGTGTATTCTGTTTGAGGTATAACCGGGGCCTTGTTGCCGGCATTATCATTGTACTCAACTTTATCTATAGAGGCTCCGTAGACATAGTGTGGGTTGTATAATGGTGCTGGGGAAGTCAAACTTGTGTGTTGTGCTTGAATTACTATTTTCACTTCAGATTATGAAAAATGTGTTTGGAATTGAGACTTTAAAATAAAGTAACTGATGGTAAGAAATTGGTATTGCAACATGATCAATTTATTGGTTGATTAACGGAAACATATATATTCTCTTTATTCATGAATGAGTTTGGGTAGAAGGAAATCTAAGCCTAGTCCGGCACCATGAAATATTATTTTCTCAAACATGTAAGCCTAGTCCGGCACCATGAAATATTATTTTCTTTGCAAATTTTACCGGGCTTTATACTTAAGTACTTTGAAATTTTCCGGGGTGTTAAAGCTTAGTTCAACAATCTTCCTACACCCCTTGATATCACATGCATGTAAAATAAACAACTCTCATACCCACAAATTATCTTGCTAATTTCCCCTTTTCAGATAATTTTGAAATTAGGGGTTAGGGTGTAAAATCTTACCTCTAGGATGAAGACCTAGTGAGTTTCCCTTCTTTATCTTCCAAAACTTGAGCAAGGATTGAAGAACAATTATTGAGGAACACCTTCTCACTCTAGGGCACTCTCTCTCACTCTAAAATATCAGATTATCTCTAAAACATGACACAAAACGTGTATTTAACGAAGTAGGGTCGGGTTTTAAAAACCCAAAAATAAAGCTTCAGAACAAGTTCTGCGGTCGCATATGCGACCGCATAATGATAATGCGGATCACATATCGGTCGCATAATTGGTGTCCAAAATAACCAAAAATCTGCCTGTGTCTGCGGTCGTATAGTGCACCACATAAAAGTTATGCGGTCGCATAGTCGACCGCATAATTGCTTCCAACATGCCCAATTAACTGCCTCACTCTGCGGCCATTATGCGGTCCGCAGAGTGATTCTGCGGTCGCATAATTGGACCGCAGAAACGCATTTCATTGCCAAACATTTTCCTTTACTTTCAGGTCCATTGTTCAACCCAAAAAGTCTGAGCAAGCCTGTTAGATTTCATTCAATCCAAGCTCATCCACGGATGGAGATAATACATATTTTCATTAATTAGACAAAAAGGTGTTCATGTCTACAATACCAATTCATTTCCAATAGTTTCATTATTTTTAAAGTCTCAAATGGACAAATAATACAACCACAACATAACATATTTTGTCTTTCCCAGCACCAATACAAAACCCACACTATGTCTACGGAGCCTCTATAGATAAAGAAGAGTACAATGATAATGCCGACAACAAGGCACCGGCTATACCTCAAACACAATACACAAAGAACAAAAGATTCATGACCCCGGGATGAAGTGTGGCTCACCAAGTCAGCTGGGAAGAAGGTGTGCTGCTATCACTGATCAATATCTCCTGCTGTGGAACCACCTACATCCATTTAAAGATGTAGTGCCCCCGGCAAAAAGGACGTTAGTACTGTCGAATAGCACTAGTATGTATAACTAAACACCCTCTCAATAGAATGACAAATAATACAAACAAGATTATCATAATGTTAATGGAAGCTTTAATCAACATCAAACCTCAATTTAGGATCAACATAGTGTTTCAATCAATTTCTATATCTCACATTGGGAGATTTTTAGTATCTATATACCATTGTCCACAATACCATTATTCACAATACTAGTACTATTATTCACAATTCCAATACCATTATTCACAATACCAATACCATTATTCACAAAACCAATACCACCGAACTCTCAGCACGGAGTCTGTTCACGACCCGATCGGCTAGGCTATCTCATTAGAGACATCAACCATAATTACTTTCAGTATCAGTACCACCATCTTTAATATGGAGTCCGATCACGACCCGATCGGCTAGGCTATCCATTAGGGACATCAACCACAATCACAATTTCAATTATAATTTCCAGCACAATCACCACCATGTATGTGACTTGGTGTCCGATCACGACCTGACCGGCTAAGCTGTCTTATTTGAGGCATCAACCTGTTTATATCAATCACCGCATTTCATATTACTTTCACATCTTTTCGTTTCATTGGCACTAATGGCCATAATTTATAAGATCATTCTTGGCACGTTGGCCATATTCAGTATTTCATGCTCACCTTATCAATTTCAAATATCATCATCATCATCAAGAACCAATACAATTCAAATCAAGGTGTGTAGTATACATGTGAGCAATTTAAAGTCTAAGGCACATAGAGATATTTCACAAAATTTGGCATAATAACCTTCGTTTGAACTTGACTTAAAGTCGAAACATTATTAATGCATAGCCCATATTTTAACACATCCTCAATTGGTAACATAACATGAATAAAGAATTTGGGATGCTTGTTGAACATATATCTTTCAACCCAATCTTACCCGGAATAGCCAGTTTCATAATGAATCACTCGGGACTTACATAATTCACATGAATATCGTGGGATTCAATTCTAAGAGAAGAGTTTAGCCAACATACCTCAATTGAGCTTCTTTAAACTCTAAAATATTTCTGAAATTCTTAGCAACTTCAATCTATTGTAGAAATATAACAAATTGAATCAAAATTAGGAAGATGATTATGGTTCTAGCTCGTTTGAGCATTTTATCAAACACTAGGTGTGCATTAAGGTTTCAAGGTCCTTTTATGGAGGAGTCCATCATCCTATAACCCAATCCTTACCATGCTTAGTTTAATAATCTTCCTACACCCCTTGATATCACATGCATGTAAAATAAACAACTCTCATGCCCAAAAATTATCTTGTTAATTACCCCTTTTCAGATAATTTTGAAATTAGGGGTTAGGGTGTAGAATCTTACCTCTAGGATGAAGACCTAGTGACTTTCCCTTCTTAATATTCCAAAACTTGAGCAAGGATTGAAGAATAATTATTGAGGAACCCCTTCTCACTCTAGGGCACTCTCTCTCACTCTAAAATATCAGATTATCTCTAAAAAATTACCCAAAATGTGTATTTAACGTAGTAGGATCGGGTTTTAAAAACCCAAAAATGAAGCTCCGGAACAAGTTATGCGGTCACATATGCGACCGCATATCGGTCACATAATTGGTGTCCAAAATGACCAAAAATCTGCCTGTGTCACTATGCGATCCGCATAACTGTTATGCGGTCGCATAGTGCACCGCATAAAAGTTATGCGGTCGCATAGTCAACCGCATAATTTCTTCCAACTGGCCCAATTAACTGCCTCACTCTACGGCCAATATGCGGTCCGCAGAGTGATTCTGCAGTCGCATAATTGGACCGTAGAAATGCATTTCATTGCCAAACATTTTCCTTTACTTTCCGGTCCATTGTTCAACCCAAAAAGTTCGAGCAAGCCTGTTAGATTTCATTCTACCCAAACTCATCCACGAATGGAGATAATACATATTTTCATTAATTAGAGTAAAAGCGTTCATGTCTACAATACCAATTCATTTCCAATAGTTTCATTATTTTTAAAGTCTTAAATGGACAAATAATACAACCACAACATAACATATTTTGTCTTTCCCAGCACCAATACACAACCCACACTATGTTTACAGAGCCTATATAGATAAAGAAGAGTACAATGATAATGCCGACAACAAGGCCCCGGCTATACCTCAAACAGAATACACAAAGAACAAAAGATTCATTACCCCGGGATGAAGTGGGGCTCACCAAGTCAGCTGGGAAGAAGGTGTGTTGCTATCACTGATCAATATCTCCTGCTGTGAAACCACCTGCATCCATTTAAAGATGCAGCGCCCCCGGCAAAAAGGACGTTAGTACTGTCGAATAGCACTAGTATGTATAACTAAACACCCTCTTAATAGAATGACAAATAATAGAAACAAGATTATCTTAATGTTAATGGAAGCTTTAATCAACATCAAACCTCAATTTAGGATCAAGACAGTGTTTTAATCAATTTCCATATCTCACATTGGGAGATTTTTAGTATCGATATACCATTGTCCACAATACCATTATTCACAATACCGGTACCATTATTCACAATTCCAATACCATTATTCACAATACCAATACCATTATTCACAATACTAATACCATTATTCACAAAACCAATACCACCGTACTCTCAGCACGGAGTCCGATCACGATCCGATTGGCTAGGCTATCTCATTAGAGACATCAACCACAATTACTTTCAGTATCAGTACCACCGTCTTTAACACGGAGTCCGATCGCATAATTTCTTCCAACTGGTCCATTTAACTGCTTCACTCTGCGGCCATTATGCGGTCCGCAGAGTGATTCTGTAGTCACATAATTGGACCGCAAAAATGCATTTCGTTGCGAAACATTTTCCTTTACTTTCCGGTCCATTGTTCAACCCAAAACGTCCAAACAAGCCTGTTAGATTTCATTCTACCCAAACTCATCCACGAATGGAGATAATACATATTTTCATTAATTAGGCAAAAAGGTGTTCATGCCTACAATACCATTTCGGCACCACGAAACATTATTTTCTTTTGCAAATTTTACCGGGATTTACACTTAAGTACTTTGAAATTTCCTGAGGTGTTACACCCGAACTTCTACAACTCTCAGGCGAGCACCAGTTGATCGGAAATGGAGTTTCGGTAGTCCAAATCATCCAAAACCAATGCAAAAAGGTTTATGCAGATTTGGAGAACATCTCTGAGCTTCCAAAACATCACCTCATCGAACCAACTCCCACAACATTGAAAAAAGATTATTCTGCAGTGTCGAACACACCAGTCATTCGACGAAATGTCCAAGCCAATTCCACAGCCCAATTGAATGAACCTGCTATTCCTCAATCTTCTCAAGCTCATAAAGAACATAGTCGTCAACCACTTTCCCAAAATTTAATCAAAAAAGTCGAAATCAGTCACCTTCTTCTTCACCAGAATTGCAGGGGATTGTCAATGGAGGTCCAACAACTCAAAAGGAGCAAATTGTTAAGCAAACACTACCCCAAGCTCCTCGTAATGACACTGACACTACATGTATAGGAATTTTATCAGTAACAACCCGTGATCACCCTCCTCATTCTATACCAGTTGCTCAGATGGTCGACAATGGTGATAAGCCCACCTCCAATGCTCAAAGTCAATCCCAGGAACATCCAAAATCCTCAACTCATGCTCTCATTAAAGTTTCTTCTAATTTTTACAGACCAAAACACACCAAAACAAATAGCTACTTCCTGTTAACACTGCAGAAAATCCTACACATGATCAACCAGTAGTGCATAACCCCCCCTACTATGACTAGTAATCCTCAACCAAGCACTACAGACAGGCAACCCAATTCATAGACCAATCCACCCCTTCCCCCTCAACAACTCAACACTAACCATCACAAAGCCAAATACCCAGCCACTCAATTCCCCCCCCCCACGACCAACAGTCACCCATTCTTATGTTACTAGACTGAGAAATAGACATGAGGCAGAGATAACTCCTATTGAATTCTCCCCTCCCATAATTACTACCAAGCAAGGCAAACCAGATGTCATTTTTAGAAGAGAAGATTACATGGTGAAATTTGCTGATAGATGCAAGTTTACAGTGGTTGGTAAAATTGCTAACACTATGCCAAAAATGGATGTGATTAGAAAAAGCTTTATAGTGCAAACTGAACTTAGAGGTGGTGTCAAAATTTCTCATTTCAATGCAAAACCTGTATACATTGACTTGGATAATGAGTATGATCACTCAACAGTATGGACCAAGCAGTACATGTACATTCAAGGTCAAATAATGAAACTAAAAGCATGGAATCCAGTTTTCAATCCTAATGAGGATTCCCCTATTGTTCCAACATAGATTGTAATTCCTGAGCTACCCTGACACCTACATGGAAATACTCACCCCACTATTATCCCCTGTTGGTAAGGCTCTCTTTCTTGATCTAGCATCATTCCAAAAAATCGGAGGTAGTGTGGCCAAAGATAAAATGCAAATTGATCTTACCAAAGAAAGACCTAGTCATGTTTGGTTGGGTTATGATGATAACCAAGATGTTAATGGAGATGGACAATGGCTTGAAGTACAGTATGACCATGTTCCTGCATACTGCACTTACTACAGACATCAGGGACACTCAATGTCTACATGCCAACTTAGACTCAGAGATGAGGAAATCAAAAGAAGAAAGGAAGAAGAAACTGCTGGGACAAGTAACATTCAGGGAAATAACCAAAAGAAGGTTGAAGATGTTCCAGGAACAAGCAAAAGCCAACAGAAGACACAACAGGATATACCAAAGAATAATGCTCAAGACCAAAATAAAAGCCTATTGATAGCAGAACACCAAAAAGGAGCAAAGCACCAAAATGCAGTAGCTGAAACATCCAAAGAAGAATGGCAAATCCAAAAGAAAAAGAACTTCAAAGGAAACACCCAAAATAAAAGACAACATGTTTACTTGCCAAAACAACAAGCAGCTCAACAACCTAATAATGCAACCACAAAGCAGATCAATGAGCTCAAACATCCAGATATGATCTCTAATCCCTCAACTTTGGCTCCAGCTACCCTGGAGCATGATACAGATTCTATGGCTCAGAATCAAGTTCCCAATCCCCATAACCCCCACATAGAGCATATTATAGATGTTCAGAATCTTGATACCCAATCCCAAATTCCCCATGTTAATTGTGCTATTAATGAAGTTATTGGAGGAATGGAGATATGTCAGGAGAAACCGATTCACAAACAGGATGGGGTACCTTCTGGGGTTGGGATTCCTCATATTTTGCATGAGTGTGCTAATGCACAATTAACTGACCATAGGTTGGACTGTCCAACCCCTGCTACCATTGCCCTCAGCTCTGGCAATCATCAACTACACCAATATGCTGATGAAGCTGAACATTGTGAAATGATCAGCTCAGAAGAGGAATAATCAGTCCAGGAGGATGATCAAATAAGAAGACATCTGAAAGGAAAAGCCCATGAAACTGAAGATTTCAGTATCCAAACTCCCAAGTCAAAAAATAAGCCTGGCCAATTGAAGAGGAATTCTATGAGGAGACAAAATGCAGGAATTAGCATCAATGAGCCTAAAGATAACATGCATCCAAATACCTCCAACACCTATCTCCAAAGCCCCACCACTCAATTAAAATGGAACACATGCCAAGGATCTGCTGTTAAATCACAAATACCTCCAACACCTATTTCTAGAGACCTTGCTATGTTCCAACCTCTAAATGTGCCAATGAATCATGCTTGCCAGGAGATACCCTCTCAAAGCCGTTTGGACTCTCCAAAATCAACAACAGCAACAAGATGTGATAGGCAAGCATGGAGTGATTCCTGCCAAGAATCAGACATCAGGGTTGATGCAATGGAAATGTTAACAGTTGCGGAGCAGCTCCATAAGAAGCATACATACACCTCACAACATACCTTAGCTTTAGACCTTCAAACCAATGACACATGGAAGAATATACGAAAAACTGACATTACTCTGTTAGAGTACATGCCTAGGCAGCAGGACAATCATGTTACTGCAGAAGCATCTAAAGATACAATGATTTATCACCTACAAACAGAGAGTGATATGGTTACAAAATTGGGGGAAGAACAGATAGGGATCACAATTGTGGATAAAGCCTCAATATCAATGCTAATTGTATGTGCCTCAGCTAATGGATTTCCAATTCAGATCCAACTAAATGTGCCATTGATACCTCCAAATCAGGTGTTACATGACATCATTACACATAAGGAACTACCAATTTAGATTCAACAAACGTTGCTTGATAAACAACATATGGAAGATGAAGCTGATGAGGAATCAACTGTTGGGAACTTCAAAGATGTTGTCAGAGAAGGGGACCTATCTCCTAGACTGACAACCAGAAATGGAAAGAAAGGCAAAAAGCAAATACAAGTCAAAGAAACACTACCACCAACAAGAACTCTGCCCAAGAGGGCAGCCTCCACAAATAGATGATGATTAAGACACTCATATGGAATATAAGGTTTGTCAATACTCAACAGGCCTTTCAAAGGGTTATCAACATGCAAAAGCAACATGGTTTCTGCATTGTAGCACTGTTAGAACCTTTCCAGAAACAAGGGTTCATATACAAATACATGAGAAGGTTGGGTATGGAAACTACATTATCAAATATCAATGGGAAGATATGCTTATTCATAGATGTTGTTGTGGAGTGGGAGCTCCTAATAGACACTGCGCAACAACTAACAATCAAAGTTTTACATCATGGAATTGGCAAGAACATCATCATGACAGTTGTATATACAAAATGCTCCTCACTTGAAAGATTAGAATTATGGGATAATCTGTATTACCTTGCCTCTGATATGGAACTCCCTTGGGTGGTTGGAGGAGATTTTAATGTGATTCTTAATGAAGAAGAGAAGATTGGAGGACTTCTAGTATATCCCCCAGAGTATGAAGATTTTTCTTTCTGTGTCAACTCCTGTGAATTGTTTGATACTGGATACACAAGTAGTCCCTTCACATGGTAGATGGTAGATCCAATGAAGAATGCATATTCAAGAGGTTAGACAGAATATTTGTCAACTAGCAATTCAACTCTTTGTTTCCAAGTGTTGATGTGGAACACCTCATAAGGACTGGGTCTGACTATGCACCTATGCTAATGACCTGTGGGGAAGATGTTGCTCACTTTGTTAAACCTTTTAGGTTTCTCAATTTCTGGACTACACATGAATCTTTCAATGAAGTAGTGAAGCAAAAATGGATTGCAGACTTTGTGGGTGACCCTTTCCTTATGTTTAAACAAAAAATGAAAAGATTGAAGGCTGCCCTATCTCATTGGAGTAAAATTACCTTTGGGGATATATTCAATCAGCTGGTAATCATAGAAGATATTGTCAGGATAAAAGAGATGCTCTTTGAGGAAGAACCAACAAATAAGAACAGAATAATTTTACAGTAGGCACAAGCAGCACTAAAGAGGTACCTGAGCATTGAAGAGCAGTACTGGAAACAAAAGGAAGGTATGAAATGGTTTGCTGAAGGAGATAGAAACACCACTTTCTTCCACAATCATGTCAATGGGAAGAGACAGAAATTGCAACTGAAAAGGATTCAGAATGCTAATGGTGACGGGCTTGAAGACCAAGAAGGAATTGCTAATGTTGCAACTACATTCTTTCAGACACAATTCACAGAGAAAGGACAGTTCACTAGTTCTAAATTACTAAATAATGTCCCTACCATGATCTCTAATAATCAAAATAGGGAACTTTGTAGATTCCCAACAATAGAAGAGTCAAAAATGCAGTAATTGCATTGAGTGGGGACAGTGCAACTGGACCTGATCGCTTCACTGGTCTGTTTTTTCAACACTCCTGGGATACTGTGGGAAATGACATCTATAACATGCTGCAACAGTTCTACACAGGATCTCCACTACCAAAATCCATAACACACACAACCCTAGTACTACTCCCTAAGGTTCAGCAAGCACAAACATTCTCAGACCTAAGACCTAGAAGTCTTAGCAATTTCATCAATAAGGTGATTTTAAGAGTGGTACATGACAGACTAGAGAAGGTTCTACCATCACTAATATCTCCCAACTAATCTGGCTTTGTGAAAGGAAGGAGCATATTTGAAAACATTTTACTCACTCAGGAGATAGTCACTCATATCAGACTGAGAGACAAGCCAACTAATGTGGTTATCAAGCTTGATATGGCAAAGGCATATGACAGGGTGCCTTGGAATTACTTGATCCATGTGTTGAGAAAAATGAGATTTGCTGAACACTTCCTCAAACTGATATGGAACTTAATTGCTAATAACTGGTACTCAGTCTTAATCAATGGTCAAGCTTCAGGATTCTTTAAGTCCAGCAGAGGAGTCAAGCAAGGAGACCCTTTTTCCCCATCACTGTTTATATTATCAGCAGAGGTCTTATCAAGATCACTGAACAAATTGTTTGAAGATAAGAAGTTTATAGGATTTGGAATACCTAAGTGGACAGATCCTTTGAATCACCTGGCATATGCTGATGATACAATAATATTCTCATCCTCTGATCCATACTCCTTAATGAAAGTTGTTAAGGTACTAAAGCAGTATGAACACGCATCTGGTCAGCTGATAAACAAGTCCAAGAGCTCTTATTACACACATGACAAAGTGGTAAGGAATCTAGTTCATTCAGTTGGTTGTGTTACAGGTTTTAAAAAGGGAAACTTTCCTTTTAATTACCTTGGGTGTCCAATTTTCTACAATAGAAGAAGGAAGGCATACTACAATGATCTTATCAAGAAAGTAAAAGCAAAATTGCATTCTTGGAAAGGGAAACTACTTTCTTTTGGAGGAAAGACAAATCTTATATCGAATGTGCTACAAAGCCTAACTATTCACATTCTTTCAGTTATGGATCCTCCTAAAAATGTCCTGGTGCACTTGCATAAGACTTTTACTAGATTCTTTTGGAGCACTAAGGAAGAAGGAAGAAGCAGACACTGGAGCAAGTGGCTGAACATATGTCTACCTAAGGAGGAAGGAGGAATAGGGTTAAAGTCACTATTTGATGTATCCAAAGCACTATTTGCAAAACTATGGTGGAGATTTAGAACCAGCAAATCATTATGGTCTAATTTCATGTGGAACAAATACTGCAAAAAAGAAATGCCTGCTGTTGTACAGTTCAGAAAAGGATCCCAAGTGTGAAGGAAAATGTTAGAAGCAAGAGAAGAGATTGTACATGAGATTCTCTGGGAACTAAATAGTGGTAACACAAGTGTTTGGCATGAGAACTGGACAGGCATTGGACCTCTATATCATGTACTCCCTCAAAACTTCAACATAAATGAAGAAATACAAAATGTAGCAGAATTAAGGAATGGTAATACTTGGGATGATCTAACACTCGATCAAAACTTTCCAGAAGACATCTCAGACCACATCAGGCACAATGTGCCATTTGATCAGACTAGTGAAAAATGGGACACTCCTCAATGGATGCCAACTACATCTGGCAAGTTCTCTGTTAACAATGCATGGAGTATTATGAGACATAGAGGAGCAAATAACTCAGAATTATGCAACTTGTGGACAAAAGGTTTACCTTTCAAAATCTCTTTCTTTATGTGGAAACTATGGAAAATGAAGATCCCCACTGATGACTTATGGAGAAGAAATGGATACATTATAGTCTCTAAATGCTGGTGTTGCTCACCTCCAAATGAAGATTCCTACCAACACCTCTTCCTAAAGAGTGAAACAGCAGATAGAGTGTGGAGAACCTTCTTACAACTAGCTCGAATTATAATAAATATGGTACAAGTACACCAAATCATTAGAGCATGATGGAATGAACCATGGTGCCCAAAGTTAAAGCCACTCTTCCAAGCAACTCCTGCCATTATAACTTGGGAACTTTGGAAGAGGAGAAACAAGATGAAACATTGGGGAGATGTCTCAAAAAAGAGGGTAATACATGAAGTAAACAAGACACTGTACTTCCTGGAAAGAGTTAGATATCCTTGGCTGACAAACATTCCAGTATTGTGGACAGATGCCCAATGCAGGCTGGTTCAAATGCAACTCTGATGGAGCATCTAAAGGAAACCCAGGCCCTAGTTCATATGGCTACTGCATAAGAGATAGTGCTGGAGATTTGCTATATGCTAAAACTACAGACATAGGACATACAACCAACATAGTTGCTGAAGAAAAAGGAATTTTACATGGCTTGTTATACTGTGCGGATAAACAGCTTCATCCTCTAATCATGGAAACTGACTCTCTAGTAATGAAAAAGATCATTGAAGAAGAATGGGACTGCCCATGGACAATAAGAGCAGATGTCAAAAAGATAAAAGATATCAAGAACAACTACAATGTCCTGTTTCAGCATGTGTTCAGAGAAGGAAATGTTGTAGCTGACCTATTAGCTAACTTGATTTTTTCTTCTGCAGGTAACTCCATTTTTCACTCGTTCGAAAGCCTGCCTCCAGCAGCAAAGACACTCATCAACATGGACAAATCACAGATCCCTAACATTAGGGTAAGGGTAGCAAAAAGGGTCTACTATACTGATTAAGACAATCAGTGCCACATTACATGGATATATATTGGTTGTTGTTATAAATACATAAGGCAACAAGTCTATTATTAACAAAGAAACATAACCAGTGTGGGAATGACTTGAGGATATCCACTAAGAGACCAACAAAAGAGCACCAACAACAGACAATCTCTATCACTCACCAACAATGAGCTTCATAGATCCCAACACACACATGAATCTGGGAGCACAATGTTAATCCCTAATGTGTATGCTTCAGTGTGCAGGCACCAGAGAGTCTCAATAGGCAATTATACTAAGGGGTGCTGGTAGTACAAACACTCAGTACAACATTATCATACAGCAAGGAGCCAGACATAGGCCTGAAATGGAGCTAATTACCAAAACACACATCATATTAGAGAATTTTCCCTCTAATTTGGCTGTTATATGTTGCAGGAACTGAAAATGAGTCAATACTGGAGCGATTTCTGAACACTCACCAAAATCACAATAGTATAGATCAGTACTATTACTGCAACATATAACATGACAACAAATTAAAATAGCACATCAGCAACACATATAGCAATACCTCAGGACCTATAAACTGGAAGCAATTCTGCAATTCTGCTAGTCTCAAGCAGCCAGAATCAATCAGCAATATGCTACCCTGAATTAGATATTAGAAGAAGCTACATCAGTGGAGAAAGTGTAAAGCCAAGCTTCTTCAATGCTCCCAGACGACACAGACCTGGGAGCACACAACCCCATTCTTAATTTTGGTTGCTTCCTTGTGCAGGTACCAAACAGAGAACAACATAGAATAGTGTGGCCACTCGATTAGATAAACACATCAATACTTGTCTACAATTCACATACAGTAAGAAGCAGATTCTGCAGCAGTATTTTAGCACTGCCTCTGTAACATATAACATCAACAGAGCTAGAAGATATCAACACACTTTCTGTACAACTGTCAACTACTAACAACAAGGCAGCTCTCAATACACAATAGTGTGCAGCAACATGGATACTAGATTTTTGGAACTAGAGCAATGGTTCAACTGTGGAAGCTCAAACTCAATTGTTTCTGCACAACAACTGTAAACTGCTACTAAACAAGGCAGCTCTCAGGATACAAAAGATTCGAAATGACAACTGGAGTACATTAACTCACACCAAATGCTACAAAACTACTGCTTCATGTTGGTATTAATACAGTATAGTGTTTTATCATTGTCCAGTGGTATTAGTGTGAATGCATGCTCAGTCTGGAGATGCGAGAATACTATATTGTCCTTATATCACAAAGCATGCAGTACTGTATTCGGTATGCATCAAAGGGGAAATGCGTACGACCATTACTCCTTACAACATGAAGTTACGAACAGGGAAGACTTATAACTACAAAAGAGGAAAAAACAGATTCACAGCTTCTGTACAACAACTGCCAGCTGCTTATGTTCAACAAGAGGACTGTTCTGCTGCAACATAAGTATAAGGCTGCACATATGGTCAGCCTTGTGGTTTAACATGGCATGCTACAAAACTGTTGTTTAAATATTTCAACAGTATAGCATTTTATCAATGTCCAATGGTATTAGTGTGCGCGTATGCTCAATCTAGAGATGAGAGAACACTATATTGTCCTAATAGTTCAAGCTCACAGTACTATGACTTTGTTGCATTCATCAACTATATGCACAGTCCTCATTGGAAAACCATTTGAAGATACAGTGAAGCAACAATGCTGCTGAAGTAATGCAGGCCCAAACTTCAGATGTCCAAACTGATCTGCCTCACAACTAATGGATTATACATACGTATTCCTTTGGATTGCAACAAAAGGCATCGGGTGAGAGTTTTAGAGGTGCGACAAGGAAGTGTTTTCAACTGGAATGTGAAATCATTGTCGTCGGCAATAATTGGATGTTTCAAATTAATATTTGTGTACTTTTCAATTTTCATTATGCTTCTGCTACATTTTACCTCGTAGCAATAGCCATTGGATCTCTCTGTCGTATTGTTTGTTTGTTGAACAATTTGTAATTTTTACCCAATTTGAGATTTGTTATATATAACAGCTACTAGGTGATAACCTAGTAGAATATTTGCCAAAACAAAAGCACCGTGACCTAAAGAGGAAATGGTCTTGTAACAACATTCTCACAACAACATTGTATGCACTCCATAAGAAAGTGGCACCTAGCGTGGCTAATGAGCGGGAAATGAAAGCAAAAGTAATATTCGAGACCATATGAATTGCACAAAATTTTGACATGCATGGGGACTAAGATAAGCTAAGTATGCACGCAACAAGGGGGCAGAAAGACCAGAAAAAGTAATTGCTTACGTTTAAAGAAAGTTGAGATGGAACGAAAAGAATTATTCGATCAATGATCCAGAGTTAGTTATGTTATGAACGCACTTAAAATTTCGGAGTATTATCCATGCATCATATATATTGACATTCATACAGCCGTAGAAGACTCCGTTATAAGTTAAAAGAAAGAATTGAACCTAGGGCATTGACAAAGGATTGAATTGTTAGAAGATTGTATCATGGATATTCCATAGCGCCCATGAAAGGCTAAAGTAATAACTAATACCATGAGTCGGGAGATAGCTTAAGCCTACATAAAGGCTGATCATAAGGAGGAGGAAACTAAAGAGTTACATCAATAAAGTAAATCAGGAATCTAATTATTGGACCCAGAAAATTATAGACCTCGTGACTGAGAACATTCCAAGATTACTCTTAGATATCAGAGGTACAAGAGAGAGAGTAAAGTATCCATATCCTAAAATGGCTCTGCGATAAAGCCAGTTAGAAGAAGTACCAGCCTCATAAGAAGTCAGTATGAAGCTCCCACCGGATTGTGTATGCACCAGAGGTGCAAGTATTATAATAGAGCTTCAAGTCGTGGATGTGAATTATACCTATGTGGAATAGAGGTCATGAAAGAGATAGAAGATGTGATGTGAGATTTTAAGGTAAGTAAGGTAAATGTGAACAACGTATGAGATACTCAAATACATAAGGTTGTGAATAATCTATACGTCAGATAGAGGGCTAGAAGCGCTGGGATTCAGTATCCAGGAATGATAGAGACGTCATTGGTGGCATATCTTCCAGCCTATGGTTTCTAGGTATCGAGAGGCCTAGTCAAGAGAGTAAAGAAGAGTTAGAGACAATGTGATGTCTCGTTTGATGTTCCAGAATAACACAAGGAAATCTATGGTGCAAGCAAGTTGAAGGAAGGTTTGCGAGTAATATAAATAGATATGTGTAGGTCGCAAGCTAAAGTATGGTAAAGTGACAAGGTTTTAGGAAGACACAAGTAAGGATAAGAAAGGGAAAGTGAGAAGGTGACGAGAATGGATAAGTTCTCAGGATTAAGCCCATGAAAACAAGAAGAGCTGATTTGTTTCTCTAAGTTATACAAAGCTCGGTATAGCCTGAATGAACTCAAATAAGTCTAAGTCTAATAGCATTTAGAAGAGATGGAATGCTTCCCTGGTAGTAGAATGAGGGTGTAATTGTGATAGATAAAGGATGACGTTTGGGCCTTCCATTGAGTAATGATTTGAAAAATAAAAGAGAAGAAGAAAAGATTTCACGGATGACACGGGATTAGAATACCCCCCCATAAGATGAATCACGTTGGGATGCTATGAAATACGATCATAGAAGTATAGTATCATATCGCCCCAGGTAGATCAGGATAATCACTTCAAGTATTCCACGATTCAACGTGAGCCCTGGTGATTACGTAAGAGGTTTCAAGTTATTAGTAAGTAGATTGTAGATCAATATTGAGGTGAATCAACAATAGATGGATAAAGTTCCAACGTATGAGAGGAAATAAGGATTCCATCCTTTAGATGAACAGTAATAAGGAAGCATTGAAGGACTTGGACTTATACCTCTATGATAAGAAGCAACGATAGTAATCTGGAGTTTGGTAGCAAACCTCAGTACGATAAATCGAAGTAAGAGTTATGGTAGTAAAGTCATGCATATAGATAACCGGGTCTATGAAATAAGATATAGCAATATTCGTAAGTTCAACAAAGTACCGAGTGAAGAACTTAAGTATACCTATAGATGCCCATAGGGATATCTTGTCAAGCTCTGTAGATGTTTACAAAGTGAGGCCTAGAGATTGGCTAAAAACTGGAGGGAAAAGGAAAGAAGAGTCGCATAGGCGCACTTATAAGGTTAGAGTCGTACATGCTGCATGATAGAAGGTAGCAACAGTTACGAGATTGGAAGGATTCCGACTGCAAGTCGTGGTGTGAGAAAGAGGCCTAAAGGGGGGAGGGGGGAATGCCCTGGCCCTTGGATTTATTCACAGAACAGTTGCCTAGATGGCAAGAAACGTACTAAAGCATTCGCAAGAACTATAGTTTATGATAATGATAAGTGCATCAATCCACATTCGAGGACGAATGTTCCAAAGGAGGGATGATGTTACACCCCATATTTTCGTACGTGAAAGTACGCCATAAGAAAATTAATGAAATCTCGGAAATGAGATGTTACATCCCGTATTTTCGTATGTTAAAGTTTCGTTGTAAGTTAATCGATGTAAGTTCGGGAATGAGATTATTTTGAGATTATAAGCATTATGATATTTCAAACAAGTGATGAGTAAATTCATGAAGGTGAGAGGGTAAGCAAATCAAAGAAAATGAATTTCGTCAAAATTTGATATTTTGGGACAAAATACGGTCTAAGCTATAATACCCAAAAATTATAGACTAGTGCCATACAAGGTACCACATGACCATGATAGTGAGGTGTATAAGGTGTGCTAAAAATGAGCAATATTTTATGTAATTTGAGATAATTCTTATTTATATGGATAATTGGGTATTATTGGTTAATGGGAGATTAACGAGTTAATTAAGGAATTTATGGATAAATCTTTTGGATAAGCCCTTAACCTTAGCGTGGCAGCCCACCAATCAAACATTATGACTCTTATATTATAAGTGAATGGTGGCATAATTGAGTAGTTTATGTGACATTAGTCATCCTAGTGGGGCCCACACCTAAAAGGTTAAAGGTAACCCTTCAAATTCACAAAATCATTTGCTTTCATCTACTAAATGAAGAAGGAAAGCTTCAGCAAAGCTAATGGTTTGCAATAGCAACGTAGTTGCTCCAAACATTCCATACGAAGGCCATTTAATACTATAACAACTCATTCAAAAATGTTAGCAACGTGAATTTTGCTACAAAAACCATACGATACTACGTAATGTTATGGCAACGAGATTTTGCGATTCTAAGGGAGTACGGTGCAATCTTTCTCAAGAATATCATACGGATTTTCCCCTACTTCGATCCGCTGTTACGTGATGTCGCAATTTACGTATGTTAGAGGGATTGTCAAGAGAATCGGCTCAGGTATGTTAAGTCTATCCTTTCTCTCTTTTTGGAATGATCAATACGATACAAACGAAACGAGCAAATGCACAATTTCCACAACTGACTCTATTCATAGAAGTACTAGGGGTGTCTATATTCTTGATTTCCCATGTGAATTATTATTATATCTTCTGTACATGGGTCTCAGAAAAATACGTATTTGATAAAGTTTATCCGAAAGGCATATTAATTTTATGACATTCCGAGAAATTTTATTAACGTAATTCATATGCATTTCATGCATTTATACATGCACATTGACTGATGACCAGATGGAATTATATACACGTATGTATATATGTATATATATGTATATGGGATATGGGAAATGTTACGGCGTTATAGACGCACCACCACCTGATCAGTTGGTATACGTTGATGATTTGCCCATAATGGCCGAGATGATATGATGGGATACCCTCAAAGGCTTGATGATGTTATGACATATACCTAAGCATGGTATGACATTTATACGCATATGCATGACATTGTAAATATTAATGATTCACAGAGTTGTTCAGACTTACATATTGAGTCTCTTACTCCATGTTCTCTCATGACTATTATTTACCGATTTTCATTCCTTACATACTCGGTACATTATTTGTACTAACATCCCTTTTGCCCCGGGACATTGCATTTCATGCCCGCAGGTCCCGATAGACAGGTCAAGAGTCCTCCAAGTAGGCTATCAGCTCGACGGAAGATGTTGGTGTGCTACATTTGCTCCGGAGTTGCTTGTTTGGTCAGTATGATTTAGACGTGTATTGTTTGGTATGGCGGGGCTCTGTCCCGACCTTTATGACAATTATGTATTCTTAGAGGCTTGTAGACAGACGTCATGTATGTAAAGAATCGTATGGCCTTGTCGGCCTATGTTCAGTGTACGAGTGGTTATTTTGGTCTTAATGTCTTATGTATAAGCTGGTATTACATGTTGTATTCTACTTATCTCACGCCAGCCTCTCCGGCTCAGTTATCTATGATTATATGATACGAAAAGATATGTTATGTTGGTACTCGATTGAGTAAGGTACGGGTTGCCCGTCGCGGCCCATCGATTTAGGTCATAAGTAACCTCCCACAACACGTCGCAACACCTCAAATGGGCCGAAAAACCTTGGGTTCAGCTCCACTCGAGTACCCAACTCATGTTGTAGGGCCCTCCAGAACCGTGATGTAAACTGCGTACCCCAGTCAGAGATGATAGATATCGGTATGCCATGAAGCCTGACGATCTCGCGGATATAAATTTGAGCCAGCTGCTCGGAAGAATAGGTAGTCATCATAGGAATGAAATGAGCTGACTTAGTCAGCCTATCTACAATTACCCAAACTGCATCAAACTTCCGCTGAGTCTGTGGAAGCCCAACAACGAAATCCATAGTGATCCGCTCCCATTTTCACTCAGGAATCTCTAACTTTTGAAGCAATCCACCTGGCCACTGATGCTCATACTTTACCTGCTAGAAATTCACACACTGAGCTACATATTCCACTATGTCCTTCTTTATTCTTCTCCACCAGTAATGCTGTCTCAAGTCCTGATACATTTTTGTGACACCTGGATGAATGAAGTAACGCGAACTGTGAGCCTCCTGGAGAATCAACTCACGCAATCCATCTACATTGGGGTGGAGTCCCTCCATAAATTGACGAACCCTCTCTCGAACTGTGGGAACCATGGCCGGTGCATGTCGGGCCAAATCACTGAACCGAACTGCATACTCTGACATAATCAGAGCACCCTGGCGCAACTGCTCAAACTCCGCGCGCCACGCGTCTCTGAGTCTCTGAGGAACATACTCCCTCAAGAACATGTTCGAGAACTGGGTCCATGTAAGTGAAGTTGCCTCAGCCGGAATACCCAACTCATAAGCACGCCACCACTGATAGGATGCTTTTCTAAGATGGAATGTTGTAAAAGAAACCCCACTCGACTCCGCTACACCCGATGTACGGAGAATACGGTGACACTCCTCCAGAAAACCCTGGGCATCCTCTGACGCTAATCCACTGAAGGTAGGATGTGGTACTTCTTGTATTTCTCAAGTATGAGCTGCTCCGCCTCAGAAATTGCTGTCCTAACCTCGGTCAGAGCTGGAGCTACTGGCCGCATCGGTAAAATCTCCGGAACCTGGACGACCTGAATCCACTGCTCTGGAGTACCGGCGACGGGAGTCTGTGCTCCTCCCCTGGTCTGAGATGTGGCAGGTGAAAGTGGAATCAATCCAGCCCGAGCTAAGGTGCTGAACATGCTCAGACACTGGGCTAGAGTCTCCTGGAGTGCTGGTGCAGTAACAGGTATCTCAGGTGTCTGCCCTCCAGCTAGAGCTACTGGGGGCTCCTCTGTCGCAGCGCGCGCGGGTGCTCAGGCTGCACCGCGTGGACATCCTCGGCCTCTACCCCGGCCCCGGCCTCTCGCGGCTCTAGCAGGGGGCGTGGGTGCTTGGTCATCAGATCCTCCGGTACGGGTCCTCACCATTTGTGAGAAAGAATAGAATACAGAAGCTTAGAATTTGTTTATGTCAATAAATTTTTGCACGACAAGGAATCAAGGAGCGTAATTTTTCCTAACAGTTCCATAGCCTCCCGAAGATAAGTACAGACGTTTCCGTACTAATGCGCGAGACTCTAATAAACCGGCTTGTGACTCAAGACACCTATGAACCTAGAGATCTGATACCAACTTGTCATGACCCAATTCTCCCTTCGAAAGACGTCGTGATGGCACCTAATCCCTACGACTAGGTAAGCCTAACAAAATGCGGAGATAACAAAAATGGAAGTAAAACTTAACAACTAAATTCAACAGATAACTAAATAATTGGTAACAATGCCGCTCGGCATGTACAATAACCAACACTCTAGTAATACACAGTATTCCCAAAACCCAGAACGTCATAAGTCACAAGCTACAGAAGGAAACTAATATCTCTATACACCAGAGTGTAATAAAAGAAGTACTGAAGGTAAATGACATAAGAGAGAATAGAGGGGAACTTTGAGGTCTGCGGAAGCGAGCAGATGTACCTTGAAGAGTCCGGAACAGCAGCAAATGCACAACTAATAGCGAGGCTGGTATCATGAACCTGGATCTACACACGAAACCATGTGCAGAAGACTAGCATGAGTACACCACAATAGTACCCAGTAAGTGCCAAGCCTAAACTCGGTCGAGTAGTGACGAGGTCAGGTCTGGCCCACTGGTAAATAATAAATAAGGTAGGAGAATATACAGTATAATGAGAGACTAGAATTAAACAAAAGGAAACACAGCAAGGCAACAGTACAACACACAGGGGTAAACAACAGGGGATCTCCCCAGATACCGTCTCGTAGTCCCAAAATAAATATACAGGGAGAACTCCTAAGGTACCGCCTCGTAGTCTCAAAAGTAAATATGCAGGAGGAACTCCCGAGGTACACCTCGTAGTCTCAAAAGTAAATGTGCAGGGAGAACTCCCGAGTAAACCGCCTCATAGTCTCAAAAGTAAATATGCAGGGAGAACCGAGTTACCGCCTCGTAGTCTTAAAAGTAAATGTGCATGGAGAACTCCTGAGGTACCGCCTCGTAGTCTCAAAAGTAAATGTGCAGGGAGAACTCCCGAGGAACCACCTCGTAGTCTAAAAAGTAAATGTGCAGGAAGAACTCCCGAGGAACCGCCTCGTAGTCTCAAAAGTAAACACACAACTCAAACTGATAAATACAATAGCTAACATCAAGATTTTTACAGTTATACTGTTAAAGAGCAAGGAAAAATAGGAAATGAACTAGGCATGCTTCACAGAGTTCAAATAAGCAGTTAAAGCACGTTGACATGCGATACTAGACTACACAGGATAACTACACATATTGGAATAGCTCAATTAATAATGAAAAACAGACTAATACTCATTTAAACGGTATAAATCAAATTGAAGGAAAAACAGGTTGCTACTCAGTAAAATAAATCGGGTTTTACAACAAATAGCCAGTGTACGTACTCGTCACCTCATGTACACGATGCTCACATATCACAACAATATCAAATCCTAAGGGGATTCCCCCCTCCCCCCTCCCCCCCACAAGGTTAGGCAAGCCACTTACCTCGAATCAAGCTTAATCAATCGGTAACAATACCTTTTTCACGAATATCCGATTTCGAATGGCCCAAATCTAACCAAAATAAATTACATACCATAATTACAACTATAAGAAATAATCTAATTAATGAAATCAAAGCTAAAGCAAGAAATTATAAAATCGCCCCAAAAAGCCTCCCCGGGCCCACGTCTCGGAATCGGGTAAAAGTCACAAAATATGAACACCCATCCACTCACGAGCCCGATTATGTAATTTATTTTGGAATCCGACCTCTATTTGAGATCTAAATCCCCATTTTACAAAAAACCCTAATTCTACCCAAAATCCCCAATTTCCACCATGAAAACGCAAGATATTTGGTTAAAATCTTAGGAAATGTAGTGAAAGATTAAAAGAAACTAGTTTAGAATCACTTACCAATGATTTGGGGAAGAAAGCTTCTTTGAAAAATCGCCTCTAGGGTTTCTTGTTTTGAAAATTTGATAAAATGAACCAAAATCCCATCTAAGTCCCATTTTGATCAGTTGCAGATGTCCCATTTGCGACCTGGGGTTCGCAAATGCGAGCCCCGCAAATTCGAAGAAACAGTCGCAAAAGCGAAGTCCTCCCATCTCTGTTTTCATTAAATGCGTAGAAACAGCTAGGGTGCAAATGCGAAGAAACAGTCGCAAATGCGAAGAAATACTCTTCCGCATTTGCGACCAAATTGATCGCAAATGCGACCAAGTCTGCCCCAGCCCCACTTCGCAAATGCGAAGTATTGTTCGCAAATGCAAACTCTGGCCTCCCCATAATTACGACCTCTTGATCGCAAATGCGAACTCATGCTGACCCAGGTACTCTTCGCAAATGCGAAGAATTTGCTCACAAATGCGAGCCTGTCAGGATTTGGGAATGTTCGCAAATGCGAACACTGATCTCGCAATTGCGAGATCAGACACCAATTACCAGAAATTGCAGAACCAGATGAGTTTTCTTAGTCCTAACCACTCCGTAGCCTATCCGAAACTCACCCGAGCCCTCATGGCTCCAAATCAAATATGCACACAAGTCTAAAAACATCAGACGAACTTGCTCGCGCGATCAAATCACCAATATAATACCTAGAACTATGAATCATACACCAAAATCAAATGAAATTTTCAAGAAACTTTAGAATTGCTATATTAACAACCGGACGTCCGAATCACATCAAACTAACTTCGCTTCACACCAAATTTGACAGATAAGTCATAAATGTAGTATTGGACCTATACCGGGTACCAGAACCAAAATACGGACCCTATATCAATAAAGTCAAACATTGATCAAACATTTCAAAGTCATTAAGCCTTTAACTTTCAAATTTCAACAAAGTGCGATAACTCGAGCTAGGGACTTCCGAATTCGATTTCGGGCATACGCCCAAGTCCCAAATCACGAAACGGATCCACCGGGACTGTTAAAATATGAATCCGGGTCAGTTTGCTCAAAACGTTGACCAAAGTCAACTCAAATGGATTTTAAGGCAAAAATTTCATATTTTCTCAGTTTTTAACATAAAAGCTTTCCAGAAAAACACCCGGACTATGCACGTAAATTGAGGAGGGAAAAAAGGAGGTATTTAAGGCTTCAAAGCATAGAATTAGGTTCTAAAATATAAGATGAACTATCGGGTCATCACATTAACAATCGACTAAACAAATTTAAAATAGAATAATATTGGTTTACCAATTCATCAATTGATCAGGTTTTTGTGCGTAGTAATGTATGTGATTGATCATCAATTACAATATGATGTGTGTGTGTGTGTGTGTGTGTGTGTGTGAAATGAGTCATATACTTAATTATAACTTAGAAAATTAACTTAGATAGATGAATACAAAAGGTAAAATGTCTTGACCGGTATTTATTAATCTATGTGATTTGTAATTAGTTATAAAATGAATTAATATATAAGATAAAATTTGGAATTCGAATAAAATAAACGTCTCATATATATACCTTTATTGTTTATTATGATTGATTATATATATATATATATATATATATATATGTGTGTGTGTGTGTGTGTGTATGTGTGTGTGTGTGTGTGTGAATAAAATATATGCTTATAGTTTATTAAAAATAATTAGTTAATATAATTATTTATAAAGATTATGCTTATAGTTTATAATTATTTATTAGTAAATATATATGTGAATAAAATATATGCTTATAGTTTATAATTATTTTTTTAAGTTTATAATATTTTAAGAAATAATAGCACAAAAAAATTAATTTAGGTTTTTTTTTTGTAACACCCCGGAAAATTTTGAAGAACTTAAGTGTAAAGCCCGGTAAATTTTGCAAAGAAAATAATGTTTCATGGTGCCAGACTAGGCTTACGTGTTTGAGGATTATGTTTTTGGTCATTTTGGACACCAATTATGCGACCGATATGCGGTCCGCATAACCATTACCTGTCCGGAGCTTCATTTTTGGGTTTTTAAAATCCGACCCTATTTCGTTAAATACACTCTTTGTGCCATTTTTGAGACATAATATGATAGTTTAGAGTGAGAGAGAGTTCCCTAGAGTGAGAAGGTATTCTTCAATAATTGTTCTTCAAGTCTTGGTCAAATCTTGGAAGATTAACAAGGGAATCTCACAAGTTCTTCATCTAAGAGGTAAGGTTCTATACCGTAGTTTTCAATTTTGAATTTGGGTAGAAGATGGTTGATTAGGAGTATGATTTATGGGTATGAGAGTATTATTTATACATGCATGTACCAACAAGAATTGTGGGAGGATTGTTGAACTTAAATAAGTAAGGATTGGGTTGTGGAGTGAAGGAAATCTTGTAGGGGAACCTTGTGGTTAAATTTGAACACCTAGTGTTTGATAAAATGCTCAAATGAGCTGAGACCATGAATATCTTCCTAATTATGGTTCAATTTTGTTATGTCTCAAATAGATTGGGATTGCTAGAATTTTCGGAACGTTGTAGTAATTTAAGGAAAGCTCAATTGAGGTATGCTGGCTAAACCTTCTCTCTTGGAATTGAATTCCATAATGTTACCGTGAGTTTCAAAGTATGGGTTGCGTATTAGAATGTTGTGGCTTTGAATCGTATTTCAAAAGAAAGCTAGTATGCCAAATTGTGTGAGAAAATCTCAATATTCTTAAGACTCTTAATTGCTCATATGTGTACCTAAAGTCTTGATTGGGAATGTCTTATTGTTGATAACCTATAAAGATGGTTGGAAGTGAAATCAGTGAATTGGGAATATAAAGTGTGGCCAACGTGCCAATAGTGAAAGGTATACTTGTGGCCAATGATGCCTATGTAATGAAATAATGTGAGAAAGGTTATGAAATGAACTTTGACTCAACTATTCCAAAATTTACTTCGACAATATAATCGGTTAAAAGTTTATGAACTCAAGTGATGCTCATATGTGGCTGTTTTAGCTAATGCTATGATTTGTAAGTAATTTTCAATGTGTTTTGCATTCTTACACATTCGTGAGTGTAAATTGTGTATGATTATAATTTGTGCTTTGATTGCCAATCATTTTACTCCATTTATTTGAAAGAAATCGATTATGTTTAAAGCTTTCATTACTAATGAACTTAAAGTTGTGATTTCCGGAATATTCTACTTGTTGATAATTATGATGATGATCTATGAAAGGGAAGAAATGAAAGTGTGGAATATAAAATACGGCCATTGTGCCATGAATAAAGAATCATATGTATGGCCAAGAAAGCCAATGAAATAATAATGTTGTAAGTGGTTGAAAGTACGGATTAGGTGATATGTGATGTGAAAGGTTATGAGATGTACGTATTTGTACTTTTGTTTCCAATGTGTTGTGAGACACTATGGACGGTCTATGAATGCATAGGTATATTGTGTTATGAAATCCTGTGGACGGTCTATGAAACGCATAGGTACATTGTGTTATGAAATCCTGTGGACGGTCTATGAACGCATAGGTATATTGTGTTATGAAATCCTGTAGACGGTCTATGAAACGCATAGGTACATTGTGTTATGAAATCCTGTGGACGGTCTATGAAACGCATAGGTACATTGTGTTATGAAATCATGTGGACGGTCTATGAAACGCATAGGTACATTGTGTTATGAAATCCTGTAACACATAGGTATATTGTGTTATGAAATCCTGTGGACGGTCTATGAAACGCATAGGTACATTGTGTTATGAAATCCATTGTGATATGAAATCCTGTGGACGGTCTATGAAACACATAGGTGCATTGTGTATAAGAGGTGTAGGTGTACGATATGAATAGACACTATGGACGGTCTATGAAATGCATAAGTGTATAACATGATATGTGAACACTAAGGACGGTCTAATGAGACACATTATTAATGCAGACAATAGGTGCCCCTTTTGTTGTCCTTGTTTGTACAGGTTGTTTCAATTACATTATATTATGTGTTCCACGTATACATCATATGGGCATTCTATTTTGAAAGAGGATTTCTAGCTATACATACTAGTGCTATTCGACAGTACTAACGTCCCTTTTGCCGGGGGCGCTACATCTTTAATGGATGCAGGTGGTTCTACAGCAGGTGGCATTGATCAGTGATAGCAGTGCACTCCTTTTAGCCGATTTGGTGAGCCCCACTTTATTTCGGGGTCATGTATCTTTTGTTTCTCATGTACTTTGTGGTTGAGGTATAGCCGGGTCCTTGTTGCCGGTATTTCCATATTACTCTTCAGTTGTACTTAGAGGCTCCGTAGACAGGTTGTGGGTTATGGTTGATATTGGTAATTGAACTAGAAATGTTGGTACTTGGAAATTATATTTTTCATTAATTCTATAAACTCGTAATGTTTTGGAAATTATGAATGGAGATACTAATGGGAATGAAAAGGAAGTTGTTAATAAAATCTTTTCAGTGATTGATTAATGGAGTACATCTCCTCTTTATTCATGGATGAGTTTGGGTAGAAGGAAGTCTAATAAGCTTGCTCGGCCGGGTTCTCTCGGTTGAGCGCCGGTCGCGCTCCCTGAGTTTGGGGCATGACATTTTTAAAGATAACCGACCGAAGTCGGTCGGTTAACTGTGGTCAAACACAGTCAATGGTCACTTAAGTGTACTGACCGACGTCGGTCGGTACCTTTAATTTCAGATATGAAATATGGGGTTTCCCCCTCATTTCTCTTCTTCTCTTCCCAAAATTTTCTAACTCTCACTCTCTTCTCCCTTCACACACACAACACCCTTTCCCCACTCCTTCTCTATTTCCCTCACACAAATCCCATTCTCCACTTCTCCGTGCCACCTCACGTTGCCATTGCCCCGCCGCCGCTACCACTGCTACTGCCTCCACTGCTCCTCTTCCTCCACCTCCTAAAAATTTAAGGTTTCGATTTGAACGTACATTTTATGCATAATTTTAATATTTTGTTGATTAGTTATGAATTAGTTAATTATTGTTTAACTTTGAATTTTATTGAAATCTAGAGTTTAGGTCTTATTAAAATTGAATTGAATTGAATTGATTACCTAGGGTGTAAATTGAATGTTTAAGTTGGTATTGACTTGAGTAGTTTAGTTAGGAATTGAATGTTTAACTTTGAATTGAATTGAGTTTTTAGGATTTGTTCTTGTGAATTGAACTTTTAGGGTATGAATTGATCTTTTAGGGGTAAGTGTTGAACTTTTTGTTCTTGTGAGGTTAATTGAATTGTTTAGGTTATTAATTAAATTGTTTAGGGTATGGGTTGAACTTTTAGGGGTAATGGCTGAACTTTTAGGATATGAATTGAACTTTTAGGGATAAGTGTTGAACCTTTTAGGTATGAATTGAATTTATAGTTTATGTTTTAAAATGAATGAATCATAACTAATTGTATTTACTATAATTTAATTTTGGTATAATTAGTAAAAATTAATTATCTTAATTAACTAAAAATAATTTAATTAATTTATAATTGTAGAATAAATTAAGTAGTTCTAATACTTATGGAAATATCTCAATTTATTTTTATTTTATTTGTATAGATGGAACATCGTACTTGGATGTACAATAGGAATTATCCTAATCAGCGGGGATTGAGGGAGGATTTTGTAAAAGGGGTTGATGACTTTATTAGACTCCCTCGTTTATACCCTCTTCAGAGATGCCTATGTTTTATCTTCCACCACACGGCTATACTGAGTTGCCACAACATCATAAGGCCTATACCTTCATCAAGACACCGGGTCTTCCATCACAAGACCATAGGACTATACGTCCGACATACAGTCCAGCTGCCTCACAGCCACGTGGATCGCAACCATCTGCATCACAGCCACGTGGATCGCAACCATCTGCATCACAGCCATGTGGATTGCAACCATACATCCATATCATAGCCATATGGATCACAACCATTTGTATCACAGCCACAGGGATCGCATCCAGCTATGTCGTAGTCACAAAGATCACAACCATCATCATCATCGACTCCATCCATTTCAGGACTTCGCCTACAAGATCGTAGCTCTGAGCCCCCATCTACACAGTCTACACATGCCTCTGATACACATACTGAGGATGATGATCCAGAGGTAGTGCATTATGATCGCTATGGCAGGATCATCATAGTCTGAGGGTACCGAGTAAGAATTTTTTGTTATTTTTGCGTTTATTATTTTATAATGTTTTTACTAATATTTTCATGTGTTTTTATTGTTAAATTTCAAGTTTAGGCCAGGTAAGCAAACTACGAAGATAATCACCAATGCGATCAAAAAGCTTTATGATGGACCCTATGCGACTTGGAGTGATTTCCCATACTCGCTGAAGGAGCAAATTTTCAATCAGTTTAAGGTATAAATTTTCTTTTAAGCAGTTTAATAATTTATATTTATGATGTTTACATCTAATATTTAACTTTTGAAATGCAGAGTAAGTGTGTATGGGAATACCGCTTTAGCAAGGAAGTGGGTGTAAATTTTTATCTTAAAGCCCGCAAGAGATTGGCGGATCATTTCTCGGATGGTAGAAAGAAGAACAAGAGGCTTGATTGTTGTCTGCAACATTTATGGGATGATTTGTTAAGGCAATGGCAGACCGAGCAATTCTTACAGAAGAGCGAACTAGGGAAGAAAGCTCACTCATCCGAGAAGGGAGGCTCCTTGCACACTGGGGGTGCAATCGGCATCAGAACAATAAGAAAAAGATTGGTAATTACTTAAATGATTACGTCTTTACTTTTCTAAGTATATAAATTCTATTTATTAACCTAATTAATTTGTTTTCAGGAAAAGAAGTATGGGCATCCAATGCACCATGATGAGCTATTCAAGGAGACGCATATGTTAAATAAGAAGAAAGAGGGGGATGCAGATAGGTGGGTCGAGGACCTAGCAGAGACTACATATATAAGGTTTCAATTTTCCTTAAGTGTTATAATTTACTTTTATAAGATTTTTTATATACTAATTTAATTTAAAATAACACAGGGTCTCAATCAAAGTAACGTGGAGGACTTCATTCGTAGTCAGCCAACTGGTGAATCGGGTGAGCCAACTGTCACGCCCCAAAACCGAGGAGCACGACCGGCGCTCAACCGAGTGAACTTGACCGAGCAAGCCCGTTAGATTTTATTCTACCCAAATTCATCCATGAATAGAGATAATACATGTTATCATTAATTAGACAAAAATGTGTTCATGTCTACAATACCAATTCATTTCCAATAGTTTCATCATTTTTAAAGTCTCAAATGGACAAGTAACACGTCCACAACATAACATAGTTTGTCTTTTTCCAGCACCAATACACAACCCATACTATGTCTACGGAGCCTCTATAGATAAAGAAGAGTACAATGATAATGCCGGCAACAAGGCCCCGGCTATACCTCAAATAGGATACACAAGTACAAAAGATTCATGACTCCGGAATAAAGTGGGGCTCACCAAGTCAACTGGGAAGAAGGTGCACTGCTATCACTGATTAATATCTCCTACTGTGGAACCACCTGCATCCAATTAAAGATGCAGCGCCCCCAGCAAAAGGGATGTTAGTACCGTCGAATCGCACTAGTATGTATAATTAAACAACCTCTCAATAGAATGACAAATAATACGAGAAAGATTATCATAATATCAATGAAAGCCTTAATTAACATCAAACCCCAATTTAGGATCAAGACAGTGTTCAAATTAATTTCCATATCTCACATTGGGAGATATTTAGTATCGATATACCATTGTCCACAATACCATTATTCACAAAACCAGTACCATCGTACTCTCAGCACGGAGTTCGATCACGACCCGATCGGCTAGGCCATCTCATTAGAGGCATCAACCACAATTTTTCTCAATATCAATACCACCGTCTTTAACACGGAGTCCGATCACAACCCGATCGGCTAGGCTATCTATTAGGGACATCAACCACAATTACCATTTCAATTACAATTTCCAGCACAATCACCACCATGTGTGTGGCATGGTGTCCGATCACGACCCGACCGGCTAGGCTGTCTTATTTGAGACATCAGCCTTTTTATATCAATTATCGCATTTCGTATTACTTTCACATCTTTTCATTTCATTGTCACTAATGACCATAATTATAAGATCATTCTTGGCACGTTGGCCATATTCAGTATTTCATGCTCACCTTATCAATTTCAAATATCATTATCATCATCAACAACAAATACAATTCAATCAAGGTGTGTAATACACATGTGAGCAATTTAGAGTCTAAAGCACATAGAGATATTTCACAAAATTTGGCATAATAGCCTTCATTTGAAATTGACTTAAAGTCGAAACATTATTAATGCACAGCCCATATTCTAACACATCCTCAATTGGTAACATAATGTGAATAAAGCATTTGAGATGCTTGTTGAACATATATTTTTCAACCCAATCTTACTCGGGATAGCAAGTTTCATAATGAGTCACTCAGGACTTACATATTTACATGAATGTCGTGGGATTCAATTCTAAGAGAAGAGTTTAGCCAACATACCTCACTTGAGCTTCCTTAAACTCTAAACCATTCCGGAATTCTTAGCAATTTCAATCTATTGTAGAAATATAACAAATTGAATCAAAATTTGGAAGATGATCATGGTTCTAGCTCACTTGAGCATTTTATCAAACATTAGGTGTGCATAAGGTTTCAATGTCCTTTTTATGAAGGATTCCATCATCCCACAACCCAATCTTTACCATTTTTAGCTCAACAATCTTCCTACACCCTTTGATATCACATGCATGTAAAATAATCAACTCTCATGCCCAAAATTTATCTTGCTAATTACCCATTTTCAGATGATTTCGAGATTAGGGTTTAGGGTGTAGAATCTTGCCTCTAGGATGAAGACCTAGTGAGTTTCCCTTCTCAATCTTCCAAAACTTGGGCAAGAATTGAAGAACAATTATTGGAGAACACCTTCTCACTCTAAGGCACCCTCTCTCACTCTAAAATGTTAGATAATAGCTCAAAAATGACCCAAAGAGTGTATTTAATGAAATAGGGTCGGGTTTTAAAAACCTAAAAATGGAGCTCCGAAACAAGGTATGCGATCGCATAATGGTTATGCAGACCGTATATCGGTCGCATAATTGGTGTCCAAAATGACCAAAACATCTGCCTGAGTCTGCGGTCACTATGCAGTCCGCATAACTGTTCTCCGGTCGCATAGTGCACCGCATAACAGTTATGCGGTCGCATAGTCGATCGCATAATTGCTTCCAACTGATCCCATTAACTGCCTCACTCTGTGGCCATTATGCGGTCCGTAGAGTGATTCTGTGGTTGCATAATGGACCGCAGAAATGCACTTTTTCGCCAAATTGTTTTCTTTAAAACCAATTCGGCACCACGAAATATTACTTTCTTTTGCAAAATTTTATGAGGCTTTAAACTTAAGTACTTTGAAATTTTTCGGGGTGTTACATTCTCCCCCGCTTAGGATAATTCGTCCTCGAATGAGGGTAAAAACTCGTCATTAGCATCTTATGCAACTTAATTTGTTTTATACCACAAACTAGCAGCCCCAAATTTGACTAACTCCCTAAATTTCCAAATATTTCGCCAGAGTTTCCTTTATAATTTGGCCTATCCACCTGTTAGAGAGCCCCAGAAACACATTCTAACAGCATATACATAATCCAACGATGTAACATAATACGAAACAACACCAACTGTGGCCTCATAAGCAATATATTTCCAGAACGGAACATCCTCAACTTCAAATGTACAAATCATATATAATTCATAGAAAGTAAGTCTTATAATTTTCCTAGATCACAACTTTATAAATATATGGTCATTCAAACAAATAAGGATACCTCTTCTTCATTTCTTCCTCGGCCTCCCAATTAGCCTCTTCAACCTGTTGGTTTCGCCACAACACTTTCACGAAGGTAATTTCTTTATTTCTCAATTTCCGGACTTGGCTATAAATAATAGAAACTGGAATCTCTTCGTAAGTCAATTTCTTATTTACTCAATAGTCTCAACCAGAACAATGAGTGCCGGATCTCCAACTACTTTCTTCAACATAGACACATGAAACACTGGGTGTACTAATGACATCTCAGGTGGTAGTTCAAGCTTGTATGCCACCTCACCGATCCTCTGAATGATTTTTTACGGTCCGACATACCTCGGAATCAATTTTCCTTTTTGACCAAATCGCATTACACCCTTCATAGGGGAAACTTTCAAGAATACCCAATCATGTTTTTTTTTAGCTCCAAATCCCTACGACGAACATCCGAATAGGATTTCTGATGACTCTGAGCAGTCTTTAACGACTCCTTAATGATATTAACTTTTTCCATATCCTGATGCACGAGGTCTGGCCCTATCAACTCTGCTTCCCCGATTTTGAACCACCCAAGGGGAGATTTACATCTCCTATCATATAAAGCCTTGAACGGTGCCATTTGAATGCTAGCATGATAGCTATTGTTGTATGAAAATTCTATTAGTGGTAAATGATCATCCCAGCTACCTTTGAAGTCTATAACACAAGCACACAATATATCCTCAAGTGTTTGAATAGTCCGCTCTGCCTGTCCGTCAGTCTGCAGGTGAAAGGCTGTACTAAGATTAACCTGAGTACCCAAACCTTGCTGAAATATTTTCCAAAAGTTAGCAGTGAATTGTGCTCCCTGATCAGAAATGATGGAAACTGGGGTGCCATGCAACCTGACTATTTCTTTGATATACAATTGAGCATACTGCTCCACTGTGTCGGTAGACTTAACCGGCAAAAAGTGTGTTGATTTCGTGAGTCGATCCACAATCACTCAAATCGAGTCAAACTTACGAGGAGTACGAGGCAATCCTACCACAAAGTCCATATTAATCATTTTCCACTTCCACGTTGGAATTTCTATATTCTGTGCCAACCCACCAGGCTTCTGGTGTTCGGCCTTCACCTGCTGACAATTTGGACATCTCGCCACAAATTCCACTACATTTCTCTTCATATTGTTCCACCAATAGACCTCCTTAAGATCATGATACATTTTTGTAGAACCCGGGTGCACGAAATACTTAGAAGTGTGAGCCTCGGTCATGATTCTTTCCCAAAGACCATCCACATTTGGAACACATAACCATCCTTGGTACCTTAGTGTACCATCATCCAAGCCGAGAGAAAAAGGCCATGGTCTTATGTTTATGAATCCCCTCTTTCAATTTCGCCAACAATGGATCGTTGTATTATTTCTCTTTGACTTCCACAACAAGCGATGATTCAACCCTATTTTGCACAATTACCCCTCCTTCACTAGAGTCCGCAAGACGAACTCCTAAACTAGCCAATCGGTGAACTTCCTTGGCCAATGGCCTTTGGTATGCCTCCAAGTGTGCTAAGCTACCCATAGATTTCCGGGTAAGAGCATCTGCCACAACATTGGCTTCCCCGGATGATATAAAATATTGATATCGTAATCATTACGTAACTCATGTTATCTTCTCTACCTTAGATTCAATTTCTTCTATTTGCAAATATATTGAAGGATATTTTGGTCCGTGAATATGTACACCTGGACCCCATACAATTAATGATGCCAAACCTTTAATGTATAAATCACAGCTGCAAGTCTTAAGTCATGTGTTGAATTGTTTTTCTCATGATTCTTGAGTTCCCTAGAGGTATAAATGATCATATTTCCATATTTCATCATTAGTGGAACATCTATATCAGATTTCTCTTTCATATGACCTCCTAGAAATTGAGTTCTACAAAAATTTCCTTGATACGGTTACAATCTTATTAGTACTTACAACTTATTTTTTCAAATTTCTCAACAAACGACATTACTAGGCCAGTTTTCTTATGGGACCATCTATTTCAAATGAATAACATCTACTAGCTTGCGCGCACACCCTGATAACATCAACCTGCATGGCATTGCCTCAATATGTGAAGTAACATCGTGCTCAGACCTTTCTTAGCCATCCTCTCCCCTCCTTATAAGTCTTATATGATTTTAAGAAACAACTATACTTCCCTGGTGAACATTCTCACGATTCCTCTTTACTGCTAAACACTTCCCAAAACACATATATCGATACCCTTTATATATATATTTAGCCCGAATAGGGCCTTATCTAAAACTTGAGATCCTCCTAAATTCTTCAATGATGACTTCTTGTTTTCCTTATAAGTGTAGGACTTAGTCCACCTTATTCCATCCTCGATGAGTAACTCACCTTATTCCCCTTATTGTAGTTACCAATAGTGTTTCCTGGTATTGCAGCCTAAGAGCTTTCATGTTAAACATGTTTGGTTCGTAACAAGTGTTCATCCTCTCTTAATCTGTTTCAAACATTTCTCCTTTGGTCTAGACAATATGTTGATACTATATTTCCTTTGTGACTAGAGCATTCACTCCCATCCCTTTTTTCCCTTAATTCATAGTTGACAACCTTATTGTGCCACACACTTATTTTTCTCCCATGAACTCATAGTATCATTGTGTCTGGTTTATTAAGTTTATCACACCACCACTTCATCACCAGTAGTCTCACTTTCCAATGTAATATGTAGACATGAACTCCCTCTATATCATTTAGTTGATATTCGGTGTTACTCAAGTCAGTTGCATTACAGTTGATCCTTTATATCTTCTATTAACACTTGTGCTCTAGGAGAGTCCACCATTCTGATACGAACTATTTTGCGATAATCATGACCATCTCAATTTATAGATTTTCTTCCAATTCTTTTCGCCTCATTCTCCCTAGTTATTGAATAGCTATGCGCCCTTTCATACGTTACGTGATCTTTTCCCTTAGTTGGGAATTCATCATGCTCGCCTCTCGACACTTGTTGGGATATCTGTGGGAAAGTGTGTTCACCCGTGTATCACTTAACACTTCCTTGCTTGTAAGATTCTTAAGAGACTTTCCATCAAGTACCGATGCACTGTTGGGTTATTATAACATCACATTTATCTTTCCCACTCGTTCTGTCTTTCTTAAAGCCTTAGAGGTTTAGCTAAATCGCAAATCCGTGTTTAACTCATTCTAAAAACTCGCAACCTTTCACATTTGACCTATATTACTTCCTTGGGTTCCATTGTTCCTGACCCCCCTAACAAGTATAAAATCCCTTTGTAAACATACTCTTAGTTTTTAGGATCATTGACCCTGTCATTCACATTGCCATGTATGAAGAATTTACCTTCCTTAACCTTTCACCTTTTTGGGGTACTAGTGGTCTATCATTTGCATATCCTTTCAGAGAATCATGCTACCCATTATCTCTTTTCTAGACTACACCTTTCTTCAACAAAATATTCAAACATCATAGCTACATGGTCTTGCTCTTGTTTCATTGTATTTAAGTGGCCTCTTTATGGCCCTTCCTCCCCCCACTTGGGGTGAATGATTTACATTTTGACACAAGTCTTGAATTTAGCAACTTCAGGGACATATGTCTCATGTCTCTATCCCTCATATATATGATTGACTATTAGGGAGATTTAAGTCACCATGGTATTAACCTCATACGTTCTCTACTCTTATTCAGCCACATAGGCTTGGGATCCAACTCCCTCATGTCAATATCCTTTTTGGAGTGTAACACCACTTCGCACATTCCTAGGATTCTTATAACGCTCATAGTGCTAGGGTCTTCTCATTGTGGATTCAATCAACTCTCCTTTCATAACTTCTTGTCTCCCGTGAGAGACCTACACATTTATCATTACTCTCCAGGCCATGCTTTCATATATCACGTGCCTATGTAACATGTTTACATCTTAGAATCATATACATGGTTCCCACACTATCCACATGTACTAGTTAAGCTTATGTCTCATTTATCACGTCACTGCCTCTTTCGAGGTGGGTAATCACTTCTAGCACTCTTCTCATATAATGTATGCTCATGGTACGATATACTTGTCTCATATGTCATACTATTCATTAAACATGATACATGTGACATCTGCTTAATATTCAGGCCTTTACCCATTCGTCATGTCACATGACAACATTACTTGGAATAAACCAAAAGAGCATTTAAACTTACCTTGAACCTCAACGCACGAGTTGGAGGAAGAACAGTTTCACAACCAGTTTCATCGCACGATTCAGAATATCAAAGAAGGATAATATTCCTAAATGCCGATGTAGCATCCTAATTATATATGTGGTCGACAACACACCGATAACAAGGACTCTACTAGACACGGCTCCGAGACATCCTATGACACTTTAAAACCTTAGGCTCTGATACCAAGTTTATCACGCCCTAAAACCGAGGAGCGCGACCGGCGCTCAACCGAATGAACCCGACCGAGAAAGCGTGTTAGATTTTATTCTACCCAAATTCATCCATGAATAGAGATAATACATGTTACCATTAATTAGACAAAATGTGTTCATGTTTACAATACCAATTCATTTCCAATAGTTTCATAATTTTTAAAGTCTCAAATGGACAAGTAACACGTCCACAACATAACATAGTTTGTCTTTCCCCAGCACCAATACACAACCCACACTATGTCTACGGAGCCTCTATAGATAAAGAAGAGTACAATGATAATGTCTACGGAGCATTTGGGATGCTTGTTGAACATATATTTTTTAACCCAATCTTACTCGGGATAGCAAGTTTCATAATGAGTCACTTGGGACTTACATATTTACATGAATATCGTGGGATTAAATTCTAAGAGAAGAGTTTAGCCAACATACCTCACTTGAGTTTCCTTAAACTCTAAAATATTCTGGAATTCTTAGCAATTTCAATCTATTATAGAAATATAACAAATTGAATCAAAATTTGGAAGATGATCATGGTTCTAGCTCAGTTGAGCATTTTATCAAACACTAGGTGTGCATAACTCTACGGCACCCTCTCCCACTCTAAAATGTCAGATAATAGCTCAAAAATGACCCAAAGAGTGTATTTAATGAAATAGGGTCGGGTTTTAAAAACCCAAAAATGGAGCTCCGAAACAAGGTATGCGATCGCATATGCGACCGCATAATGGGTATGCGGTCCGCATATCGGTCGCATAATTGGTGTCCAAAATGACCAAAACATCTGCCTGAGTCTGCGGTCACTATGCGGTCCGCATAACTATTCTGCGGTCGCATACTGCACCGCATAATAGTTATGCGGTCGCATAATTGCTTCCAATTGATCCCATTAACTGCCTCACTCTGCGGCCATTATGCGGTCCGCAGAGTGATTCTGCGGTCCCATAAAGGACAGCAGAAATACACTTTTCCGCCAAACATTTTCCTTTACTTTCCGGTGCATTGTTCAACCCAAAAGGTCCGAGCCGCGGTGAGCTTGCCCAACCTTTGACACGTCTTGCCCAACACGTAAAACCAATTCGGCACCACGAAACATTACTTTCTTTTGAAAAATTTTACGGGGCTTTAAACTTAACTACTTCAAAATATTCCGGGGTGTTACACCAACCCAACCTTCAGACGAGGATGCTAAAAGAATATGGTTGGAGGTTGTTGGCAGTCCAAAAAAGGGGAAGGTATACGGGCTTCCTGAGAAAACATTTCATCGCTACATGTGTGGAATGCAAGAAATAGGGATTTCCTCACAGGGCGAGGCACTTAATAGGGAGAGCCTCTCGGCTATGCAGGAGAGAGTGACAAAGCTTACATCCGAGCTAGAAGTGGCCAAGGAAAGAGAAAGGCTTAGAGATGTTCAATTCCTTGCTATGCAAGCTCAAATCAGAACTCTCCTTTCTACTAGAGCTTTTCCGTTGCCCCAGTCTCATGAGTCATCGCCAGAGGCTCGACCTCCACGTGAGCGTTCCTCCCGTCCTCCCCTTGATCATTCTTCCCGTGCTCCACAAGACCGTTCTTACCATCTTGTAGATGAACGTTTATCAGATAGTGCTAATGCTGTAAAAAACACCCCTTGACCAATACTTTGATATACTTGAACTAGACTAATAGAACTTGTTTTGAATTAGAATGAACATTTTTGAACTTGTTGTAATTACTTAGTTTTTGATTGGTTTTGAATTGTCATGTATAATTGAACTTGTTAGTTTTAAGGTATTAATTGGATGTTTGGTTGGATTTGTGGTGAATTAGGGGGTGTGTGTGGTGAATTGGGGGTATTGGTATGCTATTTTTATTTGGCAGGTGGTGTAGCTACCAAAACAGGCATTTTCTGCCAAAATTATTCCTATAAAGTCGACCAACCTTGGTCGGTAACTAAAAAACATTAAATTGCAAAATACCCACCAATATTAGCAGGTTAATGCACATTGAATTTTCATAAATTAAACATTACCGACCAACTTTGCTCGGTAAGTTGGCTGCCATGTCCAGATTACCGACCAACGTTGGTCGGTATTATTAAATTTTAATTATTTATATAAAATATATATTTTCTAATACCGACCAATGTTGGTCAGTATATAAAATATTATATGATTAATTTATTTTTTATTACTGACCAAAGTTGGTCGGTAACCAAAATTATTAAATTTAGAACACCGACCAACGTTGGTCGGTAAAATTAAATTATTAAAATAATATTCCGACCAACATTGGTCGGTAAGTCAATTAAATTATCAGATGGTCATGTAGAGCATACCGACCGAAGTTGGTCGGTATGCTCTACCGACCTTCAAAATACCGACCACACGTAAATCGTCACGTTTTGGGTATTTATTGGCCATTACCGATCGATTTTGGTCGGTTTTTTCTGACGGTTTTAAGCGGAGTTTTAGTAGTGAATGAGGAATATCAAAGAAGCACGGTTCCTGAAGCCAATTCGATAAGATCCTAGCTAGAGGGATCCCAGTTTATGGTGTGAATACTATGGGACCCACGACCCTAGCTGGGGACTGCCGACATCTTCGTGAAGAGGTGGCGATATTGCGGAAGAATTGCCATCTTAGAGAATTCTTAAGAGACCAAGCCAAGACCAATTATGGCAGAAGCGGGGATAATGTAGAGCCTTCAAATGTAGTAGAAGGTCTTCTCGGATGACTATCAACTTGATCTTCGGAGGAAACGAAGTCAATGGTGTAACCTTTTCAGTGGCTAAGAAAACGAAGATATCGGTGACTCACAACAAGAGGCTCCGGGAGGTAGCGAAAGATGATATCACCTTTACGGAGAAGGATGATAACAAACTTCTTCTGCGACACAATGACGCTTTGGTAATCTCTCTTACTGTTTTAGATTTCAAAAATAAGCGTGTTTTGGTTGACCTAGGAAGCTCAACCAACATCATCCAATTGAGAGTGCTGTAGCAAGCAAAGTTGATTGGGAGAATCATTCTGGCAACAAAACTCTTAGCTGGATTCAACTTGACATGTGTGACAACCCAATGAGAGATTTTGCTACCCACAAATGCCGAAAGATTGATCAGGACCACTCTATTCGAAGTGGTAGATGGCTATATGGGTTAAAATGTAATCCTCAGAAGGGCATGGATACACGAAATGAAGGTCGTACCCTCAACTTATCGCTAGTTATTGAGATTTCCAATGCCAGAAGTAATCAAGCAGATAAAAGGAGATCAACTGGCAGTGAGGGAGATGAACGCGGTAATTGTTTCTAGTAGCAAGGGGAAAAATTCCAACAAATAGTAATTACAGGAACCGATGCCTTCTCCCTTTCTGATTGAAGATCATAAAGGCGAGGAGTCATCAGAATCCCATCAGGTTTCGAGATATTTTCAGGTGCCGGAAGAGACAGATACGACCAAGTCGACAGAAGAACTCGAGCAAATAGCCATGTTTGAATAATATTTGGAAAGGAAGTATGACCTGGGAACAGGATTAAATCTCGAGCTTAGGTTAGAATTTATAAATTTTTTTAAAGCTAATACAGACTGCTTTGCATGGTCGCACTCGGATATAACAAGCATCCCATTAGAGGTAGTTGTTCATAAGCTGAGTCAGGATCAAAATTTCCCACCAGTAAGGTAAAAGAAACACCCGATAGCAGAGGTCAGGAACATATTTGTTAAAGAGGAGGTAACCCGATTACTCAATATTGGTTCAATCCGAAAGGTAAAATATCTGGAATAGTTAGCCAACGTAGTTGTAGTACCAAAAAAGAATAACAAGTTTAAGATGTGCGTAGTCTATAAGGATTTAAATAAGGCGTGCTCTAAAGACTCGTTCTTGTTGCCATACATTGATTAGATGATTGATGTGTCATGACCTCAATTTTCCTCCGTAGGATGTCGTGATGGCACCTTGTCTCTATGATTAGGTAAGCTTAACATGCATAGAGAAATAATGGAAAGACTAGTAAAACTTTAAATAACACCTTCACACTATAATAATAAACTCAACAGTACAATAGCCAACATTGTTCCCAAAACCTGGTGGAACGGAGTTATAAGCTTTACAAGAAAGTACTAATAGTGTCGATATAAAATACTATTTGAAATAAGAAGTAAACAGTAGAATGTCTAAAATAGAAGGGGACTCCGAGGTAGACGTCGAACAGGTATACCTTGAAGTTTCCAAAGGCAGCTACTCAATCAACCTCTAGCATCTGACACAGGCAGACGTACCTGGATCTGCACAAAACGATGAGCAGAAGCATAGTATGAGTACACCATAACAGTACCTAGTAAGTATCAAGCCTAACCTCGGTAGAGTAATGGCGAGGCTAGGTAAAGACACATACTAGGACATAATAAACAGTATGATAACATGATAATAATAAATAATGGAAGGCGGAGAAATAACTGATACGAAACGAGTTAATAACATAAACTAATACTGGAATTGTAAGCATGGAGATATCATAAAGGAATCAATTAAAGATAACAACAATGATCATATACAAACCATAACTGATAGAACAAGGAAGAACAAAACAACCCACCAAAAACTCTTTGCAGCATGAGATAAACAACAAGAATCACAATTAGGTACCGCCTCGTGTACAATAAGAATCACAACCGAGGTACCACCTCGTATATAACAGGAATCACAACCGAGGTACCGCCTTGTATTCACATTTCTCAATTTCAATCACAGTCTTTCCTTATGCCGCCGCATGAGCCTTACATTTAAATAGATTTGAAAATATTTTTCCCGAAATAGCTACACACACTTTAGCCAACCTTATGAAGCCTCGTGACTTCACGTAATTCCCTTACAAACAACACGCACATAAGTCCCACCTTATGCTGCCGCATGCACATTAACCCCTATCCTTATACCGCCGCATGCACATCAATATCACATCACGATAACAACTCACACCATAAGTGCCCATATGTCACAACTTGCTAATAATCAACAATATCAATATTTCCATAATAATTGACCATGGCTCAACCAAAATGTGTACAAGAATGTCAACAATAACAATGAATGTAAATTTCTCAACAAGAAAGATCTCTCAACAATTAACAATCCGCCTCAATGTGATAACGACTTTCACAACTTCAACACCAATAACTCAACAATGAGAAAGATAGTGTGTAACCACGATATTAAATAAGAGTAACTCACAATGAAAGAGATAACGTGTAACAATGAATTCAAATAATGATAATCAATAATGAAAGAGATAACATGTACAATGACTTCAAATAATGATAATCAACAATGAAAGAGATAACATGTAACAATAAAAGAAGCAACAAGTTCAACCAAAGCATAAGAGCAAATTATCAAGTAGGATGTAGAACAAGTGTTAACAAAGTCATTTAAGGCATGTAAGGATAGACTAACACAAGTAAGAATAGATTGACTATGAGAATTTATAACATGATGATATGACAATTCAATTAAAGCATGGAAAGAGTCTAAGTAGCCTAAATCGGTGAAATACCACATACAACCCGTGTACCCACTCGTCACATTGCGTACACGACTTTCACATAGCACAAATGACACAACTAATTCCAAATCATAAGGGGTAGTTCCCCCATACCAAGTTAGGTAAGATACTTACCTCAACTAGGCCAATTCAACCCTCAGAAATAGCTTTTCCCCTAAAATTCATCTCCACATGGATCAAATCGAACCAAAATCGACTTAATATCATCAAACAAACAAACAACAACAACAACAACAGCAACCCAATATAATTCCACTAGTGGGGTCTGGGGAGTGTAGTGTGTACGCAAACCTTACCCCTACCCTGGGGTAGAGAGGCTATTTCCGATAGACCCTCGGCTCCCTCCCTCCCTCCAAGAACTCCCCACCTTGCTCTTGGGGTGACTCGAACTCACAACCTCTTGGTTGGAAGTAGAGGGCGCTTACTACTAGAGCAACCCACTCTTGTATCATCAAACAATACAAGGAAAATCAATTACAATAGATAAAGTTATGATCTTTATACTTTTCCCAAAAAGTCAACAAAAGTCAACTTGGGGCTCGCCTCGTCAAAACCCGAGTCCAAGGGTAGATTCCGACTATCCATAATCCCACGGATTCATATATACGATTAGTTTCAAAATCCGAGTCCAAATCGACTCTCAAAACTCAAATTCTCAAAATTGATTCACATGATTTTGATGTTAAAATCTAAGATATATTGATGGAATATAGTTGGAAATATATTAGAATCACTTACTCAAAGTTTGTATATGAAAATCCCCTCTCCAAATCGCATACTACCGAGTCTAGGGTTCTAAAGTGAGAGAATATGTTGAAAACTCCCATCTTCCAGACCTTATTACCAGCTGCAGATGTCGCATTTATGACACAGTATTCGCAGTTGCGAACCCTCGCAATTGTGAATCAGGGATTGCATTTCTGAACCCTGACAGCCTCCATGATTATCGCAATTGCGACAGAGGCTTCGCAATTGCTAAGCTGGATCTTTCGCAAAAGCGAACTAAGCCTAATTCCTGCTGACTTCGCAATTGGGAAGGGGCAGTCGCAATTGCGACATCAGAGCCCCCACTGTTACCTTCGCAATTGTGAGGCTGGTGCTCGCAATTGTGATAACAGAGCACCAACAACACCAGCAATTCATTTTCAGTTCAATCCATTCCAAACATGTCCGAAACTTATCCGAGCCCCCGCCGCTCCATACCAAAAATCCACACAAGTCTAAAAATATCATACGAACTTGCTTGCGCGCTCAAAACACAAAAATAGCATCTTGAACTACGAATCAGACACCAAAACACATGAATTTCAAAGTAAAGTTCAAGAATTATAACTAAATGTCCGAATCCTATCAAATCAACTTCAAATAATACCATATTTTGCAGACAAGTTCTAAATAGCGTAACTGACATATTCAAAGTCCCAAAATAAAATTTCGATCTCGATAGCTAAAAGCCAACCTATGGTGAAACTTTTCAACTTCAAATTGCCAAATTTTGATAAAACAACACAAATCAACCAACGAATTTTCGAATTCAATTTCGGGCATACGTCCAAGTCCAAAATTACGATACGAAGCTACCGGAGCAATCAAAATACCATTCCGGGGTCGTTTTCACAAAAGTCAAAGTTTGGTCAACATTTTCTAACTTAAGCTTCTAAGTCAAGAGTCAAAATATCCAAATCAAACTGAAATCTTCCCGGAACGAAACTAACCAACCCCGTAAGTCATAAAATTATAAAAACACATATGTGAAGCATAAAAAAGGGTAGCAAGGCGTAATTACATAAGGACATACCTGAAGTGATCAATAGATCAGGATAACGACTCTGCATGCCGTTCTCAGTCTCCCAGGTCGCCTCCTCGATCGGATGACCCCTCCATTGAACCTTCAATGAAGCAAGGTTCTTTGATCTCAATTTCCAGACCTGACTGTCCAAGATAGCCACCGACTCCTAAATATAAGTCAAATACTTGTCTAATTGGACTGTGCTGAAGTCTAAAACATGAGACGGATCTCCATAATACTTTCGGAGCATAGAAACATAGAACACCAGATGAACCACAAATAAGCTAGGTGGCAATGCCAGCTTGTAGGCCACCTCACCAATACACTCAAGGATCTCAAAAGGTCCGATATACCTAGGGATCAACTTGCCCTTCTTTCCGAACCTCATCACACCCTTCATGGGTGAAACCTGGAGCTAGACTCGCTCTCCAACCATGAATGCAACATCACGAACCTTCTGATATGCATAACTCTTCTGTCTCGAGTGGGTTGTACGAAGCTTATCCTGGATCAACTTGACCTTCTCCAAGGCATCTCAAACCAAATTTGTGCCTAATAACTTAGTCTCTCACGGCTCAAACCAACCAACTAGGGAACGATACCGTCTCCCATATATGGCCTCATTAGGAGCCATCTGAATACTTGATTGGTAGCTGTTATTGTAGGAAAACACCGCAAGCGGCAAGAACTGATCTGAAGAACCCCCAAAATCTATAACACATGCACGAAACATATCTTCTAATATCTGAATGGTGCACTCGGACTGTCCGTTCGTCTGGGGGTGAAATGCTGTCGAGCGAAAAACCGGTGCAGAAAACTTAGGCTCGTTAGTCAAACATAGTATAGTATTAAATCGTCTCCACAAGGATTGGTTTAAATAATGTTCTAATAAATCTTCAGCTCAACACTATCCAGAATAATAAACCTTTGATTGATGTATTTATCGACTATAAGTAAAATTAAGATTATCAGTTGTAAGAAACTAATGATACTTTAATGACTAGTAACAACGATTGAATATCAGGGTGAGTAGTAAGGGTTGTGACAAGATATGTGATCAACTATTGTTCCAGGTAACTCTGGGTTAAGTTCATTCTTAACTTCTATTTACTCCTTCGATTTCAACAGATGATTATGCTACTTTTGGGATTCAAATTCTTCTTCCAAATGAATGAGATTCCTTTGATCAACCTAATAACAAGTCCTATGAACATATGCACAAAATAGTGAATGAATGATCTTTCAAAGAACACCTCTAGATTATTCTTCTAAACTAGGTTAATTTATAACTCTCTAAGCTCTTTTGATTACCTTGAAGAGGCGTAAAATCAACCCAAAAAATATGGCACAATGCGAATAGCAGTAACACTTCTCTTTTGATTAAAGTAAAACCACAATAAACCTTGCAATTTAATTAATAACTCATTCAACAAATTCGGGCAGTTAACATAGAGTAAAACCCAAAACGATAGTCAAATCACAACATCCGTCAATAACCCTAAGGAAGATTACTCCATATATTCATCACAAGAGTATTAGAAGAACAAGAAGACATTACAATTCCCAAATTCAAACCAACTTCCGTATTAAATGAATTGGATCAAGTATTTTGCGTTTCCGTTGCTTCCTTGCTTCCCTCCCTCGCAAAGGTTGCTTTAGAAACCCAAGATACCCTATTTTTAGAAGAGCTAGGATTCATATAGGTCAAGAGGGGTCGCCTCCGAAATTACAAAAATAGGCTTGGGAAATTTTATGCACCAGACATGAGCGGCCGCGCACCTGGGCAGGTGATCGCGCACCCGGTCGTGCATGTTGGACAGTGTTCTGCTCCACTTGCGCGCCCAGTGCGCGGTCACGCACCTGAGTGGCTTCCTGCTCCATTCTTCGTTTCTTTTCGTTAAGTGCATTCTTGTTCGTTGATCCTCGATTACGATCCCCACTTAATCCATGGGCTTTTACTCAGACTTCAAAGCTCCCGAATAGCTCGAATTAACTCCAAAACCTCATCGTAACTCGGAATAACTCCTACAAAGCATAAACACACACTTAGTGTAAAATCGTACCAATTAAAGCTCAAACACTAGTAAAGTGCAGCGAATTAGAGTGCAATTAAAGGACAAAATACGCAATTATAGCCTACCATCAACACCCCACACTTAAACCATTGCTCGTCCTCGAGCAATCAAAATACACTTCACTTAAAATACGACCTTTTTCAAAAACTCTCAAGACTCATCACACCAAGACTCTTTAAAACAAATTAAGCACAATATTGTAACATCTTAACCTCAAAATTTGACGCCAAAGCACCAAGCATTATCTGTAACCCGCTCACTTACTCTAACACAGAGGTCAAGCATTACCTTTCTTTCGTGAATCTAGTGCCCTCACAAAAACATAGAGAGTAATTCCACACATAAAAGACATTAAGAACAATTAAGAACTCAAGATAGAAAAAATTCACTCACTCTCAGAAACAACATTCATATGCCACACAAGATGAACCATAGGCTTGCCCGTAGTGTACTACTCTACTAATTGAGCTCATTCAGTCAATGATCAAGTAGGACTTTCGTGGTTGTAATGTGGGTTGCAGGACAGGTAGGATACATGTGGATATAAGAGTGACTACACCTCCCTAAGCAATTTCAATATATATACTTAACCATTCAACCCCACACTTATGTCAAACCATACTCCACCTTCACATCAAATTATATTAACTCCCTATTTCTTTAAGCACAATTATACCAAGAGTCACCAATATCAAAGAATAATTTGTACAACAATTCATTTTTTTTTTTCATTCAAGTGGATCTTACTTTTTCAAACTAGTGCACCTCTCTCCTTATTTCATTAGTTCCACTCAAAAGCTAAACCAATCACCCCACCCTTCAACTTTACAAAGTTCACAACAATTTCATTCAAACAAATGGGTAAGGCTTGTAATGTGGTTGCCAAAGAAACAAGATTACATGATCAAAGGAGTTAACTAAGATACATAACAATTAGGTGGATAAGGCATATAACTGGCTCAACAAAGAAATGCCTATTTCACTTCCAAGACTGAATTAAACTACCATTTCGCTTTGCAAATACACAGGGCAAGTTCTAGAAATCAAATGCAATGCAATGAATAACTCAAAACCTCACCCACACATGGCACATACTCACTCAAGATCAGACTCATCAAGATACTCCAGTCAAAGCAGTTTAGAAAAGTCAAGAACATACAATTTAAGGTACTTCTACGAGAGTCAAAAATTGAGCCCAAGTGTCACAGCAAGAGAACTCACTATTCTCAAGGCAAATCAGAGCTAAGGGTACCTACTCCTAACAGACAAAATATAAAACTAACTACACCCGGTTCAATCAAAATCCTTGGAAAAGAATCGCGACACAAAGAAAAACCAAGGGGTAATTAATACACTTCCTAACAAGAGAAAATCTTTTTGTCTTTTTCTTTCGACTTTAATCCCTCAAGAAACCCGTCGAATGATATCCATCGTCGGAAAAAATTGAAAATTTTAAAATTTTTATGTAATTTTTTTTCCAATGTCTCTTACTACTGCAATTAACAACAAACTACAACTACCAAAATCAAAACTTATATACATACGACATACAAATATTCCCCACCCCATACTTTAATTGGTGGCATGTCCCCATGACACACAAAGAAAAATGCAAAGGTGAAGAAAACTCCCCTGATCAAGTCAGTCTGTGTCGGAGACGGTTCCGGGGTCCAGATGATACGCTCGGCCAAGTGCACGCAACTATGCCATGATCTTCCTCTCAGATTTGGCATTCTGTGTACCAAGCGAGTCCACTCGAGTACCCAAATCAGTGATAGAAATATGCATCCCCGCCATCTGCTGCTCTAATGTGTTCATTCTCGTGTCCTAACCGCCACCTGAAATTACCCAAACACCCGACTCATGTGGTGGAGAAGCAGCGACCTCCTCAATGCCCTCTTCGGCCGCATCAGATTCCTCGCTATCCGCCTATGCAGGCCCAGCAGGGTCCTTCCCGATTACAACCTTATCAGCCCGAAATTTATGTTCACACTTTACTTTTCCATCCAAGTCCCTTATTTCAGGTACTCAGGCCCCACGGTATAACCGAGTGACTATTGATGGGAAAAAGAACCCATACCTCTGCAAAGGACATCGAATCAACATCTCGACCTGAATGATCTAAGCCACATCAAATCATGGCAATTGACAAAGCACCAAATCAGAGTTGCCCGAGGATCATTCACCTCAGTGGTATTTCTTGAAGACAGCAGACGGTTATTGATAATGTAGAGCCAACACTTCCCTTTAAAGCTCAGCGAAGCCGAGTGAAAATTCCATCCCTCCTTTATCCACACGACCTCCTTGCCAGGTACACAAATGGTTGCGAAGAACATGTGCCACAGGTATGGTTCTCTGTTGTGCGTGTCGTAGTAGTCACTTGTATCCGGATCTTCCACGAATTCCGGCAAATGATAGGCCCTTCGGATGGCCTCCTTGGAGAAATCAACTATTTTCTTCCTGACTATGCAGACATGTGCGTCATGTTCCTAGCAGTTTGCATAAAACTCCCGAACAACCATTAAGTTCGATTCGTCAGGTTCTTCAAAGAATACCCGCAAGCTGCGCCTGACCAATTCATGATACACATGGGGGCAGTCATTCTGGAGGGACCCAATATCAATTCCCCTCCCCTGAATGGGCTTTTTGCTTGCCTTTTGTTGGAATCGTTCTTGGGCCTCCCAAGAGACAAATTTGTTCTAATTATACGAGCGAGCAGAAGCCGAAGCTCGGGACCGGGATGTGCCCGCGTGACCACTTATGGATGCACCTGTGGTTTTTCGTTTCTTGGTTGGCATCGTAGTACCTGCAACAAATGCCAAATATTAGCTAATGAATCATATGGCGAACCAAGAGAGGCTACTCAGACTTCACCCTTATACTTGGTCACAACATTACAACCACAATGTCATTGAGGCAATTTCACAAACACATAACAAGCACAGTTCTTCCTAACCCCCATAACTCAATTTTCAGCCCTAACTAGACTAAGGATACACCAATGTCACACCCAACCACTATATGGTCAGTCTCCATGGTGAAACTCGACTTCTCACCCCACAATACAAAGAGTATAAAAGGAGAGAAAACAAAAATAAAAATCTTCTACAACACTAGCAAAATCAAATATATTAACTAAGAAAAGAGAGAGAGAAAGCATCTCACTTACCTAAAGGGACTTGGGAGAGAAAACACGTGTGGTTGGGTGAAGGGAGACGAGGAGGGGGGTGGTGTGGTGTTGTTTGTATTATAGAGAGAAGATGAGAGAGGGTGGTCGAATTAGGGTTGTTTATTGTAGGGGAGAGAAAGAGGGAATTTTAGAATTGGAGGTTTTGAGAGGGGAAAGTCTGAAATTAAAAGGGAAAAACTTACCTGGTGCGTACCAGGTGCGCGGTCAGTGCGCGGTCGTGCACGTGGTCGCACACTTGAGGAAGTACACTAGTGAAAATGCGCGACCAGGTGCGCGGTCAGTGCGCGATCGTTCTTCTTGCTTCGTATAACGTTGCCTATTGCGCGACCTGGTGTGCGAAGTGACCCCCCAGGTGTGCGGTTGCGCACGTATACCCTACACGGGGGTCTTTTAGACACCTTAATTCCTACCTTCCATGACATGTACCTTCCTGCACCTACCATATCATACTATACACTAATTACTCTCTATTCTACATTATAAATAAATTAAAAAATCTAACTAATAGAAGAGTTAGAAGTAGTTCTGAGTTATAGTCGTCAGCTTGACTCAACCGGGCATCCTCAACTGATTTTGATGCTCGGAGATTGCTGAGAAAATCCTCCATCAAGATATAGTTTTAGTCTATGCCCATTCATTTTGAAACTTTTCGCTCCGTCCTTGTTCTGGATCTCAATTGCCCCATATGGTGATGCATGTTTCACCATATATTGTCCCGTCCGTCTAGACTTAAATTTTTTGGGGAACAACCTGAGTCTACTATTGTACAGTAAGACTCTGTCCCCTTCATGAAACTCATTTGGCTTAATCAGGCGATCATGCCACCTTTTAGTCTTTTCCTTGAAAATTCACGCATTTTCATACGCGTCCAGTCTAAACTCCTTCAATGCATTCATATGCGCTAACCTGTGTTGACCTGCAAGACTAAGATCAAGATTTAGCATCCTAATTGCCCAATAAGCTTTATGCTCTATCTCAACAGGTAGGTGACAGGATTTCCCATACACCAGTTTAAATAGTGAAAGCCCTATGGTTGTTTTGAACGCAGTTCTGTATTCCAATAGAGCGTCTTCCAACTTTACCAACCAATCCTTACGAGAAGCACTAATCGTCATTTCAAGAATTCATTTAAGTTCACGGTTAGCCACTTCAACTTTCCCACTAGTCTGGGAATGGTACGGGATTCCCGTTTTATGTGTGACCCCATACTTGGACAGCAGTGCAACAAACTGCTTGTTCACAAAGTTTGACCCATTATCGCTGAAAATCACTCTAGGCGTCCCAAAGTGGGTTAAGATGTTTTTCCTTAATAAGTAACACACCACCCGAGCATCATTGGTCCTAGGAGGGATTGCTTCGACCCTCTTAGAGACGCAGTCAACGGCTACTAGGATATACTCATAAGAGTGTGACAATGGGAACAGACCCATGAAGTCAATGCCCCAAACGAAAAAAATTTCACATACCAGAATGGAGTTCAGAGGCATTTCGTCCCTCTTGCTGATATTACCTGCCCTTTGACACTTGTCACATGCAGCTACATACGCCCTCGTATATTTGTACAATGCAGGCCAAAAGAATCCGACTTCCATTACCTTTTCTGCAGTGCGATTCCCTCCATAGTGTCCTTCAGCTACTCCATCGTGGCAATGAGACAGAATGCTTGCCATTTCGCATTCAGGCACACATCTTCGAATAACACCATCTGCACACAGTTTAAACAAGAACTAGTCATTCCAAAAATAAGATCTTACCTCACCTTGAAACTTCTTTTTCTGATCTGAGGTTAAGTCGTGTGGTAGCCACCCACTAGCCAATAAGTTGGATATGTCGGCGAACCATGGTGGTCTATCGGAGACTGCTGCAATGGAAAACATTTGCTCATCTAGGAACTCTTCCCGAATGTCCACCGCTTCAAAAGGTGGTTTCTCCAATCGCGACAAGTGGTCAGCCACTTGATTTTTCGTGCCCTTCCTGTCCTTGATTTCTAGATCAAATTCTTGCAACAACAATACCCACCGCATCAGACGCGGTTTGTACTCTTTATTACTCAGCAAATATTTCAGTACTGAGTGATCAGTATGCACTATTACCTTGCTTCCCACCAAATAGGATCTGAACTTGTCGAAAGCAAAGACTACTGCAAAGAACTCCTTCTCCGTAGTAGCATAGTTCACCTGAGCATCATTCAAGGTCCGGCTTGCATAGTAAATGGGTCAGAACAATTTATCTCTCTTCTTCCCCAGCACTGCTCCTACTTCCACATCACTGGCGTCGCACATTATCTCAAAAGGCTCACTCCAGTTAGGAGTCACCATTATGGGGGCACTCAGTAGCTTCTCCTTGATCAGTTCGAATGATCTGAAACACTCCACATCAAACACAAATTTTACATCCTTGGCAAGTAATGCAGTCAAGGTGTTACAACCCAGAATTTGGGGTTGTAATTTCGGCCAAGAACTGGTGAGAAAGGAGCCTTCTGATGGTCTGACGTAGAGCAGTCTACTCGGGCAACTTGGGCTTTTTAATTTTAAGCATATATAAGGGGGGTATAGGTGATGAAAGCTCCGACCTGCCTCCCCCATGCGTGCTGCCACCGAGCCGCATAGAACGAGCTGCCTTGGGGGAGAACCCCAAGGGCCTGCCTAGATGACTCAAGGGAGTGTCAAAGGTATCCATACGAGTTTGGGAACTCGTATGGGCTGCGCAACGCCTTAGGGCCTGCGTTGGGCATCAATAGGGCAGTGGAGGCTGCTATTGTGGAACGGCCAGCCCCGCGGGCTGCCGAGTGTTGGAAAGAGACCTCCACGCCGATTGGATACTTGACGCACCTGTCATAGGGGCATCATGTGTCGATTTGTGAGCATGGCTTTGGTTCAGCCATGCAAGCAAGGGTCCGTTGGCCTAAAGGTGCAGGTGTGGGCGACACTGCACTACTTCGGAATGGAAGCGTGCTGCAAGAGGGCTATGTATGGGCATGGCACGAAAGAGGCGCATGACAATGGCCAAGGACTAAAGGTTGCCTTACTCGGGCAAGGCACGAGCTAGTTGCGGATGCACTAGACGAGTGTAAGCTTGAGGATTGGGCTGTGCACGCAGGAGCGATGCTCAGTCTTGGGCTAAGGACAGGGCATGTCCTAAGCCAAGTCCCCAGGGCGCGCATGGATTGTGATCCTAAGATGGAGCGCCATGACATGCCTAGGGCCAAGGGCCTAGGCATCTTACGGGCGGCACAGGTTGGAGCGAGCCTGAGGGCGAGCCCAACCGACAGGCACAGGATCGTGCTTGGGAAATCCTGGGACGGATTGGAAGGCTGGCTTGCAGCGAGGGGAACTGCAGGCACCGCACGGGCGAGCAGGTGCCGCTACTCAATGTAAGAAAATGGGCCCGTGACACTTGGTATCAGAGCTGATTAAGGCCATACTATGCCGTGGCACAACGTCAAGGCAAAATGGTGGATATGGCGAGTGCATTTTGGATGTCAGTGCCGAGATCACGTCAAAGCAGAGATTGATGTTCATATGCCAACAAAGATCGAGAACCAGATACTAATGGTCGACGAAGGAAATGGGTGATTCCATTGTCTTTCGTTAGTCTAAGGTGCTACTGAATGAGGTGATATGCCGATGAGTCGGATGGCCAAGAGAATGCCATGTTTGCCAGGTCGTGCAACCATATTACGAAAGAGTAGGCCATGGACTATAAACTTAGGCATGATCATAGCGGAGATCTTGCCAAGGATGCGTGCAACGCATCAAGCTGAGTGTCTTTCCTTCGGGAAAAGACTTTGGGTTGCCTGAGGGCATTGCCAAGGTGAGGAAAAGAATTTGAGGGTATAGCGAAGTTGCGGAATGGGACGAGTTCCCAAGTTTGGAAGGTGTCATCATTCTGGAAAGGGGTATGTCGAATGATCGGGGACCGAGAGTGTCCAAGTGCGTGGCACACCGAACCGGGAAGCCGTGCTAGCAGGACCAAGAGAGTACCTGTCTATAGGGCGAGTATTGAAGTACTACCGGGAGCATTGGCTACTTGCTGAGGAAGTGACGGCCGGAGAACAAAGAACTCTGTTCGGAAAGGCGGCGATGCTATGACTTTGGGAATGTAGTACTCACCGAAGGTCGTCTCAAGAGCTGGCCGAATGCCAAGTGAGACGACAGTGCTAAAATGTATCCTCCACATTGAGTGTGGGAGGATCCCGCCTATGCAAGAGGCATATGGGCAAAGTCGTGGGTCTGGAAGCGAACACATCTTCAAGGTAGTGGGCAAAGAGGGCTACGGGAGCGGAATGCTACGTGAGCTATGCCATAGGCGTTTGAAGGCCAAGTGAGCGAGTGAGCTACTAGGGCCGCGCCAAAGAGGGCGTCTTAATGCTACGGGAGCGAAAGGCTACGGGAGCCATGCCAAAGGCATCTTAGGGCTACGCGAGCGAAAGGCTGCGGGAGCTATGCCAAAGAGGGCATCTTGAGGCTACGGAAGCGGATGGCTACGGGAGCGATGTCAAAAGAGCACATTGATGTGCTAACCTGTGAAGGAAAGCTTCAGACGGACATGAAGACCGTGAGGGTCATGGTGTGATTTGACTAGTGTGGGTCAATCACAAAGTTAGACACCAGAGGGTGCAAGTGCGGAGGCACTTTCCAAGTGAACACCGAATAGAGGTGAAGTGCGAGAGGCACGCTTGGAAGATACTTGGGAGGAGGAGTGCATGGGGCACGACTCCTTTTGAGAAAGGACTTCGAGGAAGTCCAACCCACAGGACAAAGGGAGCTTGAATGGGCATACCTGAGGGGGCAGACTCCGGGATGTCTTAAGCCATGATGTGTCATCGGGGCGATGACATTATGAGTGTGGGAGGATGTTACAACCCAGAATTTGGGGTTGTAATTTCGGCCAAGAACTGGTGAGAAAGGAGCCTTCTGATGGTCTGACGTAGAGCAGTCTACTCGGGCAACTTGGGCTTTTTAATTTTAAGCATATATAAGGGGGGTATAGGTGATGAAAGCTCCGACCTGCCTCCCCCATGCGTGCTGCCACCGAGCCGCATAGAACGAGCTGCCTTGGGGGAGAACCCCAAGGGCCTGCCTAGATGACTCAAGGGAGTGTCAAAGGTATCCATACGAGTTTGGGAACTCGTATGGGCTTGCGCAACGCCTTAGGGCCTGCGTTGGGCATCAATAGGGCAGTGGAGGCTGCTATTGTGGAACGGCCAGCCCCGCGGGCTGCCGAGTGTTGGAAAGAGACCTCCACGCCGATTGGATACTTGACGCACCTGTCATAGGGGCATCATGTGTCGACTTGTGAGCATGGCTTTGGTTCAGCCATGCAAGCAAGGGTCCGTTGGCCTAAAGGTGCAGGTGTGGGCGACACTGCACTACTTCGGAATGGAAGCGTGCTGCAAGAGGGCTATGTATGGGCATGGCACGAAAGAGGCGCATGACAATGGCCAAGGACTAAAGGTTGCCTTACTCGGGCGAGGCACGAGCTAGTTGTGGATGCACTAGACGAGTGTAAGCTTGAGGATTGGGCTGTGCACGCAGGAGCGATGCTCAGTCTTGGGCTAAGGACAGGGCATGTCCTAAGCCAAGTCCCCAGGGCGCGCATGAATTGTGATCCTAAGATGGAGCGCCACGACATGCCTAGGGCCAAGGGCCTAGGCATCTTACGGGCGGCACAGGTTGGAGCGAGCCTGAGGGCGAGCCCAACCGACAGGCACAGGATCGTGCTTGGGAAATCCTGGGACGGATTGGAAGGTTGGCCTGCAGCGAGGGGAACTGCAGGCGCCGCACGGGCGAGTAGGTGCCGCTACCCAATGTAAGAAAATGGGCCCGTGACACAAGGGCTTGGTAATGCTGGAAAAATTCTTAATGAACCTTCTATAGAAACCGGCATGTCCCAAAAAACTTTTGATGCTTTTCACTGAGGTCGGTGATGGGAGCTTGGCTATCACGTCTACTTTAGCTCTATCAACTTCAATACCTTCAGCTGTGACTTTATGCCCAGGACTATCCCTTACTTAACCATGAATAGACATTTTCCCTAGTTGAGTACTAGGTGAGTATCCTCACATCGTTTCAGAAAAAGTTCGAGGTTCCTCAAGCAATCTTCAAAGTCATCTCCAAATAGAGTAAAGTCATCCATGAACACCTCCAGACACTTCCCATTTAAATTTGAAAATATTGACATCATGCATCTCTGGAAAGTAGCCGGTGCATTGCATAGTCCGAAAGACATTCTCCGGTATCCAAAGATTCTGGACGGGCATGCAAAGGTGGTTTTCTCAACATCCTCGGGAGTAATGGGTATATGATTGTACCCGGAATATCCATCTAAGAAGCAGTAACATCCACGCCCTGCCACCTTCTCCAACTTCTAATCAATGAAAGGAAGAGGGAAGTGATCCTTCCTTGTTGCATCATTTAATCTACGGTAGTCAATGCACATCCTCCACCCAGTAACTGTTCTGGTAGGAATTAGCTCGTTGTCCTAGTTTTTTACCACCGCCATACCCCTTTTTTTGGCACAACTTGTACAGGGCTGACCCATTGACTGTCAGAGATGGAAAATATTATGCCTGCATCCAACAATTTGAGTATCTCTTTTTGAACCACCTCCTTAAGATTTTTGTTCAATTTGTGCTGGGGCTGCACCACTGGTTCACTCCCTTCTTCTAACAAGATCTTGTGCATGCAGATTACAAGGCTGATCCCCTGAATTTCGGCTATACTCCAACCTATTGCCTTTTTATGCTTCCGTAGTAACTCCACAAGCATTTGTTCTTGTTCACCTGTCAAATCAGCAGCAACAATCACACGAAAATTGTTAGTCTCCAAAAAAGCATATTTCAAATGTGTCGGGAGTACTTTCAATTCCAGCTTCGGCTTGCTCTTTTCTTTCTCGAATTCATCTTTATCTACCACCTGGTTCTCATTTTCCAGCCCCTCAAATTCCTTCTTGATCTCAGGATCTTCATCCTCTGTTGTGCTTGATTGACTAATGCATCGCTCCAGTGAGTCACCTACCAGCTTATCCAGTTTGTGTTGTTCAGCTAACTCTCCCACCACATCTATCTTGAGACAAGCATTGGCAGATGCCTCATCACATGGGTATTTCATCATTCTCTTCATTTGAAACACTATTTTTTTTGTTTTCCACTCGTAGCATGAGTTGCCCCTCATATATATCAAGAATAGCCTGACCAGTGTAAAGGAATGGTCTCCCCAGGATTAGAGGCACTTCCTTATTCTCTTCCATATCTACCACGATGAAGTCTACTGGAAAAACAAATTTGTCTACCCTTACCAGGATGTCCTCAATTATGCCCTCCGGTATGATCGTGGTTTGATCAGCCAGTTGTAAGGATACTGGCACAGATTTGATAACTCCTAGCTCTCCTTCCAATTTCTTGAACACCGATAATGGCATCAAGTTAATGGATGCACTGAATTGCACAAGGCTTTATCAAACTTTTTGCTACCCAATGAGCAATGTATAGTGAAACTGCCAGGATCCCCACACTTCTTGGGAATTTTGATATGCAGAATGGAACTGCAGTGGGCATTGAGTTTGACCACTTTCGTTTCCTCGAGCTTCCTTTTGCTTGAGAGGATTTCCTTCGGAAATTTTGTATTTGCTGGCATTTATGTGAGCACCTCCGTGAACGGGATGTTCACATACAACTGTTTCAGCATCTCTAAGAATTTCCCAAAGCATTTGTCGAATTTCTCCCGCTTCATCTTTTGAGGAAAAGGTAAAAATGGCATGTGCTTGCTTTCCTCAACTGCGTTGCTCATCTTCTGCTTATCAATATCCTTGCTGATTACATTCTCCTTGGGCAAAGACTCACCGATTTTCTATTCTTCAGCTATCTTGTTTAAGTTGATCTCCTTCTCATCCCTTGGTTTTGCCTTTGGCTCTGCTACTGTTTTTCCACTCCTGAGAGATACAACATTGATTGTCTTTTTTGGATACTTTTCAGTGTCTGCCGGCAAAGTCACCGGTGTCCTTTCTGACAACAATGTTGCAAGCTTTCCTATTTGTCTTTCTAGATTTTGGATGGTTGTGCCTTGCTCCCTGATAGCAGTCCCTTGAGTCTCAAGTTTCTCATCAGATTTATTTATAAATGACTTCATTAGATCTTCTAAACTTGAGTTGTTGGGTTAGGGAGGTTGGTATGGTTGCCTCTATTGAGTTTGGAAACCAGTAGATCCTTGCACTGGTGCTCTGAGATTTTGCTGCTGCCATGAATTCAAACTACCAGGTGAAGAACTACATCAGAACCCTGGATGTTTCTGTCCCATAGAATTGAAATTAACACCTCCTTGGTAGTTGCCTCTATTGAAGTTCCCCCCAGCGTTGACTTCCTTAGCTGTAACTTGACACTCATGTCTCGGGTGTCCCAATCCACAGATGTCACATCCCACATGTGGTTGATTTTTCACCTGAGCTAGCATCAGTTGCTTGATGTCCTTAGCCATAGCTGCAATTTGGGCCTACATTGCTACCGAGGATTCTACTTGGAGCACCCCTGCTGATCTTTTTCGGTCCCCTTGATCAGTGGACCATTGTTTTGCGTCTTCATATAGTTCATTCAGAAAAGTGACAATTTCTTCAGGAGTTTTCTTCATTAGAGGGCCTGCAACCGCACTATTCAGCAATCTCCTTGATGACGGGTTTAAACCGTCCCAGAAGTCCTAGTGTTGCATCCATTTCTCCATTCCATTATGAGGGCACCTCCGCAATAGCTCCTTGAAACTTTCCCATGCCTCGAACACTGTCTCCCCATCACCTTGGCTGAAATTGTGAATCTCTTTCCTCATTCGTCTAGTCTTAGCGATAGAGAAATATTTTTCTAAGAACTTGGTCGTCATTTCCTCCCATGTACGGATTGACCCTGTGGGCAAACTTCTCAACCACTGCTTTGCATCATCCTTAAGAGAGAATGAGAATGCTCTAAGTTAGATGGCATCATGTGATTCTCCACTGTAACGGAATATGTTCATAATTTCGTCGAAGTTCGTCAGATGGTTGTTGGGATCTTCATTAGGCTTCCCTCTGAATATGCAATTATTCTGAATGGTCTGATGACTCCATGTTTGAGTTCAAAATTATTAGCATCAATGGGTGGGAGTCTCACACTAGACTGTTGTTGGTTGTATACCGGTCTGACCCCACAACAATCCACTCAATCCTTTCTCTCTTCTCAACTGCCTCAGGTGTTTGTCTAACTCTGGGTCGTATGGCACCAAGTCCTTTGAAGAGGATCGAGTCATACATCGCTGAACTTAACCTGTTGCCTACACACAGATGAGAAGCGCGTAAAAAAGGAAAATAAAATAAAGTTGTTCCTGAATTAGCACTGAAAATTTATTTAAACACTATTAATCGCCAATCCCCGGCAACGACGCCAAAATTTGACGAGCGCAAAACCTGTGTAGAAAACTTAGGCTCGCTAGTCAAAGATAGTATAGTATTAATTCGTCTCCACAGGGATTGGTTTAAATAATGTTCTAATAAATCTTCAGCTTAGCACTATCCAGGATAATAAACCTGTGATTGATGTATTTATCGACTACAAATAAAACTAAGATTATCAGTTGTAAGAAACTAATGATACTTTAATGACTAGTAACAACGATTGAATATCAGGGTGAGTAGTAAGGGTTGTGACAAGATATGTGATCAACTATTGTTCCAGGTAACTCTGGGTTAAGTTCATTCTTAATTTCTATTGACTCCTTCGATTTCAACGGATGATTAGGCTACTTTAGGGATTCAAATTCTTCTTCTGAATGAATGAGATTCCTTTGATCAACCTAATAACAGGTCCTATGAACATCTGCACAAAATAGTGAATGAATGATCTTTTGAAGAACACCTCTCGACTATTCTTCTAAACTGGTTGATAACTCTATAAGCTATTTCGATAACCTTGAAGAGGCGTAAAATCAACCCAAACAATATGGCACAATGCGAATAGCAGTAACACTTCTTTTTCGATTAAAGTAAAACCACAATAAGCCTTGAAATTTAATTAATAACTCATTCAATGAATTCGGACAGTTAACATAGAGTAAAACCCAAAACGTAGTCAAATCACAACATATGTCAATAACCCTAAGGAAGATTACTCCATATATTCATCACAAGAGTATTAGAAGAACAAGAAGACATTACAATTCCCAAATTCAAACCAACTTCCGTATTGAATGAATTAGATCAAGTATTTTGCGTTTCCGTTGCTTCCTTGCCTCCCTCTCTCCTAAAAGTTTCTTTAGAAATCCAAGATACCCTCTTTTTAGACAAGTTGGGCTTCATATAGGTCAAGAGGGATCGCCTCCAAAATTACAAAAATAGGCTTGGGAAATTTTCTGGACCAGACGTGCGCGGTCGCGCGCCTGGGCAGGTGACCGCGCACCTGGTCGCGCATGTTGGACAATGTTCTGCTCCACTTGCACGACCAGTGCGCAGTCGCACACCTGGGTGGCTTCCTGCTCCATTCTTCATTTCTCTTTGTTAAGTGCATTCTTGTCCGTTGATCCTCCATTACGATCCCCACTTAATCCATGGGGTTTTACTCAGACTTCAAAGCTCCCAAATAGCTCGAATTAACTCCAAAACATCATCGTAATTCGAAATCGCTCCTACAAAGCATAAAACGCACACTCAATGCAAAATCATACCAAGTATCTCTCAAACACTAGTATAGTGCAGCAAATTAGAGTGCAATTAAAGGCCAAAATACACAGTTATAGCCTACGATCAAATGTTGTGCTCAACTCAACCTTTGTGCCTAATTCATGCTGCACAGCTCTCCATAAACATGATGTGAACTGCGTAGCCCGGTCAGAGATGATGGATACCAGCACACCATGAAGTTGGACTATCTTGCGGATATAGATCCGAGCCAGCTGCTCTGAAGAATAGGTAGTTACTACCAGAATGAAATGAGTCGTCTTGGTCAAGCTGTCCACAATCACCCAGGCCGCATCAAATTTCTTCTTAGTCCGTGGGAGCCCAACAATGAAATCCATGGTGAGACGCTCCCATTTTCATTTTTGAATCTCAAGTCTCTGAAGTAAACCGCCTGACCTCTGATGCTCATACTTCACTTGCTGACAATTTAGGCACCTTGTTGCATAGTCAACTATGTCTTTCTTCATTCTCCTCCACCAATAGTGCTGCCTCAAATCTTGATACATCTTAGCGGCACCAGGATGAATGGAGTACTGCGAACTGTGGGCCTCTTGAAGAATCAACTCATGCAACCCATCCACATTGGGCACACATAATCGGCCCTACATCCGCAACACCCCGACATCTCCAATAGAAACCTCCTTGAAATCGCTGTGCTGAACCGTGTCCTTAAGGACAAGCAAATGGGTGTCACCATACTGACGTTCTTTGATTCAATCATATAAAGAAGACCGAGAAACCACGCAAGCAAGAACTTGACTGTGCTCCGTCACATCCAATCTAACAAACTGATTGGCCAAGGCTTGAACATCAATGTCTAGTGGCCTCTCTGCTGCTGATAGATATGCTAAACTTCCCAAGCTCTCCGTCTTTCGACTCAAGGCATCGGCCACCACATTGACCTTCCCGAGATGATATAGAGTGGTGATATCATAGTCTTTAAACGACTCTAACAATCTCCGCCGCCATAAGTTAAGATCTTTCTATTTGAACAGATGCTGTAGACTCCGGTGGTTGGTAAAGACCTGACAAGGGACACCGTACAAATAGTGCCACCAAATCTTCAATGCATGAATAATAGCTGCCAATTCCAAGTCGTGTATCGGATAATTCTTCTCATGGGTCTTCAACTGCCGAGATACGTAGGCAATCACCCTATCGTCTAGCATCAACACCGCAGCAAGGCCAACATATGATGCATCATAATACATAGTGTAATACCCTGAACCGCAGGTAACACCAACACTGGGGCTGTAGTAAAAGCAATCTTGAGCTTTTGAAAGCTCGCCTCACACTCCTCGGACCATCTGAAAGGAGCACCCTTCTAGGTCAATCTGGTCATAGGTGCGGCAATGGATGAGAAACCCTAAACGAAACGATGATAATACCCATCCAAACCAAGGAAACTCCGAATCTCCGTGGCTGAAGACGGTCTGGGCCAACTTTGAACTGCTTCAATATTTTTCGGATATACCTTGATCTCCTTACTCGACACCACATGACCCATAAATGCCACCGAATCAAGACAGAATTCACACTTTGAGAATTTTGCATACAACTTCTTCTCTCTCTCAAGGTCTGAAGTATGATCCTCGGGTGTTGCGCATGATCTTCTTGGCTGCGGGAGTACACCAAGATGTCTTCAATAAACACAATGACGAATGAAGGAAGTTATAGCTAGAATACACTGTTCATCAGGTGCATAAATGATGCTGGGGCGTTGGTCAGTCCAAATGACATCACAAGGAACTCGTAGTGACTATACCGAGTCCTGAAAGCAGTCTACGGGATATCCGGATCTCAAATCTTTATCTAATGATACTCTGACCGCAAATCAATCTTTGAGAACACTCTGGCACCCTGTAGTTTATCGAATAAGTAACCAATGTGCGGTATTGGATACCTGTTCTTCACTGTAACCTTGTTCAACTGCCGAAAATCAATACATATGCGCATAGAACTATCCTTCTTCTTCACAAACAAGACCGGAGCACCCCATGACGACACACTAGGCCGAATGAAACCCTTATCAAGCAACTCTTGCAACTGCTCCTTTAACTCCTTCAACTCTGCTGGGGCTATACGATATGGTGGAATAGAAATGGGCTGAGTGCCCGGCAAAAAATCAATACCAAAATCGATATCCCTATCGGACAGCATGCCCGAAAAATCAGCTGGAAATACATCTAAGAAATCCCTCACTATCGGAACTGACTCGACGGTAGGAGTATCAGCACTAACATCTCTTGCAAAGGCTATATAAGCATCACACCCCTTCTCAACCATCCGCTAAAACTTTAGAAATGACACAACCCTGCTAGGAACATAATCTAATACACTCTTCCACTCTAACTGTGGCAACCTGACATGGCCAATGTCACAGTCTTGGCGTGGCAATTCCGAATAGCATGATAGGGCGACAACTAGTCCATACCCAAGATAACATCAAATTGAAGTCTACTATACTAAGAAACAATAGATCAACTCTGGTCTGAAAACCACCAATAATAGTTAAACACGACCGATACACATGGTCCACAACAATAGAATCTCCCACAGGCATGAACACATAAACATGAGAACTCAAAGAATCATGAGATATATCCAAATACGGAGCAAAGTAAGATGACACATATGAATAAGTGGATCCCAGATCAAATAAGACTGATGCATCTCTATGGAATTTGGAACCATATATGTAATGATTGTGTCTGAAGCAACTGCCTCCGTCCTGCCTGGAAAAGCATAAAATTTGGCCTGGCCTCCCCCTCTAGGGCGACCTCTACCCGCCCATCCCCCACCCCTAGCTGGCTGTACGGGTAGAGTGGCAACTGGGGCAGTAACCATGGCCTAAGAAATCAGCCGACCTGACTGAATCCGTGGAGCTTGAGTAGTCTGTAGAGGTGCACCCCTTATGGGTCTAGGGCAATCTTTCACTATGTGACGGGTGTCACCACACTCAAAGCAAGCTCTCGGTGTGCGTGGCTGCTGGGACTGGCTCGGGCTTGGTCGGCTGGACTGACCGCTGAAGACACCCCGTGCAGGAGGTGCACTAGATAGTAGCTGAGCAAAGTGTGCAACCTGAGACCTCGGAATAACCAGAGCACCACTAGAAGCCAAGTGCTGAATGAACTGGATGGCTCACATAGCCTCTACCATGACAGGTTGTAGCTGCGGCATGGCCACCACTAAATCCTCTAGTACCTCGAGGCCTTTTGGCGTCCCTGTCCTTTCTCTCACGACCTGCATAACCTCCAACCTTCGTGCAATCACTACCACCTGTTGATATGGGGTATCTGTCTATAACTCTCAAGCCATGCTGAATATAATACCATAGTTGATCCCCTCGATGAATCGTCGAACTCACTCTCTGACTATAGAAACCATGGCAGGTGCATGTCTGGACAAGTCACTGAATCAGACAGCATACTCTAACACTATCATAGTACCCTGGCGCAGCTGCTCAAACTCCGCACACCATGCATCCTTGAGGGTATGAGGAACAAAGTCTCTCAAGAACATCTCTAAAAACTGAGTCCATGTAAGTAAAGCTGCATCGGGTGGGCTACCCTCATCGTACCCCCTCCACTACTGATATGCTTCTCCTGACAGCTGGAAAGTAGTGAAATCAATCCTGCTCATCTCCACAATACCTATGGTGCGGAGAATACGGTGGCACTCCTCTAGAAAACCATGTGCATCCTCTGAAGCTAAACCACTATAAGTGGGAGGGTGATATTTCTTGAACCTCAAAAGTCTAAGGTGTTCCTCCTCAGATGTTGCTGCCCTAACCACGGGCTAAACCAAAACAACATGCTGCACTGGTATAACCTCTGGGACCTGATCAACATGGACCCGCTACTCTGGCGTACGGGCCGCGGGAGTCTAAGCTCTTCCCCTAGCCTGAGATGTGGCTGGTGCAAGTGGAATCAACCCTGCCTGAGCTAAGGGTGCCTGCCCCCCAACTAGAGCTACTGGTGGCTTCTTTGTCGCAGCTTGGGCAGGTGATCTGGCTGTACCACGTGCCCATCCTCGTCCTGTTGCGGCTCTAGAAGGGGGTGCGGGTGTCTGATCGTCGGATCTTGTAGTGCATGTCCTCACCATCTGTGAGAGAATAGAAAGTCAAAGATTTAGTTTTCGAAGTCAACCAATTCGCATGATAAAGAATCAAAGAAGTGAAGTTTTCCTTACAGTTCGGTAGCATCTCGAAGATAAGTACAGACGTCTCCATACCGATCTGCAAGACTCTACTAAACCTGCTTATGACTCATAACACCTATGAACCTAGAGCTCTGATACCAATTTGTCACGACCCCAATTTCCCCTCGTAGGATGTCGTGATGGCACCTAGTCTCTATGACTAGGTAAGGCTAACATGCATAGAGAAATAATGGAAATTCTACTAAAACTTAAAGTAAAACCATCACACTATAATAATAAACTCAACAGTACAATATCCATCACACTCCCCAAAACCTTGTGAAACAGAGTCATAAGCTCTACAAGAAAGTACTATAGTATCGATATACAATACTATTTGAAACAAGAAGTAAACAGTAGAATGTCTAAAACAAAAGGGGACTCCGAGGCCTGCGGATGTCGAACAGGTATACCTTGAAGTCTCCCAAGGCAGCTACTCAATCAACCTCTAGCGTCCGGCACGGGCAGACGTACCTGGATCTACACAAAAAGATGTGTAGAAGCCTAGTATGAGTACACCACAATGGTACCCAGTAAGTATCAAGCCTAACCTTCGTAGAGTAGTGACGAGGTTAGGTCAAGACACCTACTAGGACATAATAAACAGTATGAAAACAGGATAACAATAAATAATGGAAGGCGAATAAACAACTGATACGAAACGAGTTAATAACATAAACTAATACTGGAATTGTAAGCATGGAGATATCATAAATAAATCAATTAAAATAACCACAATGATCATATACAGAACATAACTGATAGAACAAGATAGAACAAAACAACAAGAAGTGCTCCCACCAAAAACTCTTTGCAACATGAGATAAACAACAAGAATCACAACTAGGTACCGCCTCATGTACAATAAGAATCACAACCGAGGTACCGCCTCGTATATAATAGGAATCACAATCGCGGTACCGCCTCATATTCACATTTCTCAATTTCAATCACAGTCTTTCCTTATGCTACCGTGTGAGCCTTACATTTAAATAGTTTTGAAAATATTTTTCCCAAAATAGCTACACGCACTTTAGCCCACCTTATGACGCCGCTTGGCTTCACGTAATTCCCTTACAAGCAACATGCACATAAGTCCCACGTTATGCCGCCACATGCACATTAACCCCTATTCTTATACCGCCACATGCGCATCAATATCACATCATAATAAAACCTCGCACCACAATTGCCCATATGTCATAACTTTCCAATAATCAACAATATCAATATTTTCACAATAATAGCCCATGGCTCAACCACAATGTGTACAAGAATGTCAACAATAACAATGAATGTAAATTTCTCAACAAGAAAGATCTCTCAACAATTAACACTTTGCCTCAATGTGATAATGGCTTTCAAAACTTCAACACCAATAACTCAACAATGAGAAAGATAGTGTGTAACTATGATATTAAATAAGAATAACTCACAATGGAAGAGATAACGTGTAACAATGACTTTAAATAATGATAATCAATAATGAAAGAGATAACATGTACAATGACTTCAAATAATAATAATCAATAATGAAAGAGATAGCATGTACAATGACTTCAAATAATGATAATCAACAATGAAAGATATAAAATGTAACAATAAAAGAGACAACAAGTTCAACTAAAGCATAAGAGCAAATTATCAAGTAGGATGTAGAACAAATATTAACCAAGTCATTTAAGGCATGTAAGGATAGACTAACACAAGTAAGAATAGATTGACTATGAGAATTTAGAACATGATATGACAATTTAATTAAAGCATGGAAAGATTCTAAGTAGCCTAAACCGGTCAAGTACCACATACAACCCGTGTACCCACTCGTCACCTTGCGTACACGGCTTTCACATAGCACAAATGACACAATCAATCCCAAATCCTAAGGGGTAGTTCTCCCACATAGAGTTAGGCAAGATACTTGCCTCGACTAGGACAATTCAACCCTCGGAAATGGTTTCTCCCCTAAAATTCGTCTCCACACGGCTCAAATCCAATCAAAATTGACTTAATATCATCAAACAATGCATGGAAAATCAATTACAATAGATAAAAGCTATGATCTTTACACTTTTCCAAAAAGTCAACAAATGTCAACCCAGGACTTTCCCGGTCAAAACCCGGGTCCAAGGGTAAATTACGACTACCCACAACCCCACGGGTTCATATATATATGATTAGTTTCAAAATCCAAGTCCAAATCGACTCTCAAAACTTAAATTCTTTTTTTAAAAAAACTTGACAAGGTTTCACAAATTTTCACCTTGATTCACATGATTTTGATGTTACAATTTAAGATATATTGATCAAAATATAGTTGGAAATAGATTAGAATCACTTACCCAAATTTTGTAGATGAAAATACCCTCTCCAAATTGCCTCCTACCGAGTCTAGAGTTTTAAAATGAGAGAATATATTGAAAACTCTCGTCTCCCAGACCTTATTACCAGCTGCAGATGTCGCATTTACAACAAATGTGAACCCTCGCAATTGTGTTCCAAGGATCGCATTTGGAAACCCTAACAACCTCCATGATTATCGCAATTGCGACATAGGCTTCCAATTGTGAAGCTGGATCTTTCGCAAAATCGAACATTTGTTCGCAAAAGCGAAGTAAGCCTAATTCATGTTGACTTTGCAATTACGAAGGGGCAGTCGCATTTGCGACATTAGATCCCCCACTGTCACCTTAACAATTATGAGGCTGGTTCTCACAATTGCGATAACAGAGCACCAGCAACACCAGCAATTCATTTTTTTCAGTTCAATCTATTCCGAAACAGGTCCGAAATTTAACCGAGCCCCCTGGGCTCCATACCAAACAACCACACAAGTCTAAAAACATCATACGAACTCGCTCGTCTGATCAAAACACAAAATTAAAATCTTGAACTATGAATCGAACACCAAAATGCATGAATTTCAAAGTAAATTTCAAGAATCTATAGAATTACAACTAAACGTCTGAATCCTATCAAATCAACTCTAAACGATACAAAATGTTGCAGACAAGTTCTAGATAGCATAACAGACCTATTCCAATGTCACTACCCAAACCGATGGGCCGTGATGAGTGCCCAATTCCTACCTGTCGAACACCCCTAAGCATACATCTAAGATATAAACATGAAATAGGGGTAGGTCATGCATAACATCTGTCAATAAACTGTTGAATCATGTGAATAACATACGTAAGAAAACATACCAAAATATGTATACAAAATATCGTACCAAAACCCAATAGAAGCTCCGGATCAAATGGAGCACACCAACTCTCGCTGAGCAAGGATCCTAAGAAAGGGGACCGTCAGCCTGTCTACCTGCACCTGCGGGCATGAAACGCAAGCCCCCAGGCAATAGGAGCGTTAGTACAAATAATGTACGGAGTATATAAGTCATAAAAATCATAATATAAAAGACATGAAAGAAACATGGAGTAAAGGACTTAACCTGTGAGTCTGAATAACTCGGTGAATCATGAAACGTTTATAATGTCATGATATCATGCATAGGTATGTACGTATATAACATCATCAAGCCTTTGAGGGAATCCATCATATTATCTTGGCCTCAGTGGGCAAATTTATCAACGTATACCAACTGATCAGCTGGTGGTGCATATATAAAGCCATAACCTTTCCCTATACCCCATATAAATATAATATAAGTTTATATAACGTCATCTGGTCATGGGTCAATGTACATGTATAAATGAATGCAATGCATAAGAAGTAAGTCAATAAGATCTCTCGGAATGTCATAAGATCAATATGCCTTTGGTTAATATCATGAAATAATCTTTATCATCTTAAATATTTTATGAGACCCATGAATAGACGATATGATAGTAGGACATATGGGAAATAAAGAACATAGGCAACCCTAGTACTTCTATGAATAGAATCATTTGTGAAAGTTGCGTGCTTGCTCGTTTCGTTATAATCATACGGATCATGACAAAAGGAAAGAAGGGATAGCCTTAACATACCTCAAGTCGTCAATGCAACTCAACAACAAGCTTATGACAACAAGCACGCCAACCCTATAACAAAGAAATACTTGTACAACTTAGATGTTGCTAGTATATCACGTATCTCAAACGATAACTCGATTCTAAAATAAAACGGGCAGCATTTCCCCTGATTTTACTGCTCCCTCAAGCCTACTATTGGTGAGATACAAACACAATACAATCAGCAACTCAAAAACAACCTAACTACAATTTGGGACCGTTAATTACAACAAAAACCCCAAATATACCATAACAAACCCAATCAACAAGTTATCAAGTAGCCTGAAACTGCAACGACGAGCGACCAGCCCACTACCCTACCACATGTAGCATTTCTCCATGCCCTTTTATCCTTCCAAACTCCACAAATCAGAAGAAAAAGAGGTCAACACAAGTGGACTACAATACAATCCACTAAAAGTGGAATAAATCGAACTCACGGCTTCCGATTACCGTCCTGTGAGTTCTAAATATTAGGAAATGAATTTATCAACCTTCCCTGATATTTAAAAGCCTAAATACAGAAAGTAGGCATTTTCCTAACTATGAAGTACCCTCCAAAACTCAAACTATAAAGCAAAAGAGAGGCGGTATACTGATACTTACGTCATAGGGATCGTTCTAATATTATCTCTTCTTGATTTCATACCCGGGATGTTAATCCTTTTCGAAACCCTTATAGAAAGCTTAAGGGTAATTTTTAAGGTCTTATTTTTGTCTTGGTCTGTGGAAAAATGAATAAAAAGACGACATAAGGCATATATATATCTACTTTTCAAAAGTTAAAGAGATTCTAGCTTGGCACCCTAGCACTGGTCCATCTTTAGATGCTTATATCATTTTATCCGGACGTCGTATGAATGAACGGTTAAGAGTGTTGGAAACTACATTCCAAGACCTTCAATTTTGTATATAATATGTCCCAAAAGACCTAATATAACATACGAAATGTATTGCTCAAAAAGCTTCATTAGAAGGCAAATCCTTAGTCGGTTCTTTCCGCAACTTAAATTCGATTTTTTCCAAACTTTGTATTTTTTATCCAAACATCATATATAGTCATATTATGACTTCAAACTCATTTAAATCATGATTAACAAGTCATATATTTATTATATGACACCTTGGGATGCACAAGGTGTAACATCCAAGTCCCAAACTCAAATTCCAAGCTCGATAGCTAAACGTCAACCTACGGTCAAACCTTTCAACTTCAAATTGCCAAATTTCGGCCAAACAACACAAATCAATCTACGGACGTCCGAATTCAATTTTGAGCATACGCCCAAGTTCAAAATCACGATATGAAGCTATCAGAGCCATCAAAACACCGTTCTAGGGTCGTTTCACAAAAGTTAAAGTTTGGTCAACATTTCTAACTTAAGCTTCTAAGTCAAGAGGCAATGGGTCCAAATCAACCCGAAATCTTCCTGGAACTAAACTAACCAACCCCGTAAGTCATAAAATCATAAACACATATGTGTGAAGCTTAAAAAGGGCTAACGGGTCGCAATTACCCAAAACCACTGGTCGGGTCGTTACATGATGCTACGGCCGGACACGAGCTAATGAGTTTCCTTGATGCTTACACCGGGTAAATCAAATCAAGATGAACCTGGAGGATCAGGAAAAAACTTCTTTCACAACTAACTTTGGCACATACTGCTATAATGTGATGCCTTTTGGGCTTAAGAATGCTGGAGCCACTTATCAGAGGCTTGTTAATAAAATGTTTGAGAATCAGATAATCAAAACAATGGAGGCATACATTGATGATATGTTAGTCATGTCTTTGAATGCAGGAGATCATTTGAAACATCTTCAAGAAAATTTTGACGTTCTGAGGAACATAACATGAAACTCAACCCGGAGAAATATGCGTTCCGGGTTGGTTCCGGTATGTTCTTGGGGTTCCTGGTATCGCAAAGAGGGGTCGAGGTAAATCCCGACAAAATCAAAGTTATTGAAGACATTATGGACTAACTAACGAGTGTGAAGGAAGTACAGAGGCTGGCCGGGAGGTTGGCATCTCTAAGCAGGTTCATCTCAAGATCCTTAGAAAAGTGTCATCACTTCTTTTCACTTCTAAAAAAAAGAACAATTTTATATGGACTCTGTAATGCTAATAGGCACTGAAAGACCTAAAAAGGTACCTATAAAGCCCCCCGTTACTGTCAAAACCGGGGGAAGGCGAACAATTATTGATATATCTAGCGGTCTCGGAAGTAGCGGTAAGTACTATTTTGGTCCGAGAAGAAGAAGGTATGCAATTTTCTGTTTACTACATTAATAAAATTTTGTCGGGATTGAAGACTCGTTATCCGCACCTCGAAAGGCTTGCCTTGGCTTTCGTAGTTCCCTCTCGAAAGCTGAGGCCTTATTTATAGTGCTACCCGGTATCCATTTTATAACCTTTCATTTGAGGAATTTCCTTCACAAGCCTGAATTGTAGGGCCATTTGACTAAATGTGCAGTCAGAATGAGCGAGTTCGACATTGAGTACAAACCCTGGACTGCGATCAAGTCGCAAGTTTTGGCCGATTTTGTGGCTTTTCAGTCCCGGGCTAATGCCCTTGGCTGCTAAGAAAGTAGTGCTGGTGCCGGAAACGACATTGGGAGTTTGGACCTTGTTTACGGATGGAGCTGCCAACATAAAAGGATGCGATCTGGGGGTAGTTGTAATCACGCCCTCGAGGAAAACCCTGAGGCATGCCATTAAAATAGTTCCGTTAACTAACAATGAAGCCGAGTATGAGGCTTTGGTTGCAGGACTTGAACTAGCCCGGGCGGGGACTAGGCTCCAAGGTCATCGAAATAAAGTGCGACTCCCAGCTGGTAGTAAACCAAGTGTATGGGATTTTCAACTCAAAAGAAAGATCGCATGCAATAGTATTTGAACAAGGTTCAGGCGTTTCTTGAACGATTCATAGAATGGTCAATCACTCACATTCCAAGGGAAGAAAAGAGGAAGTAGATGAATTGGCCTATTTGGGGTCATCCATAGAGATGAAAGGATCTGATTCTGGTACGGTCATCCAACTCCTAGATTCGTTGTTGGATGTGGATGGCTATTGTGAGGTAAATTCGACCAACCTGGTTTGGGACTGGAGGAACGAGTTCATCGAATACCTCTGACATGGTAAATTACCTGAGGACCCAAAGGCATCCCGGGCACTGCGGACCAAGGCACCTCGCTACTGCCTTGTAGATGGGCAGTTATATAAAAGGTCATTCCAAGGACCATTGGCCCGATGTCTAGGGTCCTCGGAGGTGGACTACGTGATGAGGGAAGTCTACGAAGGAATTTGCGGGAACCATTGTGGTACAGACTCATTAGTTTTAAAGCTGATTAAGGTAAGTTACTATTGGCCCCGAATGGAACAGGACACAAAGGCATTTGTTCAAAAGTGTAATGTCAACGTCATGCACAGTTGGTGCACCAACCAGCAGAACTTTTGCATTCGGTGTTGTCCCCGTGGTCGTTCATGAATTGGTGGATGGACATAGTTGGTCCTCTACCATTAGCCCCCGGGAAGGTAAGGTTTCTTTTAGTTTTAACTGATTACTTTACTAAATGGGTTGAAGCACATCTTTACCAAAAGATAGGTGAACACGAAGTGGTCGACTTCCTATGGAATCACATAATCTGTTGATTTGGAATACAAAAGGAAATCGCTTGTGACAATGGGCAGCAGTTCATAGGTTCAAAAGTCACAAAATTTTGGAAGGATTAAAAATCAAGAGAATCACATCTTCGTCATACCATCCAAGTGCTAACGGAAATATGGAATCAACCAACAAGGTAATTATTCAGAATCTTAAGAAGAAGTTAGAAGATGCCAAGAGTAAATGGCCCGATGAGCTACCGGGAGTGTTATGGGCATATCGGACAACGGCAAAGTCGAGCACGAGAGAAATTCCTTTCTCTCTCATATACGGTGCGGAAGCTCTGATACCGGTGGAAGTGGGGGAACCAACTTTGAGGTTTTCCCGAGCAAATGAATAAGCAAACAACGAAGCTTTGCTGATAAAGATAGATTTGCTCGATGAACACCGGGACTTGGCATTTGTGAGGATGGTGGCTTAAAAGCAAATGATGGAAAGGTATTACAATCGTAGGGCCAATCTCCGTTATTTCAAAGTAGGAGATTTGGTTTTGAGGAAGGTAACTCAGAGCACTCGGAAAGTCAATGCCGGGAAGTTGGGACCAACCCCAAGAACTTACCGGAACGAACCCCGAATGCACTTTCAGTCTTAAAGGAGTGTCATCTCCTCTCTAGGCCGGTGGAGCTTGCCAACTATACGAAGCCTCTGGCTTCGGTGAAGGATTGGAAGAAAATGGGCCCCCTTTTCGGGGAGTGTTTGATAAACAATAGCATGCACAGTGCGGCGCAGGTATCATACTAGTTTCCTCCTATCTTCATTTTTTCTTACATATTGCAATGGAAATCCTAACTTCAATCTTCTTTTTTATAGGCAAACCTTCTTGCTTATGAAGACCTACAAAGGTTGATCCTTGATAAACAAGGACTTGCTTCCGAGCAAGATCAACTTTTAGCTGAAAGAAACCAGCTTGTCGCGCGCTTCCCGCTGCTGGAGGCAAAAGTTGCAGAAATGGACGAGCTCGAGGCTCAGTTACAGCAGAGCGAACAAGATAAGTTATCCTACATCCAAGAAGCTGCTCAACTACAAAAAGACCTTAGAGAGGCTAAAGCTAAGTGGGTCGAACTTTAGGATGTTGTAATTGTTGCTGCCGAGCGTAAGTTTGCCTTCAAGGAGCAAGTTAATAATCTGAAGGCCGACTTGTGCTCTAAAACGGAGGACAATGTTTCTAAGGAGAATAGGGCCCGAATAGAAGAGAGACTGAAGAAGACCATGGAGAAAAATCAGCTTCACTCAACTACCAATGTTGAACTTGACTCCCGCCTCTGCGCCATGAAAGCTGAAAGAAAAGGTCTCCAGGCCGAAATTGATAAATTCCAAGCAAAACTCCAGGACCAAGCGGGGCACTTCGGGAGGAGGTACCTACACCGGTGGCTCGCGGATCCACGAGCTCTATTCCGAGCAAGGGCATTTTGCAACACCCCCTTGGCCTCCTCGGGTTCATCTAAGGCGTCGACTTCGGGGCAGACGATGGAGCCCCTCGGAAGCCCTGTATTAGGAAAAAATGGAGTTAGAAATATATCTATTCAAGAGATTTCTTGCATTCGAACGAGGATAAAATAAAGGGTGTTTTAACTTACCATGGTTCTTGGCCTTCCACCCGTATTTGGGGGCCATTTCCTTCCACCGGTGGGATCCTGGAGTCGTGATTTCTAAAATTTTCTAAATCCACTGGCCCATGCCTTGAACCCTTGGCAGTTCCCATCGGGTAGCTGAAATGAAAGAAATAAGAAAATCGACAATAACGGGAAATGATCTTTTCACGAAGAAAGGAAGCTGATAATTGAAAACTTACGGAAAAGGTTCCGCGACTCGGGCAAGGCTGGAGTTGTGATCGAGATGATATCCCTGGTAGCAATAACGACAAATCATTCCATCCATCCACGATTATTGTCGTCGTCTACACTGGTGAGGAGGGTGTGGTGACCATGGTTGCTGAAATTTATCACTCCCCCACGGAAATTCTTGGGAGAGTAAAGATTCATTATATGTGCAAGAGTTAGGGTTTCCCCGGTCTGTGCACAACTGGTGAAGGTAGGCCACCATCTGTCATATAGATGGCCCCACTTTTGCTAAGCATACCTGATACCAGTGGCAGAACTCCAACATTATTGGGTCGAGCACTTCACTCGACCCCAAAAAGAATGGACTCAAGGTGAAGATATATGTATAAACATACGTAAACCCCTCCTTGGAGTAGGTAACAAACTCTACCATATCTGGGGTGAGGATTTAAATCTTTGGGCAGCTGCAGTCCTCTTTCATAGTTGGGATACTAGAAGGGTGAATGAAGGAGGGAAACGTACGAACTGGACAAGATCGGCTGCCTTGAGAAGATGAGGAAGGAGATTTTTCTTGGAGGTCGTTTGCAGTGTTTAGTTGAAGTGGTATGATGGTGCTAACAGTTGGAGGATCAGACTCAACGTTAACCTCCTTTTTTTTGCTTTTCTTGGGGCCTCTATCTAAGAAACAACCGGTATTACCGGAGAAAACAGTGTATGAGAACATGATGTTATAAGCTTTGTAAAAGAAAAATTCTTGCTGAGAAAGTTGAAGGAAGTAAAAAAGTTTCTAAGCGAATGTAGAGAAGAAGAAAGACTTATATAAATTGTGAAAGTGGAGAAGTAAAAATGATGAGTAGCAGAGAATTTATAGATGACAAAAATCATGGTCATGATTACCTCGAAAACTAGCAAAAATATTTGCTGAATCATGAGGCAACACGTGTTTGGGGAATTAAATGCGAGAAGACGTGCGTCCTTTCAAGCGTCATAGACTGTTCATGAACTTTCTCGCCAAGAAAGGAATCTTCACCTACTTCCTGTTAACACTAAGTTATGTCACCGAAAAGTAAGGCGACTATATGTATGGGGTAAAATTGGTTTAAACCGAATAGTTGAATGGTAACGTGACACGTGAAATCGAAGATAGGCAAAGGACGAGTCGGGGAAAAACCAATACCGGATACAACGAGTGTAAACGATATCGGGTAAATCCCAAAGGGAGCATAGTCGGTGGTAGAAATTCAAAGATTTGTCGTCGGAGAGCATTCAATGAGAGTATATTCACTATCAATAAATGAGCGACCGTTGCAGAGAATATTTGCATTCAAGACTGGTCGTTACATGTTCATCAATGACTCTTTTATTGTCATTTAAGAGGAGCTTCATCCTAAGATCTTGTTTCCTTAGGTAGAGCTATAAATAGCGGGATCAGCAGCCATTGTAGGCACACGAAACTTTCAGTATACAATAGCTTTATTTTACTACTTTTGCTATCAATTCAATAACTTTCTTTGCTCTTTATCGTTATTTTCACTTTTGCTCTCGGAGACGTTGAGTTCAGAGCCAGGCTTGTTATCTTCTTTAATTTCAATTGCTAAATCTTAATTTTAGTCCAATCTCTTTATTATTTTTAGATCAAATCAATTCGCTTGTCTACAAACCACGTAATAAATTTAACTGTACCGTTTTGTGAGTAAACAACTTCAGACTTATATTTCTGAAGTTAGGTAACATAAATATATGAAGTTAGGCTTAAATATTCTGACTTTAAACATAAATGTCTGATGTTAGACTTAAGAGTTATGTCTGAAGTTATAGGCTTAGAATTACCCAACTTGAGATATAATAAGTTTTAATTGGTCAAATTGGTTTTAAGTATCCCGATAAATTTTATTCCTCTATCAAATTAACTGTATAACTGTTACTTTAATAATTTTCAAGTAGGATTAATATAAAGCATAATTTAGCCATCGAATCATGTTCCTCCCTTTCCGATCTCACTTCCGGCAAGCAGACTCACCAACAAGCGATCATCTTTGGTTATGATTCTGACCTTTTTATATCATTCGCTCTCATTGATAACTGGCTATGCCCAATGATAACTGGTTATGTCCAAAATGATCTCAATAACGTAACAAAGATATGATTACAACTAAAGTTATGCTCTTTACATATAAGAACTTGTACTCGGCTCGGTAATTGAGAGCTTCAGTGGAATCATTGTTTACCCTTAAATTGGATGACAATTAAACTTACAATGAGATTCTAAAGATACGCGATTTCACTTAATATTGATAGACAAATATAAAGATTAATAACAGAAATAAACTATAAAATAAAGCAAACCAATATTGAAATGAAATTCAACCCTCGAGCTAGGATGCCCTCGAACTGATTGATACCAAAATAAAACAAGCTGATGAACAAGAGAGTATAAGCTAAACAGAGAGCGTTATATTGGCTTTTTTACGTGAGAACATTGTGTCTTACAAATGGTTAATACTCCCCTTTATATAGTAGAGAAGTTCTACTTATGGTATAACTCTAATTACAAAAGGAAATCCCATGATTAGCTACTTAACTGTTTCTGATTTGATCCGTTCCGAGATTTACGCCATGATCCTCGACCAGTCACCGAGGTTTACCCCGTGATCCTCGACCAGTCACAGATATCTCGCCTTTCTCTTATTGTGATATCTTCGATCTTGCTCGATGTCTGTCTTATTTGGCTTCGATCGCTACTAGCCTCGATCTTGACAGGTACCTCGATTTTGAACTCGGTACCTTATCCTCGTGATATAGCCTATTCCGTTACGAGGCCATCCTTCGATGCAAACTCCTGGTCTCAGTCAGATAGTAAAATTGGGTGGGCCCGATTTTAACCGTATACAGATAGTCCCCTCATTTTTTTGGAGTGTAGTGACAAGAAACGAATTGAGCCTTCGATTTTTTATCTTGACCTGTCATGATGTCATCCTTGTGACGTAAGCGACGGAAGTGACTGAAACGTCCCGTTTGTACAGTTACCAAGGCATTAAATGCACGTTAGTTGATGGTCGGTCACCGCCAATATTGACCCGTCGTTGTGAAATTTATAAATAGCCCCTCTCTCCACCATTTTAAACTTTTACTTTCAGATTTCCAATCTCCAAAGCTTTTTATATCTTCTAATTTCTTCATCTACAAATCTACGATTTTCACTGCTAACCTCTTCTCAAAACACCAAATCTTATCATCTCCATCTATTTTTAACTTCAAATCCATACAAAAATGGCAAAAACATCAAAAATTCTTCCTCAAAAGGAAAACGCTTCTTCATCACGGCCGGCCGGCGACAAGACATCGGCGGAGCCGCTCCCCGAGGAGTGTGTTCCCGGGGGTGTGTCCTCACTTCCGATTTTAAGACCGATAAAGCCTCGTCAATTCCCGGTCAATGCAAGCCAGTGTCAATGTATATATGCTCGATAACTGAGAGATACCTTAAGCAGGTAAAGAAAGATTGCAACTGGGAGGGCAAAGAGGTGGTGATCCCGACCCCCAAAGAGGACATCACCACCCATGTGGAAGGGTTTCTAAGTGTTTACACTTACCCTTTTATGCTGGGCCCCCTCGACCCCGTCGTCGTTGATTTTTGCCATCAGTATCAAATAACCCTAGGCCAAATCCATCCTTCCTTTTGGCGAATTGTGATTCTGCTCAGATTCTTCGTGAGCAAAGTCGGGGGGATGCATTTCACCCTCGACCACTCATCGGGTTATACAGTCCCCGCCTCTATCGAGGCGGATTAATAAAACTCCAATGCTGGGCTACCAAAGTGTTGTTCTCGAGCATAGACGAGGACAAGGACCGAGGCTGGATGAGCCGATACGTTCGAGTAAGGACTTCCAACATAATCCCGACCGAGAAGATGCCATTTCCTGAGAAATGGAATATGAAGCGTAAGTACAATCCCTATGTTAGCTCTTATTTATTGTTTTTCTCCTTTGCTTCTTCTCATCGATATCCCCTTCTGTGATGTAGCGGTCGCTTAGATGCCCGGTGCAATTCCTAACCTCAAGAGCTAGGTTCGGGACCTGGCCTCGACCTCTTCGTATGTCGAGCGCTCATGGCGCGATTTATCTAAGGGCCGATGGGAAGCCAAAACTCATGGTAACCCCTTCTCCACGTCTTTAATGATTTTATAAAAGCATTTCTTACTTAATTTCCTTTCATACAGGCCTTGGCAAAGATGCTGTTATGAGGCCCCTATCTGGTGTGGGGGAGACTTCGGTCCCGGCACTGAAACCGTGAAGGACAAAAAGAGGAAAAAGTCCTCACCCTTCGAGGATCCAGAACCTAAGAAGAAGAAGGCTCGTAAGCCGAGAAAGAATATCATCCTCCTAACCGAAGAGTCTGTTCGGCGTCTAAGGGAGGAAGACGAAGAAGTGGAAGAAGGCGAATCCGGGCTGGTGGCCCGAGTGGGAATGAGCATCGGAGCTCCAAAGGCCACTAAATCGGTGAAGGCTGCAGAGACTCCGTCTCGAGATGAGGGGTTCTCGGGAAGAGACTTGGGCGAAGTCCCCGAGTCATCGAGGATTGAAGATGCCCTCTACCACACTGAGCCAACGGTGGGTACGACTGTCGAGGCTGGTCTCGAGGCTCCTCAAGATGGAGATAACGCCCCAAGTGATCCACTTGGGGCAATGGAAATTGGAGGTTCCCCGCTGCTCCCCTCGTTTTCTGAGGAGATGATTCAAGAGGATCGGGTCTTGAAGACCCTCTCTATTGAAGGAGCCCATGGAAGGGAAGATCCCTTCCGTGATTACTTTACTAGGGTCGAAGATGCTACCGGCCTGAGCGACTTGGAGGTCTCGAGGAAGGACTCGGGCGAGGCATCGAGCCTTTTCAACGAAGCGTAGCAAGCTCTGAATCGGGTAAGGCTTAACTCCCCTTGTTGGTGTTACACTTGTGTTCATTTTTCTCTTTATGTCTAACTTTTTTTCTTCTTTCTACATAGGCCTCGGCGCTTCATCGGGAAGCATTTTCTCGGTCTTGAGCTGAGCTGAGTTGGTGTGAGGCCGACCTCCAAGGGCTCACGGAGGAGAGGAATGCCCTTAAACTTCTTTGTGGGCAAAAAGAAGGGGAGACCAAGAACCTCCGAGCCGAGTTGGCCAAGGCTCACTTAGATCAGACCGACTTGATCGAGCAGGTAATGAAAATCTTAAAAGCTCATGGGCTCGATTCGGGAACGGTGGCAAATATTTCAATCTCACAACTGAAGCAGAAGGTCGAGAGGATCGAGCAGCTCCGCGAGGAGGTCAATATGATGAAGGCAGAGACCTTGGGGTGGAAAGAAGGCATGGACTGCTTCGCTACAGAAAAAGAGACCGCCTTACCCAAATTGTCATCGGCCCAAAGTCAGATTCGAGGCATGAGGGAGAAAAGCTCAATTTAAGCAAAGAAAATAGAGGAGCTCGAGGCTCGGTTGGCTTCCGAACTTGCAAAGGCCAAGTTTGAAGCCGAAAAGGCAAAGGCCGAGGCAGAGGCGATCATGGCCGTCTATCGGGCCGATGCTGAAGCCGCTCAAGTCCAAGCGAGAGAGGCAGTTGAGATCGCTCAAACTCGAGCATATTGGATTGTCGAACTCGCCAAATGCCAATCTTGGAGGGAAACCTTCGAGGAGATCCACGCTCGAGGTTTCGATCTTACCAACAAGATAGTAAAGGCTAGAGAGCATAAAGCCGAAGCTGGAGCACTGGCCACTTCCGATGATGATGGCAGCAAGAGCGAGTCCGAGAATATGGAGGACCCGATGGAGAAAAAGCTGCCCCCGGAGAAGATCAGGAACCTTAGGATTTTTTACTTTTGATCTTTTATATAGGATTCTGATCGGACTTTGTAAATATTCTGATATATATAAAGATCTCTTTCCTTTCTAGCTTTCATTTATGCCTTGTGAAAATTTTGTTCATAAGTTCGAGGCTTAGGAAATTTGATAGAAGCCGAACTAGTGTAGTTTTTATAATCGAGTGAGTACTTGCTCGAACTCGGAGTAGGGTGACCCTTAGGTTTTAATTGAGTGAGGATGATTTCTCAAAAATAAACTGGCCCTTGTGGATTTCTCAAAAATAAATTGGCCAGAGCAAAAGGAATGGATTTCTCCCCCTTTTCGGCTTGAAAAGTTTATTGTTTAATCATATAAATTCTGTTGTGCCTTAGCACGAAATAAAGGATTTGTCCGCGAGTTCGAACGGTTCCGTACCCATTAGGATTTTCAAGGGTCGATATTATCGAGACCCTTTGTTTTGTAATGCCTTAGCATAAAATAAAGAATTTGTTCGAGAGTTCGAACAACTTTATACCATTAGGGTTTTCGAGGGTTGATATTATCGAGACCCTTAGAAATTTAGCCGAGGGTAGCCTTTTTAACCGGTTTGTGAAAATATTCGAAGGCATGTTTAATAACGGAAATCGGACGTCTCCGAACCGTGTTAATTTGGCTGTAGCCTTTAATTTGGGATTTTTCTTTTGGGCTTGTTCCCCCGTTATACTTTGAACTTGTTCGAAGTATCAGTCCCCGAGTGGGGTTGTCGTGGCCTATAAAATCGAGGATTGTCTTTTTATGGTCTTACAATTTCGAGGTTTAGTAATTTGATCATGTCAATTTTTTAGGCGGCAGTCCCCGAGTATCGGGTAAATTGTTTGAACTTTAGTTGTGATCGGCCCTTAAGCCAGTTTCCACAATAGATCATAAGTATGAAATTGTAAAGTATAAGTTTTTCTGTAGCATGGAACATCTGGTAAGGTGATGCCATGTCGACACGAAGTATTTTCCTTGTAAATATCCAAAGGTGATGCCCCCCAGTATTCGAGGTTGATTGTAAAGTAGCCTCGGATACTATTGAATTGCTCTAAGTTAGCACGAACAATGGTTGTCTTATTAAAAACCTCGTCGAAAAAACCCATTTGGGACAAAAATCGGTCTAAGGGAAAAAGAGTGCAATGCGTGCTTTCAGACCTAAGGACTCTGCGTTTGAAGAATCCTTTGATATCTTCGATTAAACACCTGCAAACGGTTAGTATAAAATATAAATGAAAATGGAGAAGGTCATACCTTAGCAGTAATATTGTTTGAGGAGTGATATATTCCAATTGTTTGGTAATTGTTCGTCGTTCGCCATGCCAAGTTTGTAGGATCCTTTTCCGATGATATCGAGCACCTGGTATGGTCCCTCCCAGTTCGGACCAAGTTTTCCTTCGTTTGGGTCTCGAGTATTGAGGGTAACCTTCCTCAGAACCAAGTCCCCGATTTTGAAGTGTCAAAGATTGGCTCTTCGATTGTAGTACCTTTCGATCCACTTGTGCGGCCATTCGAACGAGGGCGGCTTCCCATTTTTAATCTAGCAATTCGAGGCTTGTATTCATAGCCTCATGATTTGAGTCTTCTGTTGCATATCGAAACCTGGCACTGGGTTTCCCGACTTCAACCGGGATCAGAGCTTCAGCATCGTATACTAAAGAAAACGGTGTTGCCTCCGTACTGGATTTTGACGTTGTTCGATACGGCCAAAGGACTTCGGGAAATATTTCTTCCCATTTTCCCTTAGCGTCGCTCAATCTTTTCTTCATATTTTGAATGATGGTCTTGCTTGTTGATTCGGCCTGTCCGTTCCCACTAGGATGATATGGCGTCGATAGGATTCTCTTTATTTTGTGATCTTCGAGAAATTTTGTCACTTTGCTGCCGACAAACTGCTTTCCATTATCACATACGATCTCGGCAGGTATCCCGAATCGACATATAATGTGGTCCCAGATGAAGTCTATGACTTCTTTCTCTCTAATTTTCTAGAAAGCCTGCGCTTCAACCCACTTAGAGAAATAGTTAGTCATAAATAAAATAAATTTAGCTTTACCAGCGGCCGATGGTAGAGGGCCGACGATATCCATTCCCTATTTCATGAATGTCCATGGGGATAAGACTGAGTGGAGTTGCTCTCCGTGTTGGTGAATCATCGGCGCATATCTTTGATATTTGTCGCACTTTCGAACAAATTGTTTTGTATCTGTTTCCATATCGGCCCAATAATATCCTGCTCTGATGACTTTGTGAACCAATGATTCGGCACCAGAACGATTTCCACAGGTGCCCTTGTGGATTTCTCGTAGGACGTAGTCGGTATCTCTAGGTCCCAAACATATTGCCAATGGTCCATCGAACATCCTTCTATACAGTGTTTCGTCTTCGGTCAATGTGAATCGTGCGGCCTTCGTACATAGAGTCCTCGATTCCCTAGGGTCCGATGGAAGATTCCCGTTCTTTAGGTATTCGATATATTTGCTCCTCCAATCCCAGTTCAAACTTGTGGAGTTGATTTCAGTGTGACCTTCTTCGATTACTGACCTTGAAAGTTGTACGACAGTCCCCGAGCTAATCTCGTCGTCTTCCACTGATGACCCCAAATTTGCGAAGGCATCGGCCTCGCTGTTTTATTCTCGAGGCACATGCTGTAGAGTCCATTCTTTAAACCGATGTAGAGTCACCTGTAGTTTGTCCAAGTATCTCTGCATTCGATCTTCTCGAACCTCGAAGGTTCTGTTTGTTATATTCCATACTTTAATATTACGATGAATCGTAGTAATCCATAAGAACTTGAAGGGATTAAGACCCCGTAAGTTTAACAACCTTGATACCGTTATACACATTTGATATGATATTTTGAGTGAAACATTTTTGAAAAAGAGGGTTTGAAAAATATGATCTTATATAGTTATTAATATTACTACTTTTGAATATGCTTTAAATTATACACAGAATATGAGAAAGTTTATGAGATTTTCTTTATTATAAAGATAGAAATTATTTTCTGACAAGAAAAGAAGATTATCTTTTTACCATTTTAAGAATTAAGCGTACGCAAATTTGTACTCTTTATATGAGATTAGGAAAATTAGATGTTAAGAAAATATATGTATTTTTTTACCTGGATTATGTTTTCGGAAAGATAGGTCTTATTGATTAAAGATGTATTACATGAGCTGAATTTGTTACATTTAGTGTAAAATTGACTCTGCTCATACTTTATTTGTTTCATGACAGTGGGTCAACCAAATTTCTTTTCTGTTAAGTTTCTTTTTAGTTCAATTGATAAACATTTCCGTATAGTAAAACTGCTTCTCTATGAGATGCACAATGCTATTGTTTTCCATTCAATGTACTATGACTTTGGCACGTGGAGTGGTTTCAGTTCTAACTTAACCCCAACCCTAACGTAGCAGCAATTAAGTTCTTGATCAAAGCCAAACTTTTGACTCTTAATATATAAGTGGCACATTTTGAGGAATTAGGGTGACTTAGTCATCCACTAAGTGGGCCACACCCATTAAAGGTTTCCCTATAAATTAGTAAGATGTCACATGCCATCAAGTTTGCATTACAGATTATTGATTTCGGTCTGCATGTTAGGAATATATAGCTTAACCTTTGTAGGAACATTGCCTTTTTTTTTGTTCATTTATTATGTTGCTGAATCTGATATCAATTGTCAAAGGTTCTGCAAATATGAATTCATGTGTGCTTTACAAATCCAATTGAATCTCTTACGTGAATATCGTGACTCCTTCGGAAAGCAAATTAATTCCATACCAAATATAGATAACGTTGGTTGTTGATTCTGTAAAGCGTGGATTGCAAATTTTAAGGGAGTCCGGTATAATCTTTCTCAAGAATATCATACGGATTTTTTCCTACTTCGATCCGCCGTTACGTGTTTTATCACAAAAAACGTGTGTTAGAGGAATTGTCAAAAGAATCGGTCCAGGTATGTTAAGGATATCCCTTATTTCCTTTTGGCATGACCCAAATGATACAAATGAAACGAGCAAAATATGCAACTTTCATAAATGACTCTATTCATAGAAATATTAGGGGTGTCTATGTTCTTGATTCTCCATGTGTCTTATTATTCTATCATCTATTCATGGGTCTCAGAAAATACGTAAGTTGATAATTTTATTTTATGATATTAATCAGAGGCATAATGGTCTTATGACACTCCGAAAGATTTTATTGACGTACTTATCATGTATTGCATTCATTTACATTGACCCATGACCAGATAGCATTATATACGAGTATATATGTATAATATATGTAGATGGGATATGGAAAAAGGTTACGGCATTATATACGCACCACCACCTGATCAGCTGGTATACGTTGATGATTTTGCCCACAGTGGCCGAGATGATATGATGGGATGCCCTCAGAGGCTTGATGATGTTATGAACACATGTAGGCATGGCATGACATTCATACGCATATGCATGACACTATAAGTATTTCATGATTCACAGAGCTATCCAGACTTACAGGTGAAATTCTTTACTCCATGTTTCTTCTATGTCCTTTATATACTGATTTACGTGTCTTACATACTCGGTACATTATTCGTGTTGACATCTTTTTGTTGGGGACGCTGCATTCATGCCTGCATGTATAGATAATCAGTTTGACAAGCCCTCATAGTAGACGAGGTCAGCATTCAGCGAAGGATCGGTAAGAATCCACCTCATTCGGAGTGCAGCCGAGTCTATAAGTTATCGTGTCAGAGTTTTGCTATAAACTTATGGGTAGGCTGGTACCCTGTCCCATTTGATATCGAATAATTTAGAGACTTTGTAGACAGAGGTTCATTTTGTACAGTATGTCAGAGGCCTTGACGGCTCATATGTATTCATGTTTTAAGAAAGATTATTCATTGATACAGTGCTTTCTCACTTACGTTTGTGTATTATGAGTGGTGGCCATGTTATCCCATTATAGTTACAAAAAGGAATGAGTTCAGTTAACTCGACCTATATATGTTCTAGTTTTGGTCGAACGATCATGAGTTACAGAGTGGTTCGCTCGGGCCAGCACGGCACCGGGTGCCAGCCACGTCTCCCCAGGTTTGGGGCGTGACACTGTTGACTTGGTTTACCACAAGCAAGGAGTCACATTTGGCCTCGATGACTTCTGCTCCCAAACCTTTATCTAGCTCAAGACCTGCAATCATGGCCTCATACTCGGCCTTATTGTTAGTTAACTTTGCATTTTTAATAGCGTGTCTAATTGTATTACCCATGGGTGGCTTCAAAACGATGCCTAACCAGGAGCCCTTCACATTTGAAGCACCGTCTGTGAAGAGAGTCCACACCCCCGATGATGTACCCGACTTTATTAATGGTTCCTTTTCGACCTCGGGTACGTGGGTTGGCGTAAAGTCGGCCACGAAGTTTGCTATGATTTGAGACTTGATGACCATTCGGGGTTGATAATCGATATCGTACCCATTGATCTCGGCGGCCCATTTGGCCAATCGGCCCGAAAGTTAGGGCTTATGCAAAATATTGCGAAGAGGATAAGTAGTCACCACGCTGTAACATCCCGGAAAATTTCGAATTACTTCAGTGTAAAGCCCGATAAAATTTATAAAGAAAATAATATTTCATAGTGCTGGACTAGGCTTACGTATTGAGGATTATAGAAATTCTTCACGGTGAGCTTGCTCGTAGCGGCTCGGACCTTTTGGGTTAAACAATGCACTGGAAAGTAAAGGAAATATTTTGACGGAAAAGTGCATTTCTGCGGTGCATTATGCGACCACAGAACCACTCTGCGGACCGCATAATGGCCGCAGAGTGAGGCAGTTAATTGGGTCAGTTGGAAACAACTATGCAGTCGACTATGTGACCGCATAACTGTTATGCGGTGCATTATGCGACCGCATAACAGTTATGCGGACCGCATACACAGACAGTTCTTTTGGCTATTTTGTAACCAATTATGCGACCGATATACGGTCCGCATATCGGTTATGCGATCGCATATGTGATCACATACCTTGTTCCGGAGATTCATTTTTTCGGGTGTTTAAAACCCGATCCTATTTCGTTAAATACACTCTTTGGGCCATTTTTGAGACATAATCTGATATTTTAGAGTGAGAGAGTGAGAGTGTGCCCTAGAGTGAGAAGGTATTCTTCAATAATTTTTCTTCAATTCTTGCTCAAGTTTTGGAAGATTAAGAAGGGAAGCTCACTAGGTCTTCATCCTAGAGGTAAGATTCTACACCCTAAACCCTATATTCAAAATTTTCTGAAAATGGGTAACTAGCAAGATAATATTTGGGCATGAGAGTTGTTTATTTTACATGCATGTGTTATCAAGAGGTGTAGGAAGATTGTTGAGCTAAAATGGTAAATATTGGGTTGTGGGATGATGGAATCCTTCATAAAAAGGACATTGAAACCTTATGCACACTTAGTGTTTGATAAAATACTCAAATGAGCTAGGACCATGATCATCTTCCTAATTTTGATTCAATTTGTTACATTTTTACAATAGATTGAAGTTGCTAAGAATTCCGAAATATTTTAGAGTTTAAGGAAGCTCAATTGAGATATATTGGCTAAACTCGTCTCTTAGAATTGAATCACATGATATTCATGAAAAATATGTAAGTCCCGAGTGGTTCATTATAAAATTGGCTATTCCGAGTAAGATTGGGTTGAACGATATATATATTCGACAAGTATCTCAAATGCTTTATTCATGTTATGTTATCAATTGAGGATGTGTTAAAATATGGTTGTGCATTAATAATGTTTTGACTTCAAGTCAAGTTCAAACGAAGGCTGTTATGCCAAATTTTGTGAAATATTTCTATGTGCTTTAGACTCTAAATTGCTCACATGTGTACTACACACCTTGATTTGAATTGTATTTGTTGTTGATGATGGTGATGATATTTGAAATTGAAAAGGTGAGTAGAAAATACTGAATATGGCCAATGTGCCAAGATTGATTTTATAATTATGGCCATTAGTGCCAATGAAATGAAAAGATGAGAAAGTAATATGAAATGTAATGATTGATATAAAAAGGTTGATGTCTCGATTAAGACAGCATAGCCGATCGGGTCATGATCGGACACCATGCCGCACACATGGTAGTGATTATGCTGGATATTGTAATTGAAATGGTAATTGTGGTTGATGTCCCTAATGGATAGCCTAGCCGATCGGGTCGTGATCGGACTCCGTGTTAAAGACGGTGGTATTGATATTGAGAGAAATTATGATTGATGTCTCTAATGAGATAGCCTAGTCGATCGGGTCGTGATCGGACTCCGTGCTAAGAGTACGGTGGTACTGGTTTTGTGAATAATGGTATTGTAAATAATGGTATTGTGAATAATAGTATTGTGGAGAATGGTATATCGATACTAAAAATCTCCCAATGTGAGATATGGAAATTTATTTGAACAATGTCTTGATCCTAAATTGAGGTTTGATGTTGATTAAAGCTTCCTTTGATATTACGATAATCTTGTTTGTATTATTTTTCATTCTATTGAGAGGGTGTTTAGTTATACATACTAGTGCTATTCGACAGTACTAACGTCCCTTTTGCCGGGGGCGCTGCATCTTTCAACGGATGCAGGTAGTTCCACAGCAGGAGATATTGATCAGTGATAGCAGTGCACCTTCTTCCCAGCTAATTTGGTGAGCCCCACTTCATTCCGGGGTCATGGATCTTTTGTACTTTGTGTATTCTGTTTGACGTATAGCCGGGGCCTTGTTACCGGTATTATCATTGCACCCTTCTTTATCTATAGAGGCTCCGTAGACATAGTGTGGGTTGTGTATTGGTGCTGGGAAAGACAAACTATGCTATATTATGGTTGTATTACTTGTCCATTTGATACTTTAAAAAAATAGTGAAACTTATGGTAAGAAATTGGTAATTGCAGACATGACCACTTTATTGCTTAATTAAGGAAAACGTATATTCTCTTTATTCATGAATGAGTTTGGGTAGAAGGAATCTAACAGGCTTGCTCGGTCGGGTTCACTCGGTTGAGCGCCGGTCGTGCTCCTTGGTTTTGGGGCGTGACACACGCAGATCGGGTGACACTGAAAATATGGTTTTAATTTTCTAGAGGCGCTTATTAGGGTAAGCGCTAATTTTTCTAAGTGTGGGTACCGGGTCTCGACCTCACCTAGAGTTTGTCTAACATAATAAATAGGAAATTGTGTGCCTTGCTCTTCTTGAACCTGGACCCCACTTACCGTGAATTCCGAGACTGCTAAGTATAAGTATAGTTGCTCGTTCATTTTTGGAGTATGAAGCAGTGGCGGGCTCGAGAGGTACCGCTTTAGTTCTTCCAATGCTTGTTGGAATTTTGGGGTCCATGCAAAATTGTTATTCTTTTTTAGCAGTGAGAAGAACCTGTGACTTCTATCTGAAGACCTCGAGATGAATCGGCCTAGGGCGACTATGCACCCTGTTAATCTTTGTACGGCCTTAACATTATCCACGAGTGTGATATCTTCGATCGCCTTGATCTTATTGGGGTTGATTTCGATACCGCGATTTGATACCATAAAGCCGAGGAACTTGCCCGAGCCGACCACGAATGTACATTTCTCCGGGTTGAGTTTCATGTTGTATTTCCTTAGTATATCGAAGGTCTCCTGCAAATGTGTCAAATGGTCCTCTGCTCGTAGGGACTTAACTAGCATATAGTCAATATAAACTTCCATTGACTTACCTATTTGTTCTTTGAACATTCGATTTACTAAGCATTGATAAGTGGCACCAGCAGTTTTTAGTCCAAACGGCAGTACATTATAACAATAGGTGCCGTACTTAGTGATGAACGAAGTCTTTTCCTGATCCTCCGGGTTCATTTGTATTTGATTGTACCCGGAGTAGGCATCGAGAAAACTAAGGATCTCGTGGCCGGTCGTGGCATCGATCATGCAATCGATATTCGACAGAGGTAAAGAGTCTTTAGGACATGCTTTGTTTAAATCTTTACAGTCTACGCACATTCTAAGTTTATTTCCCTTTTTAGGGACTACGACTACGTTTGCTAACTATTCGGGATATTTTACATCCCGAATGGATCCTATTTTGAGAAGTTTGGTTACCTCGTTCTTGATGAATGCATGTTTTACCTCTGACTAGGGTCTTCTCTTTTGTTTTATCGGGCGGAACGTCGGTGTCACGACCTAAACGGATGGGTCGTGACGGGCATCAGGTGCCTTACTTAACTGAGTACCAACGTAACATATATTTCTTATCGTACTATCATTGGTAACTAGGCCAACATGGCCACAACTTGTAATGTATAACTATAAGTGGGAAACCACTGTATAAATGAATCATGTTTCTTAAAACATGAATACACATGGGCCGTCAAGGCCTCTGACATACTTGTACAAAATGAACCTCTATCTACAAAGCCTCTAAGGGTGTTTGACATCAAATGGGACAGGGTACCGGCCTACCCATAAGTTTGTAGCAAAATTCTGACACGATGACTCATAGACTCGGCTGCACTCCAAATGAGGTAGAGTCTTACCGATCCTTTGCTGAATGCTAACCTCATCTACTATGAGGGCTCGTCAAACTGATTGTCTATACCTGCAGGCATGAAATGCAGCGTCCCCAACAGAAAGATGTCAGTACAAAATAATGTACCGAGTACGTAAGGCTACAGACTAACTGAAAGATGAAACTGAACTGATAATATAATAACAGAAAGTAACTGGGAGTCAAAGATAATCTGAAGATATGCTTACCTGCTGATACTGACTCAACTCTCTCAATATAGTAAGTAAAATAGTTGTCCCGCCTTATAAGGCTCAGTAAATATATAACTGCTCTTCCGTAGTAGGCTCGCTCATAGGCGCTCGGCCATACTAGGCTCTGTATCTCGGCCATTCTGGGCTCGCTCACAGGCGCTCGGCCATAGTAGGCTCGGTATATAACTTACCATTGGATCAGAGGTTGCCTAATAGGGGCCTGCCCATCGATTATAGCTCGATGGTAATGAAAATATTGTAATACTGTATATATAGGCTCTCTGCTCTCTTGACTGGAAGAAGACAATACTCAATTAAATATGAAGTCCCGATAAGGAGAATACTGTAATTTATGAGACTAGGATAATGTATATAAATTCGGGAGTATGAACTTCTCTTTATGCCTCGTTATCAAACACATGTAATTATGAGATCATGCCAAAATGAAGGAAGGGCTTAGTCTTAACATACCTGAACCGATTCTCTTGAAAATTCCCCTAACACACGTCTTTTGTGAAAACATGTAATGGCGGATCGAAGTAGGGTAAAATTCATATGACATTCTTGAGAAAGATTGCACCGTACTTCCTTAGAATCGCAAAATCTCACGTTACAGCTCTGACCATTGTAAATAACGTATGCAATCTCTCTGCTACGTGATGCTGTATCTTATAATTTTAAGAGGGGTAAGCACACATTAGCATGCATTGCTAAAGTAAATGTTTCTATGCAATTGACGTGCAGAAGGCTTAAAGAAATGTTAACCTTGTATGTTTCATTCATTCCTTTTTCTAATTTGTAGAGAAGGGCTTGGCGAAGCATATGATAGAGACATAGCTTTTGCCAGTTCTCTTGAAACCTTTGGAGGAGGGCGCACTGATCCTGTTGCCGTTTCATTTGGAGGTTCCATTTTTGTCTTTATCTTTCCATATAGCTTGCCATATAAATGATCTAGTCTTGTGAAGACATTCATGGGAAGACATTATTGAACTAATAAAGCAACACCTTGCTACTTCTTGTATCCATTTAGTGGCTTTTGTGTACCACTTCATGGGCTGCCACGTTGGTGGTAAGATCCATCAAGCCTATCCAAATTTTAATTAATTTTTAATTTATTAATCTCCCACTAATCAATAATTAGTCAATTATCCACATAATTAAGAATTATCTCAAATTATTTAAATTACTACTCACTTTTAACATACCTTATATACCTTACTATCATTGTCATGTGGTACCTTGTATGGCACTAGTCCATAAATATGAGGTATTATAGCTCGGACTGTATTTTATTCCAAATTACCAAACTTCGACGAAACTCATTTCCTTAGATTTCCTTACCCTCTCTCCTTCAAGAATTTACTCATCACGTGTTTGAAATAGCATAATACTTATAATCTTAATATAACCTCATTCCCGATCTTACGTCGATTAATTTACGACGAACCTTTAACGTACGAAAATGCGGGATGTAACATCATTCCCTCCTTTGGAACATTCGTCCTAGAATGTTGACTGATGCGCTTATCCTTTTCATAACCTATATCTTTCGAATATTTTATTACTCCTTTTGCCATCCCGGTAACTGTTCTGTGAATAAATCCAAAGGCCAAGGCATTCCCCTCTTTAGGCCTCTTTCTCATACCACGACTTGTGGTCGGAGTCCTTCCAATCTCGTAACTGTTACTACCTTCTATCATGCAGCCTGTACGACTCTAACTTTGTATGTGCGCCTATGCGACGCTTCTCTCCTCTTTCCTCTAGCTCTTAGCCAATCTCTTGGCCTCACTTTATGAACATATACAAAATTATGTCAAGCTGTCCCTCTGGGTGTCATTAGCTTTACTACATCTAAGTAGGCCATACTATACCATAACTCTTACTTTGATTTATTGTTACTGAGGTCTGCGACCAAACTCCAGGTTACTCTCGTTGCTTATCTTATATGCATAAAGCTAAGTCTTTTAACGCTTTTTCATTACTATTTATTTTAAGACTGATGGCCCAATCTCATCTCATACTTTGTAACTTTTATCTATCCATTGTTGATTCACCTCAATGTTGACCTACAACACACCACTGATAACTTGAAACTTCTTACGTAATACATTGTCACTAGGGCTTACGTCTCATCAAAGATTATCTGAAGTGGCTTGCCTAATCCACCTAGGGGCGATACTATACTTCAATAATCATATTTCATAGCATCCCAATGTGATTCACCTTACGTGGATATTTTAATCCTTTATAATTCATCAAGTCATCACTCAATCGAAGACCCAAACGTCATCCTTTATCTATATAATTACACCCTTATTCTATTACCAGGGCAGCATTCCATCTCTTTTAAATTCTACTAGTCTTAGACTCCCTTGAGTATATTCAGGCAATACTGAGCTTTCTATAATTCCTGTTCTCATGGGCTTAATCCCGAGGACTTATCCCTTCTCGTCACCTTCTCACTTGTCGTTTCTTATCCTTACTCCTATCTTCCTAAAACCTTGTCTATCATACTTTAGCTTGCAACCAACACATATCCATTTATATTACTCGCAACCTTCCTTCGACTTGCTTGCACCATAGATTTCCTTGTGTTATTCTGGAATATCAAGCGAAACATCGCATCGTCTCTAACTCTCTTTTACTTTCTTAACTAGACCTCTCGATATTTAGAAATCATAGGCTGGAAGATATGCCACTGACGATGACGCCATCATCCCTGGGTACTGCATACTCACGCTTCTAGCCTTTTATCCGCAGTATGGACTATTCATAACCTTTTGCATTTGAGTATGTCGTACGTTGTTCACCTTTTACCTCTTCTATCTCTTTTATGATCTCCCTTCTACATAGGTATAATTCACATCCATAACTTGAAATTCTAGTATAACACTTGCACCTCTGGTGCATACATAATCCGGTGGGAGTTTCATACTGACTTCTTATAAGGCTAGTACTATTCTAACTGGATTTCTCGTAGAGCCATTATAGAATATGGTTGTTGTACTATCTCTCTTGTTCCTCTGATATTAAGAGTGATTCTGCTATGTTCCCAATCACGATTTCTATAATTTTATAGGTCCCATAATCAGACTCCTGATTTACTTAGTTGATGTAACTCTTTAGTTTCCTCTTCCCTCTGGTCAACCTTTATGTAGACTTAAGCTATCTTTTGATATGCGGTTCATGGTATTAGTTATTACTTTAGCCTTTCATGGGCGCTATGGACTATCCATGATACAATCTCCTAACAATTCAATCCTTTGTCTATGGCCTGGACTCAATTCTTTGTTTTAACTTATACCGGAGTCTTCTGCGGCTGTATGATTGTCAACATATTTGATGCATGGATAATACTCTGAAATCTTAAATTCGTTCATAACGTAACTCACGCTGGATCATCGATCGAATAATTCCTTTCGTTCCTTCTCAACTTTCTTTAAACGTAAGCAATTACCTTTCCTGGTCTTTCTGCCCCCTTTTTGCGTGCATACTTAGCTTATCTTAGTGCCTACACATATTGGAATTCCATACAACGCATATGATCTTGAATATCACTTCTGATTTTACTTCCCATTCATTAGCCACGGTAGGTGCCATTTTCTTATGGAGCGCATATAATGTTGTTGTGAGACTGTTGTTATATGACCATTCCCTCTTTAGGTCACTGAGCTTAGGTTGAAGCCTTCTTCCTTATTTTCTCAGCTAGCCTTTCGTTGTAGCACTTAGGGAAGACCCTCTGACTCTTGTATGGCTGTGAGCTTATTACATCGTATACTTGACAGAATTTTTGATGTCCTTCCTCGCTTATAATTATCCGTAATTTCTTACCTCCATGCCCTTGTGCTTGTAGATTTACTCCTGAACTGATATTTTGACTGTTTTCCCAGTGGCGCTCTCTTTTATTTCCGTAACAAACCTTTAACTACCCTAATTCCTATCTGAATATTTCTTAAGGATCATGATGTCATATCTGCGAGACTGAATTTTCCATCTTGGGGTTCACTATGTTTTTCTTGCACGATCTGTTGATTTGTCTGTAACCTCTTGTCTAGCCATGACTAGGCTCTTCCTGAATCAACTACTAACTACCTGTTTGCCCATTCTTATATCAATATTCTGCATAATCTTTCTTAGGTTACTTCCTTTGTCTTAACTTACGTCTCGCACTGGCTCCTTATTTATCAATATTCTCAATCGCAACATATCTGTAGGATTTGGATAAGTGCAATCCCATTCCTTTCTAATTTTTTTTGCATTCTTCCTTCACCATTTCATAGTTACTAGAATCACTTAATTCTGACTTAATGCCACATCACTGCATATTCCCCCCCTCAAGGGGAGTACTAAGGTTTAGAGCTACGACGATCTACCTATAGATATTTTACCTCTTCATATTTGGCGTCTTTTCATCTCATCGATGACCCTTACTCGCCTTGCGGTAATCCTTCTGCACCAAGGATAACGAGTTTCCTTACTCGCGAGGGTGACACTTAGTGTAACTGGCACATACAGTCCCTTATGCCTAACTTTGCTCACATTGCTTGCTTTAGGGAAGCGCCTTCCTGAATGACCATTCTCTGAATTTTTCATGTATCTTCTTCTATTGTGTACTCTATTATTGACGGAACGAAGTCTAAAATTCTCATGATGTCGACCATTATCAAATTACTCAGTCCCTAATTCATGTTTAGCTTACCTTGTTCACCAGCCCATACTGATTTCTATTACTTTGGGGTCTAACTTTTCCTTCTGGCAGTCGCGTTGGAGTCACGAACTCATTTATCGGAATAAGGATATAACTTTATGGCATATACTCTTTTGTTGTCTCAAGAACTATCACCTCTCGTTTCTTTCTTCACCTGACTATAGACTCTATAATACTGTCATTTATTTTTATCTACCGTTGACATCCATGTATCGCACCTTACTCATAATTCTTCCTTATCTCTTTTCTTATTTCCCTGCTAATATTTCTGCCTATCACATTCTTTTGAAAACTTCAACAAGACATTCTTTTGCTTTTAGCTCCCCTTGCTTCATCTATTGGCACTTCGGGTTGCCTAGCATTCTCGCTCTACTAGGGACGGGAGCCATACTAAGATAATATTTATCCCTTCCAGGCTTCCAGTGCCCATCTTTGTAGTACTCATATCTAGTAATACTATTTTAGAGTGCACCATCTGGGTGTCTCACAAGGAGATCTATTAGCATATTTGGACTATCCTTCGGAAATGTTAACTAACGCAAACAATCCATTCACCATTTTGGGTTACTCTAACCCCAGACGGATCCTGATATCCCGTCCTTCTCTTATACTACTTATGTTAACTTCCATAGGACATAAATGAGATGGGTGTGGCCATTTGTACAAACCTCTGTTATTGTTGAAGGTAACTCAAAAGGCTTATATTCCTCTGCCTGAATTTGTAAATACTGATAATCTTCATTAATTGGGCGCCTCGTACCCTACTTCATCTTGCTTCTTTTACTTATTGAAACTTGTATCTATCTTCTGAATATCTCCTTGCCTTTCACCATAAGGGTGGATAGATATTCTTGCCTTACGGCTCCTTATCAAGAGGCTTAAATGTCTTATTACACACATGATATACTGAAGACCTTACATTTACTCATCATAAACATCATGAAAAATCGAGTTCCTCTGACTCAACTCTTCCATAGCCACATGCAATCTCTTACCAACTATCTTTCTAGATGTAGGCATCGTCGTATTATGAACAAGATAGAGTTTAGGAAATTGAGTTCTTACAATTGAGCTCTGCCACATGATCTAGAGTAAGAAGAAAGAGTGACAGTCCTAAATGCCCTGTAGTCTCCTGCTTATAAGTGTGGTGCACGACACACCCATAAACAAGACTCTACTAGACACGGCTTGTGTCTCCCTAGGACAGAACTGCTCTAATACCACTTTTGTAATGACCCAAACTGATGGGCCGCGATGAGCACCTGGTGCCTTACTCAACCGAGTACCAATGTAACATATCTTTCTTATCGTACTATCATTGGTAACTGGGCCAACATGGCCATAACTTGTAATGTATAACTATAAGTGGGAAAGCACTGAATAAGTGAATCATGTTTCTTAAAACATGAATACACATGGGCCGTCAAGGCCTCTGACATACTTATACAAAATGAACCTCTATCTACAAAGCCTCTAAGGGTGTTTGACATCAAATGGGATAGGGTACCGGCCTATCCATAAGTCTGTAGCAAAAATTCTGACACAATGACTCATAGACTTGGCTGCACTCCGAATGAGGTGGAGTCTTACCAATCCTTTGTTGAATGCTAACCTCGTCTACTATGAGGGCTCATCAAATTGATTGTCTATACCTGCAGGCATGAAATGCAGCGTCCCCAATAGAAGGACATCAGTACAAAATAATGTACTGGGTACGTAAGTCTATAGAATAACTGAAAGCTGAAACTGAACTGATAATATAATAACAGAAAGTAACTGGGAGTCAAAGATAACCTGAAGATATGCTTACCTTCTGATACTGACTCAACTCTCTCAATATAGTAAGTAAAATAGTTGTCCGGCCTTATAAGGCTCGGTATATATATAACTGCTCTTCTGTAGTAGGCTCGCTCATAGGCGCTCGGCCATACTAGGCTCTATATCTCGGCCATTCTAGGCTCGCTCATAGGCACTCGGCCATAGTAGGCTCGGTATATAACTTACCATCGGATCAGAGGCTGTCTAATAGAGGCCTGCCCATCGATTATAGCTCGATGGTAATGAAAATATTGTAATACTGTATATATAGGCTCTCTGCTCTCTTGACTGGAAGAAGACAATACTCAATTAAATATAAAGTCTTGATAAGGAGATTACTGTAATTTATGAGACTAGGATAATGTATATAAATTCGGGAGTATGAACTTCTCTTTATGCCTCGTTATCAAACACATGTAATTATGAGATCATGCCAAAATGAAGGAAGGGCGTATTCTTAACATACCTGAACTGATTCTCCTCACAATTCCTCTAACACACTTCTTTTGTGAAAACATGTAATGGCGGATCGAAGTAGGGGAAAATTCATATAACATTCTTGAGAAAGATTTCACTGTACTTCCTTAGAATCGGAAAATCTCACGTTACAGCTCCGACCATTGTAAATCACGTATGCAATCTCTCTGCAACATGACGTTGTATCTTCTAATTTTAAGGGGGGTAAGCAAACATTAGCTTGCATTGCTAAATTAAATGTTTCTATGCAATTTACGTGCAGAAGGCTTAAAGAAATGTTAAACTTGTATGTTTCATTCATTCCTTTTTCCAATTTGTAGGGAAGGGCTTGGGGAAGCATATGATAGAGACATAGCTTTTGCCAGTTCTCTTGAAACCTTTGAGGAGGGCACACTGATCCTGTTGCCGTTTCATTTGGAGGTTCCATTTTTGTCTTTATCTTTCCTATAGCTTGCCATATAAATGATTTACTCTTGTGAAGACATTCATGGGAAGACATTATTGAACTACTAATGTAACACCTTACTACTTCTTGTATGAGTCACTTAGTGGTTTTTGTTAACCACTTCATGGGCTGCCACGTTGGTGGTAAGATCCATCAAGCTTATCCAAATTTTAATTAATTGTTAATTTATTAATCTCTCACTAATCAATAATTATCCAATTATTCACATAATTAATAATTATCTCAAATTACTTAAAATACTACTCACTTTTAACATACCTTATACACCTTACTATCATGGTCATGTGGTACCTTGTATGGCACTAGTCCATAAATACGGGGTATTATATCTCGGACCGTATTTTATTCCATATTACCAAACTTCGACGAAACTCATTTCCTTCGATTTGCTTACCCTCTCTCCTTCACGAATTTACTCATCACGTGTTTGAAATAGAAAAATGCTTATAATCTTAATATAACCTCATTCCCGATCTTACGTCGATTAACTTACGACCAAACTTTAACTTACGAAAATGTGGGATGTAACATTCATGTCCAAGCTGAGTCGATGTGTAGCGCTTTTCGACGGGATCCCTGTCATATCTAAATGGGACCAAGCAAAACAATCCACATTATTGATATGAAATTTGATGAGTTTTTCCCTGAGCTCGGGGGTTAACCCTGTACCCAGGTATACCTTTCGATCGGGTAGATGCTTGATCAGTACGACTTGCTCCAGCTCCTCGACCGTCGATTTGGTGGCATCGGAATCCTCGGGGATTATAAAGGATCGAGGGATCCAATAGTCATCGTCCTCATCTGTTCCCTGCTTCTCCGATTGAGTCGAGGCTGGTTGCTGTGGTTGCTATTTAGCTTCCTGTTTTCCTTTGGACTCCGATCCTTTTGTTGACAAAAGTGCCGATACCGGTATCACTTTGTCGACCGCGAACATTTCTTTGGCAGCATGTTACTCCCCATACACCATTTCTACTCCATCTAGTATTGGGAACTTCAGCATTTGGTGAAGGGTTGAGGGGACCGCCCTCATATTGTGAATCTAGGGTCTTCCGAGCAGTGCGTTGTATCTCATATCGCCTTCGATCACATGGAACTTTGTTTCTTGAATAATTCCGGCTACATTTACTGGTAGGATGATTTCACCTTTAGTTGTTTCGCTTTCCATGTTAAAGCCATTGAGAATCCGAGCTGCGGGTACGATCTGATCTTGTAGGCCGAGCTGCTCCACGACCCTCGATCGAATAATATTGGCCGAACTTCCTGGATCAATTAAAACACGTTTAACCTGAATTTTATTCATAAGGATAGAGATTACCAAAGCATCATTGTGGGGTTGTGAGATCCCTTCTGCTTCCTTATCATTAAATGATAAAGCGCCTTCTGGCACATAGTCTCAAGTTCACTTTTCTCTGGTGATTGATACTTTAATGCGTTTGAACACGGGCCCTTATGGAATATTGACCCCAAAAACGATCATGTGAATCACGTGTTGTGGTTCTTCCTGCTCGTTTTTCCTGTTTGCATCTTTGTCTCTGAAATAATTTTTAGCTCGGTCTCTAAAGAATTCTCAAAGGTGACCCTCGTTGAATAGACAGGCCACCTCCTCCCTTAGTTGTCTACAGTCTTCGGTTTTATGACCATGTGTACCATGGTATTTGCATGTTTGATTGGGGTTCCTTTGGGATGGATCAGTTTGTAGGGGTCTGGGCCATCTGGTATCTTTGATTCTCACAATGGCTGACACAATACCTGATGCGTCGATACTGAGTTGTATTCTGACAATCGTGGTGCTTCTGTGGGATTGGCATGTTTATCGAAGACACTTTTGCTCATGAGCCCTTGAGAGCTCTGTCTTCGATCATTCCTTCGATCATTTCGGATGGGATTGCATCCTGGGCCGCTGTTTCTACGATCTGCATTGTATGGTAGATACCGATCTCTGCTCGACCGGGGTTCTCTGTTGATATCCCTTTGAGTTCTGCTGACGGGCCTGTTTGGATAAGCGGAATCGGAAGGGGTCCCCAATTGATTATCCTCGACCCTGATCTTTGACTGGTACCGATTATGTATATCGGCCCCGGTTACCATTGGATATTCAATTAAATTCTGCTTTAGCTATCGTGATGCAACCTGTCACGCCCCAAAACTGAGGAGCGCGATCGACGCTCAACCGAGTGAACCCGACCGAGCAAGCCTGTTAGATTTTATTCTACCCAAACTCATCCATGAATAGAGATAATACATATTATCATTAATTAGACGAAAATGTGTTCATGTCTACAATACCAATTTAATTCCAATAGTTTCATCATTTTTAAAGTCTCAAATGGACTAGTAATACAACCATAACATAATATAGTTTGTCTTTCCCCAGCACCAATACATAACCCACACTATGTCTACAGAGCCTCTATAGATAAAGAAGAGTACAATGATAATGTCGGCAACAAGGCCCCGGCTATACCTCAAATCGAATACACAAAGTACAAAAGATACATGACCCCGGGATGAAGTGGGGATTACCAAGTCAGCTTGGAAGAAAGTGCACTGCTATCACTGATTAATATCTCCTGTTGTGGAACCACCTGTATCCATTGAAAGATGCAGCGCCCCCGGCAAAAGGGACGTTAGTGTCGTCGAATAGCACTAGTATGTATAACTGAACATCCTCTCAATAGAATGACAAATAATACAAACAAGATTATCATAATATCAATGAAAGCCTTAATCAACATCAAACCTCAATTTAGGATCAAGACAGTGTTCAAATTAATTTCCATACCTCACATTGGGAGATTTTTAGTATCGATATACCATTGTCCACAATACCAGTACCATTATTCACCATACCAATACCACTATTCACAATACCATTATTCACAAAAACAGTACCACCAAACTTTTAGCACAGAGTCCGATCACGACCCGGTCGTCTAGGCTATCTCAGTAGAGACATCAACCACAATTTCTCTCAAATATCAATACCACCGTCTTTAATACGGAGTCCGATCACGACCCGATCGGCTAGGCTATCCAATAGGGACATCGACCACAATCACAATTTCAATTATAATTTCCAGCACAATCACCACCATGTGTGCGGCATGGTGTCCGATTACGACCCGATCGGCTAGGCCGTCTTATTTGAGACATCAACTTTTTTATATCAATCATCGCATTTCATAATACTTTCATATCTTATCATTTCATTGGCACTAGTGACCATAATTATAAGATAATTCTTGGCACGTTGGCCATATTCAGTATTTCATGCTCATATTATCAATTTCAAATATCATCCTCATCATCAATAATTAACACAATTCAAATCAAAGTGTATAGTACACATGTGAGCAATTTAGAGTCTAATGCACATAGAGATATTTCACAACATTTGGCATAATAGCCTTCATTTGAACTTGACTTAAAGTCAAAACATTATTAATGCACAACCCATATTTTAACACATCCTCAATTGCTAACATAACATGAATAAAGCATTTGGGTTGCTCGTTGAACATATATCTTTCAACCCAATCTTACTCGGAATAGCCAATTTCACAATGAATCACTCGGGACTTACACAATTTACATGAATATCGTGGGATTCAATTCTAAGAGAAGAGTTTAGCCAACATACCTCACTTGAGCTTCCTTACACTTTAAAACGTTCCGGAATTCTTAGCAACTTCAATCTATTTTAGAAATATAACAAATTCAATCAAAATTAGGAAGATGATCATTGTTCTAGCTCACTTGAGCATTTTATCAAACACTAGGTGTGCACAAGGTTTTAAGGTCCTTTTATGGAGGATTTCATCATCCCACAACCCATTCTTTACCATGCTTAGTTCAACAATCTTCCTACACCCTTTGATATCACATGCATGTAAAATAATCAACTCCCATGCCCAAAAATTATCTTGCTAGTTACCCATTTTTAGAAAATTTCGAAATTAGGGTTTAAGGTATAGAATCTTACCTCTAGGATGAAGACCTAGTGAGCTTCCCTTCTTAATCTTCCAAAACTTGAGCAAGAATTGAAGAAAAATTATTGAAGAACACCTTCTCACTCTAGGGCACTCTCTCTTACTATAAAATATCAGATTATGTTTCAAAAATAGCCCAAAGAGTGTATTTAACGAAATAGGGTCGGGTTTTAAAAACCCAAAAATGGAGCTCCGGAACAAGGTATGCGATCGCATAACCGATATGCGGACCGCATATCGGTCGCATAATTAGTTACAAAATAGCCAAAAGAACTGTCTGTATATGCGGTCACTATGCGGTCCGCATAACCGTTATGCGGGCGCATAATGCACCGCATAATGGTTATGCGGTCGCATAGTCGACCGCATAATTGCTTCCAATTAGCCCAATTAACTGCCTCACTCTGCGGCCATTATATGGTCCGCAGAGTGATTTTGCTGTCGCATAATGGACCGCAGAAATGTACTTTTCCGCCAAAAATATTTCTTTACTTTCCGGTGCATTGTTCAACCCAAAAAGTCTAGTCTGACACCATGAAATATTATTTTCTTTGCAAAATTTACCGGGCTTACCACTTAAGTACTTCGAACTTTTTCGGGGTGTTACACCACCGAACTTCGTTCATTCAAACCTTGAGTAAAGGCCTGAACAGGCCAATCGTCTGTGACCGGTGGTAGTTCCATGCGTTCCATCTTAAATCGAGTTACGAATTCCCTCAACATTTCGTTGTCTTTTTGTTTCACTTTGAAGAGGTCCGATTTTCTAGTCACAACCTTTATTGCTCCGGCATGTGCCTTTACGAAGGAGTCAGCAAGCATGGCAAAGGAATCGATGAAATTAGGCGGTAAATTGTGGTACCATATCATTGCTCCTTTCGACAAGGTTTCTCCAAATTTCTTCAGTAGAACAGATTCAATCTCATCGTCTTTTAAGTCATTTCCCTTTATTGCGCATGTATAAGAAGTGACATGCTCATTATGGTCAGTGGTCCCATTGTACTTAGGAATTTCTGGCATTCAGAATTTCTTCGGAATGGGTTTCAGTGCCGCACTTGGAGGTAAAGGCTTCTGAACAAATTTCTTTGAATCCATACCCTTTAGAATCGGCAGTGCCCCCAGTATTTGGTCAATCCGGGAGTTGTATGTCTCTACTTTCTTGTCATTTGCCTCGATTTTCTTTTCTTCCGATTCAATCCGTTTAGTGAGCTCCTCAAACATTTTCATAATGGCGGGGTCAGTCCCCGATTCGTTGGCATTCAACTTTTCCGGCACATGCTCGGTCCTTTGAACGACTTCTGGTTTGATCCTACTCGGTGTTCGGTGTTGATTTCGTAATTGTGCTATTGCGTCCTGTTGAGCATGTAACATTTCGAATATCAATTGGAGGCTAACTCCACCATCTTCTCCGCCCTGCGTACCTCGATCACCTGATCGAACTTTCCTGTGTATACTACCTTCGGGCTCAATGCCCAAACTTGCATTTAGGGCGACATGTGAACTGACATCGACGGGATTTGCAATTGGTGCTCCCTCGAGGTCGGCCTGCGATACCTTGATTCCTGTGGCAGCTATGTTGGCATTTTTCCCGTGAAATTCGAGGTTGTTGTCACCATGTGTAGGTGCTGCTTGTGAGTTTGACATGTTTGTCCTGAAAATAAAGATTCTTACGAGAACAAGTGTAAAGCAGTGTGTGTTATTGGAATCAGTATTAAGCAATCACTATTATCCCCAGCCCCACGGTAGGCGCTAAACTGTTTACCCTTAAAATTGGATAACAATTAAACTTATAATGAGGTTATAAAGTTACGCAATTTCACTTAATACCGATAGACAAATATGAAGATTAATAACAGAAATGAACTATAAAGTAAAGCGAACCAGTATTGAAATGAAATTCAACCCTCGAGCTAGGATGCCCTCCAACTGATTGATACCAAAATAAAGCAAGCTGATGAACAAGAGAGTATAAGCTAAAGAGAGAGCGTTATATTGACTTTTTTACGTGAGAACAATGTGTCTTACAAATGGTTAATACTCTCCTTTATATAGTAGAGGAGTTCTACTTATGGTATAACTCTAATTACAGAAGGAAATCCCATGATTAGCTAATTAACCGTTTTTGATTTGATACGTTCCGAGATTTACGCCATGATCCTCGACCAGTCACCGAGGTTTACGTCGTGATCCTCGACCAGTCACAGAGATCTCGCCTTTCTGTTATTGTGCTATCTTCGATCTTGCTCGATGCCTGTCTTGTTTGGCTTTGATCGCTACTAGTTTCGATCTTGACAGATATCTCGGTTCTAAACTCGGTGCCTTATCCTCGTGATATGGCCTATTCCGTTACGAGGCCATCCTTCGATTCAAACTCCCGGTCTCGGTCAAATAGTAAAATCGGGTGAGCCCGATTTTAACCGTATACAATCATCATCGAGAGTACTTCTATACGTGCTATTCAAGGACCATGAATCTGCAGCCACAGAGCGGTCGTCGTTGTTAAATCCACCTTCACCGCTAAGTATGCACTGAAGACATAAGGATGAAATTGTCTTTTCAACATGTTAGCACTAGTATTTTGTGCACAATAATTAAAAAAATGGGTATACTTTAAATGTGAGGGTACAAATAAGGCATACAATGAAACTTTAAGCCAAATGATCAAAGTTATTTTACTTTCTCAAATCGGGTTGCATGAACTCAACTTAGTCCAATTCTAATAGGCTACAATTCAATAGTCCTATCCTACTCAACTCTTCGCTTAAAGAGACTTTTGGAGTGATAGCTCACCCAGGCCTAAGTGGACTGCGACTAGCCCTTCATCTTTTTCTTTTTTCTTTCCCCAAAATATCTGTTCAAAATTTTCTATTACCACTTCGATGTCATTTATATGGCAACAAGTAGTTCTTGTTGCAATAAATCTTTTAACATAGGAATTTCTTGAACAAATCATACTCCTTCATATATGTTTGGAGTCCATTGAGAGAAAGTCTGAGAAAAGACAATTATCCATTTTTTCACCATTTAAAAAGACATGATCGAAAAAGAAAAATTATTGACATTCAACACGATATACAAATAATGTTACTTTTAAATAGAATGAAAAATACAAGTTTGTAAAGCAGGATGTGTTCCTGGCATCATTAGCCATTAAGTTCTATAAAAGAATTAAAAGTGCTCACTCTTTTGGTTTATATACTCATTTCTCTAATTATGGATTATACTTTAAAAAGGTGATTTAAAAGTTTTCTTAAGAGAGTCAAAAGTTTATAAATATGAATTCAACAATATCAAATTTACAGTCTACTTCAACGTCGAAATTGATTTCTCGTTTCAGCTACAAAAGTATGACAACGGCATACAGTAAACTGATAGTTTAAAGGTACATATGGCTATTATGTTTGTCCACGTAGCTCCACTGCGACAAATGTCAGAATTAAGCTTGACTTAACCGTAAGAGGAAAGGGCAAATATGAGATAAACTTAACTGTGCAGGGCCTTCATGGACCAAAAGGTGAATATAAGACAAATCAAATATTTCAGGAGTAAATTTGAATATTTTCTCAAAAGGAAAAGAAAAAGAGTTTTGTTTATGCAAACATAAAAGTGAACCTTTTTACTTTTAAGGCCAAATACATAGATAGGGATCGCAACTTGGCAGCACTTTTTCGTTGGATACATAAAGTTAGCCTATTTTCAATTAGACACCAAAACTCATTTTAAACTGTGTCAATTAAACGGAAAACAATAGCATGGCAAAGAAAGTATTTGTCACTCTCCTTGAGTGCGTGAATGAATAAAAAATAATAATTTTTTTTTCTCCCCTTAAAATTTTCAGATTTTCTCTCCCCATTATTGTCGTCGTCCTCCCGCCATAGTCACCACTGCCGGTTGCTGCTCGCCGTGGCGATTTTCTTCATTTTCAGATATGTCCATCACCACCATTATCTTCCATGATTTTCAACAAGAAACATCATGAACCTAGTAAGGAGCTCCATTAACCCATTAGATGAAATCTTATCACTCTCATAAATCCTTTTCCACTTTCAGGATATTTCAAGAAATAGACACTCTCAAAGACGGAAAATTTAACTTTTGCAAAACCAAAGTTAAGATTTCCAATAATTTACCGGATAAAAAAATAAATCTTTGAAGAAAAGCGAATAGTTAAGCTTTCTAAGACGTGAAAGTGCGACGTCTACGAAAAGTAAAATTTGACGGCTAAAGATGCACTGATCTTTAAGATTTTTCAACAAAATTTTCCAGTAAAAGTCCTTTTTTCACCGGCTAGGAGACAAGGGAAAGAGCCATGTTGTTCTGTTTATCTGTTTGGAATAGCCGAAAAGGGATTGGGCGGCGAAGGTTATTCGAAGAAGAAAAAAAAGAGGGGGCAGGGGTGACGTCTGGCGACGGGATTAGAGCCACCGGTGGGTGGGATACCGTGACAATTTGGGGACGAAGGGGTTTTTTTTTGTTAATTTTTTTATTCTTTTCTCAAAAGACTTTAAATTTTTTTGTGTCAAAGCCACATGTTTTTTTTTAATTGGACTATTTTTCTATGTCATGCCGTGTAATCCACACAATATATTCTGTTGGCTGATTAGTATCTTTATGTTTAATTGGCACAGTTTGAAATGAGTTCTAGTGTCTAATAGGAAATAGACTAACTTTAAGTGTCCAAGTAACAAGTGCTGCCAAGTTTCGGTGCTTATCTATGTATTTGGCCTACTTTTAATGGCTAAACCACAGTTTGCTAAAAACCGCACAAACCTTAAAACATCTCTTGTAATATTTATGAGGAAATAAACGTGTAACATGTAGTAGTATTACATGTTAAATATAAGTTTCAATAATGAAAAATAACATATTACTATTGGTGCAGGATCACAAGAGATAAAACAAAAGAATCAAGAAGCCATATCATTCAAGTATGGAAGAAGTAAAAGAGTTATGGAAAAGATCTGTTAATGGGAGCAAGTAAGGAAGGAGAATGATGAAAACTTCAGAGGAGGAAAAGTATCAATGATTAGAGACGAAGAAGAAAAACGTAGCAGAAATACGAAACAAGAATCAATTAATGATTTGATAGCAGATTGACAGAGGTTATTATAGAAATGTCCCAAATTAAAGGAAACGAGATTGTGAAGCTCTGCACTGGAGATCGTCAAAGCCCGGAATCGAGGGACCCAAGGTTGATTACTCAAGTAACGGAAAGATCTGCCTAGCGGAAGAAAAGTCTATCAAGGCCACAAGTCAAGGAAGATCAACAGAAACTTCACCTTATTCTTGGAAAGAATCGGTTTATAATTCCTTTCAACGATCAGCTCCATTGGGTTGGTAATCTCTCAAGATTCACGTCAATCAAGAGTCATGAAGGCCTCACGAAGTATATATACGTATGTGCCTGGCTTGAAGCAGATACACTTATAATGAACCACTATCACTCCTTTTGTTCTACTCCAAACAAGCATTGTAGTTCTCTTTAGATATGATGTGTAACTAGTGAGAGAAGAAAAAGGGATAAACACTGATGAGGCATTGTATCAAGAAGAGAGAAGTGACATAGTGACTACGTTGTTGGTGTAAAGCTACATCAACTATCTTATAATCGAGATACTTCAAATACTAAAAGAGAGCACCCTTGCAACATGTTTACCCGAAAAAAGGATAGAGTTAAATTTATACGTAGTTCTAAGGGTACGTGGTATAACTTGACACAAATCGTAAAAGTGGGTAGAAATGTTGAATATTGACCGTAAACAATGAAATACAAACAAATTTAAAATGGGAATAAGCTCAAAAGGGATAATCTCTCAAAATGGGAGTGTATCAACAATATCTGAGTTATATTCTATCTCACTGCCTTGATGGTCCCTTTTACAGAAATATAGCCATCCCTCTTATAGTGGAGGGATCCTACTTTAGATATAATTAAAAATACATAGTGGAAAACCCATGATAAATTAGTTTTTCCCTAATTCCCGCCGAGATTCTCTCCCTTAGTGCGGCTGTAACGGCTCTTGTCTACGAGCTCGATCTTGTTTGAACTTGATATTTATCGATCTCCAAATTCATAGCTCAATATTGACTCGAGCTAGATATTGATTCAGGGTCGGGTATTGATTCGGGCTCGGTATTGGTCAGTCTCTAGCTCTTAAGCTCGATAACACCGCTTAGTATTAGAGTTCGATTTGGACTCGAGCTTGGTAATGACTTCAAGCTTGGTATTTGATCGGTCCCTGAAACCCGAAGCTCGGTAACTTGGCTTTAGACCTCATATCAATATTATGAAGACGCTCTTCGGTCCATTAAGTTCCCATCTTGACCAATCGTACGAAGGTCGAAACCGGTTTTGACCGTATACAGATAGTCCCCTCGTTTCTCGGGAAGGATACGGTGAGAAACGACATGATTTTCTAATGGCACGATTAGATATACACTGACGTTTGCATCGAGTCGGACCATGACATATGTGATAGTTTTCCCATCGGTTCAGTTTACCAAGGCATTAAATGTGTGTCAGGCGATGGTCGGCCACTGCTGATATTGAACCGCCATTGCCCAATCTATAAATAGCCCATCTTTTCACTATTTTTCACTTTCAGATCTCCAAATCTTCTAAGTTCCTTTTCGCATCTTCTGAGTTTTTCGTCTGCAAATCTGTGATTTTCACTGCAAATCGCTTCTCAAAACACCAAATACTCCCGATCTTCGTTCACAGAATTTTAGATGCCAAAAACGTCTAAAATTATTCAACAAAAAGAGGCTGCTTCTTCATCTCGACCCGCTGAGGGAGAGGATGCGGAGGAGTCCCGCCCTGAGGAATTTGTTCCGGTAGGGTGTTCAACTCTAGGTGATTTTAAAATTGAAAAGCCTTTTCCGGTACCGAGACGGTGTGAGCCGATGTCTAGGTACCAGTGTTCAATTACCGAGAAAGTTCTCGAGAAAGTCATACAAGAATGCAACTGGATAATAAACTCATAGTAATCCCATTGCCTGATGAATCAATTACTACCCACGTCAAAGGGTTCTTAAGTGTTTGCACTTATCCTTTCACGTTGGGCCCTCTAGTCATCGTTGCCTTCTGCAAGAAGTACGACGTGACCCTCGGCCAGATCCATCCTTCCTTTTGGAGGATAGTGATTCTTCTTCCATTTTTCTCAAGCAAGATCGAGGGGCATATCTTTACCCTCGATCATCTTATGCGCCTTTATAGTCCCCAAATTTACCGAGGAGGGTTAATCAAGCTTGCTCGCCGAGCAACCAAAGCGTTGTTCTCGAGCATAGATCAGACCCGGGATCGGGGTTGGATGGGCCGTTTTGTTCGAATCAAAACCTCGAACCTGATCCCCGCTGATGACTTGCCATTTCCTGAGAAATGGAATATGATCCGTGAGTAAACGTTTCTCTTTGCCCGTTTTGATTTTGTGATTGCCTTTCATTTTGTCGATCCATTTTTCTTTTCTTGTCACAGCCATAGTTCGGATGCTGGAACCGATTCCGGACCTCAAATAATGGGTTAAAGGTCTGGTGCTGCAGAGACCGTACTCTGAGCGTGCTTGGGTCGAATTATCAAAGGATCGATGGGAGGCCCGTAGTCATGGTAAGTCTCTTTCTCGATTTTTCTGTTTTTTTATTCTTCTTTATTTACTTACTCCCTTTTTTTCCCTTTGTAGGACTCGGGAAGGATGTAGTCATGAGGCCTTCATCTGGTGATGAAAAGGTTCCTGCCCCGAAGCAGGTTAAAGAAAGGAAGAGAAAATATGCATCGAGCTCCTCGAGCTTGGAAAAGAAATAACCGGCTAAGAGATCTCGCAAGCAGAAGGGGGGCTCCGGTGTCGTGCCTTCTGAAGTGGTCTGCCAATTAAAGGACGAGCCCGAAGAAGGAGAGGAGGATTTAGCCTGTGTACGAGCTAATGTTGTGATTCAACAGTCTTCCGATTTGGCGGAAGCAAATCAAGGAATCCTGGCCATAATCCCAAAACAAGAAAAAGCCGAGATTATCCCTTCTCGAGCTAAGATGATTGAAAGGGAGACCGAGGGTAGGACTTCTCGGGAAGTAGAAGATATTTCGAGGGATGAGTTCGGGATAGTTGATATTAGTGGATCCCCTCAGATTTCGGATGCCATGATTCGAGTGGCCAGCATGTTGGAGGGTCGGTCCTACGATGGCATTCAGGAGTTGACCGATATCCACTGTTTTCTGGAGGGGCTCGAGTCAGCTGCCTCGGAGGAGGTTACCAGTTTTGGTGGAATACCGATTCCCAAAAAAACATCATGATCGGGTCCTGCTGATCCTTCATCAGTTCACAAACTGGTGGACCGATTCCCAACCCCGAGTGTCGATCCCGACCGTAGGCATAAGATAGTGCTCTCCGTACCTGAGGATACCCAAATTCCCCCCCCTCCCGTGGGGATTGCTAGTTATATTCGGTCCTTGGTGATCGAAGAGGATCAATCAGTGATGAATGCGGTGGGGCCCGCCTTTCTCTTCAACGAGGCCCAACACGCTTTGAATCGGGTAACTCTGATGGCATCTTTGTTGTTTCTTTAATACTTAGAATTGTAGGTAATTCTATCATTTTTCCTTCTATTTGTAGGCTTCAGTGTTGCATCACGAGGCCTTTCTTCGAATCCAAGAGGAGCATGATGTTGAGGTTTGGAGCCTCACTGAGAAGAGTGACTCTTATAAGCTCCTTAGAGAAAAACTTCGAGCAGATTTGACAGTAGCTGGGGAAGAGCACAAAGAGATAGTTGAGCAGGTATTCCGAATTTTCCATGATAGTGAAGATGAAGAGGAGATAACCACTAACGATCCGATTCTACAGGTTTGGCAGAGGATCGAGCAGATTGGACGGCTTACTCACAGGTAAGTGGGCTACTGGCCAAGGCAGAAGAATTAAAAAGAGTATGGATACCATTGCCTCAAAAAAGGAAGCCGTTCATGCTCGGGGCTGATCGAGAAGATGAAAGAGCTTTAGCATCGGTTGGATTTGGCCATTACTGATAAAGTAGGCTTGGCTAATGAACTTGAAGTGGCCAAATCTAAGGTGATCGGGGCCAATAAAAGAGTTGAAGCTAAAGTGTATCAGTTCAGGATCGATGTTGAGGTTAACCAAGCCAAAGATAGCATGGTCGAACATGCAAAATGGCAAGCTCAGAGAGAAGCTCTCGAGGAGGTCAGTGCTCAGGGCTTCGATATTGGGGCTGAGATTGAAGTTGCCAGGGCGGAGGAGAACAAGGCTCGAAGGTTGGCCTTTCCTGAGGAAGACTCCGATAGCTCGAGTAAGTCTGAAGGTGAGGAAGATACCGAGAGCACGGCCTTCGATGAAGATCGAGCCATTTAGGACCTTAGGTAGTTTGTTGTGTTCTTTTGAGGCCGCTTTCGGTATTTGTCTAAAAAACTTCCTTTTGGCTGAGTTGCCTTTGTACAACATTTGTAAATATAAAACTTTCTTCCTTTGAAGCAAAATAGCCTTTTAAGCTAAATAAATAGTTTAAATTTTAATCATCGTTGCCTTCGGCCTTTGTGGGTAGTTTCCATTTGCTTTGTCGGGCTCGAATAGCCTTCAGCCTTAAATAGTCGAGTATTTGTTCGAACTCGAAATGATGAGTAACTCACTCGAAGTAATGTAACCCGTAGGCCGTAGGCTTTATGGTCGAGTGATTGCTCGAAACCAAAGTAATGTAGCCCGTAGGCTTTATGGCCGAGTGAGTGCTTGCTCTAACTTGAAATAAGAGTAGCCCTTAAGATTAATAGTCGAGTGAGTGATTGCTCGAACACGAAGTAATATTAGCCCTTAGGCTTAGTAGTCGAGTGAGTGCTTGCTCGAACTCGAAGTGATGTAGCCCGTAGGCTTAGTGGTCGAGTGAGTGATTGCTCGAACTCGAAATAAGAGTAGCCCTTAGGATTAGTGGTCGAGTGAGTGCTTGCTCGAACTCGAAGTGATGTAGCCCGTACGCTTAGTGGTCGAGTGAGTGATTGCTCGAACTCGAAGTAAGGGTAGCCCTTAGGCTTAATAGTCGAGTGAGTGCTTGCTCAAACTCGAAGTGATGTTGCCCGTAGGCTTAGTGGTCGAGTGAGTGATTGCTCATACTCGAAATAAGAGTAGCCCTTAGGATTAATAGTCGAGTGAGTGATTGCTCGAACCTGAAGTAATGTTAGCCCTTAGACTTAGTAGTCGAGTGAGTTCTTGCTCGAACTCGAAGTAATATAGCCCGTAGGATTAGTGGTCGAGTGAGTAATTGCTCGAACTCGAAATAAGAGTAGCTCGTAGGCTTAGTAGTCGAGTGAGTGCTTGCTCGAACTCGGAGTGATGTAGCCCGTAGGCTTAGTGGTCGAGTGAGTGATTGCTCAAACTCAAAGTAAGAGTAGCCCGTAGGCTTAGTAGTCGAGTGAGTGCTTGCTTGAACTCAAAGTGATGTAGCCCGTAGGCTTAGTGGGACTTGATCTCGTTGATATTTCAGTTGGCAGTCCCCGATTTATGGGGTAATGGTTGGTCCTCAAGCCTATTTGCATAATAGATCACGAAATAGAAGATGGATTCTGAGATATGAGATATCGGTAAAAAATTCTCTTTATGTCATTATACATGTGTTTATGTTCTGTACCAGGGATCGACCAAACTACATGAGCATGGTTCGTTTTGACCATTTGGCTCTTACAATTTTTCCTATCGAAAACCTGTTGTTATGAAGTAACTTTCTTGCGTCGAACTTGATATATTTGAGGGTAATGCCCCCCCACTATTCGAGGTTGATTGTAAAGAGGCCTCATATACTATTGAATTATTCTAAGTTAGCACGATCAATGGTTGCCTCACTAATAACCTTGCCGAAAAACCCATTTGGGACAAAATCGGTCTAAAGGAAAAAGAGTGCAACGCGTGCTTTCAGACCTAAAGGCTTCGAGTTGAATAACCCATCCCTGTTTCTAATCGAACACCTGCAAAAGGTTAATTTCGAGATATAAATGAACATAGGAGGGTCGTACCTTAATAGTAGTATCATTTTAGGTGCGACACGTTCCAATTACTTGGTAGTTGTTTACCGTTTATTACACCGAGCCTGTAGGATCCTTTTTCGACGATTTCGAGAACATGATAGGGTCCTTCCCAGTTCGGACCCAGTTTTCCTTCATTTGAATTTCGGGTGTTGATGGTAACTTTCCTTAGCACTAAGTCCCCGATTTTAAAATATCGAAGATTGATTCTTCGATTATAATACCTTTCGATCTGTTGTTTTAGGGCGACTAATCAGACGAGAGTTGTTTCTCGTTTTTCGTCCAATAATTCTAGGCTGGTGTTTATCATCTCTTTATTCGACTCATTTGTTGAATATTGAAACCTGATGCTAGGTTCCCTGACCTCAACCGAGATAAGAGCTTCGGCGCCATAAATCAGCGAGAATGGTGTCGCCCCGGTGCTCGATTTTAATATTGTGCGGTAAGCCCATAGGACTTCGGGTAGTATTTCTCTCCATTTTCCTTTAGCGTCAGTTAATCTTTTCTTATGATTTTCGATGATATTTTTGTTGTTCGATTCGGCCTGTCCGTTTCCGCTGGGATGATAAGGTGTTGATAGGATCCTTTTGATTTTGTGGTCTTCGAAAAATTTGGTTACTTTGCTTCCGATGAATTGCTTTCCATTGTCACATACAATCTCGGATGGCATCCTGAACCGACATATGATGTGGTCCCAAATGAAGTCTATTACCTCCTTTTCTCTGACTTTCTCGAAAGCCTGTACTTCAACCCATTTAGAGAAATAATCAGTCATAAACAAAATAAGCCGAGCCTTACCTGGGGCCGATGGGAGGGGGCCGACGATGCCATTCCCCATTTCATGAAAGAACAAGGAGCTAGGACCGAGTGGAGAAGTTCCCTGGGTTGATGAATCATGGGCGCATGTCTTTGGCATTTGTCGCATTTTCGAATGAACTCCCTGGCATCTTTGTCCATATCGATCTAATAATATCCTGCTCTAATTATTTTGTGGACTAATGAATCGGCACCGGAATGATTCCCACAAGTGCCCTCGTGAATCTCACGAAGGATGTAGTCGGTATCTCCCGGTCCCAAACATATTGCTAGTGGACCATCGAACATCCTTCTGAACAGCGTTCCATCATTTGATAAGGTGAACCGTGCAGCGTTTGTGCATAGAGCTCTCGATTTCTTTGGATCCGATGGAAGTTTCCCGTTCTTGAAGTATTATATATACTTGTTTCTCCAATCCCAAGTTAAACTTGTGGAGTTTATCTCGGCATGACCTTCTTCGATTACCGATTTCATGAGTTGTCTGATAATCCTCGAGTTGAGTTCGTCATCCTCGACTGAAGAACCTAAGTTCGCAAGAGCGTCGGCCTCACTGTTCTGTTCTCGAAGCACATGTTGCAAAGTCCATTCCTTAAAATCGATGTAGCGTCACTTGTAATTTATCCAAGTACCTATGCATTCAATCTTCTCGGACTTCGAAAGTCTCGTTGACTTGATTTACCACGAGGAGGGAATCACATTTAGCCTACTCGACCTCAGCTCCCAAGCTTATAGCTAGTTCGAGACCTGCAGTCACAGCCTCATATTCGGCCTCATTATTAGTCAATTTTGTAGTTTTAATAGACTATCTAACTATATTACTTGTGGGCGATTTTAGTACGATGCCCAGTCCGGACCCCTTTGCGTTCGAGGCTCCATCCGTAAAGAGGGTCTAGATTCCCGAAGAGGTATTCGATTTTATCAGTAATTCCTTTTCAATTTCGGATAAAGAGGGTCTAGATTCACGAAGTCCGCTAAGATCTGAGATTTGATAGCGGTTCGAGGTCGATACTCGATGTCGTACCCGCCGATCTCTATGGCCCATTTGGCTAGTCGACCTGAGAGCTCAGGCTTGTGTAAAATATTTCGTAAAGGATAAGTTGTCACAACATGTATCGGATGGCACTGGAAATATGGTTTTAGTTTCCTAGAGGCACTTATTAAAGCAAGCACTAATTTTTCTAAATGTGGATATCTAATTTCGGCCTCACCTAAAGTTCGACTGATATAATAAATAGGGAATTGCATACCTCGTTCTTCTCGAACTAGGACTCCACTTACCGCTATCTCCGAAACAGCTAGATACAGGTAGAGCTGTTCGTCTGCCTTCGGGGTATGAAGCAATGGAGGGCTCGATAAATACCGTTTTAGCTCTTCCAAAGCCTGCTGACATTCCGGAGTCCATGCAAAATTGCTTTTCTTTTTAAGCAAAGAGAAAAATCGGTGGCGCCTATCCGAGGATCTTGAAATGAATCGTCCCAGGGCGGCTATCCGCCCCGTTAGCCTTTGCACGGCCTTTATATTATCTACCACTGTGATGTCCTCGATTGCTTTGATTTTATCGGGGTTAATCTCGATTCCTCGATTGGACACCATGAAGCCGAGAAACTTACCCGAGCCAACCCCGAAAGCACATTTTTCGGGATTGAGCTTCATATTGTACTTCCTTAGTATGTCGAAAGTTTCCTGCAAATGCTTTAAATGGTCCTTTGCTCGCAGTGATTTAACTAACATGTCATCAATATAAACCTCCATTATTTTTCCTATTTGTTTTTCGAACATTCTGTTTACTAGGCGTTGATAGGTTGCACCAGCGTTTTTAGGCCGAATGGCATTACGTTATAACAGTAAGTCCCGTACTTAGTGATAAACGAGGTCTTTTCCTGATTTTTCGGGTTCATCTGTATTTGGTTATACCCGGAGTTGGCATCGAGAAAGCTGAGAGTCTCGTGACCGGCCGTGGCATCGGTCATACGATCGATATTAGTCAAAGGAAAAGAATCCTTAGGGCATGCTTTATTCAGGTCTTTACAATCTATACACATTCTAAGCTTCTTCCCTTTTTTAGGGACTATCACCACATTTGCTAGCCATTCGGGGTACTTTACTTCCCGAATGGACCCTATTTTGAGAAGTTTGGTTACCCCGTCTTTGATGAAGGTATGTTTGACCTCGGACTGGGGCCTTCTTTTTATTTTTACCGGGTAGAACCTTTGGTCCAAGCTTAGCTTATGAGTGGTGATTCCCGGTGGGATCCCTGTCATGTCAAGATGGGACCAAGCGAAACAGTCTATATTAGCTATAAGAAATTGAATAAGCTTTTTCCTGAGCTCGGGATCTAACTCTGTGCCCAGATATACCTTTTGTTTGGGAAGATATTCGATTAGTATGACTTGCTCCAGTTCTTTGACCGTAGATTGAGTAGCATAGGAATCATTGGGGACCACGAAGGATCGAGGGACCCCATGTTCATCATCTTCGTCAGTCTTCCGATTCTTTATTTGGGTCAGAGCTGACGTTTGTGATTGCTATTTGGTATTTCGTTCTTCCTTCGAACTCGATCCCTTTACCGATGATAGTGAAGATATCGGAGTTGCTTCTTCGACGGCAAACATTTCTCTTGCAGCCGGTTGTTCTCCGTAAACTGTTTTGACTCCCTCCGATGTTGGGAATTTTAGAACCTGGTGGAGGGTCTAAGGCACATCTCTCATATTGTGGATCCACGACCTTCCAAAAAGGGCATTGTACCTCATATCGCCCTTCAATTACTTGAAACTTCGTTTCTTGGATGGTTTCGGCCACGTTTATTGGCAGAATTATCTCGCCTTTGGTAGTTTCACATGCCATATTGAATCCGTTTAGAACCAGAATTGTGGGTACGACTTGGTTCTGCAGGCCGAGCTACTCTACGACCTTTGATCTAATAATATTAGCCAAGGTACCTGGATCAATTAACACACATTTGACTTTAGTTTTATTCATAAGTACAGATATTACCAGTGCGTCATTGTGAGGTTGCATGACTCCTTCTGCATCTTCATCATTAAAGGACAGGGTTCCTATGGATGCGTAATCTTGAGTTCGAGATCTTTTTCTCTTATAACCAACTTCTTAGTGCATTTAAGCACCGGCCCCTGAGGGGTATCGATCCCACCGATGATCATGTGGATGATGTGTTGTGGCTCTTCTTGTTCATTCCGTCTGTTGAAATCCCTGTCTTTGAAATGATTTTTGGCCCTGTCACTTGAAAATTCTCGAAGATGCCTTTTATTGAATAACCGGGCTACCTCCTCTCTTAATTGCCTGCAATCTTCCATTCTGTGGCCATGAGTGCCATGATATTTGCACATTTGATTGGGATTCCTTTGGGCAAGATCGATCTGCATAGGTCGAGGCCATTTAGTATCATTGATGCGTCCGATAGCCAACACGATAGCGGATGCATCGATGCTGAAGTTGTACTCCGATAACCGAGGTGCTTCCTTGGGTCCGGTATGCCTGTCGAACCCATTCCTGTTCATCAACCCCCGAGACCCTTGGCCTCGATCATTTCTCTTTTTACCTCGTACAGGATTTCGTGAAGGTTCGCTACCCCTACGATCTCTGTTATATGGTCGATATCGATCCTTGTTCGCCCTTGGTTCTCAGTCGATATCCCTTTTGGTATCGGACCCAGAACCCAACTGGTCGTCTTCGACTCTTATTTTGGATTGATACCGATTGTGCACATCGGCGCAAGTAATAGCTGGGTACTCGATCAAGTTATGCTTCAGCCGCCGTGAAGCCATCGAGCTTCGTTCGTTTAGACCTTGAGTGAAAGATGAACAGCCCAATCATCTGTGACTGGTGGTAGATCTATTCGTTCCATTTTGAAACGAGATACGAATTCTCTTAGTATCTCGTTATCCTTTTGTCTTACCTTGAATAGGTCCAACTTCCTGGTTTCGACCTTTATGTCCCCGGCATGTGCTTTTACGAAAGAATCTACAAGCATAGAAACAGAATCGATAGAGTTAGACGCTAAATTATGATACTATATCATTGCTCTCTTTGATAGAGTTTCATCGATTTTTTTCAACAATACAGATTCGATCTCATCGTCCTCTAGATCGTTCCCTTTGATGGCACATGTGTAAGAGGTGACATGCTCATTGGGGTCGGTCGTTCCGTTATATTTAGGAATCTCGGGCATGCGAAACTTTTTTGGGATCGGTTTAGGAGTCGCGCTCGGAGGGAAAAGCTTTTGTATGTACTTTTTAGAATCTAAGCCCTTTAATATCGGTGGTGCCCCGAGGATCTGATCAACCTTGGAGTTATATGTTTCCACTTTTTTGTCGTTTGTCTCGATCCTCCTTTCTCCTGACTCTATTCGTTTTGTCAGTTCTTCGAACATCTTAACAATTTCGGGATTAGTCCCCGATTCTTGCTCATTTGACCTTACTATAGCTGGCCCCATTTTGTGGGTGACTTCTTGGGGTGGACTGGGCTCGAGTCTGGTCGGTGCCTGGGTTTGGTTCTGCAACTGGGCTATTGCTACTTGTTGAGTTTGCAACATCTCGAAGATCATACGCAGGCTGATTCCGTTTTCCTCAGCATTTTGGGTATTTCGAGCTGCAGACCGAGTTCCACCATGAATGTTGTTTTCAGGGTCTAAACGTTAGTTCGCCTCGATGGTCGCATGTGAATTGACGTCTATTGGCTCTTCGACCCGAGCTCCAACGGGATCGACGGGTGGCCTTCCATCCCCGGGGTTAAGTTGTTGTTCTCATCTTGAAGGCCAGCTTCGTTGTCGATAGGTAGGGTCATTAATTGAATATTCGTCGTTTTCAACCTGAAATCAAAGATACTTCCAAGAGCAAGTGTAAAATGGTGTGTTTTGTATTGATTCGTACCAAACAACCACTGTTATCCTTAGCCCCACGGTGGGCGCCAAACTGTTTACCCGAAAAACGGATAGAGTTGAATTTGTACGTAGTTCTAAGGGTACGTGGTATAACTTGACACAAATTGTAAAAGTGGGTATAAATATGGAATATTGACCGTAAACAATGAAATACAAACAAAGGTAAAAGGGGAATGATTTATGAATAAGCAAGATGATTCAATGTATAAAGCTCAAAGGGATAATCTCTCAGAATGGGAGTGTATCAACAATATCTGAATTATATTCTATCTCACTGCCTTGATGGTCCCTTTTACAGAAATATATCCATCCCTCTTATAGTGGAGGGATCCTACTTTAGATATAATTTAAAATACATAGTTGAAACCCATGATAAATCAGTTTTTTTCTAATTCCCGCCAAGATTCTCTCCCTTAGTGCGGCTGTAACGGCTCTTGTCTATGAGCTCGATCTTGTTTGGACTTGATATTGATCGATCTCCAAATTTAGAGCTCGATATTGACTCAAGCTAGATATTGATTCAGGGCTCGGTATTTATTCGGGCTCGGTATTGGTCGATCTCTGGCTCTTAAGCTGGATAACACCGCTTCATATCAGAGTTCGATTTGGACTAGAGCTTGGTAATGACTTCGACCTCGGTATTTGATCGGTCCCTAAAACTCGAAACTCGGTAACCTGGCTTCAGACCTCATCTCGATATTATGAAGACGCTCTTCGGTCCATTAAGTTCCCATCTTGACCAATAGTACGAAGGTCGAAACTGGTTTTGACCGTATACACAACCCAAGGGAACTGAACGTAAGATTCACATTGAATCCGAACGAGTATAAAAATTCTGGTATCTTTAATTTCTGCACTTTAATTCTACTTTACTTTTATTCTGTTCTTATCTCTAGTCGACTAATTGATAAATTAGTCAACTACTTAGAATACAAAGAAGAAAAATCGACAATTCACCCATTCTTGTACTTTCATTACATGTATCGAATCTTATGACTGGTGGACACCAAGCGTCGTCCGGTGTCTCCTTTTTATTACGTATTTTCTAAGTTTTGTTCCACTCGTCATTTCATATAATACAACCACGATTCACTGATACATCACAAAATATGCTGCCACTGTCCCATCAGTTTCCTTCAAACTAATTTTCCTATTTTCTTCTCTCATTCTGTTGTCTGAAAGGTCTCAATTTCATTACATCTTCTTAAGTTCTTTTGAGGGCCATTAACCCCCTGCTTTCCAAGAAAATTCATTAGCTTTTAGCTTAAATTCTTTGTAGAGTTCTCAGTTGGCTTTTTTCTAATTATCCAAGATTCTTTTGAATCTGAAAAGTTGGATCTTTCACTAAATTCTCTAATCTATGATGCTGTTCAAAAGGGTATTCTTATTCCCAGTATACGATTCTGAATTAATACCTTTTGGGTGTCATAAAAATCTCATCCTCTAGTCATTTGCACATCAAATACTTGTACAAGAACTTATTGTCCTGTGTCTGATAAGCTCTGGAAATGGAAACTATATTTCCTATTTCATCAAGTTGGATGATGCAGCAGAACAAGAGCTCAATATGGACTAAAGAAGAGAACAAACTGTTCGAAAGTGCTATTGCGATATACGATGAGAATACTCCGAATAGGTGGTTTCAGGTAGCAGATATGATCCCTGGAAAGTCAGTGCTTGATGTGATGAAGCAATATCAGGAACTAGCTGCAGATGTTTGTGACATTGAAGCTGGATTGGTCCCAAATCCTGGTTATTTCGCGTCTTCTGTTACGTTAGAATTGGTCGATGATTGTGGATTACAAACATTTAGAAAGAGAGGCAGATCTTCTGATCAAGAGAGAAAGAAAGGTGTACCATGGACAGAGGAAGAGCACAGGTGCATATATATTTTGGTTTGTTCTTAGCACCCTTTTTTCTTAAATTGGTTAATAAAAGTTTTTGTTTATTTGATATAGGCGATTCCTAATGGGTCTAGACAAGTATGGAAAAGGGGACTGGAGGAACATATCCAAGAAAATGGTAATCTCAAGAACACCAACACAAGTGGCAAGTCATGCTCAGAAATACTACCAGAGACAGCTCTCAGGATGCAAAGACAAGAGGAGACCTAGCATCCATGACATTACGACTTTCCATTTCGTGGCCGACACATCTGGAAACAACATCAATTCTCTATCTAAAGAAAAGTTTTATTCAACCCCTTTGCAGAAATTCACAACTACAACAGATGTTGTGAACTACTGGAATAGCTCAAGTGATGAAGATCTGATGGATTTTGGATCATCTTATGGAAGTTCAGTTGTGGCATACCCGTCTGAGATTACTTCACAGTCTTGGGATGGACATGGAGCTAACGGTAATTCGCAGCTCCAGATCCAATCAACGAGATACGAGATATGGGATTCATGAGTGGCACCGTTGAAAAATGTCCATCTAGGATTCTGTTTTATGTTCTTGGTGTAATGTATATCAAGTTTAGTTTGTTATAGTGTAACGGTCTAGTTTCTTTGGTCATGCTTTCAGACTTCAAATGAAAATCTTCGACTAATTAAGTCTCCTGAATCTCAGTCTTCTTTCATTTGATCATGTAAACATATGCGTCTGCCCACAAAAGAACCGAGTGTCCTGCCCTTACATAGTCGCTGCGCTGCGTATGTTTGTAGTTACTACTGTTGTCATAGTTAATATATTTGGTTTTACAAGAAATGGATATTTAGTTTATTTTTCGAATAAATTTTGTGTTATTGAGCTTGATAAACATTTTATCTCTTGTGGTACAAGGATACATGACCTTGTTATTGTTAATGTCTCTCCTGAACTGAATAATGTTAGTCTACCTCATAAGAGAAAATATTTTTCAAAATTGAGTAGAGCTTATGTGTGCACCCGCATCTAAGTCATATTTATCTAGATAGGATATCAAGTTGATCAAGGATGGACCTTAAGGTTCATTGAAAGTAGAGGCACTGCCAACTTGTGGATCCTATTTAGAAGAAAATTTGACTAAAGAATGTTTCCCTTCAAAAAGAAATAAAGTTGGTGATAAGTTAGAATGTATCCATTCTGATTTGTATAGTTCAATGAACATACTGGTAAGAGATAGTTTTGAGTCTTTTTGTGATATTCATAAATGATTACTCAAAATATTTATATATTTATTTGATGCACCGTAAGTCTGAATGATTTGAGTAATTCAAGGTTTTTAAGACTTAAAATGGAGAAACACCAAGAAAATATATTAAGTTACTGCGATTTGATTGTAGTGGCGAATACCTCTTTAAAGAGTTCATATGTTATTTATCAGAATAAGAGATTACATCTCAATTGTCTATAACGGGAACTCCATAATAGAGAGGAATGGCAAAAAGAAGAATTAAGACGTTTTTAGACATAGATAGATTAACTGTTATTCAGATTTTCCTTGCTCTTTTTAGGAATATTCCCCGAAAACTACAAATCACATTTTGAATTTAGTTCCTTCTAAGTTAGTACCTATGTCACCTATAGAACTGTGGACTGAATGTAAGTTCACTCTGCGGCATGTTTAGATATAGGATTGTCTAGCATATGTGCTGAAAGAAAAAGCGAATAAGTTGAAATTAAGAATGGATAGGTGCATATTTATTGAATATCCAAGGAAATGAATAGATGTTTATTTTATTGTCCTAAAGAAATTAAGGCAATTGTTAAAATAAATGCCAGTATTCTAGATAAGGCCTGTCTAATAAACTATGTTCCTAGAAGTAAACTAGTTTTACAAGAACTGAGGAGCTAGGCAAAGAAATAACAAGATGTTCAAGAATATCAAAACTCACACTTAGGAATTGACGTTCTACTGCATTTAAGTAGTGGGAGAACGTGAATAGACAGAATATGCCTATATCTAGTGTGAGTGATGTTTGAACAGTCAACACCACAGTAAGAAGTCGTTAATATTTCAATACCGTAAAGTAATGAAGGTAATATTAATAGTACTTCGTCGTAGTGGGAGAATACTAAGAAAAATCATAGTTTGGTATACACTCTTGGGATAGTTTCGGTAACAGGATCCCTGAAGAGTTTAATACCAAACTAGATAGTTACGACGAAGCACTACTGGACAAAGATTGCATTAGAAAATAACTTGGCAAGATTCTTTGACAAAATTTTATTTGGCAAAAATTTTTAGTAGTCATATAAAAAGAATGCATGAGAAAGTTGTAAATACATGGTTATAAGTCTAAGTGGGAGATTGTTAAGACAGATACTATTAAATAGTATATTCTAATAATTATCATGGTAATAGTCTAAGTGGGAGATTGTTGGGATATATACTATTAATCATGTGTTTGGTTTGGATATAGTATTTATTATGGAATAATTATTTATTTAATTATAATAAAGATTTGAATAGATCCATATATTAGTTTGTATCCTTCGCTTATATAGTAGATGAATTAGTGCATAGAGTTTAGCTTATATACGGAAGATTAAATTATCGGTTCTTATAAGTTTAAAGTTTGAGTTCACAATCTAATGATGAGATTGGACAAACCAACAGGAATGATTGTAGCACAAGATTAAATTAAATTAAATTTATTTTAATTATGGGAATGGTTTAATTCTAACTTATTGTGCTAGTACATTTTGTATGTATTGAATGAACCAAGTAGAGATAAGTATTTTCTATTGATCTAATAAAATAAACTCTCTAGCCATTAAATGCACTTATACTCTTAATCTTAATATAATATTATTAGCTGTGTATATTATTATTGTTTTGATTTATTAAAAGGTGAGATTCTGTCGTGGGTCAATATGCCTGGTAAATTGAATAATAATAATGGCAAAGTAATAGTTAGTTGATGGAGTCCATGTCTCGGTTTAGAGATAGATGATACACCTTTATGAAAGTTTATAAGTTTTCATGTGTAAACCCGACCGGTGAATTCTGTATCTGACACATGAAATAAGTTAAGCGAAAGTCTAAAGAAAATAATCAATAAATTAAATTGTCAGTAATTTAATTTAATTGACTAGTATCTGAATCTTAATATGGGGCCTTAAATAAGATTTAATAGATGAATTTCGAAATTGAATAAGGAGTGCAATTGCGAATTTATAGTTAAATAATTCATAATTTATTATGATGGATATTAATTTAGAAAATTAGAAGTTAATTCCACAAGTGGAAGTCTTGTTAATTAAATTATATGGTCCCTGCAGTGCTTAAATAATAGGAAATAAAGGAATTTATTTTCTTTGTGTAAAAGAAAACCCAACAGGTTTTGAAAAAAGGATTTTAACCCTTAAAACTTATACTATAAATACATAAGGTTTTCACCTAGAGAGAGATGAGAAGAGGGTAGCCGAATTTTAGGCCCTTATTCCTAGAATTTTTTTTTTTTACACGAAATTACTATTTTCGGATGTTATTTGAGTAACACAGTAGAAGATCGTGGAACGTTCAAGAATCGTGATCGTGCTGATGGTGGAGATTTCACTGAGTTGTTGTGGAACTAGAGGCTCACGTGATAAAGGAGTTTTATCACGCTTCAAGAGGTAACCCGCGAAATTCCGTATGTGCTAGTTGTCTAAATTATATGTGATTTTGATACTGAAATTTTGCTTCCGCCGCTCATAATAATTCATCAAAACATATTTTCCCCGGTTTATTTCAGCATTGGAAGCTGGCAAAGATTCTGTTGCTCTCATTTTGTGTATGGAATGATGGAACTATTGGTTGTTGATTAATTTTTCTTTATTTTCCTAGCCAAACACAAAAGTGTAAAAAGTTTCTGTTTTCTTTTCAAAAATTTCCAAACAATTCCATATAGAACTTTCTGACAATTACTTCGGCTCTGGGTTTCCACTAGCTAATAATACTAGTACCACTTTTAGAATAGTGCAGGAACCTTTTTTTTTCTTTTTCTTCTTTTTATTAACTATTGGCAAAACGGGGACCTCTTGGCTTGTGTTGTGCATACATAGACCCTGCCCTTATTTTGTCCATTTCTTAAATTGACTCCAAAACAATGAAACATTAGGCAAGAAGCCATGTCAGTGAAAGCAGAGACCAATCCAGCTCACTCAGGCTATCTGTCACTTTGCATCATTTGAAACCGGAGAGGTAGCCCAAATGTACTCTTTACCATGGTACGATACTGTTCGATTTGAGTTAAAATCGCAAGGTTTTCTCTAAAGGTCTCATACTATCAAAAGAATTTGTATAGCTTATATAGCTTTAAAAAAAAAATCAATTTCTAATAAAATTTCGTTCAGAAAACAACCAGTTGCTCCTTTCTCCTTTTTAGGTTGGGTTACGAAGTTAGGAAAAAAGATGCAATTTGCCAAGTTGACTGGGTTTGATCCTGCAAGTCACTTTTTCAGGCTGCTGTTGAGGTTGCATTCCACTAATTTCAGAATCACCCCTTTTTGTTCGGAATTATTTTGTTCACATTAGGATTTACTACTCAAGAGTATTACCATTACTGATTTCGTCCGCTTTTTCCTATTACTGCATCACGCAGTTTCTTGTAGTATTATTCTTACGCTATATACCATTTGACATCTAGTTTAAACAATTATTTTGAAGAGTTGCCCTCAAATTCAAAGAAGAAACTAAGAAAATTAAATCTGTCCTTTGCAAGTTTAAATTCATAAACTTTGTTATATGTCAAAACGGAGCCTTTGAACAACGTTAAAGTTGTTTCTATGTAACATATAGGCCATGGATTCGAATCGTGGAATCAATCACTAACACATAGGCTGCCTATATAACACCTTCTTGGGATGTGGCCCTTCTCCGTACCCTGTGTGAGTCTGGAATCCTTCGTAAACCGGACTGACCTTATAAGTTATCTGGCGTATTACCCCTATAGAACATAGAATTAACGTCGCATAAATGTTAGGTAGTATTTACTAGTCAACACAATAAGATCTTACTTATAGGAGATCACCCTCTAACTAATGTTACTAATAAAGTTAAGGTCTCTTGCGAATTCCATATTATAAAGTAAGTTTAGCTCCACCAGTTGGGGAGATTCGTATCCAGGAAAGGTCCAATGATTCTGATTGATTGTCCATTACATTGATGGGTTCAATATAGACTACTCAACTTTGGTAAATGACAAGCGACGGAATACTATTACAAGAGCAGCACTTTTTGCAAGTTGCAAAATAAAGAAGCACAACAGGGAATTCCTTTTTAAATTTGATCAAACTTTTAAGGAGATTTAGACCCCATCATTTGGAAATAAATTCTCATACTTTTGCTTTCGTTTTTCCTTCAGGTAAAAGAATGGAAAGCAATCGGAAAAGAAACTTTTTTATTTCGCGTAAATTTCATAGGTGATATTCCCACTTATCATTTATTGCAGAGGAGTACCTAATCAAATTTTGTAACTAGAATATACCTAAACTATATCTATATACAACTAAAATTACAACTAACCGGAATCCAATTGATCTTGACTACTTATAAGCATTTTTTGTGTTTATGAAGTGCATAAATGAGCCCAAAAGCGCATATAAACTGATTTAATACACCCTTTAAGTATTTTTTGCAGTGCTGACCTCTCGATATAAACAGAATCTGCCTCTATTGATTGAGTCCAACAGGTAACTAGAGTTATAAACATTGCCTACAATGGTCGAAAAAAAGAAAGAGCCAGCAAGCACAAACACAACTAGACATAATTAAACGGAGAAACAATCAAGATAAATCAATAAAGAAAAGTTGATATTTGACACAATGCTTAAAAGGAACGCAAAAGCGATACCGCTAAAACAAAATCTGATCGAAAATCACACATGAAAAAGAAACAAAGGATGAAGCAGTGCAACCCAACCTAATTAGCTTTTAGAGATCGTACCATAAGATGCAAGAGAAGTCATAAACAACAATAACTAAGTAATGCAAGAGTATATTTGTCACGACCCCAATTTACTTTCGTAGGATGTCGTGACGGCACCTAGGTAAGCCTAACAAACATGTGGAAATAACTGAAACACTAATTTAAAAATCTCAAAACCCAACAACAAATATAAGGAAAAATCTCCACAGCCCTGTGTGTATACAATAGCCCAAAACCCGGTGAAATACAAGTCACATGCTCTATGCCAATATCAAAGTCTTCCCTATACAATTGTATCTAGTAAAGAAGAAAAAATATATAAATGGAACGAAGGTGACTCCGAGGCCTGCGGACGCGGGCAGGTGTACCTTGAAGTCTCCAAATGCGAACTCAGCTCACTGGTGCCGGGACTGATAGAAGGTACCTGGATCTGCACAAAAAGATATGGAGAAGCGTAGCATGAGTACACCACAACGGTACCCAGTAAGTGCCAAGCCTAACCTCGGTAGAGTAGCGACGAGGTCGGGTCAAGGCCCTACTTAAATAATAAGAAATATAACGAAAGATTTAACAATATATTAATAATGACAATGGAAATGAAATAAGGAGTATACCAAAATTTGACTACACAGAATAATTGCAAACAATATATCACGGAAGAAAACAAGGATTGACATGTTAAGGAAACAAAACAACCAAAGGCAAGTACAACAAATAGAGAAAGATCAACAAGGGTTACTACCGAGGTACCGCCTCGTAGTTCCAAATCACAAGAATAACTCACAATCTTTCCTTATAGTTTTAAAAATTATTTTTCTGAAATAGCATCCCGCGTTTTAGTCCACCTTATCACACCGCATGACTTCTAGTAGTTCCCCTACTAGCCACGCGTATCAAGCCCACCTTATCTCACCGCATGCGTATCAATATCATAACGTATCACAAATCGCACCTCAAGTGCTCAATACCACAACTTGCCAGAGAAACCAAACAACAACAGTATTTTCATAGCAAAGAGTCCATGGCTCAACCACAATGTACACAGAAGTCTCAACAATAACAACCGGAAAAGAACAACTCAACATAATGGTATTTCACAACTTAACACTTTGCTTCAATGTGAATCACGGCCTTCATATCTCAATACCAATTTCAACAACCAGATATTCCATAATTTAACAGCTTCAAGTAAAGGAATCCACGATTAAGTAAGGAATACGGAATAAATGAGACTAGAACTTCAACTAAACATGTAGAGCAATTAGCAAGTAAGAGGTGAGACAAGTAGACATGTGAAAATATGCTAGAAATGATGACTATAACATGTTAAGGTAACTTAATTAAAGCATGAAAGGAATCTACATAGCTAAAACGAGTAATTTTCACATTTAGCCTTGCGTACACGGCTTTCACATATCATAATTATCACAACTAACTCAAATTCTAAGGGGTAATTCCCCCCCACAAGGTTAGGCAAGTCACTTACCTCGAAACATGCTAACTCAATCGACTAGAAGGCCTTTCCCTCGATTATCCAACTCCGAACGGCTCGAATCTAACCAAAACAACTTCATACAATAAATATAAACTATAGGAAATCGAACAATAAAATTACGATCTTTACAAAGAATTAAAAAGTCAACTCAAAAAGTCAACCCGGACTCGTCTCGGAACCTGACCAAAATTACAAAATCCTAATACCCATTCGATAACAAGTCCAACCATACAAGAATTACTCAAATCCGACCTCAAATCGCCTTTAAAATCTCAAAATTTTTGTCTAAGAAATTTCTACCATTTTTTCCCAAATTTTCAACTCAAACCACTAATTAAATGATGAGATTAACAATAGGTTCATGTAAATTAACCAAAATGGAGTAAGGATTCCTTACCCAAAAAATTTTCTTGAAAAACCCTCGAAAAATCGCCTCCCACCGAGCTCTCTAAGTCCAAAAATGGATTATGAATCAAACCCTCGAATTTTCTTATTTCTTCTCTCTAAATATTTAGCAAACATTTGCAACAAATGAGTGATTTGAAATATAAGTTTCCAAGAACTTGCTTAACATGTAAGATCTTGAAGCTTGATCTTCTTTAACATCTTCAACTGAATCCTTCTTGTAGGAGATTCAACACAACAATCTAGTGCAACTTTCATGATTGATGCCACACAATCTAACTTCTGCATGAAATGATTATCCTCTTCTGTTACTAAGCTGGCATCTACAACATCCATTATAACTGCCGCTGGGAGTGAACAACTCACCCATTGCTTCAAGCTAAGATCTCATCAAATATTTCATTATTAGGCTTTGTCCTTATAAATATTTCCATCAACATGATCCCGTAACTATAGACATCATATTTCATTGTCACAAATTCGTCCCGTCCATATTCTACAAATAATGAATTATATATATACATATTTACAATTTCTTTGGCATGTAAAGGAAAGAGAAGTCAATATTTACAACAAAATTAACCAAGGGTCTTACCTGGAGCAATATAATCCAATGTTGCCAAGGTTTTACTGTATGAGCCTATCTCATCTTCACCAAGTAGTTTTGAAGTACCAAAGTCACTAAGGTGCGTAATAATATTCTTGTCAGCAAGATGTTACTAGGTGATGATCCCATGGTGAAGGTATTCTAGAGTACATGTTGCATCTATCATTATGCTTATTCTCAGCATGATGTCTAAGAAGTAGTTTTGTGAATACAACCACTTATCGAAGCTCCCATTAGGCATGTACTCGAGTACTAAAGCCTTAAAGTCAAGATTGGAACAACTAGTGATGACTTTAGTAAGATTCCTATAGTCGAAGGTTGCGCAAAACTTCACATTCTGTATCAGAACTCTTAAAAGCTGCTTACAATTGCATATTAAACACTTTTACTGCAATAGGAGTTCCATTTCTAAGAATGCTTTGTAAACAAAGCCAAAACTCCCAAAACCAATCCTGTTACTTCTGATAAACGAATCGGTTGCTTGAAAAAGTTCATAATATAAAATTCTTCTACCTGTTGAGATTGACAATGATTCAGCTTGCTGAGGAACCTTTTCCCCTCTTTTATATCTTATCCATACAAACACTATAGTGATAGGAACCATTACAAGTACAGTTCCTAATAGAAAGAGAATAAGTATTTTATTCCTCTTAGATCTATGCTTTGAAGATGTGTAGCATGTTAGGATTTTGCCCTGAATTTCTAAACTATTAGGACTCTTTTTCTTGAGGAGGGGAAAAGACTCCTAAAAGGAATAAATCTCCTTTATATGCCTTATCCTTTTCTTGGAGGAGAAGTTTTGTACTTCTATAAATTGACGTTCTCTTCTCACAACAAGAACAACAACAATAGCATTCACAATGTAGTCATTAAAGAGTCTTGTTTAGGAGAGATTTTTCTCTCAATAATTTTTATACTTTTATACTAGTTTTTATATGTAGGTCAATTTACCAAACCCCATAATAATGTCATATTCTTTAGTGTATTTTTTTCTTGTCTGATTTATCGTCTACCAGCTTTATATTATTAGCTTTCGCATGCACCATGTTATTTCGATCCCCACAAGTGGTATCAGAGCCAATGGTTAAAGCAAGGTTGAAGATAAGTTCAAGGAGGATTCAGATCAAGCAACAATCAATTTGACGATAATGAAGATTTATCCAAAAAACAAAGTTTGAATGTGATGCTACATGTGGAGATAAATTTACAATCACAAGTATTCAAACCCCCTACTGGTGCATCTTTACAGAAATATAAACTCATTTTAACCCATATTTTGGCCACTTTTTAACCAATGCCAATTTTAACCCATATCTATTGTAACACATCGGCCGCAATGCCAGTTTAACTCATGCTTCTTTTTAATACATGAGCTTCTTTCAATCATGTCAGTTTTAACCTATGTTTAGTCTTAATGCATGGGCTCCTGTTAACCCATTTTTGGGCTTCTTTCAACTAATACCAAATTTTTTAAACCTATACCTATTTTTAATCATGTCAAACAGCAGTGATAAAAATTATGTGAAGAAGTCGAATCAAGCTTTGTCAAGAAAATTCAGACCAAGGGGAGAATTGTTAGGATTTCACCCTGAATTTCTAACCTATTAGGACTTTTTTCTCGAAGAAAGGGAAAAAGACTCCTAAAAGGAATAAATCTCCTTCATATGCCTTATCCCTTTCTTGGAGGAGAAGTTTTTTACTTCTATAAATTGGCATTTTCTTCTCACAACAAGAACAACAACAATATCATCCACAATGTAGTCATTAAAGAGTCTTGTTTAGGGATGATTTTTCTTTCAATAGTTTTTATTTTTTTATACTAGTTTATATATGTAGGTCAATTGACCAAACCCCATTATAATATTATATTCTTTAGTATTTTTTCTTTCTTCTCTAATTTATGGTACACCAACTTTGCATTGTTAGCTTCCGCATGCACTATGTTATTTGGATCCCAACATAGCATGGGGTTGGGCCGCCTGGGGGACAAAAAATCTTGGAGAACCACGCAATGCCTTATTTAACGGGATTTCACAATATAACTTGTTGAAGGAGATGTTGAGATACTTGAGATTTTAAAGTTTCTCAAAAGACTTGGGAATCAATCGTGATATATTATTATGAGACATATCTAAAAATTTCAAACCTAGCATGTTGCTCATTGACTCAGGTATAGATCCCTGTAGCTTGTTGCATCTAAGAGAAAGGTGTTCCGATTTTTGCAAGCCTCCAATTTCTACGGAGATTCCATTTGAAAATTAATTGATTGATAGATCTATATGTATGGAAACCTTTAGACTTCCAATTTCTAGAGGTAAAAATCCAATGCCATGTAGTTTGCTGATAAGTCAAGCACCAAACGATCTTTGAGATTTCATAAGTTTGATAGTATATTGGAGCTCAAATAATTGCAACGAAGATATATTTTTTGAAGGGAAGTAATATGCCCTAAGCAATTAGGAAGAGATCCTGAAAATTGATTCTGACCCAAGTACATCTAATCCAATTTCTGTAATTTACATAAACAATCTCCCATAGATCCTCAAAGTTTTGTTGTTAGTCTTGTTCAATCCTTGAAGGTTTCTCTAGTTGCTAATTATTGTGGGAATATATCCAATCAAGTCGTTATCAGAAATATTAAGATCTAGTAAGCCACTTATGTTTTCAATTTTAATTTGTTGACCTAAGCTGAAAATTAATTTTGATGATTAACAAACAATTGTCTAAGAACCAGGTCTCTTGAAGAAAAGAATGCGTGATTTTCTAAAAGGCGAAGATTTGGAACTCTGGGACATTGTTGAGAAGAGTTCCAAGATTTTCATGGAAAAAGATGATAAAGGTGTTGTAACAAGCCCCAAGATCAGGGAGCAATACTCTAAAGAAGACGTCAAGAATATTCAAAAGAATGTCAAGGCCAAGAAGATTTTGATTTGTGGCATTGAACCGGACGAGTACAATCATATCTATGCATGTATTAATGCTAAGGAAATTTGAGATGTACTGTAGACTGCTCATGAAGGTAGAACCAGGTCAAACTAACTTTCGCTAAAGATTTTGATATACATTCTTCTATAGATATGAAAATAGAATGGAAATATAGAATTTTAAAAAACAAATTGAATAATAGGTCGATGGAAAAAATGGAACTCCCCAACTTGGAGTAGAAATGATATTTATTCTTTTGTCAACAAAAAGTTATTATTTAGTAAATAGAGGATTTACTAATTCTATTATTTTATCTATTAATCAGAAAAGTGAAGCGAGTTCTATTATATATTTATTGGTGAGCTAATCAAAATATGAAAGGAAAATTGTTAAATTATTCAGTTATTCTAAGATCGATATTCTCACAAGGCAGTATTTATGATCTTTTTAAGATGAAAGATGGGGAATCTCTCTAAGATATGCATATCAAGTTCACATAGATTACTAAAGAGTTAATCTCACTTGGATAATTTATTCTCATAAACTTTATAAGAAAAATTCTAAGTATATTGCCAGTCTCCTAGGAAGTAAAGTCAATGCTTTCTCTGAAGTAAAGAATCTTAATACAATGGCTATTGATGATCTTATTGGAAATTTAAAAACTTATGAATTGAAAAAGGTTCAAGATTGCCAGATGACCGAGCACCGCAAGGAAAAGAACCTGGTTCTCAAAGCCAATAAGAAATTAAAACTTGATGATGATGAGATGGCACTGCTGACATGTAGGTTCAAAGAGATGATTAGCAAAGGTGGATTTAAAATGAAAGGTAGTAGATCAAAAGCTAAAGATCTTGATAAGCACAACACTAATGAGTGCTACAAATGTGGTCGTCGAAATTACTTTATTAGGAATTGTCCAATGTGGGAGCTTGAATGGAAGAAAAACAACCCTGGCAAAGTGAAAGAGCATAAAAAGGATCGGGTTCCTGATAAAAAGATGACAGAGGAGAGCAGATAAGATTGTAAAAAAGGCTCTAACATCTATGGGTAATACCTCCAATAATGATTCTAACAATGATAGTTATGACGAAGATCAATCTTTGATGGCCAATGATGGCTCTAACTCAGATGATGAAGATCTTCTTGCTTTGATAGCCAACTCAGATTTTGATGTCAAAGATGATCAATCTCAGGTTAATTTTCATGACACTAAAGAAAACATTCATACTTAATCTAAAAAGAAACTGGTCTCATTGTCTAAGGTCTTAATTGATGCATATCATGCTCTCTGTACTGAAAAGGAACAACATGAATATGCTTCTCTTAAGTTGATAACAAAGACCTATATGTAAGTAAAGAAAACCTAGAAGACACTGTTAAAACATGAAGGACCAGATTCTCACACTAGGTAACGGAAAATTAGTTTTAGAACTTGAGAATAAAATACTTCTTGATGCACCTAATAAAGGAAAGAGACATGCTAGTGATATTCAGGAAAATCTAGAGTATGAATTGAAAAATATCAAAAGTAGTCTCTCTATTGAATGTAAAAATAATAGGGTGCTCCAAGAAAATCTGAAGAAATTTAAGTATTAATTGGAAAAAATTCTAAAGTGGAACAAGTCCTCAGAGATGTTAACCGCCTTGCATGAAAACCATAGAATAAAATGAAATTAGAATATAAAAAGGTTAAGGCCATGTACAATTCCAAAAGCATTCATGTCTTTATCCTTGATAATTATTTGTGCGCACACTGTAGAAATAACGGGCACATTTAAAGTATTGAAGATTAAGTTTTGATGATCAACAAACATGTTACCTGGTGGTTGTTCTTGCCCACCATAAAAATCCTAGTGAGGCTAGGGTTCACTTTCATGCTAGATGAGGATGTATTTCTACTATACTGACCTAGCAGCCACGTGATAATGTCAAAAACTTTTGGCAGATCTTTACGCCTTGATTTTAGGCCATGATTTAAGCAAGTACTTATATAAGTAAATTTTACTTCTTTAGAAGATCGCAGGAAAATCTTTTTACTTCTTTTATTTGCTAGAGTTAGGAGATTTGATTCAACTTGGTTAACACTCTATAACCTTGCACGTCTACTGTGTATTTGTATATATAGTACAAGTTTATTTTTGCAATTGTTACGCACCTACACACAAAATTGAGAGATCCTTTACGTGCGCAACAATTTTGCAACAACAAGAGGAAGACAAATTGAAGAACTAAGTTTCAACAATTGATTCAAGCCCAACTTAGTTTGTCTGGATCTTGTAATAGGTGATTGAGTTGTAATCTTACACATTGTGTTCTAGGAGTATTTTGGAAGAACTATTGAGTAACAATCCTTTGTTCTAGACTAAAAGATTAGTTTAGAGTGTGTAGCTATAATCATCTGGATTGTATGCTGTATGAGTGACTAGATTTAATCTTTCAGGTTATAACCTGAAACTGCTCGTTAATTTTAGTAAAATTGTGAGAAAAAAATTTCAGAGTTGGATTGTAATTTTTACTCCCTTGAGCAAGGAAGTTTTCCATGTAAAATTTTATCTTCTTTATTTTTCGTATTTATTAGTTACAGGAATTACAAGAACCAGTTGAAGAATCTGGTTCTAGGAAAAACGTAAAACTTATGCTAAAAAATTTTAGTTGATAGATACACTATTCACTTTCCCCTCTAGTGTATAATTGGCGCACTAAAACTAAAAAGTGGAATTAGAGCAAGCTCTCAATTACTAGGCTTACATCTTTGAGAGTTTCACTAGATGAGTGCACCACCTAGGATGAATGAGGGCCAGTCTACCACACATCCACGTTTGTTCAATGTCAAGTACTACAGCCAGTGGAAAGCAATGATGGAGAACTGCTTACATGCTGAATATTACGAGTCATGAAAAATTATTCTGGATGGACCAAATATTCCTATCAACCCTGATGCTTGAGGAAGAGAAGTTCCTAGGGAAAGAAGTGGATTTAATAATATTGATCGCAAATTCATGAAAAAAATGCTAAATCCAAGAAGATACTTATTTGTCGCTTGGGCCCTGATGAGTACAATTGAGTTTCTGTATGCACTGATGCAAATTATATATAGATACTTTGCAAACTTCACATAAAGGAACATCTCAAATGAAGCAATCCAGAAATGAAAGGCTCTTGAGAAACTATAAGTTGTTCACCATGAAAGACTATGAATCCAAGCTATAACCACTAGGTTCATAGTCATTACAAATAAGTTGAGATCACTTGGTAAGATCTTTACATCTGAGGTTTGGTGAGAAAAGTTCTCAAAATACTCCCTGCCTCATAGGAAAGCAAAGGAATTGAGCACAATCACCCTGCATGAACTAGTTGGAAATTTGAGAATATATGAGATGAGAAATATATAGTTAAATAAAGATGACTCCAAGAGGGACAAATGACTGTTACTCAACGCATCCGAAGAAGCTGGTTTTGATGAAGAAGAAGAAGAAATTGATGTAAGTCTATTGGCCAGACAATTCAAGAGGTTTTTGAAAAATTTAAAAGGAATCAGAAAGAGAGAAGCTCCTAGAAAATCAAAGGTTGTAGAAAAGACAAACTTCAGTTGCTACTATAAATTTGGGAATCTTGATCAAATAGTCACGGATTGTCCATAGTGAAAAATTGAATGGAAAAAGTAATATGTCAAAAAACAGATGAAGGACCTAATGAAGGACCGTGGTCCTGGCTATAACGAACCAGCCAGTCGTTTTGAGTATTTGTATTTTCGTTCAGCTATTTGAAGTCTTGAGTAACATTGTATGATATATTATGACTTGTGTAAATCGCCGGTTTTTGTTTTCAGGTTATTCGGAATTGATTTCGAAAAATAAATTTCATGATTGCAGCTTTAAAGTTAGAAAAGTTGACCAAGTTTGACATTTTAGTATTTGACCTCGGTTCAAAGTTTTGATGGTTCTGATAAGTCCGGATGGTAATTTTGGACTCGGACGTATGCCCAGATTTGCATTTGGATAATTCTAGAAGGTTTCGGCACTAATTGGCGAAAGTTAGAAACTTGCAGGTTTGGAAAGTTCATAAGTTTGACTGAGAGTTGACTTTGAGGATATCAGATTTGGATTCTAGTTTGGTAAATTGAAATAGTTTTGTTATGTCATTTGAGACTTGTGTGCAAAATTTGAGTTCATTTCGAGTGGATTTGATATGTTTCGGCGCAAGTTTTGGAAGTTGAAAGTTCAAAGTTTATTAAGTTTGTTTTGAGGTGCGATTCATCGTTTCAGTATTGTTATGCATGATTTGAGGCCTCGAGTAGTTCCGTGTTATGTTATGGGACTTGTTGGAATGTTCGGACGGGGTCCTGAGGGACTCATGCATGATTCGGATTGTCTTCGGACCATTTATTTTCAAAATTGCACTACTGGTTATGCTGATGTCTGGTGCACCCAGTGTTCTTCGCGATCGCGAATTGAGGGATGCGATCGCGTAGGGGAAAATCTGGAGCTGAGTATTTCTTTTTCATGTTCGCGAATACTGGTCCACGTTCGCGTAGGTTACTGCAAATTGAGCATCCCGTTCGCGCAAGTGTGCAGGCATTCGCATTGTAGAGTTGAGATGGGCAGGTCTTCATGGATTCTTCATCGCATTCGTGAGCCTGGGGCCGTGTTCGTGTAGAGACTTTTCGAGGCTGAGCAGTTTGTTCTTCGCAATCCCGAAGCTTGTTCCGTGATCGCGTAAAGTATTTCTTGGGCAGTTCATCTTTCTTCTTCACAAACGCGATGGTATTTTTGCGAACGCGATTCATTAATTCGTCCAGTGATTATAAGTACTCTATTTTCGGGGGTTTCGACTATTTTTGCATATTTGGAGCTATGGAGCTCGGATTGAGACGATTTTTGAAGCGATTTTGTCACGACCCAACTAGAGGGTCATGACTAGCACCCGAGCTATACTTGCCGAGCACCAACGTATATTTTATCTAACCTTCCTTATTATCTTTAAGGGCCGACAAGATCAATATAAATGGTAGACATGGATCATGAACATCCAACAATGAAAGATAATGTTATTAACCTACATAACATAGGACGACAAGACTGTCAAGAAACTATATATAAGATACGAGCTACCATGAGTCGACACCTGTCTATGAGCCTCTAAAGGAACATAAGTTCTACAACATTGCCGGAACAGGGCCCCGACATACCCATAATGTCTATAACAAAAATGCAGACCAAGACCACGGCAAGTCCGGAAAAGGGATCTCGCCAATAACCGCTGAACTGGACAGCCTACTGTGGTGGAGGAGCTGCGTCTACCCGTCTATCAGGACCTGCAGCACGACATTCAGCGTTCACAAATAAAAGGGACGTCAGTACGAATAAAGTACTGAGTATGTAAGGCAGGAAAGCATAAGTAAGAATAGTAATGTAAACAGGGATAGGGAATATACAACCTGTGACATCTGGGTACCTCTGAGGGTTACTGATAAAAACACATGATACATACATATATATACATAAACTTTTAAAACATATGCCTTTGTGGGCATCACCATCATCATATCGTACCCGACCGTAATAGGCTCGGTAAAACGTACCCGGCCACGTGGAGCTCGGTAAAACCCGACTGATCAGTGGTTGCACAATAGGTGCCGTACCCGGCCGACTATAGCGCAGTTCGGTAGAGTAAAATAGATACATATATATGATGCATGCTGGACTCATTGGAATCACATTTTGAACCTTTCGGAGTGATGTAAGGTCGGTATCCTTTGTACACGTTATTAGGATTAACTCTTCATCAAGAATCTTATAAGAATCAGGAACTACCAACAACATTGATAATATAAGAATAAAAGAAGTAACATCAATATCAATCGTTTCATAAGAAGGGCAGCAATGTAAGTACTGTTAGCTTCTAAGAGTAGAGTATCTTTGGGAGCTCATTCATTACATTATGTACAATCGGAGTCGTGCAAAAGAATGAAGGGGATAGCCTCACATACCTTGTATATACTGCCCAACCTTAAGCTATGCAAATGTCACGACTCCTTAGTCTACAATAAGAGAAATGACACTATCATTATCGTTTAAGCGTCGTAACTATTATGTATCGACCGCAACCTATTTTACGATGAAACGGACAGCACCTCCCCTATTTATATGACTTCACACAAGTCAATACAATCACCAAACAGCCCAACCAACATCATTAATAATCATATTGAGCCTCCCAAAATAGTCCACCAACCAACAACATTACTACCAAGCCTTTCGATATATATTTCACAAGTTCTAGCTTCAACGACTTAGTCGCAACTTGGATAATCTTAAATATATATATAGAGTAAGAGGTTCCTTACCTTTAAACAGAAATAACAACTCCAATTTGACCTTAATTTTCCACGAAATATCTCTCCAATTCTGCCACAAGAACAAGGAAGCGAAACTAGCAATTAATTCGGGTTTTTCGGCACTAGAATTACTTTAGAAGACTTGACATCACCTAGGGTTGATATTAAAAACTTGAAGTAGTATTTACAAAACATAAAACACTTAAAACAACCTCCCACACGAGCTGGAACAACACAAAAATCAGCAACAACAAGAAGAACAAGAAACTTACTAGCGCCACGGGATTCCCGACATTTGATTTGTGTTGTTTGCCCTTTGTTTGGGTCTTGGATCATGAGAGAACCTTGAGAGACTGTTTTTAGGGTTATAAGGTCTGAATATACTGAAAAATAATGACTTAAAACGGGGTTGAGGTATCTTATATATATCCATATGTCTTAAACCGCCTATGTGGGCCCCATAGAGAGCTGCTTGGTGCATTCTCACGAAAATACGAATATCTCTCTATTCCAGATCGTATTGATGAACGGTTTAATGCGTTGGAAACTAGACTCATAGATCTTCAATTTGATAGGTAGATCACCCCATAATTCCAAGCACATTGGGAGAAAAATGCAGTAACATTTAACCTAAAGTTTAAGTAGAATTATAAACCTAAGTTGCGACAACTATTATCGACTTTTGTTTCATAACTCGCTTGACTTCAAGACTTATGATACGGATATTATATGATTCAAATACATTAAAACAAGACCTCTTGGGACAGTTAATCACCTCTAGTGTTACCCAAAAATACGGGTTACAACATCCTTGATTTGTTTAACTTCTAATACTTGTTAACTACTCTTATACACCCTTGTATCGTTTAAGACCAATAGGATTAACTTCTTATCATCTCAAAGATAATCTCTTCTTGGATTTACGTCGACTAACTTACGGCGTGATCTATGGTATGCGAATTTGGGTTGTAACACCCTCTCCCCCTTAGGAACATTCGTCCTCGAATGTAAGGGTTTATGGGGTGTCTAACTCATCGTGGATTCCGACGGAGATTTCCGGCTGAGTTTCCCCCATAAAATGGACACTAGCCAAACTTGCAAGCAGTTAAACCCAACCTATGGCCTTACAAGACTATACAAAGCATTATGGATATGTACATTATCTGCATATCACCATTTTGTATTAAAAAAAGAGTATTCACAAGCTATTGCTTACCTCATAGAGCCGTTTCACCTTATAATGCGTCCTTCTTTCCCCCGGCATCCTCGTTATCTTCATTCTGGAGTAGGTAAGGGTATTTAGACTTCATCTCCTCTTCTGTTTCCCATGTCATTTCTTCTATATTCTTGTTCCTCCATAATACTTTCACGGAAGCTACATCCTTTGTTCTCAGCTTGCGGACTTGTCGATCTAATATAGCCACTGGCACTTCATCATATGATAGATCCTTTGTAACTTGTACATCTTTGATAGGGACGACCCGAGAAGGGTCTCCAATACATTTCCTCAACATAGATACATGGAATACCGGGTGGACAAATTCCAATTCAGATGGCAATTCTAACTCGTAAGCAACCTGTCCAATTCGTCGAAGAATTTTGTACGGCCCAATATACCGCGGACTCAACTTACCCTTCTTCCCAAAACGCATAACACCCTTCATCGGTGAGATCTTCAGGAAAACCCAATCACCAACCTCAAATTCCAGATCACGACGTCGGACATCGGAATAAGACTTTTGCCTGCTTTGTGCCGTCCTCAGTCGCTCTTGTATCACTTTCACCTTCTCAATGGCTTGGTGAATCAAATCTGGCCCATATAATTCTGTCTCACCGACTTCGAACCATCCAACTGGTGATCTACATCTCCTCCCGTACAGTGCCTCATACGGGGCCATTTTAATACTGCAATGGTAGCTATTATTGTAGGCAAATTCTATAAGTGCCAGATGGCCATCCCAATTCCCCTTAAAATCTAGAACATATGCTCGTAGCATATCTTCAAGCGTTTGGATGGTACGTTCAGCCTGTCCGTCAGTCTGCGGATGGAATGCAGTGCTGAGATTTACTTGTGTGCCTAAACCCTTTTGAAAAGACCTCCAAAAGTTAGTCGTATATTGAGCTCCTCGGTCTGATATAATAAATACCGGCACACCATGAAGCCTAACAATCTCCTTGATATACAACTTCGCATAATCTGCAGACGTGTAAGTTGTCTTAACTGGTAGAAAATGGGCAGATTTTGTAAGTCGATCAACTATCACCCAGATGGAGTCAAACTTATGATAAGAGCGAGGTAATCCAATAATGAAGTCCATATTAATCACCTCCCATTTTCAGGTCGGAATATCTATATTTTGAATCAATCCACTGGGTTTTTGATGCTCGATCTTTAATTGTTGACAATTAGGACACTGGGCTACAAATTCTGCAATAGACTTTTTCATGTTATCCCACCAATACTGCTCCTTAACGTCATGATACATCTTTGTCGAGCCAGGATGGATAGAATATCGGGACTGATGAATCTCAATCATAATCTTCTCTCGCAGCCCTGCCACACTAGGCACACATAATCAGCCTGGTATCTCAGTGTCCCATCTCATCCGATCTTGAAAGCTGTAATCTTACACTGCTGAATTCCCTCTCTCAATCTTACTAAGGTAGGATCTTCATTTTGCCGTGCTTTTACCTCGGCTACCAAAGATGATTCTGCTGTATTCTATACAGTAACACCTCCGTCATCAGAGTCCAACAATCTGATTCTCATATTGGCCAGCTGGTGAAGCTCTTTGGTCAACCCTTGTCTACCTGCCTCAATATGTATTAAGCTTCCCATTGACTTACGGCTGAGAACGTCTGCCACAACATTGGCTTTACCGGGATGGTACAATATCTCGACGTCGTAGTTTTTCAGTAATTCAAGCCACCTACGCTGCCTCAAATTTAACTCCTTCTGCTTGAAGATGTATTGTAAACTCTTGTGATCTGTGTAGATGTCAACATGGACGCCGTATAAGTAGTGTCGCCATATCTTCAAAGCATATATTACTGCAGCCAATTCCAAATCATGAGTCGGGTAATTCTTTTCATGCTTCTTTAATTGTCTTGATGCATAAGAAATCACCTTCCCACGTTGCATCAATACGCACCCCAAACCTATACCTGAGGCATCACAATATACCACATAACCTTCTGTTCCTTCTGGGAGAGTGAGCACTGACGCGGATGTCAATCGATTCTTTAGCTCCTGAAAACTGTGTTCACAAGCATCAGACCACTGGAACTTGGTAGTTTTCTGTGTTAACTTAGTCAATGGTGCTGATATAGAGGAAAACCCTTCTACAAACAGCCTATAATATCCTGCTAGCCCCAGGAATCTGCGGACTTCTGACGGTGTTGTAGGTCTCGGCCAATTCTTCACTGCATCGATCTTCTGAGTGTCGACACTAATACCCTCACCAGATATCACATGGCCAAGGAATGCTACTGAGTTCAGCAAGAATTCACATTTAGAGAGCTTAGCATACAACTTATGATCCTGAAGGGTCTGGGCATAAGCCTGAATACGGGAAATATCCATGCCCTCTACCAAAGAGGCTGTTGTGCACTCATTTATCAGATGTGGTCCCAACCCGTTCACGAACAGGTGCACCCTATCACTCATCTCGGCCACCATATGGGGAGTATACCTTGCTAAAGAATCAAACTGTATACTATACTCTCGTACACTCATATTACCCTATCGAAGGTTCAAGAACTTATCAGCTGTAGCTCGTCGTATCTCAGCTGGCAAGTAGTGACGAAGAAAGGCCTCAGAAAATTCCTTCCACACGGCTAGAGGAGCGTTCGGACCCCTAGATCTCTCCCAACTATCATACCATAAAATCGCTAAATCCCGTAACCGATAAGTAGCCAACTCTACTGCCTCCGTATCACTAGCATGCATAACCCGCAATGTACAATGAACCTGATCAATAAATGTTTGCGGGTCCTCCTTGGGGTCTGATCTGGTAAACACTGGAGGGTCTAGATTAATAAAATCACAAACTCTCGCACTAACCGGTTTATCAGCAGCACCGGTATTCTGCCTCTAAGCCTGAGCAGCTACCAAGCTAGTCAACAACTGCACCGCACTACGCATATCGTGGTCTGTAGTGCCAGACGGGGGAACTGGATGTACTGGGTGCTTCCTAATATCCTCTGGAGGAGATAGAGAGGTATGAGACGACATCTCACTCTGAGGCTCACTTTGGCCTGCTATGGCTAGAGGCACCTGAATGTTACCCTCTCCCACAACTGTATTAAGTCGTTTACTAATCGCTTGCTTCCTTAGTCGATCGCTAAAAGAAAACAAGGTGAATATTAGATATGAACACTTACGACTCAACTCTATGCACGATCTAGATTCAGGAAGAAGGTAACAACCCTAGATGTCACGTAGCCTCCTGATTAAAAATGTGGCGCGCTACACATCCATAATCAAAACTCTACTAGACACAGCTCATAGACAACCCCTAGGACAGACTTGCTCTAATACCAAGTTTGTCACGACCCAACTGGAGGGTCATGACTAGCACCCGGGCCATACTTGCCGAGCACCAACGTACATTTTATCTAACCTTCCTTATTATCTTTAAGGGCCGACAAGATCAATATAAATGGTAGACATGGATCATGAACATCCAACAATGAAAGATAATGTCATGAACATACATAACATGGGACGACAAGACTGTCAAGAAACTATATATAAGGTACGAGCTACCATGAGTCGACACCTGTCTATGAGCCTCTAAAGGAACATAAGTTCTACAACATTGCCGGAATAGGGCCCCGACATACCCATAATGTCTATAACAAAAATGCAAACCAAGACCACGGCAAGTCCGGAGAAGGGATCTCGCCAATAACCGCTGAACTGGACAGCCTACTGTGGTGGGGGAGCTGCGTCTACCCGTCTATCAGGACCTGCAACACGACATGCAGCGTCCACAAATAAAAGGGACGTCAGTACAAATAAAGTACTGAGTATGTAAGGCAGGAAAGCATAAGTAAGAACAGTAATGTAAACAGGGATAGGGAATATACAACCTGTGACATCTGGGTACCTCTGAGGGCTACTGACATGAAACACATGATACATACATATATATACATAAACTTTTAAAACATACGCCTTTGTGGGCATCACCATCATCATATCGTACCCGGCCATAATAGGCTCGGTAAAACGTACCCGGCCATCATAGGGCTCGGTAGAATCATACTCGGCCACATGGAGCTCGGTAAAACTCAACTGATCAGTGGTTGCACAATAGGTGCCGTACCCGGCCGACTATAGTGCGGCTCTGTAGAGTAAAATAGATACATATATATGATGCATGCTGGACTCATTGGAATCACATTTTGAACCTTTCGGAGTGATGTAAGGTCGGTATCCTTCGTACACGTTATTAGAATTAACTCTTCATCAAGAATCTTATAAGAATCAGGAACTACCAACAATATTGAAAATATAAGAATAAAAGAAGTAACATCAATATCAATCGTTTCATAAGAAGGGCGGCAATGTAAGTACTGCTAGCTTCTAAGAGTAGAGTATCTTTGGGAGCTCGTTCATTACATTATGTACAATCGGAGTTGTGCAAAAGAATGAAGGGGATAGCCTCACATACCTTGTATATACTGCCCAACCTCAACCTATGCAAATGTCACGATTCCTTAGTCTACAATAAGAGAAATGACACTATCATTATCGTTTAAGCGTCGTAACTATTATGTATCGACCGCAACCTATTTTACGATGAAAGGGACAACACCTCCCCTATTTATATGACTTCACACAAGTCAATACAATCACCAAACAGCCCAACCAACATCATTAATAATCATATTGAGCCTCCCAAAATAGTCCACCAACCAACAACATTACTACCAAGCCTTTCGATATATATTTCACAAGTTCTAGCTTCAACGACTTAGTCGCAACTTGGATAATCTTAAATATATATATAGAGTAAGAGGTTCCTTACCTTTAAACAGAAATAACAACTCCAATTTGACCTTAATTTTCCACGAAATATCTCTCCAATTCTGCCACAAGAACAAGGAAGCGAAACTAGCAATCAATTCGGGTTTTTCGGCACTAGAATTACTTTAGAAGACTTGAAATCACCTAGGGTTGATATTAAAAACTTGAAGGAGTATTTACAGAACATAAAACACTTAAAAAAACCTCCCACACGAGCTGGAACAACACAAAAATCAGCAACAACAAGAAGAACAAGAAACTTACTAGCGCCACGGGATTCCCGACATTTGATTTGTGTTGTTTGCCCTTTGTTTGGGTCTTGGATCATGAGAGAACCTTGAGAGACTGTTTTTAGGGTTATAAGGTCTGAATATACTGAAAAATAATGACTTAAAACGGGGTTGAGGTATCTTATATATGTCCATATGTCTTAAACCGCCTTTGTGAGCCCCATAGAGAGCTGCTTGGCGCACTCTCACGAAAACGCGAATATCTCTCTATTTTGAGATCATATCGATGAACGGTTTAATGCGTTGGAAACTAGAATTATAGATCTTCAATTTGATAGGTATATCACCCCATAATTCCAAGCACATTGGGAGAAAAATGCATTAATATTTAACCTAAAGTTTAAGTAAAATTATAAACCTAAGTTGCGACAACTTTTATCGACTTTTGTTTCATAACTCGCTTGACTTCAAGACTTATGATACGGATATTATATGATTCAAATATATTAAAACAAGACCTCTTGGGACAGTTAATCACCTCTAGTGTTACCCGAAAATATGGGTTACAACATCCTTGATTCGTTTAACTTCTAATACTTGTTAACCACTCTTATACACCCTTGTATCGTTTAAGACTAATATGATTAACTTCTTATCATCTCAAAGATAATCTCTTCTTGGATTTACATCGACTAACTTACGACGTGATCAATGGTATGCGAATTTGGGTTGTAACAGAGTTTTACCATATGGATTGGCGTAAGTATTCTCTACTCGATTTTAATTATATTTTATGAATCTATCCTCATTTTGGCAGTTAGTCGATGGTTTCAAAAGAGAAATTGGGGTTTTGGTCCAAAGTTTCATAGAGTGAATTTTTGACTTTTGAACATCGATTTAGAGTCAGATTTGAATAAAACTAGTAGGGTTGGACTCGTAATTGAATGGGTTGTCGAATTTTGTGAGTTTTATCGGGTTCCGAGGTGCAGTCCCGGGTTTGACTTTTTGGTTGACTTTGGGCTTTTGATTAAAGATTCGACCTTTATCAATTGGGTTTGTTTCCTTTGGTATTATTTGATGTTCTTGAGTTGCTTTTGGTTAGTTTCGAGCCATTTAGAGGTCGGTAGCGTGGGATGGCATTTTTGGAGCATTATTTGGCTTGCTCGGTATTGGATTTGGCTTGTTCAAGGTAAGTAACACTTCTAAACTTGGTGCTGAGGGTATGAACCCGTGAATATACATGATATGTGTTTGGTATAGTGAGGCCGAGGGCCTGTTTGTGAGTGATATTTATGGGATCGGGCTGCACGCCGCATCAGGCTTTATTGATTCATGCCATGATTGCCTTATTATAGTGCTTGGGCTGGATATGCCCCTCCAGAGTCTGCACACCCCGTGTGAGAGCGGTTTATATTGATTCACGATGGGATCAGGCTGCGCTCCGCAACATGATTTATTAGCGTTTGGGCTGGATTTGCCATGTACAGTGCTGAGTGACTGCGTGTGTTGAGTGATTGAGCGTGATGAGTGGGAGTGTGAGACAATGAGATTGAATACTCTGAGAGTGTGAGTACATGAGTTCAATGACATGCATACTTGACATACAGGCATATAGATGCATTTCCTCATGCTACCCGGTTTTGGTGACATTCATGATTTCACGTGCACATTGACATATAGGCATAGAGAAGTAATTTCCTCATGCTATATGATAATGAAACATCTTATTTATTGTTGAAAGTTTTTTGAAAAAATCATAGTTTCATGATATACTCACATTTTGGTGATTTTGGTGAAAGATTTGCATTCTTACTGTTATACCTGAAAAGCATGCCTATTTTCCGTAATCGTGGACAAGCTGAGCATCATATCTTTGAGTTATTACTTGTACTACTTTATTTATATTGTTACGAGTTGTTCATGGCTATTGGTGTTGGACTCTGACCATTGTCCATTCTCGTCACTACTTTCAACCTAAGGTTAGGTTTGTTATTTATTGAGTACACATGGTCGGTTGTACTCATCCTACACTTCTGCACCTTGCGTGCAGATTTTGGTTGCTGATGTTTCTGTGTATGGTGGGAGCTGGCATTGAAGATGTACTTGCATTCCAGTCATAGCTGCCTCTTATTCTTGGTAGCTTTAGAATTATTAATCTGTTCATGTATATTTCAAATTGATGATGTAGTTATTTCGTACCAGCTTTGTAAACTCTAAATCATAGAAGCTCATGATTTGTAGTACCAGTTCTTGGGAATTCTTTGTATAGAAGTTCAATTATATTAACTTATTTCTCTTAGTAAATCTCATTGGTATTGCATTTTTGTTAAATTGGCTTACCTAGCGGGTTGGGTTAGGTGCCATCACGTCTAATTGAATTTTGGGCCATGACAAGTTGGTATCAGAGCTCTAGGTTCATAGGTTCTACGAGTCATGAGCAAGTGTCTAGTAGAGTCTTGCGGATCGGTATGATGACGTCCATATCTGTCTTCGAGAGGCTACAGGGCATTTAGGATAAACTTTTCATCTTTCTTTCTTTATCGTGCGACATTGATTCAGCTTGAAATGTATAACTTTTAATTCCTTCCACTCACTCGTATGCGTATATGAGCGCTCGATATCAGCTGTGCATTGACGACTTATGATTCCATGGTTGAGGTGTGAGATCTGATTTCTGTGTGCTGATGATGGGCCAGTTTGGAGGACTTGAGGCCGAGTTTTGACTGTAGCCTGAGCACGACGATTTCGGTTGTTTGAGCATATGCTTTTGGACTTATATGTCTGGTAGTGTCCCTATGAGTGAAATTTGTGGCTCGATGAGTGGTTGGATGGATATATGATGAGTAAGATGTGACTGCAGGAAGTGTTCAGATGGTTTGAATGTGACGAAAAGAGTTTGCTTGAGATTAAAAAAGGACTATCGGGTGCTTCATTTCTGTGTTGATGTGACGTATTGATAACAACACGATAGGGGATTCAAGAATTAGTAAAGAAAAATAAGAAAAATCAAGAAATATGCGGAAGCTAAAAGAAAATAAAGAAACAAAAAAGAAGACAGAAATTAAAGATAGATTGAATTCAAGAAAGAGTTTCTTGAATTTAAGAAGTCTATTCTTGAAGTTGAATCCTAACAACAACAATTAGCTAACGAAGAACTAATCGCCTTTGGTAGAGACTTAAAAACAAGAGATAGATTGTGAAATCCGACCCTTTAGAATAACAAGAAAAATAATAAGCCTAAACTTATCACCTTTCTTGAATACCTAGAAGTGATCTAAGATTTCGAAGAATTCATCTTACCACCTTAAGTTGAGTCTTGAAGGTTGAAGAATAAATCCAAGAGTAGCCACACACAAGAGTGCAAGAAAAGTCTCACAATTTTTATTGATATTGTCTATAATAATCTAAAATCTAAAAACAAAGAAGACACCCCTTTATATATAGAGGGGGTCACGAAATTCCTTCCTAAAAACAAGGAAATAAAGTCCTAAACTACTTTGGATAATAAGTCCAAATACCTTAGGAAAAGGAAAAACACTAGGAAACAAAAACCAAGTCAATCGTGGAAAGTAACTCCAACAATCTTAGGAAAAGGAAAACATAACCTTAACTACCTAGGAAAGCAATAAATTCAGTACCAAAATATATGGAAATAAGTTATAACCAATCTAGGATAGAATCTTGAAAGTCTCAAACCAATCATGGATAGGATCTTGGAAATCTTGAAGGCAACTTGCAAGTAACTTGGCGGCACCAACTTGTACCCAACTTCTATCACGCCTATTGAACGTTTCTTGGGAAGCAAGTAAGTCCTTTTTATGTTATAAAAATATGATTTCATGTAGGACTTATTGGGCTGAAAGTTTGGACACATTTTAGGTGCCAAATAGGTCCAACATTGCCCTAATTTGGACCTTCTTCAGAGGATGTCTCTTGGAATCTAATCCACCTCTTCTTGGACATGAATTTGGACCATAAAATAATTATAACACCTAGACAACTCATATTCTTTATCCTTGAGCTCTTCCTCCTAACTAATAATTTCTTTATTCACTCCTGAAGTCAAATGACCTTGTTTTGCAACCTTTTAGCTTGAGATCTTGTTAAAGGCCCTCTTTGAAATTCTAAAGCTTCATCCTTATTCTTGAATAGAGTTGAGCTTCCTAGGATGCTATCATTCCCCTCTTCTTGAAGAAAATTCGTCCACGAATTTTGACCTTGCAAGAAAAAGAAGACAACCACTAGTAAATGGCATCCACTAATCTGAAAAAATGGTAGGAATAAAACAAGATAGTGACCATGTGTCCACTTAATCCAGTTAAGCCTAATAGGTGTAAATACTCCTTTATAAAGCATATGGACATCATCATCCCAATAAAATTTATGCCTACTTAGAGTTGTCCAATAAAAACCTCTCTTAGATGCACTATGTAATAAAATTTGCAATGCGATCTTGTCAATAAGGTAGTCCAAACATGTGCATGCTAAAGAAATTATAAAATATTGGTCATGCATCTATTTAACACAAGTATCTCTGCCACATGTATCAAATAAGACACTTTTATGATATAGCCAAATATCAATTACAAATCCCATGGATTCTTCTACATCTAAGCTATTCAAAGAAGTACATAAATTCTCAAGAAGGTTAGAAGAACCCATAATTCCCAAAATAAAAGTTTAAATACATTCAAGCTCATGATTATAACTCTCCCTAATAATATCCCCAACATCAATGGATTCAAAACAATTGCTCAAGCTATCATAGAAAGAGTCATAGATAGGTTCATGAAAACGTATTTGATCACTAGCGTCACAACAATCATACATATCTTCATTACTAGTAGAAAACACTTTTACAAGATCACAATCAACATGACTTGAAGAATGACTCCCCATCACACAACAAAAATCATATTCTAGCAATTTATCGCATGAAAACTCATTAGACACTTGAATAAGAGAAGAAGAAATATTTAACTCATTCGCAAGCCTTTTCTCATAAATTTCATGTCTCTTTCCAACAAGTTGGAATATATAATCATCTATGTTATACTCAATTTCAAAAGGAAAAAAATTACTTTTGCACTTGAACTTAGATATTACAGTTAATGACTTGATATGCATCAAAATATCATCATCCACAAAAATAATAAAGTCACCAACATAAGAATTAAGAGCATAGTTCATTACCTCCAAAAATACCTTAGGTGTTCTAGAAAGGCCTAGAATGTGAATAAACCAATTGTAAATACCATACTTGGACTTATTTACTAATGGAACAATATCACCTTGTATTCTTTATGCAATGATTCCATCTTAGCAATGGCTTTAGGAAATTCCATGTCATAAACCTGTAAATAAGAATTAAAATAGTCAAAAGGTTCAATAACAAAGAATTTAACCAAGCTTTTATCTTCCACCATCCAATAAGAATTGATTTAGCCTAATTCATGTTGGAATCCAATTGGATCCTTTGCCACTATTTCTCGCGCCTCACCTCCCCTTTCAAAAGGTCTTTCGACACATGGCTGCACAAAATCACAAGAACTACAATAAGAATGAGTTAATGGGTTAGGAAGTAAAGAAATTTTGTTCTTGCTTACACTCTCTTTGGCTTTTATCACAAAATTAATTTTTTCCTCACCCTTAGCCTCTTTTCTCTCACTAAAGATTTTTTTTTTCTTCACTCAAACCCTCTTGCTTTTTCTCTCTCTATCTCATAGACTTTTGTTATCTCATTTCCTTCTCTCTTTTCTTTTCCTTCAAGCTCACTCTTTTTCTCACTTGACATCCCATTCTCTTCACTCAACACAACCTCTCCTTTTTCCTCTCTTGGGATGTCGACATGCACTCCCTTACTCCTCTCATTATTTTATCTCTCATATTTTTTCATATTCTCTTTAACAGTCTTTTGATCTTAATAAATTTATGAGGGAGTCAAAGGTCCAAGAATAAGTTTCTTCCCGTTAACCTCAAAAGAGTATCTATTTTTTTTCATGCTATATGAAGATCTTCTATAGAAATACTATGGCTTTCCCAACAAGATATGATAATTATTTATGGGAATCACGTCACACCAAATTACATCCTCGTACCTATCAATTGAGAATAGTAATAACACTCTTTTATCTACCTTTACCCCTCTTAATATGTAGGGTTCAATATGATCAACACAAGGCAAGTTCAATTTCTCAACCATATATGTGCTAATTGAGTTATAGCAAAACTCTTTGTCAATTCTAAGGGCACAAATCGCAGACATCACTTTAGCTCTTGTTTGAAAAATAATTTTATCATTGTCTTCCTTGCACTCGGTCTGCAAGTTCGACTTTTCAAGTTGTTGAGTCATAGCTCGCCTCCTCTCTTACCCTTTTTCACTCAAAGTAACTCTTGGTCGTTAATCTTTAGATTTATTAATAAACCTAACAAGTCACAACCCGCAGTGATAAGAATAAGGAGTTAGAAAAAGAAAGAAAAGTGAATGACCAAACCTAGGAAGAATAGGAATTGGTTAGTAGGAAAAAAGAAGAAAGAAAAAAAAAGAATTTAGGAAATCCAAAACCCACAAGAATAAGGAAAGAAGTTTTTTTTTAATCTTCAAGAACAAGGATCCCCTCTTCTTGTTTCCTTTCTTGACTTGGAAACTAAATAATACTTTAATTCTAAAAATAATAATGAGCAATAACACTTTTTTTTGTTTTTTTTTGCTCAAGAACCTCCCAAGATTATCAAGATTGAAATCTTAATTAACCTATGCTCTGATACCAATTGATAACAACACGATAGGGGATTCAAATTAGTAAAGAAAAATAAGAAAAATCAAGGAATATGCTGAAGCTAAAAGAAAATAAAGAAACAAAAAAGAAGACAGAAATTAAAGATAGATTAAATTCAAGAAAGAGTTTCTTGAATTCAAGAAGTCTATTCTTGAAGTTGAATCCTAACAACAACAATTAGCTAACAAAGAAATAATTACCTTTGGTAGAGACTTAAAAACAAGAGATAGATTGTGAAACCCGACCCTTTAGAATAACAAGAACAACAAGAAGCCTAAACTTATCATCTTTCTTGAATACCTAGAAGTGATCTAAGATTTCGAAAAGGTTTTAATCTTAACACCTTAAGTTGAGACTTGAAGAATAAATCCAAGAGTAGCCACACACAAGAGTGCAAGAAAAATCTCACAATTGTTATTGATATTGTCTATAATAATCTAAAATCTAAACACAAAGAAGACACCCTTTTAGATAGAGAGGGGGTCACGAAATTCCTTCCTAAAAACAAGGAAATAAAGTCATAAACTACTTTGGATAACAAGTCCAAATACCTTGGGAAAAGAAAAATACTAGGAAACAAAAACCAAGTCAATCTTGGAAAGTAACTCCAACAATCTTAGGAAAAGGAAAACATAACCTTAACTACCTAGGAAAGCAATAAATTTAGTACCAAAATATATGGAAATAAGTTAAAACCAATCTAGGATAGAATCTTGAAAGTCCCAAATCAATCATGGATAGGATCTTGGAAATCTTGGAAATCTTGAAGGCAACTTGCAAGTAACTTGGCACCAACTTGTACCCAACTTCTATCACGCCTATTGAACCTTTCTTGGGAAGCAAGTAAGTCCTTTTTATGTTATAAAAACGTGGCTTCATGTAGGACTTATTGGGCTGAAAGTTTGGACACATTTTAGGTGCCTAATAGGTCCAACATTGGCCTAATTTAGACATTCTTTAGAGGATGTCTCTTGGGATCTAATCCACCTCTTCTTGGACATGAATTTGGACCATAAAATAATTATAACACGTAGACAAATCATAATACCTAGACACATAGACAATTATGTCACAACCCAATTTCCCCTCTAGGCAAGCCTAACATTTACTCAATAACAATAATAGATAACATCTAACAACCTTAGAAATAGAATTCTATATTAAATTTACAATTCTCAAAATCGGTAGTACAAGTCATAAGCCCTTCTAGGAGAAGTTTTACATAATAAATACGTCACTGTTCCGAAATAAGAGGAAACAATGGAAATAAATACAATAAAAGGTTACTTCGGAGCCTGTGAACGCCCAACAGGTGTACCTTGAAGTCTCCAACCTCACCGAGCATAAATCTCAAACCAACTTGATACAAAGTACCTGGCTCTGCACAAACAAAAGTGCAGAAGCGTAGCATGAGTACACCACTATGGTACCCAGTAAGTATCAAGCCTAACCTCGGTAGAGTAGTGACGAGGCCAGGTCAAGACACTCACTGAACATCTAAACCTGTGCAGGATATGACATAAAGCTAACAAGAAAGGAATATTCAAGAAATGTCAATAGCAGTAGAAATCAAATTACAAACAACAGTAACGATAAGGGAAACACGAATGGCAACGTGAATAATCAAATAATTGTGCGACAACATAGCTAGATACAGACAAGGGTTAATGTACTCAAGTAGGGAAAATGATGTTAACTCAACCAATCAAGTCATAACTAATACACGATCCCAATAATCTAAATTTTCGAAATCTCATACCATAAATCACATCCTTCAAACCTTTATCACGCACGGCACCTTGTGCCCACATCTTTCCATCTCATTTTACACGACAAACTCCACGTGCTACACAATATATAATATTCATGACAAATGCTAAATAGGATGTTCAAGAGATGTTATGTATATGTCGAAAAGTAAAACTACGACTTCTGAACAAGTATGAAGTCAATGAGAAAATGAGTTTATTTGGAAATCATTTGGTTAATGAAAATAACCTCTTTCAAATGAATGCAACCCCGGATAAGCTACTGAATTTAATATTAAATTTATTGAATTACAATATAATAACAATTCCTTTTAAAGTAAAATAAAACCTTAGACAGGCCAAGGAGGTTAAGTTGAGGAATCAATTGAAGTAAAATATGATAACTAGTAGAAATGATAAGTATCGAAATAAACGGCGGGTCCTAACCTAAAAGTCACACAAGACAGCGTGATATTAATTATTTTATTTATTTAAAATCACTATTTTACTAACAACTCAGCAGGAGAGGATGCAATGATTCAATGTAGTAAATTCACCTAGAAAATCAATTTACCAGAATAATAGTATTAGGAAAAAGAACTCAGGAAATGACGGCAAGGCGCTAAGTCAACGACAATAACTCAAATCCTCGGAAAAATAGTAAAGAACCTGGAATACAAATTCTCTGAATCATGTACGAAAGAACCGAACCAATGCGACAAAGAGGGAAATACAAAGCACAAAGTATATTGCGGCGCGCGACCCGATCCCATCATATAATATCATTATCATAATTCACCGTTATTCCACCGTATCAATTCACCCTTATTTCACCTGTTGCGGCGTGCAACCTGATCCCACCGTACAGTATCAATATCATGCCAATACACAAACATATGTTGCGGCGCGCAACCTGATCTCATCATATAATATCAATATCATAATTCACCCTTATTTCCTCATAACAGTCCACCCTTATTTCACATGTTGCGGCGTGCAACCCGATCCCACCATATAATAGCAATATCATAATATAAATATCCTCCCTTATTTCACCACCTCCTTTATTTCACCTGTTGCGGCGTGTAACCCGATCCCCCCTTACAATAATTCAAATCAACAATAACAATTCAATGACTTCATTTACAAGAATTTCTACAATCAAGGGTATCAGTACCCAACGACAAAGAAACCACATAAAACCTGGAGGAACACAACAATTATACAAAAATGACATGGCAGATAAGGTACGTGGTAACTAAGTATGCAATCATAATAATTAAGACAGATAGCAGATAAGTGCAAGACATGGAACAATTCAACAGTTAAGCGGTAACAAGACTATGAAGACAGTAACTTCAACTATGGCATATAAGGCCAAATAACGAGTAAGGAGTACAGTAGGTGTCAACAATGTCAGATAAAGCATGTAAGAGTAGACTAACAACGAGATACCACATATTATAACAATTCAATTAAATGCATGAAAAGACATTAGACAACCTAAATTGGTCAAATACCACATATAGACCGTGTACCCACTCCTCACCATGCATACACGACTTTCACATAACAAGATAGCACAAATAACTCAATTTCTAAGGGGTGGTTTCCCCCAAACAAAGTTAGGCAAGACACTTACCTCAGAGAAGACAAACCGATACTCTAAATAAACTTCTCGGGTGAAATGACCTCCGAACAGTCCAAATCTAACAAAAATAACTTCAAAGCACAAATAAAACTCATAAGAAACTACTCCGGATCATAACGTCTAAATCTTTATCAAAATCTAAAAGTCGGTCCAAAAGTCGACCCCCGGACCCGCACCTCGGAACCCGGTAAATTTCACAAAACCCAAACACCCATTCTGATACGAGTTCAACCACACTAAAATTACCAAATTCCGATACCATTTCGTCCCTCAAATCATGATTTTTCATTTTAAAAATTTTCTTCAAAAATCACCATTTTCCTCAACTCAAAACACAATTTAAATGGTAAAAATAAAGATAAGATCATGGAATATATTAAATTCTAGGTGAAGAACACTTACCCAATCGATTTTCTTGAAAAACCCATGAATAATCGCTCAAAACTGAGCTCTACAAGTCAAAATATGATAAAATTGGCCTAACCTTAGATTTGGAAAACTTATATTCTGCCCAGGTCTGAAAGCATCGCGAACGCGGAGAAAGGCTCGCATTCGCGAAGAAGGAAAGTAAGGCTGTCCAGAAAACCCCTTCGCAAACATGAGGGAAGGAGTGCGAACACGAAGAACAAGGGACAGAACCTACGCAAACGCGAGACGGCGAACGCGAACGTGAAGAAGAAATATGAGGTTGCCAGGAAGAGCTTTGCGAACGCGGGTGTCTAATCGCGAACACGGTGGAGAGGAAAAGCAAACCTTTGTGAACGCGAGAGGTTGAACGCGAATGCATAGAAGGATCTCGAGTGGTCAGCAGAGACACTTTGCGAACGCAAAAGGAGCTTCGCGATCGTGAAGAAGAACACCAGAAAAACAGACCAGCAGTTCAAAAATAGGAGAAATTGACCCGTAGCCCACCCGGAACACACCCGAGGCCCCCGGGACCCTGTCTAAACATACCAACACGTTCCATAACCTAACACGGGCTCGCTCGGGGGTCTCATATCATATCAAACAACGTCGAAACTAGGAATCACACCATGAATCGAACTTATGAACTTTCAAATCTTCCAACTTCTAAAACTCGTGCCGAAACCTCTCAAATCAACCCGGAATGACATTAAATTTTGTAGGAAAGTCCCAAATAACATAATGGAGTTGTTCCAACTCTCGGAATCGCATTCCGACCTTGATATCAAAAAGTCCACTTCTAGTCAAAATCTCCGAAAATTCGACTTTCGCCATTTCAAGACTAAATCAGCTACAGACCTCAAATTCACCGTCCAAACACGCTCCTAAGACCAAAATCACCCAACAGAGATAACGGAACCGCCAGAACTTCATTCTGGAGTCGTCTTCACACAGTTCTATCTACGGTAAAAAATCCTAAGACTTAAGCTTCCGTTTTAGGGACTAAGTGTCCCAAATCACTCCGAATCATCCGGTAACTAAATTCAACCCCGCACGCAAGTTAATACACATAATATGAAGCTGTTCAAAACCTTATACTGCCGAATGGAACTTAAAATCTTAAAACGATCGGTCGGGTCGTTACATCCTTCTCCCCTTAAACATACGTTCATCCTCGAACGTGCCCGGAGTCATTCCAAAGCCCTCAAATCACTGCATGAGCTCACCATACATACACTCGAGGGTGATTCCCCATCACCCAAACCTATGTAGGCCTGACAACTCCACTTAACTAAAGACCTCACTTCATCCTTAGTCCTCAACTCAAGACAGAACCCAACCCTTAACATCTAAAACTCCTCATAGGATCCGAATCTCGCATCATCACGTTGTACAAACTTGAACAAGATGAATCAAGCCACAATTTCAACCCAGGGCACGATCACATGATGTTCCACACAACTTAACTGACCATAGCAATATCCTCCGACCATCATACATGTACAATAATAGTCTGGATGCCGGCGATATGCTTCTTATTAAATAAAACCTCGTTCTGGACCACCACGACGCTGACCAAGATACAAGAAACATGCAGAAATTCGCAACCACCCATGAAAGAAGCAAGCCAAGAAACTCTCCCGTCCCTCAAGAGCCATTGCCCAGATCTGAGCGGAAATAACATTATCTTTCCAACCACTCCTCACCCCCAATACGATAGTACAAATCTTAGGTCTAAGAACCCCTTCTCAGCCAATACCATCAACCCAGCTAACAACTCATCGCGGGACCACACAGATTCTCACAAAACAAGGTCCATAAACCAAACAGGCAATAACCCAGACATGTAGAAAAATAGAAGGAAAGCAAGGTACAAGGATTATCTAACAAGTGCAACAGATATAATGACAAAGTACAGTTTCATCAACTTATCCCACAGAAGGAAAACATAACACAATATAAACACAAGGAAAGGGTATCTCACATAACTTCTGATGCGGGGTGCAGTCCGACCCAAAATATATCAATCCACATAGGGATACTCGTCGAGCCAAAATGCTCGGGTTCACTGATCACATGAATGCTGATATCCAACACAATAGGGTGCACAAGTATACTGTGGGAAATGAATAGAAATAGAACAACGTGGAGTAAAACAAGCACAACTAAGGTGCAATGAGCAAATCCACATCACGAGGGCCATCTTGCCCACATCGCCATAAGGCCCGAACGGAATTACACATGCGTAGAGAATAATTATACAACCTCACAGCATAAGAGAGTAGCACATAACATAGGCTAGAGGCACAAATAATATCCATAATGCCCGGTAGCATAACCATGATATCAACTTCACAAGAGTACCCAAACCTGATCCGATATAAAGTACACATTCTCGTTGGGCTTTCAAATAGCCCCCAAACCAAATCCTGATCATTCCCAAATAGGTAAATATCCCTCCATAAGTCCATAGCCACCTACCGACAACTTATGCCATTAGTTATCCCATTCTCAACATTTCCTCACAAGTCGCAAACAAGAAATAGTCCGCATATGAGGACATCCAGCCCCAAAACCTCAGAAATACCATAGTTTCCATATCCGATCTCAACTACGCTACCAGAATGGTTGATACATCACTCACACCCCATCATCTTACTGAAGCACCCATGTAGATTTACCGGCCGCGTAACAAAACCTGAACCTCAAGAAGCCTCAAAACCCAGAAATTACCATGCTACCAGCCGCACACCCGCAAATCAAAACTCAAGGTTCCTTCCTAAAATGTACGCTCTTCACATATGATACCCAACAATGCTAACATTTTATTAACTTTCGATACCCATCCGGGAGAAAACCATCATGTACAACATATTTCTTATGCCCATAGTAGACAGCCGACTCAAGCCGTGGCCGAAACCATCTAGAACTCTCTGAGACCCGCCCATACACAACTAAGCCATGGGGACTGCATCTTCCCAAACTCAACCGAGTCACACAAACTGTCCAACCCAAAAGTACTGCCACAGATGCCTATAGAGAATTCCCATTCAAAAAAGACCAATTACTTCCATTGCTATGCTGACCCATCACCATATAGCTGACCCATTTCTTCGAATACTCATCGACTTTCCTCTGGGGTAACACTTCTCTCTGTCGATACACAATGATCCCAACCAAAACCCAATGCAGAATATCCTAGCACGAACCACGTAGCCCAGAAGCTCATAAACCATTGTATTTCCTCTGAAGCACACCATAATGCCAAAACCATAATGCCCACACTGAATAGACCTCCTATGAATCTGAAGTTGTTTATCCGACTACCTTTGATACTGAAATGTAGATCCATTAATGACGCAGAAACACCGCAAGACCCAAAATTATCTCATGCAAGATCTTAGATCTCAATCATATGCAAAATTCGGGGAACCGTCCAATACCCTATATATATATACACATATCCGACCAAAACTGATGTAACACCTAACGCTTCTATCTGAATGCTGCTAGTGGACTCCCCCACTTGGCACGAAGCCATAGAAAACAACATCTGATGATCCACAAAACTAACATTCACAGCTCGTACAACACCAATCACAGGGTACTCTAATCATCTACTAAGCGCACGTCCATTCTCGTGACAGTCAAACTCGCTTCCTTCAGTGCCTTGAATGATAAAATGTACCTTCCACTAAGTAGAAATCCCATACGACCCACATAGTCTCCAATACCACCGACTATTCTCAAACCAACATCCACCTCGTGACCCTACCATGATCACGATGACTAGTTAGCCAATTAAACCTTCCCAAGCTCGTACTTATCAACCAGATGCCAGAACCCGCTGCACCTCCGCGTGAACAACTAAATAGTCTCTCAGTACCTCTACATCATCAGTCTAGATGACACATTGAGACAATGGTTGAGCATCCCTGGCCCTCTTGTAGCCCATCCACGTTATCACGAACCGTTGGGGCAGAGTTGATATCGAGTGCACAATATGATACATGAGTGGATGCGAAGGAACATAAGATATATGCTTCGAGCTGAATCAATGTCGCACGATAAGGAATGAAAGAGGTGGAATTTCCTAATAGTTTTAGTAGCCTCTCGAAGATAAGTACAGACGTCTCTGTACCGATCTGCAAGACTCTACTAAACCTTCTTATGACTCGTAGCACCTATGAACCTAGAGCTCTGATACCAGCTTGTCACGACCTAATTGCCCCTCCGTTGGGTATCGTGATCGTACCTAGTCTTAGGGACTAGGTAAGCCTAATATTTACTGAATAACAATAATAGATAACATCTAACAACCTTAGAAATGGAATTCGCTATTAAATTTACAATTCCCAAAACCGGTAGTAAAAGTCATAAGCCCTTCTAGGAGAAGTTTTACATAATGAATACGTCATTGTTCCAAAATAAGAGGAAACAATGGAAATAAATACAATAAAAGGTGACTTTGGAGCTTGCGAATGCCCAACAGGTGTACCTTGAAGTCTCCAGCCTCACCAAGCATAAATCTCAAACCAACTCGATCCAAAGTACCTGGCTTTGCACAAACAAATGTGCAGAAGCGTAGCATGAGTACACCACAGTGGTACCCAGTAAGTATCAAGCCTAATCTCGGTAGAGTAGTGACGAGGCCTGGTCAAGACACTCACTGAACATCTAAACCTATGCAAGATATGACATAAGCTAATAAGAAAGGAATATTCAAGAAATGTCAATAGCAGCAGAAATCAAATTACAAACAACAGTAACAATAAGGGAAACACGAATGGCAACGTGAATAATGAAATAATTGCGCGACAACATAGCTAGATACAGACAAGGGTAAATGTACTCAAGTAGGGGAAACGATGTCAACTCAACCAATCAATTCATTACTAATACACAATCCCAATAATCCAAATTTCCGAAATCTCATACCATAAATCACATCCTTCAAACCTTTAACACGCATGGCACCTTGTGCCCACACCTTTCCATCTTATTTTACACGACAAACTCCACGTGCTACACAATACATAATATTCGTGACAAATGCTAAATAGGATGTTCAAGAGACGTTATGTATATGTCGAAAAGTAAAGCTACGGCTTCTGAACCAAGTAGGAAGTCAATGAGAAAATGAGTTTATTTGGAAATTATTTGGTTAATGAAAGTAACCTCTTTCAGATATTAATTATTTTATTTATTTAAAATCACTATTTTACTAACAACTCAGCAGGAGAGGATGCAATGATTCAATGTAGTAAATTCACCTAGAAAATCAATTTACCAGAATAATAGTATTAGGAAAAAGAACTCAGGAAATGACGGCAAGGCGCTAAGTCAACGACAATAACTCAAATCCTTGGAAAAACAGTAAAGAACCGGGAATACAAATTCTTAGAATCCCGTACGAAAGAACCGAACCAATGCGACAAAGCAGGGAAATACAAAGCACAAAATATGTTGCGATGCGCGACCCGATACCACCATATAATATCATTATCATAATTCACCCTTATTCCACCATATCAATTCACCCTTATTTCATATGTTGCGTCGTGCAATCCGATATCACCATATAATATCAATATTATAATTCATCCTTATTCCCTCATAACAGTCCACCCTTATTTCACCTGTTGCGGCGTGCAACCCGATCCCACCATATAATAGCAATATCATAATATAAATATCCTCCCTTATTTCACCACCTCTCTTATTTCACCTGTTGTGGCATTCAACCTGATCCCCCCTTACAATAATTCAAATCAACAATAACAATTCAATGACTTCATTTATAAGAATTTCTACAATCAAGGGTATCAGTACCCAACGACAAAGAAACCACATAAAACCCGGAGGAACACAACAACTATACAAAAATGACAGGGTAGATAAGGTACGTGGTAATTAAGTATGCAATCATAACGATTAAGACAGATAGCAGATAAGTGCAAAACATGGAACAATTCAATAGTTAAGCGGTAACAAGACAATAAGGAAGACTGTAACTTCAACTGCGATATATAAGGCCAAATAACGAGTAAGGAATACAGTAGGTGACAACAATGTCAGATAAATCATGTAAGAGTAGACTAACAACGAGATAACACATATTATGACAATTCAATTAAAGGTATGAAAAGACATTAGACAACCTAAACCGGTCAAATACCACATATAGACCGTGTACCCACTCGTCACCTTGCGTACATGGCTTTCACATAACAAGATAGCACAATTAGCTCAATTTCTAAGGGGTGGTTTCGCCCACACAAAGTTTGGTAAGACACTTACCTCAGAAAAGACAAACCGATACTCTAAAATGAACTTCTCGGGTGAAATGACCTTCGGACGGTCCAAATTTGACAAAAATAACTTCAAAGCACAAATAAAACTCATAAGAAATTACTCCAGATCATAAAGTCTCAATTTTTATCAAAATCTAAAAATCAATCCAAAAGTCGACCCCCGAGTTCGCACCTCGGAACCCGACAAATTTTATAAAACCCAAACACCCATTCCGATACGCGTTCAACCATACTAAAATTACCAAATTCCACTACCATTTCGTCCCTCAAATCATGATTTTTCATTTTGAAAACTTTCTTAAAAAGTCACCATTTTCCTCAACTCAAAACACAATTTAAATGGTAATAATAAAGATAAAATCATGGAATATATTAAATTCTAGGTGAAGAACACTTACCTAATCGATTTTCTTGAAAAAATCACGAAGAAACGCTCAAAACCGAGCTCTACAAGTCAAAATATGATAAAAATGGCCTAACCCTCGATTTGGAAAACTTATATTCTACCCAGGTCTGAAAGCATCGTGAACACGGAGAGAGGCTCGCGTTCGCGAAGAAGGAAAGTAAGACTGCCCAGAAAAACCCTTCGCGAACGCGAGGGAAGGAGTGCGAATGCGAAGAACAAGGGACGGAACCTACGCGAACGCGAGACGGCGAACGCGAACGCGAACCTGAAGAGGAAATATGAGGGTGCCAAGAAGAGATTCGTGAACGCGGGTGTCTAATCGCGAACAAGGTGGAGGGAAAAAGCAAACCTTTGCGAACGCGAATGCGTAGAAGGATCTTGAGGTGGTCAGCAGAGACACTTCACGAATGCGAAAGGAGCTTAGCGATCGCGAAGAGGAACACCAGAAAAACAGACCAGTAGTTCAAAAATAGGAGAAATTAACCTATAGCACACCCGGAACACACCCGAAGCCCCCATCTAAACATACCAACAAGTTCCATAACATAACACGAACTCGCTCGGGGGTCTCAAATCATATCAAACAACGTCAAAACTACGAATCACACCATGAATCGTACTTATGAACTTTCAAATCTTCCAACTTCTAAAACCCGTGTCGAAACCTATCAAATCAACCCGGAATGACGTCAAATTTTGCAGGCAAGTTCCAAATAACATAAAAGAGCTGTTCCAACTCTCGGAATCGTATTTCAACCCCGATATCAAAAAGTCCACTTCCAGTCAAAATCTCCAAAAATTCGACTTTCTCCATTTCAAGCCTAAATCAGCTACAGACCTCAAATTCACCGTCCGGACATGCTCCTAAGTCCAAAATCACCCAACGGAGCTAACGAAACTGCCGAAACTTCATTCTGGAGTCGTCTTCACATAGTTCCATCTACGGTCAAAAATCCTAAGACTTAAGCTTCCGTTTTAGGGACTAAGTGTCCCCAATCACTTTGAATCATCCAATAACTGAATTTAACCCCGCATGCAATTCAATATACATAATATGAAGCTGTTCAATATCTTATGCTGCTGAACGGAACTTAAATTTTCAAAATGACCGGTCGGGTCGTTACATTGTCTATAATAATCTAAAATCTAAAAATAAAGAAGACACCCCTTTATATAGAGAGGGGGTCACGAAATTCCTTCCTAAAAACAAAAAAATAAAGTCCTAAACTACTTTGGACAACAACTCCAAATACCTTAGGAAAAGAAAAAATACTAGAAAACAAAAACCAAGTCAATCTTAGAAAGTAACTCTAACAATCTTAGAAAAAGGAAAACATAACCATAACTACCTAGGAAAGCAATAAATTCAGTACCAAAATATATGAAAATAAGTTAAAACTAATCTAGAATAGAATCTTGAAAGTCCCAAACCAATCATGGATAGGATCTTGGAAACCTGCTTGGTAGCAGGCTTGTGTGCGAGCTTGGTCCGGTTTCGATTCCTAAAGCCCACGGAGAAGGGTGTGGAGCCTCGCTTTCCATTGGAAATCTTGAAGGCAACTTGCAAGCAACTTGGCACTAACTTGTACCCAACTTCTATCATGCATGTTGAACCTTTCTTGGGAAGCAAGTAAGTCCTTTTTATGTTATAAAAATGTGGCTTCATGTAGGACTTATTGGGCTAAAAGTTTGGACATATTTTAGGTGCCAAATAGGTCCAACAGTGGCATGATTTGGACCTTCTTCAGAGGATGTCTCTTGGGATCTAATCCACCTCTTCTTGGACATGAATTTGGACCATAAAATAATTATAACACCTAGAAAACTCATATCCTTTATCTTTGAGCTCTTCCTCCTAACTAATAATTTCTTTATTCACTCCTGAAGTCTAATGACCTTGTGTTGCAATCTTTTTTCTTGAGATCTTGTTAAAGGCCCTCTTTGAGACTCTAAAGCTTCATCCTTATCCTTGAATAAAGTTGAGCTTCCTAGGATGCTATCACGTATAGTCTCGAGTTATGAGTATGTTGAAGGATCTTTCATGTTGTTTAATTCTAGAACGAAATAGATTTTCATGTCTTGTTACGAGTTCAGACTCTGGAAGATTAAATGATTGCGTAGTAGTTGTGCCTGTGAAAGGGTATAGAGAGATGTCAGTTTGAGGTTAAGTAGGTGGGTTATAACCTGCGGGGTTATCTACGGATGTGTAATCCTTATGATGTTGTGTGGAGGGTTTTATTTTTTACCAGTGGGTTATAGGTATTGCGATTTGAGTTTGGATTGGTTCAAAAAGTTGACCTGACTGTCACGAGGATGAATGAGTGCTTAACAGATGATTTGATGTACTGTATGATTTGTTTATAAGAGCTTATCGATTTAGTTGAATCTCACTGCAGTATTATGGCAGTAATAGAGTATGGGCATTGTGAGTTATCGAGTGTTTTGATCTATGGATTTGAGCCAAGTGGGGGAGTCTGTTATCGACTATTTGATTGCATGGTTACGTGTTGTGTTGGTTTCGATTTGAGGCATACTTGTGGATCGGTTATGACTTGTAGAGACTGGTTTTGAGGATGACTTAATCAAGGAAATTTCTAGATGCATTGTGTACTACCTGTTATGAATATATAGTAATCTTGGAATGATCCGGGTCTGTTGTTCATGGTAGATGTGATGTACTAAGAAAATGGATTCACTCGGTTGCTTAGAGGTATAGATTACTTCTTTAGGTGTTGTCATGCTGATGGAGCACAGGTCATTCGGCCCATTTGGGTGGTATAATTGACATTTGAGCAGAGTAGATAACTCGCGAGAAGGTTCTAATAGATTCAGGAGTTATATGTAGCAATTGGAATTTTCAGGATTAGTATATGGCTAGAATATGAGATTTACATTGGATGGTGTTGAGACTCGTGGTACTTCTATATCATTATGGATTCTACATTTCAGTATTAGGGAGGTGAAGGAAACAACTTTAGATTCAGAGAAAACCTCTTCAGAGTAGGTGTCTCGGTTGTGGTACTTTTGGGGTGCTTAAGAAGGAATACAATGACTTATGGGCCTTAGGGCAGTGTGGTTTTATGCTAGGGTCTCGTGTTTCGAGTTTGGGTTGAGGATCGTGGTATTATGGCGAGGAGAAGTATCAACTTGAAGGCAATTCAAAAGAAACTCAGAGAAGTAGGACAACTTGATAGTAGGTTGGATCACCACAGTAATGTATATGATCGGTTTGGGTACTTATGATGTGGTGAGTCTCTACAGGTGTTTTGTGGCAATGCTCTTGAGTTTTAACAACCTGCATGGCTTGGTTGAGTTAGAGGGATTCAGTTTCGATAGCTTGGTTATGTGCAAATAGATTCCAAAGTGTTCTCGATGGTTTCTACCACAGTTTGGGATATATATTTCCTACCGGTGTGAGGAGCATGTTGTGTATTGTGATTTTCTCCTAGATGGGATCAAATAGAAGGTTTCTAACTGATCGGGTATGTATTCTACTGGTGACTCAGAGTTGATTATGAGATTTTCACACTTTTCATATGATGGCATGATGGATGCGGTGTGTTTTGGGGGATTGAGATTTGCGTGTGCAAGGTCATAATTTAGTTTTGAAGGGAAGGTCATGAATCTTGAACAATATAGATGGTTTTAGATGTTTAGATGAATGCTACTACTACTTGGCATTGCTTGAGAAGGGTGCGCATTTCAGAAGGTGCACTGAGTTTTGACTTACAGATGCTTCATTGGCATTGCAGTACTCGTCTGGCTGATCGACTATTGATATTCAAATTTTTGCTATATGGAACGGAAGAATTATAGAAGTACTTCTCGTGGGATGATCGTGTATGAGAGATGTATTAGAAATTCGACCGTTGGAGTTGGGATCAACTATGGTGATTTATGTGTTCTATGCATTTGGAGACTGGGAGTTCTCAGAAGCAGATTGTTTCGTGGTTGTGGACCGTGGAGATGTGGCCAAAGTTAGCTAGATGATAGTATATGTTATGGTTAGGTCATTGTGGACTTTCGGAGGGTTAACTATCTATTTGTGGATGACCAGGGTTGACCTGGGGACTCATTGGTAGGCCTAATGAGGATGTGTATTCTACACCGGGTCGAATTGGTTGGCTCTGTCCTGCTATTATTGAGGGATGTGCCATTCGGTTAGAATTGATCTCATTCGTATATGGTATGTTCTATGTATTACTCTTCTATTCTACGAGGGGTTATGATTTGTTGGTTATATGCACACATGGTGTCGTTCTGTTTGGGCCTTGTATCGGAATCCGAGCGAGATGGTGATTGGGGTGTGGAATGGTCGATTGCGCCTTGGTTATGGCCTTTTTTCAGTTGTGATATATTGTGTTGTTTGCTTCTCCATGGTTATGGTTATGCACTTGTATACTTGGTGTCGAATTGCTTATGGTTGTTGATTTTGAGCATTGGGGCTCGAGGTATTTTATATGGATCGGTGTTTGGATGGGTCACGTATTGCAGCTGGGTTATGATGGGATATGATCCTTTGTGATAGAATTGTGTGTTTTAGTTGTACTGTGTGTGATGGGTTTTTAGCATTGCGTTGTGGTGGTACTTGTTGAGCTTGCGGAACAGTTCTCTCATTTGAGTCATTTTACATTTTTGGGTGAATTTGAATTGTTGCGTTATGGTGCACGTATTGCACGACTTGTGACTTGAGGTTGTATCAGTGTGGCATGTCAGTAGAGTGGTTGTATTTGATGAGATGAGGTCATTGGACCTAGAATGGGTGCTATCGAATTTGGTTACGGTACATTTGGAAGGATAGTGTCACCGATCGACTTAGAGATTGGCTATTGTTCTTGTCGAAGGAGGGGGAGCTCCATGACTTGTTGATCTAATGAGTGGTTATGAGTTTCCATGTGTTTCTTTCATCATCGGCAGTGTACGAAGGTTTTGAACAAGGTTTTATTTGAAATGAGGTTTACTACCGGTATCGAGTTTGTTTTGAGCAATTTCTGTGATTGGGAATTACTGATACGAGTATGCGAGTTGCGTGGTATATCATGTGATTATATCTTGAGTTATGGTTATGGCTTGATACAGCTTGTTCAGACTTATACAGTGTGTAGGGGCAAGATTCGAGTATTGTAAGGAATTCCGAATGTGGAAATTAGATTCTAAGTTTTACGGTCTAAGGTTGAAGTAATGATCTCCCGTTATGTTGTGTTGTCAAGCCTATATGGAATAGGGTGACGTGGGATCACCCCCGGGTATGTGCATGGTAAGGTGGCACGGTGATTTGATGGCTTTGGAACGATTCTTGGTACGTTCAAGGATGAACGTATGTTTAAGTGTGGGAGAATGTAACGATATAGCCGGTCATTTTGAGCATTTGCATTTCCGTTCAGCTATTTGAAGTCTTGAGCAACATCGCATGATGTATTATGACTTGCGTGAATCGCTGATTTTGGTTTTCAGGTTATTCGGAATTGATTTGGAAGAATTAATTTCATGATTGAAGCTTTAAAGTTGGAAGAGTTGACCAAGTATGACTTTTTAGTATTTGACCTCGGTTCGGGATTTTGATGGTTTTGATAAGTCCGAATGGTCATTTTGGACTCACGAATATGCCCGAATTTGCATTTCGATAATTGACGAAAGTTGAAAATTTGAAGGTTTAGAAAGTTCATAAGTTTGACCGAGAGTTGACTTTAAGGATATCAGATTCAGATTGTGGTTCCGTAAATTTGAATAACTTCGTTATGTCATTTGGGACTTGTGTACAAAATTTGAGTTCATTCCGAGTTGATTTGATATGTTTCGACGCAAGTTTTGGAAGTTGAAAGTTTAAAAGTTCATTAAGTTTAATTTCGGGTGCGATTCGTCGTTTCGATGTTGTTATGCGTGATTTGAGGCGTCGAGTAGATCCGTGTTATGTTTCTTCATAATTGCATTGTTGGTTCTGCTGATGTCTGGTGGACCCAGTGTTCTTCATGATCGCGAATTAATGGATGCGATCGCGTAGGGGAAAAATCTAGAGCTGGGTATTTCTTCTTTGCGTTCGCGAATACTGGTTCACGTTCACGTAGGTTACTATAGATTGAGCATCCTGTTAGTGCAAGTGTGCACACGTTCGCATTGAGAGTTGAGCTAGGTAGGTCTTCATGGCTTCTTCATCACGTTCGCGAGCCTGGGGCTGCGTTCCCGTAGAGACTTTTTGAGGCTGAGCAGTTTGTGCTTCGCGATCCTGAAGCTTGTTCCGTGATCGCGTAAATATTTATGCGGCAGTGCATCTTTGTTCTTCGCGATCGCGATGGTATTTCCACAATCGCAATTCATTAATTCGTCCAGTGATTATAAGTACTCTATTTTCGGGGGTTTCAGCCATTTTTGCATATTTGGAGCTATGGAGCTCGGATTGAGATGATATTTGAAGCAATTTACACCATATGGATTGGGGTAAGTGTTCTCTACTCGGTTTTGATTATATTCCATGAACTTATCTTCGTTTTTGGCATTTGGTCGATTGTTTCAAAAGAGAAATTGTGTTTTTTGTCCAATGTTTCATAGAGTGAATTTTTGAGTTTTGAAAATCGATTCGGAGTCTGATTTGATTAAAACTAGTAGGGTTGGACTCGTAATTGAATGGGTTGTCAAATTTTGTGAGTTTTGTCGGGTTCCGAGGTGCGGGCCCGGGTTTGACGTTTTGGTTGACTTTATGGTTTTGATTAACGATTCGACCTTTATCGATTGGTTTTGTTTCCTTTGGCATTATTCGATGTTCTTGAGTTGCTTTTGGTTAGTTTCGAGCTGTTCGGTGGCTGGTACGCGCGGGGTGGCTTTTTTGGAGCATCGTTTGGCTTGCACGATATTGGATTTGACTTGTTCGAGGTAAGTAACACTTCTAAACTTGGTGCTTAGGGTATGAACCCCTGAATATACATGATATGTGTTTAGTGTTGAGATGACGCACATGCTAGGTGACGGGCGTGTGGGTGTGCACCGTGTGAATTATGACTCGATTGATTCTGTGGTACTGTGTAGTGATCTAATCTTGTTTCTATTCATGAAATTTCTACGTGCTAGAGTAATTGAGGTACGATCCATGTTAGAAACCATGTTTAGGCTATATGCTTATTCTGTTGGGACCCACTCAGGTCATATCTGTTGTTGAAGTTATTTGCTTAAATTGTAGTTACATACTCAGTCATACTCATTCATTTGCATATCATATCGCAGTCTCTGTTGCTATTTATTGATACATTATATCATAATTTTTGGGCTAATTTTCATGACATTGTGAGCCCGAGAGACTGGAGAGATTGATGACAGAGTGAGGCCGAGGGCCTGTTTGTGAGTGATATTTATGGGTTCGGGGTGCACGCCGCAGCAGGATTTATTGATTCATGACATAATTGGCTTATTATAGCGCTTGGGCTGGATCTGCCCCTCCGGAGTCTGCACACTCACAGTGAGAGCGGTTGCTATCGATTCACGATGGGATCGGGTTGCGCGCCACAACAGGATTTATTAGCATTTGGGCTAGTTCTGCCCTGCACAGTTCTGAGTGACTGAATGTGTTGAGCGATTGAGCGTGATGAGTGGGAGTGTGAGTACATGAGTTCATCACTATGATACATTGTATTTGACATGCATACTTGACATACAAGCATAAAGATGCATTTCCTCATGCTACCCGGTTTTTGTGACATTCATGATTTCACGTGCACATTGACATGTAGGCATAGAGAAGTACTTTCTCATGCTATCTGATAATGAAACATTTTATTTATTATTGAAAGGTTTTGTGAAAAGTCACATTTTTATGATATACTCATATTTTGGTAATTTCGGTGAAAGATTTTGGTTTTTACTGTTATACATGAAAAGCATGCCTATATTTTGTAACCGTGAATGAGCCGAGCATCATATCTTTGAGTTATTACTTGGACTACTTTATTTATATTGTTACGAGTTGTTCCTGGATTTTGGAATTGGACTCTGACCTTTTTCCAAGCTCGTCACTACTTTCAACATAAGGTTAGGTTTGTTACTTACTGAGTACATGGCGTCGGTTGTACTCATACTACACTTCTTCACCTTGCGTGCATATTTTGGTTGTTGATGTTGCTGTGTATAGCGGGAGCTGGCATTGAAGATGTACCTGTGTTCTGGTCATAGTTGCTTCTTGTTCTTGGTAGCTTTAGAATTATTAATCTGTTCATGTATATTTCAAACCGATGATGTATTTATTTCATACTAACTTTGTAAATTCTAAATCTTAGAAGCTCATGATTTGTACTACCAGTCTTTGGGAATTCTTTGTATAGAAGTTCAATTATATTAACTTTATTTCTCTCAATAAATCTCATTGGTATTGGATTTTTATTACATTGGCTTACCTAGCGGGTTGGGTTAGGTGCCATCACGACTAGTTAGATTTTGGGTCGTGACATTAGCTCTGGTTACAATAAAGCTGGGGTAGCTAAAATGATGGTTGCAGAAGAGGCCATGAAGCAAGTCTTCCTGGCTGCATATGAAAATGTCAATGATGACAATTAGGATGGGATTCTTGTCCCTCTGGATGGATAGAGGCCATTCAAATGTTGATTGCCTTTACAGCTTATATGGAGTTCAAATTGTACCAGATGAATGTGAAGAATGAATTCTTTAATGGATACCTCAAAGAGGAAGTGTATGTGTATGAACCTCCTAGATTTCAATTGCCAGGTATGGAAGAACATGTCTACAAGCTAGACAAGAATTTGTATGGGCTGAAACAAAATCATAGAGCATGGTATGAGAGACTGTCTAAGTTTCTCTTTGAATATGACTTCACTAGATGTAAATTTGATAATAACTTATTTCTTAGGAATAAAGGTAATAGTCTTCTGATTGTACAAGTATAAATTGATAACATTATATTTGGTGCCATTGATGAATCTTTGTGCAAGGAGTTTTCAGGACTGATGGGTAAAGAATTTGAAATGAGCATGATGGTGAGTTAAATTTTTTCTTGGGATTACAGAGTAAGAAAACTCCTCATGGAACTCTTATTCATCAACAAAAGTACATAAAAGAGTTAGTGAAAATATTTGAGATGGAAAATGCAAAACCAATTGACACACTCATAGCCACTGCTAATAGACTAGGCATAAATGAACATGGAGAGACTGAAGATGAAAAATCATAGGTATCTTATACTTAACTGCTGGAAGACTAGAAAACTCCTCTATGAAATCTCACATGAAAGTAATCAAAAGAATTCTCAGCTACCTAAAGGGGAGTTAAGACCTACGGTTGTGGTTCCCTAGAAGTGGGAGTTTTGAACTTGTTGGCTTTGCTGATACAAACTATGATGGGTATCTAGTTGAAAGAAAAAGTAAATATGGAATGACTCATTTTCTTGGTCCTTGCTAGTTTTTTGGGCTATTAAGAAATAGAACTCGATAGCTCTATCCACTACTGAAACTGAATATGTAGATGCTGCCTCTTGTTGTGCTCAACTTCTGTGGATCAAGCAACAAACATAGAGGATTATGGCATTTCATGTTGGTGCATACCTATCTATTGTGACAACATAAGTGCTATTAACATTGCCAAGAAACCTGTCAAACAAAAGAGAACAAACACATAGATATCATGCATCACTTCTTGAGGGATAATTTTGAAAAAGGCCTAATCTCTACGAAGTTCTGTAATACTGAAGATCAAATTGCTGACATCTTCACGTAAGCACTCAATGAAGTTGTATTTGAGAGGAATAGACTAGAGCCTGGTTGGTTTAACTTCTCTTGATTACTGGTGTGATTCCTCCCCAAATGATTGTCTAGAAAAAGAATTAAAAATGAACTAACTATTTATTGAATATTTTTTTTAGTCTTATTCTATAACAGGTATGCCTTCAAACCAAGGAAAGTATGTTCTTGTAAAAATCTAATGATATTACCCTTATGGTCAAGAATGAAGATTCTTTGCATAGTGGGACAAGACAGAGACCTAGAGTCTCCTAAGTACATATATGCATGCACTGTCTACTTAGCTGATGTCATATCCAGACTCATTTCTTGCTTAAATTTTACACTGCCCTAAGTTCTCTAAAATCTAACCATCCATGTGTCACTACCGTTGCTGTCAAATTAATTCCTTTCCAATAAAATAAAATAAAATCATCTCTCTCTCACTACCTCCAAAATGGAAAAAATATCCAATTCCACCCAACTACAACTTTCTTCCTAATTTCTCGCATAAACCTTAGCCCCTTTACTCCCATTAAATCGTCAATTAGCATGCCTAGATCTTCAAAACCTAAATCTAAACCACGAGCACGTAGAACTAAAGCTTAAATTGTCCAAAACCCTTCTATCTCATCTGAATCTCTTGGAAGTCATTCAACAACAATGACAAAGAAATTGGTTGTCAAAAAGAAGCCTCTGATAGAGGAGGAAAAGTAACGTCTACGGGTTGAAGCCCAACAAAAAAGGGAGAAACGAGAAAAGATGATACAACTGGGAAAGGATCCAAATACTAGTTCAAGCACGGAAGACACTAAGGCGGAACCAAATTCTTCCAAATCGAATACTACGGTAATAACTGAACCTATTGTTAATTCATATGACATACTTTCTTATTAGTCCATTCCAACAGAATCATACATTTCTATATTTAGAAACAATCTTACTTTAAACTTTTTATTACACCCTCTTTACCCTCAATGAGAAGTTTTTATAGCCACACAAATATCATGGCCCCACTAAACTTTTGTCCCTTAAGATTTTAGTATCACATGTTTCAAAAGTTTTCTTTTTTTCTTAAACTTTGTTCCAAGTCTAACTATATCATCTAAATTAAAACGGAGGGAGTAAAAAATACATCTATGGGAATAACAAGTAGAGAAGAATATAGGGTTGTGCCTGAACAAAGTGTTAGTTAAAAAGGAAAAATATTGAAAAATCTAGGGTTGTTGGTATTGTGGAGGTTTTTGAAAAGGAAGGTGAGGAGACAATGAATGAAGGTGATGATGTAACTGAGTCTCTGGTTACTGATACTCGGGGGGAAGCAGGTGTGGAAGATGGAGCACCAGTTGATGGGGTACAAGGACCTACTTCTGGGAAAGTAAGAGAGGAGATAATAGAGGATATGTTAGGTTGTGATACAGAGAGGGAACCTACATAGGAATACATGGCACCAGCTGATGACCATGAGTCTAGAGTTGTTCCCTTTACTGATGATGAAGCAGCAGTGTGACTACCCAGCCGGTCATCTTGAGAGTTATAGCCCCGATCCCCTATTAACTATTTTTTCCATATCTATTTCTGCTATTGTGACTTGTTGGGAGGTTTCGTTTTGGTTTTTGGAATGTTTTGGGACACTTAGTCCCTAAAACGGAAAGTTTAGGTTTTAGGATTCGGACCGTAGTTGGAACTGCATGAAGACAACTTTGGAATGGAGTTCTGTCAATTCTGTTAGCTTCGTTGGGTGATTTTGGGCTTAGGAGTGTGTCCGGATTCTGTTTTGGAGGTCTATAGCTCATTTAGGCTTGAAATGGCGAAAGTCGCATTTTTTAAGTTTTGGACCGGTAGTGGAATTTTTAACATCGGGGTTGGATTCCGATTCCGAAAGTTGGAGTAGGTCCGTAGTATTGATTATGACTTGTGTGCAAAATTTGGGTTAATCGAACGTGGTTTGATAGGTTTCGGCATCGGTTGTAGAATTTTGAAGTTTTAAGTTCTCTAAGTTTGAATTGGAGGGTGATTCACGATTTTAGCATTGTTTGATGTGACTTGAGGGCTCAACTAAGTTCGTATTGTGTTTTAGGATTGGTTAGTATGTTTGGTTGAGGTCCCGGGGGCCTCGAGTGAGTTTCGGGTGCTTAACAGACTAGTTTTTGGAGTTGAAAGATAGTAGATTTCTGGTGTTTTTGTTGCAGACAATCCTTCATCGCGATCGCGTAGTGCATCTGGGAAAGGCAGTTGAGGTTGTTCTTTACGTTCGTGATGTCATTCCCGCATCCATGAAGGTATGGAACACTAAGGCTATGCGTTCGCGATAAAGACCTCGCGTTCGCATAGAGTCAACGGTCAGATGGGTTCATGTCACAAAATTGAATTAGGAGCTTGGTAGAAGACGCAATTTCGAGAGTTTTTCAAAGGGAGTCATTGGGTAATGATTCCTAACTCCTTTATGGTTATAACCCACTAATCTATCATTAATTTTATCATTTAATTTCGGATTTGGGGTGAAAATTGGGAAAAATTGAGAAAAGTTCTTAGACCAAATTTTGGGGTTTTGATGGATATTTTTGTATCGGAGTTGAGTAAATTTGGTATGGTTAGACTCGTGAGTGAATGAGTGTTCGTATTTTGTGACTTTTACCCGATTCTGAGACGTGGGCCCAGAGAGTTTTTTCGGGCGTTTTTCTAATTTCTTGCCTTAACTTTGATTTCATTAGCTAGATTAGTTTCTTGTAGCTATATTTATGTTATGTAATTGGTTTTGGCTAGATTTGAGCCATTCAGAGCCGGATATTCGTGGAAAGAGCATTGTGACTGATTGATCTGAGCTTGGTTTGAGGTAAGTGGCTTGCCTAATCTTGTATAGGGGAACCCCTCCCCCCCTCCAGGATTTGGTACTGTTTGATATGTGAACGCCGTGTACGTGAGGTGACGAGTACGTACACAGGCTATTTTTTTAAAACTCCATTTTTCTCTTAGTCATAACTTGTTTTCTCCTTAACTGAAACACACTAGCATATGTAAATATCTTGTTTAGACTAGAATAGCATGCCTACTTGTTTAACTGCCTATTTGAACTCTGTGCAGTATGTTTAGTGAAATTACCTACTTTCCTTGACCTGAACTTAGTCCAAACTGTAGGAATTCTTGTTGTAACTATTATTTCAGTGGGTTGTGCTGCATATATATTTTGGAACTACGGAACGTTATTCCGGGAGACTCGCCTGTACTGCATATTTACTTTGGGACTACAGAATGGTATTCCGGGAGATCCCCATGTTTTGCATATTTATTTTGCGACTACGGAACGGTATTGCGGGAGATCCCCCTGCACATTTATATTTGGGACTACGAGACGGTATCTCGGGAGATCCCCTATTGTTATCACTGTGTTCTGAGCTGTTGTCTTTCATTGATTCTTTTCTTGTTAGATTTTCGTATTTATTTTACTACGATATTTCATTCTGTCTTATTTCATTATATTTATACCAGTAGGGCCCTGACCTGATCTCGTCAATACTCAACCGAGGTTAGGCTTGGCACTTACTAGGTACCGTTGTCGTGTACTCAAGCCCTTTCCTGCACATATTTTCGTGTGCAGATCCCGGTTCATCTTACCATCCTCATCACTAGTTGCAGTCGCTGCTGCTTATTGGAGACTTCAAGGTACATCTGCTCACGCCCGCAGATCCTCAGAGTCCCCCTCTATCCCCCTATGTTCATTTTTCCTTCTTTCTGTAGAAATGATGTGTAGAACGGTTAAGACTTCTTAGTAGCTTGTGACTTACGGTATTCCAGGTTTTGGGAAATTGTTTTTTACATTTTCAGAGGTGATAATTGTACATGCCGAGTGGCATTCAGTTGCTTAATATATATTTGTTACTGTTAGTAGTTAATGTTCATGCTTTAGTTCCACTTCCACAAAAGTGTTAGGCTTACCTAGTCGTAGAGACTAGGTGCCGTCACGACGGTTCATGAAGGAAGAAATTGGGTCGTGAAAAGTTGGTATTATAGCTCTAGGTTCATAATAGTCGTGAGTCACAAGCCGGTTTATTAGAGTCTTGCGGATCGGTACGTAGACGCTTGTACGTATCTTCGGCGGGGCTATGGAATTGTTAGGAACAAACATACTTCTTTTGATTCCTTGTCATGCGAATTATGGGCATCAAATTCTAAAAATTCTCTATTCTATTCTTTCTCGTAGATGGTAGGGACCGTACCAGGCACCAACTCCACCTACTAGAGCTGCCAGTGGCCGGGGCGTGGGTAGAGTACGACCACGCGGTGTAGTTAGAGCACCCACGCGAGTTGCGACAGAGGAGCCCCCGTAGTTCCAACTGGAGGGCAGGCACCGGAGGTTCCTATTGCTGCACCAGCCCTCCAGGAGACTCTAGCATGTTCAACACCTTAGCTCAGGTTGGATTGATTCTGTTAGCTCCCGCAACATCTCAGGACGGGGGGAGGGGGGGGGACAGACTCCCGCAGCCCACACTCCTGAGCAGAGGGTCCAGGTTGATCAGGCCCCAGAGTTCATTCCTATACCGCCGGTATCCCCGGTTCAGCATGAGACTGAGCGGGATATGCGCTGCCGTTATCCTCATCTTTTCACAGCTTCAGGTATGTCTCTATACTCGTTCGAGGATGAACGATTATTTTAAGAAGGGGAGGATGTGACGACCTGACCTGTCGTCTTGAGAGTTATAGAGTCGATCCCCTATTAACTATTTTCCCCGTATCTAATTCTACTATTGTGACTTGCCGGGAGGTTTCGTTTTGGTTTTTGGAGTGTTCTGGGACACTTAGTCCCTAAACGGAGAGCTTAAGTTTTAGGATTTGAACCATAGTGGGAACTTTGTGAAGACGGATCCGGAATAGAGTTTCGTCGATTCAGTTAGTTCCGTTGGGTGATTTTAGGCTTAGGAGCTTGTCCGGATTGTGTTTTGGAGGTCTGTAGCTCATTTAGGTTTGAAATGGTGAAAGTCAAATTTTTGGAGTTTTGGACCGGTAGTGTAATTTTTGATATCAGGGTCGGATTCCGATTTCGGAAGTTTGAGTAGGTCCATAGTGTTTATTATGACTTTTGTGTAAAATTTGGGGTCAATCAGACGTGGTTTGATAGGTTTCGGCATCAGTTGTAGAATTTTAAAGTTTCAAGTTCTCTAAGTTTGAATTGGAGGGTGATTCATGATTTTAGCGTTGTTTGATGTGACTTGAGGGCTCGACTAAGTTCGTATGGTGTTTTAGGATTGGTTAGTATATTTGGTTGAGGTTCCGAGGGCCTCGGGTGAGTTTCGGGTGCTTAACGGACTAGTTTTTGGACTTGAAAGATAGCAAATTTCTGGTGTTTTTATTGCAGATAATCCTTCATCGCGTTCGCGAGAGATGTCTCGCGATCGCATAGAGCATCTGGGAAAGGCAGCTGAGGTTTTTCTTCATGTTTGTGACGTCGTTCCCGCGTTCGCGAAGGTATGGATCACTAAGGCTACGCGTTCGCGATAAGTACCTCACGTTCGCGTAGAGTCAACGGTCAGATGGGTTCCAGGCATGATAACTTACGCGTTCGCGATGAGTGTTCCGCGTTCGCGTAGGGGTTAGGCTAATTGAGCTTCACGTTTGCGACCAGCGCATCACATTCGCGATGAGTATATTTTGGTCTGAAGCAGCTTGAGCTTCGCGAACGCGAGGCTTTGACCGCGTTCACGAAGAAGGGCATACCTGGGCAGAATTTAAAGTTCAAAAACGAGGGTTTTGAGTTCATATCACAAAATTGAGTTGGGAGCTCGGTAGAAGACGAAATTTCGAGGGTTTTTAAGAGGGAGTCATTGGGTAGTGATTCCTAACTCTTTTATGGTTATAACCCACTAATCTATCATTAATTTTATCATTTAATTTCGGATTTTGGGTGAAAAATTAGGAAAATTGAGAAAAGTTCTTAGACCAAAGTTTGGAGTTTTGATCATGATTTTTGTATCGGATTTGAGTGAATTTGGTATGGTTAGACTCGTGAGTGAATGAGTGTTCGTATTTTGTGACTTTTACCTAATTCCGAGATGTGGGCCCGGGGAGGCTTTCTGGGCATTTTTTTAGTTTCTTGCCTTGGCTTTGATTTCGTTAGCTAGATTAGTTTCTTGTCTATATTTATGTTATGTAATTGGTTTTGGCTAGATTTGAGCCATTAGGAGTCGAATATTAATGGAAAGAGCATTGTGACAGATTGATTTGAGTTTGGTTCGAGGTAAGTGGCTTGCCTAACCTTGTGTAGGGGAACCCCCCCTTAGGATTTGGTATTGTTTGATATGTGAGCGTCGTGTACGTGAGGTGACGAGTACGTACACGGGCTATTTGTTGTAAAACTCCGTTTTTCACTAAGTCATAACTTGTTTTCTCCTTAATTGAAACACACTAGCATATGTAAATATCCTGTTTAGACTAGAATAATATGCCTACTTGTTTAATTGCCTATTTGAACTCTGTACAGTATGTTTAGTTAAATTACCTTCTTTCCTTGAGTTCAACTTAGTCTAAACTGTAGGAATTCTTGCTGTAACTGTTATTTCGGTGGGTTGTGCTGCATATTTATTTTAGGACTACAGAACAGTATTCCGGGAGATCCCCCTGTACTGCATATTTACTTTGGGACTACAGAACGGTATTTCGGGAGATCCCCCTGTTTTGCATATTTATTTTGGGACTACGGAATGGTATTCCGGGAGATCCCCCTGCACATTTACGTTTGGGACTATGAGACGGTATCTCGGGAGATCCCCTATTGTTATCACTGTATTCTGAGCTGTTGTCTTTCATTGATTCTATTCCTGTTAGATTTCCGTATTTATTTTACTGCGATATTTCATTGTCTTATTTCATTATATTTATACCAGTAGGGCCCTGACCTGATCTCATCACTACTCAACCGAGGTTAGGCTTGGCACATACTGGGTATCGTTGTGGTGTACTCACGCCCTTTCCTGCACATATTTTTGGTGTGCAGATCCAGGTTCATCTTACCATTCTCATCACTAGTTGCAGTCGCTGCTGCTTATTGGAGACTTCAAGGTACATCTGGTCGCGCCTGTAGATCCTCGGAGTCCCCCTCTATCCCCATGTGTTCATTTTTTCTTCTTTCTGTAGAAATGATATATAGAACGGTTAAGACTTGTTAGTAGCTTGTGACTCACGGTATTCCAGGTTTTGAGAAATTATTTTGCACATTTTCAGAGGTAATAATTATATATGCCGAGTGGCATTCAGTTACTTATTAGATATTTGTTACTGTTATTAGTTAATGTTCATGCTTTAGTTCCACTTCCGCAAAAGTGTTAGGCTTACCTAGTCGTAGAGACTAGACCGTCACGACGGTTCCCGGAGGGAGAAATTGGGTCATGACAAGCTGTGAGGGAGACAACTAGTGGTGAAGATAATGAGACAGATTAGGCACCAGCTGATGACTCAGTGTTTGATGTTATTCCCTCTCCTATGAATGAAGCAACAATGGAAGAAATCAAGGAAGAAAACTTTAAGTGTCAAGGTGACCATACTTGTTTCAAACAGATAGATGAGGAAGATGATGATGATAACGTACCCCTGATATTTGTTTATGGGAAGAAACAAGGGAAGAAGGGAAAGAATAAAGAATTGAGACATGGTGATTCTACTCCAAAGATCTCAAAAAAGAAAAGATTAGTGAGGGGAACTAGAGAGCCTATTAGAATTGTGAACGCAGAACTTGCCTCTATGCCTTCCCGGTAGAAGGCCATACAGGGAAAGCAAGAACCAGGCTGAGGCTGAATCTCTTAAAGCACTTGAGAAGAAGAGGAAAGGAAAAAAGAAAGATAGATGAATCTGGTGCTGCTGGAGATCCTACTGAGGTACTTGATAAAGGTGTGAATGTTAGAGTAGTAAAGAAAAAGAAAGTTAAGAGCAAAAGAGGTGGAAAAAGATGGTAGTAGAAGACTGGTTCTAGAGAGAAAGGAGAAGAAAATGACAGTGTCTTGAGGTCTCCAAGGCCAAGGTGATGATTGTTTTCACTCGAGATGGAATGGTAGAACTGGTTGAGAAACTGGAGAAATAAGTTTAGAAGACCCTGTTTATAAAACAAGACAAGAGGCTCTGTCAAGAGGAGGTAGTGGAATTCTTTTATCCACTACAGTGTAACTGAAGGAGTAGTAACAAGCACCATAGGAGGCACAAATATTGTCTTTGATAATTAAAAGCTTGGTAATATGGTAAGGGTTTTTGCCACTGTTAATGTGAGTATGTTAAGGGATCTGGCCAAGTAAAGAAACAAGTATCACTCCTCAGTCCATCTCAAAGAAATTCTCTAGGAAAGAGGATAAGAAATAGAGTAAGGCATAGGAGAGGGAGATAGCTCCTTTCCACAAAATGTTGTTTGAATTTGTGCATAAGCTCGTGCTGCGCAGGTTAGAGAGGAGACATAAGGCCAATGCTCTTGACATAAGCTATAGGGATATGTTGGAAAAGGGAAGATAAGATAACTTTACATGGGGTAATGATCAATCACATAGGTAGAGTGGTAGACATGTCCAAGAGTGCGCATCCAATTCTTTATGGTTGTCTGAGGTCATTGCTCATTATGCATCTCCTGTCAAGAAGTGGAAATCTGAAAAATATCTTGAAAGAATTTGAGGAAGAAATTTTGAACAACTGTGGATATAAAGAGGAGGCTAAAGAGGTACCAATTCCTGATGGTGGTTCTTCTAACACTGCTAATATTTTAATGCTTCAACAATAAGTGTTGGAACTACAACAGTAGGTGGAGATACAAGTTGCAGAGATTGCCAGAATAAAGACTGTAAATCAAAAGATGGAGGAGGACTTGACAAGAGAAAGGGAGCAGAACTCCAAAAATCTAGCTGCACTAGGTCCGCATTTCCATTTTGTCTAAACATTTTTTGAAAATGTAATTAATAGTTTATGACTTGGTTTTTATGGATTTATGATGCGGCCTTAACTGTTTTACCATTATTTCCTGGTGATTCCTGTGTGCATTGAAAATTGAAATGACTGGTGTAGGATGAATAGGCACGAAAGTGAATAGCATGTAAAATGAATAAAAAATTAAAATGACAGAATATTCTTTATCAGTTTGTAGATCATATGTTATGATGGAGGTTTCGTGTACATTTGTTTGTCCTGATCAAAAAAGGGAGAATCTTTTGAAAATTGAGTTTTGATGATCAACAAATATGTTACATGCTAAGTATTAGACCTTGGGTCTGGTGGTATTTCTTGCCCAATATAAAAATCTTAGCAAGGATATGATTCACTTTTAAGCCAAATAAGGATGTATTTCTACTATGCTGACCTGGCAGCCACGTGATAATATCAGAAAATCTTTGTAGATCTTTAGGTTTGAGTTTAGGCAAAAATTTAAGAAGTAATTATAGAAGTAAATTTTACTTCTTTGGAAGATCGCAGTAAAATCTTTTTACATCCTGTATTTGCTAGGATTAGGAGATTTGGTTCAACTTGGTTAACACTCTTCTATAACCACCCTGGCTGTCTACTACGTATTCGTATATATATATATATATATATATATATATATATATATATATATATATATATGTACGAGTTTTTGTTTTGCAGCTATTGTTCACCTACACAAAACTGAGAGATCCTTTACATGAGTAGAAATTTTGCAACAACAAAAGCAAGACAAATTGAAGAACCAAGTTCCAGTAATTGATTCAAGTCCAACTTAGTTTATCTTGATCTTTTAATAGGTGATTGAGTTGTTTCTTACGCATTCTGTTCTACAAGTGTTTTGTAAGAATTATTGCGTGACAATCCTATTCTAAACTAATAGATTAATTTAGAGTATATCTACAATCATCTGAATATAGGTTGTGTGAGTGACTAGATTTTGTCTCTTAGATTATAAAAGAGTTTTGTAACCTAAAATGCTTGTTATTTTTAGTGAAGTTGTGAGAAAAAAATCTAAGAGTTGGCTCATGATTTTTACTTCCTTGAGCAGTGAGGTTTTTCACGTAAAATTCTTATCTTATCTATTTTTCTCCATTTATTAGTTACAATAATTGCAACCTCTAGTGTATAATTGGTGCACTAAAACTAACATAAAGCATTATAAAATTATTAAATATGTCGAGGAAAGAAAAGTTGATAAACTTGGTTTTTTATTGAAAAATACAACGCTGCTAGGTTTGGCCAAAAAGAATTTAAATTGTCCTTTTACCCAAAGAAAGCGACCCAAGCTAGTCTTGATTCTTAAAAATAACCATTAAATTATTTTGCAGGTTAATGTTAGGGGAAACAAGAATAGATAGTACGTGGATAGTGCTTTCTCTCAGCATATGATGGGTAAAAGAGAAATTTTCTCTCACCAAAAGCCTATCAAAGTGGAAGCGTGGGATTCGGTAACAGTAAGAAATGAGATAGTATCGGCATAACTAAGGTTGGTAAGTCCCACACCCATGATATTGGAAATATGTACTACATTAAAGATTTGAAACATAACTTGCTAAATGTGTCTTAAATGTGTGATAAAGGAAAAACGGTAGAATTCACTTCTGATGCATGTATGGTTTCAAATCTCAAGTCTAGAAGTCTAGTTCTTAACGGAAAAAGACCCAAGACTATTTATAAAGTTGATATTATGACCACATCAGAAACTGAACTAACATGTTTTAGTGCACTCAATAATGATTCATTATTTTGGCACAAAAGGCTAGGACATGCAAGTTTTTCATTGTTGAATAAGCTAATTCTAAAAGACTTGGTTGTCGGCCTGCCCAAATCAAAATTCAAGGATGAAAATTTTTGTGATGGTTGTGAAATAGGTAAACATGTGAAGTCCTCCTTCAAATCAAATAAAGTGACAAGTACTACTAGACCCTTGGAACTACTGCATATGGATATGTGTGGTCCAATGAGGGTAGGTAGAGGAGAAAAGAGGTATGTATTTATGATTGTTGATGACTACTCTAGGTTCACTTGGACCTTGTTTCTTGTATCTAAAGATTAAATATATAAGTTGTTTGTCGTATTCATTAAGAAATTTCAAAGAAAAATGGATAGTCAATTAGCTAGCATTAGATCTAAACATAGTAATGGATTTGAGAATGCTAAACTTTTCTGTACCTAGGACTCCTCAGCAAAATGGTGTTGTTAAAAGAAATAATAGAATTTTAGAGGATATGGCAAGAACCATGTTAACTACTAGTGGCCTATCTTAATCTTTTAGGGCTAAGGCTATTAACACTGCTTGCTACATAATCAATAGGTGTATGATTAGACCCCTACTCGAGAAGACCCCATATGAATTATTTAAAGGCTGTAAACCTAATATAACTCACCTAAGAGCATTTGATAGTAAATATTTTAGAAAAATGATATAAGAAAGATTGATGCAAAAAGTAATGAGGGTATCCTTTTTGGTAATTCTTCACATAGTAATGCTTATAAAGTATATAACAAAAGAACATTGTGTGTTGGAAAAAGTGCAAGTAATTTTTGATGCAAATTATACACTTGGTTGAGAAAGGTTCGCAAGATGATGATGCTGGTGAAATTGGGCAGACACAAGCATATGCTAATGGACCAGATCAAGGTATTCTGAAGAATACTGTTGTGCAAGCAAATATAGCAGAAGAACATGTTTCTCAGGAAATAATGCATGATGTACAACTGGTAGGGGGAATCAAACAAACTAATATTGGAATGACTGGTAACGATCAAACTGGTCCCTCTACTAATTACGAAGTGAATAGTGTAACTCAAGGCTAGCAAATAAATAACTGGAAGACACAAGAGTTCTCATTCAATTGAGAATATTCTTACCCATGTAGATTCTAGAATGATGACGGGATCTAAAGTAAGAAATACGTGTGCCTTCTCTATCTACTTGTCCATGATTGAGCCTAAGAACATTAAAGAAGCTCTACAAGATATTGATTGGAATGTTGATATGCAAGAATAACTTTATCAGTTTAAGAGGAAAAAATATGGCATTTGGAACTTCGACCAAAGGATAGAACAATCATAGGAACCGGGTAAATTTTCAGAAATAAGTTGGATGATCAAGGTACCATCACAAGAAATAATAGAAGATTATTAATACGAGGTTACAATCAAGAAAATAGAGTAGAATATAATGAGACATTTACACTAGTTGCTAGAATGCAGGTAATACGGATTCTCGTTGCATTTACATCTTACATAGGATTCAAATTTTACCAAATGTATGTTAAAAGTGAGTTCCTTAATGGGTATCTGAAGGAGGAAGTATTTGTATGTCAACCTCTAGGTTTTGAGACTAATGAATTTCCTGTTCATGATTACAAATTGAACAAGGCACTATATAGATTGAAGCAAGCACCTAGGGTATGCTATGAGAGATTGTCAAAATTCCTTCTAGAGAACGGGTTCTTAAAAGGTAAAATTGACAATATTTTATTTCTGATGAAGAAAAGTAGAAATTAGTTAATTGTCCAAATATATGTTGATGATATTATTTTCTGTAATACTAATGAATCTCTATGTAAGGGGTTTGCAAAGTTGATGGGAAGTGGTGAGCTAAACTTCTTTCTTGAGCAACAAGTTAAACAGACTGAGGATGAAACAATGATACATAAATAAAAGTATATCAAGGAACTACTCAAAAGATTTGAGATGGACAATGCAAAAATAATTGATACTCCAATATTGACTGCTACGTGACCGGATATAGATGAATTTGGTTCTCAGGTTGATGAAAAATTATTGTTACGACCCACTTTCCCTAATAGGCCGTGATAATGCCCATTGCCGCCGTCAGGCAAGCCAAAGAAAAATAACAGAACGATCCATACTTTATAACAGTTTTTAAATCAAGTAATGAAATAAATAAGCGGAATTTGGTATAGAAATCGTGATAAAATACCAACATCTTCGCCAAGATACGAAATATGAACAAAATAATAAGATGAATATCATAACAATGATACAACCATAATAACTATAAAAAATTCCCAAAACCCGGTATCACTACTGCATGAGCATCTACTAGAATATACAAAACTGCTACAGCTACTTTCTGGAATAAAAAGTAGACAGAATACAAAATATATAAAGGAAAGAGACTCCTGTGCCGCGAGCCGAAACATAGAAGGCAACTCACCACTAAGTCTTCCAATAAGTATGCCTACGCGCTCGTGTGACTACCAGAAGTACTTGTCTCGGCACCTGTAAAATTAGTGCAGAAGTGTAGTGTGAGTACGTATATTAACGCGTACCCAGTAAGTATCTAGTCTAACCTCGAAGAAGTAGTAGCGAGAGATCGACATCGACACTTACTAGTGGTCCAATAAATAATGTACATAAAATACAGTAGACATGTAAGAAAAATGGCAAGTAGCAGCAAAGTAAATAAATATGTACAACATGTATTTCATTAAAAGAAACAGGTACAAATCCGTCAAGATACTCAGGTACGCACAAACTAACTATCAAGATATTTCAAATAACCCTGCCAAAGCGAACTGCCGGGTCCTATAAGAATGGTCTTACACAATCATGCTTGGCCCAATTCAATAAGAATAGTATTACGTGATACTGTCGAGGCGAACAACCAGATACCGTAAGAGTATTGCTGAGGCAAATAGCCCCATTCCATAAGAATAGTATTTCATAGTACTGCCGAGGCAAACGGCCCAATCCCATAAGCGTGGTGAAACTTCCAACGGGTCACTGGCCCAACTCGTGAAGATATGTGCGAGTTAATAAGAGGAATCATAACTCTACAAATAATCAAGTATAGTCTCAAGCTAAATAATAAATTGGAGCATTTAAACAGATAAGAACAACTCAAGTAATACAGTTAAAGAATGGTGTAAGTCTAAGTCTACCCGAACATATCAAGAATCTAGCATACACACGAACGCTCATCACCTCATACGTCCGTAGCTCACAAACACGTAGCATGTAGCAAATAGAATACCTGTGGGGATAAGTTCCATCTTACAAGATTAGACAAGAGACTTGGCTTGCCCCGAAATTTGATAATCGGCTCCAGCATCTATCTAACACCTCAAACCAATGCCGAACGACCCGAAACTATCGAAAGGAACGTGCAAACCAATTAAAATATACTCAAGAACCCATTATTTAACAATTAGAAATAATTCTCAACCCTACACCAAAAGTCAACCCCGGGCCTACGCACCCGGATTCCAATAATTCTCGAAGATAAATATACTCATAGCATCAAGAACTACAATATATAATTTATTTTCAATTTCATGGTCAAATCCCTTTTATTTTTATTTTATACCAATTTTAGGTTTTCCAACAAAATCTCCCAATTTCTACTAATTTCATGTACAAATCTATATGCAATCCATGTGTTTAGCTTACAACAAGTAGAAATCACTTACTTTGTGTTAGTAGATGAAAATAGCTCCTCCAAATCTCCTTAGCAAGAGCGAAATGAGATAAAATGAGCCTAACCCCGAATTGCAAACTTATATTCTGCACAGGCGTCCCTCTTCGCGATCACGGAAATACCCTCGCGAAGGCGAAGGCGTACACTACCTCTACCAAATTTCCCTCCTTTACGAATGTGAGGGACCTCACGCGATCGCTATCCATAACCAACCTATCCTACGTGAATGCGATCACGAAAGACCTCACGTGAACATGAAGAACAATTGCCAACCTAGGCCAGGCCTGCTAACCCATTGCATTCGCGACCCTTACCATGCGAACACGAAGCACAACTTGTCCATCAACTGCTTTGCGATGCCTCCTTCCACGATCGCGAAGAACAAGTCTTCCCTAACTTTACATAACACTCTGCGATGGTGAGACCTTTTTTGCGATCACGATGCACACCTGATAACAGCAAAATCTTCCAACTTCAGCATTGCTCCGGGTGGTCTAAAACTCTCTCGAGTCACGTGGGACCTCGTCCAAATAGACCAACAAGTCCATAAACATAATTCGGACCTACCGAGGCCTCAAAACACGTAAAATAATATCACAACCAAGAATCGCACCCCAAACCAAGCTAATCAATCTTCCAAACCTTTAACTTCTTTCAACTAACTTCGAACGCGACGAATCATACTTCGACAGCTTGGAGTGGAACCAAATTTCACACACAAGTCCAATATGACAATACAAACCTATCCATGGGCTCAGAATACCAAACAAGATCCGATATCACCAAAGTCCACTCCAAGATAAACTTAGCAAGGTCTAAAGCCTTCAAAATGCCAACTTCCAACAATAACGCCGAATTGCTCCCCGACCACCTGAAACTCGATCCGAACATACACCCAAGTCCAAAATCACCATACGAACCTATTTGAACCTTCAAAGTGGAGACATAAGTCAAACTTGGCCACCTTAGGCAACTACGAGGGAACTAATCATTTCGAATTCAACCAGAACCCTTCCAAAATCAAACCAACCATCCCAATAAGTCATAAAATAGGAAAAGCACTTATGGTAACTCTTAAATAGGGAAACAAGGTTCTAGAAAGCAAAATGACTGGTCGGGTCGTTACATTCTCCACCTCTTAAACAAACGTTTATCCTCGAACGAGTTTAGAACCATACCTGGAAGGTCGAATAAATATGGATATATGCTCCGTATGTCCTCCTCGTTCTCCCAAGTTGACTGGTTGACCACTCCACTGAACCTTCACAGCTGAAATCTCCTTAGACCTCTACTTGCGAACCTATCTATCAACAATGGCACATGGCTCCTCCTCTTACCTCAAACTCTCATCCATCTAAACTTTGCTATAATCCAACACATGAGACTTGTCAGCATGGTACTTCCAGATCATAGACACGTGTAATACCGGATGAAATCTCTATAGGGTAGGAGGCAAAGCAAGCATATATGTAACCTTACCAACTCACTTCAAAACATCAAATGGACTGATTAACCTCATACTCAACTTGCCTCTTCTCTAGAATCTCATGATACCCTTCATCGGCAAGGCCTTTAGAAGTACCTTCTCGCCCTCCATAAATGACAAATCACGTTCTGCGTAACTCTTTTGCCTGAACTGAGCTGTGTGAAGCATCTCCTGAATCAACTTTACCTTATCCAAGGCATTCTTAGCAAATTTGTACCATACAACCTAGCCTCGTGGGGCTCAAACCAACCGATGGAGGAACGACATCGTTATCTATAAAAGGCCTCAAATGGAGTTATCTCGATACTAGACTAATAGCTGTTGTTATACGAAAACTCGGCCAACGGCAAGAATCGGTCCCATTGCCCTCCGAAGTCAATCTCAAATGCCCTGAGCATATCCTCCAAAATCTGAATTGTTCGCTTCAACTACCTATCGGTCTACGAATGAAAGACCATGTTGAGCTCTACCCGAGTGCCCAACTCATCCTATACTGCCCTCCAGAAATGCAAAGTGAACTAGGTTCCTCGATTAGAAATAATGGAAATAGGCACGTCATGCAACCAGACGATCCCCTGAATGTAAATCTGGGACAACCTCTCTGAAGTATATGTAGTCATCACCGAAATAAAGTATACAAACTTGGTTAGTATATCGACAATAACCCAAACAATATTAAATTTCCTGAACATCCGTGGCAAACCAACCACGGAATCCATAGTGATGCGCTCCTATTTCCACTCTGGTATAACCATCTGATGAAGTAAATCACTTGGCCTCTTGCGCTCATACCTAACCTGTTGGAAATTAAAACACCTTGATACATACCCAACTATGTCCTTCTTCATCTTCCGCCACCAGTAACGCTGCCACAGGTCACGATACATCTTCGTGGCATCAGGATGAATAGAATAACGCAAACTGTGAGCCACCTCCAGAATCAACTCTCTTAGGCCATCAAATAAGAACACATAAGTGACCCTGGAGTCGCGGAACACCATCATCACCAATAGTCATCTCCTTGACATCACCTCGTAATATCGTATCTCTAAGAACCAATAAGTGTGGATCATCATATAGATGTGCCTTAATCCACTCGAATAACAAAGACTATGCCACAACACATGCAAGAACTCGACTAGGCTCTAAAATATCCAACCTCACAAGTCGGTTAGGTAAGGACCGAATTTCCATAGCCAATGGCCTCTCCTCTGCTCGAATGAATGCCAAACTATCCATACTCTTGGCCTTTCTTCTCAAGGCATCCACGACCATGTTCGCCTTGCCCGGATGATAAACAATGGTGATATCAAAGTCCTTTAGTAACTCAATCCACATGCGCTGCATCGGATTAAGGTCCTTCTTCTCAAAATGAAGCTACAAACTGCGGTGATCAGTATAGATCTCACACGATACCCCATAAAGATAATGCCTCAAAATCTTAAAAGCATGAACTATTGCGGTCAACTACAAATCATGCACATGGTAATTATTCTCGTGGAGCATTAATAGACAAGAAGCATCAACAATCACTCGCAATTCCTGCATCAATACACAACCCAACCTAACGCGTGAAGCGTCACAATACAAAGTGTACATCCTTGAACCAGAAAGCAAAACCAACATTGGTGCTGTAGTTAATGCGGTCCTAAGCTTCTTAAAGATCGCCTCTCAATCATCCGACCACCTAAACTAAACACCTTTCTGGGTCAATCTAGTCAAAGGTGCTGCAATAGAGGAGAATCCCTCCACAAACCGATGATAATAACCTACTAGCTCCAAGAAACTTCTGATCTCAATCACAGTGGTAGGATGAGGCCAACTCTGAATTGCCTCGATCTTCCTAGGATCCACCTTAATATCCTCACCTGATATAACATGCCCTAATAAGGCCACATAATCTAACCAGAACTCACACTTAGATAACTTAGAGTATAACTTCTACTCCCTCAGAGTCTGAGGCAATACCCTCAAATGCTACTTGTGCTCCTCCATGCAATGCTAGTAGATCAATATGTCATCAATGAAAATTATGAAAAAAGAGTCAAGTTATGGCCTAAACACCTACTTCATCAAATCTATAAATGCCACCGGGGCATTAGTCAGGCCAAAAGACATTACTAGAAACTCATAGTGTCCATATCTAGTCTGAAAACCCGTCTTTCGAACATCCGAAGCACAAATCCTCAACTGATGGTGCCTAGATCTCAAATCGATCTTCAAGAACACCCTAACAGCCAGAAGCTAATCAAATAAGTCATCAATGCTCGCAACATATACTTGTTCTTGATGGTGGCCTTATTCAGTTGGCGGTAATTAATGCACATTCGCATATCTTTCTTCTTTAGAAATAATACACGATGTAGCCCAATGCGACATAGTCGGCCTGATGAATCCATTCTCATGCAACTCCTGAAGCTGCTCCTTTAGCTTTGCCAACTCCAGAGGAAACTTACGATAAGGCAAAATAGAGATAGGCTAGGTTCCTGACGCCAAATCAATGCCGAAGTCGATATCATGATCCAGTGACATGCCTGGTAAGTCAACAGGAAATACATCGGAAAACTCCCTCACCACATGCACTAAATCTATAGTGGGAGTCTCCATAGTTGTATCTCGAACAAAGGCTAGATAGGCCAAACAATCCTTCTCAACCATATGTTGAGCCTTAACGAAAGAAATAACCCGACTGGATGCGCTACTAGATGAACCTCTCCAATCCAGCCTAGGAAACTCTGGCATCACCAATGTAACAGTCTTGGCATGGTAATCAAGAATGACATGATATAGAGACAACTAATCCATGCCAAGGAAAATCTCGAAGTTAATTATATTGAGCAATAGAAGATCCGCTCTATTAAAATACCCACGAAAAGTTATAACATAGGGCCAGTAAACTCAATCCACAATAATAGAATCACCTACCAGCATGGACACATACACAAGACTACACAAGGACTCACGAGATACATACAGATAAGGAGAAAAATGAGAAGATCCATAGGAATAGGTAGACCATGGATCAAATAATACTGATGCATCTATATGACAGACATAAATAAATCATATGATCACAAAGTCGGAGGTTACTGCCTCTGGCCTAGTTGGAAAGGCATAAAATGTGGCCACAGCATCACCTGGCTAGCCTCAACCTCTAGGGAGACTCCTACCCACTTGCCTTCTGCCTCTGGTCGGCTAGCCAGGCACTGCGGTAGCTGGTGCTGTAATCATGGGCTGATGGACCAATTGTATTGCCTTGCCCCAAAGTCTAGGATGAAACTTCATTACGTGACCAAGCTCCCCGCACTCGAAAACACCTCTAGACGTGGGAAACTGCTAACTCTTGATTTGGACCTGGCAACCTATGTGCCCACTATGGGAATTGTGAATAGCCGGTGGATGGTAGGTACTCTTTGGAATGGCGCTAAAGTAAGGCTGCATTGGAGCACCCCAAATAGGCCGCGGTGCTGAATACATAGGCCTCCTAGGATGGCCACTCCCAAATTTTCCACTGCCTCTAGACAAGGTGCCGCTAAAACTTCTATAATATCGAGGCCATTTCACCCTTGACGTGACCTCTCTTCTCTAATAGTAGATACGCTCGATCCTCCAAGCTATCTCCACAGCCTGGTGGAAAGAAGTCCCAACTCTGCCTCTCAAGCCAAAGTAACCTTAATCGTATAGCGCAAGCCCGAAATAAACCTATGCACCCTCTCTGCCTTTGTGGGAAGTAATATGGATGCATGATAAGACAACTCAGTCAATCTCGTCTCGTTGTTAGTCATAGACATGTGACCCTGTTGGAGCTGCTCAAATTGAACCTTAACTCCTCCCTCCAAGAGGATGCAATATACTTGTCCAAGAAGATATGGGTGAACTGATCCCAAGTCAAGGGAGGCGAAGCTACTGACCTACCAGAAAATAAGACTGCCACCATCTATGGGCTTTCCCCTCCAACTGAAAAGTGGTGAAGTCTACCCCATTGGAATCCACTAGTCCCAAATTATGCAGCATGTCCCTGCAATGGTCAATAAAATCTCGTGGGTCCTCTAATGGCTCACCGCCGAAGTGGGGAGGACGAAGCCTAGTGAATCTGTCCAGCCACTTCTTCTCCTCGATAATCACGACTGGTCTAGTCTCTGCTCTAGCCACTGTAACCGACTGAACTCTTCCTGTAGGTAATACTCCTGGGTTTGATAAATAGCAATTACGTGACCTAGCACATAATCAGTATGGGTCTGGGCTCCTCTACGGCCTGAGATGTGGTCAGGTCTGCTGGAAATAGTGCAGCCTGAGTCATAGATTCCATCAACCGCAACATACGATCCATGACCTCCTGAAAGCCTTGTGTAATCCTGAACTCTGTCGGGGCCTGCTCAGCTGCAGGTATATCATCTTGCTCCTCAACAAGAGGATCTTCCACTGGATCCACTGGTGGTGTCACTAGGGCTATTCTGGGACACCCTCGTTCCCTAGCAGGAGCTCTAACCCCCCTCGGCCTCTGCCTCTATCTTTGACAATCAATGGTGCAACCCCTCTACCGTCGGATAATGCCATCGCACGCGTTCTCACCATCTCTGAGAGAATAAGAAAAAGATTCGGACATAGAACAATATCGACAAATGAAGAAAGAGAAGTTTCCTAATACCTTATAGCCTCTCGAAGATAAGTACAGACGTCTCTGTATCGATCCACAAGACTCTACTAGGTTTGCTCATGACTCGTGAACCTAGTACTGTGATACTAAGCTATCACGACCCACTTTTCCCCATAGGTCGAAATGGAGCCCAACACCACCATGGCAAGCCAACGGAAAGGAACACAATGATCAATAGTTTATAACACATTTTAAATCAAGTAATGAAATAAATAAGCCAAACTTAGTTTAGAAATCATGATAAATACCAACATCTGCGCCAAGATACAAAATATGAACAAAACAATAAGCTGAATGTCATAACAGTAATACAACCATAATAACTGTCAAAATTCTCCAAAACCCGGCGTCACTAGTGTATGAGCATCTGCTAGAATATACAAAACTACTACAACTACTGTTTTAAATGAAAAGAGGACAGAATACATTAGATATAAAGGAAGGAGACACGGTATGCTGCGGGCCGAAACATAGAAGGCAACTCACCACTAAGTCTCCCAGTAAGTGCGCCTACGCGTCCATCTGACCACTAGAAGTACCTATCTCAGTACCTGCACAATTAGTGCATAAGTATAGTATGCGTAGATAAATTAATGCGTACCCAGTAAGTATCTAGTCTAGGCTCGAAGAAGTAGTAGCTAGAGGTCGACATCGATACTTACTAGTTTTCCAATAATCACTGTACATAAAAAATAGTAGACAAGTAAGAGACATGGAAAGTAGCAGCAAAGCATATAAATATGTACAACAAGTATCTCAATAAAAGAAATAGGTACAAATCTGTCAAGATACTCAGGTACACATGGACTACATATCAAGATATTTCACATAACCCTGCCAAGGCGAATGGCTCGATCCCAAAAAAATGGTGTTAAACATTCCTGCCAAGGCAAATGACCCGATCCTATAAGAATATTATTACATGATACTGTGGTAACTATTACACCCTATATTTTCGTACGTAAAAGTGCGTCGTAAGCAAACTAATGTAGGACCAAAAATGAGATCATCTTTGGAAGTATATAAAGTACATTAATCATGTTACCTCAGAGGTTACAAATATTGAAGATCATGAACAACAAGTACAAAGAGGGTTGGGAGGTTCAGAAGCTAAAGGAATTGAAGAAAATAACATTTCGTCGAAAGTCGACAAGTTGGGAATGTTATAACATGTACTTTTGGGGTGAGACTAGGGTGATTAATATGATAAGGATGTTATGTTATGAGTTATTTTAGTAGTATGATAGTTGTATGTTATGTTTTGAATTCAAGCGAGTTGTGGAACAAAAGTCGATGAAAGTCATCACAAGTTACGTTCAAAAGTTTTACTGAAATTTGGGTCAAATGTAACTGCGCTTTTCTCCCAATATACTTAGAGTTTTGGGGTGTTCCACCCATAAAATTAAATATCTATGCATCTATTTTCTAATGCATTAAACCATTTGTCAATACGACATTGGAGAAGAGAGATATATGCATTTTTGCGAGACTGCACAAGCTGCTAGGTGACAAGTAGGTGTGTCACCTACTTGCTTAAATGAGAGTCCGAAAATGGGCCAGTTCGGGTCATCCAAAGAGACATTTTAAAGGCATTATTTCATTAATATAATACAATGATAAGAGGTCACAATAACCATACCTAAACCCCTGCAAACATCCTCTCAATAATTACACACAAACCCTAATTGAATTTCTCTCCTGTTCAAGTTCTAGTTGGAGGTAAAACCTAGAGTTTGAAGAACCAAGATAGGAGCTAAGTTATACAACAAATAAGGTAAGTTTACTTATCTCTTTTATCCATTTTTTCTGCTGTAGATGTATGGAAAGTCGTTCTATAATTGTAAGAACTCACGGGACGGTGATAGGAAGCTGTGAGTTCGAGTTAATCACTTGTAGCGGATTGTTTGGTGGACTGTTTTGTGTTGATGTTTGATTGCATGTTTTACTACTGTTTTATGGAGTTTTGGATGAGGGAGGGTGTGGATAAATAACACATAAATGCAGGGTGGTGAGCTGGTCATTCGTCGTAATATTTTCGGGCTGTTTGACACTACTACGGTGGTCGTTTTGTGTATGAAGAGATTGGGGTGTGTTAGGCTATTTTGTAATATTTTGTGGTGTATATAAGGTTGGAAAATAATGTATATATTTTGATATTGTTGTGTTCTTGTGTTTTTGGTATTATCTTGAATTTGGAGGAAGTAAGGATTATAGGGGAGATGCTGCCCGTTTTAATACAAAATAAGCTTGTCGTTCGTTGTGCAATAGTTGTACCTTTCGTAACTTAATGATAGTATTATTATCGTTGTTGTAGATTAAGGTGCGAAGAGGCGAGTTCAACTTGGTGATTGGAAAGATTGTGATAAGGTATGTTAAGGCTAAACCTTTCTTCATTTTGGCATGATCCCGTAACTACATGAGTTTGATAACGAGGCATAATGAGAAGTTCGTATTCCTGAACTTATGTACATTATCCTAGTCTCATAAGTTACAGTATTCTCCCTTATCGGGATTTTATATTCGCTTAAGTATTGTCTTCTTTCAGTCGAGAGAGCAGAGGGTCTCTCTCTCTCTCTCTCTCTCTCTCTCTCTCTCTCTATATATATATATATATATATATATATATATATATATATACAGTATTACCGTATTTTCACCACCATCGAGCTATAATCGATGGGCAGGCCCCTATTGGGCAACCTCTGATCAGATGGTAATTTATATATCAAGCCTACTGTGGCAGAGCGCCTATGAGCGAGCCCAGAATGGCCAAGATACCTAGCCTAGTATGGCTGAGCGCCTATGAGCGAGTCTACTATGGTCGAGCAGTTACACGTACCGAGCCTTATAGGCCTGGACATTTATTTTACTTACTATATTGAGAGAGTTGAGTCAGTATTAGCAGGTAAGTATATCTCCAGATCATCTTTGACTCCCAATTACTTTTAGTTATTATATTATCAGTTCAGTTTTAGCTTTAAGTTATTTTATTGTCTTACATACTCGGTACATTATTTCGTACTGACGTCCCTTTTCTGGAGATGCTGCATTTCATGCGTGCAGGTTCAAATAGACACACGGGTAGACTTCCTCAGTAGGTGTTGCCCGAGTTCAGCTTGATCGGTAAGCTCCACGTCCTTCAGAGTTGCCGGATCTAGGGTTTTGTGTACATATTGTGTATATATGTATATATGTATATATGTTATGGGTAGGTCGGGGCCCTGTTCCGATCACAGTACATCCATCTGTAGAGGCTTGTAAACATATTACGCCAGTTAGTGCAGCATTTTGGGCTTGTAGGCTTTGTATGTATATTTTGTTGGTTTGTCAGCTGTCGAAATTATGACGGCCTTGTCGGCCCAGTTTTATATTGATGTTTAGTTAAAGCTAGTTTCTGTTCTGTTTTATATTTTGCTTCACAAATTGTCTTTCAATGTAGCCCCATGGCAAAGTATGATATTGTATGTTCAAAGTCCCTCAGTTGCAAGTTGGTACGCTAGGTTAAGTGAGGCACCGGGTGCCGATATCGCCCCCAGGTTCGGGGCGTGACAAACTTGGTATCAGAGCAGTTCTTTCCTAGGGAGTCTACAAGCCGTGTCTAGTAGGGTCTTGTTTATAGATGTGTTATGCACCACATTAAATAAGCAGGGAACTACAGGGCATTTATGAGTTGGTTACCCTTCTTTCAAATCTAAATCGTGCTGTAGAGATGAGTTATAGGAAATTTGAGTCAAACTTACGTGTTGGTGTTTGCATACACAGATGACGATGACTAGGAAGACTACGGCTAGTTAGAGGGGAGACACAACAGTGGGTGAGGGGACTAGTAGGGTACCCCCAGTAGATGGGGCCTAGTCTGAAGCCTAGGGAGAGACCCTTACTCAGCCATTACCGACTCCTCCACCACTTGAGTAGATTCCTAGGGATATCGCACATCTAGTTCCCCATCCACTTCCATCAGATCAAGACTTGAGGAGTGTGATGCATTTGTTGACACGGTTGGTAGCTACCCAGTAACAGTCTAGGGCATCAGCTAGTGCAGGATCTTCTGAGGGGTCTGGCAGTTCAAGGGTCCGAGAGTTTATTTTTTTGAGTCCCCCAGAGTTCACGGGGACATATCAGAGGGAGTGTCACGCCCCAAACCTGGGGAGGCGTGGCTGGCACCCGATGCCGTACTGGCCCAAGCGAACCACTCTGTAACTCTTTTTTTTTAACTATCATGGGCCAACATGGCCACATTTCATAATGTACAATTGTAAGTGAGCAAACACTGTATCAATGAACCATCATATTTAAAACATAAATATACACGGGCTGTCAAGGCCTGTGTCCGTAACCCGGACCAAATGGTAAATATATCCCTTATTGATCATTTTTGTGGCCTTAAGGTAAGAAATAAACATATCCTTTGGCACTACATCATCACCCTTCCACTCAATAACTGGCTCATTTTAAAATTTGAACCTAGCAGTTCTGGTTCGTCAATCAAGCTTGGCAAAACATGAATAAAGCTAATCCATCCCCATTATCACATCAAAATCGGCCATTCTCAATTCAATAAGATCGGCCATGGTGCCCCGACCACGCAACATGACAACACAATCCATATAAACCCGCGTGACCAAAATAGACTCACCAACTGAAGTAGATACAGAGAACAGCTCATAAAGCTGTTCTGGTTCTATCCCAAATTCCATAGCAACATAAAGTGTGACATATGACAAAGTGGAACTGGGATCAATAAAAGCATATACATCATGAGATTGGATGGTTAATATACCTGTGACAACATCTAGAGAAGCCTCTGAATTATGGGGACCCCTCATAGTATAGAAACGGCCAGATCCTCCCGAACTCTGTGCTCCACTCCTAGCTGCACCATGACCTGCGGGTGTTGGAGTGCCTCGAGCTGGAGGAGGTGCTGCGGATGTAGTAGCTATAGAATTAGCTGGTTGTGCCATGCCCATGCCCGTACCCTGGTGGGACGAACGACAATCCCTCTGAATGTGACCCCTCAATCCGCATCTGTAGCATATGGTTAAGTCCCTGTAGCATATTCATAGGTGCATCTTTCCACACCTAGGGCATGGGGGCTTTCTCTGCTACTGGAATCTAACACCATGATGACCCTGCTGATTGGATCCCCTGTTACCCTGACTGGGCCTGAAACGGCTCCACTGCTGCTGCTGACTAGGCCCTAATGGCGGTGCACTAGCCGAAGACTGAGCAAAGGACTATGATGGCCTTGACGACCCTCCTCTAAATGTTGACTTGCCACCACCTGAAGAACCACCAAAGTTGCCCGTAGACCGGGCCTTATTACCCTCTCGCTCCATTCTGTTTCTTAATTTGCGGGTCTCTATGGCTTGAGCGAATGCCACCATCTTTCCATATTTCATATCAGAATTAAAAACAGTTGTAGCAGCCTCATTAATTACCAAGGGACTAAGGCCCTGCATAAAGCGGTGTACTCTATCCTCCATAGTGGGCAACATGTAAATAGCATATTTAGACAGCTACGTGAATCTCATATGGTAATCCCACACACTCAGGTTACCTTGCCTCAAGTTCTCAAACCCAGCAGCACGGGCTGACTTAGTCTCGGCTGACAAGAAATGATCAATAAAGGCATCGGCAAACTCACCCCACCTCGCCAGATAGCTCTCTTCTTCACGGGACTCCTCCCATAGTTCAAACCAAGAATATGCCACCTCTTTCGGGCAGTAGGAGGCCAATTCCACTTCCTATGTTTCAGTAGCACGCATAACTCTGAGAGTCTTGTGCATCTAATCAATGAAATCCTGGGGATCTTCCTCTAGGTTAGTACCCGTGAACATTGGAGGATCCAACTGGAGAAACCTGTTCACCCTGGAACCAGTAGAATCCCCTAGCTGACTGAAAGAAATGGGTGCAACATTTGACCTTTGGGTCTGGGAAGCCACTATTTGAGCCAACATCTGTATGGCTCCCCTAAGATCAACATCAGAAACACCAGAATCGGAAGTTGAAACTGGAGGTGGAACTGGTATATCAGTTGGAGGGACCGTTGCACCCTCAGTAGGTGTAGGGACATGTGCGGTTTGATCAGTTGTAGTAGAGTCAGGCAGTGTAGTAGCTGGAGGAATATTCTCACTCCTCGGTTGCTCACCTGCATCATCAATTATACGACCAACTGTCACTCCTGGGGTGACATTGGCTCTTTGGCCAGTTCTTGCCTTCTTCTTAGGTGCCATGTACTGAAAATTAGAGCAACTCCGGAGTTAAAGGAAGAACAATCTTACAACAAGCTTTATCGCACGATCAAGAATATGAAAGAAGGGCATTATTCCTAAATGCCTATGTAGCATCCTAATTATAGATGTGGTCGACAACACACCGATAATAAGGACTCTACTAGACATGGCTCCGAGACATCCTAGGACACTTTAAAACCTTAGGCTCTGATACTAAGTTTGTCACGCCCCAAAACCGAGGAGCGCGACCAGCGCTTAACCGAGTGAACCTGACCGAGCAAGCATGTTAGATTTCATTCTACCCAAACTCATCCATGAATAGAGATAATACATATTATCATTAATTAGAGAAAAATGTGTTCATGTCTACAATACCCATTCATTTCCAATAGTTTCATCATTTTTAATGTCTTAAATGGACAAGTAATACAATAACAACATAACATAGTTTGTCTTTCCCCAGCACCAATACACAACCCACACTATGTCTGCGGAGCCTCTACAGATAAAGAAGAGTACAATGATAATGCTGACAACAAGGCCCTGGCTATACCTCAAACCGAATATACAACGTACAAAAGATACATGACCCCGGAATGAAGTGGGGCTCACCAAGTCAGCTGGGATGAAGGTGTACTGCTATCACTAATCAATATCTCCTGCTGTGGAACTACCTGCATCCATTTAAAGATGCAGCGCCCCCGGCAAAAGGGACGTTAGTACCGTCGAATAGCACTAGTATGTATAACTAAACAGTCTCTCAATAGTATGACAAATAATACAAACAAGATTATCATAATATCAATGACAGCCTTAATTAACATCAAACCTCAATTTAGGATCAAGACAGTGTTCAAATTAATTCCCATAACTCACATTGGGAGATTTTTAGTATCGATATACCATTGTCCACAATACCATTATTCACAAAACCAGTACCACCGTACTCTTATCACGGAGTCCGATCACGACCCGACCGGCTATCAATTATGAATTATCGCATTTCGTATTACTTCACATATTTTCATTTCATTGGCACTAATGGCCATAATTATAAGATCATTCTTGGCACGTTGGACATATTTAGTATTTCATGCTCACCTTATCAATTTCAAATATTATTATCATCATCAACAACAAATACAACTCAAATCAAGGTGTGTAGTACACATGTGAGCAATTTAGAGTCTAAGGCACATAGAGATATTTCACAAAATTTGGCATAATAGCCTTCATTTGAACTTGACTTAAAGTCGAAACATTATTAATGCACAGCCCATATTTTAACACATCCTCAATTGGTAACATAACATGAATAAAGCACTTGGGATGCTTGTTGAACATATATCTTTCAACCCAATCTTACTCGGAATAGCAGTTTCATAATGAATCACTCGGGACTTACATAATTTACATGAATATTGTGGGATTCAATTCTAAGAGAAGAGTTTAGCCAACATACCTCACTTGAGCTTCCTTAAACTCTAAAACGTTCCGGAATTCTTAGCAACTTCAATCTATTGTAAAAATATAACAATTTGAATCAAAATTTGGAAGATGATCATGGTTCTAGCTCACTTGAGCATTTTATCAAACACTAGGCGTGCTTAAGGTTTCAATGTCCTTTTTATGAAGGATTCCATCATCCCACAACCCAATCTTTACCATTTTTAGCTCAACAATCTTCCTACACCCTTTGATAACACATGCATGTAAAATAAACAACTCTCATGCACGAAAATTATCTTGCTAGTTACCCATTTTCAGAAGATTTCGAAATTAGGGTTTAGTGTGTAGAATCTTACCTCTAGGCTGAAGACCTAGTGAGCTTCCCTTCTTAATCTTCCAGAACTTGAGCAAGAATTGAAGAAAAATTATTGAAGAACACCTTCTCACTCTACGACACTCTCTCTCACTCTAAAATATCAAATTATGTCTCAAAAATGGCCCAAAGAGTGTATTTAACAAAATAGGGTCGGGTTTTAAAAACCCAAAAATGGAGCTCCGGAACAAGGTATGCGATCGCATAACCAATATTCGGACCGCATATCGGTCACATATTTGGTTACAAAATAGCCAAAAGAACTGTCTGTGTATGCGGTCATTATGCGGTCCGCATAACTGTTATACGGTCGCATAATACACTTCATAACAGTTATGCGGTTGCATAGTTGACCGCATAGTTGCTTCCAACTGACCCAATTAACTGCCTTACTCTGCGGCCATTATGCGGTCCGCAGAGTGGTTCTGTGGTCGCATAATGGTCCGTAGAGTGGTTCTGCGGTTGCATAATGGACCGCAGAAATGCACTCTTCTGCCAAAAATTTTCCTTTACATTCTGATGCCTTGTTCAACCCAAACAGTCCGAGCCAAGAATTTCTACAATCCTCAAACACATAAGCCTAGTCCGGCACCATGAAACATTATTTTCTTTGTAAATTTTACCGGGCTTTACACTTAAGTTCTTCAAAATTTTTCGGGGTGTTACACTTATGAGGCTGGTACTTTTCTAACTGGCTTTATCGTAGAGCTGTTATAGAATATGGTTGTTGTACTATCTCTCTTGCACCTCTAATTTTTAAGAGTGATCCTGCGATGTTCTCAATCACGAGGTCTATAATTTTCTGGGTCCAATAATCAGACTCCTGATTTACTTAGTTGATGCAACTCTTTTAGTGTCCTCTTTCCTCTGATCAGCCTGTATGTAGACTTAAGCTATCTTCCGATCTGCGGCTCATGATATTAGTTATTACTTTAGCCTTTCATGAGCTCTATGAAATATCCATGATACAATCTTCTAACAATTCAATCCTTTGTCTATGACCTGGACTCAATTCTTTCTTTTAACTTATACCGGAGTTTTCTACGGTTGTATGATTGTCAACATATATGCTGCATGGATAATACTCCGAAATCTTGAGTGCATTCATAATGTAACTAACTCTGGATTATCGATCGAATAATTCCTCTCGTTCCTCCTCAACTTTCTTTAAATGAAAGCAATTACCTTCCCTAGTCTTTCTGCCCCCCTTGTTGCGTGCATACTTAGCTTATCTTAGTTCTCATGCATGCCGAAGTTTTCGTGCAACTCATATGATCTAGAATCCTACTTTTGATTTTACTTCCCGTTCATTAGCCACTGTAGGTGCCGCTTTCTTATAGAGTGCATACAATGTTGTAGTGAGACTGTTTTTACATGACCATTCCTTCTTCAAGTTACTTATGCTTAGGTTGAAGCCTTCTTCCTTATTTTCTTAGCTAGTCTTTCATTGTAGTACTTAGGGAGGACCCTCTTGATAGCATCAAGGACAAGGATAGAGTTTTGGAAGCTCCAAGGCCATTTACAAGATCTCAAGCTAAAGAGTTGCACTCTAAGGTTGCAGGATTTCAATGGCAAATAAAGAAGCTTTTATTGTAGAGGAAGAGCTCAAGCCCAAAGTAGATGAATTATCCAAGTTTTACAATTATTTGGTGATCCAAATTGAAGTCCAAGAGGAAGAATATTGGGCCACCAAATCAGCCCTTGAAGACCAAAGGGGCTCAAAATGAGCGTAATAGAGGTCCAAAATGATAACAACACGATAGGGGTCCAAGAATTACTAAACAAATCACGAAATGTGCGGAAGCTAAAAGAAAATAATGAAACGAAAAAACAACGGAAAATTAAAGATAGATTGAATTCAAGAAAGAGTTTCTTGAATTCATGAAGTCTATTCTTGAAGTTGAATCCTAACAACAACAATTAGCTAACAAAGAACTAATCGCCTTTGGTAGAGAATTAAAAACAAGAGATAGATTGTGAAATCCGACCCTTTAGAATAACAAGAACAACAATAAGCCTAAACTTATCACCTTTCTTGAATACCTAGAAGTGATCTAAGATTTCGAAAGAGTTTAATCTTACCACCTTAAGTTTAGTTTTGAAGGTTGAAGAATAAATCTAAGAGTAGCCACACACAAGAGTGCAAGAAAAATCTCACAATTTTTATTGATAATAATCTATAATATTCTAAAAATCTAAAAACAAAGAATATACCCCTTTATATAGAGAGGGGGTCATGAAATTCATACCTAAAAATAAGGAAATAAAGTCCTAAACTACTTTGGACAACAAGTCCAAATACCTTAGGAAAAGGAAAAACACTAGGAAACAAAAACCAAGTCAATCTTGGAAAGTAACTCCAACAATCTTAGAAAAAGAAAAACGTAACATTAACTACCTAGGAAAGCAATAAATCTAGTACCAAAATATATGGAAATAAGTTAAAACCAATCTTGGATAGAATCTTGAAAGTCGCAAACCAATCATGGATAGGATCTTGGAAATCTTGGAGGCAACTTGCAAGCAACTTGGCACCAACTTGTACCCAACTTCTATCACGCCTATTGAACCTTTCTTGGGAAGCAAGTAAGTCCTTTTTATGTTATAAAAACTTGGCTTCATGTAGGACTTATTGGGCTGCAAGTTTGCACACATTTTTTAGGTGCCAAATATGTCCAATAATGGCCTGATTTGGACCTTCTTCAGAGGATGTCTCTTGGGATCTAATCCACCTTTTCTTGGACATGAATTTGTACCATAAAATAATTATAATACCTAGACAACTCACATCCTTTATCCTTGAGCTCTCCATCCCAATTAACAACTTCTTTATTTGCACTTGAAGTCTAATGACCTTGTTTTGCAACTCTTTAGCTTGACATTTTGTTAAAGGCCCTCTTTGAGATTTCAAAGCTTCATTCTTGTCCTTGAATAGATTTGAGATTCCTAGGATGCTATCATAAAAGGGAGTATTTCAAAAGGAGCCGAATTGGAGTCCAAATCAATGGCCCAAACTAGCAGTTTTAAGGTCCAAATCTACCCCAAAGGGATTTGGCCGCTCCCCACCTAATTGTAATGACTTTTCTTACTCCTTAGCAACCACCCTACCTAATTGTAGTGACTTTTTATGCCTTATCAACCACCCAACCTAATTGTTAGGACTTTTTATGCCTTAGTACTCCTATAAATAAGGAGTTCTTCTCATTCATCGAGGGACTTAATTATTGATTAACTATATCATACTTTGAGAGTTCTTTTGAACCTTTTGTTACTTGTGCTTTGAGATTTATCTTTCAACCTTTACTAGTTCATAGTTCAAGGTAGTAAGATTACTTCTCTATTGTGATATCTATGATTCCTTTGTGGTATTCTTAGAAGGTAATTAATACTAGTTATTAATTGTTGTCTCAAGTTACTCGTAAAGCGGTCAAGATCCGAATCTATTGTTTTGATTTGCTTTTAAGTAAAGGCGTTTGATTTCTTCAATAAATCAAGACGTTGTTGCTTTGATCTTGTCAAGGCTATAGAACTTGCATTCTTGGAATTCTTTACTTGAATTTTCCCATATCCTTTATTTTCTACCCTTTAGTTCTAGTTGTTCAATGCCTTATTGTTATTGCTTCCGCATTTACTTTTTAAATTCTTACTCTAGCTTGGATTCCCGACCTAGTCATTATTAAGTGGTATCAGAGCGGTTCTATCAAGGTTTCGTTCTTGATAATTCTGTGTATTTCTTGAATACTAAGAGCAAAAACAAAAAAGGTATAAAAAACGCAAAAAAAACGAAAATCAGTTTTAAAAAAACAATTTCTTGCTCTCCGGGAACTTACTTTTGTATCTAATTTGTTTCCAAAAACTATCAAAGGAAACAAGAAGAGGGGATCCCAGATTTCAAAGATAAGACAAAAATTTCAATTTTTCTTACTCTTTCTAATCTAAATATATAATCATTTCCTTTTTATTCGTGTTTTGTTTCAACCGAGCCTAATAGTTCTAGGATTTGGTTCTTCTTTCATTTATTCCCTAAAAATCTATATTTTACTACTAAGAACTTTATACGAGTTGGGCTTAACTATAAATCTACAAAGTATTTTGTTCAAAGGTTATTTCGAGAGAGAAAAAAAGGCAAAGTGTGTGTGAGAGCAATTGAGGAAAAAGTCAATTTGTCTGATATAGTTTAATTATTTAAGATGTCACATACAGGTAGTGATGGTGAACGAAGGGTTCTTCAAGAAGCCGAAATCAAAGCAAGAAATGATTTTACCTTGCAAGCTATGCATCAACAATTCAAAAGATGGAATTTGCAACTCCAAGAGACGAGGGACACCATTGCTGAGCAAAATAATACAATAGCTGAACTTAGAAGGGAAACTAATGTTAGGCCGAGCTAGGAGAAATGTACCCCTTGCTCCCATTGTAAATCAAGAAAACCCTATAGATGATTTTAATGATATTGATTTTGATAGGGTGGGAAGAGATAGGAGGGGACAAAGAGGTAGAGTAGAAGATGATAATATAAGCAGTATAAAGATGAAGATGCCATCTTTCATGGGAACAAGGGATCCAAACTTGTACCTTGATTGGGAGAGAAAGGTTGAAGCCATCTTTGACTGTCACAACTACTCTGAGGGTAAGAAGGTTAAACTTGCTATTGTTGAGTTTTCTGACTATGCTGCTATTTGGTGGAAAAAGCTTACTAGGGACATATTGCAATAAGGACAAGCACCAATTGCTACTTGGGCTGAGATGAAGAGGGTGATGACAAAGAGATTCATACCATTACACTTTCAAAGAGAGCTACAACAACGTCTTCAAACATTGAAGCAAGGGTCCATGTGTGTGGATGAGTACTTTAAGGCTATGGATATGGCTATGATCTAAGCTAATTGTATGGATGAGTTATTTGATTTGTTTGTAAAGGTAGAAAATCAAAATAAAAGAAAGCAAACTAGCTCGTGGAAAGGTCAGTCAAACACAATCTCCAAGAAGCCATGGTCGAATCAAGAGATGAAGAGTTCTTCTAGACCTCAAGAAGACAAGGATAAAGGTAAATTTGAGAATAAAGAGGGAGGTAAAACCTTTAATCCTAAACCTTTAACACCTTCTAGTTCTATTCAATGTCATAAATGTAAAGGAAGGGGACATATGATGCATGAATGTCCAAGTAGAAGAAACATCATTCTTAGAGAAGATGGAGGATATGAGAGTTAAAAAAGTGAGGGAGAAGAAGAGGGAGATGTGAGTAATGATGATGATATAGAACTACCTAATGATGGCATGATTAGGGTAGTTAGGAGGATTATTGCTATCAATTTGGGAAGCAATAGTGAAGAACAAAGGGAGAATATATTCCATACTAGGTGTGGGATAAAAGGAAAAACTTGTTCTATGATCATTGATAGTGGTAGTTGTGCTAATGTGGTGAGTTCATACTTCATGGAAATATTGGGACTTGCACGCATGAAATACCCTACTCCCTATAGACTCCAATGGTTGAATGATAGTGGTGAACTAAAGGTAAACAGACAATGCATGATTTCATTCAATGTTGGTAGATATGAGGATGATATTCTTTGTGACATAGTCCCTATGCAAGCTTGTCATATCTTACTGGGTCGTCCTTGGAAGTATGATAGGAATGTTTTTCATGATGGAAGAAAGAATAGATATTCTCTTGAGCTAAATGGCAGGAAATTTATTATGTTTGAAGATTAAAAGAGATTAAGGGAAACAATGGGAAAACCAAGGAGAGGGATAAAAAGTGAGCTTGAGGAAAAAGAAAAGAAAGGAGGCCAAGATTTAGAAAAAAAAAAGATGGCCGAGAGAAAGAGAGAGAGGGAAACAATTTGAGAGAAGAGATTAAAAGGGGCTTGAATGAAAAAATAGAAAGTCTTGGCGAGAGGAAAGAGGCTAAGGAAATAAAAAAAAAAGGAGTTTTTATATAAAAGCCAAAGAGTGTTTAAATGCAAGAAAATAGGGTTTGCCCATAATACTAATTACTTACAAAGAAGCTTTGATTAATTCTGAGTTACTAACTTCTTCTTTGCCAAGTAGTATTTCTTCTCTTTTGCAGGATTTTGAAGATGTCTTTCCTGAAGATATTCCTAATGGATTGCCACCTTTACGTGGAATTGAGCATCAAATTGATTTTGTGCCTGGATCACAAATCCCAAATAGACCTTCTTATAGGAGTAATCCAGAAGAGACAAAAGAGATTCAAAGGCAAGTAGATGAGCTGCTTGAGAAAGGCTTTGTGAGAGAGAGCTTGAGCCCTTGCTCTGTTCCCGTCCTATTGGTACCCAAAAAGGATGGAACTTGGAGGATGTGTGTGGATTGTAGAGCAATCAACAAGATAACAGTAAAGTATCGACATCCTATTCCTCGTCTTGATGACTTGTTGGATCATTTACTTGGATCCAAAATCTTTTCTAAAATTGATCTAAAAAGTGGTTACCATCAGATTCGAATGAATCCTGAAGATGAATGGAAAACTGCTTTTAAGACCAAATATGGGCTTTGTGAGTGGTTAGTTATGCCTTTTGGCTTGACTAATGCACCTAACACTTTCATGAGATTAATGAATCATATTTTTAAGGATTTTTATGGAAAATTTGTTGTGGTGTACTTTGATGATATCTTGATCTTTTCTAACACTTTAGAAGAGCATGTAGAACACCTAAAATAAGTTTTTGAAATTCTTAGAAAGCAACTCTTATTTGCTAATCTTAAAAAGTGTACTTTTTGGGTGGATCGTGTGATTTTCTTGGGTTTTATGGTTAGTTCTAAAGGAGTTGAGGTTGATGAAGAGAAAATTAAAGCAATAAAAGAATGGCCTAAACCTAAGAGTGTAACTGAAGTTAGGAGTTTTCATGGACTTGCTAGTTTTTATAAAAGGTTTGTGAGAGATTTTAGCACCATTGCTTCTCCTTTAACTGAAGTTATTAAAAAGGATAAGATTTTTACGTGGGGAAAAGAACAAGATGATGCTTTTAACTTGTTGAAAGCAAAGTTATTGTTCCATTGTTACAATTGCCTGGTTTTTCTAAATCTTTTGAAATTGAATGTGATGCTTCTGACAAAGGAATAAGTGTTGTTTTGATGAAAGATTCTAAACCTATTACCTACTTTAGTGAGAAGTTGAGTGGAGCCACATTGAACTATTCCACCTATGACAAAGAGCTATATGCTTTGGTAAGGGCTTTAGCCACATGGCAACATTACTTATGGCCAAAAGAGTTTGTCATTAAAACTGACCATAAATCCTTGAAATACTTGAAGAGTCAAGGTAAGCTTAGTAGAAGGCATACTAAGTGGATTGAATTCATTGAAACTTTTCCTTATGTAATTTCTTACAAACAAGGGAAAGAGAATGTTGTTGCGGATGCACTTTCAAGAACGTATGTTTTAGTTTCTACCCTGACTTCTAAATTGATGGGTTTTGATCAAATCAAGGGACTTTATGCTAATGATGTTGATTTTGGCAAGATTTTTGCAGATTGTAAGTTGGGTCCTTTTGAGAGGTTTAACCTCCAAGATGGGTTTCTCTTTAAGGAAAATAAGTTGTGTATACCTAATTGCTCTTTACGTGAAGTATTTGTAAGGGAAGCACATTGAGGAGGGCTTATGGGTCACTTTGGAGTCCCAAAGACACTAGACATACTTGCTGAAAATTTCTTTTGGCCTGGAATGAGAAAAGATGTTGAAAGAATGTGTGCACAGTGTTTGGAATGTAAACAAGCCAAATCTAAAGTGTTACCACATGGTCTTTACACGCCATTACCTGTTCCTACTTCACATTGGATTGATATTTCTATGGATTTTGTGTTAGGTTTGCCTAGAACAAGGTATGGTAAAGATAGTATATTTATCGTGGTAGATAGGTTCTCCAAAATGGCTCGTTTTATTCCTTGTTTAAAGACAAATGATGCTTCACATGTTGCTGATCGTTTTGTAAGAGTTGTCAAATTACATGGTATACCTAGAACTATTGTTAGTGATAGGGATGCTAAGTTTTTGAGCCACTTTTGGCGTGTATTTTGGGGGAAATTAGGTACTAAATTGTTGTTTTCTACTTCTTGTCACCCACAAACTGATGGACAAACTGAAGTAGTTAATAGAACCTTAGGAAACATGTTGAGGGCTGTTTTGAAAGGTAAATTAACTTCCTGGGAGGCTCACTTACCTATGATTGAATTTGCTTACAATAGAACAATCCGTTCTTCTACAGGTATGTCTCCTTTTGAGGTTGTTTATGGTTTTAATCCCTTCACTCCCCTTGATTTATTACCATTACCTACTAATGATATTGTTAATATTCATGGTAGGACAAAGGCTGAGATGATGAAAAAAATTCATGAACAAACAAGGCTTGCAATTGAGAAGAAAAATGAGCAAATTGCCTTCAGAAAGAATAAGGGTCGAAAACAAGTTATTTTTAAACCTAGAGATTTAGTTTGGGTTCACTTTAGAAAGGAGAGATTTCCCTCCGTAAGGAAGTCAAAGTTGCACCCTAGAGGAGATGGCCCATTTCAAGTCCTTGAAAGGATTGAAGACAATACTTACAAGCTGGACCTACCTGGTGAGTTCCAAGTAAGTGCTACATTCAATGTTGCTGACTTGTCTTTGTTTGATATAGGATCAAATTCGGGGACGAATTCTTTTCAAGAAGAGGGGAATGGTAGAATAAAGGACAAGGATAGAGTTTTGGAAGCTCCAAGGCCATTTACAAGATCTCAAGCTAAAGAGTTATACTCTAAGGTTGCTGGGCTTCAATGGCAAATAAAGAAGCTTTTAATTGTAGAGGAAGAGCTCAAGCCCAAAGTAGATGAATTATCCAAGTTTTACAATTATTTGGTGATCCAAATTGAAGTCCAAGAGGAGGAAGATTGGGCCACCAAATTAGCCCTTGAAGTCCACCAAAGGGGCTCAAAATGAGCTTAAAAGAGGTCCAAAAGGGGGTGTTTCAAAAGGATCCCAATTGAAGTCCAAATCAATGGCCCAAACTAGTAGTTTTAAGGTTCAAATCTGCCCCAAAGAAATTTGGCCGCCCCCCACCTAATTGTAATGACTTTTCTTACTCCTTAGCAAACACCCTACCTAATTGTAATGACTTTTTATGCCTTAGCAACCACCCTACCTAATTTTTAGGACTTGTTATGCCTTAGTACTCCTATAAATAAAGAGTTCGTCTCATTCATTGAGGGACTTGATTATTGATTAAGTATATCATACTTTGAGAGTTCTTTTGAACCTTTGTTACTTGTGCTTTGAAATTTATCTTTCAACCTTTACTAGTTCATAGTTCAAGGTAGTAAGATTATTTCTCTATTGTGATATCTTTGATTCCTTTGGGGTATTCTTAGAAGGCAATTAATACTAGTTATTAATTGTTGTCTCAAGTTCTCGTAAAGCGGTCAAGATCCGAATCTATTGTTTTGATTTGCTTTTAAGTAAAGGCGTTTGATTTCTTCAATAAATCAAGACGTTGTTGCTTTGATCTTATCAAGGCTATAGAACTTGCGCTCTTGGAAGAACTTGGAATTCTTTCCTTGAATTTTACCATATGCTTTATTTTCTGCCCTTTAATTCTAGTTGTTCAATTCCTTATTGTTATTGCGTCCGCATTTACTTTTCAAATTCTTACTCTAGTTTGGATTCCCGACCTAGTAGTAATCACTTCTGATTCTTGTAAATCTGCGAGCTCATTACATCGTATATTCGACAGAATTTTTGTTGTCCTTCCTCACTTATAATTATCTGTAGTTACTTACCTCCACGCCCTTGTGCTTGTAATGTTTCTCCTGAACTGATATTTTGACTGTCTTCCTAGTGGTACTCTCTTTTATTTCCGTAATACTCATACGGTACCTTTAACTACCCCAACTCCTCTCTGAATATTTCTCAAGGATCACGATGTCATACCTACGAAACTGAATTCCCCATGTTGGGGTTCACTATGTTTATCTTGCACGATCTGTTGATTTGTATGTATCCTTTTGTCTAGCCATAACTAGGCTCTTCCTGAATCAACTACTAACTATTCATTGGCCCATTCTCATATCAACATTCCGCGTAATCTTTCTTGGGTTATTTCCTTTGTCTTAACTTATATCTCGCACTGGCTCCTTATCTATCAATAACATCTCGGGCAGGAACCCTTACTTCCTCTCCTTGATGTCATGTTTGCATAATGTTCAGAAATTGCAGCATATCTGTAGGATTTGAATAAGTGCAATCTCATCCCTTTTCTCATTTTTATCGCATTCTTCCTTCACCATTCCATAGTTACTAGAACCACTTAATTTTGACTTAATGCCACAACACTCCATATTCCCCCCCCCCCAAAGGGAGTACTAAGATTTAATGCTACGATGATCTAGGTATAGATGTTTTACCTCTTCATCTTTGGCGTGTTTTCACATCATCGATGACCCTTACCCGCCTGCGGTAATCCTTCTGTACTAAGGATAACAAAATTCCTTACCCACGAGGGTGACACTTAGTGTAACTGGCACACATAGTCCCTTAAGCTTAACTTTGCTCACATTGCTTGCTTTAGGGAAGAGTCTTCCTGAATGACCTTTAAAGAGTATTCTTCTGTCGTCCATTCTATTATCGCCGGAATGCAATATCTGAAATTCTCATGATGCCAACTATTATCAAATCACTCAATCCCTAATTCATGTTTAGTTTATCTTGTTCATCAGCCCATACTGATTTTTATTACTCTGGGGTCTAACTTTTCCTTCTGGTAGTTGCGTTGGAGTCACGAACTTATTTCTCGAAATGAGGATATGACTTTATGGCCTATTCTCTTTTGTTATCTCAAGGCCTGTCACCTCTCATCTTTTCCTTCCCTTGACTATAGACTCTGTAATACTGTCATTTTTTTCTACCGTTGCCATCCATGTATCACATCTTACTCATATTGCTTCATTAACTCTCTTCTTATTTCCCTGCTAACATTTCTGTCAATCACCTTATTCAGAAAACTTCAACAAGACATCCTTTTGCTTTTAGCTCCCCTTTGCTTCATCCACTAGCTCTTCGGATTGCCTAACATTCTTTCTCTACTAGGGACGGGAGCCACACTAAGATAATATTCATCCTTTCCAGGCTTCCAGTGCCTATCTTTGTAGTACTCATATCTAGTTGTACTATTTTAGAGTGCACCATTTGAGTGTCTCACAAGGAAATCTATTAGCACATTTGCAATATTCTTCAGAAATGTCAACTAACGCGAGCAATCCATCCACCATTTTGGGTTACTCTAACTCCAGCCAGATCCTGATATCCCGTCCTTCTCTTAAACCATATTTGTTAGCTCCCATAGGGTATAACTAAGATGGGTATGGCCGATTGTACATACATATGTTATTGTTGAAGGTAACTCAAAAGGTTTATATTTCTCTTCCTGAATTGTAGATAATGATCATCTTCATTAACTAGGTACCTCGTACCCTTCTTCACCTTGCTTCTTTTACTTGATGAAACTTGTATCTACCTTCTGAATCTCTCGTTGCTTTTTACCATATGGGTAGATATATATTCATGCCTTATGGCTCCTTTTCCAAAAGCTCACACGTCTTAGTACACACATGATCTATTGGAGACCTTACATTTACTCATCATAAGCATGATGCAAAATCGAGTTCCTCTGACTCAACTCTTCCACAGCCGTATTCAATCCCTTACCAACCGTCTCTCTAGATATAGGCATCATCGTATTATGAATAAGATAGAGTTTATGAAATTGAGTTCTTACAACCGAGCTCTACCACGTGATCTAGAGTAAGAAGAAAGAGTGATAGTCCTAAATGCCCTGTAGCTTCCTGCTTATAAGTGCGGTGCACAACACACCCATAAACAAGACTCTACTAGACACGGCTTGTAGACTCCCTATGACAGAACTGCTATGATATCACTTTTGTCCCGACCCAAACCGATGGGCCGCGACGGGCACCCGATACCTTACTCAAACGAGTACCAACGTAATGTATCTTTCGTATCATACTATCATAGGTAAGTGAGCCGGAGAGGCCGTCGTGAGATAAGTAGATTAAAACATGAGGAAATACTCAAAACATAGGCCGACAAGGCCATACAAGTATCTGTATACATGACATCTGTCTACAAGCCTCTAAGAGTACATAAATATCATAAAGGTCAGGACAGGGTCCCGCCATACTATTCTATACATGTACAAATCATACTGACTAAATAAGCAACTTCGGAGCAAATGGAGCACACCAACATCTTCCGCTGAGCTGATATCCTACTTGGAGGACTCTCAACCTGTCTATCGAGACTTGCGGGCATGAAACACAGCGTCCCCAGGCAAAAGGGACGTCAGTGCAAATAATGTACCGAGTATGTATGGAATAAAAATCAGTAAATAAAAGACATAGAGAAACATGGAGTAAAAGACTCACCATATAAGTCTGAATAGCTCTATGAATCATTTCATATTTATAATGTCATGCATATTCGTATATATGTCATACCATGCATAGGTATATGCGTTCATAACATCATCAAGCCTCTGAGGGTATTCCATTATATCATCTCGGCCACTGTGGGCAAAATCATCAACGTATACCAGTAGATCAGGTGGTGGTGTGTATATAACGTCGTAACCTTTTTCCATATCCCATATACATATTACATATATATATACGCATATATAACATCATCTGGTCATGGGTCAATGTAAATGAATGCAATGCATGAGAAGTACGTCAATAAAATTTCTCGGAATGTCATAAGACCATTATGCCTTTGATTAATATCATGAAATAAACTTTATCAATTCACGTATTTTCTGAGACCTATGAACAGACGATAGAATAATATAACATGGGAAATCAAGAACATAGGAACCTCTAGTATTTCTATGAATAGAGTCATTTGTGAAAATTGTGCATTTGCTCGTTTCGTTTGTATCGCATGGATCATGCCAAAAGGAAAGAAGGGATAGCCTTAACATACCTGAACCGATTCTCTTGACAATCCCTCTAACACCCGTCTTTTTCGAAAAACGTGTAACGACGGATCGAAGTAGGGAAACATTCGTATGATATTCTTGAGAAAGATTGCACCGTATTGATTAACATTGCAAAATCTCACGCTACATTGTGTTATGAAATTTCAAATGAGCTATGAAGCTCCATCCGTTAGCATGGCCCTCATGTACAACGTTGATGATATTTTCCTAAAATGGTTAGCTTCTCCAACAATAATGTAATGAAATTTCTCAAAATGGTTGGTCTTTTTGTGGGCCCCACATGTTAGATGACTAAGCCACATACTCCTCTAAATGTGCCACCTTTATGTGAACTTTAAGAGTCAAATCTTTTGGCTTTGTTGGCTGCCACGTTAAGGAATCCCTTGGTCTTATCCAAGGTTCTTAATTAATCATCTACTAATTCCTAATTAACTAGTTAATCTCTCATTAACTAATAATTAACCAATTACTCACATAATTAAGAATTATCTCAAATTACTTAACATACTACTTCCTTTTAACACAGTTTATACATCTTACTATCATAGTCATGTGGTACCTTGTATGAGACTAGTCCATAAATACCAGGTATTATAGCTCGGACCATATTTTATCCCAAATTGACAACCTTCGACGAAACTCATTTTTTCCCACTCGTTTACCCTATGACCTTCAAGGCTTTACTTATCACTTGTTTGAAATAGAATAATACTTATAATCTCAAAATAATCTCATTCCCGAGCTTATGTCGATTAACTTATGAGGAAACTTTAACGTACGAAAATGCGGGATGTAACATCTCATTTCCGAGCTTTTATCAATTTACTTATGGTGTACTTTCACGTACAAAAATATGGGGTGTAACTGGTTTTCTTCGCATTAATTTCCTTAATTAATAAAACTCATGATTTCAAAAGTAATAAAATGAATAATTATGTTGATAGTTTACAGTTGGCTTGCCTAACGGCAACGTTGGGCGCCATCACAACCTATGGTGGGAATTGGATCGTGACAATTATACTATAAGAATCTCGTGGATAAGATACTATGCTGATAAACTAGTGTACAATTATGATATGGCGATATTAAGTGAACTAGGTTCATAGCAGAATGATGTCGCATACTGATCAGACGTGTGGAGATTTAACATGCGTACAAGTTGAGAAGTTAATTCGTGTGCAACAAAGAGATATTTTAGCTGAAGGAGTCCAAGTGCTAAAGGTATTTAAACAAATAAGGGATAACTTGCATGGAAGGAAAAAGTTGAGGAGGTGGAAACAAATAAGGAAACCAAGTCAAATTGGGAGAGATTTTTCTTAACTAAAATATTTTAGGTTTTGGAGCATTAATTGGAGAAGGATTTCAGCTACCCTCATACCTATATAAAGAGACCTATTGTTGCAGCCTATAATTAATGCTATTCACATAAATAAAGTATTTACTTTTGAAAATAGCAATTATGGCAAGAAGGTGCTCTCAAAGAATTCAAGCTGCTCAACTGAAGAACCTATTCCAGAAGATGAAGTTGCCTAGTTCTTTAGTTGTTAGGTTGAGTCTATTGTTCTTGATTTGTAACCGATTTGCTTTTGAGAAGTGTAATCATAGGTTAGCACAAAGATATTGAAGTTTTTATTTCGCTTTCTAGACTAGAGTTAGTTTGTAAAGGGTTCGTGTAATGACCGGGCCAGTCGTTTGTATTTGAGTCACGTTCTCCATATGTTTGATTGTTTTTCTATGACTTTCAGGGATGGTTGGTCTGGCTTCGGGAAGGTTTTATAGGGAATTGGAACACTTAGTTCCATAGTTGGTAGCATAAGTTATAAGAGTTGACCAAGGTTTAACTTTTATATAATGGACCTCGGATTCGTGATTTGATGGTTCCAATAGGTTTGTATGGTTATTTTGGTTTTAGGCATATGTTCGAATTCAGATTTGGAGGTTCCTAGTATGTTTTGGCTCTATTTGCTGGAAGTTGGCAACTTGAAGGTTTGGAGAGTTTATAGGTTTCATCGGGAGTTGATTTTGATGATATCAGAATCAAATTATGGTTCTGGGACTTGGAATAGGTTCATTTTGTAATTTGGGACATGTTTGAAATGTTTAGATGTAATCGAGATTGGTTAGGCTTGAATTAGACGCTTGGTTTGAAGTTTGGAAGTTCTTGCACTTAAGAGAAGTTCAATTTTGGTTTGACCTTCTATTTGTAGATGTGATGCTATTCTATGTTTTTGGTTACTTTTGATAGGCCCGAGTAGTGTTTATGGACTTGTTTGTATGATTGGATGGGGTCCTGAGTAGCTCGGGTGAGTTTCAGACCACCCGATGCATTGTTGGAACTGCAGATTATTTGCTGGTGTGAGGTTCTTCTTAGCGATTGCGGAGGGAGAATCGCGATCGAGGAGTGTATTTTGAAGCTGGGGGAAGATTGTTCTTTGCGTTCGCAACAGTGGGGCCGCGTTCGCAAGCTTTATGGAAGATTGGCTTTCACGTTTGCATAGCAGTGAGGAAGGCTGGGAATTGGCAGGTGCTTGGCCTTTGCGATTGCGGGAGGGGGCTCATGTTCGCATATACTGGGCCGACTGTACATCGCGTTTGCGAGGGTGAAGCCATGTTCACCAAGGGTTATTTGAGGCAGCGGCATTTTGTGCTTCGTGAACGCGAGGCAGTGAACGTGTTCACGAAGGGTATCGCTGGGCAGAACACTTAAGTGCTATATTACGGGATTTTAATCCATTCTCTTATATTTTGAAGCCTAGACTTGGAGAGGGCCGATTTTCGAAGTGGATTTTCACACAAGGAAAGAGGGTAAGTAATTTATTCTTTATTTTAATATTATATTTTGCTTATCCATGGATTATTACACATAGATTATGGGATTTGAAAGAGAAATTTGGGGGTCTTGACTATAATTTTGGAGAGTGTAAATTGGGGATTTAGGGGTCTATTTGGACTCGGTATTGGAATCTAACCAATATTTGGACTCGTGGGATTATGGGTAGTCATGATCTACCCCTCGTCTCGGGTTTTGACCATGTGTGCCATTTGACTTTTGTTGACTTTTGGGGATTTGATTAAAGATTGAAACTTGAATGTTTGGAATTAATTCTTATGGTTTTGTTTGATGTTATTGAGTTGTATTTGACTACATTTGACTCGTTTGGAGGTTTATTTGAAGGGAAGGCTATTTTGGAAGGTTAAAGATTGCCGGGTGGAAGTAAGTCTCTTGTCTATCCTTGTAAGAGAGACTTCTCCCCATAGGTGATTTATTTGCTACTTGTTATTCGATTTGGAGTCATGTATATGCGAGGTGATGAATGTATATACGTAGCTAGGTTGGCCATATTCGTTAAATGTTCGGAGTAAGATTATGCCTTATTTTGACTATGCAAATTTTTCATTTATGTTTTACTGATTCTATGACTACATGATTGTCACGACCCAAGCCCATGACATGTATTGCCCGCGTTTGTCATAGGTCTGCACAAATTTGTCTTTTGAGATACGCCACCTCAAGCTCTTAAAGCGCGCATACCATATGAACGTGTGCCATGCCTTATAAGGAACTTCACTTTTCTCTCTCATTCCGATGTGGGATTCGCTTAAGGTGACATGTGCACCCCTTCTTCAGAAGCTTGCCAGCCAGTCCTGCTTGACCTGCCCTCATCGCCCCACGGCAATATGTTAGTTGACCTCACATGTCGTTCTCTGAAACTAAAGAGTTTTGAAATAAGGTTCATAGGGGTGAGACAATGTTCGCGTGACTTGTGTGTGATTGTGTATGTCAACAACTCGAAAGAAAAATGTAGTGACATTTTATAGAAAGCGGTAACAGATAATTGTGAGAAACATGTGATAGTATTTGTGATGACCCAATTCCCACCATAGGTCGTGATGGCGCCCTATGCTGCCGTTAGGCAAGCCAACAATAAATCCACACACCGATCAGTAGTTCATACCATATTTTGAAACAAGTGATGAAATAATAAGCGAAATCGTTCCATTTTTGTATTAACTACTGACATTATCTTCAAGGTTAGAATATGATCAAAATATAAAACCTAATATCGTAACAGAAATACAATCATGAACAATGGTTTAAAATCTCCAAAACCCGATGTCACAAGTGCATGAGCATTTACATACATAATACTAATCCAACACTGTCTGATATAGGAAATAGACATAATATAGTATATGAATAAGAAGGGGGACTCCATGTGCTGCGGATCGTAACATGGAATGCAGCTCAACACAAAGTCTCCTTAGCAGCTGCGCCTACGCGCTTGTATGACCACAAAATATACTTGCCTCAGTACCTGCACAATTAGCGTAGAAGTGTAGTATGAGTATGTAAATCAATGCGTACCTAGTAAGTATCTAGTTTAAACTCAAAGTAGTGGCTAGGGGTCGACATCGACACTTACTAGTGGTCCAGTAATCAAAGTACAATAAAAGTAGATAGGTATGAAGCATATGAAGTAACAACGAAAATAGATATATGTGTATAATATGATCCTCAATAGAAAAATAAATACGAAATCCTCAAATACCGAATACTACCTCATGTGGAATATATATCACCAATATCAGCTGCAAACATCAAATCTGAGGCAGTATACTTATATATGTGTTGACTACCTATCGAAATATTACGCACGATTCTGCCGAGGCGAGCCGCCCGATCCCATAAAAGTGATTTACAATATCCCATCATGGTCGTATGACCCGATCCATAGATGCTTCTCAAATACTGCCGAGGGCCAAACAACTCGGTCCATAAGTGTATCTCATAATCCTGCCGAGGCGAACGACCCGCTCCCATAAGAGTAGTGCTGAGGCGATCAACCCGATCCCATAAGAATAATGAAACTTTCGACGGGCCATCCGCCCAACTCGCTAATATACGTGTGAGTTAAGAAATCAAAAAACTTCCGGACAAATAAGTACAACACAGAGTAAATTCGTAAAAGAAGGTATAATTTTCGCGGCTAATCAAGTAGCGTACTCTATATGACTCTAGTCTTAGAATAAAATATGAATTAAAGCATTTAACTATGCATTATTAGATAAAGTATCACAATAATCATGGTGTAAACCCGGACGTGTCAAAATCTAGCATACGTACAGATACTCGTCACCTCGTACGTACATATCCTCCATAACACATAGCATGTAGCAAATATAGTACCTACGTAGCTAAGTTCCCTCTTACAAGGTTACGCAAGAGACTTACCTCGCTCCGTAATTCGATAACCGGCTCCAACACCGCTCTAACACCTTAACCAATGCCGAACAATCCAAAACTAGCCAAAGAACGTGCGAACCAATCAAACATACTCAAGAACCCATAATTTATAAATTAGAAATAATTCCCAACCCCGCACAAAAAGTTAGCAAAAGTCAATATCGGGCCCACGCACTTGGATTAAGAAAATTCTTTAAAAAAATATTACCCATAACTTATATAGTCTATATCCAGAAAATCATCCAATTTCGTCCATTAATTGACCCTCAAATCAAGGATTTACCATTTCTCAACTTTGGGGCTCAAAACCCCAATTCCTAAAATCCAAATATGGATAAAAATGAAAACAAATGGAAATAATCATCGAAAAATATCAAAATAAAGGCTAGATGTTTACCCCCTTTCGAAAACGAGAAGAACACCGTGAAAACCTCTCGAACATCGAAACCAACCATATACGCAAGTCATAATGTGTAATGACCCGGCCAGTTGTTTTGAGTATTTTAGCCCCGTTTCCCCTATTTGATGCTCTACTTATGTGTACTTTTGGTTATGGGACTTTCCGGGGTGGTTGTTTTGGTTTCGGGGATGTTTTGGGGTGAATTAGGACACTTAGTCCCAAGGTTGGATGCTTGAGTTGTAAGAGTTGACTGGAGTTTGAAATTTGTATAGACAAACCCAGAATTGTGTTTTGTTGGTTCCAATAGCTTCGTATGGTGATTTTGGACATAGGCGTATGTTTGGATTTGGATTTGGAGGTTCCTAGGTCATTTTGGCTTTAATTGGCAAAAGATGGAAGGTTGAAGGTTTTTAAGGTTGATAGGTTAGACCAAGAGTTGACTTTGTTGATATCGGGTTCGAATTTTGGTTGTAGGAGATGGGATAGGTCCATTGTGTCATTTGGGACTTGCATGAAAAATATGAGGTCATTCCGAGTTGTTTAAGCATATTTGGCGTAATTTTTGATTTTTGGAATCTTGGATTAGCTCCTTAGGCTTGAACTGAGGTGTGATTTATAGTTTTGATATTGTTTTGGGTAATTTGAGGCCTCGAGTAGGTTCGTGCTATGTCTTAGGGATTTGTTCGTGAGACTGAACAGGGTCCCGGGGTCCTCGATTGTGTTTCGATTTGATCTCGGATCATTTTTGGACTTGGTTGCATTGCTGAAGATTTCTAGGCTTCTAGTGTTTTCTCATCTACGGAGGTCAAGCCACAAATGCAGAGCCATAGGTGCATCTGTTGTTGCGCATGTGCGAGGTTGGTTTGGCAAGGGGGGAGCCCTCATATGCGGATATTGTTCCATAGAAGCGAATGCACTTCTGCGAGGAGGTGGATGCAAAAGCGGAAGCGCATGTGCGCTGGTTGTGTCGCAGAAGCGGAAGGTAGGGTGCTTAGAGGGGATTGCAGATGTGGTCGTTTTACTGCAAAAGCAAAACTGTAGAAGCGGTTAAGTGTCCGCATATGCGGATTAACTGGGCAAGATTTAATATCGAGGGTTTGGTCATTTTTCTCATTTTTGGAGTTGTGGAGCTCGGCTAGAGGCACTTTTTGGAGGGCTTTTCATCACAATTGAAGGGGTAAGTGATCCTTATTTGATTTTGGTATTAGATATTAATTACCCATAGATTATTACACCTAATTTTCATGAATTTAAGGTGGAATTTAGTGGGTTTTTACTATGAATTTGGAGAGTGAGATTTGATGATTTGAGGCTCGATTTGAGGTTGGAATTGGATGAAGACATATATTTGGACTCCTATCAAAATGAGTGTTAGGAATTTGTGAGTTTTTTGGGTTCCAGGGGGGAGGGCCCAGGGTTGACTTTGCTTAATTGATTCAAGATCATAGCATTATCTTTTGGAATCGTTTCTTATGGATTTTAATGATGATACTAAGTTTTTTTGGCTAGATTCGAGCCGTCCGGAGGTAGATTCGCGCAGGAAGGGATTCTTAAAGTACTGATTTGGCTTGCTTGAGGTATGTATCTTACCTAAACTTTGTTTAGGCACTGGTTGCCTAAATTATTTGTGACAGCTACGTGCTATGGGTGGTGCACATGTGTGTGGTTGAGCCCATGTGCGTGCAGGGGGTATTTATTCAAGCTTGGGGTAGTGCTTAGGCTATGATAAGCCTTGAGTTGATTGCTAAGCTTCATGTTGTGATGTTTCTCCTATCTTTCGCCCCTTTTGTGAGCTTATTGTACCATGTTTGAGGTTATATAGAGGTTATTCTACTAATTGAAACTGGATTCATTGATCATTGATCATATACCAGCCCAAAAGGTTATTATACTAAAATGTCACTTATACCAGCCCAAGAGTTTGAATTTGATGTTCATTGATCATATACATGTATTCTTGTATATCTGCTTTCTGTGTGATATGGATTGAACTGGTAGCCAGTTACCACGCCAGGCAGATTGTGATATTCAGTCTGTGACCACGCCGGGTGGATTATGATATTGAGCTTGTGACCACACCAGGCGGATTCTGATAATAGCACATGAGTTGTCCGTGCAGCACGTGTGTTGTCCATGCAGATCCGAGATATTGATATTATTGGCACGTGAGTTGTCTGTGTATCATATGAGTTGTTTGTACGGTTGATATTATTAACATGTGAGTTGTCCGTGCAACTAGTTAGTTATTCGTGCAGCATGTGGATATGGATTCATCCCCCTAGGGTCACTCTCTCATGTTCCTTCTTGATGGTGTACACACGGTTTGAGGAAAACTGATCAGTGGTTTGGTACGATTGTGGAAATTTTGAGGAAAAGCTGGCTAATGTTTGATTTGGTTATTGCATTTCACCTTTACTTGCAATTTCCTTGGTTGTTTACCTAATTTGTTGCATATCTTCTTTATATGCTGGATTGTTGACTAAGCGAAGTACATTAAGTTATTGTGTGCACCAAGGTGATTTTATTTGTCATTCATGACTTGATCATATTATTGTTCTGTACTTGTTGGATTTAATGAACTGTACAGGTGATTAACGAGTATCATTTATAATTCTTGCTTCTATTACCTCGCCGAGGTTCGTTATGATACTTGCTGAGTACATGATGAAAGTACGGGGGGGGGGGGTGAATTCTCTATTGTTATATCTTTGATTCCTTTGTGGTATTCTTAGAAGGCGATTAATACTAGTTATTAATTGTTTGTCTCAAGTTACTCGTAAAGCGGCCAAGATCCGAATCTATTGTTTTGATTTGCTTATAAGTAAAGGCGTTTGATTTCTTCAATAGATCAAGACGTTGTTGCTTTGATCTTGTCAAGGCCATAGAACTTGCGTTCTTGGAAGTTCTTGGAATTCTTTCCTTGAATTTTCCCATATCCTTTATTTTCTGCCCTTTAGTTCTAGTTGTTCAATTCCTTATTGTTATTGCTTCCGCATTTACTTTTCAAATTCTTACTCTCGTTTGGATTCCCGACCTAGTCGTTATCACTTACCCTCTCACCTTCACAAATTTACTTATCACTTGTTTGAAGTAGCATAATACTTATAATCTCCAAACAATCTTGTCCTTGAACTGAGGTCAATTATCTTATGACAATTTCAACGTACAATACTACAGGGTGTAACATCGTCGTAATATAATACTACGGGGCGTAATATCAACGTAATACTGCGGGGCGTAACATCATTCCCCTTTTGGAACATTCGTCCTCGAATGTTGACTGATGCACTTATCATTCTCATAATGTCACGTCCCAAACCGATGGGCCGCGACGGATGCCCTAGTCTGACCTGTCGAATACCCTTAAGCATGCATCTAAGATATAAACATGAATAGTGTACGTGAGGGGAAACCTGTCTAAAAGACATGTATACATAAACATGCGAAATATAGTGGGGCGAGCCAGCAAGGCTGCTATAGACAACTATATATCCAAAACTGGAAGCCGGCGAGGCCACATACTATCCAACTATACATACTGTCTACCGACCTCTGATAGAATATATAATTGTACAAGGATGGGATTGGGCCACGTCATACCCATACATGTTGATAGCAGCCTAGGAAGCTCAACTCTATTCAAGGACAAGGATGAAGCTTTGGAATCTCAAAGATGGTCTTTAATAATATGTCAAGCTAAAGAGTTGCAAAACAAGGCCATTAGATTTCAAGTGCAAATAAAGAAGCTTTTAATTGTGGAGGACGAGCTCAAGACCAAAGGAGATAAATTATACAAGTTTTACAATTATTTGGTGGCCCATATTGAAGTCCAAGAGGAGGAAGATTGGGTCCCGAACTCGGCCCTTGAAATCTAGCAAAAGGGCACCCAGAAGAGCCCAAAATGAGCTTAAAAGAGGTCCAAATTGGGGTGTTTGAAATGGAGCCCAATTGGAGTCCAAACCAAAGGCCCAAACTAGTAGTTTTAAGGCCCAAATCTGCCCCAAAGGCATTTGGCCGCCCCCTACCTAATTTTGTGACTTTTCTTATTTCTTAGCAACCACCCTACCTAATTTTGATGACTTTGTTACCCCTTAGCAGCACCTACCTAATTGTAATGACTTTTTATGCCTTAGCAACCACCCTACCTAATTTTAAGGACTTTTTATGCCTTAGTAATCCTATAAATAAGGAGTTCTTCTCATTAATTGAGACACTTCATTATTGATTAAGTATATCATACTTTGAGAGTTCGTTTGAACCTTTGTTACTTATGCTTTGAAATTTATCTTTCAACCGTTACTAGTTCATAGTTCAAGTTAGTAAGATTACTTCTCTATTTGTGATATCTTTGATTCCTTTGTGGTATTCTTAGAAGGCAATTAATACTAGTTACTAATTGTTGTCTCAAGTTACTCGTAAAGCGGTCAAGATCCGAATCAATTATTTTGATTTGCTTTTAAGTAATGGCGTTTGATTTCTTCAATAAATCAAGACGTTGTTGCTTTGATCTTGTCAAGGCTATAGAACTTGCGTTCTTGGAATTCTTTACTTGAATTTTCCCATATCCTTTATTTTCTGCCCTTTAGTTCTAGTTGTTCAATTCCTTATTGTTATTGCTTCCGCATTTACTTTTCAAATTCTTACTCTAGTTTGGATTCCCGACCTAGTCGTTATTAAGTGGTATCGGAGCAGTTCTATCAAAGTTTCATTCTTGATAATTCTGGGGATTTCTTGAATACTAAGAGCAAAAAAATCAAGTTAAAAAAAACAAAACAAAACGAAAATTAGTTTTAAAAAAAATAATTTCTTGCTCTCCAGGAACTTTCTTTTGTATCTAATTTGTTTCCAAAAACTATCAAAGGAAACAAGAAGAGGGGATCCTAGATTAAAAAAGATAAGACAAAAATTCAATTTTTCTTAATCTTTCTAATCTAAATATATAATCCTTTCCTTTTTGTTTGTGTCTTGTTTCAACCGAGCCTAATAGTTCTAGGATTTGGTTCTTCCTTCATTTGTTCCCCAAAAATCTATATTTTACTTCTAAGAACTTTATACGAGTTGGGTTTAACTATAAATCTATAAAGTATTTTGTTCAAAGGTTATTTCGAGAGAGAAAAAATAAGGCAAAGTGTGTGTGAGAACAATTGAGGAAAAAGTCAATTTGTCTGATACAATTTAATTATTTAAGATGTCACGTACAGGTAGTGATGATGAACGAAGGGTTGGGGTGTAGATCTTACCTCTAGGATGAAGACCTAGTGAGTTTCCCTTCTCAATCTTCCAAACCTTGGGCAAGAATTGAAGAACACCTTCTTACTCTAGTGAACCCTTTCTCACTCTAAAATGTCAGATAATAGCTCAAAAATGACCCAAAGAGTGTATTTAACGAAATAGGGTCGGGTTTTAAAAACCCAAAAATGGAGCTCCGGAACAGGTTCTGCAGTCGCATATGCGACTGCATAATGGTTATGCGAACCACATATCGGTCGCATAATTGGTTACAAAATAGCCAAAAGAACTGCCTGTGTATGCGGTCACTATGCGGTCGCATAATGCACCGCATAGCAGTTATGCGGTCGCATAGTCGACCACATAGCTGCTTCCAGAATAGCCCTCTCCTGCTCACTTCTGCGGCTATTATGCGGCCCGCAGAGTGATTATGCGGTCGCATAATGGACAGCATAAACACACTTTTCCGGCAAAAAATTTCCTTTACTTTCCTGTGCATTGTTCAGCCCAAAAAGTCCGAGCATAATTTCTATAATCCTCAAACACGTAAGCCTAGTCCGGCACCATGAAACATTATTTTTTTGCAAAATTTACCAGGCCTTACACTTAAGTACTTTAAAATTTTCCGGGGTGGTGTCCCGACCACGCAACGTAACAACACAATCCCTATAAAACTGCGTGGCTAAAATAGACTCACCAACCGGAGTAGATACAAAGAACGGCTCATAAAGTTGTTCTGGTTCTATCCCAAATTCCATAGCAACATAAGGCGTGACATATGAAAAAGTGGAACCGGGATCAATAAGAGCATATACTTCATGAGATTGGACAGTCAATATACCTGTGACAACATCTGCAGAAGCCTCTGAATTCTGGCGACCCCTCAAAGCATAGAAATGACCGGATCCTCCCGAACTCTGTGCTCCACCCCTAGCTGCACCACGCCCTGCGGGTGTTGGAGTGCCTCGAGCTGGAGGAGGTGCTGCAGATGTAGTAGCTACAGAACTGGTTGGCTGTGCCATGCCCCTGTCCGTACCCTGGCGGGACGAACGACAATCCCTCTGAATGTGACCCCTCAGTCTGCATCCGTAGCATATGGGTAAGTCCATGTAGCATATTCCTATGTGCATCTTTCCACACCTAGGTCATGGGGGATTTCTTTGCTACTGGAATCTACCACCATGACGACCCTGCTGATTGGATCCCCTGTTGCCCTGACTGGGCCTGAAACGGCTCCACTGCTGCTGCTGACTAGTCCCTGATGGCGGGGCAATAGCGAAAGACTGAGCAAAGGACTGTGATGGCCCTAACGACCCTCCTCTAAATGTTGACTTGCCACCACCTGAAGAACCACCAAAGTTGCCCATAGACCGGGCCTTATTACTACCCTCTCTCTCCATTCTGTTCCTTAATTTGCAGGTCTCGGTGGCTTGAGCGAATGCCACCATCTTTCCATAGTTCATATCAGAATTCAAGGCTGCTGTAGCGGCCTTATTAATTACCAAGGGACTAAGGTACTGCACAAATCGGCGAACTCTAGCCTCCATAGTGGGCAGCATTTAAATAGCATATTTAGACAGGTACGCGAATCTCATATGGTAATCCCACACACTCTGGCTACCTTGCCTCAAGTTCTCAAACTCAACAGCACGGACTGCCTTAGTCTCGGCAGGAAAGAAATGATCAATAAAGGCATCGGCAAACTCACTCCACCTCGTCGGAGGGCTCCCTTCTTCACGGAACTCCTCCCATAGTTCAAACCAAGAATATGCCACCTCTTTCAGGTAGTAGGAGGCCAATTCCACTGCCTCTGTTTCAGTAGCACGCATAACTTTGAGAGTCTTGTGCATCTCATCAATGAAATCCTGGGGATCTTCCTCTGGGTTAGTACTCGTGAACACTGGAGGATCCAACTGGAGAAACCTGTTCACCCTGGAATCAGTAGAATCCCCTGGCTGACTGGAAGAAGTGGGTGCAACATTTGACCTCTGGCTCTGGGAAGCCACTATTTGAGCCAACATATGTATGGCTCCCCTAAGATCAACATCAGAAACACCAGAATCGGAAGCTGGAACTGGAGGTGGAACTGGTATATCAGTTGGAGGAACTGTTGCACCTTCAGTGTAACACCCTGAAAAATTTCAAAGTACTTAAGTGTAAAACCTGGTAAATATTTCCAAAGAAAATACTTTTTGGGTTGAACAATGCACGAGAATGAAAAGGAAAATTTTTGGCAGAAAAATGTAATTTTGCGGTCCATTATGCGACCGCAGAATCACTCTGCGGGCCGCATAATGGCCGCAGAAGTGAGAAGGAGAAGGGCCAGTCCGGGGAAATTATGTGGTCGATTATGCGACCGCATAACTATTTTGCGGTGCATTATGCGATCGCATAATAGTTATGCGGACCGCATAGTGTCCGCATACACAGACAGATTTTTGGCCAACTTTGGACACCAATATGCGACCGATATGCGGTCCGCATAACCATTATGTGGTCGCATATGCGACCGCAGAACCTGTTCCGGAGCTTCATTTTTGGGTTTTTAAAACCCGACTCTACTTTGTTAAATACACGTTTTGGGCCATTTTTGAGAGATAATCTGACATTTTAGAGTGAGAATATGTTCTCCAATAATTGTTCTTCAATTCTTGCCTAAGTTTTGGAAGATTGAGAAGGAAAACTCACTAGGTCTTCATTCTAGAGGTTAGATTCTACACCCTAACCCTCAATTTCGAATTTTGTGTAGAAATGGATAATATGCAAGATAATTTCTGGGCAAGAGGATTAGTTATTGTACATGCATGTGTTATCAAAGGGTGTAGAAATTTTGTTTAGCTAAAAATGGTAAAGCTTGGGTTGTGGGATGATGGAATCCTTCTTAAAAAAGGACATTGAAACCTTATGCACATCTAGTGTTTGATAAAATGCTCAAGTGAGCTAGAACCATGATCCTCTTCCAAATTTGATTCAATTTGTTATATTTCTATAATAGATTGAAGTTGCTAAGAATTCGGAAACATTTTAGAGTTTGAGGAAGCTCAAGTGAGGTATGTTGGCTAAACTCTTCTCTTAGAATTGAATCCCACGATATTCATGTAAGTTATGTAAGTCCCGAGTGATTCATTACGAAACTGGCTATTCCGAGTAAGATTGAGTTGAAAGATATACGTTCAACAAGCATCCCAAATGCTTCATTCATGTTATGTTACCAATTGAGGATGTGTTAAAATATGGGTTGTGCATTAATAATGCTTCGACTTTATGTCAAGTTAAAATGAAGGCTATTATGCCATATTTTGTGAAATATCTCTATGCGCTTTAGACTCTAAATTGCTCACATGTGCACTACACACCTTGATTTGAATTGTATTTGTTGTTGATGATGATGATAATTGAAATTGATAAGGTGAGCATGAACTACTGAATATGGCCAACGTGCCAAGAATGATCTTATAATTATGGCCATTAGTGCCAATGAGATGAAAAGATGTGAAAGTAATACGAAATGCGATGATTGATATAAAAAGGTTGATGTCTCAAATAAGACAGCCTAGCCGGTCGAGTAGTGATTGGACACCATGTCGCACACATGGTGGTGATTGTGCTGGAAATTTATAATTTGAAATTGTAATTGTGGTCGATGTCCCTAATAGATAGCCTAGCCGATCGGGTCGTGATCGGACTCCGTGTTAAAGATGGTGGTATTGATATTGAGAGAAATTTTGGTTGATGTCTCTAATGATATGGCCTAGCCGATCGGGTCGTGATCGGATTCTGTGCTAAGAGTACGGTGGTACTGGTTTTGTAAATAATGGTATTGTGAATAATGGTATTGTGGACAATGGTATATCGATACTAAAAATCTCCCAATGTGAGATATGAGAATTAATTTGAACACTGTCTTGATCCTAAATTGAGGTCTGATGTTTATTAAGGCTTTCATTGATATTATGATAATCTTGTTTGTATTATTTGTCATTCTATTGAGGGACTGTTTAGTTATACATACTAGTGCTATTCGACGGTACTAACGTCCCTTTTGCCAGGGGCGCTGCATCTTTAAATGGATGCAGGTGCTTCCACAGCAGGAGATATTGATCAGTGATAGCAGTACACCTTCTTCCCAACTGACTCGGTGAGCCCCACTTCATTCCAGGGTCATGTATCTTTTGTACTTTATGTATTCAGTTTGAGGTATAGCCTGGTCCTTGTCGCCGGCATTATCATTGCACTCTTTTTTATCTATAGAGGCTCCGTAGACATAGTGTGGGTTGTGCATTGGTGCTGGGAAAGACAAACTACGTTATGTTATGGTTGTATTACTTTTTCTAGTTAAGACGACTAAAAATGATGGAACTATTGGTAATGAATTGGTATTATGAACATGAACACCTTTTTGTCTAATTAAGGAAAACATATATTCTCTTTATTTATGAATGAGTTTGGGTAGAAGGAATCTAATAGGCTTGCTCGGTCGGGTTCACTCGGTTGAGCGCCGGTCGCGCTCCTCGATTTTTGGGGCGTGATATTCAGTAGGTGTAGGGACAGGTGCGGTCTGATAAGTTGTAGTAGAGTCAAGTAGTGTAGTAACTGGAGGAATATTCTCACTCCTCGGGTGCTCACCCGCATCATTAATTATAGGGTCAACTGTCACTCCTGGGGTGACATTGGCTCTTTGGCTAGTTCTTGCCTTCTTCTTAGGTGCCATGTACTGAAAATTAGAGCAACACAAGAGTTAAAGGAGGAATAATCTTACAACCAGCTTTATCGCACGATCAAGAACATGAAAGAAGGGTATTATTACTAAATGCCCATGTAGCATCCTAATTATAGATGTTGTCGACAACACACCGATAATAAGGACTCTACTAGACATGGCTATGAGATATCCTAGGACACTTTAAAACCTTAGGCTCTGATACCAAGTTTGTCACGTCCCAAAATCGAGGAGCGCGACCGGCGCTCAACCGAGTGAACCCGACCGATCAAGCCTGTTAGATTTCATTCTACCCAAACTCATCCATGAATAGAGATAATACATATTATCATTAATTAGACGAAAATGTGTTCATGTCTACAATGCCCATTCATTTCCAATAGTTTCATCATTTTTAAAGTCTCAAATGGAAAAGTAATACGTCCATAACATAACATAGTTTGTCTTTCCCCAGCACCAATACACAACCCACATTATGTCTACGGAGCCTCTATAGATAAAGAAGAGTACAATGATAATGCCGGCAACAAGGCCTCGGCTATACCTCAAACAGAATACACAAAGTACAAAAGATTCATGACCCCAGAATGAAGTGTGGCTCACCAAGTTAGCTGGGAAAAAGGTGCACTGCTATCACTGACCAATCATCGCATTTCAACCTTTTTATATCAATTATCGCATTTCATAATACTTTCACATCTTTTCATTTCATTGGCACTAGTGGCCATAATTATAAGATCATTCTTGGCACGTTGGCCATATTAAGTATTTCATGCTCACATTATAAATTTCAAATATCATCCTCATCATCAACAGCAAACACAATTCAAATCAAAGTGTGTAGTACACATGTAAGCAATTTAGAGTCTAGTGCACATAGAGATATTTCACAAAATTTGGCATATTAGCCTTCATTTGAACTTGACTTAAAGTCGAAACATTATTAATGTACAACCCATATTTTAACACATCCTCAATTAGTAATATAACATGAATAGAGCATTTGTGATGCTTGTTGAACATATATCGTTCAACCCAATCTTACTCGGAATAGCCAATTTCATAATGAATCACTCGTGACTTGCATAATTTACATGAATATCGTGGGATTTAATTCTAAGAGGAGAGTTTAGCCAACATACCTCACTTGAGCTTCCTTACACTCTAAATGTTCCGGAATTCTTAGCAACTTCAATCTCTTTTAGAAATATAACAAATTGAACCAAAATTAGGAAGATGATCATGGTTCTAGCTCATTTGAGCATTTTATCAAACACTAGATGTGCATTAAGGTTTCAAGGTCCTTTTTAAGAAGGATTCCATCATCCCACAACTCAACCTTTACCATTTTTAGCTCAACAATCTTTCTACATGCTTTGATAACACATGCATGTAAAATAACCAACCCTCTTGCCCACAAATTATCTTGCTTATTATCCATTTCTACACAATATTCAAAATTAAGGATTAGGATATAGAATCTTACCTCTAGGATGAAGACCTAGTGAGTTTCCCTTCTCAATCTTCCAAAACTTGGGCAAGAATTGAAGAACAATTATTGGAGAATACTTTCTCACTCTAGGGCACCATCTCTCACTCTAAAATGTCAGATAATAGCTCAAAAATGACCCAAAGAGTGTATTTAACGAAATAGGGTCGAGTTTTCAAAACCCAAAAATGGAGCTCCGGAACAGGTCCTGCGGTCGAATATGCGACCGCATAATAGTTATGCCGACCGCATATCGGTCGCATAATTGGTTACAAAATAGCCAAAAGAACTACATGTGTATGCGATCACTGTGCGGTCCACATAACCATTATGCGGTCGCATAATGCACCACATAACAGTTATGCGGTCGCATAGTCGACCGCATAGCTGCTTCCAGAATAGCCCTCTCCTGCTCACTTCTGCGGCCATTATGTGGCCCGCATAGTGATTATCCGGTCGCATAATGGACCGCATAAACACACTTTTCCGGCAAAAATTTTCCTTTACTTTCCTGTGCATTGTTCAACCCAAAAAGTCCGAGCATAATTACTATAATCCTCAAACACGTAAGCCTAGTTCGGCACCATGAAACATTATTTTCTTTGTAAAATTTACCGGGCCTTACACTTAAGTTCTTTGAATTTTTTCGGGGTGTTACATGGGGTGTTTGAAATGGAGCCTAATTGGAGTCCAAACCAATGGCCCAAACTAGTAGTTTTAAGGCCCAAATCTGCCCCAAAGGGATTTTGCCGCCCCCTACCTAATTTTGTGACTTTTCTTATTTCTTAGCAACCACCCTACCTAATTTTGATGACTTTGTTACCCCTAATTTGATGACTTTTTTTACTCCTTAGCACTACCTAATTGTAATGACTTTTTATGTTTTAGTACTCCTATAAATAAGGAGTTCTTCTCATTCATTGAGACACTTCATTATTGATTAAGTATATCATACTTTGAGAGTTCTTTTGAACCTTTGTTACTTGTGCTTTGATATTTATCTTTCAACCTTTACTAGTTCATAGTTCAAGGTAGTAAAATTACTTCTCTATTGTGATATCTTTAATTTCTTTGTGGTATTCTTAGAAGGCGATTAATACTAGTTATTAATTGTTGTCTCAAGTTACTCGTAAAGCGGTCAAGATCCGAATCTATTATTTTGATTTGCTTTTAAGTAAAGGCGTTTGATTTTTTCAATAAATCAAGATGTTGTTGCTTTGATCTTGTCAAGGCTATAGAACTTGCGTTCTTGGAAGTTCTTGGAATTCTTTCCTTGAATTTTCCCATATCCTTTATTTTCTGCCCTTTAGTTCTAGTTGTTCAATTCCTTATTGTTATTGCTTCCGCATTTACTCTTCAAATTCTTACTCTAGTTTGGATTCTCGACCTAGTCATACCCATACATGTATACAAGCATATCATACCAAAATCAAAAGCAGCTCCGGATCAAATGGAGCATGCCAACCCTCGCTGATCAAGGATCCTAAGAAGGGGGGTCGTCGACTTGTCTACCTGCACCTGCGGGCATGAAATGCAGGCCCCGGGAAATAGGGCGTCAGTACGAATAATGTACTGAGTATGTAAGGCATAAAAATCAGTACATAAAAGACATAGATGAAACATGGAATAAAGAAATCCACCTATAAGACATAGATGAAACATTGAATAAAGAAATCCACCTGTAAGTCTGAATAACTTTGTAATCCTGAAATATTTCTAATGTCATGCACGTGCATATAAATGTCGTATCATGCATAGGTATAGGTGTACATAATATCATCAAGCCTCTAAGGGCATCCCATCATATCATCTCTGCCACAGTGGGCAAAATCATCGACATATACCAACTGATCAGGTGGTGGTGCGTATATAACGCCGTAACCTTTTCCCATATCCCATATAAATATTATACATATTTATGCATATATAACACCATCTGGTCATGGGTCAATGTAAATGAATGCAATGTATGATAAGTACGTCAATAAAATCTTTCAGAGTGCCATGATAACAACACGATAGGGGTCCAAGAATTACTAAAGAAAATCAAAAAACGTGCGGAAGCTAAAAGAAAATAAAGAAACAAAAAAACAACGGAAAATTAAAGATAGATTAAATTCAAGAAAGAGTTTCTTGAATTCAAGAAGTCTATTCTTGAAGTTGAATCCTAACAACAATAATTAGCTAACAAAGAACTAATCGCCTTTGGTAGAGAATTAAAAACATGAGATAGATCGTGAAACCCGACCTTTTAGAATAACAAGAACAACAATAAGGCTAAACTTAGCACCTTTCTTGAATACCTAGAAGTGATCTAAGATTTCGAAAGAGTTTAATCTTACCACCTTAAGTTGAGTCTTGAAGATTGAAGATTAAATCCAAGAGTAGCCACACACAAGAGTGGAAGAAATATCTCATAATATTTATTGATAATAGTCTATAATAATCTAAAATCTAAAAACAAAGAAGACACCCCTTTATATAGAGAGGGGGTCACGAAATTCCTACCTAAAAAAAAAGGAAATAAAGTCCTAAACTAGTTTGGACAACAAGTCCAAATACTTTAGGAAAAGAAAAAATACTAGGAAACAAAAACCAAGTTAATCTTGGAAAGTAACTCCAACAATCTTAGGAAAAGGAAAACATAACCTTAACTACCTAGGAAAGCAATAAATCTAGTACCAAAATATATGGAAATAAGTTAAAACCAATCTTGGATAGAATCTTGAAAGTCCCAAACCAATCATGAATAGGATCTTGGAAATCTTGAAGGTAACTTGCAAGCAACTTGGCACCAACTTGTACCCAACTTCTATCACGCCTATTGAACCTTTCCTGGGCAGCAAGCAAGTCCTTTTTATGTTAGAAAAACGTAGCTTCATGTAGGACTTATTGGGTTTCAAGTTTGGACACATTTTTAGGTTCCAAATAGGTCCAATGGTGGCCTGATTTGGACCTTCTTCAGAGGATGTCTTTTGGGATCTAATCCACCTTTTTTTGGACATGAATTTGGACCATAAAATAATTATAACACCTAGACAACTCATATTATTTATCCTTGAGCTCTCCATCCCAATTAACAACTTCTTTATTTGCACTTGAAGTCTAATGACCTTGTTTTGCAGCTCTTTAAATTGACATCTTGTTAAAGGCCCTCTTTGAGATTCCAAAGCTTCTTTCTTATCCTTGAATATATTTGAGCTTCCTAGGATGCTATCATTCCCCTCTTCTTGAAGAAAATTCATCCTCGAATTTCGACATAGCAAGAAAAAAAAGTCGCGCACTAGTACATGGCATCCACTAATCTGAAAAAATGATAGGAATATAACAAGATAGTGACCATGTGTCCACTTAACCCAATTAAGCCTAATAGGTGTAAATACTCATTTATAAAGCATATGGACACCATCATCCCAATAAAATTTATGCCTACTTAGAGTTGTCCAATAAAAACCTCTCTTAGATGCACTATGTAATGAAATTTGCAATGCGATCTTGTCAATAAGGTAGTCCAAAGATGTGCATGCCAAAGAAATTACAAAATATTGGTCATGCATCCATTTAACACAAGGATCTCTGCCACATGTATCAAATAAGACACTCTTATAATATAGCCAAGTATCAATTATAAATCCCATGGATTCTTCGACATTTAAGTTATTCAAAAAGCACATAAATTCTTAAAAAGGTCAGAAGAACCCATAAATTCCAAAATATAAATTTCAATACATTCAAGCTCATGATTATAATGATTGCTCAAACTGTCACAGAAAGAGTCATAGATAGGTTCATGAAAGAGTATTTGATCACTAACATCACAATAATCATGCATATCCTCTTTACTAGTAGCAAACACTTTTATAGGCTCACAATCAACATGACTAGAGAAATGACTTCCCATCAAACAACAAAACTCACATTCTAGCAATTTACATGAAAACTCATTAGACACTTGAATAAGAGAAGAAAGAACATTTAACTCATTAGAAAACCTCTTCTCATAAATTTCATGCATCTTTCCACCAAGTTGGAATGCATAATCATCTATGTCATACTCAATTTCAAAAGGAAGCAAATTACTCTTGCACTTTAACTTAGATATTACACTTAATGACTTGATATGCATCAAAATATCATCATCCACAAAAATTATAAAGTCACCAACATAAGAAATAAGAGTATAGTTCATTACCTCCAAACTTACCTTAGGTGTTCTAGAAAGGCCAAGAATGTGAATCAACCAATTATACATACCATATTTGGACTTATTTACTAATGGAACAACATCACCTTTTATACGCTTATGCAATGGCTCTAACTTAGCAATGCCTTTAGGAAACTCCATGTTATAAACCTGTAAATAAGGATCAAAATAGTCAAAATGTTCAATAACAAAGAAATTAACCAAGTTTTTATCTTCCACCAGCCAACAAGAATTAATTTCGCTAAATTCATGTTGGAATCCGATTGGATCCTTTGCTACCATCTCTTATTCCTCACCTCCCCTTTCAAAAGGTCTTTCTACATATGGCTGCACAAAATCACAAGAACTAAAACAAGAAAGATTTAATAGGTTAGGAAGTAAATAAAATATTTTCTTGCTTACACTCTCTTTGGCTTTTATCACAAGACTAATGTTTCCCTCACCCTTAGCCTATTTTCTCTCACTAAAGTTTTTTTCTTCTTCTTTACTCAAACCCTTTTGTTTTTCTCTCTCTGCCTTAAAGACTTTTCTTATCCCATTGCCTTCTCTCTTTTCTTTTCCCTCAAGCTCACTCTTTTTCTCAATTGACATCCCATTCTCTTCTCTCAATACAACCTCTCCTTTTTTCTCTGTTGGGATGTCAACCTGCACTCCCTTACTCCTCTCATTCTTTTCCCTCTGATATTTTTTTATATTCTCTTTAACAGTCTTTTCATCTTCATAAATTTGTGATGGAGTCAAAGGTCCAAGAATAAGTTTCTTCCCGTTAACCTCAAAAGAGTATCTATTTTTTTCAATATTATATGAAGCTCTTCTATAGGCATACCATGGCTTTCTCAACAAGATATGATAATTATTTAGGGGAATCACATCACACCAGATCGCATCCTCATACCTTCCAATAGAGAATAGTAATAACATTCTTTTATCTACCTTTAATCCTCTCAACATGTAGGGTTCAATATGCTCAACACAAGGCAAGTTCAATTTTTCAACCATATAAGTGCTAATTGAGTTATAGCCAAACTCTCTGTCAATTCTAAGGGTACAAATCGCAGACATCACTTTAACTCTTGTTTGAAAAATAATTTTACCATTGTCTTCCTTTCATTCGGTATACTGTAAGTTCGACTTTTCAAGTTGTTGAGTCATAGCTCGCCTCCTTTCACTATAACTACCTGTTTGAAACATCTTGAACAAAGATTAGAAGAATTATGTATCTCTCAAACTTTGCCTTTTTCCTGTAATGTTCTCGCCTCTCTTACCTTTTTCCACTCAAACCAACTCTTGGTCATTAAACTTTAGATTTATTAATAAACCTTACTAGTCACAACCCTTAGTGATGAGAATGTGGAGTCAGAAAAAGAAAAGAAAAGTGAAGGACCAAACCTTGGAAGAATATGAATTGGTTATGTAGAAAAAATAAGGAAAGAATTTAGGAAACGCAAAACCCACAAGAATAAGGAAAGAAGTTACTTTAATCTTCAAGAACTAGGATCCCCTCTTCTTGTTTCCTTTCTTGACTTGGAAACCAAATAACACTTGAATTCTACAAATAATAATCAGCCATAATGCTTTTCTTTTGGCTAATTTTCGTTGTTTTTTTTTGTTTTTTGTTTATTTTCTTTTTCTCAAGAACCTCCCAAGATTATCAAGATTGAAATCTTGATTAGCCTATGCTCTGATACCATTTGATAATAACAAAATAGAGGTCTAAGAATTACTAAAGAAAATCAAAAAACATGCGGAAGCTAAAAGAAAATAAAGAAACAAAAAAACAACGGAAAATTAAAGATAGATTGAATTCAAGAAAGAGTTTCTTGAATTCAAGAAGTCTATTCTTGAAGTTGAATCCTAACAACAACAATTAGCTAACAAAGAACTAATCGCCTTTGGTAGAGAATTAAAAACCAGAGATAGATTGTGAAAATCGACCCTTTAGAATAACAAGAACAACAATAAGCCTAGACTTATCACCTTTCTTGAATACCTAGAAGTGATCTAAGATTTCGAAAGTGTTTAATCTTACCACCTTAAGTTGAGTCTTGAAGGTTGAAGAATAAATCCAAGAGTAGCCACACTCAAGAGTGCAAGAAATATCTCATAATATTTATTGATAATAGTCTATATTAATCTAAAATCTAAAAACAAAGAAGACACCCCTTTATATAGAGAGGGGGTCACGAAATTCCTACCTAAAAAAAAGGAAATAAAGTCCTAAACTAGTTTGGACAACAAGTCCAAATACCTTAGGAAAAGGAAAAATACTAGGAAACAAAAACCAAGTCAATCTTGGAAAGTAACTCCAACAATCTTAGGAAAAGGAAAACATAACCTTAACTACCTAGGAAAGCAATAAATCTAGTACCAAAATATATGGAAAAAAGTTAAAACCAATCTTGGATAGAATCTTGAAAGTCCCAAACCAATCATGAATAGGATCTTGGAAATCTTGAAGGCAACTTGCAAGCAACTTGGCACCAAGTTGTACCCAATTTCTATCACGCCTATTGAGCCTTTCTTGGTCAGTAAGTAAGTCCTTTTTATGTTATAAAAATGTGGCTTCATGTAGGACTTATTGGGCTGCAAGTTTGGACACATTTTTAGGTTCCAAATAGGTCCAATAGTGGCCTGATTTGGATCTTCTTCAGAGGATGTCTTTTGGGATCTAATCCACCTTTTGTTGGACATGAATTTTGACCATAAAATAATTATAACACCAAGACAACTCATATTCTTTATCCTTGAGCTCTCCATCCCAATTAACAACTTCTTTATTTGCACTTGAAGTCTAATGACCTTGTTTTGCAGCTCTTTAGCTTGATATCTTGTTAAAGGCCCTCTTTGAGATTCCAAAGCTTCATTCTTGTCCTTGAATAGATTTGAGCTTCCTAGGATGCTATCATTACCCTCTTCTTGAAGAAAATTCATCCTCGAATTTCGACCTAGCAAGAAAAAAAAGTCACGCACTAGTACATGGCATCCACTAATCTGAAAAAATGATAGGAATATAACAAGATAGTGACCATGTGTCCACTTAACCCAATTAAGCCTAATAGGTGTAAATACTCATTTATAAAGCATATGGACACCATCATCCCAATAAAATTTATGCCTACTTAGAGTTGTCCAATAAAAACCTCTCTTAGATGCACTATGTAATGAAATTTGCAATGCGATCATGTCAATAAGGTAGTCCAAAGATGTGCATGCCAAAGAAATTACAAAATATTGGTCATGCATCCATTTAACACAAGTATCTCTGTCACATGTATCAAATAAGACACTCTTATGATATGGCCAAGTATCAATTATAAATCCCATGGATTCTTCTACATGTAAGTTATTCAAAAAGCACATAAATTCTCAGAAAGGTCAGAAGAACCCATAAATTCCAAAATATAAATTTCAATACATTCAAGCTCATGATTATAATGATTGCTCAAACTGTCACAGAAAGAGTCAAAGATAGGTTCATGAAAGAGTATTTGATTACTAACGTCACAATAATCATGCATATCCTCTATACAAGTAGCAAACACTTTTATAGGCTCATAATCAACATGACTAGAGGAATGACTTCCCATCAAACAACAAAACTCACATTCTAGCAATTTACCTGAAAACTCATTAGACACTTGAATAAGAGAAGAAAGAACATTTAACTCATTAGCAAGCCTCTTCTCATAAATTTCATGCCTCTTTCCACCAAGTTGGAATGCATAATCATCTATGTCATACTCAATTTCAAAAGGAAGCAAATCACTCTTGCACTTTAACTTAGATATTACAGTTAATCACTTGATATGCATCAAAATATCATCATCCACAAAAATTATAAAGTCACCAACATAAGAAATAAGAGTATAGTTCATTACCTCCAAACAAACCTTAGGTGTTCTAGAAAGGCCAAGAATATGAATGAATCAATTATAAATACCATACTTGGACTTATTTACTAATGGAACAACATCACCTTTTATTCTCTTATGCAATGGCTCTAACTTAGAAATGCCTTTAGGGAACTCCATGTTATAAACCTGTAAATAAGAATCAAAAGAGTCAAAAGGTTCAATAACAAAGAAATTAACCAAGCTTTTATCTTCCACCATCCAACAAGAATTGATTTCGCTAAATTCATGTTGGAATCCGATTGGATCCTTTGCTACAATCTCTTGTTCCTTACCTCCCCTTTCAAAAGGTCTTTCTACATATGGCTACACAAAATCACAAGAACTAGAACAAGAAAGATTTAATAGGTTAGGAAGTAAAGAAAATATTTTCTTGCTTACACTCTCTTTGGCTTTTATCACAAGACTAACTTTTCCCTCACCCTTAGCCTCTTTTCTCTCACTAAAGTTTTTTTCTTCTTCTTTACTCAAACCTTTTTGTTTTTCTCTCTCTGCCTTAAAGACTTTTCTTATCTCATTGCCTTCTCTCTTTTCTTTTACCTCAAGCTCACTCTTTTTCTCAATTGACATCCCATTCTCTTCTCTCAATACAACCTATCCTTTTTCCTCTGTTGGGATGTCAACCTGCACTCCCTTACTCCTCTCATTCTTTTCTCTCTCATATTTTTCCATATTCTCTTTAACAGTCTTTTCATCTTCATAAATTTGTGAGGGAGTCAAAGGTCCAAGAATAAGTTTCTTCCCGTTAGCCTCAAAAGAGTATCTATTTTTTTCCATATTATATGAAGCTCTTTTATAGGCATACCATGGCTTTCCCAACAAGATATGATAATTATTCATGGGAATCACATCACACCAAATCGCATCCTCATACCTTCCAATAGAGAATAGTAATAATACTCTTTTATCTACCTTTACTCGTCTCAACATGTAGGGTTCAATATGCTCAACACAAGGCAAGTTCAATTTTTCAACCATATAAGTGCTAATTGAGTTATAGCCAAACTCTTTGTCAATTCTAAGGGCACAAATCGCAGACATCACTTTAGCTCTTGTTTGAAAAATAATTTTACCATTATCTTCCTTCCATTCGGTATACTGTAAGTTTGACTTTTCAAGTTGTTGAGTCATAGCTCGCCTCCTTTCACTATAACTACCTGTTTGAAACATCTTGAACAAAGATTAGAAGAATTATGTATCTCTCAAACTTTGGCTTTTTTCTCTAATGTTCTTGCATCTCTTGCCTTTTTCCACTCAAAGCAACTTTTGGTCATTAAACTTTAGATTTATTAATAAACCTTACTAGTCACAAGCCTTAGTGATAAGAATGTGGAGTTAGTAATAGAAAAGAAAAGTGAAGGACCAAACCTTGGAAGAATATGAATTGGTTATATAGAAAAAATAAGGAAAGAATTTAGGAAACGCAAAACCCACAAGAATAAGGAAAGAAATTACCTTAATCTTCAAGAACTAGGATACCCTCTTCTTGTTTCCTTTCTTGACTTAGAAACCAAATAACACTTGAATTCTACAAATAATAATGAGCCATAATGCTTTTCTTTTGGCTGATTTTCGTTGTTTTTTTTTTATTTTTTTTATATTTTGTTTTGCTCAAGAACATCCCAAGATTATCAAGATTGAAATCTTGATTAGCCTATGCTCTGATACCACTTGATAACAACCCGATAGGGGTCCAAGAATTACTAAAGAAAATAAACAAATATGCGGAAGCTAAAAGAAAATAAATAAACAAAAAAATAACGGAAAATTAAAGATAGATTGAATTCAAGAAAGAGTTTCTTGAATTCAAGAAGTCTATTTTTGAAGTTAAATCCTAAAAACAACAATTAGCTAACAAAGAACTAATCGCCTTTGGTAGAGAATTAAAAACAAGAGATAGATTGTGAAACCCGACCCTTTAAAATAACAAGAACAAGAATAAGCCTAAACTTATCACCTTTCTTGAATACCTAGAAGTGATCTAAGATTTCAAAATAGTTTAATCTAACCACCTTAAGTTGTGTCTTGAAGGTTGAAAAATAAATCCAAGAGTAGCCACACACAAGAGTGCAAGAAAAATCTCATAATTTTTATTGATAATAGTCTATAATAGTCTAAAATCTAAAAACAAAGAAGACACCCCTTTATATAGAGAGGGGGTCACAAAATTCCTACCTAAAAACAAGGAAATAAAGTCCTAAACTGCTTTGGACAACAAGTCCAAATACCTTAGGAAAAGGAAAAATACCAGAAAATAAAAATCAAGTCAATCTTGGAAAGTAACTCCAACAATCTTAGGAAAAGAAAAATATAACCTTAACTACCTAGGAAAGCAATAAATCTAGTAACAAAATATATGGAAATAAGTTAAAACCAATCTTGGATAGAATCTTGAAAGTCCCAAACCAATCATGAATAGGATCTTGGAAATCTTGAAGGCAACTTGCAAGCAACTTGGCACCAACTTGTACCCAACTTCTATCACGTCTATTGAGCCTTTCTTGGGCAGCAAGTAAGACCTTTTTATATTATAAAAATATGGCTTCATGTAGGACTTATTGGGCTGCATGTTTGGACACATGTTTAGGTTCCAAATAGATCCAATAGTGGCCTGATTTGGACCTTCTTCAGAGGATGTCTTTTGGGATCTAATCCACCTTTTCTTGAACATGAATTTGGACCATAAAATAATTATAACACCTAGACAACTCATCCTTTATCCTTGAACTCTCCATCCTAATTAATAACTTCTTTATTTGCACTTGAAGTCTTATGACCTTGTTTTGTAACTCTTTAGCTTGACATCTTGTTAAAGGTCCTCTTTGAGATTCCAAAGCTTCATTCTTGTCCTTGAATAGATTTGAGCTTCCTAGGATGCTATCATGTCATAAAACCATTATGCCTCTGATTAATATCATGAAATAGACTTTATCAACTTACGTATTTTCTGAGACCCATGAACAAACGATAGAATAATAAGACTTATGGGAAAACAAGAATATACACATCTCTAGCATTTATACGAATAGAGTAATTTATGAAAGTTGTGCATTTGCATGTTTTGTTTGTGTCGTATAGATCATGACAAATAGAAAGAAGGGATAGCCTTAACATACCTGAGTTGATTCTCCAACACACGTTAATTGCGACAAAACACGAAACAAGTTATATGAAAAGATTGAAGCAATAACGTTACTTATGCAAAGACCATCTTGGCTGAAATATTTCCTTAAGTAACTATAAAATGGGAAGCTTGAATGAAGCTCTTAGAAAATGACGTTACTGATGTTATGGAAAGTTTTGTTGAAATTCTTTCATAAGATATTATAGTTGTTATTCTCAACTTTTTAGGTGGCCCCACATAATTAATCTTGGTGTCACACTTATTTCTCAAAGTGTGACACCTTGCAACCTTTAATACTTAGTCATTAAATGGAAAGGGATGATTGCCACGTTGGGGGGAGGGGTTAAATCTTATCCCACTCATTAATTCATTACCCAATAATTAATCAATTCCCCACATAATTAAGCATTATCTCAAATTACTTAAAATACTACTCACTTTTAATACATTTTATATACCCTACTATCATGGTCATGGGGTACCTTGTGTGGCACTAGTCTATAAACACCGGGTATTATGGCTCGGATCGTATTATATCCCAAATTGACCACCTTCGACGAAACTCATTTTTTTTGATTCGTTTACCATTTAACCTTCACGGCACTTATTTATCGCTCGTTATATATAGCATAAATGCATATAACCTCAAGATAATCTCATCTCCGAGTCTTCGTCGATTAACTAAAGACGAAACTTTAACGTACCAAAACGTGAGATGTAACATCCTAACCCGTAGCTCTTGCAAATATTTTTAAACTCTCCTTGCCATTTAGGAAACTGTTCTTTGAATAAATCCAAAGGTCAGGGCATTCCCTCTTTTAGGCCTCTTTCTCATACCATGACTTGTGGTCGGAATTCTTTCAATCTCGTAACTATTGCTACCTTCTATCATGTAGCTTGTACGACTCTGACCTTGTATGTGCGCCTACGTGACTATTCTCTCCTCTTTCCTCTAGCTTTTAGCCAATCTATAGGCCTCACTTTGTGAACATATACAAAGTTATGACAAGCTGTCCCTCTGGGCGTCATTAGCTTTACTAATCTAAGTAGGCCATACTATACCATGACTCTTACTTCGATTTTGTCACGACCCAAACTGATGGGCTGCGACGGGCACCCGACACCTTACTCAACCGAGTACCAACGTTACATATCATTCTTAACGTACTGTCATTGGCAAATGGGCCAAACGGGCCATCATGGGTTAACCAGAAAAAACATAAGGGAATATTCAATATAAGACGACCCAATCTGATATAAAAACTTATACATGTGATATAGGGCCTATAAGACCAAAATTACACTGAACATAGGCCGACAAGGCCGTACAATCTTTCATGTACATGACACATGTCTACAAGCCTCTAAGGATACATAAATGTCATAAAGGTCGGGATAGAGCCCCGCCATACCAATCAACACATGTCCTAATCATATTGACCAATAGCAACTCCGGAGCAAATTGAGCGCACCAACATCTTTCGCTGAGCTGATAGCCTACTTAGAGGACTCTCGACCTGTATATCGGGACCTGCGGGCATGAAACGCAGCGTCCCCATGCAAAAGTGATGTCAGTACAAATAATGTACCGAGTATATAAGGAATGAAAATCAGTAAACAATAGACATGAGAAAAATATGGAGTAAAAGACTCGACATGTATGTCTGAATAACTCTGTGAATCATTAATATTTACAATGTCATGCATATGCGTAGAAATATCATAAAATGCTTAGGTATATGTGTTCATAACATTATCAAGCCTCTGAGGGCATCCCATCATATCATCTCGGCCACTGCGGGCAAATCATCAACGTAAACCAGCTGATCAGGTGGTGGTGCGTATATAACGCGATAACCTTTTCCCATATCCCATATACATATAATATACGCGTATATAACGCCATCTGGTCATGGGTCAATGTACATGTATAAATGCATGAAATGCATAAGAATTACGTTAATAGGATTTCTCGGAATGTCATAAAAATCAATATGCCTTTCGGATAAACTTTATCAAATACGTATTTTTCTGAGACCCATGAACAGAAGATATAATAATAATTCACATGGGGATATAGACACCACTAATACTTCTATGAATAGAGTCAGTTATGAAAATCATGCATTTGCTCATTTCGTTTGTATCGTATTGATCATGCCAAAAAAAGAGAAGGGATAACCTTAACATACCTGAGCCGATTCTCTTGACAATCCCTCTAATACACGTCGATTGCACAACACGTAACGGCGGATCAAAGTAGGGAAAAATTTGTGTGATATTCTTGAGAAATATTATACCGTTCTCCATTAGAACTTGCAAATCCCGTTGCTATTACATAGTATAACTTCGTACTAAATTCTTGAAGCGATTTACGTTGCTATCATCTAATCGTGTATGAATTATGTGGCTCCTTGTTGCTTGACTTGGAAATTCTTTTATATAAGTTTGCTGGAGAGAATTCACGTTGCCATAAGCCTTATAAATCCATTTGTTTCTTTTGTAGTAAACATCTCCATAATGTAATTTAGAGGAGCTTTATATATTGGGGATTATTTTATACAAAACATCTCCTAACATGCCACCAACTCATGACGACCAATGAGTCATTATATGGGCATTAGTGGGCTGCCACGTTTGTTATCAAGTCTTATCCAATAATTCCCCCATTTCCATAATAAATTATTAATCCCCCACGAATCCAATAATTAACCAATTATCCATATAATTAAGAATTATCTCAAATTACTTAAAATACTACTTATTTTTAACACACCTTCTACACCTTACTATCCTGGCCATGTAGTACCTTGTATGGCACTAGTTCATATATACCGGGTATTATAGCTCGGACCGTATTTTATCTCAAAATGTCACAATTTGACAAAATTCATTTTTTTCGATTTGCTTACCCCCTCACCTTCAAGAATTTACTCATCACTTGTTTGAAATAGCATAATGTTTATACTCTCAAGATAATCTCATTCACGAACTTATGCTGGTTAACTTACGACGAAACTTTAACGTACGAAAATGCGCGATGTAACATCACATTATTTGAGCTTCCATCAATTTACTTATGGCATATTTTCACGTACGAAAATATGGGGTGTAACATTATTCCCTCCTTGGAAAATTCATCCTCGAATGTTGACAGATGCATTTATCATTTTCATAGCTTATGTCTTCCGAATACGTTAGTACTCCCCTTGTCATCTAGGCGACTATTCTGTGAATAATTCCAAAGGCCAGGGCATTCCCCCCTTTAGGCCTCTTTCTCACACCACGACTTGTGGTCGGAATCCTTTTAATCTTGTAAATGTTGCTACCTTTTATCATGCAGCTTGTACGATTCTAACCTTGTAAGTGCGCCTATGCGACTCTTCTTTCCGTTTCTTCCAGTTTTTTAGCCAATCTCTAGGCCTTACTTTGTGAACATATATAGAGCTTGACAAGATGTCCCTCTGGGCATCTATAAGTACACTTACATTCTTTGCTCGGTACTTTTTTGAACTTACGAATATTGCTATATCTTATTTCATAGACCCGGTTATCCATCTGTATGCTTTTACTGCATCTAGGTAGGTCATACTATACCATAACTCTTACTTCGATTTATCGTTACTGAGGTCTGCTACCAAACTCCAGGTTACTCTCTCGCTGCTTATCATGTATGTATAAATCTAAGTCCTTTAATGCTTCTTCATTACTGTTTATCTTAAGAATGGCAACCTGATCTCATCTCATACTGTTGTAACATTTTTTTCCATCCATTGTTGATTCACCTCAATGTTGATCTACAATCTACCACTGATAACTTGAAACCTCTTACGTAATCACTAGGGCTCACGCTGCATCAAGGAACATTTGAAGTGATTTTCCGGACCCACCTGGGGGTGATACCCTAGTTTCATAACCGTATTTCATAGCATCCCAATGTGATTCATCTTATAGGTGGGTGTATTCTAATCCCGTGCCGTCAACGAAATCAAATCATTACTCAATCGAAGGCCCAAACGTCATCCTTTACCTATCACCATTACACCCTTATTTTACTATGACGGCAGCATTCAATCTCTTCTAAATGCTATTAGTCTTAGAATCCTTTGAGTTCATTTAGGCTATACTGAGCTTTCTATAACTTAGAGAAACCATCAGCTCTCTTGTTTTCACGGGCTTAATCCCGAGGGCTTATCTATTCTCGTCACCTTCTCACTCGCCCTTTTAATTCCTTACTCATGACTTCCTAATACATTTTCGCTTTACCATACTTTAGCTTGCGACCCACACATATCTATTTATACTACTCGCAACCTTCCTTTAACTTGCTTACATCATAGATTTCCTTGTGTTATTCTAGAATATCAAGCGAGACATCACATCGTCTCTAACTCTTCTTTACTCTCTTGACTAGATCTCTTGGTGCTTGGAAACTATAGGCTGGAAGATATGCTACTTACGACACTGCTATCATTCCTGGATACTAAATTCCCAGCGCTTCTATACCTCTATCTGTAGTATGGATTATTCGCAACCTTCTGTATTTGAGTGTCTCGTACGTTGTTCACCTTTACCTTATTTACCTTAAAATTTCGCATCACATCTTCTATCTCTTTCATGAACTTGCTTTCACACAGGTATAATTCACCTCCACAAGCTGAAGCTCTCTTATAATACTTGCACCTCTGGTGCATACACAATCCGGTGGGAGCTTCATACTGACTTCTTATGAGGCTGGTACTCTTCTAACTGGCTTTATCGTAGAGCCGTTATAGAATATGGCTACTGCAATGTTCTCAGTCACGAGGTCTTTAATTTTCTGGGTCTAATAATCAGACTCCTGATTTACTTGGTTGATGTAACTCTTTAGTTTCCTCTTCCTTCTGATCAGCCTGTATGTAGGCTTAAGCTATCTTCCGATTTACGGTACCTGGTGTTAGTTATTACTTTAACCTTTCATGGACGCTATGGAATATCCATGATACAATCTTCTAACGATTCAATCCTTTTTCTATGACCTGGACTCAATTCTTTCTTTTAACTTATACCAGAGTCTTCTACGGCTGTATGATTGTCAACATATATGCTGCATGGATAATACTTCAAAATCTTAAGTGCATTCATAATGTAACTAACTCTGGATCATTGATCAAATAATTCCTTTCGTTCCTTCTCAGCTTTCTTTAATTGCAAGCAATTCCTTTTCCTGGTCGTTCTGTCACTTGTTGCATGAATACTTGGCTTATCGTAGTTCCCACGCATACCAGAAATTTCGTGCAACTCATATGACCTCTAATATCACTTTTGATTTCACTTCCTGTTCATTAGCCACGGTAGGTGCCACTTTCTTATGGAGTGCATACAATGTTGTTGTGAGACTGTTGTTACAACACCATTTCCTCTTTCGGTCACTGTGCTTAGGTTGAAGCCTTCTTCCTTATTTCCTCTGCTAGTCTTTCATTATCGTACTTAGGGAAGACCCTCTGACTCTTGTAAAGCTGCAAGCTTATTACATCGTATACCCGATAGAATTTTTGATGTTCGTACTTACCTATAATTATCCTTAGTTACTTACCTCCACGCTCATGTGCTTGTACGGTTGCTTCTGAACTGAAGTTTTGACTGTATTCCCAGTGGTACTCTATTTTATCTCCGTAATACTCATACGGTACCTTTAACTACCCCAGCTCATATCTGAATATTTCTCAAGGATCACGATATCATTATATGCGAGACTGGATTCGCTATGTTGGGGTTCACTATGTTTATCTTGCGCGATCTGTTGATTTGTCTGTAACCTCTTGTCTATCCATAACTAGACTCCTTCTGAATCAACTACTAACTGATCATTGGTCCATTTTCATATCTGTATTCCGCGTAATCCCTCTTGGGTTATTCCCTTTGTCTTAACTTATGTTTTGCACTGGCTCCCTATTTATCAATAACATCTCAGGTACGAACCCTTACTTACTTTCCTTGACATCGTGTTTGCATAATGTTTTGGAATCATAGCATATCTATAGGATTTGATTTAGTGCAATCTCATCCCTTATCTAATTTTTTTATCGCATTCTTTTACCATTCCATAGTTACTAGAACCACTTAATTCTGACATAATGCCACATCACTCCATATTCCCCCCTTTAGGGGGTACTAAGAATTGGAGCTACGACGATCTACGTATAGATGTTTTACCTTTTCATCTTTGGCATCTTTTCACATTATCGATGATCCTTACTCTCCTCGCGGTAATCCTTCTGTACCAAGGATAACAAAATTCCTCACTCGCGAGGGTGACACTTAGTGTAACTGGCACATACAGTCCCTTGAGTTTAACTTTGCTCACCTTGCTTGCTTTCGGGAAGCGTCTTCCTGAATGACCTTTAAAGGGTATTCTTCTGTCCTCCATTCTATTATCGCCGGGATGCAATATCCGAAATTCTCATGATGCCGACTCAGTCCCTAGTTCATGTTTAGTTTATCTTGTTCATCAGTCCATTACTCTGGGGTCTAACTTTTCCTTTTGGTAATCACGTTGGAGTCACAAACTTATTTCTCGAAATGAGGATATAACTTTATGGCTTATACCCTTTTGTTGTCTCAAGGCCAGTCACCTCTCGTCTTTTCCTTCACTTGACTATAGACTCTGTAATACTATCATATTTTTGATCTACCGTTGTCATCCATGTATCACATCTTACTCATAATGCTTCATTAACTCTCTTCTTATTTCCCTGCCAACATTTCTGTCTATCACTTTATTCTGAAAACTCGAACAAGACATTCTTTTTCTTTTTAGCTCCCCTTGCTCCATCTACTGGCTCTTTGGGTTGCTTAACGTTCTCGCTCTACTAGGGACGGGAGCCACATTAAGATAATATTTATTCCTCCAAGGCTTCCAGTGCCTATCTTTGTAGTATTCATATCTAGCTGTACTATTTTAGAGTGCACCATCTGGGTGTCTCATAAGGAGATCTATTAGCACATATGCAATATCCTTCCGAAATGTCAACTAACGCAAACAATCCCTCCACCATTTTGGGTCACTCTAACCCCAGCCATATCCTGATATCCGTCCTTCTCTTATACTACTTCTGTTAGCTTCCATAAGGAATAAATGAGATGGGCGTGGCCAATTGTGCATACCTCCGTTACAATTGAAGGTAACTCAAAATGCTTTTATTTTTCTACTTGAATTGTAAATAATGATAATCTTCACTAACTGGGTACCTCGTACCCTTCTTCATCTTGCTTCTTTTACTTGTTGAAACTTGAATCTATCTTGTAAATCTCCCATTGCCTTTCACCATAGGGGTGGATAGATATTCCTGCCTTAAGGCTTCTTATCAAAAGGCTTACACGTCTTAGTACACACATGATCAACTGAAGACCTTACATTTACTCATCATAAGCATCATGCAAAATCGAGTTCTTCTGACTCAACTCGTTCACAGCCACATGCAATCTCTTACCAACCGTCTTTCTAGATGTAGGCATCGTCGTATTCTAAATAAGAAAGTGTTTAGGAAATTGAGTTCTTACAACTGAGCTCTACCACACGATCTAGAGTAAGAAGAAAGAGTGACAGTCCTAAATGCCCTATAGCCTCCTGCTTATAAGTGCGGTGCATGTCACACCCATAAAGAAGACTCTACTAGACACAGCTTGTAGACTCCCTAGGACAGAACTACTCTGATACCACTTTTGTCACGACCCAAACCGATGGGCTACGACGGGCACCGGGCACCTTACTCAACTGAGTATCAACGCTATATATCATTCTTATCGTACTTTCATTGGAAAATGGGCCAAACGGGCCATCATGGGTTAAGCAGAATAAATATAAGGGAATACTCAATATTAGACGACCCAATCTGATATAAAAACTTATACATGTGACATAGGGCTTATAAGACCAAAATTACACTGAACATAGGCCGACAAGGGCTTACAATATTTCACGTACACGACACATGTCTACAAGCCTCTAAGGATACATAAATGTCATAAAGGTCGGGATAGAGCCCCGCCATACCAATCAACACATGTCCTAATCACAATGACCAATAGCAACTCCGAAACAAATGGAGCGTACCAATATCTTTCGCTGAGCTGATAGCCTACTTGGAGGACTCTCGACCTGTCTAGCGGAACCAGTGGGCATGAAACGCATCGTCCCCAGGCAAAACGGACGTCAGTACAAATAATGTATCGAGTATGTAAGGAATGAAAATCAGTAAATAATAGACATGAGAAAAACATGGAGTAAAAGACTCGACATGTATGTCTGAATAACTCTACGAATCATTAATATTTACAATGTCATGCATATGTGTAGAAATATCATACCATGCTTAGGTATATGTGTTCATAACATTATCAAGCCTCTAAGGGCATCCCATCATATTATCTCGGCCACTGTGGGCAAATCGTCAACGTATACCAGCTGATCAGGTGGTGGTGCATATATAACGCGATAACTTTTTCCCATATCCCATATACATATAATATATGCATATATAACGCCATCTGGTTACGCGTCAATGTACATGTATAAATACATGAAATGCATAAGAATTACGTTAATAAGATTTCTCGGAATGTCATAAAAATCAATATGCCTTTCGGATAAACTTTATCAAATACATATTTTTCTGAGACCCATGAACAGAAGATATAATAATAATTCACATGGGGAATGAAGAATATAGACACCCCTAGTACTTCTATGAATAGAGTCAGTTATGGAAATTGTGCATTTGCTCGTTTCGTTTGTATCGTATTGATCATGCCAAAAAGAGAGAAGGGATAGCCTTAACATACCTTAGCCGATTCTCTTGACAATCCCTCTAATGCACGTCGATTGCACAACACATAACGGCGGATCGAAGTAGGGGAAAATCCGTGTGATGTTCTTGAGAAAGATTATACTGTGCTCCATTAGAACTTGCAAATCCCGTTTCTATTACACAGTATAACTTCGTACTAAATTCTTGAAGCGATTTACGTTGCTATCATCAAATCGTGTATGAATTTTGTGGCTCCTTGTTGCTTGACTTGGACATTCTTTTATATAAGTTTGCTGGAGAGAATTCACGTTGCCATAAGCCTTATAAATCCATTTGTTTCTTTTGTAGTAAATATCTCCATAATGTAATTTAGAGGAGCTTTATATATTGGGGATTATTTTAGTGGGCTTCTACGTTTGTCATCAAGTATTATCCAATAATTACCCCATTTCCATAATAAATTATTAATCCCCCACAAATCCTATAATTAACCAATTACCCATATAATTAAGAATTATCTCAAATTACTTAAAATACTACTTATTTTTAACACACCTTATGCACCTTACTGTCTTGGCCATGTAGTACCTTGTATGACACTAGTCCATATATACCGGGTATTATAGCTCGGACCGTATTTTATCTCAAAATATCACAATTTGACAAAATTCATTTTCTTTGATTTGCTTACCCCCTCACCTTCACGAATTTACTCATCACTTGTTTGAATTAGCATAATGCTTATAATCTCAAGATAATCTCATTCCCGAACTTATGTCGATTAACTTACGACGAAACTTTAACTTACGAAAATGCGGGATGTAACATCACATTTTTCGAGCTTCCATCAATTTACTTATGGCATATTTTCACGTACGAAAACATGGGGTGTAACAGATTTATCATTACTAAGATTTGCGACCAAACTCTTACTCTCGTTGCTTATCCTATATGCATAAAGCTAAGTCTTTTAACGCTTCTTCATTACTGTACATCTTAAGACTGATGGCCTAATCTCATCTCATACTTTATAACTTTTATCCATCCATTGCTGATTCACCTCAATGTTAATCTACAATCTACCACTGATAACTTGAAACTTCTTACGTAATACCTTGCCACTAGGGCTTACGTTGCATTGAGGAATATTTGAAGTGATTTTTTCTGATCCACCTGGGGTGATACTATACTTCAATAACCATATTTCATAGCATCCCAATGCGATTCATCTTATGGGTGGGAGTATTCTAATTTCGTGTCGTCCATGAAATCTCCCCCTTTTTTTCCCTTCAAATCATTACTCAATCGAAGGCCCAAACATCATCCTTTATCTATCACAATTACATCCTTATTCTACTACCAGGGCAGCATTCCATCTCTTCTAAATGCTATTAGTCTTAGACTCCTTTGAGATCATTTAGGCTATACTGAGCTTTCTATAACTTAGAGAAACCATCAACTCTCTTATTTTCATGCTCTTCTTTAAGAATTGGAATTCCCAATATCCTTGTAAGTTCCGAGATGTTGATTATAAATGGAGTATTCCGATAAGTTTTGTGATGAAGATATATGTACAATTCCTGTTTCAAATGCTTTTATCATATTTCATTATAAATTGAGGATGTCTCCAAAAGTATGGATTATGTATCCACATGTTATAATTTCTACTTGTAAATTATGTGAAAGTTATTATGCCAAGTTGTGTGGAGATTATGATTGTGATACACCTCCACCCGCATACTTTGGGGTGAGGCGGCTTGACCGCTTTGTGTGGGGATTATGGTATAGAGATTGTGATTGTGATACACCTCCACCCGCATATATATTGGGATGAGGCGGCATGACCGCTTTGTGTAGGGATTATGGTATTGTGGGACTGCACCTCCACCCTCTTACATTAGGGTGAGGCGGTACGACCGCTTTGTGTATAGTTTTGGTAATGTTGTGGCACCACCACCTGCATATATTGGGATGAGGCGGCAAAGCCGTTTTGTGTTGGTATTGGTATCGTTGATGCATTTCCACCCGCATTCATTGGGGTGAGGCGGCATTGCCGCTTTGTGTAGGTTCTTGGTACTATGGTTATACATCCACCCGCATACATTGTGGTGAGGAGGCATGGCCTCTTGATTAGAGTTGTGGTATTGTACGTACACTTCCACCTGCATACATCAGGTGAGTCACCGTGGCCGCTTTATGTGAAGATGGTTACAAAGGATCTCATCTTAAATCCTATAAATGTTATTTATAGCTTTTAATAAGCTTGCCATGGTTTAAACGGTTATCTATATTATTCTATTGCTGCACTAGTTCATCATATTCATCTTGTATTTCTGAATTCTTAAATTGGTGTTTAGTTTTCATACTAGTATTATTCGACGGTACTAACGTCCCTTTTGCTGGGGGTGTTGCATATTTAAATGGATGCAGGTGGTTCCACAGCAGGTGATATTGATCAGTAATAGCAGTACACCTTCTTCCCAACTGACTTGGTGAGCCCCACTTCATCCCGGGGTTATGTATCTTTTGTTCTTTGTGTATTCTGTTTGAGGTATAGCCGTGGCCTTGCTGCCGGCATTATCATTGTACTCATATTTAACTATAGAGGCTCCGTAGACATAGTGTGAGTTGTATAATGGTGCCGGGGAAGTAAAACTCGTGTGTTGTGCTTGAATTACTATTTCCACTTTAGATTATGAAAAATGTGTTTGGAATTGAGACTTTAAAATAAAGTAACTGATGGTGAGAAATTGGTATTGCAACATGATCACTTTATTGGTTGATTAACAAAAACATATATATTCTCTTTATTCATGAATGAGTTTGGGTAGAAGGACATCTAATAGGCTTGCTGGGCCGGGTTCACTCGGTTGAGCGCCGGTCGCGTTCCTCGGTTTTGGGGCATGACAAACTTGGTATCAGAACCTAAGGTTTTAAAGTATCCTAGGATTTCTCGGATCCGTGTCTAGTAGAGTCCTTATTATCGGTGTGTTGTCGACCACATCTATAATTAGGATGCTATATGGGTATTTAGGAATAATATCCTTCTTTCATGTTCTTGATCGTGCGATAAGGCTGGTTGTAAGATTGTTCCTCTTTTAACTCCTGCGTTGCTCTAATTTACAGTACATGGCACCTAAGAAGAAGGCAAGAACTGGCCAAAGAGCCAATGTCACCCCAGGAGTGACAGTTGACCCTATAATTGATGATGCGGGTGAGCACCCGAGGAGTGAGAATATTCCTCCAATTACTACACTGCCTGACTCTATTACAACTGATCAGACCGCACATGTCCCTGCACCTACAGAAGGTGCAACAGTTCCTCCAACTAATATTCCTGTTCCACCTCCAGCTCCATCTTCCGATTTCGGTGTGTCTGATATTGATATTAACGGAGCCATACAAATATTGACATAGATAGTGGCTTCTCAGGCCCAGAGATTGAGTGTTGGGCCTACTTCTTCCAGTCATCCAGGGGAATTTGCTAGTTCCAAGGTGAACAAGTTTCTTCAGTTAGATCCTCTAGTGTTTACGGGTATTGATCCCGAGGAGGACCCCCAGGACTTCATTGATGAGATGCACAAAACTCTCCGGGTTATGCATGCTACAGAGACGGAGGGAGTAGAGTTGGCCTCCAACCGCCTGAAAGGGGTGGCCTATTCTTGGTTTGAGTTTTAGGAGGAATCCCGTGAGGAGGGAAGCCCTCCGGCAAGGTGGGGTGAGTTCACAGATGCCTTTATGGATCATTTCTTGCCTGCCAAACTAAGGAAGCTCATGCCGCTGAGTTTGAAAGCCTGAAGCAGGGTAGTATGAATGTGTGGGAGTACCATATGGAGTTTGCGCGCCTGTCCAAATATGCTATTCACATGTTGTCCACTATGGAGGCTAGAGTACGCCGGTTTGTATAGGGCCTTAGCCCCTTGGTTATCAATGAGGCCTCTACAGTTGCCTTGAATTCTGATATGAACTATGGTAAGATGGTGGCATTTGCTCAAGCCACAGAGACTCGCAAATTTAATAATAGAATGGAGCGTCAAAGTAGCAGCAAGGCCCGGTCCGTGGGTAACTTTGATGATTCTTCCGGTGGTAGTGGTGGTAGGTCAACATTCAGGGGAGCGTCATCAGGACCATCCCAATCATTCGCCCAGTCTTCAATGGGTGCACAATCATCTGGACCCAGTCAGGGCAACATGGGACCCCACCAGCAGGGTCGGCCCGACAGAAGGTTTCAGCAGCGGAGGCTTCTATGCCCTAAGTGTGGGAGGATGCACTTTGGGTCGTATTTCATGGACCTACAAGTATGCTATGGGTGTGGTTTGAGGGTTCACATTCAGAGAGATTACCGCTCGTCCCGCCAAAATATGGGCAGAGGTGCGGCACAGCCAGCTAATTCTGCAACTACTACATCCACAGCACCTCCAGCTCGAGGCACCCCAGCAACCGCAAGGCGTGGTGCAGCTAGGGGTGGTGCACAAAATTCGGGAGGACCCAGGAGATTTTATGCTATACGGAGATGTCGGGAATCAAAGGCTACATTAACTGTCCAATGTCATGATGTATATGCTCTTATTGATCCTGAATCCACTTTGTCATATGTCACACCTTATGTTGCTATGGAATTTAGGATAGAACCAGAACAGCTTTATAAGTCGTTCTCTGTATCTACTCCGGTTGGTGAGTCTATTCTGCCTGCGCGAGTTTATAGGGATTGTGTTGTCACATTGTGTGGTCGAGACACCGTGGCCGATCTTATTGAATTGAGAATGGTCAATTTTGATCTGATAATGGGGATGGATTAACTTTATTCATGTTTTGCCAAGCTTGATTGCCGAACCAGAACTATTAGGTTCGAATTTCCAAATGAGCCAGTTATTGAGTGGAAGGGTGATGATGTGGTGCCAAAGGGTAGGTTTATTTCCTACCTTAAGGCCACAAAGATGATCAACAAGGGATGTATTTACCATTTGGTCCGGGTTATGGATACCGATGCTGAGGCACCTACACTTGAGTCCGTGCCTGTTGTGAATAAATTTCTGGGAGTATTTTCGGATGAACTCCCTGGGATTCCACCAGACAGGGAGATTGATTTTGGGATTGATGTGATGCCAGACATGCATCCTATATTTATTCCACCCTACAGAATGGCACCGGCAGAGTTGAAGGAGCTAAAGGAACAATTGAGAGATTTGTTAGAAAGGGGTTTTATCCGGCCAAGTGTGTTGCCTTGGGCGTACTGGTCCCTTTTGTAAGAAAGAAAGATGGGTCACTGAGAATGTGTATTGACTATCGGCAACTTAATAAGGTCACAATCAAGAATAAGTACCCATTGCCAAGGATAGATAATTTATTTGATCAATTGCAAGGTGCCAGGTACTTCTCCAAGATTGATTTAAGATCCGGGTATCATCAATTAAAGATTAGGGAGCGGGATATTCCGAAAACAACTTTTAGAACCCGGTATGGGCATTTTGAATTTTTGGTGATGTCTTTTGGGCTAATAAATGCCCCAGCAGCCTTCATGGATCTTATGAATCGCGTTTTCAAGCCATTCCTCGATTCTTTTGTGATAGTGTTTATTGACGATATTATTGTATATTCACACAATCGAGAGGACCATGCCGGTCACCTCAGGGCAGTGTTGCAGACTTTGTATCAACACCAGTTGTATGCGAAATTTTTGAAATGTGAATTTTGGCTCGAGTCTGTCACATTCTTGGGTCATGTTGTCTCTAGTGAGGGGATTAAGGTTGATCCTCAAAAAATTGCGGCTGTGAAGAATTGGCTGAGGCCTACAACTCCAACAAAGATTCGCAGTTTCTTAGGCTTAGCTGGATATTACAGAAAGTTTGTGGAGTGGTTTTCTACTCTTGCCTCTCCATTGACTAAAATGACGCAGAAGGCAATTAAATTCCAATGGTTAGATGCTTGTGAAAAGAGTTTCCATGAATTGAAAGCAAGATTGACTACGGCGCCGGTGTTGACTCTACCAGAGGGTATAGAGGGATTTGTGGTGTATTGTGATGCTTCAAGAATCAGGCTTGGGTGTGTATTAATGCAACATGGGAAGGTGATAGCTTATGCTTCTAGGCAACTAAAGAATTATGAGAAGAACTATCCAACACATGATTTAGAACTTGCGGCAGTGGTATTTACATTGAAAATTTGGCATCATTATTTATATGGGGTCCATGTTGATATATTCACGCACCATAAGAGCCTTCAATATATTTTCAAGCAGAAGGAATTGAATCTGAGGCAGAGAAGATGGCTTGAGTTACTCAAGGACTACGACATTGATATTCTATATCATCCGGAAAAGGCCAATGTTGTGGCTGATACTCTTAGCTAGAAATCTATGGGTAGTTTGGCTTACTTGGAGGCATATCAGCGGTCATTAGCCAAGGAAGTTCACCGATTGGCTAGTTTGGGAGTTTGTCTTGCGGACTCTAGTGAATGAGGGGCAATTGTGCAAAATAGGGCTGAATCATCGCTTGTTGTGGAAGTCAAAAAGAAGCAATACAATGATCAGAGGCTCCGTAGACATAGTGTAGGTTGTATAATGGTGCCGGGGAAGTCAAACTCGTGTGTTGTGCTTGAATTACTATTTCAACTTCAGATTATGAAAAATGTGTTTGGAATTGAGACTTTAAAATAAAGTAACTGATGGTGCGAAATTGGTATTGCAACATGATCACTTTATTTGTTGATTAACGATAACATGTATATTCTCTTTATTCATGAATGAGTTTGGGTAGAAGGAAATCTAATAGGCTTGCTCGGCCGGGTTCACTCGGTTGAGCGCCGGTCGCGCTCCTCGGTTTTGGGGTATGACATTGGTACGATATGCTTGTACACATATATGGGTATGACGGGGCCCAGTCCCGTCCTTGTACAGTTGTATATTCTATTAGAGGTCTGTAGACAGTCATGTATAGTTGGGTAGTATGTGGCCTTGTCGGCTTCCAATTTTGGATATGTAGTTGTCTATAGCAGCCTTGTCGGCTGGCCCTACGTATTTCACACGTGTATGTATATATGACTTTTGAACAAGTTTCCTTACGTATGCTACTCTCGTCGTTCAGCAGATGTTATTCATATTTATATCTTAGACGCATGCTTAAGGGTGTTCGATACGTAGCACTCGGGCACCAGTCGCGGCCCATCGGTTTGGGTCGTGACATATTATTTTAGGTGAAGGTATCCAGGTTGATACACAAAAGATTGAGGAAGTAAAGACATGGCCTAGACTTACGACACCGACGGAGGTTCGTAGCTTTCTCGGTTTGGCAGGTTATTACAGGAGATTTATAGAGGGATTTGTCACGACCCAAACCGATGGGCCGCGACGGGCACCCGGTACCTTACTCAACTGAGCACCAATGTAACGTATCTTTTCGTATCATATTATTATAGGCAAATGAGACGGAAAGGCTTCCGTGAGATAACTAGAATAAAACATAAGGGAATATTCACTATAGGGTGACCCAACTTGATATACCGACTTATACATATGACGTACGGGGCCTATAAGGCCGGCATGATCCTTATTATACTCAAAACATAGGCCGACAAGGCCATACAAGTATCCATATACATGACATCTGTCTACAAGCCTCTAAGAGTACGTAAATATCATAAAGATCGGGACAGTGCCCCGCCATACTAATCTATATATCTCCAAATCATACTGACCAAATAAGCAACACCGTAGCAAATGGAGCGCACCAACATCTTCCGCTGAGCTGATATCTTACTTGGAGGACTCTCAACCTGTCTATAGGGAGCTGCGGGCATAAAACGCAGTATCCCCAGGATAAAGGGACGTCAGTACAAATAATGTACCGAGTATGTAAGGAATGAAAATCAGTAAACAATAAACATAAGAGAAACATGGAGTAAAAGACTCAACCTGTAAGTCTGAATAACTCTACGAATCATTAATATTTACAATGCCATGCATATGCGTATAAATGTCATACCATGCATAGGTGTATGCGTACATAACAACATCAAGCCTTTGAAGGCATCCTATCATATCATCTCGGCCACTATGGGCAAAATCATCAACATATACCAGCTGATCAGGTGGTGGTGCGTATATAACGTCGTAACCTTTTTCCATATCCCATATCCATATAATATACGCATATATAACGCCATCTGTTCATGGGTAAATGTACATGTATAAATAAATGAAATGCATAAGAAGTACATTTGTAAGATCTTTCGGTATGTCATAAAATCAATATGCCTTCGATTAATATCATGAAATAAAAATTATCAACTTACGTATTTTTTGAGACCCATGAACAGATGATAGAATAATAGGACACATGGGGAATCAAGAACATAGGCACTTCTAGTACTTATATGAATAGAGTCATTTATGAAAGTTGTGCATTTGCACGTTTCGTTTGTATCGTATAGATCATGCCAAAAGGAAAGAAGGGATAGCCTTAACATACCTGATCCGATTCTCTTGAAAATTCCTCCAACGCACGTTAATTGTGACAACGCACGTAACGGCAAATTGAAGTAGGGGAAATGCGTATGATATTCTTGAGAAAGATTGTACCGTACTCCCTTAGAATCACAATTTTCACGCTGCTATAATATTAAGTAGTCTCTTATGAATTTTGTAGCAATTCACGTTGCTATCATTTTGTATAAGTTGCTGAAGCAATTTACATGATAATCTCGTATGAATTCTTTGCTGAAGCCTCACCCGTTACTTAGTAGATGTAAAACATCGCCTTTCCATTTTGTGAATTAAAGAGAGGTCGTTTAATAGAATTCTTCAACAAGAATGAGATAAGATGCACGTACCTTTAAATTTTTTCCATCACCTCCTTAAGCACCTAATTAGATGGCAATTTGCTGCCACAATTCTACAATCCCACGTGGATGTGTTGTCCCCTAATGATTATCCAAAGTCTTACTTAATAATTATCCATAAACTTCTAATTTAATACCATAATTATCCCCACAATTAATCAATTATTCACATAATTAAGAATTTTCTCAAATTACTTAAAATACTACTTACTTTTAACACACTTTATACACCCTACTATCATGGTCATGTGGTACCTTGTATAGTACTAGTCCATAAATACCAGGTATTATAGCGCGGACCGTATTTTATCCCAAATTGACAACCTTCAACGAAACTCATTTTCTTTGATTCTCTTACCCTCTTACCTTCACGAATTTACATATCACTTGTTTGAAATAGCATAATACTTATAACCTCAAAAATAATCTCATTCCCGAGCTTACGTCAATTAACTTACGACGAAATATTAACGTACGAAAATGCGGGATGTAACATCTCATTTCCAAGCTTTTATCAATTTACTTATGGCGTATTTTCACGTACGAAAACATGAGGTGTAACATCATTCCCCCCTTTGGAACATTCGTCCTCAAATGTTGACTGATGCACTTATAATTATCAAAACCTATAGCTCTTGTGAATAATTTAGTACTCTCCTTTCCATCTAGGCAACTGTTCCGTTAATAAATCCAAAGTCCAGGGTATTCCCACATTTAGGTCTCTTTCTCACCCCCACGGTTTGTTGTCGGAATTCTTCCAATCTCGTAACTCTTGCTACCTTCTGTCATGTAGCCTGTACTACTTCTTCCTTGTATGTGCGACTATGCGACTCTTCTCTCCAGCTTTTTGCCAACCTCTAGGCCTCACTTTGTGAACATATACAGAATTTCGACAAGCTGTCCCTCTGGGTGCCTATGGTTTTACTACATCTAAATAGGTCATACTATACCATACTCTTATTTTAGTTTATTGTTACTGAGGTATGCTACCAAACTCCAGGTTACTCTCGTTGCTTATCCCATGTGTATAAATCTAAGTCCTTTAATACTTCCTTGTTACTGTTTATCTTAAGAATGATGGCCTAATCTCATCTCATAACTTTTATCCATCCATTATTGATTTACCTCAATATTGATCTACAATTTTCCACTGATAACTTGAAACCTCTTACGTAATCACTTGGGCTCACGTTGCATCGAGGAACATTTGAAGTGATTTTCCAGATCCACCTGGGGGTAATACCATACTTCCATAACCGTATTTCATAGCATCCCAATGTGATTCATCTTATGGGGGGGGGGGTATTCTAATCCCGTGCCATCCGTGAAATCTCTTTTTTTTTTCAAATCATTACTCAATCGAAGGCCCAAACATCATCCTTTTTCTATCATAATTACATCCTTATTCTACTACGAGGGCAACATTCCATCTCTTCTAAATGCTATTAGTCTTAGACTCCTTTGAGTTCATTCAGGCTATACTGAGCTTTCTATAACTTAGAGAAACCATTAGCTCTCTTGTTTTCATGGGCTTAATCCCGAGGACTTATCCCTTCTCGTTGCCTTTTCACTCGCCTTTCCTTATCCTTACTAATGTCTTCTTAAAACTTTGTCGCTCTACCATACTTTAGCTTGCGACCTACTATCTATTTATACTATTCGCAATCTTCCTTCAACTTGCTTGCATCATAGATTTCCTTATGTCATTCTGGAACATCAAGTGAGACATCATGTCATCTCTAACTCTTCTTTACTCTTTTAACTAGACCTCTCGAAACATAGAAACCATAGGCTGGAAAATATGCCACTGACGACGCCGCTATCATTCCCGGATACTGAATCCCAATGCTTCTAGCCTTCTATCCGAAGTATGGACGATTCACAACCTTCTGTATTTGAGTATCTCGTACATTTTCCACCTTTACCTTACTTTACCTTAAAGTCTCGCGTCACATCTTCTATCTCTTTGATGACCTCCCTTCCATATAGGTATAATTTACATTGACAACTTGAAGCTCTATTATAATACTTGCACCTCTGGTGCATACACAATCCGGTGGGAGCTTTATACTGACTTCTTATTAGGCTGATACTCTTCTAACTGGCTTTATCGTAGAGCCGTTATAGAATATGGCTATTGTACTATCTCTCTTGTACCTCTAATATTAAGAGTAATTCCTCTATGTTGTCAATCACGATTTCTATAATTTTTTTCTGGGTCCAATAATTAGACTCTTGATTAACTTAGTTGATGTAACTCTTTAGTTTCCTCTTCCCTCTGATCAACCTGTATATAGGCTTAAGCTATCTTCCAATCTGCGGCTCATGGTATTATTATTAATTTAGCCTTTCATGGGTGCTATGGAATATCCATGACAAATAATTTAATCCTTTGTCTATGACCTGGACTCAATTCTTTCTTTTAACTTACACCAGAGTCTCCTACGGCTGTATGATTGTCAACATATATGCTGCTTGGATAATACTTCATCTTAAGTGCGTTCATAACGTAACTAACTCTGGATCATTGATCGAATAATTCTTTTCGTTCCTTCTCAGCTTTCTGCCCTTTGTTGCGTGCATACTTAGCTTATCTTAGTTCCCACGCATGCCGGAATTTTTGTACAACTCATATGATCTCGAATATTACTTTTGATTTTTACTTCCCGTTCACTAGCCATGGTAGGAGGCGCTTTCTTATGGAGTGCATACAATGTTGTAGTGAGACTGTTTTTACAAGACCATTTCCTCTTCAATTTACTATGTTTAGGTTGAAGCTTCCTTATTTCCTCAGCTAGTCTTTCATTGTAGCACTTAGGGAGGACCCTCTGACTCTTGTTAAGCTGCAAGCTTATTACATCGTATACCCGATAGAATTTTGGACGTTCTTCCTCGCCTATAATTATCCGTAGTTACTTACCTCCCCACCCTTGTTCTTGTAGGGTTGCTTTTGAACTGATATTTTGACTATCTTCCCAGTGGCACTCTCTTTTATTTCCGTAACACTCATACAGTACCTTTAACTACCCCAACTCCTATCTGAATATTTCTCAAGGGTCACGATGTCATATCTGCGAGACTGAATTTCCCATGTTGGGGTTCACTATGTTTATTGTTATACCCCATGTTGTCGTACGTGGAAGTACGCCATAAGTAAATTGATATAAGCTCAAAAATGAGATGTTACATCCCGCATTTTCGTACGTTAAAGTTTTATCGTAAGTTAATCGACATAAGTTCGGGAATGGAATTATTTTGAGATTATAAACATTATACTATTTCAAACAAGTGATGAGTAAATTCGTGAAGGTGAGAGGGTGAGCGAATCAAAAATGAATTTCCTCAAAATTTTACATTTTGGGGTAAAATATGGCCTAAGCTATAATACCCCGTATTTATAGGCTAGTACCATACAAGGTACCACATGACCATAATAGTAAGGTGTATAAAGTGTATTAAAAGTGAGTTACTATTTTAAGTAATTTGAGGTAATTCCTAATTATGTGGATAATCGGATAATTATTGGTTAATGGAAGATTAACAAATTAATTAAGAGATTAAGTGGATAATCATTGAGTGGAAAATGTTCCCCAACGTGGCAGCCATAGCTAGCCATTAGGTGACTCTTAAATGAATTTGTAAGATGGCACCTTTTTAAAAGATAAGGAGTTTATGCCATTTGGCTAGAGAATGTTATCAACAAAGCCAACAATGTCACGGTCATAATCCTTGCACATAGTAGCAAACGTTCCATTTCCTAATCAATAATCTTGTTCATAAGCTTTAAAGAGGAATGCTTATATTTCCTAAGTTATGGATGAAGCTACAACAAATCCATGCGAGATTTCATAAGGTAATAGCGACGGGATTTTATGATTCTAAGGGAGTACGGTGCAATCTTACTTAAGAATATCATATGGATTTTCCCCTACTTCGATCTGCCATTACATGTTTTTGCAAAAGACGTGAGTTAGAGGAATTTCCAAGAGAATCGGTCCAGGTATGTAAGGTTATCCCTTCTTTCTTTTTGGCATGATCCAAATAATACAAATGAAACGAGCAAAATACGCAACTTCCATAAATGACTCCATTCATAAAAATACTAGGGGTGTCAATATTCTTGATTCCCCATGCGAATTATTATTATATCTTCTGTTCATGGGTCTGAGAAAAATACGTATTTGATAAAGTTTATCCGAAAAGCATACTGATTTTATGACATTCCGAGAAATCTTATTAACGTATTTCTTATGCATTTCATGCATTTATACATGTACATTGACCCATGACCAGACGGCATTATATACGCGTATATATATATATATATATATATATATATGGAATATGGGAAAAGGGTACGGCGTTATATAAGCACCACCACCTGATCAGCTGGTATAAGTTGATGATTTTGCCCACAGTGGCCGAGATGATATGATGGGATGCCCTCAGAGGCTTGATGATGTTATGAACACATGTACCTATGCACGACATGACATTCATATGCATATGCATGAAACTATAAGTATTTCATGATTTACAGAGTTATCCAGACTTACAGGTTAAGTCATTTACTCCATGTTTCTTCCATGTCTTTTATGCACTTATTTATGTGTCTTACATACTCGGTACATTATTTGTACTGACGTCCTCTTGTTGGGGACGCTGCATTCATGCCTGCAGGTATAGACAATCAATTTGACGAGCCCTCATACTAGACGAGGTTAACATTCAGCGAAGGGTCGGTAAGACTCCACCTCATTCGGAGTGTAGCCGAGACTATGAGTCATTGTGTCAGAAGTTTGCTACAGACTTATGGGTAGGCCGGTACCTTGTCCCATTTGATGTCAAATACTCTTAGAGGCTTTGTAGACAGAGGTTCATTTTGTACAGTATGTCAGAGGCCTTGACGGCCTATATGTATTCATGTTTTAAGAAAGATGGTTCACTAATACAGTGCTTTCCCACTTATAGTTATACATTACGAGTTATGGTCGTTTGGCCCATTTGCAAATGATAGTACGATAATAGAGATATGTAAAGTTGGTACTCGGTTGAGTAAGGCACCGGGTGCTCATCGCGGCCCATCGGTTTGGGTCGTGAAAAAAGTGGTATCAGAGTAGTTCTGTCCTAGGGAGTCTACAAGCTGTGTCTAGTAGAGTCTTGTTTATGGGTGTGTTGTGCACCACACTTATAAGCTCCTACAGGGCATTTAGGACTGTCACTCATTCTTCTTACTCTAGATCGTGTGGTAGAGCTCAGTTGTAAGAACTCAATTTCCTAAACCCTATCTTTTTCATAATACGATGATCCCTACATCCAGAAAGACGGTTGGTAAGAGATATAGTTGTGGAAGAGTTGAGTCAGAGGAACTCGATTTTGCATCATACTTATGATGAGTAAATGTGAAGTCTTCATCAGATCTTGTGTGTATTAAGACGTGTAAGCTTTTTGATAAGGAGCCTTAAGGCAAGAATGTCTATCCACTCTTACGGTAAAAAGGAATAAAAGAATCGGAAGGTAGACGCAAGTTTCAACAAGTAAATGAAGCAAGATGAAAAAGGGTACGAGGTACCTAGTTAATGAAGGTTAACAGTAATTACAATTCAAGCAGAGAAAGATAAGCATTCTGAGCTACTTTCAACAGTAACATAGATATATACAATTGATCACACCCATTTTAGTTATGCCCTATGGGGGCTGACATGTGTTAGAGTTTCAGGATATCAGGACGAGATATCAGGATCCGGCTGGGGTTAGAGTAACCCAAAATGGTAAATGGATGGTTTGTGTTAGTTGACATTTTTGAAGGTTATTGCAAATGTGGTAATATATCTCCTTGTGAGACACCTAGAGGGTGCACTTTAAAATAGTACAGCTAGATATGAATACTACAAAGATAGGTGCTGGAAGCCTAAAAGGGATAAATATTATCTTAGTGTGACTATCGTCCCTAGTAGAGAGAGAATGTTAGGCAACAGGAAGAGCCAGTGGATGGAGCAAGGGGAGCTAAAAGCAAAAGAATGTCTTGTTCGAGTTTTCAAAATAAAGCGATAGACGTAAATGTTAGCGAGAAACAAGAATGTTAATGAAGCATTATGAGTAAGATATGATACATGGATGACAACTATAGATAAAAAGATGACAGTATTACGGAGTCTATAGTCAAGTAAAGGAAAGGACGAGAGGTGACAGGCCTTGAGACAACAAAAGAGTATAGGCCATAAAGTCATTTCCTCATTTCAAGAAATAAGTTCGTGACTCTAACGCGACTACCAGAAGGAAAAGTTAGACCCCAGAATAATAGAAATCAGTATAGGCTGGTGAACAAGATAAACTAAACATGAATTAGGGACCGAGCAAATTGATAATGGTTGGCATCATGAGGATTTAAGATTGCGTTCCGGCGATAATAGAATGGACAACAGAAGAAGATTCATGAGAAAGGTCATTCAGGAAGACGCTTCCCTAAAGCAAGCAAGGTGAGTAAAGTTAAGCTTAAGGGACTGTATGTGCCAGTTACACTAAGTGTCACCCTCGCGAGTGAGGAATTGCGTTATCCTTGGTACAGAAGGATTACCGCGAGGCGAATAAGGATCATCGATGATGTGAAAAGATGCCAAAGATGAGAAGGTAAAACATCTATACGTAGATCATCGTAAAACTAAATCTTAGTGCTCCCCTAAAGGGGGGAATATAGAGTGATGTGGTATTAAGTCAGAATTAAGTGGTTCTAGTAACTATGGAATGGTAAAAGAATGCGATAAAAATGAGAAAAGGAATGAGTGCACTGATTCAAATCCTATAGATTTGCTACGATTCCAGAACATTATGCAAACACGATGTCAAGGAAAGGAAGTAAGGGTTCTGTTACACCCTGTGCGTCCCAAGGTGACGTAATGAATATGATATTTGTTAATCATAATTTAAATGAGTTTAAAGTCATGATATGACTATATATGATGTTTGGATATAATATATAAATTTTGGAAAAAATCGGATTTAAGTTGTGGAAAAAGAACCGACTAAGGATTTTCCTTATAACAGAGCTTTTTGAGAAATATATTTCGTGTACTATATGAGGTCTTTTGGGACATATTGTTACCAAATGGAAGGTCTATGAGTCTAGTTTCCAACGCATTAAACCATTCATTGATACGATGTCGGAGTAGTGAGATATCCACGTTTTTGTGAGACTGCGTAAGCAGTTTGGTTGGGACCCACTTGAGACGACCTTCGACCTTACGTTTTTTTAAAGGTGTTTCAGACTCATTGTGGGTCATTTTTCTCCCAAATTTCATCTAACAGCTCTCCAAAACCCTCCCTAACATATCCCAAGATCTCAAGAACCAAGCTCAAGAGAAATCAACTCAAATCATCATCAAAAGTATTAAGGTCTACAAGAGGATGCTTCTATGATGTTGTGGTGTGATTGAGGGCTATTGTGAGCTAAGTTGAGATAGAGTTTCGATTTGTAGCTATTGTCCAAGGTATGTATAACATCTTCTTTATTGTGCGTAAGGTTAATCTTGTGTTGGTTGTATTGTTTGAGTGAGAAACCATAAGATAGCACTTGAAAGAACATGGGATGTAGTTATCGTTGGTTGGACTGTTTTGTGGCTAATTAGATGGTTTGTGGTGGTTGGAAATTTTAAGAAATAATTTGATAACGTTGTGTCTGCCGTTTTAAGCTTTTCTATTTGTTAATTAAGTTTATTGAAGAAGAAAAGATGAAAAATAAGTGATTGGCGATAAACATTAAGGTACTGGATGTATGGGGCTGTTTTGGAAGGCATTTTGTGGATGTTTTGAACTAGAAATATTATAGTACATATAAGTATGATGTTCTAAAAGTTATAAACTAATTTATGGAATAAGATTTGGATTCAATTTATATCTTGTTGTGAGTAAAAACGAGCTTGCCGCTCAATTTGGTTATTAAGATTATCAGAGAAACTCATATTGGATTATATTGTTGTTGTTGCTATTGTTGGTTATAGTTGTTGTTGGGCTATTGATAACCCTTAGTGGTCTCTGGGATGTATTAAAAATAGGGGAGTTGCTGTCCGATTTTTCTTAAGTCATACGACTAGCCGAATACGATGGTATGACATTATATGTTAACGGCAATATCATTTCACTTGTTGTAGATGAAAGAAGTTGTGTTGAGCTTGGTTGAGTAATAAGGAAGAGATCATACTGGTATGTTAAGGCTATCCTTTCTTTCTTTTGGCATGATCCAAAATATACAAACGAAATGAGCAAAATACGGGACTTTCATAAATGACTCTATTCATAGAAATACTAGGGGTGTCTATATTCTTGATTCCCAATGTGAATTATTATTATATCTTCTGTTCATGGGTCTCAGAAAAATATGTATTTGATAAAGTTTATCCGAAAGGCATATTTATTTTATGACATTCCGAGAAAATCTTATAAACATATTTCTTATGCATTTCATGCATTTATACATGCACATTGACCCATGACCAGATGGCGTTATATACACGTATATTATATGTATATGGGATATGGGAAAAGGTTACGGCGTTATATACGCACCACCACCTGATCAGCTGGTATACGTTGATGATTTTTCCTACAGTGGCCGAGATGATTTGATGGGAAGCCCTCATAGGCTTGATGATGTTATGAACGCATATACCTATGCATGGTATGGCATTTATACGCATATGCATGGCATTGTAAATATAAATGATTCACATATCTAATTCAGACATACATGTTGAGTCTTTTACTCCAGATTTGATGCATGGATGACAACGGTAGATAAAAAAAAATGACAGTATTACAGAATATATAGTCAAGTGAAGGAAAAGACGAGAGGAGCCAGGCCTTAAGACAACAAAAGAGTATAGGACACAAAGTCATATCCTCATTTCTCGAAATAAGTTTGTGACTCCAACACAACTACCAGAAGGGAGAGTTAAACCCCAGAGTAGTAGAAATCAGTATGGACTGGTGAACAAGATAAACTAAACATGACTTAGGGACTGAATGATTCAATAATGGTCGACATCATGAGAATTTCATATTTCGTTCCGGTGATAATAGAATGGACGATAGAAGAATACCCTTTAAAGGTCATTCAGAAAGATGCTTCCCTAAAGCAAGCAAGGTGAGTAAAGTTAAGCTTAAGGGACTGTATGTGCCAGTTACACTAGGTGTTTCCCTCGTGAGTAAGAAAATTTGTTACTCTTGGTACAGAAGGATTACCGTAAGGCGAATGAGGGTTATCGATGATGTGAAAAGACGTCAAAGATGAAGAGGTAAAACATTTATACGTAGATCATCGTAGCACTAAATGTTAGTACTCCTCTAAAGGGGGGAATATGGAGTGATGTGACATTAAGTCAGAATTAAGGGGTTCTAGTAATTATGGAATGGTAAAGGAAGAATGTGATAAAAAAATGAAAAAGGGACGAGATTGCACTTATTCAAAGCCTACAGATATGCTACGATTCCAGAACATTATGCAAACACGACGTCAAGGAAAGAAAGTAAGGGTCCCTGCCCAAGATGTTATTGATAGATAAGGAATCAGTGCGAAACGTAAGTTAAGACAAAGGAAATAACCCAAGAAAGATTAGATGAGTTAGCAGATCGTGCAAGATAAACATAGTAAAACCCAATATGGTTAATTCAGTCTCACAGATACGACATTGTGACCCTTAAGAAATATTCAGATAAGAGTTGGGGTAGTTAAAGGTTACGTATGAATGTTATGGAAATAAAAGATAGTCTCACTAGGAAGACAGTCAAAATATATGTTCAGAACAACCCTACAAGAACAAGGGCATGGAAGTAAGCAACTACGGATAATTATAGGCAAGGAATGACATCAAAAGGTCCGTCGAGTATACAATGTAATAAGATGACAGATCTGTGAGAGTCAGAGGGTCCTCCCTAAGTACTACAATGAAAGACTAGTTGAGGGAATAAGCAAGAAGGCTTCAACCTAAGCATAGTGACCTAAAGAGGAAATGGTCTTGTAAAAACAGTCTCACTACAACATTGTATGCACTCCATAAGGAAGTGGCACCTATCGTGGCTAATGAACGGAAAGTAACATCAAAAGTAATATTCGAAATCATAAGAGTTGCACGGAAATTCCGGCATGCATGGGAACTAAGATAAGTTAAGTATGCATGCAACAAGGGGACAGAAAGAATGAAAGGAATTATTTGATCAATGATCCAGAGTTAGTTACGTTATGAACACACTTTCAATTTCGGAATATTATCCATGCAGCATATATACTGACATTCATACAGCCGTAGAAGACTCCGATATAAGTTAAAAGAAAGAATTGAGCCCAGGGTAAAACAAAGGATAGAATTGTTAGATGATTGTATCATGGATATTCTATAGCACCCATGGAAGGCTAAAGTAATAACTAATACCGGGAGCCACAGATCAGAAGACAGCACAAGCCTACATAAAGGATTACCAAAAGAAAGAGGAAACTAAAGAGTTACATTAACTGAGTAAATCAGGAGTCTGATTATTGGACCTAGAAAATTATAGACATTATGATTGAGAACATTGCAGAATCACTCTTAATATCAGAGGTACAAGAGAGATAGTACAACAACCATATTCTATAACGGCTCTACGATAAAGCCGGTTAGAAGAGTACTAGCCTTATAAGAAGTTAGTATAAAGCTCTCACCGGATTGTGTATGCCCTAGAGGTACAAGTATTATAATAGAGCTTCAAGTTATGGATGTGAATTATACATGTGTTAAAGCGAGGTCATGAAAGAGATAAAAGACGTGATGTGAGATTTTAAGGTAATAAGGTAAAGGTGAAAAACATACGAGATACTCAAATGCAGAAAGTTGCGAATAATCTATACTACAGATAGAAGGTTAGAAGCGCTGGGATTCAGTATCCAGGAATCGTAGTGGCGTCGTCAGTGGCATATCTTCCAACCTATGGTTTCTAAGTATCGAGATGTCTAATTAAGAAAGTAAAGAAGAGTTAGAGACGATATGATGTCTCTCTTGATGTTCCAGTATGACATAAAGAAACCTATGATGCAAGCAAGTTGAAGGAAGGTTGCGAGTAGTATAAATATATATGTGTAGGTCGCGAGCTATTATATGGTGAAGCAACAAGGTTCTAGAAGACAAGAGTAAGGATAAAAAAGGGCAAGTGAGAAGGTGACGAAAATGGATAAGTCCTCAGGATTAAGCCCATAAAAACAAGAAAAGCAGATGGTTTCTCTAAGTTATACAAAGCTAACTATAGTCTGAATGAACTCAAAGGAGTCTAAGACTAATAGCATTTAGAAGAGATGGAATGCTGCACTGGTGTAGAATGAGGGTGTAATTATGATAGATAAAGGATGATGTTTGGGCCTTCGATTGAGTAATGATTTCATGAATCGTACAGGATTAGAATACCCCCACAAGATGAATCACATTGGGATGCTATGAAATACAGTTATGGAAGTATAGTATCGCCCCTAGGTGAATCAGTCTAATTACTCCAGATGTCCCCGATGAAACGTGGGCCCTAGCGGCAGTGTTACATAAGAGGTCAAGTTATCAGTGGTAGATTATGAATCAACGTTAAGGTGAATCGACAATAGATGGATAAAGTTCCAACGTATGAGAGGAGATAAGGATTCCATCCTTTAGATGAACAATAATAAGGAAGCATTGAAGGACTTGGATTTATACATCTATGATAAGAAGCGAGAGAGTAACCTGGAATTGGGTAGCAGACCTCGATAATGAAAAAAAAAACAAGGTAATAGTTATGGTATAGTATGACCTACCTAGATGCAGTAAAGTCATACGGGTGAATAACTAGGTCTATGAACTAAGATATAAGAATATTCATAAGTTCGAGAAAGTACCGAGCGAAGAACTTCATTATAGATGCCCGGAGGGACATCTTATTAAGCTATATATATGTTTGCAATGTGAGGCCTAGAGATTGGCTAAAAGCCGGAGGAAAGAGAAGAGAAGAGTTGCATAGGCGCACATACAAGGAAAAAGTCGTACAGGCTGCATGACAGAAGATAGCAAGATTTACGAGATTGGAAGAATTCCGACCACAGACCGTGGTGCGAAAAAGAGGCCTAAAAGGGGGAATACCCTGGCCTTTGGATTTTATACAAAGAACAATTGCCTAAATGGCAAGAAGAGTATTAAAGTATTCGCAAGAGCTATGGGTTATGAGAATGATAAGTGCATCAGTCAACATTCGAGGATGAATGTTCCAAAGGGGGGAATGATGTTACACCCCATGATTTCGTACATGGAAGTACACCATAACTAAATTGATATAAGCTCGAAAATGAGATGTTACATTCTGCATTTTTGTACGTTAAGGTTTTGTCGTAAGTTAATTGACGTAAGTTCGGGAAGGAGAATTATTTTGAGATTATAATCATTAAGATATTTCAAACACGTGATAAGTTAATTCGCGAAGGTGAGAGGGTAAGCTAATCAAAGAAAATGAGTTCCATCAAAGTTTGGCAATTTTGGAATAAAATATGGCCCGAGCTAAAATACCCGGTATTTATGGACTAATACCATACAAGGTACCACATGGCCACGAAAGTAAGGTGTATAAGGTGTGTTTAAAGTGAGTAATATTATAAGTAATTTGAGATAATTCTTAATTATGTGGATAATCGGGTAATTATTAATTTTAGTCGGAGATTAACTAGTTAATTAAGGAGTAGTGGTTGATTAATTACAATTATAGGATAAGATTAAGCCTCCCCCCCAAACATTCCAAAAAAAATGTGGCAGCATCCATCACTTATAAAGTGACTCTTAAAGTCTTGCATATATGTCACATTTTGGAGGAGTTAATGTGACTTAGTCACCCACTTAAGATTTCCGACAACTAATGAAATGCTTATTCCTTAGTAACCAAAGATTAAAGATCAAGAATGGAATTCAATCTCTTAAGGAGTGGGCTGGCCGTGAGTTTCCATCTTTCTACAACTAGTTTGATTCATGATTCATCAATATGAATTCATATGTTGCCTTAAAATCCAAATTGAATCTCTTATAGAAGAGTGGCTGATCGTGAGCTCTTTAAAGAGAAAAACAAATCCGTACCAAGAATTGATAACGTTGGTTGATTGATTTTGTATAGCGTAAATTGCAAATTCTACGAGAATAGGTTCAGGTAAGTTAAGGCTATCCCTTCTTTCTTTTGGCTTGATTTATACGACACGAACGGAATGAGAAAATGCACAACTTCTATAAATGACTCTATTCATAAAAATATTAGGGGTGTCTATATTCTTGATTCCCTGCGTGAATTATTATTATATCTTCTGTTCATGGGTCTCAGAAAAATACGTATTTGATAAAATTTATCCGACATGCATATTATTTTTATAACATTCCAAGAAAATCGTATTAACGTATTTTTTATGCATTTCATTCATTTATACATGTACATTGACCCATGACCAGATAGCATTATATACGCGTATATATGTATATTATATTTATATGGGATATGGGAAAAAGTCTACGACGTTATATACGCACCACCACCTGATCAGCTGGTATACGTTGATGATTTGCCCATAGTGGCCGAAATGATATGATGGGATGGCCTCAGAGGCTTGATGATGTTATGAACGCATATACCCATGCATGGTATGACATTTATATGCATATGTATGACATTATAATATTAAATGATTCACAGAGCTATTCAGACATACATGTTGAGTCTTTTACTCCATGTTTCTCTCTTGTATATTATTTATTGATGTTCATTCCTTACATACTCAGTACATTGTTTGTACTGATGTCCCTTTTGCCTGGGGACGCTGCGTTTCATGCCCGCAGGTCCTGATAGACAGGTCGAGAGTCCTCCAAGTAGGCTATCAGCTCAGCGGAAGATGTTGGTGCGCTCCATTTGCTTCGGAGTTGCTTATTTGGTGAGTATAATTAGGACATGTATTGATTGGTATGGCGGGGCTCAGTCCCGACCTTTATGATATTTATGTACTCTTAGAGGCTTGTAGACATATGTCGTGTACGTGAAAGATTGTACAGCCTTGTCGGCCTATGTTCAGTGTAATTTTGGTCATATAGGCCAGTATATCATATGTGTAAATTTGCATTCCCTCATGCTTTACTCCAGTTCATTTACCTATGATAGAATGATACGAAAGATACGTTATGTTGGTACTCGGTTGAGTAAGGTACCGGGCACCCATCGCGGCCCATCAGTTTGGGTCGTGACAGGAGATAAGGAAGAAGGCTTCAACCTAAGCATAGTAACTTGAAGAAGAAATGGTCATATAAAAACAGTCTCACTACAAAATTGTATGCACTCCAAAGGAAAGTGGCACATACCGTGGCTAATGAACGGGAAGTAAAAAATCAAAAGTAATATTCGAGGCCATATGAGTTGCACAAAAATTTCGGCATGCGTGAGAACTAAGATCAGCTAAGTATCCATGCAACAATGGTGCAGAGAGACCAGAAAAAGTAATAGCTTATGTTTAAAGAAGGCTGAGAAGGAACGAAAGGAATTATTCGATCAATGATCCAGAGTTAGTTACGTTATGAACGCACTTAAGAGTTCAAAGTATTATCCATGCAATATATATGTCGATAATCATACATCCGTAGAGGACTCCGGTATAAGTTAAAAGAAAGAATTGAGCCGAGGTCATAGACAAAGGATTCAATTGTCAGAAGATTGTATCATGGATATTACATAGCGCCCATGAAAGGCTAAAGTAATAACTAATACCAGGAGCCGCAGATCAGAAGATAGCTTAAGCCTACATGAAGGCTGATAACAACACAATAGGGGTCCAAGAATTACTAAAGAAAATTAAGAAACGTGCGGAAGCAAAAAGAAAATAAAGAAACAAAAAAATCAACGGAAAATTAAAGATAGATTGAATTAAAGAAAGAGTTTCTTGAATTCAAGAAGTCTATTCTTGAAGTTGAATCCTAACAACAACAATTAGCTAACAAAGAACTAATCGCCTTTGGTAGAGAATTAAAAACAAGAGATAGATTCTGAAACCCGACCCTTTAGAATAACAAGAACAACAATAAGCCTAAACTTATCACCTTTCTTGAATACCTAGAAGTGATCTAAGATTTCGAAAGAGTTTAATCTTACCACCTTAAGTTGAGTCGTGAAGGTTGAAGAATAAATCCAATAGTAGCCACACACAAGAGTACAAGAAAAATCTCATAATTTTTATTGATATTGTCTATAATAATCTAACTCTAAAAGCAAAGAAGATACCCCTTTATATAGAGAGGGGGTCACGAAATTCCTACATAAAAACAAGGAAATAAAGTCCTAAACTACTTTGGACAACAAGTCCAAATACCTTAGGAAAAGGAAAAACACTAGGAAACAAAAACCAAGTCAATCTTTGAAAGTAACTCCAACAATCTTTAGGAAAAGAAAAACATAACCTTAACTACCTAGGAAAGCAATAAATGTAGTACCAAAATATATGGAAATAAGTTAAAACCAATCTTGGATAGAATCTTGAAAGTCGCAAACCAATCATTGATATGATCTTGGAAATCTTGAAGGCAACTTGCAAGCAACTTGGCACCTACTTATACCCAACTTCTATCACGCCTATTTAACCTTTCTTGAGCAGTAAGTAAGTCCTTTTTATGTTATAAAAATGTGGCTTCATGTAGGACTTATTGGGCTCCAAGTTTGGACACATTTTTAGGTGCCAAATAGGTCCATTAGTGGCCTGATTTGAACCTTCTTCATAGGATGTCTCTTGGGATCTAATCCACCTTATCTTGGACATGAATTTGGATCATAAAATAATTATAATACTTAGACAACTCATATCCTTTATCCTTGAGCTCTCCATCCCAATTAACAACTTCTTTATTTGCACTTGAAGTCTAATGACCTTGTTTTGTAACTCTTTAGCTTGACATTTTGTTAAAGGCCCTGTTTGAGATTCCAAAGCTTCATTCTTGTCCTTGAATAGATTTGAGCTTCCTAGGATGCTATCATTCCCCTCTTCTTGGAGAAAATTTGTCCTCGAATTTTGACCTTGCAAGAAAAAGAAGTCACGCACTAGTAAATGGCATCCACTAATCTGAAAAAAATGGTAGGAATAAAACAAGATAGTGACCATGTGTCCACTTAACCCAATTAAGCCTAATAGGTGTAAATACTCTTTTATAAAGTATATGGACATCATCATCCCAATAAAATTTATGCCTACTTAGAGTTGTCCAATAAAAACCTCTCTTAGATGCACTATGTAATGAAATTTGCAATGCGATCTTATCAATAAGGTAGTCCAAAGGTGTGCATGCCAAAGAAATTAAAAATATTGGTCATGTATCCATTTAACACAAGTATCTCTGCCATATGTATCAAATAAGACACTCTTATGATATAGCCAAGTATCAATTATAAATCCCATGGATTCTTCTACATGTAAGTTATTCAAAGAAGCACATAAATTCTCAAAAAGGTCAGAAGAACCCATAAATTCAAAAATATAAATTTCAATACATTCAAGCTCATGATTATAACTTTCCCCAATAATCTTCGCAAAATCAATGGATTCTACATAATTGCTCAAACTGTCACAGAAAGAGTCATAGATAGGTTCATGAAAGAGTATTTGATCACTAACGTCACAATAATCATGCATATCCTCTTTAATAGTAGCAAACACTTTTACAGACTCACAATCAACATGCCTAGAGGAATGACTTCCCATCAAACAACAAAACTCACATTCTAGCAATTTATCACATGAAAGCTCATTAGACACTTGAATAAGAGAAGAAAGAACATTTAACTCATTCGCAAGCCTCTTCTCATAAATTTCATGCCTCTTTCCTCCAAGTTGAAATGCATAATCATCTATGTCATACTCAATTTTAAAAAGAAAGCAAATTACTCTTGCACTTTAACTTAGATATTATAGTTAATGACTTGATATGCATCAAAATATCATCATCCACAAAAATTATAAAGTCGCCAATATAAGAAATAAGAGTATAGTTCATTACCTCCAAAAACACCTTAGGTGTTCTAGAAAGGCCAACAATGTGAATGAACCAATTATACATACCATACTTGGACTTATTTACTAATGGAATAACATCACCTTTTATTCACTTATGCAATGGCTCTAACTTTGCAATGCCTTTAGGGAACTCCATGTTATAAACCTATAAATAAGGATCAAAATAGTCAAAAGGTTCAACAACAAAGAAATTAACCAAGCTTTTATCATCCACCATCCAACAAGAATTGATTTCACTAAATTCATGTTGGAATCCGATTGGATCTTTTGCTACCATCTCTTGTGCCTCACCTCCCCTTTCAAAAGGTCTTTCTACATATGGATGCACAAAATCACAAGAACTAAAACAAGAAAGATTTAATAGGTTAGGAAGTAAAAAAAATATTTTCTTGCTTACACTCTCTTTGGCTTTTATCACAAGACTAACTTTTCCCTCACCCTTAGCCTTTTTTCTCTCACAAAAGTTTTTTTCTTCTTCTTTACTCAAACCCTCTTATGTTTGTCTCTCTACCTTAAAGACTTTTCTTATCTCATTGCCTCCTCTCTTTTCTTTTCCCTCAAGCTCACTCTCTTTCTCAATTGACATCCCATTCTCTTCACTCAATACAAACTCTCCTTTTTCATCTGTTGGGATGTCAACCTGCACTCCCTTACTCCTCTCGTTCTTTTCTCTCTCATTTTTTTTTCATATTCTCTTTAGCAGTCTTTTCATCTTCATAAATTTGTGAGGGAGTCAAAGGTACAAGAATAAGTTTCTTCCCGTTAACCTCAAAAGAGTATCTATTTTTTTTCCATATTATATGAAGCTCTTCTATAGACATACCATGGCTTTCCCAATAAGATATGATAATTATTCATGGGAATCACATCACACCAGATCGCATCCTCATACCTTCCAATAGAGAATAGTAATAACACTCTTTTATCTACCTTTACTCCTCTCAACATGTAGGGTTCAATATGCTCAACACAAGGCAAGTTCAATTTTTCAACCATATAAGTGCTAATTGAGTTATAGCTAAACTCTTTGTCAATTCTAAGGGCACAAATCACAGACATCACTTCAGCTCTTGTTTGAAAAATAATTTTACCATTGTCTTCCTTCCATTCAGTATAGTGTATATTCAACTTGTCAAGTTGTTGAGTCATAGCTCGCCTCCTTTCACTATAACTACATGTTTGAAACATCTTGAATAAAGATTAGAAGAATTGTGTATCTCTCAAACTTTGGCTTTTCCTCTAATGTTCTCGCCTCTCTTGCCTTTTTTCACTCAAAACAACTCTTGGTCATTAAACTTTAGATTTATTAATAAACCTTACTAGTCACAACCCTTAGTTATAAGAATGTGGAGTTAGGAAAAGAATAAAAAAGTGAAGGACCAAACCTTAGAAGAATAGGAATTGGTTATGTAGAAAAAATAAGGAAAGAATTTAGGAAATCCAAAACCCACTAGAATAAGGAAAGAAGTTACCTTAATCATCAAGAACTAGGATTCCCTCTTCTTGTTTCCTTTCTTGACTTGGAAACCAAATAACACTTGAATTCTACAAATAATAATGAGCCATAATGCTTTTCTTTTGGCTGATTTTCGTTGTTTTTTATTTATTTTGTTTTGCTAGGTAACCTCCCAAGATTATCAAGATTGAAATCTTGATTAGCCTATGCTCTGATAACACTTGATAACAATACGATAGGGGTCCAAGAATTACTAAAGAAAATCAAAAAAACATGTGGAAGCTAAAAGAAAATAAAGAAACAAAAAAACAACAGAAAATTAAAGATAGATTGAATTCAAGAAAGAGTTTCTTGAATTCAAGAAGTCTATTCTTGAAGTTGAATCCTAACAACAACAATTAGCTAACAAAGAACTAATCGTCTTTAGTAGAGAATTAAAAACAAGAGATAGATTGTGAAACCCGACCCTTTAGAATAACAAAAACAACAATAAGCCTAAACTTATAACCTTTCTTGAATACCTAGAAGTGATCTAAGATTTCAAAAGAGTTTAATCTTACCACCTTAAGTTGAGTCTTGAAGGTTGAAGAATAAATCTAAGAGTAGCCACACATAAGAGTGCAAGAAAAATCTCACAATTTTTATTGATATTGTCTATAATAATCTAACTCTAAAAGCAAAGAAGATACCCCTTTATATAGAGAGGGGGTCACGACATTCCTACATAAAAACAAGGAAATAAAGTCCTAAATTACTTTGGACAACAAGTCCAAATACCTTAGGAAAAGGAAAAACACTAGGAAACAAAAACCAAGTCCATCTTGGAAAGTAACTCCAACAATCTTAGAAAAAGAAAAACATAACCTTAACTACCTAGGAAAACAATAAATCTAGTACCAAAATATATATGAAAATAAGTTAAAACCAATCTTGGATAGAATCTTGAAAGTCGCAAACCAATCATGGATAGGATCTTGGAAATCTTGAAGGCAACTTGCAAGCAACTTGGCACCAACTTGTACCCAACTTCTATCACGCCTATTGAACCTTTCTTGGGCAGCAAGTAAGTCCTTTTTATGTTATAAAGACGTGGCTTCATGTAGGACTTATTGGGCTGCAAGTTTGGACACATTTTTAGGTGCCAAATAGGTCCATTAGTGGCCTGATTTGGACCTTCTTCAGAGGATGTCTCTTGGGATCTAATCCACCTTTTCTTGGACAAGAATTTGGACCATAAAAAGATTATAATACCTAGACAACTCATATCCTTTATCATTGAGCTCTCCATCCCAATTAATAACTTCTTTATTTGCACTTGAAGTCTAATGACCTTGTTTTGCAACTCTTTAGCTTGACATCTTGTTGAAGGCCCTCTTTGAGATTCCAAAGCTTCATTCTTGTCCTTGAATAAATTTGAGCTTCCTAGGATGCTATCAAAGGCTGATCAGAAGGAACAGGAAAGTAAAGAGTTTAATGAACTAAGTAAATCAGGAGTCTGATTATTGGACCCGGAAAATTACAGGAATCGTGATTGAGAACATAGTAGAATCACTCTTAATATCAGAGGTACAAGAGAGATAGTACAACATCCATATTCTATAATGGCTATACGATAAATCCAGTTAGAAGATTACTAGCTTAGAAGTCAGTATGAAACTCCCACCGGATTGTGTATGCACCAGAGGTGCAAGTATTATAATAGAGCTTCAAGTTGTGGATGTGAATTATACCTGTGTGAAAGTAAGGTCATGAAAGATATAGAAGATGTGATGCGAGATTTTAAGGTAAATAAGGTAAAGGTGAACAACGTACGAGATACTCAAATGCAGAAGGTTATGAATAATCCATACTGCAGATTGAAGGCTAGAAGCGCTGGGATTCAGTATCCAGGAATGGTAGCGGCATCGTCAGTGGCATATCTTCCAGCTTATGGGTTCTAGGTATCGAGAGGCCTAGTCAAGAGAGTAAAGAAGAGCTAGAGACGATGTGATGTATCGCTTGATGTTCCAGAATAACATAAGGAAATCTATGGTGCAAGCAAGTTGAAGGAAGGTTGCAAGTAGTATAAATAGATATGTGTAGGTCGCAAGCTAAAGTATGGTGGAGCGACAAGGTTTTAGGAAGACAGGAGTAAGGATAAGAAAAGGTGAGTGAGAAGGTGACGAGAATGGATAAGTTCTCGGGATTCAGCCCATAAAAACAAGAGAGCTGATGGGTTCTCTAAGTTATAGAAAGCTCAGTATAATAGCCTGAATGAACTCAAAGGAGTCTAAGACTAATAGCATTTAGAAGAGATGGAATGCTGCCCTGGTAGTGGAATGAGGATGTAATTGTAGTAGATAATGGATGACGTTTGGGCCTTCGATTGAGTTATGATTTGAAGAAAAAACGGGGATTTCATGAGTTGTACAGGATTAAAATACCCACGTAAGGTGAATCATATTGGTATGCTATGAAATATGGCTATGGAAGCATGGTATCACCCCCAGGTGGATCATTCTAATCATTTCAGTTGTTCCCTGATGAGACGTGAGCCCTAGCGGCAGTGCTACATAAGAGGTCAAGTTATTAGTGGTAGATTATAGATCAATATTAAGGTGAATCAACAATGGATGGATAAAAGTTACAAAGTATGAGATGGGATTAGGCCGTCATTCTTAAGATGACCAGTAATGAGGAAGCATTAAAGGACTTAGACTTATACATATAGGATAAGTAACGAGAGTAAGATGGAATTTGGTAGCAGACCTCAGCAACGATAAATCAAAGTAAGAGTTACGGCATAGTATGACCTACCTAGATGCAGTAAAGTCATACGGATAGATGACCGAGTCTCTGAGATAAGATATAGCAATATTCGTGAGTTCAACAAAGTACCGAGCAAAGAACTTCAGTATACCTATAGATGCCTAGAGGGACATCTTGTCAAGCTCTGTATATGATTACAAAGTAAGGCCTAGAGATTGGCTAACAGCTAGAGGAAAGAGTCGCATAGGAATACATACAAGGAAACAGTTACAGGCTGCATGACAGAAGATAGCAAGAGTTACGAGATTGTATTTATTCACAGAACAGTTGCCTAGATGGCAAGGAGAGCACTAAAGTATTTGCAACAGCTATAGGTTATATTGATGATAAGTGCATCAGTCAACATTCGAGGACGAATGTTCCAAAGGTGGGAATGATGTTACACCCCATATTTTTGTACGTAAAAGTATGCCATAAGTAAATTGATGAAAGCTCGAAAATGAGATTATTTTGAAGTTACAAGTATTATGCTATTTCAAACAAGTGATAAGTAAATTCGTGAAGGTGAGAGGGTAAGCGAATCGAAGAAAATGAGTTTTGTTGAAGGTTGTCATTTTGAGATAAGATACGGTCCGAGCTATAATACCCGATATTTATGGACTAGTGCCATACAAGGTACCATATGACCATGATAGTAAGGTGTATAAAGTGTGTTAAAAGTAAGTAGCATTTTAAGTAATTTGAGATAATTCTTAATTATGTGGGTAATTGGTTAATTATTGAATTAGTGGGGGATTAATAAAGTTGATTAAAGAATTATTGGGTGATTAATTCAAATCTTTGGATAAGGTTTGATGAACCCACGTGGCAGCAAGTAAAATGAGACTCAAAATCAATTTGTGACTCTTAAAATAGGTTCAAAGGTGGCACATTTAAGAGAATTATGTGACACCAAGTCTTGAAAGGTGGGGCCCACACCACCAAGACTTAAATCCCTTCTCTAATTCACAAATGAAGATGTATTACATCTAAGTTAAAGAGAAAGGCTTCAGCAAGATGGGAATTTCATTAGCAACGTGAGTTGCTTCAATCTTCCATTCAAACGAGATTTCTTAATATTATAGCAACATGGGATTTGCGATTCTAAGGGAGTATGGTGTATTCTTCCTCAAGAACATCATACGGATTTTTTCCTACTTCGATCCGCCGTTACGTATTTTCGCAAAAGACATGTGTTAGTGGATTGTCAAGAGAATCGGCTCAGGTATGTTTAGGCTATCCTTTCTTTATTTTTGGCATGATCCAAATGATACAAACAAAACGAGCAAAATATGCAACTTTCATAAATGATTCTATTCAATCCCCATGTGAATTATTATTATATCCTCTATTCATGGGTCTCAAAAAAATACGTATTTGATAAAGTTTATCCCAAAGGCATATTGATTTTATGATATTCCGAGAAATCTTATTAACGTATTTCTTATGCATTTCAAGCATTTATACATGTACATTGACCCATTACTAGATGGCGTTATATACACGTACATTATATGTATATGGTATATGGTAATAGGTTATGGCGTTATATACGCACCACCACTGATCAGCTGGTATACATTGATGATTTTGCCCACAGTGGCCGAGATGATATGATGGGATGCCCTCAGAGGCTTGATGATGTTATGAACGCATATACCTATGCATGGTATGACATTTATATGCATATGCATGACATTATAATATTAAATGATTCACAGAGCTATTAAGACTTACATGTCGAGTCTTTTACTCCATGTTTCTCTCATGTCTATGATTTACTGATTTTCATTCGTTACATACTCGGTACATTATTTGTACTGACGTCCCTTTTGCATGGGAACGCTGCATTTCATATCCGCAGATCCCGATGGATAGGTCGAGAGTCCTCCAAGTAGGCTATCAACTAAGCGGAAGATGTTGGTGTGCTCCATTTGCTCCGGAGTTGCTTTTTTGGTTAGTGTGATATGGACGTGTATTGTTTGGTATGGCGGAGCCCTGTCCCGACCTTTATGATAAGTATGTACTCTTAGAGGCTTGTAGATAGATGTCATGTATACGGATACTTGTATGGCCCTGTCGGTCTATGTTTTAAGTATACAATGGATCACATTGGCCTTATAGGCTCGTATGTCATAGGTATGAGTTTCTATATCAGGTTGGGTCATTCTATATCAGGGATTCTCTCATGTTTTCTCTATTTATCTCATGACACCCCATCTGGCCCACTTACCTATAATGATGTAATAAGAAAGATACGTTATGTTGGTACTCGGTTGAGTAAGGCACCGGTTGCCCGTCGCGGCCCATCGGTTTGGGTTGTGACATTAGTACTGATACTCCTACCGTTGGGTTTGTTCCGGTGGTGTGTGAGTTCCCATATGTGTTTCCAGCAGACTTATCGGGCATGTCACTCGACAAGGATATTGATTTTAGTATTAATCTAGTGTCGGACACTCAGCCCATCTCGATTCCACAATATCGCATGGCACCAGTGAAGTTGAAGGAATTGAAGGAACAACTTCAGGAGTTGCTTGATAAGGGTTTCATCAGACCGAGTGTCTCACCTTGGGGATGCTCTAGTTCTATTTGTGAAGAAGAAGGACGGTTCTTTGAAGATGTGCATTTACTACAGGCATTGAACAAGGTTACCGTCAAGAACATGTATCCATTACCGCGTATTGATGATTTATTTGATTAGCTTTAGGGTGCTAGGGTATTCTCAATGATTTACTTGAGATCAGGGTGCCATCAATTGAAGATCCAAGCTTAAAATATTCTGAAAATAACTTTCAAGGCCCGCTATGGTCATTATGAGTTTTGAAAGGGAATAAAATCCCCCTACAAATCTCTTGTAATAACCTGCAAAACCGAGAAAGCTACGAACCTCCGTCGGTGTCGTGGGTCTAGGCCAAGTCTTTACTGCCTCAATCTTTTGTGTATCAACCCGGATACCTTCACTCAAAATGATATGCCCAAGGAAAGCTACAGAGTTTAACCAGAATTCACATTTAGAGAATTTTGCATACAAGTTCCCTTTTTGTAGAACTCTGAGCAAACTACGCAAATGATCTGCATGCTTAGCCTCTGAACGAGAATACACCAAATATCTTATTTCATAGGCCCGGTTATCTATCCGCATGACTTTACTGCATCTAAGTGGGTCATAATATACCATAACTCTTACCTCGATTTATTGTTACTAAGGTCTGCTACCAAACTCCAGGTTACGTTCGTTGCTTATCCCAAGATGACTCACCTTACATGGGTATTTTAATCCCGTATAATTCATGAAATCCTCTTTAAGTCATTACTCAATCGAAGGACCAACATCATCCTTTATCTATCACAAGTACACCCTCATTCTACTACCAGGGCAACATTCCATCTTTTCTAAATGCTATTAGTCTTAGACTCCTTTGAGTTCATTCAGGCTATACTGGGCTCTCTATAACTTAGAGGAACCATCAGCTCTCTTGTTTTCATGGGCTTAATCCCGAGGACTTATCCATTCTCGTCACCTTCTCACTCACCTTTTCTCATCCTTACTCATGTCTTCCAAAAACCTTATCACTCTACCACACTTTAGCTTGCGACCTACACATACCCATTTATACTACTCGCGCCCTTTCTTCAACTTGCTTGCACCATATATTTCCTTATGTCATTCTGGGACATCAAGCGAGACATCACATCATCTCTAACTCTTCTTTACTCTCTTAATTAGACCTATCGATACTTAGAAACCATAGGTTGGGAGATATGCCACTCACGACGCCTCTACCATTCCTGAATATTGAATCCCAACACTTCTAGCTTTCTATCTGCAGTATGGATTATTCGCAACCTTCTACATTTGAGTATCTCGTACTTTGTTCACCTTTACATTGCTTACCTTAAAATCTTGCATCACATCTTCTATCTCTTTCATAACTTCACTTTAACAGACGTATAATTCACATCCACAACTTGAAGCTCTATTATAATATTTACATCCCTAGTGCATACATAATCCGGTGAGAACTTCATACTGACTTCTTATAAGGCTAGTACTCTTCTAACTGGCTTTTTCGTAGAGCCGTCATAAAATATGGCTGCTGTACTATCTCTCTTGTACCTCTGATATTAAGAGTGAATGTGTTATGTTCTCAATAACGATTCCTGTAATTTTCCGTGTCCAATAATCAGACTCCTGATTTACTTAGTTGATTAAACTCTTTAGTTTCCTCTTCCTTCTGATCAACCTTCATGTAGGCTTAAGCTACCTTCAGATCTGCGGCTCCTGGTATTAGTTATTACTTTAGGATTCCATGGGCACTATGGAATATCCATGATACAATCTTCTGACAATTCAATCCCTTGTCTATGACCTGGACTAAATTCTTTCTTTTAACTTATACCAGAGTCTTATACAACTATATGAATGTCAGTATATATGCTGCATGGATAATATTCCGAAATCCTAAGTGCATTTATAACATATCAACTCTGGATCATTAATCGAATAATTCCTTTCGTTCCTTCTCAACTTCCTTCAAATGTAAGCAATTACTTTTCCTGGTCTTTCTGCCCCCTTGTTGCGTGCATACTTAGCTTATCTTAGTTCCCACGCATGCCAGAGTTTTCGTGCAACTTCATATGATCTCGAATATTACTTTTGATATTTCTTCCCGTTCAGTAGCCACGGTAGGTGCCACTTTCTTATGGAGTGCATACAATGTTGTTGTAAGACTGTTGTTACATGACCATTTCCTCTTTAGGTCACTGTGCTTAGGTTGAAGCCTTCTTCCTTATTTCCTGAGCTAGTCTTTCATTGTAGTACTTAGGGAGGACCCTCTGATTCTTGCAAGGCTACGAGCTTATTACATCATTTATCAGGCGGAATATTTTTTTTATGTTCTTTCTTACTTGTAATTATCCTTACTTACTTACCTTCATGCCCTTGTGCTCGTAAGGTTGCTTCTGAGCTGATATTTTGATTGTCTTCCCAGTGGCACTCTCTTTTATCTCCGTAAACCTCATACGGTACCTTTACTACCCTAACTTCTATCTTAATATTTCTCAAGGTTACGATCTCATATTTGCGAGACTGAATGCCTCATGTTGGGGTTCACTATGTTTATCTTGCACGATTTGTTGATTTGTCTGTATCCTCTTGTCTAGCCATAACTGGGCTTTTCCTGAATCAACTACTGTCTTCTAGTTGGCCCATTCTCATATCAGTATTCCGCGTAATCATTCTTGGGTTATTTCTTTTGTCTTAACTTACCTCTTGCACTGGCTCCGTATTTATCGAAAACATCTCGGGCAGGAACCTTTACTTCCTCTCCTTGTCAGCGTGCTTGAATAATGTTCTGGAATCATATCATATCTGTAGGATTTGAGTAAGTGCAATCTTATCCCTTTTCTCATTTTTATTGTATTCTTTCTTTACCATTCCATAGTTACTAGAACCACTAAATTTTGTCTTAATGTCACATCACCTCATATTCCCCGATTTAGGGGAGTACTTAAGAGTTGGAGCTACGGTGATGTACCTATAGATGTTTTACCTCTTCATCTTTGGCATTTTTTCACATCATCGATGACCCTTACTCGACTTGTGGTAATCCTTCTGTACCAAGGATAACAAAATTCCTTACTCGCGAGGGTGACACTTAGTATAACTGAAACATACAGTCCCTTAAGCTTAACTTTGCTCACATTGCTTGCTTTAGGGAAGCGTCTTCTTGAATGACCATTTTGTGAATTTCTCATGAATCTTCTTCTGTTGTCCATTCTATCATCGCCGAAACGAAATCTGAAATTCTCGTGATGCCGACTATTATCAAATTGCTCAGTCCCTAATTCATGCTTAGTTTATCTTATTCATCAGTCCATGTTGATTTATTATTATTATGGGGTCTAACTTTTCCTTTTGGTAGTCGCGTTGGAGTCACGAACTTATTTCTCGAAATAAGGATATGACTTTATAGCCTATACTCTTTTGTCGTCTCAAGGCCTGTCACCTCTTGTCTTTTCCTTCACTTGACTATAGACTCTGTAATATTATCATCTTTTTGATCTACCGTTGTCATCCATGTATCACATCTTACTTCATAATGATTCATTAACTCTCTTCTTATTTCTCGCTAATATTTATGTCTATTACTTTATTCTGAAACATGAACAAGACATTCTTTTGCTTTTAGCCCCCTTTGCTGCATCTACCGGCCCATCGGGTTGCCTAACATTCTTTCTCTACTAGGGACGGGAGCCACACTTAGGTAATATTTATCCCTTCAAGGCTTCCAGTGCCTATCTTTGCAGTACTCAAATCTAGCTGTACTATTTTAGAGTGCACCATCTGGGTGTCTCACAAGGAGATCTATTACCATATTTGCAATATCATTTGGAAACGTCAACTAACACAAACAATCCATTCACCATTTTGGGTTTATTTTACCCCAGCCGGATCCTGATATCCATCCTTCTCTTATGCTACTTTTGTTAGCCCCCATAAGGCATAAATGAGATGGGTGTAGCTAATTGTACATACCTCTGTTATTGTTGAAGGTGACTCAAAAGGCTTATATTCCTCTGCCTGAATAGTAAACACTGATATTCTTCATTAACTGGGCGCCTCGTACCCTTCTTTACCTTGCTTCTTTTACTTGTTGAAACTTCTATCTATATTCTATATCTCTCATTGCTTTTCACCATATGGATGGATAGATCTTCTTGCCTTAAGGCTCCTTATCAAGAAGCTTACACGTCTTAGTACCCACATGTTTTGCTGAAGACCTTACATTTACTCATCATAAGCATCCTAAAAATAAATCGAGTTCCTCTGACTCAACTCTTCCATAGCCACATTCAATCTCTTACCAACTGTCTTTCTGGATGTAGGCATCATCGTATTATGAATAAGATAGAGCTTAGGAAATTGAGTTCTTACAACTAAGCTGTACCACACGATCTAGAGTAAGAAGAAAGAGTGACAGTCCTAAATACCATGTAGCCTCCTGCTTATAAGTGTGGTGCACAACACACCCACAAACAAGATTCTACTAGACACGGCTTGTAGACTCCCTAGGACAGAACTGCTATGATACCACTTTTGTCATGCCCTGAACCTGGGGGGGGGGGGGGGGGCGAGCCCGGCACCCGGTACCTTACTCAACCGAGTACCAACATAAGGTATCTTTCGTATCATTCCATCATAGGTAAATGAACCGGAGTTAAGCATGAGGGATTAAGCTTATACATATGACATACTGGCCTATTAGACCAAAACGATCACTCGTACACTGAATATAGGCCGACAAGGCCATACAATCTTTCATATACATGACATCTGTCTACAAGCCTCTAAGAATACATAATTGTCATAAAGGTCGGGACAGAGCCCTGCCATACCAAACAATACACATCTAAATCACACTAACAAACCAATAAACTCCAGAGCAAATGGAGTGCACCGACATCTTCCGCTGAGCTGATCGCCTACTTGGACGACTCTCGACCTGTCTATCGAGACCTGCGGACATGAAACGCAGCGTCCCCCAGTAAAAGGGACGTCAATACAAATAATGTACCGAGTATATAAGGAACGAAAATCAGTAAATAATAGACATAAGAGAAATATGGAGTAAAACTCGACATATACGTCTCAGTGAATCATTTCATTTTTTTAATGTCATGCATATGCATATAAATGTCATACCATGCATAGGTATATGTGTTCATAACATCATCAAGCCTATGAGGGCATCCCATTATATCATTTCGGCCACTATGGGCAAATCATCAAGGTATATCAGCTGATCAGGTGGTGGTGCGCATATAACGTCGTAACCATTTTCCATATCCCATATACATATATACGCGTATATAATGCCATCTGGTCATGGGTCAATGTAAATGAATGCAATGCATGAGAAGTACGTCAATAAAATCTTCCGGAGTTTCATAAGACCATTATACCTCTGATTAATATCATGAAACAAACTTTATCAACTTACGTATTTTCTGAGACCCATGAACAGACGATAGAATAATAAGACATATGGGAATTCAAGAACATAGGCACCTCTAATACTTCTATGAATAGAGTCATTTATGGAAGTTGTGCATTTGCTCGTTTCGTTCATGTCATATAGATCATGCCAAAAAGAAAGAAGGGATAGCCTTAACATACCTGAGCCGATTTTCTTGACAATCCCTGTAACACATGCTAATTGCGACAACACGTAACGGCGGATCAAAGTAGGGAAAAATTCTTATCATATTCTTGAGAAATATTGCACCGTACTCCCTTATAATTGCAAAATCTCGCATTTTGAATTGTTGAAGATGCTATGAAAAGTCACGTTTTGAAGGAAATATTGAAGCAACCCACGTTGCTAAGATGATAAGGAATTATTTTGGTTGAATTCTTGGAGTCTCATCCGTAAGCTTTAGCATCCAAAAATGAAGCATAGCACTGTAAAATGAATTCTTCAAAAATGTTAGTTGGTAGGCTCCACTAATTTTGATGACTTAGCCCCCTTAGTCTTCCAAATGTACCATGTTGCTTCTTAATTCAAGAGCCATTCTTTTAGCTCTTATTAGCTGCCAGGTTAGGGGATTCAACCATATCCAAAGATTTTTATTAATTAATCTCCCACTAAAATTTATTAATTACCCAATTATCCACCTAATTAGGAATTATCTCAAATTATTCAAAATACTACTCACTTTTAATACACTTTGTATACCTTACTATTATGGTCATGTGGTACCTTGTATGACACTAGTCCGTAAATACCGGGTATTTTAGTTCGGGCCGTATTTTATCCCAAAATGTCAAACTTCGACAAAATTTATTTTCTTTAATTTGCTTACCCTCTCACCTTCACGAATTCATGTATCACTTGTTTTAAATAGCATAATACTTATAATCTTAAAATAATCTCATACCCAAACTTACGTCGATTAGCTTATGACGAAACTTTAACGTACGAAAATGCGGAATGTAACATCTCATTTCCGAGCTTATATCAATTTACTTATGGTGTACCTCCATGTACGAAGACATGGAGTGTAACATCATTCCCCCCTTTGGAACATTCGTCCTCGAATGTTGACTGATGCACTTAGCATTTTCATGACTTATGTCTTCCGAATACTTTAGTACCTCTCCTTGACATCTAGGTAACTATTCTGTGAATAATTCCAAAGGCCAAGGGCATTCTCTCCTTTAGGCCTCTTTCTCACACCACGACTTATGGTCGGAATCCTTTCAATCTTATAACTGTTCCTACCTTCTATCATGCAGCCTGTACGACTCTGACCTTGTAAGTGCGCCTATGCAACTCTTCTCTCCTTTTTCCTCCAGCTTTTAGCCCATCTCTAGGCGTCACCTTGTAAACATATACAGAGCTTGAAAAGATGTCTCTCTGGACATCTATAGGTATACTGAAGTTCTTCGCTCGGTACATGGTCGAACTTACGAATATTGCTATATCTTTATTTCATAGGCCCGGTTATCTATCTGCATGACTTTACTGCATCTAAGTAGGTCATAATTGTCACGCCCCAAAATCGGGGAGCGCGACCGGCGCTTAACCGAGTCAACCCGACCGAGCAAGCCAGTTAGATTCCTTCTACCCAAACTCATTCAAGAATAAGGAGAATATATGTTTTCCTTAATTAAACAATAAAGTGGTCATGTCTACAATAACCAATTTCTTACCAATAGTTTCATCATTTTTAAAGTCTCAAATGGACAAGTAATACAACCACAGCATAACATAGTTTGTCTTTCCTCAACACCAATACACAACCCACACTATGTCTACAGAACCTCTATGGATAAAGAAGAGTACAATAATAATGCCGGCAACAACGCCCCGGCTATACCTCAACCATAATACATAAAGATCAAAAGATACATGACCCCGGGATGAAGTGGGGCTCACCAAGTCAGCTGGGCAGAAGGTGTACTGCTATCACTAATCAATGTCTCCTGCTGTGGAACCACCTGCATCCATTTAAAGATGTAGCGCCCCCGGCAAAAGGGATATTAGTACCGTCGAATAGTACTAGTATGAAAACTAAACACCAATTTAAGCTGTCATGTCGCCTCACCCCAATATATATGTGGGTGGAGGTGTATCACAATCACAATTTCTATACCATAATCCCCACACAAAGCGGTCATGCCGCCTTACCCCCAATGTATGCGGGTGGAGGTGTATCACAATCACAATCACTATACAACTTTGCATAATTACTTTCACATAAATCACGACTAGAAACTATTACATGTGGATACATAATCCATAGTTTGGGACACATCCTCAATTTATAATGCAATATGATAAGAGCATTTGAAACATAGATTGAACATATATCTTCATCACAGAACTTATCGGGATACTCGATTTATAATCAACATCTCGGAACTTACAAGGATAATGGGAATTCAAATTCTCAAAGAAGGGTTTAGCCAACATACCTCACTTGAGATTCCTTACACTCTAAAAGTTCCAAAATTCTTACCAACTTCAATCTATTTTAGAAATATAACAAATTAAACAAAAATTAGGAAGATGATCACAGTTCTAGCTCATTTGAGCATTTTATCAAACACTAGAGGTGCATTAACGTTTCAAGATCCTTTTATGGAGGATTCCATCATCCCACAACCCAACCTTTACCATTTTTAGCTCAACAATCATTCTACACCCCTTGATAACACATGCATGTAAAATAACCAACCCTCTTGCCCAGAAATTATCTTGCTTATTATTCATTTCTACACAAAGTTCAAAATTGAGGGTTAGGGTGTAGAATATTACCTCTAGGATGAAGACCTAGTGAGTTTCCCTTCTCAATCTTCCAAAACTTGGGCAAGAATTGAAGAACAATTATTGGAGAACACCTTCTCACTCTAGGGCACCCTCTCTCACACTAAAATGTCAGATTATAGCTCAAAAATGACCCAAAGAGTGTATTTAACGAAATAGGGTCGGGTTTTAAATACCCAAAATTGGAGCTCCAGAACAAGGTATGCGATCGCATAACCGATATGCGGACCGCATATCGGTCGCATATTTGGTTACAAAATAGCCAAAATAACTGCCTGTGTATGCGGTCCGCATAACTGTTTTGCGGTCGCATAATAGTTATGCGGTCGCATAGTCGACCGCATAGCTGCTTCCAGAATAGCCCACACCTGCTCATTTATGCGGCAATTATGCGGCCTGCAGAGTGATTATGCGGTCGCATAATGGACCGTATAAATGCACATTTCCGGCAAAAATTTTCCTTTACTTTCCTGTGGATTGTTCAACCCAAAAAGTCCGAGCCGGGATTTACACTTAAGTTCTTCAAAAATTTTCGGGGTGTTACAATAATATACCATAACTCTCACCTTGATTTAGCGTTACTGAGGTCTGCTACCAAACTCCAGGTAACATTCATTGCTTATCCCAAGATGACTCACCTTACATGGGTATTTTAATCCCGTATAATTCATGAAATCCTCTTTAAGTCATTACTCAATTGAAGGCCCAACATCATCCTTTATCTATCACAATTACACCCTCATTCTACTACCAGGGCAGCATTCCATCTTTTCTAAATGCTATTACTTTTAGACTCCTTTAAGTTCATTCACGCTATACTGAGCTCTCTATAACTTAGAGGAACCATCAGCTCTCTTGTGATCATGGGCTTAATCCCGAGGACTTATCCATTCTCATCACCTTCTCACTCACCTTTTCTCATCCTTACTCATGTCTTCCAAAAACCTTGTCGCTCTACCATTCTAAAGCTTGCGACCTACACATATCCATTTGTACTACTCGCGCCCTTTCTTCAACTTGCTTGCACCATAGATTTCCTTATGTCATTCTGGGACATCAAGCGAGACATCACATCATCTCTAACTATTTTTACTCTCTTAATTAAACCTATCAATACTTAGAAACCATAGGTTGGGAGATATGCAACTCACGACGCCTCTACCATTCCTGAATATTGAATCCCAGCACTTCTAGCTTTCTATCTGCAGTATGGATTATTCGCAACCTTCTACATTTGAGTATCTCGTACGTTGTTCGCCTTTACCTTGCTTACCTTAAAATCTCGCATCACATCTTCTATCTCTTTCATGACCTCACTTTAACACACGTATAATTCACATCCACAACTTGAAGCTCTATTATAATATTTACATCCCTAGTGCATACATAATCCGGTGAGAGCTTCATACTGACTTCTTATGAGGCTAGTACTCTTCTAACTGGCTTTGTCATAGAGCCGTCATAAAATATGGCCGTTGTACTATCTCTCTTGTACCTCTGATATTAAGAGTGATTCTGTTATGTTCTCAATCACAATTCCTGTAATTTTCCGGGTCCAATAATCAGACTCCTGATTTACTTAGTTGATTAAACTCTTTAGTTTCCTCTTCCTTCTAATCAACCTTCATGGAGGCTTAAGCTATCTTCAGATCTGCGGCTCCCGATATTAGTTATTACTTTAGGCTTCCATGGGCACTCTGGAATATCCATGATACAATCTTCTGACAATGCAATCCCTTGTCTATGACTTGGACTAAATTCTTTCTTTTAACTTATACGAGAGTCTTATACAGCTGTATGAATGTCAGTATATATGCTGCATGGATAATATTCTGAAATCCTAAGTGCATTCATAACGTAACAACCCTGGATCATTAATCGAATAATCCTTTCGTTCCTTCTCAACTTCCTTCAAATGTAAGCAATTATTTTTCCTTGTCTTTCTGCCCCCTTGTTACGTGCATACTTAGCTTATCTTAATTCCCACACATGCCAGAGTTTTTGTGCAACTTCATATGATCTCGAATATTACTTTTGATATTTCTTCCCGTTCAGTAGCCACGGTAGGTGCCACTTTCTTATGGAGTGTATATAATGTTGTTGTGAGACTGTTGTTACATGACCATTTCCTCTTTAGGTCACTGTGCTTAGGTTGAAGCCTTCTTCCTTATTTTCCTGAGCTAGTCTTTCATTGTAGTACTTAGGGAGGACCTTCTGATTCTTGCAAGGCTGCAAGCTTATTACATCATTTATCCGGCGGAATTTTTTTTTTGATGTTCTTTCTTACTTGTAATTATCCTTACTTACTTACCTTCACACCCTTGTGCTCGTAAGGTTGCTTCTGAGCTGATATTTTGATTGTCTTCCCAGTGGCACTCTCTTTTATCTCTGTAACCCTCATATGGTACCTTTACTACCCCAACTTCTATCTTAATATTTCTCAAGGTTACGATTTGATATCTGCGGGACTGAATGCCTCATGTTGGGGTTCACTATGTATATCTTGCACGATTTGTTGATTTGTTTGTATCCTCTTGTCTAGCCATAACTAGGCTTTTCTTGAATCAACTACTGACTTCTCGTTGTCCCATTCTCATAACAGTATTCCGCGTAATCATTCTTGGGTTATTTCTTGTCTTAACTTACCTCTCGCACTGGCTCCTTATTTATCGAAAACATCTCGGAAAGGAACCTTTACTTCCTCTCCTTGTCAGTGTGCTTGCATAATGTTCTAGAATCATAGCATATCAGTAGGAGTTGAGTAAGTGCAATCTCATCCCTTTTCTTATTTTTTATCGCATTCTTCCTTTACCATTCCATAGTTACTAGAACCACTAAATTTTGTCTTAATGCCAAATCAATTCATATTCCCCCTTTAGGGGAGTACTTAAGAGTTGGAGCTACGGTGATCTACCTATAGATGTTTTACTTTTTCATCTTTGGCGTCTTTTCACATCATCGATGACCCTTACTCGACTTGCGGTAATCCTTCTGTACCAAGGATAACAAAATTCCTTACTTGCGAGGGTGACACTTAGTATAACTGAAACATACAGTCCCTTAAGCGTAACTTTGCTCACATTACTTTCTTTAGGGAAGCATCTTCCTGAATGACCATTCTGTGAATTTCTCTTAAATCTTCTTCTATTGTCCATTCTATCATCGCCGAAACGAAATCTGAAATTCTCATGATGCCGACTATTATCAAATCGCTCAGTCCCTAATTCACGCTTAGTTTATCTTGTTCATCAGTCCATGTTGATTTATTATTATTATGGGGTCTAACTTTTCCTTTTGGTAGTCGCGTTGGAGTCACGAACTTATTTCTCGAAATAAGGATATGACTTTATGGCCTATACTCTTTTGTCATCTCAAGGCCTGTCACCTCTTGTCTTTTCCTTCACTTGACTATAGACTCTGTAATATTATCATCTTTTTGATCTACCGTTGTCATCCATGTATCACATCTTACTTCATAATGCTTCATTAACTCTCTTCTTATTTCCCGCTAACATTTATGTCTATAACTTTATTCTGAAACTTGAACAAGACATTCTTTTGCTTTTAGTTCCCCTTGCTGCATCTACCGGCCCATCGGGTTGCCTAACATTCTTTCTCTACTAGGGACGGGAGCCACACTAAGGTAATATTTATCCCTTCAAGGCTTCCAGTGCCTATCTATGTAGTACTCATATCTAGCTGTACTATTTTAGAGTGCACCATCTGGGTGTCTCACAAGGAGATCTATTATCACATTTGCAATATCCTTTGAAAATGTCAACTAACACAAACAATCCATTCACCATTTTGGGTTACTCTTACCCCAGCCGGATCTTGATATCCGCCCTTCTCTTATACTACTTTTGTTAACCCCCATAAGGCATAAATAAGATGGGTGTGGCCAATTGTACATACCTCTATTATTGTTGAAGGTAACTCAAAAGGCTTATATTCTTGTGCCTGAATTGTAAATATTGATATTCTTCATTAACTGGGCACCTCGTACCCTTCTTCACCTTGCTTCTTTTACTTGTTGAAACTTTTATCTATCTTCTGAATCTCTCATTGCTTTTCACCATATGGATGGATAGTTCTTCTTGCCTTAAGGCTCCTCATCAAGAAGCTTACACGTTAAGTACCCATATGTTTTGCTGAAGACCTTACATTTACTCATCATAAGCATCCTAAAAAAAAATCGAGTTCCTCTAACTCAACTATTCCATAGCCACATTCAATCTCTTACCAACTGTCTTTCTGGATGTAGGCATCGTCGTATTATGAATACGATAGAGTTTAGGAAATTGAGTTCTTACAACTGAGCTCTACCACACGATCTAGAGTAAGAGAAAGGAGTGACAGTCCTAAATGCCCTGTAGCCTCCTGCTTATAAGTGTGGTGCACAACACACCCATAAACAAGACTCTACTAGATACGGCTTGTAGACTTCCTAGGACATAACTGCTCTGATACCATTTTTGTCACGCCCCGAACATGGGGGGGGGTGGGCAATACCGGCACCCGGTACCTTACTCAACCGAGTACAAACATAACGTATCTTTCGATCATTCCATCATAGGTAAATGAACCAGAGTAAAGCATGAGGGAATAAACTTATACATATGACATACTGGCCTATAAGACCAAAACGATCACTCGTACACTGAACATAGGCCGACAAGGCCATACAATCTTTCATATACATGACATCTGTCTACAAGCCTCCAAGAATACATAATAGTCATAAAGGTCGGGACAGAGGCCCGCCATACCAAACAATACACATCTAAATGATACTGACCAACCAAGCAACTCCGGAGCAAATTGAGTAAACCAACATCTTCCCCTGAGCTGATCGCCTACTTGGAGGACTCTCGACCAGTCTATCGAGACTTGCGGGCATGAATGCCGGGTATTTTAGCTCGGGCCGTAATTTATCCCAAAATGTCAAACTTTGACGAAATTCATTATCTTCGATTTGCTTACCCTCTCACCTTCACGAATTCACTTATCACTTGTTTGAAATAGCATAATGCTTATAATCTCAAAATAATCTCATTCCCGAACTTACATCGATTGGCTTACGACGAAACTTTAACGTACGAAAAAGTGGAATGTAACATCTCATTTTCGAGCTTATATCAATTTACTTATGGTGTACTTCCACGTACGAAGACATGGGGTGTAACAGCTTGTTTATGGTTTGGTGTTTGTTATTTTTCCTTGTTCACGCTTTAATTTGTGGAATTAATGGTTGGAAACATTAGTTCATGCCTAATAGACTTAGTCTCTACTTGAGAAAGAGAGACTTAGTCTAGAAAAATTTGGCTAACAAGAAATTGGGTCAATCGAGATATTGATAATCCCAATTAAAGGGTTGAACCTAGAGATGGTAATAATCCGACTTGAGCTTTTATCAATCATTTCGTGCAATACCTATTTGGACTTGAGAAAGCCAAATTGGGCAAACTTACTCTCTGACCGAGAGGTATTGAGCGGGTAATTGAGAGTTGATAGCTATAATACACCCCGATCAATAAAAACAAGCATTAAGGTTTATATCCAATTAGGCAAACACCTAGGTGATGGTCATTGCCCTACGCTTTTTACTGTTACACCCCATGTTTTTGTACGTGGAAGTATGCCATAAGTAAATTGATATAAGCTCGAAAATGATATGTTACATCCCGCATTTTCGTACATTAAAGTTTCGTCGTAAGTTAATCGATGTAAGCTTGGGAATGAGATTATTTTGAGATTATAAGTATTACACTATTTCAAACAAGTGATAAGTAAATTCGTGAAGGTTAAAGGGTAAACGAATCAAAGAAAATGAATTTCATTGAAGGTTGTCAATTTGGGATAAAATACGACCCGAGCTAAAATACCCGGTATTTATGGACTAGTGTCATATAAGGTATATAAAATTTGTTGAAAGTTAGTAGTATCTTAAGTAATTTGAGATAATTCTTAATTATGTGGATAATTGATAATTATTAATTTCTAGTGGGAGATTAATTAAAGAATTTGGGTAAGATTAACCCCCCCCCCCAAACCACGTGGCAGCAAACCACCCGAAGATTCATGACTCTTAAGTCATTAGGAAAAGGTGGCAAATTAAAGGTATGTGATTAAGCCACCACATCAAGTGGGCCCACACCACTATAATAAGAAGCCTCTCTAATTCATTTAATAGAGATATGATACAGATTTGCAATGGTAACGTAATTAGATACAACAAAAGGCTTCTCTAAAATCATAAAATGAAGATGGTCATATTCACTAAGTAACGGATGAAGCTTCAGCAAATTATACGAGATTATATCATGTAATAGCAGCGTAAGATTCAATTCTAAGGGAGCCCGGTATAATCTTTCTCAAGAATATCATACCGATTTTTTCCTACTTCGATCTGCCGTTACGTATTTTTGCAAAAGACGTGTGTTAGAGGGATTGTCAAGAGAATCGGCTCAGGTATGTTAAGGCTATCATTCTTTCTTTTTGGCATGATCAAAATGATACAAATGAAACGAGCAAAATACGCAACTTTCATAAATGACTCTATCATCATAAAATACGTAAATTGATAAAGTTTATTCCATGACATTAATCAAAGGCATAATGGTCCTATGACGTTCCGAGAGATTTTATTGACATATTTCATATGAATTTCATTCATTTATACATGTACATTGACCCATGACCAAATGATGTTATATACGCATATATTATATGTATATGGTATATGGAAAAAGGTTACGACGTTATATACGCACCACCACCTGATCAGCTAGTATACATTGATGATTTGCCCACAGTGGCCGAGATGATATGATGGGATGCCCTCAGAGGCTTAATGATGTTATGAACGCATATACCTAAGCATGGTATGACATTTATACGCATATGCATGACATTGTAAATGCTAATGAATCACAGAATTATTCAGACTTACATGTTGAGTATTTTATTCCATGTTTATCTCATGTCTATTATTTACTAATTTTCATTCCTTACATACTCGGTACATTATTTGTACTGACGTCATTTTGCCTGGGGACGCTGGGTTTCATGCCCGCAGGTCCCGATAGGCAGGATGAGAGCCCTCCAAGTAAGCTATCAGCTCAGTGGAAGGTATTGGTGCGCTCTATTTGCTCCGGAGTTGCTTGGTTGGTCAGTATGATTTAGATGTGTATTGATTGATATGGCGGGGCTCAGTCCCGCCCTTTATGACAATTATGTATTCTTAGAGGCTTGTAGACAGATGGCATGTATATGAAAGATTGTATGGGCTTATCAGCCTATGTTCAGTATACGAGTGGTCATTTTGGTCTTATAGGCCGTATGTCTTATGTATAAGTTGGTATTACATGTTTTATTCTAGTTATCTCACGGCAGCATTTCCGTATCATTTTCCTATGATAGTATGATACAAAAAGATACGTTATGTTGGTACTCGGTTGAGTAAGGTACTGGGTACCCGTCGCGGCCCATCGGTTTGGGTCGTGACATTTACAAAACTTGAGAAACAACAAAAATAAATCTTTTAGTTTCATTTCTTAACTCTACAATCTTAGTTTAAATTAGACATAGAATCAACCCCAATTTGTGGAAGTGTAAATCGAGGTAGTTCAAACTCACGTACTACAATATATACGCCTAACTCCCATATATAACTCCCTGTGAAAATCGACCCCGACTCTTGTTGGATACTACTATTGCAATCGACCATTTCATAACCTTGAATTGAGGTGTGAAATTGGACGAGATCAATTTTTGGCGCCGTTGCCGGGGAGTTAAAAAACGGTATTAACTATATATTTAGGTGTGTTTTTGAAATATCTTATTTTCTTTCCTTATTACTAACGTGTTGAGAAATTGTAGGTGCAATCATGGCAAACAATGAGCTCGAAAACATAGCTCTGGGGGACGTGGACATTGAGGATGATCAAATGGATGAGGTCCCTCTTGAACCTCAAGCAAATAAACGAGGTAGAGCGCCTTATGACAATGTTCCCGCTCCACCCCCATCTCCACCAAGAGCGGCTCCACACCGGGTGTTGCCGAATGAAGGGTATGCAAGTTCTATAGTCCCTCTCCGTACTAGGGCGGGCAACTTTCAAATAACCAATGTGATGCTCACTTTGCTCGAGCAATGAGGGTTCTTCACCGGTGCACCAGGTCAAAATACATACAAACACTTGAAGGGGTTTGTAGATACTTGTTGGGGGAGTAAACAAACTAATATCTCCAAAGATGCTTTGAGTCTAAGGCTTTTTCCCTTCTCTCTATGACGGAAAGCTTTAGATTAGTTGGAACGTTTACCAAATCATTCCATTCATACTTGGGATGAATTAGCGGAGAAATTTATTTATAAGTACTTCTCTCCCGGACACATAACTGTTCTTCGGGATGAAATTCTAGCATTCAAGCAAGAGCTCAATGAACCACTACACGAGATATGGGAAAGATATAGAACAATGGTGAAAGAGTGTCCCAACAACGATATGATGGAGAACATGATTCAACAAACTTTCTATCGAGGGATCAATACAACCAACCAATGTGTAGTGAATCAACTTGCCGATGGGAACTTTATGACTACGCCTTATGCGAAGGCGTGTGATATTTTGGATGAGATGGCGGATACTTCATCGGCATGGCAATCGTGGGCTAATGTTTTACAAAGGGATCCCAATGTGATTCACCTTCACAAAGAATTGCATAACCATAGGGTAAGCCATAGCCGAATTGACCACCACCATGAACAATTGGAAAAGGCTCAACTTCAACAAGTGCAAAACCTGAGGCAAGTCAATGCAATGGAGGGAGTAAGTATGATGGTGAACAAACGGAGAACAAAGGGTCCACAAGTGAAACAAAGAGTAGAAACTTTTGTGCAAGAATATAATGGGTTTGAGCAAGAGGATTCCTACAATGACCAAGAAGAAGAGGTCCAATATGTGAACAACTTTCAAGGGCAAAGAAACAACCTCCAAGGCCCAAGCCAACAACAATGGAGACCTCAAAACAATTAAGGAAATTGGAATTCTCACAATCAAGGTAATTGGAGTGGTGAAAACAATCAAAGCAATTTGAATAATAACAACAATCAAGGCAATTGGAGTGGAGGCAATAACCAATGGAATTGGCATAACAATAATAACCAAGGCAATTGGGGAGGCAACAATCAAGGCGAGTGAAATAACAATCAAGGAAATCCGAGATGGTATGACATTTATACACATATGCATGACAATATAAATGTCTCATGATTCACAGAGTTATTCAGACTTACATGGTGAGTCTTTTACTCCATATTTCTTTCATGTCTATTATATACTGCTTTTCATGCCTTACATACTCGGTACTTTATTTGTACTGACATCCCTTTTTACCTGGGGATGCTGCGTTTCATGCCCACAGGTCCCGATAGACAGGTTGAGTGTCCTCCTAGTAGGCTGTCAGCTCAGCAGAAGGTCTTGGTACACTCTACTTGCTCCGGAGTTACTTATTTGGTCAGTATGCTTTGGACATGTATTTATTGGTATAGCGGGGCCCTGTCCCGACCTTTATGATGTTTATGTACTCGTAGAGGCTTGTAGACAGATGTCATGTATATGAAAGATTGTATGGCCTTGTCGGCCTATGTTTGGTGTACGAGTGATCATTTTGGTCTTATAGGCCCCGTATGTCATGTGTGTAAGTTTGTATTACATGTTGGTTCGTTATATGTCGAGTATTCCATTTTTTTTTATTTTGGTTATCTTATGACGACCCTTCTTGCCCATTTACCTATAACGGTATGATAAGAAAGATATGTTACGTTGGTACTCGGTTGAGTAAGGCACCGGGTGCCCGTCACGGCCCTACGGTTTGGGTCGTGACAAAAGTGGTATCAGAGCAGTTCTGTCCTAGGGATCCTACAGGTCGTGTATAGTAGAGTCTTGTTTATGGGTCTGTTGTGCACCACACTTATAAGCAGGAGGCTATAAGGAATTTAGGATCGTCACCTTTTCTTCTTACTCTAGATCGTGTGGTAAAGCTCAGTTGTAAGAATTCAAACTCCTAAATTCTACTTTATTCGTAATACAACGATACCTACATCCACAAAGACAGTTGGTAAGAGATTAAATGTGGTTGTGGAAGAGTTTAGTCAGAGGAACTAGATTTTGCATCATGCTTATTGTCACGACGCAAACCGATTGGGCCGTGACGGGCACCCGGTACCTTACTCAACCGAGTACTAACATAACGTATCTTTCGTATCATACTATCATAGATAACTGAGCCGGAGAGGCTCCCGTGAGATAAGTAGAATACAACATGAAATACCAACTTATACATAAGACATGTGGGCCTATAAGACCAAAATAACCACCCGTACACTGAACATAGACCGACAAGGCCATTTAAACTTTTACGTACATGACATCTGTCTACAAGCCTCTAATAATATATAATTGTCATAAGTCGGGACAGAGCCCCGCCATACCAAACAATACACGTCTAAATCATACTGACCAAACAAGTAACTCCAGAGCAAACAGAGCGCACCAACACCTTTTGCTGAGCTGATAGCCTGCTTGGAGAACTCTCGACCTGTCTATCGGGACCTGTGGGCATGAAACGCAGCGTCCCCAGGCAAAAGGGATATCAATACAAATAATGTACAGAGTATGTAAGGAATAAAAATCAGTAAACAAAAGTCATGAGAGAAACATGGAGTAAAAGACTCAACATGTATATCTGAATAGCTCTATGACTCATTTAATATTATAATGTCATGCATATGCGTATAAATGACATACCATGCATGGGTATATGCGTTCATAATATCATCAAGCCTTTGAGGGCATCCCATCATATCATCTCGGCCACTGTGGGCAAATCATCAACATATACCAGCTGATAACGCCATAACCTTTTCCAATATCCCATATATATATATATACATATATACGCATGCGTATATAACGCCATCTGGTTATGGGTAAATGTACATGTATAAATGAATGCAATGCATGAGAAATATGTTAATAAAATCTTCCGGAATGTCATAAGACCATTATGCCTTTGATTAATGTCATAAAATAAACTTATCAACTTACATATTTTATGTGACCCATGAACAGATGATAAAATAATAGGACACATGGGGAATCAAGAATATAAGCATCTCTAACATTTCTATGAATAGAGTCATTTATGGAAATTGTGCATTTGCTCGTTTCGTTTGTGTCGTATTGATCATGCCAAAAGAAAGAAGGGATAGCCTTAACATACCTGAGTTGGTTCTATTGACAATCCCTCTAATACATGTCAACTATGATAACATGTAATTGGCAAGATCGATGTAGGAAAAAATTTATATGATATTCTTGAGAAAGATTGTACCGTACTCTCTTAGAATCGCAAAATTCCGTTGCTATTACGTAGAATAATTTCGGATAAAACAATTTGCTGAAGCTAAATCACGTCAATCTATCTCACTTTGTAAAATATTTGTATGAAATATTGTTTGAGAATTTCCATCCGTTCCTACATGTATAAGCATCTCAATTTATGATTTTGAAAGGCCTTTTATATAAGTAGGTGTGGGCCCTACACTTTGTATGACTAAGCCACAAAGACTCCTCCAATCTTGCCACCTTATTAAATGATCTTAAGAGTCACGTTAGGCTTGATTTAAGCCTTCATGCTTGCTTCCACGTTAGGGAGTTAATTCCTTATCCAATAATTTATTAATTATAAGTTAATTTCCCACTTAAAAATCCATAATTACCCAATTATTCACATAATTAGGAATTATCTCAAATCATATAAAATACTACTCACTTTTAATACACTTTATACACCTACTTATCATGGCCATATGGTACCTTTTATGGTACTAGTCCATAAATACCGAGTATTTTAGCTCGGTTCGTATTTTATCCAAAATGTCAAACTTCGACGAAATTCATTTTTTTCGATTTCCTTACCCTCTCACCTTCACGAAATTACTCATCACTTGTTTGAAATAGCATAATGCTTATAATCTCAAAATAATTTCATTCCCAAACTTACGACAAAACTTCAACGTACGAAAATACGGGACGTAACATCTCATTTTTGAGCTTATATCAATTTACTTATGGCATACTTTCACGTACGAAAACATGGGGTGTAACATCATTCCCCTATTTGGAACATTCTTCCTCGAATGTTGACTGATGCGCTTATCATTTTCCTAACTTATGTCTTTCGAATACTTTAGTACCCTCTTTGCCAACTAGGAAACTGTTCTGTGAATAAATCCAAAGGCCAGGGCATCCCCCCCCCCCCCCCCGTCCTCTTTCTCACATCATGACTTGTGGTCGGAATCCTTCCAATCTCGTAACTATTGCTACCTTCTATCATGCAGCCTGTTAGACTCTGACCTTGTAAGTGCACCTATGCGACTCTTCTCTCCTTTTTCCTCCGGCTTTTAGCCAATCTCTAGTCCTCACTTTGTAAATATATACAGAGCTGATAAGATGTCCCTCTGGGCATATATGGGTATACTGAAGTTCTTCGCTTGGTACTTTGTTGAACTTACGAATATTGTTATACCTTATTTCATAGATCCGTTTATCTATCTGTATGACTTTATTGCCATAACTCTTACTTTGATTTATCGTTACTGAGGTTTGCTACCAAACTCCAGGTTACTCTTTTGCTGCTTATCATATATGTATAAATCTAAGTCCTTTAATGCTTCCTCATTACTGTTCATCTTAAGAATGACGGCCTAACTCACCTCATATTTTGTGACTTTTGACAATCCATTGTTGATTTACCTTAATGTTGATCTATCATCTACCACTGATAACTTGATCTTTTCTGTAACACTGCCGCTAGGGCTCACGTCTCATTAGGGGACATCTGGAGTAATTAGACTGATCCACCTAGGGGCGATACTATACTTCCATAACCGTATTTTATAGCATCACAATGTGATTCACTTACGTGGGTATTTTAATCTTGTACAATTCTTGAAATCCCTTTTAAAGTCATTACTCAATCGAAGGCCCAAACGGCATCCTTCATCTAACACAATTACACCTTCATTCTACTACCAGGCCAACATTCCATCTCATTTAAATGCTACTAGTCTTAGATTCCTTTGAGTTCATTTAGGCTATACTGAGCTTTCTATAACTTAGAGAAGCCATCAGCTCTCTTGTTTTTATGGGCTTAATCCCAAGGACTCATCCGTTTCTCGTTACCTTCTCACTCGCCCTTTCTTGTCCTTACTCCTGTCTTCCTAAAATCTTGTCGCTCTATCATACTTTAGCTTGCGATCTACACATATCCATTTATACTACACCTTCCTTCAACTTGCTTATACCATAGATTTCCTTATATTATTATGGAACATCAAGCGAGACATCACATCGTCTCTAACTCTTCTTTACTCTGTTGACTAGGTCTCTCGGTACCTGGAAACCATAGGCTGGAAGATATGCCATCAATGACACAGCTATCATTCCTGGATATTGAATCCCAACGCTTCTAGTCCTTTAGCTGAAGCATGGATTTATTCGCAACCTTCTGCATTTGAGTCTCTCGTACGTTGTTCACCTTTACCTTACTTACCTTAAAATCTCACATCACATCTTCTATCTCTTTCACGGCCTCGCTTTCACACAGGTATAATTCACGTCCATAACTTGAAGCTCTATTATAATACTTGACCTCTGGTGCATACATAATTCGGTGAGAGCTTCATACTGACTTCTCATGAGGATGGTACTTTTCTGACTGGCTTTATCATAGAGTTGTTATAGAATATGGCTATTGTAATATCTCTCTTGTATCTCTGATATTAAGAGTGATTCTACAATGTCCTCAATCACGATTTCTATAATTTTCTAGGTCCAATAATCAGACTCCTGATTCACTTTGTTGATGTAACTCTTTAGTTTCCTCTTCTTTCTGATCAGCCTTTATGTAGGCATAAGCTATCTTCCGATCTGCGGCTCATGGTATGAGTTATTACTTTAGCCTTTCATAGACGGTATGGAATATCCGTGATACCATCATCTAATAATTCAATTCCTTGTCTATTGTTACACCCCATATTTTCGTACGTGAAAGTACGCCATAAGTAAATTAATGTAAGCTTGGAAATGAGATGTTACATTCCACATTTTCATATGTTAAAGCTTCGTCGTAAGTTAATCGACATAAGTTCAGGAATGAGATTATTTTGGGATTATAAGGATTATGCTATTTCAAACAAGTGATAAGTAAATTCGTGAAGGTGGGGGGGGGGGTAAGCAAATCGAAGAAAATAAATTTCGTCGAAGTTTGACATTTCGGGATAAAATACGGCCGGAGCTAAAATACCCGGTATTTATGGACTAGTGCCATACAAAGTACCACATGGCCATGATAGTAAGGTGTATAAAGTATGCTAAAAGTGAATAGTATTTTAAGTGATTTGAGATAATTCCTAATTATGTGAATTATTAGTTAGTGGGAGGTTAACAATTTAATTAAGGATTTGTGGATAAGCTTAATTAAGTTATTGGATTATCGTTATAAAGAGAAAAACGTGGCAGCCCACAAAGCCATGGATTGTGACTCTTAAGTTCATAAAATAGGTGGCACACTTGGAGTATTTTGTGGCTTAAACATCACAAAAGGGTGGGCCCCACAAATCTCAAAGATAAGAGATTAATACACATAAGTTAAGAGGGAAATACATAAGCTTGAAGCTTACAGATGAAAAAGCTTCAAGCAAAGATCACATTCTTCAAAACATGAGCCACATATCTATTTTTTAAGAAAGAGTCACTCACATATCCACTCCTAAAGAAAGGTCTTATATCAGAATGTTAGGCAACGGATATTCAGGCAAGAATTCAAGAATTCAAGAATTCAAGCAAGAAGTTCCTTAAGCCTCTTAGCAACGTGACTCTAAAGAAGCCCGGTATAATTTTTCTCAAGAATAACATACGAATTATTCTCTACTTTGATCTGCCATTATGTGTTATCGCAAGACTTGTGTTAGAGGAATTATCAAGAGAATCGGTCCAGGTATGTTAAGGCTATCCCTTCTTTCTTTTTAACGTGATCCATACGATACAAACGAAACTAGTAAACGCATAATTTTCATAAATGACTCTACCCATTGAAGTATTAGGGGTGTCTATGTTATTGATTCCCCATGTGAATTATTATTATATCTTTCGTTCATGGGTCTCAGAAAAATACGTATTTGATAAAGTTTATCTGAAAGACATATTGATTTTTATGACAATCCAAGAAATCTTATTAACGTAATTCTTATGCATTTCATGCATTTATACATGTAGATTGACCCATGACCAGATGGCGTTATATACGTGTATATTATATGTAAATGGGATATGGGAAAAGGTTATGGCATTATATACGCACCACCACCTGATCAGCCGGTATACGTTGATGAATTGCCCACAGTGGCCGAGATGATATGATGGGATGCCCTCAGAGGCTTGATGATATTATGAACGTATATACCTATGCATGGTATGAAATTTATACACATATGCATTGTAAATATAAATGATTCACAGAGCTATTCAGACATACATGTTGAGTCTTTTAATCCATGTTTCTCTCATGTCTATTATTTTACTGATTTTTTATTTCTTACATACTCGGTACATTATTTGTACTGACGTCCCTTTTGCCTGGGGACGCTGTGTTTCATACCCGAAGGTCCCGTTAGACAGGTTGAGAGTCCTCCAAGTAGGCTATCGGCTCAGCGGAAGGTGTCGCTGCGCTCCATTTGCTCCGGAGTTGCTTGTTTGGTCAGTATGATTTAGACATGTGTTGATTGGTATGGCGGGGCTCCGTCCCGACCTTTATGACATTTATATATACTTAGAGGCTTGTAGACATATGTTGTGTACGTGAAAAACTATACGGCCTTATCGACCTATGTTCAGTGAAATTTTTGTCTTATAGGCCCTATGTCACATGTATAAGTCTTTATGTCAGATTGGGTCATCTTATATTGAGTATTCCCTTATGTTTATTCTGGTTAGCCCATGACGGCTCGTTTGGCCCATTTTCCAAAGACAGTACGATAAGAATGATATATAACATTGGTACTCGGTTGAGTAATGCATCGTTGCCCGTCGTGGCCCATCGGTTTAGGTCGTGACAAAAGTGGTATCAGAGCAGTTCTATCCTAGGGAGTCTACAAGCCGTGCCTAGTAGAGTCTTGTTTATGGGTGTGTTGTGCACCACACTTATAAGCAGGAGGCTACAGGGCATTTAGGACTGTCACTCTTTCTTCTTACTCTAGATCGTGTGGTAGAGGTCAGTTGTAAGAACTCAATTTTCTAAACTCTATCTTATTCATAATACAACGATGCCTACGTCTAGAAAGACGGTTGGTAAGAGATTGCAGGTGGCTGTGAAAGAGTTAAGTCAGAGGAACTCGATTTTGCATGATGCTTATGATGAGTAAATGTAAGCCTCTTGATAAGGATCCTTAAGTCAAGAATATCTATCCACTCCTATGTTGAAAGGCAATGAGAGATTCAGAAGATAGATACAAGCTTCAACAAGTAAAAGGAGCAAGATGAGAAGGGTACGAGGTACCCATTGTAAGTTACCTTCTACAGTAACACAGGTATATTAGCCACACCCATCTCAGTTATACCCTATTGGAGGTATAGTTTAAGAAAAGGACGGGATATTAGGATCCGGCTGGGGTTAAAGTAACCCAAAATGTTAAATGGATTGTTTGTGTTAGTTGACATTTCCGAAGGATATTAAAAAATTGCTAATAAATATCCTTGTGAGGCACCCAGACGGTGCACTCTAGAATATTACAATTAGATGTGAATATTAACAAGATAAAAAAAATCAGAAGATAGGCACTGAAAGCCTGGAAGGGATAAATATTACCTTAGTGTGGCTCGCGTCCCTAGTAGAGCGAGAATGTTAAGCAACCCGAAGATCCACTGGATGGAGCAAAGGGGAGCAAAAAGCAAAAGCATGTCTTGCTCGAGTTTTCAGAATAAAGTGATAGACATAAATATTAGCAGGGAAATAAGAAGAGAGTTAATGAAGCATTATGAGTAAAACGTGGTACATGGATGACAATGGCAGGAAATTTACTCTTGCACCTTTATCTCCTTCTCAAGTGTTTGAAGATCAAAAGAGATTAAGGGAAACAATGGAAAAACCAAGGGAAGGGATAAAAAGTGAGCTTGAGGAAAAAGAAAAGAAAGGAGGCCAAGAGTTAGAAAAAAGAGAGATGGCTGAGAGAAAGAGAGAGAGGGAAACAATTTGAGAGAAGAGATAAAAGGGGGCTTGAATAAAAAAATAGAAAGTTTTGGTGAGAGGAAAGAGGCTAAGGAAATAAAAAAGAGAGTTTTTATATAAAAGCCAAAGAGTGTTTAAATGCAAGAAAAGAGGGGTTGCCCATAATACTACTTACTTACAAAGAAGCTTTGATTAATTTTGAGTTACTAACTTCTTCTTTGCCAAGTAGTATTTCTTCTCTTTTGCAGGATTTTGAAGATGTCTTTCCTGAAGATATTTGTAACACCCCGGAAAATTTCAAAGTACTTAAATGTAAGGCCTGGTAAATTTTGCAAAGAAAATAATATTCCATGGTGCCGGACTAGGCTTACGTGTTTGAGGACCGCAGAACCTGTTCCGAAGCTTCATTTTTTGGTTTTTAAAACACGACCCTACTTCATTAAATACACGTTTTGGGCCATTTTTTAGAGATAATTTGACATTTTAGAGTGAGAGAAGGTGCCCTAGAGTGAGAAGGTGTTATCCAATAATTATTCTTCAATTCTTGCCCGAGTTTTGGAAGATTGAGAAGGGAAACTCACTAGGTCTTTATCCTAGAGGTAAGATTCTACACCCTAACCCTCAATTTCGAATTTTATGTGGAAATGGTTAATAAGCAAGATAATTTCTGGGCAAGAGGGTTGGTTATTTTACATGCATGTGTTATCAAAGGGTGTATAAAGATTGTTGAGCTAAAAATGGTAAAGGTTGGGTTGTGGGATGATGGAATTCTCCATAAAAGGACCTTGAACCTTAATGCACACCTAGTGTTTGATAAAATGCTCAAATGAGCTAGAACCATAATCATCTTTCTAATTGTGGTTCAATTTGTTATATTTCTAAAATAGATTGCAGTTACTAATAATTCCGTAACGTTTTAGAGTTTAAGAATGCTCAATCGAGGTTTGTTGGCTAAACTGTTCTTTAAGAGTTGGAATTCTCATTATCCTTGTGAGTTCCGAGATGTTGATAATGAATCGAGTATTCCGATAAGTTTTGTGATGAAGATATATGTTCAATTTGTATTTCAAATTCTCTTATCATATTGCATTATAAATTGAGGATGTGTCCCAAACTATGGATTACGTATCCACATGTTATAATTTCTAGTCGTGATTTATGTGAAAGGTATTATGCCAAGTTGTGTAGAGATTGTGATTGTGATACACCTCCACCCGCATACATTGGGGTGAGGCGGCATGACCGCTTTGTGTGGGGATTATGGTACAGAGATTGTGATTGTGATACACCTCCACCCACATATATATTGGGGTGAGGCGGCATGACCGCTTTGTGTAGGGATTATGATATAGTGGGACTGCACCTCCACCCGCTTACATAGGGGTGAGGTGGTACGACCACTTTGTGTATAAATTTGGTATTGTTGTGGCACCACCACCCGTATACATTGGGGTAAGGCGGCATAGCCGCTTTGTGTAAGTTCTTAGTACTGTGGTTATATATCCACCCGCATACATTGGGGTGAGGCGGTAGGGCCGCTTGATTAGAGTTGTGATATTGTACGTACACCTCCACCTGCATACATCGGGTGAGGCGGCAGGGCCGCTTTGTGTGAAGATGGTTACATAGGATCTCATCTTAAATCCTATAAATGTTGTTGATAGCTTTTAATAAGCTTGCTATGGTTGAGACAGTTATATATATATTATTCTATTGTCGCACTGGTTCATCATAATTATCTTGTATTTCTAAATTCTTAAATTGGTGTTTAGTTTTCATACTAGTACTATTCGACGGTACTAACGTCCCTTTTGCCAGAGGTGCTGCATCTTTAAATAGATGCAGGTGGTTCCACGGCAGGAGACATTGATCAGTGATAGCAGTACACCTTCTTCCGAGCTGACTTGGTGAGCCCCACTTTATCCCAGGGTCATGTATCTTTTGATCTTTATGTATTATGGTTGAGGTATAGCCGGGGCCTTGTTGCCGGCATTATCATTGTACTCTTCTTTATCCATAGAGGCTTTGTAGACATAGTGTGGGTTGTGTATTGGTGTTGGGGAAAGACAAACTATGTTATGTTATGGTTGTATTACTTGTCCATTTGAGACTTTAAAAATGATGAAACTATTGGTAAGAAATTAGTAATTGCAGACATGACCACTTTATTGTTTAATTAAGGAAAACATATATTCTCTTTATTCATGAATGAGTTTGGGTAGAAGGAATCTAATAGGCTTGCTTGGTCGAGTTCACTCGATTGAGCGCCGGTTGCGCTCCTAGGTTTTTGAGGCGTGACAATATTCCTAATGGATTGCCACCTTTACGTGGCATTGAGCATCAAATTGATTTTGTGCCTGGATCACAAATCCCAAATAGGCCTGCTTATAGGAGTAATCCAGAAGAGACAAAAGAGCTTCAAAGGCAAGTTGAGGAGCTGCTTGAGAAAGGCTTTGTGAGAGAGAGCATGAGCCTTTGCTCTGTTCCCGTCCTATTGATACCCAAAAAGGATGGAACTTGGAGGATGTGCATGGATTGTAGAGCAATCAATAAGATAACGGTAAAGTATCGCCATCCTATCCCTCATCTTGATGACATGGTGGATCAATTACATTGATCCAAAATCTTTTCTAAAATTGATCTAAAAAGTGGTTACCATCAGATTCGAATGAATCCTGGAGATGAATGGAAAACTGCTTTTAAGACCAAATATGGGCTTTATGAGTGGTTAGTTATGCCTTTTGGCTTGACTAATGCACCTAGCACTTTCATGAGATTAATGAATCATATCTTTAAGGATTTTCATGGAAAATTTATTGTGGTGTACTTCAATGATATCTTGATCTTTTCTAACACTTTAGAAGAGCATGTAGAACACCTAAAACAAGTTTTTGAAGTTCTTAGAAAGCAACTCTTATTTGCTAATCTTAAAAAGTATAATTTTTGCGTAGATCATGTGATTTTCTTGGGGTTTTGTGGTTAGTTCTAAAGGAGTTGAGGTTGATGAAGAGAAAATTAAAGCAATAAAAGAATGGCCAAAACCTAAGAGTGTAACTGAAGTTAGGAGTTTTCATGGACTTGCTAGTTATTATAGGAGGTTTGTGAGAGACTTTAGCACCATTGCTTCTCCTTTAAGTGAAGTTATTAAAAAGGATAAGATTTTTACATGGGAAAAAGAACAAGATGATTCTTTTAACTTGTTGAAAGAAAAGTTATGTTCTGCTCCATTGTTACAATTGCCTGATTTTTCTAAATCTTTTGAAATTGAATGCGTTAGATGTTCAGGCCTTAGCCAGCCAGTTTGTGAGATTGGATATTTCTAAGCCGAGTCGAGTATTGGCTTGTGTGGTCTCACGGTCTTCTCTTTATGATCGTATAAGGGAGCGTCAGTATGATGATCCCCATATGCTTGTCCTTAAGGACACGGTCCAGCACGGTGATGCTAAGGAGGTCCCTATTGGGGAGGATGGTGCATTGAGGATGCAGGGCAGACTATGTGTGCCTAATGTGGATGGTTTGCGTGAGTTGATTCTCCAGGAGGCTCACAGTTCGCGGTACTCCATTTATCCGGGTGCCGCGAAGAAGTATTAGGACTTGAGGCAGCATTACTGGTGGAGGAGGATAAAGAAGGACATGGTGGAGTTTGTGGCTCGGTGTCTAGATTGCCAACAGGTTAAGTATGAGCATCAACGGCTAGGTGGATTGCTTCAGAAGATAGAGATTTCGGAGTGGATATGGGAGCGGATAACTATGGATTTCATTGTTGGACTCCCACGGACTCAGCAAAAGTTTGACACAATTTGGGTGATTGTGGATAGACTGACCAAGTCAGCTCATATCCTTCCTGTGATGACTAGCTATTCTTCCGAGCAACTGGCTCGAATTTATATCCGCAAGATTGTTAGACTTCATGGCGTACCGGTATCTAAGGTACAAATCAGGCCACTATTGGACCTATTTGGAACCTAAAAATGTGTCCAAACTTGCAGCCCAATAAGTACTACATGAAGCCATATTTTTATAACATAAAAGGACTTACTTGCTGCCCAATAAAGGTTCAATAGGCATGATAGAAGTTGGGTACAAGTTGGTGCCAAGTTGCTTGCAAGTTGCCTTCAAGATTTCCAAGTTCCTATTCATGATAGGTTTGGGACTTTCAAGATTCTATCCAAGATTGGTTTTAACTTATTTCTATATATTTTGGTACTAGATTTATTGCTTTCCTAGGTAGTTAAGTGTAACACCCCAGAAAATTTTGAAGAACTTAAGTGTAAAAACCGATAAAATATGCAAAGAAAATAATGTTTCATGGTGCCGGATTAGGCTTATGTGTTTGAGGATTATAGAAATTATGCTCGGACTTTTTGGGTTAAACAATGCACCAGAAAGTAAAAGAAAAGTTTTGGCGGAATTGTGCATTTCTGCGGTCCATTATGCAACCGCAGAATCACTCTGCGGGCCGCATAATGGCCGCAGAAGTGAGCAGGTGAGGGCTATTCAGGAAGCAGCTATGCGGTCGACTATGCGATCGCATAACTGTTATGCGGTGCATTATGCGACCGCATAACTGTGATACGGACCACATAGTGACCGCATACACAGGTAGTTCTTTTGGCTATTTTGTAACCAATTATACAACCGATATGCGGTCGCATATGCGACCGCAGAACCTGTTCCGGAGCTCCATTTTTGGATTTTTAAAACCCGACCCTATTTCATTAAATACACTATTTGGGTCATTTTTGAGCTATTATCTGACATTTTAGAGTGAGAGAGGGTGCCCTAGAGTGAGAAGGGAAACTCATTAGGTCTTCATCCTAGAGGTAAGATTATACACCCTAAACCCTAATTTCAAAATCATCTGAAAATGGGTAATTAGCAAGATAAGTTTTGGGCATGAGAGTTGATTATTTTACATGCATGTGATATCAAAGTGTGTACGAAGATTGTTGAGCTAAAAATGGTAAAAATTGGGTTGTGAGATGATTGAATCCTTCATAAAAAGGACATTGAAACCTTATGCATACCTAGTGTTTGATAAAATGCTCAAGTGAGCTAGAACCATGATCATCTTCAAAATTTTGATTCAATTTGTTATATTTCTACAATAGATTGAAATTGCTAAAAATTCCGGAATGTTTTAGAGTTTAAGGAAGCTCAAGTGAGGTATGTTGGCTAAACCCTTCCCACGATATTCATGTAAATTATGTAAGTCCCGAGTGATTCATTATGAAATTGGCTATTCCGAGTAAGATTGGGTTGAAAGATATATGTTCAACAAGCATCCAAAATGCTCTATTCATGTTATGTTACCAATTGAGGATGTGTTAAAATATGGGATGTGCATTAATAATGTTTCGACTTTAAGTCAAGTTGAAATAAAGGTTATTATGCTAAATTTTGTGAAATATCTCTATGTGCATTAGACTCTAAATTGCTCACATGTGTGCTACACACTTTGATTTGAATTGTGTTTATTGTTGATGATGAGGATGATTTTGAAATTGATAATGTGAGCATGAAATACTGAATATGGCCAACGTGCCAAGAATGATCTTATAATTATGGTCACTAGTGCCAATGAAATGAAAAGATGTGAAAGTATTATGAAATGTGATGATTGATATAAAAAGGTTGATGTCTCAAATAAGACGGCCTAGCCGATCGGGTTGTGATCGGACACCATGCCGCACACATGGTGGTGATTGTGCTGGAAATTGGTAATGATAGTAATTGTGGTTGATGTCTCTAATAAGATGGCCTAGCCGATCGGGTTGTGATCGGACTCCATGCTAAAAGTACGGTGGCATTGGTATTGTGAACACTGGTATTGTGGACAATGGTATATCGATACTAAAACAATCTCCCAATGTGAGATATGGAAATTAATTTGAACACTGTCTTGATCCTAAATTGAGGTTTGATGTTGATTAAGGCTTTCATTGTTATTATGATAATCTTGTTTGTATTAATTTTTATTATATTGAGAGGGTGTTTAGTTATACATACTAGTACTATTCGACGGTACTAATGTCCCTTTTTCCGGGGGCACTGCATCTTTCAATCGATGCAGGTGGTTCCACAGCAGGAGATATTGAGCAGTGATAGCAGTGCACCTTCTTCCCAGTTGACTTGGTGAGCCCCACTTTATTCTGGGGTCATGAATCTTTTGTACTTGTGTATCCTATTTGAGGTATAGCCGGGGCCTTGTTGCCAGCATTATCATTGTACTCTTCTTTATCTATAGAGGCTCCGTAGACATAGTGTGGGTTGTGTATTGGTGCTGGGGAAATACAAACTATGTTATGTTGTGGACGTGTTACTTGTCCATTTGAGACTTTAAAAATGATGAAACTATTGGAAATAAATTGGTATTGTAGACATGAACACATGTTTGCCTAATTAATGATAACATGTATTATCTCTATTCATGGATGAATTTGGGTAGAATAAAATCTAACAGGCTTGCATGGTCGGGTTAACTCGGTTGAGCGCCGGTCGTGCTCCTTAGTTTTGGGGCGTGACATTAAGGTTATGTTTTCCTTTTCCTAAGATTGTTGGAGTTACTTTCCAAGATTGACTTGGTTTTTTTTTCCTAGTGTTTTTCCTTTTCTTAAGGTATTTGGACTTGTTGTCCAAAGTAGTTTAGGACTTTATTTCCTTATTTTTAGGTAGGAATTTCGTGACCCCCTCTCTATATAAAGGGGTGTCTTCTTTGCTTTTGGATTTTAGATGATTATAGACGATATCAATAAAAATTGTGAGATTTTTCTTGCACTCTTGTGTGTGTGGCTATTCTTGGATTTATTCTTCAACCTTCAAGACTCAACTTAAGGTGGTAAGATAAACTCTTTCGAAATCTTAGATCACTTCTAGGTAATCAAGAAAGGTGATAAGTTTAGGCGGGTCGGGTTTCACAATCTATCTCTTATTTTTAATGCTCTACCAAAGGCGATTATTTCTTTGTTAGCTAATTGTTATTGTTAGGATTCAACTTCAAGAATAGACTTCTTGAATTCAAGAAACTCTTTCTTGAATTCAATCTATCTTTAATTTTCCGTTGATTGTTTATTTCTTTATTTTCTTTTAGCTTCCGCACGTTTCTTGATTTTATTTAGTAATTGTTGGACCCCTATCGTGTTGTTATCAAGTGGTATCAGAGCATAAACTAAACAAGATTTCAATCTTGATAATCTTGGTAGGTTCTTGAGCAAACAAAAAATGAAAATCAGCCAAAAGAAAAGCATTATGGCTCATTATTATTTGTACAATTCAAGTATTATTTGGTTTCCAATTCAAGAAAGGAAACAAGAAGAGGGGATCCTAGTTCTTGAAGATTAAGGTAACTTCTTTCCTTATTCTTGTGGGTTTTGGGTTTCCTAAATTCTTTTTTATTCTACTAACCAATTCCTATTCTTCCAAGGTTTGGTCCTTCACTTTCCTTTTCTTTTTTAACTCCACATTCTTATCACTAAGGGTTGTGACTAGTAAGGTTTATTAATTAATCGAAAAGATTAACGATCAAGAATTGCCTTGACTGGAAAAAGGCAAGAGAGGCAAGAACATTAGAGGAAAAAGCCAAATTTGAGAGATACATAATTCTTCTAATATTTGTTCAAGATGTTTCAAACAGGTAGTTATAGTGCAAGGAGGCGAGCTATGACTCAACAACTTGAAAAGTCGAACTTACAGTATACCGAATGGAAGGAAGACAATGGTAAAATTATTTTTCAAACAAGAGCTAAAGTGATGTCTGCGATTTGTGCCCTTAGAATTGACAAAGAGTTTGGCTATAACTCAATTAGCACTTATATGGTTGAAAAATTGAAGTTGCCTTGTGTTGAGCATATTGAACCTTACATGTTGAGAGGAGTAAAGGTAGATAAAAGAGTGTTATTACTATTCTCTATTGGAAGATATGAGGATGCGATCTGGTCTGATGTGATTCCCATGAATAATTATCATATCTTGTTGGGAAAGCCATGGTATACCTATAGAAGAGCTTCATATAACATGGAAAAAAATAGATACTCTTTTGAGGTTAATGGGAAGAAACTTATTCTTGGACCTTTGACTCCCTAACAAATTTATGAATATGAAAAGACTATTAAAGAGAATATAGAAAAATATGAGATAGAAAAGAATGAGAGGAGTAAGGGAGTGCATGTTGACATCCCAACAAAGGAAAAAGGAGGGGTTGTATTGAGTGAAGAGAATGGGATGTCAATTGAGAAAAAGCGTGAGCTTGAGGGAAAAGAAAAGAGAGAAGGCAATAAGATAAGAAAATTCTTTGAGGTAGATAGAACCAAATCAACATAGGGACCTCCAAATCCAGACATACACCTAAGTCCAAAATCACCATACGAACTTGTAATGACTCGGCCGGTCGTTTTGAGTATTATAATCTTGTTTCCCCATTTAATGCTTATATTGTGAATTTCAGTTGTTATTTGGCTTGCCGGGGGTAATTGGTTTGGGTCCGATGAGGTTTTGAAATGATTTGGAGCACTTAGTTCCAAGGTTTAGAATTTAAGTTGAAAAGGTTATCCGGATGTTGACTTATGTGTAACGACCCCAGCAAAATTTTGCTATGGAAAATAAGGTTTGGTGATGCCGAGGTAGATCAATTAGAATAAAGATTATAGAAATTTTAGGGTTGAACAATGCACCGATGTGTAAAGAAATATTCTGTCAGAAAAGGTCATTTCTACGACCACTATGCGGTCGCAGAATCACTCTGCGGACTGCTTAATGGTCGCAAAGTGGATCAGGAGAGGGTCAAGATTTGAGAAAAATATGCGGTGCACTATGCGACCGCAGAACAAGTATGCGGGCCGCATAATGACCGCAGACTGGGTCAGTAATGCCTAGCTTTGGAGGCCAAATTATGCAGTCGGTATGCGGACCACATAACTGCATCGGAGCTTCCATTCTTTTTAATTTTTGACCAGACCCAACTTCGATTTGTAGCCCTTGAAGCTCATTTTTGAGCCAAAATCTGATATTTTAGAGAGAAGTGAGAGCATTTTAGAGAGAGAAAGTGAAGACTTAGTGATTTATCCATCAATTCTTGTTCAAAGTTTGAGGATTTCACAAGGATCTTGCTAGGGCTTCAAAGAGGTAAGAATTTCTTTCCCTAATTCTTCAATTTCGGATTTGGAGTAAAGATGGGTGATTAATTGTATGATTCTTGGGTGTAGAGTATCATATATACATATCAATAAGGTTGTGGAAAGATTGTTAAGTTCAAATGGGTAAGGATTGGGTTGAAAATGGTAGAAATCTTTATAGACTTTAATTGAAGATTTGAGGGTCGAGTTGGTGTCGGATTTTGGTGAAATTTATATTGTTGGACTCGGGGTTGGATGGGCGTTCATATTCTGTAACTTTTGTCGGGTTCCGAGATGTGGGCCCTACGGGCGATTTTTGAGTTAATTTCGAATTTTATTGGAAATATTAGTATTTCCTTATGGAATTAATTACAATAATTTGTATTGACTGATTCGAATTAATTGTGGCTAGATACGATGCTTTCGGAGAAAAATTCTCGTGGCAAGGGCATAGCGAATTAAATAATTACACGGGTTGAGGTAAGTAACAATTATAAATCTGGTCCTGAGGGTATGAAACCCCGGATTTTGGTATCATGTGATTATTTTGGAGATGGCGCTCATGCTAGGTGACGGGCGTGTGGGCGTGCACCGAGGAGATTGTGACTTGGTCCGTCCCGGGAAACTATAAAGTTGAATAATTTATTGTTAGCTATATGATCTCTATGTGTTGAAGAAACTTGACTATAAATCATGTTAGAAATCATGCTTAGGCTATGTTATAGTACTATTGAGACCCGTAGAGGTTGCGTACTTATTGAATTATTTGCTAATTGTTGTCTTGTACTCAGTCATGATTTTTCTTGTGTATTATACCTCAGTCTTTATGGATATTTATTGATATACTATGTTATCTTTGTTTGGGCTGATCTTTGTGATTTCTGAGAGCCCGAGAGACTTGAGAGGTTGAGTATTAAGTAAGGCCGAGGGCCTATCGGTGAGGTAAGGATATTATGGCACGTGAGTTGTCCGTGCAGGATATTATAGCACGTGAGTTCTCCATGCAGCACATGAGTTGTCCGTGCAGATTATGGCGCCTGGGCTGTAGGAGCCCCTCTGGAGTCTATACACACCCCAGTGAGCGCGGGTACCCATTGAGTGTGAGTGCTAAGGGCTGAGAGCCGAGTGATTGAGTTGTTGTGATGAGCAGAGTGACTGTTGCCTGAGAGGTTGTACTTGCTTTGCATTTGTTGTTGCACTTAGCTGCTATCTGACATTGTTGTGAAAATTCTGAAAGAATATATATCCAGATTACTTGAAATTGAACTGTATAAATTGATTTGAGTTAAACTGCCGGATTTGATAGCATGTCTATTCTTTGCTGGAACTACTAAAAGTGAACTATGACTGTGTAGCTCGTCATTATCTTCAGTTCCTTAGTTATTATTGTTACTTGCTGAGTTGGTTGTACTCATACTACAACCTGCACTTCGTGTTCAGATGCAGGTGTTCCTGAACATAGCGAGTGTTGATCATTTCGCGCAGTTGACTTTCAGGAGATTTTGAGGTAGCTGCCGTGTTTCGCAGACCTTGTCTCTCCTTCTCTATCTCCTTGTTTATTGTATTTGGTCTCGGATTATTATAGACCGTATTTTCCAGACTTGTACTCATATTAGATGCTCATGTACTCAGTCACACCAGCTTTTGGGAGTGTTGTATCGGAAATTGCTAGATCTTTGGTATTGTATTAAACGTTACGTTTTTAAATTTAAAGGAAATCGTGGGTTATTGATGTTGTCGGCTTGCCTAGTACTGAGATAGGCGGCATCACGACAGGTTAGGATTTTGGGTCGTGACAGAACTTATTGTAACCATCAAAACACTATTCTCGTGTCGTCTACACAAAAGTCAAATTTTGGTCAACTCTTACAACTTAAGTCTCCAACCAAGGGACTAAGTATCTCAATTTAATCCAAAACTCTTTCGAAACCAATCCAACCAACTCGACAAATCACATAATCACACATACACATACGAGGAGCTTCAAAAGGGAAAACGGGGCTAAGATACTCAAAACGACCGGTCGGGTCGATACATTCTCCCCCTCATAAACAAACGTTTGTCTTCGAACGAGTATAGAGACATACCTAGAGTGCCAAAAATGTGAGGATATCAGCTCCACATATCATGCTCGTTCTCCCAAGTCGCCTCCTCGATCGATTGACCTCTCCACTGAACCTTCACCGATGCAATGTTCTTCGACCTCAACTTCCGAACCTGCCTTTTCAAAATAGCCACCGACTCCTCCACATAGGTCAAATCCTTATCCAATTGCACTAAGCTAAAATCTTACACATGTGGCGGATCATCATAGTACTTCCGGAGCATAGAAACATAAAACAGTGCGTGAACTCCCGACAAGCTGAGTAGCAATGCAAGTCTGTAGGCCACCTCACCAACTCTCTCAAGAATCTGAAAAGGACCAATATACTGAGGGCTCAACTTGCCCTTCTTCTCGAACCTCATCACACCCTTCATGGGCTAAACTCTGGCAGAACCCTCTCACCCATCATGAATGCCATATTATGAGGCTTCCTATCAGGATAACTCTTTTGCCTGGACTGTGTTGTCCGAAGACACTCCTGAATCAACTTCACCTTCTCCAAAGCATCACAGACCAAATCAGTGCCAACAATCAGAGAACGATATCGCCTCCCATGTAAGGCCTCATAAAGAGCCATCTGGATGCTCGATTGATAGCTGTTGTTATAGGTGAACTCTGCTAGCGGTAGAAACTGATCCCATCGACCCCCAAAATTGACACAGGCTCATGACATGTCCTCTAATATCTAAATAGTGCACTCGGATTGCCCGTCTTTCTAGGGATGAAATGTTGTAGCTCGACCTGTGTGCCCAACTCAAGTTGTACGGCACTCCAAAATTACGATGTGAACTGTGTGACTCGATCCGAGATAATTGATACGGGCACACCACGAAGGCGAACAATCTCCCGAATATAAATCTGAGCCAGCTGCTCTAAAGAGCAGGTAGTTATGACTGGAATGAAGTGTGCAGACTTGGTTAGTCTGTCCACAACAACCCACGCTGCATCAAATGTCCTCAAGGTCCGTATAAGCCCAACTACAAAATCCATAGTGATGCGCTCTCACTTCGACTCTGGAATATCTATCCTCTGAAGCAAACCTCAGGTCTCTGGTGCTCATACTTAACCTGTGGACAGTTCAAACACTGAGCCACATACTGCATAATATCTTTCTTCATTCTTCTCCACCAGCAGTGCTGCTTCAAACATGGTACATCTTCGCGGCGCCAGGATGATTGGAATACTGCGAACTATGGGCCTCCTCAAGAATCAGCTCCCGCAAACCCAACCACATTGGGCACACAAATCCGGCCCCGAAGTCTTAATACTCCATCATCACCAATGGTCACCTCTTTGGCATCACCTTGATGCACCATGTCCTTAAGAACAAGCAAGTGAGGACTATCACACTGATTCACCTTGATGCACTCAAACAAAGATGACCATGAAACCACGCAAGCAAGAACCCTGCTAGGCTACAAAACATCCAACCTCATGAATCTGTTGGCCAAACCTTGAACATTCAAAGCTAACAATCTCTCCCAAGCTGGGATAAAAGCAAGACTACCCATGCTCTCAGCCTTCCTATTCAAAGTGCCGACCACTACATTGGCCTTCCCGGGATAATAAAGAATGGTGATATCATAGTATAGTAGCTCTAACCATCACCGATGCCTCAAGTTCAGATCCTTTTGCTTGAATAACTGTTGAAGACTCTTGTGATCCGTTAACACAAGATGGCGTAAAGATAGTGCCTCCAGATCTTAAGCACGTAGACAGTGGTTGCCAACTCCAAATCGTGTACTGGTAGTTCTTCTCATGGTGATTCAATTGAAGCGAAGCATAAGCAATCACTCTACCCTCCTGCATCAACACACACCCAATACCAATATATGAAGCATCACAATAGATTGTATAAGAACCCGATGCTGAAGGCAAAACTAGAACTAGAGTTTTAGTCAAGGTAGTCTTGAGCTTTTAAAAGCTCTCTTCACACTCGTCAGACCACCTGAATGGGGCACCCTTCTAAGACAATCTAGTCAAAGGAGCTGTAATAGACGAGAAACCTTCTATAAACAACGATAATACCTAGCCAAACCTAGAAAATTCCATATCTCAGTAGCGATAGAAGGCCTAGTCCAACTCTGAACTACCTCATTCATCTTCGAATCCATCTTAATCCCCTCACTAGACACCACATGACCCAAGAATGCCATCGAGCTAACCAAAACATGCACTTGGACAATTTAGCATATAACTTCTTCTCCCTCAAGGTCTGGCGCACGATCTTCATCAAGTGTTGTTCATGCTCCTCTCGACTGCGAGAATAACCAATATATCATCAATGAACAACGATGATGAAGGAATCAAGATACGACTGAAACACGATGTTCATCAAGTGCATGAAAGTTGTTGGGGCATTTTTCAGCCCAAAAGACATCACCAGAAACTCATAATGACCATAGCGGGCCTTGAAAGTTATTTTCAGAATATTTTAAGCCCGGATCTTCAATTGATGGCACCTCGATCTCAAGTAAATCTTTGAGAATACCCTAGCACCCTGAAGCTAATCAAATAAATCATCAATACGCGGTAATGGATATTTGTTCTTGACGGTAACCTTGTTCAACTGCCTGTAGTAAATGAACATCTTCAAAGAACCGTCCTTCTTCTTCACAATTAATTGTTATGTGAATTGCATGTGAACGACGTATAGACGAGATGACGAGTGTCTATATGTCGTCAAATTAATTATTTGCCTGATTACTTGAAAAATCATAAATTAATTTAAATCATAAATTAATTATTATAATAATTGTTTCTCTCTTATTCTTTGTCAAATATTAATTCTTGAATTCCTGCATTAATTATTACATGCTATTTGAATTATGTGCCTTAATTGTTATTTGACATTTAGCATATTAAATATTAAACTGCATATTTTCTCTCTGATTTCCATAATAATTTGCTATTTGCCTTGTTTGTTTCATAACTAAATCATAATTATTGTATGGTTGTTGTCTTATAATTTTATATTAATTGTTGCATTTATTGGGAAAATTTCTTCTATAAGAATTGGTAAATGAATATGTTGGAGGATCGGGTTGCACGCCGCAACAGAATTGATTATAATGAATATATTGGAGGATCGGGTTGCACGCCGCAACAAAATTAATTATAATGAATATATTGGAGGATCGGGTTGCACGCCGCAACAAAATTAATTATAATGAATATATTGGAGGATCGGGTTGCACGCCGCAACAGAGTTATTAAAAAATTCCATATTGGAGGATTGGGTTGCACGCCGCAACAGACTTATGAAAAAGTCCATATTGGAGGATCGGGTTGCACACCGCAACAAACTTATTAAAAGTCCATATTGGAGGATCGGGTTGTATGCCGCAACGGATTTATTTAAAAGTCGACATACATATATATATATTGGGGGATCGGGTTGCATGCCGCAACAGACTTGATTAAAATGAATATTTTGGAGAAGCGGGTTGCACGCCGCAACAGAACTGAATGTGAATATATTGTGAGAGTGAGTTGCACCCTGCAACAGAACTTAATGTGAATATAGTGTGAGAGTGGGTTGCACGCTGCAACAGAATTGAATATGAATATATTCAGTTACCTGATTTATTTCTATTATTGTTGTTGTTACTAATATTGCGTACAGGAAATATAATTGACCTGCCTTAGCGTCGTCACTACTTCGTCGAGGTTAGGCTCAGCACTTATCGGTACATGGGGTCGGTTGTACTGATACTACACTCTGCACTTCTTGTGCAGATTTATGAGTTGGTCTCAGTAGCGTATCATAGACTTGGTCGAATTTCAACTACTCAGAGGAGACTTGAGGTATTACTGCACGGCGTTCGCAGTTCTGAAGTCCCCATCCACTTTACTTTAGTTGTGTGTTTGTTTTCAGACAGCTTTATTTTATTCAGACCTTTATTTGTATTTATTCTAGAAACTCGTGCACTTGTGACACCAATTCTGGGATATGGATTAATCACTATATTTTAGACCTCACTTCCGCGTTTATTTATTTGTTATTAATAAAAGTTAAAGATTGGTTAAAATTTTGTTAATATCATTCTAACGTTGGTTTGCCTAGTAAGTGAAATGTTAGGCGCCATCACGGTCCGAAGGTAGAAATTTCGGGTCGTGACACTTTAGTACTCTCCTTGCCATCTAGGCAACTATTTTGTGAATAATTCCAAAGTCTAGGGCATTTCTACCTTTAGGTCTCTTTCTCACACCATGACCTGTGGTCAGAATTCTTCCAATCTCGTAACTATTGCTCCCTTCGGTCATGCAGCCTGTATGACTTTTCCTTGTAAGTGCACCTATGTGATTCTTCTCTCCTTTTCCTCCAGGTTTTAGTCAATCTCTAGGCCTTACTTTGCAAACATATGTAGAGCTTGACAGGATGTCCCTCTGGGCATCTATAGGTATACTGAAGCTCTTCGCTCGGTACTTTGTAGAACTTACGAATATTGCTATATCTTATTTCATAGACCCGGTTATCTATCCGCATGACTTTACTACCATAACTCTTACTTCGATTTATCGTTACTGAGGTTTGCTACCAACTTCCAGCTTACTCTCGTTGCTTATCCTATATGTATAAGTCTAAGACCTTTAATGCTTCCTCATTACTGTTCATCTTAAGAATGACGACCTAATCTCATCTCATACTTGTAACTTTTATCCATCCATTGTTGATTCAACTCAATATTGATCTACAACCTACCACTAAAAACTTGAAACATTTTACGTAATTACTAGGGCTCACGTTGCATCGAGGAACATTTGCAGTAATGTCCATAACCGTATTTCATAGCATCCTAATGTGATTCACCTTACGCGGGTAATTTAATCCTGTACAATTCATGAAATCCCCCTTTTTCTTCAAATCATTACTCAATCGAAGGCCCAAACATCATCCTTTATCCATCACAATTATACCCTTATTCTACTACCAGGGCAGCATCCCATCGCTTCTAAATGCTATTAGTCCTAGACTCTTTTGAGTTCATTCAGGCTATACTGAACTTTCTATAACTTAGAGAAACCACCCGCTCTATTATTTTCATGAGCTTAATCCCGAGGATTTATCCATTCTGCTCACCTTCTCACTCGCCTTTTCTCATCCTTACTCCTGTCTTCCTAAAACTTTGTCACTCTACCATACTTTAGCTTGCGACCTACACATATCTATTAATACTACTCGCAACCTTCCTTCAACTTGCTTGCACCATAGATTTCCTTATGTTATTCTGCAATATCAAGCAAGACATTACATCATCTCAAACTCTTCTTTACTCTCTTAACTAGGCCTCTCGGTACCTGAAACCATAGGCCGAAAGATATGCCACTAACGACGCTGCTATCATTCCTGGATACTAAATCCCAGCGCTTCTAGCCTTCTATCTGAAGTATGGACTATTCACGATCTTCTGCATTTGAGTATCTCGTATGTTATTCACCTTTACCTTACTTACCTTAAAATCTCGCATCATATCCTCTATCTCTTTCATGACCTCCCTTCCACATAGGTATAATTCACATCCACGACTTGAAGCTCTATTATAACACTTTCACCTCTGGTGCATACATAATCCAGTGGGTGCTTCATATTAACTTCTTATAAGGCTTGTACCTTTGATATTACGAGTGATTCTGCAATGTTCTCAATCATGATGTCTATAATTTTCCAGGTCCAATAATCAGACTCTTGATTTACTTCGTTGATGTAACTTTTTAGTTTCCTCTTCCTTCTGATCAGCCTTAATGTAGGCTTAAGCTATCTGTAACACCCCGGAAAATTTCAAAGTACTTAAGTGTAAGACCTGGTAAAGTTTGCGAAGAAAATAATGTTTCATGGTGCCAGACAAGGCTTACGTGTTTGAGGATTATAGAAATTCTTCGCGGCGAGCTTGCTCGCCACGGCACAGACTATTTGGGTTGAACAATGCACCGAAAAGTAAAAGAATTTTTTTGGCGGAAGTGTGCATTTCTGCGGTCCATTATGCGACCGCAGAACCACTATGCGGATCGCATAATGGCCGCAGAGTGAGGCAGTTAATTGGGTCAGTTGGAGGCAACTATGCGGTCGATTATGCGACCGCATAACTGTTATGCGGTGCACTATGCGACCGCATAACAGTTATGCGGACCGCATAGTGACCGCATACACAGGCAGTTCTTTTGGCTATTTTGTAACCAAATATGTGACCGATATGCGGTTCGCATATCGGTTATGCGATCGTATACCCTATTCCGAAACTCCATTTTTGGGTTTTTAAAACCCAACCCTATTTCGTTAAATACACTCTTTGGGCCATTTTTGAGACATAGTCTGACATTTTAGAGTGAGAGAGGGTGTCCTAGAGTGAGAAGGTATTCTCCAATTATTGTTCTTCAATTCTTGCCAAAGTTTTGGAAGATTGAGAAGGGTAGCTCACTAGGTCTTCATCCTAGATGTTAGATTCTACACCCTAAACCCTAATTTCGAAATCATCTGAAAATGGGTAATTAACAAGATAATTTTTGGGCATGAGAGTTGATTATTTTACATCCATATGATATCAAAGGGTGTAGGAAGATTGTTGAGCTAAAAATGATAAAGATTGGGTTGTGGGATGATGGAATCCTTCATAAAAAGGACATTGAAACTTTATGCACATCTAGTGTTTGATAAAATGCTCAAGTGAGCTAGAACCATGATCATCTTCCAAATTTTGATTCAATTTGTTATATTTCTACAATAGATTGAAGTTGCTAAGAATTCCGGAATGTTTTAGAGTTTAAGGAAGCTCAAGTGAAGTATATTGGCTAAACTCTTCTCTTAGAATTGAATCCCACGATATTCATGTAAATTATATAAGTCCTGAGTGATTCATTGTGAAATCGGCTATTCCGAGTAAGATTTGGTTGAAAGATATATGATCAACAAGCATCCTAAATGCTCTATTCATGTAATGTTACCAATTGAGGATGTGTTAAAATATGGGTTGTGCATTAATAATATTTCGACTTTAAGTCAAGTTCAAATGAAGATTATTATGCCAAATTTTGTGAAGTATCTCTATGTGCATTAGACCCTAAATTGCTCACATGTGTACTACACACTTTGATTTGAATTGTGTTTATTGTTGATGATAAGGATGATATTTGAAATTGATAATGTGAGCATGAAATACTGAATATGGCCGACGTGCCAAGAATGATCTTATAATTATGGCCACTAGTATCAATGAAATGAAAAGATGTGAAAGTATTATGAAATGTGATGATTGATGTAAAAAGGTTGATGTCTCAAATAAGACGGCCTAGCCGATCGGGTCGTGATCGGATACCATGCCGCACACATGGTGGTAATTGTGTTGGAGATTGGTAATGATAGCAATTGTGGTTGATGTCTTTAGTGAGATGGCCTAGCCGATCGGGTCGTGATCGGACTCCGTGTTAAAAACGGTGGTATTGATATTGAGAGTAATTGTGGTTGATGTCCCTAATGGATGGCCTAGCCTATCGGGTCGTGATCGGACTCCGTGCTAAAAGTACGGTGGCATTGGTATTGAGAACACTGGTATTGCGGACAATGGTATATCGATACTAAACATCTCCCAATGTGAGATATGGAAATTAATTTGAACACTGTCTTGATCCTAAATTGAGGTTTGATGTTGATTAAGGCTTTCATTGATATTATGATAATCTTATTTGTATTAATTGTCATTCTATTGAGAGGGTATTTAGTTATACATACTAGTACTATTCGACGGCACTAGCGTCCCTTTTGCCGGGGGCGCTGCATCTTTCAATGGATGCAAGTGGTTCCACAGCAGGAGATATTGATCAGCGATAGTATTGCGCCTTCTTCCCAGCTGACTTGGTGAGCCCTACTTTATTCTGGTCATGAATCTTTTGTACTTGTGTATCCTGTTTGAGGTATAGCTGAGGCCTTGTTGCCGGCATTATCATTGTACTCTTCTTTATCTATAGTGGCTCCGTAGACATAGTGTGGGTTATGTATTGGTGCTGGGGAAAGACAAACTATGTTATATTATGGATGTATTACTTGTCCATTTGAGACTTTAAAAATGATGAAACTATTGGAAATGAATTGGTATTGTAGACATGAACACATTTTCGTCTAATTAATGATAATATATATTTTCTCTATTCATGGATGAGTTTGGGTAGAATGAAACCTAATAGGCTTGCTCGGTCGGGTTCACTCAGTTGAGCGCCGGTCGCGTTCCTCGGTTTTGGGGCGTGACACTATCTTACGATTCGTGGCTCGTGGTATTAGTTATTACTTTAGCCTTTCATAGACGCTATGGAATATCCGTGATACCATCATTTAACAATTCAATCCCTTGTCTATGACCTGGACTCAATTATTTCTTTTAACTTATACCGGAGTCTTCTACGACTGTACGATTGTCAACATATATGCTGCATGGATAATACTTCTAAATCTTGAGTGCATTCATAACGTAACTCACTCTGGATCATCGATCGAATAATTCCTTTCGTTCCTTCTCAACTTTTTTTAAATGTAAGTATTACACCTCATGTTTTCGTACGTGAAAGTACTCCATAAGTAAATTGATGAAAGCTTGGAAATGAGATGTTACATTCCGCATTTTCGTACATTAAAGTTTCATCGTAAGTTAATCGACGTAAGCTCGGGAATGAGATTATTTTGAGGTTACAAGTATTATGCTAGTTCAAACAAGCGATAACTAAATTCGTGAAGGTAAGAGGATAAAAAATCGAAGAGAATGACTTTCGTCAAAGTTTGACATTTTGAGATAAAATACGGTCCAAGCTATAATACCGGTATTTATGGACTAGTGCCATACAAGGTACCACATGACTATGATAGTAAGGTGTATGGGGTAAGTTAAAAGTGAGTAGTATTTTAAGTAATTTGGGATAATTCTCATTATGTAGGTAATTGGTTAATGGGAGATTAACTATTAAACTAAGGATTTGGTGGGTGATTAATTTAGGCTTTTGATCAGCCTAATCCTCCCTTTAACGTGGCAGCCCAAGTAAAGACTCTTAGTCATTAAAATAGGTGGCATATTAGGGGCATTTAGGCCAAAGCTTAGTCATCCTAAGTGGGGCCCACACTTAAAGGTTAAGGACAACCTTTCTAATTCATAAAATGAGAGGCTCACATCTACTAAGTTAAGAAAGAAAGCTTCAGCAAAGATGATAATTTGCTATAGCAACGTGATTGCTTCAAAATTCCTACGAGACGAATTAATATCTTAGTAACGTGAGAATTTGTGATTCTAAGGGAATACAGTGCAATCTTTCTCAAGAATATCATACAGATTTTTCCCTACTCTGATCTTGTCGTCACGTGTTTTGTCGCGATTGTCGTGTGTTAGAGGGATTGTCAAGAGAACCGGCTCAGGTATGGTAAGGCTATCCTTTCTTTCTTTTTGGCATGATTCATACGATACAAACGAAACGAGTAAACACACAATTTTTATAAATGACTCTATTCATAGAAGTACTAGGGGTCTCTATATTCTTGATTCCCCATATGAATTATTATTATATCTTCTATTCATGGGACTCAGAAAAATACTAGTTGATAAAGTTTATCCGAAAGGCATATTGATTTTATGACATTCAGAGAAATCTTATTAACGTATTTCTTATGCATTTCATTCATTTATACATGTACATTGACCCATGACCAGATGGCGTTATATACGTGTATATTATATGTATATGGGATATGGGAAAAAGGTTATGGCGTTATATACGCACCACCACCTAATCAGCTGGTATACGTTGATGATTTTCCCACAGTGGCCGAGATGATATGATGGGATGCCCTCGGAGGCTTGATGATCTTATGAACGCATATACCTATGCATAGTATGACATTTATACGCATATGGATGACATTATAAATATGAAATGATTCACAGAGCTATTCAGACTTACATGTTGAGTCTTTTACTCCATGTTCCTCTCATGTCTATTATTTATTGATTTTCATTCCTTACATACTCGGTACATTATTTGTATTGATGTCCCTTTGCCTGGGGAAGCTGCATTTCATGCCCGCAGGTCCCGATAGACAGGTTAAGAGTCCTCCAAGTAGGCTATCAGCTCAGCAGAAGGTGTTGGTGCGCTCCATTTACTCCGGAGTTGCTTATATATAAGAGTACATAAATGTCATAAAGGCCAGGACAGGGCCCCGCCATATTAATCAATACATGTCCTAATCATACTGACCACATAAGCAACTCCGGAGCAAATGGAGCGCACCAACACCTTCCGCTGAGCTGGTAGCCTAATTACAGGACTCTCAACCTGTCTATCGGGACCTACGGGCATGAAACGCAGCGTCCCTCGACAAAAGGGACGTCAGTACAAATAATGTATCGAGTATGTAAGGAATAAAAATCAGTAAATAATAGACATGAGAGAAACATGAAGTAAAAGACTCAACATGTAAGTCTGAACAACTCTGTGAATCATTAATATTTACAATGCCATGCATATGCGTATAAATGTCATACCATGCTTAGGTATATGCATTCATAACATCATCAAGCCTCTGAGGGCATCCCATCATATCATTTCGGCCACTGTGGGCAAATCATTAACGTATACCAGCTGATCAGGTGGTGGTGTGTATATAACGCCGTAACCTTTTCTCATATCCCATATACATATATATTCATATATATACCTGTATATAATGCCATCTGTCATGGGTCAATGTAAAGGAAAGCAATGCATGAGAAGTATGTCAATAAATTTTCTCGGAATGTCATAAGACCATTATGTCTTTGATTAAAATCATGAAATAAACTTTATCAATCTACGTATTTTCTGAGACCCATTAACATATGATATAATAATATGTCACATGGGGAATTAAGAACATAGACACTCCTAGTATTTCTATGAATGGAGTCATTTATGAAAGTTGCGTATTTTGCTCGTTTTATTTGTATCATTTGGACCATGCCAAAAGGAAAGAAAGGATAGCCTTAACATACCTGAGTCGATTATCTTGACAATCCCTCTAACACATGTCAATTGCAGCAAAACACGTGATGGCAAGATCAGAGTAGGGAAAAATCCGTATAATATTCTTGAGAAAGATTGCACCGTACTCCATTAAAATTGCAAAATCTCACGTTGCTTAAGATGCTATGAAATCTTTGTTTGAATTATTGAAGATCTGTACCTTAGAGTCATTAATTGTTGAATATCACGTTGCTTAAAATTGCACTGTACGCATAATTGGATCTTGTATGATTTTTGTTGAAGCAATTTCACGTTGCCATCACTTATAGGAGTTTGCGGGAGCACTTCACTTTACTATGAAGATTGAAATGTGTCTCTCTTTGAATCTTTAAGATGTCTTTTACCTTAGTGGGTGTGGGCCCCACTAAGGTGATGAGATAGCCACAAAAGATCCTCTAATTGCCACCTATTTTAATGACTATGAGTCATTACTTGGGCTTTAAAATCAAGACCCCTTGGCTGCCACATTAGGAGATTAATCAACTTTATCCAAATATGCTTAATTAATTAGTTAATCTCCCACTAAAATTAATAATTACCCAATTATTCACATAATCAAGAATTATCTCAACTTACTTAAAATACTACTCACTTTTAACACACTTTATGTCCCCTACTATTATGGTCATGTGGTACCTTGTATGGCACTAGTCCATAAATATAGTGTATTATATCTTGGACCGTATTTTATCCCAAAATATCAAACTTCGACGAAACTCATTTTCTTCGATTCGCTTACCTTCTCACTTTCACAAATTTACTTATCACTTGTTTGAAATAGCGTAATACTTATAATCTCAAATAATCTCATTCCCGAGCTTACGTCGATTAGCTTACGACGAAACTTTAACATACGAAAATGCGGGATGTAACATCTCATTTCCGAGCTTCCATCAATTTACTTATGGCGTACTTTCACGTACGAAAACATGGGGTGTAACATCTTTCCACAAAAGGAAAGAAAATTACTATTGCACTTTAACTTAGATATTACAGTTAATGACGTGATATGCATCAAAATATCATCATCCACAAAAATTATAAAGTCACCAACATAAGAAATAAGAGTATAGTTCATTACCTCCAAAAACACTTTAGGTGTTCTAGAAAGGCCAAGAGTGTGAATGAACCAATTATACATACCATACTTGGACTTATATACTAATGGAACAACATCATCTTTTATTCTTTTATGCAATGGCTCTAACTTAGCAATGCCTTTAGGGAACTCCATGTTATAAATCTGTAAATAAGGATCAAAACAGTCAAAAGATTCAACAATAAAGAAATTAACTGATAGCATCCTAGGAAGCTCAACTCTATTCAAGGACAAGGATGACGCTTTGGAATCTCAAAGATGGTCTTTAACAAGATGTCAAGCTAAAGAGTTGCAAAACAAGGCCATTAGACTTCAAGTACAAATAAAGAAGCTTTTAATTGTGGAGGACTCACTCAAGGCCAAAGGAGATAAATTGTACAAGTTTTACAATTATTTGGTGGCCTAAATTGAAGTCCAAGAGGAGGAAGGTTGGGTCCCGAACTCGGCCCTTTAAATCTAGCAAAAGGGCACCCAAAATGAGCTTAAAAGAGTTCCAAAGGGGGGTGTTTGAAAAGGAGCCCAATTGGATTACAAACCAATGGCCCAAACTAGTAGTTTTAAGGCGCAAATCTGCCCCAAAGAGATTTGGCCGCCCCTACCTAATTTTGTGACTTTACTTATTTCTTAGCAAGCACCCTACCTAATTTTGATGACTTTTGTTACCCCTTAGCAACCCCCTACTTAATTTTAAGGACCTTTACTCCTATAAATAAGGAGTTCTTCTCATTCATTGAGAGACTTCATTATTGATTAAGTATATTATACTTTGAGAGTTCTTTTGAACCTTTGTTACTTGTGCTTTGAGATTTATCTTTCAACCTTTACTAGTTCATAGTTCAAGGTAGTAAGATTACTTCTCTATTGTGATATCTTTGATTCCTTGGTGGTATTCTTAGAAGGCGATTAATACTAGTTATTAATTGTTGTATCGAGTTACTCGTAAAGCGGTCAAGATCCGAATATATTGTTTTGATTTGCTTTTAAGTAATGGCATTTGATTTCTTCAATAAATCGAGACGTTGTTGCTTTGATCTTGTCAAGGCTATAGAACTTGCGTTCTTGGAAGTTCTTGAAATTCTTTCCTTGAATTTTTCCATATCCTTTATTTTTTGCCCTTTAGTTCTAGATGTTCAATTCCTTATTGTTATTGATTCCGCATTTACTTTTCAAATTCGTACTCTAGTTTGGATTCCCGACCTAGTCGTTATCAAGTGGTATCGGAGCGGTTCTATCAAGGTTTCGTTCTTGATAATTTTGGGGATTTCTTGAATACTAAGAGCGAAAAAAAAAACAAGTCAAAAAAAAAAATCAAAAAAAAAACGAAAATCAATTTTTTTAAAAAAATTGCTTGCTCTCTAGGAACTTTCTTTTATATCTAATTTGTTTCCAAAAACTATCAAAGGAAACAAGAAGAGGGGATCCCAGATTTCAAAGATAAAATAAAACTTTAATTTTTCTTACTCTTGATAAAACAAAACTTTAATTTTTCTTACTCTTGCTAATCTAAATATATAGTCATTTTCTTTTTATTCGTGTCTTGTTTCAACCGAGCCTAATAGTTCTAGGATTTGGTTTTTCTTTCATTTATTCCCCAAAAATATGAATTTTACTACTAAGAACTTCATACGAGTTGGGTTTAACTATAAATCTATAAAGTATTTTGTTCAAAGGTTATTTCGAGAGGAAAAAAAAGGCAAAGAGAGGTGAGAGCATTAAAGGGAAAAAAGCCAAATTTGAGAGATACATATTTCCCTTAATCTATGTCAAGATGTCTCAAACAGGTAGTTACAGTAGAAGGAGGAGAGCTATGACTCAACAACTTGAAAAGTCGAACTTACAGTATACCGAATGGAAGGAAGACAATGGTAAAGTTATTTTTCAAACAAGACCTAAAGTGATATCAGCAATTTATGCCCTTAGAATTGACAAAGCATTTGGATATGTGATGAGATTTTGTTATGTGATGGGGAGTCATTCTTCAAGTCATGTTCATTGTGAGCTTGAAAAAGTATTTGTTACTAGTAAAGATGATATGCATGATTGTTGTAACACTTGTGATCAAATACTCTTTCATGTAGAGGAATCCATGAGATTTGTAATTATAGATAGTTGGATATATCATGAAAGTATCTTCTTTGATACATGTGGTGGATAAACTTATATATTAAATGGATGTGTGGTCAATATTTTATAATTTCTTTGTCATGTATACCTATGGACTACCTTACCGACAAGATCGAATTGCAAGTTCCATTGCATGGCGCATCTAAGAGAGGTTTTTATTGTATTGATCTAGGTAGGCATAACTTTTATTGGGATGATGATGTCCATATGTTTTATAAGGGAGTATTTATACCTATTAAGATTAATTGGGTTAAATGGACACATGGTCACTATCTTGTATTATTCCTACTATTTTTTCATTTTAGTGGATGCCATTTACTAGTGTGTCTTTTCTTTTTCTTTCAAGGTCGAAATTCGAGGACGCATTTTCTTCAAGAAGAGGGGAATGATAGCATCCTAGGAAGCTCAACTCTATTCAAGGACAAGGATGACGCTTTGGAATCTCAAAGATGGCCTTTAACAAGATGTCAAGCTAAAGAGTTGCAAAACAAGGCCATTAGACTTCAAGTGCAAATAAAGAAGCTTTTAATTGTGGAGGACGAGCTCAAGGCCAAAGGAGATAAATTGTACAAGTTTTTAAATTAATTAGTGGCCCAAATTGAAGTCCAAGAGGAGGAAGATTCGGTCCCGAACTCGGCCCTTGAAATCTAGCAAAAGAGCACCCAGAAGAGCCCAAAATGAGCTTAAAAGAGATCCAAAGGGGGGTATTTGAAAAGGAGCCCAATTGGAGTACAAACCAATGGCCCAAACTAGTAGTTTTAAGGCCCAAATCTGCCCCAAAGAGATTTGGCCGCCCCTCAATGAACTCAATGAATCCCATAAGAAAAACCCGAAATTGGCTCAAACCCGGCTCTCGGGTCCCACGTCTCGAAACCCGACAAAATTCACGAAACTAGGAAGCTCATTCACTCACGAGTCTAACCAAATCAAATTTACTAAAATCCGACACCAAATGGTTCTCCAATCCACAATTCAAACTCCCAAATCCCTAGTCTCCAACTTCAAATTTCCACCTTAAATACACATTAACTAGGTGGGAAAATACATGGCAAGGCAAGATTATTGACCAAAAATAAGGACAAGGAACTTACCTCAAGAAATGCCTCGAAAATTCTCTCAAATATCGCCCTAACCCGAGTTTGCAAAGCCAAAAATGATAAAAATCGCAAAGTCTTTTGGTTTTAATCACTGCCCCGGTATTTCCGCACCTGCGGAACCTGGGCTCACACCTGCGGGTGCGCTTATGCGGAAAAACGTGCGCATCTGTGCAACTCACTTACCACTCTACCTTCACACCTGCGACGGAAGGGTCGCACCTGCAGACAACCTTTGCGCTTTAGCGCATCTTGCGCATTTGCGAACAGCCTTGCGCATTTGCGGGCATCGCAGATGCGGAACTTCCTCGCACCTGCGACCCCAGGCCAACTCTTGACTTTCTCGCATCTGCGCCTGCAAGCCATGCTTCTGCGAGGCCGCACCTGCGGACTCCCCACCGCATGTGAGAAAACACCAGAACCAGCAAAATTCAGAAATTTCTCTAAGTCCAAGGTTTCACCCGTTAAGCATCCGAAACATACCCGAGGCCCCCGGGACCTCGACCAAACATACCAACCAATCCTAAAACACCATACGAACTTAGTCGAGCTTTCAAATTCTATCAAACAATGCTAAAATCACGAATCACCCTCCAATTCAAACTTAAAGAATTTGAAATTTAAAAATTCTACAACCGATGTCGAAACCTATTCCAACTTCCGGAATCAAAAAACGACCCCGATATAAAAAATTCCACTACCGGCCCAAAACTCCAAAAATTCGACTTTCGCCATTTCAAGCCTAAATGAGTTACGAACCTCCAAAACACAATTCAGACACGCTCCTAAACCCAAAATCACCTAACGGAGCTAACGGAATTCCATTCCGGAGTCGTCTTCACATAGTTCTGACTACGGTCCAAATCCTAGGGCTTAAGCTCTCATTTAGGGACTAAGGATCCCAAAACACTCTGAAACTCAAAACCAATCATCCCGGCAAGTCACAATAGCAGAAAAAACATTTGGGGAAAGCAGTTAATAGGGGATCGGGGCTATTACTCTCAAAATGACCGGCTGGGTCGTTACAAAGGACAAGGATGACGCTTTTGAATCTCAAAGATGGCCTTTAACAAGATTTCAAGCTAAAGAGTTGTAAACCAAGGCCATTAGACTTCAAGTGCAAATAAAGAAGTTTTTAATTGTGGAGGACGAGCTGAAGGCCAAATGAGATAAATTGTACAAGTTTTACAATTATTTGGTGGCCCAAATTGAAGTCCAAGAGGAGGAAGATTGGGTCCCGAACTCGGCCCTTTAAATCTAGCAAAACGACACCCAGAAGAGCCCAAAATGATCTTAAAAGAGGTCCAAAGGGGGGTAAATACTGCCCCAAAGAGATTTGGCCGCCCCTACCTAATTTTGTGACTTTTTTTATTTCTTAGCAACCACCCTACCTAATTGTGATGACTTTTGTTACCCCTTAGCAACCCCCTACCTAATTTTAAGGACTTTTACTCCTAAAAATAAGGAGTTCTTCTCATTCATTGAGAGACTTCATTATTGATTAAGTATATCATACTTTGAGAGTTCCTTTGAGCCTTTGTTACTTGTGCTTTGAGATTTATCTTTCAATCTTTACTAGTTCAAAGTTCAAGGTAGTAAGATTACTTCTCTATTGTAATATCTTTGATTCCTTTGTGGTATTCATAGAAGGCGATCAATACTAGTTATTAATTGTTATCTCAAGTTACTCGTAAAGCGGTCAAGATCCGAATCTATTGTTTTGATTTGCTTTTAAGTAAAGGCGTTTGATTTCTTAAATAAATCGAGACATTGTTTCTTTGATCTTGTCAAGGCTATAGAACTTGCGTTCTTGGAAGTTCTTGGAATTCTTTCCTTGAATTTTCCCATATCCTTTATTTTCTGTTCTTTAGTTCTAGTTGTTCAATTCCTTATTGTTATTTGCTTCCGCATTTACTTTTCAAATTCTTACTTTAGTTTAGATTCCCGACCTAGTCGTTATCAAGTGGTATTAGAGCGGTTCTATCAAGGTTTCGTTTTTGATAATTCTGGGGATTTCTTTAATACTAAGAGCGAAAAAAAATAAGTTAAAAAAAAAAACCAAAATCAATTTTTAAAAATATTTTCTTGCTCTCTAGAAACTTTCTTTTATATCTAATTTGTTTCCAAAATCTATCAAAGGAAACAAGAAGAGGGGATCCCAGATCTCAGAGATATGACAAAAGTTTAATTTTTCTTACTCTTTCTAATCTAAATATATAATCATTTCCTTTTTGTTCGTGTCTTGTTTCAACCGAGCTTAATAGTTCTATGATTTGGTTCTTCTTTCATTTGTTCCCCAAAAATATGTATTTTACTACTAAGAACTTCATACGAGTTGGGTTTAACTATAAATCTACAAAGTATTTTGTTCAAATGTTATTTCGAGAGGAAAAAAAGGCAAAGAGAGGTTAGAGCATTATAGGGAAAAAAGCCAAATTTGAAAAATACATATTTCCCTTAATCTATGTCAAGATATCTCAAACAGGTAGTTACAGTAGAAGGAGGAGAGTTATGACTCAACAACTTGAAAAGTTAAACTTACACTATACCGAATGGAAGGAAGACAATAGTAAAGTTATTTTTGAAACAAGAGCTAAAATGATGTCTGCAATTTATGCCCTTAGAATTGACAAAGTATTTGGCTATAACTCAATTAGCACCTATATGGTTGAGAAATTGAACTTGCCTTGTGTTGAACATATTGAACCCTACATGTTGAAAGGAGTAAATGTAGATAAAAGAGTGTTCTTGTCATTCTCTATTGGAAGGTATGAGGATGTGATTTGGTGCGATGTCATTCCGATGAATAGTTTTCATATCTTGTTGGGAAGGCCATGGTATGTCTATAGAAGTGCTTCATATAGTATTGAAAAAAAATAGATACGCTTTTGAGATTAATGGGAAGAAACTCATTCTTGGGCCTTTGACTCCCTCACAAATTTGTGAAGATGAAAAGATTATTAAAGAGAATATGGAAAAATATGAGAGAGAAAAGAATGAGAGGAGAAAGGGAGTGCATGTTGACATTACAAGAGAGGAAAAAGGAGAGGTTGTCTTGAGTAAAAAGAGTGGGATGCCAAGTGAGGTAAAGAGTGATATTGAAAAAAAAGAAAAGATAAACAAAGTCTGTGAGGTAGAGAGAGGAAAACAAGAGGGATTGAGTGAAAGCGAAGAAAAACTCTTTAGTGAGAGAAAAGAGGTTATGGGTGAGGAAAACGTTAGTTTTGTGATAAAAGCCAAAGAGAGTGTAAGCAAGAAAAAAATTTCTATACTTCCTAACCCATCAACTCTTTCTTGTTTTAGTTCTTGTGATTTTGTGCAGCCACGTGTTGAAATACCTTTTGAAAAGGGTGGTGTGGCGCAGGAGATGGTGGCAAAAGATCCAATTGGATTCCAACATGAATTTAGCGATATCTATTCTTGTTGGATGGTGGAAGATAAAAGCTTGGTAAAATTCTTTGTTATTGAACCTTTTGACTATTTCGATTCTTATTTACAGGGTTATGATATGGAGTTGCCTAAGAGCATTGCTAAGTTGGATCTATTGCATAAAAGAATACAAGTTGATGATGTTCCATTGGTAAATAAATCCAAGTATGGTATGTATAGTTGGTTTATTTGCATTCTTGGTATTTCTAGAATACTTAAGGTATTTTTGGACGTAATGAATTATACTCTTATTTCTTATATTGGTGACTTTATAATTTTTGTGGATGACGATATTTTGATGCACATCAAGTCATTAACTATAATATCTAAGTTAAAGTGCAAGAGTAATTTGCTTCCTTTTAAAATTGTGTATAACGTAGATGATTATGTATTCCAAATTGGTGGATAGAGGCATAAAATTTATGAGAAGAGGCTTGTGAATGAGTTAAATATTTCTTCTTCTCTTATTCAAGTGGCTAATGATTTTTCATGTGATAAATTGCTAGAATGTGAGTTTTGTTGTGTGATGGGGAGTCATTCTTCAAGTCATGTTCATTGTGAGCTTGTAAAAGTATTTGTTACTACTAAAGATGATATGCATGATTGTTGTAACACTTGTGATCAAATACTCTTTCATGTAGAGGAATCCATAAGATTTGTAATTATAAATAGTTGGATATATCATGAAAGTATCTTCTTTGATACATGTGGTAGAGAAACTTATATTAAATGGATGTGTGGTCAATATTTTATAATTTCTTTGTCATGTATACCTATGGACTACCTTACCGACAAGATCGAATTGCAAGTTCCATTGCATGGCGCATCTAAGAGAGGTTTTTATTGTATTGATCTAGGTAGGCATAAATTTTATTGGGATGATGATGTCCATATGCTTTATAAGGGAGTATTTACACCTATTAAGATTAATTGGGTTAAATGGACACATGGTCACTATCTTGTTTTATTCCTATTATTTTTTCAGTTTAGTGGATGCCATTTACTAGTGCGTGTTTTCTTTTTCTTGCAAGGTCAAAATTCGAGAACACATTTTCTTCAAGAAGAGGGGAATGATAGCATCCTAAGAAGCTCAACTATATTCAAGGACAAGGATGACGCTTTGGAATCTCAAAGATGGCCTTTAACAAGATGTCAAGCTAAAGAGTTGCAAAACAAGGCCATTAGACTTCTAGTGCAAATAAAAAAGCTTTTAATTGTGGAGGACGAGCTCAAAGCCAAAGGAGATAAATTGTACAAGTTTTACAATTATTTGGTGGCCCAAATTGAAGTCCAAGAGGAGGAAGATTGGGTCCCGAACTCGGCCCTTGGAATCTAGAAAAAGGGCACCCAGAAGAGGGCAAAATGAGCTTAAAAGAGGTCCAAAGGGGGGTATTTGAAAATGAGCCCAATTGGAGTACAAACCAATGGCCCAAACTAGTAGTTTTCATGCCCAAATCTTCCCCAAAGAGATTTGGCCACCCCTACCTAATTTTGTGACTTTTCTTATTTCTTAGCAACCACCCTACCTAATTTTGATGACTTTTGTTACCCCTTAGCAACCCCCCTACCTAATTTTAAGGAGTTTTACTCCTATAAATAAGGAGTTATTCTCATTCATTGAGAGACTTCATTATTGATTAAGTATATTATACTTTGAGAGTTCTTTTGAGCCTTTGTTACTTGTGCTTGGAGATTTATCTTTCAACCTTTACTAGTTCATAGTTCAAGGTTGTAAGATTACTTCTCTATTGTGATATCTTTGATTCCTTTGTGGTATTCTTAGAAGGCGATTAATACAAGTTATTAATTGTTGTCTCAAGTTACTCGTAAAGCGGTCAAGATCCGAATCTATTATTTTGAATTGCTTTTAAGTAAAGGCGTTTGATTTCTTCAATAAATCGAGACGTTGTTGCTTTGATCTTATCAAGGCTATAGAACTTGGGTTCTTGGAAGTTCTTGGAATTTGTTTCTTTGAATTTTCCCATATCCTTTATTGTTTGCCCTTTAGTTCTAGTTGTTCAATTCCTTATTGTTATTGCTTCCGCATTTACTTTTCAAATTCGTACTCTAGTTTGGATTCCCGACCTAGTCGTTATCAAGTGGTATCAGAGCGGTTCTATCAAGGTTTCGTTCTTGATAATTCTTGGGATTTCTTTAAAACTAAGAGCGGAAAAAAAAAAGTTAAAAAAAACCAAAAAAAAAACGAAAATCAATTTTAAAAAAAAATTCTTGCTCTCTAGGAACTTTCTTTTATATCTAATTTGTTTCCAAAAACTATCAAAGGAAACAAGAAGAGGGGATCCCAGATCTCAAAGTTAAGACAAAAGTTCAATTTTTCTTACTCTTTCTAATTTAAATATATAATCATTTCCTTTTTGTTCGTGTCTTGTTTCAACCAAGCCTAATAGTTCTAAGATTTGATTCTTCTTTCATTTGTTCCGCAAAAATATGAATTTTACTACTAAGAACTTCATACGAGTTGGGTTTAACTATAAATCTACAAAGTATTTTATTCAAAGGTTATTTCGAGAGGAAAAAAAGGCAAAGAGAGGTGAGAGCATTATAGGGAAAAAGGCCAAATTTGAAAAATACATATTTTCCTTAATCTATGTCAAGATGTCTCAAACAGGTAGTTACAGTAGAAGGAGGAGAGCTATGACTCAACAACTTGAAAAGTCGAACTTACAGTCTACCGAATGGAAGGAAGACAATGGTAAAGTTATTTTTCAAACAAGAGCTAAAGTGATGTCTGCAATTTATGCCCTTAGAATTGACAAAGTATTTGGCTATAACTTAATTAGCACTTATATGGTTGAGAAATTTAACTTGACTTGTGTTGAACATATTGAACCCTACATGTTGAAAGGAGTAAAGGTAGATAAAAGAATATTCTTGCCATTCTCTATTGGAAGGTATGAGGATGTGATTTGGTGCAATGTCATTCCGATGAATAGTTTTCATATCTTGTTGGAAAGGCCATGGTATGTCTATAGAAATGCTTCATATAGTATTGAAACAAATAGATACACTTTTGAGATTAATGGGAAGAAACTTATTATTAGGCCTTTGACTCCCTCACAAATTTGTGAAGATGAAAATATTATTAAAGAGAATATGGAAAAATATGAGAGAAAAAAGAATGAGAGGAGTAAGGGAGTGCATGCTGACATTCCAAGAGAGGAAAAAGGAGAGGTTGTCTTGAGTGAAAAGAGTTGGATGCCAAGTGAGGTAAAGAGAGAAATTGAAAAAAAATAAAAGATAAACAAAGTCTGTGAGGTAGAGAGAGGAAAGCAAGAGGGATTGAGTGAAAGCAAAGAAAAACTCTTTAGTGAGAGAAAAGAGGTTATGGGTGAGGAAAACGTTAGTTTTGTGATAAAAGCCAAAGAGAGTGTAAGCAAGAAAAAACTTTCTTTACTTCCTAACGCATTAACTCTTTCTTGTTTTAGTTCTTGTGATTTTATGCAGCCACGTGTTGAAATACCTTCTGAAAAGGGTGGTGAGGCGCAGGAGATGGTGGCAAAAAATCCAATTGGATTCCAACATGTATTTGGCGATATCTATTCTTGTTGGATAGTGGAAGATAAAAGCTTGGTTAAATTCTTTGTTATTGAACCTTTTGACTATTTCGATTCTTATTTACAGGGTTATGAAATGGAGTTGCCTAAAAGCATTAATAAGCTGGAGCCATTGCATAAAAGAATACAAGTTGATAATGTTCCATTGGTAAATAAATCCAAGTATGGTATGTATAATTGGTTTATTTGCATTCTTGGCCTTTTTGGAATACCTAAGGTATTTTTGGAGGTAATGAATTATACTCTTATTTCTTATGTTGGTGACTTTATAATTTTTGTGGATGATGATATTTTGATGCACATCAAGTCATTAACTGTAATATCTAAGTTAAAGTGCAAGAGTAAATTGCTTCCTTTTGAAATTGTGTATGATGTAGATGATTATGTATTCCAACTTGGTGGAAAGAGGCATGAAATTTATGAGAAGAGGCTTGTGAATGAGTTAAATATTTCTTCTTCTCTTATTCAAGTGGCTAATGATTTTTCATGTGATAAATTGCTAGAATGTGATTTTTGTTGTGTGATGTGGAGTCATTCTTCAAGTCATGTTCATTGTGAGCTTGTAAAAGTATTTGTTATTAGTAAAGATGATATGCATGATTGTTGTAACACTTGTGATCAAATACTCTTTCATGGAGGGGAATCTATGAGATTTGTAATTATAGATAGTTGGATGTATCATGAAAGTATCTTCTTTGATACATGTGGTAGAGAAACTTATATTAAATGGATTTTTGGTCAATATTTTATAATTTCTTTGTCATGTATACCTATGGACTACCTTACCGACAAGATCGAATTGCAAGTTCCATTGCATGGCGCATCTAAGAGAGGTTTTTATTGTATTTATCTAGGTAGACATAAATTTTATTGGGATGATGATGTCCATATGCTTTATAAGGGTGTATTTACACCTATTAAGATTAATTGGGTTAAATGGACACATGGTCACTATCTTGTTTTATTCCTACTATATTTTCAGTTTAGTGGATGCCATTTACTAGTGCGTGTTTTCTTTTTCTTGCAAGGTCGAAATTCAAGAACGCATTTTCTTCCAGAAGAGGGGAATGATAGCATCCTAAGAAGCTCAACTCTATTCAAGGACAAGGATGACGCTTTGGAATCTCAAAGATGGCCTTTAACAAGATGTCAAGCTAAGGAGTTGCAAAACAAGGCCATTAGACTTCAAGTGCAAATAAAGAAGCTTTTAATTGTGGAGGACGAGCTCAAGGCCAAAGGAGATAAATTGTACAAGTTTTTAAATTAATTAGTGGCCCAAATTGAAGTCCAAGAGGAGGAAGATTCGGTCCTGAACTCGGCCCTTGAAATCTAGCAAAAGAGCACCCAGAAGAGCCCAAAATGAGCTTAAAAGAGATCCAAAGGGGGGTATTTGAAAAGGAGCCCAATTGGAGTACAAACCAATGGCCCAAACTAGTAGTTTTAAGGCCCAAATCTGCCCCAAAGAGATTTGGCCGCTCCCTACCTAATTTTGTGACTTTTCTTATTTCTTAGCAACCACCCTACCTAATTTTGATGACTTTTGTTACTCCTTAGCAACCCCCTACCTAATTTTAAGTAGTTTTAGTCCTATAAATAAAGAGTTCTTCTCATTCATTGAGATACTTCATTATTGATTAAGTATATTATACTTTGAGAGTTCTTTTGAGCCTTTGTTACTTGTGCTTTGAGATTTATCTTTCAACCTTTACTAGTTCATAGTTCAAGGTAGTAAGATTACTTCTCTATTGTGATATCTTTGATTCCTTTGTAGTATTATTAGAAGGCGATTAATACTAGTTATTAATTGTTGTCTCAAGTTACTCGTAAAGCCGTCAAGATCCGAATCTATTGTTTTGATTTGCTTTTAAGGAAAGGCGTTTGATTTCTTCAATAAATCGAGACGTTGTTGCTTTGATCTTGTCAAGGCTATTGAACTTGCGTTCTTGGATGTTCTTGGAATTCTTTCCTTGTATTTTCCCATATCTTTTATTTTCTGCCCTTTAGTTCTAGTTGTTCAAATCCTTATTGTTATTTCTTCCGCATTTACTTTTCAAATTCTTACTCTAGTTTGGATTCCCGAACTAGTCGTTATCATTAACCAAGCTTTTTATCTTCCACCATCTAACAAGAATTGATTTCGCTAAATTCATGTTGGAATCCGATTGGATTCTTTGCTACCGTCTCTTGTGCCTCACCTCCCCTTTCAAAAGGTCTTTCTACATATGGCTACACAAAAACAGAAGAACTAACACAAGAAAGATTTAATAGGTTAGGAAGTAAAGAAAATATTTTCTTGCCTACACTCTCTTTGGCTTTTATCACAAGACTAACTTTTTCTTCACCCTTAACTTCTTTTCTCTCACTAAAGTTTTTTTCTTCTTCTTTACTCAAACCCTCTTGTTTTTCTCTCTCTACCTCAAAGACTTTTCTTATCTCATTGCCTTCTCTCTTTTCTTTTCCCTCAAGCTAACTCTTTTTCTCAATTGACATCCCATTCTCTTCACTCAATACAACCTCTCATTTTTCCTCTATTGGGATGTCAACATGCACTCCCTTACTCCTCTCATTCTTTTCTCTCTCATATTTTTCCATATTCTCTTTAACAGTCTTTTCATCTTCATAAATTTGTGAGGGAGTCAAAGATCCAAGAATAAGTTTCTTCCCGTTAACCTCAAAAGAGTATCTATTTTTTTCCATGTTATATGAAGCTCTTCTATAGGCATACCGTGGATTTCCCAACAAGATATGATAATTATTCATGGGAATCACATGGAGGGTTCAATATGCGCAACACAAGGCAAGTTAAAAATTTTCAACCATATAAGTGCTAATTGAGTTATAACCAAACTCTTTTGTCAATTCTAAGGGCACAAATCGCAGATATCACTTTAGCTTTTGTTTGAAAAATAATTTTACCATTGTCTTCCTTCCATTCGGTATATTGTAAGTTTGACTTTTCAAGTTGTTGAGTCATAGCTCGCCTCCTTTCACTATAACTACCTGTTTGAAATATCTTGAACAAAGATTAGAAGAATTATGTATCTCTCAAATTTGGCTTTTTCATCTAATTTTCTCGCCTCTCTTGCCTTTTTCCACTCAAAGCAACTCTTGGTCATTAATCTTTAGATTTATTAATAAACCTTACTAGTCACAACTCTTAGTGATAAGAATGTGGAGTTAGAAAGTGAAAAGGAAAGTGAAGGACCGAACCTTGGAAGAATAGGAATTGGTTAGTAGAATAAAAAAGGAAAGAATTTAGGAAACCCAAAACCAACAAGAATAAGGAAAGAAGTTACCTTAATCTTCAAGAACTAGGACCCCCTCTTCTTGTTTTCATTCTTGACTTGGAAACCAAATAACACTTGAATTCTACAAATAATAATGAGCCATAATGCCTTTCTTTGGGCCGATTTGTGTTTTTATTTTTTCGTTTTGTTTTGCTCAAGAACGTCCCAAGATTATCATGATTGAAATCTTGATTAGCCTATGCTCTGATATCACTTGATAACAACACGATAGAGGATTCAAGAATTAGTAAAGAAAAATAAGAAAAATCAAAAAATATGTGGAAGCTAAAAGAAAATAAATGAACAAAGAAGAAGACAGAAATTAAAGATAGATTGAATTCAAGAAAGAGTTTCTTGAATTCAAGAAGTCTATTTTTGAAGTTGAATCCAAACAACAACAATTAGCTAACGAAGAACTAATCGCCTTTGGTAGAGACTTAAAAACAAGAGATAGATTGTGAAACCCGATCCTTTAGAATAACAAGAACAACAATAAGTCTAAACTTATCACCTTTCTTGAATACCTAGAAGTGATCTAAGATTTCGAAAAGGGTTGAATCTTACCACCTTAAGTTGAGTCTTGAAGGTTGAAGAATAAATCCAAGAGTAGCCACACACAAGAGTGCTAGAAAAATCTCACAATTTTTATTGATATTGTCTATAATAATCTAAAATCTAAAAACAAAGAAGACACCCCTTTATATAGAGAGGGGGTCACGAAATTCCTACCTAAAAATAAGGAAATAAAGTCCTAAACTACTTTGGATAACAAATCCAAATACCTTAGGAAAAGGAAAAACACTAGGAAACAAAAACCAAGTCAATCTTGGAAAGTAACTCCAACAATCTTAGGAAAAGGAAAACATAACCTTAACTACCTAGGAAAGCAATAAATCTAGTACCAAAATATATGGAAATAAGTTAAAACCAATCTAGGATAGAATCTTGAAAGTCCCAAACCAATCATGGATAGGATCTTGGAAATCTTGAAGGCAACTTGCAAGCAACTTGGCACCAACTTGTACCCAACTTCTATCACGCCTATTGAACCTTTTTTGGGCAGCAAGTAAGTAATTTTTATGTTATAAAAACGTGATTTCATGTAGGACTTATTGGGCTGCAAGTTTGGACACATTTTTCAAATAGGTCCAATAGTGGCATGATTTGGACCTTCTTCAGAGGATATCTCTTGGGATCTTATCCAACTCCTCTTGGACATGAATTTGGACCATAAAATAATTATAACACCTAGACAACTCATATCCTTTATCCTTGAACTCTCCATCCCAATTAACAACTTCTTTATTTGCACTTGAAGTCTAATGACCTTGTTTTGCAACTCTTTAGCTTGACATCTTGTTAAAGGCCCTCTTTAAGATTCAAAAGATTCATTCTTGTCCTTGAATAGATTTGAGCTTCCTAGGATGCTATCAATTACCACTTGATCAGCTGGTATACGTTGATGATTTCGCCTATAATGGCCGAGATGGTATGACATTTATACACATATGCATGACATTATAAATATCTCATGATTAACATAGCTTTTCAGACTTACAGGTTGAGTCTTTTACTTCAAGTTTCTTTCATGTCTATTATGTACTGCTTTTCTGTCACGACCCAAACCGATGGGCCATGACGAGTGCCCGAGTCCTACATGTCGAACACCCTTAAGCATGCGTCTAACATACAATCATGAATAACATCTGCTGAATTACGAGAATAACATGCGTGAGGTAAACCTGTCCAAAAGACCTATATATACATATACGTGCGGAATGCGTAGGGCGAGCCGACAAGGGCGCCATAGACAATTATATATCCAACTATACATAATGTCTACAGATCTCTAATAGAATATACAACTGTACAAGGACGGGACTGGGCCCCGTCATACCCATATATGTATACAAACATATCGTACCAAAATCAAGAGCAGCTCCAGATCAAATGGAGCACACCAACTATCGCTGATCAAGGATCCTAAGAAGGGGGACTGTTAGCTTGTCTACCTATACCTGCGGGCATGAAACACGGGCCCCGGGAAATAGGACGTCAGTAGAATAATGTACTGAGTATGTAAGGCATGAAAATCAGTACATAAAAGACATAGATGAAGCATGGAATAAAGAATTCCGCCTGTAAGTCTAAGTAACTTTGTAAATCCTGAAACATATATAATGTCATGCATGTGCGTATAAATGTCGTGTCATGCATATGTATAGGTGTACATAATATCATCAAGCCTCTGAGGTGGTGGTTCGTATATAACGCTATAACCTTTATCCATATCCCATATACATATAATATACGCGTATATAACGCCATTTGGTCATGGGTGTCATGACCCAAACTGATGCGCCGCGACGGGCACCCGGTACCTTACTCAACCGAGTACCAACGTAACGTATCTTTCATAGCATTCTATCATAGGTAAATGAACCGGAGTAAAGCATGAGGGAATACAAACTTATACATATGACATACTGGCCTATAAGACCAAAATTACACTGAACATAGGCCGACAAGGCCGTACAATCTTTCACGTACACGACATATGTCTACAAGCCTCTAAGAGTACATAAATTTCATAAAGGTCGGGGCAGGGCCTCTCCATACTAATCAATACATATCCTAATTATACTGACCACATAAGCAACTCCGAAGCAAAACCAACACCTTCCGCTGAGCTGATAACCTACTTGGAGGACTCTCAACCTTTCTATCGGGACCTACGGGCATGAAACGCATTGTCCCCAGGCAAAGGGACGTCAGTACAAATAATGTACCGAGTACGTAAGGAATGAAAATCAGTAAACAATAGACATGAGAGAAACATGGAGTAAAATACTCGACATGTATGACTGAATAACTCTGTGAATCATTAATATTTACAATGTCATACATATGCATATAAATGTCATACCATGCTTAGGTATATGCGTTCATAACGCCATCAAGCCTCCGAGGGCATCCCATTATATCATCTCGGCCACTGTGGGCAAATCATCAACGAATACCAGCTGATCAGGTGGTGGTGCGTATATAACGCCGTAACCTTTTCCCACATCCCATATACATATAATGTACATATATATGCGTATATAACGCCATCTGGTCATGGGTCAATGTACATGTATAAATGAATGCAATGCATGAGAAGTACGTCAATAAAATCTCTCGGGACGTCATAAGACCATTATGCCTCTGATTAATATCATGAAATAAACTTTATCCACTTACGTATTTTCTGAGACCCATGAATAGATGATTGAATAATAAGACATATGGGGAATCAAGAATATAGACACCCCTAGTATTTCTATGAATAGAATCATTTATGAAAGTTGCGTATTTTGCTCGTTTCATTTGTATCATTTGGATCATGCCAAAATAAGGAAGGGATAACCTTAACACACCTGAGTAGATTCTGTAGACAATCCCTCTAACACATGACAATCGCGACAAAACACGTGACGGCAATGTCGGAGTAGGGAAAAATCCGTATGATATTCTTGAGAAAGATTTTACCGTGCTCTTTTAGAATTGCAAATCCCGTTGCTATTACACAGTATAATTTCGTATGAAAATTCTTGCTGAAGACCCGTCACTTAGAAGATGTAAATGTCTTCATTTTGTTGTGAATCTCGTTGCTAACACATTTTGTGTGAATCCCGTTGCTAACACATGTCTTGGAGATTTTGATGTAAGCATCTCCATTTTGTTGAAGATGGTATGAAAATCTCAGTTTACTTATCACATATGCATCTCTATTTGTATGATACCTCTCTTTGCTATTTCATTAAGAAATCTCATTTGAATTTTGTTCAAGAAAATCACGTTGCTATGTAGATGAGATACAAGCATTTCTCAAGAAAATCACTTTCCTAAGCATCATTCTTTATGACTTTGAGAAGTCTTTTACCTTAGTGGGGGTGGGGCCCACTTAGGTGATGACTTAGCCAAGAGCTCCTCTAAGTGTGCCACCTTGTCTTGTGGGTAAGAGTTACTTAATTTAGGCATTAGCTTGCTTCCATGTTGGGGATGGTGTCCCCTTTAAACATTATCCACAAATTCAATTACATGTTAATCTCCCACTTAAAAATCCATAATTAACCAATTACCTACATAAGTAAGAATTATCTCAAATTACTTAAAATACTACACACTTTTAACACACTTTATACACCTTACTATCATGGTCATGTGGTACCTTGTATGGCACTAGTCCATAAATACCGGGTATTATTGCTCGAATCGTATTATATCCCAAATTGACAACCTTCAACAAAACTCATTTTCTTTGATTTGTTTACCCTTTCACCTTTACGAGTTCACTCATCACTTGTTTGAAATAGCATAATACTTATAATCTCCAACTAATCTTGTCCTTGAACTGATGTCAATTATCTTACGACAAATTCAACGTACAATACTACAGGGTATAACATCGTTGTAATAAAATATTGCGGAGCGTAACATCATCATAATATAATACTGCGGAGCCTATAATCATTGTAATATAATACTACAGAGCGTAACATCATTCCCTCCTTTGGAAAATTCATCCTCGAATGTTGACTGATGCACTTATCATATTCATAACCTATGTCTTCCGAATACTTTAGTATTCTCTCCTTGCCATCTAGGCAATTGTTCTGTGAATAAATCCAAAGGCCAAGGCATTCCCCCCTCTAGGTCTCTTCTCTCATACCACGACTTGTGTTCGGAATCCTTCCAATCTCGTAACTGTTGTTACCTTCTATCATGCATATTGTACGACTCTGACTTTGCATGTGTGCCTATGCGACTCTTCTCTCCTCTTTCTTCCAGCTTTTAGCCATTCTCTAGACCTTACTTTGTGAACATATACAGAATTATGACAAGTTGTGCCTCTGGGCGTCATTAGCTTTACTACATCTAAGTAGGCCATACTATATTAGCTTTACTACATCTATGTAGGTCATACTATACCATAACTCTTACTTCGATTTATCATTACTGAGGTCTGCTACCAAACTCCAGGATACTCTTGTTGCTTATCCTATATGCATAAAGCTAAGTCTTTTAATGCTTCCTCATTACCGTTCATCTTAAGAATAACGGCCTAATCTCATCTCATACTTTGTGACTTTTGTCCATCCATTGTTGATTCACCTTAACGTTGCATCGATTAACATTTGAAGTGATTTTCCTGATCCACCTGGGGATGATACCATACATCCATAACCATATTTCATAGCATCCCAATATGATTCACCTTACGTAAGTATTTTAATGTTGTACAATTCATGAAATCCCCCTTGGTTACTTGGGTATAACCATCCTACAATTCATTACTTAATCAAAGGCCCAAACGTCATCCTAATACCTTGTCACTTTACCATACTTTATACTACTCGCAACCTTCCTTCAACTTACTTTAATCGTAAATTTCCTTATGTCATCATGGAACATCAAGCGAGACATCACATCATTTCTAACTCTTCTTTATTCTCTTAATTAGACTTCTCGATACCTAGAAACCATAGGTTGGAAGATATGCCACTGACGCCGCCGCCATCATTCTTGGATATTGAATCCTAGCACTTCTAACCTTTTATCCGAAGTATGGTCTATTCACAACCTTCTGCATTTGGGTAACTCGTACGTTGTTCACCTTTATCTTACTTACCTTAAAATCTTGCATCATATCTTCTATCTCTTTCATGATCTCCCTTCCACATAGGTATAATTTACATCCATAACTTGAAGCTCTATTATACAACTTGCACCTCTGGTGCATACACAATCCGGTGGGAGCTTCATACTGACTTCTTATGAGGCTGGTACTCTTCTAACTGGCTTTATCGTAGAGCCGTTATAGAATATGGTTGTTGTACTATCTCTCTTGTACCTCTAATATTAAGAGTGATTCAGCTATGTTGTCAATCACGATTTCTATAATTTTTTTGGGTCCAATGATCAGACTCCTGTTTAACTTAGTTGATGTAACTCTTTAGTTTCCTCTTCCCTCTGATCAGTTGTATGTAGGCTTAAGCTATTTTCCGATCTGCGGCTCATGGTATTAGTCATTACTTTTGCCTTTCATTGGCGCTATGGAATATCCATGATATAATCTCCTAACAATTCAATCCTTTGTCTATGACCTGGACTCAATTCTTTCTTTTAACTTATACCGGAGTCTTCTACGGCTGTATGATCGTCAACATATAAGCCGCATGGATAATATTCCGATATCTTAAGTGCATTCATAATGTAACTAACTCGGGATCATTGATCGAATAATTCCTTTCGTTCCTTCTCAACTTTCTTTAAATGTAAGCAATTACTTTTCCTGGTCGTTTTTCCACTTGTTGCATGAATACTTGGCTTATTTTAGTGCCCACACATTTTGGAATTCCATACAACCCATATGATCTTGAATATAACCTTTGATTTTTTTCTTCTTCTTCCCGTTCATTAGCGACAATAGCTGCCACTTTCTTATGGAGTGCATACATTGTTGTTATGAGACTGTTGTTACAAGACCATTTCCTCTTTAGGTCACTGTGCTTAGGTTGGAACCTTCTTCCTTATTTCCTCAGCTAGTCTTTCACTAAAGTACTTAGGGAGGACCCTCTGACTCTTGTAAAGCTGCGAGCTTATCACATCGTATACTTGACGAAATTTTTGATGTTTTTCCCCGCCTATAATTATCCGTAGTTACTTATTTCCATGCCCTTGTACTTGTAGGGTTGCTTCTGAACTAATATTTTGACTGTCTTCCCAGTGGCATTCTCTTTTATTTTCATAACACTCATATGGTACTTTTAACTACCCCAACTCCTATCTGAATATTTTTCAAGGATCACGATATCATTTCTGCGAGACTGAATTCCCCATGCTGGGGTTCACTATGTTTATCTTGCACGATCTGTTGATTTTTCTGTATCCTCTTGTCTAGCCATAACTAGGCTCTTCCTCCTAGTTGGCCCATTCTCATATCAATATTCCGCGTAATCTTTCTTGGGTTATTTCCTTTGTCTTAACTTACGTCTTGCACTGGCTCCTTATCTATCTATAACATCTCGGGAAGGAACCCTTACTTCCTCTCCTTGACATCGTGTTTGCATAATGTTCTGGAATCGTGGCATATCTGTAGGATTTGAATCAGTGCAATCTCATCCCTTTTCCTATTTTTATCGCATTTTTCCTTTACCATTCCATAGTTATTAGAACCACTCAATTCTGACATAATGCCACATCACTCCATATTTCCCCCTTTAGGGGAGTACTAAGATTTAGTTCTACGATGATCTACGTATAGATACTATACCTCTTCATCTTTGTCGTCTTTTCACATTATTGATGACCCTTACCCGTCTTGCGGTAATGTCACGACCTAAACCGATGGGCTATGACGAGTTCCCGAGTCCTACCTGTCAAACACCCTTAAGCATGCATCTAAGATATAAACATGAATAACATCTGCTAAATTACGAGAATAGCATGTGTGAGGGAAACCTGTCCAGAAGACATATATGCATATACGTGCGGAATGCGTAGGGCGAGCTGACAAGGCTGCATAGACAACTATATATCCAACTATACATACTATCTATAGACCTCTAACAGAATAAACAACTGTACAAGGATGGGACTGGGCCCCGTCATACCCATGTATGTATACAAACATATCGTACCAAAATCAAAAGCAGCTCCGGATCAAATGGAGCACACCAACTCTCTTTGATCAAGGATCCTAAGAAGGGGGACCATCAGCTTGTCTACCTGCACATGCAGGCATGAAGCGCAGGCCCCGGGAAATAGGGCGTCAATACGAATAATGTATTAAGTATGTAAGGCATAAAAATCAGTACATAAAAGACATAGATGAAACACAGAATAAAGAATTCTGCCTGTAAGTCTAAATAACTTTGTAAAAACTGAAACATTTATAGTGTCATGCACGTGCGTATAAATGTCGTGTCATGCATAAGTATAACATCATCAAGTCTCTAAGGGCATCCCATCATATCATCTCGGCCACTGTGGGCAAAATCATCAACATATACCAACTGATCTGGTGGTGGTGCGTATATAACGCCGTAACCTTTTTCCATATCCCATATACATATATCTACATATATACGTGTATATAACGTCATCTGGTCATAGGTCAATGTACATGTATAAATGCATGAAATGCATAAGAAATACGTTAATAAGATTTCTCGGAATGTCATAAAATCAATATGCCTTTCGGATAAACTTTATCAAATACGTATTTTTCTGAGACCTATGAACAAACGATAGAATAATAAAACATATGGGGAATCAAGAACATAGGAATCTCTAGTATTTCTATGAATAGAGTCATTTATGGAAGTTGTGCATTTGCTCGTTTCGTTTGTACCGTATGGATCATGCCAAAAAGAAAGAAGGGATAGCCTTAACATACTTGGAGTAGGGAAAAATCCGTATGATATTCTTGAGAAAGATTGCGCCGTACTCCCTTAGAATCGCAAAATCCCGTTGCTATTATAATATGGAGTCTCATATGAATTTCCAAATTCCCTCACCTTCGTTCATGGCTTTGCGTTTATGTATAAATCCCTTACCAAATGAATTTGTTGAAGATGCTAAAATTCTCACGTTACTAAGTTAGAGAGGCCTTCTAAGTAAGTTGGAATTGGATGATCTTCACGTTACTTAGAATGTCTCTTAAGTTTTGATATGTCTTATATATGGATGTGGGCCCCACTTTATGTGGTGGCTTAACCACATAATCCTTAATGACTTAATCTTGCCACCTAATGTATAATGACTTAAGAGTCCTAAGGGTTGGGGTGCTGCCACGTTTTGGGGGGGGGGGGGGGGAGGGGGGTTAAACTTATCCCATAGTTTCTTAGTTAATTAGGTAATATCCCGTTACCTAATAATTGACCAATTACTTCACATAATTCAAAATTATCTCAACTTACTTAAAATACTACTCACTTTTAACATACCTTATACACCTTACTATCATGGTCATGTAGTACCTTGTATGGCACTAATCCATAAATACAAGGTATTATGGCTCGTATCGTATTTTATCACAAACCAACAACCGTCAACGAAACTCATTTTCTTTGATTCGTTTACCATTTATCTCTCACGGTTCTTACTTATTGCTTCTTATAAATAACATATATGCTTATAATCTCAAAAACATCTCATCCCCGAGTCCACGTCAATTAACTGAAGACGAAACTTTAAGGTACGAAAATGCGAGATGTAACATTTTTTCCCCCTTAGAAACATTCGTCCTCGAATGTTTAACTGCTCGGGATCCATATAAACTTTGGCAGAGTCGCCTTGTAACAATACTACTATCAATCCTTCATGTAGAGAACTCAATAATTCAATGCCACATATTGCCACAATCATCACCCACGACCATGGCCTTACACGATGATAACGACTAGGTCGGGAATCCAAACTAGAGTAAGAATTTAAAAAGTAAATGCGGAAGAAATAACAATAAGGAATTGAACAACTATACCTGAAGGGTAGAAAATAAAGGATATGGGAATATTCAAGGAAAGAATTCCAAGAACTTCCAAGAACGCAAGTTCTATAGCCTTGACAAGATCAAAGCAACAACGTCTTTATTTATTGAAGAACTCAAACGCCTTTACTTAAAAGCAAAGCAAAACAATAGATTCGGATCTTGACCGCTTTACAAGTAACTTGAGACAACAATTAATAACTAGTATTAATCGCCTTTTAAGAATACCACAAAGGAATCAAAGATATCACAATAGAGAAGTAATCTTACTACCTTGCACTATGAACTAGTAAAGGTTGAAAGATAAATCTCAAAGCACAATTAATAAAGGTTCAAAAGAACTCTCAAAGTATGATATACTTAATCAATAATGAAGTGTCTCAATCAATGAGAAGAACTCCTTATTTATAGGAGTACTAAGGCATACAAAGTCATTACAATTAGGTAGGGGGCTGCTAAGGGGTAACAAATTCATCAAAATTAGGAGGGTGGTTGCTAAGAAATAAGAAAAGTCACAAAATTAGGTAGGGAGCGGCCAAATCCCTTTGGGGCAGATTTGGGCATTAAAACTACTAGTTTGGGCCATTGGTTTGGACTCCAATTGGGCTCCATTTCAAACACCCCCATTTGGACCTCTTTTAAGCTCATTTTGGGCTCTTCTAGGTGCCCTTTTGCTAGATTTCAAGGGCCGAGTTCGGGACTCTATCTTCCTCCTCTTGGACTTCAATTTGGGCCATCAAATAATTGTAAAACTTGTATAATTTATCTCCTTTGGTCTTGAGCTCGTCCTCCACAATTAAAAGCTTCTTTATTTGCACTTGAAGTCTAATGGCCTTTTTTTTGCAACTCTTTAGCTTGATATATTGTTAAAGGCTATCTTTGAGATTCCAAAGCTTCATCCTTGTCCTTGAATCGAGTTGAGCTTCCTAGGATGCTATCACACGACCAATGATAATAACTAATATAAGAATCCATACACGTACCTTAAGGCTGTGATGTATCAGTCGGATCCTTCTCTGGAAGAGGAAATAAGCTAGGATACCTAGACTTCATGTCTTCTTCGGCTTCCCAAGTCATTTCTTCCACATTTTTGTTTTTCCAAAGTACTTTCACCGAAGCTATGTCTTTAGTCCTCAATCTCCGAACCTGTCTGTCTAATACAGCAATGGGAGTTTCCTCATATGATAGCTGCTCTGTGACCCGAACATCGTCAAATGACACGACTCTAGAAGGATCTCTGATATATTTATGAAGCATAGACACATGAAAGACTAGATGTACAGACTCCAAGTCAGAAGGCAAGTCTAACCCATATGCTACATGACCTACCTTACGTATGATCTTATATGGTCCAATGTACCGAGGGCTAAATTTTCCTTTCTTTCAAAACCTCATAACGCCTTTCATCGGTGATACCTTTAGGAATACCTAATCGTCAACCTGAAACTCCAAGTCTCGTCGTCGATTATCCGTATAAGACTTTTGACGACTTTGAGCTGCTAATAGCCTTTCCTGTATAAGCTTAATCTTCTCGATTGCTTGTTGTACCAATTCTGGTCCTACTAACTTAGTTTCTCCAACATCGAACCATCCTATAGGCGATCTATACTTCCGTCCATAAAGAGCTTCATATGGAGCCATCTGAACATTGGAATGATAGCTATTATTATATGCGAACTCAATAAGCGGTAGATGATCATCCCAGCTACTCTTGAAGTCTATCACACAAACCCGTAACATATCCTTAAGTGTCTGAATAGTACGCTCAGCTTGTCCGTCTGTCTGGGGATGAAATACTGTACTAAGACTTACCTGAGTCCCCAATACTTTTTGGAAAGACCTCTAGAAATTAGTTGTAAACTGATCTCCTCTATCCGAGATAATAGATATAGGGACACCATGAAGTCGTACTATCTCCTTAATGTAAAGCCTTGCATAATCCTCTGCGGAATATGTAGTCCTAACATGCAAAAAAAGGGGCTGATTTTGTAAGTCTATCAACAATCACCCATATTGAATCGAACTTACGCTAGGTACGCGGTAAACCTACGATGAAATCCATATTGGTTACTTCCCACTTCCAAGTCGGAATCTCTATTGCCTACAATAATCCACCGAGTTTTTTTTCCTATTTTTTTGAAGCTCCATCTTAACCTGCTGACAGTTAGGGCACTGAGCAACAAACTCCGCTATATCCTTTTTCATTTTGTCCCATCAATATATTTCCCTGATATCATGATACATCTTTGTGTGTATAGAATAATGATAATAGTGAGTTTCTCCCATAACCTGCCAGCGCAGCCCTGCAACATTAGGGACACATAATCGTCCTCGATATCTGAGGACCCCATCTCCTGTAATTTCAAATGGTGTCTTCTCCTTCAGAGGGGTTGTATCTCTATAATGAGCTAACACAAGATCCTCATACTGGCGTTCCTTGGCTTCAGTTACTAAAGAGGATGTTGATGTGTCCTGAATAGTAATTCTGGTATCACCTAAATCCAAAAAACGAACTCCAAGACTAGTTGGCTGATGAATCTCATGGGTTGATCTACAGCTGAGGGCGTCGGCTACTACATTCGCCTTCCCTGGATGGTATAAAATATCAACGTCATAGTCTTTAAGTAGTTTCAACCATCTCCTTTGACGTACATTCAATTCTTTTTGCTTGAAGATATACTGGAGGCTCTTATGATCCGTATAGATATCAACATGAATTCCATACAAGTAGTGTCTCCACATCTTTAGTGCATGAATCACCGCGGCTAACTCTACATCATGGGTCGGGTAATTCTTCTCGTGCTTTCTTAGCTGTCTAGAAGCATAAGCTACAACCTTACCATGCTGCATCAGTACACAACCCAATCCAACCCCCGAAGCATCATAATAAATAACATAACCATCGGTCCCTTCTGGGAGCGTTAGAACCGGTGCTGAAGTTAATCTATCCTTCAATGCCTTGAAACTCCGTTCGCAAGCATCAGTCCATTGAAACTTTGCTCCCTTTTGAGTCAACTTTGTCAAAGGTGCTGAAAGAGAAGAAAATCCCTCTACAAATCTCCAGTAATAACCTGCCAAACCGAGCAAACTATAGAGTTCAACTAGAATTCACATTTAGAGAGTTTGGTGTACAACTTCTCTTTTTGTAGAACTCTGAGCACCATACGCAAATGATATGCATGCTCAGCCTCTGAACGGGAGTAACCCAATATATCATCAATAAATAGAATTACGAACATATCTAAAAAGGGTCTGAACACACGGTTCATCAAATCCATGAATACTGATGGGGCATTAGTCAAACCGAATGACATAACACGAAACTCAAAATGCCCATATCTAGTCCTGAATGTTGTCTTCGGAATATCCTTCTCCTTAACCCTTACTTGATGGTACCCGGACCTTAATTCTATCTTCGAGAAACACTTGGCACCTTGCAACTGATCAAATAAGTCATCAATCCTCGGGAGCGGGTACTTATTCTTGATTGTCACCTTATTCAACTGTCTGTAATCAATACATATCCACAAGGAACCATCTTTCTTCCTCACAAATAACACAGGTGCTCCCCACGGTGATGTACTAGGTCTGATAATGCCTTTTTCAAGCAAGTTGTTTAGTTGTTCCTTCAACTCTTTCAGCTCTACGGGGGCCATTCTATAGGGAGGAATAGATATTGGTTGAGTATCTGGCAATAGGTCAATAGCAAACTCAATTTCTCGATCTGGCGGAAGACCTGGAAGTTCATCGGGAAACTCATTAACCACAGGGATAGATTGGATGGTTGGTGACTCTACTTTCACATCCTTTACCCGAACTAAGTGATAAATGTAATCCTTTTCGATCATTTTCCTTTCCTTCAGATAGGAAATAAATCTACCTCTCGGCGATGCCACATTACCTTTCCATTCCGAAAACAGGCTCTCCTGGGAATTGAAATCGAACCATCTTTGATTTACACTCGATGTTAGCATAACAAAAAGCCAACCAATCCATACCCATTATAACATTAAGCTCTACCTAACCGAGCGCCACGTACCTTATCCTTGTTTATTATCAAACCTATCACGGGCCATTACAGGCCACATCCATATATATCAGTAACAATATTAGGACTTAACTCGCATAACTAATTCAGAAAAAGGTTTATATAGATACATAGGGGCCGACAAGGCCGTAGTCATGTCATACCAAAACTATACACGTGATACTGTTTGCAAAACCTCTAAGATAACATATCTATAATTATATAAGTCGAGACAGGGCTCCCTACATCCTCATATAACAACCTAACATATTCAGAACCCTGACTTGGTAATACACCAAGAAGAAGTGGAGCTTACCAACCAAAAGCTGACATCTGGAGGAAGTCTACAGTAGAGAGTCCTTGCCTCGTCCTATATGAGAGCCTCGATCAGACACACTTTGAAGCGGAATCTTCATATCCTTATCAGCTACCTTCCTCCTCTTGGCCCGACTACTATCCTCTTCCTCTACATATCCCATTATATACACAGACGAACCTTGATTGACGGACTCCCAAGACTGTGGACTATCTGGAACCTCAGAAGTACTGGTGTCTATAAATACCCTGACATAGTTTTGAGCCTGAGGGGAACCCAATTGTGCCAATCCATGCACCACTCCCTTTATACCCCTGATCAACGAGCCCTGATAATGAAACTAAGGGCCTTGGTGAGGTCGGAACTCCTTTAACCCCATCTGCTGCTGGCGAGATCGAAACTATTCGAACGAATGACTCATATGGATTCTCGGAAGGATCCTCCTCAATAGAACCCATGATCTCCAATGGGTCTGACTCTATAGGGTAAATTACATCTCTTTCTAACACTTTCGTAGCCTTCCTACCCGTGCCAGTGGCTTGCGCCTGTCGTCTAGTAGTAACAGGAATCACTAAAAACATAAATAAGGTAAAGATTAGGAGTGGATAGTTACGACTCAGTTCTATCGCACAATCTAGATTAGAAAGAAAAGTAACCATCCTAAATATCTTGTAGCCTCCTATTTATAAGTGTGGTGCACAACACGCCCATAAACAAGATTCCACGAGACACGGTCTGTAGACCACCCTAGGACAGAACTGCGCTTATACCAATTTTGTCACGACCCAAACCGATGGGCCATGACGAGTGCCCGAGTCCTACCTGTCAAAAACCCTTAACCATGCATCTAAGATATAAACATGAATAACATCTGCTGAATTATGAGAATAACATGCGTAAGGGAAACCTGTTCAGAAGACATATATGCATATACGTGCGGAATCCGTAGGGCGAGCCGACAAGACTGCCATAGATAACTATATATCCAACTACACATACTGTTTATAGACCTCTAACAGAATATACAACTGTACAAGGATGGGAATGGGCCCCGTCATACCCATGTACGTATACAAACATATCGTACCAAAATCAAAAGCAGCTCCGGATCAAATTGAGCATACCAACTCTCGTTGATCAAGGATCCTAAGAAGGGGGACCATGAGCTTGTCTACCTGCACCTGCGGGCATAAAACGCAGGCCCCGGGAAATAGGGCATTTGTACGAATAATGTATTGAGTATGTAAGGCATAAAAATCAGTACATAAAAGACATAGATGAAACATGGAATAAAGAATTCCGCCTGAAAGTCTAAATAATTTTTTAAATCCTGAAACATTTATAATATCATGCACGTGCGTATAAATGTCGTGTCATGCATAAGTATAGGTGTACATAACATCATCAAACTTCTGAGGGAATCCCATCATATCATCTCGGCCACTATGGGCAAAATCATCAACATATACTAGCTGAACAGGTGGTGGTGCGTATTTAATGCCGTAACCTTTTCCCATATCCCATATACATATATCTACATATATACGCATATATAACGCCATCTGGTCATGGGTCAATGTACATGTATAAATGCATGAAATGCATAAGAAATACGTTAATAAGATTGCTCGGAATGTCATAAAATCAATATGCCTTTCGGATAAACTTTATCAAATACATATTTTTCTGAGACCCATGAACAAACGATAGAATAATAAGACATATGGGGAATCAAGAACATAGGAAACTCTAGTATTTCTATGAATAGAGGAAGTTGTGCATTTGCTCGTTTCATTTATATCGTATGGATCATGCCAAAAAGAAAGACGAAATAGCCTTAACATACCTGGAGTAGGGAAAATCCATATGATATTCTTGAGAAAGATTGCACAGTACTCCCTTAGAATCACAAAATCTCGTTGCTATTATAATATGGAGTCTCGTATGAATTTCCAAATTCCCTCACCTTCGTTCTTGGATTTGCCTTTCTGTATAACTCCCTTACCAAATGAATTTGTTGAAGATGCTAAAATTCTCATGTTACTAAGTTAGAGAGGCCTTCTAAGTAAGTTGAAATTGGAAGATCTTCACGTTACTTAGAATGTCTCTTAAGTTTTGATATGTCTTATATATGGATGTGGGCCCACTTTATGTGGTGGCTTAACCACATAGTCCATAATGACTTAATCTTGCCACCTAATGTATAATGACTTAAGAGTCATTACTGCAACATTTATTTTTTGGGGGGAGGGGGTGAATCCTATCCCATAATTTCTTGGTTAATTAGTTAATATCCCGTTACCCAATAATTGACCAATTACTCACATAATTAAGAATTATCTCAAATTACTTAAAATACTACTTACTTTTAACATACCTATACACCTTACTATCATGGTCATGTAGTACCTTGTATGGCACCAATCCATAAATACGGGGTATTATGGCTCGTACAGTATTTTATCCCAAACCAACAACCTTAAATGAAACTCATTTTCTTTGATTCGTTTACCCTTTATCTTTCATGGTACTTACTTATTTCTTGTTATAAATATCATAAATGCTTATAATCCAAAGAAAATCTCATCCCCGAGTCCACGTTAATTAACTAAAGACGAAACTTTAACGTACGAAAATGCGAGATGTAACAAGTAATCCTTATGTACTAAGGATAATAGATTTCCTTACTCGCGAGGGTGACACTTAGTACAACTGGCTCATACAGACCCTTAAGTTGAACTTTGGTCACATTGCTTGCTTTAAGAAAGTGTCTTCCTAAATGACCATTCTCTTAATTTCTCATGAATCTTCTTCTGTTGTCCATTCTATTATCGTCGGAACGAACTATGAAATTCTCATGATGTCGACCATTATCAAATCATTCAGTCCCTAATTCATGTTTAGTTTATCTTGTTCAGCAATCCATACTGATTTCTATTATTCTGGGGTCTAACTTTTCCTTCTGGTAATCACGTTAGAGTCACAAACTTATTTCTCGAAATGAGGATGTGACTTTATGGCCTATACTCTTTTGTTGTCTCAAGGCCTGTCACCTCCCGTCTTTTCCTTCACTTGACTATAGACTCTGTAATACTGTCATTTGTTTTATCTACCATTGTCATCCATGTATCACATCTTACTCATAATGCTTCATTAACTCTCTGCTTATTTCCCTGCTAACATTTTTGTCTATCACTTTATTCCGAAAACTTCAACAAGACATTCTTTTACTTTTAGCTCCCCTTGCTCCATCCACTGGCTCTTCGGGTTGCCTAACATTCTCTCTCTACTAGGGACGGGAGTCACACTTGATAATACTTATACCTTCCAGGCTTCCAGTGCCTATCCATGTAGTACTCATATCTAGTTGTACTATTTTAGAGTGCACCAACTGGGTGTCTCACAAGGAGATCTATTAGCACATTTGCAATATCCTTTGGAAATGTCAACAACGCAAACAATCCATCCACCATTTTGGGTTACTCTAATCCTAGTCGGATCCTGACATTCTGTCCTTCTCTTAAACTATATCTGTTAGCTCCCATAGGGCATATCTCAGATGGGTGTGACCGATTGTACATACATCTATTATTGATGAAGTTAACTCTAAAGGCTTATATTCCTCTGCTATAATGTTCATTAGCTGGGTAGCTCGTACCCTTTTTTTACTTGTTAAAACTTGTATCTACCTTCTGAATCTCTCATTTCTTTTCACCATATGGGTGGATAGATATTCTTGCCTTAGGGATCCCTATCAAGAAGCTTACACGTCTTGGTACACACATGTTCTGTTGAAGACCTCACATCTACTCATCAGAAGCATGATGCAAAATCGAGTTCCTCTGAATCAACTCTTCCATAACTATATCTCTTACCAACCGTCTTTCTGGATGTAGGCATCATCGTATTATGAATAAGATAGAGTTTAGGAAATTGAGTTCTTACAATTGAGCTATATCACACGATCTAGAGTGAGAATAAAGAGTGATAGTCCTAAATACCCTGTAGCCTCATGCTTATAAGTGTGGTGCAGAACAAACCCATAAACAAGACTCTACTAGACACGTCTTGTAGACTCCCTAGGACAGAATTGCTCTGATACCACTTTTGTCACGACTCAAACTGATGGGCCGCGACGTGCACCCGGTACTTTACTCAACCGAGTACCAACATAACGTATCCTTTTTATTACATCATCATAGGCAAGTGGGCCAGAAGGGGCGTCATGAGATAAACAGAGTAAATATGAGGGAATTACCCGACATAGAATGACCCAACCTGATATAAAAACTTATACACGTGACATACGGCCAACATGATCATTTGAAAACTCAAAACATAGGCCGACAAGGCCATACAAGTATCCGTGTACATGACATTTATCTACAAGCCTCTAAGAGTACATACTTATCATGAAGGTCGGGACAAGGTCCCGCCATACCAAACAATATACGTCTAAATCATACTGACCAAACAAGCAACTCCGGAGCAAATGGAGTGCACCAACATCTTCTACTGAGCTGATAGCCTACTTGGAGGACTCTCGACCTGTCTATCGGGACCTGCGAGCATGAAACGTAGCGTCCCCCGGCAAAGGGATGTCAGTACAAATAATGTACCGAGTATGTAAGGAATGAAAATCAGTAAACAATAGACATGAGAGAAACATGGAGTAAAAGACTCGACATGTATGTCTGAATAACTCTGTGAATCATTAATATTTACAATATCATGCATATGCGTATAAATGTCATACCATGCTTAGGTATATGCGTTCATAACATCATCAAGCCTATGAGGGCATCTCATCATATCATCCCGGCCACTGTGGGCAAATCATCAACGTATACCAAATGATCAGGTGGCGGTGCGTATATAACGTTGTAACCTTTTCCCATATCCCATATACATATAATGTACATATATACGCGTATATAATGCCATCTGGTCATGGGTCAATGTACATGTATAAATGAATGCAATGCATGAGAAGTACGTCAATAATATTTCTCGGAACGTCATAAGACCATTATGCCTCTGATTAATATCATGAAATAAACTTTATCCACTTACGTATTTTCTAAGACCCATGAACAGATGATAGAATAATAAAACACATGGGGAATCAAGAATATAGACACCCCTAGTATTTCTATGAATATAGTCATTTATGAATGTTGCGTATTTTGCTCGTTTCATTTGTATCATTTGGATCATGCCAAAAGAAAGAAGGGATAGCCTTAACATACCTGAGTCGATTCTCTAGAAAATCCCTCTAACACATGACAATCGCGACAAAACACATGACGGCAAGATCGGAGTAGGAAAAAATCCGTATGATATTTTTGAAAAGGATTTTACCGTGCTCTCTTAGAATTTGCAAATCCCGTTGCTATTACACAGTATAATTTCGTATGACAATTCTTGCTGAAGACCCATCACTTAGAAGATGTAAATATATTCATTTTGTTGTGAATCTCGTTGCTAACACATTTTGTGTGAATCCCGTTGCTAACACATGTCTTGGAGATTTTGATGTAAGCATCTCCATTTTTTTGAAGATGATATGAAAATCTCACGTTACTTATCACATATGCATCTCTCTTTGTATGATACCTCTCTTTGCTATTTCATTAAGAAATCTCGTTTGAATTTTGTTCAAGAAAATCACATTGCTATGTATATGAGATACAAGCATTTCTCAAGCAATCACTTTGTTAAGCATCATTCTTTATGACTTTGAGAAGTCTTTTACCTTAGGGGGTGGGCCCCACTTAGGTGATGCCTTAGCCAAAAGCTCCTCTATGTGTGCCACCTTGTCTTGTGGGTAAGAGTTACTTAATTTAGGCATTAGCTTGCTGCCACGTTGGGGATAGTGTCCCCCTTAAACATTATCCACAAATTCAATTACATGTTAATATCCCACTTAAAATCCATAATTAATCAATTACCCACATAATTAAGAATTATCTCAAATAACTTAAAATACTACTCACTTTTAACACACTTTATACACCTTACTATCATGGTTTGAGTCTCATAGTGAGATTCCATCTCAGACTTCACATACCCCTCCCTCTCCAGGAGAGCTCCAACGGGCACCAGCTCCAGCGCCCGCCCCTGTATGTTCAACCCCTCAGCCGGATGCACCGGGTCAGGATATGAGAGATGATATTCAGCTATTAACTCAATTAGCAGCCGCACAGGCTCAGCGTCAGGAAGTAGGTATTGGTTATGCAGATAGGTCCGTCAGCGCGAGGGTTCGTGATTTCATTAATTTAGACCCTTTGATATTCACGGGGGCAGATCCAAACGAGGACCCTCAGGTATTTATTGATAGAATGTAGAGGACGTTGAGGGTAATGAAAGCCACTACGACTGAGTCAGTTGAGCTAGCTTCCTATAGACTCTAAGATGTTACATTTAATTGGTACGAGTCTTGGGAATTGTCCAGAGGTGAGGATACCTCTTCAGCAGTATGGCAGGAGTTTACAGAAGCTTTTCTTCATCATTATCTGCCACCAGAGCTTAGACGGGCCAGAATTGATAGGTTCTTGACCCTTCGGCAGGGTAACATGAGTGTTCGAGAATACAGTCTTCAGTTTGATTCATTGGCTAGGTATGCTTCCACTATTGTATCTAAGATGGAGGATCGGGTTCACTGGTTTGTGATGGGATTAGTGCTACACGTGCTTAACGATTGTATGTCGGTCTCACTTCAGCCAGACATGGATATTTCTCGTATTCAGGCATAGGCTGAGGGTGTAGAGGAGCGTAAGCAGAAGTAGAGGGCCAATCGTGAGCATGATAGGGCCTAGAATAAGAGAGCGAGGTCTTCGGGTCCTTCTGGTGAGTTTCAAGGTGGTCAAAGACCACAATCCCCAAGGTATCCAGCCTAGCCAGCGGCTAGCACGCCCCCTCAATTTTGTGGTAAGAGATTTGATCGTTCCATATATTCAGGGCCTGGTCAGAATTTTAGGGCCTCAAGTTCTTAGTATAGAGGTGAGTCAAGTCATATGAGGCCACCCTTGCCACGATGTGCTTAGTGTGGTAAGCAGCATGCCGGGCAGTGCCGTATGGGGTTGGGTGTTTGTTATACTTGTGGTTATCTGGGCCATATTATGAGGGATTGTCCGACGAGAGGTGATGCAAGTATAGCTCAGCCAGCGGGATCTGTACCTGGTTCGTCATCATCAGTACGCCCCCCTGAGCAAGGTTCACAAGCACTAATGGGTCGTGGTAGAGGCAGAGGCGGAGTATCTAGCTCGAGTGGTCCTTAGAACCACATTTATGCGTTGGCAGGACGACAGGATCAGGAGTCATTGTCTGATGTTATTACAGGTATATTATCAGTCTTCTCAAATGATGTATATGCACTGATTGACCCAGGTTCCACCTTATCATATGTTACTCTGTTGGTTGCTAGTACGTTTGGAATAAAACCTGAATTGGTTAAACCTTTTGAGGTGTCTACACCTGCTGGGGACTCAGTGGTAGCTAAGCGAGTATATAGGGGTTGTATAATAGTGGTTCATAGTCGATATACCGTAGCGGACCTAATCTAGTTAGATATGGTAGAATTTGATGTTATAATGGGTATGGATTAGTTGGCTTCTTGTCATGCCAACGTTGATTGTAGATCAAAGATAGTCTGATTTCAATTTCTAGGGGAGCCCATTTTGGAGTGGAAAGGTAATACGACATCGCCGAGAGGTAGATTTATTTCCTATCTCAAGGTAAGGAAGATGATTAGAAAGTGTTGTATTTATCACATAGTTCGGGTTCAGGATGTGGAAGTAGAGTCACCAACCATTCAGTCCATCCCTGTGGTTAATTAGTTTCCCGAAGTTTTTCCTAATGAGCTTCCGGGTCTTCCGCCAGAGCGAGAAATTGAGTTTGCTATTGAACTACTACCAGATACTCATCCAATATATATTCCTCCCTAAATAATGGCCCCCGCAGAGCTGAAAGAGCTAAAGGAAAAACTAAAGGACTTGCTTGAAAAAGGCTTTATCAGATTTAGTACATCACCGTGTGGAGCACCTGTGTTATTTTTTAGGAAGAAAGATGGTTCCTTACGGATGTGTATTGATTATAGATAGTTAAATAAGATGACAATCAAGAATAAGTACCCGCTCCCGAGGATTGATGATTTATTTGGTCAGTTGCAAGGTGCCAAGTGTTTTTCAAAGATAGACTTGAGGTCCGGGTACCATCAGGTAAGGGTTAAGGAGGAAGATATTCCGAAGATAGCATTCAGGACCAGATACGGGCACTTTGAGTTTCGTGTTATGTCATTCGGTTTGACCAATGCCCCAATAGTATTCATGGATTTGATGAATCGTGTGTTCAGGCCCTTTTTAGATCTGTTTGTAATTGTATTTATCGATGATATATTGGTATATTCTCGTTCAGAGGTTGAGCATGCAGATCATTTGCGTATTGTGCTCAGAGTTCTACAAAAAGGGAAGTTGTATGCAAAATTCTCTAAATGTGAATTCTGGTTGAACTATGTAGTTTTCCTTGGGCATATCATTTCGAGTGAAGGTATCCGGGTTGATACACACAAGATTGAGGCAGTAAAGACTTGGCCTAGACCCACGACACCGACGGAGGTTCGTAGCTTTCTCGGTTTGGCATTTTATTACAGGAGATTTGTAGGGGGATTTTCTTCCCTTTTAGCACTTTTGACAAAGTTGACTCAGAAGGGAGCAAAGTTTCAATGGACTGATGCTTGCGAACGGAGTTTCCAGGCATTGAAGGAAACATTGACTTCTGCACCAGTTCTAACGCTCCCAGAAGGGACCGATGGTTATGTTATCTATTGTGATGCTTCAGGCATTGGATTGGGTTGCATGCTGATGCAGCATGGTAAGGTTGTAGCTTATGCTTCTAGACAACTAAGAAAGCATGAGAAGAATTATCCGACCCACGATTTAGAGTTAGCTGCAGTAATTCATGCACTAAAGATGTAGAGGCACTACTTGTATGGCATTCATGTTGATATCTATACGGATCATAAAAGCTTCCGGTATATCTTCAAGCAAAAGGAATTGAATTTAAGTCAAAGGAGATGGTTGGAGCTACATAAAGACTATGACGTTGATATTTTATACAATCCGGGGAAGGCGAACGTAGTAACCGACGCCCTCAGCCGTAGATCTATGGGTAGCGTGTCATATTTACAGCCAGAAAAGAGGGGAATAACCCATGAGATTCATCAGCTAGCTAGTCTTGGAGTTCGGTTATTGGACTTAGGTGATATTAGAATTACTATTCAGGAAACGGCAACATCCTCTTTAGTAACTGAAGTAAAGGAATGCCAGTACGAGGATCCTGTGTTAGTTCATTATAAGGAAACCAACCCTCAGAAGGAGAAGACACCGTTTGAAATAATAGAAGATTGGGGCCTCAGATATCGAGGACTATTATGTGTCCCTAATGTCACAGGGTTGCGTTGGCAGGTTATGGGAGAAACTCACTATTCTCGTTATTCTATACATTCAGGATCAACAAAGATGTATCATGATATCAGGGAAGTATATTGGTGGGACGGAATGAAAAAGGATATAGCGGAGTTTGTTGCTCAGTGCCCTAACTGTCAGCAGGTCAAGATTGAGCATCAAAAACCCCAGTGGATTATTGCAGGCTATAGAGATTCCGACTTAGAAGTGGGAAGTAATCAATATGGATTTCATCTTAGGCTTACCTCGTACCCAGCGTAAGTTCGATTCTATATAGGTGATTGTTGATAGGCTTACAAAATCAGCCCATTTTCTGTCCGTTAGGACTACATATTCCACAGAGGATTATGCAAGGCTTTATATTAAGCAGATAGTACGACTGCATGGTGTCCCTGTATCTATTGTCTCGGATAGAGGAGATGAATTTACAGCTAACTTCTGGAGGTCCTTCCAAAAAGGATTGGGGACTCAAGTAAGTCTTAGTACAACATTTCATCCCCAGACAAATAGACAGGCTGAGTGTACTATTCAGACACTTGAAGACATGTTACAGGCTTGTGTGATAGACTTCAAGGGTAGCTGGGATGATCATCTGCCGCTTATTGAGTTCGCATATAATAATAGCTACCATTCCAGTATTCAGATGGCTCCATACGAAGCTCTTTACGGACGAAAGTGTAGGTCACCTATAGGGTGGTTCGATGTTGGGGAAACTACGTTAGTAGGACCAGAATTGGTACAACAGGCAATCGAGAAAATTAAGCTTATACAGGAAAGGCTATTAGCAGCTCAAAGCTGTCAGAAGTCTTATGCGGATAATCGACAGCGAGACTTGAAGTTTCAGATTAATGAATGGATATTCCTAAAGGTATCACCGATGAAAGATGTCATGAGGTTCGGTAAGAAAGGAAAACTTAACCCTCGGTACATTGGACCATATAGGATCATATGCAAGGTAGGCCAAGTAGCATATGAGTTAGACTTGCCTTTGGATTTGGAGTTTGTACGTCCAGTCCTTTATGTGTCTATGCTCTGTAAATGTCACGCCCAAAATCGAGGAGCGCGACCGGCGCTCAACCGAGTGAACCCGACGGAGCAAGCCTGTTAGATTTCATTCTACCCAAACTCATCCATGAATAGAGATAATACATATTATCATTAATTAGACAAAAATGTGTTCATGTCTACAATACCCATTCATTTCCAATAGTTTCATGATTTTTAAAGTCTCAAATGGACTAGTAATATGTCCACAACATATAACTGTTATGCGGTGCATTATGCGGCCGCATAAATGTTATGCGGACCGCATAGTGACCACATACATAGGCAGTTCTTTTGGCTATTTTGTAACCAAATATGCGACCGATATGTGGTCCGCATATCGGTTATGCAATCGCATACCTTGTTTCGGAGCTCCAAGTTTGGGTTTTTAAAACCCGACCCTATTTCATTAAATACACTCTTTGGGTTATTTTTGAGCAATAATCTGACATTTTAGAGTGAAAGAGGGTGCCCTAGAGTGAAAAGGTATTCTCCAATTATTGTTCTTCAATTATTGCCCAAGTTTTGGAAGATTGAGAAGGGAAGCTCACTATCACTTCATCCTAGAGGTAAGATTCTACATCCTAAACCCTAATTTCGAAATCATCTGAAAATGGGTAATTAGCAAGATAATGTTTGGGCATGAGAGTTGATTATTTTACATGCATGTGATATCAAAGGGTGTAGGAAGATTGTTGAGTTAAAAATGGTAAAGATTGGGTTGTGGGATGATGGAATCCTTCATAAAAAGGACATTGAAACATTATGCACACCTACTGTTTGATAAAATGCTCAAGTGAGCTAGAACCATGATCATCTTCCAAATTTTGATTCGATTTGTTATATTTCTACAATAGATTGAAGTTGCTAAGAATTCCTAAACGTTTTAGAGTTTAAGGAAGCTCAAGTGAGGTATGTTGGCTAAACACTTCTCTTAGAATTGAATCCCATGATATTCATGTAAATTACGTAAGTCCCGATTGATTCATTATGAAATTGGCTATTCCGAGTAAGATTGGGTTAAAAGAAATATGTTCAACAAGCATCCCAAATGCTTTATTCATGTTATATTACCAATTGAGGATGTGTTAAAATATGGGTTGTGCATAAATAATGTTTCGACTTTAAGTCAAGGTCAAATGAAGGCTATTATGCCAAATTTTGTGAAGTATCTCTATGTGCATTAGACTCTAAATTGCTCACATATGTACTACACACTTTGATTTGAATTGTGTTTATTGTTGATAATGAGGATGATATTTGAAATTGATAATGTGATCATGAAATACTGAATATGGCCAACGTACCAAGAATGATCTTATAATTATGGCCACTAGTGTCGATGAAATGAAAAGATGTGAAAGTATTATGAAATGCGATGATTGATATAAAAAGGTTGATGTCTCAAATAAGACGACCTAGCCGATCGGGTCGTGATCGGACACCATGCCGCACACATGGTGGTGATTGTGTTGGAAATTGGTAATGATAGTAATTGTGGTTGATGTCTCTAATGAGATGGCCTAGCCGATTGGGTCGTGATCGGACTCCGTGTTAAAAACGTGGTATTGATATTGAGAGTAATTGTGGTTGACGTCCCTAATGGATGGCCTAGCCGATCGGGTCGTGATCGGACTCCGTGCTAAAAGTACGGTGGCATTGGTATTGGGAACACTGCTATTGTGGACAATGGTATATCGATACTAAAAATCTCCCAATGTGAGATATAGAAATTAATTTGAACACTGTCTTGATCCTAAATTGAGGTTTGATGTTGATTAAGGCTTTCATTGTTATTATGATAATCTTGTTTGTATTAATTGTCATTCTATTGAGAGGGTGTTTAGTTATACATACTAGTACTATTCGACGGTACTAACGTCCCTTTTTCCGGGGGCGCTGCATCTTTCAATGGATGCAGGTGGTTCCACAGCAAGAGATATTGATCAGTGATAGCAGTGCACCTTCTTCCCTGTTGACTTGGTGAGCCCCACTTTATTTCGGGGTCATGAATCTTTTGTACTTGTGTATCCTATTTGAGGTATAGCCGGGGCCTTGTTGCCGGCATTATCATTGTACTCTTCTTTATCTATAGAGGCTCCGTAGACATAGTGTGGGTTGTGTATTGGTGCTGGGGAAAGACAAACTATGTTATGTTGTGGACGTGTTACTTGTCCATTTAAGACTTTAAAAATGATAAAACTATTGGAAATGAATTGGTATTGTATACATGAACACATTTTCGTCTAATTAATGATAACATGTATTATCTCTATTCATGGATGAATTTGGGTAGAATGAAATCTAATAGGCTTGCTCGGTCGGGTTCACTCGGTTGAGCGCCGGTCACGCTCCTCGGTTTTGGGACGTGACAATATGCCATTTACGACGCCACTATCATTCCTGGATACTGAATCTCAGCGCTTCTAGCCTTCTATCCGAAGTATGGACTATACATAACCTTCTGCATGTGAGTATCTCGTACGTTGTTCACCTTTACCTTACTTACCTTAAACTCTGGCATCACACCTTCTATCTCCTTAATGGCCTTCCTTACACATAGGTATAATTCACATCCACAACTTGAAGCTCTATTATAATACTTGCAACTCTGGTGCATACACGATCCGGTGGAAGCTTCATACTGAATTCTTATGTGGATGGTACTCTTCGAACTGGCTTTTTCGTAGGGCCATTATAGAAAATGGTTGTTGTACTATCTCTCTTGAACCTCTGATATTAAGAGTGATTCTGCAATATTCTCAATCATGATGTCTATAATTTTCTGGGTCCAATAATCAGACTCCTGATTTGCTTCGTTGATGTAATTCTTTAGTTTCCTCTTCCTTCTGATCAGCCTTTGTGTAGGCTTAAGCTATCTTCCGATCTGCAGCTCCTAGTATTAGTTATTACTTTAGCTGCTATGGAATATCCGTGATACTATCATCTAAAAATTCAATCCCTTGTCTATGACCTAGACTCAATTCTTTCTTTTAACTTATACCAGAGTCTTCTACAGCTGTATGATTGTCAACATATATGCCGCATGGATAATACTCCAAAATTTTAAGTGCGTTCATAACGTAACTAACTCTAGATCATTGATCGAATACTTCCTTTCGTTCAATCTCAGCTTTCTTTAAACGTAAGCAATTACTTTTCCTGGTCTTTCTGCCCCCTTGTTGCGTGCATACTTAGCCTATCTTAGTTCCCATGTATGTCGGAATTTTCATGCAACTCATATAATCTCGAATATTACTTTTGATTTTTCTTCCCGTTCCTTAGCCACGGTAGGTGCCACTTCCTCATGGAGTGCATACAATATTGTAGTGAGACTGTTTATTTTTTTACTTGACCATTTTCTCTTTAGGTCACTGTGCTTAGGTTGAAACCTTATTCCTTATTTCCTCAGCTAGTCTTTCGTTGTAGTACTTAGGGAAGACCTTCTGACTCTTGTAAAGTTACAAGCTTATCACATCGTATACTTGATAGAATTTTTGATGTTCTTCCCCGCCTATAATTATCCGTAGTTACTTATTTCCACGCCCTTGTGCTTGTAAGGCTGCTTCTGAACTAATATTTTGACTGTCTTCTAGTGATATTCTCTTTTATTTACCTTTAACTACCCCAACTCCTATCTGAATATATCTCAAGGATCACGATGTCATATCTGTGAAACTGAATTCCCCATGTTGGGGTTCACTATGTTCATCTTGCACAATCTGTTGATTTGTCTATGTCCTCTTGTTTAGCCATAACTAGGCTCTTCTTGGATCAACTACTAACTACTCGTTGGCCCATTCTCATATCAATATTTCGCGTAATCTTCTTAGGTTATCTCTTTTATCTTAACTTACGTCTCGCACATGCTCCTTATCTATCAATAACATCTCGGGCAGGAACCCTTACTTCTTCTCCTTTACGTCATATTTGCATAATGTTCTGGAATCGTAGTATATGTGTAGGATTTGGATAAGTGCAATCTCATTCCTTTCTCATTTTTTAATCGCATTCTTCCTTTACCATTCCGTAGTTACTAGAACCACTTAATTCTAACTTAATATCATATCACTCCATATTCCCCCGGAGAAGGGCCAGTCTGGGGGCAATTATGCGGTCGACTGTGCGATCGCATAACTGTTATGTGGTGCATTATACGATCGCATAACCGTTATGCGGACCGCATAGTGACCGCATACATAGACAGATGTTTTTGGTCGTTTTGTCTGTAATTATGCGACCATTTTGCGGTCCGCATATCCATTATGCGGTCACATATGCGACTGCAGAACCGTTCCGGAGCTCCATTTCTGGGTTTTTAAAACCCGACCCTATTTCATTAAATACACTCTTTGGGCCATTTTTTTAGCTATAATCTGATATTTTAGAGTGAGAGAGAGTTGTCGTAGAGTGAGAAGGAGTTCTTCAATAATTGTTCTTCAATTCTTGCCCAAGTTTTGGAAGATTAAGAAGGGAAACTCACTAGGTCTTCATCCTAGAGGTTCTCTACACCCTAACTCTCACTTTCGAATTTTGTGTAGAAATGGATAATTAGCAAGATAATTTCTGGGCAGAAAGGTTGTTTATTTTGCATGCATGTGTTATCAAAGGGTGTAGGAAGATTGTTGAGCTAAAAATGGTAAAGATTGGGTTGTGGGATGATGGAATCCTCCATGAAATAGCCTTGAACCTTAATCCACACTTAGTGTTTCATAAAATGCTCAAATGATCTAGAACCATGAGCATCTCCCTAATTTTGGTTCTATTTGTTATATTTCTATAATAAATTGAAGTTGCTAAGAATTTCATAACATTTAGAGTGTAAGGAAGCTCAAGTGAGGTATGTTGGCTAAACTCTTCTTTAAGAATTGGAATTCCCAATATCCTTGTAAGTTCCGAGATGTTGATTATAAATGGAGTATTCCGATAAGTTTTGTGATAAAGATATATGTTCAATTCGTGTTTCAAATGCTCTTATCATATTGCATTATAAATTGAGTATGTGTCCCAAACTATGGATTATGTATCCACATGCTATAATTTCTAGTCATGATTTATGTGAACGGTATTATGCCAAGTTGTGTAGAGATTGTAATTGTGATACACCTCCACCCGCATACATTGGGGTGAGGTGGCATCACCGCTTTGTGTAGGGATTAAGGTATAGAGATTGTGATTGTGATACACCTCCACCCGCATACATTGGGGTGAGGCGGCATGACTGCTTTGTGTGGGGATTATGGTATAGAGATTGTGATTGTGATACACCTCCACCCGCATACATTGGGGTGATGCGGCATGACCGCTTTGTGTGGGGATTATGGTATAGAGGTTGTGATTGTGATACACCTCCACCCACATATATATTGGGGTGAGGCGGCATGACCACTTTGTGTAGGGATTATGGTATTATGGGACTGCACCTCCACCCGCTTACATTGAGGTGAGGCGGTACGACCGCTTTGTGTATAGTTTTGGTATTATTGTGGCACCACCACCCGCATACATTGGGGTGAGGTAGCATAGCCTCTTTGTGTTAGTATTGGTATCGTTGATGCATTTCCACCCGCATACATTGGGGTGAGGCGGCATAGCCACTTTGTGTAGGTTCTTGGTACTGTGGTTATACATCCACCCGCATACATTGGGGTGAGGCGGCAGGGCCGCTTGATTAGAGTTGTGGTATTGTACGGACACTTCCACCTGCATACATCGGGTGAGGCGGCGGGGCCGCTTTGTGTGAAGATGGTTACAGAGGATCTCATCTTAAATCCTATAAATGTTATTGATAGCTTTTTAATAAGCTTGTTATGGTTTAAACGATTATCTATATTATTCTATTGCTGCAATCACTGATCAGAATATTCATCTTGTATTCTGAATTCTTAAATTAGTGTTTAGTTTTCATACTAGTACTATTCGACGGTACTAATGTCCCTTTTTCAGGGGGCGCTGCATCTTTTAAATGGATGCAGGTGGTTCCACAGCAGGAGATATTGATTAGTGATAGCAGTACACCTTCTTCCCAGCTGAATTGGTGAGCCCCACTTCATCCTGGGGTGATGTATCTTTTGTTCTTTGTGTATTCTGTTTGAAGTATAGTCGGGGCCTTATTGCCGGCATTATCATTGTACTTATCTCTATCTATAGAGGCTCCATAGGCATAATGTGGGTTGTGTATTGGTGCTAAGGAAAACAAAATATGTTATGTTGTGATTGTATTACTTGTCCATTGAGACTTTAAAAATGATGAAGCTATTGGAAATGAATTAGTATTGTAGACGTGAACACCATTTTGTCTAATTAATGAAAATATGTATTTTCTCCATTTGTGGATGAGTTTGGGTAGAATAAAATCTAACAGGCTTGCTCGGTCGGGTTCACTCGGTTGAGCGCCGGTCGCGCTCCTCGGTTGTGGGGCGTGACAGTTGAAAATACCAATGATCTTCATTAACTGGGTACCTCGTACCCTTCTTCACCTTGCTTCTTTAACTTGCTGAAACTTCTGTCTACCTTCCGATTCTCTTATTCCTTTATACCGTAAGAGTGGATAGACATTCTTGCCTTAGGGATCCTTATCAAGAAGCTTACACGTCTTAGTACACACATGATCTGCTGAATACCTCATATTTATCCATCATAAGCACGATGCAAAAATCGAGTTCCTCTGACTCAACTCTTCCACGGCTATATCTATTACCAACCGTCTTCCTAGATGCAGGTATCATCGTATTATGAATAAGATAGAGTTTAGGAAATTGAGTTCTTACAACTGAGCTCTACCACACGATATAGAGTAAGAAGAAAGAGTTATAGTCCTAAATGCCCTGTAGCCTCCTGCTTATAAGTGTGGTGCACAACACACCCATAAACAAGACTCTACTAGGCACGGCTTGTAGACTCCCTAGGACAGAACTACTCTGATACCACTTTTGTCACGACCCAAACCGATCGGCCGCGACGGGCACCTGGTACTTTACTCAACCGAGTACCAACATAACGTATCATTCTTATTACATCATCATATGTAAGTGGGCCAGAAGAGGCGTCATGAGATAAATAGAGTAAACATGAGGGAATTACCCGACATAGAACGACCCAACCCTATATAAAAAAACTCATACACGTGACATACATAAGGCCAATATGATCATTCATAAACTCAAAACATAGGCCGACAAGGCCATACAAATACCCGTACACATGACATCTCTCTACAAGCCTCTAAGAATACATAATTGTCATAAAGGTCGGAACATAGTCTCGCCATACTAATCAATACATGTCCTAATGATACTGACCAAATAGAACCTCCGGAGCAAATGGAGCGCACCAACATCTTCCGCTGAGCTGACAGCCTACTTGGAGGGCCCTCAGCCAGTCTATCGGGACCTGCAGGCATGAAACGCAGTGTCACCATGCAAAAGGGACGTCGGTACAAATGATGTACCATGTATGTAAGGAATGAAAATCCGTAAACAATAGACATGAGAGAAATATGGAGTAAAAGACTCAACATGTATATCTGGATAGCTCTGTGAATCATTTAATATTATAATGTCATGCATATGCATATAAATGTCGTACAATGCATGGGTATATGCGTTCATAACATCATCAAGCCTCTGAGGGAATCCCATCATATCATCTCGGCCAATGTGGGCAAATCATCAACGTATACCAGCTTATTATGTGGTGGTGCGTATATAACACCATACCCTTTTCCCATATCCCATATACATATAATATAATCGTATATAATGCCATCTAGTCATGGGTCAATGTACATGTATAAATGAATGAAATACATATGAAATACGTCAATAAAATCTCTCGGAACGTCATAGGACCATTATGCCTTTGATTAATGTCATGAAATAAACTTTATCAACTTACGTATTTTCTGAGACCCATGAACAGATGATAGAATAATAAGACACATGGGGAATCAAGAATATAGACACCCCTAGTATTTGTATGAATAGAGTCATTTATGAAAGTTACATATTTTGCTCATTTCATTTGTATCAGTTGGATCATGCCAAAAGGAAAGAAGGGGTAGCCTTAACATACCTGGACCGATTCTCTTGATAATTCCTCTAACATACATCTATTGCGACGAACACGTAACGGCGGATCGAATTAGGGAAAAATCCATATGATATTCTTTAGAAAGATTGCACCGTACTCCCTTAGAATCGTAAAAATCCCATTGCTATAACATTACGTAGTATAATTTCATATAAAGATTTCTTGGCTGGAGATCCGTTACATTTGTAGATATAGAACACCTCCATTTTAGTGAATTTGGTCACAATTTTGGATGGCTTTTCTTGCTGAAGCAAATCACATTTTCCATTCCATATATTTGTGAATTTGAGACTTTTATGGCTTAGCCAAGATTCCTTCTAATGGTGCCATAACTTTTTCCTATTCTCTAAGTTATAAATGTTATCAAAAAGTATTTAAAGAGTGACAAAAATTTGAGAATGTGAAATCAAAGTGATTGGGAAAGCATAAGAACAGTGGTGTTGGTTTGTAAGAAAATCTTTACGTCTCTCATGTAAAGATTTGTGAGCCTTGGTTCTTAATGCTAATTCCAACAAGGTTTTCTTTGTTTGCAGCTTTGTTTATCAAATAAAGAATTAAACCAAGGTTGTTATCCAATGGCTCTTACGTATAAAGAAGGCAATTTATGTCTCATGACTCATCTTGCCCATTTGTGCCACTTTGGTTTGGCTTAATGCCAAGTGGCAGCCTCTAAAAGGATCATTATCCACTTAATCCTTACTTAATACCACAATTATCTCCATAATTAATCAATTATCCACATAATTAAGAATTATCTCAGTTTACTTAAAATACTACTCACTTTTAATACACTTTATACACCTTACTATCATGGCCATGTGGTACCTTGTATGGTACTAGTCCATAAATATCGGGTATTTTAGCTCGGGCCGTATTTTATCCCAAAATGTCAAACTTTGACGAAATTCATTTTCTTCAATTTGCTTACCCTCTCACCTTCACGAATTTACTTGTCACTTATTTGAAATAGCATAATGCTTATAATCTCAAAATAATCTCATTCCCGAACTTACGTGGACTAACTTACGACGGAACTTTAACATACAAAAATGCGGGATGTAATATCTCATTTCCAAGCTTCCATCAATTTACTTATGGCGTACTTTCACGTACAAAAATATGGGGTGTAACAGTACACTATCGATGATTAAAGAAACATACAAAAACTCAGAACCACTCATCAGATCAACTAGTCATGGATCTCTCTCTCTCTCTCTCTCTCTCTCTCTCTCTCTCTCTCTCTCTCTTTCAACAAGAACCAAAGCCAAATTGATAGCATCAAGGACAAGGATAGAGTTTTGGAAGCTCCAAGGCCATTTACAAGATCTCAAGCTAAAGAGTTGCACACTAAGGTTGCTGGACTTCAATGGCAAATAAAGAAGCTTTTAATTGTAGAGGAAGAGCTCAAGCCCAACGTAGATGAATTATCCAAGTTTTATAATTATTTGGTGATTCAAATAGAAGTCCAAGAGGAGGAAGATTGGGCTACCAAATCAGTCCTTGAAGTCCACCAAATGGGCTCAAAATGAGCTTAAAAGAGGTCCAAAAGGGGGTGTTTCAAAAGGAGCCCAATTGGAGTCTAAACCAATGGCCCAAACTCGTAGTTTTAAAGTCCAAATCTGCCCCAAAGGGATTTGGCCGCCCCCACCTAATTTTAATGACTTTTCTTACTCCTTAGCAACCACTCTACCTAATTTTAAGGACTTTTTATGCCTTATTACTTCTATAAATAATGAGTTCTTCTCATTCATTGAGATTCTTCATTGTTGATTAAGTATATCGTACTTTGAGAGTTTTTTTGAACCTTTTTTATTTGTGCTTTGAGATTTATCTTTCAACCTTTACTAGTTCATAGTTCAAGGCAGTAAGATTACTTCTCTATTGTGATATCTTTGATTCCTTTGTGATATTCTTAGAAGGCGATTAATACTAGTTATTAATTGTTGTCTCAAGTTACTCGTAAAGCGGTCAAGATCCGAATCTATTGTTTTGATTTGCTTTTAAGTAAAGGCATTTGATTTCTTTAATAAACCAAGACGTTGTTTCTTTGATCTTGTCAAGGCTATAGAACTTTCGTTCTTGGAAGTTCTTGGAATTCTTTCCTTGAATTTTCCCATATCCTTTAATTTCTGTCTTTTAGTTCTAGTTGTTCAATTCTTTATTGTTATTGCCTCAGCATTTACTTTTCAAATTCTTACTCTAGTTTGGATTCCTGAACTAGTCGTTATCAAGTGGTATCAGAGCAGTTCTATCAAGGTTTCGTTCTTGATAATTCTGGGGATTTCTTGAATATTAAGAGCAAAAAAATAATTGAGTTTAAAAAAACCAAAAAAAAACACGAAAATCAATTTTTAAAAAAAATTGCTTTCTCTCCAGGAATTTTCTTTTGTATCTAATTTGTTTCCCAAAACAATCAAAGGAAACAAGAAAAGGGGATCCCGGATTTCAAAGATAAGACAAAAATTTAATTTTTCTTACTCTTTCTAATCTAAATATATAATTATTTTCTTTTTGTTCGTGTCTTGTTTCAACCGAGCCTAATAGTTCTAGGATTTGGTTCTTCTTTCATTTGTTCCCCAAAGATCTATATTTTACTACTAGAAACTTTATACGAGTTGGATTTAACTATAAATCTACAAAGTATTTTGTTCAAAGGTTATTTCGAGAGAGAAAAAAATGCAAAGTGTTTGTGAGAACAATTGAGGAAAAATTCAATTTGTCTAATACAGTTTAATTATTTAAGATGTCACATACAGGTAGTGATGATGAATGAAGGGTTCTTCAAGAAGCCGAAATCAAAGCAAGAAATGATCTTACCTTACAAGTTATGCATCAACAATTCGAAAGGTGGAATTTGCAACTCCAAGAGATGAGGGACACCATTGCTGAGCAAAATGATACAATAGCTGAACTTAGAAGGGAAAATAATGTTAGGCCCCAAGCTAGGAGAAATGTACCCCATTACTCCCATTGTAAATCAAGAAAACCCTATAGATGATTTTAATGATATTGATTTTGATAGGGTGGGAAGAGATAGGAGGGGACAAAGAGGTAGAGTAGAAGATGATAATATAAGCAGTATAAAGATGAAGATGCCATCTTTCAAGGGAACAAGGGATCCAGATTTGTACCTTGATTGGGAGAGAAAGGTTGAAGCCATCTTTGACTGTCACAACTACACTAAGGGTAAGAAGGTGAAACTTGCTATTGTTGAGTTTTTTGACTATGCTGCTATTTGGTGGAAAAAGCTTACTAGGGATAGATTGCAAGAAGGACAAGCACTAATTGCTACTTGGGCTGAGATGAAGAGGGCGATGAGAAAGAGATTCATACCATCACACTTTCAAAGAGAGCTACAACAACTTCTTCAAACATTGAAGCAAGGGTCCATGTCTGTGGATGAGTACTTTAAGGCTATGGATATGGCTATGATCCAAGCTAATTGTATGGAGGAAAAAGAGGATACAATGGCTGGGTTTTTAAATGGGTTAAATAAGGAAACAGCTGATGTAGTAGAATTACAACAATATGTAACAATAGATGAGTTAGCTGATTTGTCTGTAAAGGTAGAAAATCAAAATAAAAGAAAGCAAACTAGCTCGTGGAAAGGTTGGTCAAACACCATCTCCAAGAAGCCATGGTCGAATCAAGAGATGAAGAGTTCTTCTAGACCTCAAGAAGACAAGGATAAAGGTAAATTTGAGAACAAAGAGGGAGGTAAAACCTTTAACCCTAAACCTTTTACACCTTCTAGTTCTATTCAATGTCATAAATATAAAGGAAGGGGACATATGATGCATGAATGTCCAAGTAGAAGAAACATCATTCTTAGAGAAGATGGAAGATATGAGAGTGAAAAAAGTGAGGGAGAAGAATAAGGAGATGTGAGTAATGATGATGATATAGAACTACCTAATGATGGCATGTTTAGGGAAGTTAGGAGGATTATGACTATCAATTTGGGAAGCAATAGTGAAGAACAAAGGGAGAATATATTCCATACTAGGTGTGGGATAAAGGGGAAAACTTGTTCTATGATCATTGATAGTGGTAGTTGTGCTAATGTGGTGAGTTCATACTTTGTGAAAAAATTGGGACTTGCATGTATGAAACACCCTACTCACTATAAACTCCAATGGTTAAATGATAGTGGTGAACTAAAGGTAAACAAACAATGCATGATTTTATTCAATGTTGGTAGATATGAGGATGATATTCTTTGTGACATAGTCCCTATACAAGCTTGTCATATCTTACTGGGTCGTCCTTAGCAGTATGATAGGAATGTTTTTCATGATGGAAGGAAGAATAGATATTCTCTTGAGCTAAATGGCAGGAAATCTACTCTTGCACCTTTATATCCTTCTCAATTGTTTGAAGATCAAAAGAGATTAAGGGAAACAATGGGAAAAACAGGGGGGATAAAAAGTGCACTTGAGGAAAAAGAAAAGAAAGGAGGCCAAGAGTTAGAAAAAAAGAGAGATGGCCAAGAGAAAGAGTGAGAGGGCATCAACTTGAGAGAAAAGATAAAAAGGGGTTTGAAAGAAAAAATAGAAAGTCTTGGTGAGAGGAAAGAGGCTAATGAAACAAAAAAAAGAGTTTTTATATAAAAGCCAAAGAGTGTTTAAATGCAAGAAAATAGGGGTTGCCCATAATACTACTTACTTACAAAGAAGCTTTGATTAATTCTGAGTTACTAACTTCTTCTTTGCCAAGTAGTATTGCTTCTCTTTTGCAGGATTTTGAAGATGTCTTCCTGAAGATATTCCTAATGGATTGCCACCTTTACGTGACATTGAGCATCAAATTAATTTTGTGCCTGGATCACAAATCCCAAATAGGCCTGCTTATAGGAGTAATCCATAAGAGACAAAAGAGCTTCAAAGGCAAGTTGAGGAGCTGCTTGAGAAAGGCCTTGTGAGAGAGAGCATGACCCCTTGCTCTGTTTCTGTCCTATTAGTACCCAAAAAGGATGGAACTTGGAGGATGTGCGTGGATTGTATAGCAATCAACAAGATAACGGTAAAGTATCGCCATCCTATTCCTCGTCTTGATGACATGTTGGATCAATTACATGGATCCAAAATCTTTTCTAAAATTGATCTAAAAAGTGGTTACCATCAAATTCGAATGAATCCTGGAGATGAGTGGAAAACTGCTTTTAAGACCAAATATGGGCTTTATAAGTGGTTAGTTATGCCGTTTGGCTTGACTAATGCACTTAGCACTTTCATGAGATTAATGAATCATATCTTTAAGGATTTTCATGGAAAATTTGTTGTGGTGTACTTTGATGATATCTTGATCTTTTCTAACACTTTAAAAGAGCATGTACAATACCTAAAACAAGTTTTTGAAGTTCTTAGAAAGCAATTCTTATTTGCCAATATTAAAAAGTGTACTTTTGTATGGATCGTATGATTTTCTTGGGTTTTTTGGTTAGTTCTAAAGGAGTTGAGATTGATGAAGAGAAAATTAAAGCAATAAAAGAATGGCCTAAACATTAGAGTGTAACTGGAATTTGGAGTTTTCATGGACTTGCTAGTTTTTATAGGACGTTTGTGAGAGACTTTAGCACCATTGCTTCTCCTTTAACTGAAGTTATTAAAAAGGATAAGATTTGTAAATGGGAAAAAGAACAAGATGATGCTTTTAACTTGTTGAAAGAAAAGTTATGTTCTGCTCCATTGTTACAATTGCCTGATTTTTCTAAATCTTTTGAAATTGAATGTGATGCTTCTGGCAAAGGAATAGGTGATGTTTTGATGCAAGATTCTAAACCTATTGCCTACTTTAGTGAGAAGTTGAGTGGAGCCACATTGAACTATTCCCCTTATGACAAAGAGCTATATGCTTTGGTAAGGGCTTTAGCCACATGGCAACATTACTTGTGGCCAAGAGAGTTTGTCATTAAAACTGACCATGAATCCTTGAAATACTTGAAGAGTCAAGGTAAGCTTAGTAGAAGGAATGCTAAGTGGGTTGAATTCATTGAAGCTTTTTCTTGTGTAATTTCTTACAAACAAGGGAAAGAGAATGTTGTTGCGGATGCACTTTCAAGAAGGTATGTCTTAGTTTCTACCTTGACTTCTAAATTAATGGGTTTTGATCAAATCAAGGGACTTTATGCTAATGATGTTGATTTTGGCAAGATTTTTGCAGATTGTAAGTGTAACACCCCAGAAAATTTCAAAGTACTTAAGTGTAAAGCCCAGTAAAATATGCAAAGAAAATAATGTTTCATGGTGCCGGACTAGGCTTACGTGTTTGAGGATTCTAGAACAATGCATGGGAAAGTAAAGGAAATTTTTTGTCGGAAATGTGCATTTATGCGGTCCATTATGCGACCGCATAATCACTCTACGGGCCGCATAATGGCCGCAGAAGTGAGCAGGTGTGGGCTATTCTTGTAGCAGCTATGCGGTCAACTATGCGATCGCATAACTGTTATGCGGTGTATTATGCGATCGCATAAAAGTTATGCGGACCGCATAGTGACCGCATACACAGACAGCTTTTTTGATCATTTTATTAGCAATTATGCGACCGATATGCGGTCGCATATGCGACCGCAGAACTGTTCCGGAGCTCCATTTTTGGGTTTTTAAAACCCGTCCCTAATTCGTTAAATACACTCTTTGGGCCATTTTTGAGCCATAATCTGATATTTTAGAGTGAGAGAGTGTCCTAGAGTGAGAAGGTGTTCTTCAATAATTTTCTTCAATTCTTGCTCAAGTTTTGGAAGATTTAGAAGGGAAGCTCACTAGGTCTTCATCCTAGAGGTAAGATTCTATACCTTAAACCCTAATTTCGAAATCATCTGAAAATGGGTAATTAGCAAGATAATTTTTGGGCATGAGAGTTGATTATTTTACATGCATGTGATATCAAAGGGTGTAGGAAGATTGTTGAGCTAAAAATGGTAAAGATTGGGTTGTGGGATGATGGAATCCTTCATAAAAAGGACATTGAAACCTTATGCACACCTAGTGTTTGATAAAATGCTCAAGTGAGCTAGAACCATGATCATCTTCCAAATTTTGATTCGATTTGTTATATTTCTACAATAGATTGAAGTTGCTAAGAATTTCGAAACGTTTTAGAGTTTAAGGAAGCTCAAGTGAGGTATGTTGGCTAAACCCTTCTCTTAGCATTGAATCACACGATATTCATGTAAATTATGTAAGTCCCGAGTGATTCATTATGAAATTGGCTATTCCGAGTAAGACGGCCTAGCCGATCGGGTCGTGATCGGACACCATGCCGCACACATGGTGGTGATTGTGTTGGAAATTGGTAATGATAGTAATTGTGGTTGATGTCTCTAATGAGATGGCCTCGCCGATCGAGTCATGATGGGACTCCATGTTCAAAACGGTGGTATTGATATTGAGAGTAATTGTGGTTGATGTCCCTAATGGATGGCCTAGCCGATCGGGTCGTGATCGGACTCCGTGCTTAAAGTACGGTGGCATTGGTATTGTGAACACTGGTATTGCGGACAATGGTATATCGATACTAAAAATCTCCCAATGTGAGATATGGAAATTAATTTGAACATTGTCTTGATCCTAAATTGAGGTTTGATATTGATTAAGGCTTTCATTGATATTATGATAATCTTGTTTGTATTAATTGTCATTCTATTGAGAGGGTGTTTAGTTATACATACCAGTACTATTCGACGGTACTAACGTCCCTTTTGCCGGGGGCACTGCATCTTTCAATGGATGCAAGTGGTTCCACAGCAGGAGATATTGATCAGCGATAGCAGTGCACCTTCTTCCCAGCTGACTTGGTGAGCCCCACTTTATTCCGGGGTCATGAATCTTTTGTACTTGTGTATCCTGTTTGAGGTATAGCTGGGGCCTTGTTGCCGACATTATCATTGTACTTTTCTTTATCTATAGAGGCTCTGTAGACATAGTGTGGGTTGTGTATTGGTGTTGGGGAAAGACAAATTATGTTATGTTGTGGTTATATTACTTGTCCATTTGAGACTTTAAAAATGATGAAACTATTGGTAAGAAATTGGTAATTGCAGACATGACCACTTTATTGTTTACTTAAGGAAAACATATATTCTCTTTATTCATGAATGAGTTTGGGTAGAAAGAATCTAATAGGCTTGCTCGGTCGGGTTCACTCAGTTGAGCGCCGGTCGCGCTCCTCGGTTGTTTGGGCGTGACAAACTTGGTATCAGAGCCTAAGGTTTTAAAGTGTCCTAGGATGTCTCAGAGCCGTGTCTAGTAGAGTCCTTATTATCAGTGTGTTGTCGACCACATCGATAATTGGGATGCTACATGGGCATTTAGGAATAATACCCTTCTTTCATGTTCTTGACCGTGCACTAAAGCTTGTTATAAGATTGTTCCTCCTTTAACTCCTAAGTTGCTCTAATTTTCAGTACATGGCACCTTAGAAGAAGGCAAGAACTGGCCAAAGAGCCAATGTCACCCCAGGAGTGACAGTTGATCGTATAATTGATGATGCGGGTGAGCACCCGAGGAGTGAGAATATTCCTCCAGTTACTACACTGCCTGACTCTACTACAACTAATCAGACCGCACATGTTCCTACACCTACTGAAGGTGTAACAGTCCCTCCAACTGATATACCAGTTCCATCTCTATTTCCAGCTTCCGATTCTGGTGTTTCTGATATTGATCTTAGGGGAGCCATACATATGTTGGCTCAAATAGTGGTTTCCCAGACCCAGAGGTCAAATGTTGCACTCACTTCTTCCAGTCAGCCAGGGGATTCTACTGGTTCCAGGGTGAATAGGTTTCTCTAGTTGGATCCTCCAGTGTTCACGGGTACTAACCCAGAGGAAGATCCACAGGATTTCATTGATGAGATGCACAAGACTCTCAGAGTTATGCATGCTACTGAAACAGAGGCAGTGGAATTGGCCTCATACCGCCTAAAAGAGGTGGCATATTCTTGGTTTGAACTATGGGAGGATTCCCGTGAAGAAGGGAGCTCTCCGGCGAGGTGGAGTGAGTTTGTCAATGCCTTTATTGATCATTTCTTGCCTGTCGAGACTAAGGCAACCCGTGCTGCTGAGTTTGAGAACTTGAGGCAAGGTAGCTTGAGTATGTGGGATTACCATATGAGATTTGCGTACCTGTCTAAATATGCTATTTATATGCTGCCCACTATGGAGGCTAGAGTTCGCCTATTTGTGCAGGGCCTTAGTCCCTTGGTAATTAATGAGACCGCTACAGCAGCCTTGAATTCTGATATGAACTATGGAAAGATGATGGCCTTCGCTCAAGCCACAGAGACTCACAAATTAAGGAACAGAATGGAGCAAGACGGTAATAATAAGGCCCGGTCTACGGGCAAGTTTGGTGGTTCTTCAGGTGGTGGCAAGTCAACATTCAGAAGAGGGTCGTTAGGGCCATCACAGTCCTTTGCTCAGTCTTCGGCTAGTGCACCGCCATCAGGGCCTAGTCAGCAGTAGCAGTGGAGCCGTTTCAGGCCCAGTCAGGGCAACAGGGGATCCAATCAGCAGGGTCGTCATGGTGATAGATTCCAACAGCAAAGGAAGCCCCCATGCCTTAGGTGTGGAAAGATGCACCTATGAATATGCTACATGGACTTACCCATATGCTACGGATGCGGATTGAGGGGTCACATTCAGAGGGATTGTCGTTCGTCCCTCCAGGGTGTGGGTAGGGGCATGGCACAGCCAGTTAGTTCTGCAGCTACTACATCTGCAGCACCTCCTCCAGCTCAAGGCACTCCAACACCCGCAGGGCGTGGTGCAACTAGGGGTAGAGCACAGAATTGAGGATGATTCGGCCGTTTCTATGCTATGAGGGGTCGCCAGAATTCAGAAGATTCTCCAGATGTTGTTACAGGTATATTGACTGTCCAATCTCATAATGTATATGCTCTTATTGATCCCGGTTCCACTTTGTCATATGTCACACCTTCTGTTGCTATGGAATTTGGGATTGAACCAGAACATCTGTATGAGCCATTCTCTGTATCTACTCCAGTTGGTGAGTCTATTTTGGCCGCGCGGGTTTATAGGTCGTGTTGTCGCATTGTGCGGTCGGGACACCGTGGCCGATCTTATTGAATTAAGAATGGTCGATTTTGATGTGATAATGGGGATGGATTGGCTTTATTCTTGTTTTGCCAAGCTTTATTGCCGAACCAGAACTGTTAGGTTCAAATTTCCAAATAAGCCAGTTATTGAGTGGAGGGGTGATGATGTAGTGCCGAAGGGTAGGTTTATTTCTTACCTAAAGGCCACGAAAATGATCAACAAGGGATGTATTTACCATTTGGTCCGGGTTACGGACAGCGATGCTGAGGCACCTACACTTTAGTCTGTGCCTGTTGTGAATGAATTTTTGGGAGTCTTTCCAGATGAACTCCCTGGGATCCCACCAGACAAGGAGATTGATTTTGGGATTGATGTGATGCTAGACATGCATCCTATATCTATTCCACCCTACAGAATGGCACCGGCAGAACTGAACGAGCTAAAGGAACAATTGATAGATTTGTTAGAAAAGGGTTTTATCCGACCAAGTGTGTCGCCTTAGGGCGCATTGGTCCTTTTTGTAAGAAAGAAAGAAGGGTCACTGAGAATGTGTATTGACTATCGGCAACTTAATAAGGTAACAATCAAAAATAAGTACCCACTGCCAAGGATAGATGACTTGTTTGATCAATTGCAAGGTGCCAGGTACTTCTCCAAAATTGATTTACGATCCGGGTATCACCAATTGACGATCAGGGAGTGGGATATTCCGAAAATAGCTTTTAGAAACCGGTATGGGTATTTTGAGTTTCTAGTAATGTCTTTTGGGCTAACAAATACTCCAGCATCCTTCATGGATCTTGTGAATCGCGTTTTAAGCCATTCCTCGACTCCTTTGTGATAGTGTTCATTGACGATATTCTTGTATATTCATGAAGTCAGAAGGACCATGCTGACCATCTCAGGGTAGTTCTGCAAACCCTACATCAACACCAGTTATATGCAAAGTTTTCAAAGTGTGAATTTTGGCTTGAATCAGTCATATTCTTGGGTAATGTAGTTTCTAGTGAGGGAATTAAGGTTGATCCTCGGAAAATTTCAGCTGTAAAGAATTGGTCGAGGCCTACAACTACAACAGAGATTCGCAGTTTCTTAGGCTTAGCTGGATATTACAGAAAGTTTGTGGAGGGGTTTTCTACTCTTGCCTCTCCATTGACTAAATTGACGCAGAAGGCAATTAAGTTCCAATGGTCGGATGCTTGTGAAAAGAGTTTTCGGGAATTGAAAGCAAGATTGACTATGGCACCGGTGTTGACTCTACCAGAGGGTATATATGGATTTGTGGTATATTGTGATGCTTCAAGAATCGGGCTTGGATGTGTATTAATGCAACATGGGAAGGTGATAGCTTATACTTCTAGGCAACTAAAGAATCATGAACAAAACTATCTAACACATGATTTAGAACTTGCAGCGGTGGTATTTACATTTAAAATTTGGCGTCATTATTTATATGGGGTCCATGTGGATATATTCACGGACCATATGAGCCTTCAATATACTTTCAAATAGAAGGAATTGAATCTGAGGTAGAGAAGATGGCGTGAATTACTCAAGGATTATGACATTGATATTTTATACCATCCGGGGAAGGCTAATATTGTGGCGGATGCTCTTAGCCGGAAATCTATAGGTAGCTTAGCACACTTGGAGGCATATCGAAGGCCATTAGCCAAAGAAGTTCACCGATTGGCTAGTTTGGGAGTTCATCTTGCGGACTCTAGTGAAGGTGGGGTAATTGTGCAAAATAGGGCCGAATCATCGTTTGTTGTGGAAGTCAAAGAGAAGCAATATAACGATCCATTGTTGGCGAAATTAAAAGAGGGGATTCATAAACATAAGACCATGGCCTTTTCTCTTAGCATGAACGATGGTGCACTAAGGTACCAAGGGCGACTCTGTGTTCCAAATGTGGATGGTCTCCGGGAAAGAATTATGACTGAAGCTCACACTTCTAGGTATTCCGTGCATCCACGTTCTACAAAAATGTATCATGATCTTAAGGAAGTCTATTGGTAGAATGATATAAAGAGGAATGTGGCGGACTTTGTGGCAAGATGTCCGAATTGTTAGCAAGTAAAGGCCGAACACCAAAACCCCGGTGGGTTGGCACAAAACATAGAAATTCCAATGTGGAAGTGGAAAATGATTAATATGGACTTTGTGGTAGGATTACCGCGCACTTCGCGCAAGTTTGACTCAATTTGGGTGATTGTGGATCGGCTCACCAAGTCATCACACTTTTTTCCGGTTAAGTATACCGACACAGTGGAGCAGTATGCTCAGCTGTATATCAAAGAAATAGTCAGGTTGCATGGCACCCCAGTTTCCATCATTTCTGATCGGGGGGCACAACTCACTACTAATTTTTGGAAGAAATTTCAGCAAGGTTTGTGTACCCAGGTGAATCTTAGTACAGCCTTTCACCCACAGACTGATGGGCATGCAGAGCGGACTATTTAGACTCTTGAGGATATGTTGCGTGCTTGTGTTATAGACTTCAAAGGTAGTTGGGATGATCATTTACCACTCATAGAATTTGCCTACAACAATAGCTATCATACTAGCATTCAAATGGCACCGTTCGAGGCTTTATATGGTAAGAGATGTAGATCTCCCATTGGGTGGTTCAAAATTGGGGAAGCAGAGTTGATAGGGCCATACCTCGTACATCAGGCCATGGAAAAAGGTTAAAATCATTAAGGAGCGGTTGAAGACTGCTCAGAGTCGTCAGAAATCCTATTCGGATGTTCGTCGTAGGGATTTGGAGTTCAAAGAAGATGATTGGGTATTCTTGAGAGTTTCCCTCATGAAAGGGGTAATGCGATTTGGTAAGAAAGGCAAAATGAGTCTGAGGTATGTCGGACCGTACAAAATCATTCAGAGGATCGGTGGGGTGGCGTACAAGGTTGAGCTACCACCTGAGATGTCATTAGTACACCCGGTGTTTCATGTGTCTATGTTGAAGAAAGTAGTTGGAGATCCGACACTCATTGTTCCGGTTGAGACCATTGAGGTAAATGAAAAATTGACTTACGAAGATATTCCGATTTCTATTATTGATCGGCAAGTCCGAAAATTGAGAAATAAAGAAATTGCCTCCGTGAAAGTGTTATGGCAAAACCAACAGGTTGAAGAGGCTACTTGGGAAGCCGAGGAAGAAATGAAGGAAAAGTATCCTTATTTGTTTGATTAGCCATGTATTTATAAAGTTGTGATCTATGAGAAATATTCTAATAGTTGCTTTCTATGAATTTTGTATCATTTGTACAATTGGCGTTAAGGGTGTTCCTTTCTGGAAATATATTGCTTGTGAGACCACAGTTGGTGTTATTTTGTATTATGTTACGTCGTTGGATTATGTATGTGCTGTTAGAATATGTTTCTGGGGCACTCTGACAGGTGGATAAGCCTAGTTACAAGGGAAACTCTGGCGAAATGTTTGGAGATTTTGGGAGTTAGTCAAATTTGGGGCTGCTCGAAAGTGGTATGAAACAAACTGAGTTACATAAGATGCTAATGACAGATTTTTACCCTCATTCAAGGATGAATGATCCTAAGTGGGGCAAAATGTAACACCCCAGAAACTTTCGAAGTACTTAAGTGTAAAGTCCGGTAAAATATGCAAAGAAAATAATATTTCATGTTGCCGGACTAGGCTTACGTGTTTGAGGATTGTAGAACAATGCATGGGAAAGTAAAGGAAATTTTTTGTCGGAAATGTGCATTTATGCGGTCCATTATGCGACCGCATAATCACTCTACGGGCCGCATAATGGCCGCAGAAGTGAGCAGGTATGGGCTATTCTGGAAGCAGCTATGCGGTCAACAATGCGATCGCATAACTGTTATGGGGTGCATTATGCAATCGCATAACAGTTATGCGGACCGCATAGTGACCGCATACACAGACAGCTTTTTTGATCATTTTATCAGCAATTATGCGACCGATATGCGGTCGCATATGCGACCGTAGAACTGTTCCGGAGCTCCATTTTAGGTTTTTAAAACCCGGCCCTATTTCGTTAAATACACTCTTTGGGCCATTTTTGAGCCATAATCTCATATTTTAGAGTGAGAGAGAGTGCCCTAGAGTGAAAAGGTGTTCTTCAATAATTTTCTTCAATTCTTGCTCAAGTTTTGGAAGATTTAGAAGGGAAGCTCACTAGGTCTTCATCCTAGAGGTAAGATTCTATACCTTAAACCCTAATTTTGAAATCATCTGAAAATGGGTAATTAGCAAGATAATTTTTGGGCATGAGAGTTGATTATTTTATATGCATGTGATATCAAAGGGTGTAGGAAGATTGTTGAGCTAAAAATTGTAAATATTGGGTTGTTGGATGATGGAATCCTTCATAAAAAGGACATTGAAACCTTATGCACACCTAGTGTTTGATAAAATGCTCAAGTGAGCTAGAACCATGATCATCTTCCAAATTTTGATTCGATTTGTTATATTTCTACAATAGATTGAAGTTGCTAAGAATTCCGGAATGTTTTAGAGTTTAAGGAAGCTCAAGTGATGGCTAAACACTTCTCTTAGAATTGAATCCCACGATATTCATGTAAATTATGTAAGTCCCGAGTGATTCATTATGAAATTGGCTATTCCGAGTAAAATTTGGTTGAAAGATATATGTTCAAAAAGCATCCCAAATGCTCTATTCATGTTATGTTACCAATTGAGGATGTGTTAAAATATGGGTTGTGCATTAATAATGTTTCGACTTTAAGTCAAGTTCAAATGAATGCTATTATGCCAAATTTTGTGAAGTATCTCTATGTGCGTTAGACTCTAAATTGCTCACATGTGTACTACACACTTTGATTTAAATTGTGTTTATTATTAGCATGAAATACTAAATATGGTCACCGTGCCAAGAATGATCTTTTAATTATGGCCACTAGTGTCAATGAAATGAAAAAATGTGAAAGTATTATGAAATGCGATGATTGATATAAAAAAGTTGATGTCTCAAATAAGATGGCCTAGCTGATCGGGTCGTGATCAGACACCATGCCGCACACATGGTGGTGATTGTGTTGGAAATTGGTAATGATAGTAATTGTGGTTGATGTCTCTAATGAGATGGCCTAGCCGATCGGGTCGTGATCGGACTCCGTGTTAAAAATGGTGGCATTGATATTGAGTGTAACTGTGGTTGATGTCCCTAATGGATGGCCTAGCCTATCGGGTCGTGATCTGACTCCGTGCTTAAAGTACGATGGCATTGGTATTGTGAATACTGGCATTGCGGACAATGGTATATCGATACTAAAAATCTCCCAATGTGAGATATGGAAATTAATTTGAACATTGTCTTGATCCTAAATTGAGGTTTGATGTTGATTAAAGCTTTCATTGATATTATGATAATCTTGTTTGTATTAATTGTCATTCTATTGAGAGGGTGTTTAGTTATACATACTAGTACTATTTGACAGTACTAACGTCCCTTTTGCCGGGGGCGCTGCATCTTTCAATGGATGCAGGTGGTTCCACAGCAGGAGATATTGATCAGCGATAGCAGTGCACCTTCTTTCCAGCTGATTTGGTGAGCCCCAATTTATTCCGGGGTCATGAATCTTTTGTACTTGTATATCCTGTTTGAGGTATAGCCGGGGCCTTGTTGCCGGTATTATCATTGTACTCTTCTTTATCTATAGAGGCTCCTAGACATAGTGTGGGTTATGTATTGGTGTTGGGAAAAGACAAACTATGTTATGTTGTGGTTGTATTACTTGTCCATTTGAGACTTTAAAAATGATGAAACTATTGGTAAGAAATTGGTAATTGCATACATGACCACTTTATTATTTAATTAAGGAAAACATATATTCTCTTTATTCATGAATGAGTTTGGGTAGAAGGAATCTAATAGGCTTGCTCGGTCGGGTTCACTCGGTTGAGCGCCGGTCGCGCTCCTCGGTTTTTGGGGCGTGACAGTAAGTTAGGTCCTTTTGAGAGATTTAACCTCCAAGATGGGTTTCTCTTTAAGGAAAATAAGTTGTGTATCCCTAATTGCTCTTTACGTGAAGTATTTGTAAGGGAAGCACATTGTGGAGGGCTTATGGGTCACTTTGGAGTCCCAAAGACACTAGACTTACTTGTTGAAAATTTATTGTGGCCTGGAATGAGAAAAGATGTTGAAAGAATGTGTGCACAATGTTTGGAATATAAACAAGCTAAATCTAAAGTGTTACCACATGGTCTTTACATGCCATTACCTGTTCCTACTTCACCTTGGATTGATATTTCTATGGATTTTGTGTTAGGTTTACCTAGAACAAGGTATGGTAAGGATAGTATATATGTTGTGGTAGATAGGATCTCCAAAATGGCTCGTTTTATTCCTTGTTTAAAGATTAATGATGCTTCACATGTTGCTGATCTTTTTGTAAAAGAAGTTTTCAAATTGCATGGTATACCTAGAACTATTGTTAGTGATAGGTATGCTATGTTTTTGAGCCACTTTTGGCGTGTATTTTGGGGGAAGTTAGGCATTAAATTATTGTTTTCTACTTCTTGTCACCCACAAGTTGATGGACAAACTGAAGTAGTTAATATAACCTTAGGAAACATGTTGAGGGCTGTTTTGGAAGGTAAATTAACTTCTTGGGAAGCTCACTTACCTATGATTGAATTTTCTTACAATAGAACAATCCATTCTTCTACAGGTATGTCTCTTTTTGAGGTTGTTTATGGTTTTAATCCCTTCACTCCCCTTGATTTATTACCATTACCTACTAATGATATTATTAATCTTGATGGTAGGACAAAGGTTGAGATGATAAAAAAAATTCATGAACAAACAAGGCATGCAATTGAGAAGAAAAATGAGCAAACTACCTTGAGAAAGAATAAGGGTCGAAAACAAGTTATTTTTAAACCTGGAGATTTAGTTTGGGTTCACTTTAGGAAGGAGAGATTTTCCTCCAAAAGGAAGTCAAAGTTACATCCTAGAGGAGATGGCCCATTTCAAGTCCTTGAAAGGATTGGAAACAATGCTTACAAGCTGGACCTTCCTAGTGATTTCCAAGTAAGTGCTACATTCAATGTTGCTGACTTGCCTTTGTTTGATGTAGGATCGAATTCGGAGACGAATTCTTTTCAAGAAGAGGGGAATGATAGCATCAAGGACAAGAATAGAGTTTTGGAAGCTCCATGGCCATTTACAAGATCTCAAGCAAAAGAGATGCAGACTAAGGTTGCTGGACTTCAATGGCAAATAAAGAGGCTTTTAATTGTAGAGGAAGATCTCAAGCCCAAAGTAGATGAATTATCCAACTTTTACCATTATTTGGTGATCCAAATTGAAGTCCAAGAGGAGGAAGATTGGGCTACCAAATCAGTCCTTGAAGTCCACCAAGTGGGCTCAAAATGAGCTTAAAAGAGGCCCAAAATAGGGTGTTTCAAAAGGAGCCCAATTAGAGTTCAAACCAATGGCCCAAACTAGTAATTTTAAGGTCCAAATCTGCCCCAAAGGGATTTGGCCGCCCCCCACCTAATTGTAATGACTTTTCTTACTCCTTAGTAACCACCATACCTAATTGTAATGACTTTTTATGCCTTAGCAGCCACCCTACCTAATTTTAAGGACTTTTTATGCCTTAGTACTCTTATAAATAAGGAGTTCTTCTCATTCATTGAGACACTTTATTATTGATTAAGTATATCATACTTTGAGAGTTCTTTTGAATATTTGTTATTAGTGCTTTGAGATTTATCTTTCAACCTTTACTAGTTCATAGTTCAAGATAGTAAGATTACTTCTCTATTGTGATATCTTTGATTCCTTTATGGTATTCTTAGAAGGCGATTAATACTAGTTATTAATTGTTATCTCAAGTTACTCGTAAAGCGGTCAAGATCTGAATCTATTATTTTGATTTGCTTTTAAGTAAAGGCGTTTGATTTCTTCAATAAATCAAGACGTTGTTGCTTTGATCTTGTCAAGGCTATAGAACTTGCATTCTTGGAAGTTCTTGGAATTCTTTCCTTGAATTTTCCCATATCCTTTATTTTCTGCCCTTTAGTTCTAGTTGTTCAATTCCTTATTGGTATTGCTTCCGCATTTACTTTTCAAATTTATACTCTAGTTTTGATTCCCGACGTAGTCGTTATCATATCCTAAGGGTTATTCCCTCACAATAAGATTAGGGAAGATACTTACCTCATCTAGGCCAGCCTTCAATCCTAAATTGTGTAAAATCTTGTTCTAGCCCTCCAATTATGCAAATCGAAGCCATTCATCAATCAAAAGTCAAATAATGCTATAGGAAGATCCCAATCCAAAAAGTCAACAAAGGTTAACCCCGACCAGTGTACTCGTAATTCAAAACTAATATCAAATCTTGATGACCCATAACCTGCTGAGTTCAAATATATACTTAATTTATAAATCTGGGTCCAAATCCGTGGTCAAATCACTACTAAAAATCAGGTTTTAGCGACGGACAAATTCTGTAGCTAAACAGAAAAATCCGTCGCTAATCTCATATAGCGACGGATTAGCAACAGATTATCAAAAAATTCTGCTAGCTACGAGCATTTTAGCGACAGATTAGCGACGATATTCGTAGTTAATTCCAGTTTTTTTTATAGTAAATCCTCAAAATATACTCTCTTAAAGTGTGGACAAAATCCAAAGTTTTCTTTAAAATTTCATGTTCTTAGTGTATAAGTCCATGGAAAATTAAGATATATAATCAAGTCCAAATAGAAATTACTTACCCACAAAGTGGTACTGAAAATCTCCTCAAAAATTTCATCTTCCTGATCTCCAAAACTTTGTGAGAAAAAGTGACTAAATTCCGAAACAAGTAAAAGAATGCAGTAGTGTCCCAACTCAAATCAGATGCTAGATAATTCTAAACTCACCTTTGATAATTTCCTTGCGAGATTTCATCCAAGATATCCTTTTGAAACACTCAATTCGGTCTTTAAATGAGAGAGATATGATATTTTGAAGATTTAAAGGAAGTCTTAAATTTATGAACGAACTTAGGGATATAAGTGGTATTTTCGAAATTGTCACACTAGATTATTCAGCAGTTGCAAATCTTAGTTTTAGCACCTGAAATTTATCTGGAACCTCCCGAACACAAACCATATATGCATTTCAATCATAAAATACGCAACGAACTTGCTCGCGCACTCAAAACACCGAAAAAGGGTAGTTTTGACTCGGTGTTGACCGTGGTTAACTCTAAATCCTTAACTTAACTAGTCTCTCAGCCAGTGACCCAAAACATACTAGAGCCCTTCGAGACCCCGTCCAATCATATCAACAAGTACAAATACATTATCCAAACTTATCCAAACGCTCGAAGCACCACATATAACATCAAAATCAAGAATGAAAGATCAAATCATTCCCTTAAGTTTAAAACATTCTAAACTTTGCTAAATGCACCTGAATCACACTTCGATATTTTGAATCACAACCAAACTTTTCACACAAGATTCAATCAACTAAGTGAGCCAATCTAAGGTCTCAAAACCAAAATAAGAGTCAGCTTACACCGCAGTCACCTCCCGGTCAAACCTATGAACTCTTAAATTCTTCAAATTGCCAACTTCTGTCAAATAGAGCCAAAGCCTTCTAGGAATATCTATTTCCTACTCTATTATATAAGATCTTCTTCTCCTCACTTTAATGAGCAACGTTTTCAAACTAATAATTGCTGCCACCCTCATCTCAAGCCCAACAAGTTTCACAAGTTCAATGTCTTGATCTTCCTCGCGCTGTACGATCCGAGGCACTAAAATTGTAGCCCTTCCAACCACAACCTCTCCAGTAGAAGTTCCTGGATCGTCATAGTAGATTTTAACCTCACCAGTTCTTGGATTTTTGTAGTAACTTTGACGAACCACCATCAATTTCAATTTCTGACCAATTGGTAAGTTACTGAAAGATATCTCAAGAACCTCATTCCATGCTGGCACTGGCGTTCCCCTTCTTCTGGTTGTGGTGAATTCGCTCCCACTCTCGTCGCTCACTATCACGCGATAAGTCCCGTAAATGCCGTCCGAATAATATGGGAAAGTGCTATTGTGTAGATAAATATTTGAAGTTTTTCTGATAAATAGCTTCATCACATACTCTTCTTCCCAGTTATTGTTGTTGTCATAATAGTAAAAGTTATTGCTGTATTTTCTACGTAAAGTGGTTGTATCATCGTGATCGGGTGTTCTCGGACGGTAGAACCTTCTTCCTGAAAAATTCATCATGCATGAAAGAATTACTATAATTAATGGAGAGAGGAGAAAGAAAGAGACGGAGGAGGAGAGAGACTTCTTTAGGTATTTGGTTGTATATATAATTAATTTACGTATGTTCTAAGAGAATATTCAGAAGAAAGGTAAACACTTTTAAATAGGAAAGGTTTTATAGTTGGACTAATAATCAAATTATTAAGGTAAGTGTGTCTCTTTAAAATTAGTACTTTGTGGTAGCTTCAAGTACTATGTAACTGATCACACCCCTAAAAATTCGACTACGTAGTCAAAACCAGGTCGCATGGTTTCTCTATTTTATTTGTAATTGAACTCCTTAAAATCAGGAATTATAGGCTTCTCACTCTATCAACTTGGCGGGAGCAAGAGCATATTCCTTTCCTAAACATAGGATTTATTAAGTTATATATATTGATAGTGTAATTAATTTCTTATACCATTAATGTAATTTAATAATTATAATAGGTTACTTATCATATATTCTAGGTAGCAAATTAATGCTATTAAAAAGAATTATCTCTAATTACATTTAAGTGATTTAGTTGTACAAATATTTTTAGTACATAAAAGTTAAATTCATGAGATATTACCGTACTCTTTTTGTTTCATCATTTTGTATGCGGTTGTTCGACATTTATAGAGGAAATTTTATACTTGGAAAATCAAATTATAAGGTAAGTTTGTCTCTTTAATATCAGTACTTTAAGTAGTAGGTAACTGATCAGTCCTGAGACCGGGATTTCAAGATGATGAGTGTACTATTTTAAAGAAGTGAATTCAGAATTTATATTTGACGGGCTAAACTTTAGGTTTTTAGCATGAACCTATTACACTTTTTAAAATATAGGTCCAAAATTATTTTCTTTTTAATTTTTAGTGATTTTCACACACAAAATTCGTGTTGAAAACAAGACCGTTCGGTGTGGGATTTGAACCACCAATTTTACTTGTAGAGATTCACCCAATAATTATTGTACCATAGGAATTTTTAAGCTTGGTGCAAACATATATATCTAAGTAAATTTAAAGAGTTATAATATTGTTATACATGATTTAGAAAGAGGAGCATGAGTTCATGTGAACCCATATCTCTTAAGCTAGATACGCCCATGTGATCGTTCGCCCATAAATTCTACTACTACATGGTCAAATAGCGATCTGACCATGTGCGAAAGCCCGCAAGGTTTTTCTAGTTTATTTTTAATTGAACCCTTTAAACTAAAAAAACAATAGATTCGAGAGCCGAAAATATGCTTCGCGCTGTCAAAAAAATGCTTCGCTGAATAACCCGTATATATAGACAGCTCATGCTTGCTCCACATTAATTCATTCTATCAAATTGACAAGCCATTTTTTACCTTTTATTTGATGACCTTTTTTTCTAGCTTGAGTATATTCTGATTGGCACGAACACAATTTCTACCAAGTTATTGACAGTAAAAATTATTGTAATAAGTTCGTTGCTCACTGAAAAAGAAATTTTCTTGAGTGAAAATAACCTCCCTAATGAGGTGAGAGGAATTATTAAAATGGACAGAATGCAAGTCTCTATCCTATGTAGCAGTTCACCTCTTTCGAATGTGCGAGCACATTGTAGTTTTAAGAGATTAGGTGTTACGACCCAAAAATTCCATGGCGCCTAACTTATTTGTTAGGCAAACCAACACCCAATAATAATATAGAAACTAGATTTATTAAATTATTAACAGAGTGATGATAAAACATAAAAGCAAAAATAGTCTCAAAACCAACATATAGATACAAATATTTGAGACATGGTCTAAACATGACCGCAATTGTCTAGCAAAGTCCAAAATTCGGTGTCACAACTGTCACGAACATCTAATAAAAGAGTAGACTATATCTGTCACGCCCCAAACTCAGGGAGCGTGACCGGCGCTCAACCGAGAGAACCCGGCCGAGTAAACCTATTAGACTTACTTCTACCCAAACTCATCCATGAATAAAGGAGAGATGTACTCCATTAATCAATCACTGAAAAGATTTTATTAACAACTTCCTTTTCATTCCCATTAGTAGCTTCATTCATAATTTTCAAAACATTACGAGTTTATAGAATTAATGAAAAATATAATTTCCAAGTACCAATATTTCTAGTTCAATTTCCAACATCAATCATAACCCACAACCTGTCTACGGAGCCTCTAAGTACAATAGAAGAGTAATATAGAAATACCGACAACAAGGCCCCGGCTATACCTCAAAACACTGTACATGAGAAACAAAAAATACATGACCCCGAAATGAAGTGGGGCTCACCAAATTAGCTTAAAAGAGTGCACTGCTATCACCGATCAATGCCGCCTGCTGAAGAACCACCTCCATCCATTAAAGATGCAGCGCCCCCGGCAAAAGGGACATTAGTACTGTCGAATAGCACTAGTATGTATAGCTAAAAATCCTCTTTCAAAATAGAATGCCCATATAAGAAAAGGCAACATATAGAAACAGCAAGTCACAATCAACAATATCCAAACGTCTATTTAAAACATAATAATTTTCAAAATACGAACTTCATATATAATTTTGGTTGAGAGATCATTAGCACCGATATACCACCGTCTTTGTTAGCACGGAGTCCGATCACGCCCGATCGGCTAGGCCATCTCCCCACGAACAATGTGGTTTGACATGTGATGCGAAAGAAGGTTGTTACCAAGAGTAGTACCACCATATACGCAATATGGCGTCTGATCTCCACCCGATCAGCTAGGCCACCTTCCCACATATGCCGTGTGGGTTAACTTTTCCAATCCGCAAAGGTTCTAGTTTTATCCCAATTAAGGGGAATAATATCACAAATTCCAAAAATTCTAATTTCATCCAAAATAAGAGGAATAATCTCAATCCACCCCTACACCGGCACGTGTACTTTCAGGTGTGGGCCTTATGACCCACCCTTCCTCGGTATTGCTAATGATGCTCCCAAAAATAGTTTTAATTTGATTTGCAAACAGAAATATCATAAACACAATTGTACTCGCCTCAACATCTTTCACATTGTATGAATTCTCATTAGTAATTCCAGTCATTCACAACGATAATATTTCCTTGGCTCATTAGGCCATTCACAAGATTCTTTATTCCTGGCACGATGGCCGTATTTCATATTCCACACTTTCACCTCTTTCAAGTTCAAAGATCACCATCAAGTATCAATATATAGGATATTTCAGAAATCATATAATTCAAATCCATTTGAAATGGAAACTTCAAACACAAATGGTTTCTTCCCAAAGAATGAGGCATACCAACCAACAATGGAAACATACATGAAAAATCATAAACAGTCAATACACAATTTACTCTTGTAATACTCTTCCCCACAAATGACAATGTACAATTTTAACATATGAGTATATAGAACTCGAATCACACTGGATATATTTATAAATCAAAGCATTAGTTAAAGCAGCCACTAATGGGCATGAATTTAGTACAAAAGCTTTTAGATAATTCTATCTTCGAAGTCATTTTTAAACAACTGAGTCTAGGCTCATTTCACATTCTTTATCGCATCTTCTCAAATCATTTGCACTACTAGACACAATCATAACTTAAATTCTTGGCACGTGCCACACTCTATATCCCCAATTAACTTATTTCACTTCCAACCATCTTTATAGATTATCAACAATAAAACATTTTCAAATCAAGACTTTAGGTACACATAAGAGCAATTAAGAGTCTTAAGAATATTGAGATTTTCTCACACAATTTGGCATACTATCTTTCATTGAAACACTACTCAAAGCCATAACCTTTTAATACGTAACCCATACTTTGAAACTTATGGAAACATTATGGAATTCAATTCCAAGAGAGAAAGATTAGCCAACATACCTCAATCGAGCTTCCTTAACTCTAGAATGATCCGGAATTCTTAGCAATCCCGATCTATTTTGAGACATAACAAAATTGAACCATAATTAGGAAGATATTCATGGTCTCAGCTCATTTGAGCATTTTATCAGACACTATGTGTGAAAATTTAACCACAAGGTTCTCCTACAAGATTTCCTTCACTCCACAACCCAATCCTTGCTTATTTCAGTTCAACAATCTTTCCACAATTCTTATTGGTACATATATGTATAAATAATAATCTCATACCCATGAATCATACTCCTAATCAACCATCTTCTACCCAAATTCGAAATTGAAAACTAGAGTATGGAACCTTACCTCTTAGATGAAGAACTTGTGGGTTTTCCTTGTTAATCTCCCAAGATTTGAGCAAGACTTGATGAATAATTAGCCTAGGATTTTCCTCTCTCTAAAACACTCTCCCTTCTCTCTAAAACATCAGATTTTTGCTCAAAAATGACCCAAAGCGTGTATTTAACGAAGTAGGGTCGAGTTTTAAAAATAAAAAATGGAGCTCCGGAACAGGTTCTGCGGTCGCATATGCGACCGCATATCGGTCTCATAATTACAGACCAAAACGATTAAAAAGTTTTCCGTGTATGCGGTCACTATGCGGTCTGCATAAAATGTTATGCGATCGCATAATGCACCGCATAATAGTTATACGGTCGCATAGCCGACCGCATAATTGCCCCCAGACTGGCCCTTCTCCTGCCCATTTCTGCGGCCATTATGCGGCCCGCAGAATGATTATGCGATCTCATAATGGACCGCATAAATGGGCTTTTCTGCCAAATATTTTTCTTTACTTTCCGGTGCATTGTTCAACCCAAAAAGTCCAAACCACGGCTCGCAAGCTCGCCGCGAAGATTTTATACCATCCTCAAACATGTAAGCCTACTCCAGCACCACGAAACCTTGAATTCACCTGCGAAATTTACGTGGCTTTACACTGAAATACTTCAAAAATTTTTGGGGTGTTACATTATCTAACAATATAGCATTATCTGGCTGAAAGAAACAAAGACATAAATAGGTAATCAAGAAATGGGGACTCCATGTGCTGCGGATTAAACAAGTAGACAGCTCTCCACGAAGTCTTCAAGTGCAAGTCACTAAGCAGCTGAACAGGTATGACTGGTACGTACTGGCCTCGGAATCTGCACAAATGTGAAGAAGTGTAGTATGACTAATAAACTACAGTACTTAGTAAGTATCATGTCTAGCCTCGAACAAGTAGTGATGAAGGGTCAACACTGACACTCACTAGCAGTACAATAAGCAAGTGAAAGCATTGAAGAGAATAGTAAACAAGACATGATACCATCAAATGGATTCAAAGGTTAAAGCACAGTATTAACTGATATCTAGGCGTGCTTTTCAGGCAAAAGAACCACAATACAAAGTCACATATCTCAATTACTTACAAAATCAGGATAAAACTGAATGATATATATAAATGAGGGCTACGACATGAATCTAGAATGTATATGCATACTTATGATCTAACTCAACACCTCACATTACCAACTATAAATCGGACACTGACCAAGTGTCTAAGCTAACATCAATTTGGGTGCCTGTGCTCACAGGGCCCAAAGTAACATGGGTAATCACCTGACTCCGGAGGCATAGATCCATATTAAAGTGTTGGTGTGGTGTGCAACCCCATCCAGTAGTAGTAATGAAGTCCATAATCAATATCTGCTCATAATATCCTTTGTGCCAAATTCTCAATTTTCCTTAATATCCAACTCCCTACTCATGTATATGCGTATGAGATAATGTAATAAAGGCGCACCGTGACATAATAATAAAATACAGATGAACATTAACATGAATAAGAGATAGATATTGTCACGCCCCAAAACCGAGGAGCGCGACCGGTGCTCAACCGAGTGAACCCGACTGAGCAAGCCTGTTAGATTTCATTCTACCCAAATTCATTCGTGAATAAAGAGGAGATGTACTCCGTTAATCAAGTAGTGAGGAGATTTCATTAACCGCTTCCATTTCATTCCCATTAACAGCATCATTCAATATTTTCAAAATAGTACGAGTTTATAGATTTAATGAAAAACATGTTGCCAAATACCAACAGTTCTAATCCAATTCCTAACATCAAATACCACCCACAACCTGTCTACGGAGCCTCTAAGTACAACTGAAGAGTAATATGGAAATGCCGCAACAAGGACCCGGCTATACCTCAACCACAAAGTACATGAGAAACAAAAGATACATGACCCCCGAAATGAAGTGGGGCTCACCAAATCAGCTGAAAGGAGTGTACTGCTATCACTTATCAATACCACCTGCTGCAAAACCACTTGCATCCATTAAAGATGCAGCGCCTCCGGCAAAAGGGACGTTAGTACTGTCGAATAGCACCAGTATGTATAGCTAAAAATTCTCTTTCAAAATAGAATGCCCATATGATCTATACGTGGAACACATAATATAATGTAATTGAAACAACCTGTACAAACAAGGACAACAAAAAGGGGCACCTATTGTCTACATTAATAATGTGTCTCATTAGACCGTCCTTAGTGTTCACATATCATATTATACACTTATGCGTTTCATAGACCGTCCATAGTGTTTATTCATACCGTACATCTATACTTCTTATACAGAATGCACCTATGCATTTCATAGACCGTCCATAGGATTTCATGTAACACCCCAGAAAATTTTGAAGAACTTAAGTGCAAAGCTCGATAAAATTTGCAAAGAAAATAATGTTTCATGGTGTCGTACTAGGCTTATGTGCTTAAGAAAAATGTTTGGAAGAAAAGCGCATTTCTACGGTCCATTATGCGACCGTAGAATCACTCTGCGGACCGCATAATGGCCGCAGAGTGAGACAGTTAATTAGGTCAGTTGGAAACAATTTTGCGGTCGACTATGCGACCGCATAAATGTTATGCGGTGCATTATGCGATCGCATAACAGTTATGCGGATCGCATAGTGACCGCATACACAGACAGCTTTTTTGATCATTTTATCAGCAATTATGCGACTGATATGCGGTCTGCATCTCCATTATGCGGTCGATATGCGATCGCAGAACTGTTCCGGAGCTCCATTTTTGGGTTCTTAAAACCTGACCTTATTTCGTTAAATACACTCTTTGGCCCATTTTTGAGCCATAAACTGATATTTTAGAGTGAGAGAGAGTGCCCTAGAGTGAGAAGGTGTTCTTTAATAATTTTCTTCAATTCTTGCTCAAGTTTTGGAAGATTTAGAAGGGAAGCTCACTAGGTCTTCATCCTAGAGGTAAGATTCTACAACCTAAACCCTAATTTCGAAATCTTCTGAAAATGGGTAACTAGCAAGGTAATTTTTGGGCATGAGAGTTGTTTATTTTACATGCATGTGTTATCAAAGTGTGTAGGAAGATTGTTGAGCTAAAAATGGTAAAGCTTGGGTTGTGGGATGATGGAATCCTTCATAAAAAGGACATTGAAACCTTATGCACATCTAGTGTTTGATAAAATGCTCAAGTGAGCTAGAACCATGATCATCTTCCAAATTTTGATTCAATTTGTTATATTTCTACAATAAATTGAAGTTGCTAAGAATTCCGGAACGTTTTAGAGTTTAAGGAAGCTCAAGTGAGGTATGTTGGCTAAACTCTTCTCTTAGAATTGGGTTGAAAGATATTCAACAAGCATCCCAAATGCTATATTCATGTTATGTTACCAATTGAGGATGTGTTAAAATATGGGTTGTGCATTAATAATGTTTCGACTTTATGTCAAGTTCAAATGAAGGCTATTATGCCAAATTTTGTGAAATATCTCTATGTGCCCTAAACTCTAAATTGCTCACATGTGTATTACACACCTTGATTTGAATTGTATTTGTTGTTGATAATGTTAATGATATTTGAAATTGATAAGGTGAGCATGAAATAGTGAATATGGCCAACGTGCCAAGAATGATCTTATAATTATGGCCATTAGTGCCAACGAAATGAAAAGATGTGAAAGTAATATGAAATGCGATGATTGATATAAAAAGGATGATGTCTCAAATAAGATGGCCTAGACGATCGGGTCGTGATCAGACATCATGCCGCACACATGGTGGTGATTGTGCTGGAAATTGTAATTGAAATGGTAATTGTGGTTGATGTCCCTAATGAGATGGCCTAGACGATCGGGTCGTGATCGGACTCCGTGCTAAAGACGGTGGTATTGATATTGAGAGAAATTGTGGTTGATGTCTCTAATTAGATGGCCTAGCCGATCGGGTCGTGACCGGACCCGTGCTATGAGTACGGTGGTGCTGGTTTTGTGAATAATGGTAGTGTGGACAATGGTATACCGATACTAAAAATCTCCTAATGTGAGATATGGGAATTAATTTGAACACTGTCTTGATCCTAAATTGAGGTTTGATGTTAATAAAGGCTTTCATTGATATTATGATAATCTTGTTTGTATTGTTTGTCATTCTATTGAGAGACTGTTTGGTTATACATACTAGTGATATTTGACGGTACTAACGTCCCTTTTGCCGGGGGCGCTGCATCTTTAAATGGATGAAGGTGGTTCCACAGCAGGAGATATTGATCAGTGATAGCAGTACACCTTCTTCCCAGCTAACTTGGTGAGCCCCACTTCATTTTGGGGTCATGTATCTTTTGTACATTGTGTATTCGGTTTGAGGTATAGCCGGGGCCTTGTTGCCGGTATTATCATTGTACTCTTCTTTATCTATAGAGGCTCTGTAGACATAGCATGGGTTGTGTATTGGTGTTGGGGAAAGACAAACTATTTTATGTTGTGGTTGTATTACTTGTCCATTTGAGACTTTAAAAATGATAAAACTATTGGAAATGAATTGGTATTGTGGACATGAATACATTTTCATTTAATTAATGATAATATGCATTATCTCTATTCGTGGATGAGTTTGGGTAGAATGAAATCTAATAGGCTTGCTCAGTCGGGTTCACTCGGTTGAGCGCCGGTCGCGCTCTTCGATTTTGGGGCGTGACATTTCATATCACAATGGATTTCATAACACAATGTACCTATGCGTTCATAGACCGTCCACAGGATTTCATATCACAATGTACTTATGCGTTCATAGACCGTCCACAGGATTTCATGACACAATATACCTATATGTTTCATATCACAATGTACCTATGCGTTCATAGACCGTCCACAGGATTTCATAATTGTAACGATCCGACCGGTCATTTTAAGTATTTATGCTCCTTTCAACTATTTGAAGTATTGAATAGCTTCCTACGAGGTATTATGACTTGTGTAAATTATCGGTTTGGTTTTAAGGTACTTCGGAGTTAGCTTGGAAGAATGAATTTCATTTTGGAAGCTTAAGTTGAAATAGTTGACCGGATGTCGACTTATGTGTAAACGACATTGGAATGGAGTTTTGATAATTCTGATAGCTCCGTATGGTGACTTTGGACTTAGGAGCGTGTCCGGAAAAGTTTTTGGAGGTACGTAGTGGAATTTGACTTGAAATGCCGAAAGTTGAATTTTTGGAAAGTTTGACCGGGGCATTGACTTTTTGATATCGGGGTCGGAATTCAATTCCGTAAATTGGAATAGGTCCGTTATGTCATTTATGACTTGTGTGCAAAATTTGAGGTCAATCGGTCTTGATTCGATAGGTTTCGGCATCGAATATAGAAGTTGGATATTTCGTAAGACTAAAGTTTCAAGGGAGTTCGCGCAAGACCCAACATTGGACGAGAATATCTACATATATATATAGGGAGTTATGTGATGATATACCTATCAAATGAAAGATCTTCAAGTCTATTTTCCAACGCTTCAAACCGTTCGTCATTCGAACATTCCTACAACAAGTTATGATCAAATACCCAAAGGCTGTCTTGTAGCTCGCTACAGAGCTCGCAAGGCCGGTGTAATACCAGGCTTTAGCCTGGCGAGGCCATGCAAAAGCCAGGCTTAACCAGGCTTTTGCCTAGCGAGGCCAGCCGGCCTATCGCGCGCTAAGACCAGGCTTTAGCCTGGCGATGCCAGGTCTGTAGCCTGGTCCGAAATGTTTGGAGTATCCATTCTTCTATTGTTATAACTCGACCCAACTTTGATAAATAAGCCTTGAAGCTCATTTTGAAGCAAAAATCTGATATTTTTAGAGAGAAGGGAGAGTGTTCTAGAGAGAGGAAGAAGCTTAAGAACTTTGTTCATCAAGATCTTGTTCAAGCTTTGAAATCCAGCAAGGAAATATCACAAGATCTTCACCCAAGAGGTAAGGTTCTAACCCCTAGTCTTCAATTTCGAGTTTGGCTAAAGATGGGTGATTAAGAGTCTGATTCTTGGGTGTAATAGTATCATTTATACATATCAATAAGGATTATAGAAAGATTGTTGAGTCCAAATGGGTATAGATTGGGTTGAAAATGGTAGAAATCTTCAAATACTTTAATTGAAGGTTTGAGGGTCGAGTTGATGTCGGAATTTGGTAAGATTTGTATGGTTGGACTCGTAGTTGGATGGGCGTTCATATTTTGTAACTTTTGTCGGGTTCCGAGAAGTGGGACTCACGGGCGATGTTTGAGTTAATTTCGGATTTTATTGGAAAAATTAGTATTTCCTTATGGAATTAATTACAATAATTGGTATTGATTGAATCGAATTATTTATGACCAGATTCGAGGTGTTGGAGACCAATTCACGAGGAAAGGAAATTTCGGAATAAGAATTTTACGGGTTGAGGTAAGTAATAGTTTTAAATCTGGTCCTGAGGGTATGAAACCCCGGATTTTGGTATCATGTGATTATTTTTGGAGGTGACGCATATGCTAGGTGACAGGCGTGTGGGCGTGCACCGAGGGGATTGTGACTTGGTCTGTCCCGTAGCAACTATAAAGTTGAATATTTTATGGAAATTATATGATACTTACATGTTTTAGAAAGAATTTTTGTAAATTGAGCTGAATGCCATGTTTGGGCCTTGCGCCAGTGTTGTTTGGACCCTTAGGGTTTTTTTCTTACTATCTTCTCATTGTTTTCAATTGAAAATCTATACTCAGTCATGTTTATACTTGTTTACCGCATATCTCAGTTTTTGTGACTCTAATTTTGATGCATATAAATGTTTTAGGCCGAAAGCCATGTTTTACTAAAATGCCCGAGAAGCTTGAGTGGTTTATGACTGAGTGAGGCCGAGGGCCTGACTGTGAGGATGTTTTTGGGATCGGGCTGCACGCCGCAGCACGCAATGTTGGCTTTATATATATTATATTATTGCACGTAAGTTGGCCGTGCAGATCTATATATTATACTATTGTACGTGAGTTGGCCGTGAGGATTCAGATGTTATTATAGCACGTGAGTTGGCCGTGCGGAGCCAGATATTATTATTTTATGTGAGTTGGCCGTGCGGATCCTTATATTATTATTGCACGTGAGTTGGTCGTGCAGTACGTGAGTTGGCCGTGCGGATCCAGATATTATTATTGCACGTGAGTTGGCCGTGCGGATCCAGATATTATTATTGCACGTGAGTTGGCCGTGCGGATCCTTATATTATTATTGCATGTGAGTTGGCCGTGCAGTACGTGAGTTGGCCGTGCGGATCCAGATATTATTATTGCACGTGAGTTGGCCGTGCGGATCCAGATATTATTATTGCACGTGAGTTGGCCGTGCAGATCCTTATATTATTATTGCACGTGAGTTAGCCGTGCGGATCCAGATATTTATATTATGGCACGTGAGTTGTCCGTGCAGCACGTGAGTTCTCCGTGCTTATAGCGCTTGGGCTGTAGGAGCCCCTCATGAGTCTGTACACCCCCAGTGAGCGCGGGTACCCATTGAGTGAGGGTTGGGAGCCCAGGGAGTGATGGGGGCTGGGAGCCTAGTGAGTGATTGTTGTTCTGAGAGGTTGTACTTAAATTCCATTATTTGTTGTATTTAGTTGCTATCTGTCATTGTTGTGAAATCTCTGAAAGATTGTTGATATACGCATTACATGAACAGGAACTGTATAAAAATTGATTTGACATTAAACTACCAGATTTGATAGCATGTCTATTCTTTGCTGGGATTACTGGAAATGAACCATAACTGTGTAGCTCGTTACTATCCTCAGTACCTTATTTATTATTGTTACTTGCTGAGTTGGTTGTACTCTTACTACACCCTGTTCTTCGTGTGCAGATCCAGGTGTTCCCGGACATAGCGGGTGTTGATTCTTTCGTATAGCTGATTTTTCGGAGATTCAGAGGTAGCTGTCGTGTTTCGCAGACCTTGTCTCTCCTTCCCTATCTCTGTATTACTATAATTTTTGGTCTTAGACTATTGTAGACAGTACTTTCCCAGATTTGTATTCATATTAGATGCTCATGTACTCAGTGACACCAGGTTTTGGGGAGTGTTCATATTTGTATTTGCGAGATTTTGTATTGTATTTAAATATTATATTCTCAAACCTAAAAGAAATTGTGGTTTAGTGACATTAACGGCTTGCCTAGTATCGAGATAGGCGCCATCACGACGGGTGAGATTTTGGGTCATGACAAGTTGGTATCAGAGCTCTAGGCTACATAGCTCTCACGAGTCATGAGCAGGTTTAGTAGAGTCTTGCGGATCGGTACGGAGACGTTTGTACTTATCTTTGAGAGGCTGCATAACCCTTAGGAAAATTTCACTTTCTTTTATTCTATCGTGCGGAATTGATTTATCTTGAAACATAACTCTTTAAATTCCTTCCACGCATTTATATGCGCACATGAGCGCTCGGTATCAACTGTGGATCACGGCTTGTTTTTTCATGAACGAGGTTCGAAATGTGTATTCTGTGTTTTGGTGATGGGCCAGTTTGGAGGACTTGAGGCCAGGATTAGACCGCAGATTAGGCTCGGTAGTTTCAGTTATATGAACTTGTACAATTTGACTCATATGTCCGGTGGTAGTGTCCGCGAGATGTATTCAGATGGTTAAGGGATGTAAAAAATGGACTATTGGGTATTTTATTTCTGTCTCGATTTGACATAGAGTCTCGAGTTATAAATGTATTGAAGAATCTTTTATGTGGTGTAATTGTGGAACAAATTGAATTTTCATGTCTTGTTGATGAGTTCAAACTCATGAAGGTTAAGTGATTACGTAGGAGTTGTGGGAGTAAAAAGGGTATAGAAAGATGCCAGTTTGAGGCTAAACATGCGGGGTATCACCTGCGGAATAAACTACAGAGGTGTGATCTTTATAATGTTGTGTGGAGAATCTTCTTTTCTATGAGTAGGGCAGATGTGTTGGGATTTGAATTTGAATCTGGTTGAGAAAGTTGACTTGACTGTCACGAGAATAAATGCGAACTTAGCGGATACTTGAGGTAATTATGGTTTGTGTGTCTTGATCTTGAGAAGCATTTTCGTTGAACTGACTGTAGTATTATGACTGTAATAAAGTATGGGTATTGTGAGTTATGAAGTGTTTTAATCTATGGCTTTGAGCCAAGTAGGGGAGCCTTCTATTGACAATTCAGTTCATGGTTATGTGTCAAATATTTTTTGTTTTGGTCTGAAGTATACTTGGGAATCGGTGATGACTTGCAGAGGTGGAGTTCGAGAATGAGTCAAGTAAGGAAATTTCTAGATACGGGTTATATTACGCTTTATAAGTATATAAAAATCGTGGGATGAGTGAGTTGTTATTTGTGAATGATGTAGTGCGCACGGAGTATGAATCTGATAGGTGGTATTAAAGTAGAGTTACTCCTTTAAGTGTTGTTGTGCTAATGGGGAACGTGTCTTTTGGCCCATTTGGGCGGTGTAATGTGGATTTGAACAAAGGGGGTGACTCTCGAGAAAGTTCCAATGCATTCAAGATTAATATGTAACAATTGAGAATTTTTGGCGGATTTGTTTATGACTAAAATATGAGATTTAAGTTGGATGGTGTCGAGACTTGTGCAATTTTTTTATATCATTAGGGATTTTATATTTTGGTATCAGGAAGGTGAACGAAATGGACTTAGACTCAAATAAGGTATTTTCAGAGTGGGTGTTTTGGTTGTGGTATTTATAAGGGTAATTATGATGTGGAGAGACTCTACAGATGTTTTGGTGGCAATATTCTTGGGTTTTGGTGACCTGCGTGGTTTGGTCAAGTTAGAGGAATTTAGTTCTAATAGCTTACTTATGTGCAGATGGATTTCAAAGTGTTCTTGACGGTTTGAACCAGATATTCTCTATCGGTGTGGGAAGCATGTTGTATATTGTGATTTCCTCCTGGAAGGAAGCGAGAGAAGGGTTTCTAACTAACCGGGTATGTAATTTGCCGGTGACTCAGAGCTGATAATGAGATTCTTGTGCCTTTCACATGGTAGATGTGGTGTGTTGTGCGGGATTTAGATTCACACGCATAAGGTGGCAGTTCATTCGTGAAAGAAAGATCACGAATTTTGGACAGAATGGTCAGTTTTAGATATTTAGAGGAATGTTATAATTGACCAAGGATCCCTGAGAAGGGTGTGCATTTCAGAAGGCACGTTATGTTTTGACTTACGGATGTTCATCGATATTGCAGTACCCACATGGGTTATAGACTGCTAATATTCAAATTATTTCTATGTGGCACGAAAGAATTATGAAAGTATTCGTCATGGGAAGATCGTGAAAAGAAGACGTGTTAGTCATTCTAGTGCTGGAGTTGGGATCAGTTACGCTGATTCATGTGTTTGATGAATTTGGGGATTGGGAGTTCTCAGAAGTATATTATTTCAGGTTGCGGCCTGTTTGAGGTGAGTATTTTAATTTTTACTCAGTGGAGGAACTAGTTGCATTAATTAATTGTGATAGCTACACGCTATAAGTGTGCATATATATGGGGTTTGAGCCAATGTGCGGGCATCAGGGCAAGTACTCATACTCGAAAGAATGCTTAGGTTATGATATGCCTAGAGTTGACTGTTGAGCATAAAGTTATAACATTTCTCGTGTTTGTACCTTTGTTGAGAACTATCTGGGTTACATTTGAGGTTTAAAAGAGATTAATTCCCCTGAATAAATGGTAGTTACTATTTTTGCGTTAACATGCCAATTTGAAGTGTAACACCAGACTTTGCACATGCTTACGCTATGGTGCGTTATTTATACTAGTCCAGGAGCATGTGAATCTTATTTCATGTATCACATACATGTGTCCTTATTTGATTGCTCCTCTATGATATGCTTGGACTGGAGGCCTGTGACCATGCCTGGCGGATTACGTTACTGATACGATAGCACGTGAGTTTTCTGTGCGAGTGATGTTAATGTGAGCTCTAAAAGAGATGGTTACTGTTATTAAACTTGTGTGTATTGGTTGTACAATATATAATGAGATTATAGCATTACAATGGTGGTGGTTCCTGTTGAACTTACAATACGGTTCTCTACTTTGAGACATTTTCCATTTTTGGGTACAAAGTTGCGCAATTGTTGATTGAGTTGTATTGGTGTGGCATGTCAATCGGATAGTTGTGTTTAATAATATAAGGTCATTGGACCAAGAATGGATACTATCAGGTTGGATTCCGGTATATTGGGAGGAACATATTAAAGGTCGGCATAGAAAGTGATTTTATCTAGTACTATGGTTATGGCTGGATACAGCTTGTTCATACTTATACAGTGTGTAGATGTAAGATTCAGGTATTGAAAAGAATTTTGGATGTTAGAAATTTGGCTCCATGGTTTTTGGGCTAAGGGTAAATTAATGATTTTCAGTTATGTTGTATGGTCAGGCCTATATAGAATAGGGTGACGTGAGATCACCCCCGGGTACGTGCGTGGTAAGATGGAATAGTGATGTGGTGGCTTGGATACAACTCTTGGCACGTTCGAGGACGAACGTATGTTTAAGTGGGGGAGATTATAACAACCCGACCAGTCGTTTTAAGCATTTACGCTCCTTTCAACTATTTGAAGTACTGAATAGCTTCCTACGAGGTATTATGACTTATGTAAATTATCGGTTTGGTTTTAAGGTACTTCGGAGTTATCTTGGAAGAATGAATTTCATTTTGGAAGCTTAAGTTAAAATAGTTGACCGGATGTCGACTTATGTGTAAATGACATTGGAATGGAGTTTTGATAATTCCGATAGCTCCGTATGGTGACTTTGGACTTAGGAGCGTGTCCGGAAAAGTTTTTGGAGGTACGTAGTGGAATTTGGCTTGAAATACCGAAAGTTGAAGTTTTGGAAAGTTTGACCGGGGGATTGACTTTTTGATATCGGGGTCGGAATTCAATTCCGTAAATTGGAATAGGTATGTTATGTCATTTATGACTTGTGTGCAAAATTTGAGGTCAATCGGACTTGATTCTATAGGTTTCGGCATCGAATGTAGAAGTTGAAAATTTCATAAGACTAAAGTTTCAAGTGAGTTCGCACAAGACCCAACTTTGAACAAGAATATCTACATATATATATAGAGAGTTATGGGATGATCTACCTATTAAATGAAAGATCTTCAAGTTTACTTTCCAACGCTTCAAACCATTTGTCATTCGGACATTCCTACAAGAAGTTATGATCAAAAACCCAAAGGTTGTCCTGTAGCTCGCTACAGAGCTCGCAAGGCCAGGTGTAAGACCAGGCTTTAGCCTGGCGAGGCCAGGTGTAATACCAGGCTTTAGCCTGGCGAGGCTAGGTCTGTAGCCTGGTCCGGAATGTTTGGAGTATCCATTCTTCTATTGTTATAACCCGACCCAACTTTGATAAATAAGCCTTGAAGCTCATTTTGAAGCAAAAATCTGATATTTTTAGAGAGAAAGGAGAGTGTTCTAGAGAGAGGAAGAAGCTGAAGAACTTTGTCCATCAAGATCTTGTTCAAGCTTTGAAATCCAACAAGAAAATATCATAAGATCTTCACCCAAGAGGTAAGGTTCTAACCCCTAGTCTTCAATTTCTAGTTTGGGTAAAGATGGGTGATTAAGAGTATGATTCCTGGGTGTAATAGTATCATTTATACATATCAATAAGGATTATGGAAAGATTGTTGAGTCCAAATGGGTATAGATTGGGTTGAAAATGGTAGAAATCTTCAAAGACTTTAATTGAAGGTTTGAGGGTCGAGTTGATGTCGGAATTTGGTAAAATTTGTATGGTTGGACTCGTGGTTGGATGGGCGTTCATATTTTGTAAAATTTGTCGGGTTCCGAGATGTGGGACCTATGGGCGATTTTTGAGTTAATTTCGAATTTTATTGGAAAAATTAGTATTTCCTTATGGAATTAATTACAATAATTGGTATTGATTGAATCGAATTATTTATGACCAGATTCGAGGCGTTGGAGACCAATTCATGAGGAAAGGAAATTTCAGAATAAGAATTTTACTGGTTGAGGTAGGTAACAGTTTTAAATCTGGTCCTGAGGGTATGAAACCCCGGATTTTGGTATCATGTGATTATTTTTGGAGGTGACGCACATGCTAGGTGACAGGCATGTGGGCGTGCACCGAGGGGATTGTGACTTGGTCCGTCCCGTAGCAACTATAAAGTCGAATATTTTATGGAAATTATATGATACTTATATGTTTTAGAAAGAATTTATGTAAATTGGGCTGAATGCCATGTTTGGGCCTTGCGCTAGTGTTGTTTGGACCCTTAGGGGCTTTTTCTTACTATCCTCTCATTGTTTTCGATTGAAAATCTATACTCAGTCATGTTTATACTTGTTTACCGCATAACTCAGTTGTTGTGACTCTAATTTTGATGCATATTAATGTTTTTGGCCGAATGCCCTATTTTACTAAAATGCCCGAGTGGCTTGAGAGGTTTATGACTGAGTGAGGCCGAGGGCCTGATTGTGAGGATATTTTTAGGATCGGGTTGCACGCCGTAGCAGGACATGTTGGCTTTATATATAATTATTATTGCACGTGAGTAGGCCGTACAGATCTATATATTATACTATTGCACGTGAGTTGGCCGTGCGGATCTAGATATTATTATAGCACGTGAGTTGGCCGTGTGGATCCTTATATTATTATTGCACGTGAGTTGGCCGTGCAGCACGTGAGTTGGCCGTGCGGATCCAGATATTATTATTGCACGTGAGTTGGCTGTGCGGATCCTTATATTATTATTGCACGTGAGTTGGCCGTGCGGATCCAGATATTTATATTATGGCACGTGAGTCATCCGTGCAGCACGTGAGTTCTCCGTGCTTATAGCGCTTGGGCTGTAGGAGCCCCTCATGTGTTTGTACACACCCAGTGAGCGCGGGTATCTATTGAGTGAGGGCTGGGAGCCCAGGGAGTGATTAGTGCTGGGAGCCCAGGGAGTGATGAGGGCTGGGAGCCCAGTGAGTGATTGTTTTTCTGAGAGGTTGTACTTAAATTCCATTTGTTGTTGCATTTAGTTGCTATCTGTCATTGTTGTGAAATCTCTGAAAGATTGTTGATATACGGATTACATGAACGGGAACTTTATAAAAATTGATTTGACATTAAACTGCCAGATTTGATAGCATGTCTATTCTTTGCTGGGATTACTGGAAATGAACCATAACTGTGTAGCTCGTTACTATCCTCAGTTCCTTATTTATTATTGTTACTTGCTGAGTTGGTTGTACTTATACTACACCCTACACTTCGTGTGCAGATCCTGGTGTTCTCGGACATAGCGGGTGTTGATTCTTCCGTACAGCTGATTTTTCGGAGATTCAGAGGTAGCTGTCGTGTTTCGTAGACCTTGTCTCTCCTTCCCTATCTCTGTATTACTATAATTTTTGGTCTTAGACTATTGTAGACCGTACTTTTCCAGATTTGTATTCATATTAGATGCTCATGTACTCAGTGACACCAGGTTTTGAAGAGTGTTCGTATTTGTATTTGGGAGATTTTGTATTGTATTTAAATATTATATTTTCAAACTTAAAAAAAATTGTGGTTTAGTGACATTAACGGCTTGCCTAGTATCGAGATAGGCGCCATCACGACGGGTGAGATTTTGGGTCGTGACAATAATACAATGTACCTATGCGTTTCATAGACCGTCCACAGGATTTCATAATACAATGTACTTCATAACACAATGTACCTATGCGTTTCATAGATTATCCACAGGATTTCATAACACAATATACCTATGCATTTCATAGACCGTCCATAGGGTTTCATAACACATTATACCTATGCGTTTCATAGACCGTCCATAGGTTTTCATAACACATTGGAAACAAAAGTACAAATACGTACATCTCATAACCTTTCACACCACATATCACCTAATCCGTACTTTTAACCACTTACAACATTATTATTTCATTGGCTCTCTTGGCCATACATATGATTCTTTATTCATGGCGCAATGGCCGTATTTCATATTCCACACTTTCATTTCTTCCCTTTCATAGATCATCATCATAATTATCAACAAGTAGAATATTCCAGAAATCACAACTTTAAATTCATTAGTAATGAAGGCTTTTAAATACAATCGATTCCTTTCCAATAATTGGAGTAAAATGATTTGCAATCGAAGTACAAGTTAAAATCATACACAATTTCCACTCACGAATATGTAAGAACGCAAAACACATTGAAAATTACTTACAAAGCATAGCATTAGCTAAAACAGCCATATATGGGCATCACTTGAGTTCATAAACTTTTAGCCGATTATATTGTCGAAGTCAATTTTGGAATAGTTGAGTCAAAGCTCATTTCATAATCTTTCTCACATTAATTCATTTCATTGGCACCATTGGTCACAAGTATAACTTTCACTATTGGCACGTTGGCCACACTTTATATTCCCAATTTACTAATTCCACTTCCAACCATATTTATAGGTTATCAACAATAAGACATTCTCAATCAAGACTTTAGGTACACATATGAGCAATTAAGAGTGTTAAGAATATTGAGATTTTCTCACACAATTTGGCATACTAGCTTTCATTTGAAATATGATTCAAGCCACAACATCTAAATAAGCAGCCCATACTTTGAAACTCACGGAAACATTATGGAATTTAATTCCAAGAGAGAAAGTTTAGCCAACATACCTCAATTGAGCTTTCCATAAATTACTACAACGTTCCCGAAATTCTAGCAATCCCAATCTATTTGAGACATAACAAAATTGAACAATAATTAGGAAGATATTCATGGTCTCAGCTCATTTAAGCATTTTATCAAATACTAAGTGTGGATTAAGGTTCAAGGTCCTTTTATGGAGGATTCCATCATCCTACAACCCAATCTTTACCATTTTTAGCTCAACATTCTTTCTACACCCTTTGATAACACATGCATGTAAAATAAACAACCCTTTTGCCCAAAAATTATCTTGCTTATTACCCATTTCTAGACAAAATTCGAAATTGAGGGTTAAGGTGTAGAATCTTTCCTCTAGGATGAAGACCTAGTGAGTTTCCCTCCTTAATCTTCCAAAACTTGAGCAAGAATTGAAGAATCAATTATAGAGGAACACCTTTTCACTCTAGGGCACTCTCTTTCTCACTCTAAAATATCAGATTATACCTCAAAAATGACCCAAAGAGTGTATTTAACGAAATAGGGTCGGATTTTAAAAACCCAAAAATGAAGCTTCGGAATAGGTTCTGCGGTCGCATATGCGACCGCATAATGGTTATGCGGACTGCATATCGGTCGCATAATTGGTGTCCAAAATGACCAGAAATAACTATGCAGTCTGCATAACTGTTCTGCGGTCACATAGTACACCGCATAACAGTTATGCGGCCGCATAATTGCCTCCAACTGACCTAATTAATTGCCTCACTCTGCGGCCATTATGCGGTCCGCAGAGTGATTCTGCGGTCGCATAATGGACCGCAAAAATGCACTTTTCCACCAAAAAGTTTCCTTTACTTTTCCGTGCATTGTTCAACCCAAAAGGTCTGAGCCGCGGCTCGCAAGCTCCCCGCGAAGAATTTCTACAATCCTCAAACACGTAATCCTAGTCCGGCACCATGAAACATTATTTTTTTTGCTAATTTTACCGGGCTTTACACTTAAGTTCTTCAAAAAAAAATTCCGGGGTGTTACAAATATGGCTAATAATATAATTCAACTTTTCATAACAGTTCAACATGTTCATTTATTTTTTTAAAGTGCGATCATGATATCAAGTATTAGCAACAAGAGCCAATAATCTCAAATCATAAGTCAACTGTATGAATATGACTAAAATAGAAAGCCCAACACAATGAAAGAAGTCCGTCAAGTTCAATTCAATAAGTCATAAGTATCACATGGTCTCTAAACATGATTTAAGATTCATCATGTAATCAAAAAATTAAGTAATCATTCATAATAATCATAGAGTCTCAACAAGGTAAAATATACGCCAACTCTAAACGGCTATGGTCAAAACATAACCTCGCATATACGAAGCACCTAAATCATACTGCAAATATCAAGCAAATCACCTACCGGGAGAATTCCCTCTTACAAGGTTAGACAAGAGACTTACCTCCACTTGGTAACAACTTCAACCTTCCAACACAACTTTTACTTTTAAATAAATCTCTGAATGCCTCGAATCTAGTAAAAATACAACTCAATAACGTCATATAATGCTATAGAAATCGACTCCAAACAATAAAGTTTCAATCTTTACTCAATTTTTCAAAAGTCAAAAAACTTCATCCCAGGCACACATGGATAAAACCCGAGTCAAGGCATAGATCCCGACTATCCATGACCCCATGAGTCCAAATATATGATTATATTCCAAAATTAAGTCCAAATCGACCCTCAAATCTCCAAAATTCACCCTCTTAAGTTGTAGACAAAAACCTCACTTTTCACATTAAAATTCCAAGTTTTAGGTGTACAATTCAATGGGAATTAATATTTTAAGCCACATCCAAATGAAAATTCCTTACCTCTAATGTAGTAGTGACTTTGCTTTTTAAAATCTCCACCTATCGAAGTCTAGGGTTCAAAATATATGAAAGAATAGATAAAATCATGAAATTCCAACTTAAAATAGTCTGCCTAGTACTACCCTTCGTGAATGCGGCCTATGCCTCGCGTTTGCGGGGTATGAAAGTGACATAGCCAAAAACTTCCTTTCACGAACGCCACAGGGGACTTGTGAACACGAAGGCCATCTGCCCCGCCTCTTTGCGAACACGACCTTCTCCTTCGCGAATGTGAAGGCTAATGCCCCCAACAAAGATCCTACTTTGCGAACGCGGCCCCTCTCCCACGGACACAAAGCACACTGCTCAGAACCCCAAAACTCCTTCATCAAAAATGCGAGACACCCCTCGCGAACGCGATGAACTCCAAACACCAAACAACAGCAAAATTAGCAATCTTCAAACGTGCTTCGAGTGGTCCAAAATCACCCTGTAAACACACTCGAGCGCTCGGGACCCCATCCAATCATACTGACAAGTACATATACCTAATTCAAACTTATCCAAATGCTCAAAACAGCACAACAGACATCAAAACCAAGAAATGACGGTCAAAATCAATCTATTAAGTGCCAAACTCTTTAACTTCGCCATACACGTCCAAACCATGCCTGAACATTCCGAATTCAAACCAAACTTTGCACACACGTTCCAATCAACTAACGAAACCTATCTGAAGTTCTAGAACACTAATAGAAACTCGATAATATCAAATTCAACTCTCGGTCAAACCTATGATCTCTCTAAACTTTCAAATTGCCAACTTCTGATAAATAGAGCTAAAACCTACTTGTAACCTCCAAATCTAAATCTGAACATCTGCCTAAGTCTAAAATCATCATATGAACTTACTAGAACCATCAAATCACCAATCTGAGACGGGATACTTAAAAGTCAAACATTGGTCAACTCTAGCAACTTAAGCTTCCAAGAATGAGACTAAGTGTTCCAAATTCATCTCAAACATTGTCGAAACCAAACCAGCCACCCCCAAGTCACAAAATAACAAACAAACATATGAAAAGAATCAAATAGGAGAACGGGGCTCAAATACACAAAATGACTGGCCGCATAAACAAACGTTCATCCTCGAATGGATTGAGAATCATACATGGAATGCTAGAAAGATGAGGATGTCTGCTCTGCATATCATGCTCGATCTCTCAAGTCGCTTCTTTGATTGGTTGACCTCTCTACTGAACCTTTACTGATGCAATAACTTTAGACCTCAACTTTTGAACCTGCCTATCTAAGATGGCCACTGCCTCTTCTTTATAAGCCAGATTATCATCCAACTACACTGAACTGAATCCAACAAATCTGTCTGATCCTCATGATACTTTTGAAGATTAAAAGATGAAACAAGGGGTGAACTCCCGATAAACTAGGTGGAAAAGCAAGTATGTGAGCCACCTCACTTACTCTCTCCAAAACCTAAAATGGACCAATATACTGAGGAATCAACTTGCCTTTCTTCCCAAATATCATCACGCCTTTTATAGGTGAAACTCTAAGAAGAACTTTCTCCCCATCCTTGAAAGCTACATCACGAACCTTCCTATCAGCATAACTCTTTTGCATGGACTGCTACATACGCAGCTGCTCCAGAATCAACTTCACCAAGCATCACGAACCAAATCTGTGTTGAATAACCTAGCCTCACCAAGCTCGAACCAACCAATTGGAGAACGACATCGGCTCCTATATAATGCCTCATATTCATCGGGATACTAGACTGGTAGCTATTGTTGTAAGAAAACTCCGCTAATGGTAGAAATTGATCCCATTGGACTCCAAAATCAATAACACCGGCTTTTCATATATCCTCAAGGATCTGAATGGTTCGTTCCGACAGCTTGTCCATTTGAGGGTGAAATGCATTATTCAACTCCATTTGCATGCCAAACTCACGCTGAACAGATCTCCAAAAGTGCGATATAAACTGCATGCCCCGATCTGAGATGATAGAAACAAACGCTCCATGCAATCAAACAATCTCTCTAATTGAGATATGATCCAAATTCTCTGAAGTGTAATAAATCATGACTGGAATGAAATGCGCAAACTTGGTCAGTATGTCCACAATAACCATACAATGTCAAATCTCTACAAGGTCCATGGTAATCCTACCACAAAGTCCATAGTAATGCGCTCCCACTTCCACTCTGGTATATCCAACCCTTGAAGCAAACCACCTCGTCTCTGATGCTCATACTTGACCTACTGAAGATTCAAAACACTATGAAACATACCCAAAAATGTCTTTTTTCACCCTCCGCCACCAATAATACTGCTTCAATCCATGATACATCTTCGTAGCACCTGGATAATAGAATACCGTGAACTATGAGTGTCACGGCCCAAACCGATGGGCCGTGACGGGCACCTGGTACCTTACTCAACTGAGTACCAACGTAACGTATCTTTCATATAATTCTATCATAGGTAAATGAATCGGAGTACAGCATGAGGAAATACAAACTTATACATATGACATACTGGCCTATAAGACCAAAATGATCACTCGTACACTAAACATAGGCCGACAAGGCCATACAAATTTTCATATACATGACATCTGTCTACAAGCCTCTAAGAGTAGATAATTGTCATAAAGGTCAGGACCGAGCCCCGCTATACCAAACAATACACATCTAAATCATACTGACCAAACAAGCAACTCCAGAGCAAATGGAGTGCACCAACATCTTCTGCTGAGCTGATCGCCTACTTGGAGGACTTTCGACCTATCTATCGAGACCTACGGGCATGAAACGCATCGTTCCCAGGCAAAAGAGACATCAGTACAAATAATGTACCGAGTATGTAAGGAATGAAAACCAGTAAATAATAGACATAAGGGAAACATAGAGTAAAAGACTCGACATGTACGTCTGCATAGCTCTGTGAATCATTTCATTTTTATAATGTCATGCATATGCGTATAAATGTCATACCATGCATATATGCGTTCATAACATCATCAAGCCTCTGAGGGCATCCCATCATATCATTTCGGCCACTGTGGGCAAATGATCAACTTATTCCAGCTAATCAGGTGGTGGTGCGTATATAACGCTGTAACCTTTTTCCATATTCCATATACATATATATATATATATATATATATATATATATATATATATACATATATATGCGCATATAACGCCATCTGGTCATGGGTCAATGTTCATGTTTAAATGAATGCAATGCATATGAAATACGTTAATAAAATCTCTCGGAACGTCATAGGACCATTATGCCTTTGATTAATATCATGAAATAAACTTTATCAACTTATGTATTTTTTGAGACCCATAAACAGATGATAGAATAATATGACACATGGGAATTCAAGAACATAGGCATCTCTAATACTTCTATGAATAGAGTCATTTATGGAAGTTATGCATTTGCTCGTTTCGATCGTGTCGTATAGATCATGCCAAAAGAAAGAAGGGATAGTCTTAACATACCTGAGCCGGTTCTTTGGACAATCCCTCTAACACACGACAATCGCGACAAAACACGTGACGGCAAGACCGGAGTAGGAAAAAATCCGTATGATATTCTTGAGAAAGATTGCACCGTACTCTCTTAAAATTTGCAAAATCTCACGTTGCGAAAATGCTTAAGAAATCTCGTTTGTTTTAAGAGAATCATGTTACTAAGATGCTAATATGCCAATCTTGAAAACCCGTAGCTTACCATTTTTGAATTAAGCACATTTCTTGAATTTAGAGGGGTTTTAGGCTTTAATGGGTGTGGGCCCCACATTTCAAGGCCTTGGTGTCACATAATCCCTTTAAATGTGCCACCTTCCAATCTTCTTTAAGAGTCATTAAAGGGTAAATGGGGTGCTGCCATGTTTGGGGGGAGGGGGGAGGGCTAAGTTTATCTAAATTGTTTAATTAATCATCCACTAATCCTTAATTAACTGGGTAATCTCCCATTACCCAATAATTAATCAATTACTCACATAAATTCAAATTACCTTAACTTACTTAAACTACTACTCACTTTTACATACCTTATACACCTTACTATTATGGTCATGTGGTACCTTGTATGGTACTAGTCCATAAATATCAGGTATTTTAGCTCGGGCCGTATTTTTATTCCAAAATGTCAAACTTCGACGAAATTCATCTTCTTCGATTTGCTTACCCTCGCAACTTCATGAATTTATATATCACTTGTTTGAAATAACATAATACTTATTATCCCAAAATAATCTTATTCCCGAAATTACGTCAACTAACTTACGACGAAACTTTAACATATGAAAATTCGGGATGTAACATCTCATTTCCGAGCTTTCATCAATTTATTTATGGCGTACTTTCACGTACGAAAATATGAGGTGTAACATCATTCCCCCCATTGGAACATTCGTCCTCGAATGTTGACTGATGCACTTATCATTCTCATAACCCATAGCTCTTGAGAATACTTTAGTACTCCTCTTACCATCTAGGCAACTATTCTGTGAATGAATTTCAAAGGCAAGGGCATCCCCCCCCTTTAGGCCTCTTTCGCATACCATGACTCGTGGTCGGAATTCTTCCAATCTTGTAACCGTTGCTATCTTTTATCATGCAGCCTGTACAACTCTGACTTTGTAAGTGCGCCTATGCGACTCTTCTCTCCTTTTTCCTCCAGCTTTTATCCAATCTCTAGGCCTCACTTTGTAATCATATACAGAGCTTAATAAGATGTCCCTCTGGGCATCTATACTGAAGTTCTTCGCTCGGTACTTTGTCGAACTTACGAATATTGTTATATCTTATTTCATAGACCTGGTTATTCATCCGTATGACTTTACTACATCTAGGTAGGTCATAATATACAATAACTCTTACCTTGGTTTTATTATTATCGAGGTATGCTACCCAATTCCAGGTTACTCTCTCACTTCTTATCATAGATATATAAATCCAGGTCCTTCAATGCTTCCTTATTATTGTTTATCTAAAGGATGGAATCCGTATCTCCTCTCATACGTTGGATATTTATCCATCTATTGTCGATTCACCTTAACGTTGATCCATAATCTACCACTGATAACTTGATGTCACGACCCAAACCGATGGGCCGCGACGGGCACCCGGTACCTTACTCAACCGAGTGCCAACATAATGTATCTTTTCGTATCATACTATCATAGATAACTGAGCCGGAGAGGCTGCCGTGAGACAAGTTGAATACAACATGAAATACCTACTTATACTTAAGACATATGGGCCTATAAGGCCAAAATAAGCACTCTTACACTGAACATAGGCCGACAAGGCCATAAAATCTTTCATATACCTGACATCTATCTACAAGCCTCTAAGAGTACATAAACATCATAAAGGTCGGGACAGAGCCCCGCCATACCAATCAATACATGTCCTAATGATACTGACCAAATAGCAACTCCGGAGCAAATGGAGCGCACCAACATCTTCCGCTGAGCTGATAGCCTACTTGAAGGGCTCTCAACCTATCTATCGGGACCTGCGGGCATAAAACGCAGCGTCCCCCAGTAAAGGGACGACAGTACAAATAATGTACCGAGTATGTAAGGAATAAAAATCAGTAAATAATAGACATGAGAGAAACATGGAGTAAAAGACTCAACACGTATGTCTGAATAGCTCTGTAAATCATTTCATATTTATAATGCCATGCATATGCGTATAAATGTCATACCATGCATATGTATATGCGTTCATATCATCAACAAGCCTCTGAGGGCATCCCATCATATCATCTCGGCCACTGTGGGCAAATTATCAACGTATACCAGCTGATCAGGTGGTGGTGCGTATATAACGCCATAACCTTTTCCCATATGCCATATACATATAATATACGCGTATATAACGCCAGACGGACAGTCCGAGCACACTACTCAAATATTGGAGGACATACTATGCGCTTGTGTCATTGATTTCGGGGGTTCTTGGGATCAGTTTCTGCCACTCGCGGAGTTTGCCTACAACAATAGCTACCAGTCGAGCATTCAGATGGGTCCATATGAGGCTTTGTATGGGAGAGGTGTCGATCTCCAGTGGATTGGCTTGAGCCTGGGGAGCCTAGGCTATTGGGTACTGACTTAGTTCAGGATGCTTTGGCCAAGGTTAAATTGATTCAGGATCGGCTTCGCACGGTGCAGTCCAGACAGAAGAGTTACGTCGACAGGAAGGTTCGTGATGTTGCTTTCATGGTTGGGAGAAGGTACTACTCAAGGTTTCACCCATGAAGGGTGTTACGAGGTTCGGGAAGAAGGGAAAGTTGAGCCCTCGGTATATCGAGCCATTTGATGTACTTCAGAAGTTTGGAGAGGTGGCTTACAAGCTTGCCTTACCACCTAGTTTGTCGAGTGTGCATCCAGTGTTTTATGTTTTTATGCTCCGGAAGTATGTCGGCGATCCGTCTTATATTTTGGATTTCAGCACGGTTTAGTTGGATGGTGATTTGACTTATGATATGGAGCCGATGGCCATTTTGGATCGGCAGGTCCGAAAGTTGAGGTCTAAGAACATAGCTTCAGTGAAGGTGCAGTGGAGAGGTCAGCCAGTTGAGGAGGTTACTTGGGAGACCGAGCGGGAGATGCAGAGCAGATATCCACGCCTATTTGAGACTCCAGATATGTTTCTAGACGCGTTCGAGGACGAACGTTTGTTTAAGAGGGGGAGGATATAACGATTCGGTCGGTCATTTTGAGAGTTGTAGCCCCGTTCCCCCGTTTACAGCTCATTCTATGCTTTACAGTTGTTATGTGACTTTCCGGGATAGTTGGTTCGGGTCCGGAGAGGTTTTTAAATGAATTGAGACACTTAGTCTCAAGGTTGTAAGCTTAAGTTGAAAATGTTGACCGGATGTTGACTTATGTGTAAATGACTCCAGAATAAAGTTTTGATGGTTCCGTTAGCTCCGTTGGGTGATTTTGGACTTAAGAGCGTGTCTGGATTGTGATTTGGAGGTCCATAATGTAATTAGGGATAAAATGGCGGAAGTTGAAAATTTGGAAGTTTGACCGAGAGTGGACTTTGTGGTTACTAAGCTTGGATTGGAGTTTCGGGAGTTCGAATAGGTCCGTGGTGTCATTTGTCATATGTGTGCAAAATTTGTTGTCAATCAGACGTGATTTTATAGGTTTCGGCGTCGTTTGTAGAAGTTGGAATTTCCTTAATTTCAATAGGCTTGAATCGGGGTGTGATTCATGTTTTTTATATTGTTTGAGGTGATTAAAGGGCTTGACTAAGTTCGTATCATGTTTTAGGACTTTTTCGTATGTTTGATTGAGGTCCCGGGGGCCTCGGGTTGATTTCGGATGGTTAACGGATCGAAAACGAGACTTGGTGCATTGCTGAAGTTGGGAGTCTGCTGGTGTAATCGCACCTATGGATTTTTGATCGCATGTACAAGCTTGCAGAAGTGAGCATGGCAGCGCTGAAGCATAAAGGAGAGAGTGGGGCAGTGGTCACAGGTTCGAGGGAAATTTCGCACCTGCGTGATTGCAGATGTGAATGAGGGGTCGCAGAAGCGCAGGTGTCCGCAGAAGCGGACTGCTTCTAGCAGAAGCGAGTCCGCAAAAGTGGAAGCACCATCACAGAAGCGGAGGCAGTGGAGCCTTGGAAGGACCGCAGAAGCGGTGGATTGTCCGCAAAAGCGGAACCGCAGATGCAGTTAAGTTTCCGCAGGAGGGAAAAGGGTGGACAGAACCTTAAATCAAAGGGTTCAAGATTTTTCTTCAATTTTAACATTTCAAGCTCGAGATTGGGCGATTTTTTAGAGGAGTTTCCAGGGGCTTCTTGAGGTAACTCACTTGTATTCATTTTTAATCAATAATCTTGTTTCCCCCATCGGATTTCGAAATGTTGGCCGGGGGGGGGAGGGGGGTTGAGTCGACTTTTGACTTTTGACTTTTGATTAATAACTTAGTATTTTCTTATGGAATTGATTCCTTAAGCCCATATTAATTGTATCAAACTATTTGTGGCTAGATTCGAGGCAATTAGAGGCCGGTTCGAGAGGCAAGGGTGTGTTAGAGTAGGGATTTGCACGGCTTAAGGTAAGTAACAGTTCTAAATATGGTCCTGAGGGTATGAAACCTCATGTTATGTCTCATGTGATTGGTTTTGAGGTGACGCACATGCTAGGTGACGGGCGTGTGGGCGTGCACCGTAGGAATGATGACTCGATCAATTCCTAGGAACTGTGCAGTTGAATAATCTGTTATTATCCGTATATTCTCCATGAGATAGAAATTGAACTGCAAACCATGTTAGAAATCATGTTTAGACTATGTGTTGGCACTGTAGGGACCCACAGAGGTCGTGTACATGTTGAATTATCTGCTAAATTATTTTTCTGTACTCAGTCATAGTTTTACTTGCATATTATATTTCAGTCTCTATCGTTCATTATTGATACATTATATCATTATTGTTTGGGCTGATCATCATGATTACTGAGAGCCCGAGAGACATGAGAGGTTGATGACTGAGTGAGGTCGAGGGCCTGATTGTGAGGATATTTATATGATCGGGCTGCACGCCGTAATATATTTTATTGATTTATGCCATGATTGGCTTATTATAGCGCTTGATCTGAAGGAGCTCCTCCGGAGTCTGTACATACCCCCAGTGAACGTAGGTACCTACTGAGTGCTAGTGTCGAGTGCCGAGCGATTGAGAGGAATGAAAGACTGTGATGAATGAGTGACTGTGAGGTTGAAGTGCATGGGAGGACTGAGTGACTGCTGCTCTGAGACTTTGCACTTGATTCCGTTACTGTTGTACTTCAGCTGGCATATGTCCTTGTCATATAGTCTCTGAGAGATGTTGTATCCTGTTTTCAATTAAACTTGACATGAATTAACCGTTTTGGCCTTAATTGTCGAATTTGAAAGCATGCCTATCTTTCTATGTTGCAAATTCTATAATTGAACTATATCCGTGAAGCTCATCACCACTTTCAGTCCATTATTTAGTCTTGTTACTTACTAAGTTGGTTGTATTCACGCTACACCCTGCACTTCGTGTGCAGATCCAGGTGTTTTCAGACACGGTGGGTGTTGATTTTCTTGCGCAGCTTGATCGTTGGAGATTCCAAGGTAGCTGCCCGACGTTCGCAAACCTTGTCTCTCCTTTCCTGTCTTTCCGCTTTATGTATTTAGTTTTAGTCTTTCATAGACATTACTTCTAGACTTATATTGTATAGATACTCATGTACTCAATAACACTCCGATGTTGAGAATTTCCGTGTTGAATTTTTACTTTCTATCCAGTTTTTGAGAGTTTTGATAATTTAAACCTGTGTTATTCTTATTTTTCATTTAAAAGTGTTGGAAGTATTTTTAAGTGTCGGATTTCCTAGTACCACGTTAGGCACCATGGTTAATTTATAAATACATTTTTATTTAATTTAAAAATAGTGGAACATGAGATAATAATTCATCTTGACTTATAACAATGACAAAAGAATATTGCAATTGAAAATTATCTTCGCTTGAATTTAGAAGGTATTTTAACTCAGATGGAGTCAACATTGTTATTAGGATGAACACTTTTTGTACAATATATTTTCTGAGAAAATCTTTGCTTCAGTACTCAATTTATAAGTCTTATAATGATTAACCCGTGCCAATACCCAATATTATATTTTAGAGTTACACATATACACACTTTTATAATAAAAATTATCTCTTATTAGTAGCCTATTACATTATTTGCTCATTTTATTATTTGCAACGACTTGCTTTTTTTAAATCCCTTTTTATCTTTTTCTTTCCTTCAGTATTCATTTTTTTGAGAGAAAATAACAATTTATACCTTATAAATACAGAGATCTAGAACGTAGACTTAATAATTGTGATGACCCGATAGGTCATTTTTAGTGTTAGCCCTTATTTTCGTATTCTGAGACCTCTGTTAGCTTTGTTTGATATTTCTTGGTTTGCGTGTGCGGTCCGTGTCGCTTTTTGAAAATTTTTTATGTGCAAATTTGAAGAAAACATGATTTTTGACTTTAAAAATAACTTGAGTTGATAACGGTCAATATTTTATGAAAACGACCTCAGATCGGTATTTTGACAATTTGGATAGGTCCGTATTATGATTTTGGACTTGGACGTATGCCCGAAATTGAAATCGGAGGTCCCTAGACTGATTTGACTCATTTTGCCGAAAACTAGTATTTTGAAAGTTTGGAAATTTCCTAAGTCTGACCGTAAGTTGACTTCATAGCTAACTGGTTCGGATTTTGATGTTGAACTTTGAATAGACCCGTATCGCTATTTGAAACATGTCTGCAAAATTTAGTGTAATTCAGAATTGATTTGACATGATTCAAATGTTTAGATGTGATTCTAGTTGTTCTTGAGTTATTTTGAAATTTCATTCATTTTGAGGGTTGATTTGTAGATTAAGATGTTATTTTGGTGATTTTATCCGCGAGCAAGTTCGTATGATGTTATTACACCTGTGTGCATGTTTGGTTTGGAACCTAAGGGGATCAGGTGAGTTTCAGACGTGTTTCAGATGAGCTTGGTTAGTGTGAAGACTGCTGGTGCAATACCAGTTATGGTCTCTACTGCAGATCTCGTATTTGTGAGGTCTGGCTCACAATTGCGAGCCTCGCTTTTGCGAAGAATTATTTGCATTTGTGAGCATGGGCTGGGCTGGGTGAATCTCGCATTTGAGAGGATTTTGTTCGCTTTTGCGAACTGTGGTCTTTCGCTTTTGCGAATGAAGTGATCACATTTGCGATCACTGACCACTTGAGTCTGCTTCGCGTTTGCGAAGTTCCTGAACGCATTTGCGATGGTGGAGTCTTCGCATTTGCGATCTTTTTGTCGTATTTGCAACTTCTGTTCTTCTGAGACAGGGTTCGCATTTGCGACCCTTGCGATGCTCGCAATTGCGATGCTCGCAATTGCGAACAAGACATCGCAATTGTGACATCTGCAGCTGGGTAAAAGAGGGGAAAACGGGACTTAGCTCATTTTACACCGTTTTTCAACCCTAAACACTCTAGAGGCGATTTTCCGAGAGACTTTTCTTCCCAAATTCATAAATGACTTTAATCCATTTTTTTTCAATTACCCATTACTTTTCATGAGATTTCAACATTAAATTTAGAATTTTCATGGTAGAAATTAGGGATTTGGGTAGAATTGGAGATTTATGTAAAATTGAGATTTAGACCTCAAATTGATGTCGGATTTCGAAACAAATTACTAACTAGGACCAGGGGTGAATGGGTAGTCGTATTTTTTTCTGAACCTCGAGTTTTGACCAAGCGGGCCTAGAGTTGAATTTTATTTACTTTTTAAATAATGATCAAAATTGAACCTCTTTAATTAATGTGTAGTTTCTAAAGCTTATTTTGAATCATCTGATCGGTAATTTGCTAGATTTGGTTGATTTGGAGGGTTGTTCGAAAGGTAAGGCCATGGTTGATTTATTGCTTGATTTGCGGAGTGAGGTAAGTGTTGGGTCTAACTTTGACTTGAGGGAATTAGGGAACCATGAACTTTGTGTTATATGAATTATGTGGGAAAACGACGTATATGTGAGGTGACGAGTGTATATACGCTGTCATGATATTTGTTTCCATGTTTTCGCTTATTTCATGATATGTCTTGTTTCATGCCTTAAATGTTACATGCTTTATTTGACTTCTATGCCATATTTGTTACATGTCATTTAATTAATCTTTTATTAAACTGTCTATCCCTTTTATGACTCCATGTTTATTTGTTACTTGCCTCTACTTGCATATCTAAATTGTCATATGTTTTACTTGCCATATTGTTTGTAATATTTATTGCCTTCTATAAGGTGGTTTCCCTTGCATGAGTGATTTAGTTGATAGATACTGATGAATTTGTGAAGTTGAGACTTCGAGTTGTTAGAGATTCTTTGATTATTATCTGGTTCTTTATTACCTCGTATATTTAACCTCTTGACATAGAAATTCTTGTAAATTTGGTTGTTGGATTGTTTACGTTGATTGAAATTATTTGGGAGCGGGTTGCACGCCGCAAAAGAAATTAAAAGGTAATGAATTGAAATGGTGGAATGAGGACGGATTATGATATTGGCAGATGATGATATGGTGGGATCGGGTTGCGCGTCGCAACGGATTATATGTGTGGTATTTGTTTGTGATTATTGGATTTGCCTCGGTATTGTGATATGAGATTATGAGACTTGTTATTTTGGACTCTCTGGTAGTTGGACTTCAAGTTTGTTTTCATGAGTTGACTACTTTACTTCCATTTCATGTTTTCATGTTTTTATGTTATTATTATTATTATTATTATTATTATTATTATTATTATTATTATTATTATTATTATTATTATTATTATTATTATTATTATTATTATTATTATTATTATTATTATTATTATTATTATTATTATTATTGCATACATGTTATTGTAAGTGGCTCGCCTTAGCCTCGTCACTACTTAATCGAGGTTAGGCTCGACACTTACATAGTACATGTGGTCGGTTGTATTCATACTACACTCTGTACTTCATGTGCAGATATCGGAGTTGGTCCCAGCAGAGCTTAGTGACATTTCCCGAATCTAGCTACCTGTGGAGACTTGAGGTATAACTGCACGAGGTCCGCAGCCCTGAAGTCCCCTTCTATGTTATCATTGCCGTTTATTTTGATTCAAACAATTATATTTTATTTAGACTATTATCTGTAGTATTCTAGATGCTCATGTATTCGTGACTCCAGTTTCTTGGATTGTATTTGGATTACGTCGTTTATTAGTTTATCACCTTATTTCAGATTACTCCGTTTTATTGTTATCATTTGATTTGGATTGTTAAAATGGTTAATAAATATAGCTAATGTTGGCTTGCCTAGCAGTGAAATGTTAGGCACCATCACGATCCCGAGGGTGAAAATTCCGGGTCGTGACAATAATATTCTAGTGTTATATTATTATACAAATAATTATGAGTAAAGGCTTTGATGAATTTATTAGTCAATTATTATTAAGTACAATCAGAAATTAATTTTTCTCTCTATATTATTTTTAAAATAATATTTGAATAATAATTTTAATTGTAATTAAAAATGACCTATATGAATTTTTTTTATATTTCTAAAATTTTAATGAGTTTCTTAGAATTCCTTAATTTAAAATTTTTTCATCACAATACAAAAAAAAATCAATACAGACTACCCTCCTTTTTAATATCATTAAAATATAGATCCTTACCATTATACAAACTACCTTATTTTTAATATAATATAGATATATGAAATATAGTTTTGGGATAACTTTAAATTATTCAGATATTTTTAATTTTTCCTTTCAAGATTATAAATCAATGCTAGGAGTTTTGGCTCCAATTGTATACATGTAAAATGCAATTAATTTTATTATAGTAAATTAATGTTACTCAATTGTTATTTGATTCTTTTGAAGTATTTAAACTTAATTGAGTGAAAATCTAATTATATTAAATACACATGCAAATAGATTCAACAAAATACACCCCTCCTTTTTCTTGATGATCCAAACTTACCATTTGAAAATCTCATTGATTAGTTTAAAAACAATATATTTTATATCAATTTTTTAATTTAGATTCTCACTAGATTTTCTTAATTCTTATTAGATTTTGTCCTAAAAATACCAAATGCCTTTTTTTTTTAATGCACCACTTGCCTTAACCATAATGCATATATATTAAAAATTATAAGCAATGTCAACATATTTTAGATCCAAAATTTTGTAGGAAGTTTCGTGAAAGAAACTGAAAGATATGTAGACTTTGTATTTGATTGACTCTCTCTCTCTCCGCTGAAAGATATACATGGAGACTTTGCATTTGATTGACTGGATTCCCCAACTGCTGCATCAATAACCTTCATTGAAGAATGAAGGAGTCATAAGGTAGGTGTCCCTTTTGTATCATATTGATTACCTCGGTTCAGCCAGAGTTAATCTCTAGCGGCATAATGTTATTTTTCTTAGCCAATCCAGCCCTTGTAAAATGGTAAGAAGTTTTGCCAAATTGCTAGTTGCGTGTAGGAGTCCCTTCATATAACCAAGAACCCTGTCTCACATGTTGTTTCTTATCACTCCTCCAATTCCCTCAATTCCTGGGTTACCAATAATAGACCATATGTGTTCAATTTGTAGGAACCTCTATCAGGGGTTCCCACTCCACATAAATGCTTGCCAACTGCTTGTATGATTGTTGTCGACTAGCAATTAAGTGAAATGCAGTGGCTCTGCCTATAGTGTTCCTAACATAAATGGATCCTTTTTCTTATTAAATAAGTTACTGTTTATGGTAGTCCAAATGTTCCAGAAACTGAAGGAAAGAATGTCATCCCACATAAGAATGTTATTAAACTTATGAATCTTGATTTTGGTCCACGTGTTGAACTATGGAGGTTGATCAAAGATGAGATTTGTAGGTTAGGGACATCGTTACATTCTTGAGAGAGAGAGTGCCAGAAGGATTATGCATTTAAGCAGTTGAAAAAAAAAGTGAGATTAATTTGCTTGGGTGATTAACAATGTGCATTGGGGGCTGAATATTGATACTAATGGAGTGCAGGTATTGGCCTGTGGGTAGCCTACCATGAACTAATAGCCAAAGAAAGAATATGATTTTGTTTGCTGCCTGGACTCCCCACACCCAATTGAAGTTAATGGGGGCATCACTGGATGCACTTCTGGACTGGGCATCAAGGAACATATAGGAAAATATAGGAATGCCATTGCTTGTAAGGCCCTAAATAAACTTATCTTCCTTTGAGATATGGGGGTGGATAGGAATAAATTTTATATAGAAAAAAATATGGTTTGGGATGGTGAAGGACGGCGTGGAAATATAACAATTCGATAGGTGGATTTGAGTTTTAGCGTTCCATTCGGTAGTTCGAGACTTTGAGTAACTTTGTATTTGACTTGCGTATATTGTCGGTTTTGGTTTTCGAGTGGTTCAGGATTGATTTGAAGAATGACTATCGATTTGAAAGCTTTAAGTTTGAATAGTTGACCAAGGTTTGACTTTTGGGAAAACGCACGAACGCAATTTCCCACCTTAGGATGTCGTGATGGCACCTAGTCTCTAAAACTAGATAAACCTAACATGCATAAGGAAATAGCAGTAATATTAATAAATCCTCAAGTTTTAACCATTACACTATCATAATAAATCTCAACAGCACAGCTGACAAATAAGTCCCAAAATCTGGTGGAACTGAGTCATAAGCTCTACAGAATAATCTAAAACGTCTACTACAACACTGTCTGATAAAGGAAATAAAAGTAATGAGAAGATAACGGAAGTTGACTCTGAGGCCTGCGGACGTCAGCCAGGTATACCTTGAAGTCTCTTGAAAGCAGCTAACCAATCAATCTCTAACGTCCAGCACGGGGAGACTATTACATCCCACATTTTCGGACATTAAAGTTTCGTTGTATGTTAATCAACGTAAGCACGGGAATGAGATTATTTTGAGATTATAAGCATTTTGCTATTTAGAACAAGTGATGAGTAAATTCGTGAAGATGAGAGGCTAAGCAAATCGAAGAAAATAAATTTCGTCAAAGTTGGATATCTTGGGATAAAATACGGTCTAAGCTATAATACCCAGTATTTATGGGCTTGTGCCATACAAGGTACCACATGACCGTGATAGTAGGGTACATAAAGTGTGTTAAAAGTGAGTAGTATTTTAAGTAATTTGAGATAATTCTTAATTATGTGGATAATTGATTAATTATTAGTTTAATGGGAGATTAGCAAGATAATTAAGAATTTGTGGATAAGCCTAAAAGGCCCCCCCAACGTGGCAGCAAGTTTTGGCCAAATTAATGACTCTTAAGTCATGTAATTTGGTGGCACAATTAGAGGACTTGTGGCCAAAGTCATCAAAGTGTGGGGCCCACACCCACTAATACAAAAGACTACTTGAATTCACAAAAAAAGATACTTACATCCTCTAAAGTGACGGATGAACTTCAGCAAAGAAAAGTTATACAAGATTAGGATCAAATGCAAAATAGAGATATATCTATCTTCATAGAAACGCAAATAGCTTCAGCAAGAGATTCATACGAGACTTCCTAGCATAATAGTAACAAGATTTTGCGATTCTAAAGGAGTACGGTGCAATCTTTCTCAAGAATATCATACGGATTTTTTCCCTACTTCGATCCGTCGTTACGGGTTTTATCACATATTATGTATGTTAGAGTAATTGTCAAGAGAATCGGCTCAGGTATGTTAAGGCTATCCCTTCTTTCCTTTTGGCATGGTCCAAATGATACAAATGAAGCGAGCAAAATATGCAACTTTCATAAATGACGCTATTCATAGAAATACTAGGGGTGTCTATATTCTTGATTCCCCATGTGTCTTATTATTCTATCATATGTTCATGGGTCTCAGAAAATACGTAAGTTGATAAAGTTTATTTCATGATATTAATGAGAGGCATAATGGTCTTATGACGTACCGATAGATTTTATTGACATACTTCTCATGCATTGCATTCATTTATACATGTACATTGACCCATGACTAGATGGCGTTATATACGCGTATATATATATATATATATATATATATATATATATATATATATATATATATATATATATATATATGTATATGGGGTATGAGAAAAGGTTATGACGTTATATACGTACCGTCACCTGATCAACTGGTATACGTTGATGATTTGCCCACAGTGGCCGAGATGATATGATGGGATGCCCACAGTGGCCGAGATCATATGATGGGATGCCCTCAGAGGCTTGATGATGTTATGAACGCATATACCTAAGAATGGTATGACATTTATACGCATATGCTTGACATTATAAATATTAATGATTTACAGAGTTATTTAGACATACATGTCGAGTCTTTTACTCCATGTTTCTCTCATGTCTATTGTTTACTGATTTTCATTCCTTACATACTCAGTACATTGTTTGTACTAACGTCCCTTTGCCGGGGGACGCTGCGTTTCATGCCCGCAGGTTCCGACAGACAGGTTGGGAGTCCTCCAAGTAGGTTATCAGCTCAGCGGAAGGTGTTGGTGCGCTCCATTTGCTCCGGAGTTGCTTATGTGGTCAGTATAATTAGGACATGTATTGATTAGTATGGCGGGACCCTGTCCCGACCTTTATGATATTTATGTACTCTTAGAGGCTTGTAGACATATGTTGTGTACGTGAGAGATTGTACGGCCTTGCCGGCCTATGTTCAGTGTAATTCTGGTCTTATAAGCCAGTATATCATATATATAAGTTTGTATTCCCTCATGCTTTACTCCGGTTCATTTACCTATGATAGAATGATACGAAAGATACGTTATGTTGGTACTCGATTGAGTAAGGTACCGGGTGCCCGTCACGACCCATCAGTTTAGGTCGTGACAAAAGTGATATCAGAGCAGTTCTGTCCTAGGGAGTCTACAAGCCGTGTCTAGTAGAGTCTTGTTTATGGGTGTGTTGTGCACCACACTTATAAGCAGGAGGCTACAGGGCATTTAGGACTGTCACTCTTTATTCTTACTCTAGATCGTGTGGTAGAGCTTATTTGTAAGAACTCAATTTCCTAAATTCTATCTTATTCATAATATGATGATGCCTACATCTAGAAAGACAGTTGGTAAGAGATATAGCTGTGGAAGAGTTGAGTCAGAGGAACTCAATTTTTGCATCATGCTTATGATGGATAAATATGAGGTATTAAACAGATCATGTGTGTACTAAGATGTGTAAGCTTCTTGATAAGGATCCCTAAGGCAAGAATGTCTATTCACTCTTACGGTAAAAAAGAATAAGAGAATCGGAAGGTAGACACAAGTTTCATCAAGTAAAGGAAGCAAGATGAAAAAGGGTACGAGCTACCCAGCTAATGAAGATTATCGCAGAGGAATATAAGCATTTTGAGTTACCTTCAACAGTAATAGAGATATATACAATTGATCACACCCATTTCAGTTATGCCCTATGGGGGCTGACTTGTGTAGTTTAAGAGAAGGACGGGATATCAAGATCCGGCTGGGGTTAGAGTAACCCAAAAAGGTGAATGGATTATTTGTGTTAGTTGATACTTCCGAAGGATAGCGCAAATGTGTTAATAGATCTCCTTGTGAGACACCAGATGGTGCTCTCTAGAATAGTACAGCTAGATATGAGTACTACAAAGATGGGCACTGGAAGCCTTGAAGGGATAAATATTACCTTAGTATGGCTCCCGTCCCTAGTAGAGAAAGAATGTTAGGCAAACCGAAGAGCCAGTAGATGGAGCAAGGGGAGCTAAAAGCAAAAGAATGTCTTGTTCGAGTTTTCAGAATAAAGTGATAGACATAAATTTTAGCAAGAAATAAGAAGAGAGTTAATGAAACATTATGAGTAAGATATGATACCTGGATGACAACGGTAGATCAAAAAGATGACAGTATTACGGAGTCTATAGTCAAGTGAGGGAAAAGACGAGAGGTGACAGGCCTTGAGATAACAAAAGAGTATAGGCCATAAAGTCATATCCTCATTTCGAGAAATAATTTCGTGACTCTAACGCGATTACCAGAAGGAAAAGTTAGACCCCAGAGTAATAGAAATCAGTATGGATTGGTGAACAAGATAAACTAAACATAAATTAGGGACTGGGTGATTTGATAATGGTCGACATCATGAGAATTTCAGACTTCGTTCCGGCGATAATAGAATGGACAACAGAAGAAGATTCATGACAAATTCAGAGAATGATCATTCAGGAAGTCGCTTCCCAAATGCAAGCAATGTGAGCAAAGTTAAGCTTAAGGGACTGTATGTGCTAGTTATACTAAGTGTCACCCTCGCGAGTAAGGAAATTTGTTATCCTTGGTACAGAAGGACTACCGCGAGGCGAGTAAGGATTATCGATGATGTGAAAAGACGCCAAAGATGAAGAGACAAAACATCTATACGTAGATCATTGTAGCACTAAATCTTAGTACTCCCCTAAAGAGGGGAATGTGGAGTGATATGGTATTAAGACAGAATTAAGTGGTTCTAGTAACTATGGAATGGTAAAGGAAGAATGCGATAAAAATGAGAAAGGAATGAGATTGCACTTATTCAAATCCTACCGATATGCTACGATTCCAAAACATTATGCAAGCACGACGTCAAGGAAAGGAAGTAAGGGTTCCTGCCCGGGATGTTATTGATAAATAAGGAGCCAATGCGAGAGGTAAGTTAAGACAAAGGAAATAACCCAAGAAAGATTACGCGGAATATTGATATAAGAATGGGTCAACGAGTAGTTAGTAGTTGATTCAGGAAGAGCCTAGTTATGGCTAGACAAGAGGATACAGACAAATCAAATAGATCGTACAAAATAAACATAGTGAACCCCAACATGGGCAATTCAGTCTCGCAGATATGACATCGTAATCCTTGAGAAATATTCAGATAGGAGTTGGGGGAGTTAAAGGTACCGTATGAGTGTTACGGAAATAAAAGAGAATGCCACTATGAATAAAGTCAAAACATCAGTTCAGAAGCAACCCTACAAGCATAAGGACGTGGAGGTAAGTAACTAAGGATAGTTATAGGCAAGGAAGAACATCTAATATTTGTCGAGTATACGATGTGATAAGCTCGCAGCTTTACACGGGTAAGAGGATCCTCCCTATGTACTACAATGAAAGACTAGCTGAGGAAATAAGGAAGAAGGTTTCAATCTAAACAGGGTAACTCGAAGGAGAAATGGCCATGTGAAAACAGTCTTATTACAAAATTGTATGCACTCCAAAAGAAAGCTGAGAAGGAACGAAAGGAATTATTCGAGCAAAGATCCAGAGTTGGTTACGTTATGAACGCACATAAGATTTCGGAGTATTATCCATGCAGCATATATGTTGACAATCATACAATCGTAGAAGACTCCGGTATAATTCATAAGAAAGAATTGAGACCCGGTCATAGACAAAGGATTGAATTGTTAGAAGATTATATCATGGATATTCCATAGCATTCATGAAAGGCTAAAGTAATAACAAATACCATTAGCCGCAGAACGGGAGATAGCTTAAGCCTACATAAAGGCTGATCAGAGGGAAGAGGAAACTAAAAAGTTACATCAACTAAGTAAATCAGGAGTCTAATTATTGGACCCAGAAAATTATAAACATCATGATTGAGAACATTGCAGAATCACTCTTAATATCAGAGGTACAAGAGAGATAGTACAGTAGCCATATTCTATAACGACTCTACGATAAAGCTAGTTAGAAGAGTACCAGCCTTATAAGGAGTTAGTATGAAGCTTCCACCGGATTATGTATGCATAAAAGGTGCAAGTGTTATAATAGAGCTTCAAGTTGTGGATGCGAATTATACCTATGTGGAAGGGAGGTCATGAAAGAGGTAGAAGATGTGATGCGAGATTTTAAGATAAGTAAGGTAAAGGTGAACAACGTACGAGATACTCAAATGTAGAAGGTCGTGAATGGTCCGTAGTATGGATAGAAGGCTAGAAGCGCGGGGATTCAGTATTCAGGAATGATAGCGGCGTCATTAGTGGCATATCTTCCAGCCTATGGTTTCTAGGTATCAAGAGGCCTAGTTAAGAGAGTAAAGAAGAGTTAGAGACGATGTGATGTCTCGCTTGATGTTCCAGAATAACACAAGAAAATCTATGGTGCAAGCAAGTAGAAGGAATGTTGCGAGTAGTATAAATAGATATGTGTAGGTTGCAAAGTAAATTATGGTAAAGCGACAAGGTTTTAGGAATACAGGAATAAGGATAAGAAAGGGCGAGTGACAAGGTGACGAGAATGGATAAGTCCTCAGGATTAAGCCCATGAAAACAAGAGAGCTGATGGTTTCTCTAAGTTATAGAAAGCTCAGTATAACCTGAATGAACTCAAAGGAGTTACTCATCATAAGTAGCATTTAGAAGAGATGGAATGCTGTCCTGAAAGTAGAATAAGGGTGTAATTGTGATAGATAAATGATGACATTTGGGCCTTCAATTGAGTAATGATTTGAAAAAAAAGAAAAAGAAAGAAGGGATTCATGAATTGTACGGAATTAAAATACCCACGTAAGGTGAATCACATTGGGATGCTATGAAATACAGTTATTGAAGTATAGTATTGCCCTTAGGTGGATTAGGCAAGTCACTTCAGATATCCCCCGATGAGACGTAAGCCCTAGTGACAATGTATTACGTAAGAGGTTTCAAGTTATCAGTAGTAGATTATAGATCAACATTTAGGTGAATCAACAATGGATGGATAAAAGTTACAAAATATGAAATGCGAATAGGCCATCGTTCTTAAGATGAACAGTAATGAAGAAGCATTAAGGACTTAGATTTATACATATAGGATAAGCAACGAGAGTAACCTGGAGTTTGGTAGCAGACCTCAGCAACGATAAATCGAAGTACGAGTTATGGTATAGTATGAGCTATCTAGAGGCAGTAAAGTCATACAGATAGATAACCGGGTCTATGAAACAAGATATAGTAATATTCGTAAGTTCAACAAAGTACCGAGCAAAGAGCTTCAATATACCTATAGATGCCAGAGGGATATCTTGTCAAGCTCTGTATATGTTTACAAAGTGAGGCATAGAGATTGGCTAAATACTGGAGGAAAATGGAAAGAAGAGTCGCATAGGCGCACTTACAAGGTTAGAGTCTTACAGGCTGCATGATAGAAGGTAGCAACAGTTACGAGATTGGAAGGATTCTGACTACAAGTCGTGGTGTGAGAAAGAGGCCTAAAGGGGGGAATGCCTTGGCCCTTGGATTTATTCATAGAACAGTTGCCTAGATGGCAAGAAGAGTACTAAAGTATTCACAAGAACTATAGGTTATTATAATGATAAGTGCATCAGTCAACATTCGACGACGAATGTTCCAAAGGGGGGAATGATGTTACATCCCGCATTTTCGGACGTTAAAGTTTCGTCGTAAGTTAATCGACGTAAGCACGAGAATGAGATTATTTTGAGATTATAAGCATTTTGCTATTTCAAACAAGTGATGAGTAAATTCGTGAAGGTGAGAGGGTAAGCAAATCGAAGAAAATAAATTTCAACGAAGCTGGACATCTTGGGATAAAATACGGTCTAAGCTATAATACCCAGTATTTATGGACTTGTGCCATACAAGGTACCACATGACCGTGATAGTAGGGTACATAAAGTATGTTAAAAGTGAGTAGTATTTTAAGTTTTTTGAAATAATTCTTAATTATGTAGATAATTAGTTAATTATTAGTTTAATGGGAGATTAGCAAGATACGCAAGAATTTGTGGATAAGCCTAAAAGGCCCCCCAATGTGGCAGCATGTTTTGTCCAAATTAATGACTCTTAAGTCATCTAATTTGGTGGCACAATTAGAGGACTTGTGGCCAAAGTCATCAAAGTGTGGGGCCCACACCCACTAATACAAAAGACTTCTTGAATTCACAAAACAAGATACTTACATCCTATAAAAGTGACGGATGAACTTCAACAAAGAAATATTATACAAGATTAGGATCAAATTCAAAAGAGATATATATATATATATATATATATATATATATATATCTATTGTTACACCCCATATTTTCGTACGTGAATGTACGCCATAAATAAATTGATGAAATCTCGGAAATGAGACGTTACATCCCGCATTTTTGTACGTTAACATTTCGTCGTAAGTTAACTGACGTAAGTTCAGGAATGAGATTATTTTGAGATTATAAGCATTATGCTATTTCAAATAATTGATAAGTGAATTCGTGAAGGAGAAAGAGTAAACAAATCAAAGAAAGTGAGTTTCGTCGAAATTTGACATTTTGGGATAAAATACGGCTCGAGCTACAATACCCCGTATTTATGGACTAGTGCAATACAAGGTACCATGATAGCAAGATGTATAAAGTCTGTTAAAAGTGAGTAGTATTATAAGTAATTTGAGATAATTCTTAATTATGTGGATAATTAGTTAATTATTAGTTTAATGGGATATTAGCAAGATAATTAAGAATTTGTGGATAAGCCTAAAAGCCCCCCAACGTGGCAGCAAGATTTAGCCAAATTAATGACTCTTAAGTCATGAAATTTGGTGTCACAATTAGATGACTTGTGGCCAAAGTCATCAAAGTGTGGGGCCCACACCCACTAATACAAAAGACTTCTTGAATTCACAAAAAAAGATACTTACATCCTCTAAAGTGACGGATGAACATCAGCAAAGAAAAGTTATACAAGATTAGGATAAAATTCAAAAGAGAGATATATCTATTGTTACACCCCATATTTTCGTACGTGAAAGTACGCCATAAATAAATTGATGAAAGCTCAGAAATGAGACGTTACATCCCGCATTTTTGTACGTTAAAATTTCGTCGTAAATTAACCGACGTAAGTTCAGGAATGAGATTATTTTGAGATTATAAGCATTATGCTATTTCAAACAATTGATGAGTGAATTTGTGAAGGAGAGAGAGTAAGCAAATCAAAGAAAGTGAGTTTCGTCGAAGTTTGACATTTTGGGATAAAATACGGCCCGAGCTACAATACCCCATATTTATAGACTAGTGCTATACAAGGTACCATGATAGCAAGATGTATAAAGTGTGTTAAAAGTGAGTAGTATTATAAGTAATTTGAGATAATTCTTAATTATGTGGATAAAATATTAATTATTGTATTAGTAGGGGGTTAATGAGTTGATTAAGGAATTAAATGGATGATTTTTGGATAAGTCTTATAACCATTTACGTGGCAACCCATTACTATAATTAGTGACTCGTGAATTATGTTGCAAAATGGCAAAGTTAGGTGAATTTTGGGTGACTTAGTCATTATTCAAATGGGGCCCACAAATCTTAATTGTAAAGGACTTTCATATGTCTTTGAATGAGACACTTACGGATGGAAAATCTCAAACAATATTTATTTGACCGTTTTAGAAAGTGAGAGAGAGTAACGTGAGTTTGCTTCAGCAAGTTCATACAAGAACATATATATACATGTAACGTGAGTTCTTCAATAAAAAAAAATTCATACGAAACTATTTAGCATAGCAACGAGATTTTGCGATTATAAGGGAGTACGGTGCAATCTTTCTCAAGAATATCATACGGATATTTTCCTACTTCGATCCGCCGTTACACGTTGTCGCAATCAACGGTGTTAAATGGATTGTCAAGAGAATCGGTTCATGTATGTTAAGGCTATCCCTTCTTTCTTTTTGGCATGATCCAATTGATACAAATGAAACGAGCAAATTACGCAACTTTCATAAATGACTCTATTCATAGAAATATTAGGGGTGTCTATATTCTTGATTCCCCATGTGTCTTATTATTCTATCATCTGTTCATGGGTCTCAGAAAAATATGTATTTGATAAAGTTTATCCGAAAGGCATATTGATTTTATGATATTCCGATAAATCATATTAACATAATTCTTATGCATTTCATGAATTTATACATGTACATTGACCCATGACCAGATGGAATTATATACACGTATATATATGTATATGGGATATGGGAAAAGGTTACGGCGTTATATACGCACCGCCACCTGATCAGCTGGTATATGTTGATGATTTGCCCACAGTGGCCGAAATGATATGATAGGATGCCCTCAGAGGCTTGATGATGTTATGAACGTATATACCTATGCATGGTATTACATTTATATGCATATGCATGACATTATAAAAATGAAATGATTCACAGAGCTATGCAGACGTACATGTCGAGTCTTTTACTCTATGTTTCTCTCATGTCTATTATTTACTGATTTTCATTCCTTACATACTCGGTACATTATTTGTACTGACATCCCTTTTGCCTGGGGACGCTGCGTTTCATGCCCGCAGGTCTTGATAGATAGGTCGAGAGTCCTCCAAGTAGGCGATCAGCTCAGCGGAAGATGTTGGTGCACTCCATTTGCTCCGGAGTTGCTTGTTTGGTCATTATGATTTAGATCTGTATTGTTTGGTATGGCGGGGCTCTGTCCCGACCTTTATGATAATTATGTATTCTTAGTGGCTTGTAGAGAGATGTCATGTATATGAAAGATTGTATGGCCTTGTCGGCCTATGTCCAGTGTACGAGTGATCATTTTGGTCTTATAGGCCAGTATGTCATATGTATAAGTTTATTCCCTCATGATTTACTCCGGTTCATTTACCTATGATGGAATGATACGAAAGATACGTTATGTTGGTACTCGGTTGAGTAAGGTACCAGGTGCCTGTCGCGGCCCATCGGTTTGGGTCGTGACAAAAGTGGTATCAGAGCAGTTCTGTCCTAGGGAGTCTACAAGCCATGTCTAGTTGAGTCTTGTTTATGGGTGCGTTATGCACCACACTTATAAGCAGGAGGCCACAAGGCATTTAGGACTGTCACTCTTTCTTCTTACTCTAGATCGTGTGGTAGAGCTCAGTTGTAAGAACTCAATTTCCTAAACTCTATCTTATTCATAATACGATGATGCCTACATCTAGAAAGACGGTTGGTAAGAGATATAACTTTGGAAGAGTTGAGTTAGAGGAACTCGAGTTTGCATCATTCTTATGATGGATAAATGTAAGGTCTCCAGCAGAATATGTGGATACTAAGACATGCAAGCTTCTTGATAAGGAGCCTTAAGGCAAGAATATCTATCCACCCCTTTGGTGAAAGGCAATGAGAGATTCAGAAGATAGATACAAGTTTCAACAAGTAAAAGAAGCAAGGTGAAGAAGGGTACGAAGTACCCAGTTAATGAAGATTAACAATATTTACAATTCAAGCAGAGGAATACAAGCATTTTAAGTTACCTTCAACAGTAATAAATGTATGTACAATCGGCCACGCCCATCTCAGTTATGCCGTATGGGAGCTAACAGATATAGCTTAAGAGAAGGATGGGATATCAAAATCCGACGGGGGTTAGAGTAACCCAAAATGGTGGATGGATTGTTAGCGTTAGTTGACATTTCTGAAGGATAGTACAAATGTGCTAATAGATCTCCTTGTAAGACACCCAGATGGTGCGCTCTAAAATGATATAGCTAGATATGAATACTAGAATGATCAGAAATTTTAGAAGATAGGTAGTGGAATCCTAGAAGGGATAAATATTTACCTTAAGTGTGGCTCCCGTCCCTAGTAGAGGGAGAAAGTTAGGCAAATCGAAGAGCCAGTGGATGGAGCAAGGGAAGCTACAAGCAAGATAATGTCTTGTTGAGAGTTTCAGAATAAAGTGATAGACAGAGATGTTAGCAAGGAAATAAGAAGAGTGTTAATTAAGCATTATGAGTAAGATGTGATACATGGATGACAACGTTAGATCAAAAAGATGACAGTATTACAGAGTCTTTAGTCAAGTGGAGGAAAAGACAAGAGGTGACAAGCCTGGAGATAACAAAAGAGTATAGGCCATAAAGTCATATCCTCATTTCCAGAAATAAGTTCGTGACTCCAACGCGATTACCCGAAGGAAAAGTTAGACTCAAGAGTAATAAAAATCAGTATGGGCTGGTGAACATGATAAACTAAACATGAATTAGGGACTGAATGATTTGATAATGGTCGACATAATGAGAATTTCATATTTTGTTCCGGCGATAATAGAATGGAAAATAGAAGAAGATTCATGAGAAATTGAGAGAATGGTCATTCAGGAAGGCGCTTCCCTAAAGCAAGAAATGTAAGCAAAGTTAAGCTTAAGGGACGGTATGTGCCAGTTATACTAAGTGTCACCCTCGTGAGTAAGAAGTTTTGTTATCCTTGGTACGGAAGGATTACCACAAGGAAAGTAAGGGTCATCAATGATGTGAAAAGAAGCCAAAGATGAAGAGGTAAAAACATCTATAGGTATATCGTCGTAGCTCCAACTCTTAGTACTTCCTTAGAGAGGGGAATATGGAGTGATGTGGCATGAAGTCAGAATTTAGTGGTTCTAGTAATCATGGAATGGTAAAGGAAGAATGCGGTAAAAATGAAAAAAGAATGAGATTGCACTGATTCAAATCCTATAGATATGCTACGATTCCAGAACATTATGCAAACACGATATCAAGGAAAGGAAGTAAGGGTTCCTACCCGAGATGTTATTGATAAATAAGGAGCCAGTGCAAGACGTAAGTTAAGACAAAGGGAATAACCCAAGAGGGATTACGCGGAATACATATATGAAAATGGACTAATGAGCAGTTGGTAGTAGATTCAGGAAGAGTCTAGTTATGTCTAGATAAGAGGTTACAGACAAATCAACAGATCGTGCAAGATAAACATAGTGAACCCCAACATGGGAATTCAGTCTCGCAGATATGACATTGTGATCCTTGAGATATATTCAGATAGGAGTTGGGGTAGTTAAAGGTAAATAAATGAGAATGCCACTGGGAGACAGTCAAAACTTCAGTTCAGGAGAAACCCTACAAGCTCGCGGGCATGGAAACAAGTAACTACAAATAATTATAGGCAGGGAAGAACATAAAAAATTCCATCAAGTATACGATGTGATAAGTTTGTAAGTTTACAAGAGCCAGAAGGTCTCCCTAAATACTACAACGAAAGACTAGCTGAGGAGATAAGGAAGAAGGCTTCAACCTAAGCACAGTGACCCAAAGAGGAAATGGTCTTGTAACAACAAGTCTAATAAAAACATTGTACGCACTCCATAAGGAAGTGGCACCTAGCGTGGCTAATGAGCGAGAAATGAAACCAAAAGTAATATTCGAGACCATATGAATTGCACAAAATTCCGACATGCATGGGAACCAAGATCAGCTAAGTATGCATGCAACAAGGGGGCTGAATGACCAAGAAAAGTAATTGCTTACATGTAAAGAAAGCTGAGATGGAACGAAAGGAATTATTCGATCAAAGATCCAAAGTTAGTTACGTTATGAACGCACTAAAGATTTTAGAGTATTATCCATGCAGCATATATGTTGACAATCATATAGCCATAGAAGACTCCGGTATAAGTTAAAAGAAAGAATTGAGTCCAAGTCATAAATAACAGATTGAATTTTTAGAAGATTGTATCATAGATATTCCAAAGAGTCCATGAAAGGCTAAATAATAACTAATACCATGAGCCGCAGATCGGACGATAGCTTAAGCCTACATAAAGGTTGATCAGAAGAAAGAGGAAACTAAATAGTTACATCAACGAAGTAAATTGGGAGTCTGATTATTGGACCCAGAAACTTATAGAAACCATGATTGATAACATAGCAAAGTCACTCTTAATATCAGAGGTACAAGAGAGATAGTACAACAACCATATTCAATAACGGCTCTACGAGAAAGCTAGTTAGAAGAGTACCATGCTTATAAGAAGTCAGTATGAAGCTCTCACTAGATTGTGTATGCACCAGAGGTGCAAGTATTATAATAGAGCTTCAAGTTGTGGATATGAATTATACCTATGTGAAAGGGAGGTCACGAAAGAGATAGAAGATGTGATGTGAGATTTTAATGTAAGTAAGGTAAAAGTGAACAATTTACAAGATACTTAAATGCAGAAGGTTGTGAATAGTCCGTACTTCAGAAAAAAGGCTAGAAGCATGGGGATTCAGTATCCAGCAATGATAGCGGTGTCGTCAGTGACATATCTTCCAATGGATGATTTCTAGGTATCGAGAAGCCTAATTAAGAGAGTAAAAAAGAGTTAGAGATGATGTGATGTCTCGCTTGATGTTCCAGGATGACATAAGGAAATCTATTATGCAAGCAAATTGAAGGAAGGTTGCGAGTAGTATAATTGAATATGTGTAGGTCGCAAGATAAAGTATGGTAAAGCGACAAGGTTTTAGAAAGACGGGAGTAAGGATAAGAAAGGGCGAGTGAGAAGGTAATGAGAATGGATAAAGTCCTTAGGATTAAGCCCATGAAAACAAGAGAGCTAATGGTTTCTTTAAGTTATACAAAGCTCAGTATAGCCTGAACGAACTCAAAGGAGTCTAAGACTAATGGCATTTAGAAGAGATGGAATGCCTCCCTGGTAGTAGAATACGGGTGATATTGTGATAGATAAAGGATGACGTTTGGGCCTTCAATTGAGTAATGATTTGAAGAGGATTTCATGAATTGTACGGAATTAAAATACCCACATAAGTGAATCATATTGGGATGCTATAAAATACGGTTATTGAAGTACAATATCGCCGCTAAGTCGATTAGGAAAATCACTTCAAATATTCCTTGATGCACGTAAGCCCTAGTGGCAAGGTATTACGTAAAACATTTCAAGTTATCATTGGTATATTATAGATCAATATTAAGGTGAATCAACAATGGATGGAAAAAAGTCACAAAGTATGAAACGAGATTAGGCCATCATTCTTAAAATTAACAGTAATGAAGAAGCGTTAAAAGACTTAGCTTTATGCATATAGGATAAGCAATTGGAGTAACCTGGAGTTTGGTAGCAGACCTCAATAATGATAAATCGAAGTAGGAATTAAGGTATAGTATGGCCTACTTAGATGAAGTAAAGCGAATGGTGCCCAGAGGGACAACTTGATATAATTTTATATATGTTCACAAAGTGAAGCCTAAAGATTGGCTAAAAACTGGAGGAAAAAGGAAAGAAGAGTCGCATAAGCGCACATACAAGGAAAAAGTCGTACATGCAGCATGATAGAAGGTAGCAATAGTTACAAGATTGGAATGATTCCGACCATAAGTCATGGTGTGAGAAAGAGGCCTAAAGGGGGAATGCACTGGCGTTTGGGATTCATTCACAGAATAGTTGCCTAAATAGCAAGAAGAGTATTAAAGTATTCGCAAGAGCTATAGGTTATGAGAATGATAAGTGTATCAGTCAACATTCGAGGACGAATGTTCCAAAGGGGGGATGATGTTACACCCCATATTTTTTGTACGTGATAGTACGCCATAAATAAATTGATGAAATCTCGGAAATGAGACGTTACATCCCCCATTTTTGTACGTTAAAATTTTGTTGTAAGTTAATCGACGTATGTTCGGGAATGAGATTATTTTGAGATTATAAGCATTATGCTATTTCAAACAAGTGATGAGTGAATTCGTGAAGGAGAGAGAGTAAGCAAATCAAAGAAAGTGAGTTTCGTCGAAGTTTGATATTTTGGGATAAAATACGGCCCGAGCTACAATACCCCATATTTATGGACTACTACCATACAAGGTACCATGATAGCAAGATGTATAAAGTGTGATAAAAGTGAGTAGTATTATAAGTAATTTGAGATAATTCTTAATTATGTGGATAATTGGTTAATTATTGGATTAGTGGGAGGGGGAGGGGGTTAATGAGTTGATTAAGGAATTAAGTGAATGATTTTTGGATAAGTCTTATAACCATTTACGTGGCAGCCCATCACTATAATTAGTGACTCATGAATTATGTTGCAAAATGGCAAAGTTAGGTAAATTTTGGGTGGCTTAGTCATTATGCAAATGGGGCCCACAAATATTAATTGTAAAGGACTTTCATATGTCTTTGAGTGAGACACTTACAGATGGAAAATTTCAAACAATATATATTTGACTCTTTTAGAAAGTGAGAGAGAGTAACGTGAGTTTGCTTCAGTAAGTTCATACAAGAACATGTATATACATGTAACGTGAATTTGCTTCAGCAAGTTCATACAAGAACATGTATATACATGTAACGTGAGTTCTTCAATAAAAACAAATTCATACGAAACTATTTAGCATAGCAACCAGATTTTGCGATTATAAGGGAGTACGGTGCAATCTTTCTCAAGAATATCATACAGATATTTTCCTACTTCGATCTGCCGTTACGCGTTGTCGCAATCAATGGAGTTAAATGGATTGTCAAGAGAATCAGTTCATGTATGTTAAGGCTATCCCTTCTTTCTTGATACAAATGAAACGAGCAAATTACGCAACTTTCATAAATGACTCTATTCATAGAAATATTAGGGGTGTCTATATACTTGATTCCCCATGTGTCTTATTATACTATCATCTGTTCATGGGTCTCAGAAAAATACGTATTTGATAAAGTTTATCCGAAAGGCATATTGATTTTATCATATTTTGAGAAATCTTATTAACATAATTCTTATGCATTTCATGAATTTATACATGTAAATTGACCCATGACAAGATGGTGTTATATACACGTATATATATGTATATGGGATATGGAAAAAGGTTACGGCGTTATATACGCACCGCCACCTGATCAGCTGGTATACGTTGATGATTTGACCACAGTGGACGAAATGATATGATAGGATGCCCTCAGAGGCGTGATGATGTTATGAATGCATATACCTATACATGGTATGCCATTTATATGCATATGCATGACATTATAAAAAGGAAATGATTCACAGAGCTATGCAGACATACATGCCGAGTCTTTTACTCTATGTTTTTCGCATGTCTATTATTTACTGATTTTCATTCCTTACATACTCGGTACATTATTTGTACTGACGTCCATTTTGCCTGGAGATGCTGCATTTTATGCCCGCAGGTCTTGATATACAGGTCGAGAGTCCTCCAAGTAGGTGATCAGCTCAGCGGAAGATGTTGGTGCACTCCATTTGCTCTGGAGTTGCTTGTTTGGTCAATATGATTTAGATGTGTATTGTTTAGTATGGCGGGGATCTGTCCCGACCTTTATGATAATTATGTATTCTTAGTGGCTTGTAGAGAGATGTCATGTATATGAAAGATTGTATGGCCTTGTCGGCCTATGTCCAGTGTACGAGTGATAATTTTGGTCTTATAGGCCAGTATGTCATATGTATAAGTTTATTCCCTCATGATTTACTCCGGTTCATTTACCTATGATGGAATGATACGAAAGATACGTTATGTTGGTACTCGGTTGAGTAAGGTACCGGGTGCCTGTCGCGGCTCATCAGTTTGGGTCATGACATCTATCTTCATAGCACCGTAAATAGCTTCCGCAAGAGATTCATACGAGACTTCCTTGCATAATAGTAACAGGATTTTTCGATTCTAAGGGAGTACGGTGCAATCTTTCTCAAGAATATCATACGAATTTTTCCCTACTTCGATCCACCTTACGTGTTTTATCACAAAAGATATGTGTTAGAGGAATTGTCAAGAGAATCGGCTCAGGTATGCTAAGGCTATCCCTTCTTTCCTTTTGGCATGGTCCAAATGATACAAATGAAACGAGCAAAATACACAACTTTCATAAATGACGCTATTCATAAAAATACTAGGTGTGTCTATATTCTTGATTTCCCATGTGTCCTATTATTCTATCATCTGTTCGTGGGTCTCAGAAAATACGTAAGTTGATAAAGTTTATTTCATGATATTAATGAGAGGCATAATGGTCTTATGAAGTACCGCGAGATTTTATTGATGTACTTCTCATGCATTGCGTTCATTTATACATGTACATTGACCCATGACCAAATGGCGTTATATACGCGTATATATATATATATATATATATATATGGGGTGTGAGGAAAGGTTATGGCGTTATATATGCACCACCACCTGATCAGCTGGTATACACTGATGATTTGCCCACAGTGGCCGAGATGATATTATGGGATGCCCTCAGAGGCTTGATGATGTTATGAATGCATATACCTAAGCATGGTATGACATTTATACACATATGCATGTCATTGTAAATATTAATGACATTGGAGAAGGTGTTGGCGCGCTCCATTTGCTCAGGAGTTGCTTATGTGGTCCATATGATTAGGACATGTATTGATTAGTATGGCGGGGCCCTGTCCCGACCTTTATGACATTTATGTACTCTTAGAGGCTTGTAGGCATATGTCGTATACGTGAAAGATTGTACGGCCTTGTCAGCCTATGTTTAGTGTAAGTTTGGTCTTATAGGCCAGTATGTCATATGTATAAGTTTGTATTCCCTCATGCTTTACTCCGTTTCATTTACCTATGATAGACTGATACAAAAGATACGTTACGTTGGTACTCGGTTGAGTAAGGTACCCGGTGCCCGCCGCGGCCCATCAATTTGGGTCGTGACAGAGACGTATCTGGATCTGCACAAAATAATGTGTAGAAGCGTGGTGTGAGTATACTACAACGATACCCAGTAAGTATCACACCTAACCTCGGTAGAGTAGATGAGGTCAGATCCAGACACCTGCTAGGATAAGATAAACGAAACAAAAATCTAACAATGGGAAGTATGGATAGCGGAGAAATGAATGATAACAAAGCAGTTTAATAACGTGAACTAATGACATAATCGTAAGCATAGAGACAACAATAAGGAAACAAATAATGAGAACCAAAAATAATCAAACATGGACAAAACTGGTAAAACAAGGAAGAATAAAGCAACAAGCATTGTTCAACCAATAACTCTTTTCAATAAAAAATGCACAACAAGAATAACAACCGAGGTACCGCGTCTTAATTACATTTCACAATTTCAATCACAATCTTTCCTTATATCACCGCGGGAGCCTTACATTTAGTTTTAATTTTTTTTTTCCGAAATAGCTACCCCCACTTTAGCCCACCTTATCTCACCGCGTGACTTCAAGTAGTTCCCCTACTAGCAACACACATATCAAGCCCACCACATCTCACCGCATGCGTATCAACCCCTAGCCTTATACCACCGCATGCGTATAAATATCACAACACAATCACAACTCGCACCACAAGTGCCCGTATGCCACAACTTGCCAAAAGAATCAACAATACCAATATTTCCACTAAGAATAGGCCATGGTTCAACCACAATGCGAAAAAGAATCTCAGCAACGACAAAATGAAAGTGAATTGCTCAACAAGAAAGGTATCTCAATAATTAACAACTTCACCTCAATGTGATAACGACTTTTACAACTTCGACACCAATAACTCAACAAGAAGATATTCCACGAAATAACAACTTCAAATAAAAGTAATTCAAGTAACATAACAATAAGGAAGGCAATAACTTCAACTAAAGCATATAGAAGCAAAATAACAAGTAAGAGGTAGATCAAGTGTTAACAATGTCAAATAAAGCATGTAAGGGTAGATTAGAACATGTAAGAGTAGATTAACAATGAGGGATATAACATGTTATGACATTTCAATTAAAGACATGAAAAAAGTCTAAATAACCTAAACCGGTCAAATACCTTATATAGCCCATGTACCCACTCGTCACCTTGCGTACATAACTTTCACATAACACAAATATCACAATCAACCCAAATCCTAAGGAGTAGTTCCCCCACATAAAGTTAGGCAAGATACTTACCTCAACTAGGCCAACTAAACCCTCAAAAATAGATTTCCCCCTAAATTTCGCCCTCCACACCGCTCAAATCTACCCAAATGTGACTTAATATCATCAACCAATTATAATAAATAAAACTTTGATCTTTTGAAAATTCCCAAAAAGTTAACAAAAGCCAACCCCGAGCCCGCCAGTCAAAATCCGGGTCCAAGGGTAGATTTTGATTACCCATAACCCCACGAATCCATATATGTGATTAGTTTTCAAATCCGAGTCAAATCGACTCTCAAAACTCAATTCTTCAGTTTTCTAAAACTTGACAAAATTTCCCAATTTTCCTCTTTAATTCTCATAAATTTGATATTAAATCTAAAATAAAATCATGAAATATAGTTGAAAATTGATTAGAATCACTTACCCAATGTTTATCGATGAAAATCCCCTCTCCAATTCGCCTCCTACCAAGCATAGGGTTCTAAATTACGATAAATTGATATGAAATCACGACTTTCTAGCCTTTTGTTCAGTTGCAGATGTCGCATTCGCAAATACGTCAACCAATACACTAAGGAAATGTCGCAATTGCGACTCAGACTTCGCAATTGCCAAGTCTGTCCACCGCGCAAATGCGAGATGTCCTACCCAGTCCCATACTTCACAAATGCGAACTAGGAATTGCATTTTTGATACCTGACCCTCCCCTTCCATGTTTACAATTGCGAAGCTGGTCATCACACCTGATTTTCTATTTTCAGTCCAAAACATTGTGATTCACATCCGAAACTTATCTATGCCCTCGGGGCTCTAAACCAAACATACACACAAGTCTAAAAATATCATACGAACTCCCTCGTGTGATCAAAACTCAAAAATAACATCTAGAACTAAAAATCGGACACCAAAACACATGAATTTCAAAGTAAAGTTCAAGAACTTTTAGAATTGCAACTAATCGTCCGAATCTTATCAAATCAACTCCAAATAGTACCAAATTTTGCAGACAAGTTCTAAATAGCATAACACACCTATTCCAAGTCCCAAAACAAAATTCCAAACCCGATATCCAAAAGTGAACCTATGGTCAAACTTCAAAACCTTAAATTGCCAGTTTTTGGCAAAGCAACACAAATCAACCTACGGACCTCCGAATTTGATTTAGGGTATACGTCCAAGTCCAAAATCAGGATATGAAGCTATCAAAGCCATCAAAATACCGTTCTGGGGTCATTTTTACAAAAGTCAAATATTAGTCAACATAATCAATTTAGGCTTCTAAGCCAAGAGCCAAAGGGTCTAAATCAACCTGAAACCTTCCTGGAATGAAACCAATAAACCCCCTAAGTCATAAAACCTAAATTACAGATATGTGAAGCATAAAAAGGGGAAATGGGGCACAAATACAAAAAACAACTGGTCGGGTCATTACATAAACGGACTCGAAATCAAATTTTGATGGTTCTGATAGGTTCGTATGATGATTTTGGACTTGTACGTATGTTCGGATTTAATTTTGGAGGTTCCTAGAAGAATTCAACACTATTTGTCGAAAGTTGGCAATTTAAAAAACTTAAGAGTTCATAAGTTTGACTAAGAGTTTAGAAGTAATCCGAAGTGAGAAAGTGTGATTCAGAAACTCTTTTGAAGGAATAAAGATTTAACAACTTAAGAGAAATTCTATTCTGTTTGAGCCTCGATTCTTTGTTGTGATGTTCCTATGGGGGTTTTGAGCCTTTGAATTATTTTGGATAATATATTTGTACTTGTTGGTATGATTATATGGGGTTCCAAGGGACTCAGGTATGTTTTAGATCATTGGTTGAGAGACAAGTTAAGTTAAGGTTTGGAGTTTGACCATAGTCAATATCGGGTCAAGATGACCTCTTTTCGGTGATTTGAGTGCATGAGCAGGTACGTATCATGTTTTATGATTGAAATGTATATACGATTTGTGTCCTGGAGGTTCCGAATAAGTTTTGGGTGCCAAAACGAAGATTTTGTGATTGCTGATTTTCTGGTACAATAATTACAAAAATATCAGTTATGTCCCTAAAATTTTTAGACTTCCTTTAAAACCTCAAAACATCACATCTCCCTCATTTTAAGGCCAAATTGGGTGATTCAAAAGGCTATCTTGGGTGTAATCTCGCAAGGATTATGTTGGACTTATCAAATATGAGTTTCGAGATCATCTAGGATTTGATTCGAGCTAGGACAACTGCTACATTTTGTTTTTAATTGTTTTGGAATTTAGTCACTTTTTCTCACAAGGTTTTGGAGCTCGTGATGAGGCGATTTTTGAGGTAGTTTTCATCTACTTCATGGGGGTAAGTAAACCTAACTCAAATTTATGCTAATAACATCAATCTATCACCCCTCGATTCTTTTTCTATGACTACTCTGGAACAGTAATTCGTCCTACATTGGGTGGCTTGCTAAAGCCTTGTGTTCGTTTCAGTGACCTGGAGTCTTCGTTTGGGAAGTCTCCCTCTATGAACATGAACTACGGAGGAGGATGGATTTGATGTTGGAGCAGAGTGGAATCTGGAGCAGGGTATCAGGTTCGGACGACCTCAAACTGGATAGAGCAGGATTGGTGGAACCTGTGGTCGTCTCAAAATAGAAAGAGGTTTGGATCCAAATCAAGGAATCTTAAAGAAGAAAAGAGGGTTTTGGTTTGGAAGATAAGAAAGTACATTTTGGGGGTCTTGGCAAAACTTTTCTAAAGTGAATAATTGAGTTTTGAACATCGATTCAGAGTCGATTTTTGATGAAACCTATATGGTTGGACTCACATTCAAATGAGTTGTCAGAATTTATGAGTTTTGTCTGGTTCTGAATAATCTTGTCGTTATCCGTATATTCTCCATGTGTTAGAGTAATTGAGCTGCAAGTCATATTAAAAATCATGCTTAGCTAGATGCTGGTACTGTTGGGACCCATAAAGGTCGTGTTGCATGTTGAATTATTTGCTTAATTTGCAATTATGTACTCAGTCACAACTATTATTTGCATATCATATCTCAGTCTCTGTTGTCATTTATTGATACATCATATCATCATTGTTTGGGCTGATTATCATGATTCTTGTGAGCCCGAGAGACTGGAGAAATTGATGACTAAGTGAGGCCGAGGGCCTGATTGTGAGGATATTTATGAGATCAGGATTCACGTCACAGTAAGCTTTATTGATTCATGCCAAGATTGGCTTATTATAGCGCTTGGGCTGGATCTACCCCTCCGGAGTCTGCACACCCATAGTGAGCATAGGTACCTACTGAGTGTGAGTGCCGAGAGCGAGTGTGGAATGGGAGTGTAGAGTGCGAGTGCTAAGATTGAGTGACTGTGAGGATAGAGTGAATGCAAGGACTGAGTGATTGTTACTCTGAGAGTATGCATATGAATTCATCATTGTTTTGTATCTCCGTTGGCATACATAATTGACATGTAGATATCGAGATGTATCCTTTCTCTTTTTAGTTACACTTGACATATCTTACCTGTTTGATCTTTGACTGTTAAACTTGAAAGCATGCCTACATTTCTTTACTGTATTTTTGTAATTGGACTGTACTTGTGAAGCTCGTCACTGCTTTCAGTCCAAAGGTTAGATTTGTTACTTATTGAGTTGGTTGTACTCACACTACATCCTGCACTTCGTGTACAGATCCAGGTGTTTCCGGACACGGTGGTTGCTGATTGATAGAGTTTTCAGTCGTTCGGAGATTTTCGAGGTAACTGCCTTGGCGTCCATAGAACTTGACTCTCCTCCCCCATCCCTCCGTTTTACTTATTCAGTTCTACTTTCTTAGACATTGTATCAGACCATGTATTTATATAGATGCTCATGTACTAAGTGATACCCGAGTTTTGGGAACTTCTGTATTTAGTTATGACGTTTTCATTCGATTTTATGAGATTTTTATTTATTTAGATCAGCTTTAGTATATTTTGAATTTGAAAGTGTTGGTATGTTTGAGTTGTAGGCTTGCCTAGTATCATGATAGGCACCATCACGGCAGGTTGAGTTTTGGGTCGTGGCAAGTTGGTATCAGAGCCTAGGTTACATTGGTCTCACGAGTCATGAGCAGGTTTAGTAGAGTCTTGCGGATTGGTACAGAGACGTCTGTACTTATCTTCAAGAGGCTGCCGAACCTGTAAGAAAACTTCACATTCTTGTATTCTTGTCGTGCAAATTTATTGATTCCAGGAACTAAATTTCTGTTATTCTAGTCTCTCATAGATGGTAAAGACACGTGCTACTGGACCGGACGGATAACCACCACTACCACCAGCTAGGGCCACGAGAGGCCGGGACTGCGGTAGGGGCCGAGGTGTAGCTCGTACATTAGCTAGAGTAGCACCTGCTTATCTTCCAATTGCTTCAACTCAGGAGAAGGTTCCAGATGTGGTTGAGCCAGTAGGGCCAGCTCAGGCACCAGTTGTGCCCATTGTTATTCCAGGCCTTCAGGAGGCTTTGGCTCAAATATTGATTGTTTGCACTAGCCTTTCTCCGGCGGTTTCTTTTCAGACGGCGCTAGCCACTTCTCAGGCCGGGAGAGGTACTCAGACTCCCGCCGCCCGTACTCCGAAGCAGGTAGTGCAGGGACATCAGACACCGGGGGTACTACCAGCCCAGCTAGTTGCAATTTCTTAGGCCCAGGTGGGTCCCTTTATAAGGGATGAGGAACAAAAGAGGCTAGTGAGATTTGGGAGGCTCAGGCCTCCATCATTCAGTGGGGCTGAGTCAGAGGATGCTCAAGACTTCTTGGATAGGTGCCAGCGGATTCTTCGCACGACGGGTATTCTGGAGACTAGTGGAGTCTCCTTTACTACTTTTCAGTTATCAGGGGTTGCCTTCAGATAGTGAGAGGCCTATGATAGGAGTAGGCTAGTCGGTGTTGCACCACTTTCATGGCATGAGTTCTCCGTTCTTTTCTTGGAGAGGTTTGTGACACAGACCTGCAGGGAGGAGCTGTGCAGATAGCTCGAGTAGCTACGTCAAGAGGGCATGTCTGTGATCGAGTATGAGATGAAATTTTCAGAGTTGGCTCGTCATGCAGTTTGGATGGCCTCCACTATTAGTTGCGTTTTGTTATAACTTGGGAGAGTGTATCAGGTGCTAGGTTCAATGGGGTGGTTGATATTGCTCAGCATCTAGAGTTGGTCCGTAGTCAGGAGTGCGAGGAGAGGGAGGCCTAGAGGCCTCGTGGTTTGGGTTGTTTCAGTGGTGTTCCTTCTGGGGGCAGTCCTACCACAGTAGGGGTCGTCCTTATATGAACGCTCAGATGGCTCGTCCAGTTCATCGTGGTGCATCAACTAGCCATGGTTCGCACGGTGCTCTTCTGGGTCAGTCATCTCTTAGTGCTCTACTAGCTCAAAGTTCATCCTGTGCTTTATCGGTTCGGGTTTCATCTTTGCCAGGTCCTTCTAGCAGTTACTCTGGTACTCGGGGCCCGATTCAGCCCCCCCACCACCAGCGGGACGTTGCTTCAAGTGCGAGAAGTTTGGGCATATGTGGAGATAGTGTGCTCGTCGCTCGGGAGGTCCAGTTCAGTAGAGGGTGGCTATGACTTCCGCACCAGTTACCTCACGACCCGCCCAGCCAAATTGGGGTGGGGATCAGGCAGCTAGAGGTTGCGCTAGAGGGGGAGGCCGATCAGGTGGTTGTCAGGCCCGTTTCTATGTTATTCCTACCAGGCCAGATGCTATTGTTTCAGATGCAGTGATCACAGGTATTGTCTCAGCGTGCCACAGAGATGCTTTCACATTATTTGACCCTGGTTCTACTTATTCCTATGTATCATCCTATTTTACTCATTATTTGGATATGCCCCGTGAGTCCTTAGTTTCACCTGTCCATGTATCTACGCCGGTGGCGATACTATTATTGGGCACCGTGTATATCGGTCGTGTGTAATGACTATTGGGGATTTGAGACTAGAGTTGATCTCTTATTGCTTAATATGGTTGATTTTGACGTGATCTTGGGTATGGATTGGTTGTCTCCATGTCATGCTATTATTGATTATCATGCTAAGACCGTGACATTGGCGATGACGGGGTTGCCAAGGATCGAGTGGAGAGGTTCTCTCGAGTATGTTCCCAGCATAGTGATTTCATATTTGAAGGCCCAACGGATGGTTGGGAAGGAGTGTTTGTCATATTTCACCTTTGTGAGGGATGTTGGTGCTGATACCCCTACTATTGATTCTGTTCTGGCGGTGCCAGACTTTCTAGATACGTTTTCTGTAGACTTGCTGGGCATGCCACCCGACAGGGATATTGACTTTGGTATTGACTTGGTGTTGGGCACTCAGCCTATTTCTATTCCTCCCTATCATATATCATCAGCTAAGTTGAAGGAATTGAAAGAGCAACTTCAAGAAATTCTTGATAAGGGATTTATTAGGCCTAATGTGTCACCTTGGGGCGCACCAGTTCAGTTTGTGAAGAAGAAGGATGGTACTATACGGATGTGCATTGACTATAGGCAGTTGAAAAAACTTACAATCAAGAACAAGTATCCTTTGCCGCGTATTGATGAACTATTTGTTCAGATTCAGGGAGCGAGGGTGTTCTCTAATATCGATTTGAGGTCTGGGTATCACCAGTTGAAGATACGGGACTCAAATATTGTGAAGACGGCATTTAGGGCCCGCTATGGTCACTATGAGTTCCTTGTGATATCTTTCGGGCTGACCAATGCCCCAACGACATTCATGCATCAGATGAACAATGTATTTTATCCATATCTTGATTATTTTGTCATAGTATTCATTGATGATATCCTGGTGTACTCACGTATCTTGTAGAAACATGCCCATTATTTGAGGATTATACTACAGCGGCTGAGGGAGGAGAAACTTTATGCCAAGTTCTCCAAGTGTGAGTTTTGTCTTAGTTCGGTGGCGTTCTTGGGGCACGTGGTGTCCAGTGAGGGGATTAAGGTAGATCCAAAGAAGATAGAGGCAGTTCAGTGTTGGTCCAGACCGTCTATAGCTACTGAGATTTTGAGTTTTCTTGGTTTGGCCGGTTATTATCGTCGATTCTTGGAGGGTTTCTCATCTATTGTTATGCCTTTGTCCAAATTGACCCAGAAGGGTGCTTCGTTCAAGTGGTCGGATGAGTGTGAGGAGAGCTTTCAAAAGCTCAAGAATTCCTTGTCCACAACTCCAGTTCTAGTTTTACCTTCAGGTTCTTGCTATTATACAGTGTATTGTGATGCTTCTCGGATTGGTATTGGGTGTGTCCTGATGCAAGAGGGTAGAGTGATTGCTTATTCTTCGTGCCAGTTGAAGACCCATGAGAAGAACTACCTTGTTCATGATTTAGAGTTGGCAACCATCGTTCGTGCATTGGAGATTTGGAGGCACTATCTTTACGGTGTGTCTTGTGAGGCATTTATGGATAATTAAATTTGAGATAGCAGAGATGGTTGGAGTTGCTAAAGGACTATGATATTACCATTCTGTATCATCCCATAAAGGCCAATGTGGTAGCCGATGCCTTGAGTAGAAAGGCGGTGAGTATGGGTAGCCTTGCATTTATTCCTGTTGGTGAGAGACCACTTGCAGCTGATGTTCAGGCCTTGGACAACAAGTTCATGAGATTAGATGTTTCGGAGCTCGGTTGGGTTCTAGCTTGTGTGGTTTCTCGGTATTTCTTATATGATCGCATGAGAGAGTGCCAGTATGATGATCCCCATTTACTTGTCCTTAGGGACATGGTTCAACATGGTGATGCCAAGGATGTTACTATTGGGGATGATAGGGTGTTGAGGATGCAGGGTCGGATTTGTGTGCCTAATGTAGATGGGCTACGTGAGTTGATCCTTGAGGAGGCCCACACATTGCGGTATTCCATTTATCCGGGTGCCGCAAAGATGTACTACGACTTGAGGAAACACTATTGGTGGAGGAGGATGAAGAAAGATAGAGTGGGGTTTGTAGCTCGGTGCCTAAACTATCAGCATGTGAAGTGCAAGCATCAGAGACCAGGCGTATTGCTTCAGAGGCTTGAGATTCCGGAGTGGAAATGGGAGCGTATCACCATGGATTTTGTAGTTGGACTCCCACGGACTTCGAGGAAGTTTGATGCTATTTGGGTGATTGTGGATTGGTTGACCAAGTCCGCGCATTTCATTCCAGTTGGGACTACCTATTCTTCGGAGCGGTTGGCTGAGATTTACATCTAAGAGATTGTTTGCCTTAACGGTGTACCAGTGTCCATCATTTTAGATCGGGGCACGCAATTTACATCGCAGTTTTGGAAAGCAGTGCAGCAAGAGTTAGGCACCGAGGTTAAATCCCATGATGTCGACTACTAGCACATCATCCGGTCCCTAATACATGTTCAATATATCTTGTTCACTAGCCCATACTAATTTTTATTACTCTGGGGGTCTAACTTAGCCTTTTGGAAATCACGTTTGAGTCACCACTTCATTTCGTGAAATTAGGGTATGACTTTATGGCTTATACAATTTTATTGTCTCAAGGCCTGTCACCTCTTATCTTTTCCTTCACTTGACTATAGACTCTGTCATCCTATCATATTTTGATTTATCGTTATCACCCATTTATCATATCTTACTCATAATGCTTCATTTACTCTCTTCTTATTCTCCAGCTAATATTTCTATCTATCACTTTATTCTGAAAACATCAACAAAACATTGTTTCACTTTTAGCTCTCCTTGCCCCATCTCACTGGTTCTTTGAGTCACCTATCTTCTGAAATTTTTGAACATTCTAGTATTCATATCTGACTGTACTATTCTAGAGTGCACCACCTAGGTGTCTCATAAGGAAAACTTTTACCACGTTTGTAATATCCTTCGGAAATGTCAGCTGACGCTATTAATCCATCCACCATTTTGGGTTACTCTAACCCCAGCTGGATCTTGATATCCCATCCTTCTCTTAAACTATATCTGTTAGCTCCCATAGGGTATAACTGAGATGGGTGTGGCCAATTGTAAATACCTCTCTTACTGTGGAAGGTAACTCGGAATGCTTATATTTCACTGCTTCAATTGTAAATACTGATAATCTTCACTAACTGGGTACCTCGTACCCTCTTTCTCCTTGCTTATGTTACTTGCCGAAACTTATACTTTTACCTTATGATACACCCAATGCCCTACTACTCACGGGGTATGTTAGATATTCCCATCTTAGGGTCTTAAGTAGGAAATTTGCAAATCTAGTATGCACGATCTGATAGGGCCTAAAACTGGGCCACATTGCCAAGAACTCTCTCTCTCTCTACTAGTGCCCTTACCTGCTACAATATTAGCTCTCTGGAACGCTGTAATATTTCTAATTACAAGCATCTCTATATCATTAGCAAACATAATTCCTGACTCAAACTCATATGACTCTGCTCTATAGCACGATTTAGATTTGAAATAGGGGTAACATACTCCTAAAAGCCTTGCAGCTTCCTGTTTATATAATGTGGTGCATAACAAATCTATAAACAAGCCTCTACTAGATACGACTTGTAGACTCCCTAGGATAGAACTGCTCTGATACCATATTTGTCATGCCCCAAATCTGGGGAGGCGTGGCCGGTACATGGTGCCATACTCGACCCGGGCATACCACTCTGTAACCATGAATTGTGGAGGGGTATCCCTTAACTTAGGCCGATGAGGCCTACATGCAAGCTGACAATACCAATCGAGGCCGATGGGGCCATATTCTGAATCATATGAATATCATGTCTCCCTCATCTGAGGGTATACATACCCAAAAGCTCATATACATAACTGTGAAGGGCAACGAGGCCGCCATGTATGTCTACAACCAGCAATACCTAACTGAACATGTACACGGGGCTGGAAAACCCAAATAATTACATACAAAATACACAGGACTGGTCTACAAGCCTCTAGAGATAACTGAACAGTATCATGGTCATGACAGGGCCTCGACCTACCCATCAAACATGTGTAAATAAAATGGACTCCAAGTTCTAGACCTGGTAACTCTGAGGAAGTAGAGCTTACCAACCAAGTTGATGTTTGACTCTATCTACTGGAAAGGTCTATCCAGCTCTCTACCAGGACCTGCAGGCATGAAATGCAGTGTCCCCAGCAAAAGGGACGTCTATACGAAATAATGTACCGAGTATGTAAGGCAACAGAATAAATAAAAGCTTAAACTGAATTGATAATATAATAACTGAAAGTAACTGGAAGTCAAAGATAATATGAAGATATGCTTACCTGTTGATACTTACTCAACTCTCTCAATACAGTAAGTACAAGAGTTGTCCAGACCTATAAGGCTCCGTACGTGTAACTGCTCTGCCGTAGTAGGCTCGCTCATAGGCGCTCGGCCATACTAGGCTGTGTATCTTGGCCATTCTGGGCTTGCTTATAGGCGCTTGACCATAGTAGGTTTGGTATATAACTTATCATCTGATCTGAGGTAGCCCAATAGGGGCCTTCCACCGATTATAGCTCAATGGTGGTGAAAATACTATAATACTGCCCAATAGGGGCCTGCCCACCGATTATAGCTCGATGGTCATGAAAATACTATGTGTATATTTTTATATATATATATATATATATATATATATATATATATATATATATATATATATATGTAAAATCTTGATAAGGAAGAATACTATAACTTTTGAGACTAGGATATTATATATAAGTTCAAGAATACAAACTTCTCTTTATGTCTCGTTATCAAACACATGTAGTTATGGGATCATGCCAAAATAAAGGAAGGGTTTGGCCTTAACATACCTTATAAAAATCTGTCCAATAACCTCGTTGAACTCATCTCGTCTCACCTTAATCTACAACAACGATAATAATTCTATCATTATGTTACCGAAGGTACGACTATCGAACAACGAATGACAAGCTTATTTTGCAATAAAACGATAGCATCTCAACTATAATCTTTACTTCCTCCCAAATCAGCATAACACCAACAACAACAAGAACACAATAATAAAAACATGTATACATCATTTTCATACCTTATATCCATCCCAAAATACCACAAAATAGCCCACACACACCCCAATCACTTCTCACACAAAACGACAACCATAGTAGTGTCAAACAACAAAAAATATAACAGCCAACCACACTGCCTTTATGTGGTGTTTCTCCGCACCCTTTCTCCTCCCAAACTCCATAAAATAGTTGAAAAAAAGATAACCCAACAGCAACACGAAACAACCCACAAAATAGTCCACTACAAGTTGAAAAACTCAAACTCACGACTTCCGATACAGCCCCCTGAGTTCTTACAATTATAGAACGAATTTATCTACCTTTCCAGCAAAAAAAGGAATGAAAAAAGGAAGTATACTTACCTTATTTGGTGACGATCTCAGCTCCTAACTTGGTTCTTCAACTCTTAGGTTTTCCTCCAACTAGAACTTGAAAGAAGACAAAATCATTTAGGCTTTTGTGTTGAATTGTTGGGAGAAGTTTGCTGGGGTGCATCTCTGATTTTTCGCTCTATTATGAGTGGAATATATGAAGGAAATCATCCCTTAAAAGGTCTCTTTAGCCGACCCCAACTAGCCCCTTTTTGAACATATTTGGTCCTTTCATTTAAGCAAGTAGGTGACACACCTACTTGTAACCTATTCAGACTGCACAGTCTCGCGAAAATGCAAATATGTTTCTACTCATTTAATGCGTTAGAAACTAGACTCGTAGATTTTCAATTTGATAGGTGGATCATCCTGTAATTCTAATATTGGGAGAAAAGATCAACTACATTTTCTCTAATTTTCAGCATATTTATGAATATAACTTGTGATGACCTTTGCCAACTTTTGTTCCACAACTCGTTTGACTTCAAAACATAACACACGACTATGATACGACAAAATAACTCATAACATAACCTCTTCATCATGTTAATCACCCTAGTTTCACCCCTAAAGTATATGTTATAATATTCCTAACTTGTCGACTTTCGACGAAACTTATTTTCTTCAATTCGTTTAGCTTCTAAGCATTCCAACCCTCTTGATACTTGTTACTCATGATCTTAAATATTTATAACCTCCAAGATAATATGATTAACTTACATTAAGTACTTTCAAAGATGATCTCATTTCTGAGCTTACATCAATTGACTTACGACACACTCTTACGTACGAAAACATGGGGTGTAACATCAGTGAAGCAGAATAAACAAGAGAATTGAACAAAGTGAAAAAAAAAAAAAGAATAAAGTAGACTTGGGACTTCACATTAATTAATCAGTACTTACTTGATAGAATAGAAGTAAAAAATTAGTCGTTTATATCAAGCAAAATTAAACAAGAAAATTAAACTATGTGAAGAAATTAAAATACAATTTGTAAGGGGAAATACTTACACTCATAGTTGGAATGGAAATGAAGGCCAAGACTATCATTGATCCTACAGCCTGAAGAACAAAACAAGAACTAAATTAAAGCTGAAAAATCTTAAAGCGGGAATTTACTTAACCGTACCAATCAGTTATAAATAGAGAAGTATGTTGATTTCGAGTTACCAATGAAAGCACAAACATCAGGGAGAAAAAGATCCAGTTCAGCTTTGGGTCTGATGTTGAGTACTCTAAGGCTTTTGCCAGCCAACGGCAGAGCTGATGAAATATCTACAATTCTAAGATGACCTTTACAACTTGTTTGGATGGTTGTTACCTATTATATTGTATCGTATTGTTACTGTAAATACAATGTTTGTTTTGATTGTTCATTAAATTTTATTGTATTAAATCGTTAAATTCATCGTTTTGTAACGACGAAAAGTGCCACTTTATGGAACGATAGATTTTGTGTGGTGACGTCATTTCCTTGATTTTTTCTCTCATCTTGCCCTTTCTTATTATTAAATAATTATATTTTATTATTTATCCTACTTTTTATATAATAATTCTATGCAGTATCCTATTTTTTCTTAATAATGTTGCAAGTTTATTCTTTATATTGTTGGTGCGTGACATCATGAAACTACGGCAAACGATACAATCTATCCAAACATTGTATTCATCAATACAGTACAATACAATATGATACATTATGAAACGATACGTAACAACATTAATTCGGTTCTCCGGGCTTAGAGTCCGGAACCAAAGTGTGGTTCTTTTGGACTCAAGCGACACAAATAGGTAAAACAAAACTGAGTACCATTTTATATATAGCGCGGTTATTCACCGCGCTATACCTTAATGACACGTTTGTCCGTTAAGATATAGTGCGGTGAATTATCGTGCTATATTTGAACTCAAAAAGGGCGAGAGGTATAGCGCACATATAGGACGTGCTATAGTATAGCGCCATGTATACATGCGTTATACCTACTTAAAAAACGGGCCTCCATCTTCCCCGACCAGAAAATCAGTGCACTCCCTCCAAACCCCATTCCAGTGGTCCTCCCCCCCCCCCCCCCCCGTTTTTAAAGCAAAAAAACCCCATCGGAGCCCACCCGTCCCACAAAAAGTGTATCTTCTCCATATTGTAGTAAGCTAACACCGGATCAAAGGCGTTATCGCGTAGTGTATTACTCGTTTCGGCCCCCAAATCATCGAATCTTCACCTTTCAAAAAATTTTAAATCGAGGTATTCCGACTTACTTTTTGAGAAAACTTATAAAAAATGTTTATTAGTTATTTTTTACTGTGGTATATGTTTTTTCGTGATTATTTTGTGATTTAATTAATTTGTTATTTTTTATCCGGATTAGATTATTTATGTGCTAAAAAATTAGTAAAATAGATAAATTGTTATTTTATGAATAATTAATGTTATTTGGATTTTATTGTTGTACGTACATTAATATGTGACTTTATTGTTGTTTAGTGCCCTTTAGTGTTATGTTGTGCCCGTAATGGTAATGTAGTGCCCTTTAGCGTAGTAAAACTGATAATAAATTTTAGCTAATAGTAGTTGACTTTGTTCATGGCCATTTAGAGTAGTATTACTTTAGTGGAAAAATATTGGAAAGTAACATATGAAATATTAATATAGAAAATTTATCAACCTAAGTATCTGTTATATGAATAATTATTAAATTATCTTTGTAGTTATTAAAATTAACCATTTAATTATCTGTTAACCCTAAAAATATCTGAAAAACGATGATAATTCAAACACAAACTCTCTCGAATTTTAGTCAACAAATGTAAGAAAATACCATAAAACACAACAATATTTGTCAAACTAAGTATTTTTATATGAATACTTATTAATTATATCATGTATAGTTATAAAAATTAATAATTTAATTCTATTATACCCAAAAATAGTTGAGTAAGAAACAAACATATAAAATAATAAACTAACATGTAAAATAATAAACTAACATATAAAATAATTAAAAAAACATATAAAATAATAAACTAACATATAAAATAATAAACTAACATATAAAATAATGTAATAGACTAACATATAAAATAATAATATAGAAAATATATCAACCTAAGTAATAATATAGTAAATATATCAATTAAATATTAATATAAAAGATATTGCAATATATTAAAAGATGTTAAACAATCAAAGAGAAAAATACTTTAATTAATATTGTTCAATTTACAGACATCGTCATAGAGGTTCCCCTTGTGCATCCCGGACCTGCATCTCGAGAGCTACTGTTGCTACAGGGCAACTCCCAGATATTCCGCCCCAGACGTATAGACGATATGTGGGAGTTCATTAGGAACCACCCACTCCATCTCCGTATAGTTAGACGCCTTCATGATATGGGTTTCTACAAGATTAGAGAGATCGGCCGGTTGCAGTTCGACTGGGCATTGATCACGACTATGATAGAGCAGTGGCGATCGGAGACGCACACGTTTCTTCTATCCATTGGCGAGGCTACCATGATGCTTGAGGACGTGGAGGTTATTTTCGGGCTGCCGGTTGATGGATTACATGTAGCTTACCCGCATGCTCTTAGAGACTATGGGGGAGTGGATTACCTGCATATGTTATAGCGGCTCACTGGTTTCCAGCCAGCAGAGCCGACTGCATTGAGTGGGGACAATCGATTGCAGCTGACGCCCATCCAGCAGCATCTGGCGGCAATGGATGCGGAGATTACAGATGATTCACGGCTGAAGGATATCGACCGGCACACGAGATTGATGCTGCTGCTGATGTTTGGTGGTGTACTATTCACGAACACTTCGGGAAACCTAGTCAGTTTGAGATTTCCACATCATCTGGAGCGGCTAGATGATTTACCTGGTTACAGCTGGGGTGCAGTTATTCTAGGTTACTTGTATAGACAGATGTGTCAGGCGTGCATGGGCACCCCGAGAGACGTTGCCAGATTTTTACCACTGCTGCAGGTGAAAACATAGTCAATTTTATTCATGATTATAACATACATAGTAAAAAAATACCTTAACTTTTACGTCCACAATCTATGTTAGGTTTGGGCGTGGGATAGATTCCTGCAGTTCCAGCCACCGCTACCACTGATCGCTCTGGATGCACCACCTCCATCGTTTCTCCCTTTAGCTTGGAGGTGGGATGATAGGCAAGGCTACGGACGCGAGATCAAGACTTGACATCATCTCCCCTATTACAGGGATTTGTTGGATTTGCTTGAAGGCGCACAGCTACATATATACCTAAGTTTACTTGGCTTGGCTTTATATGTGTTGCATTTACTCACGATTCTTGTATTTAATAAATAGTTCATATGGAGGTCATACATCGACGCACTCATAGTTGGTTTGCCCGATTATTGCTCCTGTGGCCGAGCTATGTGGAGCTCTTCCATCCCGCTGATATGTCTCGATATAGTCGAGCATCATGCCAGTGCGCGAGTCCTTCGCCAGTTTGGTTGACCGCAACTTGTACCTATTCCGCCCACTTGGCTTAGGAGACATTACCAGCGGGATGATTGTTGTAGGGTTGACCAGACATACTTGTCCTAGCTAGAGGCCCATATTGAGGTTTGGGATCAGAGGTACGACCTGATTCCACCACACTCTCCACCTGAGCGTACGGATGGCGAGCATGAGTATATCGGTTTGTATCGCAGCGTTACACGACTTCTCGTCAAGAATGTCGTTCATCGCGCTGGTGGTCGGTACATTCCATACGTCGGGAGGCATGAGGCGCTGGTATGTTATTTGTTATACTTACTTATAATTGTGAACAACTAATTTTTGACCACATCCAAATTATATATTATTTTAGTGTAAATATTCTTTTTAGGTTTAATCTTAATATTTTAAACTTTTATCTTACTCTTAATAGGTTTTGTTTTTTAAAAAAACTACAAAAATAGTCACATTCTTTGTGTATAAATTTTATCTCTAAAAATAATTCGAATATATATATATATATATATATATATATATATATATATATATATATATATATATATATATATGGTTTCTTTTAATTAGAATTTTAATAAGTAAGCTATAGAATCTTTCTTAGTATCATTTAAAGTAAATATAAATATTTAGTTTTCCTATATTGTAAGACATGTTGGTTAATCTTCTTATCTTAATTTATCTTTTAAAATAAAAATAAAAATAAACAAAATGAAGTTAACGTCACAAAGATAAAGTTTGTTAACAAATTTTTATCTCAAAATCTGATATTTGCTAATAACTATCCCAATCCCATTATCCCTATTTTTAGCCTAATCTAATCTCACGGTTTGCTTATTCCCTAACCCCTTATTCCCTAAAATTGAATTAAGTGCAAACTTTGTGAAATGGACACTGAGAAATTCGGCTTGGGCAGTATTATGTTTAATCATTCTTATGTCTTTCTTTCTTGTTGTTAATTGTTTGAGTTCATGATTGTCTCGAATACATGGTTGTTTGTCTGTTTATATTGATCATATGATATGAACGGGATTTGTCTAGTAAATTAAAGAAAGAAAGAGTGAAAATAACAATTGTGTGAGGGAGTGAGGCGAGTCGCGAATTAATGCAAGACTCGTCGCAAAAGAAAAAGGAAAGAGTAAAATAAATAAATATCTCAGATCTATAAAAGTAAATATTTGAAATATTCTAAAACGCTAGAAAAACTTTAGCTGTACTTTAAATATTAGCCCATGTGTTCATACCCGAACCTTAAATTGATATGCTTAAGCAATAAAAAGATCATGTGCGCATTCCGCGTCTCGACACCTTTAATTCTAAAATAATTATATTTTGACCATGTGTACATTCCGTACCTTGGTTAAACATTCTATTTCAAAGAAGTATCTTGTGTGCATCCCGCATCTTGGTGAACACAACTAATAAAATATAATAATTAATTAAGCAGTAATAAATAATCCATAATCAATAAAATACAAGAATTGCTAGAAATTGATTTAAGCCTTACATTAGTCAATAAAGCGACTGTGCTAGAACCACGGGACTCGAGGGGTGCCTTACACCTTCCCCTCGATCAACAGAATTCCTTACTCAATCTTCAGTTTTCGTAGACTATAAATTAGGAGTCAAATCTTCCTTTTGATAAGGGATTCAATGAAAGGTGACTTGGAACACCAAAACTCAATTCCAAGTGGCGACTCTAAATAATAAATAATCCCTTTTCAACGTGTCACTACAATTGGAAACACTCTTCTAACTCAACCTCGTAATAAGGGTTATGGGAAAAAAGAGGTGTGACAGCTCTGGCGACTCTGCTGGGGAAAATTAATAAGAATTCGAGCTTTGTATATTGATTCTTGTTTGGCTTTTATCATGTTTGGATATTATTGTGTCTGGGAGTCTAATGTGCAATTTGTCGCCTATTTATCGCTTTAATATTTATTTGAACTGTGATATAAATTGTATCCTCTCTCGCACCCCTCTGAGTCTTCTAATAGGTAGTTATGTTGTGTTTGCCTACCAGCATCACAAAATTTCTGTCTTGAGATAAAGCCAGTTAGCCTACCAGCTTCTGGTGAAGGATCTGGTGAAAAATTTCTGTCTTGAGATAAAGCCAGTTAACACATGTTTAGGCGGGAGAGCCGTTAGCTAGCCAGTGCTGTTCTACTACTGGTGACGCTTGACGCTCCTCGGCTCGGGTCGTCCACTCGGGTAAGCCAGTTCTAGATACCATCTCCTTTAGGATTTGAAAACATAGAAGAACAAGCCACCAACAATGAATATCCCTAGTAGGCTACGCTTTATTTGCATCATATGCATTGGACTTAGCGGGACTCGGCACAGGGGTCGGGCCCGTATAGGACATGTACCAAATTTTTAGACCAACATGTTCATTTTTCTATGCTACATGTAACATTATTTGGTAGGCTTTACTGAAATTTTGACCGACTTTAGGATAGATTGATTGAACAGGGAAGAGAGAAAGAGAAAATTTCCTCAAAATTTTCATAAAAAACCCATTGTTTTTTAAAAACAAATAAAACTTTGAAGGGTTCTAATGTGTAAAATCACAATTTTCAAAATTGTTTTTTTATTTATTTATTAAGACCGAACTACGCGGGTTTGATTCTCACCGGATGTGAGATACGTAGGCAACCTTCATCAGGTTCAACCCAAAAAAAAAAACAAAAAAAAAAAAACAAAACAAGTGTCTATGGACTATTATTGTTTTTTTTCAAATAATAATAATAATAATAATATAGTCACTTTGTCAGTTTTATCTCTTTTGACTAGTTTTGTCCTTGCATCCGGTCCTTTTGTCGAAATAGCCTTGAAACCTTCCTTAGAAATGCGAAATGGCCGTTTTAACAAAAGAGGCCAGATTTTTTCTGTTCACTTGTCTTTAAGAAAAAATAGTCATTTTGAGCCTTTTATTTTTTTAATTTCATGATTATTTTACTAATGTAATTAATTTTTTAGTCCCACCGTTTGGCTTTTATTTTTTATTTTTATATAGTCAAAACCCATAAAATCGGATTTTTATTGTCAATAATATATTTAATTAAAGCCTAACCTCGTGTCTGGGTAAACAGGTACAGCATAAGTGGGGAAAGAGGTAAATCTGAAAATAGGCCAAGATCAGAAGGGATACCGGATTTTCTGATTGTCGATCAGATACCACAGTTGTTGTGGGATTGGTGGAGAGACTTTAAGGAATATGAGCGAAACCAAATAAAGAAGTACTTGGGACATTTGGTTCACATGATAACGATCAAGCCCGGGAGGGATGTGATCGAAGCTTTGATTCCGCACTGGGATCCTGAAATCGCCCATTTTCATGGGTGGGGCCGCCAAAGGCCCATAGTACCAAAAAAAGTGAATGAGGGTATGTTTCTGAAGCTCCTGAACATAAATTACGGACAATATGAAGGTTTAGGAGGCAAGTGGGTTAAGTTGGGATTTATGTTTCACTTGTATGGCCTAGAATGCAATTTTGAAAGGAATGTGGAAAAATTGAAATCAAAGAAAAATAAGAAAACATGGAAGGTTCATAGAAGGTTTGCATTTATGGTTGCTTTTTTGGGGCGCGTAGTTTTCCCGGAAAGGGTAGGACGCATTGACCTCCGCTTGGCAGGTGTAGTTGAGGCTCTGACTTCAGAAGGGGATGATTATACTTTGGTCCCTATGATTCTTTCTTGCATTTTTCGTGCTTTAACTAGATGTAAATTGGGCGCACGAAACTTTGATGGTTGCAACATTTTGCTACAGATATGGTTTTTGGAGCATTTTTATCATCATCCTACGATCACTGATTTTAGGGAGCTATGGCCCAATCATACTTACGATCACCATAAAAGAATTGACGAATTTGACTTACCAGAAGGGATAGATGCCTGGAAAGAACTACTTCTTACTCTGTACGCCAAACGGATCACTTGGAATTACCATTGGTTTTCCTCTAAAGAGGTCATATGTGAGTCTACGTACCATTCTTATTTGGTACTCATAGGATTGGATGGTGTTCAGCCCTATGCTCCACTTCGGGTAATGCGCCAGTTTGCACGACTACAAGAGGTGCCACCAACATGAGATATGAGCAAGTTCTGTTATGATTTTGGTAAAGATCAACTTGATGACGAAGAAGAAATTATAAAAATTTGGTAGGCAAGTAAAGTCTCGGAGTTGAATGAGATGGTAGAAGACCGAGATCGTGGAGAGGTGATCCCTGAATATATTACGTGGTTTAATGATCCTTCGTCGTTTGGAGATAGGCTTGAGGGGTCGAACAGGAGGAGAAATGATCAAAGAACTATAGAAAGGCTGAAAGAGGAATTGGAGCATGCTTAGATGATCATAGCCAAACAACAAGCCCAGCAGCAAGCCGGAGTCGCTCAGATTCATTTAAATATTGAGAAAGATTATCAACTTGCCTTACGGGTCATGGATAAAGATCTAAAACATGCTAAAAATGAGGCAGCCCGCTTAGAAGAAGAACTGGCAAACACGATTGGTTTAGTTAGAAGAGTTGAGGCGAACAAAAATGCTGAAATACATAAGCCGCAAGAAGACTTGAGTATCATTGAAGAAGATGCGAACTAACAACAATTAGAGTTTGATCAGCCGAAAGATCAGTTTGAAAGAGAAAGGGCCCACTGGATATGCTCAAAGGGTCAGCTTTATGCACAATTAGAAGAAATAAAAAGGCAGAAGAAGGGTCATCAACATGTAGATTTCGGGGCAGAGCGGCGTCAGTGGATGATTGAGAGAGGTGTGCTAAACCGTCGCATTGAAGAATATGAGGGACGGGAGGCTCAGATGGGGCACGCCCTCAACACTACCCAGATGTGGTTGCAAAATTATCACGTGAATATGGGGCAAGCTAGAGAGCAAGTACTTCGATTGGCAGAAAAAGCAGCATATATTCATGATGATCATCGCCATCTAAACAATGAGAAAGTTTGTCAACAGGCGCGTGCCCTAGTCTCACAGTTGCCAGTGGTGTTTCAAAATTTGTACGAGACTTTGGGGGGAGAATGGAGGCCAAGAGATGCAGATAATTGATGATATCAATTTAAGCAAGAAGACCATTGAAGACTAAAGTTTTAGTGCAATAAATTAGCTTTTAGTTTCATTTTCGTTTATCGCATTTTAATTTTATATTTGGAGTCTTTTATTCTTATCATTATTTATTTTATTCCAATCATGTTCATGTCTTTGGAGTCAGCAGAGTCAGTTTTTATATATTTCCTTTTATCTCATTGTATATAAAAAAAATATTGGTTGAAAATGAATGAAAAATATTTTAGTCTGTTCTATTTTATTTTATTTTATTATAATTTTTTTTTTAAAAAAAAACCAAAAAATCAAAAAATCAAAATTGTTATTATTTCTCCCCTAAACTACGTAATGGTCTGATTCATGCGGCGTCATGATACGTAGGCAATCCTCATCGGATGCGATCATAGCCATAATTAATCTTAAAATAAATATAAAAAAAAAAGAGCGTTAAATTCAAGAGGAAATAAATCAATAAGCCGGGATGAAGCATAAAGCCTTCCAAGATCATTTTAGAAATAAAAATGGCATTAGGTGCATGACATATAATGTGTGATTAATATCTGCAAAAATGCCTAACTCTAACACGTTTATTGTTTGTCATTTTTAAAGATAAAGTAAAACTGAGGTAGTTGGTTTGTGGTTTTAACTGGAGACTCACCCTTACAACACGAGATCAAAAGGAAAAAGTAGAATGGCAAACAACAGTGAGAATGAGTCAGATAATGATGATGTCCATGGACAATTGGTTGAACAAGGTTCAGGACTGGTTGAAGAAGAGTGTTGAAGCAACAATTGGCTGAGATGTACCAAGAATGGGTGAATGGACAAGCACCGCCCTCACTACCCATAGATCCCTCGGATAATCTTCATAATGTGTTAGTTGCCACTCAAGTGCCTATCTCCATAACAAGTAATCCATTGTACCAACCTGGATTCAGTCCGAGCATTAACCTTCCCGCTATCCCCAGTACCTTCATTCCACGTCCTCCAATCGCACCCCTCAGAAATGACTCACCTACTATACCCATTGTCCATACTTTCACTGTCCCTCAACCGGCTCTTTCTCAAAAGTCCAATAATGATCCACAACTGGATGCTCATGATGCCCAACATTACTTTCCAGAACTGTCTTTAAAGGTTCCATATTCATACAAGCATACTCCTTATAACGTGTTCCCAATTGAGATCGAAAAGCCCGAAAAGAATATGGAACAAGAGGAAATGACCAGAAAAATGAAGAGCTTGGAACAAACCATGAGAAACATACAGGGTTTGGGGGGGCACAAGAGTGTTTCGTTTAACGATCTATGCATGTTTCCCCATGTTCATTTTCCACCCGGCTTCAAGACCCCCAAGTTTCATATGTATGATGGGCATGGTGATCCCGTTACCCATTTGAAGAGGTATTGTAACCAATTAAGGGGAGCGAGAGGCAACGAAGAATTGCTCATGGCTTATTTTGGGGAATGTTTGACAGGAATATCTTCAGAGTGGTTCATAGATCAAGACATCTCTCACTGGCACGTTTGGAATGACATGGCTCAAGATTTTTTCCAACAGTTTTAGTACAACATTGATATAGTGCCAGACCGCTCCTCTCTCGTCAACATAAAGAAGAAACCAACAGAAAGCTTCATAGAATATGCAATCAAGTGGAGAGAGCAAGCTTCTATGGTCAAACCACCAATGAAAGAGGCAGAAATGATCGACTATTTTCTCCAAGCTCAGGATCCTGATTACCTCCATTACATGTTGGCCGCCATTGGTAAACCTTTCGCTGAGGCGATTAAGATTAGTGAAATAGTTGAGAATGGCATGAAGTCAGACAAAATTGTGAGTCAGGCAGCCCTTAAGGCGACCACACAAGCAATTCAAAGCGGGTCAGACAATTTTAGAAATCGAAAAAAGAAGGAGGAAGGATCCATGATGGCATCTGGGTTCGGGGGAGTTCAAAGAGGAATAGCTCCTTCTTACGTGCAATTCCAACAAGGACAATCCAATTCTCCTCAACATTATTATCCGCCTCAATGTCCCCGATACTCAGTTCCCCTGCAACAATACATAGTGTTTAATGCTCAGGCTTATGCTAGGCCTCCCAATCACCAACAATGGCGGGCACCAATTCCACAAAGCTCCCGTCAACTCCGGCCGAATTTTCAGGCACCATATAATCCTCGTCCCCGACAAGAATATGTGAGAGAACATGAGCCAAAGAAAGAGTTCACCCCAATTGCAGAATTGTATACAAGCCTATTTCGAAAGTTGATGCAGTTGAAGTTCATTGAGCCTATTATGCCGCATTATATTAATCCAAATTCAAAAGGTTTTGACTCAAATGCAAGATGTGAGTATCACTCTAACACCCAAGGGCATAGTACCAAAAATTGTTGGACATTAAAGAAAGCCATTCAAAATTTGATTGAAGCAAAGGCAATTGTGGTAACAAACAATGAGGATACTCTTAATATCACAAACAATCCGCTCCCAACTCATGATAATACACATTTTATTGCGATGATTTGTGATGATCGAGATTATAAGCAGTCTGGCAAGACAGAGATGGTTGTTAGAACCATAAGGCCAGAACCAAAAGTGATAGTGAGCCCGCCGCAATTGGCACCGTTGATTGTGAAAGGTGCGAGTTCTAGTTTGAACTTGGCATGTTCTGAAAAAATGATTCTCTATGTTCCTGGAAGCACAAAAAAGGTTGAGGTTCAATTGGGTGGGCCAAAACTTTACATCCCCGGGGGCATTCAAAAGATCATTCCAAATAATGGTTTGAGGAATATAATAGAGCCAGTCTTGATCCGACCTGTTGCCCAACTCCTAGTGACAAACACAAAAGCTATTCCCTGGAATTATAACAAGACCGTCATGACATACAAAGGAAAAGAGATAGTTGAAGAACCAGGTGAAATGGGGGGCTTGACCCGCTCTGGAAGGTGTTATTCACCAGAGGAATTGAGAAAAGCTAAGCAATCCAGGGAAAGTCACTTGCCAGTGAAAGAACCCGTAGCAGGAAAAGAAGCAAAGGAATTCCTTAAGAAGATGAAAATGCAAGACTACTCAATCATTGACCAACTAAGGAAAACTCCTGCTCAGATATCTTTGTTTTCTATGCTTTTGCATTCAGAAGAGCATCGTCGTGTGTTGATCAAAACTGTGAACGAGGCATATGTCTCAGAAAAGACAATGGTGAATCAGCTAGAAAAAATGGCTGAAAGATTCTTTGAAGTAAATAGAATTACTGTCAGCGATGATGATTTGCCTGAGGAAGGGGCTAGCCACAATAGAGCTTTGCATTTTATGGTCAAATGTGAAGGGCACTACGTAAAAGGAGTCATGATTGACGGAGGCTCAAGTGTAGATGTGTGTCCTATTTCTACTCTACAACAGCTGAACATTGACACTAACAAAATTCGAACCAGTAATGTCAGCATCAGAGCTTTTGATGGTTCAAAAAGAGACACTATTGGGGAAATCGAACTCACCATGACAATCGGCCCGGTTGATTTTAACATTGTCTTTCAAGTGTTACATATGGAAACTTCCTATAATTTTCTTTTGGGAGGGCTGTGGATCCATGTGGACTGAGCGGTACCATCCACCCTACATCAAATGGTCAAATTCGAGTGTGACGGGCAAGAAATTATTGTTCATGGGGAGGACGACTCATCCGTCTATAAAGACCCGTCCATTCCATATATCGAGGCCAAGGAAGGATGTGAATCCATCATATATCAAGCATTTGAGGTGATTGAGGTGGACCAAGTGGAAGAAGGAAAACCAATATTGCATCCCCGTCTTTCAGCCACATCTATGATGGTAGCTTCTCTGATGTTGAGGAACGGCTATGAACCAGGAAAAGGATTAGGATCCTCTCTACAAGGAATTGTGAACCCCATTGCTCCATTTTCGAAGAAAAATACCTTTGGCTTAGGCTTTAAACCAATATCAACTGACATAGACAGAGCCAAGGCCCGCAAAAAGAATGGTTGGAATCTGTCCAAACCAATCCCTCACATTGCCTACTCTTTTGTCAAGCCACAATTTGAAGAAGTCCAAAATCCTTCTACTCAGGATGACATTGACGGAGTTTGCCAGGGTCTCAAGGAGATGTTCTATGAGATCAATATGGTTCAAGTTGGGGAGGGCCCTAGCCGTGCAAGTGTTCAACTGATTGGTCCAGATACCTCGCTCAGCAACTGGGAAGCAACTCCTCTTCCCATCAGGAAGGAGTCTTGGCAGCCTGTTTTATTGTTTTTTCTGTATTTGGATTAATTTAAGGGTTGTAATCCAGATATTTTAGTTTAATTGATTTGCTGTGATGTTAACCCTTCTATCCTTTCAAATTCAATGAAATGAAGTTCCATTTTCGTAGTAAAATTCTATCTTTTTATTTCCCTAATTTTTGTTAATTTTTTATCATTTTCAGTTTCGATAATGCTGGCTTTAAAAACATGGCATGCACGCGGAATTCATGCCCAGATCTTAAAAAGCTATCTAATCTCGAAATAATGAATCAAGAAGTTGAGTATGACCCCGGATGAATGGAGTACCGTGAGCTGTGAGCCTCCTGGAGAATCAACTCAGGCAAACCATCCACATTGGGCACACATAACCTACCCTGATCCTCAATGCACCATCCTCCCCAATAATGACCTTCTTAGCATCACCGTGCTGGACCGTGTCCTTAAGGACAAGATGATGGGGGTCATCATACTGACGCTCCCTGATACGATCATAAAGGGAAGATCGAGAGACCACATAAGCCAGTACTCGACTCGGCTCAGAAATATCCAATCTCACAAACTTGCTGGCTAAGGCCTGAACATCCAATGCCATGGGCCTCTCTGCTGCGGGTAGATAAGCTAAAATCCCCAAACTCTCTGCCCAACGACTCAAAGCATCGGCCACCACATTGTCCTTCCCCGGGTGGTACAAAATGGCGATGTCATTATCCTTAAGCAGCTCTAACCACCTCCTTTGACGTAGATTAAGATCCTTCCGCTTGAACAGATACTGCAAACTCCGGTGATCAGTGTAGATCTCACAAGGAACGCCGTACCTATAGTGCCTCCAAATATTCAAGGCATGAACAATAGCTGCTAGCTGAAGGTCGTGGACAGGATAGTTATTTTCATGCACCTTCAGTTGTCTGGACGCGTAGGTAATCACCCTACGGTGCTGCATCAACACCGCGCCGAGGCCAACTCGTGATGCATCACAATAAACTGTATAAGACCACGAACCTGAAGGCAACACCAATACTGGTATTGTGGTTAAAGCTATCATAAGCTTCTGAAAGATCTTCTCACACTCCTTTGTCCACCTGAACGGAGCACCCTTCTGGGTCAGCCTGGTCATAAGTGTTGCAATAGAAGAAAATCCCTCAACAAACCGACGGTAATACCCCGCCAACCTAAGAAAACTCCGGATCTCTGTAGCTTAGGACAGTCTGGGCCAACACTGCACTACTTCCACCTTCTTCGGATCCACCTTGATCCCCTCACTCAACAAAATATGACCCAAAAATGCCACGGAGTCTAACCAGAACTCATATTTTGAGAACTTTGCATACAACTTTTTTTCTGTGAATGTCTGAAGCACTGTCCTCAGGTGCTGCTCATGATCATCCTGAGTCCGGGAATATACTAGAATGTCATCAATGAATATGATGATGAAAGAATCAATATAGGGTCGGAACACACTATGCATCAAGTGCATAAAAGCTACTGGGGCATTGGTCAGCCCAAAAGACATAACAAGAAACTCATAGTGACCATGTCTGGTCCTGAAAGTAGTCTTCGGGATATCTGGCCCCCGAATCTTCAACTGATGATAGCCCGAACGCAAGTCAATCATGGAAAACACTTTGGCACCCTGTAACTAATCATATAGGTCATCAATATGAGGCAAAGGATACCTATTCTTCACTGTGACTTTGTTAAACTAGCGATAATCAATACACATACGCATAGAACCATCATTTTTCTTCACAAACAAGACAGGAGCACCCCAAGGTGACACATTAGGATAAATGAAGCCCTTATCAAGCAATTCTTGTAACTGCTCCTTCAACTCCTTTAACTCAGGAGGAGCCATACGATATGGAGAAATAGAGATGGGCTGAGTGCCCGGCAATAAATTAATGCCAAAATTAATATCTCTGTCGGGCGCCATGCTCGGAAGATCAGTTGGGAACACATCTGGAAAGTCCCTCACTACTAGAACTGACTCAACTGTAGGGGTATCAATACTGACATCTCTCACATAAGCTAGATACGCGTCACATCCCTTCTCAACCATTCGTTGAGCTTTAAGAAATGAAATAACTCTGCTGGGAGTATACTCTAAGGTACCTCTCCACTCTAACCGCGGTAAGCCTGGCATAGCCAGCCTCATGATCTTAGCGTGACAATCAAGAATAGCATAATGGGGTGATAACCAATCCATGCCCAAGATAATATCAAAATCTATCATGCTGAGTAATAATAAGTCAGCTCTAGTCTCAAAACCACTAAGAGCAATCAAACACGACTGATGCACTCATTCCATAACAATAGAATCTCCCACAGGAGTAGACACATAAACAGGGAAACTCAAAGAATCACGAGATATGCCAAATGTGGGGCAAAATAAGAGAACACATATGAATACGTATAGCCTGGGTCAAATAATACCGACTCATCTCTATGACAGACTGGAACAATACCTGTGATGATAGAGTCGGAAGCAACTACCTTTGTATGAGCCATAAGAGCATAATACCTGGCCTGGCCTCCCCCTCTAGGGCAACCTCGACCTCCCCGACCTCCACCACAAGCTGGCTGAGCAGGTGGGGAAGTAGCTAGTGCTGGAATCATGGATTGAGGACCTGGTGGAGCACGCGGTGGCTAAGAAGTCTGTGGAGGTGCAACCCTCCTATGTCTGGGGCAATCCCTCACCATATGGCGGGTGTCTCCACACTTAAAATAAGCCCTCAGAGGGTGTGGATGGTGCGACTGACTCGGGCCAGGTCTGCTGGACTGGCCGCTAAAAGCACCCCATGCAGGAGGATCCTGGCGGTGCATAATAAGGCTCCTGGGGCCTAGAAGGGGCTGGAACACCATTGGCGGCTGGAAGAGCTGAATGAACGGGGCGACCCACATAACCCCTACCATGGCGGGCAGCTGGGGCACGAGCTCCAGAATAAGAACCAGTCTCTCGAGACCTCTTGGCCTCTCTATCCTCTCGGTCCTGGGCAAGCATGCCCTCCAATCTCCTAGCAATACTCATAACCTGCTGGTAAGGAATATCCATCTCCAGCTATCTAAACATACTAATCCTGATACTGGGGTGGAGTCCCTCAATAAATCGTCGAACCCTCTCTCGAACTGTGGCAACCAAGGTTGGTGCATGTCGGGCCAAATTACTGAAGCGGACTGCATACTCTGACACAGTCATAGCACCCTAGCGCAGCAACTCAAACTCCACGCGCCATGAGTCCCTGAGGCTCTAAGGGACATACTCTCTCAAAAATATGTCCGAGAACTGAGTCCATGCAAGTGAAGCTACCTCATATGGACTACTCAACTGATAAGCACGCCACCACTGATAGGCTGCTCCTCTAAGCTGGAAAGTGGTAAAGAAACCCCACTCATCTCCGCTACGCCCATAGTATGGAGAATATGATGACACTCCTCCAGAAAACCCTGAGCATCATCTGTAGCCAATCTGTTGAAGGTAGGTGAGTGGTACTTCTGGTACCTCTCAAGTCTGAGATGCTCCACCTCAGAAGCGGCTGTCCTAGTCTGAGGCTGAACCGGGGCTACCGGCAGCATAGGAATGAACTTTGGGGTCTGATCAACCTGGACCCTCTGCTCAGGAGTGTGGGCTGTAGGAGTCTGTGCCCCTCCCCCGGCCTGAGATGTGGCGGGAGCTAACGGAATCAATCCAGCTTGAGCTAAGGTGTTGAACATGCTCATGAACTGGGCCAGAGTCTCCTGGACGGCTAAGCAAAGTCTCGGTCCTGCTCCTGGCTTAACAGGATTTGCAGGCACGTAGGAAGAACGCATAAGCGGACAGTGTTCTGCAAGCGCGTATGTGCAGGTGCGGCCCCCATTGCCGCAGATGTGAACCTAGCCCTCTTAAGTGATTTTTGCACCTGCTAGGGATTTTCCGCAGATGCGGCATCGCAGGTGCGACCCATGGCCCGCAAGTGCGAAGATCGCTGGGCAGAAAAGGGGCAAAATCGAGGGTTGAGGTTCATATTCACAAATTTGATTTTTTAGCCAGGAAGAAGGCGATTTCTTGAGGGATTTTAAGAGAAAGCTTTGGGGTAATGATTCCTAACTTGATTTTGATCATATTTCAATAATTTATTATTGTTTTCTTCATTTAATTAAGGAATTTGAGTGAGAAAGTTGGGGAAATGGGGGGAAGTTCCCCAACCGAATTTTTGAGTTTTGAGTAGAATTTGGACATTGGATTTGGATAATTTTGGTACGAGTTATCTCGTGAGTGAATGAATGTTCATATTTGGTAATTTTTACCTGATTCCGAGACGTGGGACCGGGAGACGTTTTGGGGCATTTTTCTAATTTCTTGCCTTAGCTTTGATTTCGTTAGCTAGATTAGTTTCTTGTAGCTATATTTATGTTATGTAATTGGTTTTTGCTAGATTCGAGCCATTCTGAGTCGGATATTCGTGGAAAGAGCGTTGTGACAGATTGGTTTGAGCTTGGTTCGAGGTAAGTGGCTTGTCTAACCTTGTGTGGGGGAACTCCCCTTAGGATTTGGTACTGTTAAATATGTGAGCACCGTGTACGTGAGGTGACAAGCACGTACACGGGCTATTTGTTGTAAAACTCCATTTTTCACTAAGTCATAATTTGTTTTCTCGCTATTTGAAACACACTAGCATATCTAACTATCTTGTTTAGACTAGAATAGCATGTCTACTTGTTTAACTGCCTATTTGAACTCTGTGCAGCATGTTTAGTGAAATTACCTGCTTTCCTTGACTTGAACATAGTCTAAACTGTAGGATTTCCTTCTGTAATTGTTATTTCGGTTGGTTGCGCTGTATATTTACTTTGGTACTACGGAACAGTATTCCAGGAGATCCCCATGTACTGCATATTTACTTTGGGACTACGGAACGGTATTCCGGGAGATCCCCCTGTTTTGCATATTTATTTTGGGACAACGAAATGGTATTCCGGGAGATCCCCTTGCGCATTTACGTTTGGGACTACGAGACAGTATCTAGGGAGATCCCCTGTTGTTATCACTATGTTCTGAGCCGTTATCTTTCACTTGATTCTATTCCTGCTAGATTTTCGTATTTATTTTACTACGATATTTCATTCTGCCTTATTTTATTATATTTATACCAGTAGGTCCCTGACCTGATCTCGTCACTACTCGACCGAGGTTAGGCTTGGCACTTACTGGGTACCATTGTGGTGTACTCACGCCCTTTCTTGCATATGTTTTTTGTGTGCAGATCCAGGTTCATCTTACTAGCCTCATCACTAGTTGTAGTTGCTGCTGCTTATTGGTGACTTTGAGGTACATTTTCTGACGCTCGTAGATCCTCGGAGTCCCCCTCTATCCCCATATGTTCATTATCCCTTCTTTTTGTAGAAATGATGTATAGAACGGTTAAGACTTCTTAGTAGCTTGTGACTTAAAATATTCCAGGTTTTGGGAAATTGTTTTTGTACATTTTCAGAGGTGTTAATTGTATATGCCGAGTGGCATTTAGTTGCTTATTAGATATTTGTTACTGTTAGTAGTTAATGTTCATGCTTTAGTTTCACTTCCGCAAAAGTGTTAGGCTTACCTATTCGTAGAGACTAGGTGCCGTCACGACGGTTCACGGAGGGAGAAATTAGGTCGTGACAAGTTGGTATCAGAGCTTTAGGTTCAGAGGAGTCATGAGTCACAAGCAGGTTTATTAGAGTCTCGCGCATCGGTTCGGAGAAATCTGTACTTATCTTCGGGAGGATATTGAACTGTTAGGAACAAACATACTTCTTTTGATTCCTTGTCGTGCGAGTTATTGGCATCAAATTCTAAAAATTCTCTATTCTATTCTTTCTCGCAGATGGTGAGGACCCATACCGGAGGATTCGATGACTAGGCACTCGCACCCCCTACTAGAGCCGCTAGAGGCTAGGGCCGGGGTAGAGTACGGCCACGCGATGTAGCCAGATCACCCGCGCGAGCTGCGATAGAGGAGCCCCCAGCAGTTCCAGCTGAAGGGTAGGCACCGAAGGGTCCTATTGGAAAATAGGATAATCATTACCTTTATGCAATTTTTCATTTTCTAATAAATCCTAGTACTGATCCTCTGTTCCTTCCAGGTTGTTAAGATCATCCATTGCATGATGAACATCTAGTGCCTTTTCCATCTCTAGAATCTCATTCATCAAATGCCGAATCACCTGTGGTTTATCTTTGTGTGTGTGTCACGCCCCAAAACCGAGGAGCGCGACCGGCGCTCAATCGAGTGAACCCGACCGAGCAAGCCTGTTAGATTTCATTCTACCCAAACTCGTCCATGAATAGAGATAATACATATTATCATTAATTAGACGAAAATGTATTCATGTCTACATTACCAAATCATTTCCAATTGTTTCATCATTTTTAAAGTCTCAAATGGACAAGTAATACATCCACAGCATAACATAGTTTGTCTTTCCCCAGCACCAATACACAACCCACACTATGTCTACGGAGCCTCTATAGATAAAGAAGAGTACAATGATAATGCTGGCAACAAGGCCCCGGCTATACCTCGAACAGAATACACAAGTACAAAAGATTCATGACCCCGGAATGAAGTGGGGCTCACCAAGTCAGCTGGGAAGAAGGTGCACTGCTATCACTGATCAATATCTCCTGCTGTGGAACCACATGCATCCATTGAAAGATGCAGCGCCCCCGGCAAAAGGGACGTTAGTACCGTCGAATAGTACTAGTATGTATAACTAAACACCCTCTCAATAGAATGACAATTAATACAAACAAGATTATCATAATATCAATGAAAGCCTTAATCAACATCAAACCTCAATTTAGGATCAAGACAGTATTCAAATTAATTTCCATATCTCACATTGAAAGATTTTTTGTATCGATATACCATTATCCGTAATACCAGTGTTCACAATACTAATGCCACCGTACTTTTAGCATGGAGTCCGATCATGACCCGATCGGCTAGGCTATCTCATTAGAGAATCAACCACAATTACCATAAATACCAATACCACCGTAAATTTAGTACGGAATCCGATCACGACCCGATCATCTAGGCTATTCATTAGGGACATCAACCACCATTACTCTCAATATCAATACCACCATTCTTATCACGGAGTCTAATCACGACCCGATCGGCTAGGCCATCTCATTAGAGACGTCAACCACAATTACTATCATTACCAATTTTGGCACAATCACCACCATATGTGCGGCATGGTGTCCGATCACGACCCGATCGACTAGGCCGTCTTATTTGAGACTTCTACATTTTTATATCAATTTTTGCATTTCATAATACTTTCACATCTTTTCATTTCATATTAAACTCTAAAACATTCAAGAATTCTTAGCAACTTCAATCTCTAGGATGAAGACCTAGTGAGTTTCCTTTCTCAATCTTCCAAAACATGGGCAAGAATTGAAGAACAATAATTGGAGAATAACTTCTCACTCTGGGGCACCCTCTTTCACTCTAAAATGTCAGATTCTGGCTCAAAAATGACCCACATAGTGTATTTACCGAAATAGGATCGGGTTTTAAAAACCCAAAATTGGAGCTCTGGAACAAGGTATGCGATCGCATAACCGATATGTGGACCGCATATCGGTCGCATATTTAGTTACAAAATAGCCAAAAGAACTGCATGTGTATGCGGTCACTATGCGGTGGCATAGTCGACTGCATAGCTGCTTCCAGAATAGCCCTCACCTGCTCACTTCTGCGGCCATTATGCGGCCCGCAAAGTGATTATGCGGTCGCATAATGGACCGCATAAATGCACATTTCCGGCAAAAATTTTCCTTTACTTTCCCAAAACTCCAAAAATTCGAATTTTGCCATTTTAAGCCTAAATGAGCTACGGACCTCCAAAACACAATCCGGGCATACTCCAAATCTCAAAATCAAACAACAAAGCTAACGGAATCCACGGAATTCCATTTCGGAGTCGTCTTCACACAGTTCCGACTACGGTCTAATTCCTAAGGTTTAAACCTTCATTTAGGGACTAAGTGTCCCAAAACACTCCGAAACCAAAAACAAAACCTCCCGGCAATTCACCTAGGCAGAAAAAGGTACGGGGGAAACAGTAAATAGGGGATCAGGGCTATTACTCTCAAAACGACCGGCCGGGTCGTTATAGTAGAACGGCAAAAGGACTTATCCCAGTTACCATAAACAATTTCAAATGCACGTTTACGTCCTAGAAATGCCTTTCTTTTGGTAATGGTACATCCATATACCTGGTGGACAAATGTTATACACTCTTTGATCTTGTACCTTATGGACGCTTCAATGTGTGGAATCACGATAAGAGAAATCAAGTCAACATTCAAGTTAAAATGATTCCCACTGAATGTGTCCATTTCACAATTGTGGGTGTCAATGTATTTCCCCACAATCCACATATTATTTTTCAACTTTCACGCACGCAGCATCCAATTACAACCTCGAAACCATCTACGACAAATAACCTTGTATACTTTCGGAGATGACTCATAAACCACGATCTCACGACACTCTTTTATGCTATATATTTGCACCGCCCTGCTGAGGCGCGCTTTATCAGCAAAAAGCATGCCTTTTGTCACGACCCATACCGATGGGCCACGACGGGCACCCAGTACCTTACTCAACTGAGTACCAACGTAATGTATCTTTCTTATTACATCATCATATAAATGTGACATACGGGCCTAAATAGGCCAACATGATCATATATAAACTCAAAACATAGGCCGTAAAATCTTTCACGTACACGAAATATGTCTACAAGCCTCTAAGAGTACATGTCCTAATCATACTGACCACATAAGCAACTCCGAAGCAAATGGAGCGCACCAACACCTTCCACTGAGCTGATAGCCTACATGGAGGACTCTCAACCTGTCTATCAGGACCTGCGCGCATGAAACGCAGCGTCCCAGACAAAAGGGGTGACAGTACAAATAATGTACCAAGTATGTAAGGAATGAAAATCAGTAAATAATAAACATGCGAGAAACATGGAGTAAAAGACTCGACATGTACATCTGCATAGCTCTGTGAATCATTTCATTTTTATAATGTCATGAATATCCATATAAATATCATACCATGCATTGGTATATGCGTTCATAACATCATCAAGCCTCTGAGGGCATCCAATCATATCATTTCGGCCACTATGGTCAAATCATCAATGTATACCAGCTGATCAGGTGGTGTTGCGTATATAACGCTGTAACCTTTTTCCCATATCCCATATATATATATATATATATATATATATATATATATATATATATATATATATATATATATATATATATATATATATATATATATATATATATATATATATATATATATATATATGTACATACATATAGTTACGCGTATATAACGCCTTCTAGTCATGGGTCAATGTACATGTATAAATGAATGACATGCATGAAAATATGCTAATAATCTCAATATTCCTTTCGGATAAATTTTATCAACGGCGTATTATTCTGAGTCCCATGAATAGAAGATATAATAATATGTCACATTGGGAATAAAGAACACAGAGACCCCTAGTAATTCTATGAATAGAGTCGTTAATGGAAATTATGTGTTTGCCCGTTTCTTCTGTATAATTTGGATCATGCGAAAAAGAAATAAGGGATAGCCTTAACATACCTGAACCGATTCTCATAGAATTTGCAATTTACGCTTTACAAAATCAATCAACCAACGTTATCAATTCTTGGTACGGATTTGTTTTGCTCTTTTAAGAGCTCACGATCAGCCACTCTTCTATAAGAGATTCAGTTTGGATTTTTAAGGCAACATATGAATTCATATTGATGAAACATGAATCAAACTAGTTGTAGGAAGATGGAAACTCACGGCCAGCCCACTCCTTAAGAGATTGAATTCCATTCGTGATCTTTAATCCTTGGTTACTAAGGAATAATCATAGATTAGCTTGTATTGCTAAAGTGCATATATTTGTGTAAATCACGTTCAAAAGGCTTAAAGAATGCTAAACTGCATATATTTGTGTAAATCAATTTCAGAATGCTTAAAGAATGCTAAAGTGAATACATATATGCTATTTACGATCAAAAGGCTAAGGAGAATATAAACCTTGTTGTGTACTCTTATAATGTGACACCTTTCCGTGTATTATATGAGTCACTTAGTGGCTTTTTAACCACTTCCTGGGCTGCCACGTTGGTGGTAAGATCCATCAACCTTGTCCAATTCAAATTAATTACCAATTAACTTGGTAATTTCCCACTAATCCAACAATTAACCAATTACCCATATAATTTTCTAATTAATTAGGTAATATCTCATTACCCAATAATTAAGAATTATCTCAACTTACTTAAAATACTACTCACTTTTAACATACCTTGTACACCTTACTATCATGGCCATGTGGTACCTTATATGGTACCAGTCCATAAATATCAGGTATTTTAGCTCGGGCCGTATTTTATCCCACACCAACAACCTTCAACGAAACTCATTTTCTTTGATTCGTTTACCCTCTTACTTTCACGAATTTACTTATCACGTGTTTGAAATAACATAATGCTTAAAATCTTAAAATAAATCTCATTCCCGAACTTACGTCAATTAACTTACGATGAAACTTCAACGTACGAAAATGCAGGATGTAGCATCTCATTTCCAAGATTTCATTAATTTATTTATGGCGTACTTTCACGTATGAAAATATGGGGTGTAACATCATTCCCCCCTTTGGAACATTCGTCCTCGAATATTGACTGATGCACTTATCATTCTCATAACGCATAGCTCTTGCGAATACTTTAGTACTCCTCTTGCCATCTAGGCGACTGTTCTGTGAATGAATCCTTAAGGCCAGGGCATTCCCCCTTTAAGCCTCTTTCTCACACCATGACTTGTGGTCGGAATCTTCCCAATCTTGTAACTGTTGCTACCTTTTATCATGCAGCTTGTACGACTCTGACTTTGTAAGTACCCATATGCGATCTTCTCTCCTTTTCCTCCAGCTTTTAGCCAATCTTTAGGCCTCACTTTGTGAATATATACAGAGCTTGATAAGATTTCCCCCTGGGCATCTATAGGTGTATTGAAGTTCTTCGGTCGGTACTTTGTCGTACTTACGAATATTGCCATATCTCATTTCGTACTTTGTAACTTTTATCCATCCATTTTTGATTTATCTCAATGTTGATCTACAATCTACCACTGATATCTTGAAACTTCTTACGTAAAACATTGCCACTAGAGTTTACGTTGCATCGAGAAATATTCGAAGTGATTTTCCTGATCCACTTAGCGGTGATATTGTACTTCGATAACCTACTTTATAGCATCCCAATGTGACAAACTTACGTGGGTATTTTAATCCTATACAATTCATGAAATCCCTTCAAATCATCACTCAATTGAAGGTCCAAACGTCATCCTTTATCTATCACAATCACAACCTTACTCTACTATCAGGGCATTATTTCATCTCTTTTAAATTCTACTAGTCTTAGACTCTTTTGAGTTTTGTTCATTCTATGCTGAGCTTTCTGTAACTTAGAGAAACCATTAGCTCTCTTGTTTTCATGGGCTTAATCCTGAGGACTTATCCATTCTCATCACCTTCTCACTCACCCTTTCCTATCCTTACTCCTGTCTTCCTAAAACCTTATCGCTTTACCATACTTTAGCTTGCGACCTATACATATCTATTTATACTACTCGCAACCTTCCTTCAACTTACTTTCACCACAGATTTCCTTGTGTTATTTTAGAACATCAAGCCAGACATCACATCATCTCTAACTCTTATTTACTCTCTTAACTAGATCTCTCGGTACCTAGAAACCATAGGCTGGAAGACATGTTGCTGGTGATGCCGCTATCATTCCTGGATACTGAATCCCACCGCTTTTAGCCTTCTATCCGAAGTATGGACTATCCACAACCTTCTGCATTTGAGTATCTCGTACATTGTTTACCTTTACCTTACTTACCTTAAAATCTCGCATCACATTTTCTATCTCTTTCATGACATCCCTTCTACATAGGTATAATTCACGTCTGCAGCTTGAAACTCTATTATAATACTTGCACCTCTGGTGCATACACAATCAAGTGGGAGCTTCTTACTTTTTATGAGGCTGATACTTCTTCTAACTAGCTTTATCGTAGAGCCATTATAGAATATGGCTATTTTACTATCTCTCTTATACCTATGATATCTAAGAGTAATCCTGTAATGTTCTCAATCATGAGGTATATGATTTTCTGGGCCCAATAATCAGATTCTTGATTTACTTCGTTGATGTAACTCTTTAGTTTCCTCCTCCTTCTGATCAGCCTTTATGTAGGCTTAAGCTATCTCTTGATCTGCGGCTCGTGGAATTAGTTATTACTTTAGCCTTTCATGGGCGCTATGGAATATCCATGATACAATCTTCTGATAATTCAATCCTTTGTCTATTCCCTAGGCTCAATTCTTTCTTTTAACTTATACCGGAGTCTTCTACGGCTGTATGATTGTCAACATACATGTTGCATGTATAAAAACTCTAAACTCTTAAGTGCGTTCATAACGTAACTAACTCTAGATTATCAATCGAATGATTCTTTCCGTTCCTTCTTGGCTTTCTTTAAATGTAAGCAATTACCTTTCCTGGTCTTCCTACCCCCTTGTTATGTGCATACTCTGCCAACACATATTGAATTCCATACAACTCATGTGATCTTGAATATAACTTCTGATTTTTTTCTTCCCGTTCACTAGCCACGGTAGGTGCCACTTTCTTATGGAGTGCATACAATGTTGTTGTGATACTGTTATTACAAGACCATTTCCTCTTTATATTACTGTGCTTAGGCTGAAGCCTTCTTCCATATTCCCTCAGCTAGTCTTTCGTTTTAGTACTTAGGGAGGACCTTCTGACTCTTGTAAAGCTACGAGCTTATTATACTCGACGGACCTTTTGATTTCCTTCCTTGCTTATAATTATCCGTAGTAATTTACCTCCACGCCCTTATGCTTGTATGGCTGCTTCTGAACAAATGTTTTGACTATCTTCCCAGTGAGACTATCTTTTATTTACATAACATTCATACGGTACCTTTAACTACCCCGACTCCTATCTGAATATTTCTCAAGTATTACAATGTCATATCTGCGACACTGAATTCCCCATGTTGGTGTTCGCTATGTTTATCTTGCACGATCTGTTGATTTGTCTATATCCTCTTTTCTCTTATAACTAGGCTCTTCCTGAATCAACTACTAACTACTCATTGGCTCATTCTCATATCAATATTCTGCGTAATCTTTCTTGGGTCATTTTCTTTATCTTAACTTACGTCCCGCACTGGCTCTTTATCTATCAATAACATCTCAGGCAGGAACCCTTACCTACTCTCCTTGACGTCGTGTTTGAATAATTTTCTGGAATCGTAGCATATTTGTAGGATTTGAATAAGTGCAATCTTATCCCTTTCTCATTCTTATCACATTTTCCTTTATTAATCCATAGTTACTAGAACCACTTAATTCTGACTTAATGCCACATCACTCCATATTCCCCCCTTTAGGGGAGTACTAGGAGTTGGAGCCACGAGGATCTACCTATAGATATTTTACCTCTTCATCTTTAGTGTCTTTTCAAATCATCGATGACCCTTACTCGCCTTGCGGAAATCCTTCTGTATCAAGGATAATAAAATTCCTTATTCAAGAGGGTGACACTTAGCATAACTGGCACATACAGTCCCTTAAGCTTAACTTTTCTCACCTTGCTTGCTTTAGGGAAGCGTCTTCCTGAATGACCTTTAAAGGGTATTCTTCTGTCCTCCATTCTATTATCACCGAGATGCAATCTCTGAAATTCTCATGATGCCGACTATTACTCAGTCCCTAGTTCATGTTTAGTTTACCTTGTTCATCAGTCCATACTGATTTCTATTACTCTGGGGTCTAACTTTTCCTTCTGGTAGTCACATTGGAGTCACAAACTTATTTCTCGAAATGAGGATATGACTTTATGGCCTATACTCTTTTGTTGTCTCAAGGCCTGTCACCTCTCGTCTTTCCCTTCACTTGACTATAGACTCTGTAATACTGTCATCTTTTGATCTACCATTGTCATCCATGTATCTTATCTTACTCATAATGCTTCGTTAACTCTGTTCTTATTTCCCGCTAACATTTATGTCTATCACTTTATTCTGAAAACTTGAAAAAGACATCTTTTTGCTTTTAGCTCCCCTTTGCTATGCATTTAGTGGCTCTTCGGGTTGCTTAACGTTCTCGCTCTACTAGGGATGTGAGCCACACTAAGGTAATATTTATCCCTCCCAAGCTTTCCGTGCCTACCTTCTGAATTTTTTTGATCATGCTAGTATTCACATCTAATTGTAATATTCTAGAGTGCACCATCTGGGTGCTTAACAAGGAGATTTGTTAGCACCTTTGTAATATTTTTCGGAAATATCAACTAACACAAACAATCCATTTACCATTTTGGGTTACTCTAACCCCAGCCGGATCCTAATATCCTGTCCCTTTTCTTAAACTACACATGTTAGCCCCCAATAGGGTATAATTGAGATGGGTGTGGCCAATTCTACATACATCTGTTACTGTTAAAGGTATGTCACAATGCTTATATTTTTCTGTCGGAGTTGAAAATACCGATAATCTTCATTAACCAGGTACCTCGTACCCTTCTCATCTTGCTCTTTTTACTTGTTGAAGCTTGTATCTATCTTCTGAATCTCTCATTGCCTTTCACCATATAGGTGGATAGATATTCTTGCCTTAAGGCTCCTTATCAAGAAACTTACATGTAAGGTACACACATGTTCTGCTGAAGACCTCACATTTATCCATCATATGAATGATGCAAACTCGAGTTCCTCTAACTCAATTCTTCCACATCCGCATTCAATCTATTACCAACTGGAGGTATCGTCATATTACGGATAAATAGAATCTAGGAGTTTGAATTCTTATAAATGAGCTCTACCACACGATCTAGAGTAAGAAGAAAGAGTGACAGTCCTAAATGCCATGTAGTCTCCTGCTTATAAGTGTGGTGCATGACACACCCATAAACAAGACTCTACTAGACATGGCTTGTAGACTCCCTAGGACAGAACTGCTCTGATACCACTTTTGTCACGACCCAAACTGATGGGCCGCGGCGAGCACCCGGTACCTTACTCAACTAAGTACCAATGTAACGTATCTTTATATTACATTATCATATACACGTGACATACGGGCCTAATAGGCCAACATGATCATATATAAACTCAAAACATAGGCCGTACAATCTTTCACGTACACGACATATGTCTACAAGCCTCTAAGAGTACATAATTGTCATAAAGGTCGGGACAGGGCCCCTCCATACTAATCAATACATGTCCTAATCATATTGACCACATAAGCAACTCCAGAGAAAATGGAGCGCACCAACACCTTCCGCTGAGCTGATAGCCTACTTGGAGGACTCTCAACCTGTCTATCAGGACTTGCGAGCATGATACGCAGCCTCCCCAGGCAAAAGGGACGTCATTACAAATAATGTACCGAGTATGTAAGGAATGAAAATTAGTAAATAATAGACATGAGAGAAACATGGAGTAAAAGACTCGACATGTACGTCTGCATAGCTCTGTGAATCATTTCATTTTTATAATGTCATGCATATGCATATAAATGTCATACCAAAAATTGGTATAGGCATTCATAACATGATCAAACCTCTGAGGGCATCCCATCATATCATTTCGGCCACTGTGGGTAAATCATCAACGTATACCAGCTGATCAGGTGGTGGTCCGTATATAACGCCATAACCTTTTTCCCATATCCCATATACACACATATATATATATATATATATATATATATATATATATATATATATATATATATACATATAAATATGCGTATCTAACTCAATCTGGTCATGGGTCAATGTACATGTATAAATGAATGACATGCATGAAAATATGCTAATAATCTCAATATTTCTTTCGGATAAATTTTATCAACTGCATATTATTCTGAGACCATTGAACAGAAGGTATAATAATATGTCACATGGGGAATCAAGAACACAGAGACCCCTAGTATTTCTATGAATAGAGTCGTTAATGGAAATTGTGCGTTTGCTCGTTTCTTCTGTATAATTTGTATCATGCCAAAAATAAAGAAGGGATAACCTTAACATACCTGAACCGATTCTCGTAGAATTTGCAATTTACGCTTTACAAAATTAATCAACCAACATTATCAATTCTTGGTACATATTTGTTTTGCTCTTTAAAGAGCTCACGATCAGCCACTCTTCTATAAGAGATTCAGTTTGGATTTTTAAGGCAGCATATGAATTCAGATTGATGAAACATGAATCAAACTAGTTGTAGGAAGATGGAAACTCACGGCCAGCCCACTCCTTAAGAGATTGAATTCCATTCGTGATCTTTAATCCTTGGTTACTAAGGAATAATCAAAGATTAGCTTGTATTGCTAAAGTGCATATATTTGTGTAAATCACGTTCAAAAGGCTTAAAGAATGCTAAACTGCATATATTTGTGTAAATCACTTTCAGAATGCTTAAAGAATGCTAAAGTGAATACATGAATACATATATGCTATTTACGATCAAAAGGCTAAGGAGAATATAAACCTTGTTGTGTACTCTTATAATGTGACACCTTTCCATGTATTATATGAGTCACTTAGTGGCTTTTTAACCACTTCCTGGGCTGCCATGTTGGTGGTAAGATCCATCAACCTTGTCCAATTCAAATTAATTACCAATTAACTTGGTAATTTCCCACTAATCCAACAATTAACCAATTACCCATATAATTTTTTAATTAATTAGGTAATATCTCATTACCCAATAATTAAGAATTATCTCAACTTACTTAAAATACTACTCACTTTTAACATACCTTATACACCTTACTATCATGGCCATGTGGTACCTTGTATGGTACCAGTCCATAAATACCAGGTATTTTAGCTCGGGCCGTATTTTATCCCACACCAACAACCTTCAACGAAACTCATTTTCTTTGATTCGTTTACCCTCTTACTTTCACGAATTTACTTATCACGTGTTTGAAATAACATAATGCTTAAAATCTTAAAATAAATCTCATTCCCGAACTTACGTCAATTAACTTACGATGAAACTTCAACGTACGAAAATGCGGGATGTAGCATCTCATTTCCAAGATTTCATTAATTTATTTATGGCGTACTTTCACGTACGAAAATATGGGGTGTAACATCATTCCCCCTTTGGAACATTCGTCCTCGAATGTTGACTGATGCACTTATCATTCTCATAACGCATAGCTCTTGCGAATACTTTAGTACTCCTCTTGCCATCTAGGCGACTGTTCTGTGAATGAATCCTTAAGGCCAGGGCATTCCCCCTTTAAGCCTCTTTCTCACACCATGACTTGTGGTCGGAATCTTCCCAATCTTGTAACTGTTGCTACCTTTTATCATGCAGCTTGTACGACTCTGACTTTGTAAGTACGCATATGCGATCTTCTCTCCTTTTCCTCCAGCTTTTAGCCAATCTTTAGGCCTCACTTTGTGAATATATACAGAGCTTGATAAGATTTCCCCCTGGGCATCTATAGGTGTATTGAAGTTCTTCGGTCGGTACTTTGTCGTACTTACGAATATTGCCATATCTCATTTCGTACTTTGTAACTTCTATCCATCCATTTTTGATTTATCTCAATGTTGATCTACAATCTACCACTGATATCTTGAAACTTCTTACGTAAAACATTGCCACTAGAGTTTACGTTGCATCGAGAAATATTCGAAGTGATTTTCCTGATCCACTTAGCGGTGATATTGTACTTCGATAACCTACTTTATAGCATCCCAATGTGACTAACTTACGTGGGTATTTTAATCCTATACAATTCATGAAATCCCTTCAAATCATCACTCAATTGAAGGTCCAAACGTCATCCTTTATCTATCACAATCACACCCTTACTCTACTATCAGGGCATTATTTCATCTCTTTTAAATTCTACTAGTCTTAGACTCTTTTGAGTTTTGTTCATTCTATGCTGAGCTTTCTATAACTTAGAGAAACCATTAGCTCTCTTGTTTTCATGGGCTTAATCCTGAGGACTTATCCATTCTCATCACCTTCTCACTCACCCTTTCCTATCCTTACTCCTGTCTTCCTAAAACCTTATCGCTTTACCATACTTTAGCTTGCGACCTATATATCTATTTATACTACTCGCAACCTTCCTTCAACTTACTTTTACCACAGATTTCCTTGTGTTATTTTAGAACATCAAGCCAGACATCACATCATCTCTAACTCTTATTTACTCTCTTAACTAGATCTCTCGGTACCTAGAAACCATAGGCTGGAAAACATGTTGCTGGTGATGCCGCTATCATTCCTGGATACTGAATCCCACCGCTTTTAGCCTTCTATCCGAAGTATGGACTATCCACAACCTTCTGCATTTGAGTATCTCGTACATTGTTTACCTTTACCTTACTTACCTTAAAATCTCGCATCACATTTTCTATCTCTTTCATGACATCCCTTCTACATAGGTATAATTCACGTCTGCAGCTTGAAACTCTATTATAATACTTGCACCTCTGGTGCATACACAATCAAGTGGGAGCTTCTTACTTTTTATGAGGCTGATACTTCTTCTAACTAGCTTTATCGTAGAGCCATTATAGAATATGGCTATTTTACTATCTCTCTTATACCTATGATATCTAAGAGTAATCCTGTAATGTTCTCAATCATGAGGTATATGATTTTCTGGGTCCAATAATCAGATTCTTGATTTACTTCGTTGATGTAACTCTTTAGTTTCCTCCTACTTCTGATCAGCCTTTATGTAGGCTTAAGCTATCTCTTGATCTGCGGCTCATGGAATTAGTTATTACTTTAGCCTTTCATGGGCGCTATGGAATATCCATGATACAATCTTCTGATAATTCAATCCTTTGTCTATGCCCTAGGCTCAATTCTTTCTTTTAACTTATACCGGAGTTTTCTACGGCTGTATGATTGTCAACGTACATGTTGCATGTATAAAAACTTTAAACTCTTAAGTGCGTTCATAACGTAACTAACTCTTGATTATCAATCGAATGATTCTTTCCGTTCCTTCTTGGCTTTCTTTAAATGTAAGCAATTACCTTTCCTGGTCTTCCTGCCCCCTTGTTATGTGCATACTCAGCTTACCTTAGTGCCAACACATATTGAATTCCATACAACTCATGTGATCTTGAATATAACTTCTGATTTTTTTCTTCCCGTTCACTAGCCACGGTAGGTGCCACTTTCTTATGGAGTGCATACAATGTTGTTGTGATACTGTTATTAAAAGACCATTTCCTCTTTATATTACTGTGCTTAGGCTGAAGCCTTCTTCCATATTCCCTCAGCTAGTCTTTCGTTTTAGTATTTAGGGAGGACCTTCTGACTCTTGTAAAGCTACGAGCTTATTATACTCGACGGACCTTTTGATGTCCTTCCTTGCTTATAATTATCCGTAGTAATTTACCTCCACGCCCTTATGCTTGTATGGCTGCTTCTGAACAAATGTTTTGACTATCTTCCCAGTGAGACTATCTTTTATTTACATAATATTCATACGGTACCTTTAACTACCCCGACTCCTATCTGAATATTTCTCAAGTATTACAATGTCATATCTGCGACACTGAATTCCCCATGTTGGTGTTCGCTATGTTTATCTTGCACGATCTGTTGATTTGTCTATATCCTCTTTTCTCTCATAACTAGGCTCTTCCTGAATCAACTACTAACTACTCATTGGCTCATTCTCATATCAATATTCTGCGTAATCTTTCGTGGGTCATTTTCTTTTTCTTAACTTACGTCCCGCACTGGCTCTTTATCTATCAATAACATCTCAGGCAGGAACCCTTACCTACTCTCCTTGACGTCGTGTTTGAATAATTTTCTGGAATCGTAGAATATCTGTAGGATTTGAATAAGTGCAATCTTAGCCCTTTCTCATTCTTATCACATTTTTCCTTTATTAATCCATAGTTACTAGAACCACTTAATTCTGACTTAATGCCACATCACTCCATATTCCCCCCTTTAGGGGAGTACTAGGAGTTGGAGCCACGAGGATCTACCTATAGATATTTTACCTCTTCATCTTTAGTGTCTTTTCAAATCATCGATGACCCTTACTCGCCTTGCGGAAATCCTTCTGTATCAAGGATAATAAAATTCCTTATTCACGAGGGTGACACTTAGCATAACTGGCACATACAGTCCCTTAAGCTTAACTTTTCTCTCCTTGCTTGCTTTAGGGAAGCGTCTTCCTGAATGACCTTTAAAGGGTATTCTTCTGTCCTCCATTCTATTATCACCGAGATGCAATCTCTGAAATTCTCATGATGCCGACTATTACTCAGTCTCTAGTTCATGTTTAGTTTACCTTGTTCATCAGTCCATACTGATTTCTATTACTCTGGGGTCTAACTTTTCCTTCTGGTAGTCACATTGGAGTCACAAACTTATTTCTCGAAATGAGGATATGACTTTATGGCCTATACTCTTTTGTTGTCTCAAGGCCTGTCACCTCTCGTCTTTCCCTTCACTTGACTATAGACTCTGTAATACTGTCATCTTTTGATCTACCATTGTCATCCATGTATCTTATCTTACTCATAATGCTTCGTTAACTCTCTTCTTATTTCCCGCTAACATTTATGTCTATCACTTTATTCTGAAAACTTGAAAAAGACATCTTTTTGCTTTTAGCTCCCCTTTGCTATGCATTTAGTGGCTCTTCGGGTTGCTTAACGTTCTCGCTCTACTAGGGATGTGAGCCACACTAAGGTAATATTTATCCCTCCCAAGCTTTCCGTGCCTACATTCTGAATTATTTTGATCATGCTAGTATTCACATCTAATTGTAATATTCTAGAGTGCACCATATGGGTGCTTAACAAGGAGATTTGTTAGCACCTTTGTAATATTTTTCGAAAATATCAACTAACACAAACAATCCATTTACCATTTTGGGTTACTCTAAACCCAGCCGGATCCTAATATCCTATCCCTTTTCTTAAACTACACATGTTAGCCCCCAATAGGGTATAACTGAGATGGGTGTGGCCAATTCTACATACATCTGTTACTGTTAAAGGTATGTCACAATGCTTATATTTTTCTGTCGGAGTTGAAAATACCGATAATCTTCATTAACCGGGTACCTCGTACCCTTCTCATCTTGCTCTTTTTACTTGTTGAAGCTTGTATCTATCTTCTGAATCTCTCATTGCCTTTCACCATAGAGGTGGATAGATATTCTTGCCTTAAGGCTCCTTATCAGGAAGCTTACATGTAAGGTACACACATGTTCTGCTGAAGACCTCACATTTATCCATCATATGAATGATGCAAACTCGAGTTCCTCTAACTCAATTCTTCCACATCCGCATTCAATCTATTACCAACTGGAGGTATCATCATATTACGGATAAATAGAAGCTAGGAGTTTGAATTCTTATAAATGAGCTCTACCACACGATCTAGAGTAAGAAGAAAGAGTGACAGTCCTAAATGCCATGTAGTCTCCTGCTTATAAGTGTGGTGCATGACACACCCATAAACAAGACTCTACTAGACATGGCTTGTAGACTCCCTAGGACAGAACTGTTCTGATACCACTTTTGTCACGACCCAAACCGATGGGCCGCGGTGAGCACCCGGTACCTTACTCAACTGAGTACCAACGTAACGTATCTTTATATTACATTATCATATACACGTGACATACGGGCCTAATAGGCCAACATGATCATATATAAACTCAAAACATAGGCCGTACAATCTTTCACGTACACGACATATGTCTACAAGCCTCTAAGAGTACATAATTGTCATAAAGGTCGGGACAGGGCCCCTCCATACTAATCAATACATGTCCTAATCATATTGACCACATAAGCAACTCCAGAGAAAATGGAGCGCACCAATACCTTCCGCTGAGCTGATAGCCTACTTGGAGGACTCTCAACCTGTCTATCAGGACTTGCGCGCATGATACGCAGCCTCCCCAGGCAAAAGGGACATCATTACAAATAATGTACCGAGTATGTAAGGAATGAAAATTAGTAAATAATAGACATGAGAGAAACATGGAGTAAAAGACTCGACATGTACGTCTGCATAGCTCTGTGAATCATTTCATTTTTATAATGTCATGCATATACATATAAATGTCATACCAAACATTGGTATATGCATTCATAACATCATCAAGTCTCTGAGGGCATCCCATCATATCATTTCGGCCACTGTGGGTAAATCATCAATGTATACCAGCTGATCAGGTGGTGCTCCGTATATAACGCCATAACCTTTTTCCCATATCCCATATACACACACACACACACACTATATATATATATATATATATATATATATATATATATATATATATATATATATATATATATATACATATAAATATGCGTATCTAACTCAATCTGGTCATGGGTCAATGTACATGTATAAATGAATGACATGCATGAAAATATGCTAATAATCTCAATATTTCTTTCGGATAAATTTTATCAACTGCATATTATTCTGAGACCATTGAACAGAAGGTATAATAATATGTCACATGGGGAATCAAGAACACAGAGACCCCTAGTATTTCTATGAATAGAGTCGTTAATGGAAATTGTGCGTTTGCTCGTTTCTTCTGTATAATTTGGATCATGCCAAAAAGAAAGAAGGGATAACCTTAACATACCTGAACCGATTCTCGTAGAATTTGCAATTTACGCTTTACAAAATTAATCAACCAACATTATCAATTCTTGGTACATATTTGTTTTGCTCTTTAAAGAGCTCAGGATCAGCCACTCTTCTATAAGAGATTCAGTTTGGATTTTTAAGGCAGCATATGAATTCATTTTGATGAAACATGAATCAAACTAGCTATAGGAAGATGGAAACTCACGGCCAACCCACTCCTTAAGAGATTGAATTCCATTCTTGATCTTTAATCCTTGGTTACTAAGGAATAAACAAAGATTAGCTTGTATTGCTAAAGTGCATATATTTGTATAAATCACGTTCAAAAGGCTTAAAGAATGCTAAAGTGCATATATTTGTGGAAATCACTTTCAGAAGGCTTAAAGAATGCTAAAGTGAATACATATATGCTATTTACGTTCAAAAAGCTAAGGAGAATATAAACCTTGTTGTGTATTCTTATAATGTGACACCTTTCCATGTATTATATGAGTCACTTAGTGGCTTTTTAACCACTTCCTGGGCTGCCACATTGGTGGTAAGATCCATCAACCTTGTCCAATTCTAATTAATTACCAATTAACTTGGTAATTCCTCACTAATCCAACAATTAACCAATTATCCACATAATTCCCTAATTAATTAGGTAATATCCCATTACCCAATAATTAAGAATTATCTCAACTTACTTAAAATACTACTCACTTTTAACATACCTTGTACACCTTACTATCATGGCCATGTGGTACCTTATATGACACCAGTCCATAAATACCCGGTATTTTAGCTCGGACCGTATTTTATCCCACACCAACAACCTTCAACGAAACTCATTTTCTTTAATTCGTTTACCCTCTTACTTTCACGAATTTACTTATCACGTGTTTGAAATAGTATAATGCTTAAAATCTCAAAATAAATCTCATTCCCGAACTTACGTCTATTAACTTACGATGAAACTTCAACGTATGAAAATGCGGGATGTAACATCTCATTTCCGAGATTTCATTGATTTATTTATGGCGTACTTTCACGTACAAAAATTTGGGGTTTAACACCCTTTGACAACACCGTTGCTCTAGATTCATCCCACATTGCTGTCCGAATTTCGTCAAGATCCCTTGTGAGGGCATCGACATCCAGCATACTTGGCAACTGATCAAGGTTGGGAATCTCCCTTGAACGAAACGGCACACGGGACTCGTACACTCTTGGTCTAACGGGAGGTAGAGCATCCTCCCTCGTCAAATCATGTTCATCATTCTCGTCCTCATTATCATCACCCTCATCAGGGAAGGGTGTGTCATTTCCAGACTCATCAGCATTGTTGTCATAATCAATATCCTCTTCCTCACTCTGCGCATCTGCCAGATCGCGATTAAATATGTCGTCTTCGGGCATTTGAGTAAGGAAAGGACCTTCAAGTTGCTCGGTTTCACTGCACAACCAATAAAATAATGAGTTTCTCAAATTCATCCAAACATTACATATGAACTTTATCACTTCACTTACAAATCATAATGTGTTGATATCCCATGATGTGCATTATCCTATTGATGATGACTCCCGGATGGACCACCATTATCCAACACACCAAATCTAGGAATTTTCCAACTGTCCGTTGGTTCATAACTTATAAAATTCATATCTGGCCGGTACCCCTATGGAATATATGAGTGTTAATAAAAATTCTATACATAAATATAAATATCGTAACACAAAGGAAAATTGAAGTTTACCACTCGGCTTGTGTATTATGTAAACTTTGGGGAGAAATTATATCCTCGCTCCGCATTCACCCGTGGAGATACGTTTAGATCGGGCCAAACTCTTTCACCCAGAACTTCTTCAGATAAAACTGCTCCAAACAAACTACCTGGTGATTGAGGGATATCCCTATTTTGCGGAACCTCATTATTGCGAACGTCTTTAGCCTTTACGTATATTTCCAACATTTTTATCACAAGAAGTTTTCGGTGTTCATCCGGAGTCCTCAAAAAATATGTCAGAGGTTTATCATCTTCGATATTAAACTCAACATAACAAGCAACCCCTTGAGGAGTAACAGAATACGGATATCTTCCGGTTACTTTAGTATTCACCAATAATTTGGCTACACTCATTTTTTTTACATAACAATGATACCAATCTATCATACTCCATTATATGTGACAACGTAACATGACACTGTGATGACCCAAAATGTCATCTTTAAATTTAATAAGTAAATATATTTTCTAAGACCTCAAAAAGCATAATTTATCATTCCTCGACTTGCGTGCACAGTCCAAAAAAATTTCGAAAAGTTCTTATGTGAAAAATGAATTAAAATGTGAAATAGAGCTTTAAAAACTCAACTGAGTTGATTTTAGTCAACATTTTGAGCAAACGAACCCGTATCAGTATTTTGACAATTCCGGTAGGTCTGTATCGTGATTTGGGACTTGGGCGTATGCACGGAATCGAATTCCGAGGTTCTAGCTCGAGATATGGGATTTGGATGAAAAATTAAAAGCTTGAAAGCTTAATGATTTTTAAGAAATTACCGATATTGCATTTATTGAACTCAGGTCTGTATTTTGATTCCGAAGCCCGATGTAGGTCCACTATAATATTTATGACTTGTCTTCCAAATTTGGTGAGAATCGGAGTTGATTTGACGTGATTCGGACGTCCGATTGTAAAAATATAAATTTTAAAGTTTGAGTTGTTGAAAGACTATGATATCACCATTTTGTATCACCTCGAAAAAGGCCAATGTGGTGGCCGATGCTTTGAGTAAAAAGGCTGTGAGTATGGGCAGTCTTGCGTATATTCCGGTTGGTGAGAGGCCATTAGCTGCAGATGTTCGGACTTTGGCTAATCAGTTCGTGAGGTTAGATGTTTCAGAACCCAGTTGGGTTCTAGCTTGCACAGTCGCTCGGTCTTCTTTATATGAGCGCATTAGAGAGAGGCAGTATGATGATCCTCACTTACTTGTCCTTAAGGACACAGTGCGACACGGTGATGCCACATAGGTTGTTGTAGGGGAAGGTGGGGTTCTGCGAATGCAAGGTCGTATTTGTGTGCCTAATGTGGATGGGCTTCGTGAATTAATTCTTGAAGAAGCACACAGTTCCAAGTATTCTATTCATCCAGGTACCGCCAAAATGTATCAAGATTTGCGGCAACATTATTGGTGGAAGAGAATGAAAAAGGATATAGTTCCATATGTAGCTCGGTGTCTGAATTGTCATCAAGTTAAGTACGAGCATCAGAGACCTGGTGGTTTGCTTCAGAAGTTAGAAATTCCTGAGTGGAAGTGGGAGCGTATCACTATGGATTTTGTTGTTGGGCTCCCACGGACTCTGAGAAAATTTGACGCAGTTTGGGTCATTGTGGACAGGTTGACCAAGTCATCACATTTCATTCAAGTGGCAGTTACCTATTCTTCAAAGAGGTTAGCTGAAATTTACATTCGTGAGATTGTCCGCATTCACGGTGTGCTCGTGTCTATTATTTCAGATCGAGGTACGCAGTTTACCTCATATTTCTAGAGGGCTGTACAGGGTGAGTTAGGCACGCGGGTGGAGTTGAGTACAATATTTCATCCACAGACAGACGGAAAGTCAGAGCGCACTATTCAGATATTGGAAGATATGCTCTGCGCTTGTGTTATAGACTTTGGAGGTTCATGGGATTATTTCTTGCCACTTGCGGAGTTTGCATATAATAATAGCTACCAGTCGAGCATTCAGATGGCTCCATATGAGGCAATATACGGAAGGCGATGCCGATCGCCTGTTGGTTTGTTTGAACCGGGAGAGGCTCGGTTGTTGGGTCGATTTGGTACAGGATGCCTTGGATAAGGTCAAGATTATTTAGGATCGACTTCGCACAACTCAATCTAGGCAAAAGAGTTATGTCGACCGTAAAGTACGTGATATTGCATTCATGGTTAGAGAAAGAATATTGCTCCAGGTTTCATCTATGAAAGGTGTAATGAGGTTCGGAAGGAAGGGTAAGTTCAGCCCTAGATATATCGGACCCTTTGAAATTCTTGAAAGAGTGGGTGAAGTAGCCTACAAGCTTGCATTACCACCTAATTTATCAGCGGTTCATCTGGTGTTTCATGTGTCTATGCTCCAAAATTGTCATGGTGATCCATCCAATGTGTTAGATTTCAGCTCAGTCTAATTGAACAAAGATTTGACTTTCGAGGAGGAGTCGGTGGCTATTCTAGCCCGGCAGGTCCGACAGTTGAGATCTAAGAGTTATCCTTCAGTTCGGGTGCAATGAAGAGGTCAGCCGGTAGAGGCATCTACCCGGGAGTCCGAGTTGGACATGTGGAGTAAATATCCAAACATTTTCTCCAGCTTAGGTACTTTTTCTAACTCCGTTCGAGGACGAACGTTTGTTTTAGAGGTGGAGAATGTGATGACCCAAAATGTCATCTTTATATTTAATAAGTAATTATGTGTTCTAAGACCTTGAAAAGCACTATTTATCATTCCTCGACTTGCGTGCGCAGTCCGAAAAATTTTCCGGAAAGGTCTCATGTGAAAAATGAATTAAAATGTGAAATAGAGCTTTAAAAACTCAACTAAGTTGACTTTAGTCAACAGTTTGAGCAAACGGACCCGGATCAGTGTTTTGATAATTCCGGTAGGTCCGTATCGTGATTTGGGATTTGGGCGTATGCCCGGAATCAAATTCCGAAGTCCCTAGCTCGAGATATGGAATTTTGATGAAAAATTAAAAGTTTGAAAGCTTAATGATTTTTAAGAAATTACTGATATAGGATTTATTGACCTCGAGTCCGTATTTTGGTTCCGGAGCCCGGTGTAGGTCCACTATAATATTTATAACTTGTTTACCAAATTTGGTGAGAATCAGAGTTGATTTGACCTTATTCGGACGTCCGGTTGTAAAAATATAAGTTTTAAAGTTTTCTTGGAAATTTTGCTTTGATTTGGTGTCCGATCTTCATCATCAACAACAAACACAATTCAAATCAAAATGTGTAATACACAGGTGAGCAATTTAGAGTCTAACGCACATAGAGATATTTCACAAAAATTTGGCATAATAGCCTTCATTTGAACGTGACTTAAAGTCGAAACATTATTAATGCACAACCCATATTTTAACACATCCCCAATTGGTAACATAACATGAATAGATCATTTGTGATTCTTGTTGAACATATATCCTTCAACCCAAATCTTACTCGGAATAGCCAATATCATAATGAATCACTCGGGACTTACATAATTTACATGAATATCGTGGGATTCAATTCTAAGAGAAGAGTTTAGCCAAAATACCTCACTTGAGCTTTCTCAAACTCTAAAACGTTCCGGAATTCTTAGCAACTTCAATCTCTAGGATGAAGACCTAGTGTGCTTCCCTTCTCAATCTTCCAAAACTTGGGCAAGAATTGAAGAACAATAATTGGAGAATACCTTCTCACTCTAGGGCACCCTCTCTCACTCTAAAATGTCAGATTCTCGCTCAAAAATGACCCAAAGAGTGTATTTAACGAAATAGGGCCGGGTTTTAAAAACCCAAAATTGGAGCTCCAGAACAAGGTATGCGATCGCATATGCAATTGCATAACCGATATGCACACCGCATATCGGTCGCATATTTGTTTACAAAATAGCTAAAAGAACTTCTTGTGTATGCGGTCACTATACAGTCCGCATAACTGTTATGTGGTCGCATAATGCACCGCATAACAGTTATGCGGTCGCATAGTCGACCGCATAGCTGCTTCCAGAATAGCCCTCACCTGCTCACTTCTGCGGCCATTATGCGGCCCGCAGAGTGATTATGCGGTCGCATAATGGACCGCATAAATGCACATTGCCGGCAAAAACTTTCCTTTATTTTCCCATGCATTGTTCAACCCAAAAAGTCCGTAAGCCTAGTCCGGCACCATGAAATATTATTTTCTTTGCAAATTGTACCAGGCCTTACACTTAAGTACTTCAAAATTTTTTGGGGTGTTATAGTGTGTTTGTTTGTACCCGAAAGAATCATTATCACGCGAAACATAGCGCCTCACCAATATATATTATGTGTATTGTCATGTCGACCTGATAAAGTTGTTGACCTGAAAAAGCTGGACAAACTTGTACGATAAAGAATTATTATCTCGCGAAACATAGCGCCTCACCAATATGCGTTATGTAACCTAAAATCACTCTTAGCAGCCTATAAAAACCTCGCGCATTTTAGTTATTATTTGCGTCGTAACGAAACAAATAGAAAAACTTTCCATTAATTTTTCATTTTCGAGCATTACGACATGTCTGGACGCAATTATGTACCAAGGTGTTACTGTGGCAAACGTGTGATTTTGAATCCATGTTGGTCAAATTGCAATCTAGGGCGCAGACGTTGGATGTGTACACAATTGTAAGTTATTATTCTTGGAATAAATATTTGTTAATACTTTTTATATAAAATGTTATTTAATAATCTTGTGTTATTCTCCCATTGGTAGGACGAAAATCGATGTGGTTTTGAAGAATGGTATGATGGACCCATTAATCAGGAATATTACATATCATGTTTGCTAAACATTTGGAATTTGATCGGTGAATACGAACTCCAGATCGTGAAACTACAAGAACAACTTACAGCAGTGAAGGAGAAACTAAAAGAGGCAGAAGAAGAAAAATTTATGTTGGAAGAGAAATTTAAGTGGTTGAAGCACAGAATAATTGGCGATAGTGACTAAACAAATACATGAATTCGTTGAGTGTAGTATTTTATTTTTATGTTGTACGTGTCATGTATTATCTTTAATTGGTAACGAATTTAAATTTATGTTAAGCTCTCGTTATTTTTTGTGTTCTAGTGTTAAACTAATAAATTACCCGAGAAATCAAAACACATGCGCAAATTATGTAAAACATAAATAATGTTGCTATTATATATTTAATGTCATATATACAAATAATAATAAATGTCAATGTGTCCCACAACCTGTATGCTTTAAAGCATTGGCTGGCCTGAGGCGCATCCCATCCCACCCAGCTATGCTATCAGGATCATCCTCATCACGTTGCCTCTTTATCGGAGGATGCGTTGCAGTTGTAACCTACAGAATAATAAGATATTTTAGAATATGAAATATAAATTACTAACGTACGTGTTAGCAAACAAAGTTTTAATGGTCATACGATGGTCACAGCGGGCTCCTGAATAAAATCATCCGTCTCCGACATGTCAATATTGCACAATGTAGCCTCCGTGACGGGCGATGATGATGTCTTTAATAAAAATAAAAATGCTTCAGATATTATGGACTAATCAATGAGATAAAAATAAATAGAAATAATAGTAATACAAACAAACCTGCGCCTGAGTAGCACCATAATGCTCTATCGGAACATCAAGTTGCACTGGAGTAGATGAAGTTTTTGAAAGATCCTCAGCATCCCTCAGTGATGAGCCATAACTCAGTCGTCACCCACTATGCACCTCTCATGTCGGTCGATCATCAGCAACCATCGATGGCTCTGGTGGATCAGGAAAATACTGATTCCACTCCTATTGCGTAATGGTCATGCCCACGATCAACAATGGAGCTGACGGGGTCACCTGCAAAGTCCCTGGAGACAACTGGAGGCTGAATGATGGCATATCATGAGGAGCATCGTATGGCTTAGGGTGTTCACCCGGCTGATCATCTCTAATATCCTCCACGGGTAACTTAACACCCCCTTGCTGGGGACCCCATCCTCGCTGACCACCACGACCTCGTGGGACACACCTTCCTCTCTCGCCACGCCTGCCACGTCTACCATGTTCAAGCTCCAATGGTGGCCCATGATGGTACTCCTCTGGAGGCACATAAGGAGCCTCGTATCCTAAGCGCTCATCATCTCGGGTACGTCTCAATGTCTCGGCAGCAAGATCGGTAACCCGACGGCCAAACACGTGCAAAGTTGCTGCTCCCTTGCCGGTATGATGCTGCATCAACAGTCCTAACTGGTAGAGCTGATGTAAGCCAATAGTATGCATAACATGTAAAATATTAATTACGGAAGGATAATGTAACATTATTGTCACGCCTCTTTTTTCTCGTAACCCTTATTACGAGGTTGAGTTCGAAGAGTGTTTCCAATTAAAGTGACACTTTGAAAAGGGATTATTTATTATTTAGAGTCGCCACTTGGAATTGAGTTTTGGTGTTCCAAGTAACCTTTCATTGAATCCCTTATCAAAAGGAAGATTTGACTCCTAATTTATAGTCTACGAAAACAGATGACTGAGTAAGGAATTCTGTTGATCGAGGGGAAGGTGTAAGGCACCCCTCGAGTCCCGTGGTTCTAGCACGGTCACTTTATTGACTAATGTAAGGCTTAAATCAATTTCTAGCTATTCTTGTATTTTTATTGATTATGGATTATTTATTACCGCCTAATTAATTATTATATTTTATTAATTGTGTTCACCAAGATGCGGGATGCACACAGGGTACTTCTTTGAAATAGAATGTTAAACCAAGGTACGGAATGTACACATGGTCAAAATATAATTATTTTAGAATTAAAGGTGTCGAGACGCGGAATGCGCACATGATCTTTTTATTGCTTAAGCATATCAATTCAAGGTTCGGGTATGAACACATGGGCTAATATTTAAAGTATAGCTAAAGTTTTTCTAGCGTTTTAGAATATTTCAAATATTTACTTTTATAGATCTGAGATATTTATTTAATTATTTATTTATTTTACTATTTCCTTTTTCTTTTGCGATGAGTCTTGCATTAATTCGCGACTCGCCTCACTCCCTCACACAATTGTTATTTTCACTCTTTCTTTCTTTAATTTACTAGACAAATCCCCTTCATATCAGATGAAAAATATAAACAGACAAACAACTATATATTCGAGACAATCATGAACTCAAACAATTAACAACAAGAAAGAAACACATAAGAACGATTAAACATAATACTGCCCAAGCCGAATTTCTCAGTGTCCATTTCACAAAGTTTGCACTTAATTCAGTTTTAATATTTTATCTTAAACAAATAAACTCACTGACCAAATAAATCTCATGAATGAAACAAGGAACAAACAATATAATATTCCTTCAAAATCCTTAACCAAATGAAACAATCAAATGATTTAACATAAGAAAACAACAAACAACATTAAACTAAAAATAGTAAAGAAAGGTGGAAATAATGGACCTTTAATAACGTAAAAACTTTCTGACTTTATAACAAAATGCTCCACACGAATTGTTTGCGCAAAACACAACAAGATTTGAATCAAACTGATAAACCGCATCGGCGACCTCGAAACCGATCGAACTCAACCAACTGAACCTTGGACAAACATCATGGTATTACAGTGATTTTGGGATGAGCTTTATGGACGTTTTGAGCTGGTTTTAGGTGAGTTTAATGGTGGAAACTGGGCTGGTAAATGTGAAGATTGGCAGCTCTTCAATGGCTGCATTTTCATGGGATTTGGGGGTGTTTTAAAAAGGGGGAAGAACTGGTTTTGGCGTGAGAAATAAAGATGTTTTCATGGCTGAAATTTCTTAACTATTGCTATGGAAAGCTTCAAGCACAGAAGCACACTTTTTCGTTTTCTCTGCCTCCGTTTTCTCTCCTTGTTTTCTACATTTTTTTTTTGTTCTTTCTTTTGTGTTTATATATAAATGGAAGGAGATTATGCATTCATAGATATGGGTGTTGATGAGATCGCGTGCATGTGATGTTGTGTGTGGGGTGAGAGATGGGAAAGTTAGGGAGTGTGAGGGGGAGAAACGTGAGGCTGGTGGGGAGTTTTTATGAAGGGGAGACGTGAAGAAGAGGGGAAGTGAAGGGGTTAGGGAATAAGCAGACCGTGGGATTAGATTAGGCTAAAAATAGGGATAATGGGGTTGGGATAGTTATTAGCAAATATCAGATTTTGATATAAAAATTTGTTAATAAACTTTATCTTTGTGACGTTAACTTCATTTTGCTTATTTTTATTTTTATTTTTATTTTAAAAGATAAATTAAGATAAGAAGATTAACCAACATGTCTTACAATATAGGAAAACTAAATATTTATATGTACTTTAAATGATACTAAGAAAGATTCTATAGCTTACTTATTAAAATTCTAATTAAAAGAAACCATATATATATATATATATATATATATATATATATATATATATATATTTGAATTATTTTTAGAGATAAAATTTATACTCTAAGAATGTGACTATTTTTTTTTAATTTTTTTTTAAACAAATCCTATTAAGAGTAAGATAAAAGTTTAAAATATTAAGATTAAACCTAAAAAATTAGTTGTTCACAGCATGCCCCTCTTTGCTTGGAAACATGAAGAGTTTTCATGCAAAGAAAATGAACAATGTGACTGATTTTTGACCTCACTATTATTTAAAAAGGATAAGAAGATAAAAGAAAAAGGTGCGATCGAGCCTGGGTTATAGGCAGCCTACATATCCTGGGTTATAAGGGAATCAGGTCACGTGTAGTTAAAGTGAAAAATGATTGATAGAGTATGCTTAGATGAAGAATCGAGAGAAGTTTCGTCGAGGTTCCGATCCGCGGTTCCTACTATTACATCAAAATGAAAAGAAAATTACATACTCTTGAAATACTTCTTGAATTGATTCTTGACTTGTTTCTCCCATTGACTTTAGATTGAAACTTGATGCTCTCGATGCAGCAGACTATGAAATATTCTCGCATGCTTGTTTCTTGATCAGATTGATAACGACAAGGTCGGGAATCCAAATTAGAGTAAGAATTTGAAAAGTAAATGCGGAAGCAATAACAATAAGGAATTGAACAACTAGAACTAAAGGGTAGAAAATAAAGGATATGGAAAAATTCAAGTAAAGAATTCAAAGAACTTCCAGGAACGCAAGTTCTATAGCCTTGACAAGATCAAAGCAACAACGTCTTGATTTATTGAAGAAATCAAACGCCTTTACTTAAAAGCAAATCAAAATAATAGATTCGGATCTTTACCTCTTTACGAGTAACTTGAGACAATAATTAATAACTAGTATTAATCGCCTTCTAAGAATACCACAAAGAAATCAAAGATATCACAATAGAGAAGTAATCTTACTACCTTGAACTATGAACTAGTAAAGGTTGAAAGATAAATCTCAAAGCACAAGTAACAAAGGTTCAAAAGAACTCTCAAAGTATGATATACTTAATCAATAATGAAGTGTCTCAATGAATGAGAAGAACTCCTTATTTATAGGAGTACTAAGGCACAAAAAGTCCTTAAAATTAGGTAGGGTGGTTGCTAAGGCATAAAAAGTCATTACAATTAGGTAGGGTGATTGCTAAGGAGTAAGAAAAGTCATTACAATTAGGTGGGAGCGGCCAAATCCCTTTGGGGTAGATTTGGACCTTAAACCTACTAGTTTGGGCCATTGATTTGGACTCCAATTGGGCTCCCTTTGAAACACCCCATTTTGGACCTCTTTTAAGCTCATTTTCAGCCCCTTTGGTGGACTTCAAGGGCTGATTTGGTGGCCCAATCTTCCTCCTCTTGGACTTCAATTTGGATCACCAAATAATTGTAAAACTTGGATAATTCATCTACTTTGGGCTTGAGCTCTTCCTTTACAATTAAAAGCTTCTTTATTTGCCATTGAAGTCCAGCAACCTTAGAGTGCAACTCTTTATCTTGAGATCTTGTAAATGGCCTTGGAGCTTCCAAAACTCTATCCTTGTCCTTGATGCTATCACTCCCCTCTTCTTGAAAAGAATTTGTCCCCGAATTCGATCCTACATCAAACAAGGATAAGTCAGCAACATTGAATGTAGCACTTACTTGGAACTCACCAGGTTGGTCTAGCTTGTAAGCATTGTCTCCAATCCTTTCAAGGACTTGAAATGGGCCATCTCCTCTAGGGTGCAACTTTGACTTCCTTTTGGAGGGAAATCTCTCCTTTCTAAAGTGAACCCAAACTAAATCTCCAGGTTTAAAAATTACTTGTTTTCGACCCTTATTCTTTCTCAAGGCAGTTTGCTCATTTTTCTTCTCAATTGCAAGCCTTGTTTGTTCATGAATTTTTTTCATCATCTCAGCCTTTGTCCTACCATCAAGATTAACAATATCATTAGTAGGTAATGGTAATAAATCAAGGGGAGTGAAGGGATTAAAACCATAAACAACCTCAAAAGGAGACATACCTGTAGAAGAATGGATTGTTCTATTGTAAGCAAATTCAATCATAGGTAAGTGAGCCTCCCAAGAAGTTAATTTACCTTTCAAAACAGGCCTCAACATGTTTCTTAAGGTTCTATTAACTACTTCAGTTTGTCCATCAGTTTGTGGGTGACAAGAAGTAGAAAACAACAATTTAGTGCCTAACTTCCCCCAAAACACACGCCAAAAGTGGCTCAAAAACTTAGCATCCCTATCACTAACAATAGTTCTAGGTATACCATGCAATTTGACAACTTATTTTACAAAAAGATCAGCAACATGTGAAGCATCATTAGTCTTTAAACAAGGAATAAAACGAGCCATTTTGGAGAACCTATCTACCACAACATATATACTATCCTTACCATACCTCGTTCTAGGCAAACCTAACACAAAATCCATAGAAATATCAATCCAAGGTGAAGTAGGAACAGGTAGTGGCGTGTAAAGACCATGTGGTAACACTTTAGATTTAGCTTGTTTACATTCCAAACACTGTGCACACATTCTTTCAACATCTTTTCTCATTCAAGGCCAAAAGAAATTTTTAGCAAGTATGACACCACTTGATAACGACAAGGTCGGGAATCCAAACTAGAGTAAGAATTTGAAAAGTAAATGCGGAAGCAATAACAATAAGGAATTGAACAACTAGAACTAAAGGGCAAAAAATAAAGGATATGGGAAAATTCAAGGAAAGAATTCCAAGAACTTTCAAGAACGCAAGTTCTATAGCCTTGACAAGATCAAAGCAACAACGTCTTGATTTATTGAAGAAATCAAACGCCTTTACTTAAAAGCAAATCAAAACAATAGATTCGGATCTTGATCGCTTTACGAGTAACTTGAGACAACAATTAATAACTAGTATTAATCGCCTTCTAAGAATACCACAAAGAAATCAAAGATATCACAATAGAGAAGTAATCTTACTAGCTTGAACTATGAACTAGAAAAGGTTGAAAGATAAATCTCAAAGCACAAGTAACAAAGGTTGAAAAGTACTCTCAAAGTATGATATACTTAATCAATAATGAAGTGTCTCAATAAATGAGAAGAACTCCTTATTTATAGGATTACTAAGGCACAAAAAGTCCTTAAAATTAGGTAGGGTGGTTGCTAAGGCATAAAAAGTCATTACAATTAGGTAGGGTGATTGCTATGGAGTAAGAAAAGTCATTACAATTAGGTGGGGGCGGCCAAATCCCTTTGGGGCAGATTTGGACCTTAAACCTACTAGTTTGGGCCATTGATTTGGACTCCAATTGGGCTCCCTTTGAAACACCCCCTTTTGGACCTCTTTTAAGCTCATTTTGAGCCCATTTGGTGGACTTCAAGGGCTGATTTGGTGGCCCAATCTTCCTCCTCTTGGACTTCAATTTGGATCACCAAATAATTGTAAAACTTGGATAATTCATCTACTTTGGTCTTGAGCTCTTCCTCTCCAATTAAAAGCTTCTTTATTTTCCATTGATGTCCAGCAACCTTAGAGTGCAACTCTTTAGCTTGAGATCTTGTAAATGGCCTTGGAGCTTCCAAAACTCTATCCTTGTCCTTGATGCTATCACAGATGATGGGAAAATGGATCTTAAGATCCTATGTCTCTGCATGCCTATGTCAAAGCTGGTTTGGCTGGTATTTGAGATCAAGCGTTCCACTTTCTCTGGTATGCATCCAAGGGATGTAGTACCCTGTGTTGGCAATAAGATGAGGCCCGTGGTACTCTGAGATGCTACTAGGGAATGTCGTACCCTATGTTGGCAACAAGAAATGCAACCAGGGGATGTAGTACCCTATGTTAGCGATAAGGTGAGGCTCTTGGCACTCTAGGATGCTATTAGGGAATGTCGTACCCTATGTTTGCAATAAGAAATACACCCAGGGGATGTAGTACCCTGTGTTGACAATACGGTGAGGCTCTTGGCACTCTGGGATGCTACTAGGGAATGTCGTACCCTGTGTTGGCAGAAAGTAATGCAACTAGGTGATGTAGTACCCTGTGTTGGCAATAAGATGAGGCTCGTGGTACTCTGGGATGCTACTAGGGAATGTCGTACCCTATGTTTGCAACAAGAAACGCCACCAGGGGATGTAGTACCATGTGTTGGCAATAAGATGAGGCTCGTGGCACTCTAAGAAGCTACTAGGGAATGTCGTACCCTATGTTTGCAACAAAAATGCAACCAGGGGATGTAGTACCCTATGTTAGCAATAAGGTGAGGCTCTTGGCACTTTGGGATGCTACTAGGGAATGTCGTACCCTATGTTGAAGATAGTGTATTGATTCCCTATAATAAAACTAGAAATAACATGATTTCATGTATATTGGAAGAAAATCAAGGATTTGAGGACTTCACTTGGTGGTGTTCGTCTTTTCACAAACTGTTTCCTAAAATTGTTATGTTCCTATTCTGAACAAAGAAAGATTCATTAGTTTTAAAATGGTGGTCAGTTTGTGGTCTTGATTTCTTGGGCGACTTGACCTTGCGTCCATTACACTTGTTAGAAAAACTGACTCCGTCGATGATTGTACAAATTACCGAGAGATTCTGTCTTTTCTTTTTGGAGATCTTCTTTCTCAACATCAAAACCTAACCATTTTGCGCCTATCACAAATTGTGTTCATGGTGCAAATAACCTTTCTCCCAAAATAACTTTTAACTAAGTAACTTTTGTTGACCCTTGAAACATTGTTCAATCCTTCAAGATTTTTGTTCGTCAGGAAAAATCACAGATGGCTTTATGCCTTTTCCCATACGGTTTATGCCTAGCAATCTTTGCTTTATATAACGGGGAAACTGTAAATAGTTTTGCGGCCTTTTCTTTGCTTTGCTTTGACAAAATTAGATTGAAAGGGACTCAAAAAAGTAATGCGAAAGAAAATAAGAAGGTGAACTAATAGGTATTACAAATTAATCAAGAAGTGTCCCTTTCAAAGGAAAGAATAAGAAAGGACTTATCTGGAGGAAATATGCTGACTTCAATGAACATGACATGCACTTTGGACTGGATGCCCGATCCGTTTGAACCGTCTAATTCTCGAAATCTATTGTAAACTTAACTTTGAAACTGAGTTCTTTGTCTTGACCATGCTTGTGTCGGGATGTACGAAGCCTTAAATCGATCAATGATGACCTTTGTGGGTTTTCACCAATTGACCTCTTTCATTTGCCTTTCTCTCAACTCACTATTGCCGTATAGTGCCCGTGAAGGTTTTCACTAATAAGACTCTCTCATTTATTATTTTCTCTCTTCAATGGCTGAGGCATTACCCGTAGTATACTGACTTAGCATTCTCGAAAGTTGATCAGAAGGTCTTAGCAAGAAAAGGTAAAAAGAACTATTCAACTAAATTACAACTTTTGGAACCATTTTGATGGAACAACCATCGAAAATAAAATAAAATCATGCCCCAGTTTCTTTGAATACTGGGAAAATGTGAACTTTTATTTTGGTGTGACCGAACCCCAGAGTTAGGCTGCCTACGTATCCTTTCGGAATCAGGTCGAACGTAGTTCAATTAACATGAACTTATTTTGATGATTTTTAATTTTTAATTTTTTTTTTAAAGTACATTGGTTCCAAAAGAGGGGAAAACAAAGAAATATAAACAAGGCTTCAAAGGGATAACTAGGGTTGACCAGTGTTTGGGTACCGAGAATGATAGCCTTTCGTCATCCCAACCTGAAAATGCTAAATATAAGAATGCCCCAACAGAGCCATGTCATACATAGTATCTCTTGACCGCATCTGCGTTGACGGATATATCAGTCACCTTTCCTTCTATATCTGCCAAGTGTAGAGCTCCTTTTGACAATACTTTCTTGACGAGGTAAGGACCTTGCCAATTTGGGGCGAACTTTCCTTTTGCTTCTTCATGGTGCGGAAAGACACGTTTCAAAACAAGTTGTCCTACCTCGAATTGTCTTGGGCGCACTTTTCTACTGTAAGCGTATGCCATTCTTTGTTGGTATAACTGACCAAAACAAACTGCCGCCAAACGCTTTTCATCAATCAAATTCAACTGTTCCAATCGGGACTTCACCCATTCAGTGTCCTCAATCCCGGCTTCAACAATGATTCGGAGAGAGGGAATCTCAATTTCAGCAGGTATGACCGCTTCAGTTCCATAAACCAATAAGTAGGGCATTGCACCAACTGATGTATGGACAGTTGTCCGGTATCCCAAAAGAGCAAAAGACAGTTTCTCGTGCCATTGTCTAGACCCTTGGATCATCTTCCTAAGAATCTTCTTGATGTTCTTATTCGCAGCTTCAACAGCTCCATTAGCTTTGGGATGGTAAGGAGTAGAATTGCGATGCTCAATTTTAAATTATTCACATATCTCCTTCATCAGATGACTATTCAAATTAGCAGCATTATCTGTAATAATGGTTTTTGGAATACCAAAACGACAGATGATGTTGGAGTGAACAAAGTCTACTACTGCTTTCTTGGTAACTGCTTTCAATGTAATAGCTTCCACCCATTTGGTGAAGTAATCAATTGTAACCAATGATGTCCATTCCCCAAGTAACAAAAGGCCAAGGAGCAGAACTTGGATACAACTCTGAAGGTGGCGAGTGAATCAAATCACTGTGAATCTGACACTGGTGTCACTTGCGAACAAAACAAAAGCAATCTCGTTCCATAGTAAGCCAATAATATCTTACCCGAAGGATTTTCTTTGCTAGAACGTATCCATTCATGTGCGGACCACAAACTCCCGAATGCACCTCATTCATAATCATTTCAGCTTCTTTGACATCCACACATCTCAACAAATTCAAATCCAGAGTTCTTTTGTATAGGATTTCCCCACTCAAAAAGAAACCATTAGAGAGTCGCCTAATAGTTCTCTTTTGATCCTTGTTAGCATGTTCCGGATATTCTCTTATTACTGTTTAATATCATGATACCATGGTTCACCATCTGGTTCCTTGCAATAACCATGTTGATACCGAATTTGAATTTCTAGTGGGTCAATGTGAGTATTACCCGGATATGGAAGCATTGAGGCTAGGGTGGCCAAGGCATCAGCTAATTCATTGTGAAACCTAGGAGAATTCGATGGACTTGAACCTTTTGCTAAGATCCTCCACACATTGGCTATATGGAATGAGCTTTATGTCTCGAGTCTCCCAATCACCTTGAGCCTGCCGAATAAGCAAATCTGAATCTCCCATCACCAACAGTTCATGCACATTTAGATTTATTGTCATGTTCAAACCCATGATGCAAGCTTCATATTCTGCTATGTTATTTGTATAGAAAAAATGAAGTCGCGCCGTAGCAGGGTAATGTTGCCCAGTAGGTGATACCAGAATTGTCCCAATCCCTACGCCTTTGATGTTGACAGCCCCATCAAAGTATAGTTTCCAAATTTGACTGTCATCTTGGACTACTTCTTCAACTAAATTAACCTCTTCATCTGGGAAATATGTGTTCAAAGATTCATACTCATCATCAACCGGGTTTTCTACCAGATGATCAGCCAAAGCTTGTGCCTTCATGGCAGTGCGAGTGACATAAACAATATCAAACTCTGTGAGCAAGATTTGCCACTTTGCCTATTTGCCTGTTGGCATCGGCTTCTGAAATATGTACTTCTGGGGATCCATTCGGGATGTGAGGTAAGTTGTATAGGCCAAAAGATAATGCCTAAGTTTCTGGGCGACCCAGGTTAAGGCGCAACATGTCCTTTCCAAAAGAGTGTATTTGGCCTCATAAGTGGTGAACTTTTTGCTCAAATAATATATTGCTTGTTCCCTTTTGCCTGTGGCATCATGTTGACCCAGAGCACAACCAAAGGAACTATCCATTGCTGATAGATATAAAAACAGAGGCCTATCAAGTTTCGGCGGGACCAAAACAGGGGGATTTGACAAATATTACTTGATTTTATCAAAAGCTTCTTGGCACTCATCTGTCCACTTGATAGCGGCGTTCTTTTTCAACAACTTAAAAATAGGCTCACATGTGGTTGTAAGCTGCGAGATGAACCTGTTAATGTAATTCAACCTCCCGAGTAAACTCATGACTTATGTTTTGTTCTTCGAGGGAGGAAGCTCTCGAATGGTCTTTATCTTGGAGGGATCTAACTCAATGCCTCTTTGACTAACTATAAAATCCAAAAGCTTCCTAGAAGGAACTCCAAATGCACATTTGGATGGATTGAGTTTGAGATTGTACCTTCGTAGCCTTTCAAAGAACTTTTTCAAGTCTTGCACATGGTAAGCTTGGGTTCTCGACTTAATGATCACATCATCAACGTACACTTCAATCTCTTTATACATCATGTCATGGAATATGGTAGTCATGACTCTTATGTAAGTTGCCCTGCATTCTTCAAACCGAATGGCATGACCCTATAACAATGAGTTCCCCATGGAGTTGTGAAGGCGGTCTTTTCTGCATCTTCTTTATCCATCAGAATTTGGTGATATCCGGCATAACAATCCACAAAAGATTGGATTTCATGTTTACCACAATAATCAACAAGGATATGAATGTTGGGTAAGGGAAAGTTGTCCTTTGGACTTGCTTTGTTTAAATCCCTATAGTCAACACAAACTTTGATTTTCCCATCCTTCTTTGGCACTGGCACAACATTTGCTAACCATGTAGTGTATCGGACGACCCTGATCACATTTGCACTTAGTTGCTTCGTGATTTCTTCTTTAATCTTATCACTCATGTCTGTCTTAAACTTCCTTTGTTTTTGCTGGATTGGTGGAAAATTAGGATGTGTGGGAAGCTTATGGACTACTAGATCAGCACTCAAACCCGGCATGTCATCATACGACCAAGCAAATACATCTCTGTACTCGAACAAAACTTGAATTATGGCATCTCTCATCTTTTGTTCAGTATGAATGCTTATTTTTGTTTCTCTGGTTTCTTCAGGACTTCCCAGGTTAATTGCCTCAGTTTCATTTAAGTTAGGCTTAGGCTTATTCTCAAATTGATCCAATTCCCTTTTTATTACTCTAAAAGCCTCATCCGAAGATGTATCAGGACCTGAGGCAGCATTATTGGTGGATGAGGCTGAACAAGGACATAGTAGAGTATGTGGCTAGATGCCAAAATTGCTAGCAGGTGAAGTATGAGCATCAGCGACCGGGTAGGTTGCTTCAGAAGATAGAGATTCCAGAGTGAAAATAGGAGTTGATCACTATGGACTTCTTTGTTGGACTCCCACGGACTCAGCGGAAGTTTGATGCATTTTGGGTGATTGTGGACAGGCTGACCAAGTCAGCTCATTTCATTCCTGTGATGACTACCTATTCTTCCGAGTAGCGGACTCAAGTTTATATCCGAGAGATTGTCAGATTTTATGGCGTGCCGGTATCTATCATCTCTGACTGGGGCACGCAGTTTACATTGCAGTTCTGGAGAGCCGTACAGCAAGAATTGGGTACTCGGGTGGAGTTGAGCACAACCTATCGCCCTAAGACGGACGGGCAGTCCGAGCGCACAATTTAGATTCTTGAGGATATGCTCCGTGCGTGTGTGATGGAGTTTGGAGCTGCTTGGGACCAGTTCTTGCCACTTGCGGAGTTTGCTTAAAATAACAGTTATCAGTCCAGCATTCAGATGGCACCGTATCAGGCTCTGTATGGTAGGTGGTGTCGGTCCCCAGTGGATTGGTTCGAGCCCGGCGAGGCCAGATTATTGGATACGGACTTGGTCCAGGATGCCTTGAAAAAGGTTAAGGTGATTCAGGATAGACTTCGCACAGCCCAGTCCAGACAGAAGAGTTATGTGGATCGGAAGGCTCGCGATGTGGCATTCATGGTTGGAGAGCGAGTCTTGCTCCGAGTTTCGCCTATGAAAGGCGTTATGAGATTTGGAAAGAAGGGAAAGCTGAGCCCAAGGTTCATTGGTCCATTTGAGGTGTTGCGGCGAGTTGGGGAGGTTTCCTATGAGATTGCCTTGCCTCCCATTCTAGCAAGAGTTCATCCGGTATTCCATGTTTCTATGCTCCGGAAGTATCATGACGATCCATCTCATGTGTTGGATTTCAGCTCAGTCCAATTGGACAATGATCTATCTTATATTGAGGAGCTAGTGGCTATTTTAGACAGGCAGGTGAGAAAGCTAAGGTCAAAGAACATTGCTTCTGTGAAGGTTCAGTGAAGGGGATAGCCGGTCGAGAAGGCGACTTTGGAGACCGAGCAGGATATGCGCAGTCGTTATCCTCATCTTTTCACCACTTCAGGTATGTCTCTATACTTGTTCGAGGACAAATGATTTTTTTTAGAGGGGGAGGATGTAACGACCCGGTCAGTCGTTTTGAGAGTAATACCCCCGATCCCTTAATTACTGTTTCCCCCGTACCTTTTTCTGCTTAGGTGACTTGCCGGGAGATTTTGTATTGGGTTTCGGAGTATTTTGGGACACTTAGTCCCTAAATAAAGGTTTAAGCCTTAAGAATTGGACTGTAGTCAGAACTGTGTGAAGACGACACCGGAATGGAATTTTGTCGATTCCGTTAGCTTCGTTGTGTGATTTTGAGCTTAGGGGCATGCCCCGATCGTGTTTTGGAGGTCCATAGCTCATTTAGGCTTGAAATGGCAAAAGTTGAATTTTTGGAGTTTTGGGCCAGTAGTGGAAATTTTGATATCGGGGTTGGATTCCGATTTCGGAAGATGGAGTAGGTCCGTAGTGTTGAATATGACTTGTGTGCAAAATTTGAGGTCAATCAGACTTGGTTGGTTGGTTTCGGCATCGGTTGTCGAATTTGGAAGTTTTAAGTTTCTTTAAGATTGAATTGGAGTGTGATTCGTAATTTTAGCATTGTTTAATGTGATTTGATGGCTCGACTAAGTTCATATGGTGTTTTAGGATAGGTTAGTATGTTAGGTTAAGGTCCCGGGGGTCTCGGGTGTGTTTCGGATGCTTAACAGATGAATTCTGGACTTAGGGAAGTTGTTGAGTTTTTGTTGGTTCTGGTGTTTCGCACCTGCGGAGAGGAGGCCGCATATGCGGGCTCGCACGTTAGGAGGAACGGGCACAGATGCGGAATTCGGAGGCTTGACCAAGGGTCGCATGTGCGAGGAATTTCGGCATCTGCGATGCCCGCAGATGCGCCCAAGGATTCGTAGGCGCGGAGGAAGAACACAGAAGCGGACAGTGTTCTGCAGGCGCGCACGTGCAGGTGCCACCCGCACTGCCGCATATGCAGACCCAACCCTCTTAAGTGATTTCCGCACCTGCGAGGGAATTTCCACAGATACGGCATTGCAAGTGCGACCCATGGCCCGCAAGTGCGAAGATCGTTGGGCAGAATCGAGGGTTGAGGTTCATATTCACAAATTTGATTTTTTAGCTCGGGAGAAGGCGATTTCTTGAGGGATTTTCAGAGAAAGCTTTGAGGTAACGATTCCTAACTTGATTTTGATCATATTTCATTAATCTATTGTTGTTTTCTTCATTTAATTAAGGAATTTAAGTGAGAAAGTTGGGAAAATGGTGGAAATGTTCCCCGACCGAATTTCTGCGTTTTGAGTTGGATTTGGACATCAGATTTGGATAATTTTGGTACGAGTGATCTTGTAAGTGAATGGGTGTTCATATTTGGTAACGTTTACCCGATTCCGAGACGTGGGCTAGGGGAGACCTTTTGGAGCGTTTTTCTAATTTCTTGCCTTAGCTTTGATTTCGTTAGCTAGATTAGTTTCTTGTAGCTATATTTATGTTATGTAATTGGTTTTGGCTAGATTTGAGCCATTCGGAGTCGGATATTCGTGGAAAGAGCATTATGACAGATTGATTTGAGCTTGGTTCGAGGTAAGTGTCTTGCCTAACCTTGTGTGGGGGAACTCCCCTTAGGATTGGGTACTGTTTAATATGTGAACACCGCGTACGTGAGATGACAAGTATGTACACGGGCTATTTGTTGTAAAACTCCGTTTTCACTAAGTCATAACTTGTTTTCTCCTTATTTGAAACACACTAGCATATGTTACTATCCTGTTTAGACTTGAATAGCATGCCTACTTGTTTAACTGCCTATTTGAACTCTGTGCAGCATGTTTAGTGAAATTACCTGCTTTCCTTGACTTGAACTTAGTCTAAAATTTAGGATTTCCTGCTGTAATTGTTATTTCGGTTGGTTGCGCTACATATTTACTCTGCGACTACGGAACGGTATTCTGGGAGATCCCCCTATACTGCATATTTACTTTGGGATTACGGAACGGTATTCCGAAAGATCCCCATGTTTTGCATATTTATGTTGGGACTACGGAACAATGTTCTAGGAGATCCCCCTGCACATTTACGTTTGGGACTACGAAATGGTATCTCGGGAGATCCACTATTTTTATCAGTGTGTTCTGAGCTGTTGTCTTTCATTTGATTCTATTCCTGCTAGATTTCCGTATTTATTTTACTGCGATATTTTATTCTGCCTTATTTCATTATATTTATACCACTAGGGCCCTGACCTGATCTCGTCACTACTCGACCAAGGTTAGGCCCGGCACTTACTGGGTACCGTTGTGGTGTACTCACGCCCTTTCCTGCATATGCTTTTCGTGTGTAGATCCAGGTTCATCTTACCAGCCTCATCACTAATTGCAGTCGCTGCTGCTTATTGGAGACTTCAAAGTACATATGCTCGCACGCGTAGATCCTTGGAGTCCCCCTCTATCCCTCTATGTTCATTTTTCATTCTTTCTGTAGAAATGATGTATAGAACAATTAAGACTTCTTAGTTGCTTGTGACTTACGGTATTCCATATTTTGGAAAATTGTTTTTGTAAATTTTCAGAGGTGTTAATTGTATATGCCGAGTGACATTCAGTTGCTTATTAGATATAAGGATTCTATTCCCTCAAGTCAAGGTTAACCACGACACTTACCTCGCTTCGTAAATTCCAATCAATTACTCAACCACATCTTTCTCTTTTAAATTTGTCTCCGAATGCTTCAAATCTATTCACAAACAATTCAATATATACTCAATACGAATCATAGGAATTAATTCCATGTGAATTTATTAATTTTCCGGATAAAATTTGAAATTCATTAAAATATTTGGCAGTGGGACCCACGTCTCAAATCTCGGAAAAACTTACGAAATCCGAACACCCATTCCGAGATGAGTCCGGATATACAATTGGTTTTGGAATCCGACCTCAATTCGAGGTCTAAATCCCCAAATCGACCCTAGCCCAGGAAATGAAATGAAAGGGCAATCTACTAGAGGCACCTTCCTATTCCTTGCCGCAACGTTGGGCGCATCTGCGAGCGTCGCAAATGCCAAAATTCCTCGCACCTGCGACCCCTGGTTAAGCCTCCGAATTCCACATCTGCGCCTATTCCTTCACAGGTGTGAAACACCAGAACCAACAAAAACTCAGCAACATCCCTAAGTCCAAATTTCATCCGTTAAGTATTTGAAACACACCCGAGACCCCCGGGACCTTAACCAAACATACAAACCAATCCTAAAACACCATACGAACTTAGTCGAGCCCTCAAATCACATAAAACAATGCTAAAATCACGAATCACTCTCCAATTCAAACTTAAAGAAACTTGAAACTTCCAAATTCGACAACCGAGGATGGATGGTGTGACAACTTTATTAACGGAATGAGTCTATTTTTGTGTTTAAGTAATAATAGTAGTAGTAGTAGTAATGAATAAAAGCCTTAATCAAGTCTTTCTCTAAAAAAAAGTTATTCATGCGTCATTTGGCACCAACACCCTTAACTGTGTGCTTATGGTTGGAAACAATGTTTTTGGAAGAAAATAGCTCTAGTTAGTGACTTTGAAGTTCTTGAGTTGACTTTGATAATCATTGAGTGCTTGATTGGACCATAGTGATCTTTAACTTGATTGTGATCATTGTAGGCTTTAGATTCTATCCTCTTTTACTTTCTAGTTGCATGAGAGGTGAGGTGATTTTTGTTGCTAGTCCAAGTATTTGAGTGGATGGTCTAGAACTTGCCCCAAATATTTTTCAAGGCAAAATTCTAGGTTTGCTTTGTTTGGAAGGTGATTGTAGGTTGTCCTTGGTATGTTTGAGCTTTCTATTGCCTCCCATTATTTGTTATCCCTAGTCAACCTCTTTGAGCCTTTAGCCTTTCTCTATTGGTAACCATGCTACAAGCCTTTACCCAGTGTGTCTATAATACTCTCGTGGCACCCGGACCTTCCTTAATACTCTTATGAAATAAGTGGCTTATGGCATAAGTTTGGGGGGAATGATGAGAAATGTAAAAGATGTATGAAGGCACCAAAAAGAGAAAAGAAATTATCTCTATGAAACGATAAGGCAAGAAAAGAAAAAGAACAAAAAGAAAATGCCAAAAAGAAAATAAAAAAGGAGATTGATGAAATCAAAAAGAGGCAACTATCTCTAGTATGAGCATCAAGGGAGAAAAAGAATGAAATGAACAATAAAGAGTGATGGTAAGTCTCCCTATCCCCCCCCCCCCCCAAGAAAAAGAAATGCCTCTAAGGGTTGGTAAATGTGAGCCGATAAATAAAAAGAGTGGAGTGCTTACGAAAGGGTGTAACCTCTTATCCCACATGGTATTGAACCCCAATCCAAAAGCCTTCATTACAACCCGAAATAAGTCCTACTTGATTTTGAACCGAGTGAGATTACAGTAGTAGAGATCTACATGAGGGGCAAGCCTATGGTACTTGAAGCCTTTCTTGTGACATTCCTTTGTGAGAGAAGAGTGAATCATTCATTGCTCTAGAAATTGATTGTTAATTCTTGAAGTGAGCATAGCAACTGGAGGGTAGAGGAGGAAGAGTTTAAAGTCCACCATAATCTACATGATAGAACAAGAGTCCTTGATGAGTGAAGTCAATTCTTGAGGCTCAAATGTCACACAAGAGTTATATGCACGTAACATATGGTTTGTCACCTTGTTGAAAATGCATCAGTATTGTGGGTAATTGTTGGTCCCAACTGAATATAAATGGCTTACAATTGAACCTTTGAAATGACCTTTCACTTTGAGGAGGCGGGAACTAATCTATTTGCTTGAGGACAAGCAAGACTTAAGTTTGGGGGAGTTGATAAGTGTTGATTTCAACCACTTATTAGTACCTTCTTACTTAAGTTTTAGTCCGAAAGTACTAATTTTTGTTCCCAAAACTAATAAAATGGTGTAAATTACAGGCATATTGGAGGATTGGACCTTAATGAATAAATCTAACTCAAAAAGGAGTATTCCGGCTCAAAAAGGCAAGAAGGAGTACAGCAGGTCAATGTGTGGTCCGCAAAAGAAAGTGTGGTCCGCAGAAATACACCTACGGCCGCAGAGAAGACACCTGAAGCCTCAAAGGACTTTTAACAAGTGTGGTCCGCACACCAAATTGTGCGGCTACAAAAGTTGGTCGCACTAACAAGATTTGAAAAGTTCAGAGAAGGTGCAAAAAGACCAAGTGTGAAGCCTCATCAAAGTGTGGTCCGCAGATGGAAAGTGCAGCCGCATAAGCTGAAGTGTAGCCGCAGATGGAATTGTGCAGTTGTGAATCCCTCCCAACTGAAGAAGAGAAGAAAAGTGCGAACCACATATGGAATTGTGCGGTCGCAGAACCTCCCGAAGGGCATTTTTGTCAGCGAATTTAAGGGCACTATAAATAGACAGGAAATACTTTTTTAGGGCAAGTTTTGTATTGTAAGAAGCTGTAACAGTTATATTTTAATCTTTTGGGAAAGTAGTGACAATTATTTGAGAAATCCCATTAGTTTTATTATTTAATTTTAGTTTATGGCTTTAAATACTTCTTCTACTTTGTTTTCTTCACTTTCTAGCATGAGTGGCTAGATTTTGTCTAGGGTTGTGACCCAACCCTAGTGTGTAAATCTTATGGGTTATTGTTTTAATGATTGTTTATGATTGAGTGTTTATTATTTATCCTTTTTTATGCATCATTTCTAGAATTAATGGTTGCAAACAATGATTCATGCATATTTGACTTAGTTCTTACGTGAGAAAGAGGGACTTAGTCTAGGAAAACTTGGCTAACAAGGAATTGAGCTAGTTAAGGTTTTGGCTAGCCTAATTAAAGGGTTTGAACTAGAGATAGGGAAAACCCGTCTTGAGCTCATATCAATTATTTGAATTGATACCCAATTGGACTTGAGAAAGCTAATTTGGGCACAACCATTCTATAACCGAGAGGTATTGAGTGGGCACTTGGGAGTTATAATACACCCCGATCAACAAAATAGGCATCAACATAATTTACCCGTTAGGTTTGCACCTATATGAAGGTTACATCCCTAGGCTTTTTTCCAATTGATTAAAAACACTAAAAATAATTATTCACTCTCTAATTTCTTCTAATTAGTTTAAATTTCTTAGTGTTGATATGGAAAAAAATCACCCTTTATTTGGAAGTGCAATTAAGTTGTTTCACGTGCTCCTTTCAAGTATCTAACTCAACACCCTTCATAAACACCCTGAGGAATTCGACCCCGACTCTTGTTGGGTATTATAATTGCAACGACTGTTTCCACTCACTATTGAGTGTGGATTGGACATGGATCAGTTGTGAAGGGATGTTTAGCATATTTGGCTTACATTTGTGATTATAGTGCAGATGTTCCTTCTATGGATTCAGTATCGGTTGTGAAAGAGTTCCCAGAGGTGTTTCCTATAGATTTACTAGGCATGCCACCCAATAGGGATATTGACTTTTACATTGACTTGGTTTCGGACACTCAACAAATTACTATTCCACCATACCGTATGGCTCTAGCTGAGTTGAAGGAATTAAAGGAGCAGTTGCGGGATATCCTTGATAAGGGATTCATTAGATCAAGTGTTTGTCCTTGGGGTACACCCGTATTGTTTGTGAAGAAGAAGGATGGTTCTACGAGGATGTGTATTGATTATTGGAAGTTGAACAAGGTTAATATTAAAAACAAGTATCCATTACCTTGGATTGATGATTGTTAACTTTAGGGTGCCAAGGTGCTTTCCAAGATTGATTTGAGATTTGGCTACCATCAGGTGAATATTAGGGCTTTGGATGTCCCTAAGATAGCTTTTATGACTCGTTATGGTCATTATGAGTTCCTGGTGATGTCATTTGGGATCACTAATGCCCCCATAGATTTCATGGATTTGATGAACCGAGTGTTCAGGCCTTATTTGGATTCCTAGAGAGGAGCATGAGCAACACCAGAAAGTAGTACTTTAGATTATGAAGGGTCGTCAGCTTTATGCCAAGTTTTTGAAGTATGAGTTTTGTTGGACTCAATTGCATTCTTAAATCTTGTTGTGCCTAGATATTGTATCAAGGTTGATCTTAAGAAGATTGAGGCAGTTCAAAATTGGTCTAGCCCTACTGCAGCTATGGAGATCTAGAGTTTCTTGGGTTTGGCATCCTACTATTGTCGCTTTGTTGAAGGATTTTCATATATTACAGCCATACTGACCAAGTTCACTTAGAAGGGTGCTCATTTTATGTGGTATATGAGTGTGAGGAAAGCTTTCAAAAGCGCAAGGTGGTTTTTACTATAGATCCAGTATTGGTTTACCCACATGTTTGGGGTCATATATCGTGTATTGTGATGCTTCACGTATTGAACTTGGCACGATATTGATGCACGATGATAAAGTGATTGCCTACGCATCTCATCCATTAAAGACCCATGAGAAGAACTATCTTGTTTGTGATATGGAGTTGGTAGCTATCGTGCACGCACTCAAGATTTAGAGGCACTACTTGTATGGTGTGTCATGTGAGGTCTACACTGACCATCAGAGTCTCCAACATTTGTTCAAGTAGAAGGATTTGAATTTGAGGAAGCAAAGGTTGTTGGATTTGTTGAAAGACTATGATATCACTATCTTGTATCATCCGGGCTAGCCAAATGCGGTAGTCGATGCCTTGAGTAGAAAGATGGAGAGTATGGATAGTTTTGTATTTATTCCAGCCGAAGAGAGACCATTGACTATGGATGTTCAGGTCTTGGATAATAGGTTTTTGAGGTTTGATATTTGGGAGCCTAGTAGAGTTCTTTCTTATGTGGTAGCACAGTAGTCCTTGTTGGAGCGCATCAAGGCTCACAAATTTGATGATCCTCATTTGTTGGTGTTGAAGGACATGGTGCAACGAGGTAGTGCAAATGAGGTTATGATTGGAGATGATGGTGTTATACGGCTTCAGGGCCGAATTTGTGTTTCGAATATTGGTTGCTTGAGGGAGTTGATTCTTGAACAAGCTCAGAGTTCAAGGTATTTTATTCATCTAGGTATCACAAAGATGTATCGTGACTTGAAGCGGCATTACTGGTGGTGGAAGATGAAGAAGGACATTGTTGAGCATGCTACATGATGTTTGAATTGCCAGCTTGTGAAGTATGAACAATCAGAAACCATGTGTTTTGGTTCAGAGGTTGGTGATATTAGAGTGGAACAGGGAGTGCATTACCATGGAATTTGTAGTAGAATTACCATGGACTCTAAGGAAATTTGATGTTATTTGGGTCATCATAAATAGATTGACTATATTTGCGCATTTCATTCCGGTGATAACTTTTTACACCTCAAAGAGATTGGATCAGATCAACATCAGGGAGATTGTTCGCTTGCATGATGTGCCAATTTCAATCATTTTAGATAGCGGCACGCATTTCACATCGCACTATCGGAGAGTTGTTCCGCGAGAGTTGGGCACGCAGATGGAGCTCAGCACTGCAGTTCACCTGCAGAAGGATGGCCATTCCAAGCGGACCATTTAGATACTTGAGGATATGTTAAGAGCCTGTGTTACTAATTCCTTAGGCAATTAGGACCGGTTCTACCATTGGCGGAGTTTGACTACAATAAAATCTATCAGTCCAGCATTCAAATGGCATCATACGAGGCTTTATATGGTAGGAGGTGTTGCTCTCCTATTGGTTGGTTTGAGCCTGGTGAGGCTAGGACGTTGGGTACAGAATTGTTTTGTGATGCCTTAGATAAGGTGAAGTTGATCTAAGATCGTCTTCGTGCAGCGCAGAGCATGCAAAAGAATTATGCGGATAAGAAGGTCTGTAATGAGGCTTATATGGAGGGCGAGAAGGTACTTTTGAAAGTTTTGCCTATGAAGAGCGTTATGAGATTTGGGAATAAGATACATTGAGCCTGAGGTTTATTGGCTCATTTGAGATCTTAGAGAGAGTCGGAAAGGTTGCTTATAGGCTTGAATTGCCTCCTAGTCTAGCAGGGGTACATTCGGTATATTATATTTTTGTGCTTCAAAAGTATCTTGAAGATAAGTCGCATGTTCTAGATTTTAGCACGATGCAGCTTGACGAGAATCTGAATTATGAAGAAGAGTTAATAGCCATTGTAGATCGGCAAGTTCGAAAGTTGAGATCTAAAGAAATTCCTTCCATGAAAATTATTTGGAAATGTCAGCCGATTGAGGAGGCTACTTGGGTGTCCGAGTCTGATATGAGGAGTAGATATTCACATTATTTTGGAAGTTCAGGTACATTTCTATGTTCGTCCAAGGACTAACATTTCTTATAGAGGGGGGGAATGTAACGATCTGATAGGTCGTTTTGAGTTCCAAGTCTCCGTTTCATGCTTTAAGACTTTGAATAAATTATTTTGATGATTCATGACTTGTGTGCGTGGTTTGTTTTAATTTTGGAAAAGTTTAAATGTGTTTTTACAAAGAACACTTGAATTTTGAAGTTGTTGGAGTTTACCACTAACATTATTCTTGGTAAATGACCTTGGATCAGTGTTTTGATGATTCCGATAGATTCATATGATAATTTTGGACTTATACGTATTGGTTGGGTTTCTGGGTGACCCAAGGCCATTTCGACGCTTATTGTAGAAAGTTGTAATTAGAAGTTACGAACATGTGAATTCTTGGGTTTTGATGCTTGATTCCTAATTATAGATGTTATTTTGATGTTTTGAGCTTGCGAGCGAGTTCATATGAGGTTATACACTTGTGTGGATGTTTGGATTGGGGCTCATGTGAGTTTTGGATTGGTTTTGGGCTATTTTGAAAAGACTTGGTATTGCTGGTACTACAGTCATCGCAATTGCGATGAACTACTCGCAAAATGTGAGGTTCGCATTCATGAAATGGACCTCGCATTTGCGAAGCTCGGATTGGTAGGCCAGATTCGCAATTGTGATGCTTGAGTCGCATTTGTGACCCTTGCAATTGCAATGTGTGTGTTGCATTTGCGGCATCTGAGGCTCTAGGCCATTTTTGGATTTGCGAACATTGGTTCGCATTTGCAAGATGCGCAATTGCAAACTAGTGTTCGCAATTGCAACATCAGCATCTGGGTAAAAATAGGGAATTTCAGGATTAGCTTGTCTTATTCCATTTTTGAGACCTAGACTTTGTGGGAGGCGATTTTTGAAGAGAATTTTCTTCCCATCTTCAAGGGTTAGTATCTTTAATTTATTTTTGATAAATTTCTATAGATGTTCATCCCTAAATATAAGATTTTATAGAGTCAATATAGGGTTGATGGGTAGAAACTTAGGATTTTGTATTTTAGAGATTTAGACCTCAATTTGAGATCGGATCTTGAAAGAAATAACATATTTGGACTCGGGAAAGAATGGGTAATCGGTATTTACTCTTGATTTTGGATTTCGATCAAGTGTGTCCGGGTTGACTTTTGTTGACTTTTTTATATATGTTAAAGATCGAATTTATTAGATACTAGAGTAGTTTCTAAAGCTTGTTTTTGACTTAGTTGGGCATTATTTGACTAGATTCAAGTGGTTAGGAGGATTGTTATAAAGAAAAAGTTGTGTTGGATTGTTGATTTGGTTATGGAAAAGACAAGTATCGTGGTTAACCTTAATTTGAGGGAATTAGGATATAATTGGATCTATATGTTACGTGATTTATGTGTTGGGGATGGCGTATATTTAAGGGGGCGAATGTACATGCGTTGTCATAGGTTAAATCATACGGGGAGGGGGCGACTAGTTTATTTCATACCTTTAATTATATCATGTCTTTACATATTTCATTCAGTCATTTGTTGTATGCTCTTACTTGTCACATGTCTCCACTTGTTTCATGCCTTTTCTAATCGCATGCATTTGCTTGCTACATTCCTTACTTGATATATGCCTTTTCTAGTTATATGCCTTACTGGTTACATGTTTTTACATATTACTAGATATACTCCCTTACTTGCTTCATGCCTTTACCTATTTCATGGCTTTACTTGCTTTATGTCTTAACTTGTTTCTTGCCTTACTATACTATGCTAAGTCAGATTGTGTGACTATTAGACTGTTCATGTGTTTACAACTTGTTGGAGTACCTGTTGATATATATATGTGTTTGTGTGTGTGTGTGTGTGAGGCTAGTTCTTGAATATTGGGTTGCCTATCATACTTGGTTCGTGTTTGTTTTTCGTTGGTTAATTATGCGTGTTCGTTCTTTTTTATGTTATGTTATGAGCTTTGCCATACCTGGTAGTTTATTGGGTGTTTCATTTTAATTAGTATGTTGGATCGGATTGTATGCTGCAACAGTATTGATTGTTGATGATTTTGAGTTTTGGATCGGGTTACACGCCATGACATTATTGATTATTGAAGGTATTATGATTGGATCAGGGCACACCGCAATGGTATTATGTTTGAAACGGATAGTGTGTCTTGAGGTTATTTCTTGGTTGTTGTTCTCCACTATGGTGATGTGTTATAAGGATATGACATGATGTTATCTTCTAGAACCATTGCTATGTATTCTCTTATTGAATATTATGCTTTTATTCGTCTCTTTCTATATTACTATTGCTTTCTGCTTATTACTTGCATAAGTTTATAAGTATGTATCTTGTCATAGCCTCGTCACTACCTCGTCAAAATTAGACTCGATACTTACTGAGTACAATGTGTTCAGTTGTACTCATACTATACTTCTGCACTTTTTGTGCAGATCCCAGTGTTGGTCCCAGCGATGTTCCCAGGGGTGATTAGCTCGGACTATTCAGGAGACTTGAGGTATTTTCTGCATGTCGTTCGCAAACCTTGGAATCCCCTTCCTATCCTTTTATTATTGTTTATTGCACCAAACAATATTGTATTTTCTTGCAGACTTTGTATTTAGTACTATCAATAGCTCATGCACTTGAGACACCAAATCTTGGAAAACATATTAGTTAGTGTTTGGTTTTAGAATCATTATGTATTTTTTTGAGTTTTCACTCTTTATAAATATTAGTATGTTGTTAACTGTTATACTTGTTTTATTTATTGTTATGAAGTGTTGGATTGCCTGGCAAGTGGTGTTAGGCGCCATTTTGTCCCCTTGGTTGGGATTTCTTGATACATAGTTCCACCAAAACAATCAACAAGAGTTATAAAAGTTCTCTAAATTTCCACAAAATAAGTGCCAAACCTAGAGCAACAATAGAAACAAGATTGCACCAAAAACAATTGAAGAAAAGAGAGAAATTATTCTAAAAATGAGCTACTGTTCATGCCTCCAAAATCGAAGCTACATACCTCCAAATCCAATCTCCACTGTTGAAATCCAAGAACCAGATGTTGAGAACTCCTAGTTCAAATTTGAATACAATCCAAAGGTTAACGAGTCAGAAATCGCTATTTGAAGCGTACTGCCTGAACATATATTTTTTGAAGTAAATAATATAATTTTCTCTTCCAAAGGCTTGAAAAACGGCTATTAAGTTGTTGTTTCTCTCTTATTGTGTTTTAGACCTAAAATAGGTGATTTTTATATTTTTTTGATATTAGTCAACTGTAGGAAAAAGTGGGATAGGTCCAAAAGGCACCTTTTAATCCACATAGCAAGGGAAAGGCCCAAAAAACCTAACAAATAACATGACCATGGTAGCCGAGTTTCTACTTTGCATCTCTTTCGTGTATGTGCACATTATCGTGTTCTTTGTTTCTTAGTCATCCAGTTGAGACCATCATGAATAAAAGCTGATCTACTTAATATGTTCCTTGGATATCAGGAATCATAAGATATCATGGCCTCAATATTTTACTCTCAAGTCCTATTTACTAAGTATAAACTCTAGTTTCTATATGTTTCTTTAGTTATTTGTCTGAGAAGAGGCATTTTCTGTAGTTTAATTGTGTTGGATGTCATGATAAGTAATTTTCAGCTATTTGTGTTTCTTTCAATTCCTTTGTGTGTTGCAATTTTGTATTTTTTTTAAACTGTACGGTGACAAGCTTTTTGACTAGGATTTTGTGGCCCAAATGGGGAGGAAGCACCGTTCTACTTCCAGCAGTTTCTCGCTCTGGTTGCAATAGCTCTGTTGTTTGCCATGGGTCATATAACAGGGTTGATAGCTCATGTTTTCAATCAACTCCTAGTATGAAACGTGTGAATATTTCACTCGCCTCATCGTCTGTTATTTTAGTTAGTGTTGTTAGGCTTCTTAGAATAGTATCTTATCTACTCATCTAGCTAGGTAAGATTTGTAGTTAATCTTTGCTAGCAATTCTAACTTCTTACAAGTTAGCCCTAAATTCTCTTGTAATGGTTTTATTTCACTACAGCTGGATTACTGAAACTTTTGTGTCATAGCTGAATCATTGAACAAAAAAATGTATGCTTGGATGGGGTCCGGGAGCCTCGGGTGTATTTTGGATGGGTTTCTGACCATTTCTCTAAGTGTTGGATTGTTGTCATCTGATGTCTGGTTTCCTTCTTCGTGATTGCGTAGCTCTTTTTGGTGACAAGTGGGATTTGTGTATCGCGTTCGCGAAGCTTTAGGGAGGTTGTGAATCGTGAACGCGGGCGGGGAGCCGCATTCGCATAGAAGGAAGGTAAGGTGTCACGACCCAAAATCCACTAGTCGTGATGGCACCTAACCCAACCCGCTAGGTAAATCAACTAATAACTATCCAATTTCAATAATATTTAACAGGACAATTAATCAAAAGAAATTATCTGAATCTTATACATTCCCCAAGAACTGGTAGTACAAATCATGAGCTTCTAAGAATAGAATTTACAAAGCTGAAATGAAATAAATACATCGTCTGTTTGAAAAGTACATAAACAGAGTTTTATAGATCTAAAGCTACCACGAACAAGGGGCAGCTACAACCGGAACGCAGGTACATCTTCAATCCAGCTCTCATCGAACACAGCAACATCCGCAACCAACATCTGCACGCAAGGTGCAGAAGTGTAGTATGAGTACAACCGACCCCATGTACTCAATAAGTAACAAACCTAACCTTATGTTGAAAGTAGTGACGAGCTAACAAAAAAAGGGTCGAGTCCAACACCAATATTTCAGAACGGCATAGTACAAGTAACAAACGAGTATTTCAGAAATAAAAGGCTCAATTCGTTCTCAGTTCCAGAAAAAAAAATAGGCATTTCTTTTCAAGTATCTCCGTGAAAATCCAAATCTTTTATCGAAAAAGCCAAAAATACGGTGTTCCATATTTCCTTTCAGATAGCAAGTGTTCAACAATAAATAAGGTGTTCCATATTTCCTTTCAGATAGCAAGTGTAAGATGCCTCTCTATGCCCATATGTAAAAAAATGTATGAGAAGTCATAAATGACGTGATACTATACAGCCTGAGGAAAAATGCATCTCTATGACTGTATGCCAAGTGTGCATGCCAAATGCGATGCAAATTAGTGATAAAGATCATATGCATACTCTCAGAGTATCAATTCACTCCGTCCTCCCAGTTACTCAGCACTCGGCACTCACACTCAGTAGGTACCTGCGCTCATTGGGGTGTGCAGACTCCAGAGGGGCTCCTACAGCCCAAGCGCTATAATCCGCACGGACAACTCGCGTGCCATAATATAAATATCTGTAATCGCACAGACAACTCACGTGCGATAGTAAGCCAATCTGACCCGCTGCGGCGTGCAGCCCGATCCCATAATCATCCTGACAACCAGGCCCTCGGCCTCACTTAGTCATCAATTTCTCCAGTCTCTCGGCTCACAATGTCATGATACCAACCCGAAATAATGATACGATGCATCAATAAATAACAACAGAGACTGAGATATGATATACATGTGAATGCGCATGACTGAGTATGTAATGCAGTGAACGAAGATTACTCAACAACAGAAATGACCTCAGTGGGTCCCAACATGATAAGCATATAGACTAGACATGGTTTCTAACATAATCACAGCTCGATAACACTAGTACGTAGAGATTTCATGATTTCAGACAAGCTCAGGTAACTACACAGTACCACATAAATAACGAAAATCACAGTTCACACGGTGCATGCCCACATGCCTGTCACCTAGCATGTGTGTCACCTCAAAATCAAACACATAACACATATATTCAGGGTTAATACCCTCAGCTCCAAGATTAGAAGTTACTTATCTCGAACAAGCCGATACCAATGCCGAGCAAGCCAAACGATGCTCCAAAGATGGCATCCCGTGCGTTCCGACCTCTGAACGGCCCGAAACTAACCAAAAATAACTCAAGTACATCAAATAATGCTAAAGTAACCAATCCCGATCGAAAAAGATCAAATCTTAAATCAAAAGCCCAAAAATCAGCCAAAAGCCCAACCTGGGCCCGCACCTTGAAACTCGACAAAATTTACAAAATTCAACAACCCATTCAATTACGAGTCCAACCATACTAGTTTCACTCAAATCCGACTGCAATTAGATGTTCAACACTCAAAAATTAATATTCTGAAAACCATAAGCCAAAACCCCTAATTTCCTCTATAAAATTCACAATCCAATTGCTAAAAATGAAGAGGGATTCATGAAATGTAATCAAAATCAAGTAGAGAACACTAACCCAAATCCTTATGATGAAATTTGCTCAAAAAATTGCTTCATTCCGAAGTCCATAGCTCAATATGTGATAAAAATGACCAACCCTCAAACTTAATACATTCTGCCCAGCGATTCCGCATTTGCGGACAGATCGTCGCGTCTGCGACCACCACTTCTGCGGTAAAAACTTCGCTTCTATGAAAATAGCCTTGCTCAGCAATCCACGTACCTACGGATATCAAATTCCGCTTATGTGAAGATTTTCGCACCTGCGCTTACAATCTCGCATCTGCGCGCATGCAGGTGCGCTACAAAAATTTGCTTATGCGCTCTTCCTCACCCAGCCTCTTCTCGCTTCTACGCCTCCACTAACGCTTCTGCGACCATCGCAGCTACGCAATACCAGTCGCAGGTGCGATCACACCAGAACCAATAGCCTTCAACAATGCACTATGCAACAAAAGTGATTTGAACCTCGTCTGAAACTCATCCGAACCACTCGGGACCCTGTCCGAATATATCAACAAGTCCAATAACATAACACGGACCTACTCGAGGCCTCAAAACACACATAAAAACATCAGAATGATGAATCACACCCCAATTCAAATTCAATGAACTTTGAAGCTTCAAACTTACACAACCTATGCCGAAACCTATCAAATCACGTCCAATTGACCTCAAATTTTGCACACAAATTACATTCGACATTACAGACCTGCTCGAATTTCCAGAATCGGAATCCGGCCCCAATAATAAAAATTACACTCCCGGTCAAACTTTCCAAAATTTCAACTTTTGCCATTTCGAGCAAATTCAACTACGGAGGTCCAAATCACAATCCAGACGCTCTCCTAAGTCCAAAATTACCCAACGGAGCTAACAGAACCATCAAAAAATTCAACCCAAAATCAAATGTTAAAAATCCAAATTTGGTCAACTCTTTCAAATTTAAAGCTCCCTAGTTGAGAATCATTCTTCCAAATCAGTCCCGAATAGCCTGAAAACCAAAACCGACAATTCACACAAATCAAAATACATCATACGGAGCTACTCACGCCCGTAAACTATCGAGCGAAGTGCAAATGCTCAAAACAACCGATTGTGTCGTTACATAAGGCTGAGGGGTGGCACGAGTTTGTTCATCGCGGTCGCGAGGATGGGAACGCGACTGCGTGCCTTGGAGTAACTGGTCATCGCGTTCGCGTCTGGCATGTCGCGTTCGCTTAGGAGCTTTTGGCAGTTGGAAATTTTTGTTCTTCACGATCGCGAAGCTATTTCCGCGAATACGATGTATGACACCTAGGCAGACTATATAGTACTCTATTTCGAGGGTTTGAGTCATTATATCATATTTTGAGTTAGAGAGATCGATTTTGGGCGATTTTGGAGGGAATTTTCATGACATGGATAGGGGTAAGTGTTTTTGACTCAGATTTATCCATTATTCATGATTCCATCATTGTTTTGATCAGTTAATTGATGATTTGAATTGGAGAAATTGGGAATTTTTGTAAAAACTTTCATAAAGTATATATTGAGGATTTGAAGGTCAATTTGAGGTCGGAATTAGATGATTTTGGTGTGGTTGGACTCGTATCGGAATGGGTGTTCTGAATTTGTGAGTTTGGTTGGGTTCCGAGGTGTGGGTCCGGGGTTGACTTTTAAATTTTTATTAAAGGTTGAATCTTTATTATCCGAAATTGAGCTATGGCTTTTATTTATGATATTAAGTTATTTTGCCTAGATTCGAGCATCCGGAATTGGATTTGCACGGGAATGGCTTATTAGTGGAGTTATTTAGCTTGTTTCAGGTAAGTGTCTTGCCTAACTTTGTGTTGGAGAACTACCCATTAGGATTTGGGTTGATTGTACTATTTGAACTATGTGGAAGACGTGTACATGAGGTGACGAGTGTGTACACGGGCTTATATGTAAAAATTGACCAGGTTAGACTATTAGGTTACTTATAAGCATTTAATTGAAGTTGTTACTATTTGTTCTATCTTTCGTTGTCAAGTTTATTCTTGCATGCTTTACTTGAAGTTGTTATTACATGTTCTAGTTTTCATTATCAAAGTTTTCCTTATATGCATTTATTAGTAGTTGAGAATAACTCAAGAATGGAAAAAAATAGCATGTAACATCAACTACTAATAATAAATCCCCTTCTGGACGACCCTAATCTAGCCAAAATAACTTAATATCATAAATAAAAGCCATAGAAAACAATTCTGAATAATAAAGATTCGATCTTTAACTAAAATCAAAAAGTCAACCTTGGGTCCGCACCTCAGAACCCGACAAAACTAACAAATTCCGAACACCCATTCCGAAATGAGTCCAACCATACCAAAGTCATTCAATTCCGACCTCAAATCGGCCTTCAAGCCATAAATTTATGTTTTAGAAAGTTTTTACTAAAATTTCCAATTTCTCCAATTCAAATCATTAATCAAACACTAAAATCGAGGTTGGAATCATGAAATAATAACAAATCCGAGTAAAAAATATTAACCCCAATCAAAGTAGTAAAAATCCCCTCCCATATCGCCCAAAACCGAGCTCCAAAACCTTGTGAGAAAAAGTAACTAAATTTCGTAACAAGAAAAAAAATGTAGCAACTGTCCCAACTCGAATCAGATCTTAGATGATCCCGAAACTCATGTTTAATAATCCCAACAAGATTCTTGCAAAATTACGCTCAAGATAGCCTCTTGAATCACCCAACTTGGCTTTAAAATGAGGAAGATATGATATTTTGAAGTTTTAAAAGAAATCTGAAAATTTCAGGGACATAAATGGCATTTTCATAATTACTTACACCCGGAAAAAAAATAAGCAATAAGAAACTCTTTGTTTTAGCACCCAAAACTCATTCGGAACCTCCCGGACACAAACCATATATTCATTTCAATCATAAAATACGCTACGAACCTGCTCGCGCACTCAAACTACCGAAAATAGGTGACCTTGAACCGATATTGACCATGGACAAACTTCAAATCCTTAACTTAACTAGTTTCTCAACCAATGATCCAAAATACACCCGAGCCCCTCGGTACCCCATCCAATCATACCAACAAGTACAAATACATCATCCAAACTTATTCAAAGCCTCAAAACACCAACGGGAACATCACAACAAAGAATCGAGACTCAAACCGAATAGAATTTCTCTTAAGTTGTTAAATCTTTATTCTTTAAAAAGAGTGTCTGAATCACACTTAAATACTTCGGATTACTTTCAAACGTTGCACACAAGGTCAATTCAACAATATAGACCAGTCGGGCCATTACATTCTCTCCCACTTAAAAATGCGCTTCTCGAACGTGCCAAGAGTTTTGCCAAAGCCATCAAATCATTATATAAACTTGCCATATACATACCCCATGAGTGATCCCACGTCACCTCAACCTATATAAGTTCGACAACACATTCTACCGAAGATCTGTACCTCAACTTAGCTCAAAACCCTTAGAACCTAATCTCCAACTTTCGAAATTCAATATAATACCCAATTCTCGTATTTATACCTTATATAAGTCTGAATCAAGATGCATCAAGTTGTAACCATATCCCATGTATAATCACATGATATTTCACATAACCCAGATACATGTAGCAATAGCTCCCGACCATAATAGCTGCTCAAATAGCAAACTCGGTACCTATATATAACCTCCTATCAATAAAAATCTTGTTCCAAATCTTCGTACACTGCCAATGATGAAAGAAACACGCAGAAACTCATAACCACCCATCACATCATCAAGCCATGGAGCTCTCTTTCCCGACAAGAACCTTAGCCGAAATCTAAGCTGACTAGTGACATTATCCTTCTAACATACCTTAATCAAATCTGATAACACTCATTCCAGGTCAAATAACCTCACCCTATCCAGTACAAGTTGCTCTACCAATATGGCACACCAATCCTATTTATATTCGCATACCATGCAATCCGTGCACCAACGAACAATAGCTCAGATATACCCAATGATGGAAAGTGAATGAAATGAAAGAACCGCCCCGCCAGCTCAACATATACTATCAACTGTGCCGGGTAAACAAATTTGACCCGATGTAGAATACACATTCTCATTAAGCCTACCAATGGCCTCCAAATCAATTTTGATCCTTCCGAAATAAGTAGATAGCCTTTGAAAAGCCCACAATAACATATCTATAGCACATACCATCAGTCATCCACCTCTTAGAATACTTCACCGTCCGCAACCATGGAATAACCTGCCTCTGAGAATCTTCTTCGTCTTCAGATACTTAGAATACCATAATCTCCATATTCGATCCCTACTATACTACTCAAATGACTAACACATTCATCATACACAACTAGTCCACGAGAAGTGCTTTCATAATTCCTTCTTGCCACATAGCAAAATCTGAACATCAACGATTGATCAACCATGTGATTACCGTAATACCAGTCAGGCATCCGCAAGTCTAAATATAGTGTGCCTTCTGATGTATGCACCCCCCTCGGGTGGTGTCAAATAATGCTAGCATCCTTCTAAGCATCTGGAATCGTCCCTCCTATCTAGAACTCGTGTCCCTATTCAGGAGAAAAGATCATAACACGCAACATGTTCCTTACGCCAGCAGCAAACATCTGGCTCAAGCAGTGGTCGACACTATCAAGAACTCTTCGAAACCCATCCTCACATAACCAAGCCATCATAACTGAATTTCCCCAACTCAATCAATTCACGCAAGCCGTCCAACCTAACAGTATTGCCATAAAACACCAATAGTGCATCACCACACCAAAGGAACTAATTACCTTTATTACTATCCTGACCCATTATCACCAAGCTGCATTTCGGCGAATCCCCCTCGACTTACCTTCAAGTTAATACTTCTCCTTGCCGATACACTACGATCCTAAACCAAAGCTCCCCGCAAGAGACCCTAGCATGAATCACGTCGTTTGAAAGCCCATAAACTACTCGGTTTTCTCTTAAGCACCCAATAATGCCGCAGCCGAGATTCCCGCTTTGAAGAGACCTTCTGTGAATCTAATGTTTTTTTCTCTAACCTCTCTGATACTGAAATATATAATGAATATACATACAGAAATACCGCAAGTATCAGCACTATCCCATGTAAGTCTTATATTTTTGCCATATACAATTTTGGGGAACCCTTCAATACCACATATATACCTCAGACCAAAACTGATATAACACATAATTATGCAATCTGACCGTCGATAGTAGACTCCCCCACTTGGCGCGACGTCATAAGACATAACATTCGATGATCCACAATACCAACCTGCATAAGCTCGTACAACACCAATCATAAGATACTACAAATCATCTACTAAGCGCATGTCCACTCTCGTGACGGTCAAGCTCGATTCCTCAAGTGCCTTGAATGACAACATGTACCTTTCACTGAATAGAAGTCCATAGTAAACACATAGTCTCTAATACCACTAACTATCCTCAAATCAACATCCTCTCATGACCCTACTAACGATCACAACGACTAGGCAACCAATTAAATCTTCCCAAGCTCGTACTCACCAACTAGATACAAGAACCTGTTGCATCCCACACTTGAACAACTGAAGATATACCAATATTTTCACGTCCTCAGTCTAAACAACATATCGAGACAATGATCGAGCATCCATGGCCCTCTCATTGCCCATCCGCAGCATCACAAACCGTTAGTGCGTAGTTGATACAGAGTGCAATATCGTATACGAGTGGATGCAAAGGAATTTCAGATATAGGCTTCAAGCTGAATCAATGATGCACAATAAGGAATGAAAGAAGTGGAATTTCCTGTAGTTTCATAGCCCCCCGAAGATAAGTACAGATGTCTACGTACCGATCCAAAAAACTCTACTAAACTTGCGTATGACTCGTAGCACCGCTGAACCTAGAGATATGATACCAACTTGTCACGACCTCAAAATCATGCCTTAGGAATCTTGATGGTACCTAGTATCTAAGACTAGATAAGCCTAATACATGAAGATATCTAACATATATAACAAACTCAACTATATAAAAATTGAACTAATATATGAAATTACGTAACTAAAACTGAACAATAGTTATACAAATCCCTAGAACCGGTAGTACAAAGTCATAAGCTCTACAGAAATACACTAGAATCTCTAAACAATACTGCTTTGATATGAAGATATATAGTAGTAAAGAAAATATCAAGAGGTGACTCCGAGGCCTGTGAGCATCAAGCAGGTATACCTTGAAGTCTCTAGCCGCGCAGACATAACTCTCAAAGCCAACACGATCCGAAGTACCTGAATCTGCACAAAAATATGTAAAAACATAGTATGAGTACACCACAACGGTACCCAATAAGTATCAAGACTAACCTCAGTGGAGTAGTGACGAGGTAAGTCAAAACACCCACTAGACAATAACTTGTGTAAGCATATAAATCTAAAGCTAACAATGGAAATAAGCATCAATATAAGGCTAACAACGGAAGGGATATTAATATAAGACTAATAACAGAATAATGGAAACAACAAATGGCAACGAGAAGTAAGCAAGTGAAAACACGGCAAAGCAATCAGGACACAGTTAAAATATGAATAAAATCTATTAGCATAAACAAATGGCAACTCATGTAATCAAGTCGTCTCAATTCATGATTTACAACAACATTCACCCTGAGGCACCACACCTCATAATCACAAATCATAGGCACAATCACGAATCTAAACCCATGGCACCTCATGCCCACATTATTAATCACCTTCGCAAGGTAAAGTCCACGTGCTACCGCGTACATTGTATCTGTATCAATTGCCAAATAAAATGTTCGAGAGATTTATTTAAATACAATAAGCCATAATAACAATCTTCAATAAAGTAAAGCGTCAAATTAGATAATGAGTTTATTGTAGGAATCAAGTAAAGTAAAATAAGGTACAATTTGTACAAAATAGAGTATCAAATGAGTTTAGTTTAGAAATCAATAAGGTAAAGTAAAATAACATTTTTTTAAATAAAGTAAAACATCGGATAATTTTACAAATTAGATATAGAATTAGTTAAAGTAAAGCGTGATATCAATTTTAAGTAAAGTAAAACATAAAATAGGGTAATAAGTTTAATTTGAGAATCACTTAAAGTAAAGCAAGATAACCATTAAAGAAAACAGTAAAGCACCGAGTAAGATTCGAGTTTTATCTTAAAAGTCACATAAAATAAAGCATGTTAATAATTCTTTTATTTAAAACTGTTATGTTACCAATAACTCGACAGAGTATTAGATAATGACTCCACGCAAGTAAATTCATCTTGAAAATCAATTCAGCAAGTAACACGGAAGCATAGGTTGGCACATTAAAGCAAGACAACAAATCACGTAGAATGTATGACTCACTTAAGAAGTCACAATCGTTCCAACACAAAACTAACAACAAATAACCAAGTACAATTAAAATACAAGTGAGAAGATTTAAAGAAAAGTAATAACCGTTCAAATCAACAAGCATTTCCAATGTAGAATGCACAACAAAATCACCCTGAGGTACCACACCTCATATTCACATTTCACAAATCAGAATCACAATCTTCCTTATATGTCACAACCCAAAATCTCTCATTAGGAGTCGTGATGGCACCTAGTCCCTAGGACTAGGTAAGCCTAACACATAATGAGTTATTAACAGATTTAAACCAATTGATCATTTAACATGAACCGAAAGTTCCCATACATCACCAACTACGGAAAATAGATATAAAACATCCCAAAACCGGTAGTACAAAGTCATAAGCCTTTCTAAGATTAACGAAAAATATCAAATGCATCACTATTTGGAATAGAAATAAACAGTGACAAAGAAAAACTCCAGAAGGTGACTCCGAGGCCCGCGAACACGATGGCAAGTATACCTTGAAGTCTCTGCAGCAACTCACGATCAGCTATCTAATGACCAGCATGCTCTGAGGTATCTAGATCTGCACAAAAATGTGCAGTAAGCATAGCATGAGTACACCACAGCGGTACCTAATAATTATCAAGACTAATCTCGGTTGAGTAGTGACAAGGTACAGTCGATACATCTACTAGACATAATAATCTATACAAGTATTGATATAAAACTAATATGGGAACGAATATCAATATAAAGCTAAACATGGAAGGAATAACGATATAACATTAGAAAATTGAAAGTAGAAGTAACAAATAGCAACAAGGAATAAACAGGTACTAACGCCGTAAAGTAATCAGAGCACAGTTAAAGTCCCAGTGAAACCAAGTAAGGAAAAATAAGTAACAACCAAATAATCAACCGTTCTTACACAAGGTTTACACAAGAATCACCCCCGAGGTACCACACCTCATAATCACAATCACGGGTCCCATGTCACGAATCATAATCAATTGGAATTTCGTGCCCATATTACCAATCATAATCGCACGGGGAAACTCATGTGCTGCACGAACAACTCACGTACTAATACCATTAATACCTCATATCTGCATGGACAACTCACATGCCAATAGTAACAATACCTCATATCCGCACGGACAACTCACGTGCCAACAGTCCAATCCAAGCACATATGGCGGGTATACAAGAATACATGTATATGATCAATAAACATCAAGATTCATACTCTTGTACTGATATGGGTGACATATTACAGTGTATGCTTGTGCAAGTGTACTATCACAGCTCAAGTCAACAAGTAAAATCTGAGACACCGAGTAGCACATTAGAATCAACACAAAACAAATTGTAATATGCATGACACACAGAAAAAGCTCACACCACCACACAATTACCATCAATAGCAATTTCCCCAGGCCATCATGAACCATCCCCGACATAGCTCACCTTGTCTCGTCGCGTGCGCAATAATAAAGTAAATGTCCGTCTTGTCTCGCCACATGCGCATAATAATTATCCCATCTTGTCTTTTCACATACGCAAACTCAACATATATATAGCCTGACTTGTCACGCCGCATGTGCAAATATCAATGGTAATAATAGCACAGATAACTCATATGCAAATACCCCGACAATCCTCTCAATAATCCCACATTTTCCAAAAATAAATCAACACAATATAACAACTCGTACCACATGTGCCCATATACCATATCGTTTCCATAACAAAAATTCTAATACTACAACCACACATAGCACACGGCTCAACAAGACCGAATACAGCAAGAACAATAATAACACGAAAGTACGGCAAGTAAATCAACACAAGAATTACAACAATACAATGAAATGGAAGAATAAACTCAGCAGAGAAAGGCATAACATGTAATAACGACCTCACGTAAGAGTAGTTCATCAATAAGAGAGATAACATGTAACATCGACTTCAAATACGAATTAACCGACTATGAAAGAGATAGCATGTAAAAGACTTCAAATAAGAATAAATCAACAAAGGAAGAGATAACATGTAATAATGACTTCAAATAAGAATAAATCAACTATGAAAGAGATAACATGTAACAAGAACTTCAAAAAAGAATAAATCAACTATGGAAGAGATAACATGTAGAAATTACTTCAAATAAGAATAAATCGACTATGGAATAGATAACATGTAGCAATGACCTCAAATAAGAATAAATCAACTATGGAAGAGATAACATGTCAACAAAAGAGGCAACGACTTCAACTAAAGAATATAAGAGTATATTTGGCAATAAGAGATAGAACATGAACCAATAACTTCAAATAAAGCATGTAAGGGTAAGTTTAACAATTGAGAATATAACATGACAGGGCAACTTCAATTAAATGCACATAAAAAATCTAAGGGTATGAACCGGTCATATTTACACATATAACGTCGTGTACTCACTCGTCACCTCGTGTACGCGTCCTTCACGTAATTCAAATAGTGCAATCAAACCAATCCCTATGGGGTAGTTCCCCCACACAAAGTTAGGCAAGTTACTTACCTCAACTAGGTCACATCAACACTCACAAATAGGTTTTCCTTAACAATTCACCTCTACTCGGCTCAAATATAACCGAAATTGACTTAACATCAAGTAATGCAAGAGAAATCAATTCCAATAGATAAAATTAAAATCTTTACACAATTCCCCAAAAGTCAACTCCGGGCTTGCCCGGTCAAAACCCGGGTCCAAGGGTAGATTCCGACTACCCATAACCCCAAGAGTCCATATATGTGTTTTGTTTCAAAATTCGAGTCCAATTCGACTCCCAAATCCTAAATTTTCATTTTTCAAAACATAGACAAAGTTTCTCAAAATTTCACTTTGATTCTCACAAATTTGATGTTAAATCTCATATATAATCATATAAAATAGTTGAAAATTGTTCAAAATCACTTATCCAATGATTGTAGATGAAAATCCCTCCTCAAAATCGCCTCCTACCGAGTCTTCTAACGTTCAAAGATATGAGAAATGAGGCTAAAATTTCGTCTCCTAGCTTTTATGTTCAGACGCAGGTGTCGCAAATGCGAACCCCCCAAATGCGAAGAATGATCGCAAAAGTGACATCCCTCTCAGTCTTGCTGACGCTGCAAATGCAACAAAATGTTCGAAAATGCAAACATGGAGCACATTGCAAAAGCGATCAAAATGACCGCAAATGCGACTCAGCCTAGCCCAAGCCCCTATCGCAAAAGCGAACATTTTGTTTGCAAATGCGAACCTGACAGTCTCCAGCTCTTATCGCAAATGCGATGTCCCTCGTTGTAAATGCGAACATATTCTCGCATTTGCGAGACCTGATGTATCTGTGCAAAAACCAGCAAAGCTAAAATTCTTCCAAACAGTCTGAAACGCGTCCGAAACTCACCCGAGCACTCGGAGCTCCAAACCAAACATCAACACAAATCTAAAAACATAATACTAACTCGCTCGCACGATCAAAACACCAAAATAAGTTCTAAAACCATGAATCATATATCAAAATGCATGAAATTTTTATGAAACTCAAGAACTCTATAAACACAACCGTGCATCTGATTCCTATCAAATCAACTCTGAATGACACCAAACTTTGTAGACAAGTTCCAAATAAAAAAATAGACCTATTCCAAGTCCCAAGGAATAGTCAAACCATAGTCAAACCTAAGGAATTTCTAAACCTTCAAATTGCCAACCTTCGGCAAAATAAGCCAAGCCAACCTAGAGACCTCCAAATTTAATTCTGGGCAAACACCCAAGTACAAAATCACAATACGAACCTACCGGAGTCATCACAACACTGTTCCGGGGACATTTTCACAACATTCAAACCTTGGTTAACATTTTTAACATAAATTTCTAAAATGAGAACCACTCATCCAAATAAATTCCAAAACATCCGAAAATCAAATCCGACCATTCACGCAAGTCATAATACACCATATGAAGCCACTCAAGACCTTGAACCACTGAATGGAACGCTAAGGCTCAAAACGACCGATCGGGTCGTTACATTCTCCCTCTCTTAAACAAACGTTCATCCTCGAACGTGCCAAGAGTCTTTCCAAAGCCATCAAATCACTGTATAAACGCATCATACACCTACACACAGGTGATCCCACGTCACCTCAAACCACATAGTCCTGGCAACACCGTTTTTCACCGAAGAGCATTCCTTCCACTCATGCCGATAAGCCTTAGAATCAGATTTTCACATTAACCAAGGGTCTTATTAACACACAAACACATTGCAATATCCTCATCTAGTCGTAACAGGTTATGCATACATCCACAAGGTATAACCACACGATGCAACACATCACCCATATTCCCATAACAACTCTGACCACAATAGATGCCCTTTACCAAACCCAACATCGGCAAATAGCTTTATATCGACTAAAACATTGTTCCAAACTTTCACAACACTGACAATTATGCAAGAAACATGTGAACTCATAATTCAAACCCAACAAGCACAACTCGAATATGATTGAACATGGACAGAGAAACATGCGAGAGAACTATCAAACAAGTCCGACTGGCATAACTCCCTATCGATACCATACTACAGATCCAATACACAAAGAAGAAGTAAGATACACGCAACGAGCACAACGAATCTTACCCTAATATAACCTCACCGCAACACGTATCCTGGTACAAACACACCTATCCACAAGGAACACCAGGTTCACATCCTCCTCTCGGAATCACAAGTAAGATAAACATCTCAACAACTAAAACACTATAATAACTCAATCTCTTAGAACCAATATCGTAATGCGTAATAGACTTCCCAAGCATGTAGAGCACCCAAACCTCAAGTTGCACTAAACCATATAGAAATCACATCATAACCAACCGTATTTAACTTACAGAAAGTCCGCCTAAGCCCCATGACCCTCAATAGCAACCAAACAAGGGTGATATACATGAGCTATCACAATAGAATTCCCAACTGGTGTGAACACATGAACAAAGTACAAAAAATCACAAAACACAATCATATCTAAAGCAAGATAAGATGAATCTTACCAATAAGTGGTACCAGATCGAAATAATAATAATGCATCTCTATAATGAACCAAAACCATACATGTAATGATATCATCTGGTACATTAGCCTCAGTCCAATCAGGAAAAGCATAACAATGGGCTTGGCTTCCCCCTCTATGACGACCTCCACCCGCCCGACCTCAACCCGTAGCTGGCGGTGTAAGCATATCAGCAACTGGGATGGAACTCATAGCCTGAATACACTGCTGTGGCACACCCATCCAGAGTCTGGGACAATCCCTCATAATGTGGCTGGTATCCCCATATTCAAAGTAGCCTCTCCGCTGACGTGGCTGTGGAAGCTGTCCGGTACGGGTACTCTAGGACCCATGGATATCTGAAACACCACATGAAGCCTCAAGTTAAAAACTGAACTGGATGACCCACAAAACCTCTACCATGATGCAACATGCCTCAAAATAGGGATCAGTAGATCCTCCCCATGCAAACTAAACTGGTTGACCCACAAAACCTCTACCAAACAATCTGAAATGCCGAAACTTACCCGAGCCCTCGGGGCTCCAAACAAAATATCAACACAAGTCTAAAAATATAATACGAACTCGCTCGCTCGATCAAAATACCAAAATAATTTGTAAAACAACGAATCGGACATAAAAATGCATCAAATTTACATGAAACTTAAGAACTTCTAAAAACACAACCGCGCGTCCGATTCCTTTCAAATCAACTCGGAATGACGCCAAACTTAGCAGACAAGTTCCAAATAAAAAATCGGACCTATTTCAAGTCCCAAAACAAAAAACCAAACCTGATAGCCATAAAGTCAAACCATAGTCAAACCAATAGAATTTCTAAACCTTTAAATTGCCAACCTTTGGCAAAACAAGCCGAATCAACCTAGGGACCTCCGAATTCAATTTCGGACATACACCCAAGTCCAAAATCACGATACGAACCTACCGGAGTCATCAAAATACTGTTCCGGGGTCGTTTTTAGAAATGTCAAACCTCGGTCAATATTTTCAACTTAAGCTTCTAAAATGAGAATCACTCATCCAAATAAATCCTGAAACATCCAAAAATCAAATCTGACCATGCACACAAGTCATAATACCCCCATATGAATCCACTCAAGACCTCGAACCACTAAACAGAACGCTAAAGCTCAAAATGACCGATCGGTCGTTACATTATATCACCGCGTGAGCCTTGCATTTATTTCAAAAATATTTTTCCTGAAATAGCTACACGCGCTTTAGCCCCCTTATCTCACCGCGTGGCTTCAAGTATTTCCCTTACTAGCAACACACATATAAGTCCCACCTTATCTCACTGCATGTTTGTCAATACCCACCCTTATACCACCGCATGTGTATCATTATCACAACATAATAATCAAATCGCACCACACGTGCCCATATGCCACAACATTGCCAAAATTAACAATACTAGTGTTACCACAACACATAACCCATGGCTCAACCACAATATGCACAAAAATCTCAATAACAAACAAATGAACGAGAAATAACTCAACAAGGAAAGGTATTCTAATAACCAACAATTTTGATCACAAAAGTGTTAATAACTCTTCAGCAACCAAACCTTCAATAGATCAACAAGGAAGATATTTCCATGAAATGGCAACTTCAAATTCTAATGCATAACATAGGCTTAACAATGAAAGAGATAGCATGAAATAGCAACTACAACTAAATGCATGAGAATAACTCGACTACATAAAGAATAGCATGTAGCAACAACTACTAATCAATGCATATAAGGGAAAACTCGAATATGGGAACTCGGCCATGTAATAACAACTTCAATTAAAACACGTAAGAATAAACTTGACAACAAAAGGTAGAACAATTAATAACAACTTCGATTAAATAATTATAAGTAACCTAAGAGTCTAAATACGGTTAATTTCACATATAAAACTGTATACACACTCATCACCTCATGTACACGTCTTTCACATAATCAAATAGTAAAATCAAATCCAATCCCAAGGGGGAGTTCTCCCACACAAAGTTAGGCAAGATACTTACCTCAAACAAGCTAAATCAATCTACTAATAAGCCCTTCCCGCATAAATCCACTTCCAAACGGTTTGAATCTAACTAAAATAACTTAATATCCTAAATAAAAGCCATAGGACATAATACCAGATAATAAAGATTCGATCTTTAACTAAAATAAAAAAGGTCAACCACGGGCCCGCACCTCGGAAGCC